>NC_136314.1:395000-3014803 GCF_964198595.1 Lampetra fluviatilis
GGGGTCGCACAGGCGGTCGACACCGCCCTGCAGCAGCAGGAACGGCCAGCGGACCGACGGAGCGAGCCAACGGACGCGCGCCGACGTCTCCGAGAGGCCCAGCCCCATGGCCACGCTGACTCGGCCGTGATGGACGAGCGGGTCGGATTCGTACGCCTGCACCTGAGGAGGGTGGTGGTGGTGCAGGGGAAGGAACCCGGTGGGTTAGTCCATACTCGCGTCTGCCAGGCGTGTTTTGTTTTAGGTATTTCACAGATAACTCCCACAATCCGCATGGCTGGACGGTGGCCCTCGTCCAACTGGAAGATTACAAACGGACAGTAGGGCAAGTTCAATAAAAGTATAGAGGGCTGTATGTGTTTTAAAGAGTCATCATTGTCTTACCTCGTTGGAATCTCTGCTCAACCAGGCTGTGTTCACAGAGCCAACAGGACATCTAGGCCACATGGAATTCATAATTCGGGCCATATACATCTTGGGACAAAGAAAAAGAAAAAAGATTATTGCACCAAATTATAATACAATCCACGTCAACGGTCACGGTTTCCACATGATTACGTAAACAGGACCACTGCCTGAAACGTCGCGTGTTAACATATACATATTTTTTCCTCTACAGAGCAGTGTTATTAGTGACGAATATATATATAGCGTATATCTGTATGAGCTTTCAACGAAGAGCAATTATGAGCGGAAAACATTCAACTGTACAAGTGGCCAGGAATGTCTGCGGCAAGTGTGTACTGCAAGCTCGCTGGGACAAACCCATGTGAAACACGTGGGACTTAATCGTATTTTATTTCCCCGACAACAACTGTGGTAATTGAGTAGAGTGTTGTCGGCAAGTCTCAAGTTTATTTTAATTTGCCCACGTGAGACCTCGAGATGAGGGACTGACGTGTCACCGTGACGACAAAGAAAATTCAATGACGTCGAAAAGTACAGGTACCCCTCGATTTACGAACGTGGCGAATTGCGCACGCTTTTCGATGAACAAAATCGAATTTGCGCGTTAACAGAATTTCGCTGCGGCCACGTGCCCACGAGATCATCAAACGGAGAAGCCACCACGGACGCCGCCTCATCACCATCCATCCGCGATAGCGTCGTCTGAAAATAAAAAGTTTATTATTGCGATTGTAATTTTGCTCACTATTTGTTTTATTTCTCTTATCTGTTATTTGATTGATTTTAATGTGACTTGTTGCGTATGTCGGAGTAAGCGGCGGTGTTGTTTTTTGTTGTTGATGAAACCCGATTTTAAGAGCGTTCTTGGCTCACGGGGAATTTGAAAATAAAAAAAATAAACTGAACGGCGTCCGTGCAGTGTCGGCAGCGACATCTCCACATTGCCTCGCCGGGCATTCCAACAAAGCAGCAGATATTTTGGTGACTTCCCTGAACAGGTTAATTATTTCTGTATATAAAAAAAATGGCGTTCAATCGTTTGAATATTTTTTTGTATTGTAAAAAAAGTGATATAGGTGGTGCATATTTTGAGGTTAGGAGTAGAGTTGGAATGACTGTCCGAAACACAATTTTTTTTCGTATTAAATTCATGGGCAAGGCTAATTCCGATTCACGAAATGTTGTTTCACACGTGTTTTTATTGAAGAACGCATACCTTTTCGTAAGATACCTGTCCAGCAATGAATAGAAATCGGTGCAGCTAACACAAAAAACAAGTTCGACTAAATAATTACTGAGGTAGGTTATGGCCTTGTGGTGCGGAGTTAGGAGGGAGACATCATACACAGTTGGGTTTTTTTTGTGTGTGAACATGGAGACTGGAGGAAGAGAAGATGAGATGGAAGGACAACAGAGATTTGACAGTGGCTAGGGTAACTTCAAGATATTGACAAAAGAGGCGTTGTTCATGTAAAAACTGTTTTAAAATCTATATTTTCCAAGCTAAGTCTCACCGACCTACGTAGATATTTTTCAGAAGCGAACCTGGCCACAAATGATAGCTCAACGAAGTGGCCAATCAAGTGGAAATTTATACACGGCAAATACTCTTAAACGCGTGTCGATTCTAAATGTGGAAAAATCCACGTGACCACAGGCAAAGAGAGAATACGCAAATTCCAAATATACAGGTATCCGAGTCGAGATTGAACTCCGCGACCTTCTGTATATCAGGCGAGGTAGTTAACATCTCAGATTAACATGTAGGCTTTTGCGACCAATATCATCCACAATACAAGAGTTTTGGGTGAGATGGTGTAAATATGTAAATGTTTCGTTAAACCCGCCAAATCTGGCTTTCGCCTGATGAAGCTAGTTGTAATTACTGGCAAAACGTCGTACTCAGATTCAAAATGTTGTGGCGCTTTGCTCTCCAACACAACCGGTGTTCTGTACCAGTAACAAATTGGCACGTTCTGTTTACATGACAGCCCTTACTCGTTGGCTGTGTCGGGTGGCGGCGGGTTTAACGACATATATTTACGCGATCTAACCCAAAAAAAAACACTTATGGAGTTCCAACACAACTGGTGTTCTGTACCAGTAACAAATTGGCACGTTCTGTTTACGTGACAGCCCTTAATACGCTGCCGAGCCTGGTGGTGCCCATTCATTATTTCCCTTCTACGTGACTTTACCGAAAAAACCAAGAAGATGAAGCCCTTACGAGTTGGCTGTGTCGGGTGGCGGCGGGTTTAATGACACATTTACGCGATCTAACCCAAAAAAAACACATGGAGTTCACATCTCGCCACCGCGGCTGCCCCCAGGTGGCGTTCGGCCGAGAGTCGTCGGCCCTCACCAACGTGGGCGACGTGACGGACGGGCTCAGGGTGACGAGCGGGGAGATGAGGATGACTCCCGCAAAGTCGTCCGGGCATTCGCTCGCAGCCGCGATGGCCACGGCGCCGCCCTGCTCACCACCACACAGCACGGCTCATCATCGTCACCGTCATCGTCATTAATATCAGCCATGGTCCATCCACTGCTGGATGAACGAATGGCCAAGCGGTCGCCCTGCTCACCACACAGCACCGCTCATCATCACCACCACCACCATCGTCATTAATATCAGCCATGGTCCATCCACTGCTGGATGAACGAATGGCCAAGCGGTCGCCCTGCTCACCACGGCCGCCACCACCACACAGCACGGCTCATCATCACCGCCATCGTCATCGTCAACAACACAACCCACGATCCATCCGCTGCTGGATGCAGGGATTCCCATAGAGCCGCGCGATGATGTAATGATCCACCCAGCGCACCGTTGCCCACGATGTTCGACGACGGAGGTTGTCGCGGTTCTGCTCGTGTGCCGGCCGTGCCAGATTTTAGACGTGTTGCTCTCTTAACAGCCCCCAAAAATGTCGATTTAAAGCTTTCGTGACTGCAGGGATTCATATTCTTGGTTCTTTCGGTAAAGTCACGTAGAAGGGAAATAATGAAATAATACAAATAAAACAATACAATTCTCACGACGTTTTAATTGCAACACAAGCAATCTTCATCAGGTGTGAAAACCACGGCAAGAAAATTAGAAAAAAAGTTTCTGTGGTTTTCACACCTGTGTTGCAATCAAAAGGTCGTGAGAATTGTATTGTTTTATTATTATTTTATTATTTCCCTTCTACGTGACTTTACCGAAAGAACCAAGAATATGAGCCCCCCAAAAAGGTCTGTCCAGGCTAGACGGGTGGGGTGGTGGGGGGAACCTCTGCCTTGTGCGCGTGCGCCCGATGGTCGGACTTACCATCGAGTGGCCGAGCAGAAAGCAGGGCCGCTCCGGGTGGCGCGTCCTCCCGAGCCTCACATGCTGAAGGCAGTCGCGGACGTAGACGCCGAGCCGAGCCTCGGACACTCGCTCGCCCTCGCTCCTCCCGTGACCAACTGCGGAGCGACACGCGAGCGGCGAAACCGCGGTAAGAGGCGGCGCACGCGAACGGGACGGAGAGCCCCCCCCCAAAAAAACGAAGAGTCGAGATGATAATAGCAGCGCTGCACTCGTCGAACAAAAAAAAAATTGACAGGCGACGTTGCAGGCATTGGCCCCACTTTATAACAGATGCAGATGTTTTAGACGATGGCTCTTCGTAGCAGACACATGCAGACTGTACTCTGGCTTTTTCGGTAAAGTCACGTAGGTGATTTTGCTGCGACGGTGCCACCTGAAGACAGAGGCTTGTGTTGCCTCCGAAACGTCGTGATTTAATTATTTTTATTTTATTTTTTACCTACGTGACTTTACCGAAAAAAACAAAGAGTATGGACCCTTGAAGTCACAAACACTTCAAATATAGAACATGCAGACTTCTATGATGAAGGGTCATTGCCTGAAACGTTTTCTGCATTTTATTGTCATATATATATGTTTTAATGTTTATGCCGTTGTATTCATGAATGTGCTCGGTTCAAGTTATTTGTGCCCACGCATACACTGTCAATGCAGGATAACACAAAAAATGTGTGTACAAAAAAAAACATTCATTGCTCCGTGATTGACGTGTTTATCATTTAGACTGGGAGCAACGTTCTTGCGTGGTGTGTGTTGACGTGGAGCATGATGAATGGCACGCACCTTGATCTCCTTCATCTCCCGAGTGCTGATGTTTACACACTGCACAAGATACTCATTTAAGGCTGAGTCTGCCTAGGAGTGTCCCACAAAACAAATGAAGGTGTCCCTCACTTTACGCGGGTTCGTTTTTATGCGATTTCACATATACACGGTTAGCCTATTTCTCGCCCACAGTCGCTTCTATGCGGGTTGAATTCACTCATGCGCAGCGATGCAGTCAGACGTGGAGCAACGTTGTGTGGAATGTACTCGGTACAGATACACACAGAGATACATAGAGATACATGTAGAGATACAACATTGTGTGTGTACTGCATGCTTTACTCGGCGGGCAGCTGCCTCGCACAGAGATGCACACATATACATACAGAGATACACACAGATACATACACATACATAGATACAGATTCACACACATAAAGATACACAGATACATACAGAGATACACACAGATACATACACATACATAGATACAGATTCACACACATAAAGATACACAGATACATACAGAGATACACACATGCATAGAGATACATACATACAGAGATACACACAGATACATACACAGATACATAGATACAGATTCACACACAAATATACACATATACATAGAGATACACAGATACATACACAGATACATAGAGAGATACACCCAGATACATACACATAGACACAGATGTACACACAGATACATACAGAGATACATCAAGAGAGACACACACAATTACATACACATAAAGATACAGTGATACAACATTGTGTGTGTGTGCTGTGCACGCTGTCTCGCTTAGCGCGCCCGGTTTCTCCTGAACGCATCCGCGACCACTGCCGCACGGAGCGAGGGAAACCTGCACATCGAAGACTCCTCGAGACGTCCGCACGGGCTGATGGGCAGAGGTCGCAAACGGGTTTTGATTCCTTACCCGTACCCGTACCCGGCCGCACCAGGGTCGCAAACGGGTACCCGTACCCGTCCGTACCCGTACCCTACCCGTACCCAGCCGGGTACGGGTAGGGTACGGGTATTGGGTACCCGATTGCGACCTCTGGGATGAAGCCATGTTGCAGGCGCGGGTGGGTTGATTCTAGGAACTTGAATTGTGAGAAGAGACAAGACGTTGGGAAATGAGTGACAAACAGTTACTCACCAGTTACTCACGGCCTACCCGTACCCGTACCCGGCCGCAACAGGGTCGCAAACGGCTACCCGTACCCGGCCGGGTACGGGTAGCCGGGTATCGGGTACCCGGTTGCGACCTCTGCTGACGGGGCAGGTGCTGTGCACAGCCGTCACGGAAACACGAGCCGGGAGGAGTGTGTCACCTTCCCCCAGAACCATCTCCCTCCCCCGCCCCCACTCCCGGTCAACTTTGTCTCCCGAGCTCCAAAATAAACCCGGGTGGATTGCCCAGTCGAGGCTGCCCGATGGGGGGAGGGGGGGGGGCAGGGGGGAGTTGAAGTTTCCTGGAGCCACCACGCGGGATTGTGGGCAAGGGGATGTCCTGGACGGCCACTCGCGGCCACCTCCGTGTGCTTGACTTGTGATTGGCAACCTCTTTGTAAAAAAAGAAAATCCAAGTATTTTCCTGCTCAAATGAGCGTTGAGGTGGTACTCAGGTCCGGTTTACGTCGTACTGGACACACTTCGATTAAAAAAGAGCTTTACAGCTCATTGGATTCCTCCAGGTACAAATATTCTCCATAATTTAGGGTTTGTTGGGGTTAGATCGCGTAAGTATATAAATGTGTCGTTAAAACCCGCCACCAACCGACACAGCCAACTAGTAAGGTTTGTCACGTAAACGGAGCATGCCAATTCGTTACTACTACAGCACACCGGTGTGTTGGAGAGGAAATCCACAACATTAATAATCCGAGTACGACGTTTCGCCAGTAATTACAACTAGCTTCATCAAGCGGACAGCCAGATTTGTGAAGAAGTCCTTCTGTTTCGTTCCTTAAATAGAGGACGTCACTTGTGAGCCCTTCACGTGCGAAGGGGGGGGGGGGATTAAGCTCTACATATTCTGTCTTGATTTGAAGCTTTCGTGACTGCAGGAATCCATACTCTTTGGTTCTTTTGGTAAAGTCACTGTTGGATGATTTTTTCCGACCGCTTGTGTTGCGATCGAAACGTCGTGATATATATTTTTTTCATTTATTTTTCTACCTACGTGACTTTACCGAAAGAACCAAAGAGTTTACATATTCTGATTGCATGAGGCCTGCTCACGTCCCTTCTGTTTGCACCCAAGAGCGAGCCACTCGCTCGACTGCCAAGGCACCCAGCCAGCTTCATTATCCGTTTTTGGTAATTCGATTTTTTTTGGAGGGGGTTACTAAAGGTTCAGACCGCACACCTCGCTTGCTACTGTGGTGAAATGTGAACTTGGCAAGGAAGTATACTGAGCCAATGCCAGCATTTTCTTTAAAAGCTTCGCCCACAACCACAAATAATTCCATCTTGGGGCAACGAGGATGTTGGAGTCTGTTTTGCTGGTTATACAGGCATATGCCCAATCACACACACACACATATATAGTAGATGCAGACTCTGACATGGCCCAGCCAGAGAGCGTTTGTCGAATCAAGAAAGCCACCGTGGTTGTTTTTACCACGCATGTACTTAAGCGTACAGTTGTATTAACGTTGAATTTCTTTCGCACCGCTCATCGGAGGTGCGGGGAAAGGACAAAATACTAGGCGCCATTTGCTTCTGGTGACGTTAAAGAGGCCCTGACATCAATCGAAACCAGTAGGCCATTTTCTTGGTTCTTTCGGTAAAGTCACGTAGAAGGGAAATAATAAAATAAAAACAATTAAACATAATAAAATAATTCTCACCAACAGTAGTTAGTCGTTACTACTGTTGGTGAGAATTATTTTATTTTATTATTTCCCTTCTACGTGACTTTACTGAAAGAACCAAGAAGATGAATCCCTGCAGTCACGAAAGCTTTAAATCGAAATTCAGTAGGCCATTATGTACCGGTGGCATGGTCCAAATTTGCCAGCAGTCATTGCCCCCTACTGGCATTTCTCCGTTATCAAGGAAGGAAACTCCGTCAACCTCAGCAAGTTCCCAGCGTGCGGAACGAAACGTCGGGCATCGTGCTGAACAACACGCGGTGCGACCCGAAATCGCATCGGAGAGCGACGCAGCGCAACAACAACAAAAGCAACAACAACAACAAAAGCAACAACAACAACAAAAACCTCCAAGGAAGAGTACGCACAGTGCCCAATGCCAGCTGGAACAGTCGAGAACACTGTCACGGGAATTACTTTGGCACGCCACATCCATCACGACATTGTTTTCGTCCAATATTTCCGTAAACCTGTTCAGAGGATTATATAAATACAAGGGACAATAATATAGTTTTTTTTTTAACTGGAAAGCCATACTTTGCACTGTAGTAGTGGTGCCTTATGCTAACAATCCCTACTTCAAGCCAGCCAAGGAGCGTTCTTGAAAACAGAGTAATTAAGCCGTGTACACCTTTCTAAGCCTGCTTCTTGGTCTCTGTCCCAGTATTTCCAGGAGGAGCAAGCAATTTAGGGACAAATGTGCAAATGGACACACACTGGCACTGCCTTTTAGCCTCGCACAGGACCACAATGAAGTAATTTCCCTTTCAGAGCTGTCTTATTGAGGATTGTGTTGCGTTGTCGTGCCCAATGGCTTCAAGGCATTATCACTCAAGTCAGCATCCATATCTTTGGGTGCAATTATTTTGGCTTATGGACAGTGAGCGAATACCGCAGAACAAGATCTGTTGGGTAAGAGTTTGCATGGTGGGTGGCAATGCTATGTTTGGATAATCCTCAATCCCACACTGTAATCTTCTACACACACTGCCAAGAAAGGCACTCCCACAAATCAGGGACTGGTACCACATGCCCTGATGAGCCCGATCATGGAAGGGAAAGGCTGATGGCAAGAGTTAAAGTTAGACCGGGAGGTGGAAGCCAACTTACTTATTTTGAACACTCAAGACTCCCTTGTAATGCATACTTTTTGATCGAGTGGTGGGGCAGTGGTTCGCTCACTGCTCTCCGAACCCGACTACCATGTGTTTTAGATTATTTGGCCGCGATAAATGTCCACGTGATGAGCCAACTTCGTTGAGCTATCATTTGTGATGGCCAAGAGCTACATAGCTCAGTGGGTCTTACCTGGTAAAACTAAAATACTCTTTGGTTCGTTCGGTAGAAAGAACCAAAGAGTATGGATTCCTGCAGTCACGAAAGCTTCAAATCAAAACAAGAATAGTTTAGATTAGTTTCACCCGAGTGCAATTCCTTGCCAAGGTTAACATCAGCGGTGGCCAATGATATCTGATCCGGCCCTGGCCTCCCCACCCCATTCACCGTCCTGCACTGACCAGAGTGGTGAAGTATGGTCAAACGACCCCCCCCCCCCCACAGTACAGTCGACGTGGCATGGACAGGCCTTCGTTCGGCGGTGCTTAGACAGATGGCCGCTGTAAATTATTATTATTATCATTACGTTTACATCGATCGTACATTAAATGTGCAGTTGACATTAAGCCAGTGTTGCTCAGTGGGGGCGTTATAACCGAGAGGGTTAGTCCACACAAAATCGCAATGTAATGTATTGGTTGCGGAAGACGCCGCTTCATGAATGCTGAACACGAGCCCTGTCCACTGGCACCCGCTCGTCCCACACCTCTTCCACGTCCCCACATCTGCGAGCGATCCGTCCGCTGTGAATGGAAGGCACTCGGTGGCACTGCGTGGTTGGCATGGGCCCTGGTGCAAGGAATGATAATGCCCCCCACCCCTCCCCCATATCTTGCAGCATTCTAACCCCTTTGGGGCCCGGTGCTTGCGCCCCTCCGGCCCATGATGGGTGGCGGTGCGGTTGCGCTGCCGAGCGACACGCCCGGCAGCCACGCCGCCCGCATGCACTCACCGTGGTCGTGGGCAAACACGAGCACGTTGTGTTGCACCAGCATCCGGGCCACCTCGTCATAGCGGCCACAGTGCTCGCCCAGCCCGTGACTCACGAACACCAGTGCCCTGCCACGTACACAAAAAAACATCCCCACCACCATGGGAGAGTCGTACGGCTTGTAAGTGTGGATGCATGTTGAACTTCTTTCGCACCGTACGTAGCCAACCGTGCTAATTGGGGATGCGGGAAGACGACAAATTCAACACAATAAAACAGTTATGAGGAAATTCGTTTTCAATCGAGATGATTTAAAATCACGTAGCTCCAATCCGGCACTGCGAGTTGAAAACAAGCGAATCAGATGGTCCGATTGGAAAGCGGCCCAGATTCATA
Organism: Lampetra fluviatilis; assembly: GCF_964198595.1. Classification (NCBI taxonomy): domain Eukaryota; kingdom Metazoa; phylum Chordata; class Hyperoartia; order Petromyzontiformes; family Petromyzontidae; genus Lampetra; species Lampetra fluviatilis. Next base: position 404,858 of record NC_136314.1, read on the forward strand.
GAGTCGGGGAACCTCCTGGCAGATAATGGCCACATTGACACCTTCCAATCTATTAGATCCAGGAATAACCTCCCAAATTCTCAGTTTTATAAATACCTCCAGATTCGGGACGTGTTCACCAGAGCCAGAGATCTGATTACACTCCCTCCGGCAGTAATAAAATAGCTCCAGTGAGATGAAGGGAGATGCAAACTATCTGAGGCGTACCGGCTTCTGCTCTCAGGGACGAATAGTGGACGACCTCAGACCCTAGCGATATGGTAGCAAATCGTGAAACGGCCAATCCCAAACAGGACATGGACCCAGATTTGGAATCCTATCTCCCAAGGGGTCAGAGCCCTCCCTCTGAGAACTGTCCAATTCAACATTCTACACGGGGCTCACGTGGCCCACGTGACCAATCAGAGGAGGGCCACGTTTGGTGCAGCCTCCTCTCCGGAGTGACCGAGGTGTCCTCCGGGTGTAACACACGACGACGAGTTCTATGAACATATATAATGGGGATATTCAATACGATGAACAGAACGTCTGTAAAACAATAAGCGTGGAAACTACCCTGTGGGGCCGAAGAGAAGTGGGAGCGACTCGATAACAGAACATTTTGTTAAGGAGTTTCAATATAGCTGCCAGAAAACCCACATTGAGCCGTGGAAGAATCACGAACCACCCCCCTCGTCCCATACTCAACGGTTGTATTCATTAGGCCCAATCTCAGCACTGGAGCATCTGACACAAGGTAGAAGAATACAGCACATGCATGGGGTCCATTCCGAAAACCTTAGAACAGTCTTAAATACCTGAGGCCAGAATGGCAATGATCTGGCCTACCCCCCCACCCTCCCCCCCCAAAAAAAATTCCCATCCCCGCCTGCTCTGATGAGTCAGGTGTGCATGCCTGAAACCGTCGATGCAACTGGTAATGCCGTCCAGAATGTCAGGATGTTGCAATGTTACGATGTGAGGGAGGATGTGGAATAAAACATATTCTATTTTTTTAAAAGTGCGTAGCTCCAGTGGATTCCTAATTTCGGAAGGAAGAGCATTCCAGACGGCCGCAGAAGCGCATCTGAAAGCGCGCGATGGCTACCCATGGCAAACCATCGAACAAAGTTGCCGTGAGGATGACCGGAGTTCGCGTGATGGTTTATGATTTTTGACGAAATCATCCAAGTATAGTGTGGTTCATTTGTGGCAAGAACTTTGTGCTGCACGCGGAGCCTCGTTTGTCATTTGTTGTTGGGTTTTTTTCACAGAAAGAATGCTGCTCGGCTGCCTTGGAGCAGAGGATGCATGGCTAAAGGCACCGCTAACGAGAGTACAAGGGACACCTGGCCAAGGGTCACCTGGACAATTGATGCCTGGACAAGCACAGTATGACTTTGAGACCCCCCCCCACCACCTACACATTCCACGAGTAGTGACTAATCCCATATCTGCATTTTCCATAAATATGCTAAATTCCTCTGTTGATATGCAAATTCCTTTGTCAAGGCGCCCTCCTCCTCTAACCCAGCTTAAATATACGCTGCCAAGCTTGGTGGTGTTCATTCAGACGCTGTCTTTCCGACAGCCCTGTTCTTCACCTGAGGACGGCTGCTTGCGTTGTGGCCGAAACGTCGTGAGAATTGTATTTTATTATGTTTTATTTGTTATTATTTTATTATTTCCCTTCTACGTGACTTTGCCGAAAGAACCAAGAAGATGAATCCCTGCAGTCACGAAAGCTTTAAATCGAAAAAAAGCACAGGAGACTTTCAGGTTTCCCAGGACAGCAGCTGTCCTCAATAAGAGGACGATTCTGTGAAAATCAGGACAGGTGGAAGGCTTCTTCCCACTCTTGTCTCGATCTCTTGGTTTTGGACGAAGAAGCTCCATAGTGTTGTTGCCAATTGTATATTTGTGTATTTGTCCACAAGGCAGTGTTGTTGATCATCCCGCTGCCGACGATGATGATGATGATGATGCTGAAGGGTAACGCATTCGGCTACATGGGCCATCGAGGGGCTTAATTAGTTTCCTCTATCACTTACAGTTGGGCTGGGAAACACAGCGTTTCAAATGGTTAGCCACTCACAGAGTGGCCAAACAGCAGACTGGGGGGGGGGTGTAAGCTGTTGATGTTGCCATTTACACGACACTTTGCGGAGAATTCCCAAGTCGCATGAAGGGATCGTGTGCTTCGGTCCTTGAGGAGTCAGAGGTGGTTAGTCCGGTTTACGGAACTGCGTCGTCTGATAACAGGCGAAGGAATTTAATAACAAAAAAACTCACAGAAACAACACCGGTGTTCTGCTGCGTTGCCAATGTTGTCAAAACTCCCCACAGCCCTGGTGAAGGCGTGACATTCCGAGTGACCCTCCAAAAAACTTGCAGTAAAAAAACACAAGTGAAACTTTCCCAACATGACACCTGTACGGCACAGGTACGTACTGGACAATGGTTTCATACCTTTGACGAAGGTGTTAATGCAGTGGTTCTTAACATTTACTGTTCATACATGCAAAGGGTTTGATGAAACAAAGTAGTGGTACAATTCATAATAAAGGTTTTTTGGGTTAGATCGCGTTATTTATAAATGTGTCGTAACCCTCCACCACCCGACAAAGCCAAACAGTAAAAAAATGTGTCACGTTAACAAAGGACAAATAATTAACTACTTTAATTTCATCAGGTGGGAACAACCACTTTGGCAATTTTTCTTCCTGTGGTTGTTCCCACGTGATGAAGGTTGCTTGTGTTGCAATTGAAACGTCGTGATTTGTTTTATTTTACTTCTAACTACGTGACTTTACCGAAAGAACCAAGAAGAGTAAAGTGGTTGTACTTACGTGGCCGTGCTTAATTTCTGTTTCAGATGATTTACCTTCTAGAAAAAAAGTCGGGCCATGTCTCGCACCGCCCCCCGAAATGGCATTTCGCACCCCCGGGTTAAGAAGAAGAACCACTGCTCTAACCAGTCTCGGCTGGCAAAGCTCTCGCATCTCATCGTCACTGCGTTCAACACCGCTTTTTATTGTTGTTGGTTTTATTTCAAAGATCAAATAATGCCACTGCGTAGACGCTCACCGCTGCTGCGCTGCGTTGTCCGGATTTGCCGCGTCGAATTAATTCAGTGACTGAGTTGCCCTGAGAACGATTAGTTTCAGCGCGCTCGGTTAAATGTAAATTGTTGTTGTTACGCGCAAGACGACGCTAACGCGCGTGGGAGCCGAATGAGTGCGGAGAATACAGAATGACAGAGAGAGTGTGAGGCCACTTCGCGTGTTACTAAGAGGCAAGCGATCGCGTCGTGAGTCAATGGGACATATATGGTAACTGACGTAAACACAAGTAATGATAAGAACTAAAGTTCACAAGAAGAGAAAGTACGCATTTCAAATACAGCTATTGCTCATTCCAAAATTGACTTGCGTACCACTGGGATTTCTGCACACAGCGTTGTGATGTACGGTGTGTTTTTATGGAAGATCTTGCTGGTTTTTCCTGGATGTTTCTGTTGGGCGTCGTCACTTTTAGATGTTCTTTGTTCATGCTTTTGTTTGTTGCGGTTGTACCCGAGTCAAGAGCCGCATGGCTCACAGGGGCTATACCTAGTCACTAAATAAAAACCTGAAAAGTATTGCTTTGTATTAAACAAAAAAGTGATCGGGAGTAATTGTCAAATCACAGCACCTTTACAATGTTTCTGAAAGCGTGGTTGCCGTTGCAGGCTGTAGATGTGCCGTGATGACACAACTTGAGTCCAGTGGCTTGCATTCAATCTTCAGTCGCTTCGAATACGACCCAAGAAGCGTGTGCTCAGTGCTTCTCGCACTGCGCTTATGAACCTCGAGTGAAAACTCGTCTCTTAGATTGCAAGCGCATTTCTTTAAAACCGCTTGTTGTTGTGGTCTTGTCCTTCCCCAGCGCCTCCGACGTGCACGGTTGGCTACGTACGGTGCGCTAGAAGTTCAACAGACGAGCGTACAAACCGAACGACGCAGGGACATCGGTGGTGAAGGACATCTGACGGCCTCGCATCGAGCAGCCTGCCCGAAGCGTTCTTAAACGACCAAGCCCCCAACACGCCCAAAAGGGCCGTACATCATCTTGCAAAGTGTATCGTTCGTAAGGTGACGTAACCACATGCCAGAATAGGACCCTTATGGCGGTAGTTTAATTGGTAAATTGGGGTCTAATTTAGTTGGTGTCAACAAGAGCAAAACAACTGCACTGATCAGAATGACCGCGATCTCCGGATTATACGACGCAGCCTCAACTTCTGTGGGAGGTGGGGGGAGGGAATTCAACTTCGAATCCTGAGAATACAGCACAGACATCTAAGAACGCTTCTAACCACCACTGCCATGTGTAACCTGCAATCCACGCTCACCTGGGCTCCTGCTGCCTTGCCGGGCTGTAGTAGCGGCAGTACAGGCGGTGGTTGTCAAAGTTCACGATGTGACTCTCCTCCAGGGAAAACGCCGAGCGTTCCTCTTGGGGCGTCACGGACATCGCTCGTGGCGTCTCACCGCGGCGCTCCGTGGTGCGAATTCCGTCCCGTGCCAAGCCGGCGACTGGGCAGCAAGTCGCAGAGAACTCCCCTCTGTCGAATGACTGGATGATGAGTGCTGGGTGACCGTGTCAATTCCAACCGAAGGGGGGTTTTGTTTGTCCCCGCCCATCAATCGGAGCAGGACCTAATCCCACCCACCCACTCCAAAACTCAACACACACACACCCCAACACTCAACACACACACACTCCCCAACACTCACCACACACACACACTCCAACACTCAACACACACACACTCACCACACACCCACCCCAACACTCAACACACACACACTCACCAACACTCACCACACACACACTCACCACACACACACTCACCAACACTCACCACACACACCACACACCCACTCCAACACTCAACACACACACACTCACCTACACTCACCACACACACACCCCAACACTCAACACACACACACTCCCCAACACTCACCACACACACCACACACACCCCAACACTCACCACACACACACTCACCACACACCCACCCCAACACTCACCACACACACACCCCAACACTCACCACACACACACCCCAACACTCACCACACACACCACACACCCCAAACACTCACCACACACACACACCCCAACACTCAACACACACCCACTCACCAACACTCACCACACACACACACCCCAACACTCACCACACACATCCTAACACTAACCACACACACACACCCCAACACTCACCACACACACTCCAACACTCACCACACACACACACCCCAACACTCACCACACACATCCCAACACTCACCACACACACCCCAACACTCACCACACACATCCCAACACTCACCACACACACACACCCCAACACTCACCACACACATCCCAACACTCACCACACACATCCCAACACTCACCACACACACCCCAACACTCACCACACACACCCCAACACTCACCACACACATCCCAACACTCACCACACACACACCCCAACACTCACCACACACACACACTCCAACACTCAACACACACACACACACCCCAACACTCACCACACACATCCCAACACTCACCACACACACCCCAACTGTCTAACCTGTTGGGACAGTTAACGCGAGTGCAATGCTCCATGTGCTCCATCTGCTCCAAATCGCGTCCCACTGCCCATCGGTGTTGTCATCGCCGCGAAACGTTCGGCACGCCAACGTCAACCTCTAGCGGGGGTTTACCTTTTTTAAAAGTATAAACACAATCTGTATTTACCAACCCGCCCCCTGTTGCCCTCCTACCCCGGTTCATCCTCGAGCGGCGCTTTTCCTCGTCGCGTGAAGACAAATTGCGCCACGGTTGAGCACCCGCATCAGCGGAATGTGTGTGCATGGCGGTTTGTTTACGGGCTCAAAAGGTTTTTGTTTAATGTCTCGCATGAAAGGAGGGCATTGAAGACATTCCACAACTGCGGAGGAGGAGGAGGAAGCGATGTAGGAACCACGCCAATTATTCCGGCTTCTACCCTTGACCGTGCTGAAACCTTCCCCCCATTTCAGAAACTTTCTCCCTCGGAGACGCAAGCCACTATCTTACCACCACCCCCTCCGTGTTGTATCCTTGCCACGCTCCTCGCCCGTACACTTACCGCGGGAAGAAACGTTCAAGAGACGTTACTCGAGATGTACACACACACCAACCAACCACACCACTTTGCTTCTGCCGTGATCGGGGTTCTTGGTAAACTATTACAATATTCTCCGGATTTTAAAACTCACCGCAATCCCCTCCCTGTATCATCCAGGGCGATGGCGTGGCCGAGTGACGTCGCGGCGGCGGGTTCGCCACTTGTTGCCGAGCTTCACGGTTGGAAGCAAAGCGGCAGCCCTGATTAATACTGCGCGTGCAGTAAACATTACCACGCGCCCGTCTGCGTCACGGTGGACTCCAGTTACGTCACCCGCAAGAATCGGCCTTCCTGTACCGTCGGCATTGTCCAGATTATATATAAAAAAAAACGACCTGCAAACTACATCAATTACCGGCGAAACGTCGTACTCGAATTGTAAATGTTGTGGGTTTACTCTCCAACACCCCCGTGCGCTGAACTAGTAACTAATTGGCATGTTTTGTTTACGTAACAAACCTTACTGATTGGCTGTGTCGGGTGGTGGCGGGTTTAACGACACATTTATATATTAACGGGATACAACTCCAAAAAAACTCGATTCTGAATCATCGCTCCCCCCCACACCGCTTACTGCAAAATCTTGGCAGGAGTCCCGAGAAAGTCGCGAGACTCACGCTTTTCTGGGTGAACTCGCGTAATCGATCATACTTTGTTTAATGCAGTCGTCACGGAGCGCTTCACAAATAACATTATTACATCGATATAATCTGAGTTACACAAAATAACAAGTCTACACATTACAAGTCTGTTCTCCTGTAACGCGAATTGGATATAACGCGACGATGAATGTAATTTGGGAACACGTGTTTTTATAACGCGGATGCGAATTGGATATAACGCGATCGAGCGAACGTAACTGCGTCGCGCGAGTTAGAGGAAGCTGTCGTACGGCTCCCTCGGCGTAGCATCGCACACGGCACTGGGATGCTGCTGGATGATTCGAGATGCCACCCACTCGCCTCGGTCTTTGTTCAGCCCCAGCGTTACGCATCTCACGCCTTATCGCGGACTGTGCTTTACCCCTGTTATATTACACTGGTCAACAAAAAAAAACATTTTTTTCTGGCCTGGACTTTTGCAGCTGTTTTAGACTAATTTCAGGGTGCTGATTCCAAATCTGATCTCAGATTTGCTCTATCACATCTCATTTTTATGCTATCGGCATACCCCATTTTCATTGATTTTACCCGAAATTAACTCTGTCACTTATGATTGCAAGTTGTTGCGAGTCAGTGACTACTTTAGTGTTAAAATATGGTGCTGTATTTTTAGGATAGTGGGTTTATAATATCATTTTATGTAGATATCCACATTTATTTAATATTTTTCTTCTGCAGTTTTTATTGAAAATGCAATGTTTTATATCTCAAAAACCTGATGTGATAGACAAAAACTGATGCCAGATTTGGAATCAGCACCCCAAAATGACATTAAAATCGTTGAAATACCTTATGCCAGAAAAAGTGTGTTGACCAGTGTTATTTATTATAACGCGATGTTTACGTAACGCGGTGTTCAGGGACGCAATGACCGTGTTATAGGAGAACAGACTGTAGTGCAAATTATATGAAGGGGATTCTGAAATACTTCTGTAGCCTGGTTTAAAATGAAGAAAAACCCCTTATCAGATGGTGTTCCATGGTGCCATGGACACTGCACGCAGAGACTCGGGACTATGAGCCCACGACCCTAGGCTATAAAACACAGACACCTGAACCTGTAGTCAAAATAAGTAATAAACATTGGGGTGTGCGTCTTATAATCCGGTTGGTAAGTGCGCGCGTGCGCGCGTGTGTGTGACCAGATTTGCATCGACTTCCAGACTCCCAGGCACCGATTTGGGATGTACCCCTTCTTCCCGGAGCATCTTACGATCCGGATAATATCATCCAGCAGTTCCACTGTTATTAATTTCCGTTCCACTGCTGGATGATATTTTTGGATTATATTTGGATTATATTTTTTTCCGCCTGAGGACGGATGCTTGTGTTGCGATCGAAACGTCGTGATTCATTTTATTTCTCTACCTACGTGACTTTACCGAAAGAACCAAAGAGTTATGGATTCCTGCAGTCACGAAAGCTTCAAATCAAGTTCACCCATCTGCTTGCTCAGCCGTGCAAGTCTGTCAGTGCTGCTGTTGTTGTTACTGCAAGAGGGTGGGGGGTCGCGTTTAAGACCACGCCGTGACGAGCTCTCACGCCAAGTGCATTAACCACGTGCCTGCCTTTGTAACGACCAGGCCCTGCCGTTGTATGGCCCTCGAGAAATTTCACGACGCCTCTAGCGCGTGGACGTTCCTTACCGACCATATGAATCACCACTGCGTTGGCGTGCGGGCTTTGTCTCGTTGCCAATGTCGCAAGTGACATCTATATTCCCTTACTTGATACAGCTGTCGTGCTGTGACGGTTCCACCTGAAGACAGAGGCTTGTGTTGCCTCCGAAACGTCGTGATTTTTATTTTACTTTTATTAATTTTAAATTTTTACCTACGTGCCTTTACCGAAAAAACCTAAGAATATGAATCCTTGCAGTCACGAAAGCTTCAAATCTAGAATTTACATTCCCGACTTAAAGCTTTCGTGACTGCAGGAATTCATATTTGTTTGGGTCTTTCGGTAAAGTCACGTAGATGGGTTCAAAGAATATTTACTCTCTCGCCTTGGCGGCAGCAATGGGGACTTCAGGAGGTGAACGCGAATGTGGAGAGGTCTTGTAGCCAAGACGAGGAGGCTTCCTTCGGTCTACAAGGTTCGTGTCGGTTCGCGGTTCCTCCTCCTCCGCCCGTGTTGAAGGAGTACAGACTGCAGTGGTTGACGACGTGCTACATAGTTTGGGGTTGCGTGCCACAATCGGGCGACTGTTATGTTGCTTGTCACAAGCAACATAACCAAGCAGTCCGAGGAGTGTAGCCGTTGGCTTTAGGAAGGAGGCACCTCGATCCGTGCCAGTCATTGCACACGGCGGCGTTGGCCAAGATCTGACGGTCACGGATTACAACTTAAAACGGTGGCATCTGCTGTTTTTTTGGGTGTTTAGCAAGAGTCTATAGTTTGTCAATACTGTACACGAGAGCCTTGAGTATCGCGGGGGTTACGTTCTTGTAAAGTTACGCAAAACCAAAACAGCGACATTTAAGGGCCGCGTGTACATCCAATAGCGGAGACACTGGCTGCATGCAGAGTCACAAGAGTGGCCAGGCGGGGCTGGGGCGTGCGACTAGGCTCGGCAAGGTAAGCTAATTTACCCTTTTTACCGGTTAAAAGTAAAGGGTAAAGGTGTCGATATGGCAAGGGGTAAGGTAAAGGGTAGAGTAAAGGTAGCGTGGAAGAATTACCCGGTAAATACCTTGTTTACCACTCGTTAAAAGCTTCCTTGGCGCAGTCCGTAGCTTCCATTTAAAATTGGAATAATCGAGAGTATTCTATATGAATAAAGCGCTCTACCTTATAGCATTTACCGTTATAAACCCTCATGTGTAGTGCCCCAGTAATTACCCTGTAATCGGGTAATTTGTATGGGGTAAGGGTTAAAGTTAGGGTAAAGGTAGGCTCGTTGCTTTTGACCTTTTACCTTACCTTGCAGGGCTCTCGGCTCAAATCCGCAGTGTTGTTCAGAAATCCACCTCTTTATTATTCAGTTCAATAACGCATATAGATCAAAAGCTCAGGGATACATGACGCACGAGTACATATCAATGTTGATAATACAACGAAATAAGAACAATAACTTAACAAGCAGACCATTTGCTCTCTCCACCAATCCTTCGTGGTGTCGTGGATGGCATGGCTGCCTGTGAAATGGTTGACCTGGGTTCGACAGCAGCACGATGATGGGGGGTGTTTTTCATATTTGTGCGTTGTCGGGGGGCCGTACGTCAGCGGCCGCACTGCAGGCCACCAGGGGCCACTAGTGGACCGCGGGCCTTGCGATGAAGAGCGCTGAGCTACACAGACTGTTTAGAACTCACATCAGTGGGTCAGGATTGTGTGCGTTAGATGCGCGTAGCAGATCGTGGTCCTGCGCCTGGAGTGTACTCGGAATGTCATGAGCCGACTTCGGATAGAGACGCGAGATGCAGACGTCCATCAACGGCGAACACTTTAATAGTTTTACCTTCACACACTGAGGTCGCACGGAGGTTCGGCACAACGTATCAATTCGTCAATAAATATCGCTTTTCCAAGATCACGATACACGTGTGTAAAAATCGATGTTTTGATGTCCATATGTTTTTGCATGCAATGGATGCACATGATCCCATACACTGCAGTCATCAATGCTTGGTCATTTGGCTATTTTTACTGATTTCACTCTTTGTTTTTGTAACTTGCTAATGAACCACTGAGAAGCCAACAAGTTTCATTCATTTGCCAATTTATTTTATTTCTCTGTCATGCAGTCGTTTATCCATTCGTTCATTCACTTCTTCTTTCCTGTTTTTGGCGCCTTTTCCAGACCACAAATGAACCGTCGAGGGATGCTGAATTCATCTGAAACAAACGCAGGACACGTGGAATTGACTTTGCAGATCACTTCGCAGAACAAAATGCGACCATTTTGTCACAAACTGCATATATATGTCAGTATACCAGTTCGAAGACGAGCAAGTATTTTCTGAACAACGTGAATAGGGTTGCCACCTCTGAGGTAGGTAAAAAAACAGAACACATCACTGGAAGAGAAATATCTCACAATACCGGAAGAGGGGAGAGCTAAATGTAAACGCCCTGTCTTGAGTGGTGCACGATTATTATTATTCTACTGGTAGGAACCTCCTGGTTACACCAGCCCACAGGGCATTATTGTGTCCGTCGTGCAGGGAGGGGCTGGGTGGGGAGGGTGGGGCTGGGTGGGGAGGGGAGGGTGGGGAGGGGCAGGGTGGGGAGGGTGGGGAGGGGCTGGGTGGGGCTGGGTGGGGAGGGGCTGGTCACCCCATGGTGCCCTTATAAAACTCAACATATAACCTACTCACGCCGGCTTGTGCCCACCCTCACAGTCTGGCATATTTGCGGAATACACCACGCCGCCGTTGACCCAACGTTTCTACCAGCTCCCTCCGCAGGAATGTGTTTACTACGCACCTGACAGATGCAGAGTTTTAATGTCCCGGGAAGGCTTACAGATTTACCGAGACAAGCTACCTCAACAGGACGATACTGGGAAAATAGGAAAAGTGGCAACCCTACGTACGGATATAATACATCTTCTGCCGCTCATACGGGACTCCTTTTATCTGCAAAAATACGCGGATAACACCACTTTCAGAGGACTCATCTCCGGATTAATATGGTGGCGCAGTGGTTAGTGCGCTGTGCTCTTAGCCTGGCAAACCGAGTCCGATCCCCAGCCACGGCTGGCATCAGTGACCAATATCTGAATCGGTGTCGGGCCTCGCTGAGGTCAACTCAGCCTTAAATGAGTACCTGGTTGCGGTGTGTAAACATCAGCATTGGGAAGACAAAGGAAACTGGGCGGGGTGGTGCTGGTCATCCAACCCCTCGTGTGCCGTGCTGGCCTTCATAGGTGCCGCTCGCTAACAGTACTTGCCCCAAAATTCCATTGAGGCTATACGGGGGGGATCTTTGTCTGTGTGTGACCAGATTAGTGATACATGTACCGACGCTTGGCCTCAAGTTTAGGGTGCGTTTTACATCCAAACGTGTCTTAGAATCCGGGACAGTACTGTCATTAATTAAAATTAAAAAAATTTGCAAACTATTTTAAACACGTGGACGCGGTTCATATGTCCTCCAAAGCCCTGGAAAACTAATTCTAGATTTGAAGTTTTCGTGACTGCAAGGATTCATACTCTTTGATTTTTTCGGTAAAGTCACGTAGGTAAAATAAAATAAATGAAAAAACAACTTAATTAAATCACGACGTTTCGGAGGCAACACAAGCTTCCGTCTTCAGGTGGAACTGTTACAGCCAAATTCACTGTAGTAAGTGAAGAGAGCTAATAGAGCAACGCGACTATATAGGGTAAGAGGGGGGGGAGGAGCCTGGAAAACTCACAGGTGACACGGCGGAATCTTTGTTATGGGTGTCTGCGCGGTAGGCAAGCGAGGCCAGCACTCACCTACGAGCAGACGGGCGAGGTGGGAGACCTGGTTGCCTTGCACCTGCACGATCACCTTGTCCTTGGAGCCGGGCAGCGGGGTGAGGGTCACGCTCGCCTGGACGCGAATCTGCAGCGTGTGAGCCAGCACCTGTGGGTCCAGCCCAAACGCCTCCACGTTCTTGATGGTCGTCACCTGCTCCAGCGGCACACGCGCAGAGAGCACACGCGACGGGCTCCGTGCAAACGCATTTCACGTTTTACCGTGACCAAGGTCAAGTCAAAGTGAAAGTGCTTTCCTGCCATTCACAGCCCTGAGTCAGTGGTGGGAATTCCTTTGAGGCTATGGCAGAGGCGCATCTATATAGAGGACAACCACTGTTGACTTCCCATCAAAGTGGTACTAATTTTATCGACCCCCCACCCCCCCAGGAGAAATGATGGGCTGAGTCAACCCCCAACCAGAATTTGAAGCCGATACTAAAACGAAGACGTGAACTCTGTGAAGCGTGGACAGAGGCAGGTGACCTTTATAACCAGGTACGAGCTCGGTGATTAGAGACCTCTATGTAGGAATGTTAGCCTTCGTTCGTACTGTACGGAGGCCAACGGCGCTACACTCGGAGATGCGGGAGAAGAACAAACCAAACACAATAGGCAGTTCCAAATAAATGGGTTTTCAGTCGAGATTTAAAATTGTGTAGCTCCAGTGGCTTCCTAATATCGGAAGAGCGTTCCCGACGGCCGCAGAAGCGTGCCTGAGAGCGCGCAATGCGGTGACTTCGGTCTTTGTTCGATGGCCAGCAGCCAAACGCCGCTCTTCCAACCTTGCTCAAGTTACGAAATGCATTGCACTCTTGATTGCACGCAACTCTTGAGCAAAATCAGAATCTTTGTTCAAAATCTTTATTCATCCTGGATAAAGAACTCTGCGCTGCACCACCCGGATTCACGTCGGAGGGGGCGCGGGGGGAGGCCGAAACATCGCGCGTTTATCGTTTTCGCTCGCACGCTCGGTCCTTTGCTCACGTGCGCAGCCGGGGGGGCGGTGGGGGGCTTGCGCCGGCACGCACCTTCTTGTTGCCGCCTCTCTGCGCCACGTGGATGTCGATGGGCTCGACGTTTCCCTTGCGAACGACCGGCGGCCGCCCTGGGAAGAGCAGCTGGTGGTAGGGCTGCATTCTCTCTAGGCACCTTGGTTGCAGGGCAAGGGAAACAACGGGGGGGGGGGGGTGAGATGGGGAGGGGGAGACTTTTGTTGTTGTAATTTTTCCCAATTTTACCCCGATGGTGTTATCGGCGGTGGCGTCACGAGATGAGAAATCTCTCGCAGCGAATTGCAACGCTTTGTGTGCTAGAGAGTGGCCCGCGGAAGACAATACTGCAGAACTACCCTCGGAGATCCCTTCAATTGATCTCTGGCCCACAAAGTAGGGGAGCAGAGCTTTTCTGCTCACTCTGCCACCGACGGCGATTTATGATTATTATTATTATTCGCAAAGCTGCAATTTGGCCAAATGCAAAGACAAATTTAGCATCGTGATTTTTTTCTTTGCGTGCAGCCATTGGTGGCCTGAATGAAACAATCAACTCACTGGTTTAAACACAAGCGGTTGCCTGGACTCGAAACCCTGGACTCAGCGGCGCCAGCTCAGCACTCTGACCTCTGAGGAACCCAGCCACATCTAACAAAGGAAGACTCTAAGCCCGTACGTCGGGGCCACGAGGCAGTGTGTATGTGTATGTAGAACTTCTTTCGCACCGTACGTAGCCAACCGTGCTAATCGGAGGTGCGGGGGAAGGACAACAAGCTAAACACAAAAGCCGTTCTAAAGAAATGAGTTTTCAATATAGATTTAAAAGTGCATAGCTCCAGTGGTTTCCTAACATCGGAAAGAAGAGCGTTCCAGACGGCCGCAGAAGCGCGTCTGAAAGCGAGCGGATGATAAAAACATACTGTAATGTGAAAACCTCGTTACCGCCATCGTGAAGATTGTAATATCTGTCGCAAGCAGTAACTCCATTTATATGAATAAGGCTCCATTGTGAATGTGTCCCTATGCCCCCGGATGAGCGAATGCAACAAGCACGTTTGACCTCTCGACCGACATACAATGTTCCTCTGTATTCTCAGGAATAATATGGTGTGTTTTTAGTTTTTATTAAAATCTACTTTGATACCGATGGTACATTCCATGCACACGAATTGTGTGCTCGCTTCATTCTGTTCGCATTCAAACACCAGCCAGGGTGGCTCCTCAGTGGCAGAGCGAGCGGCTCGCAATCGCGAGCCACTCGAGAAAGGACACGGGGGAATGTATTGTACAGAATTACTTTGCATTAATGGTGGCTGCCAGAGTGTGCAAAAAAACACAAAACCGATATTTAGATTATTTCAATGTCCAAACAGTTTCCCACATAGGTATGCATGTTTCTTTAACCTTTTTTTGCACCGTACATAGTCAACCGTGCTAATCGGAGGTGTGGGGGAATGAGTTCGATTCCCGCTCACGGCCAACACCAGTGACGAATACCTGAACTGGTCCTGGGCCTCCCCTAGGTCGACTCGGCCTCAAATGAGTGACTGGTGCGGTGAGACAAGAGCGGTCGGGCATGGTGCTGCCCACCCACCCCCTCGTGTGCCATGCCGGCCTTCATAGGTGCTCGCTATGAGCACTTGCCCCAACAGTCTCTTAAGGCTATACGGGAGACCTTTGTTACTTTGCTCACCTGTTCATCAGGTCGTCCCAGCGGAGGCTGCTGATGGTGTACTGCTCTTGCTTGTCCAGCAGAGAGTCACACAGCAGAGGGTTCACGGTCACCACCCTGCAGGCATCAAGCGAGTGAGCGGCCGTTAGAGAGCTATAATGATTCTACTCTTACAATGTATCCTTATTCTCTAAATTTAGTTTTCTCCTTCTTAACGGAACTGTCCACACTCTGGTGGGGTTCTGTCTTTCTGTTCCTCTCTCTCTGCAACCATTGCAGATTCTATATTCACCACAAGGGCAAACATAAAAGCATGGCCTTTGAGAAGTGAAACTTGACAGTTTGTCGAATTACGAAGGGGATGAATATCCCTAGCGGTGATCAGTGAGGTGACTTAGAGAGACAGCTCCTACAGTTCTGCCTGTGAGGCCAGAGGGCATGGTAATGCCACCGCAATCAGCAATTAGAAGAGCACACGTGCTGTCCAGTGAGGGTGCATTTTGGTCTTTCCCCCCTCCCCAATTATTTTCCAATTGTGCCGCCAGCGTCACGTCAAAATATGTTGAATTTTCCATTCAGAACGTTCGCAGAAGTGCCAAGCAACTTGTTTTAGAACGGTCCGTTGAAGGTTATTCTACAGAACCACTTCTGAGATGCCTTCAAGTGACCTCTAATCCACCACTGGTGGTGCTGCACCATCTCACGTGTGTACGTACGTTGAACTTCTGTCGCGCCGGACATAGCCAACCGTGCTGTCGGAGGTGCCCTGCTACAGAGCCGCCGCGCATCGCACGGCAATCGCACCGAACGGCGATCGCGATCCCAAAAGATGACGTCGCGCGTCCAAATCGAGTAAAAATTTTATTTTTTCACATGATGGCGATGTTCGTAGTCAACGGTGGTGACTCGACTGAAGCCGCGAACACGTTACATTTGGAGGACGAGCGTTGTTCACTCGTCGGCAGCTGCCACCTGGCGACCGTCTCCAGCAAGGCTGGCGGGCCGTGGCGGTTGCTGCGAATGTTTGGCCTCGCAAGGTGATGACCGAAATAATCCGACGGCACCTCGGCCCTCCACCCACCCCTCCTGCTTGTCGGCGAGGTCGTTTTCCCTGACGTAGTTCGTGAGGACATTTCGTACGTCGTTTGCGCCGAGGATGTCTCCTTTCCTGAACAGAAGGAAAGAGAAAATGGGAAAAACGCAAGCGATAACTGAACGGAAATGTATCAAAGAATCACATAACCACGTAGCACAATCTAAAAATGCGACTACTAAAACGGTTGTTTGAGTTCTATTCCTGATTTATTTTCGTGCAAGTTATTTCTAAAACCGGGGGTTCTTCGACAGATGGCCTGCGGGGCCAAATCTGGCCCACACAGGCTCCTGGAGTGGCCGCGCTGATGGCCCACCAATATATTTGGCTCGTCAGGACACACACGGAGATACGGGCTGGTGAGATTGGAGACAAAAATGGGAGAGAGATGAGAGAGCTATGGGTGAGAGTGAGAGATGACCAAGACGAAACGGAGACAAAACACCAGGGACGCGAGAGACCTGGACACAAAAGGCGGCCCTGCAAAACCACAATTACCAGAACCCCGTCTCAACTGAATAAGAACTGAAGAAGTTCGTAAATAAGCTCCCGGCACGTGGAGCGAAACGTCAGACACTGTGTCCGACAACAAGTGGTATTATTTTTCATAGGTGCGTGTGAGCGAGACCCTCGTGTGCCACCCTCGCAGCGGCTGTTGGGCTGGCCACCAAACAAAGACGGTCACTGCATTGAACGTTTTCTGCGGCCGTCTGGGGGAAGGGTGGGGGGGGCATTATCATTCCTTGCACCAGGGCCCATGCCAACCAAGCAGTGCCACCGAGTGCCTTCCATTCACAGCGGACGGATCGCTCGCAGATGTGGGGACGTGGAAGAGGTGTGTGACGAGCGGGTGCCAGTGGACAGGGCTCGTGTTCAGCATTCATAAAGCGGCGTCTTCCGTGCAGAGGAGCTGTGGCCGAGAAGACAGGATGTGAGACGATTTTAGTTTCACGCGCGAACTTGCAGCGCCACACCTCCGGAACAACCTCCTGGGATCGAACCCACGACCTCCTGCATACCAGGCGAGGGAGTTAACATTTCTCCACCGTGGCGTCCTAAATGGGGGGGGGGGGTGGTGGGTGGAGGCATTATCATTCCTTGCACGAGGGCCCATACAAACAGACACGTGCGGCGCGTACGTGCACACAACGGTAGAGGCAGCGCTGGGCAGGTTCAGAGGCAACGCAGAGTTGCGATTGGCCGGTTCCACGGCTTGCCTGGCGGAAAGGTTTCACCGAGAGGGGGGCACGACCCTTACTTGTGGCCCGCCGGCTGGAAGAGTCCCAGGACGCGCGTGGACACCCCGTACAGGGTGGCGATGTCGGGCGCGCGGTACAGCGTCTCCCCGTACGCCCCCACCCCCTCCTCCTCCTCCTCCGCCACGGCGCCGTCCGGGGGGTCCTCCCAGTTGGGGAGCGATCGCAGCCTGCGGGGAGACGCGGAGTTCCGACAGCGTCCGCCATCAAAAAAAAATCTTGTGCCCGACATTATTCTTCTTGGTTCTTTCGGTAAAGTCACGTAGAATGGAAATAATAAAATAATAAAAATAAAACATAATAAAATAATTCTCATGTTTCGGCCACAACGCAAGCAGCCGTCCTCAGGTGAAGAACAGGGCTGTCGAGAAGACAGCGTCTGAATGAAACACCCCTGAGGAAGGCTGCTTGCGTTGTGGCCGAAACGTCGTGAGAATTATTTTATTATGTTTTATTTTTATTATTTTATTATTTCCATTCTACGTGAATTTACTGAAAAAACCAAGAAGATGAATCCCTGCAGTCACGAAAGCTTTAAACCCGGCATTATTATTATTCTTATTCCGTACGGAGGCTGAGGTAGATGCAGAGCGACAACTACGATTTTACATTCAGGTGGTCAGGCCCAGATAACCGTGTCGGAAGCAAAGTGGATCGGAGCATTGCGTCATTATAGGTTGTACGGTCTGTTCTGGATGACGACGGTCGCACACTGCCGGAGAGTTTTTAATTGTCCATTTGTGCATCAGGTTTCCGCATCTGCTGCCGTGGTTTGTGCAGTGGCTGCGGTGTAGAGGGTGGACCATGAACTTCGTGGAAAATCAAACACAGGGATCTTCTGCGTTGGGTCTTTCACGAGGTGTTTGTTTGTGAGTTGCGAGTTATTTTGAACTCCAGAATCCCCACACACACAACACCATTCTCAACGTAATTACCACGTCAACATTGTCAACGTCATAACCGCACCATTAACGTTGTCAAACGCCATCAAAATACCATCATCAACATCGTTACCACGATCAATACAATTATAAATATCCCCACCACCACCGTCAACAAAGATCCCACGTATAGCCTGTTGGGGCAAGTGTTGTTTGCGAGCGCCTATGAAGGCTGGCACGGCACACGAGGGGGTGGGTGGCCAGCACCACGCCCGACCACCTTTGTCTCCCCACCAGCACCACCACCACCGACAGCACCAGCGCAGCATCGAACTCACTCCTGGTGCTTCCAGTCGATGTTCACGATGTTCTCCACTCCCTTTGAGGACTCCTTCACCTGCAGGAGACCCCTCTGCTGCATGCTCTGCAGGAACTTAGACAGCTGCCAGGGCGCAGTCACCAGGACAGAAAGCAGCCATCAGAGTTTTACGGGAAAAGGATCGAGAGCAAAATGTTATTCTCGCCGCTGAAATTCTATTATTATTTATTATTAAATCCCCAGGATCTCCCCGGTCAACGCTGGGGTGTATGAACCGTACATGTGTCGTCTGCTTCCCAGTGGACGTAAAAAATTTACTTGAAAAAGAGTAGGCCATTGTGTGCCACGTCATGATCCAAAAATGTGCCAAATTTGAAATAAATAATGTGACCTGCAGATAACTCCATCGGGAAAACACACCGCAACATCTCCACCCCCCCCCAACCCACCTGCGAAGCTACTGGCGGTGACATCTGTGTCACCGCCAGTGGCCTCTCCGTGATGGCCTTGCGCCATAAGAATGGTGTGAATCCCAAACGTGCCAACAATGTTGACTTGGAGGCACTGCATTGATGGCTGGCATCCTTGGTGCTGTCTCATCACCACCATCACCACCACCAGCGCCACCACAGACATTTGCACAGGGGTTCACCCTTGTGCCGCTTTTGATTATCGAGTTAGAAGCGGAACGACGCCGCCGGTTTGTGGGTGAGACTTACTGACGACACCAACTGGCGACAGAACGGTGAATTATCGCGCGATGGCGGTCGACAATAACGGCGACGGGAACGTGCGGTTTCTCGCTCTCTCTAGCTCAGATCGAGCCATCTCAGCAAGACGAACGTGCCATTTCGAAAAGGGAAGTTAATTTTAGATTTTGAGTATACTGCTCATCGTTGTTGTTGCTATTCGAGTTTGAGAATAGGGGAATTTTGAGTCCCAGTTATGAATAGCATAATATTCGTATTGCAATAATTCAACTGACTTAATGGGAGCTTTTATTTACATTAATAAGAGTAGAAAGCCGGTTGCTCTGCAACGGCAAATAAGAGACAGCTGTCATTTTCATTCTCTTTTCACAAGCCTCCTGCACTCAGAGCACTAAATTATTCTGATTTGGTATGTAATATAATGGCCAATTAACGTGTATTGTGCATTAAAAAAACATATATTCTCTAGGATTTAAAGAATATTCTGGTGGAAAAAAAGATTAAAAGGAGCCCCTATTATTCAACGTCTTCTGAACTTCTTCTGCAATTTCAATTCAATTCAAATGTCTGTTTCCTGTTTAGCCAATTAGCCAGCTAGCTCCGAAGCAATGGAGAGAAGCCCAGGCAGCAGCCATCCAGGAAACTCGAGGCATAGATTTAGATAATTTTCAATATTAGTATGATGACCTTGATGGGGTTTGTTTAAATATTTAACATACCTTCTTATAGCTGGATTTCTTCATGTCTATCCTCTTTCCGTTGGGACTGGGTGTGAAGCACAAAAAGGAAAAACGAGATAAAAAAAAAATGTTGACGGACAAATGGAACAAAAAGAAAACACAAACTCCAGCGTTGACTGGGTAGCACGCTCGCTGGAATCACGACGTCTCGCGCCGTGCCGGTGCCGACGCGGTTACCAGCAGGGGATGAGGTGGACGCTGAAGAAGGTGCTCGTGAGCAAAGGCAAGTCGGACTTCTTAAGGCGGCATTTGATCGCTCGGAGGCAGCACAGCAGCAGAAGCTCGTCCATCTCCGCTGCAGGACGACAACAACGGGTAACAACAGCCGAGTATGTTTGGCATTCTCGCCACGCTCGCCGCACGCGGAGGGCTATCGCGATGGCCACCGCTTTGTTTCGCAGGCACGAGTCTGCAGCATGATTGAGAGTCGCGCAACGCTGTACGGCGGCCCGAGTTCGGTTTCCGCTCATCGTCGACACCGGTGACGATTATCTACACCTCTCCTGGGCCTCCCATTGGTAGACTCAGCCTGAAATGAGCACCTGGCGCGCATGAGCGATTTGTAAGGTGACTTTTCAAATTCGGCAAAAATTCGGACAATGACGTCGGCGAACAATAAACTCATATTTTTTTACTGATATTTTTATTTTAGCAAGTAAGACCACTGAGCTATGTAGCTCTTTTTCAGAAGCGACCTGGCCACAAATGATAGCTCAACGAAGTGGCTTATCACGTGAAAATTTATAGCAGCCAAATATTTTAAACGCACGTTGATTCTAAGTGTGGAGGGAAAAACCAGAGGACCCAGAGAAAAATCCACGCGACCACGGGAAGAACACGCAAACTCCAAATATATATAGGAGTCAGGGTCAGGATCCAAACCACAACCTCCTGTATACCAGGCGAGCTAGTTAACATCTCTTCACCGCGGTGCCGGAACATTTCGAAGGACGTCAGGGGACCTTCATCGTCTTGCGGTGAAGCAGACAGCCTCGTATTTTGCGGTTAATATTCCCGCGGTAATAACCAGGATGGGGCCTGCTGGATTAGAACCGTGGACCTCTGCAGCCAGCAGTGAACACGTTAGCACTCGGCCATTCACCAGCACGTCATGAGATTGCCATGTCGTGCGATCGTTCATTCTGTCAATAAGAAACGATCACACAAATAATCACATGACTCCAAAATTCACCGCAAAGGGATTATTATAGAGCACTCATCATCTGTTGTGCAGCACTTCAGAGGCAAGGGGTTTGGCGGATCACGCTGATTTCACCAGGAGATGGCAGGACAGAAAGTGGGTACATAAGCCGCCTTTGCAAACCCTTGAGTGTCATTTCAACGTATGTGCGGTGAGTTTTAATTCATGTAATTGGCCAAACAACCCAATATGCAGGATTCCGCGTCTGCAGAAGTCTCACAACTCAGCGAGTCATTTCCAGGTAAAAATTAAGCGTTATTTATTATAATATAAATGTACAGTGATACCTCGGTTCACGAACGCTTCTGTTCACGAACAACTTGGTTCACGAACAGAAAAGTTCATAAAAATCTGCTCCGGTTCACGAACTCCGCTTCAGTTCATGAACAACTCGGTTCACGAACAGAAAAGTTCATAACAATCTGCTCCGGTTCACGAACTCCGCTTCAGTTCATGAACAACTCGGTTCACGAACAGAAAAGTTCATAAAAATCTGCTCCGGTTCACGAACTCCGCTTCAGTTCATGAACAACTCGGTTCACGAACAGAAAAGTTCATAAAAATCTGCTCCGGTTCACGAACTCCGCTTCAGTTCATGAACAACTCGGTTCACGAACAGAAAAGTTCATAAAAATCTGCTCCGGTTCACGAACTCCGCTTCGGTTCACGAACAGGAGCCGCGGCCATTTCAATGCTATTTCCAGGCTGTCACGTGGTCGTGACTTCCTGTAGGAAGATCGTGGAGAGAAGAAGAGACACAGAAAGAAGTACTGTGAGTACTGTGAAGACACTTTCAGTGACTTTTTGCTTTTTGGTGTGCTTTTTAGCACATACAGTACTGTACTACTGTACTGTACAATACTGTACTTACTGTATTGTACAGTTCACCCGTTTTGGTGCTTACTGAAGTCATCTCAAGCAAGGTTAGTGTTCTCTCTTTATACATTACTATACTGTACAGTACTAATGTGTATTGTAATTTGTTTCATATTTTTGTGCTTCAAAAACCAAAAAAAAAGGTCAGAACGGATTAACCGGATTTACATTGAACCCTATGGGAAAATGTGCCTCGATTCACGACCAATTCGGTTCACGACCAGAGTCAGTTCACGAATTAAGTTCGTGAACCGAGGTATCACTGTATATACATAAATATAAAAAAGGTGATGGTGCAGCCCTGCAATTACTTGCTCAAACCACTGCTGGTAAAAGGGTCTCCACTGAAGGAAGATCAGAAGAGCCTCACGAGAGGCTATTTGGCCCACTCTTCCGGAAGAGGTGCAAGTACCCATGCTGCATCGATAAATCAACTGACAAATGTGTTGATGTTTTTAAATACAGATTCATTACACGACCATGAACAGAGATAGTATGGCATCCCACAGGGCCTGACATGGCAGTTGCAAAAATGATGCAATCTTATTAAAATTCCACCCCCCGCCACTGTCAACCCAGCAGCATAAACTAAATCGGTGCACCACGGTAAAGTCGGTCGGCAGGTCCTGTGTGGCGTGGCATAGCGTGGGTACTGCAAACGCTTCCCATAAGTCTGCTCAGCATGGAAGAGTAGGCCAAACATCTCTGCAGAGGGGCTCTCTGGAGCTCGCTTGAGTGGGAGGCTCTTCCGGCGCGAGAGAGGAGACATCGCAGGGCTGCGCCGCTACCGGCGCTGCACCTGGCGTAATTTTCGCGACCGCTCCGTCGTCGGCCTGGGCTCCTGGCGACGGCTCCTCGTCCTCCAGGCTCAGCCGCTGCACGTCGCCCAGGCCGGGCGGCGATCCCGTCGGCGGCACCGCGTCTCCGTCGACCCCGGCCTCGGGGCCCTCGGCTGCGAGCTCCGACGCTCCGGCCTCCGACCCATCGGCTCGGCTTTCGGATTCCGCCGAAGCTGGCCCTCCCCGCTGCCGTTCGTCGGGGTCGAGTGCGCAGCGGTGTGGGATGAGCGGAGGATGGGATTTGTCTCCGAATGCCCTGCAGCAGAAGATCAATTCAAAAGTGTTCAGTCTAAAATGTGGACGGAAAAACCGGAGGACCTAGAGAAAAACCCACGCGACCATGGGGAGAGATACATGCAAATTCTAAATATATATAAGCACCGTAAAGTGCTTAAGAGGAAAGTAATTAAAGTGTGGCCTCATATTCACGTGTAATATGTACAGAATATTTCAGTTGCGTGAGCGAGTGACTGAATTCTAATGATGTTCTAGAATGGCTAGGAAGCAAACATTTGCATGTATGTTGAACGTCTTTCACAGCGTATGTAGCTGACCGTGCAAATTGAAGATGCCGGGGGGGGGGGGGGGTACTTCTGATAGCGTGGTGTTTCTGTGAACACTTTACCCTCTTCAAGAAAGGTGTAAAAATACTTTCTCTCAGAATGACAATCCTAAATGTTTGACACACTACGCCCAAGTAAAAAAAAAGCCATTATGAGTATTTGGCCGCTATAAACTACCACGTGACGATAAGCCACTTTGTGGAGCTACCACTTGTGGCCAAGGTCGCTTGTGAAAAAAAGAGCTACACAGCTTTAGTTGGTCTTACCTGGTAAAATAAAAGTATATACACACGACAGCACTAACTGGGTATTCTTAACAGCACGCTTTGAGCGAAAGCACGTGCTGCCATCTAGCGGAGTTCAAGCCACACACACGCATGCGGCGCGTGCGTGACGCTGAGCGCGTGACGCTGAGCGCGTGACGCTGGGCGCGTGACGCTGAGCGCGTGACGCTGAGCGCGTGACGCTGAGCGCGTGACGCTGAGCGCGTGACGCTGAGCGCGTGACGCTGAGCGCGTGACGCTGAGCGCGTGACGCTGAGCGCGTGACGCTGAGCGCGTGACGCTGAGCGCGTGCGTGTGTGTGGCACGTGACGCTGAGCGCGTGCGTGACGCTGGGCACGTGACGCTGGGCACGTGACGCTGAGCACGTGCGTGTGTGTGGCACGTGACGCTGAGCACGTGACGCTGGGCACGTGACGCTGAGCACGTGCGTGTGTGTGGCACGTGACGCTGAGCACGTGACGCTGGGCACGTGACGCTGGGCACGTGCGTGTGTGTGGCACGTGACGCTGAGCACGTGACGCTGGGCACGTGACGCTGGGCACGTGCGTGTGTGTGGCACGTGACGCTGAGCACGTGACGCTGGGCATGTGACGCTGGGCGCGTGCGTGTGTGTGGCACGTGACGCTGAGCACGTGACGCTGGGCACGTGACGCTGAGCGCGTGCGTGTGTGTGGCACGTGACGCTGGGCACGTGACGCTGGGCGCGTGCGTGTGTGTGGCACGTGACGCTGGGCGCGTGCGTGTGTGTGGCACGTGACGCTGGGCGCGTGCGTGTGTGTGGCACGTGACGCTGGGCGCGTGCGTGTGTGTGGCACGTGACGCTGGGCGCGTGCGTGTGTGTGGCACGTGACGCTGGGCGCGTGCGTGTGTGTGGCACGTGACGCTGGGCGCGTGCGTGTGTGTGGCACGTGACGCTGGGCGCGTGCGTGTGTGTGGCACGTGACGCTGGGCGCGTGCGTGTGTGTGGCACGTGACGCTGGGCGCGTGCGTGTGTGTGTCACGTGACGCTGAGCGCGTGCGTGTGTGTGGCACGTGACGCTGGGCGCGTGCGTGTGTGTGGCACGTGACGCTGGGCGCGTGCGTGTGTGTGGCACGTGACGCTGAGCGCGTGCGTGTGTGTGGCACGTGACGCTGGGCGCGTGCGTGTGTGTGGCACGTGACGCTGAGCGTTCCGTCACCAGAGGTGGTCGAGGTAGGTGTGAAGCACGATGATCCCTCGGCCCTTCATTGCCGCGGCGACCATCTGAGCGGTGGACATCGCCGTCACGCCAACCCCGATGGGAGCCCTGCGCGTGCACACACAGCACACACACAGCACACACACACACAGCACACACACACACACAGACACACACGCACACACGCACACACAGCACACACACAGCACACACACACAGACACACACAGCACACACACACACACAGACACACACACAGCACACGCACACACGCACACACAGCACACACACAGCACACACACAGCACACACACACAGACACACACGCACACACGCACACAGAGCACACACACAGCACACACACACAGACACACACAGCACACACACACGCACACACGCACACAGAGCACACACACAGCACACACACACAGACACACACAGCACACACACAGACACACACAGCACACACACACAGACACACACGCACACACGCACACAGAGCACACACACAGCACACATACACAGACACACACAGCACACATGCACACACGCACACAGAGCACACACACAGCACACATACACAGACACACACAGACACACACAGCACACAGAGCACACAAATATAAAGATCCCCCATATAGCCTGAACAGACTGTAGGGGCAAGTGCTGTTAGCGAGCACTTATGAAGGCCGGAACGGTACACGATGGGGTGGGTGGCCAACACCACGCCCGACCGCCTTTGTCTCCCCAGTGGCAATTTTTACACACCACACCATGTACTCATTTGAGGCTGAGTCGACCTAGGGGAGACCCGGGACCGGTTCAGATAATCGTCACTGGTGTTGGCCGTGAGCGGGAATCGAACCCGTGTCGCCGGGTTCATAGCGCAGCACGCTAACCGCTGCACTACCGCTCTTTGTGTGTTGTCGGGGGCCGCACTGTAGGCCACCAGGGGCCGCCAGTGGCCCGCGGGGGCCTTGGCAATGAAGAACTCTGGCGTCGACAAACCTTTTCCCAAGCTTCAGTTCTCCGAAGTCACCACAGTTCGCCTGCCTGTGTGCGTTTACTGATGTTCTCTGTTCCAGTGAGAATTCAGTTTCGGGGGTGTGCATGTTCTGCAGTTACGAAGCAGCGTTTGTTCATGCTGATGATGATAATTTGGCGATTCCATCAACGCAACCACCTCCGTCTCTCCCTTACATTTGTGTCTATCGTAGGAGGTGGCTGGGCGAGACGCCTGGAAGTGGACAGATTTGATTTATTTGAGCTGCTGGGGGCTACTCCGGTTTTTCCCTCCACATTTAGGAACATGAATTGAGATTTTTTTTAGTTTATTTTGCTGCAATAAATGTCCACATGATAAGCCACTTTTTTCAGCTATCTGCTGCCAAGTCGCTTCTGAAAAATAAAGTAATACCTCAGTGGGCTTTGTCTGGTCGGATGGGGATGGTTTAGCTTAGTATTTGTATGTGTTTAGGCGATTTGTTAACTTTTATTGTACCTCTAACTCCTATCTTGTTTTTGTTGTTGTAACGTTCTTACCCCGTGCCCCTACTGCTCATCGGATTCCTCCTCCAGTATAAATATTCTGATGATTCTGTTTCATGGGCGTCCTACGATGGCACATATCATCGTGCTAAGCTAGCGGCGCTCAGAGTCTGGGTTCGAATGCAGGGAGCAGCCCGCTAAACAACGTCACTAAATTATCATGTGTTCATATTCGATTGGACTCGTTAATTTCGTCACATTATTGTCGGCCTATGGTGGGTGGACATAGCCAGTGTCGCTGTCGTGATTTTTCATTCACATCGTTCACTCGAGTAGAGAGAAAGGAAAAATCGCTTTGGCGATTCATATTTTCGTCACCGATTTAATTCACCAAATGAAAACTGTCATGGTGTAATTTCGATTTAAAGCTTTCGCGACTGCAGGGATTCATCTTCTTGGTTCTTTCGGTAAAGTCACGTAGAATCGAATAATAAAATAATAAAAAGAAAACATAATAAAATACAATTCTCACGACGTTTCGGCCACAACGCAAGCAGCCGTCCTCAGGTGAAGAACAGGTCTGTCGGAAAGACAGCGTCTGAACTGAGCACATCGTGAGAATTGTATTTTATTATGAACTGAGCATTCAGACGCTGTCTTTCCGACAGACCTGTTCTTCACCTGAGGACGGCTGCTTGCGTTGTGGCCGAAACGTCGTGAGAATTATTTTATTATGTTTTCTTTTTATTATTTTATTATTTCCCTTCTACGTGACTTTACCGAAAGAACCAAGAAGATGTCACGGTGTAGGCCGGTGAATCTCAACCTTTCTGGATTGGCGGCCACCCCATTCAAGACCACTTGTACCACTCCTGACTCCCCCCTCCCCCAACCCTCCCCCCCGGCTCCCCTGCCCCCCGCCAACCACTCCCCTTGTCACTATTCCGCCCTAGGTCAAGATTACTAAGGTCACGATACACAGAGAGATCACATGTCCACTCCTCTAGTCAACGCGGTTATGGTGAGGCTTTTATTTTGTTTTGTCTAATAGCATGTTTTCTCTTCCGAAGGCATCTGCTGTTGCATATTCGTGTGGTTGGTGTGAGTAAAGCATCTGTTTCACGTTGTGTATTCGCACGTGTTTTGTTAGTAAGGTATCTTGTTTCGTGTTGTGTATTCGCGAGTTGGGTGTTAATAAGGCATCTGTTTCACGTTGTGTAGTCACACGTTTTCTGTTAGCAAGGAATCTGTTCCATGTTGTGTATTAGCGAGTTTGGCGCTAGCTAGGCATCTGTTTAAATGTCCCGTTGGTTTCGCCCCCCCACCCCCCACCCCCTCGCATCTCCCCCCAACGGCGTTGTGAGGTGCACGGCCCAGGGGACGGGGCCCAGGTACCGCTCTCTCTACCTGCTGTTGGTGAGGTTGATGGCGCACATTTGTCCCTCCCGTAGGTCCGGCAGGCCGTCAGGGGGCGCCACCAGGCCTGGCAGCATGAGGTCTGTGGACGAAGCAGGGAAGAAACCAGAGCGGGGGTCGTCGGCAAACCAAAATAACAAGAGGAACGCCATTTTTTTTTCGAATTCCGTAAAAACTCAACCCGTCAAGATCCGCAATGCTCGTGGTGAGAATAGGAGATGGTGGCCCTTAAAGAGCCGCGTGCAGCTACGGAACCGCAGGTTGCCGACCCCTGAACTAGACAAAGCACAGCCCCCCTGTCCACACAAAGGATAAAAGCGCCTCCTTCCCACATTTGTCGCTGCACGTACAACATGGTGTGGGTACACACACACTGCCGATGAGCACGGTTGGCCACGTACGGTGCGATAGAAGTTCAACGTAGGCACATACAAGCCATCAGCAGCGTTGGTTCAATACAAGTTGATGGCTTTTACCGGTTTTGACATTCAGTGCCTCATCAGCAGAGCTAGGCTCGCTTGAAACATTACTGGTGATCTTGCCCGATGTTTACAGGCAAGGTGGTTTGCCGGTATTGGTTTAAGAAAGCCAATATTGAACCAATGCTGCTCACAAGATGCATTCCCGGAAGGCCTTGGAGCTAATGCATGGTCTGTGAAAAAACATCCGTTACTTATTATGTGGGGAGACAAATATAGGGAGGGGGAGTTATTTATTTTGTTATTCACATTCTCGACGATGAATGATCATCCCGCGCGTACACAAATGCAGGTTTATTTGGTCACAAACCCATGCTTTAGAACCAACGTATTTCTAAATAATCACTCAATGCACAAAGCAGCCCATTTCATTTCATACAGGCACAATTGCGGAGCCATACTAGCTTCACACTGAAATGAAACTTGACAGTTATCTGTGCTTTAAGACCTATAACATGACGCGGGGCAGCGGGTTCGTTCCCCATCTTTCTATCCCCCGGCTTTCTATAACCGCTTTAGTTTATGTTGACCGTGTGTACGTGTGCGTCGCAGCGTGATGCGACAAGCCCGCGCATCGCCTCAATAACAAAAAAAACATCTAAAACGAGACAAGACAGAATTCAATTTCGTTTCACGATAACAGCTGCCTAGATATTTATTCGAAGGACAGGCTTGAGGAATGATTTCAAGTACCGTACAAGCAACTCGAAAACGTTCACGAAAGCATTTGCATTCTAGATATTTATCTGAAAATTGTCTAGACACATTGCCTCTTCACCAAGCGTCCGCACAGGCGTGCCGTTACTCGCGATAAGACCTACAGCACCCACGTGAAAACGAAATGTTTGTGTGTGCGCGATGACGATATTGCGTAATTCCCCATCGTTTAGCCAAGAAAAGCCTCGCCGATTCTTAACTCGTATCATGTGGAAAGGGAGCCGGAGTGACCGGAGAAAACCCAGCACGCGCATTGGAGAACAGTCCACACTGTCTGGGCAACACAGCCCTCATGCCGACAATGTCTGGCAAAGATCCAGTGGGTCACCCATCCAAGTATTGAACCAGGCTGGCTTCTGAGATGTGGCGAGCTCACGCAGACATATAAACGCGTGCACCGTTCCCCACTGCTGCGTTTGAAAAAAATTGCGACCGTTCATGTATTCGGCTCGTCACCGCTGGGTTTTTTTCTCTCGCCAGAATTTGTTTGACGCGTATGATTGCGTTCACATCTTCGTCTTTTAAAGCGAACCGACGAACACTTTCAGGCATCATTTTCGACGGTTCAATGGGGGCACAGAGCCGCGTGCACTCGCTGCACAGAAGCAGCCATACTCGCGCTGTTCGACAGTGATCTTCCTCTTCTTGGTTCTTTCGGTAAAGTCACGTAGAAGGGAAATAATAAAAATAAAACATAATAAAATACAATTCTCACAACGTTTCGGCCACAACGCAAGCAGCCGTCCTCAGGTGAAGAACAGGTCTGTCGGAAAGACAGCGTCTGAATGAGCACCACCAAGCTTGGCAGCGTATATTTAAGCTGGGTTGCAGGGGGAAGGGCGCCTTGATCTTCCCATCCGAAGCGGGCGTTCAAGTGCGTGGCGTGTCGAGCGGTGCAAGTTGCAATGCGGCCACCGGAATTCAAACGCAGTCCCCCGTTCATTTCACACACCGCTTTGCCGAGTGGACGTTTCGTAGGCGGTAAACAGACGAGAAACCGGTTAGCCCGCCGCACCATCTACCGTCGCTCAGGGCACAGCGCTCGCTGCTGCGCATCGCCGGTGTCGGCGATGGGGACGTGCGCGCGACCGCGCCGTCCGTGTGTATCTCCCGTTGCGTGAAAAAACTTTAAAGGAAATATGTGGACGCACAGGCGAACAAAAAAATACACCGCTCCCAAAACAAAGGGAGCATTGAAAATGATTTAGAAACTTGATATCCCCTGCATTCCACCCCGCGGGCTTTTTAACTTCCTACGTAAAAAAAACGGACGAGATTTATTGCTAAGCAGTGCCTGATGTGGAAAAAAATTCTCGAACAAAATGACAGCCATGCTGTTGGGGACAGGGGGGGGGAGAAAAAACTCCAACACAACGTTTTGGGCAGTGCTTCTTCAATGCAAGGGAAGGGTGGCCACAACACGCAGAGCAGATCAGGGTCATTATTCAAGGGGCACCACAGTGTCGAGATGCAAACTACCTCGCCTGGTATACAGGAGGTCGTGGGTTGGATCCCGACGCTGACGCTGCCTGTTTATTTGGAGTTTGCGTGTCTCTCTCCCTGTGGACATGTGGCTTTTTCTCCGGGTCCTCCGGTTTTCCCCTCCACAGGTAGAGACGTGCGTTTACAGTACTTGTCTGCTATCATTTTCCACGCAATAAGCCACTTCGTTGAGCTGCCATTTGTGGCCAGGTCACACCTCCTCGGGCTGATGGGGCAAAGTGCTGTTAGCGTGCACCTACAACGAGCGGCACGGCGCATGAGCGGGTGGTGTGCTCAACACCACGCCCGTCAGCCTTTTGTCTCCTCGGTGCCGTTGACACGCTGCAAGAGGGATCATTTGAGGCTGACTCAACCTAGGGGAGGCCCAATGTCAAATGGAGATAAACTCTCCACTGACGTCAGCCATGGCGGGAAATGGAACTCGAGCATCCGGGTTCGCAGCGTAGGTGATCCCACAATGCCAACGCTACACATACATGTCTGCTTTATTTTATGCCTACGATTTCGCTGTGCATTCGCTGCATTTCTCTGCTCTTCTGCAGAACTAGCTTCAAGCGTATGTTCTTTTTCAAAGGGTCACAAATGAATTGTCTATACAAGTAAATCCTTGTATCATTTTCTCACACGGCCACATCAAGCTGATTTTGTGCATTATAAATGTGTGTTTCGATCATGTAGCGCACACTGACCATGAGTTTTGAAATTAGCTCTTTAAAATGTTACGTTTTTACCCAAAGTTGAAAGAATTAATGCATCAGCTCTGTCCATCTATCTGTAAAATCTACAATTTTGTACAACGTAAAACCTAAGTTTTCGGAGCCAATACTATGATCTAAATATGTTTTTGAGTTAAGTCACATTGTAGGTTTTTTGTTGTTGCAAAAATTATCGTAATAACCCTCCACCACCCGACAAGATTGCCACGCTAACAAAGATTGTATTTATACTTTGCCGCTGCATTGGTTAACTTCTGACCGATAAATCTCCTCACTGATGGCTTAAGAATTTTCTATGACTGAATTTACCATCAATATGCGACGTTTTCGCTCAGACTGCTTTGAGCATCAGAGGGTAGTAGTGAAAGAGTGACAGAATCCAGGCATATGCCTTTTCGTTCTTGTTATGCCATGTAATGTGATAAAAAAAAAAGTGAATTAAGACAATCATAACCTACCAAACACATGGATGAGCAAATAAACATATCAACATTTAACAAATAAGCACAGACATGCACGTAAGGCACAACAGATGGTCCCCGCTTCTTCGATGATATCCAGAGTTATATCATCGGGTCCAGGAGCTTTTCCTTCATACATACTGTTAAGGGCAGTCAGCAGTGATGATGATGAACAGAGTATATACACACACACATGCACCTTGCTGTGGATGTATCCGTTTCACTGCGGGGAGAACATTACTCTCATCGTCCCCCTTTGCAAAAATAACTTACAGCAATGATAAATCATACTTATTGTTTTCATCCGTGAGAATAAAACAAACTTTAATGAGCGAAACTCTTTCGGGTAAAAGGGCTCCGCGGAGTCGGGGGTGGCCATTTGAACTGTCAAGGAGAATGTTTCTCGAGAAATCCTTCAAATGTGTCTGGCTGTGTGCTGGCAGCAAGCTGTAAACTGAGATTAACGGACCGAGCTTGTCCACGTCGGCCAATCTTACATTCCGTCCAGAATGGCAGCATTCCGCGCAGTCAACTACACGAATCCGCATGCCCTAAGACTAAGAGCCCCTGTGCAGCCTACTCAGGATCATGGGGCAAGTGCTGTTAGCGAGTACCTATGAAGAGCGGCACGGCGCACGAGCGGGTGGTGTGGTCAGCGCCACGCCCGGCCGCATTTGTCAGCTCACAGTGCTGTTTACACGCTGAAACAGGAATCACTTGAGGGGAGAAACGAAGGCCAAATGGAGATACACTCTCCAATGATGTTAGCCATGGCGGGGAATTAAACTCGAGTAGCCTGATTCATAGCGTAGGGCTTCCCACTATGCCAACGCTACGCACATATACAGAGACCCCCCCACCCAACCCCGTATAGCTTTAACATAATTTTGGGGAAAGTGCTGTTAGTGAGCACCTATGAAGGCCGGTATGAAACAAGAGGGGGTGGGTGGCCAGCACTACGCCTGGCCGCCTTTGTCTCCGGAGTGGCGATGTTTACACATGGCAACAATCGCCATTCGCCAGGAAGTGACGGTGATGCCACCACGGCGCTTGTGCCAGGCTATGTGCACATTAAGGCCACGCACAACCATATGGCTGCATGCTCACGCATGCTCTCCTTCCCCTGTTTATCGCTCTCTCTACGGCCATTCTTGCACGCCATTTCGGACCAGTGCAAAGAGACCGGGAAGAGTTACTTATCAATTCTCTACAGCAGACATTGCTTGCTGTGGTAATGATGGAAGAGTGGATGGATGCAGTGTTTTCTAAGATGAGAAAAAAAAACACTCGCGAGCGTATTCAGGTATAGGGGCATCGGGGTGCGACTTACGCTCTCCCATTCATACGTTTTACAATGTTAGATTTCATTCACAAATACAAGTGCGCAGACAGAAGTGGAAAAAAAAGCCATACATGTCCGACAAAATATTTGAGGGGTGGAGTGGTGACGCGGTGTGTTTTCGTGCAATGCAGCGTTGCACCCAGTGAGCTGGAAGTTGGATTCCCAGCCAGTAGGCCACGATGTTGTCTGCCAATGTATTTATCCACAGTAAGGATCGCTAACAGTGGGAGTAATGATAGCGTTGGAGAAGTTAATACATTATAAACATGCGGTTTTAAAGCAAATGTTGGGGGTTCACCATTTAATCCAGTAGGTGTGTGCGCGTGCCACGTTTTCAACTCTGATTGAAAATATGATTTGACAACTGTGAATTTGCAAGTGTCATTATCTATGTAGAATGTTTATTATTGCTGGGTTTTTTTCCCTGTATTACTTTGCTGTTTTCTCAAAGTTTCTGAACGATTGTTTCATGTACGGACGATTGTTTACCATTGCAACTCACGACTCTATTGGGACGTCTGGCAAAAACATTACCCAAGCTGCAGAGTGCACAGCATTCGTTGGCACGTGCATGGATATTAGGAAGCCACTGGAGCTATGCTCTTTTGAAATCTAGATTGAAAACTCATTTCTTTAGAACTGCTTTCTGTGTTTAGTTTGTTATCCTTCCCCCCCCACACCTCCGATTAGCACAGTGGACTACGTAAGGTGTGAAAGAATTTCAACATACATATCTACCCCTGTAACTTCCTCTGTAATAATCCATCATTGCCGACCCTAGTTTAGACTGGACACCTGTGAAAAAGAGCTTCCACAACTCCGAGGGTTTTTCCAGCTTCATTCCATGACTACGTCTGTGTTTGAGCATTGAGGTTGCGTTGGCTGGGTCATGTAGCCCGCATGCCCAGCCACTGCATGCCTAAACAGCTTTTGTTCGGCCGGATCGAGGGGGCGTAACGAGGGCGTAACGGGCATGGCAAGGGCTAGAGAAGAGATGGAGTGATGTGGTACAGGAGGATGTGCAGCTGCGTGGACTTGCCGATTACTGGTACCAGCGGTGTCAAGATCGGCCTCTGTGGAGGAGGCTCGTAAAGGACGCTACTGGGCAATTGGAGGAAGTTGCCCTCTGACAACAACGGAGGGTGGAAGAGCGACGCTCACAACAACGAGCGGAGCGCCGGGTGGCTAAAGTACAGCAAGTTGGCACAGTAGTCAGTCGACCTGTGGCATCTGGGTCTGCCCCGTGCACAAGCGTCGTGGTGACGTCACCACCACTTAGTGGCGAATGGCAGTTGATGTTGTAGGCATTCATGCTTACAAAATAAATTTCTTTTTTCGGGGGGGGGGGGGGTGTCGACGATTTTTGGAAACCTGTTGGGTCACCTTTTTACCCACAAATCTGAAGGTGGGGGGTCCACACTTTTTTGTTTTAGGCCTTCTGAAAGGCTCTTTTAATATAGTTGACGGAAAAAACGGAATGGCGGCCTTTCATAATGGACTAGCTTTATACTACCCGGCTTCGCCCGAGACTTGGATTCTTGTCTTGGATTAACACGCGGCCTACACGGAGGGTTGGGGGGGGATGCGTGACGTCAGCAGGCACACTGCGTGACGCTGCCGCATGCAGGTGACGTCACAGATGTGACGTCACTGCTCACTTGCCGTGCAGAATATATCCATTATTGCTCCCCGCCCCAAACAAAAAAATACAAAAGTCCATTTTTATACTTTTTGCATTGTGTACAGTCTGGAAACTACTTACATGTCAAATTCCAAGTCTGTTGCATGTCGGGAAGTATGCTAAACATTTCTAACAGACACACATTCACAAATTTCTCTTTTATAGAAATAGATAGACTGTTAGCAATTAGCAGTACCTATGAAGGCCGGCACGGCACAGGAGAGGGTGGGTGGCCAGCACCACGGCCGGCCGCCTTTGTATCCCCATTGGCGATGTTTACAAACCAGGCCAGGTACTCATTTGAGGCTGTCGACCTAGGGGAGGCCCAAGACCGGTTCAGATAATCATCACCGGTGGAGGCCGTCAGAAGGAACTAAACTCGGTTCGTAGCACAGGGCACTAACAGCGGCACTACCGCTCCCCACATGCACAGCGCACGGCGTGATGAGCGACACACACACACACACAACACGGGCAACACACGAGAAAAAAAGGACTGACGTCACCTGCTCATGATTATTAATGAGGGGGGCTGGTCGACGTGGAGTGCCATTACGCGCGTCAAGAACATCCCTGGGTGATTATAGTAGGTAATATGCATCACACGGGCAATGAACGGAGGAGTGAATGTCCACTCATTATGATTGATATTTACTACTCCCTTCAACCTGCCTCTTATTGGAAGGGCAGTGGACACATTTCCTATTATTTGCGACATATTTTTTTGCCTTGAGGTTAAGTCGCACGTCAAAGTAATTTTGTTATCCGTGGTTTATCCGGGGATCTTGCCAAGCAATTGTTTCTGGCATGCACTTTTCATAGACATGTGGAATTCATTGGCAAATTTGTCCTACTTTACGCATATTTGTATTACATGGAGTGGAGTAGATTTGCGGATAACATCGCGGATAATAGAATCCACGTCAATCACCCCCCACATCAATGCGGATAGCGTTTTGAGTATCACGTGTAAAAGGTTATATTTATTCGTGCAAAAATGGGATTTGCCATTTATTTTAACTCAATGAAGCAATAGCTTCAGTAAGGTGTGGATATGCCCAACAGTTAAAGCTGCACTGGTGGGCCGTATAGCTAAGACAAGATGCACCTCTATGGAAGCAGCGCATCCTCTTGTATGTATGTTGAACTTCTTTCGCACCTTACGTAGCCAACCATGCAAATCGGGGCTCTTGCAGGGCTAGGAGCCAACCTCTGGGTGCGGGACGCACGCACGCACGCACAGGCAAAGTGCTCATCCAGGCTTACAATTCATCATCAGTTTGTAATCTAATTTAAATTGGACATTTAGACCACGTCAATTTGAAGTGGGTGCCTCAATTGCTCTGCCGCACTTGCGTACCACCGAACCGCCGAGTGTTAGGCGACGGCGCAAATAAACAATTAGAGCGGTGGTGTCAACGCGTCGAACGGGACCTGACATAAGCAAAATGAACCAAACGACGGACGAAAAAATGTAATCTGCATCCTGTTGCCTCGTGACAAAAACAACGATGGGAATTGCAAATTGAAGCTAAATCGCTGGACCGATTTAGCGAAGATGTCAACACCGCACACAGGGCGCCATGCACGAATTAACAAATGTCTCTGTCTCTATGGGGAGCAACTCCTTGCAGACTAAGCTGGGATTAAATATTCGGGGTCCTTAACTGAACGAGCCACAAACCCCTTTCCCCCCCCCCACTGCCTGCCCCTTGTGCACGTTATAGGTGTCCACACTGGGTGCCTGATAACAACAGACCTGGGTGCAGGCGACTGCATCACACAGGCGTGTCCTCAACGCCCTCGTCCGACCTCGCGTCGACACAGATAGGCGGCGAGGCAAACCCGCGTGACCCGCCGAGGTGGTGCGCCCAGAGGGACGGGGCCGAGTGCTTGCTGGGTTGACTGGGTTCGCTGTCAGGGTGAAACGGGTTCATGCCGAGAGCAACCGGGTGCACAGCCAGTGAAACATATCAGCACTGCTTCCCCCTCCCGCCTCCTCGCTCTCCCCTCCCCACGACCGCTGCCTTGCCTCCTACCCACCCCTCACTCCCCCAACACTACAAAGCCACTCGCTCACCACGAACGCCTCCTCCTCCTCCAGCCCCCCCATCCACCCGTCAAATCCGCCATATCCTTCCACAAGAGGCACTCTCAATCCCAACCGCACCACCCTCCCCGCCCGTCCCCGCAGCTCCACCGAGTCGCTAATCCCCATTTCTTTCCACATACTATGATGTCGCGCAGGACAGGAGGGGCCTTGGCGGTACAGCAGCGGGTGACAGGGATGGTCCGAAATTGCTCGTACTCGGGCTGGAGATGCGAATGCACGTCCCAAACCAACCCACCCAAAAAAAAGTGCAATTGTTTCTTTACGTTGAAATCGCGGCTTCTGTCCGCCCGTCCGTCCGCGCGCATGTCCGCCCGCCCGTCTTTGCACGTGGATTTAAGGCGCCCGAATTGGCGAGGTTCGTTTTTGTTGTTGCTGCTGCTGCTTCGTTGCAAGAGCGAGCGTGTGAGCTCCCATCAGATCGAAGGGGTGAGGGGGACTGTCTACGCGGCCGAGCGATAAATGGCCCGCTATTTTTGTATCAAATGCGAACGAGACCATGGGTTGGTGTGACTCACGCAAGGGCACAATGAAGCACTGGCTAAAAACAAAGGTGATGGTAGTCGTTATATAAATCCACACATTTACTAGAAAACTCCATTGTCCATTGCCCTTGAAATGTGTTCTCTCTTCAAGTAAATGTAACATAGCAAAGGCGCACACTCGTGGGGCCACAGGCATATCCGTGGGCTCCCCTCTGAATCTTCGCCTCGTTGCTGACTTATGGTCACGATGTGAGTCTCACGAGGGAGGTCAGAAACCTTGGTGTTCAGTTTGACCAGTCATAGTCCTTTGAGGCCCATATATGCATCGCTTCCTATCACCTGCTGACTTGGAGAAACTGATCCATGCTTTTGTGTTATCCCGGACTCGACTACTGCAACGCCTCACTTCTCAGGATACCGAGCAAAGTAGTGGGCAGACTCCAGCTTCTTCAGAATGCAACTGCTCGAGTACTTACACCACGTGCACCATTCCGTGAGCACATTACACCAGGTCCTCTTATCCCTTCATTGGCTACCGGTCAAATTCCGAGTGGATTTTAAGATAGTGCTATTAACCTAAACGGTTTTAAGAGGGCTCAGCCCATATTACTTGCAGGAACTAATGCATTTATATATTCCTTCAAAGTCCTTAAAATCTCCTGATTTCCAACTGCTCAGCTCTCCCAGGTCTAGGTTGCTCTCTTTTGGCGATCATGCTTTTGTTAGCATGGCACCCAAGCTATGTTCAGAACGCCTAGCCACTTGAAATCAGGAAATCAGAGTCGGCAGATATATTTAACCTTCTTGGTTTTTTCGGTAAAGTCACGTAGAATGGAAATAATAAAATAATAAAAATAAAACATAATAAAATAATTCTCACGACTTTTCGGCCACAACGCAAGCAGCCGTCCTCAGGTGAAGAACAGGTCTGTCGAGAAGACAGAGTCTCAATGTTGAATTTTTATTATTTTATTATTTCCATTCTACGTGACTTTACCGAAAGAACCAAGAAGATGAATCCCTGCAGTCACGAAAGCTTTAAATCGAGATATATTTAAGTCTGTTTTGAAAACCCATCTCTTTAAAGTGGCCTTCCCTCATAAGTTTGGTCGGCTGCCGCTGATTCTGTTTTTGTGTCCTGCTTTCCATGCATTGCGCATTGGGATCATAGGATGGAATGCGCATTACAAATTTGAATGAAAACTTCAAATCTAGATTGAATTATGATTATTTCCACACCAGCCGCATATAGTCATTACATTATTATTATAAATGCATGCACACAGTGTGTGCACAATGTGGGTCTATGGGCAATCCTACAGAAATGCAGCAATGGGATTATGAATGCATCGCAGGCTTACGAGTTACGGCAATGAAACGGGCTCGTCCCTGGGTCCGTGCGCCGACCTGCTGCGTAATAAGATTTGGAAACTGTAGACGAGCCCGAATGGCATTTGGATTAAATCTACCCGTGCACGGCCTAATTGGGGATTTGCATCTCGCAGTGTCGCACCATGCGCACATCGGTGTCCTGTTGCCCAGTGCCAAGAGCGGGCGATGCGTTTGGTGGGGCTTGCTGTTGATCCCACAGAAAGCCGATGGATTGACATCATCTTTAATTTAAAACAAGATGACAACCAACTGAGATCATACACCTTGTTAAAACAGACCTGCACGTGTACAAATATTTCCAGGAATGTTTTAAGTGCACTAAAAGCAGGGGTATGTTTGCAACGTAATACATTTTTTCACTTAAAGCTTTCGTAATTGCAGGGATTCATATTCTTGGTTCTTTCGGTAAAAGTCACGTAGAAGGGAAATAATACAATAATAAAAATATTAAACAAAAATTATCACGACGTTTCGACTGCAACACAAGAAATCGTCATCAGGTGTGAAATGCTTCTACGTGACTTTACTGAAAGAACCAAGAAAACGTAATACATGTTAAGGCAACTTTGATCTTTATGGCAATGACAATGGTGAGGAATAGAATTATAACACTTTAGTTTACATTTTACACTATCCTTCATGTGGACCGATGATGGGATGCCAATGCAGTGAGATGTCAATGGTTAAGCAAAGCAACATATTCGTTATTTGGTGACGAATGTGTTGTTTGTATGTTAAAGTTCTTTCGCACCGTACGTAACCAACCGTGCTGATCGGAGGAAATCGCCTCCGGCGGAATGCCATGCTAAAGGGGCTAGAAAACGTGCAGAGCCCACTATAGGTTATTCATTAAAGCTAGGGAGCACATGGCTACAATTTTGCATTTAAAAACGGGGAATGTGCATAGCATAAAACCGCGTGAGAGTCAGTGGTCTGTTTTGTTGGGTTTTTTTGCCCTTTGACACACTCGGCATGTAATGACTCCTCAATCAAACGGCAGTCGCTTGCCTCAAAGCAGCGCACACATAGGCGCGATGTCCTCACAGCTCCTTTTACACGCCCCGGCTGCCTCCGTACAGTGCGCCCGCTGCGTTTTATTTGAGCCACGCTTCTTCCATCGCGCCGGCCATCGTTTTAATGAGGCAAGCGCACGACTCCGAGACACGGGACGGCACAGCGGCTGCGTCTCATGTCTCTGCGAGCCAACGGCCAGTTAAGACAGGCCTTCGTGAATTGTACAACGCAGTGGGGGGAAATACGATACCACGGTGCCAGTTTCCACATAAACTCCAGCAAGGGGGAGTCAAAATAAGATGTTACTGCAGCATATGGCTCACAGGAAAAGGGCATGACTCAACGCCAGCCTCTGTATATTTACCAGCTAGCCACTTTCCTATGCCACTCACTCCTTTAACAGGGCCCCAAGGAAGGGCAATCGTATTTGTACAATACGTCCAATGAGAATGTTCTCATTAGCGCTGAACGGAAGGTGAAATGTAATTGCACACATTTACGATGGAACGGTGTGCTCGGCTGTGCAGGAAACAGGATTGTGTGCTTAAGCAATCACGCGTCTGTTGCTTTATTTATTGAATGCATTCATACACAACGAGCTGTGTACAGCAGGAGGCTCTTACGCCCTCCAGTGGGAAACGTGAACACTGCAAAGTACAAAACGATGCCGGGGTTATAGACATGGAACGATTCACTCTCACCCACCACTACTATCATACCCATCAACCCATACGGTTTAGTCGGATTCTTGTACAGGGAAATTGAGTTTTCAGGTCCATGCGGTGTACGGCCGTTTCAATATGGGTAAAATAAAACATTGTCTGTTTGTGTTTCTCCCTTGTGATGGGACTTTGTAGGATGAACGTTGAGATTTATAAGGGCACGGGGTGACCAATAAGATCTGAATTGGTCTGTAATAAGGTAGGCACTGAAAAGGGGTTGACAGGTATGCTACTAGCATATGAATTGCTTCTATTTGAGGTCACAATTAGATTCCCAAATTTGAACAGTCGATGTGTATCGTTTGTATGAATCATCATCACCAACCATCTACTGCTAGATGTAGGCCTCCCCAAGCCGTTGCCATCTCTCATGACCGTGCACATTAATAATTGTTTTTGTATTGTCCATATTAAATTACAGACAATATTTTGTTCGTAATCTTTTTTACTGTTTCATGCTTGTAAAGTATTGTCTTAAATTTTTCCATCTCATTTTGGTGTCTCGTTAGTACTGCAACTCTCATTTTTTTATATCTCTAGTATATTCGGTCTCATTTGTCCTGTTTGTAGTGTCTGTCTCATTTGTTCCGTTTGTCGCCTCATCCATTCCATTCCATTGCCCAAAGCAAACATTTCCAGAAATTGAAAATGATGCAATCCTACATAATTCAATTCATCTATCATATCGGGAAAATACGAATTTATTTTAATCAAATAACTGTTAAGTGCCTACTCGCTTTCCTCTTGCGCAGCATATTTGGGATCTGTAGCATGTGCAGGGGAGCAATACGGGGCTGAGTGATTAAAGTACCTTTTGAGGATCCACTTTTGATGACTAAATGTGAGTGAGTGCTTCTTAGTTAAGAAGAAACAGACTGTACGAGCTGGTACATCCCCCGTTTTAAACGTTATTTGTTTAACATTTGAATAAATTATGGGACTGCTTCTCCCGTAATATAATTACCAAGAAAACTAAGGAATATGTATTTAAAATAGAGAACAGATGGCAATTTACTGCTCCGTCTACAGGTCCAATGCTCAAAATGTCAGCATAATGTATTTTTTTTCTTACAAGATATAGTTATTGATGTGCATGGAACAAATTTGTTTCGTTTGTTTCCAATTTCCGCAGTTGCTTTATTGAGTCTCAGGATTTCCCTGCTGAATTACGTGGATCCTAATTAAATGTCTGGCCTCTGTGTGTCACGCACAGTGGGACTCTTCAAGAGGTGGCTGGTGGGCCACGTCTGGCCCGCAAAGGTTCTGAGAGTGGCCCGTTGAAAAAAGGCCGGCAGAGAGATATAGCTCACGGAGACAAAAAGTTGCATGGATTAGTGAGATGAAAAAGATGATAAATAACAGAGAGAAACGAGGGAAACTGTCGTCAAGAGATTAAGATTAGATAGATGAAATAGTGACTGGAGGAAAATATCAGTGAGAGGAAAAGCGAAGTCTAAACACTGGGAGTCGTGACACATAGTGTCACATATGTCAAAACATATGATGTCATGCAACAAAAAAAATATAAACAATCCTGATGTAAGCATGGTCAAGGTTCCATACCTGCTCCACCAAGCAGCCTGTCCAACACAGGAGGCCATGTAGTGAAGACTGGCATCATGTCTGGGAGATTCCACAGGGTGTAAACTGTAACAACACCAAGCAAAGGCAAATATCCCCATTTAGCATCGTAGAAAGTTGGAAAAACTGTCGTTAGCGAGCACCTACCATGGCCGTGAAGGGACACAAGTGGGTGGTGTGGCCAGTAACACACAGCCTTCGTCTCCCCAGTACTGTACTAATGTCCACCTCTGAATTGAGTGAAGGTGGCCGGGTGGCTCAAGAGATTAGAGTGCTGAGCTGGCACGACTGAGATTATGGGTTAGGATCCAGGGCAGCCATCCTTTATTAAATTGGCTTTTCACGTGTGTCGAGCTGATGGTCTCAGCCTGGTGAACAATGACTTCACACAAAAAAAGATCACGTGGAATTTTGCTCTGCACTTCATTTTTATAAATTCCAGCTCAGAGCATTAAAAATAACAATTTGACTATCAGCGATGAACATTACTCCGTGCTGCCCTCCACCGAGTAAACCAGAGGTCACTTGCAGGGATCTCAAGAGGTAGCTCTGCAGTATCCGCTTCCGTGCGTTGTTCTCTAACACGAAGGGTTACACTGCCCTGCGAGAGATGCTTTGTCTCATGACACGACACAGCCAGCACAATTGGAATAAAACTGAAAAAACCCCATAAAAATAAGACTAACAGAATAATTTCAATTGACGAATCGGCACATCGTTACACGCCAAGTAGTAACACACAGCTGTCCGGTGACCAATCGAATGGAAACCTTTCCATGTACCCGTGGGGAAGAGGCGCTTCTCCCATTCGAAGAAGACGGGGTTGGAGTTGAGCAGGTAGATGGTGACAACGTCGCCCTTGTGCGCGTACGCCCGCACCACACTCATGTCCTCCTTCTGTGGCACAAGGGCACTTAGCTCCTCGGCCGACAGCGATGGAAGTGCGCGGCCCACATCGGCACGCAGCTTTCGCCTGCTCGCCACACCAAAGAGGGATCCACGGTCAAGACAAACATGTTATTTAATATTTAAAGGGGCGCCTTTGCTCAAGGCGCTTTACGTAGTTTAAAAAGCGGAATAATTCCCTCATCAAAACACTACACCATAGGGCCCACTGCATTTCTGACCAACACCACCTAGCCAGTGAACTGCAACACGTACACCAGGCCCTCAAGATAAATGGGTACTCGGACCACATTATTCGCAAAGCTGTTTCTCCAACCATGGAGAATAAACCCCCTGAGACGCCAATCAAAACCATCACATTACCATACATAGCAGGCATTACCAAAAAGATTTCCAAAATCTTAAACAAACACAAGATCCAGGTCCGATTCAGTACAGTACACAAAATCCGTGATCTAATCCCATCTGTGAAGGATGCCATTCCTGACATGCAATATCCTGGAATCTACAAACTAAGTTGCACCTGTGGTGGGTGTTACATTGGGGAAACGAAACGACATATCTCGGATCGTGTTCGCGAGCACAAGTCAGATCTGAAACACGACAGAACTAATACCTCCGCCGTGGCTGACCATTGCTATAATGCTGTGGGCTCTCATGATATTGTTTTTTTCCGAGATCTAGGTACTCTGCAAACATTCAGGCTACTATCAAAGGTTTGTTCATGAAGCCATCCAGATATATAAACATAGACATAACTTCAACCGAGAAGATGGATACAAATTGAGCAATCATTGGAAGGATGTTATTAACCAGGTAAAACCTTAACTGTTTCATGGTGTTGCCTTCATTTCCGCATCTCCAGTTTCTTCAGCCTCCCACTCCCAGCCCCGCCCACTTCTCCCCCCCCCCCGCATTTTGTCTGCTCGTCCTCTAAACGTTCTCGAAGCACCTCCCCTCCCCCTACCCCACCCCCTCTCTATCTCTCCCCCCTTGCTCCTCCCCCCTCTCTTACCTATATAGCCTCTTGTTACAGCAGCCCTTTTGCCCACTTCAGCAATTTTTTCTTGCTGTGGTTGTCCCACCTGATGACGGACGCTTGTGTTGCGCCCGAAACGTCGTGATTTATTATTTTATTTTACACCTACGTGACTTTACCGAAATAACCAAAGAGTATGGATCCCTGCAGTCACGAAAACTTCAAATCTAGATTAAATACATTGTTAATTAGATGGCAGGGACGTGCAAAGGGCTGAGGAATCAGTATCCGTAACAGAGGGCACACGGGGGTCACGAAAGGGTAGGGGAGGGATGGGAAGGAGTAGAGGGGCGAGGGGAAGGAAGAGGAAGGAAATGGAGAAGAGGTGAGGCTTTGAGAGAGGAAAGAAAAGAGGTTAAGGAGGGGGGCTGCTAAATGTATAGGAGAAAGTGTATTCCAGCGGAGGGGTGAAAGGAGGAAGGATTGAACACGAGATTGGGGGCATGAGGGAGAAGGAGGGACAGAGAGAGACAGAGAAGATTGTGAACGAAGAGGACGATGGGGGCATAAAACAGATGGTCGGCTAGGAAGTGGCTTGTAGACCCACCTTGCCAAATGTTCAAATTACTCGCAAATCA
Source organism: Lampetra fluviatilis (assembly GCF_964198595.1). Classification (NCBI taxonomy): domain Eukaryota; kingdom Metazoa; phylum Chordata; class Hyperoartia; order Petromyzontiformes; family Petromyzontidae; genus Lampetra; species Lampetra fluviatilis. The sequence continues at coordinate 449,393 of NC_136314.1, forward strand.
CCTAACCGGCTAAATCCACGTAACATCCCTTCCGATTCTGAAACCACTGCTGACTATAATTGTCTGTGAACAAAAGCGCTTTTGCAATCGCCTTTCCCTATGAAGATGGCGCAAATACCCAAGTCATTATGACCAATACCATTTTCATTTTTACACTGCAATTGTGTTTTGCAATTCGACACAATCCTCAATATAACGTGAAAATTTGAAATAATGTTACATTGCGTTAAATAACCCCAAACTTATCTAGGAAAGCATCTGTGAGTTCAACATTGTTTATCGGGAGGGTCCTCAATTGGAATATGTTCACTCTCATAACATTTCGTGGGAGCTTCATAGCAAAGGCTCCGTTAGCCAACACTTAAGTCAGCTAAGTTTCTAGGCGCCGTTCTCCTATTCCATGATCATGCCGTGGTGTAATGGTTCGCACATTCGATCTGTAACCCCGAGGTTACCGGTTCGATTCCATCGCTGTTGTAGTACAGAGTTAGCCTGATAACTTTAATCTAAATTGTCTTATGGTTGTTATTGTTTGACTTGCATCCCACTGGGATTTTTGCACACAGCGTTGAAATGCGGTGCTTTTTCTGGAAGACTTTGCTGTTTTTTCCTGGATTTTTCTGTTGCGTGTACCGTAGTCACTTTAAGAAGTTTCTTGTTCATGTTTTTGCTTGTTGCGGTTGCACCCGAGTCAAGAGCCGCATGGCTCACAGGGTTATACCTAATAAATGAAAACTGAAATATCTCGGTATAGCAGTTAAAATAATGATGCAAGTTTCCTAAATGTGCCCCCGCCACCGCCGCCTTTGTCGAACCAGCGGTTCAAATGAGCACACCGCAGTCAGTCGACATGGTGGTGGTGTGGGGGGGGATAAAGTGTCGTGGATATTCGCACATCTTCCAAAGACGCCCAGCCACACTCGGGCGCCCTTCCGCTAGCAGGGGCGCGAGCAAGGAATTTCTGGGCTGCACATTTAGCGTTTCCACCCCGCTGGGTTGCATTAATAGGCGTTTAACGAAATGTTCTACGATATACGCTTGTAATTATTGGGTTTCCAGGGGCAAGGGGCCGTCCATAAATGACGTCACGCGATTTTGGACGATTTTTGACCCCCCACCCCTTCGTCACACGGCGTCACAAAAAGTCAGACCCCCCTCTTCAAATATGACGTCACAAAGCTCTGCGCCCCCCCCCCCCCCCAAATAAAACATGCTTCAAATCGCCTTAAACTATTGTCATTGTAGTGCGTATTTAATGTGGCGCTGCAGGAGAAAACATTTATTAAAAAGTCTATTTAATTAAGTAGAACGTGTTGTTTATATTTATTTGAAATTGCGCATTTTGATGTGACGTCACATATCGTCACAAATGTCTGACCCCCCCCCCCCCAGGTGCGTGACGTCATTTATGGACGGCCCCAAAGTGAAATAAATAACTAAATTCAATCACAATGTGTGTAAGTTACGCAACTTTTACTGTTCTCCAATACGCAATTGGAGTCTGCAAGAATAGATTGCATGACCGGTCAAGCTCACGACCAACGCTGCAACGATGGTTCCCGTGCCAAGCTACGTGCACTTGCACACAATGTAGACACGGTGAGTTTTCGCGTCATGTCCCCCTCTTGCAAAAGGTGCTCAGTGAGTGTCGTTGGTTATTAGGAACCGTCCCTGTTCGTTGCTCAAGCAGAAGTCTCCACCACCCGCAGAAATACCAACATTTGGTGCCTGTGCCAGGCTAGGTGCATCACTTTGGAGAAATAAACCGCGTGGGAGGGGCGAGGACTCGTTGAAGGGAGATCAGGACGAGGCATAGCTCACGAATTATAACAGTAACAACATTACAACAAAACATTGGAGTTGTAATTAGAAGAATTAACCTAATTGCAAGGCCACGTAAAGTTGTAAAACCCATTCATTCACTCACCGATCAGAGCCCTTGATGGCCGTGTTAGACTTTATTCTTAGCGCTTTGGCGAACATGACGAGCTTCGGCCGCTGTGTGCGAAATAGTTACGAGCTTAGTGAGAATAACAGCGTTGTCGTTATTGTGATGAAAGTGGCAAAAGTTAAAAGTTAAAACCTAAAGTGAACGAACGTCTCCACATCAGCCTCTCAGGGCCCCATCGGCACAGCCAAATGTACGGTCGGTTTCCCGGTTCCGGCAAAAAATAAAAGGTTCCGGGCACTTTTAATCTAGGTCTTGGTCAACCGACTTTGATTTATTCGTCAGTTGCAGGTGCGTGTCGCCAAATAAAATGTTAGGGGAATACAAATGACAATTCGGGTTGTAATAAGATTAACGTTTAAGACGTTCGCCGGGCGGTTTAGTGTTGGTCGGAACTTAACGTCGTGTGGTTGCAAGAGGGGGGACGACGACGACGGCGCTTCCGGTGACGTCACCAGCACGTGGATCTTTCTCCGTCTCCTCTCGTCGCGTTCAAGGCGCGACCCGCCGCTCACATCAACAGCTCAGAGATCAGAGACATCTCGGGATAAACCATCTCCACTGCTCCTTGCACGTATGTGTGCGCACAGAATGCGTCGAGCTCTCGGGTTTGTTCGCCGTGGCGTTGAGCGGTCGAGTGGCTTTTGGCTGGTACAACCCGTGCTAGGCGACGTTCAGGATGGGTTTGGGCCTGGCCTTTATTTGGCAAAGTTACTAAATATTTTAAACATATATATGATTGTTGGTTACTGAACTGTTTTATTCTCGCGTATGGCGATATGTTCAGGGGTGTGTTTTGTCTACTTAGAGATAATTCATGTACTTGGTTCTTTCGGTAAAGTCACGTGACTTTACCGAAAGAACCAAGAAGATGAATCCCTGCAGTCACGAAAGCTTTAAATCGAAATATAATTCATGTAGTTTTGGTTTTCCTCTGTAGAAGAAGCGCACACTGCTCGGCGGTCCAGATGTCTTGTGACCCCCATTTAATTATCTAAATCATTTTTTTTTAAAGTAAGGTTTATTTAAAACAGATATGGAGATCTAAGGAACAAAATACGTTTGCCGTCAATTTATTGGGGGGGGGGGGGGGAGTCACAAGACACAGACCACCGTGTACAGTACAGTGGGTTACTATACGGTCCATATTGTTAGATTTCACGACGACAATCGCACACTCGTGTCGCTCGACTTTAATGTATCTCGATGGCTGTACGAATCTCTGTGTAATTAGAATCCAGACATAATCAGTCAAGGTTAAATACCGGTCTGACACAATGAACGCGGCATGCGCCAAGATCTCGGAAACGAAGCAAACTTCTTCAGCCTGGATAGTGCTTGCACGTGCGAACGCCAAGCATATGCCGAGAGTGCGGGTTTACGTTGTGGGGAATAGGGCAAGCGGAAACAGGTCCATTGTGTGCGGTGTTTCTATGCTCCCACGCCTTTCGACACGGTGGCCGGCGTGATGAAGTATTTAATCAAATAACCCCCACCACCCTTACGGCGAGGCCCGCATCCAGCAGTGGATTAACACAAAGAGATGTTCCTGTACATTGTGACCCACAAGTATCATACCTGTCAATCCCTTATCAGTGCCTACCTTATTAGAGGACCAATTCAGACCGGTATTGGTCACCCCGTGCCAGTTTAAATCTCAACGTTCATTCTACAAAGTCCTATCACCACAAGGGAGAAACACAAATAGACACATTTTACAGGCAGGACCAACAGGTTCCACACTGGCCCACCAGGGATTATTTCTCTGTCGTGCACGAATGCGCTGTCCAACCAAGTTCCTACCTGCCCACTCCGAAGGAGGAACGTGTTTGGCTCGTGTTGAAACGGCTGTACGCTGTATGGACCTGAAAACTTAATTTCCCTGTACAAGAATACGGCGTAAACCGTATGGGTTTACAGGTATGAAGTATAGGCGTGCAACGATCGAGTCAACCAGTGATTCGAGTTTGCCATTTGATTCGGGAATCAGTTGTCTTAATTTTCACCGTCTCAAGTTTCTCTAGTTTCGCACCTCCTTGGCTACGTGCTGTGCGAAAGAAGTTCGACGTAATGTACATACAGTTATCTTGCGTTGTCGGCACGATACGTGCTATCTTTTGCACACGTCGTTAACAAAAAATTATCGTACGCATTTCGTTCGGAAGAATCGATGGTGGAAAATGAATATAATCCATCGTTACATGCCTGTCACATGTAACTGTTGGGTCACACAGAGGTGATCACCAAATATTAAGTCACGAGCTGTTTCAAACCACGTACCTATCTGTGTGTATCTTCATTTTGGTTGCCATAAATGTCCACATAAGCCACTTCGTAGAGCTATCATTTGTGGCCAGGTCGCTTCTGAAAAAGAGTTAATAGCTTAGTAGGCTATACCTGGTAAATAAAATAGGGGGCCATCCATTTAGTACGTACGCATGGAGGGGGGGGAGGGGCGGTTAACCCAAATGCGTACGCTTGCGTATGGGGGGTCTACTGACAATGTTACGTACGCATAGGAAAAAAAAATTGAACCTATAAATCGACGGATAATTACTTACCTCTTCACCACCGCATCTACTGGCCAAATTGTTATATTGTCGATGACATTTTATTATCACGTCAGTTATAATCCACTGCTGGATAAAGGCGTTAATCACAAGCATTTAAGGATTACGTACTATTCAGCTTATCACTTTTACATTGCTACGACCATGGTTACTGTTCCCGTGAACTTAACTCGTTGATTCATCCATGTTGAAGACTTGGGTCTACTAGATTGTCGGTGTTTTAAGCCTTCCAGCCTGGGCCTCGCCGACTGAGTTAAAAGTGTGTAAAAATAACTATTTTATTCCCCATCCCCCATCATCAAGGCCCGCACACCATGGCCAAGAGCATCCGCAGCAAGTGGAGGCGCAAGATGCGTGCCGAAAAACGCAAGAAGAACGCTCCCAAGGAGATGGCGCGGCTCAAGGCGATCCTGGGCACGGACGCTAGCGGCGACACTCGCATGGATGAGGTGAAGGACGTGGTGACGATGGTGCCAATGGAGAAGCTCAAGAGGGCGGCCACGACCACCACATCGACGACCACAAAGGCAGACGTGGAGATGAAGGGGGACAATGGTGAGGAAGCCACTTGTTGCCGGGGTTCGTGGGTTCAGTTAGAACAATGCACACGTCCATCACATTTCGCAATTTAGTTCGCATGACCCGCAGCCACTGGGGGGTGCTAGACCGTGACATTTAACAAAATTTGGTACTCAATTGAATAACGACTAATTCCATGGCAAACCATTGTGAAGAAATTGTTACAACTGATAATGCTGCTGTATTTAGGATAATAGAACGGACAAATAGAAAATACAAATAAGATGGGTAAAAACTGGACAATAAGTCCCTGAAATAAGTACCCAACATTGACCAAATAGCTTTGGGAGGGGTTGAATTATTATATGGCTAGTTTAATTTGTGTATTCAGGCATACCATGTAAAAAAGATAACAAGGATATTTGGGCCAGGTTACAATATTTTATAACCATTCTACAATCTGCTTGGGTGTCCTTGTGCATGCCTCAAATCCATCACGTGCTTTGAAGGCAGTACTTGGTAGAATATGCAGATGTGAACGTTCTAAACCTGCTGGGGTGTGATATAGGTAGTAGACAGCACGTGTTCATAATCCCATCTGCGTTATTAAAAGTTCACCTTTTGGGAACTCCAACTTTCTTCATCAAATGTAAATGTCCCGAGACTTGGCAATTTAATTAATATGCCTTTGTGATACTGGAGGTGGCCATCTGCGAATACAGAAATGTATTCTTGATATCCTGAATAACTCTTTGCCTTGTGTGGGTTTACATTTTCCAATCGTGCCAATAACTGGAATTGGCCAATGTCCCCAATGCTTAGTTTGGGTCTAACTCGCAACACACAAACACCCAAGTGAAACCACATGGCACTAACTTAAAGCTCTGTGGTGTTATGGACACATTTTATGCAATAAGGCATGTGACGTTCACTAAAAGCTCGTCTAAAGTCCTGTAAATATGCAGTATTGATCAGTACATGATTGTACTTTTATTACTAGCCTTTTGCCCGTCCAAGGATGGGTGTATTGCAGTAAATCTGAAACTTGAAAGCGAAATTCAGACCCTGATGTGATATTAATTGCATCCATTCGTATACAATTTGTAAGGCCACGGTGACAGACTTTTTATTTAAAGGTTATAATCCCTTGTTCATCATAACGTCCTTTTTACTTCAATGTCTCAATAGCTTTACGGAGATCGCGTGACGTGAGGGTTCTGCCTTTGTAGTGAGGGTTGTAAGTTGACGCTGAGGTGCCTTGGCCCCCCATGTGGAGTGACGTCAGCCGCTAATTATTATGAATTTGGAGGATGTAACCTGCTCATGATTATTAATGTTATTAATGAGGGGGGCTGGTTGATGTGGAGTGACGTCACAAGCATTAAGGACAGACATTCCTGGGTGATTAGAGTAGGTATGTGGCCAAATCTAGTGTTGCATACAATGCAACAGTATTGATTTCTACTCTGAATGAGGAAAACCATACTAACACTGAGGTTAATGTGTTGTGTAAAATATCCTAAAACTCAACCCAGTGACTATGCATGTTCAAAGTTGTACGTTTTGGGGAGGGGGGATATTAAATGTCTACATAACCAACAATGGGCAAATTTCCAAGTCATCATATGGCAGTTATCAAGATGTGAATATGGCTGTACATCGTTTTTAAATTAGAAATTCTAGAACATGCAAGGTCAGATTGCCTTCACTGGAGCCGTGCGAGGTTAACACATTGCCAAAACAAAACTTTAGTTTTTTCCAAACAAATCGACAAACTGCTTGATAATACACATTGAGCAACTTAACAATGTTAACATTGTGTTTGCAGCTGAAGAGAACCAAAGTATGGATTTGGACGACAAGAAGAACAAGTCCTACCTAAACGAGCATGGACAATACCCCAAGTGGATGAACCCACGCCAGTGTAAGCGCATCAGGGAAAAGAGGCTTCGCAAAAAGGGCAAGTGTAAAGGCATTGCCAGCAAGCACTCCAAGGGTCTGGAGTGGTGATGCAGAAGGCCTCTTCTTCCCCACCTGTTTGTCCCAGATGCCATAGGCAGTGTAAAGATAATTCCCCCCCCCCTCATTTCATCACAGGTTAAACATTTGAGGAGACGAATGTGAAATTATCAGCTGTACAGGCCCTTGTACACCGAATTCATTTCCACAATTGCTGAAAAGATGTGATGGTGTATGTGGGTTTTTGTTCAATATATTGTGAAAAAGTTTAATAAAAAATGTATTGCACAACGTTCAGCCTTTATTACATTGAACTTTATTTACTGGATGCCATAAGCAATGACAGTTGCACAGCAAATTATCTACAAAGCAATGTTTTAATTTGAAGGTAAATGCAGCATTGATTCTACATTCAAATTATGCATTCTCATGTAGCAATACAATTAACTAATAAAAAAAATGCAGAACAAGAGTTTGTATAGTGAATGAAGGGTTTTATAGTGAAAAGATGGCCAAATGAACAAGCGTCCCATCCCTTTGGATTTTGTCTTGTTTAAGCAACATTCATCATAGTAAAGAATAACAATACAGAAAATCTGAATGCATCCATGTGAAGATTGACAAAACACTTGGTTGCAATTAAATTTGACTAGCTAAATATTTGCTTTCTTTAGAGGTGCATGTCCCTTTGGATCAAACCCACATGGGGTGTTTTAATTAAAATTTCAAACCAGCTAATAAAGAAAACAGAATTACATTTTACAGTATCGACGCTTCCACAAGACATCTTTCTCTCCCGACTGTACAGTATCAACGGAGCTCTTGCGATGACGGTGGTTTGTCTACAACCAAAACAACAAAATGCGTTAAAGTGCAGAAAGCCAAAATGAGCCTTTAAAGGATACAGCCAGGGGGGTGGGGGAATGCAGCAGGAGGGAGTTGCCAAGTACGAGAGATGGCGGGGCGGGGGGGAGACTACTCCCCGGAGCGGCAGCACGAGCGAGTGCTGCACTGCAGGTTCTGACATCCGTTGGCTGTCTCTGCTCGCGGGCCTAGAAAACAAAGAACATTAGAAAGAAAGAAAAACCCCTCCCAAAATTCACGAGAGAATGTGTGTCCACGCGCATGTCTCCAGGCGAATATTATTGAGATATTTTGATTTAAAGCTTTCGTGACTGCAGGGATTTATATTCTTGGTTCTTTCGGTAAAGTCACGGCAAGAAAAAATATTTTGCTGTAGATTTCACACCTGATGATTTAAAGCTTTCGTGACTGCAGGGATTCATATTCTTGGTTCTTTCGGTAAAGTCACGGCAAGAAAATTCTCTTGCTGTGGATTTCACACCTGATAATGATTGCTTGTGTTGCAGTCGAAACGTGAGAATTTTTGTTTTATATCAATATTATTTTATTATTTCCCTTCTACGTGATTTTACCGAAAGAACCATACATATTATTGAGATAGTTTTCATAGCACGGTAATAATGCAGTCGCGTTTAAAAGTATCGACAAAGCTTGTCATTATTGACTTGAGCACTTCCAGCGCTGCCAACGCAATTTGTTTCTGCACAACCCTGAAATAAAACATAAGTTTAGTGAAATCCTTTATAGACTAAAGGGGTCAACAAAAGCACCACACCAACAGAATTGCAGAACAAAACCCCAGTTTCAAAACACTCGTACGTTTAAACACTATACAAGCACGTATGAGGTCACTGCAGACCTGTTCAAATAAATGCAAGTCATACTCTGGAGTACAGATGTTTTACATCAACCGCACTAGCTTATATTATTACATTATTAAGCGTTACGCAAGTTGGGAATGCTCCACATTGCTGCTAAGTTGAAAACCAAACAGCTCTCGGTCTTCCTTTGAGCTTGACCACAGACGCTGCCAAGTTGGTGCCATTTCCCAGCATCTGTGGAGTTTGCATTTCACAGATGCACTCAGCTGGGAAATGCCCCAACCATTGCATCAGTGCAATGCTATGCAACAGTAAGCATTGCTAAAGGAAGCCCAATGATTAAGGTGAACGATTATGAAAAGGCTGTTTTTTTTCACGAGTTCCTATGTTAATCCTATTATTTTGCAATGTTGATTATAACTTTGATCTGCAATGCATCTTTACAAGGTGGGGTGCATGTTTTACTCATGTGGAAAGGTGTTGTGAATGGAGAGGTGGAGTGCACAACACCCGTTAACTATATCTATGGGACCCTTTTTTCGGCAGTATTAAGAATATAATTTAAAACGGCTTTACCCTATCTGGCAAAAATACAGGTGCAAAGATGTTCAAACTCCACAGACACCTTTTAGAAGGCATCACCGCCTGCATTAACCACACATACTTGTGGTAAAACATAATAATTGATGTCACTCAAAGTTTGCTCATCTTTTAAAGTATATAAAGCATATATACGATTAGCGACATACTTAACTGTTTCCTGAAGGCCAGTCAGCAGATCTCCCTTCTGATGACTACAAAAAGCCTCTTTATTTAAACAAAAGATAATACTGCACTAATTTGTAAACACATTGCCAATTTTCCTGTTCTCCATCTCAAACTGGGGTTAGAGCTAATGCTGCCTGCCCTGCCCACCCTCCCCCCCCCTCTCTCTGCACGACATGGGTATGCAAACTTAACACATTCCTGCGGAGGGAGCTGGTAGGAACGTTGGGTTGCTCGGTCAATGGCCAGGGTCAACGGCAGCGTGGTGTATTCCGCAAATATGCCCGACTGAGGGTGGGCACAAGCTGGCGTGAGTAGGTTCAATGTTGAGTTTTATAAGGGCACCACGGGGTGACCAGCCCCTCCCCACCCAGCCCCACCCCTCCCACCCCCTCCCCACCCTCCCTCGCCCCACCCAGCCCCTCCCCACCCAGCCCCTCCCTGCACGACGGACACAATAATCCCCTGTGGGCTGGTGTAAGCAGGAGGTTCCTACCAGTATAACCCTCACCTGTGATGAAGTCACAGTAGAAGAAGTGCTCATCATTAAGCATGGGACACATGGATACGAGATCCTGCAGCCCAGCGCCTGTCAGGTGGCGGCACCCAGATAGGTCCAGGTGCTCCAACAACGGCAGTCCCCCACGCATCGCCAGCGACCTGCGGGGCATGCACACCGCTTTGTAGGTACCGGGCAACGGCAAACACGACGATTGCCAAGAGCGAAGAGACGAGACCGTGTGTATGCATCGCTTCACCAATGAAAAAAATGTTTTTCCTTCGGACTGGTTTTTACAGGTTTGGTGGCTTAGCACAAAGTGTGGTAAGCTCCTCTTTGACAGCAGCAGAACCTTTAAAATATTTTTCTGAGGGTATCTGGGCATTTCTGAGGCCATACTCCTGGTGAAGGTTAGAGGGTTTGATGCTGGTCACACTGGGAATTAAACGTGTCTGGTTATTGTCCCCATACAGAGGTGCACACAAACATGAATGAGAAACGCTTTTAAAGCAATGCTTGAATCGGTTCGCATTACAATCCGATTCATATGTTCACGATACATGCATGAATATGCCATGTTGGTTGTTTGACCAAACTTAACCACACTGGTCAGTTCAAAGTAGATTTTTTTTAAAAGGGAGTCATCCAGAACCAGTTCAGATAACATTAATCACCGATGTTGAGCTGTGACCAGGCATCAAATTCAGGAATGGGTAAATAGTGCAGTACGCTAACCATTGCGAAACCTCAAATTACATGTGAATTATATGCAAACGTCATTTAGGCGAATGGAGAAAAAGCTGCATCTCAAACAAGACTACACTTAAAAGATATACCCAACCGTTTTTTGTAACCATACACATGGGTAACCAATTAAGCAAGTACATTGTACGGAGTCTATTATGATGGGGAAAACTATATCAATACAAACGAGACCATAAATACAAGCCAAAATTTAAATCAGGAATTAAATCGTGACCCTAAATTGTGCCAATCGAATCGCCGCTCACGAGTGGGGGATGCATTGCATCCATAAATGGTACGCACCTTAGCCCTTCATCCGTTACGCGGCGACATCCAGACAAGCTCAGGAACGCGAGAACCCTGCCAGATGTCTCGGCGTCACTCGTGAAAATGTCCTTAGTTTCCCCCGAGGTGGCTTTCAGCACAAGGTCTGCGAGGGACTGCACCACTGTTGCGGAGCGGCAGATTTTTGAGGCTTTGCACGTCACGTGACCACAATGTCCCGAAGATTGTCCAGCAGGCCTCAGCGGGCACTGCTCTGTCCTTTGGTCACACAAAGTGCACAGCTGCACGCATCCGAGTGGCATGCCCTTCATCCCCATGGCCATCTCCTCAATGTCCAGTAGATTGACGGCCGTCAATGCCCACAGTGGTAAGGTGGAGCTTTGGCTGGTGAAGGACGTGCAGTTGATGTCCTTCTCCCCGTCGTTGTTGGGTGGGAGAGGGCAGCTGTTGTTGACCTCCTCCAGCTCCACCATGACCTTGCGGGGCCCAGGGTCGCTGCCGAGCGGCTTGGAGGGACTCAGGGTGCCCATGGCCATCGAGATGCGGTGCAGGGCCACATCCGTTATCATGTCGCAGCCCGACAGGTCCAGGTGTTTCAGGTGCTTCAGTTTGGCACCAGCGGTCAGACTGCTGGTAGAATCCAACAAAACATTTCATTAAATCGATTGTTGCCCCCCTTTGTCAATCCACTGCTGGATGAAGGCCTTCCCACACCTCGTCAGCCATGTGGATTGCATGACCATGCTTCATTACACTGATGTGCATGGAATGGAGAAGGGAGTGTCCAGGACTGGTTTAGATATCACTCCCCACTGAAGCTAACCGTGGCCAGGAATTGATCTAAGGTCATCATATTTGTTGGCCAATACGTCTAAACCACTGCACCACGGATCCATCCGTAATAAAACTGCACTGAGAAAATGTAATGTTAGCTTTTCTTTTAACGAGACACCAAGGTAGAGATACAACACAATTGCAGTGTTATACAATGGAACTAAAATATTGGCAAGTGACTTTCACCTATTATTTAAAAAATATTCATCAACCACTAGGCCTTGTAACCTATTGTTATCCATTCAATAGCATTTGATAACAAGAAAACAATTTAACACGTAGGCTTTCGTAACCAATATCCATAATAGAGGTTTTTGGGTTAGATCGTTAAAACCCGCCACCACCAACTAGTAAGGGTTGTCACGTAAACAGAACATGCCAATTCGTCACTAGTACAGTACACCGGTGTGTTGGAGAGCCAAGCCGCAACATTTACAAACTGAGTACGACGTTTCGCCAGTAATTACAACTAGCTTCATCAGCTGACAGCCAGATTTGTGGAGGAGTCTTACTGTTTCGTTCCTTAGAGGCGTAGATGTGTTGACTACCCTTCTGCGCTCTTGCACAATAAGGGCCGATCGACTGTTGTGATGCCCTTTGAGGACTAGGATAATAAAATCAAAGATTTACTCGATGAAGGTACCTACCTTAAAATTAAACGAGACCCAAACCGCACCTTGGAACGTAAAACAACGGCAATCATTGCCAAGTCATCAATTCCCCAAGGAAGAGCAATACCTGATCAAACCAAGGGCATCAAAACCACCAAGACTTTATGGGCTACAAAAAAATCACAAACCTGATGTCCCATTAAGACCCATAGTACAATAGGCTCTGCCACGTACAAATTAGCACAATACGTAACTAAACAAATACAGCCCTACATCGGTAGGACCTCTTCATCAAAAACTCTGAACATCTCGTAAAAAATTAAAGATATTAAGCTTAACCCTAATGATGTTCTCGTAAGTTTTGATGTTCCGGTCAACGAGTCAATTAAATTACTCGACACTCTGGTAACGAACACAGGTTAAGCCAAAGACATCCCAAGACGAGCTGAACACTGTCGAAAGAACACCTACTTCTTGTGGCAAGGTGACTTCTATAAACAAAAGGAAGATGCAGCAATGGGCTCTCCTTTGTCTCCTGTGATAGCGAATTTGTACATGGAAGATTTTTACACAAAAGCAATAGCTTTCAAGCACACTAAAACCATCTGCTTGGAGATATGTGGATGACACATTGGTGGTCTGGCCACACGGCAAAGATACACTGAACGCATTTCTAAATCATCTCAACTCGCAAAACCCATCCATCCAGTTCACCATGGAAGTGGAAGCTGACAGAACTCTACCATTTCTGGATATTCTGCTCGGACGGGGAAGAAATGGTAAAAAAACAGAGTGTTTACCGAAAGAAAACGCATACTAACGCCTATCTAAATGCAGTCACACCATCACCCCGCCCAGAAATCTGCTCTTATAAAGACGCTCATTCATCGAGCTAAGAAAGTGTCTGATGGTGACAGTCTGAGAAGTGATATTCAACATGTTAAAGAAGCGCTGCAAATGAACTGCAGGTATTGCGGTCTATGCAAACATGACTCCTTGTAAAAAGTTGTCAGTTTTGTTGCCAGATAGAAGGGTAAAGAACCAATTATCATATTTTTTACTGGCAAATGAGGTTCCCATAGCGTAGATGCTTGCCCCGAGCTCTCATACTCTGATGGTGCATTGTCTTTGAGTTGTGCGCCTTTTGGCGTCATCTGGTCCAACCCATATGAGACTAGGCTCTAAGGAAAGCTGTCTTGGGTGTGGATCAATCAACTTTAAGGACAGTGCACATTATCAGAGTTATGTTCTTTTGTTTGTATTATGACTGCAGGTATTGCGGTCTATGCAAACATGACTCCTTGTAAAAAGTTGTCAGTTTTGTTGCCAGATAGAAGGGTAAAGAACCAATTATCATATTTTTTACTGGCAAATGAGGTTCCCATAGTGTAGATGCTTGCCCCGAGCTCTCATACTCTGATGGTGCATTGTCTTTGAGTTGTGCGCCTTTTGGCGTCATCTGTTCCAACCCATATGAGACTAGGCTCTAAGGAAAGCTGTCTTGGGTGTGGATCAATCAACTTTAAGGACAGTGCACATTATCAGAGTTATGTTCTTTTGTTTGTATTATGACTGCAGGTATTGCGGTCTATGCAAACATGACTCCTTGTAAAAAAGTTGTCAGTTTTGTTGCCAGATAGAAGGGTAAAGAACCAATTATCATATTTTTTACTGGCAAATGAGGTTCCCATAGTGTAGATGCTTGCCCCGAGCTCTCATACTCTGATGGTGCATTGTCTTTGAGTTGTGCGCCTTTTGGCGTCATCTGGTCCAACCCATATGAGACTAGGCTCTAAGGAAAGCTGTCTCGGGTGTGGATCAATCAACTTTAAGGACAGTGCACATTATCAGAGTTATGTTCTTTTGTTTGTATTATGACTGCAGGTATTGCGGTCTATGCAAACATGACTCCTTGTAAAAAAGTTGTCAGTTTTGTTGCCAGATAGAAGGGTAAAGAACCAATTATCATATTTTTTACTGGCAAATGAGGTTCCCATAATGATGCACAAATCAACAGCGCATTGAATACCAAAACCATAGACAGGAAGGACAAGTTCAAAGGGCTCACATAATGCACAAGCATAATGTACGTTGCCTCAGTAATCCCCCCCCCCCACATTGTGCAAGAGCGCAGAAGCATGGTCAACACATCTAAGCCTCTATATAAGGAAAAAAACAGTAAGACTCCTCCACAAATCTGGCTGTCACCTGATGAAGCTAGTTGTAATTACTGGCGAAACATCGTACTCGGTTTGTAAATGTTGCGGCTTGGCTCTCAAACACACCGGTGTGCTGTACTCGTGACGAATTGTCATGTTGTTTACGTGATAACCCTTACTAGTTGGCTGTGTCGGGTTTTAATGACACATTTATATATTTACGCGATCTAACCCAAAAACCTCTGATGGATGAGCAAACAAGTTGATTTCAACATTCCGAGTCTCGTGAGCGTATTGTGAACAGTTACATTAAATGCCTTTTGGGTTTTTATAGTTATTGCCATACAATCGAGTTGATGGTGATGTTGACATTCTCGTGTGGCTTATATCATCACATTTGCCTACTGTTTTAACTCTTGTGTCAATGAACATAGTTTTTCCAACTAACAGTCAGACAGTAGAAATTCCAAAAATAAGCTTTGCAAATTAACAACCTTTTAAATGCTGAATCCGATATCTTCGTCTGCGTCAGGTCCAGATATTCCAGGTTGGGGCAGAGGCTTAAAATTCGCTGAACCTGCAACAAGAAAAACAAAACATTGTATCACACTCATTATCATGCAAATCCTGAACCATAACTGTGCCCACCAGTGTGCATCTGGCTTTAAGGCTTGGTTCTGCACCATCAATTTTCATCATGTCCCAACAAAAAAGGAAAGCCTGTGTGACCCACCATAGTAGTCTAGCTTGGTGTAGAAGTTAATCTTCCCCCTTTCACATGTAAGCTATAAAAACGATCAACATGCCCGCAAATGTCAACCCAGCAGTTTTCTCCTTGGCTTTTGAGGCATTTGTGTCTGCCTAAACTACAAAACACATTTGAGATTGCACATTTCAACATTTGCACTCATTACGTATTACTAAGTGGCAACATCCTATCCATAGTTATACAATGAGAAACAAAATGCATAAATATATGAAGCTGGGCGTTGCCACTCGCATATAATTAAATACTTCAGAGGCAAAGGTTGGTCTTAATAATAATCAAATGAGGATTCCCGGGACAGGAATAAAACACATTCCTCCCCTCCCCTCCCAGCCCCACCCTCCCCACCCAGCCCCTCCCCTCCCCACCCAGCCCCTCCCTCCCCACCCAGCCCCTCCCTGCACGACGGACACAATAATCCCCTGTGGGCTGGTGTAACCAGGAGGTTCCTACCAGTAATTGACACATACCAGCGAGTTGTTGGCGGCCTTGCTCTTTGACAGCACGAGAGACTTGACGGACGGGCCAGCCACAGGGAGGATGGACTGAACCAGAGTTTTCAGACAGCCCAACTCCCGCTGAAGCTGGTTCTGCTCCAAATCATCATCTTTATCACAATCACTCCCTGAAAAATGAAATGTTTTAAACACGGCATTTTTTTGTGATAACACAGGAATTTTAATACCCATGTGATCTAAATGTTTTTAGAGCAAAAATATAAGACTTTAAAGACAATGTGCATGTATTGGTACATTATGACATAACACGTTCAACAAAACACAAACCCCTTAACTGAAACCTTTAGTTTGCATACTGAGGTGCAATAATTTTTAAGCTGTTAATGTTTTAAAGTGTTACATCATACAGCTTTGTTATATATCTTTTGGCAACCACATTTATGCCTCACAGTAAGAAATTCCTGGGTTGGATTCCCGACTCGGGCGCCTTTTTGTGTGGAGTTTGTACGTTCTCCCCCTGTTCTGCACGGTTTTCCTCCGGATTCTTTGGTTTCCTCTCATAGCTACAAAAAACATACATTGTAACTGGTATCGGCCAAATATCATATACACTTTACTCGATTGGGATTACATTTGACAACATTGGCAGGACCCTCTCGAAAGTCTTGAGACTCATTGAGGTTTCCCTGGGTCAACATAACAATAAAAAAAACTAGTGAGACTAAGTAGGGGAAAAGACAGTAATACAGTTTATACTGGTAGGAACACACTGGTTCCACCAGCCCACAGGGGATTATTGTGTCCGTCCGTCGTGCAGGGAGGGGCTGGGTGGGGAGGGAGGGGCTGGGTGGGGAGGGGCTGGGTGGGGAGGGTGAAGAGGGGCTGGGTGGGGAGGGGCTGGTCACCCCGTGGTTCCCTTACAAAACTCAACGTTTAACCTACTCACGCCGGCTTGTGTCCGCCCTCAGAGTCGGGCATATTTGCGGAATACACCACGCCGCCATTGACCCTGGCCATTGACCAAGCAACCCAACGTTCCTACCAGCTCCCTCCGCAGGAATGTGTTAATGACAGCACTTTGATTACATCTGAAAGCTGATGCTCTTAAACAATGTTCTTTCTCCATCCCTCATGTACTGGTATCGCAGCTAGCAAAAAACATCTTCCTAATCTTTAGATATATACCCAAGCTGTGTGTCAAAGGCTCTCCCTGACGCAAGTTTGTGGTTTCCTTAAATAAGAACATTTAAAAATCAACGTAGGGCATATTTTATTGAATTCTCATGGAATAACTGAAAAAGTCAATGTAGTTATCTTCAAATTCAAGTCAGACAGCATGAGACAGTGCCCAGCTCTGTATAAAGAATATAAATAATTAGCAAAGCCAAAAGGTACACTAAAATTATGAAGGACCAAATTACATATTAGAAGGGCAGTCGGAGGAGACACTTTTGACAAAGTTATTCATATCAATGATGGAAGCCGTTTTCTGAACATTGGACAGGAGATGGAGGCAAAAATAATAAATGGAGAAAATATTGATTAATGCCTGAATACAACCTTCTTTGGTATAGTGGGGAGTTGATCAGCAATGTTTATATGTTCATGTTGAGGTTGGTGAGCCGGTGGACAGCTGCAGTAGTAGCCTAATGAAAATCTGAAATGCTGATGGTGAATAATTAAGGTGGCCGTGATGTACTGTGGTACACAGCTTGAAATGTGACCAAAGTCACACTGTAGGCTATTCGAATGACGCACAACACACTTTGCGCAAACCCTCACCGGACTCATCGATGTCTGCATCTTCATCACGGAAAGTGTACGGCATGGTGGTCTCGCCTCCCCATCCGCTGTCGCACGATTCGTCTTCGTCGGACACCTGCTCATCAACCGCCTCAGGAGGTCCAGTGTACCAGTCCTCTGTATCAGAGAGAACCAACGTCAGAGCCACACAGGATGTGCACCCTCACTCTCAACATTCTACCCTTCGTCAATGGCTACGAGGCAGTGACCTGGCTTCTTGGGTTGAAAAAAGTTTGCATCCGTCTATGAAACTTTATTGTGCATCAATGTCCACGTGTAATTTCTGCACAGTGACCACACCATACAATTTTACATCATCAAAATGTTAAAGAAGCGCTACAAACGAACGGTTACAATGATGCACAAATCAACAGGGCATTGGATACCAAAACCAAATAACAAGAGCATTGAAACTGCCCAAGTAATTAAAACGATCAAAATACCATACATTGCGGGAGTAACTGATAAACTAGCCAGATGTTTGGAAAAACAAAACATCAGTCAGATTTGGCACGGTACATAAAATACAGAAACTAATATCTGGTACAAAAGATGTATTACCGAAGCTATCAACAGAAGGTGTGTACAGGATTAACTGCACGTGTGGTAAATGTTATGTTGGGCAAACAGGACAAATGATCTGCATGAGACTAAAATAACATTAGAGAAATATTAAATTCTCCCAAATGCAACTGTCAGCAGTAGCAGAACACGCGTGCCAACAAGAACACTCAATTGATTTTGATAATGTTGAAGTTTTGTGCTAAACTAGCTACTACTGGCCAAGACTAATTAGAGAATCTATCGAACGGTTACAATGATGCACAAATCAACAGGGCATTGGATACCAAAACCAAATAACAAGAGCATTGAAACTGCCCAAGTAATTAAAACGATCAAAATACCGTACATTGCGGGAGTAACTGATAAACTAGGCAGATGTTTGGAAAAACAAAACATCAACGTCTTTATATAAGGAACTAAACAGTAAGACACCTCCACAAATCTGGCTGTCGCCTGATGAAGCTAGTTGTAATTACTGGCGAAACTTTGTACTCGGTTTGTAAATGTTGTGGCTTGGCTCTCCAACACACCGCTGTGCTGTACTAGTGACGAATTGGCATGTTCTGTTCACGTGACAACCTTTACTAGTTGGCTGTGTCGGGCGGTGGTGGGTTTTAACGACACATTTATATATTTACACGATCTAACCCAAAAACCTCTATCATGAATTTTACATCTTCACTGATTATGATGGCAAAATTTAAATCTGACCATGGTGGCGCATGCCTGTAATGCAGTACTTTGGAGGCAACAGTTATGTAAACTTCCAAACTTGATGGAGTGCGAGGTGGCCGGGAGAACAGTATTGCAAGTAGGTTTGTGAACTCATAGTTATGGACCATTGAGTGCTCTGCCTTCATGTGCATAGGCTTTCTTCTGGGGGTATCCTGGTTTACTCCCACGAACAAACCAATCTTAACTGAAATGGTGAAATGTCCCAAATCAAGACACTTCTGAACAAAAATATTGAGACTGAAGATTTCCTTTTGAGCAGATTATTCTAATGTAAAACAGAGCCAAACTTTTGGAGAGTTATAATCTTATCAAATTTTTTGGGGGTAAATTTAATGTGTGAAAAACACCAATGGTATGACTAGCATCGTAAGATGGAGAGGGAGAAAAACCCACCATTTGCCCAGCGTGTCGGGTAGAGGTGTTTCCACAGTGAGCCGTCCTTGCACACCAGAGCCCAGTCGGTGCAAACCTGGCTGCAGCGGCACAGATCCTGAACTCCGAGGTAACCAAACACCTGCAGCAGAACCTCTGGTGGCAGGAGACCTATGGGCGAGCTCGACACCGAGGCACCTTTTGGAAAGCACAAGGATAACAATAACGAATTGCATACGGGTGTCACGGCAAGATAAAAAAACACAATAGGAAGTGTGTGTTTGCGTAACGAGTTATAAAGTTATATTACATAAGCGTAGGCGAAAAGTGCCATTTCACCAAAAATCCCCACTAGTTTGCAATTGGAAAGTTACATATGCTCTGCCAATAAAAGACTGCCTGAGGGTGCTATTTCATGCCAAATACGTTTAAATTGTCACGTACCAGTGGTTTTCAATTATTTGGTATACTTTTGTCAAGTGGGCAATGTGATGTTGGCTATTTTACAGCAGTTACGAGGATGTTTACATCCTGTCTCATTCACAAAATGGTGCAGTTTTCGCTTGCATTGTTATATTTGAGAACTGCAAGTACTTTTAACAATAATTGGCATTTCAATAATACTCCTACTATAAATGTAAATCAATACACATGGGTTGTGGTGGCTTAATCATGGGGGGTTATTTTATTTTCACTATGCAGCACGGTTTCCACTTTAACACCCCTTCCTACACGATTATATTCATGTTCAGACTGCGGCGGGTCTACTTGCCTACGAATGTGTAAGCATGGGGCCAGAAACATATCTTTTTAACAGATGACCAAGCTTAAGCTTTCACCTCTGTGGGTGAATGTATTTGGTTAAATTTACCAAAAAAACGTACAAAATACAACAACCATTGATCTGGAAGACCCACAGCCTATGGGTAACATCTTTTTTTTATTTTTTTACGTAGAGAGTCAGCCTTTAGTCAATTTATTTATATGTTACCAACTATATCCACAATGGCATGAACATGTCCTTCCATTGTTGCCGATTTGTACTGAATGTACACCATGTCTTAGATGGGTGTATGATGCCAATAGAATTGAACAACCAAGCGGTATTTGTTTACCAAGGCAGGCTGCTTATAAAACTCGGAAAGTTTCCCACAATTGGCTTATTAAGAAAATGTTGCTGTTAATTATTAGTTTAGATGGAATATAGGCTGATGGACTAATGAATGATTATTGTTAAATGGAAACGGGCTTTTGTATATTTATACGTTACAATGCAGAACAATTGGGAAGACACCTTAGTTCAAACGGTGGAAACAAGAAAAATATGCCCATTGTAAGACTTTTCTCACTGAGAATGACGACCCACCACCATCACAGGCACCAACTGGTTTCCCGATTGAGCAAATGGCCACTCGTGCTTTATCTACGCCCATTAACACATTCCTGCGGAGGGAGCTGGTAGGAACGTTGGGTTGCTCGGTCAATGGCGGCGTGGTGTATTCCGCAAATATGCCCGACTGAGGGCGGGCACAAGCCGGCGTGAGTATGTTAAACGTTGAGTTTTATAAGGGGACCACGGGGTGACCAGCCACTCCACACCCAACCCCTCCCTGCACGACGGACGCAATAATCCCCTGTGGGCTGGTGTAACCAGGAGGTTACTACCAGTATAAGAGTACTCAGTGCTGGCAGTATGGAATCTTTGTATGCACTTAGCGAAAAATAAATACTTGCTAACAGAGCACTCAATTTCATAGTGCTTTTGCATATGCAACCACCAACAAGAGACACACATGAAAATTCAACAACAGCAAGGGTATGTCAACAAAGAATGGCATAGTAGTCTCTGAAAAGAAATAGAAAATAAAGGAATGCATTGCCAGTTACACAATTGTCAGTGGTACAAAATCACCAGTGCTAGATTAAGTTCGAGGGGGTCCCAAGAAAGTCAAGTTTAGGGGCCCTCTTTATATATATTCAATTCCCTCTTTACTGCTTCACCACCACCTATGGCCAATGTCAAAAACACCCTTGTTACTCACCTTCGTTATGTTAGTTCTAGTTTTTATTTGCGATATAAAAACTGTAAAGCTACGTCAAAGTTAAAACGAAACGATTTCAAATATTGCACACAACTGGTAAGAATAAAAAAAGATTAATGCTATTGTGCTTTACCAAATTACCAAGGGGCTATTTCATCATGCAAATGCAATTGTATTTCGATGTAAAGCTTTCGTGACTGCAGGGATTCATCTTCTTGGTTCTTTCGGTAAAGTCACGTAGAAGGGAAGTAATAAAATAATAAAAATAAAACATAATAAAATAATTCTCACGACGTTTCGGCCACAACGCAAGCAGCCGTCCTCAGGTGAAGACCTGGTCTGAATTCAAACACTGTCTCCCCGACAGACCTGGTCTTCACCTGAGGACGGCTGCTTGCGTTGTGGCCGAAACGTCGTAAGAATGATTTTATTATGTTTTATTTTTATTATTTTATTATTTCCCTTCTACGTGACTTTACCGAAAGAACCAAGAAAATGCAATTGTATTTTAACCATTATAAAGAAGTACATCCATTTTTGGGGTGCCTCCAGAATGAGGTGCCAGGCTGAAGCCCCAAAGCCCCCTGTGTTGTCAATGCAGCCCTGACGATCACAATGTAAAATAAAATATACCAATATAGAACACGCCAACCAACAGGCAGAGCAAAAAAATATTTAAAAGTACTTTTTTTTTTAAACACGCTTTAATGAAATGTACCCTACTCGTAATGGCAGAACTCCACGATTCCAGGAAGTGGCCCTGCAGCTTGCCATAGCGTAAGGGACCGTGGTGATTTACAGGCAACGTGAGTTAAGCGTGGACAATTAGACCCGTAAAAAAGATTGTTTAAAAATATATTTTTAATTTTTAATCATAGAATATAGTATTGTCATCAGTATGACATACCTATACCAAGTTTGCAGTCGATAGCAAATTGGGAAGTGGGTAAAAATTGAGTTACAAGATTTTTTTAAGGATACGACAACAGATGGAGTGAGTTAAATAAAAGCGTGTAAAGAGAGCCACTGTCTATAATGCTAGCAGATTAAGTTGAGCATATGTTGTGTTATTGGGGGGTGGTAATGATGAATGTGGGGGGTTGCTCCGTCATGTTAGTCTACTCACTCTTGCTCTTTTCTTCCTCCTTGCTGTCCAGCTCTAGTTTCTCACGCCCGCGAGCCTGCCTCAGCTCATTCAGCAGCTGCGCAAACTGCGATCCGTTGGAGCAATGCTGTGCTATCACGGTCGACTTGATCACTTTGAGCTCCTCGTAGGTGAAGTATTCCATGAGCAGCGGCTGAAAAACCTGCCAATCAGGCACAGCCAAAATGAGCGTGGGTCAAGCAGCATCCATTACATGAAGATGAACGCTGGCTACATTTATCAAAAAATTGGAAAGGGCCACTAGCAGTTAAAACATATTAAGTATAATTAAACCGCATCACATCTGCTTGCGGTAATTAACATAATTAATTGTTCAATATATTAATTTGCAGATTATACGCTCTCTATTACGAGACTAATGGCAAGTTAATCATTTTGTTTCAAAACGCCAAAGGCAAGAGGACAATGTTCAGATGCGGATGAGTTTTGTTAATCTTTTAATGTTGTCAGCCATGTGGTTTAAATTACGTTTTCAGTAACAATCTTTGGCAACAAAGCATGAGCAATATGAGGAAGCAACTGCTTGTTATTTTTTCCTCTAGTTTTCTTATCACCACTTCTCATGATAGTGGGAGGATTCAATCACAGCAGACTCTTTCCACAGGCGGACTAGCCAGTTTCAATTGGTAAACAACGATGAAGGTTAACCTTTAATACACTGCGAGACGTGTCTACCCAGTGTTCATTTGGACCTCAGCCCAGCAACCATATAATTTACTCATCCAGTAATGTTACTAAGCGTCGGGGCCATTACGTTGTACAGTCACTGGGCACACCCACTAAAACTATAATAAAAGATAAAGTGGGCAACCTGTATACTTCTTGTACTTTAAAGATTGTCCAAGTAGCTTAGTCTACGGGGGCATTAATCTGGAAGGTTCAATACAAGTTGGTGAGATTCACCTCCTCCTCTTCTTTCATGTGAGGAATAAAATCCCTTGTGAATTCCTCCAGTTGTTCCTTGAGCTGCATGCCATAGTTGACTCGTTCGTATTCATTCTGAAGGGATAAAAAACATATTTTTGTAAACGTTGCGCAAGGCAGATTTTGAAAATTGGCAAACCAACTGGCAATGGCAAAACATCACGTGGTTCCTATGGCTACTGATCAAAAACACAATACCAGCTTTCATTATAGTCAAGATAACTAAAGTATGTATGGAAAAATAAACAGTATCATGTTTGACCTATTTAAGATATGTGCATTACAATTATCTTTAGACTGGAAGCCACAGCTCCAGAGCTAAAATCACAGTAATGAGTTCATAAACACAGCACTTAAAAACATTCTTACCAAGACTATATTTACTGCACAATTAAATATTCTTCAAGTCTTGCCAATCGAATGGTTTACAAAAGTTTCTAAAAGATAAACTTAATTCTCGCAGACCAACACTGCTGTGTTCATTGCGGACAATTTCCACTTTCCCAGAAATGACCATGAAAGT
The DNA here is from genome assembly GCF_964198595.1 of Lampetra fluviatilis. NCBI lineage: Eukaryota > Metazoa > Chordata > Hyperoartia > Petromyzontiformes > Petromyzontidae > Lampetra > Lampetra fluviatilis. The sequence goes on from NC_136314.1 coordinate 473,323, forward strand.
GGGCAATGCCAGGTTAAACAATGATGCAATGATAGACAATTTGTTTTGCAGGAAATTATGTTGAAAGTCTGTAAACACAACTCTTCCACTGCTTATTGTTTAACTATGAAATATTCAAAACTTGTACTGTACAGACATATTTTAGTGAACATGATTAAATCAATAAAATCCTAAAAAGCATATCTTAATAAAATGACAGAATATAAATGTTCTTTAGATGATGTAAATGCAGTTACACATTTAAGAGGATGTAGTTTTTATGACCCAAACTTGCACAACTGTATAGTATTTCAACTTTACCATAGGCATTTGATGCAAATAATGAAAAACAATATTTAATAAGATAACTGCAATTAGCTGTGACCACTGCATTATTAATTCATAGCCTACAGACTATGGATTAAGTACATTTGTTTTAATTTTAAAAACAAACTATATAATCAACCATAATACAGTTTTTTTTTGGGTTAGAGCGCGTAAATATATAAATGTGTCGTTAAACCCGCCACCACCCGACACAGCCAATTAGTAAGGTTTGTCACGTTAACAAAGCATGCCAATTCGTTACTAGTACAGCACACCGGTGTGTTGTCGAGCAAAGCCACACCATTTACAATCTGAGTACGACGTTTTGCCATTAGGCGACAGCCAATGAAGCAATAGAATATACAATCAAGTCACATGTTGATTAAATGTAGCATCCTATAGATGTATAAGGGGCTCTTTATATATGTAATCTCAAGCAATGCACATTTACAGATTGCAGCAATTTACTTATTGGCAGCTCTACCTTGCCTGTGACAGAGACACAGAGAGAGGAAATTAACATTATTCCTGGACGGCTTGCACTCCCAGAGGCAGCTCCGAAAAAGCACTTCACTGTGGTTATTTATTAACAAAATAAGATATTTCTCAAATTTATAACAATATAATTGTATAATTCTGCAATATATGGTGCAGAGTCCAATGTGCTTTTTAGCCAACTAGTAACCGAAAAGTAGTTACAAATAGCTAAGCTGTAGAGTGAGCGGCTAGCAATAGGAAGATTATCAGTTCAATTCCAACCAGCCCTCTGGGGTGATGCAGAAGTATTACTGTGCAAAAGTCAAAATTGGTTGGCCTGTGAAGATACATATGAATATGGGGTTTCCACCACTGGTTTACGACTGTAAACAGCAGATAAGCGCACTGCCATAATGCAAATTTGAGCACTCAATCACTTTTATCTTAAAGTAGCAAAGTGTTGTTTGCACACATTATATGCAGTGGTTGAGATTTTAAATACACTAAGACTAATACTAGCCAATGAAACAATACAATATTATTTAAGCACCAATTTAAGAACTTTAAATCTGTTCACTAATATCCATTGCAATTCTATTTTAAATGTAATAAATATATATAAATCAATTATGAATATTTCATCAAGCTGGTTCAGAACTATATCTAACTCACTGGGGACTGAAGTACAGGTGGATATGTGAAAATGTTAGCCAAGTGAACATCTAAAATAGATTTTCGGAAAAATGTAAGTGCTAACTGCTTTAAACCTGGGAAAGTGTTTTAATGTACATAAGGTGAGTGTACACGAGACCAAAATACACGACCGTGTGTTAAAAGGTCAGACTTGTGAGCATCTAGAGAAAACGAGCAACGCCATTCACAAACACTGCATCAAGTGCAGGCAGTTAATTGGCCATAGCGATGTTGATGGTCGGATGTTATCGTTGTCTCCCCACCCCCCACTATCTCCGATTAGCACTGTTGGCTACATAGAGTGCGAAAGAAGTTCAACATACATACATAAAATGGTGCTTAAAAGGCAAAGATACTTCAGGCTGGTACCTTGGCATTCCTCAGCCCCTTCTCGAAGAGGGTCAGCATCTCCGTGAGCTTGTTGTCAGAGTGCACTTTATACACGAGGTTGTTGGTGACAGCACACCGCTCGAGGCGGTACTTCAGCTGGGCCATGATGCACTCGTTTTCAATCTGCTCGTGCGTCTTGAATTCGCGGAAGGTCGCGCACAGCGAGCGGAGGAGCGTTTGGAAGTCATTGTCGTTGGAGAAATTGGTTGTTGACAGCTGCAGAGGACAATGGACACAAAACGAACGTTGTGTATGTGTACATATCTCACAGCAGCAGTAATCTAGTGGTTAATAAACCGCGTTGCAAATCCGGCATCGCAGTTCGATTTCCGCATATGACCACCATAGATGATGCATTAGCGATACGAAGGCAAGCAGGTGTGGTCCTGGCCACCCACCCCCTCGTGTGCCATGCCGGCCTTATTAGGTGCTCGCTAACAGCACTTAACCCAACAGTCGGTATGGCGATACAGGGGATCTTTATCTTTCGTATGTATATAGGGTAGATCATAGAAGTTACATATCTAGTGTACACCTGTGATATTTGTCAAGGTAGAAAGTATTGGTGAGGTGTGTTGGCATCAACAGCTGTAGCCCGCAGTGGCATTTATATTTTTGTACATGCATGGCAGAGTGGTGGCATAGTGGTTCTCATACTAGCCTACAAACCCAGTAATCTGTTTGCTTATCAATAATGACCGACATGAGTGACGAATATCTGAACCAGTGTTGGACCTCACCCATGTTGATTATCTTAAACACCAGCACTGGGAGAAGAAAATGGCCAGGCGTGGTTCTGGCCACATTACTGTGTGCGCCATGCCGGCATTTATAGGTGGTAGCCAAGTCTGAAAAGGCAATTATGAGTAGTGGGGCCATATTTAGTACCATTCTAAGAACCCACCAACCTGGGTATGATTCCTGGCCATAACAATATAACATGTTTCCATTTTTAATTAAAACTATTGTATTTTAATCATCCTAAAATGCCTTCCCGTATTTAAAGCTAATTCGTACGGGAGTATCCCCTCACGAGATGTTCATCCAATTCAATGCAGGAATGTTTTGTGCGTGGAAAAAAACCCCGCAAGGGAAACCCACTACATATAGAACAGGATGAAACAACTATATCTGAACTGGCCTGGACCTTCGAGGTCAACTTAGCCTTAAATGAGTAAGACTTGAATGAGTACGGAGACAAAAGTAGTCTTGGTGTGGTGTTGGCCACAAACCACCACAATTTGCCTTTCTCGTCTTAATACACAGCAAATGTCCCAACAGTCTAAGGCTAAAATGTGATTTTTGTCTTTGCAAAAGGCATAATGGTGAATGGTGGCCGTGCCAAAATATGTAAAAACATGTTCTAAACCTCCAAAGTTCACTCAGCTGCAAAACAATGTCTAATGCCTGGATAAGAGCACAGATGAGAAATGCAGCTGCATATGATGATAAACACATCACCTAATTTGTGTGCAGTGCCAGCCTCAAGAGGTGTTGGCTAACAGGAATTTCTCAAGTCTACGAGGCTAAACGAGAGCATGTCAATTTCGTGAAATATAGTTGCAACATATATGCAGGAAACCTGTAATTTCCGATTTTGAAAATAAAAAAATCATAAAACATACACATACATATAAAACACATACTGAAACATATCGGTATACATCACAAAATATATACAATTAACCATCATCCTACATATAGCCTTCAACATACCATTGGCACGTGCTGTTAGCGAGCACCTATGCAGGCTGCCGCGACAAACGAGGGGGTAGGTGGCCAGCACCACGCCCAGCCACCTTTGTCTCTCCTTTGCTGATGTTTACACAATCGCAAAAGGTACTTGAATGAGTAAATTTAGCTGTGACGGTCCCACCTGATGACAGAGACTTCTGTTGCCTCCGAAACGTCGTGATTTATTATTTTATTTCTATTATTATTTATATTATTTTATTTTACCTACGTGACTTTACCGAAAAAACCTAAGAGTATGAATCCTTGCAGTCACGAAAGCTTCAAATCTAGAATTACTTGAATGAGGCCGCGTCGAGACCCAATTTCGTCACTAATTTGGCCATGAGTGGGAATCGAACTTGGGTTGCTGGGTTTGTCCCGCAGGATGCTAACCACTGTGCAAACGCTCCCCACAACATACATTGTAAACATAATACAGTCACATCAATCCCTCTCACCTGCGGCACATTACAGAGTCCACTAAGGCATGCCAATTCTCCAGGAAAACGTGCACATACAACACAAGCAAACAAATACAAATATTCCTTATTGCCAGCACACAATGTTGTGTATGCTGGCTTGTCTGACGCAGTTTGGATGGCGTTGTCATAGCCAATCATAAAGAAGATACCACACTCCATTGATCCCATTACATTCCAATACCCAACGTGGGTTATATGTTGTAGCATCAAGCGAAAACTAATTTTGATTATGTACATTTTATGTCAACGCGAATATTAACGTTGTTATAAGTTAACATTCTCGGAAATCTTCCGAGGTTTTTATTCAATAAAGTTCATGCCAAAAGTATCTGATGTACCTTATAACCAGTTTTCTAAAGTTGTATGTGCATTGTGCAAAGGAATTGCTAATTAAAGTGCATGAGATGCTGTATAATGTTCTTCGGGGGGCTATAGCTGGTGGTCCACTCTTCTTTAGTTTGATTTGAACCATGTCAAACTGCTCTGGTGAAAATGAAAACTAAAACAATAGGGTTGCAAACAGCAATTGAATTTGCCACTTTCTATCAGAACACACGGAGCATTCTGTAAATACATTGCTGCATTTTATCTCAAGCGTTGCGCACTGCACTACACTGCCATGACCAAGCACAAGCAGAGTTGTGCAACAAGAACAGTGGAGTTCTTGGCATGAGGATAAACATCAAAACATGCACCTCTCGTTATGCCACCAAGGCCTTTTGACGTGAGCCATGTGCGCTAATATAAAATTTTCAACGGACTCAACCAAAAAGTACAAATACCCTTTGAAGTGGAATTATAGTTTTCGGGACAGTATTTGAATACTGGTGTAATATGCCTTTAGAGGAATGGTTGTAAAATCCAAGCTCAAGACCCTCTGCTTCTCTTCATACGACTTGCTGTCTTTTCTATTAGTTTCATCAACACCTTATACTTTGATCTCCTTTCTCTCTGCCCTTGTAGTACCTGTACATATTCCCCCCCACCCCAACAATGTGCCCTGTGTCTTGACATGGAATTGCATAGGCAACACCACCAAGATACGTTGACCAGTGTGAATTATGGTCAAAGGCACATGACCAACATGGTGTGCGGAGATCTTCATTAAGCAGTGGATTGACAAAGGGCTGTAAATTATTTAATCTCTCGGTGATTTATAAACCAACACCGTTTTGTATAGACATTGATGAAGGGTCTCACCAGTCACCCACAGTTTCTGTGGAGGGCTGTTGCCTAAGACATCAGACAATCCAAGATAATTTTCTTAACGTCAAAGTTAAAACCAGCCTCAATTTCACCTGCTCAAATATTACTGGAAAACAACAGTCCACAAGGCCCATATGCTGATATCCAAATTTATGTTATATCGTCGATGCTTTACTTCAGGGCGACTATTGTCAATGCAGGTGCTGGGAAAGAAACTGTCTCTGGCACTACTGAGTCACTTTTTATATACAATCACAGAAGAGGTTTTTCATCTAATCAAATATATTCCTAAGGGTTCAGTTGAAATATAAAATTCCACTTTCGTTTGCATGCAGGATTAGTACGATTTTGCCACGTACGGTTCGAAATAAGATCAACATACATACAAGCGGTTGTGGTTTGGGATACATATAAGCTTAGGTTTTTGGGTTATGGTTTAGGGGTTAGGATCCGGGGAAATACATTTTGAGTGTTACGCTTTAGGGGTTAGGATATTTGATTAGGGATGAGTTTATAGACAAGTGCTGCCGTATGATTTTTTTTTCCATATCTGCAGGGACAGTTTTGGACATTTTGTGTTTACTTCTCTTAAATTAGTTGCACTAATCTGGTTTATTTTCCTGAAGGTGAAAATAGCTCAACATAAATCAAGGTGTTTTCTAAATACACCCAGTGATGCGGTGCTCATCGTCTGCCCAAAACCGTGAGTCGGCGGTGGATACGCTACAATACCAAGATAAACAAGCAAGAGAATACAAAAAACGTGTACGTCAGACCCTCGGACGCGATTTTGAAGATTATTTAAGCACGAAAACTGTTTAAAATTTAAGCTCGTTATTTGTTTTTCTTCTGTAAAGCGACGTCACTGTGGCTTTATTCATTTAAATGTTTACTGTGAGGTCACGAGATCACTATCACAGACCTCTTTACGGTGAGTTTTAATGACATGAACGAAAATTAAAACTCGTGCCAGACCTCGGGACACACCGTAGGTATTCAACGTTATTGAAGCATATGTACTTTATTTCAAAATGAGAAAATGTATTGATACTGGAGGAATCCGATGAGCTATAAATACGCTAGTCAGTGCGGGTTGAAGGTGGGAAGCATTGACGTGAGAGCAGAAAATACAATGTTTTTGTCTGCATTGCGCATCACGTAACGGCAGTCCTTTTGACATGTTTGTCCAAGGTGGTAGCCTCTTTAATGACTATCCAGACTCCATGCTGTCCAGCTTTTAAATTATACATATTAGTTGATGCCATTTAAAAACCGGTATTCAGGAAAACATTTTAAAATATAATTCGCAGTCCCCATGGTGTTAAGTTCAAACTTCAACCCTTATCAACGCTATATATGTGGGCTCTCTATTCGTTTTGAAGGGTCATTGCCCGGAACGTCGCCGAATGTGTATATCATTTTTTTGTATTTTAAAGCAGTGTTGACGCAATGTTTTGTTATTTTGTGTTAACTTCCGATGTCCCAGGATACAGGGCATTTCGCGCGATTTGGCCGTAGGCTCGTAATGCGTGTCTACAAACCAAAATTACTATTTGTGTGGGTGGTGGAGTGAGGGGTAGCAACGTCCTTTACAAACACATTCTGAGACGCAAGCCTTCGAATAGACACTAAAAAACAACATTCAACTTGACTTCATCCGCAGCCACGGGCTCGCCCCTCAGCACACCCGCCCCGCCCTGCCTACACCACTCATTCCAGGGCCATCATCTAAGCAAGACCGTAGGCTTCCGTTTTCCGCAAGGCCCCAAAGCAACTAAAAAAAGACACATTTTTCTCTTCACCTTCAAAAGCGATCAACTTCACGCTCACAAATCTCGCAATTCGACCCTTCCCCCCAAATGTTTTTAAACCGTCACTCAAAGAATAACTTCAAGAACGAACGTTGGGAGAAAAAAAGACTAGCGACCGAATACAATAATACTACACAGGCGACGTAGGTGACGGACAGGGCCCGAGGCTTTGGAAAGGCGACGCGATTCACCAGGCCTCATACAAAAAAACGTCCCTCGCACGTAAATGTTTGCCGACGTACGAACGTCTAATTTCACGACTTGACAAGCGAACGGTGTTCCGTGTGGCGAGGCGCCGCACCTTGTCGCAGTAGAGCTGAACGAGTTGCTTCATGCGCCAGTGAGGCGCCGAGAAGACGTCCACCTCCTCCGGGAAGGGCGCCATGATGCTGAGTGCTGACGGTGGTGGGGGGGGGGCGCGAGGGGACGGTGAGGGATTGCGGGAGGGGCGAGGGGGGGTTGCGTGAGGTGGGGGGAAGGGGCAGAGGCGTTAGGGGGGAGGGGGTAAAAGAAGGGGGCACGTAAGGGGGAGGAGGCACACGCAAGGGGGAGGGGTCATTCGGGGAGAGGTTGGCACGAATGTGTGAGGGGGGGAAGGGGCGAGACGCGAGGTGGGGTGAGAAATGGGGGGGGGGGGCAAAGGGGGAGAGGGGAGGCGCGCGTGCTCGCTTGTGATGCGGGGGGGGGGGTGACGCGGGTCGGGGGGTGCGGGGGGGGTGACGCGTGAGGGAGGGGGGGCGATGACGCGGTGGGGGTGACGAGGGGATACAGCGACGTGCGCCTTGGCACGAGCGACCACCCCACCACAAAGCCGACCCGCATATTATTTTATTTACTTTGTAAGTGTAAACTTTTTTTATTTGGGCGAAGTTATGCGTACTGCGTCTGGCTTGCTTGGCTGTGCACAAGCGATAATTGCAAGGCACTCTCGTCAATAAACACCGCCTTAAACAGAAGCCCCGTGTATAAATTGGCCCTTCTTTGTGGCACGTGAATCATCTGGGTCGATTGTGGCCAACGTTCCACGTTTACTGGGTTATTTGTGTCACGTAAACAGATGATGATGATGAACAGACGTAAATCATCTGTATTCTTTGGTTCTTTCGGTAAAGTCACGTAGGTATAAAATAAAATACCTACGTGACTTTACCTAAAGAAACAAAGAGTATGGATTCCTGTAGTCTCACGAAAGCTTCAAATCAAGAGTAATTCATCTGTTTACGTGCAACGAAGAACCCACTAAATGTGGAATGTTGGTGTCAACTTTGGCCCAACGGATTCAACCACATGCAACGTTGGGCCAACGTTGAATGTTTAATGGAAGAGCCATTGGCAAAAACGTCGCAGATTGTGTATTTTTTAATTTTTAGTCAGTGTTATACTGTAAATGAATGTGTTGCTTTGTTTAATCATTTAAATACGATCAGCCCGCAATGTCCTATGGACGTGGCAATCTCCCCAACCTTCGTCCTTCCCTCCAGATAGGCAGCAAAACTTACGTCGTAATCACAAAGTATTGTTGGTAAACACATTCGTGAACGACACAGCCATCATAGGGACACACATACACACGTGTGTATTAATATAAGCGACGCTTCGGCCAAATGGGCCATCTTTCGCTATGTTATCTTGGGGGTCGTCCATAAATGACGTCACGCACCTAGGGGGGGGGGGGTCAGACATTTGTGACGATGTGTGACGAGGGGGGGGGGGGTTGAGAAATGTGACGTCACATCAAAATGTGCAACTTTAAATAAATATAGAATTGTTATAACAACACTAATTGTTATAACAACACTCCTACAACATCAGAGTGCAGCGCCACGTTAAATACGCACTACAATGACAATAGTTTAAAGCGATTTGAAGCATGTTTTATATTCAAAATGGAAATATGGTTTGGGGGGGGGCAGACCTTTGTGACGTCATATTTGAGGGGTGGGGGGGTCTGACTTTTTGTGACGCCGTGTGACGAGGGGGGGGGTCAAAAATCGTCCAAAATCGCGTGACGTCATTTATGGACGGCCCTTTGTGCAGACCACAAGCGCGTGGCTTGTCAGCATCGTAACGTCAAGTGGGTAATGATTCTCTGAGGCAGGATTGTAAGCGGACTGCAGTTAAACAAAGACAGCCCGAACCTTCACACGTTTTAGCTATCTCCTTGCAGGGCCCTGTTATTGACAAATATCTCTCTGTTTAATCTTGTGCACCACTGCCAACGGAGATTGACATTTTGTTTTATTTAACGACGGGAATCCAATTGTCCACTTGACTAAATATCGTAATTATATTGTTGCTTATACAGAATGATTATTTCACGATTGAATTTGACAATGTGTACGACAAGACAAATTCACGATGCAGGAATTCAAGTTCAGTTCAGACGTGGCGTTTCAGGGAGCATTTCCCCCACTACATGCATACAACAGATACGCGCAGGACGTTCTGTTCTTGCGTTGTGACTACACTACGACCACGAGCTGAATGCCACTGCCGAGGTCTGCTCTACCACGACGACGCTTCTTCAGGGGAGAGTTCGCGTTGGTTTTCCTCTTCCTCCTCCTCGGTTGCAAGACTGCAGACTTCACGCGGTTTTGTAAACGGCTCAGAGTTTTGCGTTGCATTTGACACAAACGCACTACTACTGTGGCTTGTCTTTAACGTTTCCATTCACGACGGAGGTGGGCCCATCTGCCCGTACTGTGTACACAGCACGCATTTATTTATATTATAGGGTTACTTGTGTAAACTCGCACACCATCTCCTACCGCACAATGTATGTCCCCGATGTTGAACTTCTTTCGCACCGTACGTAGCCAACCGTACTAATCGGAGGTGCACTGCATAATTGGTGGCTCCATCAAAGCCATTGTATTGGTTTACGTTTTTAATTTGTTTAACTCTAGATTTGAAGTTTTCGTGACTGCAAGGATTCATACTCTTAGGTTTTTTTCCGTTTAACATTGTATTGAAGTCTAGAAGCGTTTCGGCTTACCCCCGAATTATGACATAGCCGAGTCCGACTCTGCGATGTTTTATTGTATTGTGCAGTCGTTTCTCATCTCTGCTGGCGGTGACGAGCCAGTGGGGACATTCCCCCACTGTCTCACGGCAGAGATCGGCCAAGCCCTGTTGACTTACCCCTGAATGGTATCTAAAATACAGTCGACTCGGTTGTGAAATATTGACCTTACATTTAGCAAGCAGGACGCTGAAAGCAAATGGTTACGACTGATGCTGGTTCCTAGTTACAGTATACAGTAGTCATTTATTGGAGTGTAATCCTTTTCAATTCTATGTCCAGAATTACACTCTCCCCAACAATAGAACCTTCGTGTACTCACAGTGATATATTCTGGCTAGAGTTATATCCGCATGAAAGTTGGTGTAAATGGACTCCCACCTTTCTCTTATGTAGACCATGAATTATTAAAGTCAGTGTCTCCTTGCCCCAAGCAAAGAAAATGGATTGGAGGGTGCTTTTTTAATGTGTCAGTAGCCCTGAGTCATCATCATTATCATCCATGATTACATCCCAAGCCATCCCCATCTGTATGTACGTATGTTGAACTTCTTTCGCACCGTACGTAGCCAACCGTGCTAATTGAAGGTGCAGGGGGGGAAGGACAACAAACCAAACACAAAAATCAGTCCCAAAAAAATTAGTTTGTAATTGAAATGGTTTCGCGATGCAACAATCCATGCAGTTCCTGCTGGTGTCTCTTCTTCACTGCTCCACCTTTACACTCTTTGGTTCTTTCGGTAAAGTCACGTAGGTAGAAATAAAATAATATAAAATAAAACTTTTTATGGATTCCTGCAGTCACAAAAGCTTCAAATCAAGATTGCTCCACCTCTGTTCCATGTCCTTGAGGGTGTGCACCGTACTTTGGCAGCCAACTGTACTGTTCGTCTCGATCACCGGTCATCCTTCCTTAAAGCGGCTCGTGCCCTCATTGACCACTTACTTGCCACGGCAACCAACGGGATTGTCTCCCAACTAGTATGTGTGCTCCGTTATCCAATTCTTTATTTTCCAGTCCCTAAGTGGACTTTCAAGCGTGCATCTCTCGCCACGCTTCTTTTGCACACTCGTCAATGTCCACATTTGTGATGTGGTAGCAAATGGCATACGTCCCACAATTGCCACGGTGCAGAAGTCTCCAAAGGATGACCACGCTTCATTAATGACAATACAACAGGAACAGGGTGCTGTCGTACGAACGTAGACCATTTATACCAAACTACAGCAACAATTAGTCGATTGTTAGGTGATGTGGGGTTGGAGTAAAATGTGGGTACTCCCAACTATTCTACGACGTCTGCCTAACGTGGAAGATTTGTACTCTTAGGTTTTTTTCGGTAAAGTCACGTAGGTAAAAATAAATAATACCTATTAAAAAGAATAGAAATAATGGAAATAAAATAATAAATCATTATTTGTAATTTTTATTTTTATTATTTATTTTTACCTACGTGACTTTACCGAAAAAACCTTAAGAATATAAGTCCTTGCAGTCACGAAAGCTTCAAATCTAGAATTAATGGAAGATTTGGCCAAATTCCTCCCTGAAGTGGCTCATGTGAGAGTGTAGCTAGGGGGTCGAATGTCGAATCGACAACACGTGATCTGTCAGGTGGAAGGAGGTGTGGTGACATCAAATGCATTGGACCACAGTGACCTCTTAAGCATGGCCTTAAATAGCAGACCGGTGTCCCGAGAACGCCAATAATCAAATTACTCGGATTGCGCCAGATCTCGTCAGACTTGATATATAATTATGTACAATACATCTTCTTGGTTCTTTCGGTAAAGTCACGTAGAATGGAAATAATAAAATAATAAAAATAAAACATAATAAAATAATTCTCAAGACGTTTCGGCCACAACGCAAGTAGCCGTCCTCAGGTGGAGAACAGGTCTGTCGAGGAGACTCTTGGCCAAATCTTCTGTCTCCTCGACAGACCTGTTCTCCACCTGCGGACGGCTACTTGCGTTGTGGCCGAAACGTCGTGAGAATTATTTTATTATTTTTATTTTTATTATTTTATTATTTCCATTCTACGTGACTTTACCGAAAGAACCAAGAAGATGAATCCCTGCAGTCACGAAAGCTTTAAATCGAAATGTACAATACAGTCGAGTACTGGGGGACAGGCGACTGCCATGCAAAGGGCTTGGGCGCTGCGGTGGCTAGGAGATGTTAACTACCTCACCTGGTATACAAGGGGTAGTGGGTTCGATCCCGCCCTTGACGCCTGCTGCTGTATATTTGGAGTTTTCGGTGTCTCCCTATCTCCCTGTGGTCGCGTGTATTGTTCCCCGGGTCCTCCGGTTTCCCCCTCCACATTTATAAAGAGCATGCGTGTAATGTAGTTAGCTGCTATACATTCCCACACGATAACCCACTTTAATGTGGCTATGATTTATGGCCAGGTCGCTTTTGAAAAAAAATATCTCTACAGCTCAGTGAACCTTGCCTGGCGAAATAAAATTTGTTTACATTTAGTTTAGTTTGTGGAGCCACTTTTTGGGCAGCAGAGGGCAGTGCAGCATCATCCACAGTTCTGTTGTCACGTAGACGCTGCCGCGTCTACCGGCATTGATCAGCGCGGCCAACTATGGTCCAATAATTATCCCCTATTAACCCCACGCTGTGGGAGAAGCCCTAATCCAGCAGTGGACCCACAAAGGGCCAGCCACGATCACGCAGAGAGAAAGCGGTTGTTAGGTAGCAGTACGCTTGCAATGGACATGCGCAAAGGTCAATTTTTTTTAATCAGCATTCCTGCTAAGATTTATTAGATTTATGATATAACACAGTAGTTACTGCACTGTACAGCTCACCGTTATGATACAACTCTTTGTTTTCCCCACGAGCGAACAGTCATCTTTTACAAATATTCCACTCTTCTCATGTCTCTCTCACTCAGGCATAGCAGTCCTCCGCCCCAACGAACCGTGTTTAGTAAAACGCATCCGAAAAGTCAAATCCGAAATGTCTTGCCATGGAGAATTAATTTGAACCAGCGGGCGAGATTACGATCAGGTCAATGGCTTAGATACCAATGGCACGGTAGATGGTTGGGAGGGCCGGGGGAGGGAGAGGGGTACAACTCGAGCATTGTGAACGCAATGCTGGGCCCTGGACGCAAGCAGCAGGGCCCAGTCGAAATGTGCAGTGGCACACACGACGCTGTGTGTGCTACTCGCCGGAGGCACCCTGAGCCTAGAAGTGAAACAATGGGCCCACCCAAAAAACGCTTAAAAATAAAAACTGCAAAAATTATGTGCACTTCATATTAGCTGTGAATGCTGGCTTTGGTGCGTGCCAAATTGTGGTTTAGTTGGAGAGAAAAAAAATAGCGGTGAGGAAATGTGATTGCATTTGAAGGTCAGCATTGACATGCATTTTTGGAGGGGGTGGGGGTGATCACACTCAAGTTTGGAGTAAAAACCAATGTCTTGGCAGTTTTAAATTCGAGCATTCATGCACACTTGTGTTTTTGTTTGTTTTGATTTTACTGTTTAATGTAAAAAAATAAATGAAAAGGTTTTTTACTCCAAAAGGAAATGAGGTGTTGTTAAACCATTGCTCCTCTTTGCCCTGCCGATAACATTGTAGAAACCTTTAACAAAGTGCAGAATATACGTAAAACTATACTGTACAATAAATGCTTTTGTTAACCGCACGGAACATGCACCAATTTACTGCATATTCACTTAGACGTCACTGCAAACTAGTCATGTTAAGCGAATACCAGGCAGATAAAAATGTACAGCAATGCAGAAAGAGGGTTACAAACATTTCTGTACAAATTTCAGTCCACTTCCACTGGGCAAGTAGGTATACAAAAGGTTCAGCATACGGGACGTGATCACTAACTTTAACCCAGTAATTTGATTGTTAATATCACAATATTTTTTGGGTTACAGTTTTAAGGTCGTACTACAATCATTTATTTGAACTAAAACTTAAATGTTGCGATTTCGTTGACATAGGAATATTAATTAAAGCACGGTGTATAGTAGAATGTGTCACGCAAACAGAGAATACGTTGAATCCCTCTTAAAGAGATGTAGGTTGAATGAATGCTTGATAAAACTACTCATAGATTGCTACTCAAATGGATGTGTGGCTAGGAGAGGTGTAACGATGCATCGATTCCATGACTAATGATTTAAAGTTGACATACGTAGATGTTGTTGTTGACGTTTAACCAATAGTTTATGTTGCTTGTGGCCATGGGTTCATGTGACTGTTGCAGCCACGAGAGGCCACTACATTCACTGCAATGTTACAAAACAAATTGATTATGGTATCGAATCGTGATTCTGAATCACAGACAATTAATCGATTCGCGAGGGGGGCCCCGAATCGTTACACCCGTCATGGCCAGTGAATAAAATGCGACACCAATTTTTTTTCTAAAACCATGACACAAAGTAAATAGATGTTTTTCTTTATAAATTCTTCTTGTTTGCATAAAAAATGTTACACAAATTTAAAGTGCCGTTTACTTTACGATCTCATGAATTCACTCTACCCAACCCAATTTTTTATTATGTTCACTGCTCAAAGTTTATGTTATAATGCATTTAGCAATGTATATTTAAAACATAAATCAAGAATACACGCAAACTCAAACATACCACTAATGACATGATAAACACTGGTTAGAAAACATTTCTAGAGCCCTGTTTCGTGTGGGAAATAAACTCTGAAGTAGCTTACCATCTAGAATAGAACGCTGTTAATTTTTACAGTACCCCTAACCACTGCCAAGTCACGTGATTACAAGCTCAGTAGTTATATTCAGAGTTCAGTGGCTGAACAATAGCAACTACTACACAACCTGATGAACTCATACCACTTTTTAACCACTTTAAAATACAAAAGCAATTGTTAACGTTTTTACCAGTGGTAAAAATGACACGTGATGATAATAATAATGATAAATAATTAAACGTCCGCCATCATCTGGGAACTTTTCAGGTATTAAACTTAAAACACGAAAAAATATGTAAAAACATGTTTAGAATTTTTTTTACCACAACCACAATTAGGTTTATAAGAGTCTTACGTTAACCCACGAAGCATGTTTCACCATGTTTAAATTGATTCTACTCCCGCTACTGCAAGCACAGCAGCAGCAGACGCAGACGACGTACACCAACTTAGAAAAGCCACAGAGAGATCTACGCTCAAAGGCAATCTGCAACATCGCAGGATGAACACAGCGCAATGCATGCAAACGACACGAAACCATTCCGCGCCTTGTCTGTCTACCTCCAGGCTCTTGCCTCTCTCCTCGTTGTGATGCGCCAGCAGCATTCGGAAAAAACACAAACCCGAAAAAAACCCAGACCTCTCTCACTTGTATCGAGAACAGCGTACGTTGATCTTCTTTCGCACCGTACGTAGCCGACCGCGCACAGACAGCGACACCATGAACGAGTGCATTACCGCTGTAAGAAAAGCATTGGTGAAGAGGGAGCTCATATTAACGGTGACACGCGTAAGGGAGAATTGGCGGATCTGCCGGAGAGAAAACAATCTAATATTTACTAACATTCAAGGTGCAAGCTTTTTTTTTTACATTTTGAGCAAATGTCTCACTCGATTTTTTACAGTGTTTATACTCGTGAACAAATGTGAACACAAAACCGGCAGTATCGGGTTCACAGAAATGTTTTGCTCTTGATGATGTTAACTAAATTTTGCGTACCTGTGGTATTTTTTTCCTTTTGATATTTTTTTTTAACAAGGTCCACTCGGAGAAGGCAACTTTTTTTATGAAACAATTCAGCAGATTATTGATTCTCGCCACAAGTCATGCTGTGCTTTCTTATTGAACACATTCTGTTTTTATTATTCAACCTTGTCCATATCTGGCCATAAAAAAAAACCTACCATGAATATTTCATGACAGAAATACTAATAAATAAACCT
Organism: Lampetra fluviatilis; assembly: GCF_964198595.1. Taxonomy (NCBI): domain Eukaryota; kingdom Metazoa; phylum Chordata; class Hyperoartia; order Petromyzontiformes; family Petromyzontidae; genus Lampetra; species Lampetra fluviatilis. The sequence goes on from NC_136314.1 coordinate 489,376, forward strand.
CATGCCCTATGCTTATACCTATAAATTCTACAACTACATTCGTCAAAGAAGTAACCAAAAACATAAACCCATCTTTCCTTCGTGCGGTAAATTTACGCGAGCGCTGTGGTTAAAGTTGAAATGACGGGGCAAGTTTCGCAAATCCCCCCCACATTTGTCCACCCACCTGCATGAATGGGTCACACCGCGGTTAGTCGATCGTCAGGCCGCGTGCGGTGGAACAAAGTGTGGGTACTCCCACGTATCCAAAGACATCTAGGCAGCATGGAAGAGCAGGCCAAAAACACCCTCGAGAAGGGGCTCACTAGAGCTTGCTCTAGCCGAGGCCCTTCTCACCAGAAGTTGGCGCAAGGACGTAATCACGGGGCACAACCCAGACCTTTTAACTGTGGCTTAAATCAAGAGGCGCATGACGAACCGTCTGAAATTCACGGGACCGATCTGGATCGACAGCGCGCTCTCCCGTCACCGCCGGATTTAACATTTCCTCTCTAATTCTACGCGGCGCCTTCACAGGTGGCTCTCGCTGTACATCGACGTCTGCGGCGACAGCGTCTTGGCCTTGGGCAGGGTGTTGGGCCTGCTGCCGCCGCCGCTGCTGCTCGGGGAGCTGTCGTTGCTGTCGTTGCTGTCGCTGCGGTTGGAGCTGCCGCCACCCCCGGCGCCGTCGCGGCACGGCTGCGGTGTCCGGGCGCGGGGCGTGGTGGGCCGCTGCCCCACCGTGCTGGGCTCCGAGCGGCTACGAGGGGGCTGCGGTGGGTGCTGCCGGTGGTGTGGGTGCGTGTGGTGGTGGTGGTGCTGCTGCTGCTGGTGCTGCTGCTGCTGGTGGTGGTGGTTGCTGTTGTGGTGGTGGTGATGGTGGTGGCTGTGGTGGCTGCTGCTGCTGCCGCCGCTGTTGTGCCGCTGGTGCTGCGGCCCCGGCGGCTGGGCGCCCGAGTCGGGCTCTGGCGGGGAGGCCTCGTCCTTAAGCGGCGGGACCTCACCGCCCTGGGGTGTCGCGCCGGGCGCTACCGCTCCCCCCGCGAGCGACACGCAGTCGCTGAGCGAGGACACTCCGCTGCTGGCGCTCGCCGACAGGGTGGAGTGGCTGCAGTTGAGGTCGCGTGCGGCTGTCGTTTGGCCCGTCGGCGAGCCCGCCAGCGAACGCAGGGACATCTGTGGCACAAGCAACCGGTCCTCGTTTCTCTCTCTCTCTCTCCCTCCGTCTCGTCGCTCGTTTGCAGCCGGTGTAAATAACAGCACGCAAAGGTGCGCTCACGAACTCCACATAGGCACGACTGCCGCTGTCTTGCGTGCATATCGTGTGGCCGCCACGTTGCTGGTAGAATGCACTTAACCTCGTCATGCTGTTCGTGAGTCGCACACACCTTTGCATCTTATTATTTCTATTTGTTTCCAGCTGGCACACATTCCACGTTATTACGGGGTTTTTTTTTCTAATCACGTACAGAAAGTGTTGGATTTGAATTACAGCCGGTGAATATACATCCCTGCGTGTGCAAGCGTGCTGCAGCAGGACAGAGAAACGTGTGGACATGCACACCCGGAACGCGTGTCGTGTGAAGGCCCCTGCATGCTCGCAGAGTTCTCTGGCAGGATTGTTACGCGCAGTATCGCACGCGATAGCTTTTGCTTGGAAACATTTGCAGGCCGCGCTGGAATTCCAGGGCCAGTGTAATGCAGTTGGACGCAAACACAATATAAGTTTACCAAGGGCCAAATTCGCTAATTGCTACACCATGACACAATTGGAACCTCATTTACCAATAACAAAATATGATAATAGTTTTTTTACCCTATTATCTGGCAACAAAACTGACACCTTTTTTTTGTGCGTGCGCCTTTTGGCGTCATCTGGTCCAACACCATGTGAGACTAGGCTCTAAAGAAAGCTGTCTTGGGTGTGGACCAATCAATTTCAAGGACAGTGCATACATTATCAGAGTTATGCTTTTTATTTGCATTCCGACTGCAGGTATTGTGGTCAATGCAAACATGACTCTTTGTAAAAAAGGTGTCAGTTTTGTTGCCAGATAAAAGGGTAAAAAAAAATATTATTTCTAGATTTGAAGCTTTCGTGACTTGCAAGGATTCATATTCTTGGGTTTTTTCGGTAAAGTCACGTAGGTAAAAAATTAAAATTAATTAAAGTAAAATAAAATAAAAATAAAATAAAAATCATGACGTTTCGGAGGCAACACAAGCTTTCGTCTTTAGGTGGAACCGTCACAGCACGATTGCTGCATCAAGTACCGAAAAAACCCGAGAATAACAATTATTATGCTACACCATGGTCACAAAACAGTTGGCACTTATTGACAGCAGCCATAAATGTTAACGAATCAATTCTCCTGCCGCAGGAGTATACGAATAAAGACAAAGGAATGGTGTTCTGCAGGCCGATATATGCTTTTATGTGCTCGAAGTTGGATATAACTCGACGTGGGCGTCTCATCTGGACAGAGGTCGCAACCGGGTACACGATACCCGTACCCTACCCGATACCCGGCTACCCGTACCCGGCCGGGTACGGATACGGGTACCCGTTTGCGACCCTGGTGCGGCCGGGTACGGGTAGGCCGTGAGTCACTGGTGAGTAGCCGTTTGTCACTCATTTCGGGTAGGGTACGGGTACGGGTAGGGAACGGCTACCCGTACCCGGCCGGGTACGGGTCGCCGTTTGCGACCCTGGTGCGGCCGGGTACGGGTACGGGTAAGGAATCAAAACCCGTTTGCGACCTCTGCATCTGGAGCATGCGCGCAGCAGCCACCGTGGGTGTCACGGGTGTCTAAAAGCCCCCAACTTGTCTAGGCATGCCTAATAGACAGCCACGGCATTTTGGATAAAACTCATGGCATTTTTGGAGTCTGCGGTTTTCTCTCTTCAGCGAGGTGACGTAAATTCCGATTATACCGACGGTGAAACCTTTAATTACACGGTGGTACACGGACCGTAGGCTTAACAGGACCCTGTCCCGTTAAGCCTACGAAACGTCGTTATTTTTTATTATTTTATTATTTTATTTTTATTAATTTTAATTTCATTTTTTTACCTACGTGACTTTACCGAATAAACTAAGAGTATGAATCCTTGCAGTCACGAAAGCTTCAAATCTAGAATTGGGACCCTGTCTGCAATCTACATATTGACCACCGGGAGCCGTGAACGAGCAGGGCACCGCCCACGTCCACAATGTGTCTGTGTGGGCTGCGGAGGGGCGTGGATGGTTGACACTCTGCCGATGAGAAAGCTGATCCAACTTGAAAGGGCCTTGAAACAATTCACTTCCCAGCTCTCCTAACCCTTCGTCAGACACTAACAGAGTGAGGTCTGGTGATTCTGTGGGCATGGTCTTAGCACGATGCAATGGAGTGACACAGAGTGAGGTACGGTGAAATATGTGAACCGGGCCAGCTGAATAGGACCAGGAAAACACTCAGGGCAACTTATTGCGTTTATGAGAAATATCAAACTATTTTTTTTTATTTCACCAGTTAAGGCCCACGAAGCTATATAGCTCTTTTTCCAAAGCGACCTGACCACAAATGGTAGCTCAACGAAGTGGCTTATCACGTGTAAATGTATCGCAGCCAAACATACTGGAAATGCACGTTGATTCCAAATGTGGAGGGAAAAACCGAAGGGCCCGGAGAAAAATCCACACGACCACGGGGAGAAAACATGCAAACTCCAAATATACAGCAGGCGGCAGGGTCGGGATCGATCTCCCGCATACCAGGCGAGGGAGTTCACATCTCGCCACCACGAGATGTTAGGAAAGCAGACCGTGTTACTTTCTTTCCAAAAGTTTTTTTTCGGGGGTGGGAGGTGGGGGGTGGGGAGAGGAATGAAATTTCCTTCCATCGATTTCCCATTGCTCAGCAAGCATGGCAAAAGCTGACGACACCGGTTTGAGGAGGTGGGGGGGTCGATACGAAACTTTTTTGGGGAGAAGGCTTTACGACATGGACTCGGTGCACGCGCGAGATACTTGAGCAGCTACCAGAGTAGAATTGGCTCCTGTCGCTCCTGCCTGAGCCTGAGCAGAAGCCAGGGTCCCAGAGATGGTGGCAAAGAACCTTGCCGGAGGCATTGAGGTCCAGTCCACTGAGCCACCAAACCACCGAAAGGCAATTTTTGTTCGGTAATGAGTCAGATCAACAAATCATTCTAATAATTACATTGCTGTTAGTTATTACCGCATGGACAAAGCCTTTAAGATGTACTGTTTGTTCATAACAATACGATAACAATATTGTCCCGCATTAGCACACAATCAACCACGTACGATCAAGAAAGCATGATAATGTTCTCATGGACCCGTGAACGCAATGTCATTACGGCATACTCTTAGGTTTTTTCGGTAAAGTCACGTAGGTAAAAAATAAAACATTAAATTAAAATTACTTTCATTAATTTAAATTTAATGCTTGATTTTTTACCTACTTTTATTAATTTTAATTTAATGTTTTATTTTTTACCTACGTGACTTTACCGAAACAATCTAAGAGTATGAATCCTTGCAGTCACGAAAGCTTCAAATCTAGAAGTCATTATGGCAAATGCGCGTAAGTTAAAAGGTGCGGTAGCGACGACCGGTAAATTGCCGCCGCACGAATGGTGACGGCGACAAATGACAACGGGGGGCAATGCGAAACAAACGCGGTCACAATCACGGCAAGGGCAATTGGGAGGGGTGATGTCCACGATGAGTCAGAAGATTTAACCATCAGTCGCTACGATTACAATTTTGGTCTCCGACTGCAGACACACGTACCTTGTGTAGGTTACGCATGGGCAGTGCTGGGGGAATGTCAGTGATTTGCTGGTGGAACGCCTCAAACCCAATGGGGAGCATTCCTGGGACAGAGAATTCACAGGCGATAAATCATTTGACGTGAACGGTTCCATCGCGCCGACGCCAGGTAAGACTTTGGCTCGATTCGCGGGTGCGCGGGAGACCTGGGGCTGATATGCATACTAATAATAAATATTGCATTCATAATATTCAGTTGATTGTTCTTGGCGCCGGTTCTGGGTGCCTTCCCACTCGTTTGTGCTCGTTACAAATTCTACAGCGTTTTGAGTCGTGATTTTCATCAACGATGCTGTTTTTAAATACAATTATTATCATCATGTTGTGCCCACAAAGCTAACGATACGTCTCAACCTGCAGTGGTTTTTTTTGCCCAGAGAACCTGCTAATCTATGTATGTATGTTGAACTTCTTTCGTGACGTACGTAGCCAACCATGCTAATCGGAGGTGCATTTAATGGCAGATTGTCCCTGCGCGGTGCAAGGTGACCACAACACCCGTCTGCAGGAGGGCGTGAGTCTGCCCACAGGGCAGCCGACGTTGCAAATGGTTAATCCAATTGAGTGGTCTGCTAAGGAATATTCTGAACACTTCGTTGGCTCGGTTTCAAAAACGTCGCGTGGTACATTACGGTTAACCGAGGAGGCCGGGGCCTTTGACGGTAAACCTCTGCAACAAGCGGCAAACGCGCTGATGCTCGGCCGTGTCGACACCACTGATGTACGTACTGTATGTTGCACTTTTTTCGCACCGTATGTAGCCATCCGTGCTAATCGGAGGTGTGGGGGAAGGACAACAAACTAAACATAAAAAGCACTTCGAAAGAAATTAGTTTTCGATCGAGATTTGAAAGTGCATAGCTCCAGTGGCTTCCTAATATCGCCCATCTGACAGCACGTGATGTGGTGGCCATCTTTGTTCGACGGCTAGCCAAAAGCCGTTGACGAGATCAACACGGTATTGTGTGTTCATTTGTGGCAAGCACTCCGCGTGTCACACGTGCGCCCATTTACCGGGGTGTCCGACCCTGGGGGGCACGGGAGGAGGCCCCAGGACAGACCCCTTGCTCTTCATGTAGATGGACATGTCCCTGGTGCCGCTGTCCAGACTCCAGCTGCTGGGCGCCGCTGGGACAGCTGCAACAATTGAGGATCGGCGTCAACCACCGACGGTGTGGTGCAACGTTGCCTTGTGATCCATCTCAGATCAGCGTAGGGGACCTGAGAGCCAACCGTATAACGATTCTGCACCACTCTAGAGAGTTTATGAATAGTTGTTTACGGTTCGTGGCTCAAATGCAGTGAGCTGACGGTTCTTAGCCTGGGCTCAAATGATTGCACCAAAGAAACGACCCTATTAAATTTGCAACTGTATTTCATTGGGAAAAAAATCCCGCTCTGAGAATTTAAACATGGGTTTCGACTGCTGTCATGCGAAGAACACTCCTCTTATGGCAGAGCCCACGGGAGAGGCCTTGCCATCTCGTGTGGATTGGAGGTTACTTGAAGGGATCTCAGGGGTAGTTCTGTGATATCCACTTCCATGGGTTATTCTATAACAGGACCCTGCGGGGTGGGCTGGTAGGAATAATACTTAGTACCGGTACAGGGATATCGACCGGGTATAGAGGAGTTAAAGAAAAAAATACTGTATTCTAGTGTAACGTTAATTAAAAGTGTTTGTTTTGACAAGAAACGCTGTGAGATTTAAAGACTTGTAGTCTTTCATTTCCAAACGATCAATTTGTTGAGTCCTGGGATAAATGTATCTTGTCTCTGTGTTAAAAAAACGTGCTGCGTTTCAATAAAGTAAATTTGAAGCGAAGTTTAAAGTTTCGCCGTGAGGCGCCGGAAGCGACGTCCATCTTGTTTAGTTCACAGATCACAGGGGGAGCGGGCGGCCATCTTGTCGGACAGACGGACAATCAGACGGACGGACGGACACATTAATCTATTGGTGGTCTGGTCCACTTCGTTCCTACCAGTAACAGGAAGGTTATCACTGCCCTGTGAGAGCTCCGAATGGATACTTCAAGTCATTACATGATGCCGGTAGCACACTCAGGATACATTTCCCAGGTCGAGACTTCGGGATATGGGTGACCGAGTTTTTTTTCCGTGTAGCTCCCAGGCTATGGAACACTCTTCCACAAGATATCAGGATCTCTCTGAGCCTGTGGAATTCTTTTTTAAATGAGTCTTAAAACCTATTCATACCATCCGCTAATTAAACTTTTAGTGCATGCAGTAAATGGATTGTTAAAATGTATTCATGATATATTTATTATGCTGTGTAAAAACTTGATTTGAAGCTCACCCTGCCGCTCTCATTGACTTGCTTATTTCTGTGTCCCACCCCCCTCTCTATATAATGCCTCTCCAAAGAGGCGTTTTTTCTCTGTGTGTCTCTGTGTGTGTCTCTCTCTGTGCGTGTGTCTCTCTGTGCGTCTCTCCCCCATGTGTGTCTCTCTCTCTGTGTATGTCTCTCTCCGTGTCTATGTTTCTCTCTCTATATATGTGTGTCTCTCTCGGAGCTTGCATTCTTTCACACCTGATGACGGTTGTTTGTGTTGCAATCGAAACGTTGTGTATCCTATTATTTATTTTATTTGTACGTGACTGAAAGAACCAAAGAGTAATTCTGCTGAGTGTCTGCTGTTGCTGCTGTGTCCTGTACAGCGCTTTGAGATCCTTGATGAGAAGCGCTAGAGAAATTGAATCATTATTATCATACGTGGATATTAAATACTGGCTTGCACTAATTTGTTGTCATCAGCATATCCTCAGCCACCGTACGTATATTCACGCTCGTCTTTGTTTCTCTACTCACCGCGCTCAGCCATGGAGAGGTTAGGATCACTGGAGAGTTTTCCTGATCCTGTCACCTGCTGGATTAAAGCCCTGTGCATCGCCGGTGGCTGCTGGAATCGAACCGACAGAGAACAGCGCCAACAAGCAGATAATTCAAAACGAGATAAAGGCTGCAGCGAGGTGAAGGAGTGACCACCTGCAGTACAAACAAGCCGGGCGGTACGGATTAAAATAGAACATACGAAACGGGCAATACAAGCGAGACGCAAAGCATACGTTCGATGGTTCTCTATGAAACAGACAATAATAGAAAGTGGCAAGAAGGGCTTGGAAATTGGATTTTGATTGATGGACTTGAGCATTGCGATTTGTTAAAAGTTGATTGTAATTTCACTGTTGTCAATTTAACTAATTATGTGGTGATGCTGTGTTGGCAGTGGTCCACAACGAAATAGCAACACAATTTTGATTTAAAGCTTTCGTGACTGCAGCGATTCATATTCTTGGTTCTTTCGGTAAAGTCACGTAGAAGGTAAATAATAGGGAAATAATAATAATGATGGTGATTGCTCGTGTTGCAGTTCAAACGTCGTGAGAATTTTTATTGTTTTATATTTCATTATTTTATTATTTCCCTTCTACGTGACTTTACCTAAAGAACCAATAATATCAACACAATTGTCACACTGTGGCCGTAAAAGGAACACATATACAAAAGGTGACAATTTGGGCAATGGTCCTCCTTCAGAGCAAAGAAGGACTTTCATTTCCAATTCAAATCTTAATTTTGACGATCGGTGCATGCACGACTAGCCTCCTGTGAGCCACGGTCATTGACTGAAGGCCCTGGTGCTGGAGGAATGCTTGGACTCTGGCCCCAACCACCCCTCAAAACTACCAGACAAACCGCGACTGCGGAGACAGGCATCATGTGCGAAGGCTCGTGGCAATTTAGAATCAGAATATATATTTGTAATGGAGGAAACCGATGGGCTATAAAGCTCTTTTTCACAGATTTCCAGTAGGGGCACGGCGTCAGAACGTTGCCACAACAAATGATACGAAAAGTATAGGAAACGTAGACTAATCAGTTAAAAGATACAAAGAAAACTAAGTTATTTTTTTTTATCTTACCAGGTAAAGCCCACTGAGGTTTTAACTTATTTTTCAGAAGCGACCTGGCAAAAAAATGTTAGCTCAAGTAATTGGCTCATCATGTGGAAATGTATAGCAGCAAAATAATCGAAATAATCGCAATGCATGTTTTTCAATGTGGAGGGAAAATCCGGAGGACCCAGAGAAACCATCCATGTGACCACGGGGAGAACATGCAAACTCCAAATATAGTTAGGACCAAATCCTACTTATCGCACTCTCTTGTGTCACACCGTCAACCAGGAGAAAGTTAGTCTGATACAAATTGGAAAGCGGTCAGTCTAGCAGCAGTGGAGGACAGGAGGCTGAACAGCCATCATCATTAAATAGTAAAAATCTCAACCCTGAGCAGTGAGAATTCATCACGTCACTAAATGGAGCCCGAGTGAGCCATGGCATGCGTAGCAGTACTAATAATTAAAATGATATCAGCGAAAATCAATAGCTGACCATGAACATTTGTTTCCCTATCCAGGACATTAAACGTCCCTTTCGTTGTCAGTTGCTTGCCAATCATGGGCAGAGTTTGACTTCCATATTTGCTGGGGGGGCGGGCGGGGTGCAGGGGTTCGCTTTGTCCCTCACATCAGGAATCGCGGGCGTATATAATGAATTCATCACAAAACATCTTAATTATAAACCCCTCAAAATAAATTAATAAAGGTATCCAGTTTGGAGAGGGCGTTGCTCTCCCGCAAACTCCGCCCGTGGTGACAACAAGAACAACAACAACAACACACACCACCCAAGACAATGCATTACAAGCAGTGCCCCACTCTTCGCACGTTTCGTTTTTATCTGCACCCAGGAGCAGAGGTCGCAACCGGGTACCCGATACCCATACCCTACCCGACTACCCCGGCCGGGTACGGGTAGCCGTTTTCGACCCTGGTGCGGCCGGGTACGGGTAGACCATGAGTCACTGGTGAGTAGAGGTTTGTCACTCATTTCGGGTAGGGTACGGGTACGGGTAGGGAATCAAACCCCGTTTGCGACCTCTGCCCAGGAGGTGGCAACACCAAGCACGGGTGGGGGGCGGGGGGGGCGGGAGAGTGGGGGGGCGGGGGGGGCGGGGGGGGCGGGAGAGCGGGGGGGAGAGCGGGGGGGGACTAGGCCGAGATCCTCACCTGGCCGTGCTCAGAGATGACAGGGAAGACCGCGCTGCACGGACGGTCTCGCATCAGCGCCGAGAGACCCGTGGGGTCGCGGCAGTGGCGGTACTTGTCCGACAGCATGGGCGAGCCTTCATCGACGCATCGACACACGCCGGCGCGTTGTTTTCACGGTGCAACGACAACAATGACAACAACTGCAATTCGTCACTAAGTGGTGGTGATGTCACCACGGCGCTTGTGCCAGGCTATGTGCACTTTTAAGGCAACGTCACGGGACAGACTCAGCAGGTGCCATGGGTTGACTTACTGAGATGACTGGCCGATGCACCATCTGTGCCCCGTACTATGCCAACTCGCTACGTTTTACCCGCCCGGCGCTCCGTCCACCCATTTCCCCCCTTAATTTTGTCCATCTTCCCTCGTCTTCCCTTCCCCATATAAACAAACAAAAAACCCTCTATCCCCGCTCGCAGTGCCCTACGTGAGTGATGGGGCAATGAGACCAATCTTCACCCAATCCCCTTACACCCAGCACACCCAGGAACACCAAGTTTGGGGGACTTCGGGTCTGCGGAATTTGTGCACCCCCTTGCCTTGTTCCGGTTCACGCTTTCTACCGGGCTCTTGTGAAGTGAAGTAAAATAAAAGAATGGTGTGCCACAGGGGAAAAGGGAAAAAAAAGGTGCAGCCCTGTAATTGCTTGTTCGTTTGCTCACGCGAGTTCTGGCAGAAAGAGCCTCCACTAGTGTGAGCTCACCCTCGATATCAGTGGTTCTTAACCTTTACTGCAGCATTGCACCCCTTTGGTTCTCAATGATAATTTAAAAAAAAAGTAAGTTAACAAATACATAGCTTTGATGAAACAAACGTATAGGCCCGTGCTTACTCTTTGGTTCTTTCGGTAAAGTCACGTAGAAAGAAAATAAATAATAGAGTGCGACGTTTCGATTGCAACACAGGCAATCGTCATCAGGTAGAACTAAATTTGAGAGAGAGACAAAACACAGACACGGAGACGCACAGACAGACACACAAGCAGAAAGAGACAACTCTGTATGTCTCTCTGATCTCTGCACCTAATTGGGTTGAATGATGACGTCACCCTGCTGCTCTATTTAAGACGGGAGCAGGTGGAGGGCTTCACTATTCTGGCAAATTGCCCGATGATGCTGGATGTAATTACCAGCGAAACGCCGTGCTCAAAAATTGTAAATGTTGTGGATTCACTCTTCAACACACCGGTGGGCTAAAGTAGTGAACTATTTGTCTTTTGTCAACGTGACACTTTTTTTACTGATTGGCCGTGTCGGGTGGTGGAGGGTTATGACACATTTATAAATAACTCGATCTAACCCAAAAACGTTTATTATGAAATAATATTGGTCGCGAAAGCCTACGTGTTAAACTATTTCAATTTTACCAGGTAAGGCCCACTGAGCTGTATAGCTCGGTTTCAACAGCGTGTGGAGGCTTATCGTACGGAAATTTATAGCAGCCGAATACACTCAAAGCACGTTTGTAAATGTGGAGGGAAAAACCGGAGGATCCGGAGAAAACGCCGCGCGACCACGATGAGAACACGGCACCGAATCCACGACATCCTGTATACCAGGCGAGGTAGTTAACTCTAGATTTGAAGCTTTCGTCACTGCAAGGATTCATATTCTTAGGTTTTTTCCGGTAAAGTCACGTAGGTAAAAAATTAAAATTAATAAAAGTAAAATAAAAAATTAAATAAAAATCACGACGTTTCGGAAGCTTGTGTTGCCTCCGAAACGTCGTGAGGTAGTTAACATCTCGCCACCGTGGAGCCCCAAGATGATACCACTGCAGGTGTGAAGCGTGGACTCGTCACCTCTGGCGCTGCACGGAGCGGAGCTGATGATGTGTGCGGACACGGAGTGGGCTGAGCTCAAACTTGAAGATGAAGAGCTTGGCTGCTGTAGAGGAAGAAAGCAACAAAGCCAACGGATGCGCTGCGTTAGTCACTGTGGGAGCAGCCGTAGTTAGTAGTCATCGTTACACTGAGTATTTGGCTGCTATCAAATTTCCACATGATGGTAAGCCACTTCGTTGAGCTATAATTTGTGGCCCAGGCCACTTCTGAAAAATAACGATATAGCTCAGTGGGCCCTATCTGGTAAAATAAAAAAAAGTTTAGTTTTTAGTTCAACTATAATCATCTCGTGTCAGAACTGATAGTTGCATCATAATGTCGTCCTAACGCTCCGTTTAGCTTGCGACATTCTGTCCCTTCATTTGTTGTTCTGTGGCATCGCCAGGCTGTGAGTGAAGGCGATGAAGTGTGGAGGTCTTAATCCAGCAGTGGACATTGGCAGAAGATGATGATGATGATGACACGTGCGGATGTGCAAGCAGTTTTTTTTAGGCGCCCATAATTTCTGCGACTTTTCAAAATTCCGGTGTTAGCTTATTTTGATGAATGCTATAATGTGAAATCTCTTCAAGTCTCATAGCAAAGTAAAAAATCACAACCTAGGGCAGCATGAGAATCAATTTTTTTTAAGTAGTTTGTACTTGCGGCATTACCATTCTTATCACGCAAAAGCTTATTCTTATCGCTAAGGCACTCTGCTTGTGCGTTGTGAGCTTTAAAGAGCATTTCTTTAGAGTCCATTGCAGCACGGGCTGACATTAATAGACAAATCCCAGTTAATATGATGCATAAGTAGGCATATTGCCAAACGGCAGAGAAGAAATATGGAGTGTGGAATATCAGCCATCATTCATTAAAAATATAAAAACTTCAATTATTAATCACGACTAATCACAACAATTACCCTGGGTAGAAACACAACCTGAACCGAGGAACAATCCACTCGTACGACCGAGCGGCAGACGTAATGGTGAGCATAATGCAGACACGTGTTTCAGCACAGCCGTTCAGATAACGAGGATTCAAAACAAGGATGAAGAATCATGCAAACGCATGGATTTTGAAACGTTTCTCGACACGCGTTTGTCCGCAGAAGTATCTATTTCCAGTACGAGAGATGACAAGTATCTGTCCTCGCAATTGCGTTTGCAAAGTTGCTAATAAATATATTATCTGGCGCTGATTGACGAGCACGGGTTTTGGGCAATGCTTTGATGAATTTGGCTGCTTTTCTATTGGGTAAGTCCCTGATATCAACACAGTTGAGGCTAAATGTCGTTCCGATTGGGACATCTTGGTAAGAAGGAACACAGAGGCACAACAAAACGGGGAAGGTTATAATAATAGGGGTTTTCCCCTTTTTACCGCTGTAAAATCTTCGGCTATAACAGCTACTGCCATAACAGCTGCTACTTTAATAATAGGGGTTTTCCCCTTTTTTCTGGCAACAAAACTGAAACCTTTTTACAAGGATTCATGTCTGCATTAACCACAATGCTTGCAGTCAAAATGCAAACAAAAGCATCCTATGATAATATATGCATTGTCCTTGAAACTGATTGGTCCACACCAAGGGACGGCTTTCTTTTGAGCCTCGACCCAATTGGTGCTCGGCCAGAGGACGCCAAAAGGCGTACAGCTCAAAGACAATGCACTATCAGAGTAATGAAGGCTCGGGGTAAGCATCTACATCATTATTATATTTTGGTACTGGCAAAGGCTGTCTTTCCGACAGACCTGTTCTTCATCTGAGGACGGCTGCTTGCGTTGTGGCCGAAACGTCGTGAGAATTGTATTTGATTATGTTTTATTTTTATTATTTTATTATTTCCCTGCTACGTGACTTTACCGAAAGAACCAAGAAGATGAATCCCTGCAGTCACGAAAGCTTTAAATCGAAAAATGCATATATTATCACAGGATGTTTTTTGTTTGCATTTTGACTGCAAGTATTGTGGTTAATGAAGACATGAATCCTCGTAAAAAGGTTGCAGTTTTGTTGCCAGAAAAAAGGTGAAAAACCCAATAATAATATTTTGGTACTGGCAAAGGAGGTCTAATTGATGATGATACGGGGAAGGGTTCTCTTTATTCACACGTGGTACTCCCAGTCTCGGCCACCATCTTGTTCTCCTCCTCCTCTCTGCCTCCCCCTGCTCCTCCTCCAACCTTCCCTGGCCCCTCCTCTCAACTAATCCCTCCTTGCCTCCTCTCCTCCCTCTGACATGTTCCCACCCCCTGTCCATGGATGTGAGAGCTCTGCTGTGTTTTGCTATTCTTCTAAGGGTGCTTATAACACCCTCGCATCTTGATGAGAGTAATTGGGAACCCCCCAACAGACAAACAGGCAGGCAGACAAATTAATGGATAGATGGTCAGACAGGATGCATTATCGCTTTCAATCTTAGTTGAAACATTAAAAAAACACACATTTAGGTACATCAGCTTATGGGCCCTTTGGACCAACACAAACGATGGTGATGAAATTTAGAAAGTAAAAACCGGCGGTGCAATTTGTCTGCTTAAACAAACGCAGTTGGAAAAGTATAGTTCGAAGGGTCCTATAGGCTGATGGACTTGTAATCTTTGGTGGTCAGTTATCGTGACACCACGGAACGGACAGAGCGGACGCATTGACGCTTGCAACCTTGGTTTGTGACGTGCGTCAACATAGCGACATCGACAAATAACGAGGGACGTGGCGGTGATCGCGTTCGTTGGTGTGCTACTGTACGTACCAGGCTGTCGGAGAGGGCTGCCATGTTCCCAGTCTCGGCAGAAGCCTGGGACGACAGTGAAGATGATGAAACGCGATTTGATCCTGGAAGGCTGAGCGAGCTGTAAGGTGCAAAAAACACAGCCTCCTGTAAGGACGATGACCGGAAACGAGCCGCCGAGGATTGAGTTTCAAGCGCGGAATCGCTGACCCATACTGACCTTTGTCGGTTGAAGATCTTCATGCTGTTTGGGGAAAACACATTGGGTTGGCCCAAGCTTGCGGCAAACGCCGGACTGATTCTGCCCATGGACATTAAGTCCTGAATGTGGAAAACAAAAGAGAAAAGAAGTAATTCAGTAAGTGCTGTAAATGCGTGGATATTTTTTTTCTTTTTAACACCCAATGTTAATTGTAGGCATGTCGCGACGCATCGGGTTGCGATTAAACACGACCCGCTTGTGCTCATGGAGCTATGTGCATGGTGACATGGCCGAGCGGTGGTGCGTTTGCCGCTTGTCGCAGAGGTTCGTGGTTCAAGCTCGAGGGCCGCCCTGGTTAACACTGCGGGTGTAATTTACCACGCATAAGAGCCGTCTTGTTCACATTGGACGTCACAAATCCGTGACGTTATTCCAAAAAAAGATACGGTAAAGTTTGCTGGTGTCAAATTTACTACCTTTAAAAAATTCTGTACAAATTACTTAATTGGGTAAAAAAAACAATGTAGCAACGTCGCCCACGTCTGGCAGACGAGACTCGGACTGTGAAACATCGCGCCTTAGTGATAGCCTTGCGCTATGAGAATGGCGCAAAAGACCAAATTATTGTCATTATACGGCTCGCTTAAACTTTCCAAAAGGTTGGGCCAAAGCTGCCGCCACCTTTACCCTCCGATATCCTCCTGCCCGTGCTGAGACTTGTTCGCTTACTTGTGGAGTGGGGAAGTAGCGTGGCGTGGCAGTAAGTGGCATGCTTGAAATGTGTTCAAATGCTCCCACTAAATGGAGCACGTGGCGGGAAACTCCGGTGGTGGATAGAACGAACGAACCTGACTGGCCAGGCTGCTTCTCATCATCTGGAACTGCTCCAGGAGCTTGCGGTGTAGGGGCCGCATCTCCGGGTGTACAAATCGCTCGTGGACGCTGAGGCCAGCCCCAAGGATGTACACCTGGACGGAACAGCAATGGCTCGTCACGTGGACCGTGCGTGTGTGCGAGTGTGTGAATCGCGGAGATCAGAAATGTAGGGGTTAATTGCACCGTGCGACGAACCCAGCGACACAAGTTTGACTCCCACTCGTGGCCAACATCGGTGACGAATGCCTGAACCGGTCCTGGGACTCAACCCAAGTCGAATTAGACTGAATGAAATAGCTAGAATGGAGTGTAAATATCGGTAGAGGGAAGACAAAGGTGGCCGGGCAAGGATGATTCTGGGAAAACCAGGGCAGGTGGTGACCTGAAGTACAAGTGGTGGGTCTGCCAGTCATCTAACCGTACTTACCATAATTATCGTGTCAAACGATACAAACTGTCAAGCCATTTTTCTTTTGGCGAGCTTTCTTTTGTTCGCCACATATTTACTCTTGTTATCTATTGAGTCCCAATGCCAATGCTTGATTCAATGGAGTTGACCGAAAATAAAACTTTGGTTAGATTCTTGATGCACCAGTTAAAATAAATTACAATGCGATTTGAACAATGAATTGATTCTTGTAAATTCCCATACCAATTGCTCGACACAACGGTGAGCCAAATGACTAATTTCCAATGAATCTGAATACTTATCTTAGGAATGGATGTGGTGAGACAACGCTGCATATGAATTGCTGGCCACAGGAATCACACCACTCGTGAAAGAACAACACAGTAGGACATGTATGTAAGTAAGTTGAACTTCTTTCACACAGTATGTCGCTAACCGTGCTAATCCGAGGTGCGGGGGAAGGATAACAAACTAAACACAAAACATCTATTCTAAAAAAATACGTTTTCGATCTAGATTTAAACGTGCACAGCTCCAGTCACTTCCTAATATCGGAAGGAAGAGCATTCCAGACGGCCGCAGAAGCGCATCTGAATGAGCGCAATGCTGTGATCGTCTTTGTTTGATGGTCTTGGGACAGCCCCAAGACCCAATGACATAATTATATCGTACATAATAGTGCACTTTGAATTGTTATCATAATTACACTGTTGTTCATCTCAATTAAGTAAATTTCAAGACATTTTTCAGCTTTGGGATCTTAGGCCAATACCAGATCCATTGTGTGTTTTATTGGATCATGGGAGGAAGCACTGAGGCGAGCCCCAAGGATGTAAGTAGACAACCCCGGAGGAATCCCATGCAGAACGGGGCGAGAACATATAAACTACACGCAGAAATGCATCCGAGTTGGGAATTAAACCTTTGTCCTTCTTGCTGCGAGGCAGGAGTGTTACTGCTGCGCCGCATTGCCGCCCATGGGCAACAGCGGTATTGTACCTGCTCAAGCATCACGTCCTTTAAGCGGCCAATCTTTTCCACGTCTTCTGGGTGGGTTGCCAAGTACTCTTTGTCGAAAAATGCCTTTCGGGTGACAAAGCAAAAAAACAACCCACCTTTAATTAAATCGCTTTCACTTAAGCCACGCATCACCCTTGACTCAAGATAATAACAATTACAGCCGTCACCTCCATAGCGCAGGCGCTCAGCGTCAGGGTTTTACAACAAAGGGCAATCAGCACGGCGAGGTGCATTCCGTTGTCTATTTTCCTACGTTTTTTCAACACATTCCTGCGGAGGGAGATGGTAGGAACGTTGGGTTGCTCGGTCAATGGCCAGGGTCAATGGCGGCGTGGTGTATTTCGCAAAAATGGCCGACTGTGAGGGCGGGCACAAGCCGGCGTGAGTAGGTTAAACGTTTAAGGGCACCACGGGGTGACCAGACCCTCCCCACCCAGCCCCACCCCACCCCTCCCACCCCCCACCCAGCCCCACCCTCCCCACCCAGCCCCTCCCCACCCTCCCCACCCAACCCCTCCCCACACTCCCCTCTCCACCCAGCCCCACCCCTCCCATTTTTGGGATGCACGACGGACGGACGGACGGACACAATAATCCCCTGTGGGCTGGTGTAACCAGGAGGTTCCTACCAGTATAATTTCTTATTTTGCTAAATAATTATGTTCAGACTGTAAAGAGATGCTGCCCTGGGTGTAAATGGTTAGCACGCTGTAAATTCGTTCTCCCAGCACAGCAGTTGAAATGTCGGTCGCGTCTATTCAATCTGCCCCGACTCTGTTCGCCCGACAGCATAAACGGGTAAACCCACAACATTTACAATTCGAGTGCTTTGTGTCGCCAGTAATTACAAACTAGCATCATCAGGCTGGTTGTAAATACTGACGAAACGTTGTGCTCGAATTGTAAATGTTGTGGGTTTACTCTCCAACACACCGGTGTGCTGAACTAGTAATGAATTAGCACGTTCTGTTTACGTGACAAACCTTACTAATTGGCTGTGTCGGGTGGTGGCGGGTTTAACGACACATTTGTATTTATGCGATCCAACCCCAAAAAAACCCTCTATTATGGATAATATTGGTCGCGAAAGCCAACGTGTTGAACTGAGAATAAACGTGTTCACGTTAAATCGACTGGCACCGCCACGTTTGGTGGGGGTCGGTGAGTATCCCCGAGGGTTCAATCGAGGCCCTTTCGCCATCAGTAGCGTGCGCAAGCGATTGCACGGACACACCATTTACATTTCACACCCCCAGGATTAACGAGAGCGGCCGCTGCATCTATAATCGCGAAGCCGTGCAGCGAGCGGCGAACGAGCTACAACTGGGCCCAGCCACCACCCATCCGATGCTACGACGTAATTTACGATGGGGTTAGGCCCCACTGGCGACGCTAAGACACGGAGATCCGGACTGCGTCACATCGAGGATGGTGCACTGAAGGTGAATTGGGACCTCCTGGTATCGGGCGATGCCTCCGTTGACGGCCGCGTTGATTACGCCGTTGAGGCACATGCTCAGGGGGTTGAGGTTGTGTGGAGGCTGAGTGCGGTACTGCCCGATGAGCAGCCGCAGTTCCGTGTTCTTGTTCTCCACCGCCTCGATGGCGTTCTCCAGAGGGCTCATTTCCGCCTGCGATCGCCCGCGCAACGAATCATCAGCATCATTTTCATCATCGTCGTTGTCGTAGCCATCACGTAACATTTGTACCGCGCCTCCCACGCAGCACATCTCAAAGTTGTTGTCGTCCTGTATCCTATGCCTCTCTTTTCCACTGGTGCATCTGAGCCGAGCCAAATCAGGGCGCTCCCTTTTATCCGGGTGGTTTTCCACTGGCTATTATTTGCATTACTGAGCGAGCACCCAAACTGTGATACATTGGCTTAACAATACAGCTGAACCTCGCTCGGGGCCAATCAGGGCCAGAGGCGGAGAATATGATGCGTTCACTGTGTGAGATGTCAGTCAGGACACTGCAGGGACACAGCGTCACCGCAGCATCTGCATGCGTCTCGACTCGTTGCTGTGTCATGTCAGCGGCGTGGCTCAGCTTATACAGTGGAAAAACCATCTGGCACCTCCTCACCTGCGCCAGGCTGGCCTGGCACTGTCAAAACAGAGGTATTATTGTGGAACCACAAGAACACCACACCTCGTTTAAAACAAAACAAGGTACGACGGATTTCATAATTTTTAGACTCACCACTTCCCTCTTGTCAACTTCAAACCAACGGCATATTCCGGGCAGAGGCTGCTTGAGAATTAGTGTGGTTCGTTCAACCCAGAGATTCTGTGATTATAAAAGAAAAAAATGACAATTATAGGACTTAATATCTGTTAGTTTCATATTTTTGAAACAACAAGAATTAATCGTACATTTCCTAAATATTATTCACAATACAGTGGTTCAAATCAGATTAACTGATTGGAAGATATTCGGTGTTATTCAATTACCATGCAGATTTTACTAAAATAGCTCCAGTTGCTTTTTCTCCTGGAGTAAATTTACGTGAATAACGCCTCACGGATATTCATCTATTGGCCCGTAGGAACAGGCTCAAGCCAACCTCTACTGACGCTGACAGGCTGAGCTGTTTATTCAATCACAAGTGGAAATGGAGCACACCCCCGTGCGTCCGATTCCTCGTGAAACGGCACAATAATTTGCGGCCATCATTGTTGTCATTTTGTTTCCAGCATAGCCCGGCCCACGCACGGTGGGGCCGATGTGGTCAGCGACGAGCCGCGGCCTCTCTTCACCTCCCTTGGCGAGGCCAAATGCCACCGCTGCCACTCCAGGGGAGACGATCTGAATAAGGCCCTCACCCGGGCAGCTACAGCAGGGGCCAATAAAACGAGCGGGTGACTCTCCGATCGAAGTCATATTAATCGGCCTCCACCTAGGAGGCCTGGTCTCACAGCTGATTCATGGGCACTGTCAGCATTTATATATTTATCCACCCATCCACCGGCCTATTTCTTTTTGACGGAATTTTTTATTTTTTTTAGAATGCTCTCAGGCTCACAGACAAGAAAACGCTACTCATCTTGCCTTGAACTCATTTTCCTTGTCCTTGGTGCCTTTGTAGAGGGGCCGGTCGTAACGGAATTTGCAGATGTTGTTGACGCGGTAGAAGCTCTTGATTCTCTCCGGTATACGTTCGTTGCGCAGCACTTCCGAGACGCCGGGCACCGGGGAGACGGCAAAAATCTGGATATCTGCACGGCGGTTTCGCGGGAGGGAGACGCAAACCAACGGCAACACGAGAGGCGTCATGAAGCCAGCAGGGCCAGCACGGTGCACACTGGCAGTGCGGGAATGTTTACTAAAAGGCACGGCGGCCCTGCAAGGCACCACGCTGTGGCGAGATGTTCGCTACCTCGCCTGACATACAGGAGGTCGTGGATACT
This sequence comes from Lampetra fluviatilis, assembly GCF_964198595.1. Taxonomy (NCBI): domain Eukaryota; kingdom Metazoa; phylum Chordata; class Hyperoartia; order Petromyzontiformes; family Petromyzontidae; genus Lampetra; species Lampetra fluviatilis. The sequence continues at coordinate 509,805 of NC_136314.1, forward strand.
CCCGACTCTGACGCCTGCTGTATATTTGGAGTTCGCGTGTCTCTCTCTCCCCATGGTCGCGTGGATTTTCCTCCAGGTCCTGCGGCTTTTTCCCCTCCACATTTGGAAAGACGCGTTTAGAGTATTTGGCTGCTCTACATTTCCACGTGATAAGCCACTTCGTTGCCACCCGTTGCACGGTGAAGTTGCTAATGCCAAACGTTCACCACTTGTCCTCAAATGTCTCCCTCCCCCAACCCCCATCTGCAATCTGTAATCTCTCCTCGTTGTGACCCTCCCACGTGAGTGCTGTGAAGTGTCGATGGGAAGATGACATCGCAACGTGCCATCGCCAGGACTGCGCGGTAAAACTACGCACGGTTGTGCGTCAGGTCGTACAATTTGTCAGGGCATCCGTGATGAACGGCATCGTAAATAGGCATTATATATACGTGTGCCCTGTGTATATATATATCACAGACTGAGACAGATGCAATTAAGATTGGAGCCAGAGGCAGCAGCGGGGTGCGGTCAAAAACATCAAAGTGGATTCTCCACTCAAATAAGATTTTTCTCATCTCCCGTTTACAGCCCTGAGCCACTGGTGGAAATTACACATTCCTTGGACAGGGGCGAGGCATTCCATAGAACACCGTTGACTCTTCGCAACGTGGTATTCATTTTATCAATCACAGATGGTCCATTTTTGAGCAGGATTTGAAGACATGGCCTTCTGCTCACGAGTAGTCACCGTGCCAGTGTTGTATAGAGACTGGCAGTTCAATATGCGTGTGTAGATATGCATTCGGTAAAGGTGCAGCCCTGGAGTTGCTTTGCTCATGCAACTGCTGGCAGAGGGGCCTCCTTAAGAGGGAGGTGCAGAGGGGATGTTGGCCGACCTTTTGATTGCAAGCACAGTGTGCTAACTCCTACAGCGTGGCAGCATCCCATATCAATCAGGTAAAGGCCCATTAAGCTATATAGCTTTTTTTCAGAAGCGACCTGACCAAAAATTATATAACTAAGTGGATTATCACGTGGGAATGTATTGCAGCCAAATATTCTAAATGCATGTTAATAAATGTGAGAGACAAAAACCGGAGGACCCGGATAAAAAATCCACGCCACCTCCGGGAGTGAGACATGTAAACTCCAAATATACAGGAGTCAGGATTGGGATTGAACCCACAACCTCCTGCATACCAGGCGAGGTAGTTAAAATGTGCCACCGCGGTAGGTAGTGCCTGGATGCTGCTGCTGTGTGCAAACAGTGGGAGAGTTCCAAAACAGCTACAGAGAAACACCTCCATTGACATTCATGCACGAGGGATCATTTGTGTGCTGCTCGTAAAATATAACGACGTCAACAAATGATGGATGCTGCTTGTGTAGCTGCTACTGCTGCTGGGGATGGTGGTGGGGATGCTATTGTGGATGGCGGTGGAGATGGTGGTGGAGATGGCGGTGGAGATGGCGGTGGAGATGGCGGTGGAGATGGCAGTGGGGATGACGGTGGGGATGACGGTGGGGATGACGGTGGGGATGACGATGGGGATGACGGTGGAGATGGCGGTGGAGATGTCGGTGGAGATGGCGGTGGAAATGGCGGTGGGGATGCCGGTGGAGATGACGGTGGAGATGCGGGTGGGGATGGCGGTGGGGATGACGGTGGGGATGACGGTGGGTATGCCGGTGGAGATGGCGGTGGAGATGGCGGTGGGGATGACGGTGGAGATGCCGGTGGGGATGATGGTGGGGATAATGGTGGGGATGTCGGTGGGTTGACGGTGGAGATGGCGGTAGAGATGGCGGTGGAGATGGCGGTGGGGATGACGGTGGAGATGCCGGTGGGGATGCCGGTGGAGATGTCGGTGGGGATGACGGTGGAGATGACGGTGGGGATGACGGTGGAGATGGCGGTGGGGATGACGGTGGGTATGCCGGTGGGGATGACGGTGGGATGACGGTGGGGATGACGGTGGGATGACGGTGGGGATGACGGTGGAGATGACGGTGGGGATGCCGGTGGAGATGGCGGTGGAGATGGCGGTGGGGATGACGGTGGGTATGCCGGTGGAGATGTCGGTGGGGATGACGGTGGAGATGACGGTGGGGATGCCGGTGGAGATGGCGGTGGAGATGGCGGTGGGGATGACGGTGGGGATGACGGTGGGTATGTCGGTGGGGATGTCGGTGGGGATGACGGTGGAGATGTCGGTGGGGATGACGGTGGAGATGACGGTGGGGATGACGGTGGGGATGCCGGTGGAGATGGCGGTGGAGATGGCGGTGGGGATGACGGTGGGTATGCCGGTGGAGATGTCGGTGGGGATGACGGTGGAGATGACGGTGGGGATGCCGGTGGAGATGGCGGTGGAGATGGCGGTGGGGATGATGGTGGGGATGACGGTGGGTATGCCGGTGGGGATGTCGGTGGGGATGACGGTGGAGATGTCGGTGGGGATGACGGTGGAGATGTCGGTGGGGATGACGGTGGGGATGCCGGTGGAGATGGCGGTGGAGATGGCGGTGGGGATGACGGTGGGTATGCCGGTGGGGATGTCGGTGGGTATGCCGGTGGGGATGTCGGTGGAGATGGCGGTGGGTATGCCGGTGGGGATGTCGGTGGGTATGCCGGTGGGGATGTCGGTGGGGATGTCGGTGGGGAAGACGGTGGAGATGGCGGTGGAGATGGCGGTGGGTATGCCGGTGAGGATGTCGGTGGGGATGTCGGTGGGTATGCCGGTGGGGATGACGGTGGAGATGGCGGTGGAGATGGCGGTGGGATGACGGTGGGGATGACGGTGGGTATGCCGGTGGGGATGTCGGTGGGTATGCCGGTGGGGATGTCGGTGGGTATGCCGGTGGGGATTCCGGTGGAGATGGCGGTGGGGATGACGGTGGGTATGCCAGTGGGGATGACGGTGGGTATGCCGGTGGGGATGTTGGTGGAGACGCTGGTGGAGACGCTGGTGCCGTTGCGTACACTGCGCGTCGGCGTGCGTGGTGGCGTCGTCGGGCTGGCCGGCGTGCTGCATGGGCACGGCGTGCGGGAACTCGCTCAGCATGCGCTGCTGGAACGTCTCCAGCCGCTCGTAGTCGTGGCCCCGGCACACAAACTCCTTGTTCTGAACAGAACACGCACGAGTATGCACGCACACATGCGCACGCCCGCACGCACACACGTGCATGCACACACGATCGGAGGCACACACACGCACGTACGCATGCACACACACACGCACGCATGCATGCACACACACGCATGCACGCACACACACACACGTACGCACACATGCATGCACGCACGCACACACATGCACACACACAAGCGCAAATGTACACAAGCATGCCCGCACGCACGCAGGCTCGCACATACACACGCGCAAAAAAGGACGGACTAACGTGATTTCCTACTCAAAAATGAGCAGAGGCACGAGTGTTTATTTCTTGTTCTCAACCCTGCAGAGTCAGTGATGGAAATTCCACGTTTCTGTGGTGGGAGATAGTCTGTCCCCCATAGAACAACCACCGTTGATTTCCCCAGAAGGCGGTACCGATGTTATTGACCCCATTGGTGATGATGGGCTGACTGAATACAAGCGCGTGTTAAAAGCACACGGGCCAATTTTGCATAGCGCGATGCTTCAGGGAACGCTCCTGACGGTTTGTTGCATGTGCACAAATGGCCGCGTGCCTCGTACACATCTCTGCGTCTTGCTTGTGCCTCAAACACCAGCGGCGGTACGTCCCGAAAACACTTTGGAGAGCTACAGAAATTCCCTCGCTCTAAAACAAACATGGCAGGAAGCGGATGAACTCCTTGTGTTGAACAGATGTTGCGCACGGCACTCTTAACAGCCGCTTCTCAACAAACACCACACTCGTCGCGCAAATCCCCATTTTATTCTGAACACAGACCATGGGTTACGAACAAACGAGGCACCATAACCGCCCTGATCCGAACAGAAGTGTGCATCAGCAACGCAAACTCCGTAATTCCATACGACAGCACAGGAGCGTCGTATAACAGACACAAACGCTCGTCCGTCACCGACGTTGGCGAGAAGCCTGCCGCGCACGTCCACCGAGATCGGCGGGGGTCGTGCACATCGTGAAGAAAGGAAAACAAAAACTCACCCGAAGGAAGAAAGGGAACTTTTTCCCGTAGAAGCCGACTTTGAAGAACTCCGGCTCCAGGCGTTGCTGCTCGATGATGTTGTCGTAGTAAGCCGCCTCCGTTTTCTAACGCCCCCGCCCCCCCCCCCAAAAATAAATACATTATTATGCATAATAGAGGTTTTTTGGATTAGATCGCGTAAATATATAAATGTGTCGTTAAAACTCGCCACCACCCGACACGGCCAACTAGTACGGGTTGTCATGTAAACAAAACGTGCCAATTCGTCACTAGAGCCAAGCCACAACATTTACAATCTGAATGCGACGTTTCACCAGTAACTAGCTTCATCAGGCGACAGCCAGATTTCTGGAGAAGTCCACCTGTTTCGTTCCTGATGTAGTGACGTATATTGAGTCACTACGCCGTTAGCGCCAGCTACTGAGAGATGAGTGGAACTGCGCGTGTCACAGCACGTGACAAGGAGGGGATTGTCAGCCAACACTGGTAAAAACAACATGGGCATTTTCGTTCTCTTCTATCATGTGCACCAACAGGGGCTTGCGCACAAACACGTCCACGCCTACTTACACCTCGTGCTCTCTTTTAGCCCCGCCCCCTCCCTCCCAATACGTTCCATTCATTGGCTACCACATTCTGATAAGCTCCCCCCCCTCTCCCCCCCCTTAACTTGTATTTAAGAACTTGCATCTTGGAATCCCTGCCTCACTTGATACAGCAAATCTGGCTGTGACGGTCCCACCTGATGACGGAGACTTGTGTTGCCTCCGAAACGTCGTGATTTATTATTTTATTTGTATTAATTTTAATTTCATTTTTTTACCTACGTGACTTTGCCGAAAAAACTAAGAGTATAAGGAGGGGATAACGAGGGGGGCTGACAGGTGACGAGAAGGACACGTGGTGGAAGGCCCCAGAACCTTCTGGTCAGATCCCGAAGGGGGCGTGGCCGAGGGCGGAGGCCACGCTCAGGGGATAAAAAGAGGGGCCTGAGAGCTGAACGGGGCTGTCTCCTGGAATCATCCCATCGGGAAACGTTGCTTCATCTTCGGGCTTCGGTCGTCACGTTCGGCATCGTGGGTCCGGCAGTATGTTAATGCCTGACCCGGTTAAGTAGTTACCCTGTTGGGGTCTAATTATGTAGTTACCCTGTTATGTTGAGTAGCTGCCCCGTTGGGGCCGTGTAATGAACGTGTTCCCTCCCAGTTAAAGTGTGTGCCTCCGTGGAACCCACTACACTTATATAGAGGCGTAGATGTGGTGACCACGCTTCTGCGCTCTTGCGCCAGGTGGGGGGCGGATTAATGAGGCAACGTACATTATGCATTACGTAAGCCCTTTGAACTTGTCCTTCCTGTCTATTGTGTGTATTAAAATAGCCGTACCAACGGTAATCCATATTGAAGTATGTTGCCCTTTGAAGGCATGCATTTAAATAATGTATTATTTGATTATTCGCTTCCACGCAGCACTAAGGCGATAGCTATCCGAACGGTTAAAGTTATTTTTATTTCTTTCAATTTCGAAAGATTCTCGAATTATTTTTGGCCAATAGTAGCTAATTTTGCACGGAACTTCAACATTATCAAAATCAATTGAGTGTCCCTGTTGGCACGCGTGTTCTGCTACTGCTGACAGTTGCATTTGGGAGCATTTTATATTCATCATCATCATCATCAAATCTGAAACAGGAAAAAAATATCGATGCAATGGTTTTTCAGGAGACTGGACACTTTTTGTATGTAGCATGCAGGAAAATGTGGACTCGAGGAAGAGTGAGGTGGCCGGGTGGCTCAGAGATCGAAGAGCACTTCGCCACAACCGCTGAAACGCTGGGTTCGAATCCGGACAAACGCGGTTCTCGAGTAGAGTGAGTTTGACGAACTCAGCTTTGTCTGCCCCAAAGACTGCACACAACCTAAAAAAACAACCTCGTCACCTTAAACTCGGTTCTGCCCCAAAGACTGCACACAACCTAAAAAAACAACCTCATCACCTTAAACTCGGTTCTGCCCCAAAGACTGCACACAACCTAAAAAAACAACCTCATCACCTTAAACTCGGTTCTGCCCCAAAGACTGCACACAACCTAAAAAAACAACCTCATCACCTTAAACTCGGTTCTGCCAATTTCTGCGCTTAGTTCCGGCTCCTGGAATTAAATATAGCAGCAGCTCGACTGCCATGCAACCAACATTAACGCTCAGCGGCAGAGCCCGACGGGTAAGTGCTGCTATGAGGGTGGCTGAATTAACCCACAGGCTAAATGTTTTGCAGGGCCTTCCATCTTCCTTTTGGTCCTCCGTTCCACATTGTGAACTGATAGCTCAACGACAGTAGCCTGGGCCAGTGACTATTCATCTGGTCTCTGAATTACGGCGACGTCATCCGTGGCATCGCCAGCAGATAAAGTTCGGGGGGAAAACAAAACTAGCTAGTTGATGATGCTAGTTGTAATTACCGGCGAAACGTCGTACTCAGATTGTAAATGCTTGGCTCTCCAACACACAACCGGCGTGCTGTACTAGTGACTAATTGGCACGTTCTGTTTATGTGACAACCCTTACTAATTGGCTGTGTCGGGTGGTGGTGGGTTTTAACAACACATTTTTATATTTGTTGCGATCTAACTCCAAAAAACCTCTATTATGGAAAACAAACCAAGTTGGTTGTTTGAAGAAATGAGTGCAGTGAGTAATTCATGTTTTTGATTAATTTAACTGAATGGAATACATTTGTTAATTTCACATAGAGAAATAAATATTTGCATGACTTCATAATATATTTTGTTGCAATATGTAAGACTGTACATGTGTAGGCCCTTCCCTCAATATTAGCCTTAGGCCCCCTCGTAACCTTAATCTGGCCCTGAGAACTACCACTGCTGCTGTCTGAAATAGAGGTCACATGAATAGATCTCATTGTCAGCTCTTTCCTCCTTGGGATGTTTCCTAACACAAAGGGTCGCATTGCTCTGCGAGCGCTCCGAATGGACACGACAGCTCATTACATAATGCCGATTGCACAATCGGGATGAAAGGGGAGCGGAATTATAAGATGAAATATATTTTTTTAAATCCCTAAAAAATCGTGGAAACGTTGACTGTAATATTGTATAAGTGCATTGGCAGCTTAAAAATTGGAATGCAAGATTTGGGTATGTTATCGTGCTGGCTTCACTGTCCCTGCGATGGGGTTGACTTTAACTGACCTTCCATCAAGGTGTGCCAGTTGCAATGTCGAAGGGCCAATACCCAATATCTTATATAAAATGTTTATTTATTTGTTTTCCCTTTGGAGGACCATGGCAGTGAAATGTGTTGAATAATAATTATTCGTGCTTCTGCACCCCTGGCCAGCGCTGCATCAAAAACATTGTTTGCTCAGACTCGCGACCACGTACCCGGACCGAACTCAGCCGCTGGTAGTCGTAGAGGGCCTCGTACTGTCCAGCCAGCTCCCGGCAGAGCGGAATGCCAAACTCCCAGCACTGAGGAAGCACAACGGGGGATGCAGTTCAGTGCACTCGCACGCTCAGCGAACCGCGTGGGGCTCTCACACAAACACTCGCACACTCAGTGAGCCACATGGGGCTCTCACACAAACACTCGCACACTCAGCGAGCCACACAGGGCTCTCACACAAACACTCGCAGCTCAGCGAGCCACACAGGGCTCTCACACAAACACTCGCACACTCAGTGAGCCACACGGGGCTCTCACACAAACACTCACAAGTTCAGCGAGCAGGGCGGGGCTCTCACACAAACACTCGCACACTCAGCGAGCCGCGTGGGGCTCTCACACAAACACTCGCAAGTTCAGCGAGCCACGTGGGGCTCTCACACAAACACTCGCACGCTCAGCGAGCCGCGTGGGGCTCTCACACAAACACTCGCACACTCAGCGAGCCACGTGGGGCTCTCACGCAAACACTCGCACGCTCAGCGAGCCACACGGGGCTCTCACACAAATACTCGTACACTCAGCGAGCCGTACGGCCACTCACACAATCAGTTTGCGTTCACCGCTTCTGCCCAGCGGAGGTGATAAAAAAAAAGTCCGAAGCCCTGAGTGCTTTTTGGTCCATACTCGTGTTTGAGTTTGATCTACGTGGTTGTAATTTTTACACCTAAAATGGTTGCACATTAAACCTCGTGCCATCCGACAAGATTGCCACGTTGGCACAAAATATTATTATTGTTTAACCGTGGCCGATGTGTCGATCATCCTCCTCCTCTTCACCGGTGGACCAGAGGCCTTTCGTGACTTTAGTTCAACGCGGGCACGCACGACGACATTCCGCTCAGCTTGCATCGAACTCCGTCGGGTAACGCACGGGCTCGGTCTCGGAAACGGGGCGGGCGACGCGGTACCACAGGCGAGCCCTCACCTTGCCCTTGTGGAAGAAGTGCAGGATCTTGAGGAGGAGGCTCTCCTTGCGCTCCCACTCGCTCTGCGCCGGGTAGTGCAGGAACGGGCCGAGCAGACGCTCGTCCCAGCCCAGCAGCTCGCAGTAGAGCAGCAGCGTGAAGCCCGCCTCTGTAGCGCGGGTCGGGGAGCGGTGGCGGCAGTGTGGTGGGGAGGTGTTGGCGGAAATTGTGCAGGGTTTTAGTAAAAACGGAGCGTACGTGCGGGGAGGACGAGGTCAAGCGACGCGCACGCTCGACTCCACCGCTTGCATTTCAAGTCACGACTCAACGCAACTCTCTTTGCGCTTGCACACAACAACTGGCTGCTATACATATTCACGTGATGATAAGCCCCTTCGTTGAGCTGCTATCAGTCTTGGCCAGGTCACTTATGACGCTCGGTTGGGCCTTAACGGGTAAAATAAAAAGTTGACTTTAATTTAACTCATAGCCACAACTTTCTTTTTTTCTCTATATATTGTGTGCCAGAAAGGCACCACGTATGTAAACCAAAATAAACTTCACTTGACTCAAGTGTCAGATAACTCGATAGGTGGCCATGCGACTCAAAGTTCAGAGCGCCGAGCTCTCACAGCTGAGGTCACGAGTTCCAATCCAGCCTGTAAATAATTAACCTGGGTGCCTCAAATAGATTTCTCTGCTATGAATAAGTTCAGAATTGAGAAACATCGTCCGTTTTATACTCCCCTTTTTTGGCGTGGTGCTACTCACGAACGTGTCGCGTTTTGACTATCAATGATTGTGCAACACTGCCAACGCGGTGTCACGGACCTATCCTCAACACGGTGTCATGAACCGATGCTCAAATGCAGCGAGCTGACGGGTCTCGGCCTGACCGCAGCAGGGGCGCCGCCGCTGGCAGCAGCTGCGTTGAACGCGCCGGTGTAACGTACCCGTGTAGTTCTGTGCCTGCAGGTGCATGTCACACAGCTTGTGGATGTAGCGGATGTACATTTCTTCTTTGTTGATTTCCGTCTTGTAGAAGTTCTGCAGATCCACATGGGTAATGTGCATTAATTCATTTGTTCATTGATAAAATGTGTGACGCACACTGCAAAAGGACATTTCAGAGGCACGGGAGAATAAACGATTGACGGAGGAAAGTCTGCAGATCCTGACTCAAGGTGGACACGGCGCCGACGTGCGGAGAGCAGTGAGAGAGGAGGGGGAGAATTCCCGTAGCCCGGAGCTGCGACGGAGAAAGCGACGTTCGCTTAGTCTGGCTTAACAGATGTTGGGCCTGACAAGGAGGCCTTCAGCCAACGGTGGATAGATCAGGTCTGATGAGGATAATGATGATGGATTCCCACACCTTCGATTAGCATGGTTGGCTACGTATTGTGCGAAAGAGGTTCAACATGTACATGCCTCTCTAGAATGACTGAAAGCATTCATAGGCATAGAACCCATTTCTCTCCCTGCCCACCGCAAAATTTGGGGTCACGAATGAATTTAAAAATCTATATTTTTTATTTGTCTCGTTTGAAACATTTGTTGCGTTTTTTTCCTCTCTCTCATTTACGCAGTTAAATCCGGTCCATTAGCCAGCATGTAACATGAGGATACAATTTGCATGAACGTTAAATAACGTATTCTTGAACGCGCGATTTGATGTGTTAATCGTCAGCTTAAGAAACGACTTTAATTGATAAATCTGTACATCCTTACATGCGAGGGATTATCGTTCCGAATTAAAAACCGCGTTAAGTTTTCCCCCCCACTGTTTTCTGCTGCGAGACTTTAAGAACCTTACCAACAAACTCACGGCACATCCAATTTTCTTGTCTTCTACCTCGTCTCCCTTCATGCAATCCCTGCACAATGTGCACACACACAGGGTCATGATTGACACAACGTAGCAAATCAATTCATTGATACATTTGAGCAATTGTGCCTCTCTTACAGTGCAAGGCCACCACAATGGAACAGAGCGAAACTATTTAATGGGGATCGTTTTGCCAGTATCAAAGTATGAAAAATAAGAATAGGTTTTACCCTTTCTGGCAATAAAACAGGAGGTGTTAAGATGTTCAAACACCAAATAGAAACCTTTTGCAAGGAATCATCTTGGCATTAACCACACGTGCTTGTGGTGAACAGGCAAACCTATTACCACGTTTGGCTATGTACGGTGCGAAATAAGTTCAACATTCGTACTCACAAACATACGGTGGTGCCGTGTTGCACAGGCGTTTTACTCCTGCATTAGTTTCACAGCAGGGGCAGTGTTTCCAAGTGGCAATAACCCGATTAGGCAGCATACGAGTCATTTTCAAACTTGGAAAATTTAGACCGTGACGCAGGCGCAAGTTTGACTTTATTTTTTGTATTTCTCCACGGGATCTTTAATGTCCCGCTGTCAAGAAGACGTCACGCTTTTTGTGCTGGTGAACACCCCCTGCAGCGTTCGCCAGGGCGGCCGCTTCGCTCACATCGCAAACCACTGCAACGAGCGGCAAACGCGCCAGCGCTCGGCCATCTTGCTGCCCCCCCCCCCCCCCCCATGAGGCTACAATGTGCGGGTAGCCATCCGTGTGCGTGTGGCCCCGTAGCGGAAGATGTTGGAAATGGGCCGTGTGGCATTAGCTCGCACGGACGCGATACTTTGGGCGAATGCGTCCTCCAAACGTGTGGGCAGCTGAAGCCAACGTCCCATCCAGCTGTCACCTCCAATCTCATCTCGATGCTCGCGAGTGGGAATTGACGATGTGTCCGTGAGTGGCGGCGCGCGCTCGTGTGTTTATCTGTGTACGACGGGAGTGCAGTGCTTAGCGCTCACGTTTAAATCAGTACAGAAAATCGGAACCAATGCTGGGCCCTACCTAGGTCGACTCGGCCTTAAATTGGTATCTGGTGCAGTGTATAACCTAAACTATTAAACTATTTGTATTTGACCAGGTAAGGCCCACTGAGCCATATAGATTTTTTTTCAGAAGTGACCTGGCTATCACAATGATCGCTCAACGAAGTGGCTTACCAAGCGGAAATTTCTAGCAGCCAAATACTCGAAACGCACGTTGATTCTAAATGTGGAGGGGAAAATCGGAGAACCCGGAGAAAAATCCACGCGACCACGTGGAGAACATGCAAACTTCAAATATGCGGGCGTCAGGGTCGGGATCGAACCGACGACCTCCTGTATACCAGGCGAGGTAGTTAACAACTCGCCAGCACCGGGGAGAGAGAGGCACCGTCCTGCAGGCCTCCATGGGAGCTCACTAATAGCACTTTCCCCAAAGAGTTCGAACGGCTACACGTGGGGATCTTTGTCTTGGTACGGTGACAATCTGACGAGCGAGCGCTCACCTGTAATCCAGCAGCCTCTCCATGAGGCGAGTGACCGACGTGACGAAGGAGACGCCACTCTCCCTCCACGTCTCCTGCTCAATCCGCTCCAGCAAACTGGGGCAGGGCCAGGGGAGACGGAGCCGTGAGCAACTCAGGCCCAGCTGTCCAGCAGTGTGCCGGGGATGCTCGCCAATGACCGAGATCGGCAGACTGAGCTCAAAGGAAGGGGACGCGTGGAACTAAGCTTCTAGTGCATGCAAATCAGTCCTTTGTAAAGGCACTGTTGATGTTAGTTTAAAGACACTGAAGAATGCTTGAATTAATGGGCGGCTTGACTCTATGTCAGTTTGGCTAAGTGGTGTTATGTGTTTTGATGGCAAATCGTGGCGAAAAAACAATTTTGTTGAGCTCATTATTTGAGTACAATTGTATTTAATTCAAAACAATGGAAAATACCGTATTAATAATAACAATAATATAATTTTAATTTATGAAGCATCCTTTAAACAATCGTTCTCAGGGCGAAATATCTAACCATAAACACTTTTGCAAAAATATAGATTCCACAAGTGACATAAAATAGTAACATAAGTTACTATTTAAATCATAAATATATTAAAATGACCTAACATTTTTTTTTACTATTTATTTCGTGATGCTGCTGTGTTGGCTGTGGTGAATAGCACAATTCATAATAAAAATAAAAAGACTCAACATATTAGTCAATAACAGCGTGGTCTTGAAATATATTTTTTTATGACAGGCGATATTTCGGGCCATGGCCCTTCTTCAGTGTTATCGATGAATGTGTTGATTTGTTCAAATTATATATGTTTTATCTGGGACGTTAAAATATGACCAATAGTAAACTAATAATTTATTAAATTTTTGTTACATAACGTGTCCAAAAATGTAATGTATTTTAATGGATCGTGCAATGGTTCACGAATTCTATATGACACTATAAAAAAAATCGAATTACACGAAAATAATACATTATATGGCAACATGAGATATGACAAATTGTTGACATCGATAAAATAAAATACCTCGGATATGGTCCGAATAGCGGGGTTCTGTATTCCGTCAAGCGAGCGTGAAATAGGAATTCCCATCAAGTCATTAAATCACACGTCTGTTCATCCTTGTCCAGTTCACACCAACAATGCAGTCGCTCGCACACACACAAAGCTTTTCGCGTAAACATAACCAGGCAATCAGCCAATGTCAATGGGCTGTCCCAAGAAGACATTGCAGCTGGAAGGCATTTCCAATGTCTCTGTGAGGATCCATCAAATTTAATTTCAGATGCCCCTCCAAATTGAGGGCACGAGTTTAGAGCAGTTATGGCTTTCAATCCTGAGTCACCTCCACCGTAATTAAGCGATGGCCTCCTGCGCACTTCCAACGAGTGATAATATCTGCATGGACCAATTCAAATAACGACGCTGCCCCGGTGAAACGGTTAGCAGAGCGGGGCTTGCAACCCGGAGGTCGCTGGTTCCATCTCCCTGCCCCCTCGCTTCTGTCCACCCAGCAGCATCTATGGGTACAACCACAGGAAGTCAATCGGCAGGTCACGTGTGGCGAGATAAAGTGTGGGTACTCCTCCCTCTTCCTCATCTCGTCAGGGAGCATAAACTGTCACGCGAACTCCAGTCATCCTCACAGCAGCGGTGGCTTTTGGCTGGCCGTCGAACAAAGACGGGCATGGCATGGCGCCCTTTCAGATGCAATTATGTGGCTGTCTGGAAAACTCTACCTTCCGATATTAGGAAGCCACCCAGAGCGATGGGCTTTTAAATCTAGACTGAAAACCCATTTCTTTAACAACTGCTTTTTTGCGTTTGGTTTGTCATCTTTCCCCCGCACCTCCGATTATCATGGTTGGCTGCGTACGGTGCGAAAAAAGTTGAACGTACATATATTCCAAGGCGTCTGGTACGTGTGGAAGAGTAGGCCAATACACCTTCTAAAGGGGCTCTGAAGAGCTCCTGAGAGCCTAGTGGCGTGAGTAAGAAACTTCAGAGTTGCACCTCCACCATTCACCATTTACCATTCAAATAACGAAGGTGGATTCTTTTTTTTTGTCTGGGGGGGAAATTGCTCGAAGCAGTCTGTGCCGGCGGGATTTGGTTCAACAGCACTCACATTAAGCTGAAGAGTTCCCTGTAGTCTTCATCACCTCTGCCCTCCGACAGCAGACTGTCCAGCTTGTCGATAATCTCTGCCTCCACCTTAACGCACAACATCGCGGCTTACGTGAAAAAACAGCACAACAAATCGCCATTCGTGTCACGTACTTTCGCGCGGCACTTCCGCGAAAGTGGAATTACAACTGGCTCGGCTTAGCACAGAAGCGTTTCTGTGCTGCCAAACTATTTATATCCTGGCCAGAGTGTGAGAAGCCAATTTCATTCCCTGAACAGTCGGTATGTCGTCATCTCTTGCAATTAGATCAATTGTCGTAATTCGATTCAAGGGTCGATTCATTCTCACCTTGCGTTTACCATCCAGTGTCTTTTGCTTGTTGTGTGAATTATCAAGAGGCATGGGGAGAAGTCGCCCGCTATACACTGGGGGGAATTGAACGTGCGCATAGCTATAAAGTGAACGCCGATTTGAACAATGTGAAATGCGTCAGAGCCTAACGTATAGGAATTTCATGCTGAATGGGTATTTAAAACGCGCTCAAATCCACATTGTGATTATGTAGCCGTGATTCCAATCGTTCCTCAATTATAAACACAAAATAAACACCTCCCCGGCATTCCCATGATGCATGCCTGTGCATCTGTACAGCATCTTGACATGTAGTCGCATTTACACGCTACACAAATCCATATTGTATTGCCAATTGTATATTATTTGCATGCAATTTACATGGCACGTAATGATCTATTGTCATAAGCACAATTCACTGCATGTATCGCATTAGCATTGCTAATGGTTTTCAATCACTCGATGAGTCGTTGCATGCCAAGTTCACGTTGCAAAGTCAAATTCACGTTCATCACTGGCGCATGATGGAGCTCAACTTGCCAGTGAAGGGCACAATTAACCCAATTTGAGAATAACCAAAACAACAACAACGGATAAGCCACTTTACAAAACATGCCACGTGACTGCAGGAGCCTAAGCACTCGAAAATGTTGAGTGATTACATTTTTTGGATTGTCGTCGGCAATTATATCCAAACTGTACTATAATGGGAAGCAAAAGAACAGCCTTCGGGGAAAAAAAATTCACGGCCAGCACAGAGTACCACATTTGTGGCAAGACTACTTCACGTGATTGGGTTGCCAGTCTGAGACCATTATCTATCAACAGTTTAGGACTGCCTTTAATCATGGGTGGCTGCCCGGCACAGAATCCAGAACCTCAGTGATGCCAGCTCAGCAATATGGCCGGGAATGGCACACTGAGGTACCAAAAATCAGGACTCATCACGAAAATAAGAATATCTCATTTTCCTGAACGGTGTAATGTTATTATTATTATTATGATGATTGACAATAACTGAGACTTTTAATGTCCCTGGAAGACTCGCAGATTTCCCAGGACAGCAGCTGCCTCGAAAAAGAGGACGATCCCGGGGAAAACTCGGACAGGTGGGAACCCTAAATACGACACGGCCACCGCAAGCCCCCCGCAAGCCACTTGGCCACCTGCTCCCTCGTTGTTGTTATTTTTTTGATGTTGTGGTCCGCCGGCCATGACGTCACCTGCTTGAAGGAGCCGTTCTTCCTCTGCTCGCAGTCCATCATTTCGTGAAAGATGGGGATGAGCACGCGCCTCAGCTCTGTCTGTGGCACCAAGGTCACCTCGAGGAAGGGGCCCAGTAGCCCGGGGATGAAGTGAGCCTTGTGGTCCCCTGGCACGGATACATTCGACCGGATTCATCCAATGAATTCATCGGTACGCTTGTTTTTTTTTTGCCCCATTGTGGTAGCCATATACTGCACGGCTACCACGATGGCGCTATGATCAATAGACGATTGAAGTCTGCAGTAGTTGGGGTGGGGGGCAATGGTGGTGTGTGGCTTTTTCCAACTTCTTTCACACCGTACATGGCCAACCGTGCTAATTGGAGGTGCGGGGAAAGGACAACAAACGAGTTTGTGTAAATTTTCAAATTTGGTAAATTCGGACCGTGACTGTGGCAGACGTGGTCCACACTTCTCATCAGCAGCATTAACCAGGGTGGCCACTGGTCTCGAACCGGGAACGTCTGCAACGAGTGGCCAAATCGTACGGCCGCTCAGCCACGTCGCCGCCCCAATTAAATCTGAGGTAAGGGGAACCACCCACAACCCAGACATGCGGGTTCAGGTTTATGGAGGCCCGGGGGAAAATACCAGATGAGGATCCCCTTGGCCCTTTTCTGATGCTCTCTTTGATGCGAGTCCCGGGGGGAATTTACCCCACCTGCCACACCACCCCACCGTCCCTGTCGACGGCCTTGCATGCTGATGAGCAGTGGGCCGAATGCAGACTAAATAGCCTATCCGCTGTGCATCACATTTTAATGGGGGATGGCCCACTTAAGGATTGTTGAAATATTGGCCAAGAGCCCGTTCCTGCATTCATTGGGAGCAACACTCTGCCCGCAAGACACCAACGCAACGGAGAGCGAGCGGTCCAGAAACTCGCGATAACGCCTTTTCTTTTTTTGCAAGACGTTCAATTATCCACGCCGAGGAGTTTTGATGCGCGGGATACGCACGCCTTTCAGGAGGTTTTGAAAGTGTTTTTGTTCCAGTCACAGAGTGAATTAAACAAAAGCTTTTCACACACCATTTCCCTCCAATTCGTCCTTCTATTTATAACATGTTTCAACCTGCCTGTCAAAGCCTTTACTGGTGATAACAAAAAAGACTAATTATTACCACCACCATCCATCCATCCCAGAAGAATTCCCTAATCAAAACTCTATACCATAGAGCTCGTTGTATTTCCGACCATCACCACCTAGCCAGTGAACTGGAACATGTACACCAAGCCCTCAAGATGAATGTATATTCAGACGACACAATCCGTAAAGCTATCACCCCAACAGTTGGGAAAGAACCATCTGAGGACCCAATCAAAACCATCACCTTGCCATACATAGCAGGGGTCACCAAAAAGATTTCCAAAATTATGAGCAAACACAACATCCAGGTTCGATTTTACACAGTACATAAAATTCGTGATGTGATCCCATTTGTGAAGGATGTAATCCCTGACATGCAATACCCCGGCGTCTACAAACTAAGCTGTGTCTGCGGCAGTAGTTACATTGGGGAAACTAAGCGACATGTCTCGGACCGTGTTCGTGAGCATAAGGCAGATCTGAAACACAGTAAGACCAATACCTCGGCCGTGGCTGATCATTGTTTTAATGCTGTGGGCTCACACGAAATAGATTTCTCCAAGACGAAGGTACTCTGCAAACCCACTGGCTATCAGCAAAAATTCGTTCATTAAGCCATCCAGACATATAGACACGCACCCAATTTCAACCGAGAAGATGGGTACAAACTGAGCAATCATTGGAAGGATGTTATTAACCAGTTCAAGTCATAACTGGCTGTGATGTTTCCATCCTACCCTCCGATGTTGGCAGTTGTTTTCGAACAGGTTAAATGTCTCACACTCACACAGCCGCCGTTGCTCGTGTCCTCGATGTGGCGGTGGCTCTCCGATCTTACATTGACATGCTAATCTCTCCGATCTTACATTGACATGCTAATCTCTCCGATCTTACATTGACATGCTAATCTCTCCGATCTTACATTGACATGCTAATCTCTCCGATCTTACATTGACATGCTAATCTCTCCGATCTTACATTGACATGCTCATCTCTCCGATCTTACATTGACATGCTAATCTCTCCGATCTTACATTGACATGCAAACTTCTCACTTTAACATCACTAGCCCCTCCCATTTCGTTTATGACCCTTGGGCTACACCCATTTCAAACCTTTAAAACAGCCTGCCTCAGCAGCTTTTCCCCTCTTTTTTCTCCTGATGACGATAGCTTGTGTTGCGATTAAAAACGTCGTGATATTTTTTTTTTATTCACTTTATTTTCATTTTAATTTGTATTATTTTATTGTTATTGTTTTTTCTATCTACGTGACTTTACCGAAAGACCCAAAGAATATTACCATTTCTCACGAGCCCTCGTTCGTGTTACATATCACTTATTTTAGCGGTGCAGACAGATCCGTTGCGAACCGTGGCAATGATGCCCACCGAAGGACAACGTCCTCCTGCACAGATTCTCTGCAGATCGTTGTTGGGGGTGAACGCCTATTTAGGCCGGCAGGTGGTGTGGCCAGTACCACACCTGGGCCGCTTCGTATCAGTGCTGATGTTTACACATCACACCAGGCACTTACTTACGGCGGAGCTGACCTGGGTAAGACCCAAGACTGGTTAATATCATTGCCCCATGATGTTAGCCGCAACCGGGAATTGAACCCGCGATGCCTTGCTCGCAGTACGGTGTGCTAACCGCCTCGCCACCGCTCCCCACAATATACGCAAAGACAAAGATCCCCCGTATGGCCTTACAGGACTGTTGGGGCAAGTGTTGTCAGCAAGCACCTATGAAGGCCGGCACGGTAAACGAAGGGTGTGGGTGGTCAGCACCATACTCGACACACACAGATGTGCATAGATATACAGACATATTCAGTACCGTTAATGTGACCACAGAGTGGCTGTGTGTGGACTCACCAAGGCTCTGCCACATTCTAAAGACCTCGTGGGCCATGAGGACTCTCATGTCTCCATACCTGTGCATGACACAACAGCAACCAGACGCGGAGAACGATAATATTAATGTATATTTCTCCAAGGTGGTCATGGCAAAAGGTGCAGCCTTAGAGGCCCTCTCTAAGATGTCTGGTCAGTGTGGAAGAGTAGGCCAATATAGCTTCTCGAGAGGCTCTCGAGAGCTCCTGCCAGTCGAATGGCGTGACACCCTGCAAGAGGTCATTTCTGTGCGTCCGTGTGGAACCACAAATCTCAAACGTAATTCAGTGTACGAGTTGGTAAAAGCGGGTTTATTCATCTGTATATAAAATATGTTTTTAATAACATGGCCCTAAAGCGTTTTTGATTAAATCATAAAAAAAACCAGAGCCATATTGTGATTAAAAAAAATGTACACGTATGTTAATTTGCACAGCGACATACATTTTGGTGCAAGCATAAATATGATGCTTGGACAACAAGAATCTTGATAAAACATGACAGCGGCTAAGTTATTAAGACTTACATCTGATGCATGACCCTGCACTTTACGCTCTTAGTCAGTCCTGCATGCCATATCTCCTTTGCGCACCCTTACGTAATCTCCTGTCCAACCCCGCTATAACTGAAATGTCGAATGGTCTGCGTGACCTCTTGTAATCTCCACAATCGCACACTTTAAAATAAGGCACAGTATATCGTATTCTGCGAGCTAGCCACAAATGAATGTATATATAAACCGTAAGAAAATTAATTAGCGGAGTCAATAAAATGACCCGTTAATCAGGGGAATTATGGAAGAATCCCCGCGTACGTTAGGTGCAAGATGACGATGATGTATTAGCTTAAGGCTTTACGTGCACAATTTTTAGAGATGCACGCAACAACGCGCGAGATCATCATGTTGTCAAACCAGTGGATTTTTTGCAGCGGCACCGTCCGCTTTGTCCTTCCTTAATATTTTAGGCACTACTGGCAGGCAGGCAGGCAGGCCAATCTCAGAGGTTATTAATATCGCAGGTGTTTTACATTATTTAACGATGCCACAACACTCGATATATATTTTTTAACTGTGTCCTATCCGCGCACGGTTGCTGGCCATTGGCATTGAGGGTTCTTTAGACCTGTCATTTGATCCGAGACAATTTTTGTGACCGTAAAAAAACATCTTTTTTTTCCTGCACTAAGTTGTTTGTGACCGTAACTTCTCTTTAACTTCATTGCTGTATTTCAATTTATGCGGTTGATTTTGTCATTTTTTTGTGACCCAGGTCACTCTTGCATACGAGACTCATCCACAACAAGCAAAATGAAAATACTAAATCCCTCCACAAGCTCCCTTTTGCCAGACGGAGTGTAACCACGGTGCAACTCACTTGCTCAGGATCTGCTTCCTCTTCAGGGGGCTGAAGGCTTCCAGCTGCAGACTCGGCTGGTTGATGAAGAGCACCGCGAGTGAGAAGTAAAACGTCCAAATCTGCCAAAGCCGCGGGCAAAGAATGCGCAGAGTCGAGTCTTGTCGGAGTGAAGTGACGTGTTATTGTGAAACAATCGTGAAACGTCGCTGTCTTCCATGCAATCATTACTGTGGTCACCTTTGGACATAACCATCATTATCAACTTCGTCCATGGATCGTCGTCATAAACAATAATAATATTAATAATCATCGTCAACAAAAAGAAGAATCCATCATCATTGTGAGATCATTATTACCAATTATCATCAGTCATTCATTGTCATGCTCATCACTCTAATCATCGTTCGTCAATTATGACTATCCGTCATTCATCATCAACATCAACAATGATTGTAATCATCATTCATAATTTGACAATCATCAGATGATCATTATCATCAATCATCAGCATCGCTATGCATCAACTGTCATCGACATCATAACCACCACCATCTTCATGATCATCATCATCGCCAAATATAATAATTAATTATTGTTACTCTTTGGTTCTTTCGGTAAAGTCACGTAGGAAGAAAAATAAAATTAAACAATCATATATTACGACGTTTCGATCGCAACACAAGCGGTCGTCCTCAGGCGGAAAAAGTTATCCCGCAGTGGAACTGCTGAACCAGGAAGAACACAGCGAGAGAGCTGTTACAACAAGAGGTTGTAGATGTGGTGAAGGGCAAGCAGGCGGGGTCTGAGCTGGAAAGGAATTCCATCTCCGGACGCAAGCACGTCAGTTGTGTTAATGGGGGAGATTCGGGAAAGAGATTCGCATGAACTGAGCTTCCATCGCCGCATAAGAGTATCGTCCCCGCATATGCGCACAACAGCAGTGTTAATGGGAGATGAGCACTATGTTAATGAGAGATTAGGCAGAGAGATTAGGGGGATTAGCAAGTTAATGTAATGTCTTTGTGTTATCATTATAAATAATTATCAACATTATTACATTCCTTCCTGCAATTATTATCAACTTACATAAATCACCGTCGTCATCACCGTGCCTTACCTGAATGTCAAAGGATTCATTGCCAAAGTTCTGATGGAGGGCTGGGCTCAGTTGCTTCATCGTTGTCACAATTACACTACAAAGAGAAAAAAAAGATCCCCCATGTAGCCTTGACGGACTGTCAGGGCAAGTGCTGTTAGCGAGCACCGATGGAGGCCGGCACTGTGACAGACGAGGGTGTGAGTAGCCAGCACCACGCCCGCACACACATCAACACAATCACACCACGCACACTATATATAATTCACAGCCCTTATAATCCACTGCTGGATGAAGGCCTCCACAAGCAATGTCAGTCGGGGGGGGGACGATGTAACTATATTGTTTAACCAAATTAATTAATTTGTGAGAAATGATTTCAAATTTGGCAAATATGAACAGCGGTTCCGGCACACACGGACTCCTCTTGTTTTTGAATATCGTCGACGGGGCCGTCAAACTCGGAGCCGACGAAGCAGTTTTGTTTTTACAAACACCCCCCAACCCCCCCCCCCCCCCCACCATGGTATTAACCAGGGAGGCGCCGTTGCACTTAACCAGGTAACCTTTGCAACAATCGTCAAAACGCGCGACCCCACTCGGCCACGTCACTTTTCAAGAGACCGTTCCCTCTAGCCGAGTAAGCCTCCTTGGACCAAATGCAAACTATTTTTTGTTTTCATACCAGGTAAGGCCGTGCTGAGCTTTATAGCTTTTTTTTCAGAAGCGACCTGGCTATCACAAATGAAAGCTCAACTAAGTGGTTTATCGTCGTGTGGAACATGTATAGCAGCCAAATACTTCTCAAACTCACATTGATTCTAAAGGTGGAAGGAAAAAACCGGAGGACCCGGAGAGAAAAGCAACGCGACCACGGGGAGAGATACATGCAAAACTCCAAACACACAGGTTTCACAGGCTCGGAATTGAACGCAGGACCTCCTGTACACCAGGTGAGGTATTTGACATCTCGCCACCGCAGCACCCAAACAACCGAATGGGAACTTCCAAAGGGCTATAAGACAATATCAACTCTATGCCATAAACATTGACTGTATCCACCCGGTGCTTCCCACGTCTATTTCCCTGTAAAGTTATATTGGAACCCTATTGGATATTCCATAAAAAACCCCATCTCATACCACTTCATGACAAGAACAAAAAAAGCCTCGTAAAGAATATTTTTTGCCATTCCATGACATGGATACGAGTTGCTTCAAGATCAGTGGCTCTAAATCATGTTGTCATAGCGGACCCCAAAGTGAAGACCACTGGTAGTTGTTGCATTGTTTAATTTACACTGGCAATCATTTTGTTTAATACAGATTAGATTTTTTAAAATCTTAATTATTTGTTACATTTCTGTGATTTTTTCTGCCTTGTGATGGGACTTTGTCGGATGAACGTTGAGATTCATAAGGACACGGGGTGACCAATAAGGTCTGAATTGGTCTGTAATAAGGTAGGCTCTGATAAGGGGTTGACAGGTATGAATCATCATCATCATGGCTATTATCATCACCATCATTATCATCACAATTAACATCTGCAATGTTCAATCCACTGCTGCATAAAGGCCTCTACAAGCCATCGCCATCATGATCCTGCGATGGATTAATCCACCCGGCACTGTTTGTGTATTAGATTATTGTTTTTGTTTTGTTTTAGATCGCGTCAATATACATGTGTCATTAAAACCCGCCACCACCTGACACAGCCGTTTAGTAAGGTTTGTCACGTAAACAAAAAATGCCGATTTGTTACTAGTTCAGCACACCGGTGTGGTGGGAGAGTAAACCCACACCATTTACAATTCGAGTCCGACATTTCGCCGGTAATTACAGCCAGCCTCATCAATATTATCCATCAGGCGATGGCCAATTATGGTTGTCGCCCGATAGATAATATTGGTCGCGAAAGCCTACGTGTTAACCTGAGCCATCCCCATAAGTTCACTTTTTGTTGACATCGATGTTCCACAATCGATCGCCAGAGCTGTGGAAAAATCCTCCTCCTGTTTCGGTCTTATAAAATGTCGGTCTTGTAATTATAGCCTTAATGGGTCCTTACCTGGTCACAAACAAACCTATATGGCCATCTGTCTGTCTGGTGCTTGAACCGAAGGAAAGAAAAATGAATAAATCCATTCCCTCCGTGAAATGCTGATGTGAAGCTCATTACCTGCTGATCACCATCCTCATAACCATCCAGTCGCGCGGGAAGACCTCCTGCTTCATGAGGATGCTGAAGACGGAGAAGATCTGAAGGACGAATTCCTGCAGTGGCCAAGAAGTGTCCCATTGCACACAAACAAAGACAAAAGATCCCCTGTTAGCCTTAACAGACTGTTGAGGCAAGTGCTGCTAGCGAGCACCTATGAAGGCCAGCACGGCACACGAGGGGGTGAGCGGCCAACACCACGCCTGTCCGCCTTTGTCTCTCTAGTGGCGATGTTTACACATTGCACCAGGTACTCATTTGATGCTGAGTCGACCTAGGGGAGGTCCAGGACCGGTTCAAATAATCGTCACTGGTGTTGTCCGTGAGCGGAAATCGAACCCGGGTCACCAAATCTGTAGCGCAGCGCGCGCTAACCGCTACACTACCGCTCCTCCTACAAACGCACACACATTGGGACACTGTGTTGGAAGTAGTGCACTCGAATAAATAGCCAAAAACTCAATGTTCATTACTTAACACTACCCTAAAAGTAAAACAAAAACATGTGCGACTTGATGTTTGGAGCAATGAGAGAGATGTTTTTTTCTTCGATGAAGGACTGCTACCCAAAACGTCATCCAATAATTCTTTTTTATTTTACGGGTGCTTTTTAGGGTAGTGTTATAAAAGGGGGGGGGGGGGGGGTTTGGGAATAATGTAATGTCCGAAGTTTTGGGCAATGAACCTTATTCACAGCAGCGAGGAAAGACCGTCGGCCATGATGTCACTGGTTACAAATTGTGTTTGCTTATAGGGCGGCGCTTTTTGACATCCCAGGCGTCTGTGACAAATTTGCGCCGCATTATCCACACGCTGGATTCTATTATGTCACAGTACATTGAGTACTCAGACTGTTTGCACCGGCGCTGTAATTTGTCGTACAAGCATTGATTTGGATGGGGGGCACGTCCGAATGCACACCAAGGGATGCCCAGCAGCGCTCGCTTCGGCTTTGAGTGGTTTGCGAGTAACCGCCGTTCGCCCGGGGCAAATCAATCCTCCGTGGAATAAGGGATGTTGGAGGATTTGTCAAGAGCAGCCTAACGAGCGGCGCCTACGAATACCGGAAACGCACATAATGCAGTCATTAATTGCGGGACGCCTCGACATTAAAGATGCAGCTTTCTGCAATTACTCGCCCGGGCCACTTCTGTTGGCAGGGCCTCTGTTCGGGGCAGCTCTAGGGGGTAGCTTGGCCTGCTTTTTCACGCTGGCCAGACATCTTGGAAGAGAGGGGTCGGGGGGTTACCCACGCTTTACCCCACCGCACGCGAATCGCCGATCGACTGCAGCATACCCATTGACACTGCTGGGGTAGACAGAGGCGGTGGTGGGGGTGGGGGAAGATTTAATAAACTAGCAGTATTGGTTCAACTGCTGCGACGGGTAAGTTGGGTTGAACCGGTTGACCCCACTGGATTGTAAGTCCTGTGCCGCTAACCGTTACACCACAGCAGCAGTATCACCAAAGCCGATAACATTCCCCTGCCGGGCCAATAGCAGCGCCTAATTCTCTTGGAATTAAACCGCTTTCTAGAAGCACAAGCAAAGCCCGATATTAAAATGTTCAACACGCAAGTCTGCACCGGCATCACAGAATGCGGGATCACCATCATAGCTGGATATGTGAGTATTAATGTCGAGTGGAACCACATTACAAGCAGTTTCATAAATAATACAAATGTAACTGTGTGGATGTGTGCACTGGTAAACCGCTTGCCTATGGGAGACATTTCCAAGCTAATGAATGGCATGTGGACGTTGGGGCAATTTGTACAGAGAGGTAAATGACGTCTGTTGGGACTTATAGTTGTTAACAGATGAATATGAACCTCCAGTACGAAAATCCCTCGTTTGGATTCTACCGTCTGAGAATCAACAGTTGTGTCAAGCTTTTTAAACAATTGCTGCTGGATTAGCAGATGTTATCGATATAAGCACTCAATGTTAAATATTGTTAGGTTAAATCTTGACTTAAAGCTTTCGTGACTGCAGGAATTCATATTCTTTGGGTCTTTCGGTAAAGCCACGTAGATAGAAAAAAATAATACAAATATCACAACGTTTCGATCGCAACACAAGCAATCGTCATCAGGTGAAAAAAAAATCATGTTGCGATCGAAAGGTCGTGATATTTTTATTATTTTTTCTATCAACGTGGCTTTACCGGAAGACCCAAAGAATATTGTTAGGTTGCTCAAACCAATGCCACGTGATATAAATATTGGTCTGCAAGGCCAACAGGCCGATGGACCGAAAGGATATTTGTGTTTTACACTTGGAGACCCAGAATGGAGATCTCCTCATGTACCGTGGCAACGCAAGACGAGTTTGTGCACGGTGTGACCAATTACCTTCAGCGATTCTTTGGAGGAAAAGTTTTCGAGGAGCTGCTGGTAATGTCTGTCAGACATCTGTCTCAGCAGAGACAGCAGGCATGACACATATTCTCCCTGCAGCAACAACGACAAAAATAACCACGTGTCAATTTCCCCAGGTCTCTCGCGTGGAAGAAAGAATGAGCCTCAATGGGCTTCCAGCTGTTGAAACAAAGGACACGCTGACTTGGATTAAATTGTCTATGACTAAAGATCCCATTGCCTTTGAGTCACAAAGCATTCAAATGCACACAGGCGTTGGAAGCTAATTACCTCCCCTCCCCCGCCAATTACTGCAAAATTGTGCCATCGACGTCGTTTCATGAGAAGAAGACATTTTCCATCACCGGGGAGCACTCAGCGGCAAGAAGTGCATCACCCCGTGTCGGAGCGGTGCCAACAGAAGGTGGCGTTGCAGCACTGCTTCCGAAATCACTTCCGTGGGGACTTTTCCATCCACGCGCCTTTTTTTGTTATTTGCCCTTTAAAGTATTTGTTGCTCGTCGCATGTAACTCCAACTGAAAATCGTCGGTCTCCCATCCGGGATTTAAGGAAATTTAAGCGAAAGGCTAAATTCGACGCGATTGGATTTTCGTGCGGTCAACGGAAGACAGGACTGCACTCGAGAAGCAACGGTTGAGTAAATAATGGTTGGCTGCAAATTGAATTAAAACCCGGAATCTCTTGCAGTGCGTGCTGATCGATGACTCAAACTTGCCTTGCCACCTTTTGGCCACTCCTCTCGTTGACACTACTTAATTGCTCCTTCCCCAAGTTTTTTTTGTTATATAATGACAGGTCTTGCTTAAAAAACACATGGCTGGGAGCTTCATCAATGCGCAATGGAAAACATAATGGGTACCCATTATAATTTAGATGCATTCATTAATCCCCCACCCCCTTCGCACGTGAAGGGCTCACAAGTGACGTCGTCACACCTATCCCTCTATTTAAGGAACGAAACAGGAGAATTTCTCCACAAAGTTTGGCTGATGAAGCTAGTTGTAATTACTGGCGAAACATCATACTCAGATTGTAAATGTTGTGGATTTGCTCTCCAAGACACAAGTGTGCTGTACTAGTGACGAATTGGCCCGTTCTGTTTACGTGACAAACCTTACTAATTGGCTGTTGGGTGGTGACACATTTATATATTTACGCGATCTAACCCAAAAAAACTATATTATGGATTTCATTCTCGTTGAGACCACCGAATAAACGTTTTAAAAATGTGGACATTCCATCTTTTTTTCTGTTGCAATGCGTTTTATAATCATTTACAGAGAGTGTTAGAATTGAATGTGTCCCCAACTGTAGGGATAAAAAAGCTCACCGTCAAGGAATTTCAGAAGTAATTCTCAGATATCCATTTCCGTAAGCCATTATACAACACATAGAATGATTCATTGCTCTGTGAAAGTTATTAATGTTCACTCGAGCTCTTGGCATGGCACCAATCGCACAATTGGAATACAATTAATATCAAGTATGTATGTGTGTTAAACTTCTTTCGCAACGTACGCAGCCACCCGCGCTAATCGGAGGTATGGGGGCAGGACAACAACCTAAACACAAAAAGCAGTTTGAAAGAAACGAGTTTTCAATCTAGATTTAAAAGCGCAACACTCCAGCGGCTTTCTAATATCGGAAGGTGTATCGGGTACAGAACATGTGAGCAGATGTGCTTAAATATGATGACTACATTTGTGGAGGGTCCTGCTAAGTATTTTGTAATTTCCCAGTTTGAGAGTAACTTTTCAAACTTGGAAGTGTTTGACCATGATGCCAGCACATGTGGCGTACTATCTTAGAACAAGATCACGAAACCTTTGAGGGCCACTGTGGAGCGGACGGCACGCCTTAAATGCTGAATACAGCCGCAGTATTAACCGGGGCAGCCGTGGTCTCGAACCACGAGCCTCTGCCACGAGTGTGAACGGCGCAACCGTTTTGCCACGTCGCTGCCCAACGAACAACGAGTGTTGCTGACCACAAGCTCGTGTCGGAGGCCTTTACTCATGACGCCAGCGACGGTCTTCATCAGCACCTCCAGCAAGCTCTCCACGATCATGTCCACCTCCTCGCAGACCCGCGGGTCCTGCCAGGCCATCACCGCACGCACGCACGCACATCGCTTCACCAATGAAACTCACGGGGCCAGACCGGGACATATCGTGGGGCAGAAGGATATCTCACAATATTGGCAGACAGGGGAAAATACGAAGGAAATGCATTGTCATGAGTGGCAATAAACTGACAAACCCAGGACTTTTAATCTCCTGGGAAGACGTACATGTTTTCCAGGATAGCGGCTACCTCAAAGGAGGATGATCATGGGAAAACCAGGACAGGTGGCAACCCTAGCCAGACCGTATATCGCTATTACCAGTAACATCAGAGGTGGAAAACTGAGAGCGGTACCAATTTCTTTATATGGGTCAATAAAAGTGAAATATGTGATAACATTTTGCTCTGAGAGGGTTATCACGTAATTCCCTTTCCTCGGCCCTATGATTAAATCAGCACCACTTAAGTTTAGGGACACTGCTGTGGTACAATGGTTAACGCGCTGAACGTTGCAATCCAGAGACTGCCGGTTTGTGCTCCCGCCACGGCAGCTGCAACAATGGCCAGTTAATGCAGACATGAATCCTTGTAAAAAGGTTTCAGTTTTGTTGCCAGAAACAAAGGGGAAAAACCCTATTATTATATTTTTTTACTGGCAAAGGAGGTCTAATGATGTAGATGCTCACCCCGAGCCCTCATTACTTTGATAATGGCATTGCCTTTGAGCTGTACGCCTTTTGGCGTCCTCTGGTCGAGCACCAATTGGATTGAGGCTCAAAAGAAAGCCGACCTTGGTGTGGACCAATCAGTTTCAAGGACAATGCATATATTATCATAGTATGTTTTTTGTTTGCATTTTGACTGCAAGTATTGTGGTTAATGCAGACATGAATCCTTGTAAAAAGGTTTAAGTTTTGTTGCCAAAAAAGGGGAAAATCTTATTATTATATTGGCCAGATGTCTTCAATCCACCTTCACCTCTCTCTGTCTACCCAGTAGTATGAATCGATACGCCACAGTTAAATCTTGATTTGAAGCTTTTGTGACTGCAGGAATCCATACTCTTTGGTTCTTTCGGTAAAGTCACGTAGATAGAAAAAATAATAGATCACGACATTTCCATCGCAACACAAGCAATCGTCTTCAGGTGAAAAAGAGTACCTGAAGACGGCTGCTTGAGTTGCGATCGAAACGTCGTGATCTATTATTTTTTCTACCTACGTGACTTTACCGAAAGAACCAAAGAGCACGCCACAGTTAGTCGATTGGCTGATTTCATGCGGCAGGGTAAATATGTGGGTACGCCCACCTCGATCCGGCTGATGTGAAACAATAGGGACTTCTCTAGAGAGATAACTTTTTTCGTAATGAACACTTTTAACATTTTTCACGACGAGAAAGACGGACATGACAAGGGGAGTTCGTCCGCGGTATTTTTGCGCCGCTGAGATTGTTTGCCGAGCCCTTACGCCGGAGCTCTTCTTCATGATGGAGAAGATGTTGCTGAGGATTCCCGAGCAGACGAGGGGCTCCTTCTGATGCTCCAGGTGCATGCGGATGTGATGGAGAACCACCGGCAAAAGGAATCGCCGAGACTCTGCCGCCGGAACAAGGGGCCCCCCCGCCACGTAAACCGGTTAGATACAAAGCACTTAACCGTCTGCCCATTAACTTACACCCCCCACCCACCGAACCCCCCCCCCCCCCCCCGCACACAGAGATGCAAAAACGTGTGGCGGTTCTAGGCTGTCATTCGATCGAATTGAATATTTGCTTCGATTTCTTGCTGCGTTTCAAACCGTCTTGCCCTTGTTGTTTCAATGCCCGACAAAACTAAGAAACATTCACCAGGCGAGAACCGTCAGAGACAAATAATTCAGTGCAGTTTTGAAAACGGCGTGCTATTGTCTGCAACACCGACGTGCGTGGGCGTTTACACATAACGACGGAAGCCGCGGCTTTGTTGAGAAGCAGTAAGCAAGCCGGGGCCTGTAGGCCCGTTTTCGATGTCGAGTTTGTACAGTTACATTTGCACAATTAGCCTGAACTGATCGTTTTCATGACATCTGTATATTTTGTGATATTTGAAAACAAACCGTAAACATACGATTCTTACACGCACGATCTTGCATTTATCTTGAGCGCAAGAACACATTTTAACTGACGCATAAATGCTTCATCACACGCCCACAGCAAACACAGGCCCAGTCAGCGTTCAGTGTTAAATACAGCAAAACCCCAATTTACGTCTCCCCCTTTTACGTCATTTCACAAATACGTCGTCACTTTATTATTAACACGGCCACCCGATTAGCGTCGCCTCAACCCACACTTATATCGTTGACAGCATCGTCCGTTCTCTTTCGTACCCGTCACCTCGGCCTTCGTCTCCACCTAGCCTGTAAATCGCTTTGATCGTACGTACGTACGTACGTGAGACTTCTTTCCCACCGTACGTAGCCAACCGTGCTAATCGGAGGTGCGATTTACGTAATTTGGACACTCACCGCAACTTTCAGGAATGCATCCCCACTGACGTAAACCGGGGGTTGCGTTACCGTATCGCGACAAGAGAGGACTTCAGGGAACTTCAGGGCAAAGTGTTCGTCGTCCGTCGTCGTACCCGGGTTGAGGAAAAGCTTGCTCTCTACGGTGCGCCCCACGCACTGCAGCCGCACTGTGTCGAGGCCCGGCGCGGCGTGCTGCACCGTGGGCAGGCTGCCCAGCGCGTCGCGCACCAGGTCGGCCACCTCGCGCGACTTGAACATGCGCAGCAGCTCCTCGTAGATGGCCGGCAGCGACGTAAGGAGCGTCACCTGCGGGGCCGACGGAAATAATTAGAGGCGCGATGAGGGAGGTGGTGGGTGGGTTTGGGTGGGTGGTTTGTATTTTGGTGGGTGGGTGGGTTTGGGTGGGTGGGTGAGTGGGTTTGGGTGGGTGGGTTTGGGTGGGTGGGTTGTTTTTGGATGGTTGGTTGTCTTTGGGTGGATGGATGGGTGGGTTTGGGTTGTTGTAGAGACGAACGGTTGGAGGCAACACGTTTAACAATGGATACAGTGCGTAGCGAACCCTTAACACTTGAAGGGGTTACGGCCCCTTCACCCGCTGCCTAAGGAGGTACCGCCTCTGGACTGACGTGCCCTACTACTGGGGCTACGTTCTCTGGGTCCTCC
The DNA here is from genome assembly GCF_964198595.1 of Lampetra fluviatilis. NCBI lineage: Eukaryota > Metazoa > Chordata > Hyperoartia > Petromyzontiformes > Petromyzontidae > Lampetra > Lampetra fluviatilis. Next base: position 540,687 of record NC_136314.1, read on the forward strand.
GGCTAGAGGTGACCTAGAGGAGGCTGTTCTGACTTGTTACCCAGCTAAGGTACAGGTCCCGACCACTGGCCCGCTCGGTTCCGGCCCTTAGAAGGACGACGGGTGAGGTAAGTCTCAGGGTCCTAGCTAGCTGGGCTTCAGTCTTCAACTGGCTAGCTGGTCTTCAGTCTTCCACTGGCTCCCGAGCTGTCCAGAGGCCCGGCTTTTATACAGCTCTGGAGGCGTGGCCGCCCCCGGCCACGCCTCCCTTCCAGAGAGTTCCGAGGGGGGTCCCAGGGGATCCCAGCACACCCCGCAGCCCCCCCCCCCCCTTTGTCTCGGAGCTCGGGAATCTAGCGGCCCCTATGCCGGTCCGAGGTATTACCGCTGGTGGACCTCGTTTGCAACTGCAGGTAAGTAACGCGACCCATTAGTACACATGTGGCCCATTTACAGCGCTCAATATATACAGGGTGGCCTATATCAGGATCAGAATTAGAATCAACAGGGGCGGGTCAAAAACGATGAGAGTGAAAAGTATAGGAAAGGTAGGAAAAAGTCGGAACGTATCGAGTTGTGGCATTTAAATTAACAAATTATTCAGGATCATTTAATTCATTTGAACAAACATGGCCGAGCGTGGTGCTAGCCACACCATGCCCTCGTGTGCCGTGTTGGCCTTCATAGGTGCTGCTCGTTAACAGCACCTGCTCCAGACAACCCGTGCAGGTGACACGGGGAGAGGGGAGAATGTTTGTCGTTTTTGCTCGCGAGCGTAGATCAAGGCGGCGAGCTGACACCTGCGTGTAGACGAGCCCCTCGTTGTCTCTGCCGTCCTGGCACAGGATGAGCTTGATGGAGTGGAAGAGCTCTCGGATGGCTGCGCGGAACTCCTCCTCCTCCAAGCCGCCGGTGGCGCGCGCGTACAGGCTGCGCGACTGCACCACGAACTTGAAGAGGTACTCCATGGCCTGGGCCAGTGAGGGGGGACACCGGGGGGAGGGGGGGGAGGGGGAGTGGGGGTCAGAGCAGGGCAGCACCTGATAGAGGGGATTATCGCGACGTGTTTTTTTTTTGTCACACGGAGGGGTCACTCAATGGCGGTGTCGCTGAATGTTTCCGCAGCAACAAGAGAGGTCCAAAGGCCCACAGGAGGAAGTCCCCCAGTTGCCTGAGCAAAGCCGAGGTGGGCGTTGGGGGCGGCTGCCCCGGGCCCCCCACCCAAAGTGGGGGGCCCCTGCCAAAAGGAGAAGCCACATTTTTGGCGGTCGGGGGGTGGCGGTGTAGGCGGTGGCACGAGGATGACTGGAGGTCTGTGAACAAGAGCCTCATAGCTCATCGGATGCCACCCAGTCCAAATCAAGGTTCCGATTCTGATTCGGACACACCTTTGGGCAAAGTCAACTGCTCCTGTTCGTGCGGTCGTGCCGCCTCATGAAGGAGGACAGTGAAACCGGCGCACGGGGAGACAAATGTAGCCATGATGCTTCCGGTCAACGGTTGGGAGGGGGGGAGGGGGGATGCAACCTCACCGCACCGCGTCATCATCGGCAGAGCGGCTGCCGAGGGTGCAGGCGGTGCAACATTCATGGAAGGGCCCAGGCTCCGGGTAACAATGAGGAGCGAGATTGGGCAGTGGACAATCAAAACATTTCCGTGATATTACGTTGCCCTCCCGTCCCCATCGGTAAGGATGTGAAGGACAATAACCTGGGGGCGGGTGTCCAAACAATAACACTAAATGCAAGTTACTTGTGAGCAGGGGTCACATGTTACTTGTGAGCTTTCTCTTGGCTTTACTGCCACCCTTCAGGGAGGCAAGTTACTTGGTTCACTGATGATGAGGGCCGGTACATTTGTGTTTATATTGGTAGAAACCTCCTGGTTACACCAGCCCACAGGGGATTATTGTGTCCGTTCGTCGAACAGGGAGGGGCTGGGTGGGGAGGGAGGGGCTTGGTGGGGAGGGGAGGGTGGGGGGGGAGCTGGGTGGGGAGGGTGGGGAGGGGCTGGGTGTGGAGGGTGTTGCTGGGTGGGGGGGTGGGAGGGGTGGGGCTGGGTGGGGAGGGGCTGGTCACCCCGTGGTGCCCTTATAAAACTCAACGTTTGACCTACTCACGCCGGCTTGTCCCCACCTCACAGTTGGGCATATTTGCGAAATACACCACGCCGCCATTGACCCTGGCCATTGGCCGAGCAACCCAACGTTCCTACCAGATCCCTCCGCAGGAATGTGTTTGTGATGAAGAAATAATTCGTAACTTTAGGCCGACCCGGCGTGAGAAGACAAAAACAATCATCCTTTGCGCTGGACTTTTTGAGTGTCCAACTTGTTTGCTTTTCAGAGTTTTCTAATTGTAAGAACAGGCTCGAATATATATTGTGCAACAGATGTCATTTTATATTCCTTCCAGATCATCATTATAATTTACAAACAGGCACTGATTCACTCACGAGAATCTACGTACACGTTAGTTGTGAATAATTACACGCACAAAAATTAAAAAGCGGGGGGAAAAATCTGAATACAAAACACTAATTAAAAGAAATAGATTAAATATGCTAATGCAAGTCCCATCTGGAAAAGTCTTTATCCTCAGTGGTGATCTCCTGAATACACTGAAGAAATATTACCATATTTTCTGGATTTATATGATGTGATTTTCCCCCCATTGTATTTCAAAGCGGAGTTGGAGGTGCCTCTTAAAATCTGGATAAAACATCGTCTTCCAGGAGACGCGTGTTAATCTAAGTCTTCAGAATCATTTTTTCAGAAGACGGTTCTCTGTAGCAATACATCACCACTCCAGGGGACAGAAGATACATCGGCCATTCAAAACAATTTTCCAGAAGACATCTTCTCCTCATTGTAATTCAACTCATCCGTAATCATCTTCTCCATAGTACTGTATTCTCCCGATTACACAGTCATACCTGTCAACCCCTTATCAGTGCCTACCATATTACATACCAATTCAGACCTTATTCGTCACCCCGTGCCCTTATAAATCTCTACGTTCATCCTATGAAGTCCCATCACAAGGGAGAAACACAAATAGAAATGTTTTTTCCCGTATTGAAACGGCTGTACGCCGTATGGACCTGAAAACTCAATTTCCCTCTACAAGAATACGGGGTAAACCGTATGGGTTGACAGCTATGTAAGAGACACATTTTGAAAAATGCCCCCAAAATTTTGGGTGCATCTTACTTTCTAGAGTGTCTCAATCCAGAGAGTACGGTATTATTAAAAGCTATATATATATATATAAAACATGTATAATTTGTTTTATAAATATCCAAATAAGAGCACAATGTTTAGGAATAAAAAGAAGAGATTTAAAAAATGCAGTAACTTGGTCCTTACTCTTTGGCTCTTTCGGTAAAGTCACGTAGGTAGAAATAAAACCAAATAATAAATCACGACATTTCGATAGCAACATAAGCCATCGTCTTCAGGTGAAAATCGCGATAGCCGCGATGTCTGCTGCGAGCAGCACGATGTCTGCTGCCTCGACGATGGCTTGTGTTGCTATAGAAACGTCGTGATTTATTTGGTTTTATTTCTACCTACGTGACTTTACCGAAAGAACCAACGAGTATGGATCCCTGCATTCACGAAAGCTTCAAATCAAGATTTAACTTGGTCCTTTGCACGTATTCCTGACAACACCGATTTGTAAATATGGACGGTGTTCATATTCTTAGGTTTTTTCCTGACAGCGATTTCAGCCGCATTATCTCTACATAACAAAAAGGCTCAGTCCCTTCTACACGCACCTCTACATCATCCGCACCTAGTTTACACAACAAAGGCTCATTCCTAGCAGCGTGCTTCAGCCGCACCGAACCTCACAATAATACTATTCAGGGCCTACCTTGGCTCCTCCCACCCTCAACCAGTATATATACAAATACTGTGTTCTTGGAATTTTTCTCACTTGATACAGCTATCGTGCTGTGACGGTTCCACCTGAAGACGGAAGCTTGTGTTGCCTCCGAAACGTTGTGATTTTTATTTTACTTTTATTAATTAAAATGTTTTACCTACGTGACTTTACCGAAAAAACCTAAGAATATGAATCCTTGCAGTCACAAAAGCTTCAAATCTAGAATGGACGGTGTTCCCAGTCGGTGTTTCATTTTCGCACAACTTGTACCACACCCCGCACCAGACAGCATCCACTAACCCTCAGGGCGTCTTGAATATGCTCGTGTCGAATGCTGTCCAGCGAGCGATCCAGGTACCACTTCATACAGCGCAGCAGCTCCCTACGTGCGGTGCACAGCGTGAGTCACATCTCGTTACGGTTACACGAGTCACCAAGTGGCCTGCCATTAATTCTGTATCACGCTGATTAAAAGCTGCACGGGAGAGGTAAGACACATCGTCAACTTTTAGTTACGAGAAAGAAAAAAAAAACCTCAACACGTTCGTGACTTTTACTACCTTGAAAGAATGTATAGTGGCCGATGTTTCGGGTAATGGGCCTTCTACACAGCACGTAACTCTCCGGCCTCTATTTTGAGCTATAAAGGGGGGCTAGTTTCCAAAAACGTCGCACAATTTGAGGTCGATGGAAACGAGCCGCGACTCTTATGTGGGTAAAAATGACGTGGATCAGTGACATTGCACAGACTGTGATAATGATGCCGACTGTGAGGATCACGCGGGGCTATTTCCTGGCTCATGCGAGTCTCTGTTTGGCGACCGCGCCAGCGATGAAAATGCAGCGAACTCCTACTTGTAGGCAAGCGCTCCGGCGAAATGCTTCTGGATGTAAGTTTCCATGACAGGCCTGAAGTGCAGAAACTTTGTGTCTCGCAGCAAATTGACGACGAAGACCTGGGTTGGAAAATAATCACACACACACACACGCACGTACGCAGGCACGCAACCACATTCCACGGACGTACATTTGGTTTGCAGCTGCAGGCCAAAATAAAACCATGCTATTACTCATTTCGATTAAAACTCTAGCAGGCAACGTTTGGCAAAACAAAGAGACAATTAAAAGGTGTAACATGAGTTGGCCTGATATAGCACTGCTTCAAAAAATTCGAATTAATGGCGCAGTCAGGCTCCTTGCGGGCTTGCGATTCGGCAACGTGGCGATCGGGTTTTACAATCCACAACGCCGCAATCAAGCAGCGCATGCTGAATAGACTTTTGTGGGAAATCAGAAACTGTCACTTACCAGCGACTGGAAAACCAAAGGGCCGTACTTCTCTGTGCTGTCATCTAATATGGCGAACAGAGTGTCCAAGATGTCCTGTAAAAACTGCAAAGACAAGTTTGAAATTAATTGGCACTCCAATTTAAGTAGGAATGTACAAAATGATTGCTTGCAACCGACGAGTTAAAACAATGAATAGCTGGCGTTGTTATTGTTGTTGTTTACACTTCATACCTCTGCGATTCAGAATGGAAAATCACCCGGGCAAATTGACCACTGCTGCCGCCTACCTTCACAATTTCCTCTCCTTTGACTTGTCTCAGCCTGCCCAGGATGTCCTGCACAGTGTCGGTGTGAACTTTCCATTTAAGGAGAGCGAGAAGGTCTTCTAAAAAGAAGAAAAAAAAAGAACAATATTAAAACGCCCGATGGCGCTTGAAATCGAGCGCTCAGTAGCGGGGCCGCTCGCACACCTGCCCCCCCCCCCCACCCCGAACATCTTCACTCGTGAGCAGTCGACGGGGGTCACCAAAAAGCACTGACCGAAACTCTGCCGCAGAAGTGTGTACCTCAGAGAAACGGCCGAGGATTCTTCATGATGGGCGAGATAAAGACGCACCGACCATTACAAATTCGTGGCAACTTACATGGGGGCGAGGCGGTGAATTACTCCGCGTATGTTTGTGCGTGGCGTGGGGTGGTAGAGCCGTGGGTAGGGTTGCCACGATATAGTTTTTTCATGAAACGATGTTAATGTTAAGGAAAGGAAGACGATGATAAGGATGACGGTGATGATGACGACGATGAACAAAATTCGCCCCAACATTTTGTCCACGGCTTGCTGCTCCCTCGTTATCTGTGGCCTCACCGTTCTGGGTGAGCTTGGTGGAGCACAGCAGGGTGCTGATCCACAGCGACTCCTTGTGACTGCGTGGGTACACGAGGCTCGTGGTGGACACCGAGGGACCCACAGTCCCCCCGGAAGCCCCCGAGTCGTCCTTGCAGCACGGCAGGCTCAGGTAGTAGGCCGGGTTGCTGAAGCCTGCGCTCTCCTCACACTGACGAGACGACGCGGCGGCACGCACGGTGTGAGCAAGCCACGTGTGTAAGCACATCAACACTGGGAAGACAAAGGCGGCCAGGCGTGGTGCTGGCCACCCGGCCCCCTCGTGTGCCATGCCGGCCTTCATAGATGCTGCTCGCTAACAGCACTTGCCCCGACAGTCTGTTGAGTCTTTGTGTGGATATAGTGTTTGATTCCCACCCACCCCCCCCCCCATATATTTTTTTTATAATTTAGAAATTCTATAAATGCTAATTTAGCTTAACTTATATGGAACGTCGCTACGTTCTGGCGACGTTCCGTAGACTGAGTTTGCCGTATAACGAAGGATGACCGCTTGGGGCCATTAAACGGCTCAGCAACTCAAAAGCGCCGTGCATCGCATCGAAGCTCAACCAATCCAATGCCCTGATGTTGTCTATTCAACGGGACCTCTCAGTGGGGAGGCGTCCCTGTGAGGCACAAGGTACATGCAGCACCGCCATTCAAATAGACATCTGGTCTGCCAAGTCCCCCAATTTATGACCTACTTCTTTTCCGCACTGACCAATGTGGTGCAGTATGGTCAAACAAAGCTCTACGACTGACACCGTGTGGGAAGACCGTCTTCCTCCTTATCAAACGTAAGGGTCACCCGTGCCATAATTACATCTATTTCGGCAGTGTTAGACCAGCGTGACCCTCGGAACCTCTGCAACGAGCGCCAAAAAGAAAACGCCGCTACCGATTTCTACTGGCGCACTTCGCTCGAAGCTCATGCCGCGCCAATTCAGGAAAAGCTCGGCTGGCGCAACGATCGTCCAGACGCGTGACGCCGTCCAATGTGTAACGCGAGTGCACTTCACTCCCGGCGTAAACACGAGCAACGACGGCGGACAGTGAAATGATAGCGATGATTTGTATTAATTTGTTGGATTATGAGCAATTGTGTTGATTGTGGACCGAGCTGTCGGGGATCACCTTGTACACGTAGAGCTCGTGCGTTTCGTCGGACAACGTCGTGCCGTCTTCTCTCATGAGAGGAGTGAAAGCAAAGCCAAAGAGCTTCTTCTCTCCCTTCTCCTTTGCTGCAAACGAGACACGGCGGATTGGCAATCGCATTTCAAGTGACTTAATCATTGGGAACTTTAAGAAACAAAAAATCCCTTCCCTCCCAACTTTATTCGAAGTGCCCGTTCAGATCTCTCGCAGAGCGGAGGACCACACGGCATTAAGAAACGGTCCGCTGTGCTTTCCCACTCACCCAGATGCATATTCACGTCGCATGGCAGCCAAACTGCATTTTACAAGTTGAAATTCTGCTAAATTCAAGATAAAAAAAACTAATTTAATATAACGCATTGCTGACCTCTGGGCCACACGGCCAACCAAGACTTATGTTTTGAAACTCAAGATGGAATCCTCCTACGTGGCAAAACGTACAAAATATATCCATGCACAAATTTAAATTGTGTACATTACAGCCACAAGGACGGCGCATACATCACAAACGCCAAGATTGCCCCTACTGTAGCAGGAGAAAATATTTTTTTACGAAAGCGTTCGCGTAGCATCGTACCGTGCGGTGTGTCTGAGTCACACCTGCGACGGTCATTCACGTTAACCCCTTTGTCGGCCACGTCTCCCCCACCCCTCCACCCACACAAACGCGACACATGACGAGGGGCGAGCGTGTCGCTCACTCGCCCAGTGGCTGCTCTAAACCGCACGGGTCTCTGGCCGCGACACAAACCCGCGAAACAAAGCCCCGCTGCTTCGCTTGCTTCTCCCAAATTCGCCACTGGGTTTTTGCTCGCGTGGTGTGCGCCACGGGGTGGCGGAGGCGATGGTTAACACCGGCAGACCGAGCGGGCGGGCGATGTGCACGGGGGGACGAGGAAGGGGAAGCACCGATACCAAGAAGACGTGGAGGGTCCATTTTTTGCAGGCGGTGAGGCTGTGCGTATAATGTACACGCTCGTGCAGAAGGGCCGGTGGCCCCGAAACGTCTCCTATTAAGTACTTTTCAAGGCCACGGTGTTGTTGAGGAATGGGTTGAGTTTTTATTTTTATTTTGCTGTGCGTGGTAAGCGGGACTGGTGTTTGTCAGCTGCGTGGTGAGTTTAGTAGCATTGGTGAGCTGCGTGGTGAGTTTGGTAGTGGTGTGGGCGAGCTGTGTGGTGCGTGGTGGGTTTAGTAACATTGGTAAGCTGCGTGGTGAGTTTAGTAAAGAGTGGTGGTGAGCCCCGTGGTGGAATTGGTGAGCTGTGCAGACTAGTTAGTAACGATCGGTTTCCGTGCTTTTTAAAATTTTCATGAAAACAGCGGCGTCTATAACAGCAGTGCCTACAAACTGACGAATGGCCGAACGTAATAACCACGGGGCAAAGGAATTAGCGGCCAAGGATTTACATCAATCACATTATATTTTGTGATGAAGAATAAGCGTCATTGAACAGATAGACAGACAAATATATGACTACGCTACCGCCCCCCACTATATCCATACACGCATACGTTAAACACAAGACAAAGTTCCCCCCTATAGCCTTAATTGACTTTTGGAGCAAGTGCTGTTAGCGAGCACCTATAAAGGCCGGCACGGCACATGAGGGGGTGGGGGTCCAGCCCCGCGCCCGACCGCATTTGTCTCCCCAGTGGCGATGCTTCCTACACACCGCACCAGGTACTCATTTGAGGCTAAGTCGACCTAGGGGAGGCCCAGGACTGGTTAAAAAAATCGTCACTGGTGTTGGCCATGAGCGGGAATCGAACTCGGGTCTCCGGGTTCGTAGCACAGCGTAGTGCTAACCGCTACACTACCACTCCCCACACACACACACACTACCCATTTATAATATGCTATTAACCAAGCAGCCAGGGGTGGGAGCAGGGTGTGGGAGGGGGGCATGATGGTGAACCCCGACTCCAGCGCTCTTCATCGCAAGGCCCTGCAGGCCACTGGCGGCCCCTGACGTGCGGCCCCCCGACAACGCACAAAGAGTGACAACACCCCCCACCACCATCGTCGTCATCGTCGTGACACTGATGATGTATCATCGGCGACAGCGCCCCCCCCCCGCACGCCTCCCTTCTGAAAACGGGTGAAGAACACCGCTCTGCTCCCTGGGAAGCAGACTAGCTGACTGCTGCACGAGCGACGCGGAAAAAACATCTCCGGCGCGAAGTTTCGGCTCCCGTGCCGAACGGCGGCCACCACTCCGCCGATGGTGGAATCTCGCCGCGACCCTGTCCCGCGGGGACAGGGTCGACGGGGCAACGAGAATGCGCACGGCACCCTTAGGGAGGTCCCGGTTGTAAGAATTGGTTTTCCCCTTTCTGGCAATACAACAGTTGTGTTACGTTGTTAAAACACCAAACAGAAACCTTTTGCAAGGAATCGCGTCTGCGTTAACCACACACGATACTCGTGGTGAACATGCAAACACAAAAAAAACATGCTCTGGTCTCTAACAGTTTTCGACCAGAGGACGCCAAAAAGTGAAACACTGTTAGAGATGAGGCTCTAAAGAAAGTTGTCTCCGGTGTGGACCAATCAGTTTCAAGGACAATGCATATACTTCTAGATTTGAAGCTTTCGTGACTGCAGGGATTGATACTCTTAGGTTTTATCGGTAAAGTCACGTAGGTAGAAAAAAAGTTATTTTGCTGTGCCTGTTTTACACCTGATGAAGGAAGCTTGTGTTGCCTCCGAAACGTCGTGATTTATTCTTTTATTTCTACTATTATTATTTCTATTACTTTTATTATTTACTTTTATTTTTACCTACGTGACTTTACCGAAAAAACCTAAGAGTATGAATGCATATACTATCAGAGCATGTTTTTTGGTTTGCATGTTCACCACAAGTATGCGTGGATAATGCAGACATGATTTCTTGCAAAAGGTGTCTGTTTGGTGTTGTAACATCTTAACACAACTGTTTCATTGCCAGAAAGGGAAAAAAACAATTCTCATATTTTGATACTGGCAAGGGAGGTCTCATGAGGTCCCAGTTGTTAATCGGCCGAAATGTTTACAGGGCCCGTGAAATGTTGGACATTCGTACGCTGAATCTACCTTTCAAGTAAGGGATTTAAACGTTCAGCACAGCGTACTGTGAAACGCAGTGGGTTAAAGGAGCGTAATGGTGTGAGTCATGCACGGGGATGATTAGCGATTCTCGCGGAATTGCTCCCGACGATTCTGCACAGGCACGCTGTTCAATTACGGAGGCGTTGCAGTGTTGCAATGTCTCAAAAAAACACGAGCTCTGCTCTATTCAGGTTCTCGCCGAGTCTGCGGTCACCGAGCACGAGCACATTGGGTCCATACGCAACAAGGCCGTGCTCGTCAAATGTGTCCAAATACACGCGAAGTGTACAGGCCGCTATTCGGCTTATGTGCGTGGACGCGTTCGCAATTATTAACATCGGATGAATGCGAACATAGGAAACGCTGATGAATTCGCACATCACTTGCGTGGGTAGATGTTCAGATTATTAGAGAGTGAAATTAAATCAGTGCATGCATGCATACATAAATAGGTCATAAGACCATACAATTGTGGTGTGCTAATTCACAGACACTAGTAGGAGGTACTCTCTCTTTCTCTCTCCCTTTTATTCCGGCCTTCACAGCCATAAGGGATAACTATATACCAGGTCGGGACAGCCAACATGCTGCCAGACCCACAGCCTTTCTCAGCACTTGACAATAGCAGCAGCATAATCAACAGCTTTCACACACAGAGCGAGAGAAAATCAGGACTCCCAAGACATCCTCGGAACCAATGTCGATTATTCAAACGTTTTTGGACTACGCAGGCAAGATGCGCTTCCTGATAAACGCGGCCCATCTGCCAATGAGCGGGGCACGGTAAAGGTCGCAACGGCGATGCTGCTTGAGAGATGAGAGCCGCTTTGTGCCCGTGGTGGAGAGTCCTGGAGTGGTGAAGTCTCACGTGAATCACCAGCAGAGAGATGACTCGGAGGTTTGCGAGGCTAATTCCGTGTGAGAGCACAGAGCAGCAGGGGCCCCCAGCTACTGTGGGTGATGCGGACGTCCGGGCACTGTCAAGCATTATTTTTAATGAACGCCCGAGAGAAACACCCACCATGATTTTGAACAACAGCAAAAATCGCGGTCTTTTTTGAGTCCGCGTCTTCCTTCCTACATCGCGGTGACGTGAATGGCGATTGCGCCGATGACGGAAACGTTGACTACAAAGTTGGCACTCACAAAGTAGGTTTCTTACTGATATAGTCGTCCGTAGTTGCAAAGTGTAATATTACGTAACAGAGCCTCGAACTGCAGACCTCTGCAACAAACTAAACTAACTCGTAAACATTTTATTTTATTTTACCAGGTAAGGCCCACTGAGCTATGTACCTCTTTTTCAGAATTGACCTGGTCACGAATGAAAGCTCGACTAAGTGGCTTGTCACGTGGCTGATTTATAGCAGCCAAATACTCTAAAACGCATGACGTTGATTCTAAACGTGGAGGAAAAAATCGGAGGAACTGGAGAAAAATCCACGCAAGCACAGGGAGAAAAAGAGAGATACATGCAAACCCCAAATATAAGCCCTGAGTCAGGGTGGGGATCAAACCCACGATCCCCTGCATACCAGGCAAGGGAGTTAACATCTCGCCAATCACCGCATCCTGGGCGGCAGTGGCGCTGCCACGCCACCCCCCGTGCACGGTAATCATCGCGTGAAGTGCGACCCAGCGGAGAAAGGGAGGGTCGTGGGGGTGGTGGTGGCCACTCACTGGAGCAGTGGCGAAACTCGAAGCGCAGGTGAGAGCCGCGGAACTTGTCGACGGGGATGGCGAGCTTTAGGATCTCCCCCCAGCGGGGGCTGTTGTTGTGGTAGAGCACGAAGGAGTGGAAGTCTCGCATGTACGGCTCGCCGGCGCCCAGGCTGACGCAGTCCTGTGTCGCACGCAGCACACAAACGCAGAGATGCACGCGGTCACCCTGCACGGCTCTGGGCGATTCGATTTGGTGAAGAACGCGAGTGCATTTTTGTTTTATTTCCGCGATGTGACGCGTGGCTGAGTGTTTATTTTCTTGGGTGCCGCAGTGGCGAGATGTTGACTACCTCACCCGGTATACAGGAGGTTGTGGGTTTTATCCCAACCCTTACGCCTGCTGTATACATTTCGATTTAAAGCGTTCGTGACTGCAGGGATTCATCTTCTTGGTTCTTTCGGTAAAGTCACGTAGAAGGGAAATAATAAAGTAATAAAAATAAAACAAAATAAAATACAATTCTCACGACGTTTCGGCCACAACGCAAGCAGCCGTCCTCGGGTGAAGAACAGGGCTGTTGGAAAGACAGCGTCTGAATGAGTTTGCGTGTCTCTCTCCCCATGGTCGCGTGGATTTCTCTCCGGGTTCTCCAATTTTTCCCTCCACATTTAGAATCAACATGCGTTTCGAGTATTTGGCTGCTAGAAATTTCCGCTTCATAAGCCACTTCATTGAGCGATCATTGTGATAGCCAGGTCGCTTCTGAAAAAGAGCCATATCGCTCAGTGGGCCTTACCTGGTAAAGTAAAAATAGTTTCAGTGTAGTTTAGTTTCTCTAAAGCTTCCACCACACGTACGATTGCTGCGGGCAACATCAGAAAGTGAATTAAACCACACTTGGATGACAAGCGGCTGCGGAAACTTAATAATTAAATTCCTCCAAAAAATTACTTCAGTTATTAAACCCACGTTGGAGTGCTCTTGCCAAAAGCATCTTAGAATCCAGTAATATTTGTTTAACAAGACTAACCCTGCTGGTGAGACCTAGAAGGTCTAAACCAATCCAGACATTTGTTTTGCTTGAACTGCTTCTGGAACATATCAGTTTGAAAAGCCAGCAGACTGATGAACGAAAATGTACCTTAACAATACGCATGAAGAATTCTGTAACGTGACAAAGCAACCAACATTTATTTATCATTACTTTAAGATTGGAGAGACTGTATAAAAAAAAAATGTGCCACTAGTGCATATATTCTCGGAGTCTTATAACAGTTTTGAAAACGAATCTGAGACCTCATCAAATTTTACGTCACGCGTGCTGATGTTCACACATTGCACCAGGTACTCTTTTAAGGCCGAGTAGACCTAGGGGAGACCCAAGTCTGGATCAGATAATCGTCACTGGTGTTGGTCGTGAGCAGGAATCGATCTCGGGTTCTGCGCTGGGTTCGTAGCACAGCGCGCTAACCGCTGCACTCCGGCTCCACACTAAGTAATCGATAGTCAGAACTAAACTGTGCGCACACACACACACACAACGAAGCAGGATGGTTGTTTGTGTAGACTGTGGCGAGTACGATGTCTTTAAAAATAAAGGGCGCTACGCCTCTCGAATTCAAATGAACGCCGAACCGCTGGCGCACTCCGAGACTCGGCTGTGTAATGGGACATCCACACCCTGCGACTCGCAGACATCTCGCAACGAAACGCCAACGGGGCATTTGAGCGTCACCTTCAGGATCTCTCCCTCGGCGTCCAGCACGAACATGGCCACCTCGATGTTCTTCTGCACGCTCTTGCCTCCCCGCTCGAACTCGCCGCGCTCCAGCGTGATGTACAGGTCGTTGCGGATGTCGCCTGGGCAGACAAATCGCGCACCGTGGTCAACGCCGGCGGGTGAAGACGCTGGCGGCCGGCATTGTCGACGAGAGGGCCACGCGGGATCACCGAACGGTGCGAAAGCTAACGGGGGCTGCTATCGGCTGGCCGCTTCTTTGCCGCTCGCCCCGCAAAAGGCGTTCACCGGAGAGTAAACGGACGTCCCGCGAGCGGAGGGCACGAGCGAGCTTGGTTAATGCCTCGGGAGGGTGGGGGGGGATTGTCAAACGCAAACGACCGCACGGCGTCTGTTTCGCCGTGGGCGTTAGAGATCCCTCGACGTTAAAATCGAGATTGAGTGCCGGCATCACGGTTACACATTTTTGCCAAATAAGTAAGAATGATCATCAAAATTACTTAATTGGGGCGAAGCCACTTTGCAACATTGCCCACTACTGGCAAAAAAACTGCACCGGCCGGTGACACAGAGCGCCCTGGGTGATGGTCTTGCGCTTTTAGAATTGCGGCCCCACCAAATATGCGGCATTGTTGAACCTTTGTTCACCGCGCTCACTCAAACTACTTTACAGGGCTTCATTCTGGTCAAATTGAAATTTGTAACATATATATAAAACAAAAACTTTTCGACGTAACTTAACAACGAGCGGTTTCTTGTTCCTCTTGAGCATGTTATTTCAACTCCTGATTTACACGTTTGGCTCCGTTAAATGTGTAATTAGTCTTAACGTGAGCCACTTCATAACCAATATTTCCGCGTGCATCGTTACTGAAAGCAAAACCTCAGTAACTGACCTCGACGCTTTTTGGGTCACGCACACAGATACAAATGACAGTGGAACACATGCCGAGAAAACGAATGAACATGACACCAAACATAAAAAAACACAAACGAAAGAATGTGAACATACAGCCCGCAATCGTTTGAATTCTGTTAAACGATATCAAGCATGAGGAATGGCATTCTAGAAGTAAATCAGCAATGTCTGCAGAGAATTGCAAATTTAGGCCGTTTCCGTTTAAAGTGTGCCAGAGGTCTTTGATGACTTGAAAGTGAGATTGGCTGAACACACGATGGTTTCACAGTCGTTAACATCGTTATCTTTATTTAACGGTGTGATTTTTTTTCTTTAAACTTTTTTTTTTCATTAACAGAGCGTGGGCGGTGATAATCACCAAAAATTATCGCGTGAGGCATATTCCATGAGATTAAAGAGGAAACATGAAAGTCAATGTTACGTCTATTAATCAGAAGCAAGCATGTTAATCAGAAGGGCAGGAAGGGGAAAATGGAATTTTTAAAAGCGTGTACCAATGCTGTACAGCCTTGACAATGCAACTGAGATGAGAGTCATTTCAATCAAAAAGGTCTTTCACATATATTTTAAAATAGATGTATTTATCATTAACACACAGACGTACATGCACGTGCGCATTGAAACTCCGTGTATCTCGCGTAATCTTAACCAAGATTTGGACAAGAGAGAGGCAATTCTATCGATATATTTGTTATTATGATGCCATTTAACCAAGCGATTATTATGGTTGTTACTACACTGACTAGTGAGGCGTTGCCACTCTGCAATACGTCGTGTGCGCCAGTTTCCAGCTATTCGACTTTTCCTCGAGCCAACAGGAGAGAAATGCCATCCACAAATCCACAAACGATCAATGCCGTTTTTGATCACAGCGTTGGGGGCAAGGGTGGCAACTTTCGGAACGTGATAAGTGTTTTTGGTAAGTTAAATCATCCGCAACAAAACTAAACTCTCCATCTTGGGTACCCTGCCGGACAAGTGCTTTATTCCTTTTCCATCGCCTCCTCATCCTCTCCCCTCGTGCTCTCTGCTTCCTCCCATCCCCTTGCTGAGCTCTCTCTGTTTACATTTCCGTCATCGCGGCCCGAGGAATGAAGCCGAATTGATTCCGACCTGCACTTGAAATCTCGTGCCCACTGCATTTCGCCGGTTCTGTTACGCGTTGTCGAATAACTTGAATTACATCTTGAATTCCTAAATAGTCTGAGAGTGTGCACGCGAATTTTTGTTATGTGCACTGCCTGTGAGGGCTCTGGTTTATCGGTAAAGATGGACCTGTCTAGCTGAGAGCTCAATCATTTTTTGCGGGTCAGGAATGATATTCTAAAAAGTGTGAAGATAATAAACAACCTCTTATGTTCTTCTTGTGTCTTCTATAACTTTCCTTTCCACGGCTCTCTGTTGTTTCCTAGATCACAATTAAGAGTTTGTGCTAATGCTGGGTTGTGCTGAATGTGCGCCCAGGTTCTATGATTTTTGTAGTTGCCATTGTTAAAAATATTAATGAAATTAAGATAATGATGCAGTGCTCGGATACACGGGGTTTCAATTTCTTATTATTCTCATTGTTGCGTGCGTGTGTCAATATAATCCCGAAGACACATACGCACTGCATGTACGTACGTGTGCATTTCAGTGTCAATTCCGTTTAACCGGTCCATTCCGTTTAGGTGTAAAAGACGATTGGGAAATATTCTGAGAAACTCCATTGGGTGCCCTGTAGGTGTTCAAAATGCTTGTACTGGGGGGGGGGACGAATATACGTGGCCTCTTTCCCACGCAGCAAGGCAAAAATGATTATTTCAGTGCTCAATTAGACGTCAACTCTGGTATCATCGGTGAAGATCAATCATTTGATCAAGTCACCACTGGCAGAAGGGTCTCCAATAGGCAGAGCTCTGGGGGGTATTTTTTGGCCGATTCTTCCAAGCTGACCAGACGCCTTGGAAGAGGTGGGGAATACCCACACTTTACCCCACCAAACGTCACCCCGCCGATCGACTGACTGTGGCGTAACCCATTCATACTGCTGGGTGGACAGAGGCCGGGGGTGGGGGGGGGGGGAGAGAGGGGTTGGGCGGGGGGAGGGGGGGATTTAAGAAACTTGCCCCAGTTTTGTTTCAACTGCCACGCCAGGAGATGGAATTTTAACCCCGTGACTTCTGGATTGTAAGGCCCCGGCCTTGCTAACCATTAGCACCGAGGCACATTGACTCAGATTAACAGTGAAGGTCTCGCCTTCCGGAAGCGCACGGTCTACTCGGAGAATTCGGTCGGACCGGGCGGCGTGAGCGCGAAGGCTTTAATGGCCAACGTTCCATCAGCTGCGAGCGAGGGCACCCAACAAAATGTCCCCGTAAAATTGTAATTTTTTCACAAGGGTCAGCTGTCTAACATTGGCACAGGGGTGCATTGATTGCTAGGGCGAGCTGCGCGGAGAGGACTGCCCCGTGGGAGACTTACAACCTACAATCTTCTTCTCTGGGGGGGTTGGGGTGGAGGGGGCGGCAAAAGGGGAGGGGGAGGATAAACGGGAGGGAACAGAGCAAGACACTGTGGTTAAAATTTGTACCACACATGCGACCAAGGGCTAACGGGTTCAGGGGGAGAAAAAAAAGCAGGGGGACGACGGGTCAGCGGCGCGGGCTACGTTCGGTAACGCCAAGCGAGGGATGCATCTCCCCGTTGTCTCAAGCGGCGGGAAAATCTGATGAGCTATGAAGCTATTTTTTGTGCACACGTGTCCAGCAGTTTCGCAGGTGTCCAGTGGATCGATTGCAGCGGTCGAACGCAAAACCAAACAAAAAATTGCCCTCTCTCCGGCAATACCACGGCTGACGCAAACTCCCCTTTTACTGTGCAGGTGAACGTTTGCAGATACACTCGCATGTGTCTTTATCTTAACGTGCATCGATGTTAAATGAATGCAAATACGATAAGTTAAAAAATAAAATGTATATTGATGTTTGTGCACCAATGTCAATGCAGTTCCTCGATGTTTCATGAGATTATCAGAGGTGGCTCAGCGGTCGAGTGTGGTGGCTCATGATTGCTCGGTTTGCGAATTCCTCAAGGGCTTATAAAATGTGCAACGTTTTGATGGGAAAGTCAACAGCGGGTTGTCCTATGGAGAGACTCGCCCCCCGCCATGGGAATGTGGAATCTCAACCAGTGGCTCAGGGCTGTCAACATGAGATGTGCACCACATTTGGGCAAGATAGCACTTTGACATTTTGTTTTATTACACAGAAACACAAACAGTATAACTTTGGAGTCCCATCTAATGCAAGTGTAATGAGTTCAACCGAGTCGCAGACGTAGACTTGGAGGCAACACATTTATTTAGTTCCAACACACGGGGTCACTTTCCCCTTAACAGAATAACAACCCGTGGTGGTGACCACCAGGCTAACTACACTAGTTACCACGTGACTGGTGTAGCTAGCCACGTGGTGACCACTAGGCTAACTACACTAGTTACCACGTGACTGGTGTAGCTAGCCTGGTGGTGACCACCAGGCTAGCTACACGAGTTACCAAGTGACTGGTGTAGCTAGCCTGGTGGTGACCACTAGGCTAGCTACACGAGTTACCACGTGACTGGTGTAGCTAGCCTGGTGGTGACCACTAGGCTAGCTACACGAGTTACCACGTGACTGGTGTAGCTAGCCTGGTGGTGACCACCAGGCTAGCTACACTAGTTACCATGTGACTAGTGTAGCTAGCCTGGTGGTGACCACCAGGCTAGCTACACTAGTTACCACGTGACTGATGTAGCTAGCCAGGTGGTGACCACCAGGCTAGCTACACTAGTTACCACGTGACTGATGTAGCTAGCCAGGTGGTGACCACCAGGCTAGCTACACTAGTAACTACACTAGTAACAACGTAACTACTACTACAGACCGGGACCAACAGCTTCGGCCCGGGTCCACGTGTTGGAGACTCATTGAACAGAGAACGTAGACGAAGGGTTTCTTCCAGGATGAACATCAACCCTGGTCACTCTCGGGACCCGGCGTATCGTCTCTTTGGCGTGGCCGGCTCCGCTCTTGGCCACGTCCACCTTCCAGAACCCTCACGAAGGATCTGGGTCCCAATCAAGTGACCACGCCTAGCCCCCCCTCTTGGGGCCCCTTTGTCAACTTAACCGGTCACGTGTCCTCCCGGGGGAACCAGAATGCCATGGACTTACATAACCTCATACCATGGCCGGCACCCACACACCCTGTCCTGTAGGGCCGGCACTGCAGAAAAAGCATGGTGCCATCTCGCGCTATTATTCAGCGCTCACCAGGCCCCTCTAGGGCCGGTACTGCACCCTCACCACTGTGGTATCCGCGATGTCGCGACACCGCACGCCCCGTGCCCCTCTAGTGCCGGCACTGCACCCAGCATGTGGACATCCAGCGATGTCACTACACAAGCATTGCTTTGGAATTGCATTCATTTGAGGAGCCACCATGTGGAAACTGAGCACGTGCGCAACTTTGTTTAGATTGCGCCTTTAACACACAGAGAGTGTCACTGTTCCTGTGGTTTTTCCCAATCGCTGCACTGCAAATATCATTCCTCCCTCACCGCCCACCCCCCCAGTGAGTGGTGAAGACATTTATAGAGCGTGCGGTTTCAAACGTGCCCCCCCCCCTCCTCTCTGGCACCGTTTTAGCCTTTGACGTTAACTCCTTTTCAAACTCCAGTGACAGTCAATTCTGCTGCGTTAATAAAAAAAAAATAAACGTGGGGCCGGAGCTGCGGATGCCGGCATTCAACGCAACGCAACGCAACGCTGCGACGCGACTTCTGGGGGCACGGCTAACATCAGTGGCGCTGAGTGAAAGCAAAATCGTCCCGGATCACCCCCCCCCCCACCTCGCCTCCGACTGCACCAGCGCACACGGAATGACGCAGCGTGGCGGTACTGCTGCTGGAAACCCTTCGTCTGGCAGTCTGATATACAAAAAGGGCTGTATATATGTTTTAGTTCGTGTGCATGCGTGAATGTTGTATGCACGTTGAATGAACTTCTCTCATATGGCGTTGAAAATATAACAACAAAGCCCAACAGGCTACAGATGTAATTTTTATACATTTTTTTCAGGGCATTCCGCAGCATCTGGGGTGTTAGATGAGTGGATTCCACTCGTTCCCCCAGGGTACGAGCATTGTATCGGGCAGCCCGATGGTTTTGCCCCTCCACGCATTCTCAGTTTGGCGGAGTCCCCCACCCCCGATGGTGCCATTTGTGGGAGCCAATGTCCCCACACCTTCTCCCACGTGCTGTAAACACACTGTTGAGAGAGGTCCGCGGTATTAACGCCGCATTATTATTACTTAATTGCAACTTGAGGCGCAAATGCCTAAATAATGCGGTCCAAGCGATGGCTGACGGGGATTAAACATTCGAGGGTAAATTACTAAATCACCCAAAGTGTGTCAAATCTAATTATACTCTGGACAGTGGCAGATTGAGTTAGTGCGGGGCCTGTAGCATATTCATAATAAAGGTTTTTGGTTAGATCGCGTTATTTATAAATGTGTTGTAACCCTCCACCACCCGACATGGCCAATTAGTAAAAAAATGTATCACGTTGACAAAAGACAAATAGTTCACTACTTTAGCCCACCTGTGTGTTGAAGAGTGAATCCACAACATTTACAATTTTTGAGTACGAGGTTTCGCTGGTAATTACATCCAGCATCATCGGGCAATTTGCCAGAAGATGTTACAAAGGGACCCTAAATAAAAAAAAAACACTTAAATATTAAAAAACAATTGTTTTACTTGCATAGTAAAGTAATTGTATTTTTTCATTTGCTATACAGCCAGATAATATGACAAATTGCTAACCTTAAACACCCAGTCGTTCATAAAAGTTCAAGGCGGTATAGTACTATAGTAATAGAGCAAGTGCAGAATCACTGAACCGGAATTGATAGCTTGAAATAATCTTGTGCAGGGCCCTTGAAAGTACAGGGCCCGTAGTTACATATGTAGCTACTTTTGCTACTAAGATAATTCACTGTGTAACAAAAATATATATCTTTTTTGTTCCTTGGTAGTGTTATTTTCTAAATGCTTATGCTTCAGAAGTACACAAAAATGGCTATTATTCCCCACAAACTTTACTTTTGTGACCAGAACAGTGATATTTTGAAATGTACCTAATTTCAATGAGAAAACGTGTGCATGTGTTATTCCTTCACGTAAAGTCCTGGTCACAAAAGCAAAGTTCGTGGGGAATAATAGCCATTTTCTATACTTTTGAGGCATAAGCAATTAAGAAATAACACTTACTACCCAGGAGCAAAAATCGTGTTACATAGTGCATATATAATCCGGCACTGACTCTGGAAGCTAAACAAGCGTGAGCTTGCAGCGTGCTTGGATGGGTGCCCAGAATGGAAATCTGCCGCTCATAGGCCGCCACGGGGCTCAGTGCTGGCAGCAGAGGCCAGTGCAGTGGAAAACATCCACTGTTGTACTGCGTTAATACATCCCCACGTCCACGCTTCACCGAAGCCGCATTGACCAGCGTGGTGAAGTGTGGTCAAACAACCCCCCACAACTCGTTCAGCAAAGCATTGATAAAAGACTCCACTGTTAATTTCACTGGCCGTGTAGATCGAGTGTTGTGCTGATTGGGTATGGTCTGGTACAGCCTCTCTGTATGTGTCTGATCGAGCTGACAACCCGTGATGTGTGTGCGAGTCGTCTGATACCAATCACCAAAGACCAAACTAAGTTTAAAGCAGAATTTTTTCTTCAAATTCCAATTATCCTTCTTAATTGTATCCGGTATATGTTGTGGATAAAAAAAAAAAATTAAATTATGCATTCTAAAATATATGTCATTATTTACTTTTGGGGTAGATCGTGTAGGTATCATTAAGATTTTCAGCTCTACCCTCCGGCAACCGACACGGCCAATCAAATAAAGTCGTCACGTGGGAAAATACGCTAAATGATTAGATTTTTTTTTCAGTGAACCCTAAGGTTGAAACGCACGTAACGTTCTGGCAATTTTTCTCATGACATTTCGCTGGAGATGACACCCAGGTCATGTCCAGCGTCGTCGGGGTACAGAGCAGAGAAGCATCAAGGTTTGACCGGGCTCAAATTACCCGACATGCGCTTGATGTCGCGGGTAGGGTCGCGAAGTCTGCATAATGCTTGCATGGGCGATCGCGGTGCACGAAAAAATGTTATCATCCAGCAGTGGATTGACTAACGGGCTGTACGAGTGAATGCTGTTTTTGGAAAGGAAAATTCAAGCCCTAAAATAACGCTGACTCCTTCATCTCAGATGTTTTTTTTGGTTCCAATCCACGACAGATGGGTGCCGTTACCGAACGCTCCCGCGGAGCTTAGCAATTCTCAGCAGACTCCGCGTCCACACACACACAAGACAGAATCGGGGGATGGGCATGCCTCGTCCACTACCTACAAATGGGTTTCAGAGCCGTGCCATGCTGGGATATCTGCTGCATGCGAGACGCGTAGGTGGGGTGCGAGCGAGCTGTTGATCGCCGGGGATCTAACGCATCGCGCACGCACGTACACACATGTACGCATGTATGTGCACACGCGTACGTACATGTGTGCGGCAATGAGAACATTCACACGCGCAAGCGACGGAGTAAAACCGTCTACACCATGGAGGTTACAGTCTCCGCTTAAACCCAAGGGATGTAAATGTGTGTGTGTGCCATTATTCCTATTATGCTTTGATTAAATAGGAAAGCCTGAGTCTCATAACTCTTTTTAATGATGGTCCTGCCAAGTTTTTGTGGTAGGGCATGGCGATTGGTACGTACGGTACGTTCCTATGGAGTAATTTGCAGGGAAATTTTTTCAAAATTCGGCAAATTTGGACCGTGACACCAGCAAGTGCCCAAAGCCGACTCCTCCGAACGCCGCAACGGATCTTTAACATCCGCTGCGAAGCGGGAGGAGCATATTTTTACGTTTTATACACACACACACACACGGCAGGATTAATCGGGGCTGCCCGCTGGATGCGAACCGTGAACCTCTGCAACAAGCGGAGAACGTCCATTGGGATCATTTTTTATTACTTTCTGGCTATAAATTTCCACGTGATAGGCAACTTTATGGAGCTATCATTTGTGGCCAGGTTGCTTCTGAAAAATAATTTCATACCTCAATGAGCTTTACCTGGTAAGATAAAAAACAATGTAGTTTTATTTGTATACTTTTCAGTGATTTGTTTACCTTCCCTATACTTTGCACTATTGTCGTGTTTTTTGCATTATCTGTTGTTCTAACGTTTCTGGCCTCATGCCACTACTGGACATCTTTGTAAAAGAGCTTTGTAGCTTATCAGATTCCTCCTGCAGGACAAATACTGATTCTGAACGCGCTGCAGCCAGGGCCACGTCGCCGCTGCACAGGCGTGGGTGCAATTGTCCGTGTGCGTGCGTGGGGCAGTGGAGCGATCGTCCGTGTGTGTGTGTGTGTGGAGCAGTGAAGCGTTCGCTCTTGTGTCTGCGTGGGGCGTTCGAGCGGCGATTCTTGCACCGCGCTATGGAACCCCGGCAGCCCACAGATTAAATTTCTCACTCAAGGGCCACTTCGTTGGTGAATATCTAAACTGGTCACGGACCTCCTCTAAGTTGACTCAGCCTGAATCAGTGAGCACCCGGCGTGTGGTTAGTAACCATCAGCGCCACGTGATACGAAGGCGGCCGGGCGTTGTGCTATGGCCACACCACTTCTTCGTGCACCCTGCCGGACTTAATGGGCACTCGATAACAGCACTTACCCCAGCAGCCTGTGGGGGCTACACAGGAGATCTTCGTCTTTGTTGGTGTGGGAGGCAGTGGTTCCAGCACTGCACTTGACTCCCAACAGCTTGGGGCTCGTGGCTGGCCGCAGCCAACATCAGTGGGTGAGCGATACCCAAACCGGCCAAGGGACTCCCCCAGGTCAACACAGCCTTAAATTAGTACCACGGTGCTGCGTGTAAACATCGCCACCAAGGAGACGAATGTGGCCATGTGCGGCGCTCACCCCACCCATCACCCTCCCGTGGTATGGCGAGCACCACGGTATTCGATCTTCGGTCTTCTTCTTTCACACGGCTGCTGATATAGATGCAGAGCAACAACTACGATTTTACATCCAGGTGGTAAAGCCAGTGGATAACCGCGTCAGGAGGAGCGAAGGGCATCGCTGTGACGTCTCCTTCGTATTTGTGGATCAGGGGGAAATTGCGTCGCTGTACGCCATACGGTCTGTTCTGGATGACCACAGTCGCACACCAGGCAGTTTTCTTTATTTTCCATTTGTGCATCGGGTATCCGCATCTACTGCCATAGTTTGTGAAGTGGATGTGGTTTAGGGTGCACCATGAGCTTCGTGGGAGATCAAATCCAGGGATCTTCTGCGTTGGGTCTTTCTTCTGCATTGGGTCTTCGGTGCTCCGCTAACATCACGTGCCCTAACACTCCACGAGGCTGCTTTGGAGATGTCTGTCATTGTGTGCGGGAGTTTCCGTCAAGTGGGTGCGACACGATGTGTGCACATGTCTCAGGGGAGGAGGAACGAGGGTACCTGGAGGCTTGGCAAGTGCGCATTTGACGTGTTCGTACGCACATCGCAAAACGAGCGTCAGGTGTTTATTTGGTAAAACGAGTGCGGACGTAGCAGGCGGGAGTGACTGCTGATTAAAACAGCGTCTGCGATATATAAATATATAAATAAAAATGTCGGATTCCATCCCACGCAGATTTTGCTCGTACTAATTTGGTTCACAGATAATGAGAGCAGGCGGTCCATTTTCTGTGCAGTGCAGTTGGTCGCACCGCAGCATCACAGCACTTAATGGCAAATATAAAAGCACTATTTTTAATTGGAAGCGCTCGCGGCAATGCAGGAGGAGGCCTTCCCTAAAATGTTCAACGCAACAAAGAGTGGCCATTTGCTCTCGTAGTAATATCCCTCCACACTCCCCCCCACCACCATGAAAAAATGGGGCAAAATGTCAATTTACAAATGGAAAGTTCTTCACGATAGCTGCCCAGTTGTTTAAACTGTTTTAAAATGGCAACAATAATGGCCAAGTCAACAATTTGACGCCTGCATCGCCAGGGTTAAACTAAGGTCACTGTGTCCTCGGAGCCAGGGCGATGAACTGCTTTCCGTTTTTGGGTAACCACACTCTGCGCGCAGATTGTCCTACCGCTTGGCGCAAATGTCCAAACAGAGAATAGCAATTGTGTTGATGACTCCGCTCGCAAATGCTGCGATTTCACTCGCTCCTCTGCTATTTAATCGGGCCAACTGGAAGGCAAAACGTGCAAATTGGTGAAGCATCGTTGGCATTAGCGTGGAACGAGAGAGGGGAATGAATAAGAAAAGAAAGACACGAGATAATCCGCTCCGGTACAGCACGTCCTGCGCGCGTAAACGCGTTCACACGTTTTAATGCGGGGCGCGGGGGGGGGGGGCTGGGCGTCGATGTTCGGCCAGAACCGGTGGACGGGCCGGGACACAGAGAGATCGGGCGAAACGTAAATGCCCCATTAGTATTCAGCGCAAGCGGACGACGCACCTGAACAAAATGGATTCTCAAAACAATAAAGCCGAGCACACGGCCCCGGCACAAGGAGCTCCCTGGTGGATACATTCTGACGTGGAATGCTTTACCTACCACTCCTCCTCCTGCTCACGCAGCAGATGCACGGACAGTAAATAACAACACACGCATGCATGCAAAACGAAAAAAACAACAACACAGAAACAGCAACACAACCTGCCTGCAACGGACGTGCGTACAGACCTGGCATGATGACGTCTGAGAAGCCGAGTTTCCTTGCGAAAGGCACGCCGCGGGTAAAGATGGTGGGGTGCTCGCGTTTCATTTGGTCCATCTCTCCATGCAGCATCTGCAGTGACACTATCAGCCCTGGGGACACGAGAAGGGGCCAAACATCGTCAGCGATCACCACCGACAACGACGACAATAATGACGACAACAACAACAACAACTACGACAACAACACAGACAACAACTACGACAATGGTAAAAACAATGACGACGACAACAACAACGCCAACAACAACTACGACAACAATAACAACAGCAATGACAACAGCAACGACAACAATCACAACGACGACAATAACAACGACGACAACAATGTCGACAACAACAACTTCGACAACGACGACAACAACAATGGCAACAGCAATGACAACAATCACGACAATCACAACAACAATGACAACAATCACAACAAAGATAACTACGACGACAACAACAACAGCACAAGGCAACGACACATTGCAGCCGTAGTGGCCTTTAGCGAGGACCACTTTGTTCGGTGATTTGGTGAACATTAAAATAAAAAACGTATTTCAGGGATTTCCCGCTGAAATGAAACGGTGACCATCTCATATTTACAGCCCCTAGGCAGTGGCAGAAATTCCACATTTCTACGATGGGACGGCGAGAGTATATATATGTATAGCGGAAAACTACTGTTGACTTTCACACAAAGTTGCACTCGGTTTTATCGACCCCGGACGGATGATGGGTTGAGTCAACCCCCAATCAGAACTTCAAACTTATGACCCTCGACATAGGCTTTCGTGACCAATATTATTTGTAGATTTGAAGTTTTCGTGACTGCAAGGATTCATACTCTTTGGTTTTTTCGGTAAAGTGATTTAATTTATTTTATTTTTTTACCTTACGTGACTTTACCCAAAAAAGCAAAGACTACCAATATTATTCAAAATGTGTCGTAACCCTCCACCACCCGACACAGCCAGTAAGCTTTGTCCACATTGTAAATGTTGTGGATTTACTCTCCAACACACCGTTGGGCTGAAGTGGTAACTAATTGGCACGTTTTGTTGACGTGACAAACCTTCCTGACTGTGTCGCGTGGTGAAGGGTTACGCGATCTAACCCCAAAAATCTTTATTGTGAATTTTGACCTTCTGCTTGCATGCCACTCACTCTATCGCTGAGCGAACCTGGCTGTTTAGTGAGTATCGACTGAGGCATTAAGAGGGATTGGACGGACCTCTTTTTGAGAAGCCACACAATAGCAAGAGTGTATGACACCAAATCGATATGGTGTCCCTTAGGAACTTTACATAAAAGCTACGAATGCTTTGGTGTTGTCGTTGTTGCTTTAGTGTCGTGATGATTGGGCAGTTCTTACAGCAGCAGCAAGCAAAGTTGCGTACTCCACCACGCCTGACTAGGAGTGTCATGACGTATCGATTTTCCGACTAGCTTCGATTCGTCACTCATACCGGCATTTGCGTTATGGCGTGCGAGAATCCATCGCCGTATTTGCCTTGTGCGTACATACATGGGTCCATGTGACCGCCGTTTCCATGAGAGGCTGCGATATCCCAGAAATTCAGTCAATTCTTCTCGTGGCCTTGAACGGGCCAGCACCACTGCCGACTCAAATGTTATGTTAAGTAACTTGTTTTTGACGCAAAGTGGTTTGTTCATTGCCGATATTATTTTTCTTTGAGTGCGAGTAAAAAAAACCCCGTACGTATGGACGCTAACAGCGGCGTAAAATAAACAACCCCTAACACTCTTCCGTGAAAATGTAAAATGCGACTCGTTGATTCACCGACCGACCGTGCCACCGCTCAGCGCAACGGCGCCCCGGGCTTCGACCGTGGGCTGACCGCCGCGCGTTTGTCTGCAAGCCGCCCAAGCTCTGGAATTCTCTTGGACGCCGTTGACTTCTCATTTTTTTATGTTAAATATTTTTTCATTCCACATCCTCCCTCACATCGTACATTGCAACATCATCGTGACGTTGTGGACGTCATCACAATGGGCATCGACGGTGTCAGCGGGCACGCCGGGACTCATCAGAGCCGGCGGGGGGAGGGGAGTCGATGGAGACTTCTAAGTCCCGACTGAAGAACCCCACCACCTATTTAACAAAGCTCCCTGTCGCTTCGTGTGTATGTATGTTGAACTTTTTTCGCACCGTACGTAGCCAACCGTGCTAATTTATCTCGTCTCTTTAGTCTATCTCTCCACGGTTACTTCTCACTTATTTTCTTCATTTACATGGCACGGAGTTAGAATAATCCATTGTTTAAAGGTCGCCTTATACATATAAATTATTATAATCATCGCTGCAAAATGTTAACAGGGGAAGCCCCTTCCCCCTCGAGCCCCCGCAGTCGCCCTTCCCCCGCACCTCCGATTAGCACGGTTGGCTACGTACGGCGCAAAAGAAGTTCAACATACATACATCTGTCGCCCATTAAATAGATTTTATTTTAGGGCCAAAGTCTTATTGAAAAATGTGTTCAGTAAAACAAAAATCACTTTCTGTCATACGGCATTTGAAGAAAAGCAACGGGCGATGATTGTATTTTATTTTATTCTCTACGCCCATTCTATAGTATCCGGGGTGGTATCTGAGTGGAGTCCACTCGTTCCACCAGAGTACGCGCGCTGAATCGGGCAGTCATCGGTGATCTACGCCTTGGGGATTGCACCTCACAGCGTTCGCAGTTTGGAGAGTCCATCTTCCATTTATGGAGGAAATAAGCGTTTATGTTGGTGCGCAATGACAGAACATTTGTAACCGTCGATGTGGCCGACAGCAAGCAACAGATGTATCGAGTGCTGGGGATAAGGGAAGCCTCGAAATCCCAATCCATATGTGCAGTTTCATTTTTAATAGCCTGTCACTTTCACATATTCCTCAGGTGCAGCACAAGGCAGCCGCTGTCACGTGGTGCACATTATGAGCTCAATTATTACGCAGAAACAAGGCCAGCACCTTTACAAAACGTAACACCAAATGATTATGTTTTTTATTTTAACAAGGCACCACTGAGGTATACAGCTTTTCTTTTAAGCAGCGACCTGGCTATCACAAACGATAGCTCAAGTGAAGTGGCGTATCACGTGGGAATTTGTAGCAGCCAAATACTCTACACACGTGATTGTTGATTCTAAATGGGGAGGGGAAAAAAACCGAAGGACCCGGAGAAAAATCCACGCGACCACGGGGAGAGAGAGACACACAAACTCCAATTATACAGCAGGCGTCAGGGTCGGGATCGAACCCATGATCTCCTGCATACCAGGCGAGGGAGTTAACATCTCGCCCCCCCTCAACCCCCTGCCCCCCCCCACCCCCAATTTTGTGGAATCGCGATTTCCACAATGGCGCGGAAATATTTGACGCGATTGAACGCAAGCTGTCTCTCTGCTACTGCTCTTGCACAAACGGAGTGGCGATGCAAAGACTGGTTGGTACGCTTTGAGCTCTGCGCTGCAGTTTGGTGTCTTTAGAGGTTCAAGCGGTGCCCGTGGGCAGCGCGTTTACAACTCACACAGCCGAGGCCATCACGGGCGAACAGGCGGTTGTTAGCCATGGCCGCGAATTTAATCCAGGCCATTGGGTTCACGTCCCAGTGTGTTAATGACATATTGACTTGTTTAAAATGCTATTCTGCAGGCAATTAACGACGCATACGTTCCAACGAATTAGAGTAATTAATTACACACATTTTATGCACGCGATGAATTTCTGAGAAGTTGGTCATATGCCTACGAATGCCAATGCTTTCAGTCATTTTGGAGAGGTTGTATGTATGTTTGTTGAACCTCTTTCGCACCGTACGTAGCCAACCGTGCTAATCGGCGGTGCGCGGGGGAAGGACAACAAGCTAAACACAAAAATCAGTTTCAATAAATTATTTTGTCAATCTCGATGATGATTTTAAAATGCATAGCTCCAGTGGATTTCTAATATCGGAAGGAAGAGCATTCCAGACAGCTGCAGAAGCGCATCTGAAATCATGCGATGCAGTGGCCGCCTTTGTTTGATGGCTAGCCTTCGAATGCATAGCTTGTGTAGGAATCGATTATTTAGATTTAATAACATCAGTCCTTGTTCTGCTCTGCCCCCCACCCACATTACCAACCAGCACAAGGCAAAACGTGGTGAAGTATGGTCAAACAAGCCTAAGACTGACATCAAAGTGAAGGAGGCCTTCATCCATCAGTAAAGTCACGCAGTCCTGTAAATTAAACAATTTTAAATTTGAGATACAGATCACAGACACAATGAATATGCTTGCTATTTTCGTCATCCTTGTGAAGCGCAACGCTATGACGAATGAACACCGTAAGTTATTTTTCTAACGGACAGCAAATGCCTTTTGAAATTAACGTCGTCGAGAATGTCTCGCGATTACCACCGAAAGTCACTACGTCTCTTTGTGTGAGGCCCTCCTATTGCGCAATATCAGACAAGAGTGCTTTGTACTGACAGCGACCCCCCCCCGCCCATGTCCGTGTCTTGGAAATAAAATAAAAAATAAGACAAGAGACAATTTAGGTAATCAGGCCAAGTCATGCGGAGAAGTGGGACAAATACGTTGAATCCTGGGTGGAAATGCCAAAACAGCAGCGCTGCTGTGGGACCATCAGCCAATCCCGTGAGCAGCTCGCACATAGACGACATTACACCCGGGCGGTAGGGTGGCAGGGTGGCAGGGCGGCAGGGTGGCAGGGCGGCGGGGTGGCGGGGTGGCAGGGTGGCAGGGCGGCGGGGTGGCAGGGTGGCGGGGTGGCAGGGTGGCAGGGTGGCAGGGCGGCAGGGTGGCAGGGTGGCGGGGTGGCGGGGTGGCAGGGCGGCAGGGTGGCAGGGCGGCAGGGCGGCGGGGCGGCAGGGTGGCAGGGTGGCAGGGTGGCAGGGCGGCAGGGCGGCAGGGTGGCGGGGTGGCAGGGTGGCAGGGTGGTAGGGTGGCTGGGTGGCAGGGTGGCAGGGTGGCAGGGTGGCAGGGTGGCAGGGTGGCAGGGTGGCAGGGCGGCGGGGCGGCGGGGTGGCAGGGTGGCAGGGTGGCAGGGTGGCAGGGTGGCTGGGTGGCAGGGTGGCAGGGTGGCAGGGCGGCGGGGCGGCGGGGTGGCAGGGTGGCAGGGTGGCAGGGTGGCAGGGTGGCAGGGTGGTGGGGTGGCAGGGTGGTGGGGTGACAGGGTAGCCCAGCGGGGAAGACTCGTTCCTCACAGCAAGAAGTCTCATGCGAGTGAAAACCCAGCACACTGACAACAACACTGCCCTAATATAAAATGAAATTGTACATATGTAAGTCAAATCGTTGACGTTTTATAGCATAACCGCTACGCCACTGCGCCGCACAAAGAGGAGCGGACGTGAGTCTAAAATAATCGGCAAACTTTTACAGCTCAAGTTGATTTTGTTTGACAAGGTGAGAACTTGATTTGAAGCTTTCGTGACTGCAGGAATGACTCTTGGTTCTTTCGGTAAAGTCACGTAGAGAGACTGTGTTTCTATGTGTGTGTCCCTCTCTGTGTGTCTCTGTGTTGTCTCTCTCTCTGTGTTATCCCTCTCTGTGTGTCTCTGTGTTGTCTCGCTCTGCTTGTGTGTCTGTCTGTGTGTCTCCGTGTATGTGTTTGTCTCTCTCTCAAATTTAGCAATCTTTGGAAGAATGTAATCAACCAGGTAGCGTGTTGACTGTTGTGTTAGCCGACTCTCTGTGTTGTATTGCATTCTATTTCTAAGTTCACTAGGTTTGTTTTTCTACTTGATGACGATTCCTTGTGTTGCAATAGAAACGTCGTATTCTATTATTTAATTTACTTTCTTTCTACGTGACTTTACCGAAAGAACCAAGAGAAAGGTGAAGACTGAAGAGGCCAGGATGAGTATCAATTGGAAGGGCGACCTGGGTGTTCGACGAACGTACCCTGAACGTAACAATTCGTATTAAGCTTTTAATCGAAAACAGAATTCTTAACCGAGGAATTGATGCGTCGCTGCACCTCGTCCGGTTTGCCGCCGGTACCAAGGTCACTTGCAGAATCCACACGGTCACAGGGGAGTCTGCGTGCGTGAGCACTGCAGGTTCGTGGCGCGGCAGTTTCACGCACCGCGCCACGAACCGGGCGAACCGATTGCCGTTCCCGTTCATGGCCACCAGCAGCACCGGTGACGATTATCTGAACCCGCCCTGTGCCTCCTCTAGGTCGACTCAGCCTCAAATGAGTAGCTGGTGCGATGTGTAAATACCGGCCACCCCCTCTCGTGCGCCGTGCCGGCCTTCATAGGTGCTACTCGCAAACAGCGCTTGCTTCAACAGTCTGAAATAAGCTCAAGTTGATTTTATTTTGGCGTCCTCTGGTCTAACGCCGTTTTGAGACAAGGGTCAAAAGAAAGCTGTCTCTGGTCTGGACCAATCAGTTTCAAAGACAATGCATGCATTATCAGAGAATGTTTTTGATTTGCATTCTGACCACAAGTTTTGTGGTTAATGCAGACTTGATTCCTTGTAAAAGGTTTCAGTTTGGTGTTTTAACGTCTCAACACCTGTTTTGTTACCAGAAAAAAGGGGAAAACCTATTCTCACAGTCTGTAATAAGGCTACGTGGGGGGGATATTTGTAAGTTACGATGGCATGAGATTTATATTGTAAGTTACGATGGCAGCAGGAAAAGTAATAATGAGTGTGGATCACACGACGTTGCCGTGACTGAATATTAAGGGTCATAATTGCTTTTTGATCCCAGTCACATTGTTTCCAGTTCCTTAGATTAAGTTTAATGCGATTTTCAAGAATTATTATCTTCATATAGATAATGCACGCGGGAGTAATTAATACTACAGTATATATATTTTACGGTATTAGAATATGTCAAAGTGTGCTTTAAAAGCAATTCATTGTACGTAGAGGCCTGGTCATACATAAAATGGACATTATAATACGGTCATGTAAAGTCACAAAAAGCTATTTGTCCTAATGAAAAAAAGTTGTATTATGTTATCATGGAAATGCAATGAAAATGTCCGTTTTACCTCCTGGATAAAGACACCACGTGTGTGCCGCATGAAGAGACAAAGATCCCCCGTATAGCGTTAACAGACTGTTGGGGCAAGTGCTGTTAGCGAGCACCTACGAAGGCCGGCACGGTACACGAGAGGGTGGGTGGCCAATACCGCGATGTTTACTACACACTGCACCAGGTACTCATTTGAGGCTGAGTCGACCTATGGGAGGCCCAAAGCCGGTTTAGATAATCGCCACAGGCGTTGGCCATGAGCGGGAATCAAACCCGGGTCGCTGGGTTCGTATCGCAGCCGCGCTAACCGCTGCGCCACCGCTCCCCACATGAAGAGAACACGCAGCAGGATGTGCGTAGCCGGGAGAGCTATTGAACGTGGACTGGACTCAAAATTAGAAAATAAATCAGTGGTTGAGAGCATGTTGGAATGCGTTTGGAAAGCTGGACTTGATAATGAAAGGAAACTGGGCATTATAATCAGTTCTTACTTCCTACGATGACCTAGTTCAGACATACGGTTACGAACAAAAACAAACGGATGAATAAAAAACTGAAAATTGCACAAAATCACGGAGAGATGCATGCTCGGTAATTACATTGAGAGGCAGAAAGAGGAGCACGTGGATTCGAAAACATACGCAGGTTGAGGACATCATTAAAACTGCTCAGAAGTGGGCTTGGGAAGGACGTGAGACGAGAAGGGATGGTGGCTTATGACAGTGGCGGCTCCTGCAAAATCTCTCAGGGGGGGCAAATGTCTGGATGATTGATAAGGCCCACCCATGCAATGAATAAATTAACAGCTTAAGCATGTAAAGGCAACTTCACTTCTTTAATATTAATGAAAAATAAAGTGACTCTTACAATACATCTTGTTTGTATATATACTCACTATTAAAACAAACCACTCAAGTTTATTTATTAAAGATTCCACTAGGTGGCGATAAATTATATTGTTGGATGAAACGTGCTTACCTATGATGACGTTAGCACGTATGATGACGTAAGCACGTTAAGGCGAGCCCTCCCGGAAGCCATAGAGAATGCATTGCAGCGCCCCCGTTCGAAAAAAAACATCTTTGAATGTAAGTCTATGGGGCCACTCGGGGCGATTCTCAGCCGTAGTGAAATCGCCCAAATAGAGGCGGTACTCCACAGAATGTGACATGACGCTGATTGGACTATATCCAGAGGCTGACAGTGACGGCTAGCGTGACTCTGTGGTTGAATGACATTGGTGGTGCGTCGCCCAATCGCCCTAATGAAGAAACCGCCCCTGGCTTATGATCAAGAGTGAGGATGGAGTGGCAGCCAAGGAGTGGAATGTGCCTGTGAGGATGTCCACCGAGGAGATTGAGTGATGACATCAGCTGTGTGCCGGTGGTGCTTCGTCGATCGTTCTATCGCAGGATGGTGAGAGGTGGCGGAGGCTTCGGGAGGCCTTCATCCAGCAGTGGATTAACTACGGCTGATGATGATATTTCAAGCCAGATGGAACATTATTTGATGTTTATTATTATTATACTAACAAACCTTAGCAACTGCATCTTCACGCCACTGCTTTTATCGCT
Source organism: Lampetra fluviatilis (assembly GCF_964198595.1). NCBI lineage: Eukaryota > Metazoa > Chordata > Hyperoartia > Petromyzontiformes > Petromyzontidae > Lampetra > Lampetra fluviatilis. The sequence goes on from NC_136314.1 coordinate 574,706, forward strand.
TGCGTTGGCAAATATTGAGATTGTCAATTCTCCGTCACATCATGCCCGCAACGGCTGCTACAACGCAGGTGTTGTACACATTGTGTTATAGTCGGGAGGCAGATATTGAACAAAATCCTGTAAAAACTAAAATTCTCCAGGATTACATCAAATAAAACAAACGGGGGACAATTTGAAAAGAAATTAGATTGAAGTTATTAAAATTACAAACATCCTGTGTCAGAAGCGCTTTAAAAGTTGACAAATGATACCGTATACAATATTTTATGTGATTAGAAAAATACATTTCCGCTCTTTTTTTTCTTCCATTCACAGCATTAACATTTTAGTGGACAAGTCTTCAACTATATAAATTCCAGATAAGAAAATCGAACAACGCCCGCGATGGAAACATGCCCCAAATAAATACTTTCACAAGAGCACTTCAAAGGCAGTGTTCCACAGCAGCTGGGAGCTGCAGTCACATTACCCTTCAGCCACAAACACCACGTGTATTTTTTTTATTGTTAAATCGTAACTTGAACGACGGCTGGATTTATCTCTTGAACACCATGCATGACAAGGTGGCAGCCAGTTGCGATAAGCAGACAGACACAGGACTGACGTCCTCTAGACACACAAAAAAAAACCTAACAACTCACCTGAGGTAAGGTCAAAGTCAAAGTCTTTGGAGATTAACAGCAAATCATCCTAATCGACTAAGCCTCCTGCTGATCGGTCACGGAGGGGACAGGAAAAAAACAAAGCCCGAGATGACCACTTGAGGACAAACGTCGAAAAATGGATGTCATTGACAAAGGCGGTCGCGAGGAGCATTTTTTTTCCCGTTCTGCCGAACAGCACCCGTGACCACACTGGAATCTCGTTATCATATTTCCCCCAGCCGCCCCCCCCCACCCCTACCGCTGCGTCAATGCAGCCAGCTTTCCGCGAGCCTAAACCCGCGGAGGCTTTGTTTTGCTCCATCGTCGGTCGTGAAAAATGACCTCCGCGGGACTCATTTTATGCCTGACACCACGGAGAAGGAGGCCAACGGGAGGCTGGCGGTGGGGAAACGATGGCCAATTACCGAGCTGAAATGAGGGCACGGGGGGAGGGCACTGCGATGCCATTACTCAGCTCGTATCTCGGTGATTTAATCGGTCCTTAAAAAAAAGCGGAGGGAAAAAGAACTGACATTGCACAGGTTTCTTCCAGGATGGCCTGATTATGTTTTTTGACATCCCTGCAGCGCCCTGCTTTACTGGAAACAGGCACAAGACTGATAACAAGGCCTGTTATCTATAAAGCACTTTTCAGTTCACATATCGGAGCACCATATGGAGCAGGTGTTTAAGGATGTCCCAGGCAGCAGCAGCAAATTAAAATTACGACGAGCCTTGGACTAAAGTGCAGACAGATGTGAAACCATCTCATCCGCACGCGATCCTTCAAATGACAGCCGCCGAGCGTTTGAGTCAGCAAGTCGTTTTCAAACATCGTTTAACGGACACAGCGGCATCACGAAAAATCGTACAAAACAACACAATCGTCTGTAATTTTCTTCAGTGTTTCGACAGAGTATGATGCACTCGCCTGGATAATTACAAAGATGACCAATGCGTGAAAAAATAAGAATAAGTTGTACCCTTTGTGCCAATAAAACAGTTGTTAAGATGTTCAAACACCAATTATAAACCTTTTGCAAGGAATCACGCCTGCATTCACCGCAAGTACTTGTGGTGAGGATGCAAACAAAAACATGCTTCGATAACACTGGTCAACACACTTTTTCTGGCATAAGGTATTCCAACGATTTTAATGTAATTTTGGGGTGCTGATTCCAAATCTGGCATAAATTTTTGTCTATCACATCAGGTTTTGAGATATCAAATATTGCATTTTCAATGAAAACTGCAGAAGAAAAATATTAAATAAATGTGGATATCTACATACAATTATATTATAAACACACTATCCTAAAAATACAGCACCATATTTTAACACTAAAGCAGTCACTGACTCGCAACAACTTACAATCATAAGTGACAGAGTTAATTTCGGGTAAAATCAATGAAAATGGGGTATGCCGATAGCATAAAAATGAGATGTGATAGAGCAAATCTGAGATCAGATTTGGAATCAGCACCCTGAAATTAGTCTAAAACAGCTGCAAAAGTCCAGGCCAGAATTATTATTTTTTGTTGACCAGTGTAATAGATGGGCATTGACTTTGAAACTGATTGGCCTACACCAGAGACAGCCTTCATCAGGTCCTAGTCTCACCAGTGTCAGGCCAGAGAACGCCAAAAGTGCCATCACATTCACGCGGCAGCGTTGCGAAGAAAACAATAACGGTTAAAATTTAGAATCGAATTCTCACACGTCAAGTCCTTTGTGGTTTTGCATCAAAAGCAACACTCCAAGCCCTTGAGCGAATGCCCCCGTGCCAATTGGCTGATATGCTTGGCTGCGTAGGAGCCAGGCTTTGCTGATTTCCACCACTCACTCCGCCGTCCCACGAGACGGCTTCCCGACCTCTCGTTTCCTCGTCACCCTATCAATTATTCAACCTCCGCGTCCCGAGCAGTTTTTTTCCACGCCGTTGTAAGACATCACAGAAGGTACCGGTAAAAAGCAGACGCTTCCGCACAACGCAGCGACACAGTTCCAACCGCTTACTCTTGAGTCACTTCACCGCAGGATAAGTCTCCTAAGTGACTTACCCACGTGTGTGTGCGTGCGCACATAAAAAAAACCGTCCATGTGTCATGCCAGACACAAGAAAGAGGAATTATTATTTGGATTTAAAATGATTTGACACTCAAGAAACAAAAACAAGAAACTGGAAGTTTATGTTTTTTGATGACATTGTAGCACTGCGATCTATTGCCACAGGCAACACCACTCTTCAATGTGTTTCCATGAACGACTGTGCAACGGATTTTTCCCTACACTTTTTGATAATAAAAAAGAGGCAGCCTGAACGAATTGGTTGTTGTGGTTGTTTGTTTATTTTTCCTGTGGATTTCAGTGATGCACAATAATGATTATTTTTGTTCGTTCGTTTTTGTTTCATTTCATTTTGCCTTCTCAAAAAATGAGCCGCAAATCTTCAAATGCTCTGCGGAAGACAGGCCCGATGAGTGAGTGCATCTGCACTCACAATCAGAATTGCAGCACGGCGAGGCCTGGATTATCCGACAACAGAACCGAGAAAACATCCTCGGCACGCGAGAGACACGAGTGGCCAACGAAGCGATGACATTAAAAACAACAACAATAATAATTTACACTTGTAAGGCGCATTTCACGCAAGGATCCAAATTCGCCACCGTGCATGGAAAGCAGGAAAATAAGACAGAGCCAGCAGCGCAAACGACCAAAACTATGGGGGGAAAAGCCATTTTTAAAAGGTGAGTTTTCAGGGGCAGATTTAAATAGCACTAAAGATTCTGATTGTCTAATAATTATCAGAGGCAACGCATTCCATAGTCTTGGAGCTGCACTGGCAAAAGCCCAATCACCCCAGGAAAGGAGCCTTGACCTCGGAATACTAATAAGGAGATCACAAGATCTCAAGGACCTCATCGGTGGTGTATATAATTGGATCAGTTCCTGTAAGTAATGTGATAATGTTGCTTTGCATCACGAACAGGTCTCACCGTAATTGGAAGAGGCTGGGTTGTACTTGGTGCTGGATTTCTTTATGATATTGTCCTGGATTTGATGCCACTCGTTTTCATTGTTGCACCTAGGAAAGAAAGGAAATGTAACACGAAATAAAGCATCCACCGCACAAATGAAAAACAACCCTCTGTTTACTCTCGTAATCGACTGCCGTGGAAAGTGCTGTTAGGGTGCATACGAAAGACACCCACCCCCGTACAGTCTCTTTGGACTGTTGGGGAAAGTGCTTTCTTCAGCGGGCACCTGTTAATGCCATAACGAAGCACCACGCCACCCCAGTGCTGATGTTTACCCTGAACCAGGGACTCGTTCAAGGGTGAGTCAAAAACCACGTGGAAAATGAGACCACGATAAAATACCGCTGCTGCACCTACATTACAGCGACCAACTTGCTGTACCTCCTCCTTGAGGCTCTTCCATGCCCAGCAGGTGGGTGGCTGACTCGGCATGCAACGATGCAACGATTAATTCTAGATTTGAAGCTTTTGTGACTGCAAGCATTCATCTTCTTAGGTTTTTTCGGTAAAGTCACGTAGGTGAAAAATTTAAATTAATAAAAGTAAAATAAAAATAAAATCACGACGTTTCGGAGGCAACACAAAGCTTGTGTTGCCTGCGAAACGCCGTGATTTTTATTTTATTTTTATTTTACTTTTATTAATTTAAAATTTTCACCTACGTGACTTTACCGAAAAAACCTAAGAAGATGCAACAATTCCTTAAGTTAAGAGGGATTATTGCGCTCGCGATGCTTGCGCCGAGTTGTAGGTGTGATGATCATTTGTTTACGATTAGCGGATGTTGAATAGAGTTTTTTTACAATGAACCGCGCAGCCAACGTAGGCACTAGATTCACGGGAGATTGAAAAAATAATAACTTAATCGAAACACAATTTAAGATTGTGACGAAGCCCCCACTGATTCCTACCACCCACGTTGAAGACTCGGGTCCACCAGACACCGACCGCTACCTCTCAACCACCGCACTGCGTTGAACCGCCACCGCACTGCGGGTCACAACATTCCCTCTGTCCTTTTCACTCGCACTTTTTGCCTTTGGGAAACCCTCCCATCATCTATTTTTCCCAAGTTGCGTGTTATAACCTCGCTCGATCCACGAAACGTACCGATAATACGTATCTATTAGAACTTGACTGTGCTGCTTGTTGATGGCCGCTTGGCACTTTGGGCCCTTGGGCTTGTGCAGCTGTCACGTGTGGCAGTGCGTGACACGTGCAGACAGCCCGGTGTTGTTTCACTCTCACTTTCCAAACTATAAACTACAAATGATTTTATTTCACCAGGTAAGGCTATTTTTCAGAAGCGACCTGGCCCCGACGTGAAAAAACGTCAGCACTGGCTACGTGAATGCGAAAAGCAAATCTCAGGTGGAGGAACCCCGACACCAAGAATTAACAACGATACATTCTGGCCACTCGCTCCCATCTGGACAGTTACCGGATGCCCCGTGGCAAAACTTAATCCTCAGCCCAGATGGCGGGCTCTTTGTCGTAGAGATCTCACGGAATTTATTTGACTGCTCTAATTTCGTCGGAGATAATAAAAAAATAAAAACAGCTGAGCGTGAGCCTCAGAGCACCAACTTAATTAGGGCGCAGGCATCCACAAGCAATGAGCGTGTTATTGGCGACCGTGGTAACGACGACAGCAGCGGTGATGATGGCACCGATGGCGATGATCGCAGACCACCTCGTTGCTTAAACGTAAGCCAAACGTTAACACAAAATTATCCACTGCGTAGGCGTTCGCTGTTGCGCTGATTCTCCGGCTGATGCACTTGCAGGTTAAGCCGCGCGTTGTTCGGGATGACGTCCGACGTTTCACTCCACATGCCGGGAGCTTCCTCAGGAGCTGGCTATGGAGTCTGTTCAGTTCCTTGATGAGCTCCTAGCCCGTGGGGCAAAACTTCAGACAGGATGCTGAACAACACACCGTGCAAACCCAATTTACTTCCGAGTCATGAAACAACACTTTGTTGATGTGTTTGCTTCATTGTTGCAACTTTATATGCTTTTCTTTTGTCATTTTGGTGACCCAGATCACTCTTGCATATGAGGCTCATCCTGGTCCCTTGAGTTCTCACTGCATGGTTAAAAAAAATCGACTTGAACTTGAACCATTACCATCGAAAGGGAGATAGGTGTGTTTTGATGAGAGTGGTGTTGGAGAGATTTTTGGAAAGCTGAACTCGATGATGAAAAGCAACGTTACCGATTTTTTTTTTTTTACGAAAGTTTAAAATCGCTGCGCATTTACCAGTAACAATATGGGTCAGAGACGTGGGCACTCGTGATGAAAATGTGAAAATATGCCCAAAGGTACACAAAGACGTATGCAGAAGATGCACGTTCGAAATTATACTGAGGGGCAGCGAGAGGAAGGTGTGGATTAGTGACGACACGCACGTCACAGAAATCACATTAAACGTCAGGAAAAGAAAGTGGGTTTGGGCAGAAGACATCGCGGCTTAGCGAGGAAGATGGATCGTGGGTGAGAGCAACAACGGAGTGGCAGCGAAACAGTACGTTCCCCGCGGAGATGGAGCAGAGATGTAGCGAAGATACGCAGGTGTTGGGTGGATTACCGCATTTCAGAACAGTGAGGGATGATGATGCCTTGATGAGGGCCTTCATCTAGGAGTGGATTGACCACGGAAGATGATGAAGATTATGTTGATGGCAACAAAACAAAGATCTTCCGTATAGCTTGAACATACTTTTGGGGCAAGTGCTGTTAGTGAGCACCTATGAAGGCCAGCACAGCACACGAGGGGGTGGGTGGCCAGCACCACGCCCGGCCGCCTTTGTCTCCTGCTGGGCGATGTCTACCACACACCGCACCAGGTGCTCATTTAAAGCCGAGTTGACAGAGGGGAAACCCGTGACCGGTTCAGATAATAATCACTGGCGTTGACCCCTTGAGCGGGAGTCTAACCCAGGATCACCGGGTTCGTAGTGCGGCGCGGCTGAGCCCCGCTTGCGCCACGTGGGCGGGACAAGGCAGGCGTCGCCCCGCGAGCCGGCTACCGGTGGGCGGCACGTACGTGTAGACTTTGAGGACGAACTCCTTCTCGTCACGGCACTCCGACTCGGACTGCAGCCACTCGCTGAGGCTGAGCACGGCCGAGCCGTAGGGCCGGCGGTAGTGCACGTTCGACGGGCCCTTCTTCGAGTCGTTGGGCAGCATTCGGCCTGACAGCACACACCAGCAACGGCCACCACCGTCACCACCACGCGCAAAAAATGGGAGGGGTGGGGGGGGGCAGAGATGTCGGGTTGAATCTGCGTCGACGCAGTTAGACACGGGGGATGCGGTGGGCGAGTTCTTCTCCCGATCCGGCAGGCCGCCCCGGTTAATACTGTTGGTGCATTAACCGTAAAATACACGCCATCCGCTTGACGGTGCACGTTAAAACAGTCCGTGGCGGCGTCAGGGTTCGAATTTGCCGAATTTGAAAAGTTACTCGAAAATGACCCGTGAGCCATCACCGTCCCCGAGTGTTTACAGGCCAGCTGCCCAGTCACCTTGTGCTGCACAGGGACAACTGCCAGAGGGGGTGCCCTTTCAAACATTCGAGATTAGATGTAACGTAAGTCACTCATTGCGTGCAAAGTGCCCTGAGATGCCCTGGCATAAGGGGCGCTCAGTCCAAAACAATTATCATCCACAAGGAATACTTTGATTCCAATGCGTTGACAGTGTCAAATCATGCCACGTAGGGTCCATTCATTTCTCCCACAAATCAGTGCAACTGTTCGTGCTAGAGAAGAGCCCACCGAATTGAAGACCACAGAGCTACTTCTGAGATCCCTGGAGGTGACCTCTGGTACACAGAGAGCACTTTCATATCCACTCTGCCACCGAGGGCAAAGTTTGTTTCACAACACGCGTTTCATAATCCAATAGTGGATTGAAAGAGAACAGTAAATCCTCGTAATAATGAAAGTCATTATAAGCCTTACCCGATCTCACGACGTGAACGACGACATAGAGGTCTCGCTTCAAGTCCTTGTATCCAAGGTCCTGTGCAAAGGGAAGGTTAAGGCTGCATTAAAATTTGCAAACCTTCGTTTAATTAATGACACAGGAGCGTAGATTGAGACTTCAGAATAGGTCTGGGAAACCTATTCCTTCCTGAGGGCGGCCAAATAGGCCTTTCATATAGATTTAGTGGGCAAACCACACATGACCACACAAAGACAAGGATCCCCCGTATAGCCTTAACAGACTGTAAGGGCAAGTGCTGTTAGCGAGCACCTATAAAGGCCGGCACGGCACACGAGGGGGTGGGTGGCCAACACCACGCCCAGCCGCCTTTGTCTCCCTAGTGGCGATGTTTACACATTGCACCAGGTACTCATTTGAAGCTGAGTCGACCTAGGGGAGGCCCAGGACCGGTTCAGATAATCGTCACTGGTGTTGGCCGTGAGTGGGAATCGAACCCGAGTCGCCAGGTTCGTAGCGCAGCGTAGCGCTAACCGCTACACTACCACACACACACATACAGACACACACACACACACATACAGACACACTCACACACACAGACACACACACATACAGACCTCAGTGACTTCTGTCACTTCAAGAGGCCCATGCAGTAATACAAGCAAGTGAGTGATCCGATGGCCGCAAAAGCCTATGTGTTAAACTGACAAGTGAATGAGTGCGCGAATATTAGCAACATGGGGTTACTGCCAGGTCAAAATGATGTTCCTTCAAGTACCAAATTATTTCGGCTAAGATGCTCGCACTGATGGATAAATATTGGTTTGCGGGCTGTCTTGACGTGGTGTACACGTGGGGGGTAGAAAATCCGTGAGCTGCAGGTTTTTCTCCACCTCTGCTTCAGTGTCAGCTTAGATATAAACCCAGGTGCTATTTCAAGAACAACGAGCTGAAGCACGTCAAACGTTAGAGACGCGTTTAGCACAACTTTGTGTCGCGGTGGCAAGATGTTAACTCCCTCGCCTGGTATGCAGGTGGTCGTGGTTTCGATCCCGACCCTGACACCTGTATATTTGGAGTTTGCATCTTCTCAGCGTGGTCGTTGTGGATTTTTCTCTGGGTGCTACGGGTTTTCCCTCCACATTCAGAATTAATGTGCGTTTAGAGTATTTGGCTGCTATAAATTTCCACGTGATGATAGGTCACTTATTTGAGATATCATTTGTGATAGTCAGGTTGCTTCTGAAATATTACCTCAGTGGGCCTTACCTGGTATGATAAAAAAATGTTTTGTTTAATGGTGTGTTTTTTAAATTTCTTATCTACATTTTGTGTCACTGTCAAAGCACGGATTATGTAGTCGCTCGGCAAGTGGGCCTGGCAATGACTCAATCCTACATTGGTGAGTCACCTGGCCATGATTCAATCTTACATTCTTCAAGTGATAAAATGATGACCTATGCGGCTTCTTCTATAACTAATATTTGTTTAATATTGCTCGGGTTTTTTTCGTCTAAATCGGAGTTTAAAAACACATTTCCAGGTTAAATTGTTCCCCTAATGAATGACAACACAAATCTGCAATAAAAAATGCACGCGGTTGAAAATTACAAAAAGCTCAAGATCGTTTAAAATAATAAAAAACCAGAATAAAAACGAAAGCAAATTAAATAAGTTAATACCTTTTTAAAATTATATCACCACAGGCAGGATAACATTTAATTGCTTTAGGTAAAAAAAAACCCCGCAATAATTATGCAGCACGTATATTGCAGGCTTGCGTAAGTGGGATCGTTGTGTTGTTATCATGAATACTTGTGCCCAACAAAGACAGTTTCTGACGTTGAACGTCCTTGGCAGATGGCACAGAGGACTGCACAGGGGGACAGGGCAAAAGGAGCAACTATACCCTGGCCTTCTATTTGTTGAAAATTTCATTATTGCCATTTCATTATGTACCTGCATTGTAAAAAATTTATATTTTTAAAATAATAATCTTTTGTCTAGAGAGATGGAGGCAGTATTCTGCCCTTGGCCTCGACAAATCTCTCGGTGGCGGCCCTGGGCACACAACATCGCTGGCTCTATCGCCTGCCCGCTCTTACGCCTCCTCGCCCGCCCGCCCGCTCGCTCCCCCGCCTTCGAGCGTCCACTCACAGTGAAGAGAACACACTGCCGATCCAGCCTCTCGTTATTCTTGGGCATCCCTTGCTTGTTGAGCCTCACCACGAATTTCTCACTGCGTGTGCGTGGGGCGCGTGTCCATGTGTGGGTGGGTGGAGGCGAAGGTTGGGCGGAGAGAAAGAGGGGGGGCGGCGGATGGGAGGAGAGAGGTGAGAAAGGGAAAAAAAAGATCAATCGCAAGTAAAAGAGGTCCCAGATACAGGTGTTGATGGAATTGATTATTTCATTCACTGCAATGCACTAGAGATAACACCGCCGTATCGGGGAGGGACTGGTCTCTTGATGAGGAAGCAGATCACGCACACTCTCCAAAGGTCGACACAGTAATTTGGTAATGATTCTTCATAGCTTGATAATGAAGAAGGCTAATAATATCCGGAACAACTGCACCTACAGGTAAATGCCGTGCACTACCGTAGTGCACATTCTCAAAAGCATGCCACAATCCCGACATTCTGGTGTTAACAATGCATTGATCTTCAGTTAAAATCGATTCTCACGCTCGCGATACATTTTCTACCAATGCATACCTTGTATGGGATGGAGGGGTGGCGTAATAGTAAGCACGATGCTCTATGAACCCAGTAACCTGAGTTCAGTTCCTGGGCAGGGCTAACACCAGCGGCGAGGGATACCTTGACTGTTCTTGGGCGCCTCCACTTTCACCGGTGTGGCGAGGTATGGTCACCAGAGGTCGCAACCGGGTACCCGATACCCGTACCCTACCTGATACCCGGCTACCCGTACCCGGCCGGGTACGGGTACGGGTACCCGTTTGCGACCCTGGTGCGGCCAGGTACGGGTACGGGTAGGCCGTGAGTCACTGGTGAGTAACTGTTTGTCACTCATTTCCCAACGTCTTGTCTCTTTCACAATTCAAGTTCCTAGAATCAACCCACCAGTGCCTGCAACATGGCTTCATCCCAGAGGTCGCAATCAGGTACCCGATACCCGTACCCTACCCGTACCCGGCCGGGTACGGGTAGGGTACGGGTACGGCCGGGTATGGGTACGGGTACCCGTTTGCGACCCTGGTGCGGCCGGGTACGGGTATGGGTAAGGAATCAAAACCCGTTTGCGACCTCTGATGGTCACACAACTCTTCATGCTGCACCATAGCGTAGGTTTGTGAATAGGAGAGCCCAGGTCCAGTTCGACAAAGCACTAACTGCTGATGTTGGTTTTAAGGTTTGCTTGACCATACTTCACCACACCGGCAAGTGTGGATTTGTAAAGGTGGGGGTGCCCAGGACCAGTTCAGATATCCCTCTCCACCACCACTGATGCTAACCATGGCCAGGAGTCAAATTCATCTCGCTGGGTACATAGTGCAGAGCGCACTCACCACTGTGCCACCACTCCACTCGTGTCTCTTGTTTGGTGGCAAATAACGCACTCTTATTGCTGGGAGTATCAATGTCAAAATTGAGACGCAATGACTATAAGAGGGTACAATTTTTACATTAATTTTATTGTTAAGTGACGCATGGATTGCATAAGATCAAAAACCCATCAGTTGCTTGCAAACAACGAATCAATAATCGACAGGCACGCATGAACTGATGCTCGCCAGTAACCGGGTGCTGTCAGCTCGTTGTTGTCCAGCTATCCACAGCGGCGAGCCGACGTGGTGTAGGTTCTACAAGCAAAGTCCTTTTTACACATTTGCCAAACATATACCACAACGCACGATTAAATATACTACAACGCACGATTAAATGTACCAAAACGCATGATGATAAAAAACAAGCGTTACTACAAGCGTGATTGGATGCTGGTGTCATGAGTTTAAGAATCAACGATAATTGGGGGAAGAATCGATGCACAATGCCAACCCACTTGTTCATAACAAAATTAGCAATATATATTTTTATGAAACAAAAAAGCCATGCGAAATGTGAAATGATTAAACTTGTTGAAGTTTCGTTCTGATAAAAGTTCAAAGGGAAAAAAACAAACGCTTTAGAATCAATTAATGGAAGCCAAATTGTTTTAATAAACCATAACCCACAAACCGATCAGTGCAACAACAGCAGAAACACAATTAGTAATGGATTTTGGCCAGTCTCTTCCGGCAATAACACATCATGATGGATTAGGGGACAGGGAGAAAATAATTATTTTCATTGAAACACTTGAAAGTGTATTTCTATTTAAAATTATAATCCTGTGAGAGAAACTTGCGTCACAAATTAGCTGCGGCATGCTGTGATCGCACGATTGCTGCTGGTCTATGCCCTGGATTTAAGTCCAAGAGTGTGACCAAATCAGAATCAGAATATGTATTTATACTGGAGGAATCCGATTAGATACAAAGCCTTTCCTTTCACAGATGTTCAGTAAATCACTCGGAATGCACTCAATCTCTGAACAGAACTGGGGGGGAAGCTAAGCAGGGGAGAGCCCGGATAAGTGCTCGGATGGGCAACTGCCCTGCGTAACAGGTGCTATAGGCTATAGCACGTCTGTCCTGGGCTAGTTGCAGCAGAGTCCAGCTACATCCAAAATCCAAGATGGGCAGCAAAGACAGACGAGTACAGTGAAGTATGAAAAAAAATACCCCCAACAAACCTAGACACTCATCGAGCAGTGGATTTCACAAGAGGCTGTACACGTTCTGTGCGTGTATTATTTAGCGGGTGCGCTTCTGTGATGTCCCTCTAGATTGCTTTCTCTCTCTCGTAAAGTTGAACAATATAGCACCAAAAAACCCCTCAAAATACACGAGACAAAGCTAACGTAGAAATGCTTAGGAATCTTTGGAAGACTTTTAATGAAGTCATTATTGAAGCCTTAACTGTGATTTTGTTAGCACGGCACCCAGGCTATGGAATGCCTTGCCAATTGAAATCAGGAAATCAGAGTAGGTAGATATATTTAAGTCTGCTTTGAAAACCCATCTCTTTAAAGTGGCCTTCCCTCTTAAGTTTGGTCGGTTGTCCCTGGTTCTGTTTTTGTTTCCTCCTTGCCATGCATTGTGCATTGGGATCTTAGGATGGAATGCGCATTACAAATTTGAATTATTATTATACTTCATTTCAGTTGCATTAACTGCAGTTTGCAATTATCCCGAAACTGTCCCTCCACCTAAAAATGTAACGTATTTATTTGCACATCGTTCTGGCACCAACCACCTTGGTTCTTTACCGAAAGAACCAAAGAGTATAAAAAAATACATCTCCAATAGATAAACAATGTAAATCATCACAACGTGTAATGTATCCAGCCTTACGTCGTCACTCGGCTGAAATCAAATGCCCGTGCGTACGGCGGTTTATTAAATCTAATTCTCCTTGACACCGCCGCATCCAGAAGTTCATTAACAATCATTAACGGGTTATTTTTGTCATTTGCTCCAGGAAACAGAGCTCTCTGGCGACTCTGCAGAGCAGCATCGGTGACGGGCGCCATGACATTAACAGCGAAGCTCATCACGGCGAATAGATCGGCGATGTGACGTTGGGGAAAATCAATCACGCTGCAAAACCATCGCGGCTCGGTGACGCCCCCGGTACAATGCGACTGGCTCTTGGTCCAGTTGCCACGCTGAGAGAAGCCACCACCCTCCTATTTACGCGTGGACTCACGGAGAGGCCGGTGGCATGCAACTGTGGAAATCCTGACCTGACAGTAGAGCACCATCACCAGACCTCCTTTGCCAGAACCAAAATATAATAATAGGGGTTTTCTCCTTTTTTCTGGCAACAAAACTGAAACTTTCTTACAAGGAATCGTGTCTGCATTAAACACAATACTTGTGGTTAAAATGCAAACAAAAACACACTCTGATAATATATGCATTGTCCTTGAAACTGATTGGTCCACACCAAGGGACGGCTTTCTTTTGAGCCTCGACCCAATTGGTGCTCAGCCAGAGGACGTCAAAAGGCGTACAGCTCAAAGACAATGCACTATCAAAGTAAGCATCTACATAATTTGACTCCCTTCGGTTAATGCACACATGATTCCTTGTAAAATGGTTTCAGTTTTGTTGCCAGAAAAAAAGGGGGAAAAAACCCTATTATTATATTTTGTTACTGGCAAAGAGGTCTAATAATGTAGATGCTCACCCTAAGCCCTCAGTACTTTGATAGTGCATTGTCTTTGAGCTGTACGCCTTTTGGCGTCCTCTGGTCTAGCACCAATTGAGACGAGGCTCAAAAAAAGCTGTCTCTGGTGTGGACCAATCAGTTTCAAGGACAATGCATATATTACACTGGTCAACAAAAAACAAATTTCTGGCCTGGACTTATGCAGCTGTTTTAGACTAATTTCAGGGTGCTGATTCCAAATCTGATCTCAGATTTGCTCTATTGAAAATGCAATATTTGATATCTCAAAAACCTAATGTGATAGACAAGAACTGATGCCAGATTTGGAATCGGCACCCCAAAATTACCTTAAAACCGTTGGAATACATTATGCCAGAAAAAGTGTGTTGACCAGTGTTATCAAAGTGTGTTTTTTTGCATTTTGACCACAAGTATTGTGGTTAATGCAGACATGATTCCTTGTAAAAAGGTTTCAGTTTTGTTGCCAGAAAAAAGGGGGAAAACCCTATTATTATTATTATTATAGTAGTGCACCACTTTGTGAAGCGTGGTGAACCTCGCTTACATTTAGCGGAGGCAATGAAGACGCTCCCCCCCCTGCCGCCCCCCCAAACCCCCCCTGCCCCCCCCCCGCTATTATCCTTGACCATCGGCAAATCGTCCCATCTCGCGACGTGTCCCGCTGAAGCCCGCTTACTTTTTATTTATAATTTGTATTATGTGATCGATCTGCATACGTCCTATGATCCACGTGTTCCTCTCCCCGTCTGTCACCGCCATTCCGAAGCGGGCATCCCTCCATGCTTCTTTCGCGTGCCCTTCAGTTGCTTTCGTTTTTTTTTGTTGCCAACATGAACAATATCGACAGGCAATGGGTAACTCCACAAAGCAACGAAGCAAATCACCCTGCCCAGAGGCAAGGTTATCCTACCAGGCTGTGTCAGGCCCGCGAGAGCACTTGTTAAAAAGCGTGCCATAATCTTCTTGGTTCTTTCGGTAAAGTCACGTAGAATGGAAGTAATAAAATAATAAAAATAAAACATAATAAAATAATTCTCACGACGTTTCGGCCACAACGCAAGCAGCCGTCCTCATGCATTGTGGCCGAAACGTCGTGAGAATAATTTTATTATGTTTAATTTTTGTTATTTTATTATTTCAATTCTATGTGACTTTACCAAAAGAACCAAGAAGATGAATCCCTGCAGTCACGAAAGCCTTAAATCGAAATTTAGCGTGCCATAACTTTCGCACGCGATACGTGTTTATCAGGCAGCTCCGGACATAACCAATAAGCTTCCTTCAAAAATAAAAATGGCATTCGGCGAGGGATGGGTTTCAAATAAATAGGGTATTTATAGGAAGCCGTCGTGAGAGTTAAATAACTCTCCATCGTGCCGCCGAAAGGCGTGTCCGCTGTTGGCACCTCATTTCCTTTTTAAAGTTTCTCGACAGAATTTAATAAGAGGGGATGGAGGGGGGGAATAAATACATAATTTTAACTAAACACATGCTAGGCAAAGGGAATCGCATGTTATGGAAATTAAGTTTCACAAGTCATGAGTCAAAACCTTTAAAAGTATGTGAATTAAAAACACGCGAATTTAAGTAACACATCCGGTGCCTTGCATCTATTATGCATAGGCTACTGAAATTATTTGCATTCTTACATTTCATATTGAAAAATGTATGTGCTCTGTCCAAAGGCGGATTTGAATACATTTTTAAATGGTTGTTTACGTAACTGTGCGCATTTTACCATTCTGTAAGGATAAATTAATGACTTTGCTCACCACAAACGTAATCCTCCGACACGAAGGGAGCGGCAATGCGATGTGCTTGCGTAAACAAAGCAGGAAATATACGCATCCACGATGGATGTGTGTGAATATCAAGTATACATTTTCGCTGACCTAAGTGCATACGGCAGTGGACCCGTCACTTAGACAGTTTGTGTGCTTTTCTATAATATAAGTGCTTTTCATGTCTCTCCGTGTTTTTTGTAAGAAATCAAACTGAAGTTAAGTTCAAATGTAGACACGTAAAAGTAAAAAAAAACAACGAAAACAACAACTCACTGGCAGATGAAAGGGCTGTTGGACTATACGTCACCACGGATATCACTTTGCTGCTGATGTAAGCCGTGGCCCAGGAATTAAACTCGGGTCGCCGGGCTCACAACACGGTGCGCTAACCTCTGTGCGCATCGCTCTACCCCAGAGACGCTTTCGTGCTCGTTGTGTATCGTCGTTCAATGCCGGGTACGAATTTCAACTATTTTACGTCTTGCTTAACGTGTTTAGTATGCAGTCGTTTTTGCCCCCTTTTGTCGCGTGTTGCGCGTTGCTTCTGTGACCCAGAGACGTCTGATCCCAACGAACTCTCACCTGGTAATTAGATTAAGATGACTCACATACAAATTAAACACTTGCAGTTTAAACTATGAGCCCACACCCCTCCCCCCCACGATTTAAATAACATCTATAAATGGAATAATAACACGTAATAATAACAAGATGAATACATCTTGATTTAAAGCTTTCGTGACTGCAGGAATTCATACTCTTGGTCTACTGCCCCAGCCTCTGTGGTTGGACCATCTCTAGCTCCACCGTCCTACCTTGATACACCCATCTCAGGCCTATATACGACCTTGTCTCATCAGCTTTCTCTCTCACCTGAAGACGATTGCTTGTGTTGTGATCGAAACGTCGTGATTTATTAATTTTTATTTACGTGACTTGACAGAAAGACCCAATATGAATACATCTGCATTATCAATGGCCAAAGGAAACGCTTACCGTAATTGTTAAAAAAAATTCTCTAAATTGGACAATTGTAGTGAATAGCGTAATTGTTGATATCGATGCAATAATGGAAATTATCATATATGTGCTCTATTAAGTTAATGGACTGCGGTCTTGAACGATGGATTGAACATTTGCCTACAGCTGACTTTATTCCGATACCGTGATGCACTCAGTTCCACTGTCAAATAGGCTTTCCTTCACATTAAGTCAAATAGTTTACTCAATTCATTATTCATTGCATTCCGTTGTCAAAAAACCCCGATGGGCTTTAATGCAGTCTACGGGACCTAACAAACGCTGCTATTTGGAGGAAGAAAAAAACCTCAACAACCACCATTTCTACCAACAATAAAAAGTTGGAACTTTAATAACAAATGGATATAATTTGGCTAGAGATATTAATGTGGTGTGATGGTCAGCACAGAATCTAGATGTCGTCGGTTCGATCTCCCCACGTGGAATTTGCAACAATAAGGTATACGTCTTAAATCCCCCCCCAACTCCCTCCCTCTCCCCTGCCTCCCCACCCCTTCCCTGTCCCCCTTTACCCATTTATGTTAAGTTACGTACGTATGTTGAACATCTTTCGCACTGTACGTAGCCAACCGTGCTAATCGGAGGTGCGGGGGAAGGACAACAAACGAAACACAAAACGCAGTTTTGAAGAAATGAGTATTCAATGTACATGATTTAAAAGTGTATAGCTCCAGACGGCCACAGAAGCGCATCTGAAAGCGCCGCGCGATGCGGTGGCCGTCTTTGTTCGATGGCCCAGCCACAGAGCCCCGCTGCTGCTACGAGGATGAGCCGGAGTTCACGTGATGGTTTATGTTCCTCGACGAGATTATCACGGCATCGTGGTACATGTGTGGCAAGCACTCTGTGTGTAATGAGTGTTAAAACTTGAGTTGGAGCTTTCGCGACTGCAGGAATTACTCTTTGGTTCTGTCGGTAAAGTCACGTAGAAAAATAGCATAATAAATAAAGTAATAAAATAAATTAAATAATTATTATGTTCTCTTTCTACGTGACTTTACCGAAAGAACCATGAGTGTTAGTTATCTCTCCCCCTCGGCCTTCTGCCCCATATCCACTTTGGACGTTTTCGCTCGGATGGGGCAGAGAGCCTCGAATTATCGCCTCTTCGTTGGGCCCTGGCGAGCCGGACTCGGGATTTTGCCCGCGGAGTTTCTGTTCCCCACCCAGCCGTCAAGTACTGTGATCGGTGCTTTGTACCGGGGCTCGCGTGGAGCTGTACTAAAAACAATGAAAGTAAAAAAAGAAAAGGAGACAGCTGTAAGTAGAGGATTGGCTCTGCTGGCTTTGGCCACAGCCAATGGGGAGATGAGTCAGGGGCGTGGTCCCGGGAGCTTGCGAGGGAGCCTGGAATATTTCATGGAGGCTAACCAGGATTGGCGGGAATGTACCACGTGACCCGGGTATTAAATAGGGGTGGAGACGAACGACACGTGGTCAGAACGGGAACGAACAGAGGAGGGGGCCACGCGGGAGCGGGGCTCCGGGTTGCCACGTGGCGGTGCGTCTTTCTCCATCTATCCCTCTCACCAACAGTCTCACCCCCAGGGGGGTCGATCGGTAGGGGGGTCACGTGCCGTGTGGGAAAAGTGTGGGGCACTCGGTACGTCTCCCACGACGGATGGTGAGCGTGGAAGAGTAGGCCAATTATACCCCCCCCGCAGAAGGGCCTGTCGAGCTCTAAATGGAGGCTCTTCTTCTGTCGCTGCCATTGGCACGAGCGAGAAATGTCAGGGCTGCACCTTTACAATTGTACAGAGTGGGCACTCAACTGCGCACACTGAGATCTGTTGCCTCATGCCTAGAGAGGAAATAAGGAAAATGTAAATAAAATCTATATTTCATCATGCATTTGCCCACATGGAACAACAACAACAACACCATCAGTTGGGAATAACGTTTGAAGCACTTTGTTCTGATTCGTTTGATTTGATATGTATATTAAGCAGTCAAATAAGGTAACAAAGTGCATTCCATTCCACAAAAGGTTTATGTAACAGCTTCTGTTAATTGAATGGGATCACTAATTAAAAAGCCTGGCAGGAACTAAAGTGCTCGGTTTAATCTTACAAGACATTCATGATGTAATAATGCTCAGAAATGGAGTGAACTTATGAATACAAGTAAATGGTACTTCAGTATGCATTTCACCCACGACATGATGCAATGTCCCAGAGTGCAGTGCTTTAGCTTGGAGGACACTCTACAGACAGCATGTCTCGATGCCAGCTTTTTCAAAGAAAGATATTGATCATGGGCATCATAATAATTAACATTTGCAAGGTGCGTTTCATCCATAGATGCCAATGCACCAGCATGTATGGGCATCAGGAAGTTAACAGAACCTGCAGGGATAATGGACTGAACTTGGGGTTAATGGTCTGTTTAAAGAAGTGACAGACTTAAATATATCTAACGATTCTGATTGTCTCATTAGCAAAGGTGAAGGGTTCCAAAGCTTGGCAGTTGCACTGCCAAAAGCCGAGCCACCTCAGGAAATGCACACACAATTAATCTGATTAGTAAATGTCGATGACATTCAAAATGAAATGCTCACGCTACATTTAAGCAACGCACGTGAGCGCAACTGACCAAATTAGATGGGGGGGGGGGCGGGCGGAGGAGGGGATACACGGATAAAAATACTAACGAGATGGTAAAAATGAAACGTAGATTTGTAACCATGAACGCTTCCAGTGCGTGGGGTGAGATGGTGTGAGTGAGTCAGTAGCCACAGGTTACTGATCATTATTATTGCAACGAATCCTATCTCAGTCTCTTGAGTTTTGTTATCACGTGAAGTAAAATAAAAAGTGAAACATGAATCACTAATCCCTCACAAATGAAGTACTAAAATAATAATAATAATCTAAGTTATCCGGCAAAAGAATCAAACCAAATTCCCAGAACAACGATGCCAAACGTAAACCTTGCTCAAGCTCCAAGTTCAAACAAAAACAATTTACTGCACGTATCCAAATCCCATTTTCCATATGATTTGAGGGCAACAAACTGCCATTTCCTGGTGGAATGTTCACACGATCAGTGACAAACTTAAAGGCGCACGCATTTGTGGATTTTGCTCCAACTGCTCTCGACTCCTCCGTTGAGTCGCTACCACTCAGTAAAAAACATTCACTCCACAGGGGGTTATGAGCAGGGGCTTCTTCCACACCCATTCAATGCCTGAAGAAGCTGCCGGCGCACGGAGCGAAACGTCAGACATTGCGTCGAACATGACACGGTACAACCCGAAAGTCATACCGAGGTCAATTGGGGTCGCAGGTTTTTTTTTTGTGCCATTTAAAAAAAAATACCACGTGGCCATCACGCAATGCAGAGTTTTGCACGCTAGCCAAGTCAAGCATCGTGAGCCGTAAGAATCGCTTTCCTCGGTGAATCGATGGATCCTTGCGCAGCGACAAAGCATGATGCAACAAAGGGCAGCTAAAAAAAACGCGGTGACGATTTCATTTCTTCGGCTGCGTCGGGTCAGCGGAGGGTTACACGACAAACCAAAACAAAACACTCGGTCGAAATCAGTGCACCGCTCGGCGACAGCACCGCCGCCACGCGTGTACCTGACGGGCCGCCCCTCCCGGCCGTCGTAGAGCGAGAAGTAGAGGTCTACATCCTCGCCGTAGATGTTGTAGCCAAAGCTCTTGAGGCTCAGGTGCAGGTGGTGCGGGAGGGGCGGCCGAGCGAGCTGCTCGGAGCGCGAGCGGCCCTCGCTCTGTGGGGGTTGGAGACAGCAGCGCCGTGAGCAGAGCAGGCACTGGAGAGGAGGGGGGAGGAGAGGCCCCAGAGACACTCAGCAGACAACAGCGCACGCACGCAAGCACGCACGCACGCAAAGAGCACCTGCAGCACAATGTGCGAGTTCTGGACCCTTAGGTGCAACAACGCTTTGTTCATTAAAGGGGGGGGGGGGAAGGGGTGGGAGGACGTAATTTTTTTCATTAGCCGATGCCAGATGTGAGCAGTGGACATCAGGTGATACATTTCGGCAGAACCGTCGGGTCAGGAAACACGATTTTTTTTCTGGCAGCAGTTGCTGAATTTTGATCGTACCTCCCACCTGCTCCTGAGCGTTGTCGATGTTGATACATTTGTTATTATTGCCGTTATATTTTATGATGTAACGCGAGACAAAATCGAGGTTCCCCCCTCCCCCCCACCGTCTGAGTGCAATTGGTGGCACCGTGGAGCACCTGAAATAGCTTGGCTGTGGCCAGCGTTGACGGAAGGGCCTCCCCACGAGAGGGAGCTACAGAGAGCCTCTCCAGAATCACATTATTTGGGCCTACTTTTCCACACCGGCCAGCCGTCTCGGAGGAGGCGATTTGTAGGTGTTATCGAATTGAATTTGGCCAAATGCGTTGAGGACACCGGTTCAGAGGTCAGTCACAGAACTCACAACACACACGATTCCAGCACAAAAATAGAAAAAAAAGGAAAGGCTGAAGTGAATTCTGATTAGACATGCTCTCTCTCTCCAGGGTACCAGCACTTCAACTCTGCGGTCCATTTCATTCCCCCATACAGCAGTGTCAAAACAAAACTTCAATTAAAATCTAAGCGGTGTCTATTTGATTATGCTCATT
This sequence comes from Lampetra fluviatilis, assembly GCF_964198595.1. Taxonomy (NCBI): domain Eukaryota; kingdom Metazoa; phylum Chordata; class Hyperoartia; order Petromyzontiformes; family Petromyzontidae; genus Lampetra; species Lampetra fluviatilis. The sequence goes on from NC_136314.1 coordinate 596,030, forward strand.
ATATTAATCATGCCAGCCAGGGGTGCCAAGGAGAGATGGAGGACAACTGTGTACAATGCACCTACAGGGAACCTGCGCAAACACACATCCTACTGCTTTGATGTTTGATCATGAAAGCTAAGTGATACCTATTCACTTTGATCACAGAGTCAACTATATGCTCGAGGATGCCATTGGGATTCCTGACTTTGCAGTTTTTCGTTTTGATTTGTTCTTTTGATGAATTTGTCATGTATTACAATTTTATCTGGAACTTTTGAAGACACCCCCCCACGTGCCTTACTTGGGGACTCACAAATTTGACCCCTTTTGTGAGTTAATGAACCGTCAAGATTCGAGGGCCTTTGCTAAATTTAAGAACGGATTCTTAAAGGTGGTCGAGCGGGCTTAGAGGTCAGAGTGCCGAGTCAGAACGGCCAAGATCCTGGTTTTGAATGCATGCAGCAATCGGTGAATAAACCAGCTTCTCAAATATACAGAGCTGACGGTCTGAGCCCTTCTCACCAATGATAGCACGAAACAAGTCATATTCAATCTAGTTTTTACGCTTCATTTAACATTCCAGCTTTGTGAAATAATCATTTGAGTTTCACTGCCGTGAATGTACACGAGGTGACCAGCGGATGGCAGGTGCTGTGACAGATTCTTGTACAGGGGACTCCTCTACTTACGAACACCCGACTTACGCACTTTCAGAGATACAAACAATCCTGTCCGTATGTCCAGTTGCCTGTTCGGAACCAGATTGTCGCAAGTTCAACCGCCGCGCAATAGATGGCAGTGATGGCATATACATCTGCAGAACGTGAAGAACCAGTGGCATCTACATCTACAGGAGATTATAAAAAATTTCAAGCCATTCTCCGTGGTTAGTGTACATGACGTACAACGTGTTTGGAATCGACAGATGTAAAGTTGGACTTACGAACAAATCGACTTACGAACAGACCTCTGGAACCTAACTCGTTCGTAAGTAGGGGAGTCCCTGTGTTCTCCTTTTTGTGGCGTTTTCAGATGGTGACCCACTTGCAGGTTTTCTCTGGACACCCTCCAATTGTCTCTGACGTACCAAACACTCATTAACGGAATTGGGCAACAATCCTAATGCGGCTCCTTCCTGGAAAAGCATCTTGAGACTGAGGATTTCTCGGAGAAAGATAAATATAAATAACATTTATAATTGATGCAAAAATCAGCATGTTGAAAGGGAGGTGTGGACCACCACTACAACACGCTGCTGCCGTGACCCTCACCAGGACAAGCGGCCTGAGAAACGAACGAATGGTGCAAAAATCTGCCAATTTCCAACAGTTCCCCCCCCCCCCCCCGTGTAAAGGAACGAAGCAAAAAACATTCTAAAATCGCAAGACGCGCCAAGTTAAAAATCACCCCCACACACAGCACAGCGGTGTAAAATCCCTGACGCGAACGAATACAATTATTGGTGCTTCATGGCCGAGATTGAATGTTAATGCACAACATACACATTTGCTCTCCCTTGGGCCATGCGGAGGGAATGAGGTGGAATTTCTTGAAATTAAACGTTTCGGCCAGTCATTGCAGCAGGCGTTTGGGATGAAAGCAGACTCTGAAGGAGCTTCGGTCATTCGATGTTTCAACGGAGGTTTGTGAAATCACCGATTCACACCTCCTCCCCACCCTGACCTTGTTAGCGCAGAGTTACAAAAAAACAAACAAAGAAATGAATTCTGTTACAGTGGCTCTTGTGGGAAATGTAAATAATCTTCCCCGTGGTATTGGATAGAATAAAGCAGAAGAAGTGGTGTAAACGCAGTGCGCATCGGGGAATTTGACACGGTGACTAATTCAATGTCAAACACCACTTAAACAGACACACATAGTAGAGTTTTTTTGGGTTAGATCGCGTAAATATAGATGCATCGTTAAAACCGTCGCCACCTGACACAGCCAATTAGTGAGGTTTGTCACGTAAACAGAACGTGCCAATCAGTTACTACTTCAGCACACCGCTTGTGTGTTGGAGAGTAAACCCACGACGTTTACAATTCGAGTACGACGTTTCGCCCGTGATATCAAGCGACAGCCAGATTTGTGGAGAGACCCTCATATTTCGCTCTTAAACAGAGGGATAGATGTGATGTCGTCACTTGTGAGTGAATGAGATGTGAAGAGAAGAGAGGGGGGGTTAATGTATGCAATTAAATTACAATGTATATCCATTGTCACCCAGAAAACCTCTATTATGGATAATATTGGTCATGAAAGCCGACGTGTTAAACACACACACCTTGACATTGTTTCATTTGATAAGGAAAACAAAGCCAAAATAAGAACAAAAAATGAGAGCTTCCTACTTTGCCATCATTTTTTCCCACTGCGGAGATGTAGGTACATTGTTGACACTAAGTTTTTGTTTATGGATGCTGTGGTGTTTTTCATTCCTCGCTATGATGCCATCGTGTTTTAGGCCGTATCAGCATTACAGTCAATATGGCAGATAAAATGTTTTTATTTTTTAAGAGATAAAGCGTGCTATTTGCTAAAAATCTATATTTAACTAAAAATTTATTTTAAAAACTAAATATATTTTTTATATCGTCATTATTATTTGCTATCTATTTTTTTATTTCGCTTATCTGCTTTTGTTTATTACTTGATTACTTTTAACCGTGACTTTGCCGCGTATGTCGGAGTAAGCGGCGGTTTTGTTTTTGTTGTTGATGAAACCCCATTTAAGAGCGTCTCGGCAATACGGGGCTCCTTCAAAATAAACAGAAACTGAGCTGACTGAACAGGCAACGTTTATAAAGATGGAAAAAGCAAAGTGGAATCATAGGAGAAACAAAAACATTTACAAGGAACACATTAGCATGCGTATTGACCAACACACCCACAAAAGGCGACAACAATGGCATCATTAATCTTTAACCTAAAACCAGAAAGACGTGTACCGTGTACCACGTTTGTTCAGCCTCTTGCGATGACTGCAGCAATAATGTCCGGATAAAGCCATTTATCTGCCGCTGTTAGTGTTGCCGATGTGAAGGGATCACTGCGTGGAGTAATTTGCTGCTTTCGTTATTTAACGTCTCTGCCCCTGTGCGGTGGCGGCGGCGGCTTCCTTCGGGTGAGCGCGGTGAGCAGAGGGAGCCGGGTGAGAGCGCGCGGCGCCCTAAACAACATCCGGAGTGGCCCTCTCGCAACGCGCCACCGACCTTCATACAAAGCGAAAATGTAAATGCGCAGCCTACTACTTGCAAGAGGGCCTCCAAATGGGGGGGGAGCTTAAGAGAGCACATCCTCGGGGGGTGTTTTGGCCTACTCTTCCACGCTGGCCAAACACTTCTGGCCATCCTGGCGGCGGCTTTTGGCTGGGCCATCGAACAAAGACGGGTCGCCGCTTCGCGCGCTTTCAGATGCGCTTCTGCGGCCGTCAGGAACACTCTCTTCTCTACTGGAGCTAATCACTTTTAAATGTAGATTGAAAACACATTTCTGTACGGCTGATTTTTGTGTTTAGTTTGTTGTCCTTCCCCGCGCACCTCCGTTGGGCACGGTTGGCTAAGTACGGTGCGAAAAAAGTTCAACATACGTACATCTTCGAAGAAGTGTGAGTACCCACACTTGACCTGACTGCATGACCTGCCCATCATCTAACGGTGGTGAATCAATTTACGTTGCTGGGTGGACAGAGATGGGAGGTGGAGAGGGGTGTAGAAAGTTACAACATGATTTCAATTTAGGCGCCGGGAAATGGAATCGGACTGGCAACCACTACTATTACGACTACTATTGTTATTTTATCAGGTAAGGCCCACTAAGCTATATAACTATCTTTCAGAAGCAACCTGGCCACAAATGATGGCTCATCGAATTGGCTCATCATGTGGAAATTTACAGCAGCAAATGCTCTAAAGTCATGTTGATTCTAAATGTGGAGGGAAAAACCGGAGGACCCGGAGAAAAATCCACGTGACCACGGGGAGAGACACCGCAAAATCCAAATATACAGCAGTAGGCAACAGGGTTGATATCGAACCCACGACCTCCTGCATACCAGGCGAAGCAGTTAACATCTCCCCACCGTGGCGCCCATGGTAGCCTGGCTCATTTTGTATGAGTGTAGTACCCAATGTTATTTATCACCCCCCTTCCTACATGTCAAGCACGCACAGGTGCCAACGACTCACCGCATACTCCACGCAAATAATACCCCTTCTCGGCTGTGCTCAGTGAACGGATAAATGTGCCGTGCCGGAGGCGGCCAAATCAAAACTGGCTTCTTCCTCGGCTCTCCAATTTAGAATTTGCGCAGCCCGGGACGGGGATTACAAAAGCCCACGCTGGCTGTGCGGAGCGGCGCACAGACGCACGGCGTCGTTACGCACGTACAAACCAGCGGCATGGACAGCAGCAGGAAGCGGATCGGCACGCAAGCGCGTACACACGTGCGAGCATTCGCTAAGAGATGCACGCACACACGAACACGCACGCTGGCCCGCTGGGGGGGTCGGGAGAGGGGTGCTTTGAGCAGAAATGAGTTTCAGCGCCCTGCAAAAAAGATACAGATGAGGGGCAGCGATGTAGTGAGATGAGAGGATTTTAGGACAGGAGATAGAGGTGCAGTCAGATGAGATCTTCCAAACATCCTCCTCAGGCTTAAGGGGAAATTGCCGTTCGCGAGTGTTTATCAAGGCTGGCACAGCACAAACGGGAGTGGGAAGCCAGCGTCTCGAACAGCGATGTTTACTCACCGCACCAGGTACTCGCTTGAGGGCTAATCGACCCAGCGGAGGCCCAGGACAAGTTCAGATAATCGTCACTGGTGTCGGCCATGAGGGGGAATTGAACGCTGGGTTCGTGGCACGGCGTGCTAACCGCTACACTACCACCCCCCATCTGCATCACGTACACGCGCACAAACAACGTGGCTACTTGTCCCCATGAATCTCATGATCTGCCAGTAAATGCTGCAGAGATGCAGGGACGATCGCAGCGATGCTGCACAGATGCAAGTGAACGCTCGCCGTACACAGGCGTGCAAAGCACGTGCAGCCACTTGCACTCACACGCACAGATGCGCAATCCCCATGCAGCTGTAAACAAACGCACAACAAGAAAATTACGTACCAGGACGGGGTTCTGCTGAGTGCTGTATCTGCTCGATGCATGCTGTAGGGGCATAACACAAGAACACACGCGCACACGCATTCAATCAGAACTTGAGAAAAGACATTCACAAGTTATATTTAAGCCGAGTGCTTCGCTGCCAAGTCCTGTGCAGTGCTTTGAGATCATCGATGTGAGACGCTATATGAATATTATAACTATTATTAGAAAGCAACACATTAATTGCATCACAAGATGTTACGTAACAATACATGAAAGCATTTTTTAAAATTACTATTTTGACAATACAGGGATATCAATCTCCAATGTATTTTTGGGTTGCACCGCGTGCTGTTTGGCATGATGTCCAACGCTTCGCACCACGTGCTTGCTGAGAGCTTCTTCAAGAAACAAATTCAGTTTTTGGGACGAAATTCAGTTCCTGACATAAGTCCAATTGAGCGCTGAATTCTCCTGAAATCTCAAGACACCGCGTGGGACAACGCGCTCGGTCCAACGCAAAATCGCACCCCTGAGAGCCGCACAGCACAACGGCGAATACCTATGTAGTGCTAATCGTGACAATTGAATAAGCTGATGTTTTCCTTCGATTCGAAATGTTGTGCATTCAAGCTTAAACAACATTAAAAACAAAGATCCCCCGTATGGCTTTGACATACTATTGGGATAAGTGCAGTTAGCGAGCACCTATGAAGGCTGGCACGGCACACGAGGGAGTGGGTGGCCAGCACCACACCCGGCCGCCTTTGTCTCCCTAGTGGCGATGTTTGCACACCGCACCAGGTACTCATTTGAGGCTGAGTCGACCTTGGGGAGGCCCAGGACCGGTTCAGATAATCGTCACTGGTGTTGGCCCTGAGCGAAAACCAAACTCGGGTCGACAGGTTCGAAACGCGCAGCGCTAGCTGCTACACCACCGCTCCCCAATAACATCACAGGCACACTGACACGGGTGTAGAAAAAGAGACATGCCACAGGCCAAGCCAGCTATAACATCCTTGCAAAGCAATGCACGAGTGAGTCCTTTTGTAATGAACCCTTTACAGACGGACGGATTGGTGGGAAGGCCTTTCTGGTTATTTGGGAAGTCTTGGACATAATTAAATAACTGAGCAAACACAAAACTTCAATTGCATTCATGTGTACAACAACTAAAGCATGTAATTGATGCTTATCAGCAATGAAACGAAGTATTTATTGTCTGACATTTACAATGTAGTCACAATAACAACGCAGCTCACTCCAGTAGAGTTTAAGCAGAGTCAACATCATGAAACAGAGAAAGCAGATTGTGGAGAGATGAAAAAGATCATCTGACGGGCTTGAAGCGTTTGTTTAGCTTATTTGCAAAACAGACAGAAAAAAAATGAGAAAAAAAAGAAAAAAAAATGAGGGACGGCACTTCTAGAGCACCTGCTACTCAAGCAAATAAATTCCCGAATTCCAGTCAAAAGATGATCAAAGTGCGTGTATACAGCTTAGAATTCGCCTGCCATCACCTCCCACAGCAAGCTTAATTAGCGTGCGAACAGTGTCTCCATCCGAATTGATATTTACTTATTCATCCCATTGTCCCCTCTCCCTTGCAGGAAGCCTTCCACAGCTTGCCCCAGATCCCGCATAATTTGGGTGCGGCCGTTAGAGGGTTTTACTCCATTACATGATGAGACCTCTTTTGCCAGTAGCAAGATATATTAATAGGTTTTTACTCTTTTGGGGTCGCATGCGCCTTTTGGCGTCTTCTGGTCCAACACCATGTGAGACTAGGCTCTAAGAAAAGCTGTCTTGGGTGTGGACCAATCAGCTTCAAGGACAGTGCAAACATTATCAGAGTTGTCTTTTTGTTTGCATTTTGACCGCAAGTGTTGTGGTTAATGCAAACATGATCCATTGTATAAAGGTGTCAGTTTTATTGCCAGGTAAAAGGGTAAAAACCTATTACTATGGTTTTACTCCACTCGGTGTCAAGACACCGCGGACTGAACTGTGGCGAGGCGCGTCGTGGCCAGCCACGGAGCACGCGCTACAGAGTCCACTCTTCCCTTCGACGACCCTTTCCAACAGGCGCAGAGAAAACTGGGACGCTGGGAAATCAATCAAGGGGTCGAGCTTTAAAAAAGAGAAAGAGAGAAAATAAAGACATCCGCTAAACCACCGTCTGAATTTAGCGTGCACGCACCCAAAAGCCCGGCGCTTTGAACGGACGGCGCGGGTTTTACAACTGTGGAGGAATGAGCGATGCGCTCAGCGGTGTGCGTGAGCAGCAAACCCCGCGGTCGTGTCTGTATTTCTGCCGATCGTATCGTTGCCGATTGATTTGCAGGCAGCGAAGCGTGGAGGAGATGCAACTTTCAAGGCATTTAACACAAATAACGGTTGCGTTCACATTGGAGAAAAACAATCTCATTTGTTCGTACAACAAAATAATGTGCAATCAAGACCGCAAATATCATCTAATTATCAGCTTAGAAATATCTGCGCCCCCCCTCCTCCTCCTCCTAACCCCAACCCCCCCTTTCCCGCCGGTACATCCAACACAGTGAATCCGAAAATGCTCCGTTTGGAAAATTTGTGACACTTTGCAGCGCATTCAACTTTCCGACAGAATTTCCAGAACGGCGTCTGTGGCCCCGCTTGTTTACACGAAGACCTTCGGCGGCGCATGCTCGGCATTTGTGTTTTTGACGGATTATAATTTTTTATTTAGCAGGGCTTCCCCCCCCCACACCCCCCCCCCCAAAAAAAAACTTCTTAGTTTTCGCACCGACAATGCTCGCTGACCTCTCTCCGCTTCCCGGCTCGGCAAGAAAACCGTCCGCAATTCACCGAGCGGAATCCAGCAGCTGCTGCGACCCACAGGCTGAACCGCCGCCGCTACCAGCCGAGCGTAAGACACCGTCATCCACGCACGACGTACCGAGGGACGTGCGAAAATCTCTGAGGCCCACGCGGGGCCCTTCCTTGACTCGCACATGACCCACGATGGTCCCGCAGTAACCCATCCCACCCCGCGCATGACCGGCGAGACCCAAGTACATGCTGTAAGACCCACGCAAGCTCAATCAGATCTACGAACTGACGCTTGAGATAAAAAATATGACCGAATAAACCCGTTATGACCGACTCGCTATCAATTATAGACTCGCGCGCAAACAATGAGACGCGCTCGTGGCAAATACCATCTAAGCGTGAACAACGTGACCACCCACGATCAATTTGACCCAGGCAATGGACAATTAACAACCCACATATGTCCAATTAGCCACTTGTCCGAGGGGACATCCTCCACAGGAGACGGAGCGATGCTATCAGCTCGCGTGCCGGAGCTCGACGGATTCGATGCATCGCGAGAGATGGCGGCGTGTGGAAGCATTCATCCAACGGTGGATAGATCATGGCTGCTGCTGATGATGATGATGGTGACGATGATTGCGACCCGTTCAAACCAACGCAATGGACTACCGAGACCTAAGCGTGACCCTGCAAGCTCCGAGTGTGAGCATCAATGGTTAAGGAGTAACAGGACTCGTGGCGAGAAAGCTGCTTCTTTTTTTTTTACAGACGAGGCAGTTTGCGAGGATGCCCCTTGCCGACGACCTCAATCAACTCGCGGTCACAGCGGGGTGGCTCAAGCGTAGCTCACTCTGCGTGGGATGCGACAGTTGGTTGTTAGCCACCTGCGACGATGCCTAATTTGCTGTGTCTTCAGGGGATTACGACCGCACGTCAATGCTGCAGCGGAGCGAGGTTATTTATTTATTTATTGTTGCTGCTGTTATTGTCATCATTGTTTTTGGCCTTCGCTTGAGCAGCCAAGCTGCGAAGGAACGTTACGCGAGCGGAGAGCGCGACGCTTGCGTACGCACGCGCTTTGCTTTTTGTGAGTCGTGTGTTTACGCCGGGTTTTCATATTTTTTTAGATTGCATGGCCCAAAGGCCCAGAATGCTTATGCAGCCAGCAACAAATGTCACCATTATCAAAGTTGTATGAGATAAAAGTGTCAAGCACATTCATTGAAGGCCACGACACAGAGGCATTGTTGGTCCTACCGTGTTTTAGGTCTGCTTTGTGCTCACGGATGCGGTCCGAGACATGTCGTTTGGTTTCTCCAATGTAACTACTACATGTAACTACTACATTAGAGAAACCAAATGACATGTCTCGGACCGCATCCGTGAGCACAAAGCAGACCTAAAACACGGTAGGACCAACACCTCGGCCGTGGCAGATCACTGTTATAATTCAGTGGACTCACATGACATTGACTTCTCCAAGACAGAGGTTATCTGCAAGCCATCTGGCTACCATGAGAGATTCGTTCATGAGGCGATCCACATATACAAACACAGAGACAATTTCAACCGAGAAGATGGATTCTGGCTAGCAATCATTGGAAGGATTTGATGAACCATTTCGGGTCTTAATTGATTGTGTTCACGCTTACGGTGACTTTCAGACCGCATTCCATTCTCTTCCTCTCCTCCCTCCTCTTTTCCAAACACAAAAAAGGTGTCAGTTTTGTTGCCCGATAGAAGGGTAAAAAACCAATTATCATATTTTTACTGGCAAATGAGGTTCCCTTAGTATAGATGGACTCGTCCATCTGACCAACTGCCAAATCGCTGTCCGTGGTGCTGACGTTAAGAGAAAACGCCTCTTTTTTCAAATTTTCTTGCTGTGGATTTCACACCAGATGATGATTGCTTGTGTTGCAGTCGAAACGTCGTGATAATTTTATTGTTATTATTATTTTATTATTTCCCTTCTACGTGACTTTACCGAAAGAACCAAGAATAAGCTGGCATTAGTTATTTAATTACTCTCTCCACCGAGTCAGCTGATACTGCCCTTTTGTTCACACATTTTAACAACCTTTCCATCTCAGATTAACAAAAAAAAAAGTCGAAGTGATTTCCAGCTCAAAGGAACTGTGAGGCAGTGCACATCTCCCGTTTACAGCCCTGAGACACTGTGTGGAAATTCTACATTCCTATGACTGGGGCGAGTCTATCGATGATAACACAACTGTTGACTTCCATTCAAAGTGGTACTATTTTATCGACCCGAGGTGTATGATGGGCTGATTCAATCCCCCATTTCCAGTAACAGAAATAGGTGTGCATTGATTTATCTAGTGCTCATGATAGATGCATGGATTACATGAGAAATAAACACATTCCTGCGGAGGCGCTGGTAGGAACGTTGGGTTGCTCGGTCAATGGCCAGGGTCAACGGCGGCGTGGTGTATTCCGCAAATATGGCCGACTGTGAGGGCGGGCACAAGCCGGCGTGAGTAGGTTAAACGTTGAGTTTTATAAGGGCATCACGGGGTGACCAGCCCCTCCCCACCCAGCCCCACCCTCCCACACCCCACCCAGCCTCACCCTCACCACACAGCCCCTCCCCACCCTCCCCACCTAGCCCCTCCCCACCCTCCCCACCCAGCCCCTCCCCACCCTCCCCTCCCCAACCAGCCCCACCCTCCCCACCCAGCCATTCCCCACCCTCCCTACCCAGCCCCTCCCTCCCCACCCAGCCCCACCCTTCACGACGGACGGACGGACGGACACAATAATCCCCTGTGGGCTGGTGTAACCAGGAGGTTCCTACCAGTATAAATGTTGCTTCTCAATTCCCATACAACACGGTGCACGTGTAATGACAGGAGAGCCTACATGGGCTGTGAGTGGACTAGTGGCCACGGGAGGTAATGACAGCAGGGGTATAAGTTGTGAGTGCAAAGTGACTGCTAGCTACGGGAGTGTTTGAGAAGGAGGCGTGGTCAGGTGACGGAAGAGGACGGTGGAGTCTGCCGGTGGAGCGAGCGTCCAGAGTCAGCGAGAATTATCGAGAAGGGGGACGTGGCCTCAGTCGGTAGAAAAGGGGGAGATGCGTGGGAGACTCGGGGCTGTTGCAGTGGGGGTCTCCGCCTGATGTCAAGTGAACGTGTGTTCAATAAAGTGCCATCTCAAGAGAAGTGCGTCAAGTTGTCACTACACATGCGATGGGTTAACGGGACCCCTCCAGCCACTCGAGGCACAACATTTTACCGCATTGTAATAAAAAAACCAATAATTAATTGAACTGAATCGTGACCCTGAATTTTGACAATGCATACACTATTGTGTCTGTCACATGTACCTCTTAGCCTCACGGCCAACATTCCCTTATTCTGTATTTCACATTGTATTGAACGCCATATATTAAAAATAATCGTACGTGTTAAATAAATGTCTTCCTTACGCCTCGTCATAAGCACATCTATTGTTCTGCACCGTGACTTGAGGTGCGGTTACATTTAGACGCTATATTAATCCAAAGTGTAAGAGTCGAATTATAATTGATTCTGGTTATGTCAACACATTCCATACGTTTTTGCAAATACTTTCCAACTAAGGTTGCCGTTAAAGCATTAATGCACTAGATCTGTACAAAAAAACTGCCTGAGGAAAATCTGTCACATTATCTGACCAAACAAGATTTCAAACCGGGACCTATATATCAAGACCAATTCAAGACGCATAACGCGGGACAAAACAGAGCGAGTACTCGTGTTGAGAATGGAACCCGAGTCCATAGCGGAAACTGGGAAGAGAACTGGCCCAAGTCCACCTGGCGACGGCCCCGTTCAAGACCAACTGAAGATTATGGGGGGCCTGTCTTTGGGGTGAAGCAGAGAAAGCTGCTAAAGACCGTCCGGCATGGCGTGGGCTTGTTACGGCCTTGTGCTCCACAGGGGGCGAAGAGGAGCAAAGTGAAGTGAGGTTTGTCCGTCCGTCCGTCTGTCTGTCCGTCCATCCGTACCAGTGAGACACGGCAACCCTCGTAAAGACGAACCGAGAATGAATTCTATTTCAGCGCAAAGTTGTGTTGCTATGAGGGACTTGCCCAATTAAAAGCCGGTGGCATTGACAAAGTGGTTGCCAAAGAGTTGGAGGCAAACCGTGCAAAAAGGGATTTATAACCAAAGACAGTCATTGCAGTTTGCTTCCCGTCAGCTTCTCTCCTGCCAATTCGAGATGTCCAAAGTCAAACACACGTTGGAAAGCGTTAACCTAAACCATGGCTATGCGTCATTATCATTCTCTGCTTCTTCTGTAATTAACGTGTCGATATAAGGGTTAAGCTTTGCCAAGTGCACTTCCTGCCACCCCGATGCTCAAATAAGCATTCATTTTCCCTGGATCTATTAGGGAGCAAATGGAATAAGAATAATAATTAAAAAAACCCTGATTCCAGCAGCACAGCACATTGCTGTGACAAATCTTTTTTTCTTAAAGCAAAATCAAAGCAGGAAGCACTCAAAGGAGAGTGCGTTACGTAATGGTTGAGGCGTACACGTATCATCCCAACATCAGGCGACGTTAAGTAATAAGTGGGTCACACGTAAACAAACGTTACCGCTCTCGCCTACACGCTGACAAACTCCCGTCTGACGCGTGGCTAAAGCACGAGGTGAAATCGTGGCAGCACGCGTGCACCAGAGGTCGCAAACGGGTTTTGATTCCTTACCCGTACCCGGCCGGGTACGGGTAGGGTACGGGTATCGGGTACCTGATTGCGACCTCTGGGATGAAGCCATGTTGCAGGCGCGGGTGGGTTGATTCTAGGAACTTGAATTGTGAGAAGAGACAAGACGTTGGGAAATGAGTGACAAACAGTTACTCACCAGTGACTCACGGTCTACCCGTACCCGTACCCGGCCGCACCAGGGTATCGGGTAGGGTACGGGTATCGGGTACCCGATTGCGACCTCTGGCGTGCACGGTTTTGGCCCGCTGCTGCGTGAAGGGCCCACAGCTTGAGGTAGCTCCAGGCGGACCCCATGGAGGTCATTTGGCCTACCCCTTTCTACGCCGACTTCGCAACTTGGGAGAGGCGGCAGTGCCCACACTTTACCCCACCGCACGTGGCCTGCCGATCAGGTAACCGTGGTGCACCCCCATTTGTTCCGCCGCGTGGACAGAGGCCAGGGGGATTTCAAAGAAAATTGCCCGGCTCGTTCAACTGGGAGATTTGAGTTGAATCGGTGCCCTCTGAATTGTGCCAAGCATTGACGCCACGGCAGCTGCCCATATCTGACGCTTGGAGCTAATGATAATAATTGACGCATTTTTGGAAGACTTCATCATCCTCATCATTCGTCGCCGTCATCATCATTTTCATCACGTTTCACGTGCGGTGGAGTGGGCGTACAGTGGTTGGCGCGAAACGCACTCTGAACACGCCCTCCAGGGTTCTTCTTCTTATTCATATTCTTAGGTTTTTTCGGTAAAGTCACGTAGGTAAAAATGTTAAATTAATAAAAGTAAAATAAAAATAAAATAAAAATCACGACGTTTCGGAGGCAACACAAGCTTCCGTCTTCAGGTGGAACCGTCACAGCACGATAGCTGTATCAAGTGAGAGAAATTCCAAGAAAACAGTCCTTGTATATATACTGATTGAGGGTGGGAGGAGCCAAGGTAGGCCCTGGATATTATAATTGTGAGGTTCGGTGCGGCTGAAGCACGCTGCTAGGAATGAGCCTTTGCTGTGTAAACTCGGTGCGGCTGATGTGAAGGTGCGTGTGAATGGGACTGAGCCTTTTGTTAACATCGGTGGCGAGTGAAATCTGTTCTGGGTCCTCATCTTCCCACCCCCAACCCCTTTGGCACTGACCAGCGTGGTGGTGAATTATGGTCAAACAACTCCCATAACCCACGTGGTGTCGGAAGCCCTTCCCCCGGCAGTGGAGTAACAAACGCGTTGCCCATCGAGACCACGAGTCTCCTTTTTTCCCGGGAGCTCGAGGAATACGAAGACAAATGCAACGCTCAAGACCGTGTGGAGAAGTGAGAGGGCCATCATATAACGGATCATTCCATAGATGTGTCGAGTAGACGTACACACGTACGTGTCACTGTAGCTATTGCGGGATCCAAGGGAACGTGCAAGATAAAGCTTTCCTTAAAAAAAAAACTCTTCCCCAATCGCAGTGTTATTCATGTGCGGACGAACGCTACTGGCGTTTGTCTTCACAGGCTCAATGTCACCATTAGGGGAAACCAATGGAGTGATGAGTTAATTACTTTAGATATCTGAAAACTAAATTTAGACTTAAAACTTTCGTGACTGCAGGAATTCATACTCTTGGTTCTTTCGGTAAAGTCACGTAAATGATAAAACAAAACTCTCCGCCTGATGAAGACCGATTGTGTTGCGATCGAAACGTCGTGGGTTTTTTGCTTTAATTTTTGAGGTTTTTTTTCTATTTACGTAACTTTACCGAAAGAACCAAGAATATCCGAAAACTAAATGTAGAAGCGCTTTAGATTTCAAATGCACGGTTTTTAATTTAAACCAAGTATTCTCGACACATTCTCTTCCTCAATGGAGCACTGATAAGCTCAAGAGCCTTGGCGACCTCCTGAGTACCTGTACCACTGCACAGAGACACCCCGACCAGCCAGGCGCTTGTAGAGTGGTGAGACAATGTGTGTTCACCTTTACCAGACTTACACTGACCGGCGTGGTGAAGTATGGTCAACTCCCTCCGCCCATCACCCCCACCATGACCAATGCATTCAAAACATAAAGTCTGGATGAGGGATGGTGTTGAAATGGCGTGGGAGGGTGTCTGTCATCCAGCAGTGGATTGACCATGGCTGATGATGAAGGATTTTATTTAAAAATATGAATAATCTAAACTCTGCTTACGCAACACACAGAGCTTCGATCACGCGGCATTGGCACAACGCCGATTGCGTACGCGACGGGCGCGCGACGCGGAACATGCAACAACCCCCGTCGCTCCACCACGCTCGATTTTCCGGCAATAATTACTATTCCCGCCACACTCGGCTTCAGGCGCAAGCATTCTCACAATCCCTTTGGCATCAGTTCCGCTGTTTTAATTTCTCCGTGCTCAACCGACGGATTAAACAATGTTTTTTTTTAGGGACAACTTTGTTCCTCTTCCAGCCAGCCAGCCAGCACCCCCCCCCCCAATCGTGGGCTTATTTCGTGCTGCCCTTGGCAACGGGAGACAAGGAAGGTCATTGTACATTGCCCAACTATTATCTCTTTGGCGACGCGCGGAGAAGAGAGAGGGAGCGGGCGAAAGACGACGAACGAGGTCAGTGGACACACGGACCCTCGTGTCGGGATGCGAGAAGCTCACGCACAAAAGACAAAGATCCCCCACCCCTGATTTGAAGCTTTCAGACTGCAGAAATCCATACTCTTTGGTCCTTTCGGTGAAGTCACGTAGTTAGAAATACCCCGCATAGCCCAAACAGGCGAACGCCTACGAATGCCAGCAAGACATACGAGCGAGGGTGGCGTGTGTCCAGCACCACGCCGCGGCCACCTTTGTCTCCCCAACACCGATGCTTTCGCACCGCACCAGGCCCGGGTACTCGCTTGAAGTCCGAGTCGACCTAAGGAGGGAGCCCCAGGGTAGATTCGGATATTTGTTTGTTCGCCACGAGGTGGGGGAGTGGAACTCAGGTCGTCAGGTTCGCGGCGCAGCGCGCTAGCGACCACTGCACAACCCACAAGCACACCGCCGGAGAAGCCGCAGTCTCACCCGACAGCCTCGAAGATGACGTTTTAGAACTCCTTTGAACGTTAGTTAAAAGGGCCTCTTTAGCCGCATGGCATTTTTTACAAAGCAAAAAAATGGCATCCCCACCCCCCCCCGGCATCCCTCCCCCCCACACGTGGTGTTGTCATGAGCCGAAGCGGAACGCACCTCCTACGAGGAACTCTCGCAGCGAGCGGTGCATCACCCCGTGTCAGAGAGGAGGTTGACGAGAAAGTCCACGGCTCGTGCGTCGCAGCGCTGAACGAGCCCGACGTGGAAAATGACTCAACGGTGACTCCCCCTGAGTTCCCCTTAGCCCCCCACTATTCCCACCCACGCCCCTCAACATGTTACCGTCTGACTATCGGTGCTCAACCACCAGGGGTCACAAGAGGCGCCGTTCGGCACCTTCGTGCGTACGGGCCCCGTCGTCGGCACGCGACAAATCCCTGGCAGGTGACGTCACAAAATGTTTTTTTTTTGCGAAGTCACTAAAAGGATGCCTCCATGTCCACGCCAGGTGAACGCCTTTTGTTAGTTTCCCCGCCAGGATTATTCGCCGCACGCGAATCAACCAGGTTCGGCAAGATATCACTTAAATGTGATATGTCGGTAGCCAGACCGAGACCATCAAACTCGCTTGCGCTTGAGAACAGGGTTTTATCACGGGCGGCTAAGATCGAGGATCGTTGTGTTAATGTGGCAAAGTGGGATCTTAAACAAAAACAAATTGGGTTTCAGATTGCGGAAATAAATTGTGCGTCGTAAACCCTCGGTATATGTAAGCTATGGTGACATGGGGGAATATGATGTTCGCGTACTTAAAATGCTTAAGTCGTAGCTTATGAGTTTTACTAGACGGTTATTGTCTTTTATTAGATAAACTCACATACTCTATGTGAATGTATTTCCCTCCCAAGTATCACATCCGCTCCCTACTGCTCCCTTGTGGATGCACATTGATGAGGTCACACCCCCTATTTAAGGCCCGGAACTGGAGAACATTTTCACAATTCTGGCAAACAGCCTGAAGATGCTGGTTGTAAGCACCAGCGATACGCAATCTCCCATTTAAATGTGCGTGGGTCGCTTTCCAACACCGGTGGCGCTGCTGAAATTGTAATAAATTGTCGCGTGCGTTCATCACGTGACAAATGCATTCATTGCCTGCGTCGGGTGGAGGAAGATTTGCAACACGCATGCTCACGAACACTGTCCGAGACATGTCGCTTAGTTTCCCCAATGTAACGACTGCCGCAGACACAGCTTAGTTAGTTAGTTTGTAGTTTGTAGACGCCAGGGTATTGCATGTCAGGGATCCTATCCGTCACATATGGGATCAGATCACGAATATTATGTATTGTGTTAATTCCTGCAGTCACGAAAGCTTTAAGTCAAGAAAGACCCAATATTGTCAAGCGTCATCTTGTTTAAGTTGGCAAAACTCTGAACTGGTTTCGACCTTCTGGGTTGCATCAGCAGCGAGGCTTGCCAACCAACAAATGTTGCTGGATTACCCAATGTTATTGGCAAAATTGCTCCACATGATATATGGGTTCCTGTTTAACACAAACTCAAGTGATTGTGCAGTCTTTGCTCTCTCATGTGCGTCCCCCTGAAGTGGATTCAGCTCTGAGCCACGTGGAGCGAAGCGTCAGACACCGTGCATGAACAACACGTGGTGCAACCCGAAATCGCGTCGGAGAGAGAAAATGAGCAGATTTAATAAGTGTCAACGACGATGTGAGTCTCGTGGTCGGGGAGCGGTGAGCTTACCAGTTTGTAGAGGTCAGTAACACTGATTTGGTCGGGATCCACAAGATCAAAATCTCTTCTTGGCACCAAGTCTAAGCCCAGCTGTCTGCAGTTACACAAACACACAGACACACACGCGTTTTTTACGGTTAACTAATTTTAACACGGAAGCTTTCGCGATCAATATCATCCATAATAGAGGGTTTTTTTGGGTGGGGGGTCACATCGCGTAAATATATAAATGTGTCGTTAAAACCCGCCACCACCCGACACAGCCAACTAGTAAGGGTTGTCACGTAAACAATGTGCTCATTCCGCACGTTCACTACGCGGCGTCAAACAGTTCCAGCTCCACCAAACGCCTCGGCGTTCAATCGCGCATTTAGACGACCGCATCGAACGCGCAGATCGAACAACGGCAGATTTATTTCAGCCTTTCAATCAATCCAGGGCCTTCCTCACGCAGCGTCTCCAGCGCCGTGTCGCCACGCTGGTGAAGGCCGTCGGCCAGGGCGGCAGCGGGGTCCAGGACCAGTTTCGATTTCACTCGTTGCTCACGCGCTAAGCCGTAGCTGAGAATCAAAGCCGGGTTTCCCGGTTCATAACGCGGTGCGCGCTAAACCGCCGCACCCCTGTGCCCCCCCCCCCCCCCCATAGGACATCCTCTTTGCAGGACGGGACTGCAATTTCATTTTCAAGGAGTGCTTTGCATTGTGGGAGAGAAATCGGAGAGCTCAAGAGAAAGCGAAAGCATTCGAGGAGAAAACAAAGGTTCCGCATAGATGTGTTCACAAACACACTTGATGTACTGCCATTTCTCGCGACCATCTCACCAGCCCAGCGGGTTTGGGAGCCTCACAAATCTGCATTATCTACCAACCACACGTCTCGAAAGCTCTGGTGTGTAAAACACACGTGGTCATCGATGTGCATCTGTTTATGTAAATATTCACTCCATAAAGCGTGGGCTGGCGGTGGTTTGGGGATGATTTCATTTGGCAGTGAACTGAACGTGGCTGATGATGATGACGATTATGGAAAGAAAGAGATTTGAATCAATTCATCTATTGGGAAGCTTGACATCTAAACAATAACCAGTTAAAGCTGCCCAGTTCAGTTTCAGTTGATGTTGAATTACCCTGTGAGCAAATAAGCTCTTACATCGGGTTTCATCAACAACATCAACCATGCCCGCGATGACATAAACCTCAACGCAAGGGAACGGCAATCGAGCCATATAATGAGACAGTAATCAGTTTGTAATAAATCATACTTTCATGGTTAAGGATTAATCTCTCTCCCGCTCTGTCTCTTGCGTATGTGAATTGACAATCGAATGCAGCAACAGGTGGCCCGTGATTAGCATAGGCACGTTGTTAGAGAGAGCTTCGGAGGGATGAGATAAGACACCACTCATCCTGAGGAAATCCTATTGTACAAGGTACCAATTACAAAGAAAGTGATTGTGTGTGTATAATATATATATGCATACATATTGAACCGCAGACCATTCCAGAAGGATTTTCAACCAAGATTGAGACTGTACAGTACAGCAATAATTAAAAGTATCTACTATAATATTTTACATATTTGATGTATTATTCCCTTTCAAACTGCCGTGTGGGAGAAAACCAATTAATTGGCATTATGGTCGCAGCTTGTCTTCTCTGTGTCTTCCCCCCAACGTTTCAATGGCTCATTAGAGATTGTGGTTTTGCAAATCAGAGTGCTTTTATTGCAAAAGTGTCCCCTGAAGGTCTTGCTTCAAAGGATTTCACCTTCGAACAGAGGCTGCTAGTCCTCACCCAAGCCCGCCTTACCGCCCCAATACTTTTGCTTTTTAAAAGGCGCATTGTTATTTTTCCATCAAATCAAATATTCTTGGATCGACGTTTAGGTTAAGATGTTTGATGAAATGGCACGTGCTTCGTATTTGTTCACCATTTATTATGTTAATTGATGATACCGAATGTAGAATAACTTAATATGGCACATCCCCCTGGATTGCCATGCTCTGTGTTTGAGACAAAGCGAGAAGATTGTTCAAAGAGGGACACAGTTCAGTGGCGAGATGTTAACTACCTCACCAGGTATACAGGAGGTCGTGGGTTCGATCCCGACCCTGATGCCTGCTGCTGTATATTTTGAGTGTGCATGTTCTCTCCCTGTGGCCGCGTGGATTTTTCTCCGGGACCTACTGTTTTCCCCTCCATATTTAGATAATTCGTTCACAGGATTTGGCTGCTATACATTTCCAAACGATGATCCACTTCGTGGAGCTCTCATTTGTGATCAGGTTGCTTCTGCAAAAGAGCTATATTGCTCAGATGTTGCTCAGTGGGTCTTACCTGGTCAAATAAAAAAAAATGTTTCGCTTAGTGGTAAGGTACATGAAACAGACCATTGGCGGATTATAATTCAGTGTAATTGCCACGTGCGTATGCAAATTCCCAACATCTGCCGGTCACTACTCGTTGCCATTGAGATTAAGTGCCAAATTACGAGGATGGTGTGTTTGGGGCGTGTTATTTATTACATTTTTGGCGATGCTAATGGGAGCTAAATGATGATGGCCATAAATATTACGGCGGTGATTTTTCGCTCGGCGAATATAGAATTTAGCCACCCACGGCAAATTCAATCGACATTTTTATTCCGTCCCAAAATACTCCAGGATGTATATCGCGGAAGGTGCTTAATGATAATTGCTACACACGTAATGCAGAGTCTTAAGTAATTAACGTTCAGGTCAATGGTCCAATGAAAAAAAGAAGTTAGCTCCTCTGAGTATGTTAATGATGCAGATGATGACGATGCTGCTACCATGGTGATTAAAACAATGGCGAAAACAACGATGACAATGTTGATAATGATCATGACAGCTATGATGCTGCCGCTACAATGGTAGTGATAACAACAAATGATGATGCTTTAGATGCTGCTGCTGCTGCCAATGATAATTATGATAATAATGATGATGCTATCAATGATGACGACGATAATGATGATGCTGCAGCTAATGATGGTGGAGCACTGTAGTGGCGAGATGTTAACTCCCTCGCCTGGTATACAGGTCGGATTCGATTCCGGGCCGACTTACTTCTCCCCGTGGTCGCGTGGATTTTTCTCCGGGTCCTCTGGTTTTCCCCTCCACATTTAGAAACAACGTGCATTTAGAGCGTCTGGCTGCTCGAAATGTCCACATGATAAGCCACTTTATTGGGCTATCATTTGTGGCCAAGTCCCTTTTGAAAAAGAGCTATGGAGCTCAGTGGGCTTTACCTGGTAAAATACTAAATAAAAAGTATAGTATTAAGTTTAACAATGATGATAACATACTCGCGAAAGCCCACGTGTTAAAATGACGATGTGTGTTTGCTAAGATATGTAAGTGCCACTCACTCGTTGCCCCAGTCGAGGCGCACGGTGACGAGGCGCTTGACTTCGCGCACCTGGTCCAGAGTGAGGTGTCCTGAGATGATCTGTCGCCGCAGGTCCAGCAGCTCGTGCATCACGTGCCGCAGCTTGTAGAACAGCTCCAAACGCTGGGTCTGCCAAAGGAAGACACCGCCACCATCACCATTGTCATCATCATCATCACGGTCATCATCATCATGGTCAACATCATGGTAGTTCTCATCATCATAGTGGACATAATCCTCATCATGGTTATCATCACCATGGTCATCATCATCATCATCACGGTCATCATCATCGTGGTCAACATCATGGTAGTTCTCATCATCATAGTGGACATAATCCTCATCATGGTTATCATCACCATGGTCATCATCATCATCATCATCACGGTCATCATCATCATGGTCAACATCATGGTAGTTCTCATCATCATGGTGGACATAATCCTCATCATGGTTATCATCACCATGGTCGTCATCATCATCATCACGGTCATCATCATCGTGGTCAACATCATGGTAGTTCTCATCATCATGGTGGACATAATCCTCATCATGGTGATCATCACCATGGTCATCATCGTCACAAGTATCATCATTATCACGATTATCATCATCATCAGTCATCATCGTGTAGAACATATCCAGACAATGGCTCTGCTGTGGAGACATCACAGCATCGTCAGCATGTGCATCATATGGGTGAGGGTAATCTCACCTCTTTAAAGAGGCTTGGGCTGCATGGAAGAGTAGGCCAAAAAAACATTTAGTTGGACTCGCTATAGCTCCATCTCGTGGAGACCCTCCCATCAGTAGTGGCGAGTGCAATCAATCGCAGGGTTGCACCCTGTCCACTGTTCTAACACGTAACAGAGCAGTCGGATTTCACCATAGTCAGTTGCATATGTATTTACATATATAGAAAACATTGCATGTCTATTTCCTGTACAGATAAGCTGAGAGCTGTTGTGAGACAGGCCTTGTCACTTTGGTCTAATCTCATAAACACTTATCCGAGATCCCACCGTGGTAATTGCACACTTGAGGAGCGGCACAAAGGCAGCCCACTGAGTTCATCATTTTCTCATTACGGAGGGAGGGAGAGTTATACCAATCTCTGGCAAGCCCCCATGGAAAAAGTGGACTACACGACCTCGTCTGAGTTTTGATCCACAAAGAGGCTTCACACAATACTCTTCCACGTTTGAAAGATTTTCTTGCGTATTTCTCTTTTGCAATTGCACTGCTGGGGTCAAATGCAGTGCATTGCTCCGTTACATGATCAGAATGCCCCCTCCCCCCCCTGCTGACTGAACAGCAAGAACATTTTGGTCAGAGAAAAGCTCTGGAATGAGAATTTAGAAAGAGAAAAAAACCCTCTGTCATTGTGTCGTTGGATGAAATCATCTCAATTTGGCCGCACTGTATGGCCCTGAGGTGGCTGGGTGGCTCAGAGGTCAGAGGTCAGAGTGCTGAGCCCGTCCTGGGCTCGAATCCAGGAAGCCGCGCGAGATTAAACCGGGTCCTCAGATGCAATGAGTTGATTTTTGGAATCAAAATCTTTATTGAGGCAGCGGGGGGAGGAATCCGAAGAGCTATGAAGTTCTTGTTTCACGGGTGGGTCAGCAAGTTACAACAGAAAACACAAACAACAAAAAACACTATAGGAGTTTAAAATAGGGAAAATGGAAAGCAAGTCACTAAATAGAAATTAATACTAAACACATTCATTGTGTATAAGTCCGATTCATCAAGATTGGCCAAAGGCAGGAAAGAGAAGAAGAACAGAGTCCAGGGGACCACACCAAGGTAACACCGCACAGCAGCAGGAGTCCCGCAATACAATGGCGCATAAACATTGAACTATCGAGACACAGGTAAGGATCAAGGTTTACATCACATTTGCAAATGTGACTTTTGTCCAGCACTAATCCTGTACTTCATGGGGGTATTTTAACACATTCCTGCGGAGGGAGCTGGTAGGAACGTTGGGTTGCTCGGTCAATGGCCAGGGTCAACGGCGGCGTGGTGTATTCCGCAAATATGCCCGACTGTGAGGGCGGGCACAAGCCGGCGTGAGTAGGTTAAACGTTGAGTTGTATAAGGGCACCACGGGGTGACCAGCCCCTCCCCACCCAGCCCCACCCCTCCCACCCCCCACCCAGCCCCACCCCACCCTCCCCACCCAGCCCCTCCCCACCCTCCCCTCTCCACCCAGCCCCACCCCTCCCATTTTTTGATGCACGACGGACGGACGGACACAATAATCCCCTGTGGGCTGGTGTAACCAGGAGTTTCCTACCAGTATTAATGAAGATTTACGATGTTATGGAGGAAACAAAGTTGTTCCAAAACGGTCTCAGCCCCGTCGCCAACGACCGCACACACACACACAAAAGCATGCAGACTCGCATCCATTCCAGCTCTAAGAGGAAAAATATCCGCTTGAACATTGTGTGGCAGGACAGGTCGGGGAAAGTACAGCAGGCTGCAGTGTGGACCAAGGTCACTTGCATGGATCTCAGGAGGTAGCTCTGTAATATCCACTTCCATATGCTGCTCTCTCACCATCA
Organism: Lampetra fluviatilis; assembly: GCF_964198595.1. NCBI lineage: Eukaryota > Metazoa > Chordata > Hyperoartia > Petromyzontiformes > Petromyzontidae > Lampetra > Lampetra fluviatilis. The sequence continues at coordinate 619,457 of NC_136314.1, forward strand.
TGGGTTGCACTGCTCTGTAAGTCTTCCTTATCACGAATTAACGATATTTGGACAACATTTGGGGAAAACATAGCCCTAATTAAATAACTTCATACAATGCCACATAGGCCACTGTCTGGGTTAATTACTTCCTGACCGAGCAGTGCTGGGCTGGATAAAAACCAGAAAGCAACTCACGCAGTTTATTCCATGACCACTGAAAAGTAGGTCGGCGCGGTTGCCTATCCTGGCACGTAAATTCTCCCCAGATTCCCATGAGCCAAGTAACAGCATTAATAAACTATTCACAAACTGCATTATTTGCGAGGCGTCACATTTGAAAGGTGGCCCTCACCCCCACTCCAACTAGGACTCATTGGCGAATTTGCGAGCCGGCGTTTGCGCACATCACGTGCCACGCCGAGGGCAGCTGCCACTGGAGGTGCTCTCTGGCTAGACTGCAGCGGGGCAATTGGCAACGGTCGAGATGGCATGTGGTGTAAGGAAGGCGCTCAAGAGGCCCGGCAAGTGTTCACATCCTTCATCAAGCCGGGCAGCTTGCTTTCACTGGGCAGAGTCGCTTGCTTTGTGAAGGCAGCTCTCTGGCTTCAGCTCAACCACACGCACAACATCACTGGGTGACCAGAGACGAGCGGGATGGGCAATGGCGTCTCTCACAAAAGTAACCTACTGGGCAGTGTTTTAGAACAAGCTGACCAGAGTATCACGCATTACAAGAAGGCGTCGAATTATGAATGCTAACAATCGCTTCCCTCTGGCCGGGGAGCGGGGGAGGCAGGGCCGTCAAGATTTGGGAGAGGGCGGACGGAGAGGAAGGGGCTGAGCCCACGAAGCACCGCAGAGTCAGTAAACACCGGGAGATGAAAACGGAGCGTGCGGGGCTGCACCAGGAATGGCTCGGCACGGCTCGGATCAGTTTCCTAATGGCCATGGGAACGCAGCAGGCAGCGTGGACTCGGTATGCAAACACAGGACGAGCCCGTGAATCCCAGCGATTGAAACTCGTACACGGGGCCTGCGAGGTTCTTGGGCATCCCCCACGTGCGGTATAAGCCTCCCACAGAGACACCCTGTCACCTCCGTGCAGCAGCATTAACACAACCTTTGTGCGCACACACACACACAATCACCTCGGCCACAGCAAAGAAACGTAACTGGTACAGGTAGCTCTTAAATGGTCACTGCTCGAGGCAAATGGTGACGGGCTAAAAAGCTTTTTTCAAGATGAACGCGTGGAGCGGAACTCACACAAATGCCGATTTCAAATTCACATTCCAGAAGAGTTTTTTGAGTAATTTCCACGGACTCAAAAGTTTAACTTTTGTAAAATATGCTATCGCTCTTACAAAAGCGATATTCTAGATTAATCAGCTTTCTTTAATGCTAATGCGGCAATTTATCAGTACTTATAACTGGTAAGTGACAGGTGCTCATAATGTCCTACAGATTGGCTGTGCACAAGATGAGAATTAACACCGAACAAAGATATCCTGCAACAGTTTAAAAGGCATATGAAAAGATATATACATAGTTTTACAACCAAGCCTTATTTTAGATATTTTTTTTAATTCAAATATTTCACGTGGATAAGTCCTTGAGACTGCACATCCCATTTGCACGGGTGTCCAGGGTGGCCAGTGACACGTACACGGCCAACACGCAATGACACATCTGCAAACATTTGAACTTGCACAGGATACGTTTATACAACGTCACAGACATTTATACAGGGGCCAGAACAGGAACGAAGACATCCAGGGCAGCATGAATGAGCATCACACTGCGGTCACACGCGTGAGTGTCACACCGCGGTCACACGCGTGAGCATCACATTGTGGTCACACACACACACGTGGATAAGTGGTGCACACTGCCAGTTAATGTAGAATCTTCTCAAGCCGAAACAGTTTGCTCATGTGGTTGTGAGTGATTCCCAATAAAGGACTTACACATAAACTAAAAACTATTGTTGTTTTACCAGGTAAGGCACACTGAGCTATGTTACTCTTTTTCAGAATAGACCTGGCCACAAATGACAGCTCAACGAAGTGGCTTATCGAGTGGGAATTCAAAGCAGCCAAATACTCGATTTAAAGCTTTCGTGACTGCAGGGATTCATCTCCTTGGTTCTTTCGGTAAAGTCACATAGAATGGAAATAATAAAATAATACAAATAAAACATAATAACGTCGTGAGAATGATTGTATGATGTTTTCTTTTTATTATTTTATTATTTCCATTCTACGTGACTTTACCGAAAGAACCAAGAAGACAGCCAAATACTCTAAACGCACGGTTCTAAATGTGGAGGGAAAAACCGGAGGACCCGGATACAAATCCACACGACCACAGAGAGAGAGACACACAAACTCCAAATATACAGCAGGCGTCAGGGTTGGGATCGAACCCACGACCTCCTGTGCACGAGGCGAGGGAGTTAACATCTCGCCAACGCAGCACCCAGGGACTGGCTTCACATTTCAGCATGTCTGGGAGATCGTTCCATGCGAACGCATCTCTGTAACGCCACTGTCAATAGTTTAATCTCGAAGCATTGGGTTTCTGTTCCTCATAGGATTCTAATGCGGGGCTTAATGGGATGCTGTTATAAGATTCAAAAAAAGAGGGTGGGGGGGGGAGCATGGTAGTAAAATATCTTGGCAGGTGAAAATCAATACGAAGAAACGGTGAGAGCATGTGACTTATAGGTGACAGCAAAAGTGCTATATTATTTGTGTCGGTTTGAAAAAAAACTATGCCCAAGTGGTACGGGCTATGATTCAGCATTACCAACCTCTGCCGCAGTTGTGAGGAGGCACGACACATCTCACATGGTGGTCATGCCCCAGGCAGCACAGAAATGTTTGGGGGACGCTTGAGAGAGTGCTTGCGTGGCGTGTGCTGTGTGGTTTTCGTGCCATTAGCGGGAGATGAATGAAACGTGTCTGAATGCGTGCACTCTCATATATTCACGTCGTGATTTATAGATGCATGTTGTTTCGATGGGAAAAAAAACGAAAACATAGAAAGAGAAGATGAATGCATATTTAAATAACAGCGAAGCTGCATGTAAGCACACATCCCCGTGGCAGCAAGGCCAGCTGTGCTTATATCCAAAGTAGTATGCTTATATCAGAATTTTATATTTGCCCTTCCTCCCCACCAGTACAACGAAAGCATGTGCCATTAATGTCGGATCTTTCTTACATGAGGTGCGTTTATATCCAGCATCTCCTGAAAACGCTGTCTGGTCGTTGTGGCCTCCATTAACCATAAGGAAAATTAAGCCGTCGCTGGTGGCTGTGATGATATCACTTCATGTGCCTTCACAATGCAGAAGAACCAAAAACATAGACACGGCCCTGTGTTCGTCCATGGCTGGATGAAGGCCTCCCCCATTGTGTGTTGGTCACTGAGGTCGTTTGACCATACTTCACCAAGCTGCTCAGCGTGGGTTATCATTCTCATCATTCATCATTGAAAGACCATAATTCATAATAATAAACTCTACTACACTACTTCATGTTGTAGAAAATAATGAAATGTAAATCATATATATTTTAAAATATCCTCGTACTTTTTTTTCTTTTTCCCACAACTTGGCGGACAATGTATTTTTTCCATTCTGGAATTTAGTCAACAATGCAAAAAAAAGTCCTACCTTTGAGTGACCAAAGACTTTACCTAGAGGCCTTCAACGAGGCTGGGCGAATGTGTCGTCAGATGCAAGGCCGTGGACGTGTGACGGTGCGTGGGATAAGGCGAAAGGAGACATCGAGCGGCCCCGGCAACATCGTTACGCCCGTCCACTTCGGTGCTGTGACCTGACCTCATCTTTACATGAAACTTTTCCTTCGAGGTCAGCGTTGCGCCGTGACCTTCCGCTGGTGCCCTGCCACCACCTCCCGCTCCACTGCCACCACCACCACCACCACCGCCACTGCCACCGCCACCAACACCAACACCAACACCACCGGACTTGCAAAGGAAACCAATCTTGATTTGAAGCTATCGTGACTGCTGCTGGATATATATATATTTTCCGCCTGAGGACGACCGCTTGTGTTGCGATCGAAACGTCGTGATTTATTTTATTTTATACCTACGTGACTTTACCGAAAGAACCAAAGAGTTTTAAAAGGAAACGTTCCGAGCTGATGCTACGAGTCGCCTCCCAGGGGTGATCGGATTTTTTGTTTTGTTCCCACGTTATGCCCTCGTTGATGCGTTTCATCTCCGGCTTAAATAAACGCGAATCTTCATCGTCGTCAGCGTTGGCGGCCAGGATCTAATCAATGTGGGATGAAGGCCACCCCAAGACAACCACTGCGTTGTTTCACTACACCATGAGGGACAAAATAGTATTGACTGATTTTTATATGAAGAGCTGGGTTGTTATTTGTCTTTATAGATTACTGTGGTTACTGTGTCTTAATAATTGCATGACTAGTACCGTATATACGTATGTTGAACTTCTTTCGCACTGTACGTAGCCAACCGTACTAATCGGACTAGGCAACATTTAGAGCATTGGCTTGGTGCACCATGAAACCGGAATCTTGAGTTTGAATCCCAGCCACGGCTAACATCAGCGGTGAGTGATATCTGAAGGTAGCCCTGGGTATCCCCCTAACCTGCCCCCACCCTCTTCACCAACTTGCAATGACCAGCACGGTGAAGTATGGTCAGACAATCCCCACGAGTGACATGCAATGGGGAGGCCTTGACCCAGCAATGGATTGACAAGGTACTGAAAATTATTACAATTAATATTGTCACTCAAGTAGTTTTGAGAATTGGAATGACATACATATTCTATTTTACATTCTGGAATGTGGGTGCACTGACCTTTACAGTCCGCTCATTCAAAAAACACATGGCTCTCTCTGTCCATCTCTCACAAAGATCCTTTCACATGCTGTTGGGGCAAATGCTATTAGCGAGCGCCTATTTAGGCCCGAACGGGGCCATGAGGGGAGGGTGTGGCCAGCCCTGACGCTTACACATGACATCAGGTACTCATATAATGTCGAGTTGACTTAGGGGAGGCACAAAACCGGTTCACATATTTGGCCACTGATGTTGGTCGCGGCCCGGGAATCGAACTCTTGCTGTCGGGTTTGTAGTGTGGTGCACTTACCACCTAGCAACCACTGCCCCCCCCCACTCCTTCTCTTCCCTCTCTCTCTATCACAGGCCATACACCCAGGCCAGTTTCTCAATGGAAATCTCCTTCCGATTTGGCGCAGCGCCATTGTTAAAATAAAATCAAGCGAGCTGTTCACGCATTCCCCGTTCGTCCGTCCGCGGGCGTACACTCCGCACAATCAATATCTCCACCGTACACATACCCACAACAACAACAACAACAAACAGACCCCGCGTAGTGTACTTACAACACCCCTCCGCTTATAAAGGGGCTTAGCGGGAATTGTGCAACGTGTTACATGTGGCCCATTCATTCGGCCCGGCACAATGGACTGCTGACCACAAGAGGCCCGGAGCGGACACACACACGCACGCACACACACACATGCGTTTTCAGAGGCTCAATTCAAAGACGTGGCAAGCCGGAGCCTGGGAAAGGGCACAGAGCCAGCACATAATTCCCTCCAATACAATAGGCCGCACAATAGCAGCCACAACACGCACCAGGATCCATTAAACTGCTTGATGCATCCCTTGGCATGTACCCGATTTTAATAAAAAAAATTGTAGAAAAAAATTACATGACAGCGTATATAAATATTGAACTAATTTGCAGACTCTAACCAAAACTTGATTTTGCACAACGCCATTCACGCAATCCCTCAAAGGGCTTCACATCAAATCAACCAACTTCGGGGGATTTTGGGGGGGCAGGAGGGGCTAGAGGGGGCTGAGTGCCCCCCACGCAGTCAAACCCCCCCCATTGCAAAATTCGTATGGTGAAGATGTCACATTTAACACCGGTGGTGGTTTCGCTTCAAGGTTCGCCAGCTTGGAGAGCAGCCACAACCGATTACAGCCTTTTTTTGTCATTTGCATGGGAGCTCGAGCGGAGCGAGGGCATGAGAGTCAGAACAGAATGAATGATAAAAGACAAAAGCAGATTGTCCTTCCTAATTCTGGTCTTGTAAAGTCTTTTTTTTTACCTTGACTGTCGTGCCCCCCCCCCCGACACCCCATCACCGACCGCCATCTACTTAATCAAGGTCACGCTGCAGGGCTATTGGGGTTAACACGTAGGCTTTCGCGACAAATATCATCCATATTAGAGGTTTTTTGGGGTTAGATTGCGTAAATATATAAATGTGTCGTTAAACCCGCCACCACGTGACACAGCCAACTGGTAAGGGTTGTTGCGGCTTGGCTCTCCAACACACCGGCGTGCTGTACTAGCGACGAATTGGCACTTCCTGTTTACGTGACAAACCTTACTAGTTGGCTGTCGGGTGGTGGCGGGTTTTAACGACACATTTATATATTAATGTTAGCTAACCCAAAAAATTAAATAAATGAAAAAAACTAAATTTATTTATTTTATTTTATTTTGTACCTACGTGACTTTACCGAAAAAAAACAAAGAGTATGAATCCTTGCAGTCACGAAAGCTTCAAATCTAGAACTAACCCAAAAAAACCTCTATTATGGAGGGCTATCGGGGTTAGTGGTTCGTCTGAACGGCCGGCTGTAAGGTCTGGTGGTCAGCACACGTTGTTCATTGCTCGATTACCGCGGCCGCCAGATGACCAGCGCAGAGAATGACCAATGGGGGACATCAGCCACGCCTCTTGCGTACACTCTGCAGACCCTGCGGTGCGATCGACTGTAAGATTAGGGCCACTGTTTGCTGGTACTATTGTCACAATGTAGAACTATAACAATTGCTGGCAGAGGGAAAAAAATTAAAAAGTGTGAGAATTATATTCTATTCCTGCGTATGGCAATATGTTCGGGAGCTAAATGCCAATGTCGAGGTCTGCTAGCTACGAGAGGGCTTCATTAGAGGGTCCGTGTCGCTTTGCTATTCCTCCGGTGAACGAGTGCAGACGACAGTGGTTTGCTATATGGTCCGTAGTGAGAATGTATCACTTTTCTTACGTAACTTTGGCTTTGCAAGTCTCCCAACAAGTGACATTAATCAATCAAACGAATGACCTTAATAAAAAAAAATATTTTTAGCCTTCACAATTTCATACATTAAATGCCCTGCCTCCGTTCTGTCAAAGTGACATTAGTTACCCAGAGGCAGCTCAAATTCTGTGCACTGTCTCCTCGTGAGACATCCGTCCCAGCAAGATCTACATCGCTCACAGGGAGGCGGGCGGTGACAAAACCACAATTGGACGGAACGTCACTTCAAGATTCGAGCAACCCAACTTCGACAAAGGGGCAACCTCGCTCCGTCAAAGGAATCTCCCGTTGTCCGGCGAGCTGGAAACGTCTGCGACTCGTACGTAACGGCAAATTGTCCCCGCAAGAAGTGAAGAATAATACGTTGTAGCTACTGATGGGAGGAAGGAGGTATTTTCTTGACTTGCCAAAAGTTCTTCATTTGATTCTGGGCACACATAGGAAAAAGAAATTAAAAAGAAAACCCTTGAGGAATGGTGGGTGGGTGGGTGGGTGAGTGAGGGGGGAGGCACAGTGACACTTGGATGGGTGGGTGGGGGGAGATGCAGTGACACGTGGGTGAGTGGGTGGGTGGTGGAAGGGGAGACACAGTGACACTTGTGTGGGTGGGAGGACGACGCAGTGACACGTGGGTGGGTGGGTGGGAGGGAGGAAGACGCAGTGACACTTGCTCCTTTACACATTTCCTCCAGGCTGAAAAAAAAATGCGTGCACCCAAATCCCGTGGCTCATTAATGCTTCTCAAACGCGCCCCACCCCGCTTCGAGGCACGGCTGAATGCTGCGACAACTCTGCGCGCCAACGAGAGTTGTCGCTCTAATGAGCGTCCGTGGGCCCTTACAAACGCCTTCTCAGAGCCCCCCGGGGGGTGGGGGGGGGGATACCCAAACCGAGAGGCTACGCCGCCGAGTCTCGCCGTTCGTTTCAAAAAGGGATATCGCTCGAGACGTTTTTTCGCCAATCGCAATGTAATGGGTCGCCTGGACAAAGTCACGCACACGCGGGTAAAAACTAAAACTAAAGAGGGGGTCCAAATAGAGAACAAGTCAGAAACCTACTTGCTGTACTGCACCTCTGGATGCTTTATTGCTCCACAGGTGGGGGGCACCGCAAGAGAAATGGGCTTCCTGCGCAGGGTGGCAGGGCTCTCTCTCTCCGGCATCGGCTGAGAAGCATGGCTTTCGGCCGGAGGCTCAAGTCGGCCCTATTGAGCGCAGAGCGAAGCCAGCTACAGTGGATGGGTCATCTGCTAAGGACGCCGAAAGAAAGATTCCCCCGGGGGACGGGCAAAAGTCCGAGAAGCTGCCCGCGATGGCGCTGGAAGGACCGGCGTGGTGTGTCTGGCCGAGGGGAGAGACCGGCGATCCGGGAGCCACAGTTGACGCCTCTGGCGGAGTGCAGGGCAGGATGGAAGAGGGCCTTGGTGGAGTCGCTGACCCTGTGACCCGATTTAGTTTGGAAAAAGCGGGCCGATATTGTTTGAGGTGGGGGAACCGCAACAGGTATTATGTATGCCTCCTTCGCTGTGTGATCCACCAACCCCAAGTCCCATGTCACTTGACTACAGTCACGTGCCTCAATGTTTTCTGATGAATAATAGCACGATTCGTAGTCAGGCTGCTGTCGACCATTGTGTGGGTTTGTCTTGTGTTTAGCGAGTGTCCCTCCACCGCCCTGAAAGAGCCAATCGAAACAAGTTGTCACGTGAGGCAACAATGCCCATTGATTCGGTCTTTTAGCACACTGGAGGAAATTTCGATTTAAAGCTTTTGTGACTGCAGAGATTCATCTTCTTGGTTCTTTCGGTAAAGTAACGTAGAAGGGAAATAATAAAATAATAAAAATAAAACATAATAAAATTCTTCTCACGACGTTTCGGCCACAACGCAAGCAGCCGTCCTCAGGTGAAGAACAGGTCTTAGAGTCGCGAATTATTTAATAATGTTTTATTTTTATTATTTTATTATTTCCCTTCTACGTGACTTTACCGAAAGAACCAAGAAGATGACTCACTGGAGGAGTTGTTTTTAAAGAGCAAGACACATTTGCTGACACAGTCGCCTGGTGGAGGCTTCTAGTGTAACAATGGACATGATTCCTACACAGGGGGCAAAGCCAAATAAACTTATTATGAATCTAAATATCGGCCGTGAAAGACTACGTATGAAATCAATTAATAATAACACGTTTAAGATAACCTAAGAGGCATATTATTTTATGCATTTTGTGAAATAAATTTCAAATAAACTACATTATAATTCACTGTGTATCAAAAAAATTTAAATATTTTTTGTTCCTGGGTAGTCTAATTGCTTATGCTTCAAAATCACAGAAAAAGGCTATTATTCCCCACAAACTTTGCTTTTGTGACCAGGACAGTGATATTTTTAAATGTACATATTTTCAATGAGAAAACGTGTGCTTTTGTGTCATTCCTTCACATGAAGTGCTCGTCACAAAAGCAAAGTTTGTGGGGAATAATAGCCATTTTCTATACTTTTGAGGCATACAATTTGAAAATAACACTTACTACCCAGGAACAAAAATCGTGTTACATAATAATTATCAAGCGGCAGAAATGTAAAATACATCTGCAGTTATTATGGACCTCTAGATGATTGTGATTACTGGTTGTTGATCAGAGCTGACGTAATCTTTCACCTATAGATATTCACCAATTAATGCTGCAGAATTTCTGCAGAGAGAAATATTTTACGAATATATATTTTTTAATAAGACAGTGGAGCAAATTTCTATACTAAATATGTACAAGCAAGAGAGAGAACCATGCAATGTAAAGATACATGATTTTTGTGTGGAAATATGACAACTGCACTGTGATTAATTAAGATTGCACTGTGATTAATAATTAAAATTAAGATTGCACTGTGATCCGAACATTTTAAAAAAGGCAGCCATTTCTTCCAATCCTCTTAGGATATTTAACATTGCATAAATCAAACCAAACCAAACTATTTTTATTTTACCAGGTAAGGCCTACTGAGTGCTCTTTTTCAAAAGGGATCTGGCCATCACAAATGATAGCCCAACGAAGTGGCTTAATACGTGGATATTTATAGCAGCCAACTACTCTAGACGAATGTTGATTCAAAATATGGAGAGGTAAACCGGACGACCCAGAGAAAAATCCACGCGACCACGGGGAGAACACGCAAACTCCAAATATGCAGGCGTGCTGATCCAAACCACGACCTCCTGTATACCAGGCGAGGTAAGTTAACATGAGTGTGTGAAGCTGTGGCAAAAAAAAGGGAAAACTGGCGCAGCAGCAGCGACGGATGGGGTCTGGGTGGGCGCGGCACTCCGACGTGACACGGTTGCAAGCAGCTTCTGGACCAACGTGTGCCTCGCACGGAGCACGGCGACGTCAGCTAGAAAGTTGGCAGCCATGACAGCACCACCGTCAAGTAGGGGTGCGACAATGGCGGCAGCGGCAAGCTCCGTCTTACAAGGGTCGGCCTTTTCACCCGTTACAGGAAATGATGAAATAATTTAAATCGTCTAAAAAAAATAATGACATCTGGAAACTCCATTATTTCCCTCTGATGAAAGGATGCCATATGGTAGTGGTGGTGGTGTATAGATAGATGTACATATATATCTATCTCACTGGACCGAAAAATAAGTTTACAGAATTGGGAGATAAACAAAAAAAGTGTAATTCTTAAGCCTGCGTTTAGCTTGATTTTGTCTTTTCAAACTTACGAAATGTCGTGAATTGTTTAATTTAATTTTTACCTACGTGACTTTACCTAAAGAACCAAAGAGTATGGATTCCTGCAGTCAGGAAAGCTTCGTTACCAATTGAAGTTAAAGAATCCATCAAAAAATCATATATAAAGAAGCATACGTGTAAACTGTCTCTTGACTTCATTTGTATCATCATCAGCCATCGTCAATGCCCTGCGATGTAACGATCCGCCGAGCGTCTGCACATGAACTGATTTCATCGCTCTATCTTCTCGGTCGGCATTCTCGTGGGTACCGTTATACTCCATGACTGGCACTCCATTAATAATCTTATTATTATTTTGGACCACCAATATAAATTACTTCCCGTGAGAATTACCGATGCGTACTCAAGAACCTATTGGATATTTCATAAAAGAGAGATATCATTGTCGTTCATGAGTGACCATTAGAAATAGCAATCGACTCAAACGTAGAAAATACGCAATTAGCCTTCCCGGAGGAACGCTAATTACAGCGCAGATGTCAATTACGGAGAAACACCACACTTTCCCACGGGGCCCTTTTGCAAACCTTTCTTGGCAAAATGGTAAATTTAACACCGGCGGCAGACAGGACACAATGTTCTTGTGAAATAAAGATGCTCTCTTTGATTTAGAAAATTAAGAGTTGAGTCAAACAACAAAAAAGAGACAACCTAAAGATTCAAAAACACAATCAAGAAAGAGAAAAGTTTTTTTTGTTTCTTTTGACAACAACAAAACAAAGACAAAGATCCCCCGTATAGCCTGCAACAGACTGTTGGGGCAAGTGCATCCATGAAGGCCGGCACGGCACACGAGGGGGTGGGTGGCCAACACTACGCCCGGCCGCCTTTGTCTCCCCAAGAGCGATTTTTACACACCACACAAGGTACTCATTTGAGGCTGAGTCGACCTAGGAGAGGTCCAGGACCGGTTCAGGTAATCGTGACTGGTGTTGGCCGTGAGCGGGAATCGAACTCGCGTCTCCGCGTTCGTAACGCAGCGTGGCGCTGACACACAACTCCGATTCGCAGTAACATGGGGGGCAAATACACAAGTGTCCTATTTATCCGCGATTTGACTCCTCTTATCTGTGGGGGGGAACAAAAAATATGTTGTGGATAACCGCGGATTATAGCAACATATGGGGCCATGGACAATATGAGTATGTTGTTGCGGACCCTACAGCTGCCGCGGGTAATAGGGTGGCGGATAAAGAGGAGTTCTCCTGGGACAAGTTTCTGCCGACAGTTCCGCAGATGCTGCGCTTGACGATGCGCCTTGCAGATGCACCGGTGCAGTGAAACATTAAATAAATAACGTGTCTTATTCATGACCCGCGGTGCCATTTTTACAATACATTATTTACGTAACTTCACGTCAGCACACGCAATGTGATAACATGAAAAAGGGCCAGTATGTTTTTTTTAAAATATAAGAATTGTGTTGCGTAAAACATCCAATGCATTACCCTTTTGCGAATTCCCCTGCTCATTATCGTCGGCAGAATACGATGACTGCTCTTTAATCTTTCAGCGATGCACGCGTAGAAAGGGGAGCCGCCGTTTCCCTCCTCATCAACAATGCCGGGCACAGAGGCGTAATGTTTCACTGCGAGTAACAAATGTTAAGTCAATAATTTATGACAGCGCTTGCTAGCGAAGCGCCTATCTGGAACCTTGCCGACAAAAAGGCGAGAGACTGGCGAATCACTCGAGGGTTCCGGAGAAGTGCATCAACGCTGCCCTCCTTGGTGCGAAGATTTCCACGCGGAAATCCGCGGCCGCTACGAATCCAATTTCATCACCAGTCGCATCCCGACCGCGTCACACGTTGTGTCCGTGACGATGAGACGACATGTCCGCTTTGGAACTCTCCTAGCCATCAAGGACCTCGAGACATCGCCATAGGTCACACCCCATCGATTACCGGCATCTCTGTTTCATTGTGTTGGGCTTCATCGTCATTATCGGCAATGGTCAAGCCACAGCTGGGACAAGGCTGCCACCTCTCACGGCCCTGCGATGTAATAATCCGCCGAGCGCCCGCACGTGAACCGATTTTAGCGCTCCGTCTCCGTGGTGGTTCCCCAACTTTCGGACGTGTTCCATTCGTTGGCCGATGCTCAATCATTACTCCTGACCATCGGGTTTCATCGCTTCAGTGGCTATACATCGCATTTACATTACAGAGATGTGAACATCAAAACTAATGAATGCACAGATGGAGATTTTGCCCGCGCTTTGCTGTGCCGACTTGTCCTGTGCGAGCCAGAGTCAGGGCACCTCCTCGATTACCCGCTGGACCGGAGACATCGCGAAGTTCACGCAGCCCCCCAAACCCCCTCGCTCGCCTGACCACGGGCGTTTCCCACCGCCACCCCCCGCCGCTCTGCCTTCATCAGCCCTGTAAGGAGTCACTGTCTTGAAAAAATGTGCGCATTAGTGAAACGTGTCGATTTCCCCATTGGTATGCACAGAGTGTGTTTACATTCACGCCCCGGTGGGCGATGCGGACGTTTAAAGGGCCCAACTTCAGATGTGCACTGCTCCCTTTCCTGTGGCACTGTTTTAGAATTTGACATTTACTCCTTTTTTTTTTAACTTCGATGAAAGTCAACGGACTGTGCAGGAAACGCGACGATCCAAGTTGGAATCCCCGGTGCATGGGTAACATCAGTGGCGAGTGATATCTGTAACCCCCCCCCACCTCCACCCCTTCATCAACCCGTATTGACCAGTGTGGTGAAGTATGGTCCAACAACTTGCAATGCCTGACCCAGCAGGGGGAGGCTTTTATCAGGCAGTTTGGGCAACTGTGAACAACCCTCGACCGAAGATGCGGCCGCTCGCCTCCACAAGTGGAGCGTGAGGGAGCAGCCCAACTGGTGACCGTGGCCACCACCCGAGCCAGACGAGCACGCCCACGTGCCGAACACCTGGCCCCTAGGGAGATCCGTTCCCGGTCGCATCGCAACCGCTCACTCCGCCCTCGCCTGAAGCCGCTGAATGTATCGCGAACCTCGACATCGGACGAACAACAGCGGCCTCGCCAGCTATACGGAGAAGAAGAATCAGGCATTGGATTACCTAAATGAAACTATTTTAATTTTACCAGTTAAGGCCCCACTGAGCTACGTAGCTCTTTTATCAGAAAAAGATCTGGCCACAAATGACAGCTCAACGAAGTAGCTTAGCACGTGGAAATGTATAGAAGCCAAATACTCTAAACGTATTTTTTCTAATTTGGAGGGAAAAAACCGGAGGACCCGCAGAAAAATCCACGCGACCACTGGGGAGAACATGCCAACTCCAAATACACAGCAGGCGTCAGGGTCGGATCGAACCCACGACCTCTTCGAGACCAGGCGAGGTAGTTGACATCCAGCCACCGCGGCACCCAAATGTGCCTGAAGAAAAACCGTACCCCACACTCCGCCGTGACAGCGCAAAGGGTTTCGTACCAGATACAGCTGCTTCCAGAGCACCCCCCATTCCTTGAGAGTCGAGGTCACTTCCAGCACAGTCGAGTCCTCCAAAGGAGCAGCCACCTCTGACTTTCTGCACACGGAGGTGGGGGGGGGGGTTGGGGGCGACATGTACGGCGTGGCAATGAAACAACAGCGCTGCCTCATCCCTCACTCGCAGGGCTCGTGCACCGAGCGACAGGGCATTTTCCGCGCCTTGCAGAGGTTCTAGACCAGCGGCCGTCCTGGTTAATACTGCGGGTGTATGGACGAATAAAGCTCCCTCCCTTCAGTCAAATAATAGTCCGCTATGCTATTCCTAAGAGAGCAGGCCAAGCGGGCCAGCGTCACGGTACACATTTTACAAATATGAAAAGCATCATTGTACTGCAAATCTATGCTCCCACGTCCATGCTGCCCACCTTGACAATCCCGCACTGACCGGCGTGCAGACGTGCGGTCAAATAATGCCTCAAACCCATGCGGCATGAGGAGGCCCTCATCCAGCAGCGGATTGCAGGAATGGCTGTGCGCAAATTTGCACACGTTGTATCACGACGAAAACAATCGATGTTGTTCATCGATGGATAGGTGCAGACCTACTGCCTACCCTCTGTTGTTGACGAACGCCTTCTTCAGGTAGACGTAGTTGGCAGGAAAGATGCCCTGTAGAAAAATAAAAGGTAAACTGAAAATATGAAAATGTCAAGGAGATAATCTATTTTTTTTGCCTCAAATTATGCTGTAGTCTCAGGAAACAACACGGCGCGTTCGTCAATAACACCGCCATCGAAAGGGTATAACAAATACGTAAAGGGTAAACTTGCGGGCAATGGGTCCCTCTTTGTATCAGAAGATGCCCATTGCCTGAAATGTCTCCTCTTATATACTTTGTTTCCTTCAGCACAGTCTTATTAAGGGGTGTGTTGAGTTTTTGTTATTTGTGCACCGCTGGCAATGCACCATAGCAAAAAGATGACAAAACGCAGTTTGCGATGATAACCTCCGAGCGTCTTGTTTGTGATCACATTAAAAAAAGTATCCGTTGCAAGTTCAGCGCTCGTAAATGCTCGCGTTGAAGACAGGTCAGACACTCGTGGAGAGCGCGTCGATCGCCTTTCCGTTCGTTCCAACTCGCGCACACCAAGCGCAAACTTTGAGAAGAGCGAGCGACAGAGAAGCGCAGCAAAGCACACCTGTGCTGTTTTTTTGGGGTCAGATCGCGTAAATATATAAATGTGTCGTTAAAACCCGCCACCACCCGACACAGCCAATTGGTAAGGTTTGTTGCGTAAACAGAACGTGGCCAATTCGTGACCAGTACAGCACACCGGTGTGTTGGAGAGAAAATCCACAACATTTACAATCTGAGTTCAACGCTTCGCCAGTAATTACAACTAGCTTCATTGGGCGGACAGCCTGATTTACGCGATACAACCCCAAAATAAAACCTACATTGTTGATGATATTGATCGCCAATGGCGGAGCCAGGATTTTCAGGTAGGGGGGGCAACCCCTCCAGCAATGAAAAATGATAGAGGAGTTGTTAGTAAATAAGGACTTGTCCTTGCTTCTTATTCGACGCGTGTGCGGAGATGGCACAACCATCGATCGAGTGTCGAATTCGAACCATGTGCGATTGGCATCGCGCTCGCTGAAGGTATACCGTGTACTGTAAATGCAACTGCGCACAATTCTGTGAGTCACTTATAACCGCTTTGCCGTTACTTATTGCCAATTATGGATTCAGACTATTGTCCTATCATCTCATAGAGTCCCTGGCACGTAATAATATGCTACACAGTGGCAGTAGGAGTCGCAAAATGCAGATTTATTACTAATAAACCCCAATGATCCGATCGAAATTAGGGATTTCGATCGGATCATTGGGGGGGCACGTGCCCCCCCCCCCCACTGGCAGTGTTGGTCGCGAAAGCCGACACGTTAAAGTACACCTGAGCGTTTTGCCGAAGCGCCCGCGAAAAATACCCTGCGCACCGACGACTCCACTCGCGGTAGACACAGCAGAACAACATGCCTGCCCTGCATTAATATTCCGCAGGCTCAACACACGGTTGTACAAAGATTAAAAAAAGTACGAAAAGTTTTAACTTTCAGAAAAATATTGCCCGTTTTGTCCGAGAAGGATGAGCATTTGCCCACCAGCTCATCTTTACAACCGACTGAATGATCATATTTTATTTAGGCCCTCTGGATCGCTGATAGAGAGAAAAAGTACGTACAGTGTTATTGTGTAAAGAAAAAAAAGCCTAAAGGCTTCGATCCAGTAGAACAGAAGTCTCACAACCACTTATCGAGGGCACACAAATAGTTACGAGTTTATTTAACCTTGCATTTGAAGGGGAGCGGTAGTGCTGCTCTATCGCTCATCTCAGCCGAGTTTAGAGATTCAATTGGTGGTCAAACCATCAGGACTTGCCCACGGCAGTTCAGCTGGATGGCACGATGGAGCTTGATTATCCCCATCGCGACATTTTTTGGCGTGAGAAACGTGCTATGGCAGCTGCCATCGTCATTGACGTGCCTATTATATCAAATAATAATTATAATAATAAGTCCTTTGGTGACTCTCAGACTGCAGGGAAAAAAATGTATATTGTTCCATGGCTGCCATTTGATATGAATGGAAATAACTTAAAAATATATGCATTTTTAAGTTATTTGAATCGGCACTAGAGATTTTCATATTTTCTGGCTTAAAAAGTGTTTATGTAATGAGATAAAGAATCTCACGAAAATGACCACAATGTTATTTCACCGGAGCTCCGTGATGTGTTTTGGGGTTTTACTCGGCATGACGTGACCCAATTTTTCACTGCACGAGCTGGGAGCTTTCGATGTGAAGCTTCTTTCGTGACTGCAGCAGGGATTCATCTTCTTGGTTCTTTCGGTAAAGTCACGTAGAATAAAATAATAAAATAATAAAAATAAAACATAATAAAATAATTCTCACGACGTTTCGGCCACAATGCAAGCAGGACGGTTGCTTGCGTTGTGGCCGAAACGTTCTACGTGACTTTACCGAACAAACCAAGAAGAGCTGGGAGCTACTTGAGAAACGGAGTAATTCAGTTCGGGAAGAAGCTCCCGGAACGTGCAGCGAAACTTTGTGCATCGAACCGTAACAATCCCGACAGGCATTGGAGAGCTTTACGGCACAACCGCAAAGTATGAGTGTAAATGATCAGTATTATCCCATCGCGGTGAGCATATAACCCATGTTGAAGAGTAACCTATCCTGATAGAGATTTTTGTTATTTCGCATAAGCTTACCTTGACTTCTGAATTTCTGACTGAAAATCCTCTGTACCAGCCTGGAAATGCAAAAGAAAAACCAAAGGTGTCATCAATAAAATAACAGGTAACAAAAATAATCTAAACATCAACATTCACCATTACAATGAGCGTTTATAATTTCGTAAATATGTAACTAAACATGCCATTCGCAAGCGCAATTTACATGAGAAAACCAATACATAATTTGACAGTGGTTTGAGCTAGGTCTATAAAACTACACACTCACACTTCATTGTACGAAGACTCTATCCCACGAGTAGGCCTCGGCAATGTAAGGTAAATTACCTTTTTTACCGGGTAAAAGGGTAAAGGTAAAGGGTAAAGATGTCGACATGCCAAGGCGTAAGGTAAAAGGTAGGGTAAAGGTAGGCTCGTTGTTTTTACCTTTCAACTTTTACCTTACCTTGCCGAGGCCTACCCACGAGTCTCATCCCTGTAACCCTCCACATGCCCACCAGGGTGTTTGCGACACACACCGATAAATGCTTCTGTTTCGCGCTGCCGAAGATCAACCGAGCCGATGCTCCGACCACCACATTCAAAGGTTAGTACAATTATTATTATTCTTTATTCGTGGGAAACCGGGGAGTGGCAGCGCACACTGCGCTGTTGAATCCGGTGAGCCGAGTTTCATTCCGAGCCATGGCTAACATCGCTGGACCAGTCCCGTGTGCCCCTTCTCCTCGATCCACCTCATCCGTTCAAAAGAGAGCGGAAAGATGAGCGTGCTTGCTCCGTGTCACTGCCAGCAGAAGGGCCTCCATGAGAGGACGCTCTGGAGAGCTCCTGCAAAGGGGCACTTCTTTTGGGCTACTCTTTCACGCTGTTGCCAGACGTGTTGGAAGAGCCAGGAGTACCCACGCTTGTGTGTGGTGGGGTTAAAATTCCCAACAGCAGCAGCAACAACAACAACCACACAATATGGACGGCGCCGGTTTGGGAAGACCTTCATTCACAAGTCGATCGATCGAGGCAACGGCTTGATGATGACGATGATAATGCGAGGCAGCAGGCCGGAAGGCGATCTCAGTTGCGGGCCGGCAAAGGAAGAGGCGAGCCCGGCAGAGTCAGCCGCGTGCGTGCACGCGCTCAGGAATTAGGGCTCCGCGCGTGCCACAACGCATTAGCTCTCGCCGCTCGTTGATTATTCGTTTATTAGTCTTGCGGTCCACTTATATTTTCGATGACGAATACAGGAAAAGGGTGAGCTGCGGGGTACGCAGTGTCCAGACGCCCGGCATCAGCACGCGTAACAATAGGAGCCCTCCCGCCCCGAAAGTTACAATCTGGGACAACAACAGAAAAGCCAGAGAAAGGATTGTCGCTCATTTCAGTCAGTGCCCGTGCCATTCGCCCCCGCAGAGAGAGGCAGAGAGAGAGGAAGGGAGACTGGCGGCCTGGCTGCGGTTATACCGACGCCACCGGGGGCGTGGAAGCGCCGAAGGGGACGAACACGACGAGGGCAGGCGACGTTTCCCCCCAGCCCCCCCCCCCCCGTTCATCTCTCGCGGGCGCCCGGATCGGCACGCCGAGACAATTTCCTCCGTGGGGAGGGGTGGGATTCGGGTGACACCGGAGAATGACAGAGCGGCCCCCCCCCCACTGTACATCCTATTACGGCGGATGATGGATGCATGGCACGGACGTCGATTTTATTTACGCTCCCTAAATTTGAAAACATGATAATATTAGTCTCGAAGGCCAAAAGCCTGATGGCAAAAAAAAATATTCGTGTTATTTACGTGTGAAGACAGAACGGAGGTCTGTTTACGTGCGGGATTAGCCGCGGCGATCCACAACGACACATCCGAAATCGGTGAATACAAACCCAATATTCGTGGTCAAAATCTGAAAAATGCAATACCTAACAAACAAATAAAATCAGAACATTCGTCCCTAAAATCGACTGTACACACTCACCTATTATGCACGGGTGTGGAGCATTATGAGAAAAAGCACATGCCATGTGAGCAGAATTCAATTATGTGTCTCCACATATGAATACCAAATGTTTGAAGCCATCGACCAATTGGGTTTCCAGATAAATGTCATCTGGCAGAATTTGCTTAACCGAGCAAACTCTGGAGCAGTTTTGACTTGATGTGCCTCATCGGCAGTCAGGCATGTTCAACGAATGCTGCTGGATTACCACCACCAGATGTCATTGGCAGAAGCGTCTCCATACAAAAGCATCGTAATCCAGCAGCATTTGTTTAGCAAGCACGACGAGAAGACGCAAGTCAAACCCGAATGGGCAAAACTGCAATTCATGAGGTCTGTTGCCAGCAGCGTGGTCACTTGTAACATAATGTATTCTTCCCTGTAAGAACAACAACAAAAACACGCAACTCTTCAAAGCCTATAGTTCAATGTGACTCAGGTTTGATTTCCACCCAGTCAATTAAATTAATACTTTTAATTTCATTACAAGATTTTATTAAAGGTTATAATGCTGAGAGGGGGGGGAGCTCCTCTTGCAGTCCATTGTCTGAAACCGCTCCTGGCAAATAACATCTTGACAGGAGCAGATATAATGTAAAACGTGTACAATTTATAGACTGCCATTGTGAAGTGGAAAGACTCAATGTTTGAACATCGAACTGAATTGAACTGCATAATAAAAAACAATACATATCTGGGCCCTGCAATGTTTATGCGCAGTGCATTCGTTTCTCCCGTATCACCAAGGCGATGATTTATTTAATCCGGGCGAGTGAGCGGAGAGCGAAAATCGAGAGCGGGTGTTTCTTGATGTGCCACGCGGTTTAGACCTGTATCTCTGCACCCGGAGCACTATCGGCGCAGCTGCAGACATCGCAACGGTAAAACTAAATGTTGAACGTGCACGCGCGCACACAGCAGGGTCTTCGACTCCGGCAACAGAAATTTATTGGAGAAATGCAAGAGGAGCTTTGCCGTTCGTTTGTCAGGTGGGCAAAAACCAGAGGTGGGACAAAGTCATTGTTATGCAAGTCCAAGTCGAGTCGCAAGTCATCAAATTCATGACTCGAGTCTGACTCGAGTCCAAGTCACATGACTCGAGTCCACATCTCAGAGGTGGGACAAAGTCATTGTTATGCAAGTCCAAGTCGAGTCGCAAGTCATCAAATTCATGACTCGAGTCTGACTCGAGTCCAAGTCACATGACTCGAGTCCACACCTCTGGCAAAAACACGAGGGTTAAAACACGTTGCGGGCACACGACCTTGATTCTGACTTAAAAAAAAAAATCTTACTTATACTCTTAACCAATTGTGTGAAAGGTATCACCGTTAAAGCAACGATCTCCTGCTCAAACGAGCGTGCCCGCTGTGCTCACCTTCCCGTTTGCAGCCCCAAGTTAATGGTGGGAAATTCCACATTGTTATGGCGGGAGAGAATCTCATAGTGGGAGCACCGCTGTTCACTTCCGCACGACATTGCTACTCGCATGATCATTTCCGGGAGCATGACGGGGCAGAATCAGGTCCAACTTTCGAACTCCGAAAAGTTCACTATACCGCTGAGCCACCTGCCTGGTTTAATCATCATGCCGTGGCACCAGTAACGTGAGACAAAGTGTCCGTTCGGAACTCTCGCAGAGCAGTGAATAAAGTGTCATTTCAACTATCCCTTCAAATGACCATCTTCTTATCCGTATCTCCAACAAATGTTTTGTTTGTTTTTGTTTTAGACAACCCATTGGGACCCACGGCCTTCTGGGAGTGCATCATTCAGCAGCGTTAATTCAGGCCAAGTAAACTCTGAACTGGTTTCAACATAGAGTGTCTCAACAGCCATCAAACTTGCTAAAACATACTTGACTTTTTTTTTACGTGGAGAGAGACATATCGAGGACATCTAGTGCCCAGTTACCTGGTTTGTTACTTATACTGCATTCTACACAATGACACACAAGGGGTGGGCACACTTTTCCTCCATACTTTGTCCTGGCTACAATGAAATGTTCACAGTTTTTCAGTGAAAATACTATTTAACCCGTAGGCTTTATGAAAAGACAATGTTCACGTGATTGTTTTTGTAATTGCAGGTGTCGAGACCTTGGAACCATCGATTCTAACTAATCTTTTTTTTTTACCAGATAAGGCCCACTGAGCCATGAGCTTCTTTTTCAGAAGCGACCTGGCCACAACTGATAGCTCAACGAAGTGGCTTATCACCATGTGGAAATATATAGCAGCCAAATAATCTAACCCTTATGTTTCTAATTGTGAAGGGAAAAACCAGAGGACCCGGCGAAAAATCCAAGCAACCATGGGGAGAGAGACACGCAAACTCCAAATATACAGGCGTCAGGGTTGGAATCGAACCCACGGACCGCTTGCATACCAGGCGATGGAGTTAACATCTACGGCACTGCGCTTGATAGCTCAGTTCAGTCATGGGTGGCTTAAAGCAGGATTTGGATCCAGTCAGTATCTCGGCAATGCCGGCTCGGCGTTCTGACCCCCGATCCATCCTGGCCACCCCTTCAATTACCTCCGCACTGGCAACGGTGTCGAGGCACGAGCGCTGAAAATAACCGTCCGCTAATGCCCAGTGTAAACACAACGGCGGTGTTTGTGGACGCGTCGATCCGCTCGCTCCCGTTGCCAGCGACATACATAAGGCTGAGCCCCTTCCAGGAAAGAACGCCGAGAGGTCGGCGGAGCAGCTCTTGAGCGTCCGCATGGCCGATTCTGTGCGGGTTATTTAAGGGAACGTGCGAAGGGGGGTGGTGGGGGGGGCGGCTTGGACAGGGCGCATTGCGAGAAAGGAACGGCGGCCGACGGCGAAGGGACGCGGCGGCCGCGGAGGTGCAGCGGCGAAATCGACTCGCGTGCGCAGGAGCGAGACGGGTGGAGGCTTTGCTAGAGGATTTTTGTTTACGGACGGTCATCGTATGTGGGGGAGGAGGCTGGGGGGTGCAATGTATGTACGTATGTTGAACTTCTTTCGCACCGTTACGTAGCCAACCGTCCTAATCGGAGGTGTGACTATGGGAGGATTCATAGTTCATCATCATGGCAATGATGATGAACTATTGAATTCTGTTTGTTAAAGTCAATGTATACAAGTGTGATGGTGGTCTTTGAGATTGAATCACTATAACTGTATCAACTCACACGGAGACCCTCAGTCTCACATAAATCCCCACAGACTGATGCGTAGACCCATCGACTCACACAGAGCACCACTCACACAGATCCCCACACACTTACGTGGAGACCCGTGGACTCACACACAGAACCAAAGACTTGCACACAGACCCATAGATCTTGCAGACACACAGAGACCTATGCTCACACAGAGACTCACAAACTCATACATAGGCCCATAGACGTCTCAAAGAGACCCATGCACTCACAAAGATCTCCACAGACTCACATGTAGACCCATACGAAGGAACGTGACCACGTATGCCTGTTTTTGTATTGTTTTGTTCATGTTTTCTCTGCTTTGACCAGATTTCTGCAACCAGGCCCCCATCGAAAATGAGCATTTATTGCCCAATGGGTTTTACCGGTGCCAAAATAAAATCTGCAATACAGGTGATGACTTGGGATTCCATGTAAGTTTCAGTGCCGTAGCATGAAGTAAGATCGTATGCTTTAATCACACGCATTGTTCATGGTCTGACAATGAATCCCCACTCACTGTCTGATGCCAATCACTACGGCATGCGCATTCGACCGTCCGCCGTTTCTGCAGTCAGTATTCTACATTGCAATGTAAAGAAAAACCTCCCACGTGCTTACAACTACTCTGAACACACCTCTGTTCTGTGCTTCTACATACAAATAAAAGAAATGTTTTTAGCCATCAGCCCAGTAAATTTGTAGACAAATATTTTCCAGCGGCATTTTGCTCAAGAAAACAAAACTCCCAGCCGGTTGCGACCTTCCGGGACTCAACAGCAGTCAGGCTTCCTAAACAAATGCTCTTGGGTTGCCCAGATGTTATAGTTAAGAGCATTTCACACCTCCAATTAGCACGGTGGCCTACGTACGGCGCCCAAAGAAGTTCAACGCACATACACTCCATCCCGACTGTGGCGATCCGAGCAACGTCTGTTTCACGGGGCCTGACTCTTGTGTTGAGACCCGAAAGGTGCAAAAAAAACCAGCGCAGATTTTGCTCTTTTCAATTTAAAGCTTTCGTGACTGCAGGGATTCATCTTCTAGGTTCTTTCGGTAAAGTCACGTAGGAGGGAAATAATAAAATAAAAAAAATTCAACATAATAATATAATTCTCACGACGTGAGAATTATATTATTATCTCACGACGTGAGAATTATATTAATGTTTTATTTTTATTATTTATTATTTCCCTTCTACGTGACTTTACCTAAAGAACCAAGAAGACAGATTTTGCTCGTTCAAACAAACGCTGCCGCACATAGCTTCCTCTGGAAAGGCACGTGTGAAGGAGACTCTGGGCGTGGCTTCGCCTGCCACTGGCCACTCGACAGGCGATTTCCCCCGTCGACTTCGCGATTTCTAATGAAAAGCAGCAGGCCGAAGGACCGAAACTGATTGTTTTCATTCACACGTGGCGACACGGAGTGTGGAGAAGTATTTGCCTCGTGTATCCTCACGTCCACTTTCTCGCCGAGCATGCGAGGCAAAAACCCGCGGTGACACGGGGAGGGGGGGTTGGGGGCCAACGTAGCTATTATCATCCCCGCGGCCCTGTTGACAAGTCAGTTCAAGCGCATTTGATGGGCCGTCGTTGTGTCGTTGAGATTTTACGACGATGATTAAACGCCCACACCCCCCCACCACCACCTCCTCCGGCTAATCATGCGCGCATCTGCTGCAGCGCAGAGCCCGCTAACACTAAATTTCAGCATTTACGGCGCAGCTGCCGTTGTGTGTGTGTGTCCCCCCACCCCGCGCACGCCCCCCACGTAATCGGAATGGATGGCGTGACCGCTCACCATGCATAGGTGGTAGAGAAAAAAGATCAACAGCCACAGACCTGCAAACATCCCTTGCTGTGACCGATGCTACCAAATGCGTTTTGATGGAATCATACAGGATGGGCTAAATATCATCAGATCTCAGACGTTGAGCAGTGTTGGCCGGTGCTTCGACGAGTATTTTAAACTAAACTAAAGCTATTTTGTATTTCACCAGGTGAGGCTCACGGAGCTATGTAGCGCTTTCTCACGAGCCACCTGGCCACACATGATAGTTCAGCGAAGCAGCTTATCATGTGGACATTTATAGCAGCCAAATGCTCGAAACGCGTGTTGGTCATAAATGTGAAGTGAAAAAAACTAGGGACCTGGAGAAATATCCACGCGACCATGAGAACATTTAATTTTCAAATATACAGCTCGTCAGGGTCGGGATTGAACCTACGAATTCCTGTATACCAGGCGAGGTAGTTAACATCTCACCACCGTGGGTGACCAGCAGGGCTTGTGCGATGTGTTGTCAGTGGGTTTTCTCCAGGAACTCCAGTACATTAAGTCAAACACTCATTATGCGAATGAACCACACATCCCAATGAGAAGTCACGTGGTGTAAGAGTCTTCAGACTTTAATTAGGATTTCTTGAGCAAATAAGTGGAATAATATTAATAGTTTCCTTGACTTAAACTTCTATCGGCACTGACTTTACATGTCCTTGAACCGGCTTATTAAAAGTGCAGGCGTCTGTGTATGTGTAAAGTTGGGAGCGGGAGTGGAGTGGTTATCGCACTGCGCTACCAACCTGGCCAACCGAGTTCGATTCCTGTTCACGGACAACACCAGTGACGATTTCTCTGAATCGGTCCTATGTCTCCCCTAGGTCTACTCAGCCTAAAATGAGTACCTAGTGCGGTGTGTAAACATCGCCACTGGGGAGACAAAGGCGGCCGGGCGTGGTGCTGGCATCCCACCCCCGTCGTGTGCCGTGCCGGCCTTCATAGGTGCTCGCTAACAGCACTTGCCCCAACAGTCTGTTAAGGCTTTGCGGGATATATGTTTTCCCTTTGTATTTGTACAGCACACACACGCGTGCACGCAGCTCTGTCGGGGTTTACTGTGAAATCAGCAGCAGCTTTCTCCAGTGGCATGTCACTTCTTCAGGTCCATCTACCGGGGGAGGTTTGGCGGGACTGTGCATTGGTAATTGGGGAGCGGACACAAGAGTGCCAGAGCTGATTTGGCACAAGCAAAAATCCACTGGGCAAACCTACTACACCACGTGACAGATATTGGTTTTACGCATATATGTGTTGGATGTATCATCACATCACACCCACGGAATATATTAGATATAGTTAAGATAATGTTACGTAAAACTTCATTGGTAAAGATATAATTTGAATGTAATAAAAAATGTTTTTTAATGCAATGGAAGCGATTATTAAAACATTAAATGCAACTGTTTAAAGTGGCATTACACATCATTAAAATGAAGTCACGTAAAAGCACTTACTGCACTGGGTAATTGATTTAATGACGTCCCATGGAATCATATTTTGAGATCAATTAGACGTTTAAAAAAGTAGCCAGGCCGAATTTTCAGATTTTTTTGTGGGACTAATCCTAAAATCAGGAACATGTCACTATTATGTACACATGTATACGTCTCATCACAGCCAAGTCTATTCACGTTCATGTAAAAAAAAATGAGGGGGTGCCCATTAATTTTGGTGGCCCAGAGCCATTGGTGGAAATTCCAATTATCCCTATGAAAACGAATTTCTTTCGAACTACTTTTGATGTGTTAGTTTGCTGTCCTTCCCCTGCGCCCTCTGATTAGCACAATTGGGTACGTACGGTGCAAAAGAAGTTCAACATACACACATGTAAGGGACCGCATGTACAAATATATGCCTAAAATGTTGCACTGGTTATAAACGATGGGTGATTGGTTAGCATACTTAGCTATAACCTTGCGACCTAAGTGTTCTTCCCCACTCTGGCTAATATCGGTGCAAATTGGCATCTGAGACTGTACTGGGCACTGCCAACCACCCCTCACCAACCCGCACTGAGCAGAATGGTGAAGTATGGTCAAATAATCACGATGATCAATGCGGCGTGGGTGGGAAGGCCTTCATCCAGCAGTGGATCAAAAGCGCTGTAAATTATTAAGGTGTTTTTTGCTTAATTTATATATGATGCATGTTAATTATTAATTGGTAAATATCAAATGTGAGGACTCTTGGGTAGAAATTCTAAAATGTCACTTTGAAGCACGTAAGTGAGATGTATGACGTATCATATTAAAGTATCATTGCTCATCCAATTAGAGAAAATTAAGATAACAACAGCAATATGGTATTCAAGTCTTTGTAAGGTTTAAATGCTAAACACATCAATTATGGAGGTTGTACACACTGTATTTGGATCCTCTGTGTGTTCAGATTTTTTGTTTAAAGGAAATTGGCCTTCATGAATAATTTAACCCGCAGACTTTTGTTCACTACACGATTGCATCACCGCTAAGCACTATGCTAAACACCTACTTGGACAATAATTCTTCATAATGTGCAGATAACTCTCAATTATCTTGGGTAATGGCGGTGGGGTGGGTGCAGTTTCCACATTTTAAACAAATGCAGGGTTAATGCAAAACACATGCAAATTAGGCTATGGAGTGGTATTTATTGTCTACCGTTGTGGAATGTGGGTGAAGGTGCAGGATGCGTCGTCTGTCTTTACCAAACGTTCATCAATTTGCTTCGAGTTTTTAAAGTTTATTTTGTTTCACCAGGTGAGAACGCTCGAGGGAGCACAAAAAAGGCCCTCATTTGCCAGCGTGACCCCCGGTGAGAGGGGTCACCAAAATGACAAAACCAAACCAAACATCTGAAGAAAAATAAATTGCGTCTATCACGCGAGGTATTGAAAACATTGCCAACGTCATTCGCTGCAGTGTGAATCGGCTCGGGCAGATTATCTCTCCGCATTGAACGGTGCAAATTACGAAGCGAAACCTCCACACGAAACGTAAACATTAAACGGACGTAGGGTGACTGTAGCACCGTCGTGTAAAGAAATACGGGTAGGGCACGTGTCAAATGCAATGGAAAGTTTAGTAACCACAAATAATCGACAGTTTTGCCAACTTAACGACGTGGTGGCAGCCACACGGGAACTTGAATCACTCACCGACCCCCGACGAGTGAGCAGGCAATAATTAAATTAAACGTGCATAAACGTGAACATATCTCCATATACATAAAATGCAAAGTTGTGAATATGTGTGTCTGTTCAAAATGTTCCGTGTACTTCCCGACATGCAACAAACTGCAAATGTGCCATGTGGGTACTTTCCAGACTGTGCACCATGCAAACATTATTAAAATACACTTTTGGTTTTTTTTTTTGGGGGGGGGGGGGGGGAGCTCAATAATGCTTATATTTTTTGCACAGCAAGTGAGCTGTGACGTCAAATCTGTCACGTGACCCGCGCATGTGGAGGCGTAACGCATTGTAGTGTAGTGGTTAGTGCGCTGCGCTACGAACCGAGTTCGATTCCCGCTCACGGCCAACACTGGTGACAATTATTTGAACCGGTCCTGGGCCTCCCCTATGTCGACTCAGCCTCAAACGAGTAACTGCTGTGATGTGTGAACATCGCCTCTGGGGAGACAAAGGCGGCTGGGTGTGGTGAATCCAAGTCCCGGGCGAAGCCGGGTAGTATAGCTAGTATTTAATATAATTGAGAGTTAAACCGTATTTTGTTCTGACCCCGGCGAGTGCATAGGTGAGTGCAGAGGGACGGCAGCCTGTGGCACCGCATTACGCGTGCGGCTCTTCAAAAGGGTCGGCTTGCTTCGTGACTCGTATGCACGGTGCATTGTTGTGAGTTTTTGTTTTACTGAACTCGAAAATTGGTCCTCCTTATATTGGTTGCCAACCCCTGACCATGGGAGTCCAGTTTACTACGGAAGTTCAGTTTATTATGGGAGTCCAGTTTACTACGGAAGTTCAGTTTACCATGGGAGTCCAGTTTACTACGGAAGTTCAGTTTACCATGGGAGTCCAGTTTACTACGGAAGTTCAGTTTACTATGGGAGTCCAGTTTACTACGGAAGTTCAGTTTACCATGCGAGTCCAGTTTACCATGGGAGTCCAGTTTACTACGGAAGTTCAGTTTACCATGGGAGTCCAGTTTACCATGGTAGTCCAGTTTACCATGGGAGTCCAGTTTACCATGGGAGTCCAATTTACCATGGGCAGGGATCAGCAACCTGCGGCTCTGAAGCCGCATGCGGCTGTTTAAGGACCGCTTTGTGACGTTACTTATTCAGGATCACCGTCTTGTATTCATGTTGCATTGCTGAGACTCGACTTGTCGTTTTGGTTTTTACGACCCCTGGGTTAGAGCATTCGGCTGGCAATCAGAAGGAAGGAAGGATGGTACTCTTAGGTTTTTTCGGTAGTCACGAGAGCTTCAAATGTAGAAGGAAGGATGGTGGTTAAAATCCCAGTGCGGGGTCGACTCCGCCCTTCGACCCTTCTCGGGTCAATAAATAAGTCACCATTTGGTGCGAAGCGATCAGTGGTTGCCCTATGTATAGACTCGTTAGCTCACCACAGCAATGTGGGATTTCCACCGCTGGTTCATCTGCGGAAAAGAGCGCCGCGGCTCATCGGAATTCATCCTCCAGTCTAAAGAAAGATTACACTGGTCAACAACATTTTTTTTCTGGCCTGGACTTTTGCAGCTATTTTAGACTAATTTCAGGGTGTTGATTCCAAATCTGATCTCAGATTTGCTCTATCATATCTAATTTTTATGCTATCGGCATACCCCATTTTCATTGATTTTACCCAAAATTAACTCTGTCACTTATGATTGCAAGTTGTTGCGAGTCAGTGACTGCTTTAGTGTTAAAATATGGTGCTATATTTTTAGGATAGTGTGTTTATAATATCATTTTATGTAGATATCCACATTTATTAAATATTTTTCTTCTGCAGTTTTTATTGAAAATGCAATATTTTATATCTCAAAAACCTGATGCGATAGACAAAAACTGATGCCAGATTTGGAACCAGCACCCCAAAATTACCTTAAAACCGTTGGAATACCTTATTCCAGAAAAAGTGTGTTGACCAGTGTTATCATTCCCTACCGTTGGAAATTCGTTCATCCGACGATGTGAATGCTTTTAAATCTCGTCTCAAATTCCATCCGTTTATGTCAGTTTACAGAATTCTATTCGGCGTCTCTTTCCACATCCTTATTCTTCCAAGGTGCCTTGAGACGTTAGTGGAATGCGCCTTAGACACAAATCTAAATTATTATTGTTAAACCATTTGGTTTGGGTGCATTTAGGTTGAGCTCACCGGCACTGCCGGTGATTAACCGCGAACGTGACGCTTAATCACCGAAGCTTTGCTGAATTACGGTGATGAAAAAGATCAGGACATATATTAAAATGAACGATGCGCATGTGATAATACGCAAGAATAATAAAATGTTATAATATGCAGCACTATGTCAATCCACTGCTTGATGAAGTCATGGGGGGTTGTTTGACCATACTTCACCATGCCGGTCAGTGGGGGGCCAGAACCGATGCAGATCTCTCTTGACAATGCATTTAACAGTGATTGCAAATCGGATTCAGGTCGCCTGGTTGACAGAGCAGTGTGCCACTAACTGACCATGATCTATCCACTGTTAAATAAACGCCTCCCACACTCGTCACCACCATTCTCATTGTATTAAACTTGGATTTATGTAATTAAACAAAACAAATATTATAAATATATTTTACAGGATATAATGGGTGTCACGATGTCCAGATGTTAACTACCTCGCCTGGAGTACAGGAGGTCGTGGGTTCAATCTCGACTATGACGCTTAGATATTTGGAGTTTGTATGTTCTCCACGTGGTCGCTTGGATTTTTTTCAGGGTCCTCCGTTTTTGCCTCCACATTTATAAACATGTGTTTAGAGTATTTCGGTGCAAATATATTCACGTGATAAGCCACTTTGTTGAGCTTTCATTTGTGGCCAGGTCGCTACTATTAAAAAAAAAATCTATATTAGCTCAGTGGGCCTTACCTGGTAAAATAAATAAATAAAATAGTTTAGCGTAGCATCATATATTGTACCGTGTCCTTCTAAAATAAAACACTCATATAATAATTTCAACATTGATAACATTGCATTTAAAAGCAAAAAGCTGAAAAGAACCCTTTGTTAATAACACTGCCTTCAAATTCACACACAATAAGCAATGCATTGGACAAGAGCCCTGCTTTTTGTGGCACCATAGATTCCAGGAAGGACCATTGCCCAGAAATGTGGCTGTAATACATTTTATTTCCTTTCAAGGCCACGGTGTCGCTGGTGAATGTGTTACGTGACAAACCTTACTAATTGACAATGAAATTACAGTTTAATATCCAAGTCCAATTTACCATGGGAGTCTAGTTTACTATTGAGTAAGTTTACTACTTACTAATGTCCTGCTGTCCCCTGTTCACATCGCAGAAACGTGGGTGGAAAGTCTACATTCCTATGAAAGGGTCAAGTTCTCGTTTCATTGTCCTCCGGAGGGATGATGGGACGGGAGGATTTCTCCACAAATCTGGCTGTCGCCTAATGATGCTGGTTGGAATTACTGGCGAAACATCGTACTCGAATTGTTAAAGTTGTGGGTTTATGTGATAAACCTTACTAACTGTCGGGTGGTGGTGGGTTTCACGACACATTTATATTAACGCGATCTAACCCCAAAAAAGCCCCCTGTATTATGGAAGATTTAGAGGTGGTTTTGGCGGCGGCCAGGTGGCTCCGTTCGTCAACCCCAATGGCAGAGCACCGAGCCAGCAGCGCTGACACGTTGAGGTTGAATCTCAGGTGGCCACTCCACTTGAAAATTAAGTCAACGTTCGATTTTTGCTCACGTGAATACGGCCATACAAATAATATGTTGTACTTAATGTAGCTTTGCCCAACTAAGAGGGCTTCAATCTTGACTTAAAGCTGTCGTGACTGCAGGAATTCATATTCTTGGGTCTTTCGGTAAAGTCACGTAGATAGGTTCAAATAATAATTTTCTGGCGGCGAGATGTTAACTCCCTCGCCTGGTATACAGGAGGCCGTGGGTCCGATCCCGACCATGGCGCCTGCTGTATATTTAGAGTTTGTGTGTCTCTCTCCCTGTGCCCACGTGGATTTTTCTCCGGGTCCTCCGGTTTTGCTCTTCACATTTAGAATCGACGTCACGAGTTCAGAGTATTTGGCTGCTATACATTTCACACGATGTTAACTTCGTTGAGCGATCATTTGTGATGGCCAAATCGCTTCTGAAAAAGAGATATACAGCTCAGTGGAGCCTTACCTGGTAAAATAAAAAAAATAGCAGTAATAGTGAAGAGTAGATAGGCACTAAAACCAGGGACAGAACAAGGCGGGCTAAAGAAAGTATTGCAGAGCCTCCTGTCAGCTGGACCTATGAAGTATGTCTGAAGCAAATGTCAAACCTCTCATGCCAATTTCAGGCTGTCCTCCATTTAACATCACTTTGTCAATCCACCGCTGGATGAAGGCCTCTGCACACTTGATTAGTCACGGAGATCGTCTGACCATACTTCACCACGCTGGTCAGTGGACAGCCACGTGGCGAGTGGTATCAGCACTCGTCCTGGGCCTCCCCTAGGTCGACTCAGCCTTTAACGACGAGAAGCTACAGCAGTGGAGAGATAAAGGCAACCACGCCCAATGCTGGCCGCACCACTCCCGTAGCGTGGTGCATGTGCTCGCTCAACAGTACTCATCCCCCAATGGTCTGTCACGTGACACGAGAGGAATTCTTTGCATTGTGCGCAGCAGACATTCAACGTACCTTCACATTTCTCCAAGATCTGAACGCACTCTCCGATCTCCAGAGGCAGGGCGTGTGACACCGGGGCGCAAAAGTTACTGACCACTGTGGAGACACACGCAGCGACGCACAGAGCACTCACAAGGAGGTACAACCAAAACCCACAACAAAAATCATCAAAACCACTTGCGATTACCATATTCTCCACAAGACAAGATGCCCGGGAAGGTAAAAACGCACGCAAAACTGGTGCATAAACAATACATCCATACAATGCTGGTCTCACACGAACACACCCCTATCGGATTATGAGATGCACCTCCAAGCTTTTGGCTTTAAAATATAGGGGGGAGGGGGTGAAATATGTGTAAAATAAAAAAAAATGGAAAATACGGTAATTGGCAAAGTCTGCAAGGACACATAGGACGACTTATTAATTGAATTGTTGTTACTAGTTTCTAACAGGCAGTGTGAAAGGGATCTTTGTTCATCGTTATATTGGCTCCATGCTTAGAAATGCACGCATCTGCGCTGGCAGAATAGCGCACCAAACAAACTCGACTCCAGGAGAACAACAGGTTCGGCTCAATTAATCGCTTTAAAATTAACGAAGCTCACATTGCTCGCGTGCGGCCGATCTCCCAACACATCGCCGTGCACTCGGGACATTGTCCCCAAAAGCGTCTTGCATACGAACAATGCCAGACACGCGCAATGCGCGCGCGGCAACTAAAAACAACCGGCTCTCGAGTCAAGGAGGTAATCATAGACGCGGGCGGCACAATTTAAAAGTCGAGGTGTTATTTACATCCATAATCAACGTTTTTGGGTTTAGATCGCGTTATTTATAAATGTGTCGTAACCCTCCACCACCCGACACGGCCAATCAGTAAAAATGTGTCACGTTGACAAAAGACAAATAGTTCACTGCTTTAGCCCACCGGTGTGTTGAAGCCACAACATTTACAATTTGAGTACGACGTTTCGCTGGTAATTGCATCCAGCATCATCGGGCAATTCGCCAGAATGGTGAGGCTCTGCTGTGTCTCCCGTTCTTATATAGAGCAGCAGCAGGGTGACGTCATCATTAACTCATTAACTCATCAGGTGCAAAGATTCAAGGGGGGAGTGATTGTAATTATATACTAGATTAGTAATCAGGCTATTGTTACGATGCGAGTTGTAGATTAGTAATCATTTGGAATGTGTTTTATTGTGATTATGCTACATTAGTAATCAGTTAGTGTTTGTTTCCCTTATAAGGAATTGTAATGTATCTTATTTAATAATACGCTTCCAGGCCGCACTAAGCCTGTAGCTGTCTGAGCGATTAAAGTTATTTCTGTTTCTCTCAATTTCAATCGATTCTCTAATTAGTCTTTGCCAGTAGTAACTAGTTTTACACAACACTTCCACGTTGTCAAAATCAATTGAGTGTCCCTGTTGGCATGCATGTTCTGCCACTGCCGACAGTTGTGTTTGTGATAGTTTAATATTTCTCTGGTGTTCTTTTAGTCTTACACTAACGTTACGCCCTGTCTGTCCAATATAGCATCTGCCACATACACAATTAATCCGATATACACCCTCTGTTGATAATTTAGGTAATTCGTCTTTAGTGCACGTTACTAGTTGTTGAATTTTGTGTACTGTACCAAATCTTACTGTAATGTTTTGCTTTTGCAAAACACGGGCTAATTTGTCAGTTACTCCTGAGATAAATGGTATTTTTATTGTTTTAATAATCTGATCGCTTTCAGCAGTGTTGCTTTGCGATCGTGATTTGGCTTTTAGTGCTCTGTTAATTTGAGCATTATTGTAGCCATTCTGTCTTAGTGCTTCTTTAACATGTTTAATCTCTCTCACTAGACTTTCACCACCTGACACTGTTTTAGCCCGATGTATGAGCGTCTTGATAAGAGAGGATTTCTGAGCTGGGTGATGATGCGAATCTGCATTCAGATAGGCATCAGTGTGCGTTTGCTTTCTGTAAACACTGTGTGTTATTTTACCATTTAGGCCATGCCCAAGTAAAATATCCAGGAACGGGAGTGTGTTATTCACCTCCATTTCCATGGTGAACTGAATGGCCGGGTTTTGTGCATTGAGATGATTTAGAAAATCGCTAAGTGTATCTTTACCATGTGGCCAGACAACCAAAGTGTCATCCACATATCTAAACCAAAAGGATGGTTTTAATGTGCTCGAGGCAAGTGCTCTGGTTTCAAAGTTTTCCATGTACAAATTTGCTATAGCAGGAGATAAAGGAGAGCCCATTGCTGCTCCCTCCCTTTGTTTAAAGAATTCGCCTCTCCATAAGAAGTAAGTGTTATTTAAACAATGGTCTGCGAGTTTCGGAATATCTTTTGGTAAACCTGTATTCTTTACCAGTGTATCAAGTAATTTAAGCGACTCGCTCACTGGAACCTTAGTGAATAGCGAAATCACATCAAAACTCACCAAAATATCATTAGGGTTAAGTTTAATATCTTTGATCATATTCACAAGATGTTCTGAATTTCTTATGAATGATGATGTCCTACCGATGTAAGGCTGTATTTGTTTAGTTACATATTTTGCTAATTTATATGTGGCAGAGCCAATTGTACTGACTATAGGTCGTAAAGGGATGCCGACTTTATGGATCTTTGGTAGCCCATACAGTCTAGGTGGTTTTGAAGCCCTTGGCTTAATTAGGAATTGCTCATTTTTTGGGATTAATGGATTTGCAATGATTGCAGTAGTCTTACGTTCCAAAGTATTAGTTGGATCTCGTTTAATTTTAATGTAGGTACTTTCCTCTAATAAATCTTTAATTTTATTATCATAATCGGCTCGTGACATCACTAATTAGAGAATCGATTGAAATTGAGAGAAACAGAAATAACTTTAATCGCTCAGACAGCTACAGGCTTAGTGCGGCCTGGAAGCGTATTATTAAATAAGATACATTACAATTCCTTATAAGGGAAACAAACACTAACTGATTACTAATGTAGCATAATCACAATAAAACACATTCCAAATGATTACTAATCTACAACTCGCATCGTAACAATAGCCTGATTACTAATCTAGTATATAATTACAATCACTCCCCCCTTGAATCTTTGCACCTGATGAGTTAATGAGTTAATGATGACGTCACCCTGCTGCTGCTCTATATAAGAACGGGAGACACAGCAGAGCCTCACCATTCTGGCGAATTGCCCGATGATGCTGGATGCAATTACCAGCGAAACGTCGTACTCAAATTGTAAATGTTGTGGCTTCAACACACCGGTGGGCTAAAGCAGTGAACTATTTGTCTTTTGTCAACGTGACACATTTTTACTGATTGGCCGTGTCGGGTGGTGGAGGGTTACGACACATTTATAAATAACGCGATCTAAACCCAAAAACGTTGATTATGAATAACATTGGTCGCGAAAGCCTACGTGTTAAACTGTTATTTACATGGCCGCGTGACGGAAAAGACCGCGACTGCGTAGGGGCGGCCGATCCCCGTGCGGGGTTAACAGCGGCGCGCCTCGTGTCCCGACGGTGTTTCCATGGTGGTCAGCACTGGCATGGATATTTCTTCGTTTTTATTTCTCGCGCGCCGAGGAGATCGATTGTCGATGGGCGCGCCGGGCCCCCTTCGTGCAATCCCATGACGATCGCGAAAGCGAGCAAAGCCAAAGCATAGGGGGCCCCAAGATGCTCAAGGAAGGGCCCCCCGCCCTGCTCTCCCTCCCCTCGGCCCCTCCCCCCATGAATTAATGACAATAAATAGAGGTATAACCCAATAGCGGCTCAAAATTCGAAACACAATAAGCTAATTAAAATAAACAGCCAATTTATAATTTCTACAGCACCTGCATCTCTCTTTTCACATCTAACCACGCCTCTACTTTTGTCGACATCTTTCTTTGCATCTCTGTCGCGTGCCTATATCTTGACGCCGGCCACCCAGGGAGCTACTCTTGAGACTAACGTCCCAGGATCTTTAACATCCGCTGTGAAACAGACGGCGCGCAGTGTTGTTGTGGTTAATGCACGCCGCGGTATTAATCGGGGCGGCCGCTGGAATGATTGAACCGCCGGAATCGGCGAAAACGTGCTTCCGCAAAGCCGCATCACCGCCAAAACTAAACAAACAAAACAACGCAACAATTGTGTTGAAAAACGACGCGTTTTTTTTTATATCACCCACATACACGAGTGTTTGCAGTACGGATGAAAACCATAGCCTGGTCGAGAAGTGGAAAGCACGCGTGGCCCTGTAGCCCACGCTCCATTCGTCTCTGCTTCGGGGGCCCCACTGGGTCAGCACAACCGCTACCCACTAACCGCCCCCTCCCTTCTAAACCACCGGCCACGTGGATGCGTGGCGAGCCCGCGGCTTGCCGCGCCGTGGGTGGGGTGCGCGTTGCGGTTGTTGCCGTCAAGCTGTGCCACTCGATGCCGAACAGCGGCCAAAATGAGCCGAGCGATGGCCAAAAGCCACGGGCGGGCGGGCGGGTGATGACGACGCTTCGGAAGTCACCGCACTCGTTTAATCAACCACAGGCGGTGGCTCAGAGGCACCCAAAGTCAGTGCCGGATTAAGCTAGTGCGGGGCCTGTAGCATATGTTATAAAGGGGCCCTAAATAAGAAAAAACACAAATATTAAAACACATATTTTTTATTTGTATAGTAAAATTATTGTATTTTTTCATTTGCTATGCAGCCAGATAATATGATAAATCGCTAACCTTAAACACCCAGTCGTTCATAAAAATTGAAGGCGGTATAGTACTATAGTAATAGAGCAAGTGCAGAATCACTGAACCGAAATTGATAGCTTGAAAGCATTTCGCGCCGGGGCCCTTGAAAGTGCGCAGGGCCCGTAGCATATGTAGCTACTTTTGCTACTAGAATAATCCGGCACTGGTGCCAACGCACCCACGGCCACGGACCTAGTCTCGTCTGTCGAGCCTGCTGGTCCAAGACAATCTGGATCGCCGTTGCCTGTGCACACACGCGCCACTGATGTGAGCTACAAGCAGCGTCCAGTGTATGAACATTACCAAGGGGACACGCAACGCGTTGAGCTAAAAATGAATCCCAGTGACCAAGTCGAAGAGCACAATGGAAAGCTTTAATAAGAAGTGCTTGTTCAATTACACGCATGAGAGTGACCTGCCCGATTGAGTGTGTGAGCATGGTCACGGACCCCCTCGTTTCGCCGGCACAGGCTGTCCGGGCGAGTCCATTTAGCCAGCGTCCGCAAAGCTCAGCATG
Source organism: Lampetra fluviatilis (assembly GCF_964198595.1). NCBI lineage: Eukaryota > Metazoa > Chordata > Hyperoartia > Petromyzontiformes > Petromyzontidae > Lampetra > Lampetra fluviatilis. The sequence continues at coordinate 657,132 of NC_136314.1, forward strand.
CTAATGATGAAACGCCTCTCCAGGTGCTCAGTTTACACCGAGGCAGCCTAAACGGTGACAAAAGCGAGGATTCGTAGACCGGCGGGCGGCTGGTCTGCACGGCCACGAATCAAGACTTGGGCTGCTGAGGTCGTGGCGTGGCGTGCTAACCACCAGGCAATGCCATCATCTTCTTACCGCATGCTTGGCATCATCGCTCATGCTGGCGATCGATATTCAGGCTGTTTAAACAGATGTAAATGGCGTCGATTCATCCACTGAAATAGGTTTGTGCGTCCGAGAATCGATTTGCCTGCTTTTTATGCAAATTCTATTTAAAAACAAAATGACGTGTAATTTAATGGACAGCCTTTATCAACGCACTGCTGGATGAAGGGCTCCCCACACCTTTTACGGCGGTGGTGGATTCTTCACCATACTTCACCACGACGGTCGGCAACGAGGGTGTTCAGCACCGGTTCTCCACTGATGTTGCGCTGTGGTCAGAAATCAAACCCAGCTTGCAGCCATCCCACGAAGACGACGATATGCTAACGTTTGTATGTACGTTGAACTTCTTTCGCGCCGTACGTAGCCAACAGTGCTAATCGGAGGCGCGGGGGAAGGACAACAAACTAAACACAAAAAGCAGTTCTAAAGGCTCGTGTTATATTGTAGGCTCGTGAACTGAACGAAGAAAACACCAAAAATACAAAAACGATCGATTCTTGAATCAAATCACGTGAAAATTCACCAAATTTCTGGGGGTGTGGTGAATTATGGTTATGATATGTCTTAGTCACAGCAGTGCATCTTTTGCACTGTACAGCCGTGCTATGCCTGACCCACGTGACTCAGAGGAGGTGCCAGGTCGTGTTTCCACTGCAGAAGCCGAGCCGTTGCCACTGATGTCGCAACAAATGATCGCGTTGAGACGCATATACATGACGCGGCGAAGGAGTGTTCTCACAACATACCGACTGATGCTACGCGCAATGAATGCACCATTAGCCACCGCTCCTGGCCTTGGTTGGCACAGAAAATAGTGGACAAGCAGCCGTGCAATGAGAGGGCCCTGTTCTGGCTTGGCCTGGATGTGCCGGTGGAAAAGGAGTATGGGCGGGGGGGGGGGCTTACCTGTGAAATGACACCACGTTCCACTTAACGACGTAAGAGGCAACGAATGAAAATCCATAACCGTCGTGAATATACAAAATGCACGTTCGACCGCGTGTGTGTGTCGGGCGTGGTGCTGCCCCCCCCAACACCTCGTGTGCCATGCTGGCCTCCAGAGGTGCCTGCTAATAAGCACTTGCCTCGAGAGCCTTGTTACGGCGATGTGGGAGGATCTTTGTCTCTGGCCATGTACATCATCACCCACTGCTGAGTTTACGGTATCTACTGCCTTCGATTGCTCTCGTCAGGTGCCTTAAGAATGCGAATTTCACTCCACAGAGGGCACAGAGTTTCAAGCAGAGCGCCGCTTCTACTCGGAACTGAATTAAGCTAAACAGACACGAAGGTGAAACCCACCGAGGCTTAAAGTGTAGGAGCAGTAACGATGTACGAGAAGCAGACGTTACAATGCGATGGAAAGCCGTGTTGTATTGCAACGTGGATTTGAAAATATCCGGACTTACAGGCATTGTGCGTATGTTTATGAATATCTCTCGTCTAAATATAACCGCGCCTCAAAATGTTGCACGGCCTGGTGAGGCGCGTTCATTGCAGGGTCCTAGGAACTGGATATGAACTTAGACTTGGCCAGGAGCAGGACAGAGAGCCAAGAACACTGCTGGCTTGGGAGGGGAGGGAGGAGGGAGCATTCCCAACCACGGAGGAGAAATCTTCCGCTGCACGACAAAACAAAGCGTGCCATTGTCCGTACAACTAAACCTCTATCCCCTTCTACAGACAGATGTCAGCTTTGTAAACGTACACCAATATCTTGTCAAACTATCACAACTAGCTGTACAGAACAAACACAGATTCCCGTATAGCCTTAACAGACTGTAGGGGCAAGTGCTGTTAGCGAGCACCTATAAAGGCCGGAATGGTACACGAGGGGGTGGGTGGGTCAGCACCACGCCCGATCGCCTTTGTCTCCCCAGTGGCGATGTTTACACACCACACCAGGTACTCATTTGAGGCTGAGTCGACCTAGGGGAGGCCCGGGACAGGTTCAGATAATCTTCACTGGTGTTGGCCGTGAGAGGAAATCGAACCCGTGTCGCCGAGTTCGTAGCGCAGCATAGCGCTAACCACTACACTACCGCTCCCCACACTGTAGAGAACACACACACACACACATGCGTGTCTCCCTTTACGCAGTGACGCAGGTCCAGCCACTTTGCACTGCATCTTGATACGCCGGTTCATTCGTCACGCGAATCCACCTCGCAAATTGCAACGAAAAAATAACGCTGTGCACACGCACAAAACTAAATCACAGAGCCGCAACCGTTCTCTTCAAGATCCTTCTCGTGGGGGCTCCCGTTTCAGAGACGCGTTCGCCATTGATTATACATTTTCCCTCGATAGAGAGAGATAGATTATTACCGTGGCGGAGGGTCAGTGATTGCAACGACGCGATTGTCACACGAAGCCCGGGGAAGGGTTTCCATCCACTCCGTGCGTTCGTCGCTCCTCGTGGCCCGCGCAGATTGTCGTCGTTTGGACGATCTCAACGTCCGTCTCTCGTTGCCCCCCGTTCACGCTTCTCGAACCGTCATCCGCCAGATTGCGGGCGTTTCGGAGGGCACGGCCTTGAACGCAGACAAAGAGCGGCCGACGGAGATCGTTGGGAACGATTTGAAGGAGCCCCGAGTTTCCCGCAAGAGCTGTCAACGTGCTGCTGTTAATCTCTTGATCGCATGTGCAGTGTGTACACTGTTGTGTATAGTGGTGTATGAACAGTATTGCCCACCGTTATTCGTGAGAGATACGTTCCGGAGATGCTTGCTAATGGCAAATTTCGTGGATGATGATATTGGCCCACGAAAATGAATTACTTTAAATAAATACGTAAGTAATATATTAAATACATGGGAATTTTTTTTTCATAATAGTTTATAAATTAACTAACTTTAAATTATGATAAGGCTGCATATCATCAGCACTTAATCTCATCCCTTTCTCGCATCACATTCCGTCTCATCGCTTCATCTTATCACTTTGTATCTCTGTACCGACGGTGTCGCAGTCGTGTCGAGTTCCAGCTGCGATTCGCGGACAGCCAAAATCAGCAAGTTCGTGAATAACGAGGGAATACCGGAGTAAATTCCTCCTGCCTGACCGTACCCGAGAATTCAAGTGGGTCATGCTTTGCCAGCATAAGGGCGGCACGAATGGGTGAATGAGGCAAAGGGGAATCGACTGCATTGGTAGTTGCGTAAAAAAAAAGACAAGGACGAAAAATGCATTGCCACTGCATTCATTAACACCGCCTTATGGCGGACAAATAGGGAATTGGAAAACCCTTTTCGCGACGGACCTACTTGAGAAACGAGAGGAAATGAGATTCAAAGCATCCGTGCATAAATGCTAAAAAAGATATGAGAAAAATACATTACCCTTCTTATTAAATTACTTACAAATTCTGATAACAAAATCGCTCAGGTCATTTAGGAGCATTACAGAATCTGCCTCCAATTTTGTTTTGTATTAGATGAGTCATTTGCTTGCCACGTTCGCGAGGCACGGGAGAGAAATTCTCAAAACCCTAACGAGCGTTCGGGAGCGAGAGCGGTGCCGAGGATCTCCAAAAATACATCGTTGTCGTCGTCGTCGATGAGTCAATGCCGCACGCCGCAGAATTAATCAGCGTCCAGGGAGCGCTTGGACGTGAGCGGCGGGGGGGGAGTGTGAAAAATCCCACGCTCGCACCCACAGCAGAAGCGCGTCTTGGAAGGCCGCCCAAGTTGAAAAGTCTTTCCCGCTGCAACGCCACGAAGAAGAAGAATAAGAAAAATAAAAATAAGAGGAAGAAGAAAAAGTAAGAAGAAACCGCTCGCCGCTCATGGTGAGCTAGCTCCACCTCCACCCCGGTGCAAGTGGCGTCAAGAGGCCAAGGCAGGGCAGCTCCGACGTGGTCAACTCGAGCCTTCCCAGCGGTGTGCGCGTGTTGTCTCTGTGCGTGTTGCCTCTGTGCGTGTTGTCTCTGTGCGTGTTGTCTCTGTGCGTGTTGTCTCTGTGCGCGTTGTCTCTGTGCGTGTTGTCTGTGCAGAACTGAGTGGCGGTGGTGCAGCGGCTAGCGCGTGTGTATGCATGCATGTTGAACTTTTTTCTCACCGCACGTAGCTGACCCGTGCCAATCGGAGGTGCTGGGGCGGGGTACGACAAACTAAACGCAAAAAGCAGTTCTAAAGAAATTCATTTTCAAATCTAGATTCAAAAGTACGTGGCTCCGAACCCCGCGTCCCCGAGTACGATTCCCGCTCACGGTCAACGCCAGTGACGATTATCTGCTGTGGTCCTGGGCCTCCCCTAGGTCGACTCGGCCTAAAATGAGTACCTGGTGCATTGTGCATTAAACACCCGGTGCTGGCCACCGCACCTCCTCGTGTGCCGTGCCGGCCTTCACAGGTGCTACTCGCTCACAGCACTTGCTCAACACAGTCTTTGAATAATGCTATATGGGGGAATCTTAGTTTGTGTCGCAGGCACATGGCGTTTTCAAACAATACGCTTCGACAGTAGTCACGCTCCACCTCCATTATATAACATCTATATTTGAAATGTTTATCATTAGCAGCCCTCTGCAATGCCGCCGCTCCCCTCTCCAATCAGCGCTGCAGTCACGGCAGCTCTTGACCTTACTGCACCGTGCTGGTCCGTGGAGGGTGGTGAGCGGGAGTGGGGGGGGGTCACGTTCAGATATCACTCACCACCGATGTTAGCCGTGGAGCAGAAATTGAAATCAGGGCCACCGGGTTCGGAGTGCAGCCCGCTAACAATTATGCTACCCCCCCACACCCCACTACAGCGCATAAAACGTCATTCATGCCTGCGATAGTACATCCCGTTCTACGATCCGACCCAAATGTCCAGGAGACACATCAATCAGTGACTGAGGCGTGGCTTCGGTGTAATTCCCCCGAGGGTCGTGGATCTAAGAACACTGAAAATAAGGCTCTGGGTCGCACGTAGACAAATGGCACTTGGATAATTTTCGCGCAGACAACGAGCAAAGCAACCAAAAATGACCTCGCAGCCTCCGAGCTAAAGAGGTGAGAATTCGCGCAACCGCTCACAAGTATAATTTGTCTGTAGCTCAGCTGTGTAATGTGCTGGCTGGGGGTGGGGTGATTGTAGGCATGTAAATCGTTTGTCCAAAGAGCCACGTCACGGGAACGGAATTCAATTTTAGAGTTGTTTTGGGCGTACAAAGGGACAAAAAAAACACATTCGTATTTCACACTAAAATTAAACGGACCTCTCTCTACGTAATCACTTCAAAAACGATTGACACGAGAGGGACGCTGCCGCGTCGTTCGTACGTTGGACTTGCAGCACAAAAGTCGTCAGATCGACTCCTGGTACGGCAGTGGACACCATGTGGTTAGTTTCCTGAATGCCAATTCCCCCCTCCCTGCTCCCCGTTGGTTTTGATCGTCTGGCGTGGCAGCTGAAACAATGCTGCTCGTTTTCTTTTTCAAAATAACCTCTTCACCCCCCTCTGCAGGTCACGTGTGCTGGGGTAAAGTATGGGTACATTTCGATCTAAAGCTTTCGTGACTGCAGGGATTCATCTTCTTGGTTCTTTCGGTAAAGTCACGTAGAAGGGAAATAATAAAATAATAAAAATAAAACATAATAAAATACAATTCTCACGACGTTTCGCCCGCAAAGACAGCGTCTGAATGAATGAATGAATTCAGACGCTGTCTTTCCGACAGCCCTGTTCTTCACCTGAGGACGGCTGCTTGTGTTGTGGCCGAAACGTCGTGAGAATTGTATTTTATTATGTTTTATTTTTATTATTTTATTATTTCCCTTCTACGTGACTTTGCCGAAAGTATGGGTACTTCTATCTTAAATACGACATGTTTACTCTCTCTCTCTCTGCACGGATCTATTTTGTTTGCAACACGAATCATCGCTCGAGGCGATCTTGCCCATTAGTCGCCTGGGTCGAGCCAAGTAAGTTGGGGCACGCTCGGCCGACGAGCGCGGCGCTCCCATCCATCGCAGCGAGTCGCGGTGTGCGAGTGTGGGGGTCAGGCAGGGGGTTCCTTACCCCCCACCCCCCCGCCCTGGTGGTCAAAGCTACGAGTTGGGGCCCCATTGACATCCGTTGTGTTTTCGACAACAGTGTAAAAGAACAACAACACTTATTTAAAATGCGGTTTACTTTATGCTTTTTTTTAATGAAAATGCTTCTTTCATTTACGTTCCACGTCTGTATTTTGATTCTTTTAGAGCAGCAGCGCAACATTGCAAAGAGGTAACTACGGAGCTGTCGCGGCTGCATTTCGCCCCGACAGCGTTAAATATTCGAGACGGCGAGCGCAACGATGATGCGATGGGGCAAGGGGAGCCGCGGTATAGGATCGCCTCGAGGTGCGAGCGTGGGAGACGAATCAAACATTGGGGCCCCAATCTGACCGATTGCCACACTCCCCCGAGCCGAGAATGGAGTGACTGCTCCGCTAGCTCGCAGTGGCATCCACACGCGACGATTCTCGCCAACGCATCTTGGAGCGATCGCGTCACATTGAGGAGTAACCCCGACTTGTGAGCAACATCTCAGGGTGGGAGAGGAGCGGGGGGGGGGGGGTGGAGGTGGCAAAGAGGGGTGGTGGTGTGGGGGGTATTTAACGCTGCAGCCGATGCGCCCTACAATAAGCGAAGTGTCACCGCGCTTCCGATTTTAGATGCGGGAAATGTCGCGCAGATGCGACTCGACGTGTCGAGCTGCCGCTGTGCGGACGTCAAGCGGCACGAACCCCCCCCCCCCCCCCCAGGGTAGAGTGTGGGAGGTGGTCCAACCGACTCTGCGGGGGGTCAACAACAACCACACGCAGTCACCTTGGCGTGCCGCGTGCCGGTCGCAGACTGTGGCCCCCAAACGATGCTTTCTCGGTGGCGTTGAGCACGCTGGCAACGATTGTTTTTGGGGGGTGGGGGGCTGGCCGCACGCTATCCAGACGCGCTTCTGCGGCCGTCTGGAACGCTCTCCCTCTTTGCCGTATTCGAAAGCAAACGGAGTGATGCACGGTCAAATCATATAGATTGACCGACTAATTTCTTTAGAATTGCTCGCCGCTGTGTTTCGCTTTGTTGCCATTCCCCCGCACCTCCACGGTTGGCTACGTAGGAGGCGAAAGGAATTCTACATACACATATATAGAGTAACAAAAGGGAACTGACTTCGAGAGTAACTACCATGAGCAACTGCGGAGGTGGTGGTGGGGGGCGGTGTACTATGCATCGTTCAGCACGAATATGTAGATCCAGTTTCGGAGAGAAGCTCTCGGCACGAAACGTCAGACATCGTGCCGATCAGGGCGCGAAATCACCGGAAAATGTATCGGGAGAGCCGTAGAACTTGTAGGAATCCAATTTTAATAAATTAGGTAAAATGTCGTTGTAAAAACAACGAGTGAAATATGTATTTGTGCCAATCGCATTGAACGGAACGCACTGGTGTGGTGGTTCTTGCACTGCGCTACGAACCCAGCGAGCTCAGTTTGATTCCCGGGTAAAGGTTACGTAACAGCAGGTCATATCTGACGTGGTCCTGGGAACCCGCACTGACCAGCGTGGCGAAGTATGGAAAAACACCCCCCCCCAAGACGAATACAGCATGGCGAAGGCCTTAATCCAGCAGTGGAATTACAAAAAGGGTTGCGAATGAATGGATGATATAAAATGTGTTTCCGCCGATGTTGTCACCTCCTGTTCTTCATTTGTTCATTCATTTGCTCGTTCAAAGGCAATTATAGCCACACCGAAAGCCAAAATAAAAACCCCACTTGGCTAAATAAAGGAATGAGCAAGGATTAAAGGCAAAAGCGCAATAAATGTACGAGAAACCTATTAACAAAAAATGCGACAAGAGCACTGCAAAATGTGATGCACATTTGAATGTTCCAGCCCGACATAGAGGCGTAATACACTGAAATCCAATTTGATCCTTGACCTGAATTCAGTTCAGCACTGCAGTCCGACAGATCCTGTTAACATTCACGGGACGCTTCTCCTACCCACGCTTACACCACCCTGCCCACACCAACTGCCCGATCCATTGCTCTAAACCGCCGTGCTGGTCACGTTCCATGGTTAGTTTGGGAGGCGACAACGAATCGATTCGTCCGTCAATATCAATTCTCACACTCGCGAAGCTTGCGTCAAATTGCGCTAGTGCGGAAAAAAAAACGCGATTCTTTAAAATTAATTAACACCGCTAGGGGCGTTGCAATATTTCATGGGTCCCCTCTCTCTCCCATGACGACGAGGTCATTGGGGCTCTGTGTTGACAACTCTGATCGTGATCTCCCTCCACCAGCTGGTTGTGGCGTTAAGCCCAACCGCTCTGCAGTGCTCCAAAGCCTCCAAGTCTCTATTTTTATTTTGCCCTTATTGGTGCCTTGTGGGGTAATTATGGATAGGTTTCTGGATCTAGAGATGTGCCCAAAGAGCTAGTTTAATAATTGATAGAAGCTAGTATTTATATCCTCCTTTAAGGAGGATAAACCATCAAGCGAACTCCGGTCATCCTCGCAGAGGTTTTGGAAAACCATCAAACAAAGACGGTGGTCACCGCATCGCGCGCCTTCAGATGCGCTTCTGCGGCCGTCTGGAACACTCTTCCTTCCGCTATTAGGAAGCCACTGGAGCTACGCACTTTTAAATCATCTAAATTGAAAACTAATTCCTTTAGAACTGCTTTTCGCCTTTAGTTTGTCGTCCTTCCCCTGCCACCTCTGATTAGCACGGTTGGCTACGTACGGTGCGAAAGAAGTCCAACATACGTACTTATAAGTGGCATTGATATCGAGTAAGGAGGCAGTGCAACTGAAGGCCAGAGGAGGCTCAGGTGCTAGCCTGTGAAGGAGGTCGGTGGTCAAGTGGGGGGGAGGAATTAGACAACAGGAGTGAGACCTCCATTGAATTCCTTGCACCAGGCCCATGCCAACCCCACACTGTGCTGGTGACGTGGCCAAACGGTACCGTGGTTCGCTGCTCGTTGCGGAGGGTTCACGGTTCAAAACCAGTGGCCGCCCTGGTTAATACATGGACTGCTCTACTATATAAACCTTCAACTTACGAACTTTCAGAGATACGAACAAACCTGTCCGTATGTTCACTTGCCTTTTCGGACCGAGAGTCGCAAGTTCAACCGCCGCGCAATAGATGGCGGTGGCATTTACATCTGCAGAACGTGAAGAACCAGTGGCATCTGCATCTACAGGAGACTATACAACTTTTAAAGCCATTGGTGTACACGTTCGGAATCGACAGGAGTAAAGTTAAACTCGTGAACAAATCGACTGACGAAGAGACCTCTGGAACCAAACTCGTTCGTAAGTAGAGGAGTCCCTGTACTGCGGTCTGTGTAATAACCGTACTGATACTACTACTAATAAGTAGGCACTGTCTGCTTCAGAGTGGACGGTGAAGCTGGCCTCGTGTCATTCACCAGAGTAGGCCACTCTGTGTGCCGGCGTCGAAAGTTGCGCAGCGAATTTGCTCATCTGGGGATTACGCATCGGAATCGTTGCCGCCTACCGGCAGACTGATGCCCCAGGTCGCCCTTGCAAATGCACGCGTGTGTATGTTGAACTTCCTTCGTACCGTACGTATCCAACCGCGCTGATTGGAGGTGTGGCGGAAGGACACCAAACTAAAACACAAAAAGCAGTTCTAGAGAAATGAGCGGAGATGCATCGTGATCTCGTGAGTTCTCACTTGGGTTAAACAACAATAAAATTTTATTTGAAACAAAAAAAACTACACCACTGGTGGTAATTGTGCTTAATACGTGTTAATTATTCACGCGACCAATAATTAACGAACGGCAATGCACGCAATGAAAATAATATATTATTCCTCAGATGAAATCATGACCCGGAATTGCGGCAATTCAATGAAATTTCTGTTTGAATAAGTAAGAGTGCCAGAGATGAGCATCCGGCAAGGTTATGAGTTCAAATCTCAGTGGTCGTGGGTCAACTCAGGCAATAATTTAGCCTTCCGGTGATTGATGACGAGTGAGGACCACTGCGCTACTCTCTGGGAAAGTCACCCCTCGTTGTCCTGTCGCTTGGAGAGGTGCAGTCTGTCCTCCTACAACGCCACGCGGTTTTCATAAAATTGGATATAACGCGAGGTATGTAATTTGGGAACACATTTTTTAGAACGCAAATGTGAATTGGATATAACGCAATGGAGCGGACGGAACTAACTATATTCTTGGTTCTTTCGGTAAAGTCACGTGACTTTACTAAAAGAACCAAGAATATGAATCCCTGCAGTCACGAAAGCTTTAAATCAAAAGGAACTATGTCGCGCGAGCAGGAGTAAGTGGTTGTGCGGCTGCCTCAGTGTAGTTGTAATGTGAGGTTACACCTGGATGATAATGATGGGCTCTGCCGGCCTCAGCCCGCAACCAATGGGGAGTCGAGCCAGGGGCATGGCCCTGGAGCCGTACAGTAGCTTCGGGAAAGTTCCAGAGGTGTGGCTGAGGATTGGCTGCGGGGCATCACGTGGGCCAGGGATAAAAAAGGGCGGAGAAGGACAGCACGTGGTCAGTGTGCGGAGGAACGAAGGAGGAAGCCACGTGGCTGGTGCCGTGGTCCGGAGCCTGCCACGTGGCGGGTCGCGGCAGTCTCTCTCTCTCTCACGCTGTCAGCCAGCAGCGTGAGAGAGCAAGGGAACTGGAGGAACGATTGTGGTGGAAGCTGTGAACGAAACTGAATAAAGAATTCTCAATTCCCGACGTCGTCTCAACGGGGTTTATTACAGTAGCATCATCCCACAAGGCATTGGGATGCTGCTGGATGCTTCTACAGCTACCCACGCACCTCAGTCTTTGTACAGCCTGCGTACGCATCTTCCGTGTTATCGCAGACTGTGCTTTACCTCTATATTATTTATTATAATGCCAATTTTCCATAACGCGGCGTTCTTCAGGAACACAATGATCGTGTTACAGGAGAACAGACTGTAGTGCATGGGAGGCACGGTGTAAATAATACACGGATTATGCTCATGTACTTATGGATTGACTGAAGCCCCACGATGAGAATATGGAAATTCCCACTATGGGATCAGGGCTGGCTAAACACTTTGCCTTGATCATATCTTGACACCGAGGGCGTGACGGTTTTCCTTTTAATCATTCCCCCTGCTCTAGGCCCGTTGCGCCGTTCCCATTCTGCTGCAATGTGCGCCGATACCTAGTTCATCGGGGGTGATATTGGCACGTAAAATAAAGATCAATCGACACCACAGTGGGAGCAAAGTCATCCGCGGGCCCGCTCGCAACCCACTTGGCAAAGCCGAACGGCTCGATGATTGCCCACGCGAGTGGCTGCATTTGGATCGCTACTGACGGACGAAGTGTCTCGTTGCTTCAAGGCGCCGTGGCATTTCGCGAGAGTGATCAAGCCCCCTCGGTTCCACCTGTCCGCCGCCTCTGAACTTCGCCAAAAGTGCCTGAGCCCAAGAGAATTAAAAGGTGATTGCCGACGATGCGCGGCACGTGGGCAGAAGTTCGCGAGCGTGTTGGTGGCAGCGCACGGGGCGCGGATCACGAACAAAAAGACTCAATGCGTTCGTCGTAAAAGAGAATAAATGATAGCACAGGGGAAAGTTTTGGGCGATGGCTCTTCTGTCTACTGCGAAGAAGAACAATAATAATGCATGAGCAATCTGCGGCCCAGACATATCCGTGAGGAATAAAGTGGGTCACTGTGTAAACAGTACGGAACCATTTCGCAAAAGGTTTAAAGCCGGGTGTGATTAAATAATAGTGGCCCTTCCCTGCTAGTGGCCATTTCCTGAAACATCTCCTCTTGCTGTAAATATATATATCGGTCTTCTTCATGGCAGTGCTATTGACGGTGTTGTTTTTGTGTTAAGTGTCGACGGGTGAATGTGCCCTGGGTCAACAACGTGGCCCCCGTCGATAAATACCGCGTGACACTTTCATCGAAACACGAGTTTGGATGAAATTGTCCTTGAAGCGGATGGTACAGCGATCACCCGCGTGGCTGCAAGCACACAATGCCTTGCAATTGCTCTCGAAAAGACGAGTCAGCTTTTAAAAGAAGCGTAAATATCCAGGGCACATTGGTCCTCGTTCAAACAGAGTGAAAAGTGTTTTTTTTTAACGCTATTTTCTTCCAAGTGGGTTGTGATTAGTTGTTCAAAAAAACAGTGCATTTGTAGATGACTTGTTCAGGAATCGGGGGCCAGAGCCTCTACGCGCAAGATAAAACACCGTGAAAGAAAGTATGCCATCACAGAAATACCATTACACGCATGATGCTGGCTGTCCATTCGTGCAGTCCGAAGAGGTCTCACGACATTGTTGATCACGCCTAACTTAATAATCCGCAGTCGTGGGAATAAACGGGGGTCACTGCGTAAAGAACGTGAATGCAATTTCACCAAATACGCATGAGCAGCACGCCAAATGAAGAGTAACGTTAACGTATATTTCATTGATTCTACGCAACGGCTTATCCAATGTTTAAGGGACCGAATTTTGGAGAAAACCGTCAGACTAGCGTACGTTTTTTTTCTTCCATTCAACAGAATATGAATTAAAATAAATATACAGTCTCACCATCATCATTACCATCAGCAGCAGCAGAAGCGGTGCTAGCCACTGCCGGATGGAAGGCGGCCTTCCCAGGATGCCACCATCCCTCACAGGGATTGAACTCATCCCTCCAACTCTGTGGAGATCATGCACTGGAGGGTTGTGTTCTCTCACTTGCATTGCCATTCCATCATCCGTCTCCTCCGTTCCACCGTCACCCATTCGAGTTGACGTGTCCTGCCCAATCCTATGGGAAGAGGGTTACCTTGGCCTACTCTTCCACGTTGGACAGACGTCTTGAGAAGAGTTGGGTGGACCGACGTTTTGCTCCGCCACACATGACCCAGCAGATCGACTCGCCCATTGCTTGAACTGTCACGCGAGAGGCAACCTCTGAGTGCACTCACCATTACACTAAGGTTAGCATCGCAGTTCTAGATTTTTAAAAAAAACTATGTTTTATTTGTGACTGGGTGTGTCAGACAAGCAAGCGGAGCACGAAAACTCCCAAACACTCACGATAACTCCTTACATTATAAGAGACGACTGTTTGGAGTTTCATAGCTTTCATATGCTCGTGGCTAAGGCTGCCATCTGGATCTCTGGTGGCGCAAGATCAGTGTCATCCAACATATTCACCTCCCTGCACTTAACCAGATGGCACGCAAACCCACGCTCATGAAATCACACTCTGCCGCTCCCTACAGCGTGGCGTTTGGCCATGGCGATTGGCTCGACTGTGTTGAGGTCAATGCTTTCGCTTTCAACTGACGTTGGCAATTTCTCAAAATAAAAAAATCCCAAGACTCAAAAGCATAAAAAAAATTCTGCCGTCAAAAGCCCTCTGTAAACTATTAGAACAAATAACTTTTTATTTTCTTCTGGCATGCACACATTTGTTTATGAATGCCCACAGACAATCTGCCGGAGAAGCCATTGTGGGCATGCGCGAGGGATGAGTCTCAGATAAAATCATTTCGGATTTCGGAAATTTGGATTTTAGTTGGCACAATTTGGGATCTTTTGTGTATGTTGAATAACTTACACGATAAAAACAAGTGAACATGTCTTTGCGATAACAAAAGTGACGTCACTCGATGCCACGTGATGCAACTTTTGTAGGGAAAACCACGGAAATTATCAATTAACTGGTATCATCTCCTGTGACATCATCCCTTGGGATCAATCCGAAACAAAGGAATTTTTTTTTTTTAGATCTTCCGAACTCTCTTTTCTAGGGCCCAATATTTCATATATTGTTAGTTTTTCTCCCAATTCATCCGTAAAAATTCGGTTCACTCTTTTTCATCATAACGTGGAGCAAATTGAGCGGGCATGAGACATGCGTAACGCGCAGTGCCCATGTAAGTCGAGCCCCCATTGAACCGACGACTGAGGGCATGTCCTGCACTCGCGCAAGCGCGGAATAAACGCGGCCTCGTCAAGCGTCGTGCCCTCACGATGCGGCACGAGAAAGAAAAAAAAGGCAAACCGCCCTCACATATAATTTTTATTTCCCGTAAAATGACAGGATTGTCCGGATTATGAGACGCTTTTTTTTCTTTCAATTATTCTAAAGCAAGTTTAGGGGGTGTGCGTCTTCGGATCCAGTACGTCGCCTGGTAGATGCAAGGCTACAATTGCACTGAGTGTCCGACTTACATTATGCCACTCACTCTACAGGCCACTCAGTATACACGCTACACAGCCAACATGTTACTCAGTATACACGCCACTCGATCCACATGCCACTCCATCCACACGCCACTGTGTAGTGCGAGTGCCGTCAACCTCGGTCCGTGTAACGTCGCCGCACGTCAACCCGCGTCGCATTTACCCCCCATCTATAGGCCACCGCTTAGAGAGCTGGAGGACGCTGCCTGGCGTTCCAATGCAGCAAGTGGCGGCAGCAGTAGTCGGCACACCACGCTGTGAATCGGCGCCCATGAGCGCAATTCCCTGCCATGGCGAACACCAGCAGCGTGTGGAGCGACGGCTCAAGCGGTCCCGGGCATGCCCTCCACCAACCACCAACACGCACACAGCTCCCCATGACTGGCATGCTGCGATGGGGGGGGGGGGCTTTTGTCCACTGAATTGACGAACAGCTGTAATCTATGATTTTTATTGTTTTGTTTTTAGAGAAATAATCACGCTGGGAATCTGCCATCCTCAGCGATCTGAATTTATCGACGAACCACGCGGGTAGATTTAAGCCGCCTACCACCAACTCGTCCCAGGGACCTTTCTGGAAGACAGCCGAGGCACTCTGCACAGGTTGAGAAACCGGCCTTCACCAACAACGCTGGAGCTATGGCTCATGCCACCCTGACGTTTTTAGTCTGTTGTCCTTTCCCCCCCACCTCCGACTACCACGGTTGGCTACGTACGTACGGTGCGAAAGAAGTTCAAATACGTATGTACTTACGTACGACTAAGTTTGCCACAATATTTTTGTTTCACAGCCGGGAAGTGGTCATTGGGAAAAAAAAATCGGGATGTTAAGCTGGATTTTGCTTTGTACTCGTGATTGTAAGCTTTAACTTGCGGCAGAAAGTAATTGGGTAGGCGTGGGTTAAAGCTACGTCAGCTGCCGTCGCGACAGCCGCTGCAGCGAGATCACTTGAAGAAAATGTATTCAATAATATTGCCTCTTGTCATTTGCTTAAATCCATTTTAAATCCCAGGCGCGGTGTTCATGTCATTAACACAACGATGTACAGTAGTGTAAGCCATCATTTAGACGACAGATCTTGTACATTACAACCTCAGACGCCAACATTAATCCTGGAAAAATCTAAACCGCCACACTCAACCCAAACTTTCGTCAAAAAAAATGTATCGACCGTTTTCTGATTAAACGTAATCGTTCATAACTGATAATAATACCACTGTGTGCTTAAAGTGTCTCTGAAAATACTCTAATGCGTGAACATTTACCACAGACATTCGCTCGGATTATATTTTATATTCCCAATTTATATTATTCCATTACCCACAATCCTCTGAGATCGCACAATGGTTTCAAACAAATTTGCTGTAGCCTGCTGAATGTACCTTGAGGTGCGAACGAGAGCCAATAAATGTAAAACTTCGAGATGCCTGCGAGGAGCAGGGTGGGTCTCCCGTTCACCTCTGAATCTTGGAACGCACAAGCGGTTCAGCATGAATTTTATTTAGAGAGGCTTAGCGCCGTTGTTTTTATTACACGCTTTTTATTAACTCTGTCTGTTGTTGTTGTATTCTCAAATCTTGTAACTCAATTTTAACCCACTTCCCAATGTGGTATCGACTGCAAACTTGGTATACTTATGTCATACTGATGACATTACTATATTCTATCATAAAAAATATATTTTTAAACAATCGTTTTTAGATGTTATGTTTCGGCTTGGGTCTAATTGTCCACGCTCAACTGACGTTGGCTGTAAATAATCACGGTCCCTTACGTTATGGCAAGCCTCGGGGCCACTTCCTGGAGTCGTGGAGTTCTTCCATGACTAGTAGGGTACATTTCATTAAAGTGTGTATAAAAAAAGTAGTTTTAAATATTACTGTTAAAGACATTGTTGCACAACGCCGAGAACTGTAGCGACACGACCGCACTCTACGATAGCCGGCGCCAAACTGTGCCACGTGCCCTCCCGCATGGCCTTGTGGGAACCTCAGTACTGATACATTTATTTTGTTTTAGTTTTCTTTCGGTTTCATTTTCCCGGAAGAACCTCCACTCGAGGGTATTTGGCCTATTCTTCCACGCTGGCCAGACGTCTTCGAGGAAGCGGCAGTGCCCATACTTTACTCCGCCACACACGACCTGCCGTGCTGGCTGTTTATGCTGCTGGGTGGACAGAGGCACGGGGGAAATGTATGAAATTTGCTCCATTGTTTAAGCAACAGCATTTCTAAACTAAAATATTTTTTTATTTCACCAAGTAAGGCCCACTGAGCAATAGATTTTTTTTGTTCAGAAGCGACTTGGCCACAAATGCTAGCGAAGTGGCTTATCACGTGGAAATGTATAGCAGCAGTCAAATACTCTAAACGCATTTTTCTAAATGTGGAAGGAAAACCCGTAGGACCCAGAGAAAAATCCACACAACCACGGGAAGAGAGAGAGAGAGATACGCAAACTCCAAATATACAGGCATCGTCAGGGTCGGGATAGAACCCTCGACCTTCTGTATACCAGGCGAGGTAGCTAACATCTCGTCAAAACTCATTTCCCGTCCTTTGGACGTACGTGTCAAGAAACATGGAGGTGCACTGCAGAACCTGGATTCACCCATACACAGGGTAGGCGGATGCATGTATGACAATGCATGTTAAGCATGTCCACATCCGTGCAGCCAATGTAAACTCTCCCTGTTCTCAGCTGCGTTTTGGTCGGGTCATCAATGGAAAGCAGCTTCTTCGCACTTTGGGTCTTACCCAAAATGAATACCAACGCTATCCATATCCTTAAATCTTTCAAAAGGATTTGCCTGTTTTTAGTCAAATGCGCCCGTCAAAAAAAAAATCTGGCGAGATATAATTAATGGGCAATAGCAGGAAAGGTTTACATTTACAATGACAAAATAAAAATCCCTACACTTTAATTAATTCAATAATTGTCAACAATACACTGTAGACAAATTTTCTTGCTGTGGATTTCACGCCTGATGATGATAATTGCTTGTGTTGCAGTCGAAACGTCGTGAGAATTTTTATTGTTTCATATTTATATTATTTTATTATCTCCCTTCTACGTGACTTTACCGAAAGAGCCAAGAATATAATGCATAACGAGTTTATACATTTGTATGCTTAAAACTCTTGCACTGGCACCGCTGGGCAATGACGTACTGGGTGGGTACGCGTGGTGGAAGCCCATCCTCGAGACGGAGTTCAAGGAAATAAACGCACTACGTGGCGGCATCTGGACGGCAGCCTCTCCGTAAAACACATTAGCGATATTGCAGATCTTTTGCCGATCTACGTAGAATTGCATCGTCCATTATCCCAGAGTGCTGTTCCCTTTAGAACTGACCCCGTTTGGCCCCCCCCCCTCTACCCCCCAGCCCCTACAGCGCTGATCAATGCTCCGCGTATGACAAGAGACCGCGGGAGGGAGGGTTTTGCGATTGCGCCGAACGGCACAAAGAGCACGAAACGTCCAGGTGGCCGGGCGGCTCAACAGGGTTCAGCGGTGTCGTGGGGACACGGAGCCGGCGCCGCTGAGAACCCGGCACACCGATCAAGAGCGAGCCACTCGATCGCGGCGAATTGGCGATCCCGGCTCCAGTTACGAATAATAACTGCACATTACGAGACAAACCACTGCATCCCGCCCAAACCTCTCCAACAATTATTTGAGATTTGATTATTACTTAAATTGGCACATTTCCAGTCGCGAAGGATTCACGGACGTCTTGCTTGGTTCAGTAGCCACGTGGTGAGCGCGTCGTCCGTCGCGGGGCGACGTGGAAATGTGCAGCTTCCCTGGCCACCGAAGGGATCTGAGAAGTGTGGTCGCTACGCAGGTGTCACCCTTGCAGAGGCAAGTCTCCAACACGTGGGGATGACGCTGCCTTCAGCGTGGGTGGAAATCCCTCCCATCATTTCTGTTGTCTAGGTATAATAACCTTGGTTAATTAAAAAAATGGTTCATTCGAGAAATGAATTAACTCTTATCTCAAACAACCTTCAATAGTGCTGTTCATTGTTGGGCCTCTTAGCATTCTGGGCCTCGAAGCTCAAGAACCGTGAGTCAAATAAAGACATGGCACGAATGGAATATGATTGGGAAGCAGGCAAATCATAGGGCACATCGGTGGCAAGATGTCAACAACCTCACGTGGTTTACAGGAGGTACTGGGTTCGATCCTGACCCTGACGCCTGCGGTATATTTGGAGTTTCAATGTTCTCCCCGTGCTCGTGTGGATGTTTCTCCGGGTCATCCGGTTTTTCATTCCACATGCTTTGAGAGGATTTGGCTGCTATAAATGTTCCCATTATAAGCCATTTTGTTGAATGTTCATTTGTAACCAGGTCACTACTGATAAAGAGCTATATAGCTCAGTGGGCCTTGCCTAGTAAACAAAAAAAAGTTTCTAAAAAAAAAAATAACACAAGTACACATTGTTTTTGGCTATACGGTCCACTCAAAACTATATGAATGTCCCATTTAAATATTCACAAAAGAAGGGCCTTTGTGTCTATTTTCCACGGCCAAAATGTGATCTGCCACGGCCAGAAATGGGAGACAATCCACGATGTGCTTCACATCTCAAGGTTCCCTTTGAAAACTCCGCATATAATACCAGAATAAATTAACAGTGAAACTCACAAAGGCCACAGTCGCACACGGCTGTGTTGGCCGTGTTTCGTGGAATTTTGTTCTGTTACCAATAACAGAGAGAGAGAGAGACAGATTAAAAATCAATTGAATTGGGTTATTTTGCTAAAATGCCAATCTAGCCAGTGAACCAACACAATTGCAGAAACATCTTTTTAAATGTATTAATTCATATACTAATTAATTTTACCCTTGAGTTTCCTCCCCCCTCCCTATTTTTTATTTGTAGACATTTATTCCAACTGTGCTATCAGGATAATTTAATTTGCAACTGTCACAAAACAATACATCTGCTTTGTGTCAGAGAACAGCCGATTGAAGCGGACATCACAGAACTACGTCAGAGATACTTTCAAGTGGTCACTAAAGGTGCTGCATTTTCCCGTGTGACATGCGACAGAGATGATCAGTGCATGAAATTCCAACGTGTAGCTCTCAAAGTTCGATCCCCCCCCCTCCAAACTCAGTGGAAACCTACAATAATACAGTGTTTTTTATGCTTTCATACTTTGGAATCCGGTTAAACAGATGGCTGATGTAACAGTGTCAGCTCAGCGCTTTGGGCCTCAACCCACCGGGTGACCTCAGTTAGATGTGTGTTTTCACAGCACTTTGTTTTTTGCTGTAAAATTTCGCTTTGTCAATCCAACCCTCAATCCACGCCACTGGCCTATTGGTCACGGCAGTTGCTTGACCATATTTTACCGACAATCACTCGTCACTGATGGTCAGGAAATTGAACTGAGGTCACCGGGTTCAAGGCACAGTGCGATAACCACTGCGCCATCGATCAGTGCCTGACCCTATCACCCACCACCCCCCTAATGTAAATTACTTCTTCGACGAAAGAGACCACGATACAGTGAAGATGGCGACGACGCAGAGCTCCCAATCATGACAACATGTGTTCAACTCCAGGTACAATTGAGCACCGACATCTCTCTACAAAAGATAAAGGTGAATGCCTGCGGTGGCTTAATCACGCCAACTGCCGGAAGAAGGACCTCAACGAGAAGTCGTTCCAAAGAGCTCCCTCTAAAAGGCATTTGTCCTACTCTCCCATGCTGGCGCATGCTGCGTACCCATGTACACCACTGAGTGGGCACAACGGGGGAACTAAAGAAGCCGCCCCCCCCCCCCCCCGAACGAACAGAATTTGTGAGCGCAGATACGAGGAGAAATTCTGAAGTGGGGTAAAATCAATGTGATCGTCTGTGTTTACCCACGTGAAGAATCGTGGATAAGAGGAGAGAAATGCACGGATAGCAGGGCCCACCCATAGCACCCCTGTACAGAATTGAGCACACATCTGCTCCATCGAGACATACATAGAAATATGTTTCAAGTACATCGGGCCTCTTGGCTTTCCGGACCGACATTATCAAGTGACATTTTTGTTGAAGCAAAGAAAATGCAGGACTGGTTTCAACCTCCTGGGTCTCATCAGCCGTCAGGCGCGTGTTTAACACATGCTGCACGATGATTCACATGCTTTTGGGCAAAAGCACTCCATATGAACTAAGAGGCCTTGTTAAATGCAAATAAAGCAATATCTTCACAAATCATTGCGTTGCTGTGGAGCATAATGGGTTGTTGTAAATATATACAGAAGGCCATTCTGCGTAAGTACACCCACGTTTCAGTCCATCAAATCTGTCCACCTTTGGTTCATTACACAGAACATGTTTGAGCAAAGCTTACCATACAGCTTACCACTGCAGCCTCAAATAATTAGTACGGACATGTGAGGCTTCATCTATAAAAACTGGGCTTCCGTGAAAGCCTAACGTTAAGCCATTTGCGACAATTCACGAAGCGAACCTGCTCCGTCGAACTGAGACAATAATCCACTACGAAAAAAAAATAAACCTAGATACAGTATATCTCACAACGCCTGCGCTGACAGCCAGACACGCGCGTAGCGATCCTTAGTGGGCTCTGGGGCACACATCTGTCCGCTCGACGTCCATCAACCCCAGGCTTTGGGAGTGCCAGAAAATGACGGGGGAGAGGAGATCACTCCCCGTCCACCCCCACCAAGTTTCAAGTTTCATTTATTAGGTATAGCCCTGTGAGCCATTCGACTCTTGAATCGGGTGCAACCGCAACAAACAAAAACATGAATAAGAAAACATCTTAAAGTGAATATGTGACTAAGTGCAAACAGAAAATCCAAGAAAAGACAGCTAAATATTGCAGAAAAAGCACCGTACACCAACACTGTGTGCAAAAACCCAGTGGGATGCAAGTCAAATAACAACAACCACAAGACAACTTAGATTAAGGCCATCAGTCTAACTCTGTACTACAAACAATCAAACATGGCCAAACCAAAAACTTTTCGAAAATCATCAAAATAAAGCCATAAGCAATGAAACAGTGATCATAGGAACTGTGACCGAATTTTCACAATAAACGACATAAACAACATGTATTACCAAACTCTACAGCCATAGCTGGCTGCATGAGTCACTCCACAACAGCAGGAGCATCAGTCGGAGTGTCAACATATTTCAATGCACCTTTAAGATCAGCACACCAGAAGCGAGTATCACAAGCCACCATCACGCGGTGGACCAAACGCTTTGTGTAAGTGGTGGCGAAATAGTTGCCCTTTAAATCGGGGGAGGTGGTGGTGGGGGGCGTGGCAGGTTGACGGTTTTGGGGAGATATCGAGGATAAAGTTAAGGCCTGCCTTGAAGCCACGAGGAATTGTCCACGGACCAGAGGTCGCAAACGGGTTTTGATTCCTTACCCGTACCCGGCCGCACCAGGGTCGCAAATGGGTACCCGTACCCGTACCCGGCCGGGTACCCGTGTACGGGTAGGGTACGGGTATCGGATACCCGATTGCGACCTCTGGGATGAAGCCATGTTGCAGGCGCGGGTGGGTTTATTCTAGGAACTTGAATTGTGAGAAGAGACAAGACGTTGGGAAATGAGTGACAAACGGTTACTCACCAGTGACTCACGGCCTACCCGTACCCGTACCCGGCCGCACCAGGGTCGCAAACGGGTACCCGTACCCGGCCGGGTACGGGTAGCCGGGTATCGGGTAGGGTACGGGTATCGGGTACCCGGGTGCGACCTCTGCCACGGACTCTGCGGTGCAGTCCGTAACGACAGCGCGTAGGGCACCGCGCGCTCACGAGAGCCTCGCCTTGCGACTGAGACGTTTGACAAACTTGCCGTGACAATGAAATGAAGGCGAACGCAACAGATAACAAAAAAAAGAATGAGAGAGAAAATAATCAACCTTGGAAAAGTTTCTCAATGAGATTCTAATGTATTCTTTGTTTGGAAGCATAAAACTTCCAACTGTAGTTAAGCGATGCGTATCATTTCTGAACACAGCAAGCAGAGCTGCCACTATCTTGTAGTTAAGGGTGCAGCCCTGACATTTCTTTCTCACCTTCTCCACAGTGCTCTAAAGAGCCTCTCTACAAGATATTTGGCCTCCTCATCCATGCTGGCCAGACGTCCACACTTTACCCCACCACACGCGGACCTGCCGATCGACTCAATGCGATGCACCCGTTGATAGCGCTGTGTGGAGAGAGGCCGCGAGTTGTTTCAACAACCACGCCAGGAGATTGCGTTGAACCTATGCCCTCCGGATCGCAAGTCCAGCGTGCTGACCATTTCTCAACGGCACCACTAAGGCGCCCAGGACTGAAAAAATAGCCCATGCCCACGTTGAAGTATAATATCTGCTACCTCTACATTCACGGGAATACATTTGAAGTTGATCAGAAGAGTCGACGAGAAGATTAACTGCAAAGTCCTTCGAGGTCACGGTGAGAAAATCACCCGAGTGATTACAGGCTGCATGATAAATCAATGGAATTCTATTAAAACTATTTGAAAACTATTGATCCCCGTAATGGCGTTATTTACTGGGTTATTTGTTTATGTATTAATCGCTACCCAAATAGGAATTTTACAGTTAAGCGTATATCGATTGTTAGCACTGATCGTGAGAGAAATTTTGATCACGCCTTCCATCACACGTGTGCTTGTTGCAGCGGAATGATTCACACTGCGTTGCGGTTCAATCAACCGTTGCGATTCAGGGGTCCGCGATTCTATTCGAGAATATTTTTTGTTCTGCATTTCGTTAGACCTCAGGTGGCTGTAAGCAAAACAATAAACAAACAGGTAAAGGTGAAGCTCTGCAATCGCTCGCTCACACCACTGCTGGCAGAAGGGCATTCGCTAGAGGGATCTCTCTAGAGTGGCGTTCTTCACGAATTTTCAGAGGGGGGCACTTTCATCGCCGAGACATAATCAGTGTGAGGGCCGCTACACCGCCTGTAAGCGCCGTTTTCACACGTTGTGTACAGTGCCGAATTATCCTAGTAGCAAAAGTAGCTACACATGTAGTAGGTACGGGCCCCGCACTTTCAAGGGCCCCGCGCTAAATGATTTCAAGCTATAAATTCCGGTTCAGTGATTTTGCACTTGCTCTATTACTATAGCACTATACCACCTTCAACTTTTATGAACGACTGGGTGTTTAAGGTTAGCAATTTGTCGTATGCAAGTAATTTTTTAAGTGTTTTAATATTTACGTGTATTTTTTTTTTATTTAGGGCCCCTTTATAACATATGCTACAGGCCCCGCACTAGCTTAATCTGGCACTGGTTGTGTATTGTCGAGCGCCGCACGTCAGGAGTCACACTAAAGGCCACCAGGAGCTCCTCCAGAGCTCCACCTGGAGGTGTGTTTTGGCCTACTCTTCCACACTGGCCAGATGTCTTGCAATATGTAGCAATAACCCAGACTATACCCCCACCAGACGTGACCTGCCGATCTGCTTACTGTGGTGAACCCATTTATACTGCTGGTGGACAGAGGTGGTGGGAGTGGGCAGGGGCGAAGTGGGAGGAGGGGTGAGAGATTATTTGAAGAAAACGAGCAGCGTTATTTAAACTGCCGCGCCGGGAGATCAGATAGAACCGGCGACCTCTGAATAGCAACCATTACGCCACGGCCAGCATCAACATCTTCGGTTTTTACGAGGCAGAGAGGCGCAGGACCGGTTCAAATATTCACCACTATTATCGTCCGTGAGTCGGAATCAAACTCGGGTCACCGGGTTTATGTGCAAAACCGCTACATCACTGCTTCCCGCACACCTCCTATTAGGTTGCTTGGTTAAGTACGGTGCAAACGAGGTTCAACATACACACCCCTACCGGCGTATATACACACACGCACGATGCAGCATTTACGCACTCGCAAATTCGTGCTTTGAAACGCACTTGCGAAATGCAATTTGGGTGAGAATCCCCGAAATAAGCGCACGGACGCATGCATCTGCCCGCTTCACACCCTGACAATCGAAAGCAGCGTTGGCTGTCTGTGGAGCTGGAAAAAAAAACTTCTCTCCAAGCTCTTAGCAAAGGCTTCCCAGGAGCGAAGCTGGTGCGCCAAAGCGAGGTAAATGTAGACGTCGATTTAGCGGTTTCTTAGCCATGCCGGCAAGGACGCTCCTCGCATTATTAAAATCGATGGGAACAAAGAAAAAAAGCACAGCTTCCGGAATAATACAAGGGGCATGTGAAACCATAACGAGGGTCACATGACCACCTCATTTGGATGACTTCAACATTTCTGCGGGCTTATCAAAGTCCTGTGCAAGTCTCATTCAAGGTTCGAGTGGAAAAGTCCAAAGGTTTTTTTTTCTTTTCTGGTCAAATGAGCACTGAGGCATGAGTGCTCATCTCACACTTATACTCCTGAGCACAGTCGTGGAAATTCCACATTGGTCTGGCGGGGGGACGAATCGACCCATAGGACAACCACTGTTGACTTCCCCACGTTATGATGCCAATGTCATCGACGCCCAATACGGAATCGTTAACGCAACAATCCGATTGCGAACCGCTCGCTCTACCGCTGAGCCACCTTTAACGTTAGACTCTTAAACGTTTGGCACAAACTCAGGATTTGTTTTTTTTTATCTTCAATATGCAATACTGGACATCAGATGTTGTTAAAACAAAACAAAGCACGGTGCTCGAGAGTTATGAAATATTTTCAGGCTTAATTCTAGATTTGAAGCTTTCGTGACTGCAAGGATTCATACTCTTAGGTTTTTTCGGTAAAGTCACGTAGGTAAAAAATAAAATGAAAATTAATAAAAGTTAAATAAAAAATCACGACGTTTTGGAGGCGACACAGACGGAAGCTTGTGTTGCCTCCGAAACGTCGTGATTTTTAAAATTTAACTTTTATTAATTATAATTTTATTTTTTACCTACGTGACTTTACCGAAAAAACCTCAGTTTTTTCAGGCTTATCAAAGTGCTATATATCTCATCAGGTTCGCACTTGCGCGCTACGTACACCCGTTAGCAATACGGCTTCGGTGCATCTTTGAATAAATATATCCCCCCAGTTATAAATCACAGTGCGAGTACTGTATCATTTCAAACGTGAATCAGAATGTGATTTATAATTGTATGTAATTAGGCCAGATATTTAAAACCACACTCGTCACGGAGGAGGGCTGCTTTAGAAGAATCCATTTTAAAAAATACAGAGAACGACGTCGTTTATTTTAATTCCTTGACCTAGTTGCTGCCAAGACCACGAAGCACAGACGTCACGTAGGAGGCGTTGTGGAAACCGACTTTCCTGCCTTTCCTCGCGAGATGTTAACTCCCTCGCCAGGTGTACAGGAGGTCGTGGGTTCGATCCCGACCCTAACGCCTGCTGTATATTTGGAGTTCGCATGCTCTCCCCGTAGTTGCGAGGATTTTTCTCGAGGTCCTCCAGGTTTTTCCCCCTCCACATTTACAAACATACCGTTAGAGTAGGTGGCTGCTCTACATTTCCACGTGATGAAAAGCCACTTCGTTGAGCTATCATTTGTGATGGCTAGGTCGCTTCTGAAAAAGGAGCTGCACAGTTCAGTTTAGCCCTATCTGGTAAAAACCTTATTGAATTAAATGATGATGTCACCCTGCTGCTGCTGCTCTATTGAAGACCGGGAGCAAGAGGAGAGCATCACCATTCTGGCAAATCGCCCGATGAAGCTGGATGTGATTACCAGCGAAACGTCGTACTCAAACTTTAAATGATGTTGATTCGCTCTTCAACACACCGGTGGGCTAAAGAAGTGAATTATTTTGGCCTTTGTAAATGTGACACATTTTTTACTGTTTGGCCGTGTTGGGCGATCTAACCCAAAAACCTTTATTATGAAGTTTGTTTTTCTCTTCAAAATAGGTTAAAGGGTAAAAGCGGTAGCCCTGCAAACACTTGCTCGTGCCACTGCTAGCAGAGGGGGCCTTCACTAGCTGGAGGGGGGAGTTCCAGAGAGCCCTTCTACAGGGCGGTCCAGATGTCCTGTGACCCCCACCCCCCCCCCCCCCCCATTGAATTCACCTAAAACTGAATATTATTAAAGTAAGGTTTATTTAAAATCACAAATGAATGTGGAAAGGGAAAAAATTAGTGATTATTTAATTGGTGGGTCACAAGACATCTGGACCATGCTGTAGAGAGGAAATTTTAAAGAGGTGAGGAGTACCCACAATTGAACCAACCACAACGCAATATGCCGCTTGAACGACTGCGCTAAATACATATATATCCACATTGCAGGGTGGTCACAGGGAGGAGTTTTCAAGGAACTTGCACCATTGTTTGAACCGCCGTGCCGGGAGACGGATCTAACTTGAAGACCCCTGGATTTCAAGCCCCATGTGCTGACCATCACAGCGGCGTCATGCATCCACTTTCAAAAATGTGGCGATTGCAATGATTAAGTCTCAGCTCTCTTTCGATTTAAAGCTTTCGTGACTGCAGGGATTCATCTTCTTGGTTCTTTCGGTAAAGTCATGTAGAAGGGAAATAATAAAATAATAAAAAATTAAACAGAATAAAATACAATTCTATTGAAGTTGGCGATGTTTAAAAGGTAAAACATAACGTTTGTAACTATATATATACACACACAATGGTGCAAAACCTGAAACGCTGCATTATCATGAAAATACTCCTACAACAAACAGTGGCTACCCAAAGTCTGGGGTGTAGTGGGGCCACAGTGGTCACCACGCGACCACGCGACTTCACTCCCCCGCCATGACTATCGTCCGGGGAGAGTGACATCTCAACTGGTCCTGGACTATCCTCCCTCTTTGCCACTCACCACCGTGGTGAGGTATGGCCCAACAATCCGTGACAGACAATGCTGCCGGGGAGGAACTTCTCCCAGCAGTTGACTGACAGCTGTAAAAAATCAGAAGATTATCTAAAACGCAAGTTTCGTTTACAGTTTAAATGACATATTTACAATTCAAGTCGACATTAAAAATAAAACGCATGAAATATTACTCAAAGCTTCCCACGTAACGGTTTATAATTGAATAGATAACGGGCACCTCATCTTATGACTATGCATATCAAAGCTTTCAAATGTCGTTGTCCCAACACACCGGGCGCATTCAGAATATGATAGTTCTTTTGAGGCAATCATGGCAACCAATCCCCGACGAACTAATAATGCTGCGTTAGACCTTTCAAATTCCATTTTGGGAGACATTCACCCCTGACAGTTTCTGGGTAATTTACTAAACTCACAACTGGAACTGCTATAACGAGACGGTGTGTGTGTGTTGTTTTGTTATCATTTCCAACCGGCTGCATGGTCTATCCGCTGCTGGATTAAAGTCTCCCCATTCCTCCTCCATCGCCATTCTTCATAACCGCACGGTGCCATGATCCATCGCTCTCTCACTAGCACATAGGCCGATCTCATCGCACGATCTCCATGGCGAATGTCCTCTCAAATGCAATCTCCTTCTTTCTGTCATGGGCCTCGTCTATCCGCCATCGTCCCTTCTGGCAACGTTGTGGTCCTGCCCAAGCCCACACACTTTCCTGAACCGTCTATACGATGTCTCTGGTATGCATGAGTAGTCCCTGACACACTTGGTTGCTCTTTCTGTCTCTCAGCGTAACTCCCAAGCGTGCATCTCCCCGTGCTTCTGTTTGTGCATTTTTCAGCTATTTGCTCCATTTTCTTTTGCCAGTGTCCGTGTCTCTGGTCCGAGTAGTGGCGGCTGATCCACGCCGATGGCATCTTTGAGCATCAAGTAAAATCAGTTTTCCAAAAGGGTTTTGAACATGGGGGAAAAATTATTCCTATTTTACTCTCCCTATTTAAAAGATGCTCCGGACAGTAAGATGCACCCAAAACGTGCGCCTGGTATCGATAAAGATACGTAAATATAAATCTGGTTATACACAAACACACACACACACCTAGCGGATTGTAAGACGCAGCCCCGTAAAGTTTTGCTTTAAATTCATGGGAGGAGTGGGGGAGTGGGGGGACGGTCTGGGGGGGGGGGAATTGTGTCTCATAAACAGAGAATACGGCAGTTATACAATGTTGTAAGGTAGTTTGTGTGGTGCCACATTTGTGAAAACACTGCGCACCATTAGCGATGTTTACGGTTGGCAAACGTCTTTTGCTTTCCTACTTTAAAAAAAAATCACTTTACCTAGAGGTCGAGTGCTAATTCGCAGGCTAATGGCAAGGTTTGCTGCAAATATTTAAAACAATTATCCACTCCGGATGTGTGGGTGGGCTGCAAGAAAATACACCGTTGTCCACGTGAGACCTGACCCGAGACCTTCATGATACGCGTTCAAATCCAAACCAATGGCAGGAACCCAGACACTTACTCACAAAGCACATTGAACATTCCTTTTGTACTAAGATTTTTTTTGTTGTGTTAACGTATAACCTTAACACAAAAAAACGTATAATCTTAACACAAAAAAAACTTGGCCCGGTATGAATGATCACCGCAACATTTTACGATAAAAGCCAGTCTAGACGTGACAAAATGCAATGTTATCGGAAGAAAGAGACGCTAACGCCGGGAGGGAGTGGCGCTCGCGCACTGAAGCCACAGTGGCATCCTGGGCGCTGCCGCAGACACCGAACAAAACGTGACGGACGGCTCGCGTACGGATCGCGCGGCGGCAGACAATGAGACGAATTTGGCGAGCGAGCGAGCGAGCGAACTGACGGCCGACGAAAAGCTCCGCGGCGGAGACGAAGTAACCTTGACTGAAAAAAAAGTGAACAAAAATGTTGGCAACGCGGTGGGCCGGTCGTGGGAAGTCGCCGAGGCCTCTTGTCATTGCAACGTCCGTGGGGCAGACGACGGTGGGTAGGTGGTGGTGGGGGGGGAGGCGCGGCTGGCGTAGGGCGGCACACACCTGAGATGCGATGGTGAGATGCGATACCGCTTCAAGGTGAGTGCGTAATCGCGGCGATGACCGCAAAAAAAAGTGGCCCCGCCGAACGCTGCCAGCGAACGGCGCGGGCGGGAGGGGGAGGCCCGCTCGCCTCCGGTTCCCCCGATCGTTCCGTCCGACGCAGGGGTACGCGCGAGACGAATTGCGCGTTGCCGGCGTCACTCGCGAGGCTCCCCGTGCGGTGCTGCTCTGTGTCACCGTGCGCGCTTCGCCATTACAAAGCCCTCCTGCGGCCTGGTCACGCCTGGCTATCTACAAGTTCTGAAGGGGCTCTCTCTCTCATTCATTGATCGAATGCATCGAACTCTTGTTTTACAGCAACAACCTTACAGCCACAACTTGCTATTAGTTTTTTTTATTTTAAAAACAATTGATAGCATGCGTTTCTTTAAAATAATTGTCTAGAATCGTCTATTTTTTACGTCTAGGAGCATGTAATGTGACAGCACTGTCAGTGCAGATTTGTGCCAGAAGGGTTCCATTTGTTGAAGCAATTATGAAATTAACTTGATTTTTATAAATACACAAAAAAACTGAAGTCGTAAATATATTCTTCCAGCATTCCCTCCACCCCCCTGTGATTCAGGGTGATGGTAAGCGACTCTGCCGACAAATGCCCAAAGTGTTCCTACAAGTGTAAACATTCAACGGTAACAGGTATAACATTCCGCCTAAATAATTCAGCCATAGTCATTCCCACCCCCCCCCCCCAAAAAAATCCATGAAACGTCAAGAGATCCGTCCTGGTAGCAAGGTACGGCGGGGAATTGATGCGGCTGGTAAGGGGGTCAACAACACGACGAGCAAAAGTGGGGCATCGTCCACCTCACCGTCATTTCCAGGCAGGCGCTGGAACAACGTGGCAGGTTTAAACTGTGTACACTGCAGCAACTGCACCCACGTATGTACGTGTGTGTGTGCGTCGAACTTCTTCCGCACCGTACGTAGCCAGACATGCGGACCAGATGTGCGTGGGAAGGACAAAAAAACTAAACACAAAAAGCAGCCCTAAAGAACTGAGATTCGATCTTGATGATGAGTTACAAGTGCATAGCTCCAGTGGCTTCCTAATATCGCAAGGAAGAGAGTTCCAGACAGCCGCGGAAGCGCACGTGAAATCGCGCGATGCAGTTGCCGCCTTTGTTGGATGGTCAGCCAAAAGCCGGTGCGAGGATGACCGCGTCATGACGGTTTGTGCTCCTTGCCGAGATCGGCAAGGCATGGTGGTTCCTTTGTGGCAAGCACTTTGTGTGCAATAACCTCGACCTTCTAATGTCTTGTTGGCTGCTCGTATTTGTGTTTCCCGGTGTCTCTTCCCCCTCCACCCCCTTCCTCGCCTTCCCCACAAAAGTCGCTGAGACGCGGCACGCCGTGAGCACACGAAGAGAGACGATCAGCTCCTCTAGGCAGTCAACCTCGATATTTGTCGGTGCCCCGCTCCGCCGTTTGCCAGCTGCCGGGGGACGCACGACGGCGTTCGGCGGCATCATTAGCCCAGCGGTAAACTCCGCTAAACGGGTGTCTGTGAGCTATTTCCTTTACAGCCGGCACGGACGTCCAGCGGTATTTACACGGCTCACGTGAGCCGCCAGCGGAAGGCCCCGCTCGCACCCTACCGCAGAAGACCACGAGCAAGAAGTGAAATTGCCAAATTTTTCTTAATTCGTTTTTTAAAATGTACAGTATATGACAACAATAATAATGATGCTAATTTCCGATTTGTAAAGGTGTCCTTAACCAATGGGATCTCAGGGCGCCATGCATCTAAAGGAGGAGAATAAGTGAGCGGTGACCAGGACAGAACGACTAAAGAGACGAGATCGGGGACTTGAGAGAGAAACGCCTTTTCCACAGGTCGGACCTTCAGCCAGGACTTAAAGGTCTCAGACACACACCAGAGGTCGCAAACGGGTTTTGATTCATTTAAAATTTGAGTACTCAAATTGATTACTCAATTCATGGCGAGTGAAATTTTAAAAGATGTTGATTCGCTCTTCAACACACTATTTGTCCCTTGTAAACGTCACACATTTTTTACTGTTTGACCGTGTCAGGCGGTGGAGGGTTACGACACAGTTATAAATAACGCGATCTAACCCAAATACCTTTATTATGAATAATATTGGTCGCGAAAGCCTAGGGTGTGACTATTCATATATTGGTGGCTTACGAATGGCTGGAATTTTATTGTAATTTTTTCCGATTGCTAAATATGTATAGCGTCATATCAGGCAGTCTGCATTTTTGGCAATTGCGCAGTGCATGAACCAAACACATTAATGAGCCACGGTGCTGAATGTTGATTTATTTGATTAGCACTTACATTTTCCAATAAAATATGCAACACACCGGTACTGCATCAACGTTGATAAATTCTCAACACAGAGTAGCAAAATTGCCTCACAGTGTGTAAACTCGCTGTTGTTTTGCAATTCATCAACAGCATTCCACACATTTACATCCATATATTTTGAAATGGATGCAACAGCAAATCAATTTAAAATCACACACCGTGATGATATCCAAAGAGAAGGAGAAAAACAAAACATCGTCATGTTTTTCTTGCAAATTAAACTGTTCCCACAAAAATAAATGCAATTGTCTAAGTGGAAATATATAAGTGCTCAGAATTTGCACTTAACGAAAACTAACGGATTGCCAAAACGTTGTAAGAATGTGTTTTCCTACGGCTTATTGGTCTTCCTGATACCTGTTATTTTACAAAAAAAACCTGTAAACAAGCTGCAGGCCTGAGGACCACCAACATGATACACACAAACAGCGTTTTGTTTCCCCTGGAAGTTTCTAGCATGTCGTTATTTATCCCCGTCTTCATTCAAAAAGCGAGCTGGGTTACAGATGCGATCTTTCTCGAAGAGGGCAACAGAAGAGGGAATTGATGATTATAATCACTTTAATTGCAGGTGAAGCATCCGGCCATGAATCAAGCCCATTCTCGATGGGCACCTGGGGATGTTTGACTCGAAGTGAACAGCTGCTCAATCATTTTCCTTTTGACATGAATGTACGCATCATTCTTTCATATCTTGGCTGACGGTACTAAACCCAATTCCTGACGGAATACCGCACACGCTGAAGAAAATGCATCCAACGATCAAAAATAATGGGAACGCTGACGCACGATCGTAATTTGGCAACCCAGACCGGGTCCACGCCAGTGCTGACTTGCCCATGAATTGGTGCGTATTTTATTGACCCTCGACAGATGATAGGCTGAGTTTACACCCAGACGTGGATTTAAACTCACTGAAGATCTGGTTATGGGTTAAATGTCAACTGTCTCGATTTATAATACATATAGATGATCCTGACACGGTGACTTGTGTTAATGTTTTGCGATTACAACTGTGGTCATCTGAAAACCAACAATTTCACATTGGGGATTCCCCAGAGATGAACGTCCAGGTTGATTGGTTTCACTCGTGGGACACGGTCGCCCTTAAGTTGTAAAGTTATTAAACTCTCACGCTAAACACTTGAAAATATATCATCCTCGTCATCAGCGAAGCAAGTCATTTGCCTCCCTCCCAATGGAGTGTGACGCTAAAGCCGATGTCAATCGGCATTTTCGCATTAATCGGTGGCATGCCGTGCTTCTTAAGTCCCACGTAATCTTATTTAAACATGCTATCATTTTGATTTAAAGCTTTCGTGACTGCAGGGATTCATATTCTTGGTTCTTTCGGTAAAGTCACGTAGAAGGGAAATAATAAAATAATATATTTACATTATTAATATAGTTATATTATAATATATTTATATTATTAATATAGTTATATTATTTTCTTATTTCCCTTCTACGTGACTTTACCGAAATAACCAAGAACATGCTATCATTGTTAAGTCTTAAAACGATTTGATTGAATTCCTTATATATGTATTAAAATAAACCCTTAACATTCAACTACAAGTGCACCTCTAAATGCTGAACAGGTGCAGCACAACATTTCAGTAAAATTTGAACATCACTGCCACCGTCATAGGACCTGCTAAACGATGAATCAAAGTATGCACTACAACACATAATTCTCGACCACAAATATATACGATAGCAAAGTAAGGTTGGTAGTTTCACGTAAGAAAAATGTCATGGTAAGAAAATATAATTTAGGAAAGAGAAATGTGATATAAAACATGGATAAAATGGTTTAACACGTCGGAGGCTTTCGCGAACAATATAATTTATAATCCAGTTTTTTTTGGGTTAGTAAGATTTGTCTGCTGTCTGCCTGATGATGCTAGTTGTAATTACTGGCGAAACGTCGTACTCAGATTGTAAATGTGGATTTGCTGTCCAACACACGGATTGTCATGTTCCGTTTACGTCACAAACCTTACTAATTGTCTGTGTCGGGTGGTGTCGGGTTTAACGACACATTTATGTTTACGCAATCTAACCCCCAAAACCTCTATTGTGGATGGATAAAATGGATCATAAAAATAAACAGGAAGTACGTTTAGTTCCTTGTCCTTCCCCCCGCACCTCTGATTAGCACTGTTGGCTACATACGGTGCGAAACAAGTTCAACATACATACAACACATGGAATTTCATATTTCAGCTCACATGGTAGGCACTGTCATAGTTAGACACTGGCAGCATTTTCCACCACAAGTAGTACCAATCAATCCGCTTGTCCCGTAGGATCATACACACAACTGTTGTTGTTATTGTTGCGATACTGCACTTAGCAGTGGTTCACGAGGCAAACTCAACAACAACAACAACAACCCTTGATGTGGGCCATTTCCAAAGCACCGCCCATGACACATCTCCCCTCCTAGTCGCGCAGCGCCTATTGATGAATGCGTTGAGTTCTGCTTGCGGTACAACAACGGCGAGAGCGCGGGGCGCCGGTTCTTCGAGGAGGGAGGCTGCTGCTGCTGCTGCCACTGCTGCTACTACGCCTGCTGCTGGTGCTGCGCCTGCTGCTGCTGCAACCTTGGGGCTGTGCAGAGACACGCGGCGGCGGCGGCAACGACGCTCCATCACCGGGGCCCCGACACGTGAGAGACACGAAAAAAACGCGTTGAGATGCTCGCCACGGCGCGCCGACCTCCCTCCTCCCCAGTGCCACCGAGATGTTTCCTAGTGCCGATAAGCGGCACACGATGGGCGAGGAGAGCGCGGTCGTCGGACACATCTTTTACGTGGCGGAGAAGGGAGGCGAAAATGGAAATCTATGGAGTTTTTGCGGCGTTTGATAAACGCCCCGATTTCTCCGCAGACGGAGAATCACTTTTGACGCCAGATGCAAACAAATAAAATAAAAACCAAAAACTTTCTAACAATTCACCCATCTGTACGTCGCCCAATGCATCACGCTTAGCCGTCCCGCTGTAATAAAATGCGACAATCGCAGAGACATTCACGAGGCGCATATCCAATATTGAACGCACCCTTAGGCATAAAAGTGAGTTGCGTCTCGGATTCCTCCAGCGAGTTTTCTGCCGCTACTGCGATCGGCAGCGGCGCAGTTGTGAAGGCACTTGGTCAGCCAACAGTGGGAGGAACAAAGCGGAGTGCAACTCCTCTTATCCGTCAAAACCCATTTGTATTTGTATCCGTTCTTCTGACCACCGCATGGCCCCAAATCTATCCAACACAGGAATACAAATTTCTCACTGGATATTTTCCAGACTGCTGCTGGGCTTGGCTTGAAAATCCCACCAAACCGTTACCGTCTAGCCCCTGCAAACGATCCGATTTCGCCGCTCCATCTCCGCGGCGCACGCACTCCGAGGCTCGTGTTGTCCTTTAGCCCAGCGGTCCCCAACCTTTTTGGCACCAGGGACCGGTTTTTGTGGAAGACAATTTTCTCACGGACCGGTGGGGGGGGGCAGGTCATCATTGTGTCTTTCCCCCTTTTCAAAGAAGCTGTCCAGCGACGTTTGTTTTTTTACTCATTTTGGCTATTCGGGGTTAGCTTTAGCTCCCTCGCATGCGCAAGTTTACAGTCGGGTTCGCGCTCCTATGAGAATCTAATGCCGCCGCTGATCTGACAGGAGGCGGAGCTCAGACTGTAATGCGAGCGATGGGGAGCGGCTGTCAATACAGATGATGAAGCTTCGCTCGCTCGCCCACCGCTCACCTCCTGCTGTGCGGCCCGGTTCCTAACAGGCCACGGACCGGTACCGATCCACGGCCCGGGGGTTGGGGACCCCTGCTCTAGCCGTCACCCCATTGGTCATCGACCCATCCAGAGACGTGTCCTGCCCGTGCCCGCCCACTTTCCTGAACAGTTAATGTGATATCGCCAACCTGGATATGTCCACTAATCTGTACGTTCCTCCTTCTGCCAGTGTAAATCCCAAAGTGCATTTTTCCATATTTATCAGTAATCAGAGAACCACAAGGTGTAAGAGTGCAGTCACTTAAGTCCATGTCAGGCTGTGTGTGTGTGTGGGCTAGTTCTGGGAGCGGAGTGGAGAGGTGGCAGGGCTAATCCCTCATCACCTGGAACACGACAAGCATAGGGGTGCCACGGTGGTGAGATGTTAACTCTCTCGCCTGGTATGCAGCAAGTTGTGGGTTCAATCCCGACCCTGACGCCTGCATATTTGGAGTTTGCATGTCCTCCCCGTGGTTGCGTGGATGTTTCTCTGGGGCCTCTGGTTTTTACCCTCCGCATTCAGAATCAACGTTCATTCAGAGTATTTGGTTGCTGCAAGACATTTGCAAGTGATGATAGGCCACTTCGTTGAGCTGTCACTTCTGTAAAAGAGCTTAAAGAGCTCAGTGACGCCTTACCTGGTAACAAAAGAAAGTTTTCTAGTCATCCCTTGTCTGTTCAGCAAGGGGCCGCTTGGAGCGCCTGGGGCTGTGAAGCTGCCACGGCATGGCCTCTACGTTCTCTCCACGTTCTCTCCACGTTCTCTCCACGTTCTCTCTACGTTCTCTCCACGTTCTCTCCACGTTCTCTCCACGTTCTCTCCACGTTCTCTCCAGGTTCTCTCCACGTTCTCTCCACGTTCTCTCCACGTTCTCTCTATGTTCTCTCCACGTTCTCTCCACGTTCTCTCCACGTTCTCTCTACGTTCTCTCTACGTTCTCTCCACGTTCTCTCAACGTTCTCTCCACGTTCTCTCCACGTTCTCTCCACGTTCTCTCCACGTTCTCTCTACATTCTCTCTACGTTCTCTCTACGTTCCTGCACGATCGCGAGAACCCACAGAGATACCGAGAGGGGAGTTCTGTTGCCAGTGCGGCAGGAATGTCGCGTTTCTCCGACGGATCGCGGTCGGCAGTCACGGCCAATTCGCGCGATTTACCCGTTCATAATTTTCGTATCGCTTCCTCTTTGCCCCCCCTCCCTCCTGCTCTTTCGACAGATACTCCAAGCTGAACCAAAACGTGCACCACAGTGCGGGGATTTAAAGGTGCGTGCGCTTGTGCAAAGCCGAGCAGTCGCCCATCGATTACTGTATCGCGCATCAATTATTCACCCTGTGCTCATTGAGCGGACGGCCGTTTGCAGTGGCGACTCAGCCGAATGACGGACTGGGCATATGTGAACAAATCCGGGTGAAAACAATAGCTTCATAGCTCATCGGAATCCTCCTCCACTCTCTGAATAAAGATTCTGATTTCGAATCGCAAGTGTGCCGAAAGGTCAGTCAATGGAACAGCTGAATTCTTTCTCCTCGAGGAAGAGTGCTAATCATTCGTCTGTTATTATTGTGTTAGCGTCACGCATGTTTACCCAGGATGGCATCACGGAAACTTTTTCAGGAGGGTCCTGCCAATGTTTTTTGTTTCGCAGCGAAGGGCTACGTTGCTTTGTTGCAATCCAAATAACATTTTTCAGCGTTGGGATATTTTTCTCAATGTCAATCCTCAATCAATCAATCCTGCGTTCGACGTGCCAATATTGCCCTCGATAAAGTGGGCCACGCTACAGCGGAACGGGAGACGATACAAGGGGCACGGAACAACAGGAATGAAGACAGAAACCCGTCACACCCTAAGCGGCTAACACCGACTGAGCAAAGTTGAAACCAATATACAAAGTGCAGTCGTGCGCGACGAGTGGCATAAGAAATGCAAGTAGTAAATAAAATAAAATTAAAGAAAAGGGACAGAGCAGCAATTTCAGGGCTGCACCTTTACCTTTGTAGCTTACAATCAATGGCACGCATTAACACAACGACTTAATAGGTCGTCAGCAAACGGGAGACAAAATATTGTTGTCTTGCCTCACGGCAGATGGGGAGCGTACGTTCACAGGAAGTTCCTGTTTTTTGATGCTAATGTTGGTCACGTGACCAGGAAGTGACGATGTTAGATTTCCACTGTACCACGCGGGCGTCAGCCATTACACAGATAAGTCAAGATGGCGGCACGCATCGCATCTCAGTGAGACCACAGCCGCACTTGTCCATTGTGGGAGCTTAAGAAGCATTATCTGTAAGTTGTTTATATTCCTATAATATTGGAAATGCTGTTGTAATGTTGGAATGACCGTTATAGCAATGTAAATGCCTTTATGGTGCCGTTGAGTTGTTGTAGTAAATACGAGGCCTAGTTAGTAACGAAGCCTGTGACTTTCCTTATTATGGATATTACTTGTGATTTAGTAGGTCGAGTCAGACTTGTGCCTATGTTGCGATCCTGAGAGTGATGACGAAGTATCTCATCCACAGTTTAGTGTTAAGTGTAATGCTGTACATTTGGGGTGCAGTGGGATGAATACACTATGTGCCTGTATGCAACGCACCAGCTTGTGCCTTTGTCTAGTTGTTCAGGGGTAATGTGGGGGCCTGGTCCTTCCAGGATCTATTGTTATCTGAGACAATGTTCTGATGCTGTGGTGTTCATTGTGTGGGTGTTTCCGAATTATAACAGATGCTGTATCTGTGTTTTCTCACCAGTTTTACCTGTTACAATCAATAAATGATGATCGGAGTTGGACGGTCATCCTGGCTCCGAGGGTTTATTGAACACATGGTTATCTACTCGCAGCGCACGGCGAGGCCGAGATAATTGTTGTGTTCTCTTGCAATGAATGCTGCACTTTAAGGCAGTGTCACAAACGCATTGCACGTGACTTTGACATATCCAAAACATCCTTTGGGATTCCATTAAATATTGTTTTAGCACTGTACAGCACGTACGACCAATAATACTACAACATAACTGGAGCACCTTGTTGCCAATCCACAGCTGGATGAAGGCCTCCCCATGCCGAGTCGATCTCGGCAGTTTGTTTGACCATACTTCACCACGCCGGTGAGTGCAGCATGGTGGGATTGGTGGCGCGGCAGAAACCGGGCCTGTTTCAGACATCACTCACCACCGATATTTTAGCCTTCGCCGGGAGTTGAACTCAGGTTGCCGCCGGGGTTCGTAGCGCAGCGATAATTCCATTGCCGCCGCAGCTCCCCTTTGAAGCGGCGCGAAGCTTCAAATACTTTATATTTTTTGTCGTAATGCGCGGCACGCACGGCACGGTATCGCCTTTTGTTGTTGTTTTTGTTCCGTGCTCGGAGAAAAGTGTGGCAGGCATCTCGTTACCGGAAAGACAACTCTCTCTCCCCTACGTCGTTGTGTCACGCTGGTCCAAAGGGCCAAGCCAGAGGTCGCAAACGGGTTTTGATTCCTTACGCGTACCCGTACCCGGCCGCACCAGGGTCGCAAATGGGTACCCATACCCGTACCCGGCCGGGTACGGGTACCCGTTTCTACCCGTACCCTACCCGAAATGAGTGACAAACGGTTACTCACCAGTGACTCACGGCCTACCCGTACCCGTACCCGGCCGCACCAGGGTCGCAAACGGGTACCCGTACCCGTACCTGACCGGGTACGGGTAGCTGGGTATCAGGTTGGGTACGGGTATCGGGTACCCGGTTGCGACCTCTGGGCCAAGCTTAACACCGGTAAGCACCATTGTTATGGGAGGAGGTGGTGGTGGGGAGGGGGAGCCCTCATCATTGCGGGTGGCGGCTCTTCCACCACCCAAAAAAAAACACGGTCGAATTACACTCGGGCCAAGGTGGCCGCGCTGAATTCGTTTTTTTGCCCACGGCATCTGGCGAGATGATAGCTCAGAGCCAGGCAGAAAAATAAAAAACAATACCCTGCTGTTGGTGGGTCCCAGAGGCTGGGGGGCGGGGGCACAGAGAGAGGGCACTGGAAAATTCCCAGGAATAAACGCTGCTCAAACATCAAGGAGGTCCTGCTGGGTCAAAGCGTTAATGATTCAGTAAGCTCTTTGATTAAGTAATTAATGATGATGATAATGGTAGTGTAATCGTGACAATTTATGTCCATACTGTGACGTCAACAGAATATATCAAGGCCTTTAGGAATATACTGGTGGATGAAGGTGTCCCTATGTCGTACTGTTTCATGGGGCGGGGTGTGGGGTTAAGAGTGTTTGGCCATACTTCACCACACTGGTGACAACAGGTTGGTGTGCCAGGGGAGAGGCGCGTCATTGGCCCATGACTGGTTCAGATTTAAAGCTACCATTGATGTAAACCATGGTCGGGAATCTAACTCAGGTGCCACATTCATAGCGCAATGTGCCAGCAGTCAGTGAGTCAGTTTGTTTCGCGTGATACTGATTGGTGCTAAGAAGCATATTTTTCAACGGTAACCCAGCTAAAACGGCAGAGCAGTGTGTCAATCAAAGTTCTTCCTTACAAAATAAAGTAGATCTATTTTTGATGGAGGGAAAGATGTGGTGACTTCTTTTTTTAATGAGCTGAGTAGCCCATGTCTCTTTCAAGTAAGCAGATAGGAAATTTGTTTGGCGTGGAAAAGATGGACTGTGACCAGTCACGGGTGTTCGCAGATGCCCATCAGCGGCCTGAATCACTTCCCCGTGCAAAGCCTTGCCCTTATTGATCACAGTCTGACAGAATTCCAGTTTATAACATCCCAGACTCAGGAACCCCCGTGAGTTAATTGCACGAGTCAATGATGTCTGAGGGTTGCTCGTGCAGCGACTCCGAGATGAGTTTGCACACGTGCTCGTTTCAGGGCGCGAAATCGCGACGCTTGGTGTTGGCTTAAAAAAAAAATCAGCCAGCCATTCCCTAGAAAGTTTAAATTTACTTGGGATAGATTAAAACGAGTTAACTTGTTTACAACGCTGATGCCGTGAGTAATTTGCCAGTGAGCTATTTGTTAAATTCAATTGAAACCACGTTTGTCATGTGGAATTGCATTCAGGGATAGCACTAAATGAATAATGCTGAAGGCTACGGAGCAATGTGGTGTCACACACAGCACGTTTTCTGGGCGTAGTTTGAAACTAAACGCCGCTAATTACCGTGAGATATAATTCACAATGCCCTTTTTATTTGTGCTGGTAAAACTATTCCTTGACGCATACGAGTGAGTATTCGAAGTCAATTTAATTGGTCATATTGCTCGCGCACAATTACAACTTTAACTTCACTCGTGCGAATTGTGCGGCTAGC
The DNA here is from genome assembly GCF_964198595.1 of Lampetra fluviatilis. NCBI lineage: Eukaryota > Metazoa > Chordata > Hyperoartia > Petromyzontiformes > Petromyzontidae > Lampetra > Lampetra fluviatilis. Next base: position 697,959 of record NC_136314.1, read on the forward strand.
TACCCGGAGTGACGTGCGTTTGTTTCGTGGCGCACTGCCTAACAACGTCAGCAGCAAACGATATCCCAAATGACCCTTGGGTCCTCCGTTTACCAAAGCCACAGCCGCCAGTGTGGCGAACAACAAGGAGGAGAAGAAGCGTCAAACAAGCTTCATCCAGCAGTGGATTAACCACAACTGTGATGATGACGATGATGATGATGATACGAAGCAGGGCAACAGAACTCAAATCGGCACTCGGTGGGGGGGGGGATGCGCGTGGCGCTTAAATCGCAGCGGCGTTGCTTCTCTCGCGAGGCGCCCCACGTGGTGTCGAGCGGCCGCAGTGTTCACCCGGGCGCCTTCGCACAATGAGAGGCGGATCGCATTTCCAAGCACACGGGACATGCCCCCCGCCACCCCTGCAGGCTTTTGTGTTGTTGGCTTGTGTCACGTTACACAGGCCCCCCACACCACCCACCCATCACCACACCACCCACCCACCACTACCACCACCCACCACCACCACTAGGGGTCGGCACGGTTTGGCTCAAACCACCAAACCGCGGTTTGAACCGAACCAAATCGGTTTGGTTTGGCTCTGTTTGAACTGGTTCGGTTTGGTTTGGGGCTACGAAAACCGACTCGGTTTGGCTCGGACAGGGTGGAACCGGCTCAAACTAGTTTGGTTCAAGCCAACTTAAGAGGTTTGGTTTAGCTTAGTTTGGTTTGGTTTTGGTTTGGTTTGGTTCAGTCGTCGCTGGTTTGGTTTGGATTGCTCAATTTGAAACCAGTTTGAGTCGGTTCAAACCGTGCCGACCGGTCCACCACCCACCACACCACCCACCACACCACCACCCACCACCACCACTAGGGGTCGGCACGGTTTGGCTCAAACCACCAAACCGCGGTTTGAACCGAACCAAATCGGTTTGGTTTGGCTCTGTTTGAACTGGTTCGGTTTGGTTTGGGGCTACGAAAACCGACTCGGTTTGGCTCGGACAGGGTGGAACCGGCTCAAACTAGTTTGGTTCAAGCCAACTTAAGAGGTTTGGTTTAGCTTAGTTTGGTTTGGTTTTGGTTTGGTTTGGTTCAGTCGTCGCTGGTTTGGTTTGGATTGCTCAATTTGAAACCAGTTTGAGTCGGTTCAAACCGTGCCGACCGGTCCACCACCCACCACACCACCCACCACACCACCACCCACCACCCATCACTAACCACCACCCACCAACCACCACCACCCACCACCCACCACTAACCACCACCCACAACCCACCACTAACCACCACCCACCACCACCCACCACCACCACCCACCACCACCACCCACCACCACACCACCCACTACCACCACCACCCACCACCACCACCACCCACCACCACCTACCACCACCACCACACCACCCACTCACCACCACCCACCACACCACCACCCCCCCTTATAAATGGTAATCGGATAGAAGGCAAACCTCGGATGGGATCGTGTGCCACGCGTGTGTGTGTCGTGTGTGCGTGTCGTGTCATGTGTCGTGTGCGACTCGTGTGCGTGTCGTGGCACAGCGGTAGAGCGAGTGGCTCGCAATAGGAGAGTCGATCAACAAGAACAGGTTTTACCCTTTTTGGAAATAAAACAGAGGAGGTGTTAAGATGTTCGAACACCTAACAGATAAATGTTTTGTTGTTGCAAAGAATCAAGTCTGCATGAACTAAACATGGTGGTGAACATGCAAACAAACGTGCTCTGGTCATGATGTATGCATCGCCCTTTGAAACTGGTTTGCCTACACCAGAGCCGTCGGTGGCTTCGTCTCACCGACGTCAGACCAGAGAACGCCAAAATGCGACCGGTACAAAGACAATGCACGTATCAGAGCATTCGCAGCTCGGGGGCGGAATTGGCCAAAAAGTTCCAATGAAATCGGCAGGTTTGCGAGTTCGAATCCCCCGGTTGGTCGACTCAGCCCATCGAAGCGACGGTGCAGGTCCCTTGAAATCGCCCCGCGGCCTCGGTCCACCCAAGCAGTGTGAATCAGAGGTCGCAAACGGGTTTTGATTCCTTACCCGTACCCGGCCGCACCAGGGTCGCAAATGGGTACCCGTACCCGGCCGTACCCGTACTCTATCCGTACCCGGCCGGGTACGGGTAGCCGGGTATCGGGTAGGGTACGGGTATCGGGTACCCGGTTGCGACCTCTGGTGTGAATGGGCGAACGCTGCAGCTGAGCCGATCGGCAAGGTCTCATACGGGGGGGGGGCAGGGTGTGGGGAGTAAAGTGTGGGCATTGTCACCTTTTCCAAGACGTCGTCTGTCTCGCGGTGGAAGGGCAGACGACGCATCATCTCGAGAGGGAGCTTCTAGGAGTCCCACTATCAGAAGCCCCTTCTGCCAGCAGCAGCGTGAGCAAGCAATTGCAGGGCTGTACCTTTACGTTCATCTTAAGCTTTCGTGGATTACCCCCCCCTCCCCCCCACAAATCTGTGAACCCTTTGCAGTGTGTACATTGAATGTGCTCTCTCTTGCTTTGTAATACTGTTATATTTGGTTCACTGTGTGTAAATTGACGAATGAATGCAGGCAATAGCCCCTAATCACAAGTCATTGCTTTGCAAACCCACTCTCTGCCGACACCACCACCACTACCACCACAACATTGCGATTCATCACTCCAAAAAAATATTTATATAAACCCCAAATAGAAATAAGCATTAACACCCCGACACGCGCCGTGCAAGGGACGTGGGAGCCAAAGAGGCGAAGATAATCGAGTGCGCAGGCGGTGCGACTGCACCGGCTCCCACGGACTTTGGAGGGGAGCACAGGCAACGGGCTATGAAGAGAGAAAGACGTTCACCCAGGCGGGGGCCGCCACCATTTCATTCCTTTCCACGGGGCCAGCGATGCGAATGGAAGTTGGCCCACAAACACCACAACACGCCCAAGAGAAAGATTCTACTCCAGAGGTCCAGCGCAGTGGTTAACATTCACCGCTGCTGGGCACAGTATCAGGGGATGTGGTCGAGGTGCGGCAAATAACTTTGCAATCGCTTGCAATTATCCCGTGCTCCGGCAACACACAAACAACTGCGTGCACATTATGCACAATGAAGCACAATCGGCAATTAATGCTCAGTTGATATATTTATGCTTCATCAGAGACGACAGACACACACATAAACATACAGATTTGCAAACAACCTTTCGTGCTGTATGCACACACAGCCGAGAAATTATATATATTTTTGGAGGGGTTGCAATGAAATACGGAATATTATATAAGCACACAGAGACGTGCAGAGAGTATCAACATTCCAGACCTCACTCCTTATTTATTTCAAGATAATCCGACCTTTGTTGCTTCCAAACCCATCTTAAGAATCATCATCATCAGCAGCAGCTCATTGAGAAGGTCCCAAACTAATTAGGGATAGGTCGGGCACGTCCTCATATCTCTGACCTACGATTAAAACTCGATTAGCTTAGATATTTTGTACAGCTCTTTAATGTGAATTTTGGAGATGTACGGACTTCCAAAGTGCTGTTACAGCTACACTTACTACAACGTGTGTCTATACGGCTGTCCGTTGCCTTCAAGAAACGCACTCTTCACAACTCAATTACAGTAAAACCTTGTATTGCGAGTAACTTGGTCTGCGAGTGTTTTGCAAGACGAGCAATTTTTTAAAATAAATATTAATTTGATAAACGAGCGAGGTCTTGCAATACGAGTAGTACGTGCATACGCTTTGTCTGCCGAGCGTCACGTGATCACAACTGATATTCGAGTGCTTTGATATACGAGTGCTTTGTATTACAAGCACGTTTCCGGAACGAATCATGCTCGCAATCCAAGGTTTTACTGTATATGTAAAGATGCAATGGTTGGCTTTATAGGAAATGCAACGATGCAATAGATTTGTATGTTGTAAGAAGAATAATAATAATGACGAATCGTGCGCGTACGAAGCGATTCGGCGCGGTTCATGAAAATTACTCGCAAATCCCAGGGCACTGGAAACTCGTCCAAGGGTGGAGCCGCCACGGAGATGGAGCAATGAGATCGGGTTGTCTTCTTAGTTCTTTCGGTAAAGTCACGTAGAAGGGAAGTAATAAAATAATAAAAATAAAACGTCGTGAGAATTATTTTATTATGTTTAATTTGTATTATTTTATACCTTCCCTTCTACGTGACTTTACCGAAAGAACCAAGAAGATGAATCCCTGCAGTCACGAAAGCTTTAAATCGAAAGATCGGTTTGTGTGCAGGTGCGAGGTGGTGGCTTCGGAATGTCTTCATCCAGCAGACTAATAACGCCGATGAATGATCACCGACGTGCCGCGCTGTTATGTTTCGGCTTCATGAGCCGAACGCGACCGTTGCAGCGAGACGGAAAAACAAGATGACAAATGCAAATGAGACGGATAAAAAAAGCAAAGACTCCGCCGAATTTTTTCATCGAATCGCAGCCGCTGAGATCTGCGCATCATCGAATCCCTGCTGGTCGGGGGTTGAATTACGGCACGCCTGGACTCTTCAGATATCATTTGTGTGAGAATTCTATTTTTTGTGGCCCTTTTACATGCGTGGAGTTGAGATTAGAATTTTGATGTCACACACACACACACTCAGCCTGCTGCATTCCTCTTAACCTTTGGGGAACACTCCCGCTGCGCTGAGTGCTACGGCTCGTTACATTAACCCCTTCCCCTGCTTATTCCTCTCTTCGCCTCTCTCTCTCCGCAGGGCTCCTCGTCTGCTCCTTGCAATGCGGGCGCAAGTGCCACGGCCCTTCCGGATGAAGCCAGCCAGAGTCCGGGATGCAATGAATGGCTCATTAAAGCAGCCCCCCCTCCCCCTCACCCCACTCCTCCCTCCACACTCTCACCCCCTCGGCCTCCTGCACCTCCTCCTCACAGCCAATATTCTCTCTCCATGCACCCAGTGGCGGCGCTGGGCAGGAGGTAACTAAAGCAAAAAAAAGGGCTTAGCACCCCTAGCAACTCAAGGGGCACAGCTTCAATGCAGATAGTAGATAAACAATATATATAAACAACGTTAATGAAAACAAAATTAATCTCTGACAAATCTAGCTCAATTATTTCATCTCGCCCCACCCGCGTCTCTCTTCTCTCACATCAGGACACCGCTATCGTTTGCCGTGATTTCTGTCGTCTTGTTACATCTCTGGCTTGGTACGAGGCAGGAGGGAGGGATGCCGGTAATTACGGCGTCAAGTGGGGGGGGGGGGTCCCCAAATGGGTCAGCATCACCACTGAATCACCAACACCCCCAGCGCTTACACTCTCCACCGTCATCATCATCATGTCTCAGCTCACTACTTCCTCCACCGAGAGTTTATGAATATGTTGTGATGCCCACCCCCTCGCACTGCTGCTGCACAGACGAGAAAGAAGCAAGCGCCAAACTCACACGGGGACTCCTTGACGTCTCAACCACTCCCATCACCACCTCCAACCCGTACAAGCATCGGATGCGAGCTGCCTGTCACACAGAGGCAGGCGGCAAGCCCGCAGTCGTGTAGCTAAAGTCCCGCGGAAGTTGAATAGTTCCTGCAATCTGACACTGTGAATGGCAGAGGCCACGTGTGAAGAGCGCACACGCACAGGCTCATTTGCCACGTGACGTAGAACTGCGGGCACGTGGTCATGGCAAAGGTGCAGACCTGCAACCGCTTCATCGAGCGCGCGTTGAACTTCTTTCGCAGCGTACGTGGCCAATCGCGCTAATCGGAGGTTCGGGGGAAGGACAGCGACACCAAACACACAGAAAGGCAGTTTGGGTTTAGTTTGATGATCATGAGCGTTTCTTGTGGACTTATGCCCAATGTATACACACACATATATATAAATAAGACGTTGTAATATAACGCCAGAGAGAAAATACATTATCAATATATACTGTATATGGGTATAGGAATCACAGAATTGTATCAAACCCACAATCGCACGAAACTAAATGTGAAAGCGCGGCCCTGAAATGCCTCGCTCATGCCACTGCTGGCTGAATGAAGGCTCTTCACTGAAGGGAGCTCTAGAGGGCATTTGGTCTACTCCTACACACTTGCCAGACATTGTGTAAGAGGTGGGATCACCCACACTTTACCCCACCACACACGACGACCTGCCATTGACCAACTCTGGCTGATGAGAGAGGGCTCGTAATATCGTGCCGAACATAAAGACATGCCGACATCGCGTTCTTCGACTGCAGAGTTATGCGGCGATTATGTAAGACACTAAAATTACACCAGCTTGTCAACCCCTGACCATCTGTGAAAACAAGATACCCTTACGCCGAGCGGCGAGGCAGTCGGCGATAATAATAATTATAATTCTCTCGCTTTATCTCGCCTCACTGAGCCACAGGTCTCTTGTCAAGAGGATCATGCGTTCGGCTGTTTTGGGAAGTTCCCTCTGAGTCATGCGTATGCATGGGTCCTCCCTTGCCAGTAGCAAAATATGAGAATAGGTTTGACCCTTTTTGACAATAAAACAGTTGTGTTAAGATGCTAAAAGACCAACTGAAACCTTTTGCAAGGAATCATGTTTGCATTAACATGCATACAAAAAAAAACATTTGCTGGTAGTACCGTATATATGTCTTTGAAACTGATTGGTCCACACCAGAGACAGCTTTCTTTAGAGCCTCGTCTCAATCAGTGTTAGACCAGAGGACGCGTTTATTTTTGTTTGCATGTTCACCACAAGTTTGCGTGGATAATGCAGACATGATTCCTTGCAAAAGGTTTCACTTTGGTGTGTTAACACCTTAACACAACTGTTTCATTGCCAGAAAGGGTAAAAACCTATGAGTATAAGCAATGCGTGTTTGGTCTCATCTCGGTGGGAACCAGAGTACCCGAACACAACTCTGCATGTGTAAAGGGTAGGGGAAGGTGGTGGGGGAGGGGAGGAAAATCACGATAACGCTCAAAGCTCCGCAGAGATAGATTCAAGAATCCGTTGCTGCACTGCCATCTCCTGGCCAACTGCCAGGCTAAGCCTACGACGGGCACGCAATGTGTTCACAAGAGGTACCCCACACGAGCGCAGTAGAGGTTCCCCTCGCTTTGTGCCCAAGTTGATGCATTCTCACAAAGGAACACACGGTACACACAGTACACACGGTACACACGGTACGCACAGTACACACAGTACACACACAGTATACACGGTACACACGGTACACACAGTCCACACGGTATGCACACAGTACACACGGTACGCACGGTACACACACAGTACACACAGTATACACGGTACACACACAATACACACACAGTACACACAGTACACACAGTACACACAGTACACACACAGTACACACAGTATACACGCACCAATGTTGCCCCACGTCCGACCGCATAGCCACGCATGAGTAAATTCAACCCGCATGGAGCGATTTTTCGGTAGAAATAGGTTCGCCGCACATGCAGCACGACCAGTGCCGGATGAAGCTAGTGCGGGCCTGTAACATAACATATGTTATAAAGGGGCCCTAAATAAAAAAATATAGAAATATTAAAACACATTTTTTTTTACTTGCAAAATAAAGTAATTGTATTTTTTCATTTGTCATACAGCCAGATAATACGACAAATCGCTAACCTTAAACACCCAGTCGTTCGTAAAAGTTGAAGGCGGTATAGTACTATAGTAATACAGCAAGTGCAGAATCACTGAACCGCAATTGATAGCTTGAAAGCATTTAGCGCGGGGCCCTTGAAAGTGCGGGGCCCGTAGCTACTACAAACGTAGCTACTACAGACGTAGCTACTTTTGCTACTAGGATACTCCGGCACTGAGCACGGCATGGCTCAAACTGAACCCACACACAGCGAGATGAAGCTGAACTAACGAGGCTGAACCCTGCATCGCTGGCAAGATCTCAACAAGATAGGGAGCATTCAAGGTGAGTCGGTGACAGCCAGAGAAGAGGAACAATCCCGACTCTGACGCCTGCTGCTGAATATTTGGAGTTTGCGTGCCTCTCTCCCCATGGTCACGTGGATTTTTCTGCGGGTCCTCTGGTTTTTCCCCTCCCCACATTTTAAATCAACAATCCACGCAGTTCAGAGTGTTTGGCTGCTGTGCATTGCCACGTGATGATAAGCCACTTCGTTGAGCTGTCATTTGTAATAGCCAGGTCGATTGTGAAAAAGAGCTATGCAGCTCAGTGGGCCGTATCCGGTAAAAAAAACTGATTTGTTTAATAGTTTTAATAGTTTAATATCCCTGCTTCACAAGCTCGCGTAAACAATCTCAGGGTGGTGGTGGGGGGGGTACAACACAGCCAAGTGACTACGAATTTGAAGGGGCTGAGTCCCCTTGCAGCCCCCACGAGGCGAGGGGACTGCTGCTCCAGGGTGAGGAGTAAGGAATACAGATGACGAACGATCACGGCTTAATTTTTCACTCAATGTTTTCCCGAAACGCTACTACCACGAGAGTGCAAGGGACGCCCGCCTATCTTTAATGATAGTGTATTATTGTGCCTTACATTCCAGCAAGCCTATGAACGGGTTTATATAAAGGACATAATAAAATAAGGACGAGGTATCTTGTCAATATAATTCCCAGATTGTCCCGGTTGAAATGACGCACCCACTAATAGGTTTACTGGGGGGAAGCTAACCATGAGGCTCAAGACTCCTTTACAGGAGGTTCCTGCCAAGCCTTCGCAGAAGCGGGAGGAGGAGTAGGAGGGGGGGCTATGTCGCTCACGTGTAACCCCCGAATCGAGTACAATTCACGACGGTCGCAGTGATCGTGAAGACGATGACGAGCAAGCGATCCAGCAGCAAACGAACAGCTCCTCGCAGCACGCTACGGGAAACTGCGACATGGAATTAAATTCTAGATTTGAAGCTTTCGTGACTGCAAGGATTCATACTCTTAGTTTTTTTCGGTAAAGTCACGTAGGTAAAATAAAATAAAAATAATAATCATTTTTATTTTATTGTATTTCTATTATGACTTTTATTTATTTAAAAAAAAAATTTACCTACGTGACTTTACCGATAAAACCTAAGAGTATGGAATTAAATGTCCCCCCAGCCCCACCCAGAGCCAATCGAGCCGCTTTCTCCAGCCTCCCGTGGGGAAGTATGGAAACTCACTCTGGGGACTCGGGTTCAATTTACACCGCGCAGAGCATCTGCGATGGGATAGTCTGCATCAACTCTAAAAGCACTGGGGGGTTGGGGGGGGTTATCTGGGCGAGATAAGGTTTCCTCTATAAAAAAACACTTCCTTTCCTCAGATAAAAGGGTGCCTCTCATAATCATCAGTATGCATGAAGGCACTTCTAAGGCTATTATTACATTGTGCTGTTTTGCTTGAAGGTAAACAGATTGGGTCAGTCCAGCTTGTCGAGTTTCTTGTGGGCCTATGTAAAAAATATAATTGAAAAATGCTTATATTATTAGATGTTATGCAATACTGATTGCATTATATTATCACCTGCATTGGATTTTGTAACCGGCATTGAAATGACTGTGGCAACATCTGCTGTGATGGTGCAGCCCTGCAATTTCTTTCTCATGCCACTGCTGGCAGAAGTGGCCAGCTCTAGACAGAGTTCTAGAGAACCCCTCTAGAACCGAGCTCTCGATAACCCTTCCAGAACTCTCAAGGAAGTTCTAGACAACCCTTCCAGAACTCTAGAGGGAGTTCTAGACGACCGCTCTTAGAGAATATTTCGCTTTCTCGTCCACGCGGATCAGCTGTCATGGAATAGGGACGCGGGGGTACCCACACTTTACCCCACCACACACGATTTTCCGATCTACTAACTATGCTGTCACTGAATTTATGCCGATGAGTATGACAGAGGCTGGGGGAGGATGAAGTTGTGCCAATGTTTCAACTGCTGCGCCGAGATTTCGATTTGAAGCTTTCGTGACTGCAGGGGTTCATCTTCTTGGTTCTTTCAGTAAAGTCACGTAGAAGGGAAATAATAAAATAATAAAAATAAAACATTATAAAATAATTCTCACGACGTTTCGGCCACAACGCAAGCAGCCGTCCTCAGGTGAAGAACAGGTCTGTCGATTCAGACGCTATCTTCCCGACAGACCTGTTCTTCACCTGAGGACGGCTGCTTGCGTTGTGGCCGAAACGTCGTGAGAATTATTTTATTATGTTTTATTTTTATTATTTTATTATTTCCCTTCTACGTGACTTTACCGAAAGAACCAAGAAGATGCTGCGCCGGGAGTTAAGACTCAGATCGGGCGACCTCTGGGTTTGCAAGTGCAGTCGTGCTGACCCCACTCGCTCCACCACGCCAGCCATCGTGTGCCCACGTCGCTGAGCCAGTGTTGTGGGTGTGAGAGAAGCCACAAAGGGTTAACTGTGCACGTTCATTGTCTGGTGACTTTTGCGTGTTTCGTAACGGCATACAATGGTGAGGCTGATGCAATTGCCCTTTGTGGCGTGCGCATCACGCTACAAAGGGCACTTTGTCAATCTACTGCTGGATGAAGGCCTCCCTACACCGCGATTGTCATGTATCTAGTAGATGATGTAGTATAATAAACATAGGAGGTTATGAGCCATGCACAATTCCGGATTAAGCTAGTGTGGGGCCTGTAGCCTCTGTTATAAAGGGGCCCTGAATAAAAAAAACACGTAAATATTAAAATAAACATGTTTTACTTGCATAGTAAAATAATTGTATGTTACACTTGACATACAGCCACAGATAATACGACAAATCGCTAACCTTAAACACCCAGTCGTTCGTAAAAGTTGAAGGCGGTATAGTACTATAGTAATAGAGCAAGTGCAGAATCACTGAACCGCAATTGATAGCTTGAAAGCATTTAGCGCGGGGCCCTTGAAAGTGCGGGGCCCGTAGCATGTGTAGCTACTACACATGTAGCTACTAAACATGTAGCTACTACACGTGTAGCTACTTTTGCTACGCGGATAATCCGGCACTGGCCATGTAGCAAAAAAAAGTCTCACTGTTGAGCCCCAAGGCAAATTCCCAGGCGGGTACTGTATCGGAATGTTGGGCCATTGTCATTCCAATTGTTGTTGTTCGCTGTCCGCGGGCACGAGAGCCAATGACACGGAGAAACCCCACGTCGGGGGTGACACTCAGCACTGACATCTCCTGGTCACCTCGAAGCCATCAGAGATATATATAACAGGTCATAGATTTAAAATAAAATCACGAATACCGGTACACCCATCCAATGCTATACAACACCACAACACTCATGCAATGAGAGTGTATTCCTCGTATGGCCCATCATGGACCAGTGCTGTTAGCGAGCACCTATTATAATTATTGAACCGAGGGGTTGGCGTGGCCGGTACCACGCTTTGGTCCGCCTTCAACTCCCCGAATGTTGACACAAGGCACCCAGGCAACCAGGGGAAAGCGAGGAGGGGTAGGTACCCAAAGCTCCGCACAGATGGATTCAATAATCCATTGCTGTACGGTGCTGCCACCTTTTGGCCACGTTGCAGCTCAAGGCCTCGGAGGATCAAATCACCGCACAGATGTATTCATGAATCCTACCCAAAGCTCAGCACAGATGGATTCAATAATCCATTGCTCTAGTACCATCTCCTGGTTACACCTAGCTCAGGCATTCTCTCCTCCCGCAGTACTTCCACCACTTTGCTCAGTACCACGCAGCGACCTCAACCATCAGCCCAGGCTCACCGAACCCCGCGTGCGCGTGCGTGTGTGTGAAAGATGATAATGATGATGATGATGCGATAACAAAGTAGGTATTGCACATGACAAAGACAACAGCATCAGCAGCAGCAGGTCGTCACAACCCAGCGAGGGAGAACGTCCCTAATTCCACATCAAGGGCACGTACATCGCCATCGTCATCATATGCCTGTGCTAGGGCTCGACGCGCACGCACATCCAAAGATCCCCCTGCGTAGCCGCATTGGGGGGGCAAGTACTGTTAGCGAGCAGCACCTGTGAAGGCCGGGCCCGGCACACGGAGGGGGTGGGGGTGGCCAGTACCACGCCCGGCCGCCTTTGTCTCCCCACACCATCACCGGGCTTACTCATTTCGAGGCCGATTCAACCGCGGGGAGGCCCAGGATCGGTTCAGATAATCGCCACCGCGTGCGTTTTTGATTAACAACTCCAATTATTGCCCCAGCGTCCGTCAAACGCATTCTTTCCGGACGGAATCGTTCTGCCGAAGCTGTTCCATCCGTCAATTATCAACGCCGATCCGTTGGCGAGACGTATGACACACGTTCTGGTCGCCGTCGTACACACGCAGTGCAATTCGTCGCGAAATGCCGACAACATTTTAGTGGCGTACCACGGAACGGAGTGCACTCCCAGTATACGGACAATATACGAGCGTGTGTGTGTGTCTGTGTGTCAACATGCAGGACGAGACTCGTTCGTGCAGAGGGACAGTGGGGTCGAATTTAAGTCGATGTTTAATGTGCAATGAACATTGAGGTATGGGTATCCGAGTGTATTAAACACTCAATGGGGGCAGTGGGAAATAGGCGTACACTCACCAACACGCAGTCGATTTCACAGCAAGGCGGTTATAAGAATAACGTTACACGCCGCGGACCTCATTTCGCTGTACGTTTATTCCCTAAATAGATAGAGACGCTGTATATACGATGGCAGTTTCGAGCCAGCCAGCCAGCGAGTAATCCGATATCTCATTCAAAGAGCAGAAGCCAGAGAGAGAGAGCTTAGCTGGGCCGGGATGTATTGTGCCGAATTATAATTATACTCGTATCGTATTGTGTGTGTGTGTCCAACGTACTACACACAAGCTATCGCAAGAAGAAGAAGACGATACAAGTACGTGCTTCAACCCGGCGGAATTTCTACTCGTCTCGAACGCGGGCACACGCGCGCGCACCGAATACTCACCCACTCCAAATTTCTCATGGTCCGTTGGAGTCCACATCGCTTGAGAATCATAGGAAAATGAATGAGACCCGGTCGGTGCCTGCTTGGTCGGTGGTGGTGGTTGGTGGTGACGATGATGACGGTGGTCGTGGTTGCGGATGACTGAGCCGAAAATAAAACGATGTCGAGACGGGGAAACGGGAGGGTTGCGCCGTGCCTGTGTCCCCTTCCTTTTGCTCGCTTGGCCGTGCCCCGCGCGTGCGTGCGCGTGTGTGCCTGGGTCTGTGTGTGCCTGTGCGTGTGTGTGCCTGTGCGTGTGTGTGCCTGTGCGTGTGTGTGCCTGTGCGTGTGTGTGCCTGTGCGTGTGTGCCTGACTCTGTGTGCCTGTGTGTGCGCGCGCTCGCTTCCTCCAGCTCGCCGCTAAGCGCAGCGTTGCCTCCTCTGCGCTATGGAGTTAGCGCAGCCCACACACACGCAGCTCACACACACGCCATCTTACCGCTGTGTGCGCGCGCGCGTGCGTTGCATCCGCGCGCGCGCGTGTGCGCGTGGGTGTCACATTGTCGCGTGTGTCTGCCAGTGCGTGTGTGCTTGTGTGTGTGTGCTCGTGTGTGTGTGTGCTTGTGTGTGTGTGTGTGCTCGTGTGTGTGCGTGCTTGTGTGTGTGTGCTCGTGTGTGTGTGCTTGTGTGTGTGTGTGCTTGTGTGTGTGTGTGCTTGTGTGTGTGCTCGTGTGTGTGTGTGTTTGTGTGTGTGTGTGCTTGTGTGTGTGCTCGTGTGTGTGTGTGTGTGCTTGTGTGTGTGCTCGTGTGTGTGTGTGTGTGCTTGTGTGTGTGCTCGTGTGTGTGTGTGTGCTTGTGTGTGTGCTCGTGTGTGTGTGTGTGCTCGTGTGTGTGTTAGGGCGGGGGAGGGGGGAGCGGTGGTGTAGCGGTTAGCACTCTGCGCTGCTAACCCGGCCGCACGGGTTCGATTCCCGCTCACGGTTAATTATTCTCGACCGGTTCCTGCCAAACCCCCCTAGGTCGACTCAGCCTCAAATGCGTGCCCGGTGCCGTTGTGTAAACCATCGCACAATAGGGAGACAAAGGCGGTCGGGCGTGGTGCTGGCCACCCAACCCCTCGTGTGTCGTGCCGGCCTTCATAGGTGCTCGCGAACAGCACTTGCCCCCAGCAATATGTTAAGGCTATACGGGGGATCTTTGTCGTTGAGATAGACTGCGTTATGTATGTGAGTTGCTGTGCGTTTCTTTAACTTTTGACAGTGATTCACATCACCATGTTATATCCCTTTAAATGAGACACGCTCAGTGTATCACATTAAATGTGTTAAACAACAATATAATTCTATAGCGTATCGGTTCACGTGCTGCGTTTCGAACCTGTCGTTCCAAGTCCGATTCCCGCGAATATTTGAACCTGCCCCCCCCCCTAGGTTTACTCAGCCTTAAATTAACACATCGACACTGGGGAGACAAAGGCGGCCGGGCGTAGTACTGGCCATTCCCCCCCCCCCCGTGTGCCGTGCCGGCCTTCATAGGTACTTCTCGCTAACAGCACTTGCCCCAGCAGTCTGTTAAGCCTATACGCGGAACTTTATCTTTGGGGATGAGTGGCTGGTCTCTGTTTGTTTACTTATGGGGAGCGGTGGCGCAGTGGTTACAAACCCGGCGGCCCGAGTTCGATTCCTGCTCGCGGCCAACATCGGTGATGCTATATACGAACCGGTCCTGGGCCTCTTATAGGTCGACTCAGCCTCAAATGAGTACTTGTTGCGGTGTGTAAACATCGACACTGGGGAGACAAAGGTGGCCGAGTGTGGGGCTAGCCAATCACCCCTTGGTATGCCGTTCCGGCCTAACTAAGTTTACCCAAAACTATTTGAACGGCTATAATGTATAGGGCATCAACGAGACACGCTCACTGTATCAAATGAGATTTCCCATCATACAGTCATTGCATTGTACGATGTGACGCACGTGTGTGTGTGTCATGTTATCGGTGTGCGAATACTCTGTGATGTGTGACTGCCTATGTGTGAATGTGTGAGTGGGTGCTTATTTTGTTAGATTTTTTTTTTACCCATTTCACTACGTTACCGCGGTTAGACATTGCAGTCATTCGCTTGTGAAACCCTCCGTCTATCGAATAAGTCGGATTAAATATAGACATACACCGTTGCATGTTATTGTGTGATGGGTGTGAGTGGCGAATTAGAGAGAGACAAATGCGGTCGGGCGTGGTGCCTCGTGTGCCACAGCGGGCTGAATCAGTGCTCGCTAACAGCACTTCACTTGCCACAAGTCTGTAAAAAATAAGGCGAAACGGGAGATCGTTGTCTTTGTTACATGAGTTGCTATATTTATTCGATGATAATAATAGACGGTATATATGTCTTCTTGGTTCTTTCGGTAAAGTCACGTAGAAGGGAAGTAATAAAATAATAAAAATAAAACATAATAAAATAGAGATAATTATTTTATTATGTTTTATTTTTATTATTTTATTACTTCCCTTCTACGTAACTTTACCGAAAGAACCAAGAAGATGAATCCCTGCAGTCACGAAAGCTTTAAATCGAAAGGTATATATGTCATTATATTCACGGCATAAGTAAATCTGCAATGTTGTTTTGCGGTGCGGTGGTGTCAGCTGCTCGTTACGCGAAGTAGATTTCTCCCGTGTCCCCAATTTCCTCTCTCGCGCAATTGTAGCAGGACCCTCTTGTAAAATAGCCTCGAGACTCGGTGAATATATCCTCGTTACATTCCATTCTTGTCGTTAACAATCAGTCGCATATAATCAATCAGTTGTATTGCCTAAACATACGCACCAACTTGTACACAACATTTACTGCAGTTATCAAAGGAGGTGAATATTAATGTTGATTTGTGCTGGCGTTAAATGTGTGTGTGTCACATTGTGTGCACGGTGCGGTAGTGTAGCGGTTAGCACGCCGCGCGACGAACTTGGTGACCCGGGTTCGATTCCTGCTCACGGCCGACACCTTTGACGATTATCTGAACCGGTTCTGGGCCTCCCCTAGGTCGACTCAGCCTCAAATGAGTACCTGGTGCGGTGCGTAAAAGCATTGCCACTAGGGAGACAAAGGCGGCCGGGCGTGGTGGTGGCCACCCACCCCCCTCGTGTGCCGTTCTGGCCTTCATAGGTGCTCGCTAACAGCACTTGCCCCAACATTCTGTAACAGGCTACACGGTGGATCTTTTTTATGGTGCAAATGGGGTGCTCCATAAATGTAGTTTACATTTGAATGTGTTTATACAATTTGTTGGTACTATAATACATTTATTACAATCATCTAATTGGTGGTGGTAGTGGTGGTGGGGCGGAACTCAATGTATCAAAGATTACTAAATAATGACTTTATGGTTGTCAATATATTGTGTCGAAAATGAGTGATGCCTTTGTACTTGAGTGTGCTGGAAATAATTAGAACTTTAAAAATAAATTCACGTGAAGAAAGATCAATGCGATAAAAAGGTCATGCATATAATGAAATCGTTATGGAAGGCACACGATTGTAAGCTTATCTAAAACTCTACGTTAAATTGTATTAGTTTTGCGTTAATTTATCCCCTGGAGAAGCGTTCCATTCAAGAGAGGCCACGCACACAGTAATCCGATTTTCAATCGTTAAATTATGATGAGGGGGGGGGGGATCCCCAAATGTATAAAATGGCATAGGTGCATCAAAGTCTAATAGTGCCGTGTGGCAACTGAGAGTGGTGGCGCTTCGGATAGCACGCCGCACTCTACGATATATAGGAGGAGTCCAGCATCTGAGTTCGATTTGCAACCACGGTTGACACAAGCGGTGAGTGATATCATCTGGCCCGGTCCTGCCAGCTTACTCCCTTCACCAACCGGCACAAATCAACCAACGCGGTGAAGTATGGTCAAACAACCCCCGTGACCAAGAAGGCGTTGGGTTACCGTCATCCAGCAGTGGACAGAGCAAGGGCTGAACTTTAGTGTGCTATCTTTATCTGAAAACAATGCCTTTAAACGGATATCAATGAATACACACGGCAGTTTGCGAAAACATGAACTGGTGAAACAAATGTACGATTAGAACAGGCATACAAGGTGAAGGTGCAGCCCTACAATGGCTAGCTCGTGACACTGCTGGCGGGTCGGCTTCTTGAAAGTACTTTGGTCTCCTCTTCCACCCTGGTCAGGCGCATTCGAAGAAGTAATTGGCAGAAACTATTAATTGATTAATTCGGAAAACAAGAAATTAGCTCCTCTTATCCGCGACCTAAACTAAACGAAAAGTATTAAACTATTTTTTAAAATTTAATTTCACCAGGTAAGGCCTATTGAGCTATATAGATGTTTTTCAGAAGCGATGTGAACACACCACATGATAGCTGAACGAAGTGGCTCATCACGGGGACATTTCTCGCAGCCAAATACCCTAAGCGCATATTACTAAACGGAGAACACGGAGAAAAATCCACGCAACCACGGGGAGAGAGACATGCAACCCACGACCTCCTGTATACAGCAGGCGTCAGGGTTGGGTTCGAACCCACGACCTCCTGTATACCAGGCGAGGTAGTTAGCATCGCGACTTTCATTACCAACGGTAAATCGGTCGGGTCCGTGTTATCTGCACTACTATTCTTCCACTTTTCTGCGACTTTTACTCGCAGATAAATGGAGAAGAAAATCAGGTATTTTTAGAGTTAAACGCGTTTGAA
This sequence comes from Lampetra fluviatilis, assembly GCF_964198595.1. NCBI lineage: Eukaryota > Metazoa > Chordata > Hyperoartia > Petromyzontiformes > Petromyzontidae > Lampetra > Lampetra fluviatilis. Next base: position 715,540 of record NC_136314.1, read on the forward strand.
AGAAACACGTTTAAAATCCACCTCTCCCAGACTGTTCTCGAGTTAGAGGGCCACTGCGAAAATTATTTACGAGTGGCTTCTAGAACACGAGGAAAAAAGAACGCCACTCGTTCGTTCGTCTGCGCCGTGCGTGAGAAATTTGGGTTGTTTTTTTTGCCTTTCAGGGCGATGTTATTGACGAATGTGTTGAGTTTTTTTATTTGCCGTCGGGATAGCGTGCGTCCTCCTAATTGAATTGAATTGCACCGTGAACTGTTGAACGAAGCGGGACGTTTCCTAATTAACTAAGGGCCTACGCTCTAAATACGTTTCCAATCAATTCTCTTGAACACGCATTTGCGAGGATGCTCGCTGCCCGTGGCGCAATGGTTGAGCAGAACTACAATTGCAGTCGCCGGTTCGATTTCCCGGCACGACAGTTGAAACAATTGAGCAAGTTTTTTTTTATATATAAACAAAAGCATTGCCCGACTGTCCATCCAACCAGCAGCACCACTCGCTCATCTCCGCAGACGCTTTTGCCAGCGTGGAAGAGTAGGCCAACATACTGTACTCCCTTCTTCTAGGACTTCTTTTTTGAACTCCTTTGAGTGGCAGCTCTTCTGCGAACAGTGGCAAGAAGACGACATTGGAGAGGGATTGCGATTACAAAATAGAAGCAGATTTACAGCGTGCCATGGATGTATTGTTTGTTAGGGGTGTAACTTTAATCAACGGGCCGCACATTATGAGCTCATTCCCGACGAGAGAGAACGACTCAGAGGAGCGAGGAGGAATCGCCACAAGTGCGAGCAAGGGACGCAGCAGCCACACAGTGAGCCAGAGCTACCAACAAGTGCCCAAGTTCTGCGGTCCTCTACATATTAATGTATGTAGAGGAGCCAGAGCACCCGGAAAAAAACCCCCCACGCGTGATAGGGGGCAACACTCCATCCCATACGTGATGGAACAGGTGGAGGCCACATTGTTTGCTTGCTCCGCCTTCTCCTGGCAAGCCAGGGTACGGCACCTCCAAGACGCCCACTTTGCGGGAGTTTCGCGAGGTTTGTGCGATCCACCAACCCTCGCCTCCTAAAAGTGCTGCGCTGCAGGTGTGCGTCCCAGCAACGCAAGTGCTTTGGCAACTCAAATGCCCCAGCAAACTCAAAGCACCTTGCCTCACATCCCATAGTCACACTTTCCATTGCCCTGATGTGGCGTAGCCAAGGGGATCCCCCGGTGGCAGCTGTCTCTGTGCGGGCAGAAGGCGCCTCTCAGCCAGTAGGTGGCGATGGTGGTCCGTGGTTTCTCCCCCCCCCCCCCCCCCCAATTAAGTAATTCGCGAGTAATTGATCACATTTCGGCAGTGAGGTACGAGCGTGAGAGACGGCGACGCCTTGGGGGTGGGGTTCATCCAACAGTGGATCGAGCTTGGCTGCTGCTGCTGCTGCCGCTGCTGGGAAAGTCCGTAAACATGTCGAGTTGGAATTTGCAACAACAACAACAATCCAAGCAGGACTTGAAATAGAAGGATTTAGAATGCGGTATTGGATCACGAAATTGCTATCGTTTTACTGTTTTGTATCTCCACAATACATTGTTGGTTAAATATGCAAAACATATATTTGTTGCACTTTCAAATCGTCGTGGAGGAAGTTTTGCATTCTTAAGAATCTGCGCCGCAAATAGTGACAACTAGTGGCCGGATCTGGTATAAAAAACAAATAACACTAACACGATTTTTGTCCCTGGGTAGTAAGCAGAGGTGTGGACTCGAGTCATGTGACTTGGACTCGAGTCAGACTCGAGTCATGAATTTGATGACTTGCGACTCGACTTTGACTTGCATAACAATGACTTTGTCCCACCTATGAGATGTGGACTCGAGTCATGTGACTTGGACTCGAGTCAGACTCGAGTCATGAATTTGATGACTTGCGACTCGACTTGGACTTGCATAACAATGACTTTGTCCCACCTCTGGTAGTAAGTGTTATTTTTTAATTGCTTATGCCTAAAAAGTATAGAAAATGGCTATTATTCCCCACAAAGTTTGCTTTTGTGACCAAGACTTTATGTGAAGGAATGACACAAATTCACACGTTTTCTCATTGAAAATAGGTACATTTCAAAATATCAATGTCCTAGTCACAAAAGCAAAGTTTGTGGGGAATAATAGTCATTTTCTGTACTTTTGAGGCTTAAGCAATTAAAAAATAACACTTACTACTGCACGTGTAGCTACTACACACGTAGCTACTTTTGCTACTACGATAACCCGGCACTGGTAGGAGGAACACATTTACTTTCTCCGATCCCCACCCAGATAAAAAAAAAGTAAATTGCCAACGCGCGGTTGTTGCCTAAATGTTTGTTGGACTTTTTTTCGCACCGTACGTACCCACCCGTACTAATCGGAGCCGTGGGTGGAAGGACAACAAACTAATCACACACAAAAACTCTTCGAAAAAAATGAGTTTTCCATCTAGATGATTTACAAATGCGTAGCTCCAGTGGCTTCCTAACATCGGAAGGGAAGAGCGTTCCAGACGGCCGCAGAAACGCATCTGAAAGCGCCGCCGCTGCCTTTGTTCGATGGCCAGCCAAGAGACGCTGCTGAGAGGATGACCCGAGTTCGCGTGATACTATCCTTCGAGAATAAGCCAAATACAGCATTCATTATTGTAATTGGCAAGACATCCGAATTTAGCAGGAAACTCCAGTAAAAGAAAAAGTGTTGAGACTTAGATCTGGCTTCCCAAGATAAAATGCATTGTGATTATTATCATAAAGATGAAGTGTATGTGTAAATATAGCAATGTCTTTCGGTAGAGTCACGTAGAAGGGAAATAATATTATTCCCTTCTACGTAACTTTACCGAAAGAACCAAGAATATGAATCCCTGCAGTCACGAAAGCTTTAAATCGAAATATAGCAATGTCTGTTTAGTGTTCAATCATCATGAATGTCCATGATTTATCAATGTCAATGGATAAAAGTATACTCAAGCCGTGTAGGTCGTCTAGATCGTTTGACCATACTTCACCACTCCGGTCTATATCCCCCCCTCCCCCCACGTTTGCTGAAATATTGACAAATCGTAGTCTGGGAGCCACAACGCACGGGTGCGCATGATGATGTAAATATGCATATTTAATTCATGAGTTTCCCTCTCTTGCATGTTAAATAAACCGTTTTTTTGCAGTGATAAACAAACTGTATGCAAGTATGTGCAACACAAATGTGAGATGACAAAACAAAATCACAATATTTACCACCAAAGTCGCAGTGCACGGTGGTCTGCATCTCCTTTCGTAAGCGAATATATTTGCAGTGCATCGTGCTCTTGATGCAAAAGCGATGCGATGGGCTTGTTGGCCATGGCGACATGCCATTCAAGGCAAAGTTTGGATTAACAAATGGTTAATGTCAACAATAAATGATTTGAGGAAATGCAGGTCAACAGAAAGCTTTGGGCGAAGCTAACATTTATACACGCGAATGCTGTTTCAATGGCTGTAATCATCGCTTCAAATTCTGTTCATGTAAGATGCCTTGCACAATTGTATTCTTCTAATCGCAATTCCAGGAGTGAGGGGTGGGTGGTTAAAATGTTTTTCGCGTGTACGAAAACAAGTGAATTATTTCACTTGCCGAGGTGTGAATCAGTCCTGCGTTCTACGCTACGTTAGTGTAAGTGCTGTCGCGTTGCCTTCTCAGGCAGCACAGCAGCATTAAGTGAGCATCCGTAATGATTTAGAAAATAAATATATGATAAAAAAAATATATAAAAATGGATAAAGGGGCCTCCGACCCAACGCTGTTGTCAGTCATGTTTTTGGACCGTACTTCACGCGCCGGATAGTGCTAACACAAGGTGAGGAGGTGGGGTTCAGATACAAGCTCGTCACTGATGTCAGCCATGGCTGGGAATTGAGCCCAGATCGCCAGGTTCATAGAACGGTGCGTTAACCACTGTGGTACAGCTCTCCCCAATTAAATGAATAATATAAGTGCATTCTATAAGACATCTCCTAATAATAGCCATGAGGCCACAATTAAATTGTCATCACTGACCAAGATTTCTGATTGGAGGGAAGAAAAAAAACACTCACACTGCCGGCACGTCACATACAAAAGCTTAAATATAATTGCCTATGTGTTCGCTAAATATATTTCCAATTATCTTTCTCCAAATGAAATTACTTTATAAAAATAACCCTTGGGAAAATAAATAAATTAACATATTCATAGTTTGCGAGCGTGGCGCGCGTCATATTGTGTTTTTTAAAATTGTATTTGTAATTGTCAGAATAAGCGTAGGGTGTGATGTTTTTAGTTGATGATTCATAGTTTAGGTTTGTGGAAGAAAAAAAATGTGTTCTCTCCCATGTGGCACGTTGAGAGAACGATGTGAAGGGATGAGGGATTTAGATGGTATCCTGCCTGACAGAAACAGCACATTTGATATTTTTTCTCTTTCCCGGCAACCTCAGCATGCACCTCGGCGGAATGCTGACTGCGGTGGCTCGGATGGGTTTCCATGACAACCCATCGCTCCGCTATAATTGATTATATTTCTCAAACTGGCTCAGCATGCAGCAGCGTGTATCATTCACTGACAGATATCAAGCACTTCCACTCTGAATTGCAATCGAATGCGTTTTTTCTTTTGGCCTCAATTTCACGTAATTACAACTCGATGACAAATTGATATTTTTAAAGTTGTTGTTCTTGTTGTTGTTTTATAAATGGTAGGAATAATAATTCACAGGCATCCGTGGCCCTGTTGGTCAGGGGTGGGGTGGAGGGGATTGTTGTTTCACCATAATTCAACACGTAGGAGGAATCCCAGGCCCGAAATCCCAGGTTTGTAGCATAGTGAGTGAACCCCATCATCGTCATCAGCCACGGGAAATCCGCTGATGGTCGAACGTCATCCAAAGACTCTCAACCACGCCTTCCACGATGCTGCGATGTACATAATCCACTTGCGCTTCCACACGAGCTCATTCCACCGCTCCATCTCCTCGGCCGACGTCCTCCCTTGACTTGCGCCGTGATCTTAGTCGTTGCTGTTGATGTCGCGACGAGCATGACGCCTGAACTTGCTCCGATGCAGTTTCGCTCGGGATCTTTTCAGAGACATCCACATCCGCCGCATTGAATTCAAGTTGGCGAAGGCCAATGCACACAGCAGGTATCTGTATATATATGAACCACGACGGCGAATGCCACGGTGCATTAAGCGCCGGCAAGCCGACAGGATGAGCGGCGTAATGTGTCCTGTGAAGAACGCTTCGCGCTCCGGGCTCTTCCCCTCCCCGCACATCGTCTTGCAGTGGGGCGCGGCATTGAGGACAAGCTCAGCGGTGGACGGTGGAAGAAGGGGCAGTCTGCGAGGGAAACGGAGCGATGAAATCGGTTCGTTTCCCTACGCTAGGTGGGTGACAACATCGGCATCGTCGCGAGAGGTGGTGATGGCGGCCTGGGAAGGTCTCGGTCCAGCAGTGCATTGAGCATGGCTGATTATGATAGCCTATTTTTCTTTTTTACATAGACCCTTAACAGATGTTCTACAAGCGGAGCTGATCAGTTTGTTTACCGTCAAGCAACCGATGTAATAATCGACAAATTGTGCCTTCATGCATTCTGATTGAAAGCCTTGAAAGGCCTTCATTGAGCAGTGGATTGACCATGGCTGATGATGGTGCCTTGCATGGCAAAAACAATTCTAATTGGTATCTCACCGCACACACTCAATGAAGCCGCACTTGGTTCTGATATCAAAACACGCAAGGCCGATTCAAACTAAGCTGTCCTGACGTAAAAAAAAACACTCCGAGATTGATCAAATATATTTAATCAATCGAAAAAAACGCCACTGCAGAGCGAATGTTATATTCTTAGGTTTTTTCGGTAATGTCACGGAAGTAAAACATGAAAATAAATAGAAATATAATAATAAACCACGACGTTTCGGAGGCAACACAAGCTTCCGTCTTCAGGTGAAACCGTCACAGCACAATTGCTGTATCAAGTGATACATCAAGTGATACAGCAATTGCGCTGTGACGGTTTCACCTGAAGGCGGAAGCTTGTGTTGCTTCCGAAACGTCGTGATTTATTATTTTATTTCTATTCTTTTTTATTATTTAGTTTTATTATTTATTTTTTACCTACGTGATTTTACCGAAAAAACCCAAGAGTATGAATCCGTGCAGTCACGGAAGCTTCAAATCTAGAGCGAAAGTTGTCCACTTCCAAACTCGTGCCAGATTATGGCATACACAGTCCGTTCTCCTACAGCGCGGTTGTAGTTGCGTTCCTGAAGAACACGTCGTTATTGAAAATAATAAATAATATATAATGTATGGGGTAAAACCCAAGTCCGCGATAACGCGTGAGACGCGTAACGCAGGGCTGAACAAAGACCGAGGCGCGTGGGTGGCATCTCGAAGTATCCAGCAGCATCCCAGTGCCTCGTGCGATGCTACGTCGAGGCAGCCGTACGGCCGCTTACTCCTAACTCGCGCGACGCAGCTCCGTTTGATCAATCGCGTTGCATACAATTCTCATCCGCGTTATAGATTTAAAAAAGTGCTTCCAATTTGCGCCCATCGCGTCATATCCAATTGTCGTTTTGAAAGCGACACGGCGTGACAGCAGAACAGACCGTACCTACAAACGAACGTGAATCATTATCTGGAAACACACGGCGCTTCCCACTATGGGGCGGTGGGGGGACATCTGCTCCAGGTGTAGGATTGAAAAAATTCGCATTCATTTTCTTTATCCCTCACGTGCAGATTCTAAACAAAAAAAGACAGCGTTTCAATCTAGGTTTGTGCCGCCTGTGATTAAACTGGTTTCTCCAGTGTAGTGAATTGATGGGCTCAGCCCGGTCACCGATAACTCGCATAGAGACGCATAGACTCACATAGAGACGCATAGACTCACATAGAGACTCATAGACTCACATGGAGACCCATAGACTCACATATAGACCCATAGACTCACATGTAGACCCATAGACTTGCACAGAGACTCATAGACTCACATAGAGACACATAGACTCACATAGAGACTCATAGACTCACATGTAGACCCATAGACTCAAATATAGACCCACAGACTCATATGGAGACCCATAGACTTGCACAGAGACTCATAGACTCACATAGAGACACATAGACTCACATATAGACCCATAGACTCACATGTAGACCCATAGACTTGCACAGAGACTCATAGACTCACATAGAGACACATAGACTCACATAGAGACTCATAGACTCACATGGAGACCCATAGACTCAAATATAGACCCACAGACTCATATGGAGACCCATAGACTTGCACAGAGACTCAGAATTAAACGGAGACTCATATACTCACATAGAGACCCATAGACTCACATGTAGACCCATAGACTTGCATAGAGACGCATAGACTCACATAGAGACGCATAGACTCACATGGAGAACCATAGACTCGCATGAATAAACTGTATTCTCAAGTGCAGTGAGTTAATAGTTTCAGCACGATCACTAATTAATGATATCGACTCACATGGAGACCGATAGACTCACATGGTGACCCATAGACTCACATAGGCTTTGTTGTGCAGTGCGTTAATTGTCTCAGCCCAGTTACCAATAACTCGCATAGAGACTCATGGACTCACATGGAGACCCATAGACTCACATCGACTGACTTGTGAGTAAACTGGTTTCTCAAATGTAGCGCGTTAATGGTCTCAGGCAAGTTACCAATGACTGCACATACATGCCATCATGTAAAGTGAGATTTGATTCGCTCTCCCTTAACTCTGTCTACATTGCCACCTCTCAGATGTAAACATCGATGTTGGAGTCGCAACGAGGCCTCTCTGAAACTACCCGACGCAGCACATGTCGCCGAATAACTCCACACAGAGGGGGACGGGACGTTGTTCTCAGGGCGTGACAACAATAGCACAAATGGAAATGTGATTTTGAAATGAGCATGAAAAAAAAAACATGAAACAAAAAAGCGAACACGAAATTCAAATGTAAAACCGTACCTGTCAAACAACACGTTCGGTTTAGCCGTATTCATGCACAGGGAAATTGAGTAGGAGACGTTTTTTGTTATTTTTTAGTGTTTCTATCTTGTGATGGGTCTTTTTGTAGGATGAACGTTGAGATTTATAAGAGCACGGGTGACCAAGAAGATCTGAATTGGGTTGTAATAAGGTAGGGCACTGATATGGCGTTGATTGGTGTGTAAAACAAATGCCCAATTGTAAAAAAATACACATCCACAACTTGTTGTGAGAATTCATATATGCTTATGTTGTAAAAAAAAAAACTGTACTGATACGCTTCGGAAACATTCGACTTATGAAATGCGTTGGGCTTAGAATAATGCAAATTTCCCCTTCATAATAGGGGTTTTGTGTGGGTTAGATCGTGTAAATATAAATGTTGTCGTTAAGCCTGCCACCACCTGATACACAGCAAATTAAGCTGGAGTCTCACGTGAAAAACCTCACTAATTGCCTGTGTTTATCATGTGACAACCCTTAGTATTTGGCTGTGTCGAGTGTTGGAGGGTTTAATGACACATTTATATTTACGCGATGTAACCCCAAAAAAACTCTATTATGGATTAAAATTGGTCGCGAAAGCCTACGTGTTAACCAAATTGTCCCTTTGTTGGCTTCTGCTCCTGCCGTCCTGACTTTCTATTCATCTTGAACTTCCTGCAATTGAGACTCTGCCCTTATTCGAGTCCAGACTTAAGATGTTTTTCGTCTTCGTGTTGCATAACGCTATTTTGACCCCCCCACCACCACTGTGAAGCAATCTGAAGTTGCGGCTGCATTTACATAGCTACGCAAAATGTATATTTCGGGCACATCGTCCACCAGTTACAGTTGTTTCACATTGTGCCGTGTTGGGAAGAAAAGTAATGCACGTTACAGCTTAAGAGACCACCGTTTGGCCAGAACTCAGCCGGATATGCCAATGAGTTAATTGTCTTAACGTATCTGCCACAGCCTCTCAAATGGATTATTCACGATCTCAGAGTAAATGGTCATTTGAGGAATGTGGCTGTAAAAATTCGCTCTACTACGGTTATTTAACCCACACGGACGGTGTTAATTAGATTTGCAAAATTACACTTTGACTTAATCGGTCGTAAATTTAAACTTGTATGGAATTTATACGCCGTAGAGCAATGGCAGAATTAACAGATATTCGGCACTTAAGGATTACGATATACACAACAGTTTCAGAATGTTATTATTTCAATAACCGTGATGTAAATGTATTTCAAATGATACTGCCGAGGCAACGCTCATGAAGAGGGTGACGTATTTGTTATGCAACGCATGCAGTCCCATTACATCTAAATGATTATTGTTTGTCAATGTTGTAGCTTGGCTCTCCAAAACACCGGTGTGCTGTAGTAGGGACGAATTAGCCACGTTCTGTTTACGTGACAACCCTTACTAGTTGGCTGTGTCGGGTGGTGGTGGGTTTTAACGACACATTTATATATTTACGTGATCTAACCCAACAAACCTCTACTATGGATGATATTGGTCGCGAAAGCCTCCTATGTGTCAAACTGTTTAAAGGTTGTTTTACATCGACTGATGTGCCTCTCCCTTTCCACGCTGGCCCCCTTTGAGGACCTGCCAATAGACTGACCGTGCTTTTACCCCATTTGCACTGCTCGGTGGAACGAGGTTTGGAGGGTTTAAGAAACTTGCACCATTGTTTCCCCTGCCGAGCCGAGAGACCTCGTGAGAGAGAAGCCTAAACCACCGTCACGTCAACTCCGGTCATCCTCCTAGCGGCTTTTGTTTCGGCTCAACCATCGAACAAAGACGGTCCGCTGCATCGCGCGATTTTCAGACGCGCTTCTGCGGCCGTCTGGAACGCTCTTTCGACAGTAAGAAGCCACTGGAGCTGTGCACTTTTAAATCGTCATCTAGATTGACAAACTCATTTCTTTAGAACTGCTTTTCGTGTTGTCTTTCCCCTGAACCTCCGATAAGCACGGTTGGCTACGTACCGTGCAAAAGAAGTTCAACATGGGTACATACAAACCCTTGAGCTCGCTCATGGAACCTTTTTTGCCCGTATCAATGTATGAAAAATAAGAATAGGCTTTACCCTTTTGGCAATAACACAGAAAATGTTAAGATGTGCAAACACCAAATAGAAACCTGTTTTCAAGGAATCAAGTCCGCATTCACCGCACGTACTTAAACATGCAAACAAACATGCTCTGATAATAATATGGCATTGTCTTTAAAGCAGATTGGACTACACCAGAGGCAGCCTTCTTCAGGGCCTAGTCTCACGATCAATGTAAGACCAGAGAACGCCAAAAGGTGAACATTACGAAGGACTCAACTGTCAGGGCATTCATAGCTCGGGGTGAGCAGCTACATCGTGGGACCTCTCTGTTTGCATTTTCACCACAAGCGCTCTGTGTGGTTAATGCGAACTTGATTCATCGCAAAAGGTTTCCCGTTTTATTGCCAGAAAGGGTGAAACCCTATTCTTATATTCCATGCGTTTTGCTCCTGTTTGTCAGTCCTGCTAACCGTTATACTCACGGCAGCATCCACGCTGTTGTATGCGCCCCTTGCTACACGGTTGTCAATGCACGTCTCTTTTGCATGAACTGGGTACAACGTTTCAAACAGCCAGGACATTGCCATGAGTACAAAGCCGACGCATTGGCGTGAAATTGTGAGGCGGATTCACGCAGAGGCGAGTTAATCTTCAAACATCTCACAATACCTGCTGCTCTGGGAACTTGGCATTAAAATAATTGCCGCCACACAAAAGCCATCGCTCACGGAGAATGTTATGATCTACAAATAATAAGCGATGCACTTTTCAACAACAACAACAATAACAACAGCAGCAGCAGCAATTATAATAATAATGTTCAGCCTTGTATATCCACTGCACGATGAAACAATACCCTTGCCCTGTCAGTCACGTGTGGTTGTCTGACCATACTTCACCACGCTGGTGAGTGTCGGTTGGCGAAGGGGGTGGCTCTGATATGACTCACCACTGATAACACTGGTCAACACACTTTTTCTGGAATAAGGTATTCCAACGGTTTTAAGGTAATTTTGGGGTGCTGATTCCAAATCTGGTATCAGTTTTTGTCTATCACATCAGGTTTTTGAGATATAAAATATTGCATTTTCAATTAAAACTGCAGAAGAAAAATATTAAATTAATGTGGATATCTACATAAAATGATATTATAAACACACTGTCCTAAAAATACAGCACCATATTTTAACACTAAAGCAATCACTGACTCTCAACAACTTGCAATCATAAGTGACGGAGTTAATTTCGGGTAAAATCAATGAAAATGGGGTATGCCTATAGCATAAAAATGAGATGTGATAGAGCAAATCTGAGATCAAATTTGGAATCAACACCCTGAAATTAGTCTAAAACAGCTGCAAAAGTCCCGGCCAGAATTTTTTGTTTTTGTTGACCAGTGTAATAGCTGCGGCTGGGGGTCGAACTCGGGGTTTCCAATCACTGCGCCGCCGCTTTCTCTCCCGCAGTTTGTGCGGACAACGCGAATAATAACGTGGAACGGGTGTGCACTCGTATATTTTATATATTCAACACCGTGCGACGAGCATTTAAACATGCACAATGCCGTATAATGGTGTGCATTTTAAATGCATACAGTATTCATGTAGCTCTTACATAAGAGTCGCAGCAGACAGAGGCAGCCTTAATAAAAACAATACACGCACAATGCCTCACTGATGTTTCGTTATGCGCTATAATTAAATTCGCTTTGCGTGCGTGCGCGCGCGTGCTTTTCCTTCACATTCGCAAATCAAGACGTGGCGGAGATTGCGCATTGCACACGGTCCCTCCGATGCGCGTGAATAATTAATTAGCCGCGAAGTTTCCCCGGCTCTTCGTCGCCGCGGTGGAAGATGCAAGCGTTTTTGTGCGGGCGCTCCGTGTTCATTGCTTTAGTCGCGTGCGCTTGAGACCGCGGTTTATGAAGTTGACCCCCCCCCCCCCAGAATTTGGTCTTTCCTAGGGGGGCGCAACATTAACTCGTATGTTTATATACTGTCTTAAACATTTTCACCTGACTTCATCGGAAGCCTGTGATGTCCACGTCTCTCATTCTTTCCGAAGCCCTCTTGAATTGCAGCTGCGTTCATTGCGTAGAGGGGGGGGGGGAGGCAGGCAGCTGAGGTTTAACGGTTCGCACACGCGACTCGCAATCCAGAGGTGGCCTGTTTGATTCCATCTCCTGGCACGGCAGGCTGACACAATCAACGGTGCAAGGTTCTCAAAACCTCCCCGGGCCCATTTCCCCCCGGCAGGGCGCAGTCAACAATGTACATCATAGTCGGTCGGCAGGTAGTTGTGTGATGAGGTAAAATGTGGGTAGGGCCATCCTCTTCCGACACGTCTGTCTGGTCAGCGTGGAAGATTAGACCAAATACATTCGTGAATTCACTCTCGTGGAAGATCTTTGTTCCAGCAGGGCTGCATTTCCATTCTTAAGAGCTATATAGCTCAGTGGGCCTTCTTCGGTAAAATAACAATTTGTTTAAAAATAGTTTATGACGTGAACACGATCCCTCGCTGCCCGTGCGTGGTGCAAGAACAAAAATCAGCAGGCAATGTTCAGTAAATTTAATCTGCTCCTGACAATAAACTAGCACATGTTTATCATATTCTTGGTTCTGTCGGTAAAGTCACGTAGATAGAAAATAAAATAATAAAATTAAATTAAAATAAAAGCAAAAAACCCACGACGTTTCGATCGCAACACAAGCGGTCTTCATCAGAGGGTCTTCATCTCCGCTGTACGGTTCTTGTGGACCGTACGTGTGAAGGGGCACTTTTATGGGCCCGAATTTCCGTGAAATAGTACGCACGGCCGCATGAACCCTGGGTTAGCTTGGCTGGCCTACACGCCTAACCAGCCTAGCCAGTGCAGCGAACAGATTTCCACGGTTCAAATCCCGTTTTAATGTTGATTCAACCAATCATCATTATTTATCCGGGGTTATTAACACGAGTACCACTTTGTGGGAACGGTAACAGTCGCTGTCCTGTGGAGATACTCCCCCTGCCATATGAATGTGGAATCTTCACTACTGGCTCAGAACTGTGAATAGGAAAAAGTACCAATTCTTAAATGCTCATTTGAGCAGGAATCCACTTTGAATTTGTCAATAAAAAATGCTCGCCTATAACACTATTATAATTTGACAGCAGTTTGAACTGTGCGGTTGAATGTCGTGGTTAAGTGAGGGATAAAACGTATTTAGAGAACAACTAAAAGCTTGAGCGTTCTTCAAAGGCAAGGAATCACTTTCAAAAGTGTATTTCGTCGGCTTACAAACTGTCTTTCCTCTTGCGTGAGATACAGCGAGGCAAAGGTGAGTTGCATATGCGGCTTTGGGAATGTGGCCTCAGAGTTCTTCGCCCGAATTCCCCAATCCAGGTTGGCAATCGATGAAGTGAATTGAATTACATTGCCGCAGAGTACAGTGTGCCCATGAAGGGTATAATCCATTATTAAAGACTTATAATTAGACAGCAGTGTTGAGCGAGGTCGATGCTACTACCCACACACACACTCACTCATACCTGGTGGTGTCAAGGTTTTATTGCGCGAATCTCTTCCCTCGACGCCTCCGCGCATCCACGAGTGCGGTGGTGACACGTGTCGCTTCGAGATTTCAGAGTCCTCCTGGTGATGGCCAATTTCTCGTGGTTGTGATTGCTTCCAGGACGTCTGTTTTCGCTCAAGATATCAGTTTGTTTTGGAACAAGCTGCTTTATCCGTCACTTAACGGCGCAATTCAAACTGCTCTGTAATTCTTAAACTAGAAACACTAGACGCTGTCTTTCCGACAGACCTGTTCTTCACCTGAGGACGGCTGCTTGCGTTGTAGCCGAAACGTCGTGAGAATTATTTTATTAAGTTTTATTTGTATTATTTTATTATTTCCCTTCTACGTGACTTTACCGAAAGAACCAAGAAGATGAATCCCTGCAGTCACGAAAGCTTTAAATCGAAATTTAGAAACACTATTAAACATTTTTTTCATTAAACCAGGTAAGGCCCACTGAGCTACATAGCTCTCTTTGTCAGAATTCGATCCGGCCACAAATGACAGCCCGATAAAGCGGCCCATCATGTGGGAATTTATAGCAGCCAAATACACGTTTCTAAATGTGGAGGGAAATTATAAATTCTAATTATAATTGTGGAGTCGCGGATCACGCCTCTAACGAATAGCTCAAAAAGTCAAAAATGATTTCCTGTTCAAATGAGCATCGGGGCATATGGTGCTCATCTCCCGTTTATAGCTCGGAGCCAGTGTTGAAAATTCCACATTATTATGACAGGAGATAGTCTCTCCATAGGACAACCAAGCTTGCCTTCCCTACACGGTGATATCTATTGTAGTGGGATGATGAGCTGAGTCAACCCCAAAACTAGGAATTGAAGTCACAACCTCCAGATTGCACGCCACTTGCTTTCGACTGGCCGGTTGATTGAGATTAGGACAGAATGAACGAATTATGGCATTTCGTTTGTAAAGAATACAACAAATTACACGTCAGCTACTCTCCACTATGCTCACCCACCTGGCATTGGTACAGATGGATGCTCACAGGCGACTGCTCAGCAAAGCGCAGCTGGGGTCACAGCGCGTGGCCGCACCCTGCACTGCTCCAGCACTAGACACTCCGCTCGTGACGGATTTGGGGGGAGCTTGGACAGTGAGTAACTCCGGGCCCCGAGGGACACACGCGCAGGGCGTCTTACTATTTTCCACGTCACGCTTTGATTGCTACCTCTTTTGCAATAGCCAGGACGTTGCCGTGGTGTTAATGGTTTCCAGAGGTCGCGGGTTCGGTCTCCCCAGGCCTAGCAATTGAAACAACGGAGCAGGTTTCTTAAATCTCCCCGCCGCTGTCTACCCAGCGGTAGATGTGGGTGCACCACAGCCAGTTAGTCGATCGGCGGGTGGGGTAAAGTGTGGGTATTCCCACCTCTTCCGAGATATCTGGCCAGCGTGTGTAGCTGGTGCGAGCTTACCTGTGATTAACCACACCGTGTATAATTGTGCACTCTGTGGCATATGGGAACCCGAGGAAGTTCAAGGAACCATTTTGCATAGCTACGGATAGGCACGCTGTGGTGGTAGCCATTCAGTCGGCAGTGCCGCGAGAAACCAATTATGGAGCTAGCGAGAGAGAAGAATGGTTCCCAATATGCCGTGCACACGTGCAAAGCGTCTCAGTGATTTAACGTCGCGTTTTTCTTTAACGGCATCAGGCATTAGGATCCCCGCATATCCAGTCCAAATTACCTCGGCTACCCTCAAGCCCAGAAGAAATGAAAACAAACGGAACAGACGTGCGTTCAGCGTGGAAGAGTAGGCCAAAACGTCCTCTGAGAGGGACGCTCTAAGACCTGCCTGCAGTGGATACCTTGACGCCGGCGGTGACGTAAAAGCAAGCGATTGTCGGCTTGCAGCGTCTTACTGGTTGTCTTGCTAATCATGTGGCGCTGCACTCTGATGTTGTAGGAGTTGCGCATTTTGATGTGACGTCACATTTCTCAAACCCCCCCCCCTCGTCACACATCGTCACAAATGTCTGACCCCCCCCCTAGGTGCGTGACGTCATTTATGGACGGCCCCAAATGCAATGTTTGATCGTAATTGTCCGTTGAATGATAGTTATATTCACGACAATTCCGCGAATTATTAATTTGCGTTGTGTACAATATGCATCATGTATTGTAATTCATTGGGCGTTTGTTTGACCATACTTCACCCTTGTAGGTCATGGCAAATTGGTAAAGGTTGAGCAGGGCCACTTCAGATATCATCATCAGCCAAATTTCTATCTACTGCTGGATGAAGCAATGCCTCAGATATCGCTTCGCCAGATTTGAAGCTTTCGTGACTGCAAGGATTCATACTCTTAGTTCTTTACGATACGTTCCATTCATTGGCTACCACATTCTGATAAGCCCCCCCCTCTCCTCCCCCTTAACTTGTATTTAAGAACTTGCATCTTGGAATCCCTGCCTCACTTGAGGCAGCAAATCTGGCTGTGACGGTCCCACCTGATGACAGAGACTTGTGTTGCCTCCGAAACGTCGTAATTTTTTTTTTTTTTTTTTAAATTTTAATTTCATTTTTTTACCTACGTGACTTTACCGAAAGAACTAAGAGTATCGCTTCGCCACTTTAAGCCGTGGCTGAGAATCGAACGTAGATCGACGGGTTTCTTTCATGGCATTGCTGCAACCACTTTGCCACTTCTCCACCCTGGCAATCCCCCAAATAAGTAATCATTATTATTATAATATATGCACGAGCGTGTAATATCCGTGTGTACCTTTTCATGTGAAAACAGCGCCATTGGCACGACTGATTATGCAATTCATTTGAACACAAACAATACTGAGGGTGGTAAGTCTTGTTTGTCTTTTACTGACATCTTGAATGAAAGTGGGAATTAATTAATAAATAACTAGATGCATGAATTAATAAACTAAATAATAACATATTTGGTTGATTGAATCATTATTCAAAGGGGCGCGATTACGATGTTCTAGTAAAACTTCACGGTGCTGTGCTTGCGATGATGGTATTAAATGCACAGGTGTGAAATGTACGCTGATGCACATCGGCGGTGTAAAGTTAAGTGGAGCAATGCAAATTGGGAAATGCTGGGAGCAGAAAAGCTGATCGCACTCAAAAGCGGGCAGGACGCATTTAATTGTTTTATTCTATTCGCACAAGTCCCAATTATACCACAATTAGGGGACCTTAGATTACATTTTGTTGCGAAAAATAATTCAGCTCAGCATTTCATAATCCCAATTATCCTGCTGAATAGTCACTGCCTGCATTGACTGGTGCTGTTACAGACATTCTGTAAAACAAGAAGAGGTTTTTTTTCTTTCAAAGAAACTGCCCAAAAGGTAAAGGTGCAGCCCTGCAATTGCTTGCTCATGCCACTCGACTCGGAAGTGCCTCCCACTAGAAAGAGCTCCCGAGGGTATTCTTGGACTCCTCTTACACGTTGGCCAGAAGTCTCGGAAGAGGTGGAAGTACCCACATTGTACACCACCACACACAACCTGTACCCACATTGTACCCCACCACACACAACCTGTACCCACATTGTACACCACCACACACAACCTGTACCCATATTGTACACCACCACACACAACCTGTACCCACAGTTTACCCCACCACACACAACCTGTACCCACATTGTACCCCACCACACACAACCTGTACCCACAGTTTACCCCACCACACACAACCTGTACCCATATTGTACACCACCACACACAACCTGTACCCACAGTTTACCCCACCACACACAACCTGTACCCATATTGTACACCACCACACACAACCTGTACCCACAGTTTACCCCACCACACACAACCTGTACCTACATTGTACCCCACCACACACAACCTGTACCCACATTGTACCCCACCACATACAACCTGTACCCACATTGTACCCCACCACACACAACCTGTACCCACATTGTACCCCACCACACACAACCTGTACCCACATTGTACCCCACCACACACAACCTGTACCCACATTGTACCCCACCACACACAACTTGTCCCCATATTTTGCTGATGGGTGGAAAGAGGCGGGGTCATAACAAACTCGCCCGTTCTTTAAACTGGCCCGCCAGGACATTGACCCAGCGCTGTCTGGATTGCAAGTTCAGTGCGCTAGCCATTACGCCGTGGCAGCATTGACAAAATAAAACTGCACTCGGCTTCACATTCATTCAAGGTCAAGTGATACTCCTCCAAACGGTGGCTCTCAAAATTCAGTCCATCGCGATTCACTGTGGCGTGGCATTTATCGGCTTGTTAACTCTGTACCTTGCCACTTTTTAAAAGAGTACACAAAGTCGTGGTTGTTTGGTTATGCTGCCCCCATATTGGAATGGGTGATTTCACTTGACACGTTTGTATTTGATATTTACAAACATGTCTGTCACTATGGAAGAATCGTATGACCACGAAATAATCAGCAGGCATACTGTCTTGCCTATATGGTATTGCCTTCCGGCAGTTTGTCCTTAGGGGGGATCTTCCCAGTTACAAGAGAGGCACACTTCGCTCTGGGATGCAGTAATGAGGAACATTTACGTTGAATAATTGTATACAATTCTACAAATCGTACCGTACATAGCCAACCGTACTAATCGGCGGTACTGGGGGGAAAGAACAACACATAATACCAACATCTGTGTGAAATCTCCTCTTTGAAAGCAGCTAATTCACCGTCGCGTGCTGGAGTGTTTGCTTTGCGATGCCATCGAAGTCAAGCGCCGCGAATGACCTTGACAAGGCAAGAGAGGAGCCGCGCTTTTGACAGCTTGACAACTTAACAGCTGGGAAGCAAGATTCCTGAAGGCAGTGCTCACACTGAGCGATTGAAGGGAGACGTTGGGTCAGGGCGCAGCGGGTAGTGGGGGGGGGGCAAGCGGCGTGTTTAAGGGCTTGCCGTGCCACGTGGCCAAGGTTCCTCCGGGGCAGGGGGCTCGACGTTGTGGCATGGCGAGAGTAGACGAGGAGATGGATGCATTCCTCACATGGCTGGCATGCTCAGTGTGCCGTTACATCAGCTGTGGCTATCATCGCTTGGACGTAGACCCACCACCAAAAGGGCCGCATAGCCAAGCGAAGGGGGGGTCATGGGGGGGGGGGTCATGGGGGGGGGGGGGGTCATGGGGGGGGGGGGGGTCATGGGGGGGAGGGGTCTCGGTGGGGCGTGTGGGGGGGGGGGTCTCTGACACTAATTTAATGGTATTGGCCGAACATCCCACAGGCAGCATCTTCTTTAAGCAGGAGTCTTGAGACTCAGTTGCGCTTTTCTGGGTAAATTAAAATACAACGCAATGGCGAAGGACTGCTGGATAGAGGCCTTTCCATGCATGTGCACTCCACAACACATATGGCCTTCATGAAAATAATTGTCAAGTTCTAGATTTGAAGTTTTCGTGACTGCAAGAATCCATAATCTTTGGTTTTATTCGGTAAAGTCACGTAGGTAAAACAATAAAATAAAATAAAAATGAAAAACTAAATTGTCAAGTTAATTTCCTTTTACATGCCACGCTAGTTATTACCTTTACACTATAATACCCCATTAACACTACTTCGGCTACCTTTGTTCTAAAAAACGTATATAAACTCTTGCTGGCAACAGCTTCTCTTTACAAGGCAGCAGACATCGTGCTGCTCGCAGCAGACATCGCGGCTATCGCGATTTTCACCTGAAGAAGGGCGCTTGTGTTGCGTCCGAAACGTCGTGATCGATTTTGTTTCATTTCTACCTACGTGACTTTACCGAAAGAACCAAAGAGTAATTGTCAAATGCCTCATATGCTTAGATTTTACACAGCACATCTTATCACACATTAAAACCTCTAATAATTTACATTGGTTTGCAAGGTGCCTTCCACTAATGTCTCAAGGCGCATTGTGTGGGTTGAATATCGTGATATGGTCCTTAACCTGTTAATGACACATATTACGTATTGTACTTTAATACACTCCACATACAGTATTTCAAAGGACACATCATTTGAACTGATATTGGCTTTGATCTACATATGTTAAGAGCCCCTAATCACAATGGAACATGGATATGAGTGTGCTGTATGTGGACAACTGCTTGCTTCCGGAATCAGGGGCAGACAATGTAGTCACTGTAACTAAAATCAATGCTCTGCCCTTCCGCCGACATTGAGTCATTTGACGCAGGTTTTGTTTAAACCAATAAGAAGTGTTGCTGCTATGGTTCAATTATTAGCGCACTCAACTTGCAATCTATGCAAGCCAGAGGCCGCCAGTTCAATTTCCCGGCGAGGCAGATGGCAGATGAAACTACGGTGCATGTTTCTTAAATCCACCACCCCACCACCCGCTCATGCCATTGTCCACCCAGCAGTATAATGGAGTTATCGATGACATCTGGACAGCATGGAAGAGGAGGCCCAATATCCTATAAGGGGACTCTCTAGAGCTCCCTCTAGTGGACGGCATTGCGGCAGCATCCGAGCCTGAGTGTCAAAACACTTTCTTAGGGGGGCTCTCTAGAACCCCCCCACTCTTGGAGGCCCTTCCTACTGTCATTAGTGGTGTGAGCAAGACGACATTACAGGCCTGCACCTTTACCTTTCTTTGATCTTGTATGCCTTCTAGATTATGTTTTAATTCGCAATATTTTGTTCACATTAATGTCACGTGCCTCAAATGAGTGCTCTCTCCCTCTCTCTCTCCTTGCTTGCAAAATGCAGTGGGTTGTGGATGCACAATGATGGTAGTGGTGGGCGCCCAATGAATACATTATAACATCGCATTCATTACACGCAAAGTGCTTGCCATGAATGAGCTACAATACCTTGCTGATCTCGTCAAGGAGCAGAAACCATCACGCTAACTCCGGTTCATCCTCGCACTAGCATTTTTCTGGCCATCGAACAAAGACGGTCACTGCATTGGCGCTTTCAGATGCGCTTCTGCGGTCGTGTGGAAAGCTATTCCTTACGATGTAAGTAAGCCACGAGGCCTATGCACTTTTAAGTCAAGATTGAAAACTCATTTCTTCTAGATTTGAAGCTTTCGTGACTGCAATGATTCATTTCTTTAGAACCGCTTTTCTGTGTTTAGTTTGTTGTTCTTCGCCCGGACCTCCGATTAACACGGTTGGCTACGTACGGTGCGAAATAAGTTCAACGTACATCCACGCACACGGCAACCGATTTGAGTCTCAGTGTCGAGTGATATCTGAACTGGTCCTGTGCCCTCTCTGCACCAACCCGCGCTGTGCAGCATGGTGAAGTGATGGTTCAAACAATCACCACGGCCAACTCAGCACGAGGGGTCTCCATCCTGCAGTGTATTGACAAAGGACTGTACATTATTGTTATAATGCTGGGTGCACCTGCGCAGAGCCAAGCAATACATCAATCAAACGTTATTTAATATAGCGCCCTTCAGAATAAAATTGTCACAGAGCGCTTCACAAGTTAACATAAGATCACATCATTGAAATTTGAGTTGCACAAAATAATGAAAAGGACGCGCGATTCAAAATATATGAAATAGACTATAACATTCATATTCTTGGTTCTTTCGGTAAAGTCACGTAGAAGGGAAATAATAAAATAATAAAGAAAAAATTCTTGCTGTGAATTTCACACCTGATGATGATTGCTTGTGTTGCAGTCGAAACGTCGTGAGAATTTTTTTATTGTTTTATATTTATTTTATTTTAATATTTCCCTTCTACGTGACTTTACCGAAAGAACCAAGAATATGAATCCCTGCAGTCACGAAAGCTTTAAATCAAAATATAACATTCATCTTTAGCCTGATTAAAAGAAAAACTGCGACATCTTCTTTATCAGGTGGTGTCCGTGGTGGTGCACTTCACGTGAACACAACGCGCTGCACCAGGAACACGCTGCACGCAGAGACACGTGACCCACAAAACCAAAGAATCCTCAAACTCAGACTACGAAGCCCGCAAACCTCAGCTAAATATTTTTTTCTCTCTCCAAAATGCTGGAGGGGATTCGCATTGCACACGGAATGGAGTCACGTTGGCAGGATGCCAAAGCTGTCTGCTTGCATGAGGACATGGGGTAATTGAAGGTTCCTTTTTTTCCATAAATGTTCTATTCCAGTGAAATGTGAAGTCCTCGTTTTTATGTTTATGGGTCGTAGATTATATTAGATGTTGATCATTTAGGTTAGTGTGCCGTGGGCTTTTTAGTTTGTTATAAATATTTTTTTATTTGTGTGTGTGTGTTTTTTTTACCGGATAATCACAAAAAAAACCACCGCTGCGATAATTAGCGGATTGGCATTTACAGCCACCCGGGGAAAAGGTCGCAGGAATTACGTGCCAGAAAACCGCTGCACTTAAAAATGTGCTGGGTCTTAAATATTTAATACACAAACTTCATTGCATAAAATACGATGGGACGACGGAGCACAGTTTTGCCGTATTGATTGCTACGAGTGTAAGGTTTAAATAAACATAAACGCAAGAAAACAATTCCACCGAGCATGTAAATATTCCAATTGTCATAATTCAATCGAGTGCTTTGTGTTAATAATACATTGGGCTGAATAGTGCCAAGCTAAATGTGTAATTTACATGCCATCTCAAAGGCCTGGTAGCAGCGGTAATTATGATGCTGATGATGATGTCACTGCGAAACCAATATATTTTTATTCGCACCACCAATACTGCTACCACCAGCAGTAACAATAATTACGTATTTCCTGCTCATACAGTACAAGCATTCAGATGGTGCCTATTTCCTACTTACGGCCCTGAGCAGTTGGTTGAGATTCCACATTCCCGTGACGGGGGCGAGTCTATACGCATTCCACAAGTACTACTCAGCACATAGCTGCATTTCCCATAAATATGCTAAATTCCTCTTGATATGCAAACTCTTTTGTCAAGGCGCTCTCCCCCTTCCAACCCAGCTTAAATATACGCTCCAAGCGTGGTGGTGTTTCATTCAGACGCTGTCTCCCCGACAGACCTGGTCTTCACCTGAGGACGGCTGCTTTCGTTGTGGCCGAAACGTCGTGAGAATTATTTTATTGTTAAAATTTTTATTATTTTATTATTTCCCTTATACGTGACTTTACCGAAAGAACCAAGAAGTGGAAAACCAGTTTAGTATCCTTCCAAGTGGTGCTCATCGATGGCCCTGGGTGCTTCTGCAAAATAAGCGAATAGATCCGTGGGCTTTACTTGGTGAAATAAAAAAAAATGTGATTTTCTTACCTTTCCTATACTTTTCACTCGTATCGCGTGTTTGGATTGTTCGTTATAACGTTCTGACCCGCCGCTACTGGACATCTGTGAAAAAAGGGCTTCATAGCTAATCGGATTCCTCCAGGATAAATAAAGTTAATCCCCCAAACAGGATTTGAGTTCGCAACCTTCACTCTGAGTCTTTGGCTCTATGCCTGAACCACTAGGCCGGGTATGATAATATTGTTAAGAGTCACGGCGTTTAGGCATGGGATTATTAAAGTTTCCCCACATACACCCACGGAGACATTTACCACAATTAAAACATGTTCGTGACGATTTTTCGATTTAAAGCTTTCGTGACTGCAGGGATTCATCTTCTTGGTTCTTTCGGTAAAGTCACGTAGAAGGGAAATAATACAATAATAAAAATTAAACATAATAAGACATAATAATGTGAGAATTATTTTATTATGTTTTATATTTATTATTTTATTATTTCCCTTCTACGTGACTTTACCGAAAGAACCAAGAAGATGTTCGTGACGGTAAAGTACGGTTTAGGTGGGTTGGCACCAAAAGTGGAAGGCGAGTGAAATTCATGTACGACTTGCAGCAACAATAAAATTACACAATCGATGTTCCCCTTTTTATGAATAAAGATTTCAGTCCTCAACCAACATCTGCATTTCGTACGGAACACGCGATTGCAGGCAGGTCGCGCTATTGCAGCACTTTACGAAACCCATTCGTATTCTTAGGTTTTTTCGGTAAAGTCACGTAGGTAAAAAAATTTGAATTAATAAAAGTAAAATAAAAATAAAAATCACAACGTTTCGGAGGCAACACAAGCTTCCATCTTCAGGTGGAACAGTCACAGCACGATAGCTGTATCAAGTGAGAGAAATTCCAAGAAAACCGTATTTTTATATATACTGGTTGAGGGTGGGAGGAGCCAAGGTAGGCCCTGAATATTATTTTTGTGAGGTTCGGTGCGGCTGAAGCACGCTGTTAGGAAAGAGCCTTTGTTGTGTAAACTAGGTGCGGATGATGTAAAGGTGCATGTAAAAGGGACTGAGCCTTTTTGTTATGTAGAGATGATGCGGCTGAAATCGCTGCCAGGAAACCCATTCGCTCATGCGGGCGTTCCCACGACCACTTAAAGGCACGCCAGCCCGGTTCACGACTACAGGCTCGGCTCAAAATTCACACGGCAACATCAGCCGGGCCAAGCCAGCTTCAAGCCAAACAATTCAGCCGACTCTGCCCTGGCCAGACAGCCGGGTGCGCCCTCAAACACGAGGATCGTAAATCATCGCGGTGGCGTATCGTGGTTGGGTATGGGCCATGGTGCGAGAAATGATGGTACCCTGTCCAATCTGCCTCCTCTATTTGTAGGGCGGCACTTAGGCCTCTTCAATCCGTGGGCCCAGGTGGAGTTCTTTTGCGCTCTCCACAAACTCAGCAGCGCATGCACCTGGGCCGGGCTCAGTGGCAGAAAGGAGGAGCGGCGGCGGCGATTGGCGTCATTCGATTAGATCAACCTTCAAAGGCCTGCGTTTGTCGTTAATGAACGCAGCAAAAATAAGGCAACGTAATTATGTTAGCTTTGGATAGCCCGAGCCATTCCAAGCATAGGTTAAGTTATATATTTAAAAAAGGCGTCATCTGGTCCAACCCATGTGAGACTAGGCTCTAAGGAAAGCTGTCTCGGGTGTGGACCAATCAACTTCAAGGACAGTGCACATTATCAGAGTTGTGTTTTTTGTTTGCATTATGACTGCAGGTATTGTGGTCTATGCAAACATGACTCCTTGTAAAAGGTGTCAGTTTTGTTGCTAGATAGAAGGGTAAAAAAACAATTATCATATTTTTACTGGAAAATGAGGTTCCAATGGTGAAAGGCAATGTTCTTTACCTCCTGGCTACGTGCACGTGACTAATGCAATTAGTAACGGCTTTCGTTTTACGACAGATGCAATTAATACGGTACCAAGTCATCGTCTATTGTGTGAGAATTGAATATAAATTATCCAGATATTACGTGTAAAAAAAAAATTACACGCACACTTTTCAAGAAATATATATTTATTTAAATATAAAACAAATAAAAAAAACGTAAAAAAATGTTGCAGCGTCAATCCGCATCGCGGAGGGGAATTGTGATGGCGTTCCTGCGCACGACAGCTCCTTCCACGTGGGTACGAAGTGGAGTTGTCAAAGTGAGCACGCTGCCAGCTCGCATCGCTGCTTGCGCTCGAGAGAAGCTGCTGCATGG
Source organism: Lampetra fluviatilis (assembly GCF_964198595.1). NCBI lineage: Eukaryota > Metazoa > Chordata > Hyperoartia > Petromyzontiformes > Petromyzontidae > Lampetra > Lampetra fluviatilis. The sequence goes on from NC_136314.1 coordinate 740,686, forward strand.
GGAATCGTGGGCACCCTCTCGAGGCTATGTTTATTTATTCCATTCGACATGCGAACAGCAGAAGCCATCTACATCAAGGGGGGGGGGGTAATTTAGCGTACAGAAACACAACAGGGAAAAACAAAATCAAGAGGTCAATCGGAGTGCATGCGACTAGAGGCCGCTTCGAGTTTATTAGGACTGGGTTAATGCAGTGATACAACTGAATTTTTATTTTCACGAATGAAATTATTATAATTAGTAAAAAAAGAAGATAGCTGATTTTAATTAAAGTGTATTACTCTGTCATAATTCCCCGCCCCCATTTTAATCAATTGAGCAGTTGTTGAACAACAATCATATTTTAATTCCCTTACACGGCTTCACGTTTTAATTATCCGCACATCACGGGTGATGTGAGCCTTTCCGCTAGCAGAAGTGCAAATTAAGTGCGCAACGAACACATCATCATGCAGGAGTCATCATGAGTCTATTCAACATGGGGCGCATTGTTGGGACTCACCTTCTGGTCATCCTCGCAGCAGCGGCTTTCGGCTGGCCATCGAACAAAGACAGGTCGCCGCATCGCCCGGCGCTTTCAGATGCGCTTCTGCGGCCGTCTGGAACGCTCTTCCTTCCGATATTCGGAAGTCACTGGGAGCTATGCACTTATAAATCACCTATATTGACTACTAATTTTCTTTAGAACTGTTTTTTGTGTTTAGTTTGTTGTCCGTACCTGCTATGAGTGCGGTTGGCTTTGTACGGTGCGAAATAAGTTCAAAATACATCCTTGATATGCTCTTAGGTTTTTTCGGTAAAGTCACGTAGGTAAAAAAATAAAATTAATTAATAAAATAAAAATCACGACGTTTCGGAGGCAACACAAGACGGAAGCTTATGTAGCCTCCGAAACGTCGTGATTTTTATTTTTACTTTTATTAATTTTTATTTTTTACCTACGTGACTTTACCGAAAAAAACCTAAGAATATGAATCCTTGCAGTCACGAAAGCTTCAAATCTAGAATCCTTAAAATGGCCTGTGCAAGTGGATATCACAAAGCAACCTCTGATATCCCAACGTTATCCTGATATTGTTAGAGGTTGGTCTGCTTTTGAGACTTCTTCTGCACCGTGTTAGATGAGGAACAGCTGATTAATGAGTACCTAGCCTCCACAAAATAATATGTTCAAAATAAAATTCCTCGTGATTATTGAAACACGTGGCATTGACAAGGTCACAATGGAAAACTTCGGTAATCATCATTGTACTTCGCATTGTGTCTAAACTAGTGTCAATTCCCAAGCATTCCCTCTGTGTGTATCTGAATTGTTTGTTCAATAAAATACTTTTGGAGAATATATATATGTCCTTGTGAACGTGAAGGAAGCGTGGTGAAAAATACGTCTCTAGCAAATCATAAATCGAGCTATATTAATTCATCTCTGCAGTGAACACATCTGTTGGAGCCAACGTCATTTTCAACTTCTGAAGATGCCCACCGTAGTGCGTGGCGACAGCTCGGGTGAAGTAAATGCTCAACACGCAGCCCAGCGTGGTAAAACCGCACTTGGGTTGCAAGCTGTGAAAATGTACACGTGTTCAAATTTGCCCACAGGCCACAGGTCAGTTATGCCAACATAATTTGGGCCACAACAGCTACAAGCTGCTGAGTACCCACGTTCAGCTATGTAATAAATAAATAAAACAATAAAATGCTCACATTTTGAACCTCAAATACCAGTACATTTTTAAGTTGCTTGTTAGTTCTGAAAGCAGCCCATCACTCAAAACACTCAGTACTGCAATTTACAACGTTAATTTTTTTAGGTTGGTATAACAGTCAATTGTAGGAAAACTAGTCGAACCAAATTTGGACATGACACTGCTGCACAAATACATACATCTCAGAAAATGTAGGTTCACTGGGTATGTAATCCCAATAGCTTTGCAGAGAGAATCTTTATCCACAAGTGCAAAGTACCAACGTGTCTTTGTCATCATCGGAGCAATACAGGCGGTTTCAATTTGTGCTCCTTGAGCCTAGAGCCCATTAAGGCCAGATCCTCGCAGCACTTAGCTGCCCCCGATAATGTGATCCTCTTTTCCACTTTACATCCGAGCCGTGCCAGAGCTACACCGTGCCAATGCTGCACGGCTCAATAGGTTGTTTTCCCACTGCAGAAGCCAAACCGTGCTAACCACGTCCCATGCAATGATCGAGTCAAAACGTACATAGATGACGCAGCGACGCGGTCCTGAGTGATGCCACAGGCAATGAGCGCGCTGTTAGCCCCGCACCTGGCCCTGCTTGGCCCCAAGCCAGATTCACATGTCTCGTGAGGCCAGCGTATCACGGTTTGGTTCTGGCTCGCCTTGGCAAATAGCCAGTTTGAAACCACCCGTATCATACTCTTTGGTTCTTTCGGTAAAGTCACGTAGGTATAACATAAAACAAATCACGACGTATTGATCGCAACACAAACAGTCGTCCTCAGGCTAAAAAAATATAATCCAGCAGTGGAACTGCTGAACTAGCGAGAGAGCTGTTACAACAAGAGGTTATATATGTGGCGATGGGCAAGCAAGCGGGGTCTGAGCTGGAAAGGAATTCCGCCCCCGGACGCAAGCACGTCAGTTGTGCTAATGGGGAGATTAGGGAGAGAGGGATTAGGGAGAGAGGGATTAGGGAGGGAGGTTAGCATGAAATGGGCTTCCGTCGCCGCATAAGAGTATCATGCCCGCATATGCGCACAACAGCAGTGTCAATGAGAGAATAGCACCTTGAGAGTGCAATCCAAAAGACGTGAGCATGAGAGTGCAATCCAAAGGGCATGTGAGCACCCGTATCATGAGAACCCCGTGTTGGCTCAGCTTGGATATGCCAGTTAAAAAAAGTATGTACGTAGAGTACAGCAATGGGCTTCATCATCGCAAGAACAAGTGGAGCTCCTAAATAATTGCTAATCGTGCGTTCCCTCAAAGCGAATTTGAATGTACAAACCGGCAGGGGAGTTGGCAAATGTGCAAGCAGAGTTTGTCTGAACAATATTTCTTATTGGCTGCAGACCCGTGTGGCATCTCATGCGGGGGTCCATTCGAGCACCTGATCCAGCATTGACATCTAATGTGGCGAGAGTGTGTTTGCCGAATATATCTTAACTCCTTTGCAAGTTTTTTTCCACATATCGCTACATCGTCGCACCGAGTGTTAAAATTGCGAATGTGTGTCGTCGTCCTAAATAAAACACACACGTTTAAAATGAATAACACATGCATACAAAAACATGCATAGAGGAAGCATATCAACACATAAAATACATAATAAGCCTGGCATGCTCGCCGTGATGACACGTCCGTTCGACTTTGAGATACCTGTTACAAGACAGCGGTGCAGACGGTTCAACCCCGCGGTAAAATAAATTGCCCTCGACAGATCTTGAAGCCTTCCATTTAACTTTTGTTTTTTTTACCCGAACCAAAAACTTTGGATTTTGATCCACGGCAAGGTAGAGAGATGTTAAGCGGCCAGGCAGCTTTCATGATTCTGCCAAAGCGATGCATCACGGCCGACTGCCAACTTGAGCTAACAAACCACGACTTCACAAGAGACCCAAGGGGGCCTTGGCGCTCGTGTGCCACGGTAAGACGAGTCGTGCCGTGCCAGCCACTTGCCTCGTTAACCCATGTGCGTCTCGTGCAACCGTGGGCTGCACCAAACACCTCGTCCGCGATGACCCGCATCCCGCCGTCCCAATTGTACAGCCAAGGCACCCCGAATGTGGCCAAATCTCGTCGTGATCTCAGACGGCGAAGCACAGCTGAGCCCCGGTGAGTGCACGCATGGGCGACCCGCCAGCGCGTGGGGCTGCGAGGTGACCAGGAGATGACAGCAAAGCAATGAATTTGCGTGTGTGATGGAGTTTGTAGGATGGAATCTAATGAATTTATCTGTGGGATGGAATCTAATGAATTTGTGTGTGGGATGGAATCTGTGGGATGGAATCTGTGGGATGGAATCTAATGAATTTGTGTGTGTGATGGAGTTTGTAGGATGGAATCTAATGAATTTGTGTGCGGGATGGAATGTGTTTGATGGAATTTAATGAATGTGCTTATGGGATGGAATCTGTGGGATGGAATCTAATGAATTTGTCTGTGGGATGGAATCTGTGGGATGGAATCTAATGAATTTGTGTGTGTGATGGAGTTTGTGGGATGGAATCTAATGAATTTGTGTGTGGGATGGAATCTGTGGGATGGAATCTGTGGGATGGAATCTAATTAATTTGTCTGTGTGATGGAGTTTGTAGGATGGAATCTAATTAATTTGTGTGTGGGATGGAATCTGTGGGATGGAATCTAATGAATTTGTGTGTGGGATGGAATCTGTGAGATTGAATCTGTGGGATGGAATCTGTGGGATGGAATCTATCCGTGTGGAGCTTCCAGTATTGCCCCCTCGTACGTGGAGGTTTTCTCCGCTCACCCTGGGGCTTCTTCCCACGTTCGTGAAGATGTCCCAAACGGCCCGATGTTTAAACACCCATGAAAATTACTCTCGAGACTCAGTGAGCGTTTTTTTCCCCCGTGAAACTAAAGAGCAACATTTATTACACCAGTTAAGAGAGTTATGCAAAGTTGTGCAACGGTATACAATCACAACGGCACAAAATCACGAATATACAGAATCCATTATGAACTCAAATGTCAGCCGTCACCTAGTAACATTTCCATATCAAAGCAATCTCAGTAAACCTATTTACTTTTATTTAACTCACAGTTTGTTGATGATTTTCAGGCTAAATATTTCCTCTCCAGTAAACTCTATGTTAGAAATGAATCTTCACGTGATTTAATTGCACACTTGGGTCACAAACATCTTGTTTTTTTTGTTGTGCGTATATTTCTTGCTGGGCTCATCTACCGAATAACATAAATACACCAGATAAACCGCTTCTCCGGATAATGTCATTGTAAACACGTTCATTCAGGATCGCTTCCATCAAGCTGCATTCAATCCACTGCTGAATCACGGCCTCCGCTCCCCCGAAGATTCCTCCATATGTCACGGCCTCGAGTTGGAGCAATCTGTCTCGCCGATGGCTTCGCTGCACCGTCTCCACGGTGGCTCTCTCTCTCTCTCTTTGGTGTTTTCATTCCTTCAGCTGCCAATTTCATCGTCAGTTCTCGAGCACCGGCCGTCATTCCCCCCTCCCCCCCAGCGGTGCGTCATGTGCCCAAGCCCCGCTCGCCTTCCCCGGACAATCTATGCGATGCACCTCCTATTAGCATTTGGTTCTGCGCTCCACACGCTCCAGTGTCTCGCCTGTCGTTGTAAATGTCAAGCGCCGTGGCTCCATGTGCTTCTCTGCGCGCTTTTCGGGCTTTGGTTACAACACATTTTGCGTCGGCGTCCACGTTTTTACGGGAAATTATTCCGGTAATTATAAGTTATATAACAGGAAAATTAGTGTCATTTTCAGCAATCAATTACACTTAATAGGCGCTAACACCGAATCCTCCGAAGCGCAGAGTGCAGGCCCACGTTTAACGTGCTCTTATCTGTAAGTGGCGTATTGTACGGGCATTAGCATCACCCCAAAAGAAAAGTGTTTTATCACGTCGTCAAGTTGACGATGGTTGTTTTTCTCATCAGATGGGCCATTAAAGTACAGTCATGGACAGCTTGGCATCACAGTGCCAGGCCGATATTGCTCACAAAAGGCCAGCAATCATGGCGTAATTGCAAGCCACGGGATCTCATTAGGGCCATTACTCCTGCAATGAGGCATGATGAATTACCTACAAATGGCTCATAGTAAAATAATAATTGACAATTACTATCCGTGAATCAATCGATTCACATTTATATTTCAATATTTTTTTGAGCGTTTTGCTATTCTCATTATTTTTGCACAAAAAGTCGGGGTGATAAAATTCATCCCCCCACACTCCACCCCCACCAACCAATTTGACGATTTCACACCATTCAGTTGTGACTCAATTAGAGATTCAATTATGTTCTTTGCAGTGGTAGTCCATGGGCCACAACGTAAACAGTTATCACCTCATATTGAAAAACTTTAGTCATATCAATTTATATAGCCAATAAGAGTTTAATTTTTGATAACCCACAAAACTTCCAACGGCTATCATCTCATTCACTCTTGTTGGCCACATCGATGTCACCTCAGGTGGCTCTGACAAGTTCAATATTTGGTGCATGGAATGACTAATAGAGCCTCTCTAATGGCTGCAGGGACGACATCGCGTAGAGACAGAATAACCATCGATCCTTAGACATGTATCGTGAGCTTTTAAGATTCGTCAAACGGATGAATTATTCACAAAATGGGACCTTTTTTGCCAGTATCAAAGCATGAAAAAACAAGAACAGTTTTTACTTTTTATGGCAATAAAACAGTTGTGTTAAGATGTTTAAACACCAAATAAAAACCTTTTGCAAGGAATCATGTCTGTGTTAGCCACACACACTTGTAGTGAACATGCAAACAAAACACGCCCTGGTTATAATATATGGCGTTGTCTTGGAAACTGATTGGTCTACACCAGAGACAGCTTTCTTTCGGGCCTAGTCTCACTACCAGTGTCAGACCAGAAAACGCCAAAAGACGAACAGTACAAAGACAATAGCTCGGGCGAGCAACTACAAAATGGCCATTTTTTTTACGAATTGGAACAATTCGGATGAATTGGAACAATTGGGTTGAATTGTTCCACGCCGGATTATACGGTACTTGTCGCTTCTTTTAAAAGCCACCGTTGCCTTGAATGCCTCACTGCTTAGGAATGACCAAACGATTCTGCCAAGGCGAGGGCCGTGCGCGCGTGCTTGAATCACGCCGCGATAGATGGTCTTGTGCTCGAGACTTGGAAGCGTACGCACGGATACATCGGTTATTCAGGAGGGGTTCGCACCCTTGCCGGGTGTGCGTCTGGTCACGTCCGAACAGAATGTACACCGGTCCCGACCCACTCACCGCTGATGATTTCGCTCGCGAAACTTAGAGACAATGCGACGGAGGCTGCACACAAGTTTTCGAAAGCTACGGGCAATCGAGGGGATAAATCTAGCCCTCGTTAGGTGTCCTAGCCTGCTGCTGCCTCGTGAAGGGTGAATCGCGTGTTCGCGCTCATTCCTACTTTTGCTTACGAGACACCGCCGTTAGTCACGCTGCATTTGCCCGTCCCGTAATAAACACAATTTAAAGAATAATTATTGAATTTTTTGCATAGTCCCTGAAGTGCACGTGTGAAAAAGCGGCTTGAATAATAACGGAATTATATATTAAAAAAAAAAACTGTATTTCAAACTAGATTTGAAGCTTTCGTGACTGCAGGAATTACTCTTTGGTTCTTTCGGTGAAGTGAAGAAGAAATAAATAAATTATTATTGAGAATTATTAAAGAAAATAATAATAATTTCACTCATTTTCTTTCTACGTAACTTTACCGAAAGAACCAAAGAGTAATAACTGTGTGTGTTGGCACACTGAAACGTGCAGCATATTATGAAGAGAACAAAGATGCAGCCCTGAAATGCCTTGCGTATGCCACTGGTGGCAGAAGGGCCTCACCTTGAGGGTAACTTGGCCTACACTTCCACGCTGGCCAGGTGTCTTGGAAGTGGTGGGAGTACCCACACGTTACCCCACCGCACCCGACCTGCCAATCGACGGTGGGCTACTCATTCATACTGCTGGGTAGACAGCGGCTGTGGGCATTCTTCAAGAGGTCTGGAAAGGTATCAAATACAATAGCGGCACCAGCTGCACACACAGAGCTACGTGTGTTGGGATGTCCCACTAATAAACTCCAAATGTGGCTCTTAATCTTGATCGAGTACTATACTGGATATTGCTTGCAAGCAAATGCCACTATACAATTTTCCATAAACACATTTATACGTTGGTTCGAATCAGCCTATTGTATACATCGTGATTCCCTTAATCAGCTTAGAATCAGAATCTTCTTGGTTCTTTCGGTAAAGTCACGCAACTTTACCGAAAGAACCAAGAAGATGAATCCCTGCAGTCACGAAAGCTTTAAATCGAAATAGAATCAGAATATTTATTTATACCGGAGGAATCCGACGAGCTGTGAAGATTCTCCATTGTTGGCGTGCAGGTGGCGCTGAGTCGATTAATAACAACGCAGGGGCATGAGAGGCGGCTGCGGTTTCACCACGCCTTCACCCAAGCGGTGGCTTGACCGCGGCTGAACGACGATGCCTGGAGACGACGCCGAGACACTGGAAAGGCAGCGGCGGCGGCGATCCACGGGCGTGCCCAGCTCAGGGCTTGGTTCTGGCCGGAGTAGCTCGTTGCGCATCGGTGCCCAGTGCCACCTGACGGATGGAGGAGCCGAACTGCAAGGTGCTCAGCGTTTCTCCGCGGTTTGCGTCATCAGCGCTCACGGTGACAAACACACACGCCTGCCGGGAGACACACGCACGTACAAAGAAGAACCCCCGTATAGCCTTAACAGACTGTTGGGGCAAGTGCTGTTAGCGAGCACCTATGAAGGTCGGAACGGTACACGACGGGGTGGGTGGCCAGCACCACGCCCGACCGCCTTTGTCTCCCCAGTGGCAATGTTTACACACCGCACCAGGTACTCATTTGAGGCTGAGTCGACTTAGGGGAGGCCCGGGACCGGTTCAGATAATCGTCACTGGTGTTGGCCGTGAGCGGGAATCGAACTCGTGTCGCCGGGTTCATAGCGCAGCGCGCTAACCGCTACACCATCGCTCCCCATCACGCACGTACGCACACACACACACACAATGTAACAGCATCACCACTACCGCCACCGCCATCAACATCATCAAGATTAGAAAAAAAATTGCCATCACTGATTTCGACAGACAAGCCAACGCGACGTTGCGGTCTCAGGTTTGCTAAAAGATACCTTCCACTTCCAGGGGCCACTGTAAGTATGTACGTATAATTTCTCACGCACCGTACGTAGCAAGGCATGCTAATTGGAGGTACGGGGGAAGGACAACAAACTAAACACAAAAAAAAACTGTTCTTAAGAATGAAGGGTTGCGCTGCTCTGCGAGACACCCGAAAGAAAACTTCATCTCGTGACATGACGTTGATAGCCCGATCGTGGAAAAAAAACCTGTAAAAATGACAAATACAAACAAGCCTGCCACAGAACACAACGTATTGTGACACGGCGCTTTGCAAATAAGTAAGTAACTAAATAAATACTGTAATGGGCATCATCATCATTGTCATCACAAATTCCACATCTTTGTTTTTTGAGAAGGCAATCCCTGGACGTGCACGGATTCATCTCTATGAACCTGTCGCTGGGATACGGCGGTGTTGGGGAACGTCCCCGCTGGGTGGTGGATGAGGAACTCCTCTCTGGGGAAAACATCCAGAGGAGTCTTGGCCAGATAGCACCGACAGAAGGTGCCATGAACCAGCTGCGTGCAGCAGAAGAATACAACTCAGATTTCAAAACCCGGGATAGATGAGGCCTCGGTAGCTTTGGAAGGCAGCCGGCCGAGGAAAAGGGAACTTTTTCGGTTCGTGAAAGCAGGGATCAATCTTCTTGGTTCTTTCGGTAAAGTCACGTAGAAGGGAAATAATAAAATAATAAAAATAAAACATAACAAAATAATTAATATTATGTTGTATTTTTATTATTTTCTTAATAATAAAATAATAAAAATTACACATAATTAAATAATTAATATTATGTTTCATTTTTATTATTTCCTTTCTATGTGACTTTGCCGAAAGAACCAAGAAGATGAAAAGGGAACTGATTTAAGATGAACGTCTCCCAATCCGGATTGGGTCACCGCGGAAGGGAAGAGCCAAACCCTCCCCCCAAAATCCATCTCATGGAATTCAGTACAAGCCAGACTCTCATCTCCAGGTGTCCCGCTAACCCCTGCAGCTGGTGTCAGTAACAGTGTTTTTGTCAAATCAGCTCAAACATCACGAAATCATCTTTCAAGGCAACTGTAGTCATGCCCTTCTTTGTCTGGGTCATCAAAACGTGGGAAGGAATATTAAAAGACAGCACAGGCGGTTGAAATCGGTTTATTGCTGCACGACTAACAACCGAGTGCGGTACGATGGTGTATATGATGTATAGTTTCATTGTTAGGTGCCTTGAAGTGGTTCAACAACAACAACTAAAGCCACGATATGAATCTGATTTATTATTACCATTATAATTTATCATGAAGAGCACTGTCTGCGTCATCATCCATTTTTTATGTCTTGCCGGATAAATAACTTTCAGCTGATACGACTAAATACATCCACTATTTACTTCCAGAAAATTGTACCTAAAAATAAAATTTTGTTTGACATTAGGCACGGAATGATCAAAGCCTCAACGATTCAATGAATTGTCACAATTCAAGGTCGCGATTCGATTTCAGGATTCCGTTTTTGCTGTCGTTTGCCCTCGTGCTAAATATAAAATACACATCGCCATGAATGTACAGAATAAAATATGCAGCTGTACGAATCTGAGAAATCTATAGCGGCATAAATATACTGTGCAGCAGATTGAAAAAAACGATGGACACGCGCAAATCGTAAAAACGTGAGTTATTTCCTACACGGGCAATGTTCTGCACGTATCATAAGTGCAATAAACCACGCCAATCAACAAATTGTTACATCCCTACTTACAATGTTGGAATATGATTGATGGTGTTTTTTTGTGTGCGTGTGTGTCCACCCCTCCACGTGCGTTTTACCATTGCGGTTTCAGTCCCATCGATGCGTTTTCCCGTTGCCATTTCTTCTCGAAAAGCATTTCGCCGTTTGCAAACGTTTTGAGGATTAACAACACTGGGTCGGTGATGCTTCACAATTTGCGTCTCTAAAATGTGCGCCCCTCTTCATCGATGCAAGTTACGCCGAGCACATATTGCGTAAATAATTAAAACGATGCATGCTTCGTACGATTTGTTAAACAAGACCGAGCAAATAAAAAAAACTTGCTTGATGTTTTTTTTCCTCCTTCAATTATTTATGTTTTTTTTAATCTACAGTAGCATTCACGTGAGCGCTGACCCTTATGTTACAGTTACGAGGAGGATGCGCTTGAACAATGTCAGGCCTAATTGAATGTGACCAAAGGCGGGCTGGTCTGTAACTCGGGAAAGAGGCCGTGATATACACTTGACAAATTCGTGTATGACGTTATAATTTTTTGGTTAGAATGCGTAAATATATAAATGTGTCTTTAAAACCCGCCACCACCCAACACGGCCAACTCGTAAGGGTTGTCACGTAAACAGAACGTGCCAATTCGTCACTAGTACAGCACTAACCGGTGTGTTGGAGAGCCAAGCCACAACATTTACAATCTGAGTACGACGTTTCACCAGTAATTACTACTAGCTTCATCAGGCGACAGCCAGATTTGTGGAGAAGTCCATCTGTTTCGTTTCTTATATAGAGGCGTAGATGTGCTGACCACACTTATATATTTACGCGATCTAACCCAAAAAACCTCTATTATGGATAATATTGGTCGCGAAAGCCTACGTGTTAAACTAGTTCATGACAAATTCATTACTCTCGCCTATTTGAATTGTGGCAGGCCCAACAAGGAACAACAAACGCTGACACCGAAACGTCACTGGAGAGGATTCCAACCGCGTGCGTTTGATACGTCCCTCGTTGATTTCCTTCATCTGCCATGGCCAATTCTTCATAAGTGGCGGCATGTTTTCCATAATCACTTGTCAACGTAACTTGAACATTGACCGTTTAAGTACGATTCAACTTATAGCCGCTGTAAACCCATTTGGCCTCGTTGCAATCAGTCAACGCGCATTACGAATTGACAAGCGGTGAAATTGGCGACTTCCAATGTAGAAAAACCAGCCAGGGCGTGTTAATTAAGGCAGAGCTACAACACATTAATTTTTTTCATACCCACAAAAAAATGACGCACGTTTGTTTATCTCAATATGCCGGTACACACAAGAATAGGATTCATAAAATGTACAACATTGTATCGGTTTATATTTCACAGCAGGAAGTGACGACAGTTTGAGGTGGCCCAATGGCCCAGGGTTAGAGCGCTGACTAGGCACCAATGGCATTGTGGGTTTGAGCCTCAGCCAGTGATTAAATTTGGTTCTCAAGTGCATTGTGGGTTTGAGCCTCAGCCAGTGATTAAATTTGGTTCTCAAGTGCATCGAGCTGATGGTCTTAGCCCGGTCCCCAATGATTGTGCAACAAACCCCGTAATATTTAGGTTTTGTTTTCATAAAATTTCGCAAAATTCTACCTCTGGGAATGAAAAATATCAGTTTGGCTGCCATGCTAAAAATATGTTCTCTAAGCAGGTTGTGTGGGAAAACGCACTGCTTAGTTTGTGGATAAAAAAAGGAATTTGAAGGTAATTTGAACAAAGTTCAGTGAAGTTTGCTTCTCCAGGCCATTCTTAAAAGCAAATGGGTCGCTTTGTGAGGAGATCCAAATGGACGTTTTCCGACAATGCCAATTAGTAGAATTGTCAATCGGGTTTTGGAAAAAATAAAAAAAATAGAATAAAACCCTGAATGTAATGCTGGAAAAAAATACAGGGTGCTCCATCTACAGAAACCACACTGATATATCGTAACCCAGTCCTTGTGCAGTACGAGATTGGTCGAAAGAGATGGCCGTTTGTTGACTTGGCCGAGGTGGAAACAATTGCACGGTCCCCGTGGTCACCTGAAACAACCCCAGTGGATTTTCTCTGGTGGAGTTACATCGAACACCACGTGTGTGTGTGCACGCGACAAAATCCGTGAGACATCGCTGACTTCAACTGAAGGATCATGGAAGATTCTAAGCGGATCACACCGGCTATGTTGGATGAAGTTGCATCGGGAGAGTGTTCAAAATGTATTGAGGTTGACTGAAGGCATGCAGAGGGTTCGAATTTAAAATGTTTTGCATCTATAGTTTCTCCCTATTATTTTGGTATGGAATTTATGTGGGAAGCTGTTGCATGCGGTGGGGTAAAGTGGGGGTATTCCCACCTCTTCCAAGATGTCTGGCCTGTTATAGAGTTTGTCATAATAGCCACAAGAGGGGCTCTCATGAGCTTGCCCCAGTGGAGGCCCTACCACCAGTAGTGGTAGGGCGAGATGGTAACTATCTCCCCTGGTATACCTACCACCAGCAGTCGTGGGTCAGATCCCGACCCTGACGCATGCTTTCTATTCTTGGAGTGCGCATGTCTCTCCCCGTGGTCGCGTAGCTGTTTCTCTCCTGTTCCTCAGGTTTTTTCTCTCCACATATATAAACGTGCGTTCAGAGCATTTGGGCTGCTATAAAATGCCCACGTGATGAGCCACTTCGTGGAGCTGTCATTTGTGACCTGGTTGCTTCTGAAAAGGAGCTAAATAGCTCAGTAGGCCTAAACCTGCTAAAGTAAATATAGTTTAAATCGCTTAAAATTATTCCCTCCGAGCTAATGCATGACGACAATTCTCGCGGACGTTGAGTGGTGCCGTGAGAGGACAAACCTTGGCGTTCCCACCCAGGGCTGGCTGCAGGAGGTGGGTGAGCTTGGAGTTCCGGTAGGGCACGTGCAAGGAGCCATTGCGTAGGGCTAGAAACACCTGTGCACGGTCACACAACACAACCACGTCAAACCGCCGGCGTTTTATCGCACACTCCCCTTCACAACAAACGCAGCTCTCCGGCGGGTTGCACGACGCGATGCTCGGCACGATGCCCGACGTTTGTCTCACACGTGCCGGGCAGCTGCTTTGGGAACTCAAAACGATGGACGTCACGTGGAGCGACACGAGGTACAAACTGAAAACAAGTCGGGGTGCGATGCAGCACAACCGTCAAAAAAAACCTACGCAGAAGTATAGACTAACGGTCTATGCCTCACACCTGTAAAACTAAACAAAAACTAAACTATAGTGATAGGTTTTTACCCTTTCAACTGGTACAAAAACTGACACCTTTATACAAGGCATCATGTTTGCAATAACCACAACACAAGCAGTCAAAATGCAAACAAAAAGAAACAACTCTGATGATGGTATGCACTGTCCTTGAAGTTGATTGGTCCACACCCGAGACAGCTTTTCTTAGAGCCTCGTCTCCATTGGTGTTGGACCAGATGACGCCAAAAGGCCTACAACTCAAAACAGCGCACTATCAGAGTATTGAGAGCTCGGGGTAAGCATTTACACTATGAGACCTCCTTTACCGGTGGCAAAATATAGTGATAGGTTTTTACCCTTGTATAAAGGTGTCAGTTATTGTACCAGTTGAAAGGCTAAAAACCTATCACTATATTTTTCCACTGGTAAAGGAGGTCTCATAGTGTAAAAACTAAACTCTTTTTTAATTTCACAAGGTAAGGTCCACTGAGCTATGGGCTTTGTTTCAGAAGCGACCTGGTCACAAATGACAGCTCAACGAAGTGGCTTATCACGTGGGAATTTAAAGCAGACAAATACTCCAAAGGCACGTTTCTAAACGTGGAGGGAAAAACCGGGGGACCCGGAAAAAAAGAAACAAGACCACTGGGACGGAAACATGCAAACTCCAAATATACAGCAGGCCTTAGGGACGGGATCTAACCCACGACCTCCTGCATACCACGCGAGGTAGTTAACATCTCCCCACGGGACACCTGTGCGCCCAACATGTGCTTGCGATGCAGTGCAGCACCACGGTTGGCATGGGCCCTGGTGCAAGGAATGAATGGGGTCCCCTGGCAATGTCTTTGTAGCGCCATGCCTGGGTCCTGGTTGCAGTTCCACCATCTGCACACTTGATAATACGAAACTGAACACATTCGTCAGTAACACTGCCGTTAAAAAAGAAAAGAACAAATATGTGTGCTGTGAAATGTATGTGCGTTCAACTTATTTCGCACTGTACATAGCCAACTGTGCTAATCGGAGGTGCAGGGAAGGACAATAAACATTAACACAAAAAGCACTCACGAATAAATTAGTTTTCAATCGATATTTAAATGTGCGTAGCTCCAGTGGCTTCCTAATATCGGAAGGAAGAGTGTTCCAGACGGCCGCAGAAGGGCATCTGAAAGCGCGCAGATGCGGTCACCACCGTCTTTGTTCAATGGCCAGCCGAAAGCCACTGCGAGGATGAAATATATTGCCCGTTCGATGTTTTTCTTTATTAGGCAGCGCTATTGACGAATGCGTTGAGATGTCGTTACGTGTGCTTGTGTACCACTGCCAACGCAGCATCGTCAACCAAGGTGCACACTTGAACGCCATACCCCTGCACGGAAGTGTAATGCACATCTTCAGCATTGCTCACTCCTACAGGATTATTGTTAAGTATTCAGAAAAGTATGGATTCATCAGTTGCTAATGATTCTTGAGCTCATGTTTAATGCATCGAATTGCAACGCGTAGGAATCAATGTCCTTCAATCTCTATACGTCGTAAGTAATGAGACCATGTCAACCCAGCGACCAATCGAAGTGCTACCATTAACCAGGATGTTAGATACATGAAGAAGGGCGGCACTAGGATTGATTATGATCAATTATTATTGAATCGGAATGTCAAGTCGAGCAAGCATTCGCATTCAAATCGGGGCGAGAGAGTAGTGCTGTAATTCACTGACCCCAAGAAACTGCCCAGCAATTGCTTGCTGTACATTTACAACGTTCATAGAACGTTTCTACACGTACCTCTATTGTGAATATCATACAGAATCGCAACGAATCGTTTATCTTTTTTTAAAGTTATTTAGTTGTAAATCTTGACTTAAAGCTTTCGTGACTGAAGGAATTCATGTTCTTTGGGTCTTTCGGTAAAGTCACGTAGATAGGTAAAACAATTAAATTAAAATAAAAAATGTTTTTAATTAATTTTAATTTCATTTTTTTACCTACGTGACTTCACCGAAACAACTAAGAGTATGAATCCTTGCAGTCACGAAAGCTTCAAATCTAGAATTCACGTAGATAGGTTCAAAGAAAATAACAACAAATCATTTTAAAACAACTACGACGTTTCGATCGCAACACAAGCAGTCGTCATCAGGAAAAGGGGGGTTAGCTTCTAAAGGCAAACAGTTTATAAAGGTAGCAGCCAATGTTAATGTAAGTGGTGGGCTGCCAGGTAAAAATGAGCATGTTAATGTAAGATCGCTGAGCGGCCTCCACGGCGAGCGCGCCGAGAGCCAACTCGTGCGCCAACCTCGAGAATGCTGCGAGGCGATGTTCCATTAACATGCTCATTTTTACCTGGCAGCCCACCACTTACATTAACATTGGCTGCTACGTTTACAAACAGTTTGCCTTTAGAAGTTAACCCCCCCCCCTTTTCCTGATGACGACCGCTTGTGTTGCGATCGAAACGTCGTAGTTTTTTGTTTGTTATTTTCTTTGAACTATTCTACGTGATTTTACAGAAAGACCCAAAGAATATTAGTTTGTGTAACATTCAATTACAAAGGGGTTAGGTGGGTGGGTTTGAAAGTCCCATTACTAAAAAAGCACGACTTTCTCAACTTCAAGGCGCTCTTAATATCTTATCAGAGATACGTCAATCCGAACATTCACAGGATAAGCCACGTGGTCTTTGACAACAAGAACACTGATTTGCGTGCCAGTAGCCGAATTGAGAGATGACCTCCGTCGCAAGAAATGGGGTTTCTCAAGGTAACTTCTACGGGCAGTGGTGATGTGGCCTACGCGGCTCATGGCGGTGACCTCAGCGTCAGCACACTGATCTGGCACAGCGAAAAACCCTCCTTTCAAATCCAGGCAATAACCCAGCATTAAATCTGTGGGTTAGGCCAGCTTCTTCGGGTGTAGTGAGTTGATCGTCTCAGCTCTGTCATCAATGACTCATCAATAAAACAACAAACATCATAAAATATTGTTTTCCACTTTACCCTTTCCCATTGCGATGACGTATGTGTACGTCATCAGTTTTACTTCCATAAAAGGCCATGCGGGAGGGTGTGTGGCACAGTTTGGCGCCAGCTATCGTAGAGTGTGGTCGTGTTGCTACAGTTCTCTGCGGTGAGTAACAATGTCTTTAAAAACAACGGCGCTACACCTCTCTAAATAAACTGAACGCCGAGCCGATTGCACGTTCCGAGATTCAGCGGTGAACGGGACACCCACACCCTGCAATTCGCAGGCGTATCGGAACGGGAAAGGGTTAATTTGGCAAATTCCAGCTTTCAGAAATTATTGGCATGCAAGTGAACACTATGAGCAGAGTAGTAAACATCTGCTGCCAGTGCAGCTAAAGTGAATTCCAATAAAGAGTACAATCTTCTTGGGGGCCGTCCATAAATGACGTCACGCGATTTTGGACGATTTTTGACCCCCCCCCCCCCGTCACACGGCGTCACAAAAAGTCAGACCCCCCTCAAATATGACGTCACAAAGCTCTGCCCCCCCAAAAAACTTAATAATAACATGCTTCAATCGCTTTAAACTATCGTCATTGTAGTGCGTATTTAATGTGCCGCTGCACTCTAATGTTGTAGGAGAAAACATTTATTAAAAAGTATATTTAATTAAGTAGAACGTGTTGTATATATTTATTTAAAGTTGCGCATTATTTACGTGACGTCACATTTCTCAACCCCTCCCTCGTCACACGTCGTCACAAATGTCTGACCCGCCCCCCCCCAGGTGCGTGACGTCATTTATGGACGGCCCCTTGGTGATGTACAGGACAATTCTCAAGAATCGTATTTCGATTTAAAGCTTTCGTGACTGCAGGGATTCATCTTCTTGGTTCTTTCAGTAAAGTCACGTAGAAGGGAAATAATAAAATAATAAAAATAAAACATAATAAAATAAAATTCTCACGACGTTTCGGCCACAACGCAAGCAGCCGTCCTCAGGTGAAGAACAGGTCTGTCGGAAAGACAGCGTCTGAATGATCTGTTCTTCACCTGAGGACGGCTGCTTGCGCTGTGGCCGAAACGTCGTGAGAATTGTATTTTATTATGTTTAATTTTTATTATTTTATTATTTCCCTTCTATGTGACTTTACCGAAAGAACCAAGAAGAAGAATCGTATTGTCCGCTATCATATGCCACATCAGCAGAACTAGGTCTATAGATCATAGGAGGTTTTTTTATGGATCCCACAGCTCCTTCAGATGATAGAAATTGTGGGTAACAGTGTCGGGGAGAAGACCGAGTTCTCATGTATTTCTGTAAATCCATCTTCTGGGGCTATTCTCTCACAAATGATGGTACACTGTCAGCTGTGACATTTTAGAAAGCAAATGTCGTTGAATGAAGATGCGATGTGCACAGAACAAATGGAATTTAGAACCAGAAACAATTTTTTTATTTTACCAGATAAGGACCACTGAGCGATTAGCTATTTTTCAGAAGCGACCTGACCACGAATTATAGCTCAACGGCTTATCGCGTAGAAATTGATAGCAGTCAAATACTCCAAATGGATGTTTCTCAATTTAATTTGACCGACAAAAATAAATAGCTAGCAGGAGTTATAGCTATCATGAGTGTAATGATTAGCAGTGCTGGCACACGTGAATAAGGCATGCACAATTCTCTATTGACTGCTAATGAAAGTATACACTGGATTGGCACAATTGGATGAGAGGGGAAATGCCCAGTCGCCCCGTAGACCTTGAATCATTGGCAACCAATTGCCAGTACTCATGCGGTGATTCATAAAGATTTCTAATGCATGTAGATGGCCTACTGCTAAAATAGCATGTGATGCAGTCGACACGATCTTACCCTAATTTCACTCAACACTGCAATGAAATTAAGTGGACCGGACTGTATCTAATTGGGGTAGCGCGCCAGTATTATGGCCAGCAGGTCGCTGGTTCAACCTCCTGGATGGCAGTTGGAACGGAGGTGCAAATCTCTTAAATCCCGCCGCCTCTACCCACCCAGAGGGATTCCCCGCAGTTAGTCGCTTGGCAGGTCGCATATGGTGGGGCGACGTGTGGCTGCTCCCACCGCCGATTGGCGCGGTTGGCGACGTGCGGTGCGAAAGAAGTTCAACGTACATCTTAGCCAGCGTGGAAGAGTCGGTGAAATATCCTCTGCAAAGGGGTTTTCGAGTAGTCCCCCTTGTGCGGGCACCTTCTGCGCGCGCATGAGCATGAGCAAGCAATTGCAGGGCACCACCTTTACCGTTGGCAGTACCAACTATTGAATAGGCATCGTGAGTCACCGAGTGACTGATTGGTGCCAATTACGATGCAGTTTTAATAGGACCAGAAAGCTGAAACGTGGTATAAATATAGTTGTGTTTGTGAATACTGTACCGAGATGAATCTTCAAATGTTAATTTAAAATTAAAAAACGAAAACCTTTGATTTTCGATTTAAAGCTTTCGTGACTGCAGGGATTCATCTTCTTGGTTCTTTCGGTAAAGTCACGTAGAAGGGAAGTAATAAAATAATAAAAATAAAACATAATAAAACAATTCTCACGACGTTTCGGCCACAACGCAAGCAGCCGTCCTCAGGCGAAGAATGAGAACATTATCAAGCTAGGAGCTTATATAGGTGTTGCGAGGAGGAGCGCCTTAACAAAAGAATGTGCATATGAAGAGGAATTTAGCATACCAATGGACAATGCGTAGGAGGTGGGCGGAGGGGTTTCAAAGTCCCATTATGCCCATGCATTATGCAGGATCAACAGCACCACGGGGGGGGCGCAAGGAACAGCGTTAATAAAGGAAAGGAATGTTAGTGATATGTAGCTGCATTTACCAAACAACCACGTAGAAAACCAAAGTAAAAACTACATAAAAAACTAAAATATAAACTGAAACTTACTATACTCTACAAAAAGCTGAGTTACTAACAACAAATAATAAATTACAATTCTACGTCGTAAGAAGTATATAATATACTTCCATCTAAACTTTATTCTCTTAGCATATACAGTACTATATACTGCCATAGATAAACCCAACATTAAATTATATACTGTATTGCTGTAAACCACCCTATACTTTATACATTTTAATATAACACTATGTATTATTCAACTCACCCTAATGTGTATCGAAATGGTTTATTACGTCCTTCCAATGATTGCTAAGCCTGAATCCATCTTCTCGGTTAAAATTGTCTCTGTGTTTGTATATGTGAATCGCCTCATGAACGAATCTCTCATGATAGCCAGATGGCTTGCAGAGAACCTCCGTCTTGGAGAAGTCAATGTCATGTGAGCCCACTGAGTTGTAACAGTGGTCTGCCACGGCTGAGGTGTTTGTCCTACCGTGTTTTAGATCAGCTTTATGTTCACGAATGCGGTCTGAGACGTGTCGTTTGGTTTCCCCAATGTAACTGCTTCCACAGAGGCAACTTAGTTTGTAGACGCCAGGGTACTGTATGTCTGGAATCACATCTTTTACAGATGGTACCAGATCACGGACTTTATGTACTGTGTTGAATCGGACCTGGATCTTGTGTTTAATCAGGATTTTGGAGATCTTTTTTGTGACCCCAGCAATGTAGGGTAAGGTGATGGTCTTGAAAGGCTCCTCAACAGGATCTTTCCTGATGGTTGGAGTGATGGCTTTGCGGATTGTGTAGTCGGAGTAACCATTAGCCTTAAGAGCTTGGCGTACGTGTTTGAGTTCACTGGAAATGTGTTCATGGTCGGAGATGCATTGGGCTCTATGATATAGAGTCTTGATGAGGGAATTCTTCTGGGATGGATGGTGGTGGGAATCCGGTTTTAGATAAGCATCCGTGTGGGTGGCTTTCCTGTAGACAGAGTGGCTCATTGAACCATCAGGTCTCCTTTTGATTAGGACATCCAAAAAGGGTAGCTTGCCATCATTTTCGACGTCCATAGTGAATCTGATGGCTGGGTGTATGGAATTGATGTGGTCGAGGCCACATGGCCGGCCTGCTCTAGACCATTTTCTCGACCACATCAATTCCATACACCCAGCCATCAGATTCACCATGGACGTCGAAAATGATGGCAAGCTACCCTTTTTGGATGTCCTAATCAAAAGGAGACCTGATGGTTCAATGAGCCACTCTGTCTACAGGAAAGCCACCCACACGGATGCTTATCTAAAACCGGATTCCCACCACCATCCATCCCAGAAGAATTCCCTCATCAAGACTCTATATCATAGAGCCCAATGCATCTCCGACCATGAACACATTTCCAGTGAACTCAAACACGTACGCCAAGCTCTTAAGGCTAATGGTTACTCCGACTACACAATCCGCAAAGCCATCACTCCAACCATCAAGAAAGATCCTGTTGAGGAGCCTTTCAAGACCATCACCTTACCCTACATTGCTGGGGTCACAAAAAAGATCTCCAAAATCCTGATTAAACACAAGATCCAGGTCCGATTCAACACAGTACATAAAGTCCGTGATCTGGTACCATCTGTAAAAGATGTGATTCCAGACATACAGTACCCTGGCGTCTACAAACTAAGTTGCCTCTGTGGAAGCAGTTACATTGGGGAAACCAAACGACACGTCTCAGACCGCATTCGTGAACATAAAGCTGATCTAAAACACGGTAGGACAAACACCTCAGCCGTGGCAGACCACTGTTACAACTCAGTGGGCTCACATGACATTGACTTCTCCAAGACGGAGGTTCTCTGCAAGCCATCTGGCTATCATGAGAGATTCGTTCATGAGGCGATTCACATATACAAACACATAGACCATTTTAACCGAGAAGATGGATTCAGGCTTAGCAATCATTGGAAGGACGTAATAAACCATTTCGATACACATTAGGGTGAGTTGAATAATACATAGTGTTATATTAAAATGTATAAAGTATAGGGTGGTTTACAGCAATACAGTATATAATTTAATGTTGGGTTTATCTATGGCAGTATATAGTACTGTATATGCTAAGAGAATAAAGTTTAGATGGAAGTATATTATATACTTCTTACGACGTAGAATTGTAATTTATTATTTGTTGTTAGTAACTCAGCTTATTGTAGAGTATAGTAAGTTTCAGTTTATATTTTAGTTTTTTATGTAGTTTTTACTTTGGTTTTCTACGTGGTTGTTTGGTAAATGCAGCTACATATCACTAACATTCCTTTCCTTTATTAACGCTGTTCCTTGCGCCCCCCCCGTGGTGCTGTTGATCCTGCATAATGCATGGGCATAATGGGACTTTGAAACCCCTCCGCCCACCTCCTACGCATTGTCCATTGGTATGCTAAATTCCTCTTCATATGCACATTCTTTTGTTAAGGCGCTCCTCCTCGCAACACCTATATAAGCTCCTAGCTTGATAATGTCTCATTCTTCGCCTGAGGACGGCTGCTTGCGTTGTGGCCGAAACGTCGTGAGAATTGTTTTATTATGTTATATTTTTATTATTTTATTACTTCCCTTTTACGTGACTTTACCGAAAGAGCCAAGAAGATGAAAACCTTTGATTTTCGAAGATTTATTTTTTACTTTTTAGTCTCTGAACCAAGGTAACCATTTTTTTTTTATCTGGAGGTTTTGACGAGTGCTGAATCCAAATATGGCATCGATTGCTCATTAACCACATTTTTTGAGCGACTTTTTTTCGGAGAACGTGATACAGCCTGTTAAATGAAGTGTTATTTGTGCTTGTGCACAACTGTCAATGCAGGGGCATTACCAAACAATTTGTTTAACAAAAAAATGGGTAAAGTCTGCTACCAGTAACTCGTAGGGGATATAACAACATCATCAACCATGACCTATCGACTGCTGGATGAAGACCTGCGCATGCTTTTGCCATCTCTCAATCATCAATGCCACAATTTATTTCACTCCTTCCCAAGAGCTGACTTCATTAATCCACCTCCACGTGTCCACATGTTCCCGTCAATTGGCTTCCATCCTGTTCAGCTATCATCTCTTGCAGCCACCATTCGTCCCATCCTCACCGAATTACCGTTTCTTAACAGCCATCGCGGCGTCTCTAATTTACATTTGTTCTCTGACACACGTGTCCTTCTATGTCTTCGCTCAATGCCCAGCATGGATTACTCCATGCCCCCTTGCATCCCATGATCCCTGCCGCCAAAGCCCACGTTCCTTCTGTGGTGCAGTGTACATGTAAAGCTGAAAAGTGAAATGCCCTTTGCAAAAGCGAGCACATAATGCAATTAATCCCTTATGTAAGAGTAACCTTTGTAGAATTATGATAATTGGTTTTTTTTACCCTTCTATCTGGCAACAAAACTGACACCTTTTTACAAGGAGTCATGTTTGCATAGACCGCAATGCCTGCAGTCATAATACAAACAAAAGAACATAACTCTGATAATGTGCACTGTCCTTGAAGTTGATTGGTCCACACCCGAGACAGCTTTCCTTAGAGCCTAGTCTCACATGGGTTGGACCAGATGACGCCAAAAGGCGCACAACTCAAAGACAATGCACCATCAGAGTATGAGAGCTCGGGGCAAGCATCTACACTATGGGAACCTCATTTGCCAGTAAAAATATGATAATTGGTTTTTTTTACCCTTCTATCTGGCAACAAAACTCCCATAGTGTAGATGCTTGCCCCGAGCTCTCATACTCTGATGGTGCATTGTCTTTGAGTTGTGCGCCTTTTGGCGTCATCTGGTCCAACCCATGTGAGACTAGGCTCTAAGGAAAGCTGTCTCGGGTGTGGACCAATCAACTTCAAGGACAGTGCACATTATCAGAGTTATGTTCTTTTGTTTGTATTATGACTGCAGGCATTGCGGTCTATGCAAACATGACTCCTTGTAAAAAGGTGTCAGTTTTGTTGCCAGATAGAAGGGTAAAAAAAACCAATTATCATATTTTTACTGGCAAATGAGGTTCCCATAGTGTAGATGCTTGCCCCGAGCTCTCATACTCTGATGGTGCATTGTCTTTGAGTTGTGCGCCTTTTGGCGTCATCTGGTCCAACCCATGTGAGACTAGGCTCTAAGGAAAGCTGTCTCGGGTGTGGACCAATCAACTTCAAGGACAGTGCACATTATCAGAGTTATGTTCTTTTGTTTGTATTATGACTGCAGGCATTGCGGTCTATGCAAACATGACTCCTTGTAAAAAGGTGTCAGTTTTGTTGCCAGATAGAAGGGTAAAAAAAACCAATTATCATATTTTTACTGGCAAATGAGGTTCCCATAGTGTAGATGCTTGCCCCGAGCTCTCATATTCTGATGGTGCATTGTCTTTGAGTTGTGCGCCTTTTGGCGTCATCTGGTCCAACCCATGTGAGACTAGGCTCTAAGGAAAGCTGTCTCGGGTGTGGACCAATCAACTTCAAGGACAGTGCACATTATCAGAGTTATGTTCTTTTGTTTGTATTATGACTGCAGGCATTGCGGTCTATGCAAACATGACTCCTTGTAAAAAGGTGTCAGTTTTGTTGCCAGATAGAAGGGTAAAAAAACCAATTATCATATTTTGTAGAATTAGTTACGTCACGAGTTTTTTTCTTCTTCTTTCTATTTTAGCCGAGGGCGATGTTCAACGTTCGTAGTAATGAGAGCTTAGGCTGCTCTGTATCACGAGGCCATTATCGTGGACTTTGCAGCTGATATTCTTAGGTTGTTTTCGGTAAAGTCACGTAGGTAAAAAAATAAAATTAAAAAAAGTAAAATTAAAATAAAATTAAAATCACGACGTTTCGGAGGCAACACAAGCTTCCGTTCTTCAGGTGGAACCGTCACAGCACGATTGCTGTCGTGATTTTTTATTTTATTTCTATTTTATTTTTATTAATTGAAATGTTTTACCTACATGACTTTACCGAAAAAACCTAAGAATATGAATCCTTGCAGTCACGAAAGCTTCAAATCTAGAATTTGCAGCTGATGGTTCACGAGCGAGCACGGTTGGCTGCGTACGGTGCGAAAGAAGTTCAACGCACACAGATACATTCATGAGCGGTCAAAGTACCAAACACTCATCTATACTGAGCATTTGGTTACATCCAACGGTTCAATGGTCATCACACTGGACTCGCAATCCAGAGGCCGCTGGGTTCGATTCGATCTCTTGGCGCCGCATTTGAAACAACGGCGCAAGTTTATTACATCCCCGTCCCACCCAGCAGTATAAATGGGTAAGAGCAGAGTTAGTCGATCGGCGGGTGGCGTCTGTTGGGAGTAAAAAGTAGCGACTCCCACTTCTTCAAGGACGTCAGGTCAGCATGGAAGAGTCGATCAAAAGTACACCTATAGAGCGGTGGTTCTCAGAGTGCGGTGGTTCTCAGAGGGTGGTCCCCAGACCACATCTCCAGCACTCCCTCTTATGGAGTGGTCTTCCGCCAGCAGTGGCATGGATGGTTGCTTATCGGCTCTGATAGTTCAAACGTGCGTTGATTCGCCTTAGTAAGGATGGACCAATGTGTCAGCAGGTATCGATGCGATCGACACCAATTATTGAGTACACGTTTTTAAAATGTGCACATCTCATGCATGGCGGGTGACCCAGGCAGCCTCTAGAAGCCACTATATTCAGCACAATGTGAAAGAAAGATGTTATACAATGGCACACTGAGCACCGAGGGAAACTAAATAAAATAACAAAGGCAACCTCTACTGCCCACTGGTGGACGGACAAGAACGATCGTAATTGCGCTGTGGTGACTCTTTACGTAATAACACAAAGAAACGAAGAGCACATTCATTTAATCTCGCATGACCATTTTGTGCAAGTAAGATTGGACTACACATGCTATCGAGTATTGACTAAGCGGAACGTAATAGGATGATTAATTTAATCACTTTGATACGAATCATAAAAATTGACGTTAACAAAACACACCGTGTGAACGGCATTGAATGGCAAAGGGGCGTTGGGGAGAGGGGAATGGCAGCGTTTTGCAGAGAGAGTGAAAGTCATTGAAGGTCCCCGCCATAATATTTATACGCTGGTATTGAGTCGAGTTGAGGGCGTGGGTGGGTGGGAGCGGTGGGGCAGTGGTCAGAGCACCGCCAACCCAAGTTTGAGTTCCGGCCACGATTAACAACAAACTTTGACTGGGCACCCCTCCCTCCTCCTCCTCATCATCACTTACACAGCCCATTCTCACCGGCGCTCCTGTAGTGAGGTGTGGCTCAATATCAAGCCATGAATGAAAGGCGTGGGGAAGGCGGTGGACCAACAAAAGGCTGTGATTTTTGTTCTGTTTTAGCCTACATTGACGCAGTCATGATTCTTTTACAGATATAAGTGGCTTATAATATTATCCACAACAGAGGTTTTTTTTTTCTGGGTAAGATCGTGTAAATATAAATGTGTCAAATTTCGATTTAAAGCTTTCGTGACTGCAGGGATTCATCTTCTTGGTTCTTTCGGTAAAGTCACGTAGAAGGGAAATAATAAAATAATAAAAATAAAACATAATAAAATCATTCTCACGACGTTTCGGCCACAACGCAAGACAGACGCTGTCTTCCCGACAGACCTGTTCTTCACCTGAGGGCGGCTGCTTGCGTTGTGGCCGAAACGTCGTGAGAATTATTTTATTATGTTTTATTTTTATTATTTTATTATTTCCCTTCTACGTGACTTTACCGAAAGAACCAGGAATATAAATGCGTCGTTAAACCTTCCATCACCCGATACAGCCAATTAGTAAGGTCTGTCACATAAACAAAACATGCCATATTGTTACTAGTTCAGCGCACGGGGGTGTTGGAGAGTAAACCCACAACATTTACAATTCGAGTACGACGTTTCGCCAGTAATTACAAACAGCCCCACCAGGCAACAGCCAGAGATGTACAGAATAATTATACTGGAAAAAATAGAATTATAAGGCATGTGAATATTCATCTTATATTCATCGATATTCATCCATATTCCGGCCAGCGATGCAATGAATTATTATTTGACGTTGCAATTCTACAGAAGAATCAATTCTCTCTCATCAATGTTTTCAAGTGTTTCTGTCTGGATAATTTTATTAATTCCAGTAGCCTAAATGTAATATTGAAATATCAAGTATATACAATGTGCATGAATTTCAAATCATCGATTCTCACATGCACAATTCAATGCATTTATCCAGTACGTAATAACCTATTTAAATCTATGAATTAATGAATGAATGCTTCCTTATAGGCCAAATTTCATGCAGCCCTCCAACTGCTTGCTCTCAGCACTGCTGGTGGAAAGGGCCTCCAGTAGAGGTGGCTAAAGAAAGCCCCACTGCCGACTCCTGCACACTGTTCAGGCAGCACACTTGACCCCGCTTCATCTAACGGGCCGATCGACTCATTGCGTTTTACCCATTCGCATTGCTTGATGGATAGAGGTGGATGGATTTAACGCTTTTCCCATAACGAGACATTTGAAAGTTACAGGGTGAGTCCCGTTCACGAATTAACTTCTGAACGTGCAAGCGGCTCAAGCGTTAATATTATTTAGAGAGGCTTAGCGCCATTGTTTTTAAAGACATCGTAATCGCCACAGACAACTGTAGAGACACGACCGCACTCTATAAAAGCTGGCACCAAACTGTGCCACACGCCCTCCCGCATGGCTTTGTGAGAGCCTCGGTAACGATACATTTATTTGATCTTTTTACGTCATCAGAATGGAACCGGAAGGAAAACTGATGACGTACACATGCATCATCGGAAAGGGTTAAGAAACTGGTTGCATGGGCAGTTGAAACAATTGGCAAGTTACACGATGTGGCTAATAGAACCGATGTGGCTAATAGAACAAACATGAAATCAGATAAGTATCAATCTTGATTTGAAGCTTTCGTGACTGCAGGAATCCATATTCTTTGGTTCTTTCTGTAAAGTCACGTAGGTATAAAATAAAATAGATCACGACGTTTCGGGCGCAACACAAGCATCCGACATGCAGACCGTTTTAAAACAGTCTGCATGCTGATGCATGCAGACCATGCTTTCCCACCTGATGACGGACGCTTGTGTTGCGCCCGAAACGTCGTGATCTATTTTATTTTATCCCTACGTGCCTTTACAGATAAGTATCAGTTGAGTGTCAAGGCATAATTCATGAGGGTCCTGCATAGCAACGCTCGCAGTGAGTGTTGCCTCCTCACCTGCCCCAGTGATGTCAGGGACTTGTTAATGGCTGCGGCCTCCACGAGTCTCTGGCCGGTTGCCTCCGTTCGAGAGATCCTCTCTGAGCCGGCCAGGTCACCGAGAATCAAGGAGCCGTGGGAAGCGGAGCCGGAGACCACATCGACCCCCTCCAAGCTGAGTGTCATCAGCATATGCGAGCGGGAGCTGTGGCAAAAATAGTCACAATTGTGGCCAAGGTTATGTATTGCTCAGTTGTATTGTGCACCTTTCGTCCATTGGCACATACTGATATTAGTATCATCATCAGCCATGGTTAATCCTCTGCTGAATGAAGGCCTGTCAAAACTGCGGACACCTTTTATGGTTCAGCAATGTCATAATCAATTTAGCACCTGCACACATATTGAATTAATTGACATGTCTCCCAGGTGAACGTCCTCGAGAACATGTTCAAGAACATAAATCAAGTGTGAGTCCAGGTGATTGGATAGCTTCAAGGTCAGAGCACTGGACCAACACTGCTGAGACCCTGGGACCACATCGGGGTAGCTACCCCAGTCTAATGAGCTGGTGGTGTCAGCTCAGTTACCAATTACTGCAAAAAAAAACATTACATTTGGTTTTCACTCAATTTGGATACATTACAGTTCTTAGAATCAGAAAAATAAATAGAAATTCAATGTTAATAAATTATTTTTAACAAGGGTATTCAGTCCACGGTGACCTGATGAATTTAATTTCAGTAAAATTGCACGTGAATAGATGATACTTAACATAGAATGTTACTTCATTCAGGACTCACACAGAGCAGCGCATCACCTCAGATTGGAGAATGGCCAATTCAAGGAGTATTTGGCTGCTATAAATTTCCACGCGATAAGCCACTTCGTTGAGATACCATTTGGGGCCTGGTCGTTTCTGAAAAAGAGCTAAATAGCTCAGTGGGGCCTCACCTGGTAAGGTAAAAAATAAACAGACCTGTGGATGTTCATCTTGGTGGAGGCCACGGTGCGGTTCTTATGGGCGGTCTCCATCGCACGCACAATGTCGTCCTCCGAGGTCACGGTCGATGTGGTCAGGCCCGGCACGGTAACGCTCCTGGCCTGGCCACGCACCTCGAGGGGGCCTGAGCCCGGCTTGCCGAGGAGGTCCCTCACGGTCTCATTGTAAATCTCCAGCATGGAGATCTGCACAGCAGAGCACGACCAACCGCGTACATAACTGCACTGGCGTATTGTAAAAGAATGTAACATTACCAGGTATTTAGCTCTTTTTCAGATTCGACCTGGCCACAAATAATATTTCAACAAAGTGGCTTATCATGAGGACATTGATAGCAGTCAAATACTCTAAACGCATGTTCATTCTAAAATGGGAAGGGAAAAAATGGAAGGATCCGGAGAAAAATCTATCCGACCACGGGGAAAACATGCCAACTCCAAATATACAGGCGTCAGGGGCGGTATCAAACGCCCGATCTTCCGTATACCAGGCGAGGTAGTTAACATCTCGCCACAGTTGATTGCCATTAGGGGCAGGTGGGGCCGGGCCCATTGAGTGAAAAAGAAAAAAACTACATAAACCTTTACAATAGTTCACATTGCTTGAAGCAAACGTGACTGCTGATGAGATACTACATGTCGAAACAGCTGAAAAGATGCACTCCTAGAAAGCCTTGTGACTCACGGGAAATGTAAAAAAATAGATATATGAAGGAAATATACGATCTTCTTATTTATTAAGTTATTTATATTCTCCACAATGATGCACGTGATTATTTTGTGTTAACAGCACAGTGCTCACCATTTCTTTATGAAGATTACAAAACTGCACAAACCTCCCTCAACCCCCCTTCTCCCCTTCCCGTGCCGATGTCCCAATGGACCTACCCCTCACCTTTTGGATCTCCACGCCCCACCAATTTGCTGTCAAAAAGACAAGAACCCCCGCGTAGCCTTAACAGACTGTAGGGGCAAGTTCTGTTAGCGAGCACCTATAAAGGCCGGCACGGCACGCGAGGGGGTGGGTGACCAGTACCACGTCCGGCCGCCTTTGTATCCCAAGTGGCGATGTTTACACATCTCACCAGGTACTAATTTGAGGCTGAGTCGACCTAGGGGAGACCCAGAATCGTCACTGGTGTCGGCCGCGAGCGGCAATCGAACTGGGGTCCCCATTACCGAAATTCTGCACAGAGACACGCACCAGCCACCACTCCTTTCATTTAAATTGATGTAGAGGGCGCTATTGGCAGATCCTATTATCCCAGTGAAATCCGCGAGAATAATAACCAAATCACCTGGACTCCACCCAATCCCATCAGATCTCAGTAGCTGAGCATGGTTGAGCATAGACAGTGCAGGTCGTCATATGGAAGGCGACCGATATGTACAAGCAGGTTGTCATAGGGACGCGGGGCTATGCTGTGGGCAGTGCAGCAAAATAAACTGTTGTACCCTACTTCTATGCTCCCACACTCGAAGCTCCTCACCCACACTGACCGGTGTTATGAAATGTGGTCAAACATAACTCCCGCAACTCGCTGCGTGGGGAGGCCTTTGTGCAGCAGTGGATTAACAAAACGGCCACAATTTCGATTTAAAGCTTTCGTGACTGCAGTGATTCATCTTCTTGGTTCTTTCGGTAAAGTCACGTAGAAGGGAAGTAATAAAATAATAAAAATATAAATAATAAAATAATTATCACGACGTTTCGGCCACAACGCAAGCAGCCGTCCTCAATGCGTTGTGGCCGAAACGTCGTGATAATTATTTTATTATGTTTAATTTTATTATTTTATTACTTCCCTTCTACGTGACTTTATCGAAAGAACCAAGAAGAAAAAAAACGGCCACATATACACGTCTGTTTAAAATCTCCAGCACTGCATAAAAATCCTGTCGATTTGCTAAATAATCAGAGGTGATATGCATTTTTTAAAGTATATATTTCACAATACATATGTTTGGTGATTATTATGCGCACATGTTAAGGTAACAGTGGCTTTTTGCACATTGCATGATGCGGTACTTGCGGATGTTATCCGGTGGAATGGTGTTTGTTTCGCAAGCGCAGGAGTAGCGAGTTGAAAATGTCATGTGGAATTTGCTTAACAATCCGTCATGGAAGGCATTTACATGAGACAGGACCAATTTCAGTCCACAATTCTGTAAGCCCAGAAGTAATGATATTTCATGGATCATTATTCTTTACTTAACATATGAGGAATTGCATTTTTAGCTGAAGTGGTTCATTGATAACATTTTAGGAGAATTATCTTTACAAATCGTAGCCATTTTAAAATAAATATAAACATTGTGGGGTAATCGTTTCTGACCTTCAAAGTATACTTGACATTGTGCCTCTCTTTGCAGATTTTAAGAAGCTCTTTTACCGACCTGTAAAATATAACACAGTATACTCACATTGTATTTGCATGTAAGACTTCACAAGCATAACTACAATGTTATTTTTATGTGTGCTTTATGCACAATATGCATTTAAATATTTAATGAGAATACTGATGCAATACTAGAATGGCATGCTCATACGAATGAAAAAGTATTCTGATTAAAACTGAACCTCGTTATATTTGATTATGGGCCCATAATCTCTCGCACTAAAGAGCTCACGGTAAGACCATGCGAAAAAGCAACACAATCAATCGTCTTTAACTATGTGTGATGGCAAGGCAATCAGAAACAGATCGGACTGCAAAGCAAAGCAAACGCTGTGGTAAACAACATCGGTGCGAGCATTTCATCATGAGCAGCGAAGAGCGAGGCGCGCCCGACTAAACGCGGGCGAAGGTCGGAGAAAAATTAGGAGCCGCGGGGTTTGGCAACAAAATGTATGCAACTGCTGAAATCTGTAACGGATACGTTCTCGTAACGAGGCTTTTTCATGCTTGCACGCGGCTCTAACAACGTCCCATTGAGCAGCAATTTCTCAGAGAGCTTTCTGCGAGAGACTATTTTTTTTTGGCGGTAGGTGTCTTGCACGCGATGGCGGGATTGGGTTTTGTTGTTGTTGTTGTTGTTTTTGCGGTGACTCACCGGACGTTCACGCCAGGAGCGTTGGAGGTGCCCATCATCGTGTGGGTCTTGCCGGAGCCGGTCTGGCCATAGGCGAGTATGCACACATTGTAGCCGTCCACGCAGGAGGTGATGAGTGGCAGTGTGTCTGCAAAGACTTGCTCCTAGAAGGCAGCAGCAATCGCTTTACAGCAGTAGCAGCTGCTCCGGAGTGTTGGGGAGGTGCCCCGCTTAAAACTTGCTTCAATTTCCTTTCACTTTCAAATTAAAAAAAGGAATCGTAAAATCCTTTTTTTCCAATTAATTAACTTTGTTTTGATTTCAAATATAATCCCATAGAATCAATAATAGAGATATGATTTTGCATTGATTTGGGAAACCTCATTTGTCGCTCCTCGTGAAATTAAAAATTTTGGCAGCTCACTAGCCAATCCAAACCACTTTCATCGCTCAACAATATTGAGCTACGGGGCCAACTTAGGTTCCGCCATAGGCAGCGATGGCATCACCCCGCCAAAGATTTTAGCCACGAGCCAACACTGCTGAACAGGGCACGCCATGCAATGATTTTTGAATAATGTCTCGCTCGTTATTCATTGACTCAAAATTAACTCAGCTGGCAGGTGTCCAGATATGCTCACTAATCAGAGCACTGACACAACATCGTTGAGACCCTGGGTTCGAATCTGGGTTTCATCCATCGTTGAGTAAATCTAGGCTCTCAAGCTTAGTGAATTGATCATCTCAACCTGGTCACCAATGCCTTCACACACCAAAAAAAACCGATGACGTAAAAAAAATATTTTCCCAAAATTTTATTTGGTCAAATTCGTGCATTGAGAAAGAAAACCCATTGGCTTGGCTGCCGATCTGACAAACATTTCTCTGCGCAGGGTGTGCGGGAAAGTGCGTATGGATTGGAAGGATTAAAGAGGTCACTTGAAGGGATTATTCCGTGATATCTCCTTCTAACACGAGCTGCTGCACTGCTCTGCCAGAGGTCAAAATTAATAGTTGGTCTCACGACATGATGCGAACAGCACAGTTTTGATAAAACTTTGGAAAATACTGCTAATTTACACAAATTAATTCCAGCGTTGATTATTTCTGAACCACATTCATACCTGAATATTCAAATATAAATTTCAACCACCCAGTTCAGGAATTCACAAAATAACTTTCTGCTTTTCAGTAAAATATATATATATATAAAATTCAGTTATATCAACAGGAGAGTGAATTTAAAATGAAAAAAATATATATATATAATTTTTTTTTCGAATATGTTAAAGAAGATGGATAAAAAAACACGTTGAGTAATGCTACCGCGTAGCTCCATGATGTGTTTTCGGTTTGTACCGCACGCTCTTCGGCACGATGTCCGACGTTTCAGTCCCTGAAGAAGCTTCTAGCACATGGAGCAAAACGTACCTAAAAGCCTCTTGCCTCCTGCATATGGGCAGGTGGAGTAAAGGCACGATAGCCAGGAGGGTAAAGAGGCTTCGGTACCAAACCCACCCACCCCACCCCGCAAGAAAACGTTAGAGAGCTGTAAGACGATTTAAAGCTTTCGTGACTGCAGGGATTCATCTTCTTGGTTCTTTCGGTAAAGTCACGTAGAAGGGAAATAATAAAATAATACAAAAAAAACATAATAAAATACAATTCTCACGACGTTTCGGCCACAACGCAAGCAGCTGTCCTCAGGTGAAGAACAGGGCTGTCGGAAAGACAGCGTCTGAATGAACACCACCAAGCTTGGCAGCGTATATTAATATACGCCCTGTTGTAAGACGCTCAGCAAACGAAGCCGCGTGACGCAAAGAACAACAGACACTGACCTGCGTGGCGTTTGGAGGGAAGACCTGATCGAAGGCGAACGACGTCGTTTTGCCCTCGCTCTGAATAACCAGAACCTCGCCTGCCGACGGAGAAAACTCCAGGCCGGGCACGCCGCCTTCGGGCGCGCCTGGCCTGCCGCGGCAAAACACGCGGATGTTCCCACGCAGTTCCGTGAGCTGGTCGTGCAGCAGCCTCCGCTGCAAAGCCTCGCGCCGGTACAGCGATCGCGCCTCTTCCAGCGAGCCGGCGCTCGCCGCCGCTAGCCCGGCCATGCGACGCACCGCAGAGGCCAGGCTCTGGATCAGTCGGCCCAGCTCCCCCAAGTCGCGACGGGCACCGTCGGAAAGCTGCGCTCCGAGCAACGACAGCCCACGGGCCTCTGCCTGCGTCTGCCTCAGTGTCGTCCCAACGAGCAGTCTTGACGGGATGGTTGTCTGTTGAGCGACAGAAGCCAAAAAAGGACTTGGTCCACAAGGCTGACCGTGTCCTCTTGTCCGTAGGTAGAGCAACTATGCCACCGATTCACTGTATTCACTCTCTCACCAGCGGTCAGTCATCTCCTCATCACTCACTAATGTTTTAGGAATCAGTCTGGTCGATGGACTGTTTCGTCTCATAACACACATCTCCGTCCCACTGCTCTCCTCGCACTGTTCGACATTGGAAATCCATCCCATCGTCACTTTTATGAAGGTCTCATAACATCGCCCAATTCAAGAAATGTATTACCTCTTATCTATTGTATGCTTGTTGCTGGCAAGTTGGCATTTTGGGTCTTTGTGCCTGTGCTCAGCAACCGTCATAAAAAAGAGAGGGATTCCTGGGGGCCACACGGGAAAAAGCTCGGCCAGCCATCGATCGAAACATCCACCTGGGAATGCAGAGAAGATCTGCATCATGCCCAGATCTTAGGGACCTTGAGGGGACATATGGGTGCAGCATGTCAATGATGTAGTCTGGGGAAAGATGGTGCACTGCTTTGTAAGTTAACAACAGGATTTTAACTGTATTATATGTGAAACTGGAAGCCAGTGCAGGAAGGTCAACACGGGCGTAATATGATGTGAAGAAGGCGTTCTGGTTAACACCCTAGCAGCCGCATTCTGAACATGCTGCAAATTAATCAGCACCTTCTTAGCCACACCAGGGGTAAGACATTACATAAGTCTATGCGAGATGAGATGAAGGCATGGTCCAGCTTTTCTGCATCTGAGACAGAGAGAAGGGATCGGATACGGGAGATATTCCAAGAATAGAAAAATTTAATATTTGTGAACTTTTTAACGTCAGCCTTGAAGGGCAATGTGGGATCACAGATGTGCCCTAGATTTGCGACTTCCCATGCCGGACTGATTACATGATCATCAATCGTAATGTTGAAGGGTGCAGCTTTATGAAGTTGGCGGGGTGACCCAATGAGCATCACCCCCGTTTAACACCGTTCAATTTAAGGAAGTTTTGTTGCAACCAATTTTTGATGGAAGCCAGAACCGAAGTTAGCATGCAAGCAGATGAAGACTCAGTATGCAAGTACATTTCATTGTCGTCTGCATAGCAATTAAACTTTAGGCCGAGATTTCGGAGTAAATGTCCAGTGGGACCATCTAATTATAAAAGAGGGCCAAGAACTGAACCCTGAGGAACCCCAAATGAAACAGGGCTGGTAGCAGATTTAAAATCTTCCAAAATAAATCTTCCGATTCTGATTTAAAGGTCAGCAAACATCAGTTTTTTCATTCGGGCTGCTTTTCAAATTAACTGGAAATGAGGTGTCATCACTGCTGTACAATAAACCGGGACATATCATGAGCAGAAAAATATCTCACAATACAAGAAGATAGGATAAATACTTGTAAATGCATTGTCTAAAGTGGTGTATTATTGTACAAATGCCAAAAAAAATGCCTTTTAATATCCCGGGAAGACTTGCGGATTTTCCAGGACAGATAGCTCAAAAAGAGGACATCCTGTAAGAACTGGGACAGGCGGCAAGCTCAACTGGACATCTGTGACAAAAACTACAGGACATCTGTGAAAAAGAGCTTTACGGCTCATTGGATTACTCAAAGTCACCTTTTTAACGGACATCGCTGCCGGCGTTTTGGGCCTGTTGGACAGGAAGGCCTGAAGCCTGCTCTCCACCTGCTGGCAATGGGCCTCCGCCGATGCCACTTGACTCTGCAGACCGTGAACTTTGACCTCCATGCATTGTTTCTCTTGCCGAAGTTCAGCGACCTGCCGTCGGGATCCTTCCAGTCGCTCTTGCGTTTCCCGCAGCTGCTTGCGTGTGTCATCCAAGGCCCTGCCGCCGTCACGCAGACCCCCGGTGCGAGCGGTGCCTTCGGAATGGCTTTTAAAACGCGACAAATGTAGCCCCTGTCCGTGCACTTTGCAATTAACTTTTGCAAACTCCAGCGGTACCGCTGTAATGAGGCCACAACGTCAATTTAACCTCTTTAATGAGCAAGCAAAATTTCGCTGCACTTTATTCATTATTAAATTAGTGTCATGCAAACAGCATGCCAAATTTATTTCAACAAAATGCACAATCGCTGAATTGCGTGTTTTTTTTTGCATGCCTTGACAAGCACCTAAGATACATTTAAAAGCGTGTTTGTTTTTTTTTTTATTCCTGTAAGCAGTACATTGGAAAGCTGTTCATTTTCCATGTACTTCATGATAACAATTCAAGTAAGCATACGTGCCAACACAACTAAGCTTACCCTTGCGTCTTCAGCTCGGCAGTAACATTTGCTGGGGATGCTGTTTTTACGTCATCACCGTAGAGAGCGGTGTAGTTCGAAACAACTTCATCAGCATCGTAGTTGCACTGTCTGAGCATCGCCACAATGTCTGATTGGTCCTTCCAGGCTGGGATAGCTGCCTTTTGGGAATCCAAACATAAATGTAACACGTTAGATGCTCTAATCACATTTGCAATGAAGATTGATTCTTAAGGTCATGATACTTAGACTGAATTGTGTAAGAATTGATTGTATGGATGTATTTAATTGGTTCACGTGGGCCTCTGTAGCCACTAGTGGCCACTATATTCACTACAGTGTTAAAATAATCATAGAATCGTGACAATTTATTGAATCGCTGATGGGTAGGAGCAAACACTGTCACATTTGTTTTTCCCAATGAAGGAACTCGAGGGCAGTAGTGTCGTATCTGCCATCTCATTTTAACTTTGTTTAAGGTATGCATTTCATATTTATTCGACACAACATACCGCCTGGTAATTAATAAAGGTAGTGAAATACATACTTGGACGAAGGTCAATTTGCTCCGAACAAAATCCAAACGGCACTCCCACTGTGCTGGGACATGCAGCCAGGCTCCGCTTTCTTCATCAAAGAACTTGCAAATCGTTCTCCTCTCCTGCGAATGGAAACAGTCGTGACGGGTTGTGGTGCTCACCCATTCGGGGGGGCTTAAGCAGACATGATATTTTGGGGGGGGGGGCGGCGGGATGGGTGGGAGTGGGGCTCCCCTTTCAATTTCTCAACTCCTTAGTGAGATGACGACAGAGGAGATACAGACGAGATAGAGAGATATCGCCACGTTCATTCTAAAAAGACCTAGTCACATGGCAGAAGAGATTTAGACAGCGATGAGAGAGAGATATGTGGACAAGACGGAGCTGCAGTGAAATGAGAAGAATGATACAAATGAGACAGATTGAGTGAAACGAGATATGCACACAAGAAAAAACGATGGAGTTTTATGAGAGAGATGCAAACATGGTATGGATAAGATAAATTAATTTGCCTTTTACTGTATTAGGATGTATTAATCTAGCTGATAGTTGGTTCACCATAATTTATTTTTATGAATCCTATGCCACTTGAGCTCAGATCAGAATCTTCATTTAGAATGCAGGAGGAGATATACAATGTTCTATGACGCTCTTTTTCACAGATGTCCATCAGGGGCATTGGGTCAGCAAGTTACAACAGCAACCGATACAAAATAAACGATAGGAATGCAACATTGAGAAAATGGTAAGCTAGTCACTAAATATAAATTCATAATTATTTATCAATATTGGGCAAGGCAGCAAAAGCAACCAGAAAACAGTCCCAGACCACACCAAGATAACAGCAAACAGCAGCAGTAGTCCCTCAATACAATGGCACACTAACACCGAACTATCGATACACATCTTCTTGGTTCTTTCGGTAAAGTCACGTAGAATGGAAATAATAAAATAATAAAAATAAACAATAAAATACAATTGTCACGACGTTTCGGCCACAATGCAAGCAGCCATCCTCAGGTGAAGAACTTCGGATGCTGTCTTTCCGACAGCCCTGTTCTTCGCCTGAGGACGGCTGCTTGCGTTGTGGCCGAAACGTCGTGAGAATTCTATTTTATTATGTTTTATTTTTATTATTTTATTATTTCCCTTCTACGTGACTTTACCGAAAGAACCAAGAAGATGATTCCCTGCAGTCACGAAAGCATTAAATCGAAATTTATCGATACACAGTTAATGATCAAGGGTACAAATCACATTTGGGGACTTTTAGCTTGTGCCTAGCACCACCGCTGAGCAGTGATGCCAGTCTCGTAATGGGTTTGGATTTTTTCCACGACAGACGATGAACGACTGCATGTCACCGACAGCCTGCGCCGTGTTCAAGTGCATTTTGGGAGGTCGGCGGCGGGTGACGTTACCTCGAACAGATATGTCGTCAGCTCGCCTTTGGTCGGGTGATGGAACATTCCGATGCGGTCGTCCTCCATCATGTTGGCGCTGACATTGTGGGCACGTGCCTTGCGAAGGTCCTCGTGCCCACTGCCCCTGCCGGCAGACGGGCCCTGCGTTGAGTGGACGGGGAGGGGGGGGGAATTAGCTGCTTATTGCTCAGAAGATCCAGTGTACAGACATGAAATGCGAACGAGCAAATACATGCATATGTACGAAATTATATATCGTAGAAGCCCTCTTAACCACGGTAATTGGTTCCACGAAACCGGTCGTTAAGTGATTTGGTCATTAAGCGAGTAGAGGAAATACACATTAACGGCTTAATTCGTTCCGATAGCATTGACAGTTACCCTTTTCCATCCAAAAAAACGTACTTTATAACACTAAAATAATGGATATAAATACCTAAAGATGCTAACAACATTA
This sequence comes from Lampetra fluviatilis, assembly GCF_964198595.1. Classification (NCBI taxonomy): domain Eukaryota; kingdom Metazoa; phylum Chordata; class Hyperoartia; order Petromyzontiformes; family Petromyzontidae; genus Lampetra; species Lampetra fluviatilis. Next base: position 779,704 of record NC_136314.1, read on the forward strand.
TACACACATAAAGAACCATGGTTACTCATTGCGTTAATGAATATTTACTGTACCTACAACAGCCCATCATCAACAGGGGAATGGCTGGTAAGTGAACACATTGGGCTCTATAGAGGCCCGTAGTTAAGTGATTAGTTGTTAACGGGGGTTTCTACTCTACACTACTATACACTACACTACTACTATACACTACACTACTATACACTACAATACTACTATACACTACAATACTACTATACACTACACTACTACTATACACTACACTACTATACACTACAATACTACTATACACTACAATACTACTATACACTACAATATACACTACACTACTACTATACACTACACTACTATACACTACAATATACACTACAATATACACTACACTACTATACACTACTATACTACTATACACTACACTACTATACACTACAATATACACTACTATACACTACACTACTATACACTACACTACTATACACTACAATACTACTATACACTACACTACTATACACTACACTACTATACACTACACTAGTATACACTACTATACACTACACTAGTATACACTACTATACACTACAATACTACTATACACTACACTACTATACACTACAATACTATACACTACAATACTACTATACACTACACTACTATACACTACAATACTATACACTACAATACTATACACTACAATACTACTATACACTACACTACTATACACTACTATACACTACACTACTATACACTACAATACTACTATACACTACACTACTACTATACACTACAATACTACTATACACTACAATACTACTATACACTACAATATACACTACTATACACTACACTACTATACACTACAATACTACTATACACTACACTACCATACACTGCAATATACACTACTATACACTACACTACTATACACTGCAATATACACTACTATACACTACAATCCTACTATACACTACACTACCATACACTGCAATATACACTACTATACACTATCATACACTACACTACTATACACTACACTGCTATACAATACACCACACTACTATACACTACAATACTACTATACACTACACTACTATACACTGCAATATACACTACTATACACTACACTAGTATACACTACACTACCATACACTGCAATATACACGACTATACACTATCATACACTACACTACTATACACTACACTGCTATACAATACACCACACTACTATACACAGCAGTACTATACACTACACTACTGTACACGACTATACACTACACTACTATACACTACGCTCTACACTACACATTGGGCATAAGTAGTACTAATCACATACCTGCATTTCCCATATCCCCTCCCTTTGATGCTGCAAATCCTGCATAATGCACGGGCATAAGTAGTACTCAGCACATACCTGCATTTCCCATAAATATGCTAAATGCCTCTTGATATGCAAATTATTTTGTCAAGGCGCCCTTTCCCCCCCTTCCAACCCAGATTAAATATACGCTCCAAGCATGGTGCTGTTTCATTCAGACGCTGTCTCCCCGACAGACCTGGTCTTCACCTGAGGACGGCTGCTTGCGTTGTGGCCAAAACGTCGTGAGAATTATTTTATTATGTTTTATTTTTATTATTTTATTATTTCCATTCTACGTGACTTTACCGAAAGAACCAAGAAGATGCTTTATTCATATAGAAAACTCTTATATCGGGCGTTTAGGCTGTCGACGACACCGTCCTCCATAACCTCCTCGTCCCAGTCGTCTTGGTCGATGACGATCTCATCAACAACCTGATCAAGTTCGTCATTGCCATCATCCTTGGACGGACGACAGGCAATAAGATCCTGCGCTGCTCCAGCCCAGTTAGACGGAACCTTCAGGCAGCCGGCCGTGATCCATGAGCGCAAGCACATGGACTGGATGAAGAGCGTCGTTGACAGCGACTGGCGAACGCATGTGAACTCCCGCCCGGCTCCGCTATTCGCACGTTCACAGGGAGTTGACGTCGCCGGCGCTCCCAAGTAGTCGCAGGCCATCTTGTAGTGGGCGGGGAGCAGCTCTTTGCGGAGAAACCACCACTGCATTACGTCAATGAAGGTGCTGGCGGTCGTGACGCCCATGCTCAGAAAACGATCGACTTCATCGCCGTCTATGGAGTTGCCGACGTTGCTGAACAGGGTGCTGAACAGTGACCGCTCCTCCATATGGGCAGCAACTGCCGTCGGCGAGATCGTGAGCACGTCCGAGTAGCGATGCTGCAGGACAGAGCGGGTTGTGGCTTTCAGTGTAGCCAGCTCGTCTTGGTCTGTCGTTTTCGGCAGCTGTGGATTCAAGTAGGATGCCACAATGGCGGGTTCCTGAACCAGGAGGTTGCGGTACCGCACCAGTCCGGCCTTCATCCCCGTCGCAGTCAAGGGCTCATCGATCGCTCTTAAGGGCGGCTTCACCGTGATCGCAATGACGGACAAGGTGCTCCATCGTCACCGGCACGAGATCCAATATCGAATTGTGGTCCGCCGACAACGAGGCCATGACCTGGCGCGGCATTCGCAGGAATGCTGTCACGCCCTCGATGTTTGCCCACTGCAGTTCAGAGAAAGCACCGACGCCGATCACATCCTGGAAGCGCGCCATGATAATGTCCAATGGGACACGCTTCTTGATGGCGTCGTCGCCCATGTCAAACGTCGAATGCCACCTGGTCGGCGAGTCCTGGTGTGTCGGCTCCTTGCTGGCGAGCTTGGCGATCTCAGCTTCGTGTCGGTATGACTGCCGGACGACCTTGCTGCACCTGATATTGACGAGCGCCTTGCGCAGTTCGGTATTTGTTGATTTGATCAGTTTTAGAACTTGGACGACACCGATCTGGACGGAATGATCCGCACATCGAATATGGTGGCAAGCCCGCAACTGCTCATATCCGGCGTCCACGTTGACCAGGGCGAACAACGTCTTGACAGCACTGTTTGCATCAGAGCCATTGTCGCTGATGACAGCCAGCAGCTTGGTCGAGATATTGTGCCCGAGGCTTTGGAGGTGCTCAAACAGAGCGGCCCCAATGCGCTTGCCGACACCCCTTCCGGACTGCACATCGAGGATTGTCAGCAGCATGGATTTTGACGCACCAGATTTGCTGTCGATCCAGTGCACCGTGACCATCCAAAATCCCTTCAGGTTGCGGTTCGGCCACCCGTCGATGGTGAGCGAGATGGCGACGTCCAGGTTGGAGAAGAACGCCCCGACGATGGGCAGCATGATGGCGTGATGCTCGACAATCCTGCGAATGATGGTGCGGGTCGATGGGCCCTCGTATCCCTGCGTCAATGTGTTGACCAAGGTCTTGAACTTGTCGCTGCCGGCGGCTCGCAAAGAGATTGCACCTTGGATAACAAAATCCACCACCGCGTTCTCAAACTTTACCAGGAGGCGATCCGGGATTGCTGGCCGGCTCAGCGTTTGCTGTATTAGGCGGCTCGCCGATGCCGACGTCCCGACCTCGCTGCCTGGGGCGAGCACGTTGTGTTTCTTGAGGTGGGCTTTCCACCCCGACGCGTTCGTGTGGGTGGAAAACCACTTGCGGCAGTGCACGAACTGCTGCTTCCCTTGCTGTGCATGCGGATCACCCTCCATCCAATCGTGTGTGTGCTTCCACGGGAACGCATACCGCTGCTTCTTTCCATTGCTGTTCGCAGCAACCCCAAAAAAGCCGTTGCTGGCATCCTCGTCCTCTCGTACCTCGACCTCAAGAACGTGGACCGTCTCCATGTGTTCCGCCATCACTTTAAAATGGAGGCCACGGACTGCGTCACTGCGCCACGGAACTTTTAGCGGTAAACAAGGTACTGTATTTGCTGGGTAATTATTCGCGCTACCCTTACCCTACCGGGTAATTCTTCTGAGCTACCTTTACCCTACTCTTTACCTTACCCCTTGGCATGTCGAAACCTTTATCCTTTACCTTTACCCTTTTACCCGGTAATAAAGGTAATTTACCTTACCTTGCCGAGGCCTAACTGTAGGTATATTTTTAATGTGTGTACCGTACAAGGAATTTGCAACGTGTGACCTTATCTTACTTTATTTTGAGATGCGTCATTGAAAAATGTCCCCTGATTTTCCCACTCTTCGGGAAATGGAATCATCCCCATGTGTGGCTGAAACAACAACACATTTACATTCATGAGCACAACACATTGACACAAAAAAACACATTGTTAATTGGCAATACGTTTATATTGTGGGTGATTGCATTTAAACTTTTAAGATTGCATTGGCAGCTCACCCTGTTTTCATCAAAGTACAACCGCACTCCATCTTGCATGATGCAGGAGTAACACGTGCCATTGTCATGGACAAAGGTATCAAATATCAATGATACTTCATCATCTTTCATATCCTGCGTAGAAGAAAAACACCCACATTCACATCAAACGTTGCATATAGTTATGCTAAAACACTACGTGTTGAGGGTGAGTTCTGAATAAAAAATATATGCTCGCATTGACCCATGAAAACAAGCAACCTTTGGCCAACGTCGACGTGGTTGGAACCATTAACCAAACGTTCGCCCAACGTTGCCTCAACATTCCATGTTCACGGAGGGTGCATTCATAAGGTACAAATATACATATGAAGGATGTCTTTCTGATTTCAGTGTATTGCAAAAATTGTGAAAATTGTCCCCAAGTACAACATTTAAATGATCCAGCTTGTGTTTTGTTTCAGTTTTCCAAAAGTATCACTTCACGAGAAATGACGTAGCGTATACATACCTGTCAACCCCTTTTAAGTGCCTACCTTCAGACCTTATTGGTCACCCCGTGCCCTTATAAATCTCAACGTTCATCCTACAAAGTCCCATCACGAGGGATAAACACAAACAAATAGGCAGAAACAAATTGCCCGTATTGAAACGGCTGTATGCCGTATGGACCTGAAAACTCCCATTTCCCTGCATAAGAATACGGGTAAACCGTATGGGTTGACAGGTATGCGTATACAATGCCACTTCTGTACTTTCCCGGTAAAAGTGGTGTCATGTGGCATCGGGTGATACTTTTGTTAGCATGAAGACATGCTAACATGTAAATTATTACACAATGTGAATGATCCAAACATGATAAAATCCTTAAAAATATCCCAAAGTGTTCTTAAAAATCTGAAAATACGAAATCCAAAGCATTTAATTCAGAAACTCATCTCGAGTTACATACTTGTGTATAACCTGGTGTCACTTGCATTCTGGTCATGTCATACGCATCCTCGTAAACATGCCAACGTTGGGGCAACGATGGCATCTGGCCGGAACCATTGGACCAGCATTTGGCGAAATGTTTGCTCAACATCCCGTGTTTGACTGGGCTCCTGCAGTTTGGGAACCACCCTTATGAGAAATTGGCTCCCCGCTAGACTCACCTCAAAGTCAATATAAAGCCTGTTGTGCTGCGAGCTCGCGTCATCATCTTCTCGATCTTTCTGTCCAGAGATGTTGATCTCGTGCAGTTGAGCACCCACTACCTCGAGGGTGGAACTCGCCCGTGTCCCCCTTTTGGCGGCGGTACGTGACTGAGCAACGGACTCATCAACAACCACGGCCTTATTGGCGTTCGAGTTCAGAACACTTGGGGAGCTGCCCATTGCACGCCTCTATCTGAGCAAGGAATGTTTGGCTGCTGTGCCCAAAGCAGCCTGATACCTGGATGGGGAAAAACATTCTAAATTACTGTTGTTATTCCAGCCCCTAAGTGCACAGTAACGTTATGAGATGCTAATTCAACAACAAAGTATTCCAGGGTCAACAGATACTTTTCACACGTGGGTTACTTTCACACAATGTCATACATGTACGTATGTATGTTGAATTTATTTCGCACCATACGAAGCCAACCGTGGTAATCTTAGGTGCGGGGGAAGGACAACAAACTAAACACAAAAATCAGTGCCAAAGAAATGAGTTTTAAATCTAGATTTAAAAGTGCACAAAGTATTTAGCCTCACAGTTTAGCTTCTGCTACATTTACAAAATGTATTTAATTACTGCTGATAAATACGTAATACAAAATAATGATTATGAATACAATACAGATGAATATAGGTAAAGGAAAAACTACGGACCAATTACCACCAAATTAGTCACCCAAACTTGACAACATGCACCGCACCCTCACATTCTAATGGCTCCTACACAATCCTCCTCAAAGCATCACCCGATTCGCTCCGTCTCTTCCACTTATAGCATTCACCCGCTGTGTGGGGACCCTCACTCGCCTGCTCGTGTTAGTCCACTGCACTTTACCACAGAAACCCGTCTAACCAATACGTTGTAGTGTTTACGTGTTTTTTTTTTATTACAATAAAATACTTCTGGCAAAAGAAACAACAAACCTACATGACATCTACTACAGTGTACAATTTAGTTTATGTTTTTTAAGTTTAACACGAACATTTTTGGGGGAAATTTGCATATTCCAATCTGTTAGTTCACAGCCAATTGAGACATTACCTGAACAAACATTTGTCTACGCAGAATGGCTTCGGTTTGTGACATGCACACTGCAGTCTTGATTGAAGTGATTTAACAAATACTTGCCGTGCAGCCGTCCCAAGCGATGATTCCAAGCAGTTTCTGAACGGTCGCTCCTATCAGTCTCGGTAACTGTTGCCACAACAGACCAAATACCACTTGTGTGCGTTGGAATGACTGTGTGCTTTTGCATCCGTTGTTGACACAACGCTCACAATTGAGCATGTGTTCTTGGCTATTTAAAAACCACTGTACAGTACTTACCAAGCATCTACGTGATTTTACACAAGTGTTTTCTGGTAGACCTTGGGGGGAAAAAACTTTTAAAAATGGATAATGCGAAAAGTTTGTGATAAATATCACGTCACATTTACAGTTCCCTGTACAATGACGTTTTTTTAAATAAACATAGTGAAAGCATCGTGATTAATTCACAGGGAATGGGGTCATTGCATTAATTAACTTATAGAATAAAAAACCCTTGGCCGGATAAGGTCCATGGGGTTGCTTGACCATACTTTACGCTGGTCATAGTGGATGACGGAATACAAAATGTAGTCCCCGACTTACGGGCAACCGCAGTTACGAACGAGCTTCCATAACATCCTTCTTTTTAAACCAGCCGACGTGAATTCACAATTGCGAACCACTATTGTGTTCAGTGGAGCCATCCTGCGCGCGAGATGTAATGAGTTCCAGCATCCCACTGGGGGTGTTTGTGTGTGCTCACGCCTGTGTGTGTGTAAAAGTTTGGGGACTCATTAAGCCCCTTTCGACAAGCAAGCCAGCATTAGGACTCAAGGTAAGTGAAAAAATCATGTTTTTATTTATTTACGATACAGTAGTTATCACAATATTACATACGAGTTCGTAAGTCGGGGACTATCCGTACTAATTATACTGCACAACAGAATCGAAATTGTCTCTACCCGTATTATCCACTTATTCGTGCCCCCAATGAAATCCACAACAATAAAGTTATCCGCACTTCTCTATGGTTAAATGAAGTACATTTGGAGTGGTGAAATATTATTCCTATTATCCGGACTTGTTTGCCCAGAAATGCCAAATTGATAGTAATGCAAAAAAAATTCTAACAAATTGTAAGATGATATGCTGTATAGGTCGCAATAGGATCTTGGATACAAATGAAACAAAAATGTATGACAAATTGAATTACAAAGTTTGGAAAAATAAAATGTTAACAAAAAAATGTATGATTTGCACTGCTGTGGAGAATGTGACTAATAAAGAATTAGACAACACATCTCCATATATCTATCCTTGCAAATAAATATGAAAGTATTTTCTACACCAACATCAAGTCCACATGGCATTTTGGGAGCGCATAATTTATGTGGTAGTGATTTAACACAATGGAACGCTGGACCGGTTTTGACACGCAGTGTCTCATCAGCAGTCAGGCTTGCTTGAACAAATGCTGCTGAAATGCAAGGGACGGTATAGGCACGGATCCTCTATTTTGGATATGGCTCCTAAATGTGTCATTTGTATCATACGTTTAAAGCCATTATTTTTGTTTAAATTACATTATTTCCAGATTCACGAACGAGACAAAGCTGCTGTATTCTTCAAACACCACTGCATAATACCCAATAAAAAGTACAGCTATCTTAATCATCTACAACGTCCACAAGAGTTGATTTGCAGCCTTGTCTTCGGGGGGAGGGAGATGCCCCTAGAAACCCAAGAATCCCACGAAATGCCACGATTGGGCAACGCCTTCAGTGGGTCACTCGTCGCGACATCACATTGCATTTACTATCACGCATTAGCACTGCTCGCTTATCCATACTGGGAAGTTCAATCGTAGTATTAACCGGTTTCAATCACACGGAACTAAATATTGTTTTTTTTCAGCAGGTAAGGCCCCACTGAGATATACAAATAGAACTCAGTCTCAGAGGCGACCTGGAAATTTATATCAGGGGCCGTCCATAAATGACGTCACGCGATTTTGGAAGATTTTTGACCCTCCCCCTCGTCACACGGCGTCACAAAAAGTCAGACCCCCCCCTCAAATATGACGTCACAAAGCTCTGCTCCTCCCCCCCCCCCAAATAAAAAAAACATGCTTCAAATCGCTTTAAACTATTGTCATTGTAGTGCGTAGTTAATGTGCCGCTGCACTCTGATGTTGTAGGAGAAAACATTTATTAAAAAGTATATTTAATTAAGTAGAACGTGTTGTCTATATTGATTTAAAGTTGCGTATTTTTATGTGACGTCACATTTCTCACCCCCCCCCCCCTTGTCACATATCGTCACAAATGTCTGACCCCCCGCCCCCCTAGGTGCGTGACGTCATTTATGGATGGCCCCTCAGCCAGGTACTCTAAACGCATTTTAACTCTAAATGTAGTGAAAGAAAAACCGGATGACCTGGAGAAAAATCCACAACGTGGAGAATAAGAGAGAACACGCAAACTCCAAATAACACATTCCTGCGGAGGGAGCTGGTAGGAACGTTTCGGGTTGCTCGGTCAATGGCCAGGGTCAACGGCGGCGTGGTGTATTCCGCAAATATGCCCGACTGTGAGGGCGGGCACAAGTCGGCGTGAGTAGGTTAAACGTTAAGTTTTATAAGGGCACCACGGAGTGACCAGCCCCTCCCCACCAAGCCCCTCCCCCACCCTCCCCACCCAGCCTCACCCCTCCCATCCCCCACCCTCTCCTCCCAGCCCCTCCCCACCCTCTCCTCCCAGCCCCTCCCTGCACGACGGACGGACACAATAATCCCCTGTGGGCTGGTGGAACCAGTGGGTTCCTACCAGTATAACAGCAAACCTGCCAAGCCCTTATGAAGGCCTGCCTCATTACACACAAATTCAAACCTCATTGGTCACCCCCGTGCCCTTTTAAATCTCAACGTCCATCCGACAAAGTCCCATCACCACAAAGGGAGAAACACGGATCGACAAAACATGTCACTCAACAAAAACTGTTTTATGAATTAATTCTAATTGGTGTCAAAGATGCTGCTTATGCTGTGATCTTGCATGCTGCTGCTGCTTGCTTAACATGTGGATGCACACACTCGCGTTGGACATGTCCAACAATAAACACAGAAAAATTATGAAGGGTTAAACAACACACCGTTTTTATTCGGCCGTATGATTTTTTGTAGTTTTGCCCGCATTGAGACGTCTGTACGCCGAATGGACATGAACACTCAATTGTCCCTGCACAACAACACGGGGTTAGACCCTGTGGGTTGAGGCTGCTATGCCAACAGCAGGCGTCAGGGTCAGGGTTTGAACCCTGTTCAACAACACGAGGTTAGACCCTGTGGGTTAAGGCTGCTATCCAACAGCAGACGTCAGGGTACGAAACCCACGCCACAAACCTCCTGCGCACAGCAGGCGCGAGGGAGTTCAGCATCTCCCTTCGCCACCACGGCGTCTCGAACACAACTCATGAGGGGTTGGCACAAAAACAGAGACAAAGATCCCCCGTGTAGCCTCAACAGAATGTTGGGGCAAGTGCTGTTAGCGAGCACCTATGAAGACCGCCACTGTGGCACACGAGGGCGTGGGTGGCCAGTACCACGCCCGGCCGCCTTTGTCTCCCCAGTGGCGATGTTAACTACACACACCGCACCACGTAGTCATTTGAGGCTGAGTCGACCTAGGGGAGTCCCACGACCGGTTCAGACAATCGTCAACGGTGTTGGGTCGTGAGGTCGGCTGGTCAATTTCGTTGCGCAGCGCGCTAACCGCTGCACCACCGCTCCCCACAACCACACGTGGTTGGCACGCCCACACGTGGTTGGCACGCCCACACGTGGTTGGCACGCCCACACGTGGTTGGCACGCCCACACGTGGTTGGCGTGGTTGGCACGCCCACACGACCGCCATCTTAGGTAGGGACCCACGGAACATCGCAACGCGCTCGACGGCCTTAACACGGCGCGACCATCGCGGTTGTGGGGGGGGGAATCACCGCAATTGTTGCGTGGGGCAAGGTGGTGGGGAGGAGGGGTGTGGGCAGGGAGGTAGGGGGTGGGTACGGAGCGGGTAGTGGCTATCCCCTCCCCCTACGTAACATGGCAGCCACGAGGCCGGCTTTTGGTTTTGCTTCGCCCGACCGCCCGCCCGCCCCTTCCCCGCCACTCGCCGCCGCCCGGTGAAAATGAATGTCGATCTCGCCGTCCGCTCCGTCCGCACGTTCGCCGGTTCTTCTTCCCCAGACGGGGCTCGTCTCGTCGCCTTCACCTTGTTAGGTCTCCGCCACCGCCGTAGTCGTCACAAGACGATCCGCTGACGGCAGCAGCTGCAGCAGCCACCGCGGGGATTTCTTCTTCCTTCACGAGCGTGTGGCGAGACAGTGCTCGGCACAGGCCATGCCACGCTCGAGAAAACACAAGAGAGGTGAGGCTGGCCCCCGCGGCGGGGTTTGTAGCCTAAAGCTGCCACTGTGTAAGAGTTGTGTGCGTCAAGGTGCGTCGTTTAATGCATCGTTAACACCGGGGGTCTGAACGGCATGGATACCGTGCAGGGTGACAGTTCGAAAGGGGTCAAGGGGGTTAAACCGACAGCGCCCTCCACACATTGTAACAAATGCCTGGCTCTTAACCAAACACACGACTGGATAGGCAACGCCGAGCGGGATGCCTCACTAATGCTGCTTTGGCTAAGGGTTGTGGATGTAAGAAATCCGTGTAATGTGACCTCAACAACTGCACTAACATCATTAGTGCACTAACCTGAAGATGAACACAGAAAGAAATACATGGTATTGTATTGTCACGCACTGTCTGATACGATTTCGAATCGGGTTTTTTTAAAAATAAACAACTAGGAAGATTAATTGTATTTCAGCATTTGAAGTCAATTTGCTTTAATTTTGTGGTCTCGCCAAGGGCAGCTCGTTTATACAAGAGGTGAGTTCACATTGCATCGTCTACACGAGCCTGTGAGACAGATGCAGAAGTGTTTCAATTCGACTCTGGCAAGCCCGCGACACACCTAGATGTGTACATATAATATGAGCTATTTGGGGACTGTTTAATAATTTAATGTAACCTATTATGACTCAACAATACTGGATATTAAACACTAAAATATAATCCTAACCGCGAAAACCTCATTTTGACACCCAACCCCAAACTCCTAAAACCAAACCTTAAACCCCCTAAAACTAACCCTAAATCCTAGACCCCATCCTATAATTCGTAATCCAAACCCTAACTTCTCAACCAAAATCGTATGCATGAACGTAACCCCGGATCCCATAATTTGTCTTCCCCTAACATTTCATCAACACGCCCCAACAAAGGTCTCTACTTGGACGAATATCTAGTTTCATGATTGGATAAAACAAATGTGCAGATAGGAGTTAGTGCCGGCGGACCGCATCTACGGCAAAAGGAGTCATTTAAAAATTGTGGATGAATTCGGTCCCTCGTGGAAACGTAAAATTACCACTACTTGCTCATGACAACAACGATTAGATGGTTTAACACGTAGGTTTTCGCGACCAATATTATTCATAATAAGTTTTTTTTGGGTCAGATCGCGTTATTTATAAATGTGTCGTAACCCTCCACCACCCGACACGGCCAAACAGTAAGAAATGTGTCTCTTCAACACACCGGTGGGCTAAAGAAGTGAATTATTTTGTCCTTTGAAAAACGTGACACATTTTTTACTGTTTGGCCATGTCGGGTGGTGGAGGGTTATGACACATTTATAAATAGCGCGATCTGACCCAAAAAAAAAACTATGTTATGAACGCTTAGATGGCTACCTCCCTTATCAATTCTTGTTTGAATGAGAACATACCTTGATAGAATCCTGACTTTTAATAATATGAATATTTTGATTGTTCATGAGTGTGGCATTGATGCAGATGTGTATACTCGTCAGTAGGAAACATTGCCAAAGGCCAAGGCGACCTGACTATATCAAATCTTATCAGATCTCGGAAACCAAGCAGGCTCGGAACTGGTTTGTATTGGGGTGGGAGACTTTCTTTGAATACCGGGTGTGGTAGACTTGAGCAGCGAAGTGGCCAGGACAACAATTGATTATTGTCACCCGAAGAGCAGAGCTTTGAGCGCTATCCCTTAATATACTTGCATCCTTTTTCCAGATTCTCTGGTTTCCTCCCACATGCCAAACACTCATGAATGAACTTGGCCAAACTTCCAAATCCAGGATCCTCCTGAAAAAGGTCATAAGTTACAGTGAGACCTTTCTTGGATAAATAACTTCTTATTGGAGAAACTCAGGTTTTTGGTGTTTTTTACTTTTTAAACTTGTTTTGTTTACCCAAGCGTACTTTATAAAACATGTCTACTTAAGGGTACTAAAACGTGGTCTACATAGCTTTGTTTCGGAAGATGAAGCCTCATGTTGGGCTTATAAACGAAGTAGATTTTTTTAAACATAAATGAAAAGTGACTGGAGCATTTTCAGAAAAATGTAGAACATTTTTGAGATTCACTGAGATTCCGAGTTGGAATTTGGGTTTCAGCCACTCATGATTAAAACTAGTTTCTCAAGTGTGACACGTTGATGTTTTTAGCCATTTCACAACGACTGTAAAAAAAAACCCCACCATGATGTTACATTTTAGTTTTTCACTTTGGCAACATGCCAACTCACAGCAATTCTTTTTTTAAGTTTGACTGCCATGTCATGAATATTTCAATAGCAGGGTATGTGTGAGAGTGCAATGCCCATATTGTAGATACAAAATCAGTTGAAAGGATAAGAAGTAATTCTGATATCACCTTTCATGAGCCCTTCTAAAACACAGGAGGATGCACTGCTCTTCGAGTTACGGCATGACATGGATAGCACTATTGGACTAAACTTAACAAAAGTGCAATAATAATTGCACCTTGTAATGTGCAGTGCTGCATTACAGGCCTGCTGTAAACATAGGTGGGAGGTTACATATGATTCTCAAAAACAACATTAAAACACATTATGTAAATTACTAACTTCTATAGTAAAGATGAAAACACAATTATTGTCATTGCTTTTGAATCATCATTCAGTACTAAATTAGCAGATATAAGTGCGACTTGTATACTGTTATCATATGTCACCATCATGTTGGGTTAAGTGCACATGATGATGCACACTGTATTTCGGCTTGGGAAATACTGCGAATGGTGACTACATTTTTTAAAAATGTACATTTATATACAAATCTATATACGACATTTAAACAAAGTTTCTCAGTAATTGTGGACGAGTGTATATTAAAATGTGGGTTTTACAATGGTTTGCCCAGGTTTACGTGTGACAATTCCTTTCTATAGTAAAGCTGTGTCAAGTATTTAAACAACATTTGGCAATAAGAAATTCTGACAAATTGCCACATAAATGTCTGTGACAATGCAACACTGGTGCATTTTCAAAATGCGAATTGCACAAATGTTCTTCCAGTCTGCATTGCGCAACAACATTAAATGGTTTATTCTCTCTGTATCAGGCTTTAAATAATCCCTCTTTTTTGTACTTTTAGATATATTTACTTACATTTATAATTCGTCCATATGTGTAGATGTATCAAAATCATCCTTGAGAATCTGCTCCCTGACCACTTTGAGAATGGAACAGTTAAAATATTTAATGAAACTTTATCTAGTTCTTTGTAAAATCTTATAAACTATTTGCCTTCTCATCAAATAGCCAAAGTCGCGGGTTTTCTGTTTTGTTTTGGTATTGTGACTCTACGTTATTTGTTTCCTGTAATGTCATTTCAGGGTGCAGCTTAAGATTAAATCCGTTTATTTTGAGTGCAACGCTGTGTCATTTTAACTCCACCCTTTCTGATAGGCATTCATTGCTAAATTTAACACAATGCAGACATAAGTGAGGCAAGAGGTTAATGCCCCTTTAAAAAATGAGTAGAGCAATAAAATGTGTACTGTGTACGTATAATTATATTCGGTAATTAACTTGGAACAAAAACTGAAAGGTACACATAGAAGCATGGAAATATGCTTCCTGGGAATTGTACAGAGACAAAGTAACTAATGTATCCAAAAACATGCAAATTAGATACATCTTGTTGACTAAATTAAAGTAAATGGGATGAACAGGGTACATCACGAGCCGGAATGATTGTGGATGGTCTACACTGGTAATCGAGTGGCAGTCGGTGGAGGGGACATGCTGAAGAGGATGACCATTGTAGAGGTGGAGCTGTGAGATCGACTCAATGATTTGTGGTATTGTAAGAATTCATCCAGCGGCGGGTGGATAATAGCTGTTGATTACGATGATGATGGCTGTTTGTACATTTCCTATTTGCAGGTGGAGTCGCTGTGGAGTCTCCAAAAAATGAGGATGAAGCCTCCTCGTTGGACGCTGTTGCTCAAAACGACAGCACCACCAATGGGGTGATTGGGGTTCATGAAGAAGGTCAGTTTGTAAAGCATTAGCGTCTGTTCACTCACGTCTGATTACTGCATTGGTACAATCACGTATAAATCATGACCAAATCATCCTGCGTACACCCGATTATTCCAGGTATAGGAAGCTAAGCACGCTTGAGCCTGATTAGTATTATGCACTTCTTTCACACCATACGTAGCCAACTGCGCTAATCGGAGTATGCGAGCGGGAGACTGCCTGGGAAATCAAGGCATTGCAGTCTTGTAATGCCTTGACAACAGGTGGTAGAACAGCAATGGATGTATGATTTCATCTGTATGAAGCTTTGAGTTCGCAATCATTATTTACAGTTTCTCTGGGTTCCTTGCACATGCTAAATATAATTAACATACATGACTAAATATCCAAATCCAGAAGCCCCCTGAAATAGTCTTGAAACTCAGTGATGCTTGCCTCAATAAATAAAGGGCATTATCATCACATGTCACTCCATTCCTTAAATATTTTCAACTTTTTATACATCTTCATGTTGGTCTGTTATAATTTCGCACATTTCACCCACATCCGTCTGTCTTTCACCTTTGTGCCCTCAATATTTCCGTCGAAAATGTTCAGGAAAACATTTCTACATGACTCGCGTATCACCTGGCCTGCTATAGCAAATATTCTTTCACCGCTTATTTTGAACAAGGGGCTATTTTGTGTGCCTCCACTTCTAAACACTTGTTGGTAACTCAGTCCAATCTCTAATCAACATATTTGTGTTTGGCCTACAAGCACTCACTCATCACTGTGAAGTATATTTTCTGAATATCCCCCAGGCTATGAAGAGGACATCATTTTTTTAATAATTCTCACTGTTAATGAAAGTGTTCATTCATTCTCATTGTGTGCCTTGGCATCGTGATAACCCTTAAAAATTATTAATTATAATTCATCATAATTACGAGCAAAATATTTGTCTAAGGTGGTGTTGCTATTAGGGACTAACCCTATATAATCTGGGTTACTTTTTTGCTTTCTTGAATGTATGGGTTGCAGCAGTAGTGGCCTTCTATAGGCAGGGCAGAAGTCTCTCTGGTGATCTCAAATCCATTCTAGATTTGAAGCTTTCGTGACTGTAAGGATTCATACTCTTTGGTTTTTTCGGTAAAGTCACGTAGGTTAAAAGAAAACAAATACATTAAATCACGACGTTTCGGAGGCAACACAAGCTTCCGTCTTGCTGTGACTGTTGATACAGCAATTTTGCTTTGACGGTTTCACCTGAAGACGGAAGCTTGTATTGCCTCCGAAACGTCGTGATTTAATGTATTTGTTTTCTTTTAACCTACGTGACTTTACCGAAAAAAACAAAGAGTATGATCTCAAATCCAGTCATCTCACATCATCTTAGGATTATGGCCCATTATTGTCTGGTTCTAGTCAAGTCGGTGGCTTTGGGATTTTCCACAAGTCGTGAATGCCTTATGTGGGCCTTATGTGGGCTTCTCGTTATGCTGTGGCAGGTTACGATCTTAAGCTACTCATACTTAAATAGTCTTCCTGGTGGCTATCGCTTCAGCTAGAAGGTTTGGTGAACTCCAGACTTTGATGGGTTCTCTCCTGTGTTTTTTGTTATGTGATGAGGTCACAGCGAGGCTTTCTCTTGAGACTTTTTCCAAAAAGTGGCCTTACATTCCATGGAAAGCAAGAGATCCATCAGCCGTGCTTCTATGCCCCATGTTTATAATTGGCAGATGTGTTGGCATTGTCTGGATCCGGCTGTGGTGCTGGGGTTGTACATTTCCGGGGTCAGCAAGTCTGGGAAATCTGAACAGTTGTTTGTGTTGTTCGGTTCTATGCATATGCCTTTTACATAAGTCTCTCTGCATGGCCTGGTAGTTATCCGGAACATATATCAGTGATGACTATGTGTGCTGCCAAGGCCTACGAATATCCATCCTTACATAAGAACAACATCATAGGGGCACCACAGTGGCAAAATGTTAACTACCTCTCCAGGTATACAGGAGGTCGTTGGTTTGATGCTGACACTGATGCTTGTATATTTGGAGTTTGCATGTTCTCGCCATTGTTGCGTGGATTTTTTTTCGGGTCCTCCAGTTTCCCCCCCACATTTAGCAACATATACGTTTAGAGTATTTGGCTGCTATAAATATCCACGTGAGAAGCCACTTCATTAGGCTATCATTTGTGCCAGGTCACTTCTGAAAAAGAGCTATATAGCTGTGGGCCTTACTTGTAAAAATAAAAATAGTTCAATAGTTGATAGTTATGTTTCTATACTCTTTGGTTCTTTCGGTAAAGTCATGTAGGTAAAAAAAAAAATTCACGACGTTTCGATCGCAACACAAGCGGTCGTCCTCAGGTAGAAAAAATAATCCAGCAGTGGAACTGATGATGATCGCTTTTGTTGCAATCGAAACGTCGTGAGAATTTAATTGTTTTATTATTATTATTTTATTATTTCCCTTCTACGTACCAAGAATATGAATCCCTGCAGTCACGAAAGCTTTAAATCGAAATTCATAATCCATTAAGAATTATTCTGAACTAGTCATATATTGTGTGCCTTTTCTATGACCCAACTGCTAATCGAATAATTTTTTGTCATTATTAAATCTCTAACTTGTGAACAAGCTTCACGCAGATTAAAATCATTCACAGGTGTTAGTTACGATGATGTTGCAGCATCAAGTATTTCATTGTCCGTGTCGTATTTATTTCCGTTGTGATAAAAAACACAATGAGCACAACAGTATATCCTTCATGGTTTATCAAGGGTACACACTTTTTGAAAATATTGGTATGACTTCACAAACGATAACTTGTGAATTCACAATTTTTTTGCTTAATTAATTTACGTACATAATAGTAAGGGAACACGTCCATGACATGGACATGTAATAATCACTCGCATATTTGGCCGCGACCACAAACATTGTGAAAAAAAAACCTTGTGGTAAAGCTAATTGACCGATATTTATTAGGAGAAGCCACGTGGTATCTTGGTTAATAGCTGCCCCTTTCACTGTGCTGCTGATAATAGAGGGTTTAATCCGGGCCAAAATAAATCCATTATGTAACTGGTTCTCTAAGTTCGTTTGTTGCACGAAAGTAAAGGAAGCTTAAATGTGTGAGTTTTGTGAGACATTTTTAAAATCACGTTTAATGCATATAATTCCTCAATGTAATTTTTTTCCTGCACATCTATTATTTCCATGAACTAGGGTGTTCTATTCTATATTTGCTCTTAAAAGTGCATTGTATTAAAACATATTTAGGTGCACATGAGTTATTTTTGCAGGTTGTCTCATAGTAAAAATTTATTTTATCTGTTTTTCAGACGGGGATGGTTTGGCTGATGCCAACAATGAAGAACTAGAGCTGAAACTGAACCAGTGCATTGAGAACACATTGGACAAGAGGTAACAACTGTAATTAAAATGTCTTTGATCACCGCAAAGTCTTGCCTCTTTGCTAACGTACGCCCCTCTGTGAACAGTTTAAAAACCCGGCAAGCTGGCCTCAAAGGACTTCGTGGCGTTCTGCGGGAGCAGCTTCTCTACGACGTTCTGATCGATAGACGAGTCACAGTCACCGTCTCTGTTGAGAAATGTCTCAAGAAAGGTACGGAGTTATTTGCACTGCCTTGCAGAAGGGCATCTTTGCACAACTATATAACATATTTGATGTTGTTTTTAATTATGCACATATTAATTACAGTTTGTTTGCATGCATGCATGTGTTTTGAATAATTTATTCACTGCTCTGGAGACCAAAATGCCAATGGTAGCATACATCCAAGAGATTTAATGCAAGTTATTTTGGAAAACGATCTGTCATGCACTTTAGTGGCTTTGCCTGACATGTAGTTAGAAAAAAAACAAGAGTTGATTAATTTTCCCCCACATTATATTGTTAAAATGTAATTGATTTATGTTTATGAATCGCTGCTTGTTAAGCAAAAAAACTAAACGTACAATGTTGCTGCGGCGTCCGCAGAGAATTACATCATGCACATTGAACCTCGTTCGTTTGTTTTTATGCGGGAACATTTGTAAAGGGTTGCTTGTTGGACTTTCTGTGTTCAGGGCCGCATTTTAAATGAGCAGCTGTTTCCAAAAGCGTACACCGCAATTCGTATACCCCCCTTCCCTCGTGAACCGAGTAGCAGGTTCCGTGTGGTGTTCACGTGTGCGCCCGCTGTTGTAGGAAATGGGGAGGAGCAGGTGTGTGCGGCCACGCTTGCCTCACTTCTCTGCATTCAACTGGAGGGCGGCCAGGAGGCAGTCGAAGTCTACAGGGCGACCCGACCACTACTGGTCTCAATCCTCATGGACAAAACAGCCACTGCAGTGGCCAGGCAGAGTGTGAGTTTAGAGTGGGGCAAGAATTGTCTCTGGGCTGACATCCACCTTTTTTGCATGTTCCTTTACTAATCGTTGCCAAAACTCTGGTGGATAGTTGCGTAAGATTCCTTAAGTGAAACTTTCCTCTTCGCACCGATTTACACGAACAGTTTCACCGAGGTTGTTAATGCAACTGTCTCGAGGCCTCCCTACTATTCTGTTCCAGCCAACTATGTCTGCAACGCTACATTGCGGGGAGCAGAGGGCAGTGCAGAAAAGTACATTGTTGTACTATATTATGCCTCCACGTCTATGTTGCCCTCTGTCTCCCGACCCACATTGACGAGAAGTGGTGGATTATGGTCAGATGACCCTCGTGACCTGTATGGCGTGGGGAGGTCCGCATTCAGCATTTGGATGGACAAAAGGGCTCTTTATGTCTGGGAACCAGTCACCAAATAAAAGAAACCCGTTATCCATAATAGAGTGTTTTTTAGGGATAGCATAAATATAAACGTGTCGTTAAACCCACCAACACCCGACACAACCAATTAGTAAGGTTTTTCAGGTAAACAGAACATGCCAATTAGTTACTAGTACAGCACACCGGTGTGTTGGAGAGTTAACCCACAATATTTACAATTCTTCCTGTTTTGAAACAGGAGGAATTCTTTACAAATCTGGCTGTCGCCTGATGCTAGTTGTAATTACTGGAGAAACGTCGTATTCTAATTGTAAATGTTGTGGGTTTACTCTCCAGCACACCTGTGTGTGTTACTAGTAACCAATTGGCATGTTACTGGTAGAAACCTCCTGGTTACACCAGCCCACAGGGGATTATTGTGTCCGTCCATCGTGCAGGGAGGGGCTGGGTGGGGAGGGAGGGGCTGGGAGGGGAGGGTGGGGAGTGGCTGGGTGGGGAGGGTGGGGCTTGGTGGGGAGGGGCTGGGTGGGGAGGTTGGGAAGGGGCTGGGTGGGGAGGGTGGGGAGGGGCTGGGTGGGGAGGGAGGGGCTGGGAGGGGAGGGTGGGGAGTGGCTGGGTGGGGAGGGTGGGGCTGGGTGGGGAGGGTGGGGAGGGGCTGGGTGGGGAGGGTGGGGCTGGGTGGGGGGGTGGGGCTGGGTCGGGAGGGGCTGGTCACCCCATGGTGCCCTCATGAAACTCAACGTTTAACCTACTCACGCTGGCTTGGTAGGAACCCACTGGTTCCACCAGCCCACAGGGGATTATTGTGTCCGTCTGTCCGTCGTGCAGGGAGGGGCTGGGTGGGGAGGGGCTGGGAGGAGAGGGTGGGGGATGGGAGGGGATGGTGGCGAGGCGCTGGGTGGGGTGGGGAGGGTGGGGGGTGGGAGGGGTGGGGCTGGGTGGGGAGGGGCTGGTCACTCCGTGGTGCCCTTATAAAACTCAACGTTTAACCTACTCACGCCGGCTTGTGCCCGCCCTCACAGTCGGGCATATTTGCGGAATACACCATGCTGCCGTTGACCCTGGCCATTGACCGAGGAACCCAACGTTCCTACCAGCTCCCTCCGCAGGAATATGTTTTGTTTACGTGACAAACCTTACTAATAGGTTGTGGAGGGTTTAACGAAACATTTATATTTACGCGATCTAACACAAAAAAATATTTTGGATACTATCAGTCGCGAAAGCCTTTGTGTTAAACAAATCCAGTTATGCCAACGGCAATGTAATTGATCTCATTCTGAATTTGGATAACAAAATCACACCGGTTGAGTAACAGTGATTGGATGAAAACATCTACACATTTTTTTTATATATACGATTGCCTATTGGTGTAAGATTTCCGTGTAAAGTGTCATATTACATTACCTTAGCTGAGATGACATCACTGCTTATGAAGTCACCTGAAATCTATATTTTTACTTTTTTGTAATGTAGGCGCTAGGTATGCATGTAAGCAGAGTTATGTATTCTATTGCTCACAATACTTGTTTAGCCCTGTTGTAAATCCACTGCGGCATGAGGGCCTTCCCATGCCGTACAGGTCACATCGAATATTTGACCATACCTCACCTGCTAGTCAGTTTCATTTGGTAAAGAAGGAGTGCATAGACATTGAAGCATCGTAAAGTACAATAATGCATTTTGCTGCACTGCTCTTTAAACACCACATATGACGTAACCCCATGTCGGCCTATGACACCAGTTTAATATTTAGTGGTCACCCATCCAAACGATGTCCAGGGTCAAATCTGCTTAGCTTACATGATTTGATAATATCAAGTCCATTTTGGGGGATTTAGTCAGAGGCACACTCACAATACATGCATTGCATGTTGCTTGTGTGAATCAAGTTTTTTCGATTCATATATGTTGTATGTAATAGGTTTACTTGACCTGTGCGGCTACTAGACATGCTACATTCACCACACTGTTTAAAAAATTGTGACAATTTGGCAAACTGCGAGTAGAGAAAATAATTGCGTATAACGTTAAGCTTCATTGGGACCTCGAAGCCACACTGTAACCTCGTAAAACTGTAGCACGTCATTAAATCTGAAAAAAATCATCTATTTCAGTTCGAGTATTAAACTGTGTAACTTGGCACTCTGCCTGCATAATCAGGGCTTCTGTCGCAGACAATTGAGTCACTAAGCACATATGTCATAGGTAAGTGTTGCCTTGCTGCTGGGAATATGCTCTAGTTGAGTGGTTTTTATTTTTGGATATCCCATTTGGATGCACACCAGAGCTCCTCTCGTACTCACTATCAAAGGACTGCAGCAGTTTTTAGTTACATTTTGATAGTACGGCTGGGATTGCTGTGAACCATGACTTTGTATTAAAGTGGTTCTTAGCCACGGTCTAAAAAGGCCCTTGGCTTCGCATTAAATAGGAAAGTGAAATCCAATCTTGAGTGGTTAATGCCATGATGAAAACTGCCAATGATAGCTTGCAGTGTATCCATTTTAGTGACTGATTGGAATCAATGCCCACTGAAACCAATTTTCAGTTTTAAAGTTACAAAAAAGGAAATTATAGGATGCGCTGTACCTCTGTTGATTTAAAGCATCGTTCAAAAGTGCCTTAAAGGTAAAATATAATCTCGGACTCCTTTCTGGAAGCATTTTTCAGCCTAATTGCAACTTTCTTTGACAATTCTATTTAGCCACTTTTTTCAAATTGTCTTGCTGTGGATTTCACACCTGATGATGATTGCTTGTGTTGCAGTCGAAACGTCATGAGAATTTGTATTATTTTATATTTATATTATTTTATTATTTCCCTTCTACGTGAATTTACCGAAAGAACCAATAATATGAATCCCTGCAGTCACGAAAGCTTTAAATCAAAATGTAATTATATTTAGCGTTATATATTCGTATGATATGAGTTCAATGGCCTTGTTTCTGTTGTGTAATGGCAACATTTGACCTCTGTTAAACAGTGTGCAACTGCCCTTGGAATTTGCTGCTTCGTGACAGCTGATGACATTGAGGTAATCGTATACTGTATGCAAACCAAACAATAGCATGTCAACCTTATACAAAATTTCGAGTCGGATAAATTGATGTTTGGGTTAAGTAAAGAATGCTGCTTTTAGTTGTATAGCTGATGTTTTTGTAGGTTTATTGGCAATCCGTAGTCTATGCTGCGGGTTGTACCTAGTGGTTATCTACGCTTTCATGACTCATGTTTGAGTTGACACATTTAGCCTGATATCAATATGCGAGAAGGAAGGACACACTGTACAGGTGTTTTGTTCTTCCCAAGGCTTGTCCACATTCACAGTCCTGTTCAATTATACGATGTTTAATTAAACAGTCACATTTGGCCAAATGTTACACGTTTTACATAATGAGAACACATTACACCTCAATCACACAAACCATATAAATATATAAACATGTATTACAATCGTTTTACTTTAATGACTCGTTGCATTCCAGTGAGGCCATTATCTTACACCACCTACCACTCAACTTCACCGGCCAAGATGATTCAACACTCATCATCATCAGCCATGAATAGTCCACTGCGGATGAAGGCATCCCCAACCCATTGCCTTCCCTAATCGATTTGCAATGTAAAAATCCATCTGGCACTTGGATTCAAGTTGATCTCACTGCAGAGAACACGGCTGTTTGACTGCATCCTTTTAAGAGTGTTCTCAACTTTGGCTGCCCTTCCATTGTTAGCCTTGGCCACTGCCCATCATCCCTTGTGCCGTGACCTGCCTAACTTTTCTTCACAGACAAATCTCTTTGATAGTTGAACGTGTACTCGAGGGATATTTGTCGAAAATGAATATCTACCTTTCCTCTCCGTGACACTATATATTAAAAAAAACATTTTAGTATTCTAATTCGTACTTTATTTTACGACTCTCTAGGAGGTGTCTGCAACCATGACGGTGTTGGAAACGCTGTTCAGCCCATGTGGATGTGAGGCAGGAGGAGTGAGTGGGGTGTTGGCAGCTGGCCAGGCACAGCGTGCGCTACAGGCAAGTGCCCTGCTGGCCTGGACCCTGCTGCTCACCATCTACCCTGCCTCCGGCCTGCACGCCCTGCTGCAACGGTGGGGGCGGTGCGGGAATTAACGATCTCTCTGGGCTTCGCAAGCGCAGCTTTCATTTAATCGGAACACGGGCCTCGTAGGTTTCAAACGTCGCCTAAAATGTGTAGTGAGCATTGATTTGTGTGACGGTGGGTTACCAATTTTGGCGTCGCTCCACAAAAGGAGTTTGCCAGAGTGAGGTAGAGCAAGGTGTGTCAGACTGTACCTTGCGGGTGATCGCACAACATCCCAGGGTCGAGGCAGCAGAATGGGTTTGAACAATTTATTTAGGTTCAGCCAGGTTAAGGGAGGTGGGGTAATAGTGGTCACTGCCACTTCCTCCAAGAAATAGAGGCACCATGCCTTCCCGACACTATTACACACACACCTAAACCCTGCGCAATCCCGTCAGAACCACTGAACATACCACTCTTGGCCAGGTAGGGGTATGATTCACGCACACCTAGTGCCTACACAAATTCGTCATACGCACCCACACCAACCAGCATGCAAAACTTTTACTGGACCATGTGTCCAGACACAGGAAAACAAGCACCCAAAGATTTAGGTCCTTAAAGTTATGGTCAGAATCGCACCCTCCAGTCATCCACTACAGCAGACACCCCCTTTGTCCACGGTGTGCTGCAGTGGCCACTTGTCCATGCTCCCCTAGAGTGAGCAGCACTTCCACTGTACGCTAGTACCCTGCTAGGGAAACGGCAGCAGCATAGCAACAGCACGAGCACATCTTCTTGGTTCTTTCGGTAAAGTCACGTAGAAGGGAAATAATAAAATAATAAAAATAAAACATTAAATAATTCTCACGACGTTTCGGCCACAACGCAAGCATATTTCCCATAAATATGCTAAATTCCTCTTGATATGCAAATTCCTTTGTCAAGGCGCCCCTTCCCCCTCCAACCCAGCTTAAATATACGCTGCCAAGCCTGGTGGTGCCCATTCAGACGCTGTCTTTCCGACAGACCTGTTCTTCACCTAAGGACGGCTGCTTGCATTGTGGCCGAAACGTCGTGAGAATTATTTTATTATGTTTTATTTTTTATTATTTTATTATTTCCCTTCTACGTGACTTTACCGAAAGAAGCAAGAAGATGAATCCCTGCAGTCACGAAAGCTTTAAATCGAGCACTAGCACAGTTTGAAGCAGACGGGGTCGGGCTGAGCAGAAGAGGCACCTGGTTGTGTACCCTCTTCTCACTTGACAAGCTCCCTGGCCCATCTCTCCCACCATGCTCTTCCAGTTCTGGCCTGCCATCCTCACCCGACCGGGCTCTTGTTGTGGTTTCGTTGCTGCCTCATTGACACTGCATAAGCTGGCGTGCAACTGCTGGAGCGAGGACCTTTCCTGGGCAGCCTTCCTCTTGCAGCTCTGTTAACAGCCCGCATTATATGCTTCTCGACACAATATGTGCTACACCTTGACCTGCTCAGGAAACTTCTGGGCCTCTTAAATGAGTCACCATCTGCTTTGAATCTGCCCCCCCCGCAATTAACTCAACAACACAATGTACATGCAATTCACCCGTAACATGCATTATGGAAAGAAATCATCTGCACTGACTGAAGAAATGCATTGTGGTGCTCTTGGCTTGGGTCTCCATCGATATATTTTTTGCAAATGCCAGACAGCAGTGATACAAAGATAGACAAAGACCAGTTTGTCCTTATTAGGACTCCTCAGCAAAGTATAGTCAGGAATGCTCACTGCTACAAAGTTTGGTTCTGGAAACTCAATATGTCGTGTCTCCACTTCCACACTGTAGGGCCCAACAGCACAGCTATTTTTCCAAAAATAACCGAATCTGTATGATGGGTTATTCTCATCGTTTTCAGATTTGATTACGAGCCTCATGGCGCACCGCTAGCACGTATAGCACGTTCGTTGTTTTGCAAGTGGTGTTCTTCCTCGGGGCATAATGAAAAATTCACAGAGGCATACATTATGGATATGCACGTAATGTGTTTGTACACATAGCCAAAGGAGAGAACGTGCCCGATTGGACCTCCCCCACGGAGATGCAGCAATGAGGTCGGCTCATCTGCGTGATTGAGATGGTACTGTCCTGGTGCGGACCGTGATGGATGGCGACTGTGAGGGGAGACATTCCTCCAGCAGTGGATAGATCATGGTTGATGGTGATGCATATTGCAGTGTATTGCAGCTGTTGAGGCCAATTGATTTTGGCTCATGACATGCAGTCCTTGATTCTTGCATGAATGTTCTGTATGCTTTGTGCTGTGTGTTTATATTTTGAAGCTTTATATCAATAAAAATAGCATTTACTTTATAATTTTTGCATAGATATTAAGTTATAGCTTGTCCTCTTGAGTTAAAACTAGATTTTTGGTTTATTGCATTTTACATAACAAAAACAATTTAAATCTAACCAAAAATTCAACATCATTAAAGACGAGTCAGCTTCAATTGGTGTATTAAAAAAACACTTTAAAAACTAGTATTAATAGGTTTTTACCCTTTTAACTGGTACAAAAACTGACACCTTTATACAAGGGATCATGTTTGCAATAACCACAACACAAGCAGTCAAAATGCAAACAAAAAGAAACAACTCTGATAATGATAATGATATGCACTGTCCTTGAAGTTGATTGGTCCACACCCGAGACAGCTTTTCTTAGAGCCTAGTCTTCATTGGTGTTGGACCAGATGACGCCAAAAGGCGTACCTAACTTTAAAAACTGTAGTATCTTGATTCATAATTGAAATATAGGTTAAACTTCCGTCAAGACATGCATGATGTGGCCTTTCAGGCAAGTCATTTTAATCTGGTTGTGCCAGTCTTTCAGCATTCAGTAGATTGTTAGGCTGGATAAGAAAGTCCCAAAGAAGCATGATTGTCTTACACTGGAGCTTGTAACCTTGGGCATGAATAGAACTTCTGCGGAACTGAAAAAACTTGAGTCCCGATGTCATGCTCCCTACCCACCAAAACTGCCTGCCCTTGAACATTCCTCACTGTGGAAGCCTGCCCATAACTTGTGCTAATTATAGGACCAATATACCTTGAGGTCATCCTTCGCTATGTAAGCCAGTTAAAAGCACAGTATTGTAACTCAATGCAGCGCTCTAATGACCATGATGTCATTGTCATTGCTTGAGTGCAGTTAATAGCTGAGTCAGGTATTTTTTTTATTGCCCTGCCTGCGTATGTTTATTCTGATATATTTGTAGTTTTATTGTATTATAACTGGCCAGGTGGCGCATCTTAGAGTAATTGGAATGTTTATGAGTTAAAATCCTAGTTGGGGGTAGATTTAGTAATTTCTCCCTCCAGGGTCGATGTAAAAAATGGCTCTATTGGGAAGTCAACGATAATGTTCCAATGGTTACACTCGCCTCCATGCTGAAGTGAGCAGGAAACCACTTTTGCCTTCCCCCCCCCCCTTCAAATTATTTATATCACATCTAAGTGTAACCAATTCTCAAGATGCTTTATACAAACTATGAAAAATATGTCTTAGAGGCAGTCATTAACAGGCAGAGGGAGAAAAAGGCCTGTAGTTTGTACAGGGGAAGGAAGTCGACAGCACTGATTACTGGGGTCAGGGAGTTCCAGAATATGGGGTAGCAGATGAGAATGAGCGACCTCTCGCTGACAAAACTGATTGGGCGCCTCGATGGAAGTCCCTGATTGCTGGAGTAGAGTGCGGAGAGGCAAGGTTAACTATCAACGTCATTGTCGTTTATTGTTGCGTAAACCAAAACATTGCCCATCGCGGGTTTTCCTCGTCGCAGATTTTACTATTTGTGCCAAATTTGTTGAGGCACAGTTCACCGATCGTGCCCATGTGGCTCGAC
The DNA here is from genome assembly GCF_964198595.1 of Lampetra fluviatilis. NCBI lineage: Eukaryota > Metazoa > Chordata > Hyperoartia > Petromyzontiformes > Petromyzontidae > Lampetra > Lampetra fluviatilis. The sequence continues at coordinate 807,317 of NC_136314.1, forward strand.
CATTCTGCATTTTTGACCGTGAGATTCCTCAGTCAAAACTGGAAGAAAACACACTTCATCATCATCATTCATAGTAAGTAAACATATTTATAGTTTTTATTTTAACCACATAAATTTACTGTACATGTCATTCATCTTTATTTTCAGGTTTATGTATAAGTGGACAGTACTGTACATACACTACTTAAAAAAGCATTATATACATTTACTGTACAAGTTGTACTTAATACTCTAGAGAATATTAATAATATTTTATGTAAAAAAATACTTCCCAGTTCCTGTTTGGGTTCATGTAGGGCAACAAAACAAAAGTAGGGGGTGTCGTATTACGAATCTGGAACCAAAACCTATTTTTCCCGTATGCGTGTGAGTTTGCGGATTGCGGATTTGCCGATTGGGCCGTGTTTTGGTGTACTTCAAGACCTGTTTCTTTTCTTTGTTTGACAGGCATCTTTCTAGTCTTCCTGAGCTCCTCTCTTGTGAGGACGTGACTGTGAGAATTGCTGCCGGGGAGACAATGGCTTTGCTCTTTGAACTATCGAGGGAACTGGATCAGGTATGTTACAGTAGGTCCCCATCCTCAATGGAACCCAAACTCATACCGCTTCTCCTTTGATACAAGTAATTGGAAAGTGCGTGGGAGAAATGGTGGTATAAAACAGCTTGACTTTCTCGCAAGTGTGTATAGGTTAGCAACTGAAGTTGCTGTAATTAAAGCTGTATCTCATACATGAGCCTAGTAACTAGTGACTGCATAAAAATGCATTCTAGAATTTGGTTATGCACTTGACGTGGTGAAATTCTAACTCTGAGAATTTAAAATATCAGCTTAAATGCCATGCGATGAACAATACTCTCGCAGGTAGGGTGGAAAATGTATTTCCGCTCAAATGAATTTGAGTCGTTTTGAAGGGATCTCAAATTAGCTAGCCCCCTCGCTCGCCAGCCAGCCAGCCAGCAAAACTTTATTCTAATATACTATGATAGTTTGAGAGCGTATCCCGGGTTTTTGCGTGGGATACACAGCCGGGGTGGAGGGTGGGTAAGGAAGGCAATGCTGCGGGATTCGGGTGACATCATCACGCAGATGTGCTCGGTGACATCACTGCGCACAAGCACCTGGCCACACCCCAGCTGGGATTCCAGGCATGAATCCAGCCAGCAAAACTTTTTCCCAAACACAGTATGACAAAGCTTAAATTTGTGGGACAACAGCCCATGCACGTATTGAATAGATAAAAGCTACTTGTTTTCTTTGGATCGCGCCTGCCGCAAAGGTGTTTTGCTTGCGCGTTTGGCTTGGGCAGGACTTTGTCTTCGAAGGCACCGACGGGCTCTTCTCCCAGCTCAAGGCTTTGGCCACGGACGGCAACAAACACCGGGGAAAGTGTGACCGCCGCAAGCAGCGCGCCATCTTCCGCAAGGTCCTGCACTCCGTCCAGGTGCTCTCTCTTGGCTGCGACATTGCTCGCAAGGTGGTGTGCAAACAACCGTGCGTGATTTCGATTTAAAGCTTTCGTGACTGCAGGGATTCATCTTGGTTCTTTCGGTAAAGTCACGTAGAAGGGAAATAATAAAATAAAAAAAATAAAACATAAAATACAATTCTCACGACGTTTCGGCCACAACGCAAGCAACCGTCCTCAGGTGAAGAACGGCTGTATTTCCGCTCAAATGAATTTCCGACAGCCCTGTTATTCACCTGATGACGGCTACTTGCGTTGTGGCCGAAACGTCGTGAGAATTGTATTTTATTATGTTTTATTTTATTATTACCCTTCTATGTGACTTTTCCGAAAGCCCTGTTCTTCACCTGAGGATGGCTGCTTGCGTTATGGCCGAAACGTCGTGAGAATTGTATTTTATTATGTTTTATTTTTATTAGTTTATTATTTCCCTTCTACGTGACTTTACCGAAAGAACCAAGAAGATGAACCGTTTGTGATTGCGTTTAATCGGCGGGAGGCTCGTGAATGGTTTTTAATGGTCCACTCCAGAAAAGTGATTAATGGACAATATTAATAATTAAAATCTGAACGTTACTTTATTATGAATGCAGTGGTGCAGTGGTTAGCAAGAGCATGTTATGATCCTGGTGACCCGAGTTCGATTCCGAGCCACAGCTGACATCGGTGGCGAGGGATAACTGAACCGTTTCTGTGGCCGGCACTGACCAGTGTCGTGAAGTGTGGTGATACAACGTCACCGTCTTCATCCAGAAATTTATTCATTTAATGCAAAAAAAAAACGTTAATCTATATTTTACAAAAGTGGCTTCCTGCTCATACTAGCTTGTGGTGGAAATTCCACATTAATGCAGTGGGGGTGAGATCTTCGTAAGACAACCATGAGTAACTTAGTGAAAGCCAAATTTCAAAAAAAATTACGTGTTTTTTTTTTTTACAAATCGCAATTTTCATACCTCATTTGTTTGACACGCACACAGGATGGGGAGGTTCTGGCCGAAACGGTCAAGTTCGGCCTCGAGTGCATGTACGTGAACAGCTGGGCACGGAAACGCACCTACGAGGCCTTCAAGGAGGCCCTCGGCCCGGGAGTGTGGCCTCACCTCCAGGTTGGTCCCACTTCCATTGTACAAGTTCAAGTTCATTTATTAGGTATAGCCCTGTGAGCCATTCGGCTCTTGAACAGACAAACTGCCTTTATCTGCCTCTTTCAAGCAGGGCTTTGGCCACGGGAGTGACTCATACGGGAGCTCTCTCGAAAGCAAAGTCACCCAGCCACCAAGCTTCCCAAATCTTCCAATGACCCGCCCGCCGTGTCGCACCATCCACCCATGAAGGCTTGGATATTCTCAGCCAAAGAGCTACCAAACTCAAGGTGCAAGGATAAATGTGCAGCTCCTCAAATGCTTGCCGACACCACTGCTGTGGTGGTAGGGGGGGTGGGGCGGGGGGTAATGTTGCAAGCCCATTAATTAGTCCCATTAATTTAGAGGTAATTTTTCAACATTGGGATGTTTGCCCCCAACACCAGTTGGATTCTATGGTTATGAGCTCAAGGAGGTAACTGGAGGACCTGGAGGAAACCCATATGGAATAGGCGAAGAGCATACAAGTTCCACACAGTAAGGCATTTTCGTTGGGAATTTAACCCAGGCCCTTCTTGCTGTTAGGCACAAATGGTGCCACTACACTACCCTGCTTCTGCCCCCATTAATTTAATGCGATTATCTGTGGATTAGAAGAGTGCCCCCGAAGCGGAAGGGAAATGTATTTGCGTTATCCGCATGTATCCACCTTACGCCCACAGGTGCAGCCTATTAACGCGACATAATTTAATCTAATTTCTGCTTGCATGCGTGCATAATTGTCGTTTATAAAGCTTCCATCTTTAACACTTGAAAGACGTCATGCAGTTCAAACACAGAAATTGCATTTGTCAACATGTCTGGGGCGGATTTGTTTATTCAATTTCGTTGCACCACGCATTTTATTGAGCTCGTACGAGACCAACTCCTTACGGCATACTTTTAAGATGCATTGCGCGTTAGTTTTCAGCGTGGCTCTTTACAACTCGAGCACACTCGCACTTGCCTGACAGCTTCTGAGTGCACTTGAGCAAACAGGAGTTGACACGAGTGGGGGGAATTGGGTATGTGCTTTTCCATTCTGCACTTTGTACAAAAAAGGGTTCTTTCTCCCCTAAAATAGGAAACATTGTGGCAACTCGGAGTAATAACAAGTGGACTAAGTTTCCACAGACCACTCAACAGTAGCGCGCAAGTGTGTGGCCAATAAGAATTTAACAGCGCCATGGGCTCATTCGTCAAAACTGCACTCGCGATACGCGCATCGAGTTGCACGTCACGGAATCTTTAGGCGAATGAAGCAAACAAAAGTGTGCACGCGAGACTGCAAAAGAAGTGAGGAGCGCTACAACCGAGCTGGTAAACAAAAACGAGACTAATTAAAAATATAATAATAATAAATGAAAATAATTAAATTACATCACGACGTTTCGGAGGCAACACAAGCTTCCTTCATGAGGTGTAAAAAAGGCACAGCAAAATAACTGTAGCGAGAGTTATTTGTGATGAGACATTATTACATAGGGTAAGAGGAGGGGGAGGAGCCAAGCAGGACGAGGTGCAGGAGGGAGGGGGGGTTGGGGTGTGGGAGGAGCCAGGAAGGTGGAGGTGGTGGTACTAAAAGACGGCGTCACGGATGGTGGAGGGGGAACGCAGAGCGGGGGAGAGTGGCGGTTGAGGTTTAACATGGTTAATCACATCTTTCTAATGATTGCTCAATTTGAATACATCTTCTCGGTTGAAGTTATAAGAGTATGAATCCTTGCAGTCACGAAAGCTTCAAATCTAGAAAAAACGAGACTTGAAACATTGATTCTTGGATCGAATCGCGAACCCCGTTGATGACGTTTCCTTAAGTGGCTGGGTTTAGGTGAATTGTTGAATGGCAAATGGTCATTTCAGCTGTTGGCAATTCATTCTCGGTGACCACTTCCCCTTTTGATGTATCTTGAATTCGTTTCATTTTTTACGCAACACACGTCTCGGTTGGTGTTAATTCTAGATTTGAAGCTTTCGTGACTGCAAGGATTCATACTCTTAGGTTTTTCGGTAAAGTCACGTAGGTAAAAAATGAATAATAAATCACGACGTTTCGGAGGCAACACAGGTCTCCGTCATCAGGTGGGACCGTCACAGCTAGATTTACTGTCAGTTCAATTATATTTTTATTATTTATTTTTTACCTACGTGACTTTACCGAAAAACCTAAGTATCGGTTGGTGTTCTTAATGGAGGGGTGATGGATTATAGGTATTGAATTAACGTGTCCTTCAAAGTACTTTATTGCTTGGTCCTGACTAACCCACGTTACGTACAGTTCCAATATTAACTACATGTAATAGGTTATTTTTGCATGGATACTGTATGCGATTATTCAAGGGGAGAGTGCGATGCAATGTTGTGACGATAGTATGAACAACAGATGTCCAGTACCCTTTGGTTACTGTGTATAATTTTATTTCCGCTGTGATAGAAGCATACATTTATATCTATACAGCCTGACAGTAAATTTACAACAATGTGGATGCGAGGTTATTTTTAATCAAGATGATCTCACACAGATGACCATGTGCCCATGTCTAAAAATTGTAGATTTTTTTTTCGCAGATAGCATTTCTTCATTTCAAACGGTTGATGCAAGCGGAGGAGAATTGAATTTCTTTCAATTATTAGCATTGAATTGGGTTCCTGACCTCCCGTCTGGGTTTCCTTATTATTTTTGACAGACATCCCAAATTGCATCGCTTGTGATTCACATGGCTTTGAAATCCAAGAGAAGATCCTATTGCTATGCCATTGCTCTGCCTGTCCCCCCCCCACACCTTTTGACAAATGTGTTTTAAACATACATTTCCTTAAACATGGTCCGTCAATTGCGATGCATGCAACGCGGTTGTGAAACGGTTCGTATTCCACTATGAATTGCTGTGCACTGGTTTAAAATGTAATTTTATATTTCAGGGAAATGTTCTACTCAGAGACATCTTTGAGCTGGGACCACCGATATTGATCAACGCAGCTTCCGTCCAAGCTAGCAAATTGAGTAAATTTGAGCGGGTAAGGCCTTCTCACGTATTTGGCATTTATTGCGCTTCTGCGGCCATCTGGAACGCTCTTATTTTTCGATATTAGGAAGCCACTGGAGCTATGCACTTTTAAATCTAGATTGAAAAAGAATTTATTTTGAACTGCTTTTTGTGTTTAGTTTTGTTGCCCCCCCCCTGCAACTCCGATTAGCACCGTTGGCTACGTACGGTGCGAAAGAAGTTCAATGTACGTGCGTGGAATTTAAAGTTTGTCTAACAACGATCGTGAACAATGTGGATCAAAACAAAAATCAACCAAAAATATCGGAAGCGTAAACGACCACGAGGAAAATATTTCTGATGCTGAAGTAGTTTGTGCATAACATTTCATATAGTTTACCCAAGAATTCCCATAATGTATTTTGAAACCATTAAGTCAACACTTAGGGCAGAACTTCGCAATAGATTTGCATTCAAATAGACCGGTTTTAATGCATGTAATTTTGTCCCGTAATTTTTAGAACAACTTCAACACGGCAACGTTCAAGGCGCGGACTAAATCAAGAGCCTTCCTTCGCGACAAACGCGTTGACTGCTGGTGGAACGACTAACCCAGAACTATGGGATACATATATACACACACACACACGTGTCATTTTGCCTGTGATATTGGGCAAAATGGAAAGTGAAATGTTTTGAGGCTGCAGCATCTGCAGATGGTTTTAACAGACATTAATTTTAATGGCTGTCTCATATTTTCAATAAAAAAAGTCTCCCACACTTATTTTTATGCCTGATGCACTTTCCCCATGGGGCAAAGATCATGTTGGCATAGCTGCTGCATAAGATCAGACTGCGCTGCATGAATGAATGCTGAAAGACATGCTTTTATATTGTTACGTACATGGAAACCAACAGGGGATCTGTTGACCGACTGATGGTTGGCAATTTTCCACAGACATGCTGTATTGAATATCAAACATAACACGCGATATGTTGACCAACGGCTATTACATCGTAACATGTATAAATAATATTGAAAATAAACATAATCCTGATGGGTTTTCACGGGGGAAATGCGTAATGCGAAACAAGCTGAGAAAAATAAACACGAAAGAACTTGCACATCGATTACACGTTGCACAAGCTAAACATTGCTCCATTGGAACCTCATTTGCCAGTAAAAAAAAAAATGATAATTGGTCTTTTACCCTTCTATCTGGCAACAAAACTGACACCTTTTTTACAAGGAGTCATGTTTGCATAGACCACAATACCTGCAGTCATAATGCAAACAAAAAACATAACTGATAATGTATGCACTGTCCTTGAAGTTGATTGGTCCACACCCGAGACAGCTTTCCTTAGAGCCTAGTCTCACATGGGTTGGACCAGATGACGCCAAAAGGCGCACAACTCAAAGACAATGCACCATCAGAGTATGAGAGCTCGGGGTAAGCAACTTTAAGGACAGTGCATATATTATCAGAGTTATGTTTGTTGTTTGCATTATGATTGCAGGTATTGTGGTCTATGTAAACATGACTCCTTGTAAAAAAGGTGTCAGTTTTGTTGCCAGATAGGGTAAAAAAACAATTCTCATATTTTTTTACTGGCAAATGAGGTTCTAAACATTGCTATTTATCTGTATGTTAAGTTACATGTGTCAGTTGCCTAACTTATTAAAATAATAAAACTCGTCCTTTTTTACATTTGCTGGAATAGTATGCTGGGGCTGTGTAACCATAGTATTTACTGAAGCAAACGTGTACCATTATAACAATAAATATTGAAACCTCAAACAACTGATTTTGTGTGGTTTGCCGTTTCGCATTGCATGTCGTCAGTGCCGGATTAAGCTAGTGCGGGGCCTGTAGCATCTAACCTATAACAGGACCCTGCGGGGTGGGCTGGTAGGAATAATATTAATACCGGTACAGGGATATCGACCGCACACACACGCGCACACACACACGCACATACGCGCACACACGCACACACACCGCACGCACACACACACACACGTACACACACATGCACGCACGCACACGTAATGAAGTTGTGTTGCTACGCTTCCAGTTCGCCGTGAATAACGATCCGAAGCCCAATAGCGCCCATTCATCACGCCGCTCGAGTGGGCCGGACACGCACACACGCACGCACACACACGCACACAGTCACACATATACACACACACGCACGCACACACAGACACGCACACACGCGCATACACACGCACACACACGCACGCACGCAAACACACGCGCATACACACGCACACACACACATGCACACACGCACGCACGCGCACACGCGCACACACACACGCACCTCTCACCTGCAAGGCAGCGGTCGCCGCTTCTCCCACATCTCTCGTCGCGGCAGCTGTAACGATGGTGCAAGTTTGTTTTTATCATCAATTCCTCCTCCACCCCTCCCCGCCACTGTTCACCCACCAGAATAAATGAGTTCGCCCATAGTCAGTCGATCAAAAAGTTTCGCCGTGAGGCGCCGGAAGCGACGGCCATCTTGTTTAATTCACAGATCGCACGGGGAGCGGGCGGCCATCTTGTCGGACGGACGGACGGACGAACAAACGGACGCGGACGGACGGACGGACGATATAATCTATTGGTGGTCTGGTCCACTTCGTTCCTACCAGTATAATTCATTTTTTGTCTGTCTGTCTATTTATCTGTCTGTCTGTCTATCTGTCTGTCCGTCCGTCTGCGTACGCTCCCTTGCGGGGGATGTAGCTCTCGGACCGTGGGGTTCGCCGAGATTAAAATTTGCAGGTGGGCACGCCCCCAGCCCCGCGGTAAACTTAGGCATTTCCGATTTTTTGTCTCTAAGTTTTAAATCGGCCCGATTATCGATTTAGTGCGATTTCTCTTTAGTTATTTATTTAAAGCTTTATTTATTTAATATCGCCGACCGGCGCGGACCACGGCGGTTGCCCCTGGCAACGGGTAGCAACAACTTCACTGCGGGGTGGACGCCATTTTTAATTCCCGTAAACAATATGCGCACGCATTAACACGCGACTCTGAGGTAAATTCATCAAAGTTTCACGTCCTCTTCACTCCCCCCCACCCCAATGTGTGCAATTACTATTATAGGGTCGGTAGATAATAAAATTATAGAGATTAGACAGTATTATTGTAGCGCGGGGGGGGGGGGGTTAACGGCCCCAGTACCCAGCCTCAGCCGGGTGGGCAATCTAGGCGAGGCCGGAGGCTCTGCACGGTACTAGGCCTCGACACGCAAGTCTGTCAGGCGTCGACTTTGTGGTATAAACTCGATATACCCAGCGTTGCCCGGGGGAAAAATACATTTAAAATCTTCTGAAAACTTTAAAACATAACATCCCAATGAAAATACAACTGTGTAATTAAAACTCTAAACCCGACCACGCCAAGAATCGATTCTCTGAATCGCGAAAAGGAATAGAAGGTTGTAGATTCATTTAGAATCGCCTTATTTCCGTTTAATATTAGTTGGTTATAGAGTTGATATAAACTGCTACGAATGGGAAATATCCGGCGTTGACCGGGGCTAAAATATAATTAAAAACTCCTGAAAACTTTAAAACATAACATAGCACTGCTGTAGTGATAGCAGGTACGACCTCAGTCGGTATACACTGCTGAAGCGATAGTAGATACTGCTATCGAGTTGGTAGATACCGCTATAGTAAATACTAAAACAGTCAGTATATACCGCTACAGTCAGTCAATACTGCTACAGTCAGTATATACTACTATACAGTCAGTACATACTACCACGGTGAGTAGCTACTAGAGTCAGTAGATACTATTATAGAGTGAGTAGATACTGCTATAGGTTTTGTAGTTACTACTATAGTCAGTGGATACAACTATAGAGTCAGCAGATACTATACAGTTAGTCGTTACGAGTATATAGTCGGTAGATACTACTGTAGGCCCAGTAAATACTACTATGGTCAGTAGTTATTACAGTCACTAAATACTACTACACAGTCAGTAGCTACTACTGGCTCAGTAGATACTACGGTACAGTCAGTAGATACTACTACAGAGTCAATAGATACCACTTCCTCTGTTGTATGTAAGGTGTTGTTAGTATATATACCTACGAGGGGTAAAGATATTTTTTGAGGGGGGGGGGGGAGACCGCAATTTTCGGAAACCTTTTGACATCAACTATTTACCCCACACTTTCTACAACTTTTTGGACTTGTGAAAGCCTCTTATATATTTGTTGGTGGAGAAATGTACAAACAGCCCACCGGGCTTTGACAATATCTTAGTATCTGTGTATATATATGTAAGGTTTTTAAGAAATATATTTTTCACCCGGGCAAAGCCGGGTACTTCCGCTAGTATGTTATAAAGGGGCCCTGAATAAAAAAAACACCCAAGTATTTAAACACGTACACTTTTTCTTTGCATAGTAAAGTTATTGCATTTTTTTATTTGCTATACAGCCCAAAATATAAAAAAAACGTAAATATTAAAAAAATATATATTTTACTTGCATGGTAAGGTAATTGTATTTTTTTCATTGGATATACAGCCAGACAATACGACAAACCGCTAACCTTAAACACCCAGTCGTTTGTAAAAGTTTAAGGCGGTATAGTACTATAGTAATAGAGCAAGTGCAGAATCACTGAACCGGAATTTATAGCTTGAAAGCATTTAGCGCGGGTCCCTTGAAAGTGCGGGGCCCGTAGCATACGTAGCTACTTTTGCTACTAGGATAATCCGGCATTGCGTATCGTTACATAAGTGTTACAAAGTGGAGATTTGCGCTCGTGATAAGCGTCCACGACAGCAGGACATCACGCTGTTCAACCACACTTGTGTTTATCGTTGTGTTGGTTAAGCCATGCCGAGGCGTAAACAATAGATCTTGGGTTATTATCGGCAACACTGATGTGGCTGTTGTGTAGAGAGTGCATTCCCAGGGTACAGTGGGTTATTTCTGGCATAGTTGTGAGCTGTGTTGCCGGCCACGCATACCATTATAGTCATTGGGCTCGAAGCATTGGGGGTTATGTCCTACAGATAGCGCCAAGGGTTGGCAGAGGCCGTATTCGGCGTGCATTCGTATGCCTCGTCGGCGTTGTATCTAACCGTGCGTCCTCGGGTTTGATCGGAATCGACTGGAAACAGAAACGTCTAGGGGGGTGGGGGGTCTTGTAAATCTCTGGGCTTGCAGTTGGTAAGTTGGTGTGAGCCTCGTCTGCATGGTGAATGTCAAAATTATTCCATAACAGCGATCAAGTACGTCGTCACTTGCTCTTTGTGGAAACGTGTTTGCTGTGTTGTACTTGGGAAGCATAACCGCTCGTGTCGTTGTGTGATATAATTACAGCTCGGCATTAACGTATACCAGTTTGCACGACATGGAAATGTTTTCAGTACTCGATGCGCAATGCCACTTTATCCCTATAACACTTCGGGGTTGCACGTTTATCGCATTATTTTTTGCTAAAACATCGCTTGTTTCGAGTCCAGCTGCTGCCCAAAAGTGTTGTCCGCAAGTGCTGCGTAATGTGTTCTTGTGTTGAACCTTTGCAAGGGAGAATGTTCACCCAAGTGAAGAAGCCAACCCTTAGCAATAAGGGCGCTGGGTCGGAAGAGATGTTTCCAATCGATTACTTCGAAGACCTTCAAAATGCTGCTTCCATCGTGGATATTTTCAAGTCCTCAGCAAGTAAGGAACTCGGCCACACCGCAACCGAAACGCATCGAATTGCTGAATGTTTGCATAGAAATGTATTTTTTTAGCATTTTGGCTTATGCAAACGTAGACCGATATTCTCTTTAAGTCTAGACCGTACGTAAATTGTATTTTTTTTTTACTGGGTGAGAGCCCATTGAGTTTTAAAAGTATTTTGCCAGGAAGAGTTGGTTACGAGCAATGCCGTGAAGTATGTGAATAAGCCAACAAAGCGGCACTTAAACACCTTTAAGCAATTACATCCAACAACAAGCAGTTTCACGTTTTTGAAGGCGTTTAATTAATTAATATTTTGTCTCATGTTGAAATCGCATCAGTATATAATAAACATACAAATGCATTTTTGAGATTTGTCAGATTTTTCTTCAATCTCGTTGGTAGATCGGTGGGAGTGGTGCAGTGTTCCAGTGGTTCACAGTTTTCCTATGAACCCTGCAATCTGAGTTAAATTCCCGGCTGTGGCATCAGTCGTGAGCGATATCCGCACTGCCCTTGGGGTGCGCCATGCATCGGCCTGCACTCACCAGCGTGGTGAAGTATGGTCAAACAAGCCATTGATCCTTGTTTTTGGATTTGGCCACGTCATAGTAGGTTTTTGTCAAAATTATTGTCATAAGTCCCTCCACCACCCGACAAAGATGGTCACGGTTTACAAAGCTATTTCTTTCCAGTGACTCCTCTACTTACGAACATACAACTTACGAACTTTCAGAGATACGAACAAACCTGTCCGTATGTTCAGCTGCCTGTTCAGACCGAAAGTCGTAAGGTTAACCGCCGCGTAATGGTTGGCGGTGGTGGCATCTACAACTGCAGCACATGAAGAACCAGTAGCATCTACATCTACAGGATAATATAACACGTTTACTTTTAAAGCCATTCCACGTGTTTAGTGGAGAAGCCAAGCCGTACAACCTGTTTGGAATCGACAGGAGTGAAATTGGACTTACGAACAAATCGACGTCTGGAACCTAACTCGTTCGGAAAATAGAGGAGTCCCTGGATATCGATCACATCCCGACCGATATACATCTTGTCCTCCTCGCCGGTAGCCCGAGACTCTTCCACGACTGATTTGAACACGGGCGTGCGGCGACGTTCCACTCAAAACTGCTTCGAGCTTCTTCAGATAGTGAACTCGGGACGTTGAACAGGCTGCGTCAGCTGACTGAAGAGTGTTGGGCACGTGACGATCCTTTCCAGGTGGTGTGGAGGGTATCTGGCAAGCATTTTGTCCTAAAACTAGCACGTGGCCTGACCCAAACACAAATATGGATCGTCGTACTGGATACAGAAACCCGATTTTAAGTTAAATCATCAACTCACGTGGCTGCGGGAGACCTTTATTCAGGCACATGTATGTTGAAATGTGTTCGCACCGTACGTAGCCAACCGTGCTAATCGGATGTGCGGGGGAAGGACAACAAACTAAACACAAAACGCAGTTCTAAAGAAATGAGTTTTCAATCTAGATTTAAAAGTGCATCATAAACGTTTTTGGGTTAGATCGCGTTATTTATAAATGTGTCGTAACCCTCCACCACCCGACATGGCCAATCAGCAAAAAAGTGTCACGTTGACAAAAGACAAATAGTTCACTGCTTTAGCCCACCGGTGTGTTGAAGAGTGAAACCACAACATTTACAATTTTTGAGTACGACGTTTTCACTGGTAATTGTAATCCAGCATCATCGGGCAACGTACGCCAGAATTCTGGCGAATTGCCCGATGATGCTTGATGCAATTACCAGCGAAAACGTCGTACTCAAAAATTGTAATTGCTGTGGTTTCACTCTTCAACACACCGGTGGGCTAAAGTAGGCTAAAGTAGTGAACTATTTGTCTTTTGTCAACGTGACACTTTTTTGCTGATTGGCCATGTCGGGTGGTGGAGGGTTACGACACATTTATAAATAACGCGATCTAACCCAAAAACGTTTATTGAAATAATATTGGTCGCGAAAGGCTACGTGTTAAACTAAAAGTGCATGGCCCCAGTGGCTTCCTAACATACACTCCAAAGGGCTGCACATGAGCAGTGTGGCTGTATTGGTAAATTATGCGAATCGTGTGTGTGTCGCCTGCCAACCATTATACACCCATGTGTTCGATTGTTTTATTTTTATTCACTGTTGACTTTGATGTGCACCTCGTGTTTGGTTGTTCCTTCTGCTTCCCTGTTACACTGTCCTCCAGTTCCTGTTCCCTTCCTCTGCGTGTGCGTGCAAATTCCGCTTTAAATTAAAACGTAAAACGCAGGCGTGTGTAATAGCCGTTCTCAAAATGTGAAGATTGCAACATTGATGCCTATTGGGTTTTTTTTTCGCAACGGCATTCATCATCCCTGTCCAGCGTGGCCGGGTCCGTGTATTCTTCTCAATGGCTCGCCAATGATCTCTGCTGCACGATTGTCACTCTTTTCCTTCAATGCCTCTGTCACTGACGCCTTTGATCCATCTCGTCTCTCGGCCTTCCCCGTCCCTCGAATTCCCTCTTATCTTCGTGGTCAGTGCTCGCGCAGTCTCTTTGATGACCGGTGCCGCTTCCATCCTGCGTGTTCGCTTTACACTCAACACTCAACCCATCCCCAGTGCCGGATTTAGCTAGTGCGGGGCCCTAAACATATAAAACAACGTAAATATTAAAACAGGCATGTTTGACTTGTATAGTAAAGTAATTGTATTATTTTCATTTGATATACAGCCAGATAAAACGACAAATAGCGAACCTTAAATACCCGGTCGTTCGTAAAAATTTACGGCGGTATAGTACTATAGTAATAGAGCAAGTGCAGAATCACTGAACCGGAATTGATAGCTTGAAAGCATTTAGCGCGTGGCCCTCGAAAGTGAAGGGCCCGTAGCAACCACATATGTAGTAGCTACTGCTACATATGTAGTAGCTACTGCTACATATGTAGTAGCTACTGCTACATATGTAGTAGCTACTGCTACATATGTAGCTACTTTTGCTCCTAGGATAATTCGGCACTGCCCCCCCCCCTCCAATGCTGTACGGTACCACGATACGTTCCATGTGCCGCGTAACAACACCAACGCGGTTGTTGCCGTGCCACCCCTCGGCGTGCGTGCGCCAACCACCGCAGACGGCTCGCGCCCCACCAGCATCATCCTGACGCCGGCTCCTCGGACCGCGGGGGTCGAAGCCGCCTTGACCCCTCCGACCTCGCCCGTGCCATCGCCGCCCTCGGCGTCGGCGGAGGAGGCCCCGATGCGCGGCTGCCTCGGCCCCCGCCGCCGCTGCCGCTGCTGCACCGGCAGGCTGTGCGCACTGCTGGTGCTGCTGTCGTGCCTCGTGCTGGCCACAGCGGCTCTGTCAGCCGCCACCTTCTACTTGACAGGTGACAGGGGACGGACGCCACCACCACCCACGCACATGGCTGCAGGCGTCGCTCAAGGCTCCTCGACAAGAGAAAACGCGAATTCAAGAGGAGCCACACGATAGATAGGCGTGCGTTATACTGCGTGATGGGATGATGTTAAAGTCGGAGGCATACATACTCTTTGGTTCTGTCGGTAAAGTCACGTAGGTAGAAAAATAATAGATCACGACGTTTCGATCGCCACACAAGCGTCCGTCATCAGGTGGGACAACCACGGCAAGAAAAAAAAGCTGCTGATGACGATTGCTTGTGTTGCGATCGAAACGTCGTGATCTATTATATTGTTTTACCTACGTGACTTTACCGAAAGAACCAAAGAGTATGGATTCCTGCAGTCATGAAATCTTCAAATTAAGATTGGTGGCATGGTTAGCAACAACAGCATCAACAAGTGGCGGTGGCGTCACCACGGCGTTTGTGCCAGGCTATGTGCACTTTAGGGCCACGTGACTGTGTCGAACGCCCACTGGGCAGGAAGCCACGAGACCAAGACCCGGGTGACTGGCTCGGTCTCGTCTCATGAACCAGCAGCTGAGACGACAACGGTGCCAGTTTCTCAAATCGCAGCCTCGTTTCTGTCCACCCCAGCAATATAAATGGGTCGCATCGCAGTGAGCAGATAGCTTGTGGTGGGATTGTGCATCAGCCAGTCATCTCGGTCATCTCAGTCAGTCGACCCGTGGCACCTGGGTCTGCCCCGTGACCTCCTGCCAGCGGGCGTTCGACACTTCACGTGGCCTCAAGGTGCACATGGCCTGGCACAAGCGTCGTGGTGACGTCACCGCCACTTAGTGGCGAATGGCGGTTGTTGTTGTATCTCCTCCAAGTAGGCCAAATACCCTCTAGCGATCTACCGGTGCTCTCTAGAGCTCCCTGTATTGTCGTATGGGAAAAAGCTAAAACATGTATTGCATAGAATTTTCGAGAGATGCACGCCTGAGAGATGCACGCTTGAGATTTACACGCAGAGGCGGAACGAGGAACAGCTGGATGACGGAACATCCAAGGGTACATCCGCCAGGGAGATTGAGCAATGAATTCGACTCATTTGCATGTGCCCGAGGGAGGTGGATTACTGTATCACAGGATTGTGAGATATGGGGCAAGCTTTGGAAACCTTCATGCAGCAGAGAGAGGGTTGGTTAAGGCTGATAACGATGATGAGCCCGTGTGATGTAGAGGGCTCCAAGTCGAATCAACATAAATACATAGCGTGGACATGTGCGTGTGTTCCTGTGGGGAGCGGTAGTGTAGTGGTTAGCACGCTGCGCTACAAACCCGACGACCTGAATTCGATTTTCGCTCATGGCCAACACCAGTGGCAATTATCTGAACAGGTCTTGGGTCTTCCCTAGGTCTACTCAGCCTTAAATGAGTACCTGATGCAGTGTGTAAACATCGTCGCTGGGGAGACAAAGGCGGTCGGGCGTGGTGCTGGCCACCCACCCCATCGTGTGCCGTGCTAACACCACTTTCTCCAACAGTATGTTAAGGCTATACTTTTCGTGTATTTGTGCAGGCGAGTGAGTCCCTTGTCATGCAGAGAGAGAGTGGCGATGCAAATGAATCGACCAGAGCTCTCAATGTAACGCGGTGCCTGTTTTAGAAAAAATACTCGTTTCTTTTCTGAAGTTCCTACATATGAACCTGGGTCAACAAATGTAGTAACGCTTATGACTCGTTCACACCGGAGTTGGAGGCACACTTGTTTATTTAACACCACACGTTGTGACATACACACTGAGGGGGTATCGGCCCCCTCACCCGTCTATCTGAGGACACACCTCTAGGCTAACCCTAGCCTGCCTCTGAGTCCTCCTCTAATGGGCTAGGGGAGGCTATCTTGGCCCGACACTGGTCAGTCGGGCCCGGTACCCAGAGTCCAGACCAGCACTGGCTCTGGCTCTGGTACCACGCCACTGGCTCGAGCCTGCGCGGTCCTGATAAGGACAGCGTGCCAGGGGGAGACCAGGGCTCTATCTAGGACGTCTTCCGTCTTCTCTTCTTAGCTAACACAACACTCCCGAGCCCTTCGATACATTCCCCTTTTATAGCCAACCCCTCCCTGAGGGGTGGGGCCCCGGGGGATCATAATGACCGAATCGACCCCCCAGGGTGTCTGGCGCGGACGTCGCAGAGGGCACCTGCTCGTGCGCTCATGTAGCCCCGCCTACTGTGTTTGTTTACCATAGGCTGCCATGCATAACGGGCTCTCTCTCTAACACCCCTACACAAACATAAAATACGCATTCACTCTCGCATCAGTCGCATTGTTTAGTGACGTGGGATTTCTGTCTCTTTGGTGTGTTGGGGGCCTTTTGTGGTTGTGCTGAAGCAACCGCGTTAGTTGGTCCAAGAATACAAGCGAGGAGGGGTAGAAAGAACAAATATATCTCTGCTTGTGTGTCTGTCTGTGTGTCTCCGTGTCTGTGTTTTGTCTCTCTCTCTCTCAAATTTAGCAATCTTTGGAAGAACGTAATCAACCAGGTGGGGTGTTGACTGTTGTGTTAGCAGATTATCTGTGTTGTATTGCATTACATTTCTAAGTTTACTAGGTTTCATATTCCTGGTTCTTTCGGTAAAGTCACGTAGAAGGGAAATTTTATTTTTTAATTTTTTTAATTTTATGATTTCCCTTCTACGTGACTTTACCGAACGAACCAAGAATATGAATCCCTGCAGTCACGAAAGCTTTAAATCTAAATTTACTTGGTCTGTTTTGTCTTTCATTCGTACCTAATGATGATTGCTTGTGTTTAAATCGAAACGTCGTCTGCTATTGTTGAATTTATTTATATTTCTACGTGACTTTACCGAAAGAACCAAAGAGAGGAGGGTGCTTTGCAGCATCTTCTTGGTTATTTCGGTAAAGTCACGGAGAAGGGAAATAATAAAATAATAAAAATATTAAACATAATAAAATACAATTATCACGACGTTTCGACCACAACGCAAGCAGCCGTCCTCAGGTGAAGAACAGGGCTGTCGGAAAGACAGCATCCAAAGTTCTTCACCTGAGGACGGCTGCTTGCATTGTGGCCGAAACGTCGTGAAAATTGTATTTTATTACGTTTTATTATTTATTATTTTATTATTTTACTTCTACGTGACTTTACCGAAAGAACCATGAAGATGAATCCCTGCAGTCACGAAAGATTTAAATCGAAAAATGCTTTGCAGTGTTTAACGACTTCAATTTGCAACGCGACGAAGATCATTTGGCAAACTCGAAAGGAGACGTTGCCCACGAGGTACCGAGGCATGGCATCTGAATGTCTTTCACTCGACAGATGGTGTCGGTGGGTCTCGGTTTGAAGCGCAGCGGCCGTGGAAATCGAGTGCCAGACGCCCGTGTATATTCTGCTGCACGGCGCGGATCATTGCTATTACCGGCCAGGCAACATTTACACGGCAGAGAAACATAAAATGCCGAGGTGTGCCTCGCTTTGTATATCATCGAACTATGTTCTCACGCTCTCTCCAAATTTACCTTTTACGTTTCGCCTCTGTTTTCTTTAAGGAATGCATCTGCATAGAGTAATACGTTTTTACCCTTTTATCTGGCACCAAAACTGACATGTTTGCAATAACTACAACACTTGCAGTAAGATCTGAATTGTTCCGTAATAAGTTAGGGCACCAGGGGTTGACGGCTATGCAAAATCATTGCTCCCACGCTAACACGGAGCGTGCGCGTGTTTCTTTCCCACTCTGCAGAGCTGCACGCCGTGGAGGTTGCGAGCCTGAGGCAGCAGATCGAGGCTCAGGGAGCCGTTCTGCAGCGGCTGCGCTCTCTGGCCGCACGCAATGCGGGCTCCAAGGCCGCTCTCGTCTCTCCTGCCTCGGGGATTCGCTCCGCGAGTGAAACGGGCAAGGGCAAGGGGCACGTGTCACTTGGCAAGGCCCAGCCCACACGGCCCTTAACTTCTGCTCGTTGATGTGTGCGTACGTATTTACACTATGAGACCTCATTTACCAGTGGCAAAATATAGTGATAGGTCTTCTTGGTTTTTCGGTAAAGTCACGTAGAAGGGAAATAATAAAATAAAAAAATAAAGATAATAAAATAATTATCACGACGTTTCGGCCACAACGCAAGCAGCCGTCCTCATGTGAAGAACAGGTCTGTCGGGAAGACAGCGTCTGAATGAAACACCCCAGGCTTGGAGCGTCATTCAGATGCTGTCTTCCCGACAGACCTGTTCTTCAACTGAGGACGGCTGCTTGCGTTGTGGCCGAAACGTCGTGATAATTATTTTATTATGTTTGATTTTTTATTATTTCCCTTCTACGTGACTTTACCGAAAGAACCAAGAAGATGAATCCCTGCAGTCACGAAAGCTTTAAATCGAAATATAGTGATAGGTTTTTACCCTTTCAACTGAAAGGGTAAAAGCCTATCACAAGGGTAAAAACCTATCACTATATTTTGCCACTGGTAAAGGAGGTCTCATCGTGTAAATGCTTACCCCGAGCTCTCAATACTCTGATAGTGCGCTGTTTTTGAGTTGTACGCCTTTTGGCGTCATCTGGTCCAACACCAATGGAGACTAGGCTCTAAGAAAAGCTGTCTCGGGTGTGGACCAATCAACTTCAAGGACAGTGCATATCATTATCATCATCAGAGTTGTTTCTTTTTGTTTGCATTTTGACTGCTTGTATTGTGGTTATTGCAAACATGATGCCTTGTATAAAGGTGTCAGTTTTTGTACCAGTTGTAAGTGTAAAAACCTATCACTATGTACGTACGTGTGTACGTGTATAGGGACTCTTCTACTTACGAACATCCGACTTACGAACTTTCAGAGATACGAACAAATCCGGTCTGCGTGTCCAAGTTACCTGTTCGGACCGAGGGTCGTAAAAACCTCATTCCGGCACCCTGCTACCCACGATCTCATCCTTTCGGTCATTACCCAAAGCTCATGACCATAGGTGAGGGTTGGAACGACCTGTAATTGTTTGCAATGTTATTATTGTTTGTTTGTTTATTTTGAATGGTATGTTGCTGTAGTGCTGTGCGATGCTGTGAATCGAGCGGGTGAGTTCAACGAGTCATCACAAGGACTGGGCGTGCGATAGTGGTGATTGACAGAATATCCCCTATTTTGTTATTGTACAGGGTGGTTCAGATGCCTAATGACCCCCATTTCATTATCTATAACGTTAACAGTTTTTGTATACCAATGGGTGTGAACAAAGAAATGAATAAGCAAAGGAAATGCATTTCAGGGGTCAACAAATTGGGGATCACAAGACATTCGGACCACCCTTTACATTGCACCGTGAATCAAGTTGATGTCGATACTTTGTTAAGGTAACAACTGGCATGGTGTATATTTTTTATAGACAAGTGAAAGTGGGGGCGGGCGGGAGCAGAGGCACGGTGGTTAACTGACTTGCGTTATGACCTCCACTTTGCCGAGTTGTTTTATCCCTGACCCACGGCTACCATCAGTGGTGCACGATGAACTGGTCCTGGGGCCCACTTCAACAACGCACACTGAGCGAGGAGTGAACGGTGATCAAACAGGCCCGATAGCCAACACGACGACGTGGGGAGGCCTTCATCCAGCAGTGGATCGCGAGCGCCTGTAAACTAACCTGGAGCTCTAACGTTATGATCATGAAATTTCTAGAACGTACCATAATTATTTTAGTTTTATAGGGTTCCATTGACATGGGCTTAATATACATTTTTTTATTTACTGCCCATTTTAGAACCAGGCTAGCACCCCATGATATTCATTATCTCGATGAGATTGGGTAATTTGAAGTGCATCTTTATAGGCCAAGTGTTCATTTGTTCTAAACTTGCCGTTGAAAGTGGCTGTGAATTAGTTCTGTGTTTCGCTGGGATGAGTTTTCACATTTGGTGCTGCAGTGATGTCAGTCAAATTGTTCGCGGATGAAAACCTTTAACCTTAATACAGGTTTACTTGGATTTGGCCGCGTGAATATGAATGTGTCATGTTAAACCCGCCACCATCTGGCACATCCAATGAGTAAGGTTTGTCACGTAAACAGAACGTGCCAATTCGTCACTAGTACAGCACTAACCGGTGTGTTGGAGAGCCAAGCCACAACATTTACAATCTGAGTACGACGTTTCGCCAGTAATTACAACTAGCTTCATCAGGCGAGAGCCAGATTTGTGGAGAAGTTCTCCTGTTTCGTTCCTTAAATAGAGGCGCAGTTGTGATGACGTCACTTGTGAAGGAGGGGGGGTTAACGAATGCATCTCAATTATAATGGATGGCCATTGCCGGTTGTGTTAGTCACATGGTAATCGACGGACGTGTGTCGGGTGGTGGCGGGTTTAACAACACATTTATATTTCGATTTAAAGCTTTCGTGACTGCAGGGATTCATCTTCTTGGTTCTTTCGATAAAGTCACGTAGAAGGGAAATAATAAAATAATAAAAATAAAACATAATAGGACGGCTGCTTGCGTTGTGGCCGAAACGTCGTGATAATTTTATTTTATTATGTTTTATTTTTAATATTTTATTATTTCCCTTCTACGTCACTTTACCGAAAGAACCAAGAAGAACACATTTTTATTTACGCGATCTAACAAAAAAAACATTACGGATGATGTTGGTCGCCACTCTGCGGGATTGGCTTGAGGAACGTTTAGAGGGAAGGATTTTTTTTTCATTTTAATAAAGTAAATAATCAGAGAATGCAACTTCTTCCTTAATCTGTCTCTCCACATAAAACAACATCATTTTTTTTACATATCCCAAATGGCCACACGGCCTTCTGAGGATGATTTATTTTAATTATGAAGCCTGAAATAGTAAAGTTGACATTTGCATTGCTCTAACTATTTCAATTGATGGTACGCATCGGGGGGCGTCATAATTCAACCTCCCCCATCCCCATCTCCACCCCTCCCGCCTTGACAATGCAATAAACTTTTGCGATTCAGGCTCACACAGTTGGACGATTAATTTTGGAATTTGGCAAAATGTTGTTCCCTGACGCCCGGCACGTAGCAGCCTGCTCTTTGCGAATGGCGTCAGGGGATCTTCAATGCCCACTGTCAATCAGTTGTAACGTAGCTTGATTATGGCACCTGTATTACACACCCGCAGTGAAACATAAACTAAACTATTTTTTTCATTTTATTTTACCAGGTGAGGCCCACTGAGCTATATAGATAATTCTTCAAAAACGAACCGGGCCACAAATGATAGCTCAGTGGTTTATCACGTGGACGTGTATCACGTGACTTTACCGAAAGACCCAAAGAATATCAACGCTCGCGTGTTTCGTTAGGGTTGGAGTTGGCTACATGCCCCGAGTAAGCGGTGGAGCCATCGTTTTTCAAAACGTGCGTCCGGCGATGTGTGGTGCACTAGGTGGCACTGTCCCTGTAGCGATGCCGTGCAGGCGCGTGGATGCGCCGAGGCTTCCGTCGGGATAAAAAAAAAAGAAGCAGACAGTTTTCCAAATAAAACGACGTTAATATTTAGAAAGCTGGCCGTGCCTCGACAAATACATAACCGCATTGTTAAACAAAAGTGCACGCGCCCTGAGACAGAGAGAGCGAGAGAAGCTTGAATTACGTTGCACGGGGAGGGTCAGAGGTCATTTGTATAGCTGATGGCTGCCTGGGAGAAAGCGTTTTACAACCAATCCATGATGACACCGTAATGATAATGATCAACACTTGGGCGTATGCCACGGAGCCACTCAGTCCTGCTCCACGTTATCTCCCTAATTGGAGAAAAAGTGCAGAGAGCCGGAAGAGGGGTGACCAAGAGGCTCGTCACAGCCTTCAATGGGCGCTCTTACACTCTCATCACTGCCAACCGTGGGGTGTTTAGATTTGATTTGACCAATGCCTGTGGTCCAGCATCTCCGATTAGCACGGTTGGCAACGCACGGTGTGAAAGAAGTTCAACGTGCATATTACACACGCACACATCCACGTAATGATAGTCCAAGGGCCTGGACACGTTGATTCCTGCCAGAGAAATGTGGAATTTCCACGATGGGGTTGAGGCCAGGAATGAAGATCAGCACCGTGAGACGTGGTTCATTTTCGCGGGAACCCACATTACTCTTTACCCATAATGTTCCACGGCAACGCACAACGAGTTTGTGTGCCGGATTGGTTTGTTATTGTGTTGGAGTGCTCTTGCCAACAACATCTGGCAAATATTGCAGAAATTGTTTAACAAGCCTGCCTGCTGATGAGGCTGAGAATGTTGAAGCCAACCCAGTTTTCGGGATTAAAGAAAATGCTGCTTCATAACGTTGGTCTGCAAACTCAGTGGGCCGATGGACTAACAAATATGTTTTATTTATACGTGAAGGCACTGAACATAGTTTTTATTTTCTTATAAAGTCTTCAGTATAAACTTTTGTTATAGCCGAAGACATGTTCTGCATTCGGTTTGCTACGTTTGTCTCAGACCAAACTTGGACATATATCTCTCCGTGGGTCTATCAGCTGCGTAGAGTACTGCGATGAAGTTCAATGCAACAAAACAACCATATCTCCAGGCAAATACATTATTGTCACCCGAATACAAATGCCAATTCCCAGACTCTGTGGACCAAACACAGACGGATGTCAACCCCATTCTACTTGCACTGCTGGTCACGCACTCTGAAGCCGATTTAGCTACTGATGTAGAGTTGCTTTAATTCTATTACTGCAGGCCATTAAAACATTTGATTTGGCTACACCTCAAAGTGTGATTTCTCTCATCATCCGTTCTATTTCAACGTCTACAAGCAAACAGAAGGAGTCCTCTCCAATGCCTTGGCAAGCATGCGTCAGGTAAGATGTTATTAGCTGTAATTGCTAGCCGTACAGTATATCCGATCTATGCTGCCATAGGTTAACGATGGGCGCGCTGGACTTGCTATCCAGACGACGCCGGTTTGACTCCATCTCCCCGCGTAGCAGTTCAAACAGGGGCGGTTTCTTCATTAGGGCGATTGGGCGACGCACCACCAATGTCATTCAACCACAGAGTCAAGCTAGCCGTCACTGTGCCTCTGGATATAGTCCAATCAGCGTCATGCTACGTTCTGTGGAGTACCGCCTCTTTTTGGGCGATTTCCCTCCGGCTGAGAATCGCCCCGAGTGGTCCCATAGACTTACATTCAAAGATGTTTTTTTTCGAACGGGGGGCGCTGCAATGCATTCTCTATGGCTTCCGGGAGGGCTCGCACTAACGTGCTTACGTCATCATACGTGCTAACGTCATCATACGTAAGCACGTTTCATCCAACAAAATTATTTGTCGCCACCTAGTGGAATCTTTAATAAAAGAAACTTGAGTGGATTGTATTAATAGTGAGTATAGAAACAAACAAGATGTATTGTAAGAGTCACTTTATTTTTCATGAATATTAAAGAAGTGAAGTTGCCTTTACATGCTTACGCTGTTAATTTATCCTTTGCATGGGTGGACCTTATCCTTATCAATCATCCAGACATTTGCCCCCCCTGAGAGATTTTGCAGGAACCGCCACTGAGTTCAAACAATGGACAGGTTTCTTAACCTCACCCCAACACCCAACATATCCGCTGTCCACCCATCAGTATGAATGGGTTCGCCACAGTCGATTGCAAAGTGGCGTCTGGGCAACGTGGAAGAGTAGGCCAAATACCCTACAAAGGGGACTCTTTAGAGCTCCGTCTAGTAGACGGTCTTGTGCCAGCTTTCAACCATGAGTCACAAAACGCTTTCTTTTGGGGCGGTTATGTTGCTACGAGGTTGTCTCAATTAAATAATTTAGCAAGTAATTTTTGGGCAAATTTGGTAACATTTGACAGCAACATGTGACCTTTTGCTTTCAACAAAGTTGCTGAGCACGGACCCAAAGGTCGACGTTGGCAAGCGGCTCAGCAATAAACAGCGCTGTTGTTAACATCTCCTGTGGCTCAAACTGCGCGCATACATTTCAGATGAACACACCTGCAGTATAATCCAGGGCGGCCATGAGGCCTGAACTGGAAATTGTTGCAATAAGCGGCAAACGCGCCGCCACACTGCCATGCCGCTGCCACACACAGGCCGAGTTCACGCTCACAAAATATGTTTTGTGTGTTTTTGCGATGCATACTCGTTTAATCATAAATGTAATTGGCCATGGACACTGCTAGATGAGGACGTCCCCAAGCTGCTGGCGCCACCGCTCACGATCTTTCGATTTTAACCCACCCAACACCTGGCACAAGAACTAATTTCAAATCATCCATCTGTGTGGTGGATGAACACTCTGGAGCATTTCCATGTACATTCGTTGGCTACTTGAATCTACAATGTGATGTTTTTGTTACAGAGAGAAAAAAAAAATACGTAGATGAAGCGGAACATTTTACTGAAGCAAACAAACAAAACATTCTGTTAGGTTTTTTCGGTAAAGTCACGTAGGTAAAAATAAATAATAAAGTAATAGAAATAAAATAAATAAAATAATCAATCAGTAAATTTAGCTGTGACGGTCCCACCTGATGACGGAGACGTGTGTTGCCTCCAAAACCTCGTGATTTATAATTGTATTTATATTATTATTTCTATTATTTTATTATTTATTTCTACCTACGTGACTTTACCGAAAAAACCCTAAGAGTATGAATCATTGCAGTCACGAAAGCTTCAAATCTAAAACAAAACATTGAGGCGAATTTAAGCACAACAATTTAAATCCTCATGGAACACCCGCCATCGTGGGAATTGTATAACATTCTTTCTCGCATGTCATTTGCCGCTCACCCCGGCTGTGGCTGGAGAGATCATGCAGATGGCACGCGTCATTCTGACTTACAGACCAGCAGAGGGGCATTCCATTTGACTTATAGCACGGCGCTTGTAAACCAGAGGCCAGGTCAGAGACATGTTATTTCTCCCTGGAACTGTTATCGCTTTGCCCGCCATTTTGCAGTGGTCGTAGGATTCAAATAGATCTCTGCATTTTGTACGGTTCTGATGATTTAAAATATAAAAATATCAATGCCGAACGAGATTTAACATCATGGATCTTATCGCGTATAAGAGGACGTAACAATATTTTGAGATTACCAACAAATGCTGTCGAGTTTATTTTTTATGCCAGGGCTATATTTCTGCATAAGTGACTCATATATATATAAATTCACATGTGTTATCAACCATAAACACATTCCTGCGGAGGGAGCTGGTAGGAACGTTGGGTTGCTCGGTCAATGGCCAGGGTCAACGGCGGCGTGGTGTATTCCGCAAATATGCCCGACTGTGAGGGCGGGCACAAGCCGGCGTGAGTAGGTTAAACGTTGAGTTTTATAAGGGCACCACGGGGTGACCAGCCCCTCCTCACCCAGCCCCACCCCTCCCACCCAGCCCCTCCCCACCCAGCCCCTTCCCACCCTCCCCACCCAGCCCCTCCCTACCCTCCCCACCCAGCCCCTCCCCACCCTCCCCTCCTCACCCAGCCCCACCCTCCCCACCCAGCCCCTCCCCACCCAGCTCTCCCTGCACGACGGACACAATAATCCCCTGTGGGCTGGTGTAACCAGGAGGTTCCTACCAGTGTAAGCCATGTTCAATCCACGGCTGGATGTAGGCCTCCCCAAGCCGTCGCCATCCCTCGCGAACGTGCAAACTGCAATCTGCCCCGTTACATGTAACATGTTACACGTTACATGTTACATGGCGTGACTGAATCGGTTTGGTGGACGTGCTTACCTTACTTTACATGTATAGAGCGCCTTAGCTCAAGACTCCCAACCCCTGTCACGACGCCTGCTACCCCAACTCATCCTTAACCGCTGCCACCTGCCCTCCTTACTGTCACCATGGCTACACCAACACTTGTAATAACCCCATTCTTGTATTAAACCGCTATCGTCTGATGCACAATTAACATTTTTTTGTTAAGCGTCCAAGGCGCTGTATAAATCTACGTAAGGTGAGACGAGGCGCAGGGTCAGTGCGAGCGGTGACAAATAATCGGCAGATGGTACCCCGAGGGTCCCAGAAAGTCAGGGGAGGGACGGGAAGGAGTGAAGGGGGTGAGGGTGAGGAAGGGAATGGGAATGTACGTTGAACTTCTTTCGCACCGTGCGTAGCCAACCGTGCTAATCGGAGGTGCGGGAAATGTACAAGAGGTGAGGCTTTGGGAGAGGAACGAAAGGAGGTGAAGGATGGAGACTACTGAATGTACAAGGAAAGACCTCTTCGACGCGTTTCATTCCTTAGGTGCCACTTTAAATTTTCACCATTGGCGATCATCTCTTCTCGTGATATTTGTCCTTCTCAAGACCACTTTACGTTTTTCTCTCAAAGCTACGATTATGTCATTTGAATGTAGTCCAAAAATAAAAATCGTACCCATTGTACGCGTCTGAAAGAACATTCAGATATGTACAATGGTGTCATGTGCTTATTTTTAGAGACCCACTTTTTTCTTAGTGTTAAATCAGCATCGAAACGTTGTCGTCATTCTTAATGACAGCAACTTGACACGTGCAAATGAGGAACACATATATAAATAGTGAACGAGAAAGGAGAGATTTTTTTGTTATATTTATATACTTGACTGCAAAGCATTGAAGCCACAATGCTTTTCATTTCGCCAATCTGCTCACTGTCGCTGTTTTACCAGTGCATGCACGAGCCGTAGGGGCATGTGATTAAAATAACCATGTTATAATGTACCATCCGCGCGTGTACATTGGTTCAAAGAGTACATTTGATTTCATCTCGAGCACGCCCATCGCATTATTAATTCAGATCATTCGCTGGCATTCTTGTTGTTGTTGAAAAGTAATTAAATATTTTGTGAAAATATTTTTAGTAACGCAGCCTTCCCTAGCTCAATTCGGAACCTATTTTCACCAAAAATAAAATACTAAAATGCGATTTGAATTCACTCATATGCGGCTATCCGTTCAGACGTGTGTGTGTGTTGTGTGCGCTCCTCGGCAAGCGGCTGTCTCGCACAGAGATACACACAGATGCATATCGAGATACGTACGGAGATATACGCAGATACATACGCATAGAGATACAGAGATACGTCGCTGTGCGTGTGTGTGCTGCGTGCACGACTCTGCAGGTGGCTGTGTCGCGCGATTTTGCTTTGTGTGCCCCTTTTCATGGATCGCATCTACTACTACCGCCGCACAGAGCGAGGGAAACCTGAGCATGGAAGGAAATTCCCTTTTTGTTTTATCGAGGCATCCATAATAGAGGTTTTTTTGGGGGGTTAGATCGCGTGAATATATGAATGTATCGCTAAATCCGCCACCACCCGACACAGCCAACTCGTAAGGGTTGTCACGTAAACAGAACGTGAGAGATGCCCTGTCTGGGGGTGCGAGACATGGCCTGATATTTAGTTTGAAGGTAAATCATCGAAGCACAAATTAAGCATGGCCACGTAAGTACAACTACTTTGTGTAAGCAAACCGATGCATTGAAAAACATTTTTATTTTACGATCGAGAACAAAAGGCCTGCAAGGCTGCAGTTAAGGTTAAAAACCACTGCTTTAGAGACACAGCTTTTCACGTGCGTTCGTACCACCGCAATCAAACCGATGCTTTGTTTTACATTTCGAGGCCGGATTTTTTTGTTCCCAAACCAATTCGGATATTTGAATGGGTTATAGTTTTTTTGGGTTTGTGCAGACATTGGCAGCCAGGTTAAGGCCGCCGGCTCACCACACGTGCATGTTAGCCTGGTTTCATCGCACGTATATGTACCAAAAATGTTGAACTTTCTTCGCACCGTACATAGCCAACAGTGATGATAATCAGTGATGCGGCAGGAGGACAACAAACTAAACGCAAAAAGCTTTTGTTAAGAAATGCGTATTCAATAGAGATTTCAAAGCGCATTGCTCCAGTGGCTTGCGAATGCTCTCGTAGATTTCTAAAAGGTGGACAGAATGTAGATTCTGTAGAACGCAGGGTTTTGGCTGTGCTGGATCACTCCTCCGACCGCTGAGCCACCCCAGAACCTTAAAAAAATTATTTTAACATGATTTCAAATCAAAACACATGATGTGCAGTTTCAATATGTAAATTGATTTGAAACGTCTAATTCCATTTGCGGCATTATACATAACACGGAATTAAAACGAGAGGATTTGATTAACAATGTTGCTTATGTAAATATTGGTCTTCATTCCTGCCTGCAAATGAAGTGAGTGACATTTTTTTTGCAAAAAATACTTTCATTGTCTGGCACTAAACAGACACGTGCGAGTCAACTGCTACGAACCACTCCGCGTGCCGCATATTATATTGCGAAACTTTTTATGGACTTTTGGATACCGTGTGCTGTGTGGTCGAAATGTCCTATCCTTTGGCGCTTCGTCGCATTTATGTATTTATTCATTTATTTGCCAGCACAGAAGCTTTTGTTTGGAGGCTTATTCAAAAGTCTTGTGTAGAAAGTTTACCGAATTTTCTCGCTAGGCAAAAAAAAACAAATATGCTAAAATGTAAACGCAAAAAACGCACCGCGCGATCGGGCTCGCGAGTGCCTCACAAGTCGTGTGAGGAGGCACAAGCTGTGCTGGACTTGGAGGTACAGAATCAGGTTTTGCGGTTCTCAAATAAACGTGTGCGTCTGGGGGAGCTGGGGGGGAGGGAGGGGGGCAGCGAGCGGAGGGGGCTGAGTGGGGGGGGCGCCTCAGCCTGAAAGCTTAGCCCGCCTTCTAAATTCTTACAATAAAGTCACGAATGTTGGCGCAATATTTACATAGAGGATGAGCACTCGAGAATAATACGTGATAGACTAAAGCGGATCATGTCGTTGGGATCGAAGCCACGATCTCCTGCGTAGCAAGCGAGGAAGATGTCGTTTCGCCACCGTGATTGTGTCTTATGATCCAGAGTATACCATTGGAACCTCATTTGCCAGTAAAAATATGATAATTGTTTTTTTACACTTTTATCTGGCAACAAAACTGACACTTTTTTTACAAGGAGTCATGTTTGCATAGACCACAATACCTGCAGTCATAATGCAAACAAAAAACATAACTCTGATAATGTATGTACTGTCCTTGAAGTTGATTGGTCCACACCCGAGACAGCTTTCCTTAGAACCTAGTCTCACATGGTGTAGGACCAGATGCGCCTTTTGGCGTCTTTTGGCGTCTTTTGGCGTCATCTGGTCCAACACCATGTGAGACTAGGCTCTAAGGAAATCTGTCTCGGGTGTGGACCAATCAACTTCAAGGACAGTGCATACATTATCAGAGTTATGTTTTTTGTTTGCATTATGACTGCAGATATTGTGGTCTATGCAAACATGACTCCTTTTAAAAAAAGGTGTCGGTTTTGTTGCCAGATAAAAGGGTAAAAAACTATTATGATCCAGAGTATACTTTATTATATATAGGAATGGGGCGATGCCACAGCGGTTGATGCCTTGCACGACAAACCTGACAGGTTATTTTCCCCGCAATGACCATCGTGGTGAAATGTGGTCACACAGTCCTCACTACTGACGAGGCATGGGGAGGCCTTCATATCCAGCAGTGGATTGACAAAGGTCGAACATTGTCCATATCTATCTGACACACCGAGGCATCTAATTATGTTTCATGGTGTGTGTCATCAGAGCAAGCATCCGAGTATTTGTGATACTATAAAACCAAGGTTAAAGGAGCCTAACTAATTACAATATAACCCTTGGAATCACCACGGGGCATAATTAAGTCTTGCTTTAAGTTCCCCCTCTGGGTCTCGGACTTGATGTCCGTTTATAATATCCAATGTGAACATGAACAAAACGCAACTGCATTGGTAAAAAAATATATACACGACGAAATGTGTCCCACATATCTTCGGCTAATCTTAAATTACATTTTCTTGGTTCTTTCGGCAAAGTCACGTAGGAGGGAAGTAATAAAATAATAAAAATAAAACATAATAAAATAATTCTCACGACGTTTCGGCCACAACGCAAGCAGCCGTCCTCAGGTGAAGACCAGGTCTTTCGGGGAGACAGCGTCTGAAAGGACGGCTGCTTGCGTGCCCGCCCTCACAGTCGGGCATATTTGCGGAATACACCACGCCGCCGTTGACCCTGGCCATTAACCGAGCAACCCAACGTACGTACCAGCTCCCTCCGCAGGAATGTGTTGCTCTGTGATTTGCCGTAGGCATTTTGAGCACCCAATTAATCCTTGTCCTTACAAAACTTGTTGCTTCAAATAAATGTTAACACTTCGGAGAATTTGCAACAATACCACAATAAATCTGCTGCCTCCAGAAGATTCCAGGCAATGCGTTGACAATGATGGCGAACAAGTGGAGACTCTTTGACTTTTTGAACCTATTAAAATACATTTGTAATCATGTAACAGTGTATTATCCGTTCCGTTTCCATTCAAAACGATATTCCCATATAAGTGTTACACATGTTTTTGAAGCACCCTGTATGTACATAATGCTCAAACAACCTGTTACTCGAGAAGCGAAATGATGTTGAGCTAATTGCCCAAGGTGTAAATCCACTGTCCGTGTTGTACAACTCTGGAAAATGCTGATATTGGCCGTTGATTAAAAGGTGGCCCAGCAGATTGGGACATATCCAGAGGCTCCAAAACCAGTTGTGCTTAACAAGCCAATCTGGTGCAGCTGAAAGTTGCTCGAGTCTTGGCTCAGCCGATGCAAGCGCTGCAATTGATTCGTTAATAGCCTCCCATTTAATATAGATCAATTGCATTTGGCCCAGCACTTGGAAAGACTATGTGGGGAGGAGGGATGGGAGGGGAAACAAACAAGAGAAAGTTAAATCTTGATTAAAAGTTTTCGTGACTGCAGGAATTCATACTCTTTGAGTCTTTCGGTAAAGTCACGTAGATAGAAAAATAATAGATCACGACGTTTCGATCGCAACACAGGCAATCGTCTTCAGGTGAGAGAGAGAAAGCTACTGAAACAAGGTCTTATATGTGGAAGAGATACGTAGTTGACACGTTCGTCATCTGGCCACATGGCCCACTAGCACTGAACCAATTTCTCAACCACATCAATTCCATACACCCAGCCATCAAGTTCACCATGGACGTGGAAAGGAAGGCAAGTTATCATTCTTGGATGTTTTAATTGAAAAGAGACCAGATGGCTCATTGGGACACTCTGTCTACAGAAAAGCCACCCACACGGATGCCCGTCTAAAACCTGACTCCCACCACCATCCAGCCCAGAAAAATTCCCTCATCAAAACCCTGCACCATAGGGCCCGTTGCATCTCCGACCAGCACCACCTAGCCAGTGAACTGCAGCACGTACACCAAGCCCTCGGGATGAATGGATATTCGAACCACACAATCCGCAAAGCTGTCACCCCATCTTTGGGGAGAGAACCATCTGAGGGCCCAATCAAAACCATCACCTTGCCATACATAGCAGGGGTCACCAAAAATATTTCCAAAATCATGAACAAACACAAGATCCAGGTTCGATTCAACACAGTGCATAAAATTCGTGATCTGATCCCATCTGTGAAAGATGTGATCCCTGACATACCCCGATGTCTACAAACTAAGCTGTTCAACGCCACACAGCCAGCCGTGGCGATAACTCTCTGCAATCCACGCAGCGTCCACCACTGCCTCGGATTGGTTGAAGGACCTCAACATTCAACTCTGCACCTCCGATTACCACAGTTTGCTACGTAGGGCGCGAAAGAAGTTCAACATACGTACATACACAAACTGCCCTCCACCCCTCCTACCCCCCCCCCCAAATCCATACGAAAGAAGCAGGACTGGACTTGCAGTCCACGGCCCCAGCTTGCCAATCCAGAAGAAATCTATCCGCCTTCCATGCCACATTGAAGAGGCGCATTATCCACGGCACTCCGACACTGTCCAGCGCTTTCAACATCGCTGGGCTAATCTCGTCTACCCCAGCGGCTTTGCCCCTGCTGTGAAATCGTCATTAATCCTTAAGCAGCGAATACAATATCGTGTCGCCGAATACTTTTTAATCCACAAAATTCGTATGAGATGTTGAGCGGGCTCAAAATATGAACGCGACCACGATCTCTCCTGATGGAAACGGTCTCGGCTTTGGACCGACGATTACAAACGAACGGCCTGACGCTAACGCATCCATTGATGAGCCGGCAGTTTATTTTAAACACTCCAGTGATGATGACAGCTGAGAGCATGCTAGGCCTCTCTTGCGCATGACATCACATTTCATTATCTTCGTGCGCACAATAATAGCGGTCTACAGAATTAATTACAAGTCTGAGTGACGCTTAGCATATGCCAACCTTTTCTTATGAAATCATGGACGAATGTAAATAAATACCGATTTAAATTAACCTCCATTTAAGGTTATTAGTTATTACTCAATGTAAGTTTGCCACACACACACATATAACTGGCAGTTGTCACATAAACTTCATGTTTGTCAATGTAAATGGTGATATTCTACTTCGTAATTTATGACACAGCCGTTAAACCGTATACTTTTATTATTCCTTTAAGCAACCATGTGAATCATGCCAGTAAAAATTTATTGAATGAAAAAATATATATCTATTATGCTATTTTATGGGAGAGGTCATAAAATGTTGATGAGAAAGAAGCAAACTGGGCACTGGGACACACTTAATCTGAAATGTTATGCAACTGCTTGCGTGGTTCAAATGTGGAGATAAACAGTGCCAATGTTTATGCATTAAAGTTGCTGGCATCGATCATTGATATGTGTTGATTCATCATGAGTTTATTTTGGGCTAAACCATTGCGTAGGTTTCACGTAATTGTGTTTTTTTATTATGACTCTCCACCAACTTATTTTTACTCCGGGTTTTCCCTCCACTTATAGAAAAACGCGTTTAGATGATGTAACTGCGACACATTTCCACGTGATAAGCCCCTTCGTTGAGCTATCATTTGTGGGCAGGTCGCTTCTTTAAAAAAAGAGCTAATAGCTCATTGGGCTTTATCTGGTAAAAAAAATAAAATAAAAATAACTTCGTAATAAACATAGCCAATCAAACTAAAATTTCACGTGGGCAAACGTGCACATTTAGTTGTTTTTTCATAAAAAAAATGGAGGAACGTTGCAAAGCAAGCAACATTTTTGACCATGATGACGTTTGAGCTTGATTTGATTGGCTTTATCAGATGGTGGAAATATTTCGACGCCAAAAATGATATTTTGCCTCCATAATGATGTAACCGAAACGAAATTAACTACGAATCAAATTTGTCGTTGATGCCTAAGTACACAATTACTGATACCTATTGCTTTGCTCTGACAATATCTGTTTACCCATTTCAGCAACATTGTTGAGCAAAGTAGAACGTTTTCGAATTAGTAACGCTGCCACATGTACGACTTCATTTGCATTGTAGTGTTATGATTGGCTCTTTTTAAATCACAGCTGTTGTGTGTTCTTTGTCTCTCCCTGTGGGTATATGCATTTTTTGTGAACATTTTATTTATTCATAACTAAAGTCCCATGATACAATACACCCAATTTATAACATGGCAAAACTGTGTTTTTGTCGAAACCTTAAATATATAGTCTGATAATGCTGAATGTAATCTCCAGTGAGATGCCATGTAAAATTGTGACAATTCTGCTCGCTTTTTCAGCGGTCCAATGCGCTGAAAAGCCAAAATCAATTGGCATATTTGCCCACGTGACACTTTGATTTGATTGGCTCTGTCCGTGATGTTTGATATTTTTTTTGTACATTTCTCCAAATCCATATTGTGCAAACTATTGTTTCTCGAGGTAGGCCCCATGATTATGAATGTAATGAGAGATGACAAATCCTGCCAAACCCCACCGACATACCAATGTCAGATTCCTCCTCCAGCCAACTCTCTGTGGTATGAACATCATTCTATTAGTTTTTTCGGTAAAGTCGCGTAGGTAAAAAATGAAATTCAAATTAATAAAAATAAAATAATAATATATCACGACGTTTCGGAGGCAACACAAGTCTCCGTCATCAGGTGGGACCGTCACAGCCACATTTTCTGTATCAAGTGAGGCAGGGATTCCAAGATGCAAGTTCTTAAATACAAGTTAAGGGGGAGGAGAGGGGGGGGCTTATCAGAATGTGGTAGCCAATGAATGGAACGTATTGGGAGGGAGGGGGCGGGGCTAAAAGAGAGCACGAGGTGCACGTAGACGTGGACGTGTTTGTGCGCAAGTCCATGTATGAACATCAGTTGCTAAATTGTTTAATAATAATCATATTAATCAAAATCAAATGTATGAAAATTTATCTTTTGAATATTGTTGTTCCAAATGAATGACGACATAGAAGGATGTAAACGACTTATGGGTACTCTGGAGGACGGCACCACGGTGGTGAGATGTTAACTTCCTCGCCTGCTATACAGCAGGTCGTGAGTTCAAGCCCGGCCCTGACACTATATTTGGAGTTTGCATGTTTCCCCCGTGGTCGTGTGGGTTTTTCTCCGAATCCTCCGGTTGTTCCCTCTACGTTTAAAAACAACGTGCATTTAGAGTATTTGGCTGCTATATATTGCCAGGTGACAAGCCACTTTATTGAGCTATCATTTGTGGCCAGGTCGCTTCTGAAATAGAGCTACATAGCTCAGTGGGCCTTATCTCGTTTAAATTTAGTGTATTATTAAATATATAAGGTTTGCAGTGAAACAATTTTTTTAGCAAGATAGACTCTGTGTGATGGTGATATTGGGAGGGAGTTCCAAAGATGAAGGTATAATTTTGACTCATGTTAGAAGTTTGGAAAGTTTTAATGATATTGTACCGGTAAATTGTTGGTGATATTAACTCATATGTATTCAATGCGTAGAGAGCACAGCACTGGTTAAGAAGTCCCAACAGCGACTTTGTAACCTCAGAGGGCTGAGGAAATTTGGCTTTTCCCGCAACCTGTTCTCAGGGACTTTCACAGGTGCACCATTGAGAGCGTCACGACTGTCTGCACCACCGCCTGGTACGGTAACCGTACCGAACGGGCAGCCGGCAGAGCCTTCAGAGGGTGATGCGGTCCGCCCAGCGGCTCACAGGCGGCGTGCTGCCCACACCGAGAGTTCACGACACCACGAGGTGCATCGCGAAGGCCCCAAAAGATCAACGCCGATTCCAGCCACCCGGGCCCATGGCCTTCTCATTAGGAGACAATCCGAGAGGAAGCCCGGGCTACATCGGCATTGCGGCTACCACCAACCGCCTCAGGGACAGCTTATATACCCAGGCCATCCGGATGCTGAGCTGAGCAGAGCCCCGCGCAATCTCTGCCCAAGCCCCACCAACCCCTGTGTTTGCTCCCCACTACCCCCATTCACACCTCCTTTCCCCCCTGCCCCCCCCACAGACAGCACTAGACATTAACCAAACAAAAACATTTTTCATAACAAGATCATTTATAAAGTTCACCCGCAGGGGACCCTATTTCTGCTATGCACATGTCACTTTTATCATCTGCACAGTGATTTTACTTAGTTTTTCATACATTTTCATATATTTTAAAATATTTTTTTCTGCTGTTTACATTGGTGTTATTAATTTTCACAAGCTGAGAGGGAGAGTGGGCACAGGGACAAAGAATCTCACTGCCATGCACCTCATGTACGCATGGGTATCTGATCAATAAAGCTGACTTACTCTTACATGAAAGAGCAGAGTTTAGGATCCAATTTCGAGGTCGAAGGGAGTAGAAGCACGATCTCCGATTCTGCAGCCTGACGTTCAAACGTCCAGCGACTTTCACTCGAGTCCTCCCATCGCAGCCTCGGGCCTCCCTTTACTCCACCTGCCCTGCTACCGGTGTCTTCTCTCTCGCCCTTGGAATCAGAATCGGGATCTTTGATTTACCCCGGAGGAGGCACGGGGTCAGCGAGTTACATCATCAACAGCAACAACAAAATAGGTAAATACGAGAAGGGATAGAAGAGCAAGGCCCAGAAAAGTTAAGCAAGTCAATAAGAAACAGGACAAACTGATGAATACATCAATGTAGACGTAGCATGTGAGCACACATTGCACCGGTGCACACGTTCCTGCATGTTTGTCCAGACCAAATGTAAGCCTGGGCAAGGAATAGTCTTGGATCGTTCTTATTTCTGTGTTGATTCCTTACCTGAGCTTATATTTGATCTTGACAGACCCGCAAACAATGCATACACTATATTATTGGTTCTTTCGGTAAAGTCACGTAGAAGGGAAATAATAAAATAATATAAATATAAAACAAACAAAAAATCTCACGACGTTTCGACTGCAACACAAGCTATCATCATCAGGTGTGAAATCTACAATTTTTATTTTTAATTTTATTGCTGTGGATTTCACACCTGATGATGATTGCTTTTTTGCAGTCGAAACGTAGTGATAATTTTTATTGTATAATATTTATATTATTATATTATTTCCCTTCTACGTGACTTTACCGAAATAACCAAGAATATGAATCCCTGCAGTCTCGAAAGCTTTAAATCAAAATTTAATGCGTACACTAGTAAAATGCGTACTTCAATGCTAGATCTATATTTATGCATAAAACATTCACTTGCTTAACTCCTCTCTGTCTCACTCTTGTATGCTTTCTTGTCTATTGGTTGTTTTGCTGATGTAACTTGGCGAACCCGCATCTACTGGACATCTGTCAAAATTAACTTCACAGCTCATCGGATACCCTCCGGCATAAATTAAGATTCTGATCGTGAGCTCTTCGAAATGAACCTTGCTTTCGTCTCCCGTCGACGCATCCCCCAAGCCGGCTGAGCCTGACCGAACTCAACCGAGTCTGGAATATGCCGCCAAGGCTCCGATTGCTTTCCATCATTGGGCAATGTTTGCCAAACAATTAGGGGGCATATTTGAAATGCTCATATTTTAAGAGCGCGAGATGAGCCAAAATGCGTGCGGTGAGAAGTCATTAGGCACATGCGGCTAAGATGCGTGCCAATTACGGAGCCGCAGTACGTTTAGAATTTTTGCGCAGGTAATTGATACGGTGATTTAAGCACGTAATACAATCATCCAATGTCAAATGTGCGCAAATTAGCCTGTAGACAGTTTCGTGATCAGATAATGTAATACGCAAATAATAGCTTTAATATCTATTCTAGATTTGAAGCTTTCGTGACTGCAAGGATTCATACTCTTAGGTTTTTTCGGTAAAGTCACGTAGGTAAAAATAAATAAATAATAATAATAGAAATTAAATAATAAATCACGACGTTTCGGAGGCAACACAAATCTCCGTCATCAGGTGGGACCGTCACAGCTAGATTACTGTAGTAGGAGGGGGCTTTCGCGACCAATATCATCCATAATAGAGGTTTTTTTGGGGTTAGATGGTGTAAATATATAAATGTGTCGTTAAACCCGCCACCACCCGACACAGCCAACTAGTTAGGTTTGTCACGTAAACAGAACGTGGCCAATTCGTCACGAGTACAGCACTAGTGTATAGTGTAGTGTATAGTGTAGTGTATAGAGCAGTGTATAGTGCAGTGTGTAAGTGTAGTGTATAGTGTAGTGTATAGTAGTGTAGTGTATAGTAGTGTAGTGAATAGTAGTGAAGTGTATAGTAGTGTATAGTCGTGTAGTGTATAGTAGTGTATAGTGTACTGTATATAGTGCAGTGTATAGTGTAGTGTATAGTGTAGTATACTAGTACGGCACACTGGTTGTGTTGGAGAGCTAAGCTACAACATTTACAATCTGAGTACGACGTTTCGCCAGTAATTACGACTAGCTTCATCAGGCGACAGCCAGATTTTGTGGAGAAGTCCACCTGTTTCGTTCCTTATACAGAGGCGTGGATGTGGTGACCACGCTTCTGCGCTCTTGCACAATGTGGGGGGAGGGGGGTGGGATTAATTCTTATTTATTTAAACCTCCTGCACAATTTTCTTGCCTTGCAGCCGCTGTACTTCAGTTGCATTTGCGCGCACGTGACCGCGTGGATTGTATTGGTGTTATCTACTGATTGGGGTTATAAATCATTGCATTGCTGCCAACACCCTTCCACTAGCAGCCAAATACCATGGGTGGATATTTTTTTCTGCGTAGAATTTACGAGAGGCAGAGAGAAAAGACGAAACTATATCAAATATTCAATATAACATATTGACCTAATTCACATTTTTTTTTGCCGAATGCTCACTTTCATCCAATTTGTTTTTTGCCAACCACCAAAAAAAATCGAACCTGGCCCTCTGTGTGCATGAATCTAATAACACGTGGTGAAGGTGAAGGCGCAGCCCTGCAATTGCTCGTCCTTGCCACTGCTGGTAGAAGGGCCGCCACTAGGAGGAGTTCTAGAGAGCCCCTTGAGAGCAGCGGTTCTTAACCAGGGGGTACACGCCGCACCCCCAGGGGGTACGAGATGCCCTTTATGGGGGTGCGAGACATGGCCAGATATTTTTTTTTTACTGGTAGAAACCTCCTGGTTACACCAGCCCACAGGGGGTTATTGTGTCCGTCCGTCCGTCGTGCATCCAAAAATGGCAGGGGTGGGGCTGGGTGGAGAGGGGGGTGTGGGGAGAGGCTGGGTGGGGAGGGTGGGGAGGGGCTGGGTGGGGAGGGGAGGGTGGGGAGGGGCTGGGTGGGGAGGGTGGGGCTGGGTGGGGGGTGGGAGGGGTGGGGCTGGGTGGGGAGGGGCTGGTCATCCCGTGGTGCCCTTATAAAACTCAACGTTTAACCTACTCACGCCGGCTTGTGCCCGCCCTCACAATCGGCCATATTTGCCGAATACACCACGCCGCCGTTGACCCTGGCCATTGACCGAGCAACCCAACGTTCCTACCAGCTCCCTCCACAGGAATGTGTTTTTACACGGAAAATCATCGAAAACACAAATTTAGCACGGGAACGCAAGTGCAACTATTTTCTTTCATCGAACCAATGTATGTATTACCACTATATATATTTACTTCATGTATATTTATTTTAAATGATTGAGAACCAAAGGGGTGCAAGGCTGCAGTAAAGGTTTTGAACCACAGCTCTAGAGGTTATTTTTGGCCACCTCCTGCAAGCTGCCCAGGCTTATTACCTCGCCACACAAGACCTGTCCGATTCCTCGCTGCAGTGAGCCCATTAACCCTGCTGGCTGGACAGAGATGCGCGCAAGTTGATTAACTTGCAACATTGTTTCAACCGCCATGTGCCGGGGGAGGGTTGATTGAATTGGCAGCCACTGGAATGTTGGTCCAGTGTGATAACCGTTACACCACAGCAGCGTTCAAATTATGTTGTTTGCAACATTTTCGCCGTTAAAATAAAGTGCTCTATATTGTGTTGTGCGCGCAACGTGAAGCAGTCTGGTTGATTGAGGATAGTGTTTCACTCCGGTGAGTCGCTCACTCGCGGTTGCCTCCTTATCATTCCTTTATCGCTACTACCATGGTCACTGTTCTTAAATAATTCATTCCTCCACCCAGGTTGACGACTCGGCCCACCACACTGACCGCTTCGTCTCAGCCACCACGCAGCATTCAGTCACCACCACACTGCAGGTCACAACAACACGCTCATTCACCCACCCACTCACTCACCCACCTACTCACTCACTTACCCACTGACTCACCCACTCATCACTCATCCACTCACTCACCCACCCACTCACCCACCCACTCACCCACTCGCTCACTCACCCACCTACTCACTCACTTACCCACTGACTCACCCACTCATCACTCATCCACTCACCCACCCACTCACCCACTTACTCACTCACTCATCCACACACCCACCATTCACTCACCCACTCACTCACTCACCCACTCACTTACCCACTCACTCACCCACTCACTTACCCACTCATTCATCCACTCACTCGCTCATCCAGACACCCACCACTCACTCACCCACTAACTCACTCACTCACCCACTCACTTACCCACTCACTCACCCACTCACTTACCCACTCATTCATCCACTCACTCGCTCATTCACTCACTCACCCACTCACTCATCCACTCACCCACTCACTCATCCACACACTCACTTAACTACTCACTCACCCACTCACTCACTAACTCACCCATTAACTCATCAACTCACCCGCTCACTGACCCACCCGCTCACTCGCCCACTCAATCACTCACCCACTCACAAACTCACCCACTAACCCACCCACTCACTCATCCACTCACTCACCCATCCACTCACTCACCCACTTACCCATTTACCCACCCACCCGCCCACTCACTCATCCACTCACTCAAACACTCACTCACTCACTCACCCACCCACTCACTCACTTACCCACTCACTCACCCACTCACCATACTACAGGTCTGTCCTCACACTGCTCGACAATGGAATTCCATATAATCGTCTCTTATCCCAATTTCTTATTGTATTCCCACTTAAGAAACGAGGCACTAACGCGTTTTATTGTAAGGATAATAGTGCTCTTTGTTGCTGGCTGCTTGGCATTTTGAGCCTACTGTTTAGTTAGCAACCCTGATTTTACCAAATGTGTGGGGAATTGTTGGCCGTAATTTATGTTGCCCATGTACATAGTGGTCACCCACCCAAGCTCTATCCAGACTAATCCATTACTACCGAGGCCTGGCGAGATATTCCTCATTCGAGGTGACGTGGTCATAGAAATGGCTTGATATGCTTTATTTATTTACTTAAACGTTTTAAAAAATGCTCATTTCCACTTGTGCAGCAGGCGTAGACGATTTAAAGGGACCACTTTGCTTGTGCATGATGGTAATGATAATAAAACAAAGTGCTCTCTTAAAATGTATTTGAAAGTTTCTGTCAAGGAAAAGTGAGTATTTGTAGGTCTGAATTAAGGGTAAGATTTTGCGTCAGCGTGTAATTAGTGGCATGGGTAGTTCAGGGGAGCAAGAATGGACATCTCGGGCAAAACGGTGAGATGTGCTTTGAAAAGGCTGCATTTAAAGATTTTTTAAGTCAAAATGAAAAAAACAAAATCCAATTATGGCCTCTTGCAACAGGTCAGGGCAGACCCTTACCGGTCTAATTATCCAGAGAAACCTCTCTCCGAGCTAATTCATAGCTGCACATTCCAAATCAGAGTGCCATATTGACATTATTAAGGGTAGTAGTAGTATTATTATTATTGAGGGCACTAGTATGTAAATATTCGAAAGGTGTTTATAGAGCGAATTCCAAATAACTCGTTTATCGCCACTGCGGTTCAGCGATTGTCGCCCATTGACCCTCGTCATGTGCAGCACATGTGACTGCCGATATCAGCGATTGTCAGCGGATGTAATGAGGAATGAATAAAAATAATATCCACCGTTAGTCTCATTGCTTTAACTTCGATGTGCACTTCGGAATGCCTGCGTCTGTATATTGCACTAATTGGGGTGAAGTTCAGAACCTACAGATGTACATTTATAGTTCTTTAGTGCAATAAAGAATTGTTCTGTGTATACGATATGTGTGTGTGTGTTTTAACACATTTAGCGCTGGCACGCTTTAACGTTAATCCGTTGTACGGTATTCTGAACTGGCCAGATTCACAACATCAATGTCGATAATGTATTGCATTGGGAATCACACAAATTCACCGCACTTGGCACATTTTATGCAATCTCTTTGTACAATCAGGCGTGGATCATTATTGCTGTAAATCTGAGATAAGAGAAGAAAACAAACCCCAACAACCTTGCGATATGAATTAGGAATCAATTTTGCTCATTACCTAAATTCTCTCAAAACCCCTCATCCTCAATAAATAAAACTCCAAATCGCGTGACTCGGAACGCATTTAGATTTCTTTTGTGTGATTTGTATTCATTTATCTTGACTTGTTCATCTTCGTGCGGATCCGTTGCCTTGCACTGGTGTGTAATTATTGTTGCCTCTGGATTAGAAGACACGCGGTCTCCCCTGGCAGAGGTGTTGTGGCATTTATGGCATTGGCCACGATGATATCTTGATTACATAATGTATAGTCTTCAAGGATGATCTTGTGTGTGTATATATAGGAAGAGTATAATGCGTGTAATGATAGCAGAGTTGTAAAGAGAATATAATGTGATTTCACATTTTGCTGTAAATATGAATCGCTAAGCGTCAAATAAATTGGGTGCTGTTGTGGCGTTATGGTTAGCACACCGGACATGTAATCCAGAGGTCACCGGTTCATTCTACTGGTGTAGCAGTTTAAACAATGGGGCACTTCTGTCTACTCAGCAGTGAAAATGGGGTTCACCACGCTCTATAATCGGCAGGTC
Organism: Lampetra fluviatilis; assembly: GCF_964198595.1. NCBI lineage: Eukaryota > Metazoa > Chordata > Hyperoartia > Petromyzontiformes > Petromyzontidae > Lampetra > Lampetra fluviatilis. The sequence goes on from NC_136314.1 coordinate 850,207, forward strand.
GCCTAACACCCAATTCTTACAAGACGTCTGCCCAACGTGGAAGAATAGGTCATATAAACAATATTTAGATATATAAGCATTCCATCCTTCCACGATGGTTTTTCACAGGGCCGTCTGTTTAAATCAGGAAAATGGGAAACAAGTAGGAAGTAACCGGGGAGAGAGAGACTCACGAGACGAGATAGAGAACGAGAGAGTGGAGTATTTGTTAAGCGGGCGGTGGTCTCTTTATCTGGGCCTTAGGAATCTCCATCCACTGCGAGTCCGTGGGCCTGCAGAATCCGGGCGTCGTGCAGACAAAAGCCCCGATGGTCACCCCAGATGCTAAGCTTGGAGCGCCCTGACTCTGAGCAGGGGCAGAGATGATAATTGGTTTTTTACCCTTCTATCTGGCAACAAAACTGACACCTTTTTTTACAAGGAGTCGTGTATGCATAGACCACAATACCTGCAGTCATAATGCAAACAAAAAACATAACTCTGATAATGTGCACTGTCCTTGAAGTTGATTGGTCCACACCCGAGACAGCTTTCCTTAGAGCCTAGTCTCACATGGGTTGGACCAGATGACGCCAAAAGGCGCACAACTCAAAGACAATGCACCGTCACAGTGTAATGCGGGCGTAAATGGGCGGGTCGGATGTGACGATCCGAGAGGGAGGAGTCAGGGTCACGTGGGGGGAGATGGTATAGCGTGGAGACAGGAAGACAGCTGGGTCAATCGGGGGAGTGAAGAGTGGGGACCAGGTTGGGTGGTCGCCGTGCCTCAGCCTGGTGGCTGAGGGGCTCATGACGGCGCCAGCCAGCGGGTGGAAGAGAGAGTTGGGGATCGAGACAGAGAGTGGCGAGATCGCCACAGAGGCCACGCAGGGCTGAGGTTGGAGAGTGGCGAGATCGCCACAGAGGCCACGCAGGGCGAACGTTAGAGAGTGGCGAGATCGCCACAGAGGCCACGCAGGGCTGAGGTTGGGGAGTGGCGAGATCGCCACACACGGTAAGACTCGGCACCGCCAGCCAGCGGTGACCGAGCACGGAGGAACGGGGAGCAGCGGTGGAGCTGCTGTGAGAGCAGCCGGAGGACTGCACAAGGGGGACCTGCAGCGGAGCTGCAGGAGCGCGAAAGGCTACGGGAGCGAAGGAAGAGGTCGAGCTGCCAAGCGGGGGAGACTCTGAGCGAGGGCCGTGTGGGAAAGTGTAAGAACCCAAATAAAGGACAACGGAGACAGACCCATGATCGAGTCCTCTATTACACTGGTGTCAGAAGTGAAACGGCATGTCAAAACAGCTCAGAAGAAAGAATATTCCTGCGCCATCATCTGCTACATCATCCGACTTACGATTGAGACAGATTGCGGCGCAGCTGGAGACCTTGAAAATCGTGCTGGCGCAACTGTGTGAGCTCACCACGCCGAGGACGGCGGTGGGGAGAGCCGATGGTGGTCTGCAGGCCGCCGCCTTGCCTGCGCTGCCAGCGCCATCTGCCACGCGGCACGAAGACGCCATCTTGGGCGTGGCAGGGGAGAAACGGCGGGAAGCCGCCATCTTGTCTTCACCGCGGCGGGAAGACGCCGCCATCTTCAACATCGCGGCGGAGAGGCAGCCTTGCGCTGCCATCTGGAGGTGCCGCGGGGTGAGCAGCCTGCTGTGAGCTGCTGTTTTGCGAGGAGGAGCTGCGAGGAGAGGACGACGACGCTGCAGCTGCTGGGGCGGGAGCTCTCCCATCCTGGCTCGGGTGCCAGACAACGGAGCAGTCAAGTCGCCGAACGAGTTCTGCGAGGCGTCTCAAGTTGCCACCCTGCCGTCCTCTGCTTGCTGCAGCCCCGGGCGAGTCGTAACGATACGCACCCGGCCTTAACACACACCTCACCCATCTTTCGAGGGCGGGGGGCGATTTTTCTCATGTCTCGAGCGTGCGGAGCGCGGTTCGGATTGTGTGTCTGTGTGTGTGTTGACGATGGACGCGCTATCTGCTTGTTGCTGAGTGTCAAATAGTGTGTGTGCGCTGCGGTGTGGAGTTGTTATCTTGATGGCGAAGTTAATTATTAACTTGGGAGCGTCGGGTATCCTGCGCTGTACCATCTCGTGGGTTACCGTGTGCGATGGGCTTAATTGAAAAATATTTTTTTTTGGTGTATTGTGCTGCGAGGTGCTATGTGCGATGTGGTTGTTTGCAAGAGAGAGAATATTTGTGTTGTTGCTGCAAAGTTACGAAGGGATTAATGGTGTGTTGGTTGCCTGCAGATCTGCTTGCTATTGTGCTTAAATGTACGCGTGTGATCGCGATATGCTGACTGCATGTGCTGTTACACCGTTCTGTATGGTTATGGGGTGCGATGCATTGGTTGTCTATTGGGGTTGGGATTGTTATTAATTGTGCGTACCTGTTTGGAAATTGGTAACAAATTCGAGGGGGACCCAAAAATTTGGTTGTATGGGTGTTGTGCACACGAGATTGCGTGTATATTATAGGTAATTGAGCTTTTTGAAAATGAGGGTGCGCGATTACGCCGTTGTGGGTGGCTCAGATGTTAAGGGTGATGGGACCGTAAATTGGCGCCAAGTGGCGTCGCTCATTCGGTTGATTGCATGCAGCCAGGAGTTGCTTTGCGGGTTGGTGTGTGTAACCAATGTGTTTTGGTAAAATATTGGTTAAAAATTCCCCGATATGACTGCTGTGCGCAGCAAGCTGGGGCTGTGCGTCTATCGTTGGTGGGGTTGTTACAACGTGACGGGGGATGCGTCTTGTGACCCCCAGCAAAGGGCAGCTGGGGTGCACGCATGGAGAAAACTGGCCACGTGTTCGCACGTTGGGCCGCCATTTTGCGCGCACGCGGGGTATGGCGACATTGCGCTTTGCGCAAAGGGCCGCCATTTTTAGTGCGCGCGAGATATTGCGAGAACGCGCTTGGCGAAGGGGGCCGCCATTTTGAGCGCGGGGGAAAACCTCGGTTGGGCAAATATTCCATCTGTTATGCCTGCCATTGTTGATTGGGTGATGCACGAGTTGTGGTCACATCGGCCTATGGCTGATGGCTGACCTGACAGCCCGGAGGCGAAACCTCCGTGGTATGTCTCAAACTAATGGGCCGTGTGCTCATATGGCTCGGGGAGTCATGGTTCAGTTGTGCGGTGGCAGACTGAACCTGGTGTGCCGGGGGCTCACGGGATTTGGGTTGGGGCGTTATTGTCTCTATAAGAGAACATTACCCCGTGGGGGGGTCGTTGGTGTCTGGCCTTGTCGAGGGATTGATCTTCCCTTGGCTATAAAGCGTTAGACTATAAGAGGCTGGTGTGTGTCCATCGCTGATGGGATAGTAAGGGAGGAGCATGGCCGAGTTGCTGCTCATCCCCGAAATTGCACTAGCCGAGAGTATGATCAGTGGATGTTGCTGTGGTTTGACGACCACGGTGAGGGTTAGGGCGAGTTATACGTTACCGCTGGGGAGCGTGGCTCTCTCCACGCGAGGGTGTGCGACTGGGGGTTTTGTTGAGAGTGACCATGGGTACATGCTGTGTACGTGTGATGTCTGTGCTGGTCCTCAAGGGAGGACTGCTGGTGGGCAAGAGCAGGAATGTTTTGTTGTTGTTGTCACGTGTAAATAATATTGTTGTTAAAATGTAAATACTGGGGCATCCATCGCGTTTATTTGGGTAATTATTGGGGTTTTCTTAAGCGGGCCGGAATTACATCATCTCCACTACCCTGGGGCCGGGTGGCTGTCGTGTACGACATGCGGATGTGCGTTGTTGTGCTGTGCCTCAGGGGATTGGATTCTCCTTCTCGTCACAGATCTTCGGCGCCTGCCACACTGGGTGCTACCTGGTGTGCTAGCTGGATGAGGACTTAAAGGAGCAATTGAGCGCCCGTTCGTCATTCTGCTCTGCCACTTGCTCTTTGATGTTGGACTTGAGCCGAGCGGATGGAACAACAACATGGACACGCTCTAAGACACCACATTTCTGGGTTGTGCCCGTGTGCCATTCTTGCGTGTCGGTTGCCGTTGTTGTGCTTTGTGCTATTATTATTCTTGTTGTTCTGTTCCGGTTCCTGATCCCTCCCCTTTCGTTACTTGTGTTGTTGTTATAATCTCCGTTGTGTCTGAGGGACTCCTGATTGTGATGCCTTCGCCCGCATTATTTTGTTCTGTTTCAGCCGAGGACGGCTGGAATTTTCTCTACGGGGGAGGGTGGTGTAATGCGGGCGTAAATGGGCGGGTCGGATGTGACGATCCGAGAGGGAGGAGTCAGGGTCACGTGGGGGGAGATGGTATAGCGGGGAGACAGGAAGACATCTGGGTCAGTCGGGGGAGTGAAGAGTGGGGACCAGGTTGGGTGGTCGCCGTGCCTCAGCCTGGTGGCTGAGGGGCTCATGACGGCGCCAGCCAGCGGGTGGAAGAGAGAGTTGGGGATAGAGACAGAGAGTGGCGAGATCGCCACAGAGGCCACGCAGGGCTGAGGTTGGAGAGTGGCGAGATCGCCACAGAGGCCACGCAGGGCGAACGTTAGAGAGTGGCGAGATCGCCACAGAGGCCACGCAGGGCTGAGGTTGGGGAGTGGCGAGATCGCCACACACGGTAAGACACGGCACCGCCAGCCAGCGGTGACCGAGCACGGAGGAACGGGGAGCAGCGGTGGAGCTGCTGTGAGAGCAGCCGGAGGACTGCACAAGGGGGACCTGCAGCGGAGCTGCAGGAGCGCGAAAGGCTACGGGAGCGAAGGCAGAGGTCGAGCTGCCAAGCGGGGGAGACTCTGAGCGAGGGCCGTGTGGGAAAAGTGTAAGAACCCAAATAAAGGACAACGGAGACAGACCCAGGATCGAGTCCTTTATTACAACAGTATAAGAGCTCGGGTAAGCATTTACACCATTGGAACCTCATTTGCCAGTCAAAAATATGATAATTGGTGTTTTACCCTTCTATCTGGCAACAAAACTGACAACTTTTTTACAAGGAGTCGTGTTTGCATAGACCACAATACCTGCAGTCATAATGCAAACAAAACACACAGGGGCAGAGATCTCAGTGCAGTGCGTGGCTGCGTAGTGGAGTGTGTGGTTGAATCAACTCCTGGATGTATTGCGGAGCAGCTCATTGCAAGCCTTGAACGTGAATAGGAGAATCCTCAACTAAACGCGGGACTTGAACTGGAAGCCAACGTAGAGAGGGAAGTACAGGTGAGGTATGGTACTGGAGAGGGGTGTGAGTGAGCATCCTGACGGGCACGTTTTGGACGGACTGCAGGCTGCTACTAAGCCGGTTACTAGGGGCTCCAGTAGAACAAGGCAAATAGAGAGGCTCTAAAACTCCTTCCATTAGAGGCCCTTCTTCCAGCACGAGCAGGCAATTGCCTTATTCTAAAAAAAATAATGCGAGCAACATGAGCCAACTTGAACTATTTGTCATCGAGTGAGAATGTAATTGAAGCAGTTGCAATCACCATTGATGCACGTGAAATGGATGCCAAAAAAATAAATATGCAATGCTTGCATTATGAGTGCGTGTCGTGAAATTGCTAGACCGTGGTGTAAAGTGTAACGAATGTTTAAATCACACTTGCGTTGAATGGGATGTTTTATGCGACTCCTTCCCTTAATGATAACAAGACATCGGCAAAAAACATTGACGACTGCTGTGCAGGAATCGGAGACAAGAGAGGAAATATTTTGCCGTTTTTACGAAAGCTCAACGGTGTGAACTGTGAGATGCAGCTTAATGTCGAGGCTCTGAAGCAACATCTAACGCCAGCAATCACCGGCCAATGCCATAAAGCTCACGTGTCATGGTAACACCCACGTATGATGATTGAGACCGGTCGTTTCAGTTCATGGGTGGTTGGTGCCCTGTGATTCCGAGCGCCCCTTAGCTCCTCATTAACGCCACCCAGCCGCCACCGTCACTGCGGGCCCGGTTCCGTGCTTTAAGTGCGGCATTGGGCCATACTTCATCACTCTGGTCAGTTGCAGGGTTTGATTAAGGCGAGCACATCTTTTTTTTGTCTCGCCTATCCAATGCAGCCGCTCAGGTCGACGAGGTTAGGCAAAGCCAACTGCGGCTCAGCAAGGCAAAGTGCTCCGTCGTGTCCATGCTCCTTAAATTGCTCCCCCATCTCCATCCCCCCCCACCACCACCTCCACCACCACCAGATTAAAAAAAGAGAAAAAAAATCCAGGCTGACCTTACAAAAAATGCATTCATCACGCCTCGGTGCCAAATCCATACCGAAACCCTTTCAGTTGTGCCGAGTTTACGAGCCCGCTGTAAATTATTGTGCATTTCCATCAATGCATCATCAATACTCGCCGCCAGGGCTCAGCTCAATAACGCACGGTTACCTTTATAATGCGTGCGTGCGCGTGCGTGCGCGCGTGCGTTCTAACGCAACCAAGGTGAGTGGGGGATGGGGGTCCAACAAGGCTACTCCCTTTTACGCAGACTGTCGCTGTCACCTCTGCAATCGGTGCGCCAGGGTCAGTGATCCGCGGTTGATGCGCCGCTTCCCTAGGGTGGTGGACGTGGGAAGGGGTGGGGGGTGGGGGTACCCCCACGTCTGTAATGGCTTCTGAGCACCGTGACGGCTAGGCTCCGTAGGGAGCGGTCGTGCGTCGAGGCGCCGTGTGATGCCATCAGAGGTAGGCCGTGGAATTGTTTGCCGCCGAGTTTGTCTTAAGCCGGGACCTGGGATAGATGCGTATGGGTTTTTTTCAGAGCGCCCCACACTTCTCTCCCTACCCACCACCCACCCCTCCTCCCTTTACTGTCAATCAGCCAGCCAGGAGCAACGCAGCGGTGAAGACAGCGCGTGGATCACCATGGGGAAGGGAGTGAGTTTAATTCCCAGTAAGTGGTCCGTTCAAGCCGTTGCATCCTTCCAGTGTTGATCAATGAGCGGCCACCTTTGCCAGGAACGGCATAGCGTCTGTGCCATCGTCACGTGACGGCCAATTAAATGGAGCCTACATTTCGATGTAAAGCTTCTTTCGTGACTGCAGGGATTCATCTTCTTGGTTCTTTCGGTAAAGTCACGTGACTTTACCGAAAGAACCAAGAAGATAGATGGAGCCTGGTAAGCGCTCTGGGCCCTTTCCTGCCGAAAAAAATAATGAATATCAATCTCACTTTATTTTGTGTTAACCAGGTGAGTAGTGGAGAGATCGAGATGAGTGTCATTTTCAATAGTAATGGTCACCGACATAAAGGTAACACGAAATAAAAGGTATACATTGAAGCAAATATTCATCAGTGGCAGTCGCTATAGGCATGGCTGTGAATGTTGGACAATCAAGAAGACCGCCGAGGCACACATGGACCCCTTTGAAATGATAGGACTGGGGCGGATATTACTACGCGTAATCGTTGACTGAAAATAACACGAACGTATGGGTTCTGGATAGAGCTGGCGTTGAAAGAAAACTGTTAGAGGTGATACAATCTTAGCCGACTATGGTCATGCCGTGAGAAAGAAAAAAACATTACTTGTTTGGAAAAGCAGATTATTATGCAAGGCACAAGACCCGGTTCACGTGCGCGAGGAAGACCAAAGGATGACAATGGGTGGATACCATCAAAGCGCGGACGAGGCTCAAGCTGGAGCAGTGGTGGGAACTCGACTGGAATGTGGAGTTTCCACCACTGCCGTGCAGTTGTATGCAGGAGATAAAAGCCACACTCCACTATCGTTTTAGCAGGGATCAGCGATTTGTCAGATGGAATAAAAAAAAATCTAAAATATCCTCGCTGGATGAGTCGAGCATAATAGGACCTGTATTGTTAAGCCCCCACATTGCCATGGATACGAGGAGGTAATACTTTATTTAATGTATTGCGCGTGCAACTATGCATGTAACGGAGCGGTGGTGGAATGGTTAGCGCTACGCTGCGCTACAAACCCGGCGACTCGAGTTCGATTCCTGCTCACGGCCACCAACACCATCAGTGACAATTATCTGAACCGGTCCCGGGCCTCTCCTAGGTCGACTCAGCTTCAAATGAGTACCCGTGCGGTTTGTAAACATCGCCACTGGGGAGACAAAGGCGGTCGGGCGTGGTGCTGGCCACCCACCCCCTGGAGTGCCGTGCGGTCCTTCATAGGTGCTCGCTAACAGCACTTGCCCCTTCAGTCTGTTAAGGCTATACGGGGGATCTTTGTCTGTTTTAAAACAACGTACGCACAGACGCACTTTAGAGCACATTGCTTTGCCAAAGAATATGCGCATGCTGCACATTGCCAGGAGGTGCTTTTAATTCGAAACATTCACCGACATGAGGATCCAACTGAGAACCAATTGCCGTTGTTCGGTAGCTCCCGCGAGGCTAATTGGGAGGTGTTCTGCCCGATATCAAAACTGTCCGTGCGTAAGATATCTGCATTGTGGGGTAAGACGTGTTTGCGGAGTAGAAATTGTGAAGTAAATAAAACCCGATGCTTATCCACTTTTTTGTGCAATTGAATTTTTATTTTCATTTGAAATGTATACTGGGATTTAATTACGTTTTTAACTCTTAGTTTTTTTAAAGGGATCTGTTGAGTAATGTTAAGGGTCTCTTTAACAATTGATTTAATAAATTAGAGTACAGTTGATGTCAAAATGGGTAGAGGTGCGGCCCGGCCATGTTTTGGCTCACGCCACTGCTGACGGAAGGGCCTCCACTCGAGTGTATTTGGCCTACTCTTCCACGCTGGACACAAGTGTACGATACTCAGCGAGGCTTTGCTGTGGGAGTACCCAAACGTTAGCCCACCGCACACAACCTCCCCGATGATCGTCTCGCTGCGGTGTCCACATCGACACTGCCAGGTGGACAGAGACGCACGGGACGAACTCAGAAACTGGCTTCCCATTGTTTCAACAGGCCACGCCGTGGAGATGGAATCTAACCGCTGGATTGCGAGTCCACACAATGTGCTCGTGGATGAGCAAACAATTATTTAATGCACGTAATGCTTTCACACACACACACATCCGCCACGCAACGGTAACGAATGGAAACTAACAACAAATATATTCACAAACAACATAGACATCACTCACGAACGCCACGGCGTGGCTGGCATTTCAATAATTCGTCTGCGTTTCATTTGCGACATTTGTGTATATTGCTCGCGTCTGCGATGTGTCACACGGGCACAAATTGGTAGCATCGCATTCGGGCAGTGGACAGAGAGAGAGAGCAATTGAAAGGGGGAACGTTAATACAAGCAGCGTCGTCAGCGGTGCGATGGGATGGCGAGTGTGAATAAAAGTCGCGAATTTAAAAAAATTGGTGGAAATATACGTGGTCTTGCGACGCACTACACGGCACGCGCGCACGTGTGTGTGCATGCGGTAGTGTGGCGATTAACGCGCTGCGCTACAAACCTCACGGCCCGAGTTTGATTCCCGTCCACGGCTAACGATACCAGTGGCGATTATCTGAACCGGCCTCCCCTAGGTCGACTCAGCCTCAAATGAGTACCTGGTGCAGTGTGTAAACATCGCCACTGGGGGAGACAAAGGCGCTCGGGCGTGGTGCTGGCCACCCACCCCCTCGTGTGCCGTGCCGGCCTTCATAGGTGCTTGCTAACAGCACTTGCCCCAACAGTCTAGTAAGCCTACACGGGGAACCTTTGTCTTTGTAGCGGTTAGCGCGCTGCGATACAAACCTCGCCACCCGAGTTCGATTCCCGCCCGAGGCTGACGACACCAGTGACGATTATCTGAACCGGTCCTGGGCCTCCCCTAGGTCGACTCAGCCTCAAGTGAGTACTTGGTGCGGTATGTAAACATCGCCACGAGGGGAGACAAAGGCGTTCGGGCGTGTTGCTGGCCACCCAGCGCCTCGTGTACCGTGCCGGCCTTCATAGGTGCTTCACGCTAACAGCACTTGCCCCAGCAGTCTGCTGAGGCTACTCAGGGGGTCTTTGTCTTTGTTGTCTACCCAGCTGCGATGGTACGTCACCTGTGAACACGGCTATATTTAGTTCCTACCTTGCTGAGATTTGTAAAATTGCGATCGATACAAAGCCCTCCAACTCTCAAGCTCCGGGCCTACATCAGCGTGTTGTCGATATTGATTCCATCTGTCAATGCCGTGGACGAAATTTACTGAAATTGGCGGCTACTGTCTCTGCGGTCCTCGTGTGCTGCGGCTTTGGGGAGCTTTGCGAGCGACTTTTTTTCGCTCCTCACAATCGCGGGTGACGAAGGAGGAATTATATTTATTGTGCCACTCGAGATGACACGAGAGAGGTCGCGGCTTTGGAGTCTTAAAGGGCGTGCATTCAGCTTGTGCCACGCCCGAGCACGTGTCTGGTACAGAACGTGACCACGTTTTGTCGTTCTTTGCTGACGATCACCATCACCATCTACTGCTGGATGGAGGTCTTTCCTAGCCACCTCTCGCCATCACGGGGAAGAAAGAATCCACCAAGAACCTGCGCATGAACTGATTTCATCGCTCCATCGCTGGTGGCTGACCTCTTCCCGGTGTTATCTATCGCCACTCCATGATTGTTCTAGACCAGCAGTCCCCAACCTTTTTGGCACCAGGGACCGGTTTCGTGGAAGACCATTTTTTCACGGACCGGGGGGGGGGGGGGAGTTCATCATTGGGTCGTTCCCCCTTTTCAAAGAAGCTCTCCAGCGACGTTTGTTTTTTTACTCCTTGTGGCTACTAGGGGTTAGAGCTTGTGGGCTTAGCAACACTGTGACTGAGACGAGTGCGCAATGCGGGAAAGAGGCGCGGACGGAAGTGGTGAATAATAAAACAATGGGGGCGGGTTCCACGCGCGGACTCACCGCTCTCACCTGCTGCTGCTGTGCGGCCCGGTTCCTAACAGGACACGGACCGGTACCGGTCCGCGGCCCGGGGGTCGGGGACCGGTGTTCTTAGACCATCGGCCATTATTCGTTCTGGTGAGGTGGCCATGTGTTACCTCTTTCTGTCTCTCAATGTATGAACTAAAGTATTTTTTGTTATTCTATTTTAAAATTAAACTAAACTAGTTTTGCGTTTACCAGGCAAGGCCCACTAAGCTATACAGCTCTTTTTCAGAAGCGACCTGACCACAAATGGTAGCTCAATGAAGCGGCTTATCATCATGTGCACATTTACCGCAGTCAAATACTCGAAACGCATGTTTTTTTTTTACGTGGGGGGAAAAACCGAAGAATAAAAATCCACGCGACCATGGCGAGAACATGCCAAATCCAAATATACAGCAGGCGTCAGGGTTGGCATCAAACTCACGACCTCCTGCATACCAGGCGAGGCAGTCAACATCTCGCCAGAACCAGGCCTCTCTCCATGCTTGTTTACACAATTTTCAGTTTTTGTTCTTGATTTTCTTTTCGTTCGTACTGCCGATAACCTTTGTCATTATAATTGTTATAGTCTACTGCTATTTGTAAGGTTTGCGTGGATGAAACCACCACGCTGACGAAGTTCAACTCACATACCCTGTGCCAGCATCCCCTTCGGCACCGCCACAGTCTCCCTTGAACAATCGCGTCGCTAAACGATTTACCGCTGATACATTTAGAGGACACATTCTTTTTGGCCAATTGGCATTCTCTGCATACGTCCGATTGTGTCATTTATAGAGCAGTTGGATTGATGTTGGCCAAGAGCTGGGAGACTTAAGCGGTTAGTTACAGAAGCGGCCACGTGGATGCGCGTGCGTGTGTTTGCAGTGCGTGGGGAGCGGTAGTCGTGGCGGTGAGCGCGCTGCGCTACAAATCCGGCGACCCAGTGACGATAATCTGGACCTGTCCTGGGCCTCCCCTAGGTCGACTACTTAGCCTCAGATGTGTACGTGGCACAGTGTGTCAAGATCGCCACTGTTAAAACGAAGGAGGATGGGCGTGGTGCTGGCCACCCACCCCCTCGTGTGCGTGCCGGCCTTAATTGATCTACTTGCCCCAACAGTCTGTTGATGCTAGAAAAGGGATCTTTGCCTTGGTCTGCATTATGGGAGCACAATGGTTAGCACACTGCACCAACACCGGTGACGAATATCTGAACAGGTCCGGTGTCTCCTCTAGGTTGACTCAGCCTTTATTGAGTTCCTGGTGCAGCGTGTCAATATTGATGGGTCAAATGTGGCCGGGCTTGTTGGTGGCCACACTGCCCACTCAGGTGCCTTAATAGGTACTTGCAAACAGCACTTGCCTCAACAGTGTGTAAGGCTATGCGTGGGGTGGGGGGGATATTTGACTCTTTCTGTTTGACTGTTGTTTGCAGTTGAATGAAATTCAGAGGTTGGCATAGAAAGTCAAGTACATTGATATTACGTTCATATCCTTGTAAGGTATCACCTTCGCCGTTCGTAAATGTGAACCGAAAAACGTTTACGAAAGTGATATTGGGAAGATTCGGCGAAAAGTTGTGAGTCGTCTTTGTGAGATAAAACATTCCATCTTTGAAGCTGAACGACCCCAATTAGACATTCGTACAGGATAAGGTTGAGAAAATGTGTTCCTAATTACTTTTTTAAGTGATGGCTAACTAAAACCAAGTGGCGTTAGGTCAGTTCTGTAATAGATCCAAGCTTAATGATAAAAAAATTCTTCATTATTTTACAACTACTTTGACATCTTAAACTCTAGACGATTTTCTAACGGGGGAGGGGAGGGAGAGAAGATGGATGTAATTTATTAGCAGGTCAGGCAGAGATCCTTTTGGTGAATCTGAACTCACTATACTAGAATATACTGTACACACACTGTACAACAATGTTCATTGTGCATCCATGTATGGACCAAAACATTAAATGTGCACAAATAAGTGGGGAAGAAGTAAGCTGCATTAGCGAACATGTGTGTGTGTGTGCTGTCCTTATTTCGCACCGTACGTAGTCAACCGTGCTAATCGGAGGTGCGGATGCTAATCGGAGGTACAGGTTAAATACATTGGATGGTGGCCAATAGGCAAGAGAATGGAACGCGTCGTAGAAGACATTCACCAGGGAGATGGAGCGACGCTACCAGCTTGTGCGCAAGCTCTTGGTTACATCGCAGGATCATGGAAATCGCTGTGGCTTGGGGAGATCATCTTACAGCAGTGGATTGGAGATGACTTGTGATGATCATGATGATCTAGAAAATTGTCGTGATAATGAAATGTATCCAGCAAAGCCTCACCGGGTCTCAAGACAAACATTTTTTTGACAGACTCTGGAGTTAGATGTTTTGTTGTTGTTTTATTTGTGACCGTGAATTCGGAGCATCCGGAGAAAACGCACACGTGCACGAAGATGACGTTCAGAAGTGTGCACAGATGTGGGCTCACACCACACTTGCCAAAACACTGCCGCCTGCCCATCTGGTAGCCCAGTTGTCACATTTGAAAGTTTCACAAATCTACGCGATCCATAGAACGATGCGATCCATAGTTCACATCGACGTTGCTTCCAAAGTGCAGATTTATCATCCTGAGCCGCGATGCTCAGGCAGCAAATTCTACCGGACAGGTCTGGTTCCGCTGCTTTCCTCTGCACTGCTCGGCTTTGGTATTCCCTCCCATCGTCTCTCTTCCCCCCCTCTACCCGGAACTTCTATTCGTAACCTTGAGACGCGTATGGACCGTAATCTATCACATCCGCAAGGAGTGCCGATCATTGCTGGCCGCATGACGTTTTTGGCCCTTTTTTAGTGGGACCCTGTGCTCGGTTAGCAGGCGCCTTGGAACGAGGCACAACAATACAAAAAGAGAGAGATATCCTACACTCGCGATTTCCAGCTTGATCAGCGCTTTGTTTTGATAGCACCCAGTGACGTTTGGCCCTGCAGAGTCGACGCGCCGACTCCCCGGGCCAAAGCCGGACAGAGGAAGATTGGTGGGGGAATTGCCGGGTGGCTGATTGACTTCTCGAATCCCCGTGCACCACCGGCTCTGCTTTTGTAAGCGCCACTCCACCACGGTCACGACTCTGCTCCTCTTCGCTGATTACTCGGGACAAGTGGGGGGGGGGGGGTCCTTCAAAGCACTGTGTGGTTGCAGGCGTTCTTGTCAAGGCCTTTAGAAAAAAATTGTATCGCAGTGAACGTTTAAGCCTTCTGCAGCGTGTACAATTTGAGGCTTCTCCTGGGCAATATAAACAAATAATGATCAAACCAGACTCTGTGCTAAGGCCCCCACATTACCATCTAGGTCCGTAATGATTCGTCCGCCCACTCGTGCTCTGATGAATTGTCATGGATTCGGTGTTGGGAATGGGGTTGACACCTCCAAAGTACAAAAGAACCGGTGGGACACATTGTGGGAAGAAGAATATCTCACGGTAGCAGGAGGAGAGAAACACGTCAATGCTTCGTCCAGAGTGGTGCTTTTGGTATTACTCTCAACGTCTTGGGAGGAGTCTCAGATTTCCCAGGACAGCTTACTGAACAAGGGGACAACCATGGGAAAGCCAGGACAGGTGGGAACTCTGGTTGGATTGTTGTTGTTGTTGTCATCGCGATGCAAAGCGGAGTTTCGAGTGGCTGCAGAGCTGGTGCGAATCACAACAGCGGCACGGTTATGAAGCGGTCAACTCGTGCACGGACCGTGAGTAAGAGTGTATCGTTGACAAACGATTCACACATCGTGCGTGCACATGTGTAAATATTGCTGTTCATTCAATAGATGCAATCTATATGCTCACGGTATATTTCAACTTATGGGGGCCAAACAAAACTGTACAAATGAGACAACGTGCTCAAAACAATATTACAAATGAGACAAACAAAATAATCGTATAGCTGCGTTAAATCCTAACAAATCATCAAATCTATGCCAACTAACCACATGAAGCAAGCTGGAAATAGGAAAGGTTTTCAACACCACTGACCACATAGCCCTATCAATTATTTTCTATAATAGTGTTTTTTTGGGTCAAATTGCGTAAATATAAAAGTGTCGTTAAACCCACCACCACCACCACCACCACCCGACACAGCCAATTAGTAAGGTTTGTCATGTAAACCAAACGTGCCAATGCGTTACTATTTTTAGTTCTTTCGGTAAAGTAGCGTAGAAGGGAAATAATACAATAATATTAATATGAAGCAATAAAGATTCTCACAACGTGTCGACTGCAACACAAGCAATAATCATCAGGTGTGAAATCCACAGAAAGAAAATTAGAAAAAATGGCGTTTTTTCTTAACGTCAGCACTATAGACAGCGATTTCACACCTGATGATGATTGCTTGTGTTGCAGTCGAAACGTCGTGAGAATTTTTATTGTTTTATATTACTATTATTTTATTATTTCCCTTCTACGTGACTTTACCGAAAGAACCAAAAATATGAATCCCTGCAGTCACGAAAGCTTTAAATCAAGATTTAATGCGTTACTAGTTCAGCACATCGGTGTATTGGAGAGTAAACCCACAACATTTATAATTCCAACACACCGGTTAGTGCTGAACTAGTAACGAATTGGCACTTTTGTTTACGTAACAAACCTTACTAATTGGCTGTGTCGGGTGGTGGAGGGTTTCACGACACATTTTTATATTTACACGATCAAACCCAAAGAATCCTCTAATATGGACAATACATTTCTGTAACAGGCTTATTAAATACTGCCAGCTGTCAATGGTAACTGCCGTTTTGTCTCTGGGAGCCCACGTACGGAGCGACACCTTAGCTCGACACGATGGGGACCCCCCCCCCCCCTGGCACGCTCGTCAAGACCACGCGAACTCAAATCTCACGCTTTCCCCTAAACAACGTAGAGAACCCATCGCAACAGGAGAGCGCGTGCCGGCTGTAAAAAAAAATAGAACAATAATAATAATGCGATCACATCTGTTTGTTTCCCGCCTGCACGCATGCTCATGATGTATTGGTGGGGGGTGTCACATCACTTATAGAGCGTGTTGGATTTGAATTAAAAGGAAGACAGAGTCCCCGCGAAGGGGAGAACACCTTTCCAAACGGAAGTTTATTGGCCCGTGCGAACGCCACGTGCGATGGTTTCTCAGGCTCCGAGGACACAGTATAACAGAGGAGCCACTTGCTGCGTCTTGCTCATCCTGGACGCTAGTATCGTAGACATCGTGCCAGAGCAGAGGGAAGGCATTTAAACGAATGATCGTATCTCCTACGTTGACTCGAATCCAATGTTTTGCTTCTGATACGCGAGGGTAATACGATATTTTTTGCACATGGGTCGACACGGGTAACACATTTGTTACACATTTATTTTCTGTTCCACTCTAAGGAGATGTGTTTGCATGTCCTAAAAGGACCTGCACTCGTCGGAGTAAAAACATAATAAACAGGGCTCATGCTGAACCTCGCCTTTGCGACGGTAACACTGCGATGGATGGATGAGAGTCTCCCTTGGTGGTGAACAGTGTGGAAAACTGCAATCTCTGCCGGTGAGCATTTGACAGTGCGAGTTTATCAACTGCGTGAGCGAATGCGGGCTGCAGCGTGGCACGCAGTGGCAACACCTGCGTCTCACAGCAACAAGGGCCTGGGTTCGATTCGCTCCTCGGTGCTCCATTCGGTGTGGGGTTTGTAGCGTGTCCTCCCTCTATGCAGCATAGCTTGACTCCGGGTTCTCCGGTTTCATCCCATTGAAAACAAAAACAATCGCAAACACACACACACATTATAACTGGTGTCATCCATACATCCCAATGCTGAAAAAAATGACGGGAAAAACACAAAGCTGCGAAAACTACCTGCCAATTGAGTAAATGTCGTGTGTCCACTCTTACCGCTGGGTGGACAGAAGTGGGAGAATTTAAGAAACTGGCACCATCGTTTCGACTGCCGCGACAGCAGATGGACAAAGTCCAACAAGCCAACTTCGGATTGCAAGGCCAGTGCACTAAGCATTATGTTATGGCCGCATCCTCTGCAGGTCTGTACATTTAGAATCAACATGCGTTTAAAGTATTTGGCTGCTATGCATTTTAACATGATAAGCCACTTCGTTGAGCTTTCATTTGTGGCCAAGCCGCTGCTGAAAAAAGAACTACATAGCTCAGTGGGCCTTACCTGTTGAAATAAAAAATAGTTCGTAGTTTTGTATACAAAATAAATGTAAGATTTGATATGGCATCTGACGTCAACCGTATCTCAATCTGATAATAGTTACATTTAAATAATATCGACACAATTGAATCAACAACTTGACAACGAGGGACCTTCTGCGCAAGCAAACATGTGAACGTTATTCGGCTGACCTTTAAAAACAATTAACATTCCCTACGCGTGAAACATTAGCATGCATGGATATGCAAATGAGTGCGCAATTAAAATGGCAATAATTCCAGCACATAAATGTTATTACGCGGTATTTAGAATTCTAAAACCATGGGCCGGTCACGGTGGTATTATACGAATTTTACTTTCTGTCTCTGGATGCTTCTGCAATGGACGACACACAGGGCCACGGGAAAATTAATTGACTGCACATAACACTGGCGTGAATACAAGGCATTAGTGTAGACGCACGGTGGTGTCAGTGGGCGAGGGTTGGGGGGACAGGGGGGGGTGTGCACAGTGCACAGGAAATAACAAGTTGCTCTCTGGATGTATCGGCGGTAATGGAGAGTGACAGGAACGGCGATGACCAACGCAGGATGGGAATGAGCACAGGCGGCATGACAATGAAGAAATGTACCAAAATAATCCAAACTAATGTGAATTCAAATGAGAAGCGGTTCGCTCAAGGTGTTCGCATTATTGGTTTTTGGAGTGCACTGTGATATAGTATACGTTGCACATTACACGTGTAACAGGCTTGAACGCGATGTCATTTTTCACGATATGATATCAAATGTCACAATATGACGATTCCAAGTTACGGGAAGCGAATACGTCGATACTCGTTATTTCGTGAAATTTGATGCCACATTTTTGCCAGACGACAATCGTCAGGATATCAGTTTCCCATAATGTTGTGGTACCCTCCTGAAAACGAATTTTGAGGTTCAGCGAGGCTTCCCTTGGTATACAAAGGGCATTATTGTCGTTTTAGCCGGTCATACACAGGTACAAGCAAAACATAGAATGACCGTCAGCCCTTCCAAAATCCACTGGTGCATGAAGGCCTCCCAATGCTGCGTCGGTCACGGTGTTGTTTTGACCATACCTCACGACGCTGGCGAGTGCGGGATGGTGGAGCAGTGTTGCCCAGGACCCGTTTAGATTTGAGTATATCGCCACTGGTGGCAGCCGTGGCAAGGAATAAAACTCAAGCCGGCGAGTTCGTAGTGCGGCACGCTAACCGCTGCCCCACCGCTCAACCGCCCATATGCGCGTCTTTTATTTATAAACAAGGCGAGATCTCCATTGAGACCGAACATCTCTTTTTTCTTTCTTTCTGCACCAGAGACCTGGCTGTGAAAACACGAACAAAAATAGGCCAAGAGCTGGCGGAGATGCGAGCTGAAGCGCTGTCTCGCGTTCACTCGGAAAAAAAGGCAAATGTCACAGTTTCGCCCCCCCCCAACGCCCCTTTTGATGGCAGCACACTGCTTGAGTGCTGCCAAAGGTGTTAGCCTTTGATTTGAGCGGTGCCAACGTTTGATCGCGATGCGATTCCAAGCCGCCACCTCCTGGGAGGCGTGCGGAGGCATCACAGGGCACAGATTTCCAGTCAAACCTCACGCTGGGCCTATGGCGTGGGGGAACTTTTCAAACGATTTTTTTTACGACACACGAGCAGCGTGCCGCCGGTGCGTCTGTACGGTGTCTCTGTGTGTGTGTGTGGAGACTTATTCTTAGGTTTTTTCGGTAAAGTCACGTAGGTAAAAAATTATAATTAATAAAAGTAAAATAAAAATAAAATTAAAATCACGACGTTTCGGAGGCAACACAAGCTTCCGTCTTCAGGTGGAACCGTCACAGCACGATAGCTGCATTTTTATTAATTTGAAATTTTTACCTACGTGCCTTTACCGAAAAAACCTAAGAATATGAATCCTTGCAGTCACGAAAGCTTCAAATCTAGAATGGGTGGAGACTGTTGGGGCGAGGATAACTATGATGAAGGCTGGGCACACGAGGGGGTGGGTGACCAGCACCACGCCTTGCTGCCTATGTCTCCCCTGTGACGATGTTTATACACCGCACCAGGTATTCATTTGAGGCTGAGTTTACCTACGGGAGACCGAGGACCCGTTCAGATAATTGTCACTGGTGTTGGCCCTGAGTGGGAATCGAACCGCTGTACTACCGCTCTCCAACAGACTGTTAAGGCTACACAGGGGATCTTTGTCTTTGTGTGTGTGTAGTAGTAGGCACGTTTCCACGATTTTAGAATAATCTGAAATATTTATAATCTGGGCCTAGATACGCTGGTGGGCGTGGGAATGTAATCAACAGGGTGATATAGAGTGAACACGTATTTTTTAAAATACAATTAGCCACGTATACTGACATGCGTTCATTATAACCGACACCTATCTATTATGAATGAGAAGATATATATTATAACTGAGATGGCATCAACAGAGGTCTATTCCAGACTAAATGGCTTGCACAATGTGACCACTCAGCTTCATCTGCATCGCGTAAATGCATGCATCTGTGTTCTCTATCGAGCTGTACTGAGGAACGCACCAGCAATGATCCACGCTTTAATACATAAATATAACCGTGAGGTGGTCGGGGTGGCTCGGGAGAGGTCAGAGGTCAGATTGCTGAGCTGCCACCGTCGAGATCCTGGGTCAAAAATCTCGGTTTTCAGTCACCGCCTGCGATCATTGAGAGTCTCAAGTGTGGCCAGTCGATGGTTTTTTCCAGCACGGTCACCGATGACGCCACGAAAATGGGCTTCTGCATTTAATTTTGGCCACATTTCAGCTCTAATGATTAAAAACAACGGCAGTTTTGGGCGTCACGTGATCATCTCGTAGCCGAGTGCGTGCGTGTGGGGGACAGTGTGACCCGTTGCTCAGTAACTGGGAAATACATTTATTTTTAGGTGAAAACTCTCCCCCACAGCCGTTTAACTGACACCTGGACTCGCATGATTCATTGAGATTTTCAAATTGATTTTTTTTTGCCTCGTGACCCGACGCCGATGTCAACATTTGGATAAATTTGGTGGGAAAGCCAAAACCCAGGAGCTTTAAAGACAAATAAGTTTTTAAAGACTTATTTGTCTTTATAATATATTATTTATATAAAACTCAGCATTATTGAGTTTTATATTCCTTCATGTCTCTGCTCCACCTATTCCCTTCCCAGTGACAGTATTCGGGAGCACAGTTTGCATGCGTTCGGTTGACTTGTTGTACACTTTGACTTCAATGGCATTTTACCTTTGTTGTGAACTTCTTAACAGGGGTTCCTCTGCAAATTCTCCGTCGAGTCTCGGTTTTTTTTTTGTCGTCGCTGTGTTGATGCGAAAACGAACAAGTAAATTAAGTGGGGGGGGGGGGGGGGTGGGAATAAAACCCCACGCACACCGTTTGATGCTTTACAAAAGCACTGTGCGAACTACAACGCGGGCTACGGGCAAACGTACCGAGGTGCGCGACACGATCGCTGTTTGATGTCTGCTGGATGCCAGCCGTGCAAGATGCCATCCCGCTGACATTCAGCTCAAAGTGTGATTGCCAGCGCAGCCAAGACGTGTTCCATCGAATGCTCGTAATTGGAAAAGAGAGCTCCGATTGTTCTCGCCTGTCGCTCCTTTAATTGCCGTGGCGAGGTGCGCTTTCAAAGCTGGCAAAGTGAAATGAAACGCGCAATTATTCACATGATTATTTTTTTCTTATTATTTTTTTTAAATTTTATCCGAGATTATTTAAGGATTCATTTATTCATTACCACGAGCTTCTCGGCGACATCAGTTGATATCGTTATCTTGTCAGCTCTCGTCGCCCGGTTACAACTCTGAGCCCATCGATGCCCGTCTCACACTTTACTTTGACCGCCTTTAACTGCCCGTTGGGTGATTGAAATGGCGTGGGTTGGTGGCATTCCGTTCGCTCAAGATAAAACAAAAACATTACTTGTTGTCTTTGCGTAAGAAGGAGGGCGCACCAAGTGGAGGTTTATTCATTGGTTTTGGGGATCGTAAAAAAACAAGCCGGCACTGCTGAGCCATTGGTTCGAAAACGGACAGCCAACCGTTGTGGATGCGCTGTGATCCAGGAACTTTGAAGGCAAAGGGGCTGGTTGGTGTGTTGATCACTCCAATTCGTGAAAATCTCTCTGTACCCGTGACAGCCGAGGTCAGCGTATGGCAGTACAGCAAGTAGATTGATATCCATCTGTGTGGGGAATGAGTGTTATCCTTTTCGCACGCGTGGGTTTTCACTGGGATCAACCGGTTTCCTCCCACAAGCGTAAATCACTCATTGCCCGATTTGACCAAACATGCCGCTAATAGGACGACAGAGCTTTGGAAATTGTCGGCACTGCTTCCCGGCTGTTTGACGCTTCTCTCTCTCTATCTGAGAGTTAATTAAAACTTTGCGGGGTTTACAAATGCTAAGTTATTATTAGTTATTAAACCAGCGTCTCGTGCACGAGACAATCCCACGTATTCAAATTTGGCAATTCACTTACGGTTATTCTGCCTGTCCCCGCTCAGCACGTCTAATACCCAGGCACCTTGGGTTTCGGATGTAACGGTACACTATTCGCAGGCCATATGAAAGGTAACAATGCCCGCCGCATGCGACTTCCGATGCAGTTCTGTTCGCTGGCACAGGCTGGTTCACTGCTGGCTGGAAGAATGTGCCAATGGAAATGTCCTCGTTTGGTCACGTGACGCTGACAGCACGAGTCCAGTGGCAGTGGGAAACAAGAAGTCAATATGCAGGGTGGCCCAGACAGCAGGCGACACATCGGATTATTGTATTCGCTTAGACAAATCACAAAATGGCTATTTAATTTACTTTGACAAATGTTGACGCTGCCGTACGTTAACATAAATGCACGCATGGATTGCCTTTTGAAATAAATCTGATAATTTTTTTATTTTTAAGATTACAGCCTCCTTCTTTGCCGTGCATAAAACTAACTGAACTTGTTCATATTTTTTTTGCCAATTTTCTATCTATTTTTAAATGTCACGCGAAAAAAGAAGAAGAAAAATACGTTAATGATAATTACAATAGATAAAGTATTTGATTAAAGGAAGAAAAATTGCATTTTTTAGTGCCAGTGTTCAAATAAGTGATATAACCCTATGTGTCCTGACTTTTGGGCCATCCTGAATGTATATTACCCATTATATGGAGGAGGTGCATCCAATAATCCACGTAACTGTTTTTCTCTTGAGATTTCTTTTTTAAACACGTGAAAGAAATAGTAAGTTTCGTCTCCACATGTAAAATATGTGCCTGGTTATGAAGTGAAATCAGCGTGTGCATGTGAAGTGGTTCTTTGAAACTAATCCACTGCAACAAAAGGACACGCACTAAGGGGATTGAATTAACATCTTGAGCTTTGTACGGCAGATGCGCGTAAATGAAATATATATATTTTTAAAGTCCTTTAACAAAAATGTGCCTCGAGTCCCCATTCGCGGTCGCCTCAAGTGCGTAATTAAGTAACAATGAGCGGAGAGAGAAAACACACACACACAACACACACACACACAACACACACACACAACACACACACAACACACACACACAACACACACACACAACACACACACAACACACACACACAACACACACACAACACACACACACAACACACACACACAACACACACACACAACACACACACACAACACACACACACACAACACACACACACAACACACACACAACACACACACACACAACACACACACACAACACACACACACAACACACACACACAACACACACACACACAACACACACACACAACACACACACACAACACACACACAACACACACACAACACACACACACAACACACACACACACAACACACACACAACACACACACACAACACACACACACAACACACACACACAACACACACACACAACACACACACACAACACACACACAACACACACACACAACACACACACAACACACACACACACAACACACACACAACACACACACACAACACACACACACAACACACACACACACATAACACACACACAACACACACACACAACACACACACACACAACACACACAACACACACACACAACACACACAACACACACACACAACACACAACACACACACACAACACACACACACAACACACACAACACACACACACAACACACACACACACAACACACACACAACACACACACACAACACACACACACAACACACACACACAACACACACACACAACACACACACACACAACACACACGCGCGCGCGCACCTTTGAGACCTTTGCGACCTTTGCGTAACATGGCAATTACACACATGGCCGGAGAAATCACCTCTCGCAAATTGTACAAAAAAATCGCGCTCGTGACTTTAGAACGGGGACACGTAACAGCAAATAAAAAAAAGCATTCCCACAGAAACCAGGTCCCATGCTAATTGCCTTTGATGGACCGGAGGTAAGTGGCTGTGGCTGAATGGGTGATTGTTATTATATTGTATGGTATGGCGAATGTCTACCGGTCACACGGGATCTAAAACTCATTAACCTTATACGCACCGTCGCTGCCCAGCAAGACACCGCCGCGCGAGATCCCCCACACACGCCTCGGTGACTAGGAGATGTTAACTACCACGCCTGGTATACAGGAGGTCCCGGGTTCAATCCCAACCCTGACGCCTGCCGTGTATTTGGAGTTGACACCTTACCCTGGGATGTCAAGCGAGCGAGCGAGCAGGTGAAGAGGCATTGAAACGCCGCTGCGATTCACTTTGGTAGAAACTTGAGCGCACTCTAACGTTCTGTCTGTGTTGGGCAGGCAGGGTGGCGCAGTGGTAACAGTGCCGGATTAAGCGAGTGCGGGGCCGATAGCATATGTTATAAAGGGGCCCTAAATAAAAAAATAACATTAATATTAAAACACATTTTTTACTTGCATAGAAAAATAATTATATTTTTCATTTGCTATACAGCCAGATAATACGACAAATTGCTAACCGTAAACACCCAGTCGTTCATAAAAAGTTGAACAAAAAAAGTTGAAGGCGGTATAGTACTATAGTAATAGAGCAAGTGCAGAATCACTGAACCGGAATTTATAGCTTGAAAGCATTTAGCGCGGGGGCCATTGAAAGTGCGGGTCCGTAGCATATGCAGCTACCTTGGGTTCGGTTTCCTACCCGGGCAGTTTTATGTGGGAAGTTTGTATCATATCTTATATAGCCACGTTTTTATATAGTGCCTAATTCCAAGGTGCTTTACAGCAATTAGAACATTGTACTTAAGACGATAGCGGTTCAGATGAAGAGTGGGGTATTCAAGAGGCAGTCGAGGAACTTTCTCTCCCGTTTCTGCATGGGTTCCCTCTGGGTTCTCTGGCTTCCCCCCATAGCAAAAAAACAACAATCCCATAACGGTGTAAACGGTTTTTACCAAATATCTCAAGCCTGAAAAATTACCAGCACATTACTCAATTGGAATTCCACGTAGCTGCAGCAACATCGTCCCCCCCCCCCCTAAGCAACCGGAGGACCTGGAGAAAATTCCACGCGACCACGGGGAGAACACGCAAACTCCACATATCCAGCCACCAGGGTCAGCATTGAACCCACGACCTCCTGCATACGAAGCGAGGTCCATACCATCTCACCACCGTAACATCTTCCAAGTCACAGCTGGGAAGCACTGTGGTGTTATATGCATCCATCCATCACTTAATAGCTGTGTAATCCGATTCCTGTTGATTCTGTGCTGTTGTTGACAATCACACATTTGTATATGTGTTCAAGAATTTTAGACAGGTCCGCTGCTGTCTTCATCTGGCCATTTGTTCTTCTTTGTTAACCGCCATCGAGCATCTTCTTTCTCCCTCCTGGTCTCCTCCCAAAGAATCAATCCTCGATCACCTCCTTCAGCTTAACCCCGCCCCCCCGTGCTGCAGAATTAGCGTCAATAATGCACGCGCCGGTTGTACGGAGTGAACCCACCATTGAGCTCACCTGTGTCAGTCAACTTCAAACTCAAATGAACCATCCATCATCATCATCACCACCACCACCATCAAACTTCATCAGTATTCATCATCCGTGATAAGCATCATCACATATCATCAGCATAACCATCAACCATGTTTGAAGTATTACCCAAACAATTACTGGATTGGCAAAACGTGTAGTGATCGTCACGCCCCGATGAGGACATTGTGCAGAACAGTCCTGAATGGGTATTGAGACGAGGTGAGGTTTTCCTGGCTAATAAATGCGAATAATAGCAACAGCAGCAGCAACTGCAGCAGCAGTCATCAGCCACCGTCCATTCACTGCTGGGAGATGGCCTCTCCATTTGCGTAGCACACAGCAGTAGCCCTTTGCGATCACAATAACAGCAACACATTACGTAGACTCTGTGTTGCTTCTGCCGCTGTTGGACTGGACGTGTGTGAAAACGAGCTTTATAGCTCATCGGATTCCTCCAGTATAAATAAATACTCTGATTCTGCCCCCTCATGCAGCTCGATGGCTTTCCTTCCATAGTCTCACAAATAATGTGGGTTCTGGTGAGAGGTACTCGTCTTCATTCACGTTTATCGTGCATCTCAGTATTTTAGTCATCGTGCAGATTGAATGCGTAATGGTTATTTTGAGTATCGCCAAAAACATGACGTAACTGCGCGTGAGTGTGTTCTGCAGTCATATGCAGAAAATAATAGAATTAAATAAACTAGAAAACATAGATATTTGTATTTTACCAGGTAAGGCGGACTGAGCTATGTAGATTTGTTTTCAGAAGCGACTTTGCTATCACAAATGAGAGCTCAACCAAGTGGCTCATCATGCGGAAATGCATTGCAGGCACACACAAACTCTTAACGCACGTTTCTAAACATATTTTGCCGACTGCATGCATGATCGTTATAGGGTCCAAATTGGAATTGATTTCAGCAAAGAAAATTTCTAAGAGCTTAAAAAAAAGAATGCTGCAAAGTTGGACTCTGGATAAATGAGAGCAAAGCAAATGCCATGTAAATACCACGTTGGCTAAACAATCAGTGATGCCTAATGGAGGATCGCAACTGGAAGAAAAAAACACATCCGAGTGTGGATATTCAAGGCTGAACAGAATCAAAACAACGAATGTTGTTTGATGAGAGGAGGATGGAGTGCTTATGGAATGGTGACCTTGACATTGAAACGTAACGTTCCCAGAGAAGAACGTTTTCGATCAGTGCGTACTGCCCCCGTGACGAGTGGTCCATTCACAACCACAACAACAACAGAACATGAACAACAGCTGAGAAATGTGCAAAAAACGTACGGCGAGATGCGTACTTGTAATTACACTGCGAGACGGAAAGAGACAGAGAGAGAGAGGAATACGTGAACTAGAGAACACGTGGGCTAGAGAACACGTGGGCTCAGAAACACGTTAAAGGCGTCATTCGAATTGCAAATAAAAGTAATCTGGCTTGGGGCAGCACCTGTCGCGAGTTGGGATGACGGCCCAAATCGCGAAGCAGTCACAGTCCAGGAACGGAACGCATCCGAGAGGACGTCCACTGGCTAAGATGGGGCAATGACATCGTTTCATGGGCAGGGTGTTAGGTGGAATTTTGTTGTTGTTAATCGCTGGATCACGGGAGAGACGGTGGCGGCTTGGGGACGCCTTCATCTAGCAGCGGATTGACCATGGCCGATGACGATGAACTTACTCATATTGTTGCATTGGTATGCAGCTGAAAATCTAACTGTGCTTGTTAAACACGTGCAGGATGTTTATTATTTTTAAATTAGAATTTCTCGGCGTCACATTGAATGAAACGACGCTCACGCATGCTTCGTTGAAAACGTGCTTTTCTCGCTCAAGATGTGTATGTGCTTGATTTCACGCAGATCGTTAATGCGATGTGAATGGGTTGCGGTATCGCAGGGCTCGGTGGGATTGTGACGGTATGGGGGGGGGGAGGTCTTCATCCAGCAGTATATTGACCATGTTTGTTTAAGATGATGACGATGACTTCGTTTTGGTGTAGCGGTTAGCGCTACGCTGCGCTACGAACCTGGCGACCCGAGTTCGATTTCCGCTCACGGCCAACATCAGTGCCGATTATCTGAACCGGTTCTGGGCCTCCCCTAGGTCGACTCAGCCTCAAATGAGTACCTGGTTCGGTGCGTAAAAGTATCATCGCAAGGGAGACAAAGGCGGCCGGGCGTGGTGTTGGCCACCACCCCCTCGTGTGCCGTTCTGCCCTACAGAGGTGCTCGCTAATAGCACTTGCCCCAACAGTGTGGTAAGGCTATACGGGGGATCTTTGTCTTTGATACACAGGACAAACCTCCTGGTAGGCTTTCAATTTACTGTGTTTATGCTCAATCAATGAAGCATGTGTGAAAGTGTTAATGTTATGGCATTTCACAATTATAATGTGGAAGATTGGATATCCACCTGTCCTGGTTTTGCCGGGATCGTCTTAGTGTCGAGGCAGCTGTCCTGGGAAATCTTGTGAATCTTCCCCTGACGTTTAAAGTCCTGCTGTTTTTTGTTGTTGTTGTTGTGTCGCATTTGCATAATAATATTGATACACAATTCATGACAATACATTTACACATATTTCTCCTTCTTATAGTATTGTGAGATATATTTTTGGGATGGCTTTGAATGTTACCGCAATATATCAATTGTCATTCTTATTATTCGTCTTCCCCTCCGGGAGATTTTCCGGCTTGTTGGATACCATCACTGATCTCGTTAAGGAGCATAAACCATCACCACGCGGGCTCCGGTCATCCTCACAGCAGCAGCGGCTTTTGGCTCGCCACCGAAAAAAAAGGTGGTCACCGCATCGCGCGGCGACTTCAGACACGCTTCTGCGGCCGTCTGGAACGCTCTTCAATCCGATATTCGGAAGCCACTGGGAGCCATGCACTTTTAAATCATTTACATTGAACAACACATTTATTTAGAACTCCTTTTTTCTGCTTTAGTTTGATTTTCCTTCCTCCCCACACCTCCAATTAGCACGGTTGCCTGAGAGGTTCAACGTAACGTGTATGGACATATCAGATGTGCAACCGTAGTCGATGATATGGGCACACGTACATTCTTCAGTTTTAGCTTAGAGCAAGGGGAGGGGGGAGGAGGGTACTCCAAGCTCAAGCTCAGCCCCCCTCCAATTGCCCGTAGTAATTCAATTGATTAATTGGAACGCGGAGACATTTCAGACAGCAAGCGCTGGCTCGTGGCCACGCGGCTCCTCCTGGGGGACACCACGTGGATTTCACGCTCCAGAAAACTTCAGCGGCAGTTTGAGTTCGAGCCGGGGTCAGGGGTCGAGCCGCTGGCCGGGGCTGTTTGTTCGAAGGGTCGCCGTGACCCGAGGTTTGTCAGGGTTGTCATCATGGTAACGAGTATCGCTAAATCACTTGCACGCGACTTTGCATTTTGTCGCTTTGATGTACTGCCGGCGCGATTGGACGGACGCGAACGTGATTCAACCGCTGATGAACTCGACGGAAGACCTGTCACATTTCTCCCCATGCATTGCAATCACACGACGCTTACGCTGTGTCAATTAAACGATCATTTCTTCTTCCATGCGTTTGTCCCACTCTCGTGGGGTCCGCTGCCCTTCAAAATCTTCTGCAAGTTGCCTGTCCTGTGCTATCTCTATTTCCGCTCTTCGGGCCACCGAGTCCGATCGCAGCACATCGCCCCACCTCTTCTTCTGCCTTCTGCGTGATCTCTCCCCTTGGCCTTGCCTCACTTGCATCATATGACCCACATCATTTTCCTGTTGTCTCTCCACACGACCGAAACACACCAGCATTTTCTCTCTCTCGTCTTCTTTGTGATTTCTACGAAATTGAGTCTTCCTCTCACTTATTCATTTCTCACCCTGTCCTTCCTCGTAGAACCCAACATCCACCGCAACATCCTCATCTCAGTGACTGTCATAGCTTGGTCCTCTTTATTGTGCCCCAGCAGCACTTGGCTCCATAAAACAGCACCGGCCTCACCACCGTCTTGTACTATACACTGCACTATACACTACACTATACACTACACTATACACTACACTATACAATACACTATACACTACACACTACACATTTTTCTATTCGACCAAACTGGCACCCTCTTATCGCACACCACACTGGTCATCTCTCGCCATTTCAGCCATCCAGCCCTTGTTCTTGTTCTCACCGCTCCTTCCAGTGATCCATCAGCACCACGTCGCTGCATCCAGGTACTTGAACTCGTTCGTCTTCATTAACTGGTCACTTCCAATTTGCAATCCTTCTTGTGCATTATTTCCACTGAAATGTGCCACCATATACTCCGTCTTTGTCCGACTGATCCTAACCCCATTCCCTTTAATCTTTTGCACCCAGATCTTAAACGATAATATGATTAGTATTATTATTATTATTATCGTAAACCAAGACTATGATGACGTCCAATTATACTTGCCCGTCAATTACTCCGAAATACACATTTTCAAAGGCCTACACTCTTATGGATAATTGCTGCTTATTGACAACTTGTGATATTGAGGTTTTATTAATTTCATTAAAAAACATTTGTGTCATGAAATATATAATCACGATTTAACGTTGGTACGGCTATTTTAATACACACAATGGATAGGAAGGACATGATCAAAGGGCTCGCATAATGCGCATGCATAATGTACGTTGACTCATTAATCCCCCCCCCCCCCCACTTTACGCATTAGCGCAGAAGTGTGGTCACCACTTCTGCGCCTCTATATAAGGAACAAAACAGGTGGACTTCTCCACAAATTTGGCTGTCGCCTGATGAAGCTAGTTGTAATTACTGGCGAAACGTCGTGCTCAGTTTGTAAATGTTGTGGCTTGGCTCTCCAACACACTGGTGTGCTGTACTAGTGACGAATTGGCCACGTTCTGTTTACGTGACAACCCTTACTAGTTGGCTGTGTCGGGTGGTGGCGGGTTTTCACGACGCACTTTTTCTACGCGATCTAACCCAAAAAACATCGATTATGGATATAATCACGATGTTTTGCCAAACGGACAATAAATTAGCATTTGGGCGGCGCTCATCCTCTGCTTACATGACTCAGCCAGCGATGGGAATTCCACATTCCCACGACAGTGGCGAGTCCATCCATAGCACAATCGCCGTTGACTCCCCCACGCAATTAAACCAATGTTATCCACCCCGAAGGGATGATGGACCGAGCCATCCCACAATCAGGATGTATAATTGTCAACCTTGCTATGACGAGCTGCTGACTGTGAATTTCCTATCGGTGACCACCCTGTACTGTACCGGTTGAGTCCTCATATTGACGAAACTCGTCCTCAGCTGCAGCCCTGTTTCACCGCTGCCCTGTCAGCGGGGTGAAATTTACTCAAAGCTATTTGACGGTCACCCAAGTAGGACAAGGGGAGCAGCATTCATACTCTTTGTTTCTTTCGGAAAAGTCACGTAGGTAGAATAAATCATAAATCACGACCTTCCGATCGCAATACAAAACGTCGTGATTTATTATGATTATTTTCGTCTATCTACGTGACTTTACCGAAAGAACCAAAGAGTACGGATTCCTGAAGTCACGAAAGCTTCATATCAAGATTGAGCAGCATGCAGTTGATCAGTAAACCGTTCACGGTGGCATCACCGCACCAAAGGCGGAGGAGCGCCTGGTGGACGCGTCACTGGTTGGTTGCTCGAAACTGACGTTTGAATGTTTCGTCATTGCTCGGCAGGTGTATCGCAGGTGTCACGGCCACCACAGCGCTCGCCTCGCACCGCACCGAAGCTGCGCGTCAGGGAGTCTAATCCATCAACGCGCAAACTCCGGTCGTCCACGCAGCAGCGGCTCGTGGCTTGCTGGGCCATCGAACAAAGACAGTGGCCACCGCATCGCGCGGCGCTTACAGATGCGCTTCTGCGGCCGTCTGGAACGCTCTTCCTTCCAATGTAAGGAAGCCACCGGAGCTGTGCGCTTTTACATCGTCTATATTGAAAAGGCATTTCTTTGGAACTGCTTTTTGTGTTTAGTTGATTGTCTCCCCACCCCCTCACCACACCTCCGATTAGCACGTTTGGCTTAGGTACGGTGCGGTGAAAGAAGTTCAACATACATACATACATAGTACGCAATTACCTTCAGAGAGAGATAGAGGGACACGCACATCGCCTCGGCGCCCTGGCAATCAACGAGCGGCGCAGAACGCTGGGCCCTGGCTCGTGTGTCCCGCCCGCTCGTCTCGTTGCACATTCATGGCAAGGTCACCGCAGACAGCGGGCGGGAGATGGAGCGAGTCCGGGACGTTCGGCTTCCTTGGCTCGGAGATTACCCGCCAGATAGGATTAACCCGTTCATTAGCGGCATCAGTTGTCCGCAGAGGCACCTGTGTTGGTATCAGCCCGAGTGTGTGCGTGTGGACTGCAATGCCACCGGTGGGTGAGCCGTGGTTAGTGAAACTGCGCCTCGCCTTCCGTGTGATCTG
Source organism: Lampetra fluviatilis (assembly GCF_964198595.1). Lineage (NCBI taxonomy): Eukaryota > Metazoa > Chordata > Hyperoartia > Petromyzontiformes > Petromyzontidae > Lampetra > Lampetra fluviatilis. Next base: position 881,723 of record NC_136314.1, read on the forward strand.
GGCGAAGATCACGGGGGCTGGCCCAGGACACGCTGCTGCTGCTGCTGCTGGAGGGACGGCGTCGCTCGGCTGGCCTGGGAACACCTGGGAATTACCCCAGGAAGAGCTAGAGTCTGTGTGTAGTAGTGTATAGTGTATAGTAGTGTATAGTGTAGCAGTATATAGTAGTGTATAGTGTTGAAGTGTATAGTAGTGTATAGTGTAGTAGTGTAAAGTGTATAGTAGTTTATAGTGTAGTGTATATTGTAGTAGTGTATAGTGTAGTAGTGTCGAGTAGTGTAGAGTGTATAGTAGTGTAGGGTACATTAGTGTATAGTGTTGTAGTGTATAGTGTACTGTGTATAGTAGTGTATAGAGGTTTCTTTTGAGCCTCGTCTCAAAAGGCATCCTCTGGCCTAACACCGTTTGAGACGAGGCTCAAAAGAAAGCTGTCTCTGGTGTGGACCAATCAGTTTCAAAGACAATGCATATATTATCAGAGTATGTTTTTTGTTTGCATTCTGACCACAAGTAGTGTGGTTAATGCAGACACGATTCCTTGTAAAAGGTTTCAGTTTGGTGTTTTAACATCTTAACACCTGTTTTGTTGCCAGAAAAAAGGGGAACACCTATTCTCAGTAAATACATAATTCGATATTTGACTTCTGAGCTTGTGCAGCACTGCCAATGACTTGCTCGTGCCTCTGCATGGAAGAATTGCCTCCATTCGAGTGACAGACCTGGGGAGGGGAGGTGGGGAATGTTGTCTACACTGACACACCTCGATTTACGAACCTGATTTGTTCGTAAGTCGATGATTGAACGCGTGCATCGTGACACACCAGCCACATAATCGCAACAATTGCGGCGTCATCTGCATCTTGCCCGAAGCTTATGTGATCGGTTATAGGAAAACGCACGCGAAATATTTAAGGCATGTTTTAAAAATATATAAATATACCTATAATTGAATATGAAAAAAACCAAGAGATGCATTAGATGTGGTTAGTGGTTATTTGCAATGCCGTGGTGGGGACACGAGTCGAGTGGCGACATTCAACAACAAGATAATGCCGGAGCACACGGCGGCAGTAATGCGAGTTGAAATGCATTTGGCAAAATGCTGCGCATGACTGAATTTCAAATACAGGAATGGATAATGCACATATGTTAAACGATCACTCTCTGAAGGGATTCAGATTTATTGCACTGGTATTAGATTTTTTTTACAGGCTTTTGCCGGTCCATAAAATTGTAACATGCCGCCTTGAGTTCATGTAGTGTGGCAGTTTTATAAACAGGCTGGGAGAATATCGAAGCTCAAACTTCGTCTTACATACTGAACAAGATCTGCACTGAACAAGATATACAAGATCTACACTGAAGATACACTGCACAAGATATACACTGAAGATACACTGAACAAGCCATACAAGATCTACACTAACCAAGATCTACACTGAACAAGATCTACACTGAAGATACAAAGTGAATTACAGGGAGAGCTACGACGTCTTTAGTAATCGTCTGCAATGCCGGGATTGGAAAGTGAAACGGGAGTGCAGAACCGGGGTCTGCAGCCTGCCACGGCGCTGAGGCTCCCTGCTTCCACAGGGTTCAGTGTTGATCACTGAGGCTCCCTGCTCCACAGGGTTCAGTGTTGATCACTGCTGAGGGCAGGTGACTTCAATAGTTGCAGGAATGCAGGAGCTGCTCTCGCCAGCAAGCTTACAACACTTCACTTTGCTTTACATTAGTATTGTTATTATAGTTTCGCTTGGTTTCCCAGGAAAGCCACACACAGAATATCTTGACTCTTGTTCAGGAGAGTCCTGCCACGTGTTCTGCAGTGGGTGAGGGGCGATAATGATTTCAATGTCCAATCCCAATTGAGTAATTTGTGGAGTACATTTCTAAACGGGGAACATGTCTACCATTATGCCGGCACACGACGGCGTACTCTTGCGAATTACGTCACGGGATCTTCGAGGTCCGCTTTGTTGAAGCAGACAGCGCGTGGTTGTATAGTTAATACACCTCGCGGTATTAGCCAGGGCGGCCGCTGGACTCGAAACCATGAAACTCCGCAACAAACGGCCAACACGCTACCGATGAGCCATGCCACCGTTCGTTAGTGCACCTAGACTGGAACAGGCGATGTAACGACTCCTGACATCACCGTTAATTTCGTGCCAGTTGTTCCACTCGTATATGCTTATTGCCATCGAGCTGAATTTTGGAAGCGGATGATTCCCACAAACGTGTCCTGGTATTCTGCAGTTCCACTGCATTTGTGAAGTGGTGCGGTGATGTCATAGACAGATAAATGATTGCCGCATCGACTGAGCTACTTACGCTTAATGCTTCACATTTGTCATCGGCATTGCGATGCCACATGAGCCTCGTAACTGTGCTTAGTTTGCTTTCATAATTCTTAACCTTTTCACCATTACCATCACTTAAAAAATATATATATAATGTAGACAGGTAGCCCGGTGGTTCAGGAAACTTAAAGTGCTGAGCTGGCACTAGCGTTCCTGAGAGCCTAGGTTCGAGTCTGGGCAGCCACCCATCATGAAACTGGGCTCCCGGGTGTCGTGAGATTATAGTCTCCGATTGTAGTCTCAGATTATAGTCTCAAATTGATCACCAACGGCTGCAAAATAAAACCAAACCTTTGGTTAGCACGGTTGGCTACGTACGGCGCAAAAGAAGTTCAACATACATACATACGCACGCACATGCAGTCGGTCCAATCAGGCGCACATTACAACTTGGAGGCAACACTGTTTATTAACTAACATCACATAACCCTTCACGGAATAACAACATAAGGCCCGTAACCCGCCGTTCCTACACTTAGCTATATACACTTGGAGTAGATGGCTATTTACATTCTGGATGGGCAACTACAAACCGGACCATGTCAGCCAACACGCTGCCTGGTCCAAGTGCGCGACGCAGCATCGACCCCGGTCCTCCCCCGGGGCTCGGCTTTTATCCTTAAGGCGTGGCCAGGCCCCGCCTCTTTTCCAGATCCTTCGTGAGGGTTCAAGGTCCACGTCACGTGTTCCTCAACCCTGGCACCCCAGTCCACACCACCTCCAGTCACGTGCCCCTTCTTCTTTACCCAGCCTCCCCTGGTATGCCCATCCGGTGTCCAGGGAGAAGTCTCTCCAACTACAGTAGCCACCCACACGGTACTGCCTCTACACAACGGTGCTCATACCAGCGACACTACACACGTATTATTTGACTTAATGTGATATATTGTGACTCCGATAATTACTCATTGTTGGTTTTATTGATACGGGATGTATAAAAGCTGCGTATTTTGTGTATATATATTGTGTGCTATTGACCTCAGAAGAAGTTATGTGATTTGATATTCAAGGGACCATTATACGACATAGGGTTGTGCACTGCTATCTGTGGTGAATTTTCGAATGGAAATGTCTTTATTTAAACTAAAACTAAACTTTTGTTTGAAACTAAAACCTAAACTACGTTTTATTTTATGAGACAAGGCTCACTTAGTTATATAGCTCTTTTCCAGAAACGACCTGGCCACAGATGATAGCTCAACGAAGTGGCTTATACTGGTAGGAACTTCTTGGTTCCGACCAGTATATCCAAAAATGGGAGGGGTGGGGCTCGGTGGAGAAGGGAGGGTGGGGAGGGGCTGGGTGGGGAGGGGCTGGGTGGGGAGGGGAGGGGCTGGGTAGGGAGGGTGGGGCTAGGTGGGGGGTGCGAGGGGTGGGGCTGGGTGGGGAGGGGCTGGTCACCCCGTGGTGCCCTTATAAAACTCAATGTTAAACCTACTCACGCTGGCTTGTGCCCGCCCTCACAGTCGGCCATATTTGCGGAATACACCACGCCGCCGTTGACCCCGGCCATTGACCGAGCAACCAAACGTTCCTACCAGCTCCCTCCGCAGGAATGTGTTCACGTTGAAATGTATAGCAGCCAAAAAGTCTAAATGCGTGATGTTGATTCTAAATTGGGAGAGGAAAACCGGAGGACTCCGAGAAAAAAATCCCCACAACCACGGGGAGAGAGAGAGAGAGACACGCAAGCTCCAAATATACAGCAGGCATCAGGGTCAGGATCTAACTCACGACCTCCTGGATACCAGGCGAGGTAGTTAACATTTCACTACCGTTGCACGGACAGTAACGTTTAGACGTCCCTAACACTTATTCTGTCCCGTGTCACGGGCACGCCGGGCGAACGGGAAACCTCCTCCACTCGTCGCCACGGCTTTGTGCCGCACATCGCCCCACGGAGCTCTGCTCACGTGGCCACTGTCAGAGGATGCAGCCCTCCGGAGTGGATTGCTTCCATCTCATCACCCACCGGTCACTTGTCCACAATTGATATTTACTGGGATACATGTACCTAATTGGGTGGGGGGGGACAAACAAAACAATAATGTACAGGATGCAAATGTTCTGTACTCTCCACATCACGAGATGCGCTTTTAACTCACCTTAAACTTTGGCCCCACTTTGGCAAATAATATCTGGAATTCTTTTGTCTAAGAAAATCGGACGGCCTGGGCAAGCGGAAAACAATGTGGGAAACAAAGCGGGTGAAGTGGATGTCGGGAAAACCAAAATGAAGTGTTTTTTTAATAATTGGCAGAATAAGTATTATGGAGAACCGTCTACACGGAAGATGATTATGAAAGCGCTCCATTAAAATGGGGGAGATACATCTTCTGGCAGATTGGTGTGGCACCGTAAGTAGCCAACCGTGCTAATAGAAAGTGTGGGGGGTGAACAACAAACTAAACAAAACACAGTTCTATAAAGAAATTAGTTTCTAATCTTAATAATTTGAAAGCGCATAGCTCCCAGTGGCTTCCTAGAGCATTCCAGACGGTCGCAGAAGCGCATCTGAAAGATCACGATGTGGTGGCCGTCTTTGTTCGATGGCCAGCCAAAAGCTGCTGCTACGAGAATGACTGGAGTTCGTGTGATGGTGGTGGTTTCATTTCAGGTTCAAACTTTTCGTTCATGTCCTTGACCAATACCCATGTAAACATATTATGGACATGCAACGTCTTTTAATTATAAGACGGGCTCCAGACCTTTATCCGTGTAATAAATACGGGGCCAAAGAGTGCATCCAAATCCGGAGGAGATGGCAAGTGTGAAACTTAGCACTGTCGCAGAAAAGCAAAAGTACAGGAGTTAATTTAGCCAACGATCGGCCTGCTAAATGCAATATTGACATCCGATGCAAGCTCATGGCTTTAGTGATGTTACATTTTAGGTCAAGTGCCTTATAAGTGGAGCAAATGTTTTGTTTAAAATAATAATGGAATCACAGCAAACAATTCCTCACTGAAAATGTGAAAGTACTTCTCCATATTGACGGAATTGCAACTCTCTTAAGCCATGGTGGGCTAAAGTCTCTTTGATGTTTCAGCCAACACGTCCTTGTCAAATTTGCTAATGGAAATCAATAAAAATATATAAAGCAGAGTAGGTGACATCACGAGAGTCGACAAAAGTGAAAGTGATTTCCCGCTCAAAAGGGCATTGAGGAGGTGCTCATCTTCTGTTTACAGCTCTGAGCCTGTCGTGTAAATTCCTCATTCCTATGGTTGGGGAGAGCCTCTCCATAGGGCAATTACTCACGAAGTGATACTGATTGTATCGACCTTTGAGGGATGATGGGCTGAGTCAACTTTCAACCAGGATTTGACCTCGTTAATCTTCCAATTGTGAGCCGCTCGCTCTACCGATATTAGGAAGCCACTGGAGCTACGTGCACTTTTAAATCCAGATTGAACATTAATTTCTTTAGAACTGCTTTTTTGTGTTTAGTTTGTTCTTCCCAGCGCCTCCGATGAGCACGGTCGGCTATGGTGCGAAAGAAGCTCAACGTACATAAATACACCCGAGCCACCTGGCTGGCAGAATGAAATCCATAAATACATTCGTCATTTGATACGAAACTGCAATACTGACAGCGAGCGGTAGTACAACAATCGGCTGACACTCGGAAGGTTTCGAGCTCAGCTTCTAGTTTAGGGCGTTTAACTCAGCCAGTTGCCCCTCTCGGATCGAAGACACACGACACCACCTTGCGGGGAATTCATCAGTGCTCAGCCTACGGGAGAGACTCGCCCCCCGCCATAGGAATACGGAATTTTCCACCACCGGCTTAGGACTGTAAAGACAGCTGGAGCGTTCGCAATGATGCTCATTTTGAGCAGGAAGCCACTTCGCATGTTGTGTTTGTTTACGTGTGTGAGTGTGAGTGGGGAGCGGTGGTGTAGCGCTTAGCGGTTATGCTGCACTAAGAACCCGGCGGCTCGAGTTCGATTCCCAGTCATGGCCAACACCAGTGACGATTATCTACATCGGTCCTGGGTCTCCCCTAGGTCGACTCAACCTCAAATGAGTACGTGGTGCGGTGCGTAAAAACATCACCACTCAGGAGATAAAGGCGGCTGGGCGTGGTGTTGGCCACTCACCCCCTTGTGTGCCGTGCCGGCCTTCATAGGTGCTACTCACTAACAGCACTTGCCCCAACAGTCTGTTAAGGCTATACGGGAGATCTTTGTCTTTGTGTGTCAGTCGTCAGGGAAGGCTAACAATGCCCGCGAGTCGCAATTAAGCGGCACTCGCGGCCTCAGCTCCGGAGCGACGATGCAGTGGCGCAGAAACAGGATGACATTATTCTGCGACAGAATTATTTAAATGATGTTAATGTAGAAGGAAAGCAATCAGCGTTAAAGGGTAGCCTAATATGGGCTTCATACTCTTAGTTCTTTCGGTAAAGTCACGTAGGTAAAAAATGAAATTAAAATTAAAATAAAACAATAAAAATCACGACGTTTCGGAGACAACACAAGTCTCCGTCATCAGGAGGGACCGTCACAGCCAGATTAGCAGCATCAAGTGAGGGAGGGATTCAAGGTGTAAGCTCTTAAGTACCAGTTAAGGGAGGAGGGGGGGAGGGGCTTATCAGAATGTGGTAGCCAATGAATGGAAAGTATCGGGAGGGGGGGGGGCGAGGCTAACAGAGGGACGGGGTACTCGTGGTCGAGGTCAAGGACGTGTTTGTGCGCAAGTCACTGTGGATGTACATAATTTTAATTTCATTTTTTACCTACGTGACTTTACCGAACGAACTAAGAGTATGAATCCTTGCAGTCAAAAAAGCTTCAAATCTAGAATTTATACGGGCTTATTAGATCCACAAATCGTTGGTTTCGATCCAGAAATCGTGTCACAGGAATCACTTTAACGATTGAAAACAATGTATTCAAAATATCACAGCTTGATCCATGTTTGATCCATGCTCGAACACATACACGCAGGTTGTTCTGCCCCATGGCAGATATGGGGGTGTTGATTACACAGGAACTTCCTGATATGGTGTTGAGTTTGATCACGTGACCAGGAAGCCATTACACAAGAGTACAAAATGGAGGCACAAATAGCGTCTCAGTGAAGACAGGTGCATCTGTTAATTGTGGGACTTTAAGAAGCATTGTATGTAAGTTCGTTTATGTTCTTATAATACTGGGAATGCTGTTATAATGTTAGGATTGAGGTTATAATGCTGTAAATGTCTTTATAATGCTGTTAAATTGTTATGAAAAATATGAGGCCTAGTTAACAATGAAGCCTGCCACTTGCATTATTGTGCATATTACTTGTAGTTGGATAAAGTCGAGCCAGACTTGGACCCATGTAACTTTAATGCGATCTTGTGAGCAAGGGTGAAGTATATCATCCACAGTTCAGTGTTATGTGCAGTGCTGTACATTTAGGCTGCAGTATGGTGATTACACGAAGTTACCTTATTTAACACAGTAGCTTATTCTCTTGTATAGCTAGTCAGTGCTAATGTAGGTGCCTGGTCCATCCAGGACCTATTGTTGAGTTTCATGTTATCTAAGACAATGTTATGATGCTGCAGTGTTCATTCATTGTATTGATATTCCAAGTATTAACAGATGTTGTATTTTGTGCTGTGTTTTTCCATCAGTTTTACCTCGTTCTATTCATTAAATATTTTGGAGTCAGATGTTCACCCTGGCTCTGAAGGTTTATTGAATGCGAGGTTAACTACTCGGATAGTGGTGCAACGCAGAGCACAGCGAGGCCGAGACACAGGTATTAAAAATATCACAGCTTGATTCATGCTCGATAAACATTAACATAATGTATCATTCATTCTGTCGCGGATTCATCTCATCCTGTTACAACGTGATCTTTTTTTTTAATTGCAGGATTTGCCCTCTCCCACTCGGTAATCATTGAAACAAACAATGTCCAGAGCTGTTGCCATCAATGCAATTCTGTGGGTTGTTTCCCGCTTGCGTTTCCAGCATAAAATCGATCGATGCCCGTGCTTTTGACCACCGATATTTGTTCGACAACATGATGCTGCCACTGTCTTGGACGCGCACGTGTTTGCGTGTGTGTGCGTGTGTGTAGGGGAAAGAACTGTGATCCAATCTCCAACCCCCAGGGACAGTTTGGAGATCATGCGAACTCTGGTCGTCCTCGCAGTAGCGGCTTTTGGCTTACCATCGAACAAAGACGGTCACCATTTACAGACGCGCTTCTTCGGCCGTCTGGAATGCTCTTCCTGCCGATATTCGGAAGCCACTAGAACCATGCACTTGTACATCGAAATTTGAAAGACAATTCCTGAGAAGTGCTTTTCGTGTTGAGTTTGCTGTCCTCCCACACCTCCAATTAGCACGGTTGGCTATGTACGGTGTGAATGAAGTTTAACATAAATTGTAAATGGGTTCACCAGAGGTCACGTGGCTTGTGGTGGAAAGCATCAACGAGCATCCAACCCTTCTGGGCAGCCAGGAAGAGAAGGCCAAACATACCATCGAGAGTGGTGCTCTATCACACCCTCCTGCTGGAGTCTATTACGCCAGCGCTGGCATGAGCATGCCGTTGCAGGGCTGCGCCTTCACCCCGTTTTACCCTTAACTCAAGCCGCGCGTAGTGAGCATTGCGGTTTTTCTGTGACAATTAATTTAATGAAACGCAGTGCTCTTTTGGACAGCCAGGTCACTGCTTATATTTACGGTGCCAGGGGCTGCTTGAGCCAAGCGAACAGCTGATGAAAAGTAATTACCAGAAATTTTCGGCTTTTGTGTCGGAGCACAAAGAGCAAAACATTCGCATAATAACACGATTGACTTTTTTAAAATATATATTTATGAAGGCTCATAGAAAACCTGCACAAGGACAATAACAATTAAGCATCTTGTCTGTGCCGTTAGTTGCACCATATTCACATACAGTGATACCTCGGTTCACGAACGCTTCTGTTCACGAACAACTCGGTTCACGAACAGAAAAGTTCATAAAAATATGCTCCGGTTCACGAACTCCGCTCCGGTTCACGAACAACTTGGTTCACGAACAGAAAAGTTCATAAAAATATGCTCCGGTTCACGAACTCCGCTCCGGTTCACGAACAACTTGGTTCACGAACAGAAAAGTTCATAAAAATATGCTCCGGTTCACGAACTCCGCTCCGGTTCACGAACAACTTGGTTCACGAACAGAAAAGTTCATAAAAATATGCTCCGGTTCACGAACTCCGCTCCGGTTCACGAACAACTTGGTTCACGAACAGAAAAGTTCATAAAAATATGCTCCGCTTCACGAACTCCGCTCCGGTTCACGAACAACTTGGTTCACGAACAGAAAAGTTCATAACAATCTGCTCCGGTTCACGAACTCCGCTTCGGTTCACGAACAGGAGCCGCGGCCATTTTAATGCTATTTCCAGGCTGTCACATGGTCGTGACTTCCTGTAGGAAGATCGTGGAGAGAAGAAGAGACAAGGAAGGAAGTACTGTGAGTACTGTGAAGACACTTTCAGTGACTTTTTGTTTTTTGGTGTGCTTTTTAGCACATACAGTACTGTACTACTGTACTGTACAATACTGTACTTACTGTATTGTACAGTTCACCCGTTTTGGTGCTTACTGAAGTCATCTCAAGCAAGGTTAGTGTTCTCTCTTTATACATTACTATACTGTACAGTACTAATGTGTATTGTAATTTGTTTCATATTTTTGTGCTTAAAAAAACAAAAAAAAGGTCAGAACGGATTAACCGGATTTACATTGAACCCTATGGGAAAATGTGCCTCGGTTCACGACCAATTCGGTTCACGACCAGTCAGTTCACGAATTAAGTTCGTGAACCGAGGTATCACTGTATTAAGCTTGTAGACGGACAGTATTTTTGACGATGGCATCCCCACGTCGTTCAGGCTGTCTATACTTCGCCATGCCGGTCAATGCAGGTCGGTGATCGTGGGAACGCGTGCATGTGAGAGCATAGACGTACTGTACAACAGCGTTTTTTTCTGCAGTGCCCTCTGCTGCTCAGAGATCAGCTCTAGGACGGTCTGAAATAGAGCAACAACGGCACTCATTTACTGCATTTATTCTGTCACGTGTGGTCAGTTGTCTCCCTGTCACTCTGTTATCGCTACTACCATGGCTGATTCCTCCACACACGTTCAGGACTCGGCCTACGAGTGTGACAGTTTAGTCTCATCCAAGCTGTGTTCATCCACCACACTGCAGGTCGCAACAACACTCACCCACCCACTCACTCACCCACTCACTCTCTCACCACACTGCAGGTCCCAACAACACTCACTCACTCACCACACTGCAGGTCCCAACAACACCCACCCACTCATCCACTCACTCACCCACTCACCCACTCTCACCACACTGCAGGTCCCAACAACACTCACTCACCCACTCACTCACCACACTGCAGGTTACAACAACACTCACTCACCCCACTCACTCACCACACTGCAGGTCGCAACAACACTCACTCACCCACTCACTCTCTCACTCACCACACTGCAGGTCCCAACAACACTCACCCACTCACTCATCCACTCACTCACTCATCCACCCACTCACTCACCACACTGCAGGTCCCAACAACACTCACTCACTCACCCACTCACCCACTCACTCACCACACTGCAGGTCGCAACAACACTCACTCACCCACTCACCCACTCTCTCACTCACTCACTCACCACACTGCAGGTCGCAACAACACTCACTCACCCACTCACTCACCACACTGCAGGTCCCAACAACACTCACCCACTCACTCACCACACTGCAGGTCCCAACAACACTCACTCACCCACTCACCACACTGCAGGTCCCAACAACACTCACTCACCCACTCACTCACCACACTGCAGGTCCCAACAACACTCACCCACCCACTCATCCACTCACTCACCCACTCACCCACTCTCTCACTCACCACACTGCAGGTCCCAACAACACTCACTCACCTTACTCACTCACCACACTGCAGGTCCCAACAACACTCACCCACCCACTCCCCCCTGGCACTCACACTCTCACTCACTACACGGCAGGTCACCTCACCCCTCTCTCTGCTTCTTCCCTCGCACCGCTCCCACTCCGAAATTCCCTCTACCACACCTCGTCTTCTCCCAAGCTCCATGAATAACCTTGCCCAGTTCGAGACACGGTGTCAACTCGTGTGTCTTGCAACTTTAATCGTGATGTTTGTTGCCGGCTTGCTCGGTGGTTTGGGGTCCTTTGGGCCCTGTGCTCAGCAACTGCGCGATAACAAGTAATGAATGACTATACGCCGTGTATCACATGCTGTAAGACTGAGGGAGTGACACGGCTAGCGGTGTCGTGACATTTGACCGTATAAGGCTCCTCGTTAGGTGCAAGGTTGTCCCCAAGCATGCTATGGTATGAGGAGGATTTTGATATTAAGACTGTAATGGACACAACACTGCAACCATTACACACACTCACATTCAACTAAAACCTAAACTATGTTTTAGCTTACCAGCTAAGACCCACTGAGCTATCTAGCTATTTTTCAGAAGCGAGCTGGCCACAAATGATAGCTCAACGAAGTGGCTTATCATCATGTGGAAAATGATAGCAGCCAAATACTCTCAAACGCGTGTCGATTCTAAATGTGGGGGGGGGGGGGGAAACCGGAGTACCATGATAAAATTCTACGTGACCACGGGGAGAGAGAGAACATGCAAACTCCAAATACAGGTAGTCCCCGACTTACGATGGAGATGCGTTATGACGACCCCATCGTAAGTCGAAAATATCGTAAGTCGAAAATGGCCTAGCCTACCCAGGAGTCTTAAAGAATGGTGATAATTGAGCAAAACAGAGCAATTAACAGTGCCGTACTGTATAAACGATATGCGTACAGTACATCCCGGCAGCGTCCCAACGTACAGTATCGTACCTCGTAAGCTGCTGCGTTTGCCTGCCACGTGAAATTTAAAATATTTTACTATTTTGTCATATCGCCATCGTAAGATCGAAATATCGTAAGTCGGACCATCGTAAGTCGGGGACTACCTGTATACACAGCAGGCATCAGGGTCTGGATTGAACCCACGACCTCTTGTATACCAGGCGAGGTAGTTAACATCTCGCCACCGCAAGCCATTCCCTAATGCAGGCGCGTCCATTGTGCGTGTTTTAATGGAGGCCCTGTCTCGCATGATTGCGTGGTAAAATTGATAGAACAGTGTGTGTGTGGTTTTAATCATAGATCATGCACGTGCTCACCGAGAACAAAGGGCGGCCACCGCTTTGTGCACATTCCTATTCATCTTGGCTTAATTTTTTTTTTATAACACTAGAGGGTTAGTTGGAAGGGTTGCTCTTCATTTTAAACGATTAGCCAAGGATTCGGAAACGCAACACAACAGATTGATGTGAAATAACAGCGGCGTTGCATCACTGGCATCGCTGACAATGAATATACTGTAGGTCATGCCGAGCGGCATGCCAAGCGTAATGTCACCAGTGTAAAGTTTACATGGCGCGATTTTTTATTTTCTATTGATTTTTGGTGAACCTTTTTTCCAGAAAGGTCCGCGGGGGAATACCTTGGACACCGATTAAATAACATTTCTTCTCCCCAGGGAAACCGCGCAATGTAAAATAAGGCTTACAGAGCGTGAATCATTAATGGGCATCGCAGCACAATGATAATGTACTGAATGCAAATGGCACCTCTCGTTGCACAAAGCACTGTGCCTGTCCGTAGTGGTTGCAAGACAGATGAGAGGCCGATGGAATCGTGCGGTATTCTTTTGTTTATTCACATGCAGAGAGACAGATCCGAATTCTGCTTGTCTTTGCTATTACTCGCGGCGTGCCATGGCAATGAGTAATGAGGCTGTGTACGGATTGTTCACTGAACGGGCCTCCGATATTGGACACGAAGGGTCCCTGCCACGACCATCTGGTACATACAGAATGCATTGCTCTCCACAAGCCTGACTCTGCTGATGAGACCAAGAAGGTCAAAACCGGCCCAGAATGCGTTTGCATAAACAAATGCTGCTAACATTGGTCTGGAAAGCCGGGAGGCTGATGGAATAACAATATTTGAACGCGAAGAGGCAGAATGGAGTTATGTTTGTATTTTTTTTACACGTGGGTCATGATTAGGTGATTGTTGGTATTCCCATGTTCCATTTCCAGGATGATTCATAAAATCAGATCTCCATATTAGAGGTTTTTTTTGGATGATATTGGTAGCGAAAGCCTACGTGTTAAAACCAGATCTGAACCCGTGTCAGAATATTCCTTGCCGGCTGTGTGTTCTTTCCTCCTCCTCCTCCCCACACACCTGTGAAAGACCATACCAATCTTGTTGCTCGCAAGCGACGCTCCGCCATACTGGGAGTCAATGCAGCTCGTCACAAATAGCCACGGGGATGGGTGGGGGTACAATCACGGACGTGGATTTTCTGGTGGTAAGTTGCTGCCGCAGAGCAGATGTTTAAACTCACACGTGCGTCCTTTTCGAGTGGATCGCGAGCCGTACCTCGGCCGCGCATCTACACATCGTGAACAACGCGTGTGCAGTGAATGTTGAGGAAAGGGCGTGCGGTTTTTAAAATAATGTTTTTTTGGGGATAGATCGCGTCCGTGTATAAACGCGTCGTTAAACCCGCCACCACCTGACACGGACAATTAGTAAGGTTTGTGACGTAGACAAAAATGTGCCAATGGGTAACAACTGCAGCATGCTGGTGTGTTAAACAGTCAACCCACAGGTTTTTGTGGGTTGTGCCGAAGTCGTAATGGCCACTTTTTGTTTACGTGACAACCCTTACTAATTGGCTGTGTCGAGTGGTGGTGGGTTAACGACGCATTTATATTTACGCGATCTAACTCTCTAAATAACAAATAACCTTCATGATGAATAATATCGGTCTCGATAAGCCTACGCGTTACAAACTGGTGCATTTTTTGAGTGGCGTTAATATGGCGGGAAAAACTCAGGCTTATTATGTTATGCCTAATGTTCAACTGTGGCGCTGACCAGCCACGCCTCGCGTTGTGGCCTGTGAGAGCCCGGGTGGCATGAGGGGAGAGAGAGGAGATCGTTTCGTCCCCAAGACCTCTAATCATTCGCTTTCCGGATAAAACTTCCACCCTGAGGGAAACTTCGGAGGGAAGCAGCTACTAGATGGTTCGATTAGTCTTTCGCCCCTATACCCAGGTCGGACGATCGATTTGCACGTCAGAACCGCTACGGGCCTCCACCAGAGTTTCCTCGGGCTTCGCCCTACCCAGGCATAGTTCACCATCTTTCGGGAGGAGAACGTTTCACGAATTTGCGAGGAGAGAGAGGAGAGACGTTGATTTTCAAACCCTTTTTTTTGCCGCCAGCAGCAACAGCACTGGAGGCGATTTCGATGCCAAACACAAAGTTACCAGCAACAAAAATACCCAAACAATTAAAAAAACACGCGTGCTGCAGCACGTGGCGCTCGACGCGCTATGCACAAAGTACAAAAAAACCGTCACGTGGTGGCGGTCGTCGTCGCGCACGCCACGCCGACGACCGAGCACGTGGTAAGGTGACAAGGAGGGTGCCGTTCACGCTGGTACAGAGAGGGCTTTTCCGGCCCCCCCAGCGTTCGAAGAAGACGCGCGAGTCACCAACGCGTGAGTGGTACACGGCGTGCTCCAGCAGGCCCCTGAACACTGGCAGCAGCGCAGAGCAGCCGTCAGTGTCGCCTTGCAGCGTCTTTTTCCTCGTCTTGTCCACCGCCATCTTCGCTTGGGCGCAGAAGAAGTTGGCGAGGTCATGGCGCTTGTTAGCGAGGTAATGCACAGAGAGAGAGAGGAGATAGACTTTTGACTTTTCAACAACTTTTATTGCCGGCAGCAACAGCACTGGAGGCGATTTCGATATGAAATACAGTCACCAGTAAACAAATGAAAATAAACGCTACAAATCTACGCGCTGTGGCGCTAAAAGCACCGCGCACAACACCAAAGAAAAGTCACGTGGTTGTGGTGGTCATCGCGCACGCCACGGTGACGAGCGAGCGCTTCAGAAGGTGAACATGAGGGTGCCGTCCACGCTGGTACAGAGAGGGGCTTTTCCGGCTCCCCAGCGTTCGAAGAAGACGTGCACATCACCGACATGTGTGTGGTATGCGTGCTCCAGCCGGAGCCGCGCCTTAAGCAGGCCTCTGAACACTGGAAGCACAGAGCAGCTGTCGGTGTCACCTTCCAGCATCTTTTTTCTCGTTCTGTACACCGCCATCTTCGCCTGAGCGCAGGCGAAGTTGGCGAGGTCATGGCGCTTGTTAGCCAGGTAAGGCACCCCATATACGAAGCTGCTGTTGTAGAAGGGTACTCTCAGTTTCCTGAAGATGTCCCCCAAAAGGCGGAACATTGGTTTGAGCCGCTGGCAGTGTAAGTACTGGTGGGGCAGATCCTTCCTGGCACCGCAGGAAATGAGAGGGCAAGTGCTTGGGAGACGTCGGGGCGCGGAGATTTCGAGAGGCACCTCTGGTCGGCGTTCGCTCGCTGCGAGCAGGGCCCTCGTGCTCACGGCAAGGGGTGAAGACGTTGGCTCCCGTCGAAGTCGTCGCGTTGCCGTCATTTCTGCAATATTTGGAGAGAAAGGGAAATCAACAAAAACAAATGTTTCGAGTGAATTCGTGAGAACCACACACTGGGCACTGTCTCATGAGCCCAGAAGTGCTGTGCGAGAACTTGAATAATAATAGTAGTAGTAGTAATGAAATGAATGAGTCTCATTGTGATTTCTGTGATCCGTGTCTGCTATGTAAAAAAAGGGGTAATGAATGTCAGTGAGCTGTCGCTTTGTTAAATAAATAATGCTGAATGATGGATTGAAATGTAGAGAATGTGACACGGCCATCACTCATAGTGCTCGTGCCAAGCTTGGTGTACAGTACGACCTCGCAATCACCACATGCTTGCACATGAGACTCATCTTGGTCTCTTGAGTTCTCAGATCTTACCTGCCTAACCACAATTACATTTGACTTAATTCATGCAGTTGTGTGGATGGGGTTATCCAATTTTTTGATTTATCCCAAAAAAATACGAAAACGGCCTGGCTACGGAATTTAGAACGAACCACATTTTTGTTTGTCCCAGACACGATGTCACCTCCACGCTCATTCCTCCGCGACCCGTTGCTTAAATACAGAATCATATCAGAATATGTATTTCTACTGGAGGAATCCGATGAGCTATGAAGCTCTTGTTTCACAGATGTCCACTACGGTTGGGGTATAAACAAACGGCACAAACGGTACAAAAAACACGATAAGAGTGCAAAGTACAAGAAAGTAAACAAATCGCCCAAACACAAACAAATACACGACGAAACCATCCCCATCCTACCCGACAAAGCCCACTGAGGTATTAACTTATTTGCCAAAAGCGACCTGGCCACCAATAGCTCAACAGAAGTGGCCCTTATTATTTGGACATTTTTAACAGCGAACACAATCTAAATAGTCTAAACGCATGCTTCTCATACTGTGTTTGCATCACTTCTATGCCCCCCTCTACCATCGACCTCTGCCTCTCCTCTACCGACGATTGTGTTTACGTTCTCTCATAGGAAGACTGCCCTAAGCTTGAACGCATCCTAAAGAGTGGCTCGCGAGATTTGTCAGCTGATACCTATTCACGTTAAATATCCCCCAAGGGTTGTGTCCTTAAATACAGTGGAACCTCGGTATACGACCGCTTTGGAATACGTCGAATTTGGTATACGTGTTTTTTCGAGAGAAAAAATGTCTTGGGATACGACGTCTTGCTTGGGATACGACGCGCTTGCTAGAACTTGTATGGGTCGGGATGAGTCACCGCATTACACAGTACCCGCTTATGCCCCGTTCACGACTGACACAAAGGGAGAGAGGCGGGGTGGCGTTGGGGAGAGGTGCGGGGGGCGTGGGGGGCTGCCCCCATGGAGGGTGGAGCCCCGGGTCGAGGCGCGCGCGACGTGCGGGGTTGAGGCACGCCACGTGACCAGCGCAGCTGGCAGCAGCGCGGTCACGTGGCTTCTGTATGCATTTTAGTAATTAGTGTCTAAATTATTTTATACAACCCCATTCATGTATAATATGCCACATTAAATATCATTTATTTTCCTGTGGAACGGAGTATTTCCTTTCCCTTTATTTTTTATGGGAAAAATTAGTTTGGTATACGTCATTTTCGGGTTAAGTCCTACCTTCTGAAACGAATTAACGACGTATACCAAGGTTCCACTGTATGAGAGAATGTTGTATTGTTGTTGAGATTGTTTCTGAGTGGTGTTGAGAGAGCAGTTTATCGGCACGGACAACAAGCAAAGTACCAATTAAATGTGAATTTTAACAGGGAAAGGAATGAAATGCGAGTTCCGTGGTGTAAAATATATGTTTTTTAAAACTCATGGGATGCTGCCATGGTGTTAATGGTTGGCAACGCTGAACTTTCAACCCAGAGGTCGCCGGTTCGATTAGAAATCCCAGAATGGCAGTTGAAGCGATGGGGGAAATGTCTTTAATCCACCTCTGTTCACCCAACAGTACCAATGAGTTTAACACGTAGGCTTTCGCGACCAATATCATCCCAATGATATTCTCGTAAGTTTTGATGTGACATCTCTGTTCACGAGCGTTCCGGTCAACGAGTCAATTAAATTACTCGACACTCTGGTAACGAACAAAGGTTTAGCCAAAGACATCCCAAGACGAGCTGAACACTGTCTAAAGAACACCTACTTCTTGTGGCAAGGTGACTTCTATAAACAAAAGGAAGGAGCAGCAATGGGCTCTCCTTTGTCTCCTGTGATAGCGAATTTGTACATGGAAGATTTTGAAACAAAAGCAATAGCTTCAAGCACACTAAAACCATCTTCTTGGTTTAGACATGTGGATGACACATCGGTGGTCTGGCCACACGGCAAAGATACACCGAACGCATTTCTAAATCATCTCAACTCGCAAAACCCATCCATCCAGTTCACCATGGAAGTGGAAGCTGATAGAACTCTACCATTTCTGGATATTCTGCTCGGACGGGGTACAAATGGTAAAACAACACACAGCGTTTACCGAAAGAAAACGCATACTTGACGCCTATCTGAATGCAGTGTCACACCATCACCCCGCACAGAAATCTGCTCTGATCAAGACGCTCATTCATCGAGCTATCTTCAGCAGTCCGCCTGCTGTATTTTTTCACCTGAAGACGATTGCTTGTGTTGCGATCGAAACGCCGTTATTTTTTATTATTTATTATTTTTCTAACTACGTGACTTTACCGAAAGACCCAAAGAGTATGAATTCCTGCAGTCACGAAAGCTTTAAGTCACATGTATAATGTACGTTGCCTCAGTAATTCCCCCCCCCCACCCACATTGTGCAAGAGCGCAGAAGGGTGGTCACTGCATCTATGCCTTTATATAAGGAACGAAACAGGTGGACTTCTCCACTAGGCTGGCTGTCGCCTGATGAAGCTAGTTGTAATTACTGGCGAAATGTCGTACTCAGATTGTAAATGTTGTGCCGTGGCTCTCCAGCACACCGGTGTGCTGTACTCGTGACGAATTGGCACGTTCTATTTACGTGACAACCCTTACTAGTTGGCTGTGTCGGGTGGTGGTGGGTTTTACCTATACATTTATATATTTACGCGATCTAACCCAAAAACCTCTATTCTGGAGTACCAATGAGGTCACCAGAGTTAGCCTATCAGCAGGCCACGGGTGACTTGTGTGCACCACCACATATTCCAAGACGCCTGGCGGGTGTGGAAGATTCAACCTTGAAATGCCCTCCAGAGTGGTCTGTTAAGAACTCCCTCAGTGGAGGTCATTCCGGCAGCAGCGGTGTGAGCAAACAATTGCAGGTCCCAACTCTGGAACGCTGATTCATTCCCGCATTTACAATTGAAATGATTTATCTCGGTTTTTTAATTCGCCGACTTGCATTTATTGTAGACTCGAACACAATTTATGTTATTCAGTTTTGCTTCTCAACAAATAGAATCTGAGCCGACTCTACTTCGCTGTATTCATGAAAAAAAACCATTCCCATGAGGCGTTTCTCTCTTTACTGCGCAATTTCATATTGCGGTGGCGTTTTTTTTTTAAATGTCCAGCCAATACCATCGTGCACTTATCAGAGGCCCATTTTTCACGCACAATCTCAATAAAAATATAAAATTGCCCGCATGCAATGCTGCAGCAGCAGCAGAGCAAACACAACTACACTCGCAAGGGCAATGGGTTCATTCAAGATTTAATAGAATTAAGACTGCTGCAATCTCAACAAAATCGCCGTGATGCACTCTAATGAAGAAATAAACATTCAGATGAATTATTGATTGATTAATTCACTCCACAATACGTTTTAGCATACGCACGTGAAACCAAACTAAATTGAACGCTTCTTTTGCTTTTACGTGTTAGGGACAGATTGGTTGTGTTGCAATTATTATAAATAATATGGTACATAATATATATTTTTTAACATTTACAGCCTAATTTTTATGAATAAATGATGACCTTTATTAATACTGCAGAGTGTACGTGCATCCCAATACCCTGTTTCAGCATAGATGGGGTATATAACAGTCGACCAGCAGGCAGCATGTGGGTGGGTTAAAGTGTGGGTACTCTCAGCTTTTCCAAGACGCTTGACCAGCGTTGAGGATTAGAGCTAATAGAACCTTTAGAGCCCTCTCTCCGGAGCCTCCATCTCTGGAGCCTCCTTCTCTAGAGCTCCGTCTAGCGAAAGGCCCTTCCGTCAGCGGTGGCTCTCGAGTAAGCAATTGTAGGGCAGCACCTTTAACTTTAATCTGCTTTTATACTTCCACGTCTGTACCTTGATCTGCCTTTAGGTGTTTTTTTTACTTTTTTTTTACTTTTACCAATTCCCAGAATGAGTGTTTGACTTGATATTGGAAGAAATCTGGAGAAAACCCACGGGCGCGGGGGAATAACTCTCAGAAGCTCTGCACAAAATTGAATTTATGTACACGTGCACTTTGTACGTCTATACTATATTTTTCTTTATTTCGTTTTTATTTGTTTGCAACCTGCTTACCTTTTCTCTATCTTGCGCTCACGCCGGCCTTTTGCGCCGTGAGTTGGTGTAACTCGCTGAGCACCCCCCCGCCCCCCACCTCCATACTGGACATCTGTGAAAAAAAGAGCTTCACGGCTCATCGGATTCCTCCAGGATAAATCACCATTCTGAAATCCATTACTGCGCTGCGAGCTCGTGGCCACCTTGCAGCCCAAGCCTATGGCACCTGCTCTTCCCGGGCGCTCCCCTCCAAGCACCAAACTGGCTCTGAAAAATGCCTGCGTAAGCAAACATAGGGTTTGTAAATTTTCTTTAAATATATTACAGAATTGGCATCGCCGATTGCATTCATAAATGATCAATAAAACAAGTGCGCTTTCCCACCCTGCCCCTTTCCCGCCCTCCTCCTCCAAAAAAAAAATTCGTATCATCCCAAAATATTGTAAAATGAAATGCACGTTTTGAATTGAATTCGTTGGGAGTGAAAAATGTGTGAAATGAGCCCTCTCCCATTGTCGCGTCTCAGCCGTGCTATGAAGAATGAACCCACCGGGGGGAACCGTTTGCCGGCAGCAGTAGGGTGGCAGCCGAACCGTTGCAGGGTTTGGGTAAACAGTTCAGTGTTGTGAGAATGATTGTGTTTTACAAACAACAACAAAACACGATTCAGAGTTTCGCCCCCACCCCCCACCGTGGCTCATAGGTAACGCATGCGTTGCCGTTCGTAAAGTTCAACTTGCAACGGAATTGCGTTGTGTGCCCAGCACGGGGCAGGAGCTGGTGGTGCAATGGTGAATACGCGCTGCGATGTAAACCTGGTTATCGCGGTTCGTCTGGCGGCCACGGCGAACAGCAGCAGGTGATCGGTGATGCCTGGACCGGTCGTGGAATGTTTTTGTTTAAATCCACGGTTCGCTGAGCACAGGGACAAAAGTCCCAACACACCAAGTGACCAGCAAACAAACCGCACTAATAAAGTGGTAATATGAGAGCGAATATCCTCCAGTGGGCAGGCATTAGTGAAATATGGCCAAGCAAACCGACACGACTGAGATGGCACGGGGAGGCCTTTATCCGGCAGCGGATTGACAAATGACTGCATTGCCATTATCATTTGAACTCATTGTGCATCTTTCACATTGTGGACATTTTTGTGTCGAACCCAAAACAATGGATATTTTTTACAGCGACCAATCACCAAGCATTTGTATGGCGATATACTGGGCTGCCACTGTGGCAAGATGTTAACTACCTCGCCTGATGTACGGGAGGTTCGTGGGTTCGATCCCGACCCTGATGCCTGCTGTATATTTGGAGTCTGCGTCTCTCTCCGTGGTTGTGTGGATTTTTCTCCAGGTCCTCGCAGTTTTCCTTCCACATTTAGAAACACGCGTTTAAAGTATTTAGCTGCAATACATTTACACGTGATAAGCCGCTTCGTTGGGCTATCATTTGTGGCCAGGTCGCTTCTGAAAAAGAGCTACATAGCTCAGTGGGCCTTACCTGGTAAAATAAAAACAAAAACTAGTTATAGTTTATACTGTGTATGTCCAGTGCCGCGTGAAAATCATGATTGTTATTCGCCTTTGTAGTACGTTTTAGTTATTTGTTTATACAAAATACATTTTGGGCAAAAGGAGTAACGACGATGATTACGAACATGTTCCACCTATGCAGAGGGGTGATGGTGAGACGTGACTGCCGTGAGGAACAAAAAATTCACGAGAGAAAGTCCATAAATAGCACAAACAACCTGTGCACTAAACACTAGAATAGGCCACAGACATATCTCTGCTCCGCCGCATTCGACTGCTTCTGCTGAACATCCGTTTACTCTGCCAGCGTATTTATTCTATTTTAAACTTGAACTTGCACATTTCAATTTATTTATCACCTGTCCCTCATTATGGATTAACCGGTTATGTTTCTGCACACTGCCTCGGTAAACATTGCATTTGGGCACTGAAGCTGAATTGTATTACTTGTGTAACAAACAAAAAAACCCACACTATTATTAGAATAATAATTGTAATAATTAAATTGTATCTGCAGTTTGTTTTCCTATAACGCCGCAGCTTTTCATAAGGCGCGAATTGGATATTGTAATTAGGGAACACGTGTTTTCATAACGCGGATGCGAATTGGATATAACGCGATCGAGCGAACGGAAACTGCATCGCGCGCGTAGGATAGCATCGTACGAGGCACTGGGATGCTGCTGGATGCTTCAAGATGACACTCACGCACCGCAGTTTTTGTTCGGCCAGCGTTACGCATCTCGCGCGTTATCGTGGACTCTGCTTTACCCTACATTACATATTATTTATTATGACGCGATTTTTCTCCATAATGTGGTGTTCTTCAGGAACGCAACTACTACCGCGTTGTAGGAGAACAGACAGTTTCGTTGTTCGTGCAAATTGCATCTCAAAACACTTATTTTCATTTCACCACGGACAAGCGGAGAGGCAGCCAGGACGGGCGCCAGTAATGGCCCAAGCGTGGCCAACATCTTGGAATGTTTCATCGACTCCATTCACGAGTGGTCATAACGTGTGGGTGGAAATCGGAACGCCCGGAGAAGGCGCATTCTCGCGAGGGGAGTAACTTGCAACCCCGAATAAATGGCAATGATGTATCCAGTACTGTAACCCATTTGCTGTCCTGCCATCGTACCTTGTCAAGCCAAGCTATGGTGACCTCAATGCCCGCGTGTAGGGAGGGGGGAGTTTTAATAATTTCTGCGATCCATCAATGCTCGCCTCCGCAGTGCTGCATTACAGGCACGCACAGGCACACATCCTCTAGAAGGGCCCTCTTGCACTGCCACCAGTGGCGTGAGCACATCATGTCAGGACTGCACCTTTTTTTTGGGTGGTGCCATGGTGGCGAGATGTTATTTCCCTCGCCTGGTTACGCAGGAGGGCATGCGTTCAATCCTGACCCCCTGGTGATGCCTGTCTGTTTGGAGTTGGCATGTTCTCCCCGTGGTTTCTGTGGATTTTTTTTCCAGGGCCTCCGGTTTTTTTCCTCCGCAATTAGAAATGTTGTCCTTCCCCTGCACCTCCGATGAGCACGGTTAACTACATATGTTGCAAAAGAAGTTCAACATACATGCGAAAACGTGTGTTGAGATTATTTGGCTGCCGCTATAAATTCTAACGTGTGATGATGATATCAGCCACTTCAGTGATCTATCATCCGTGGGCAGGTCACCTCTGAGAAATAGCTAATAGCTCAGTGGGCTTTACTTCGTACATACAATAGTACAATGGTTTACCTTTATTAAAATTATTTTCAAGCTGGTAAAATTCGCAAGCAGCAACCCATCCCTCCCTCCCCCCCCGTGAAAGTAACACGAAAAAAGAGCTTCACACAAAACATTCCACCACTCAAATAGTGGCTAATTACATTTCGTCATCCGCATGTAAAGAGACTCATTAGGGTTAGAGCCACAATGTGCTCTGTCGACACCCTGCTCATTTTAAGAAGGCGTGCATTGTGCTGTTGTTACGGAGGGAGAGCAGTGATGGGGAGGGGGCTCACGGACAGAGATGGCACGATATATTCAGCAATGCAGCCTCGTAAAAACCAAGTGCATCGATTGCAGTAGCAAGATGGGGGCACATGGTGACAGAGTTTTATTATAATTAGACATTTTTATTATTGCAATGCATGTTTTGTTCCCTTTCCCCGGGCTGGCGAGATATCATGAAGTCCGTGGACAAAAAATATGCCTCTTAAAATAATTCCAACTGGAGCAGGCGTCTGCGTGTGTAGATGAATTGTGAATTAGACTTAATGTAGATAATGACGATAGATTAGCTGAAAGGTACATATTTTAAATTACATTTCAAGCAATTTAAAATGATTTCGCCAAAACAGATATGTGCGCAGGCAATGTCTATGATGTGCTCCCATGAATATAATATGTAATGGAAGACCATAAAAAGGATAATTTACTTATGAAATGTGTAATACGAGGCACTATATGCCAAAACACAGTATGCATTAAAATCAAATGCTTGGTTTTTGAGGTTTATATCGCATCGTAATATATTTTACATACATATGTCACATACATATTGTATAAGCAGATGACCAGATAATCTGAGGTTTAATCTGTGAGGCTTGGGATATTTTTAGCAGAAATCATTACCAGTTTGAAACACAGGCACGGATTTGAACGGTCTCTGGGTCTCCTATTCAAATGTTCCACGGCGGACAAATACAAATGCAAGGAGCTGTTAACGGAGATAAGTCAAGGAGGCGACATTCGCCGTACACACGGAATATCAGCCGAAGACAACCTCGCGTACACCTAGCTGCCGGTTGTCATGAAATATTTTTCGAACCCAATATGCAATTTCACGCACCAAAGTGCTCCCCTTCGTCAATGGGCAATTCCAATTGCTCAGTATTTCACGAGGAGTTATTTTAGCCGAGGCAATTGCACGGGATGAATCCACCAACCCCCCGCCCGCCCGCCCGCCCCCCACAAAATTATGGGGAGGCTTCCCACGACGCCAATTTTATTTGTCATGCTGAAGTGGCAGCGAATAAGCAACCAGCCCCATTTTCTTTTATAATTGCCCATGACATTTTAGGCACTCCCATCCACTGGATGATGTATGGGCAGTAAAGACGACAGTGGTTTAGTGTCCATTAGAATGACGAGCGTGATTGGGTTGATGGGAAGGATGTCGAAGGCATTGAAAATGATCACGGTGCGGTGATGGTCGTGAAATTCGAGAGACGGGTCGTCGTTATTAAAGACTACGGTGATGAACTCGGAACAATTTACCACCGCCATGCTGACAACAATGCAGACAACGAAAAATAATTGTTAAGGATCGTGTTAGGCAACGTTAATAGCAAAATTAAATGATGCCTCCTTCCAACATTTGTCTCCCCACATGGAAATAATACAAAAGAACATTTTTATTCCGCAACCCATCCCGCCGCACAGGCTTTCACATTCATTGTGCCATTAGCGGAGTCGGGCTTACCTGAACCGCTTCAATGTCATAGTTTGTTTGTAATGAACCAATGCTGCTGATGAAGATGCACGCCCGGACAACGCAGATAGCCACGAGTACGCACAACCTCACTGTAGAAGGACCACGGCAAACTATACACATCGGCAGGGCGAGGCGGCGGCCAACTTCAAGGATCGTAAGGCGCGCGCATCTGGAGTGAATGACGCCGATGGGAGCATTTTGTTGCCAATTTTGGGCACTTTCTTTGCACTGAGTTTGCTCACATTGGCATGGACGACCAGTGCTGCCCCCCCAGGCAGTCTTGCCTCTTACCCAGGGCTATTAATATCCCTTAGCCCGACACTGCTGAAATGAAATGACCCCAGCAATGACAAATCTCGGTGCTGGCAGGTAATGCCATTTTTTCTCCTTCATATTTTTTGTGCCCTAAGAAGAGCTGAAATGAGAAGTCAATGATTTAAAATCTGATCGGCATCTGTTATTCCTTCGTCACGCCCGCGCTTGTCTTTGGGTGTGAGTATTATTAATGAGAAAATATATGGACTGTGGGGCATTCGCCCAACACGCGAGGGAGGCTTATCTTCTGGATATTTTCTCGCAGAATGAAACCAAAGAGCATGCTCCAGCAATAAATAGACTCTGGAAAGAAATGCCATTCACTTGTCCGAGCCGCACAATGTACGGCGGTCGTCGCCTTACATTTGAAAGATTAGTTTTAGAAGTACGGCTACAAACCACATCCTTTATTGTGGCATCATTACACGAGTATAAATTGGAGGTCGTTTCATTGTTTTTGGCTTTGGTCATTTCCCTTTAGCGCTTAGATGGAGCAAAGAAAAAAATCCCACGCACGCGCGCTGCGCCTTTCACGCGTCGCGTTCGTTGTCTCGAATCGCCGTGCCTCTCGCGATCCGTCTCCCTCGTAGACGTGCCCTGGTGTTGCGTCATCGTCTCTCACCGCTTTGGTCATCCTGGCCCTCCGTGAACGTTGCCTTTCTTACGGCTGATCTTCTCATTTCCTGGTAGTTTAAAACACACACACAAAATAAATAAAAATGGGACGTGGCACACAGAGAGGAGGGCTTGAGCTAAATTACTTTATCAACTGTAATCAGAATCGGAATAATGTGAATCTTAAAGTAGCTCCCTCGTTGGCTTCCCTGCGATCTTATCGCCGCAGATTTTGCACACAGCAAAGCTCGCCATGTACACCGAGCTTCATCCCAAAGCTAGCAGTGCGTGCAGTGCATGCTGTGCGTCGATATTAATAATATAATGATGGTGGCGATGACGACGAAAATTACCATCTTTAAATTAACACACGCAATCTCATCGTGTGTTGCTGTGGAGCAACGCAGATGAAAGCAAATCGAATACAATTCGGTTTTCCTCTCCACACATCAACCAAAAACATGCTTTACTCTATCGGCCTATTGGCTTTCCAGAACCAAAATGATCACAGCGTATTTGTTTAAGCAAGCAAACACTTCATCCGGTATGGATGAACAATAAATTGCTATCGGTTTTATGATGATGGTGATGGTGGTGACGAAAGTCATTTGAGAACGATCGTAACTCAGTGATCCGTCAGTATGTCTCTCGCGACCCAACTAATCTCCGCATCGAATGTTGTTGCCCGCTTTCCAGTTCAGTTTATACCTTCAAACCCCCCCCCCCCTTACATTTCAAAATAGATATTGGTTGATCATACATGTACCAATGTTGGTTCTCATGTAACACGTGCAATGACGGACGACTTTCAAAGACACCAGCAGTGGTCTGATGATGTAAACAGCCATGTGGCTCGTCGATAGAATGATCAGAAGCCTGCGAGTTCAAATCCTGGTTGGGGGTTGACAGCCCTTCATCTCTCCGAGTTCGATAAAAAGAAACAAGTACCACTTCGTGGGGAAATTCAACAGAGTGGTTGTCCTATGGGTAGATTCGCCCCCCCCTCCTCCACCATATAAATTGGGAATTTCAACCACTGTCTCAGGGCGGCGAACGAGAGATGACCACCGCCTGATTGCCCACTTGAGCAAGCCATCACTTTGACTTTGATAGTGAGGATGATTGTGATGACGACGGTGATTTTAAAGAGATTACAATTCAGCCGCCCATCTGCAGGGGTCTCTGGAAAGCAATCAGAGCCGAGCGGTCGCCACGTAAAACGTTGTCGCCCCGCTCCCTGGGTCTTGCATCTTGGCAAGGATGAGCTTTCTGATTGCCTGCGTACCGCTCGTCCGCGTGCTACCTCGAGATGACACGAACACGTTGGTCACCCTTTACAGTCAACCTACAGCGGTGTCATATCTCCAGCGTCGGCTAACACCGTCCACCCAGGTCTCTTCATTCAGTGGATTTCAAGTAATGATAATTATCATGTCATAATTATTGTTATAATACAACGTATATATATTTGTTTTTTACTGCTCATTTACTCTTTTGAATCCGAGATCCTCAGCAGCGTCCATGCGGGAGCCGTTCTACTTTACTCCCATTTTTTTTTATTCATTTAATTTTAGCAGGTAAGGCCCACTGAGCCTACATAGCTCTGTTTCAGAAGCGACCTGGCTATCACGAATGATAGCCCAACGAAGTGGCTTATCATGGTTGGGACATTTCTAGCAGCCAAACACTCTGAACGCGTGACGTCGATTCCAAATGTGGAGAGAAAAACCGGAGGGCCCGGAGAAAAATCTACGCGACCACGGGGAGAGAGACACGCAAACTGCAAAAATACATACTCGTTTTTTTGGGTAAAGTCACGTAGGTAAAAAATAGAAAATACATGTTTTTTTTTATTAAAATAGAAAAATAATTATTTTTTTCTTTTCTCTTTTTTACCTACTTGACTTTACCGGAAAAAACAAAGAGTATGGACCCTTGCAGTCACGAAAACTTCAAATATAGAATTATGCAAAAATACAGCAGGCGACAGGGTCGGGATCGAACCCACGGCCTCCTGTACACCAGGCGAGGGAGTTAACATATCCTAGCCACTGGGACGCCCATCACCCTCCCTCCGCTCCTCCTCCGCGCTCCCTCACCCCGGGTGTGAGGCTCACGCTGTCCTAGGGGCCGTCCATAAATGACGTCACGCACCTCAGGCGGGGGGGGGGTGAGACATTTGTGACGATGTGTGACGAGGGAGGGGGGGTTTGAGAAATGTGACGTCACGTAAAAATGCGCAACTTTAAATAAATATAGACAACACGTTCTACTTAATTAAATAGACTTCTTCAATAAATGTTTTCTCCTACAAAATCAGAGTGCAGCGCCACATTAAATACGCACTACAATGACAATAGTTGAAAGCGATTTGAAAGGAAATATGTTTTTTTTTGGGGGGGGGGGGGGCAGAGCTTTGTGACGTCATATTTGAGGGGGGGTCTGACTATTTGTGACGCCGTGTGACGAAGGGGGGGGGGGGTTCAAAAATCGTCCAAAATCGCTTGACGTCATTTATGGACGACCCCCTAGCAAAGCGCCGCTTTTGTCCTCCGAGGGCAGAGACCGCCTGCGCATAGCAAGTGACTCCAGCTCAGCTGCTAAGGGTCCCCCCCCCCACTCTCTCCCCTCTTTCGACGGGGACACCGCAGCGGGGCACCCAATTACGCGCGGTAATTACACGTCCAGCCGGGACCTCATCCCCCCGCGCGGTGTCAGCCGTCCTCACTCGCCGGGCAGGCGCGCGCGCGCATCCCACGCGCGCGCGCGCATCCCACGCACGCGCGCGCGTGCAACACAGGGCATGCAATGACAAAATAGCTCCCCGCGCAGACGTTGAGACTGCGAAGCCAAGTGCTGTTGGCGATCGGGTTACTTCGATGTGCAAGGCACGCGCGCTGATGGGGTGGTGCGGACGGTACCGCGCCTGGCGCTGCTGGTGTTTACACATTGCACCACGTGCCCATTTAAAGGCTGAGTCGAGCGAGGAAAGGGTCCAGGATTTGGTTCAAATCGCAGCTCGGCAAGTCGAGCTCTGGTGGCGAGGTTGAGAGTGTGGGACGCTGATCGCCGTGCCATCGCTTCCCCAACGCGAACAGGTCCAGACACGCACGCGTAACTTCACATGTAATGTTTTTTTTTTACGAATAAATGAATAAGTATTTGTTGAATAAATACATATTTGAGTATGTAAATATTTGTCTTTTTTACATTTTTGTATTTTTGTATAATCTTTACATTTTCAAAACAATTTTACCAATTTTTGACATTTTTTTTACAAACCTTTTTCCTTTAATTGCAATTAAAAAATATATATTTTTTTAATTTTCACTTTTTCTTTTCTCTTTAGTAATGAAAAATATAATTGTATATTTATTTTAACATTTTAGATTTTTTTTAACAAATGTCTTGCACAAATTCAAATCCTGGTTGGACAATGACTCAACGTGGAATTCCGACCACTTGGCTCAGGACTGTAAATGTGAGGTGAGCACCACTTCGATGTTCACTTGAGCACGAATCCACTCTTGACTTACGGCACATGAGCAAGCACTGAAAGCACTGAATGTGCACAAGTTACCAGTGCACAATTTACATCTTAATCAGGTATTGTGGGAACTTTAGGTCTAAAAGCTAACCGTTAAAACTAATCCGCATCACCAGAAGAGATGAACGTGCCATTCAGAGCCATATTTTTAACTTAATCTCTAACAGGAAATAAGTCCACAGAGCTCAGCAGAGTGGTTGTTTTTAAAATTTTCTTAGCTGCAATTAGAAGGATAAAGCTTTTAAAGTATTATTTTAGTCTGGATTATATTTTTTCATGGATTTGCGGTCGCTACATCCAGAAATATACAACTCTTAACCTACGATTTTTTATTAATCTACTTCAGCAGTACAACATTTTAGTCGAAGCAGAAATGTCCACCAACCCGCACACTGACCAGCGTGGTGAAGTATGGTCAAACAATGTACACGATCGACACAGATTGGGCAGGCCATCCGTCCAGCTGTGCGTGCATTAGCAAAGAGATGCGGATTTTGTTTTCAGAAGGCACGATCACAGTACTTTTCAGTGAAAGTCAGACTAAAAATATAACGACGGCGATTCCTCTCGCGTGTGGGCAAGATGACAGCAAAACATTCATCATTGACGATCGTGCACTATCTAAACATTCACGTTCAAACTCCGGTTGCTTACCGTACTCATCCGGGCAAACGATGGGACTGGCATCTTGATATTTGCATGGATTTTGGATGCAGCGAAACCACCGCCCAGTGTGGAGATCAATAACAATCCGTCAAAAAAAAAAACCCCGTCGAGGATTCTTTGGCAAATTGCGTCTGCGGTTCGAGTTTCAGAGCGGCTTTTAGAAAAAGCTTGCCCGCGAATTTCCTTGCCACGGACTAGAGACGGTGCCACGATTTGCTAAAGTGTGGTTCTGCAAAAATAATAATAATAATACATTATTTATGAGCACAACCAAGCCTTATTAGAGAAAGAGACAAAACAATTGCATGAGCTTTCCCGGGGCCTTATTAGGAGACATATTCTTAGGTTTGTTTCGGTAAAGTCACGTAGGTAAAACATCAAAATTAATGAAAATAAAATAAAACAAAAATCACGACGTTTCGGAGGCAACACAAGTCTCCGTCATCAGGTGGGACCGTCACAGCCGAATTAGCTGCATCAAGTGAGGCAATGATTCAAGAAGTAATCCCTTATAAGCAAGTTGAAGGGGGGAGGAGAGGGGGGGGAGCTCATCAGAATGTGGTAGCCAATGAAAAAACAATGGACTACGGCTTGGACGAGGTTGCTGCTGTACACGCCAACACAATGGACAGAGAGGGGGGAGGGGAGGTCTGATACACATGATAGACAAAAGAACGAAAATGCCCATGTTTATACCAATGCTGGCTGAACAATGAAGAGAGCGCTGCCAAAAAATAACTGGGGATGTTAACACTCGGTAAAGTAAAGTAAAATAGTGCCTGTCAGATAAGATGGTCCAAAAAAGTGTAATTAAGTCTTTTTTTTTTGCGTGGTTGATAACATCTTTCCAATGATTACTAAGTTTGTACCCATCATCACGGTTGAAATTATGTCTGTGTTTGTATATTTGTATGGCTTCGTGTACAAACCTTTGATGGTAGCCGGGAGGTTTGCAGAGAACCTTGGTCTCGGAAAAGACAATTTCATGAGAGCCCACCGAGTTGTAGCAATGATCGGCAACGGCAGAAGAATCAGTTCTGCCGTGTTTCAGATCTGACTTGTGCTCGCGGACACGATCAGAAACATGACGTTTCGTTTCTCCAATGTAGCAAACGTCATGTTTCTGATCGTGTCCGCGAGCACAAGTCAGATCTGAAACACGGCAGAACTGATTCTTCTGCCGTTGCCGATCATTGCTACAACTCGGTGGGCTCTCATGAAATTGTCTTTTCCGAGACCAAGGTTCTCTGCAAACCTCCCGGCTACCATCAAAGGTTTGTACACGAAGCCATACAAATATACAAACACAGACATAATTTCAACCGTGATGATGGGTACAAACTTAGTAATCATTGGAAAGATGTTATCAACCACGCAAAAAAAAAAGACTTAATTACACTTTTTTGGACCATCTTATCTGACAGGCACTATTTTACTTTACTTTACCGAGTGTTAACATCCCCAGTTATTTTTTGGCAGTGCTCTCTTCATTGTTCAGCCAGCATTGGTATAAACATGGGCATTTTCGTTCTTTTGTCTATCATGTGTATCAGACCTCCCCTCCCCCCTCTCTGTCCATTGTGTTGGCGTGTACAGCAGCAACCTCGTCCAAGCCGTAGTCCATTGTTTTTTCATTGGCTACCACATTCTGATGAGCTCCCCCCCCTCTCCTCCCCCCTTCAACTTGCTTATAAGGGATTACTTCTTGAATCATTGCCTCACTTGATGCAGCTAATTCGGCTGTGACGGTCCCACCTGATGACGGAGACTTGTGTTGCCTCCGAAACGTCGTGATTTTTGTTTTATTTTATTTTCATTAATTTTGATGTTTTACCTACGTGACTTTACCGAAAAAACCTAAGAATATGATTCCTTGCAGTCACGAAAGCTTCAAATCTAGAACTTATTAGGAGATCCGAGAGGAATACGAACTAATCATCGCTGTTGAAAGAGAGAAAAATAAATGCAGAGGAACACGGAGAGCGGACGTTAGCCCCCCTGCCATCCAAGTGTGAGGCACTCGCACGTTGCAGATGAATTAATTAACTTTGTTTGTGTGGCTGGCGCGAGTAATGGTTGTATGTATTTTATTGACTTAAAGCTTTCGTGACTGCAGGAATCCATACTCTTTGGTCTATCGGTAAAGCCACGTAGATAGAAAAAACCCCATTTAATTTGTTTCTTATTTTTCTGGTTTCTTGTACAATAATGGAAATAAAAATAAATACACACATTTTTCATTTGTATTATTTTCTTATCTACGTGGCTTTACCGAAAGACCCAAACAGTATGAATATATTTGACTCGCTGTTGTGAGAAGGTGCACGTTAGTGCGCGCGTGCCGCGCCATAGGGAGCGCCTTGCGCTCTGCGCTTTCGATGTGTTTATTTAAATATATAGTTCAAGAAACCAAACAAACAACAATGTGAACATTTGATCGAGAAACATAAACAAAAAAACATCAAAGATCGAGAAGGCGACACAGTCTGGAGCAATATGCCCTCAAAATTGGGGACCTACTAGACGCACATGGGTTCACTGCCCTACTACCGTAAGGGCAGCGATAGGCAGCAGCGCATTTGTACGTATGGATGTTGAACTTATTCTGCGCCGTACGTAGCCAACCGTGCTAATCGGGAGGGATGGGAAAGAACGGAAAACAACGGAGGGAGCGGGACAGATATTGACCGGAGGCAACGCGAGATTCAGCCTCGCCACATACGGAGTGCGCCGTTGGCATTGCATACCTCGAATGCCAGCCGCGCATCAACATCCGGCCCTGGCTTCGAGTTGCTATACCGAAGATGGCTCTTTCTGAAGTGAGGCACCCTTCGGCATGTGGTTGTAAAAAGCTTATTTTTGTTCCTAGTGTGCATTTGTTTTGCTAACGGTTTGGTGGAAACAGCCGCAGTTTTATAGTGGTTGTTATGAGATCCTGGAGCACTCGCTTCAAATAAAACTGGCGTATGGGAGGGTGCATTCAAGTGTTGTTATGTTGAATTTCTCGCTCGACGGAGCGAAGTGGTTTACACAACGGAGGTGCTTTATTTGGGGAAATGGCAGCACGTTTATATCACATGGGCTGTGCCCAGGTGACTCAGAGGGTAGAGAGATCACGTGGCACCGTGGGGATCTTTGATTCGAATCAAGTGAAGCGACATAATGGCCTCAGCCCACTAACTTAGCACCTCATCACAACCTCGCACCATCAAACAATTTTTTTTTACTAAACTATGTTGAATTAAAATCTTCAATTAAAGCTTTTGTGACTGCAGGAATTCATATTCTTTGGGTCTTTTGGTAAAGTCACGGAGATAGCTTCAAAGAAAATAACAAAAAACTACGACGTTTCGATCAAAACGTCGTTGTATTTATTTGTTTATTTGTAACCTATCTTTGTGACTTTACCGAAAGACCCAAATAATATGTTTAATTTGACCAGGTAAGGCCCACTGAGCTATACAGCTATTTTTCGCAAGTGACCTGGTCACAATTTATAGGTCAACGAAGTGGCTTATCACGTGGAAATTTATGGCGGCCAATACTCTAAGCGCATGTTGCTTCTAAATGTGGAGGGAAAAACCAGAAAACCCTGAGAAAAATACACGCCAGCATAGGGAGAACATGCAAACTCCAAATATACAGCAGGCGTCAGAGTTAGGATCGAACCCACGACCTCCTGCACACCAGGCGAGGTAGTAAACATCTCGCCACTGTGGCACCATGATCAGCACCACCGTCTTCTCTCCCTCACTGCCTCTCAGAGAACACATTCCTGCGGAGGGAGCTGGTAGGAACGTTGGGTTGCTCGGTCAATGGCCAGGGTCAACGGCGGCGTGGTGTATTCCGCAAATATGGCCGACTGTGAGGGCGGGCACAAGCCGGCGTGAGTAGGTTAAACGTTGAGTTTTATAAGGGCACCACGGGGTGACCAGCCCCTCCCCACCCAGCCCCACCCCTCCCACCCCCCCACGCAGCCCCACCCTCCCCACCCAGCTCCTCCCCATCCTCCCCTCTCCACCCAGCCCCACCCCTCCCATTTTTTGATGCACGACGGACGGACACAATAATCCCCTGTGGGCTGGTGGAACCAGGTGGTTCCTACCAGTGTAAGGGAAGAGTAACTCAATGACTTGTTCACGCCAAAAAAAAAAACGAAACCCCAAAACAACCCATCACGTTCAATATGCTTTAATTGCCGGTTAAATGTCACTGAGTCTGAGAGTTACAACATGTTGATTTGACTTTCGTGCGACATGCCCATCGCAGAATGCGTGGGGATGTGCGTCCCCTAAGGCGTGAAGGATCGCACGAAGTTTTGGAAAAAGGCCTGCGTGGATTTCAGAATGGATTCTTTGCTCCATGATAAGATACCAATCAGAATTAATTATTCAGAAAAGACAGACGTTAATGTGTGTGTGTGTGTGTATTTTTGACATGGGGAGCGGTCGCGTCTGCACTACGATCCCGGCGAACCGAATTGGCGTGGTGCTGGCCACCCACCCCCTCATGTGCCATGCCGGCCTTCATAGGTGCTTGCACATATCGCTTGCCCCAAAAGTCTGTTAAGGCTATACGGGGGATATTTGTATTTGTTTTTAGTTTTTAAAAAATGTTTCCTGGATGTGTTAAGTGTAAGTAACGTCCCCTGACAACCTATTAGCATAAATTATGTTCTATTTTTACTTACATGTAATGGCTTTTCATTTCAAATGTTGTATTCAAATCCGAGTGCGATTAATGTAATCCCATTTTATATATATGCGACCATACGTATATATATATATCACGATTCTTTCAAGCTGAATATTATTGCGATGGGGCAATAATGCAGCGTTCAAAGGTTAACTGAATCTCCCCATAATCACTTCGGTGCGAAACATTTGATTAATTTCCTTAAATAGGTACAACAGTTGAACATTGTCTGACCTGTGAGTCTCGATAATAGCTACCTTTTAACCTGATCCTCGTGAGATTAGGGGCGCCAGGAGTGTTTTTTTTTATTGCTGTTCCTTTAGGCCTTTGATATCTATCCATCGAACATCTTTCTCTCGACACGATTTGAGGGTTTTTTTCTGTCAAGAATGCAACGGGGTTACTGCGTTATAACACGAATGAAGGTAGAAATTGGCACATTTTCCACTAAAGTATGTTTTGCCATAATAATAGGTGTTTTCCCCTTTTTTCTGGCAACAAAACTGAAACCTTTTTACAAGGAATCATGTGTGCATTAACGACAATACTTTTGACCACAAGTATTGTGGTTAATGCACGCATGATTCTTTCGGAAAAGGTTGCAGTTTTGTTGCCAGAAAAAAGGGGAAAAACCCTATTATTATATTTTGCTACTGGCAAAGGAGGTCTGATGATATGTTTTGTCAGTTGAAGGGACAGTGGCAAACCAAGGTGATGGTATAAAGGTGCAGCCCTGCAATTTCCGACGCACGCTACTGCGGCGCGAAAGGGGCTCCACTGAGAGGGAGCTCGATACAGCCCCTCGAGGAGAAGTGTTGCCTGTTGTTGCATGCCGCTTGAAGTCTCGGGAGAGGTGGAGAGCACCCACCACACTCGACCCCACCACACATGTCCAGCCGCTCGACTGTGGTGCACCCATTATATAATTGCGGATGACAGACCCGTGGGGATATAAAAAAAAGCTTTCAGAAGCTTGGTTTTGTTTTTGCCCACACCTCTGTGTTTCAACTGCCGCGCCAGGAGATCGAACCGGCGGCCTCTGGATTGCAAGTCCAGCATCGCGGCCGGGTGCAAGTGTGCGTGTGTGTTTGTTGAACTTATTTCGTACCGTACGTAGCCAACCGTGCTAATCGGAGGAGCGGGGTGAATGTCCATTGAAAACAAGTCTTGGGGCTTGTTAGTTTCAAGGAGCCACACTGCAAACCGACGTGTTGCAGACGTATTTTTTTCATGCAAACGAAAGCTGACTGAGCAGCCAATTTGAACAAAGTGATGTGTTTTGGAAGCTCATTCTTGCAAATCGCATCAGCCATGCGTCTCGCGTATCGCGCCGCATCTGTCAAGCACAACCAACGAAGACCGCTTCACTCCCGTGCCCGTCAGTAAACGCGGAGCTCCACATCGCATGCTCCCATCCCTCCACCTCGACAATTGGGAGGAGTCCGGGGAGGGGATCCTAAAGGTTGTGGATCAGGGGGCCCCATGAAATATTCCGTGAGAAATTAAGCCCTGTATCTTGAGTGCCAGCACCGCATTGATACGAAGAAATACCACTGTCTGTGAGCGTGCCCCTGCTCCCACACGCAGTCCATCGACATGAGATGTCATTCACGGGTACCAATGCCACCCTTGCAGGGCTCTTTTGAGTGGCATTCGGTATCACCTCTGAAAAAAGAGGGCCACGATAATCAATGCTTACAATTGCCTATTGGGTAGCGGGCTCTCAAGACGCCACACACATGGGCAATTAAACTCAACTTGACGGTCTAAAGGTCAAACGTCCTTGACTTTGAATCTGAGAGAAAACTCATCAAATTAGTGTGCGGCGCTTCAGGGCTCCTACAGACACGGACGAATCAGCTGCATCACTTACACGGCTCTGACATGACCACATTGGATGGCATTTCCCCCCCCAATTCATCATGGCACGCTGCATGAGATGAGAGTGAATTCTACGGTGTAAAGACACTTTTACTAAAACAAAAGGTGAATTACTTGGTGGGTTATTTCTCTCTCCAAAATATAACTATTTTATTGCTGATTTAAAGCTTTCGTGACTGCAGGGATTCATATTCTTGGTTCTTTCGGTAAAGTCACATCGAAGGGAAATAATAAAATAACACAATAATTCACACCTGATGATGATTGCTTGTGTTGCAGTCGAAACGTCGTGAGAATTTTTATTGTTTTATATTTGTATTATTTTATTATTTCCCTTCTACGTGACTTTACCGAAAGAACCAATAATATTTAATTGCTTATAATTTATGTTGGTAAACACATTTTTTCCTCATTATATTCATCAACAAAAGTCATTTTAAGACATTATATTCATCGATGAAGATTCAAATAATGTTCATCCATTGTTGCTGGGGCACATATATTTGAATAAAAATAGGCCACGCAATAATGAATCTGTGTCGCGAAGAGCCCTGCACCAACCAGTGCAGCCAAACTCATCGTCGCGTGCCCGTCCGAGCGTTCAACGCCCCGAATGTCATCGCTTCAGCTCCCCGGTAAGTTGAAGGACAATCCTCACAACCGCACTTTTAGCGATTCGTTAATTATCAGGTCGACGTTTTGTTTGAGACGACGTCAAACATCGTCAGGACAAGATGCGTGAAGTCAGAGTGACAATCCTTGCAGTCAGACCAACCGTGTCGATGTGAGTTTCAGGACACCTATTTAAGAAGCCAGCTCACGTAACATAACGAGATGAAGAGGTCCCAATGCCCGAAGCCATTGATGCAACCACATCTCGCCAGATCCCACAGCTGGTGAGTTCCAAAATCTGCTCGGACGGTCTCCCGCCATCTGCTCTGAGATCTCCCCCTCGGTGTGTGGACTCACGTCGACTACCCCGACGAACCGTCTCATTGTTTCCCGCAACCATCGTAGCCATTTTTGCGGAATCAATATCTCTAACTCTTACCTGCCATACGCTGCCTTCCAGACTTCTGCAAATACGTAGGCAGATAATAATAGGGGTTTTCCCCTTTTTTCTGGCAACAAAACTGAAACCTTTTTACTAGGCATGTCTGCATTAACCACAATACTTGCAGTCAAAATGCAAACAAAAAACATACCATGATCTTCTTGGTTCTTTCGGTAAAGTCTACGTGACTTTACCGAAAGAATCAAGAAGACGAATCCCTGCAGTCACGAAAGCTTTAAATCGAAACATCCTATGATAATATATACATTGTCCTTGAAACTGATTGGTCCACACCAAGGGACGGCTTTCTTTTGAGCCTCGATCCAATTGGTGCTCGACCAGAGGACGCCAAAAGGCGTACTTTTGGTACTGGCAAAGGAGGTCTAATTACGTAGGCAGATTTATGAACACAGATATGTGCACAGGCAATGCAAGCAAGGCACATGTTTCAATGTCAGCCGTGTTCAATCCACCGCTGGATGAAAACGTCCACAAGCTGCTGCCATTACTGGTGGTCCTGCGTTGTTACAATCCACCCAGGTCCTGCACACGAGCTGATATCATCTCCCTGATGGGCTACCTCTCGAACGCGTTCGATTTCTTTGCTGCCACTCCATTATTATTCTCAGACATCATCCTCTCCAGCAACCTGTCCTGCCCTAGCCCTTTTACTTTTCTTAATAGTTTGGATAATTTCATTAACCCGCCTATACAGGAGGTCGTGGGTTCGATCCTGACCCTGATGCCTGCTGTATATTTGCAGTTTGCAGTGTATCTCTCCCCTTGGTCGTGTGGATTTTTCTCCGTGTCCTCCGATTTTCTCTCTACATTGGAATCAACTTTCGTTTAGAGTATTTGATTGCCGTAAATTTCCACACAATAAGGCAATTCGTTAGGCTATCATTTGTGGTGAGGTCGCTTCTCAAAACGAGTTTCATAGCTCGGTGGGCCTCACCTGGTAAAATAAAAAAAATTGTTTAGTATATTTGCTAATTCGTGCATTCCTCTGTCTATCTCTCAATGGAAATCCCAG
The DNA here is from genome assembly GCF_964198595.1 of Lampetra fluviatilis. NCBI lineage: Eukaryota > Metazoa > Chordata > Hyperoartia > Petromyzontiformes > Petromyzontidae > Lampetra > Lampetra fluviatilis. The sequence goes on from NC_136314.1 coordinate 920,965, forward strand.
AATACATCACGTTATGCTTCTCTGTGTATTTCTTTTTCGTTAAACACATTCCTGCGGAGGGAGCTGGTAGGAACGTTGTGTTGCTCGGTCAATGGCCAGGGTCAACGGCGGCGTGGTGTATTCCGCAAATATGGACGACTCTGAGGGCAGGCACAAGCCGGCGTGAGTAGGTTAAACGTTGAGTTTTATAAGGGCACCACGGGGTGACCAGCCCCTCCATAACCCAGCCCCACCCTTCCCACCCTCCACCCAGCCCCACCTTCCCCACCTAGCCCCTCCCCACCCAGCCCCTCCTCCCCCTCCCCACCTAGCCCCTCCCCTCCCCACCCATTCCCACCCTCCCCACCCAGCCCCACCCTCCCCACCCAGCCCCACCCTCCCCTCCCCACCCAGCCCCACCCTCCCCACCCAGCCCCTCCCTCCCCACCCAGCCCCTCCTCACCCTCCCCTCTCCACCCTCCCCTCTCCACCCAGCCCCACCCCTCCCATTTTTGGAATTCACGACGGACGGACGGACACAATAATCCCCTGTGGGCTGGTGTAACCAGGAGGTTCCTACCAGTATAACTCTGTGTCTGAACCAAACGTCTTAGCATATAGCACGCACATATTTTAACACTTTCACCTGGTGCAGGGAACAATAACCCCAACATATTGCTACCAACACACAGGCATGCACATAGACATTAATGTTTCAAGTTTGTTTTTCTGAAAGCAGGATGAGTCTCATTTGCAAGAGTACACTTGGCATATTAGTCTGCCAGTACAGGGAGAAGACGATTTCTGCGCTCAATACCAAACGAGTGACTTGCGGGTTTAATTTAAAATGTAGCCTAATTTTGGAACCCCAACGCCGGCATGCAGTGGCTTTACTCTTGCGGACGGGGTCACTGGCTCTTTAACGTCCGCTGCGAAGCAGAAGGCGCATGCTCGTAGTTTTTTTTCATGGTCATTATGCAACCGCAACGTTAACCAGGGCGGGCGCCCACTGGATTCGAACCTCTAACCACCTATAAACGAGCGGTGATTGCGACTGGCGCTAAGGTGTCAAGGGAAAAGGGGTAGGCGTCTGTCACAGCAAACATCTTCGTGCAAGGAGTGCAGAGCGACATTGCTTTTGTGGCAACTGCTGTTGTGTGGGGTGACAGATCATCACGGTGCCTTTGTGTGAGTCATTGCTCTCAGCGTTGTTTGAATCGTAAATCTGTTTTCTTATTTGACAACCGTTCGTCGTTCCGTAATGACTACCGCGGTTCTAAGAAGAACTTTGATTGTTGCTTATCGTTTCATAGCTCATGGGGCTCCTAACTCGGTCGGCATGCGTTTGATTCCCTGCAACTAGTGAGAATATTCGTTGCAGATGGCATCCAAACCTGTCACTGGGCCTCCCCGAGGTTAACTCGAATCTCAACTGAGCACCTAACGTGGTTAAAAAAACAAACATCAACATTGGGGAAACAAATATGGTCATGTTTGGGGGAGATGGATGCTCCAAAAGTGCACCGTGCTTGGCTTAAATGATGTGCGTACTAACAGTCTGCATGGCTATCAGGAAGCTCTTTGTCTTTGTGTAGATAAGTGTACATGTGCAGCCCTTGCCACAATCCACATTTTGTTTTTACATGCCGTGCGGTTTCTGCGTGGCTATTCGATCAGACTTCGCCATGCCAGGCGGTGCAGGCTCACGAAGGCGGTGAGCAGAGATGTGGGAGCATTGAAGTACAGCACAACGATGCATTTTGCTTCACTGCCCCCCTCTGCCGACCACCTGCACGTAGCATCTGCGTCGCAGCCGCCTATGATGAACAAAGCGATATGCAGCTTCAAATCTAGAATGCAGTCACTTGCTCTGGAAGGCATGGGGGTCTCGGACACAGCCGAGGTGTGTGCAAGCTTCGATTGCATGCGGACCGCTCTGCGGATGTGTGTGCTTGCGTGTGTGTCGATTAGGGGAGGCGTAGTGGTTAGCGTTACGCTGCGCTACGAAGCCGGCGACCCGAGTTCGATTCCCGCTCACGGCCAACACCAGCGACGATTATCTGAACTGGTCCTGGGCCTCCTTTAGGTCCACTCAGCCTCAAATGAGTACCTGGTGTGTAAACATCGCCACTGGGGAGACAAAGGAGGCCGGGCGTGGTTGCTGGCCACCCACCCCCCTCGGCCTTCACAGGTGCTCGCTAACAGCACTTGCCCCAATAGTCTGTTCAAGGCTATAGGGGGATCTTTGTCTTTGTCGATTCGGGGGGAGATTGTCGAGGATTAGTCCGACTCAGAACAAAGCAGCGTGTGTAACCTGCTGGGATTGCCACGGCGAGATGGCGAATTCAACTCCACAGCCTCCCAAACGCGCCGTACGCTCCAGCCGCACTGACTCACACGATCACCCACGCACCCATCCCGCACCCATCCCCAGAGGTCGCAAACGGGTTTTGATTCCTTACCCGTACTCGGCCGCACCAGGGTCGCAATCGGGTACCCGATAACCGTATTCTACCCGATTCCCGGCTACCCATACCCGGCCGGGTATCGTGTAGGGTACGTGTACGGGTACCCGATTGCAACCTCTGGGATGAAGCCATGTTGCAGGCGCGGGTGGGTTGATTCTAGGAACTTGAATTGTGAGAAGAGACAAAACGTTGGGAAATGAGTGACAAACGGTGACTCACCAGTGACTCGCGGCCTACCTGTACCCGTACCCGGCCACACCAGGGTCGCAAACGGCTACCCGTACCCGGGTAGCCGGGTATCGGGTAGGGTACGGGTATCGGGTACCCGATTGCGACCTCTGCCCATCCCGCAGCCCAAACCCCCGACGTGTGACGTCACAATCGAGCTCTGGTCGACGTCACCGCGCATGACCGCACTGCGTGACATCCATCGTGCGCGTGCGCAATCACGGGCACGCGCACGCGGGGATGACGCTGCCGGCGTCATTGTGCATCGCGAGATCGGAGGTCACCGGGTTTTACACGCTTTTATTTAACTCACTCTGCTGTTGTTGTTGTTGTTGTCGTATCCTCAAATCTTGTAACTCAATTTTAACCCACTTCCCAATGTGGTATCGACTGCAACCTTGGTATACTTATGTCATACTGATGACAATACTATATTATATCAAAAAAATTATTTTAAAACATTCATTTTTATATGTTATGTTTCAGCTTGGGTATAATTGTCCACGTCAACTGACGTTGTCTGTAAATCACTACTGTCTCTTACGTTATGGCAAGCTTCGGGGCCACTTCCTGGAGTCGTGGAGTTCTGCCATTCCGAGTAGAGTCCATTTCATTAAAGCGTGTTTTTAAAAAAGTATTTTTTAATATGACTTATTGATCTAGTGGTTGGGGGGGGGGAAGGGCTTCATCTTGACTGGGACGTCCGTCGCCACTGTCCACCCCAGTAGTTGACTTGCCCGGTTCCGCGTGCAGCCGGGTGATGACGTGGATGCTCTCTCACCTCTTCAAAGACATCTGGCGCACGTGAAACGAGTCGGCCAGATGCCCTCTACGGGGTTGGGGGGCTCCCTCTCGTTGGCTCGTGTTCATAACCAGGTGGCGTGTGGACCGTGGCACCCCAATCGAGATCTGGAATGCCACGTTTGGAGTGAAGGACGCTCACCGCTGCAGCGTCACTCTCTCACGCGCGCATGCCCAGGCACGCACACGTGACTTCGTGTGTGATGGTATCTTTGTTCGCGATTTTATTCTTGCACGAGGTTTGTCAAGTCAATTCCTTTTTTTTGGGGGGGGGGGGGGCGGGGGGGGAGTAACTCAACCAATCATCCCTCACAAGGTGAATAAAATTGACATCACTTTGTGGGGAACTCAATAATAGTTGTCTTATGGAGAGACTGCCCCCCACCAAGGGAACGTGTAATGTTCACCACTGGCTCAAGGCTGTAAGCAGGACTTAAGCACCACCTTAATAATCTTTTTTGAGCACTTTGGACTTTGTTTTGTTACTAATCTTTGCGCTCAATCTGGTTATGGCGTCTTATATATAACAACGTAACGACAAACACGTTTGAATATATCCCTGGTATGTTTGTTCGTCCGTGTCTCAGGCCGCTTGTCCTGGTCAGGGTCACGGCGGCAGCGTGTTGAGTGGTGGCGGTCCATATCTCCCTCTCCCTGGCGACAGACTCCAGCACTACTACACTAAACACTACTATACACTATACACTACTATACACTACTATACACTATACACTACACTATACACAATTATACACTATACACTACTATACACTACTACACTACTATACACTATACACTACTATACACTATACACTACGATACACTACTACACTATACACTACTATACACTACTACACTATACACTACTATACACTACTACACTACTATACACTATACACTACTATACACTATACACTACACTATACTATACACTATATACTACTATACACTATTATACACTATACACTACTGCACTATACACTACTACATTATACACTACTACACTACTATACACTATACACTACTATACACTACTACACTATACACTACTACATTATACACTACTACACTATACACTACTATGCACTACATTATACACTACTACATGATACATTACTATAGACTACTACACTACACACTACTATACACTACTACATTATACACTACACGACTATACTATACACTACTACACTATACACTACTACACTATACACTACACTATACACTACTATACACTACTACACTATACACTACACTATACACTACTACACTACACTACTATACACTACTACACTATACACTACACTATACACTACACTCTACACTACTATACACTACTACTATACACTACACTACTACACTACTATACACTACTATACACTACTACACTATACACTACACTATACACTACACTCTACACTACTATACACTACTACTATACACTACACTACTACACTACTATACACTACTATACACTACTACACTATACACTACTACACTATACACTACACGCCAGCAGCAGTGTGTCCTGGGCCAGCCCCGGGGTCTTGGCCCAGTGGGACGCTGCTGCTGCTGCTGCCAGGTAGAGTTCCAGGGGGAGTCTACCGGGGGGGGGGGCATCTTCACCGAGTGCCCGAACCACCTCGACTGGCTCTCTCGATCCGGAGGAGCAGCGGCTCGACTCTGAGGCTCTCCCGGTCACGGAGAGCGATTGCGTCAACCCTGCGGGCAGAAACCTCATTTCGGCACCTTGTACCCGAAATGTCGTGCTTTTCGTTATGATGTATGAGTACGTATAAAAATAGCTTCTGTTAAATCTTAAATGTTTTTACATGCTCGATTAATATTTATTGCAAAAAAATGTCTGACAATGAACAGAAGCCATATCTTGCCCTTCATAACCAATGTAGTTGTAATATTTCATCCATTACTTGTATCATGGATACTTTTTTTTTAAGTTAATTATTTTAATGCCGCGTTAATATTAATGAGAGAAGTATAACAATGCTTACGCTAATGAAAGTTTAGATACGAATAACACTTTTTTTAAACGAATTTGCCATCGGCGATATGCAATTAAAAAGTAGAAATGTTAATATAAAAAATATACACTGGTATTTATCAAATAAAACATTGCATTCATTAGCGTGTGTGTCTGAATAAAAAAAAATCTAATCATAAGAGTAAATGTTTTGCCGTAATGTGCTAAAAGCCACGTGGAGCACTGAGTTAACCACGCGAAGATTAAAAGGTTATATTTTAAATACCAGATGTTTCACTGATTCTTGGTTTCACAATGAACATGATGAAATGGGCAAATTACGAAATGTGCTGTGGACACCTACGGGCTCTCTGCCCCATGGATCGTGATGATGATGAAGAATGAATGAACATGATTCTAAACTTGTCTTGCATTCAAACTTTCTTCATTTATGAATATCGAACGTCGCTTTAACAAAATGTCATCGCCACACTTTGGCTACAATTGTGCGTGCGGATGCTCGAAACGTGTCGTGGATTTTTCGTGAGTTAATTACTCGGTCGGGAATGCGCGTTAACACAATGCACGATGCGCTGCACTCACCGAATGATTCACCCCTCGGTCTTTCCAGTCGAGTGGGAACACGTCGATGCGTGCGCGTGACAATTACCACGAACATGCACAATTTCCTCGTCCGTGAAGCAACGTTAGACCCTCGGCCCACCACGGCCTGCGAGATCACTGCGAACGCGGGCATCGCTCGTCAAGAGCGAACGCGAGAAGCGCGTAAGATGACGACGGATTACCCACTGCAGATGCAAGAGAGGTCATCGTCCTCGAGAACGGACTGCACGGCGATGACGATGATGATGACGATGATGGCATTGCGATGATTGGCCAGGAGCATTCATGAGCGTTTCGTTCTAAGAGGTTATCGAGCCTCTCAAAGGGGGAGCAGGAGGTGCAGGTTGCAGCATGGATACCGTGCAGGAATACATCTGTTTCAATGTGTGCAGGGGAACAGCGGCGTGACGTTGAGGCGACAACACCCACGGGTACAAGACGACACGCCGTGCGGCGGTGATGAGATGTTAACTACCTCGCCTGGCGTACAGGAGCTCGTGGGTTCGATCCCGACCCTGACGCCTGCTGTGTATTTAGAGCTTGCGTGTCTCTCTCCCCGTGTCTGCTTGGACTTTTCTTCGGGTCCTCCGATTTTTCCTTCCACATCTGGAATCAAGGTTCGTTTAGAGACTTTGGCTGCTAAACATTTCCACACGATGATATGCTACTTCTTTGAGCTTTCATTTGTGGCCAGGTCGCTTCTGAAAGCGAGCTATACAGGCCTTACCTGGCAAAATAAACAAAACAATTGCTTAGTTTAGATCAGTGGTTCGTAACCTTAATACAAAAATGTTAATTATGTAATGTCATAATAATGAAAAGTATAATGTTAATAAATACACAGGTTTGATGAAACAAAGTAGTTGTGCGTATGTGCCCGTGCTGAATTCGTGTTTTCGATGATTTACCTTCCATACAAAATCAGGCCACATCGCGCACCCCCAGAAAGGGCATCTCGCACACCCAGGATAATGACCACTGGTTTAGATGTTTCAGCGACATGAGGGGGGAGTTTGGGGGTCTGGGCGCTTTGGGGGCAGGGAGCCCGAAGACTCGTGCTCTTGACTGGGGGTGGGGTGGGGTGGTACCACCACACCAACAATCTTGAGAACCAGCGGCTTCAGAAGCTAAAGCACGAGCAGCAAACCCTTGACATATGAAGGAGCAACGCTCCAAGCTCCACATTTACATTTCTCCACGGCTATCTTCCCACCTTGTATCCGACTCACGTTATCGAATTTTTCACACACCTGCCTGACACCTCGGGGTGCCCAGTGAGTCGCATATGGGACGTTGGACAGTACCGTTTGATCTTTTGTAAAGTCAGTCTTGGAAAAAAAATGAGCGAAGCACAAATTTTCTTTAGGGATGCAGAATTTTTTTCCCCCAAGACGCTGAGACCATTCAGGGTTTGTTAATTTTGTATCTTAGGCTGCATAATATGATTAGTATTTCCAGACAGTGAACTATTTTTTTTATTGTCATCTGTTTGACACTTGTGGTGCTGAAGTTAGGATCAGAACTTGCAATCAACATCTTAGGGTAGAACATTTTTTTTTATTTTTGAAGCTATCTAGTCCATGGTGAATGCCTGCCAGAAGCGTTTTTTTGTCTGTTGCTTACACAGAGCCAGAAACTAGGTCATTAATTTCATGAACGTTATGTATGTATAATTATGTTTAATTAAATTAGACTCAGAGCTAAGCAATCCAATTTCTGAATTTCAACATCTGGAGGCGTATGTGCAGTGACTGATGACATATAAGCATCATTTATAATAGTGTGAAATTGAACAATCCTGTTGTGCACAATATGCAAAAGTCACATTGATGTATTGCTCAAACGAGCATTCAGGCAATGCTGATTTCCTCTTGTCAGCACTGAACCAGCGGTGGACATTCCACATTCCTATAACGAGTAGGGGGAGTCGAAAGTGGAGAGTTGGGTTCTCTCCATTCGACAACCACAGTTGAATTCTAGATTTGAAGCTTTCGTGACTGCAAAGATTCATATTCTTAGGTTTTTTCGGTAAAGTCACGTAGGTAAAAAAATAAAATTAAAATTAATAGAAGTAAAATAAAAATTAAAATAAAATAATAAAAGTAAAAACAAATCACGACGTTTCGGAGGCAACACAAGTCTCCGTCATCAGGTGGGACTGTCACAGCTAGATTTGCTGTATCAAGTGAGGCAGGGATTGCAATCCGTCACAGCTAGATTTGCTGTATCAAGTGAGGCAAGTGAGGCAGGGATTCCAATCCCTGCCTCACTTGATACAGCTATCGTGCTGTGACGGTCCCACCTGATGACGGAGACTTGTGTTGCCTCCGAAACGTCGTGATTTTTATTTTATTTTTATTTTACTTTTATTAATTTTAATTTTATATGTTTACCTAGGTGACTTTACAGAAAAAAACTAAGAATATGAACAACAGTTGAATTTTATCGACCCTGCAAAGATGATTGTATTGGCTGAATCAATCCCCCCCCCACCTCCCCCGGGCTGCCCTACCAGGATTTGAACTGGCAACCTTCCAAAGACGGGCCACTCGCTCTCTCGACCGCTGGGTCACCGCGGGAAGGAGCCAATGCAAATATTGCACGCGGCCTCTAGCAGCCCTGTATTCTAACGGCGTCATAAACATGAGTGATGTCGCATACTGTACGTTATGATGGTGTTGATTTATTAGCAATTGCAGTTCGTGCTGTAATGCTACTGCACGGTAAACAAGGGAATTGTCGCATCAAAAAGAGATTTATTCCCAATATTTGTTTTAAAAAAATGTCAGCCATTGCTGGCCTTGCACCAGAAGTTCAATGTTGCAATCGAGGGGACATTTTAAAATTTTCGTCACGAAATCAAATATATCTTTTTGAAGTAAAAATAATAATACCTCGGATGATAACTCTTCAAATGGCAAAACATGCCGCGCTATTATCTCAGCATATGTAAATTCAAAAGCCTTCATAAAGTTAGCCAATTTCAACAGATGGGAAAACCCAATTAATATGATGACTTGCATGTGTCCCGGAGACAAGCAGTAAATCACTTTTGTCACACATTTTGGGAATCTGCCCCAGGCGTTTGGAAGCCTTCTCAAGACTCAGCACACAAAGGGCACATTGTTTCAACTTGTATCAACGGCAATTTCCGTAGAGTGGCATCACTCCTCGGTGTTAAATGGGAATTTTAACCTTTTCCCTCACTGGGAGCTCTCCAGATTGTAAAGAGCTCACCCAGGGTATGAAGCGAGTGGCTAGGAGATGTTAACTACCTCGCCTGGTATACAGAAAGTCGTATGTTCGGTCCCGACCCTGAGTTTACATGTCCTCTCTCTCCCTATGGTCCTCTGCTTTTTTCCCCCCTACACATCGAGAAACATGCGTTTAGAGTAATTAGCTGCTATCAATTTCCACGTAATAAGCCACTACGTTGAGCTATCATTTGTGGCCAGGTCACTTCTGCAAAAAATTACTGTATAGCTCAGTGGGCTTTACCTGGTCAAATAAAAAAATGTTTTTAGCATCCTCCAGGTTTTCATATAAGGCCGGTCACTCACTACACCTACGTTCAATACAGACTCCTTCTCTTCGTTTCAATCTCCCCATACTTTGCTTACCAGCCGCGACCTACTTCTCTCGATGGCCGCTTTCTCACCGGCTCACGTTCCCACTCACTGCTCTCGAATGCACAGATTTAACAACGCCCGTGTGCTCTCGTGCACGTGTGCGTTAATAGGTGTCACGCGCAAACGGCACTTGTCCCAACAGTCTGTTAGAGGCTACCCGGGGAATCTTTATCTCAACCACAGACCCCGTTAATTGCTTCCACAGACCTCCAGGGGACTGTCACCTGTGCAACTGCCGCTGAAAGCGCCATTCTGCAAGTGTCCAAACGCATTAGCTTGACAACGCATTTTAATAAGTAAGAGGCATTCCACATCGCTCGGTGTGAAGCCAAGAATCAAGTTGGCTACGAGTTCGCAAAACATGCCTTCACCAAAAAAAATGTCAAATAGAAACTCCGGTAAAGTACCTCAATAGCGAACACAACAAATGGATAAACTCTGCCGCGTTTCATCTTGCAACGCACGCGCCGTTACGGCGTTCTAATGTTCGCACAAGTTCCATTACTTCCTGGAATCATCAGTTGGCAACATCAATAATGAGAGATACAAACGTGCATATCCTTCCACAAACAAAATATGCATCTTACTCGTGAAAAGGGTTTGTAAAAATGCATTCTTTACACTCGTGTTTCTTCTGAATATATTTTGGGGCCAGGGAATATTTTTTTACGTGAAATAAACTACACATGATGGATTTAATCCAATTAGAGTTATAATCGGAAACACACTATAAAACAGCCGTAAATCATAGCACACTGCACCAGTAGCGTTTGTTAAAGGGAAATAGTTCCCTGTTGGAAAAGAGTTACTCAACTTAGTGAAATACAATTTCATTCAAGTACGTGCAGTGAGATTTCCTCCTCCAGACCGAAAACCCAGTTACAGTTGATAACAATGAACAATCTGAATAATTAGTCTTATGTAGCGTCATTCACGAAATTCAGATTTCACAATCGCTAAGGAACCACAGACAAGCTGGGAGGCAGCCAGGAGTTGACCTGGTGCCAAAAATTGTCCAAGCTCTGCAATCCTCTTTGTATGACGATGTTTTTGTAACCAAGCAATGTGTTAGCACATGTGAGAGAGACCCGGAGCACGTGCAGAATAAGCCACGCACGTGACAGGGCACCATGCAGATGGAACAGATGGAGTTCGCATTTGCTGTGACAACCTTCACCTGGCGAGCCACCCTTTGGCACCTCGACGCCCCCAACAGTGCTGATTTACAAGCGTCACGGTGGCGAGGTTTTAGCTACCTCGCCAGGTATACAGGAGGTCGTGGATTCGATCCAAACCCTGACGTCATTGCGTGGGTTATTCTCCAGGTGCTCCGGTTTTTCCCTCCACATTTATAATCATGCGTTTATTTGGCTGCTATAAATTCCCACGTGATGTCAATCCACTTCATCGGGCTATCATTTGCGATAGCCAAGTCCAATCCCTGCCTCACTTGATACAGCAAATCTAGCTGTGACGGTCCCACCTGATGATGGAGACTTGTGTTGCCTCCGACACGTCGTGATTTTTATTTTATTTTTATTTTACTTTTATTAATTGAATTGTTTTACCTATGTGACTTTATCGGTGGGGCCTCACCTGGTAATATATAAAAGTAGTTTTACAAAGAGTGTACAGGCCACGTGATGCGTAGCCATAACTACCCCAGGGGTGAATCGCAAAAAAACATCACACAGGCCAGGTCAATGCTGCTTTTGGCTCGACCACAAGTCTAAAGCTAAAGGTGCTAATTCTAGATTTGAAGCTTTCGTGACTGCAAGGATTCATACTCTTAGTTTTTTTCGGTAAAGTCACGTAGGTAACATTTTAGCTGTGACGGTCCCACCTGATGAGGGAGACTTGTGTTGCCTCCGAAACGTCGTGATTTATTATTTTATTTTATTTCTAAAGGTGCTACTCTGAAAATCGCTTGGTTACGTCCGCAGAGAAGGATTTTGAACCCAAGGATTTCCCCATTGAAGAATTCGCCACCGCTTGCAGGAGGGCCTCCAATCGAGGGGGCTCTGAAAAGCCTCTTCCTGATGAAAGAGATTTAGCGCCCTTCTCCAGCACGCTGGCCGGGCGACTTAGAAAAGACGAGAGTGCTCACACTCAGTGGCGAGCGAGATGTTTACCACCTCGCCTGGTATACTGGAGGTCATCCATTCGACCCCAACCCTGACACCTGTGTATTTGGAACTTACATTCTAGATTTGAAGCTTTCGTGACTGCAATGATTCATATTCTTAGGTTTTTTTCGGTAAAGTCACTTAGTTAAAAAAATAAAATTAATAAAAGTAAAATATTATTATTATTACTATTTTATTTTTATTTTATTTTACTTTTATTAATTTTAATTTTAATTTTTTTACCTACGTGACTTTACCGAAAAAACCTAAGAATATGGTCGCGTGGAGTTTTCTCAAACTGCTGTAAATTTCCGCATGATAAGCCACTTGCATTGGACTATCATGAATGTCCAGGTCGCTTCTTAAAATAGCTACATAGCTCAGTGGGCCTTACCTGGTTAAATAAAAATAATTTTTAGTTTGCCCCACCGTACGCGACATGCCGCTCGACTACGGTGCGCCCGTTTATACTGCTGGCTGGACAAAGGCGGTCGGATATTGAGAAATGTGGTTGCCTCCAGTACAATAACTTTGAGTCTGCACTCTGACAGAAAAGCCATCCTTTGCGAAACATGTTTTTGTTATCTTCTTGGTTCTTTCGGTAAAGTCACGTAGAATGGAAAAAATAAAATAATAAAAATAAAACATAAAAAAATATATAATCAAATAATATAATAATATAATATAATAATATAATATATTATTTCCATTCTACGTGACTTTACCGAAAGAACCAAGAAGATGAATCCCTGCAGTCACGAAAGCTTTAAATCGAAATGTTTTTGTTATTTTCTTCAAACGTGAGGCTTCTTTGCCAGCTGATAGAACTGAAGTCACCGGTGAAACACGGCGACTTCAGCTGTATTTCTCTTTCCTTTCCTTTCTTTTCTCACCGCTGAGCCAGCTTGATGAAAGGAGACTCTCATCTCATGGAAGAGCTTTTTGCCCCAGCAGAAGGTGATTATGAAATACTTTCTGCCAGGGAGTTAGCGAGGATGAGAATTGATCCCCGAGCATCTGGTTTTGTGAGAGATTATTTAGGGCGGCGTACGGAAAACTTGAAAGGAAGTGACGATTTGAAGGCTTCCCTTGCTCAGAGAGATGCGTTGCAAGGAAAAGGCGCAGCCCTGCAATTTCTTGCTCAACCCCCTGCTGGTGGAAGAGCCTCCACGAGAGGTAGCTCTCAAGAGCCCTGCTCATGGGTATTCGGCCTACTCTTCCACACTGCCCCCCCCCCGCACCTCCAAATAGCATGGTTGGCTACGTACGGAGCGAAATAAGTCCAGCATACGTACATGGCCAGATGTCTTGGAAGAGTTTGGAGTACCCACACTTCACCCCACCACGCGCGGCCTATCGGCCGACTGTGACGAACCCATTCATACTGCAAGGTGGAAAGCAGAGGAGGTGGAGGCGGGAGAGGGGGGGGAGGGTTAAGACATTTACGAGGAACTGCCGCGCCTGGAGATTGCATCGAACCGGCGACCTCTGGGTTTCGCGTGCGGTGTGCGCGCAACCACTACACCGTCCCAAAAGATGCATTGACCCCGCTTCCTTCTTTGTTTTTACATCTTTCAACTCGCGCTTGAGTCTTGATCAACAACATTCACTTAACCATTGCACGAACCCAGACTATAGAGATGTCAAAAGAGATTGTAGCCCTTCATGTGCAAGCCTCAGGACTTTGTCCCATGTAATGCAGCTGTGAACATTTCTGTCTTGTCTGTAAGTGATTGCCAGTTTGCCCACATATGTCACCACACAAGCGCCGACTTATAATATATACAGAGGCCTGCTGCTGCCAGTGATTGTATATTGAAGTTCAACATGTATTCATTCAGTTTAGCACGTAGGCTTTCGCGACCAATATTATTCATAATAAACGTTTTTGAGTTATATCGCGTTATTTATAAATGTGTCGTAACCCTTAACATGACACTTTTTTGCTGATTGGCCGTGTCGGGTGGTGGAGGGTTACGACACATTTATATATAACGCGACCACTCACCAGAATTAATATTGGCGTGGATTTGTTGTTACACTTGTAAATGAGCCAGTGTGTTTGATGAAAGCATAATCTGTGCAAATGGCGAACATTTATTTATCTGGTAATGCGTTGAATACGAATAAAAATATTATTGTTTATGATTCTACGAGTTGAGGTTGTATCTATTACGACCAATACTCTGCTATCGTGAATGAAGTGAAACAAAAGGAGAAAACCGTAATGTTTCACTACTCGTTATGGCGGGTTTCTATTTCATTTTATGTATACGATAATCCATCGGCGATAACTGCTGCGATGGCAGGGATAAAAGTTTGAAAATAGGCATTGAAATTATTACAAGCATTCAATACTGTAATACAAATTAATGAAATCGCTTTGAATTTAAAGTGGATTTGTATTAATGATGTAGAATTTGGAGCACCGCCAATTTTTTTCATATTTTATTTCATCATTCTCATGCTCACCCCAGCGTCACTTACATCATCGGCACTCCGTGGAGATGTATTTTTTTTGCCTTTTCACGGAGCAGAAGGCAACGCTTTCAAATTCCTGGAATAAAATCAGCCTAATGGGAATCAATGCACTTAAATTCTCATTGTGCTGCTACCTGATGTATTCCATTGTATCAGTGCAGCCGTATTGAGGTCCACGCGCACCATGCCCAAGGAGCACGCCACTGTGTACTGCCAATATAATAATGAGTCCTATTCCTTCTTATCTCTGCCTACATTTTACCATCACATTAAGAAGGCCCAGAGTTGCGCATAACCGTGTGGCGTTCTGCGTTCGGCTTGAAGACTCCATTGCAGGCACATTTGCTGCCGCGCATCAAATGCAATATTGGTATTTTCCAACCGAACCGAAAGAAAACACAGCACGGCACGAGCGACGCATCGTGCAGTCATTGCGACGACATGAATCGGTGCGCGATTGTGTATGTGCCGCGTTAAAATTTAATTTTTAACAGCGCGAATATTGCAAATTAAGATTTTTCATCTATTTATGAAATGTCCCATTTGTCAAGACTAATGACGGAGTGGCAGCCCAAAGAATGGAATGCGCCCGAGAGGATGTCCACGGATGAGACGGAGCAACGAGATCATTTTTCGTGCAGCAGGCACTACGCGGATTGTTCACATTGCAGGATTGTGAGAGGCGCTGGTGGCTTTGGGAAGCCTTCATCCAGCAGATGATCGACAATGGCGCTCCGGAGCCGGATGTGGCTCTCGAAGGACTGCTGCCTCCTGACGTTATTTATTCAAGAACCACCATCTCGTATTCACCACCTGCATCGTGCGGCTGTTGAAATATTGAGGTTTTTTTTTTTTGTCGAATTTGCAACACATTTTTTTTTTCCTGTTATTTTGGTTGCCGAACCGTGACCATGGCCGATGATGACGCTGGTAATAAACTCATCCATCTCGTTTTTATCACAAACTCATCATGCACCCGTTACGTTTTTCCACAATTGGAAATCCAAAACCGTGCGTTTGCTTCAACACTGACCTGTCCACCGGTCGTATATCCGCGCAGAGCGCTCGTAATCACGTCAGCCGTTTCACATCACAACTGTGGGTAAAAGCTTCCCAAGCCGCGTCCGCCACGCCGGTTGCTTGACTATACTTCACCATATTTGCCGATCGGTGAAGGGAAGGGAGGGAGTTAAGCCCAGGGCCAGCTTAGATATTTCTCAGAATTGCTTTTAGCCATGGTCCGGATTCGAACTTAGATGAGCGGGTTCCTCGTGCAGCGAGCGAACCACGGTTCCGCCGCACCACCCCGTAGAGTTAAACCCGGTCCATGTGACTTGACGAACCGAACACATCCAACGTCCGACGGACCTCGAAAACTCAGCAGCCGGGACAGTGCTCGAGATAGGTGGACAACAATGCACAACGGGAGTTATAGGTCGTGGGGGGGGGGGCTATGTGGCGTGCAGCAGAGATCAGTGCAGCAAAATCCATCGTTGTATTGTGTACTACGCTTGTCGCCTTCACGAAACCCGCAATAACCAGCCAGGCGAAGTGTGGTGACATAGCCACCATGAACCACGCGGCACGGTGAGGCCCTCGTTCAACAGCGGATTGCCAAAACGGCCGTACGTGCAAAGGTTTCTCTAAATCACCTTTTGTTTGAGCACCTATTTAGAGGGGGGAGAGGGGTAATCAATATAATTCATATAAGCTTAAATGTACCTGATATTTCTAATGAATGCATTTAGATCACAGCGAATACATTTCATATTTGAAGAGGTTACACTGGGTGGATTCTATCCAATTGCAGTTATAATCTGCAACAACAACAAAAAATCAACAACCTTGCATCGTATAAATCATAGGACACGATGTCAATAGCGGCTGTTAAAGATAAGCAATTTCATCGCAGAAAAGGATACGTCAGTCAATTCGTGCGAACTGTTGTTTAATTCGAATACGCGAAGTGATTTCTCCCACTGCTTAATTGAAACTTAGCACAGACTTAGGGGCCGTCCATTAATGACGTCACGCACCTGGGGGGGGGGGGGTCACACATTTGTGACGATGTGTGACGAGGGGTGGAGGTGAGAAATGTGACGTCACATCAAAAATGCGCAACTTTACGTAAATATAGACAACACGTTCTACTTAATTAAATATATTTTTTAATAAATGTTTTCTCCTAGAACATCAGAGTGCAGCGCCACATTAAATACGCACTACAATGACAATAGTTTAAAGCGATTTGAAGAATGTTTTAGTTTTTTTTTTTGGGGGGGGGAGAGCTTTGTGACGTCATATTTGAGGGGGGGTCTAACTTTTTGTGACGCCGTGTGACGAGGGGGGGGGGGGGTAAAAAATCGTCCAAAATCGCGTGACGTCATTTATGGACGACCCCTTACGTTATTGACGCACAGTCATGAAATTAACGTGAAAAACTATTCCCCCCCCCTCCCTGAAAAAAACTCTGAAAATCTTATCTTCAATAAGCATTAAGGTGGCAATGGTGCAGCCCTCCAATTGCTTGCACAGGCCCACTGGAGAGAGAGTCCCTCTAGAGAGCATTTTGCCTACTCCTCTTCACCGGTAAGAAAAAAATGTTCCAAGTGTTTTTTTTTGTATGGCTGCTACGTTTACCCACTCTTTGTAGAAGCTGATCATGGCGGGCGCTGTGATCATCATGTGCATGAAGCAGCCAAAAAAATATAATGTGAACATAAACTGCAACAGATGGCCACTGCTTGTAAGAGGATAACCGTGCAATTAAAAACAACAAGACAAAATAATGCTTCTATTATTTCCTTTGACGGTAAAACGTTTCAACTCCACCGCACGTCCACTGTCATATGAATACATTCTTCATGTGGATTCTGGGCCAGGAGCGTTGAGCTCTTGCCAATGTTATTTCACCGCGGTGGCGAGATGGAAACTAGCTCGCCTGGTATACAAGAGGTCGTGGTTTCGATCTTGACCCTGACGCCTGTATATTTGGAATTTGCATGTCTCTCTCACCGTGGTCGCGTGAATTTTTCTCCGGGTCCTCCGGTTTTTCTCTCCGTATGCGTTCAGAATATTAGGCTGCTGTACATGACCACGTGATAAGCCACTTCGTTGAGCTATCATTTGTGGCAAGGCCGCTTCTGAAAAATAAATAGCTAACAGCTCAGTGGGGCCTGGCCTGGTGAAATAAAATAAAAAAATACTGTAGTGTATTGTTTGTTTGTTATCCAGCCTGTAATTTCTCGATAATGCAACTTCGTGCTGGATTTACCACGGAGTGGCAAGCGAGTGTCAAAATGTTACCCTCGCTGATGAGCAGCAGGAAATCACAAACCATTTCCTTGGGCTTGTAGATTTGGACGAGCGGGAAACGCAGCTGGGTGATTGTGAAAAAGAGCTTCATAGCTCATCGGATTTCTGCACGAAAAATAAAGTATCTGGTAATTGCCAGTCCCTCACCGGCTCCAGTGTCGTCTGATCGAGCGGTCCGTGCACGGCTGACAATTTAAACACCGCTCCTGTCCGCTCGTGGACCTTTAACCCCCCACGAATGCTCGTCATTGGTCCGACGATGCTGGTAGGGTAGACACGGTACGATGACGAGAAGCCAGTCCACGATGATGACAAGAACTACGTACGTTACCCCACAATGTTTCCACATTGTTTACAGGTGTCGGCGATGATCGTCGGTTCGTTCGATGCGTGTTTTTGTTAAATTTAGAGTTGAGATTCATTCTCTCAGACTCATCCTTAAAATACAGTCCATAAAATGAACAGGGAAATTCCATCCAAACCTTTATTTTTTGGGGTGTTTGATCGCATTTACGATGCACGTGGCTTATTTTCTTAAATCTATGGGCACTTTCGAAAAACATACCTCAGAATGTTTCAAAACAGCACGTCAAATATCCGCTAAACGACACTGTCTTCACTCGTTCTGGAGTAAACGTGAGAAATTCGCGGGCTGTCTTCTCGACATACCAAAATATTCCTAGAAAGGAGTTTATTTTTATTTATTTTATTATTCAATTTTCAAGGGGGCGGCGGAGGGGGGTTGCACAAGGGTGTTTGTTTTCAGCTTTGCAAACAAATTCTAGAAAAAATATCTTCCAGGGAAGCCGTTATGTTTGGAATCCGCTGACCGTCAATACAGCGAGTACGTACAAATCACACTGAACACCAAACCCGTCATCAAATGTTATAGAAAAAGAGTGAAAAGTTTCAGGACAAAACAAGCAACGTAACGACACATATCGTATAATAACAATAATCACATTGATCCCGTTCTCAACTCAGAAAATATTATTTAGTGCACAGAATTAATCAAAGAGCACCCCGTTCCCTCCTCGTCATGAAAATATCATGAAATACGATACAAAGCCCCCGACTCGGCACAAGGCGTATACATCCAACCCCAAAGAAGAACGCCGCGCCAAAAATATATATAAAATACACGAACTAATTCCTCTACGCGCAAACACGTGACGTGTCCTTATTTCAATCTCCGAACCTTCAACTGGGGTCAGTGTGCATAGGCCTTCCCCACCCCGTGCGCACACGCACACACACACACGCACACACACGTACACACGCACACGCACGCGCACACACACACACACGCACACACACGCAAACACGTACACACACACGCACACACGCGCACACACACGCACGCACGCACACGCACACACGCACGCACGCACACACGCACACACAAACACGCATACGCACATACGCACACACGCACGCACGCACACAACACGTGAATCCCACGAATGAGACAGCGATCCAACGGACCTCCCTCCTCCTCCGAACACTTTTCATCGTCGACGCGCTTGAAATGCTTTAACACGTCGTAGGCTTTCGCGGACTGATATTATTCACGATGAAGGTTTTTTTTTCGTGGGTTGGATCGCGTAAGTATGAATATGTCGTAACCCTCCGCCACCCGACACAGCCAATTAGTAAGGGATTTGTCGCGTAAACAAAACGCCAATTAGTTACTGCTTCAGCCTACCGGTGTGTTTGAGAGTAAATCCACAACATTTACGATGTTTCGCTGATGATTACAACCAGCATCATCGGGCGATTTGACAGAATAGTTCTGGCCTGATGATATTCAAATTGTAAATGTTGTGGATTTACTCTCCAACACACCGGTGGGCTGAAGTAGTAACACATTGACGTTTTGTTTACGCGACAAATCCCTTACTAATTGGCTGTGTCGGGTGGTGGAGGGTTACGACATATTTATACTTACGCGATCTAACCCAAAAACCTTGATTATGCGCTTGAAATACTTTTCTTGTTGTTGTTGTCGTAGAGCTCCCAAGGGAGTGGGGACCAGGGATTCTACTCCAGCAGCGATGGGTTGACGCCGCGGCTTCACACGTCAGTATTGCGCAACCGTCGGCTTTACTTCGCCTCCAGCAACCGTCGGCAGTGCCACCGCCCTCGTTGGCTCTGAAGGGCAACAGCTATGCCCACAGGCACGCGCGCTCGTCACGCACGGGCCCCAGGAATCTGTAGGCAAGGCCTTGTGGTTACCCCTGGTGGCTTGGAGCCAGGAGAGGGCCAGCTTCTGAGAGTTCAATGAAATGATGAACGAAGCAAAATGCCGACTACACCGAGCATCTTCTTGCTTCCACTGATCGTAAAAAAAAAAAATCTGAGAGTTCAATGTAGGGCCACAAACAGATGCGTATACGGCGCGGATCGGTCAAAATGCGACGGGAGTGAAATAGTGTAAAAGTCAGTTGTGTCTACGACTGCATTTGTTCAACGCTCTCACCCCCTTCACCAATCTGCATTGGCCAGCGTGGTGAGGTTAGGTCAAACGAGACTTATGACCAACAAGACATGGGGCCTTAATCGAGCAGTGGGGTTGCTCAGCTCCCACCCCCCACCCCCATTCACCAAGCTGTATTAACCAAAGTGGACCTCTGTGATAAAGAGCTTTATAGCTCATCGCATTCCTACAGTATCAATTTTCGGAATTCTTTAGTGTGGTCAACGACCCTCATGACTGACACGACATCGGGCCTTCATCCAGCAGAGGGGTTGACAAGAGGTGTAAAATGCGTGGAATTAATTATTCAGAAAACGTTCACTCCTAAATTCCATGCAACTCGTTATTTTACTTCAGATCCGGTCTTAATAACTCAACCAACACAATATCCATCATCCTCCTTTGTCCAACCGTAAATATAGGAAATGTCTTGGTGGTCATACCATAAATTCGCTACCCATAAATATTGGCATCTCAACAGATTTTAAATATCACTTTCCTTTAAAAGCTTTTGACCGTATCTCGCGTTATTAATGCTTGCGTGCGCACATGTGCTGCACACATGTGCTGCACACAAGCCATAATCAATCCCGGCTCTGTTCACAATGCAGCCAATATCTGGGAAAATGTACAGTACATTTGAAGGCTGTTACATTTTACACTGCTCCATACAAATGCCTTGCTTGAATCCGTCCACAAATCCCTGAAGCCACCAGCAGTATTCCCCTTAGTCGTACAAAACCCAGATTGATCTGTTGTTTAATATAGGCCACCTTACATATACTCCGGGTTTATGAGATCCTAAAAATGCAGGCTTTACCGAGATGCGGATTGACACAGGGGAGTATGGGTCCTTTTGAGCTTAGCTGCAATAGTCTGTTAGCAGGGGGAACTTTTCCGCATGAAATAAATTTGCCTGACCAGGTTTACTCTTTATACAATAGTAAGTCCACTTCGGTGGTTAGGTGGCTCAGGAGGCTTATAATGGCCTTGTCAGATCATTTAGGCCATGCCACTGAGATCCTGGGTTGAAATCCTGGCAGCCACCCAACGTTCAAAGCAGATTTTCCAGAGGGGTGAATGCTATGGTCTCAGTCCCTTTACGGAAACAAGAGAAATGTATATACAATTGGGGTTATTAACTTAATTGACCCAGCCAAAAAAGCTACGAGCTCTAAAATTCATAAACACAAACGCCAGAGAGAAAACTGTTGTTTTTCTAAGCACGAAGGAGCACCTTCTCATAATAGCGCAACAATGCAAATGTATTACCCAGGAACGCCTCACCAGGTTTCCAAGACCCCTTTTCAGGAGGGCCATGCCATGGGGATGTTTGGTCAATGTTGGACACAAATGTGGCAAGCAACTGCAGCAAGGTGAAAACAGGGCAAAGGGGAAGCCCTGCAATTGCTTGCTCACGCCACTGCTGGCTGAAGGCCCCTCCACCCCAGTTCTAATTAGGCTCAGCTCTGCTTGGCTTCCAAAGTGAATGTCATGGTGTGAGCCAGTTCTCAAATCAACGCACACGTAAACATTATTCTATATAATGGGTTTTTTACGGCATGTGGCCCAACACAACTTTAACGCTCAAACTGACTTTAACACAATATCTGCACAATGACACCCTGCCATATTTGCACTATGTTACCCTATTTGCATTTTTGTAATTTTATATTGCATATTATAAATATTGTATATTTTAGATTTTATTTTATTCAATGTTTACATACTTTAGCTCCTTAGTATTAGTTAGACTTGTACCTTTAGTATAGTTAGACTTGTAAACCACTTATTTAAGATTTAAGATTCCTAAATGTTGAATGTATGCACCTTTCGGCCAAAGTAAATTCCTTGTCTGTGCGAACTTTCATGGCGAATAAAACCCTTTCTTTCTGACGTTTAAATTGCTAAATGCATGTAGCGTGCAGAAAAGCAGACTGTACGGTGCATGATGAAGAGCCCTCGAGTGTTGAGTAAAAAAATATATTTGAAGTGACTGCAAACAAAGTAGTGTAGAGTTGTATGTTTGTGGAACTTCTTTCGCACCGTACGTAGCCAACTGTGCTAATTGAAGGTGCAGGGAAAAACAGAAAGCTCCAGTGGCTTCCTGGTCCCTGGCATAGAGTTATCTTCCTGCAACATTCCCTACCGTCATGTGATGCTCTGCTGAAGAACAAAGTATCAGGATACATTTGTTTGTGGACCTAGCGATGTGATTGCAACATTGGGGTGGCACATTGGTGCGTACCTTGTCCAATTAATGGGCACGTATAATGTATCGGTGGTGACCAATTAGCTGAACCCTTTCTTGGGAAACCCTTCTCCAATTTGTACTGACCATTTGCACTGACCAGCGTGGTCCAATAACCCCTATGATCGACACGGCATGTGGAAGCTTTCATCCAGTGGTGGATTGACAATTGGCTGTAAATTGTTATTAAGGAGCTCTGTCTTATGGAGGAATTGTACACATTTCGTAAGGCCCTACTTGTAAGGCCATGATTCGCATCGTGTGTGCCTGATGGTCAATTATTGTTGAATAAAATAAATGTGATAATTAGTCCATCATCCGTCCAGGGTCAATAAAATGAGAATCACGTCGTGGGGAAGTAAACAGTTACCGTACTACGGATAGACTATTGCAGCTAAGCTCAAAGTCCCTGTCATAGAAAGGTGGAATGTCCATGAGTGGCTCAGGGATATTAACAGGGAATTGGCACAACGTTAATGCTCATTTGAGCAGGTAATCACTTTGACTTTTGACAAGGAAAATACGTATGCCAATAGTTTTGCTATACCCTCATAACGTAATGTACAATTTGAACCCTTAAAGTTGAACATAATTGCATTGTATGCGATTATGTTTTCTCAACTCAGGTAAATTAATAGCCACTAGTGAGCAATCAAACAATATCTATGAGTGCATGTCTGCAAAGTATGCATGTTTGTATGTATGTATGGTGTGTGGCTTATACAAATACACGTGCTGACACGCACTGCTAGACTATTATACATATGCCGGCTGTTATGTAGCATTAGCAACCTGCATTTGATGGAGCCTACGACACTCCAATAGTGTCGATCATAACACAAGGCGAAATCACGTACGCTTAAGAGGGTCACAATAACACGTGCACACAATCACATGCACATTCGGAGAAACACACCGTGGAGTAATTTATACACGCACTCATGAATCAACACGCGTGTAATCCATGTAACGTACTGTATACGAATTTAATCAGAAATCCATTTTTTGGGGTACCGTATGATACATATCAGCATCGAAAGACACTGCCGAAGAAAAATGTCGAAAAACCGGCACAGCTATTTCATTTTCTCACTCCCACAAACGGGGCAGGAACACTCCCCATTAATATCGTATCTCAGCAATAAAAAAAGAGGCTAAGCAATGTATGACTTTGGTTCATCACAATAACAAACTAAAACGTTTAGCAAAACACACGCGTCAGTTATAGGGACCGCACGACACATGCAAATGTGTGCATAGAGAGAAATCGTGCCATTAAAAAAAAACCGAGGCTGTTTTTTTTTTCTCGCCCCCCCTTTCGTTTGTTTAACGTGTCCCGATGTGGTGCAATTGTCTCCAAAGTATTGACCCGCTATTCCTCGGCCATGTTCCATCCGCTGCTGGATTAAATCTTCCCCAATCTCCGCTCGCCACCTTGTACGATCCTGCAAAAGTGCGGTCAAACAATCCCCGTGGCCAACAAGGTGCGGCAGGGAGGCCGTCATCAAGCAGCGGATTGACACGACCGGCGATTTTTTGTGTCATATTATACTGTACACGTGGATAATGGTGGGTTCAATTCCCCTTGACTCATTCTATATTCTCTCGAGGGCATAATAGAATGAGTTTAAACTGGTTCTCGTCATGGGAATGTGCAATTTCCACGACAAGCTTAGGGCCACCGACGAATATGAAGAGTTCACTCATTGCTCATTTGAGTAGGGCGAGCGGTTTGACGACGGTTGATTAAAACAGTGTGCTCCAAAAAATGTTAACACCTATATGGGACTGTCGTTTTTAATGGGAAAAAAACGGATAATGCACTCTGACATGATAAACAAATCTATGTTAATAGTTTCAAAAAGTCAACGAGTCTTTCACTTGTTCGCCATCGTTGTCAACACGTGTACTGCAATCTTCTCCAGGTGGTCTCCAGAGCCCGGAGGCACATTGCTCGTGGTATTGTTGCAAATTCTCTGAAGTGTTAACGTTTTTTTGAAGCACCGTGTTGCATTGTGTGCTCGTGTGCATGTATGTGTGTGCGTATCGGGAGTTACGAAGCCGGCGACCCGAGTTTGATTCCCGCTCACGGCCAACACAATTGACGCTTGTCTGAAACGGTGCTGGGCCTCTCCAAGGTCCACCCAGCCTAAAATGAGTACCTGGTGGAGTATGTAGTCAACATCGCCGTTGGGGAGACAAAGGCGGCCGGGCGTGGTGCTGGTCACCCCACCCCCTCGTGTGCCGTGTCGGCCTTCATAGGTGCTCGCTAACAGCACTTGCCCTAACAGTACGTTCAGGCTATACAGGGGATCTTTGTCTTGTGTGTGTATGTATGTATGTGTTTGTCTATGTGTTTTCATTACGTTTCGTCGACTCAGCCTCAAATGAGTATCTGGGTGCGATATGTAAACATCGCCACTAAGGGAGACAAAGGCGGTCGGGCGTGGTGCTGGCCACCCATCCCCCTCGTGTGCCGTGCCGTCCTTCTTAGGCGCTAACTCGCGAACAGCAATTGCCCCAACAGTCTGTGAAGGTTAGACGGGGTATTGTTTTGTGTGTGATCATGGTCAGCTAGGGTTTCTCAAAACCGCACACTCTCATCCACAGCATTGTGCCTTTTTAGAGTGTACCAACTTAACCACCATTTAATACGATTAAGTTGTTTTCGTTACACGGCACGTAACCCGGGCATGATTCGAGTCTACAATCGCCAGGATTGCGAGGGCAACATTGATGGTGAAAACGAAGAGAGACCCTGGTGATACATGTCGAAGGGCTGAGAGTTGAGACAAAGAGCGAGATGAATATGGTAAGGGCACGTGAAAACAACAGACTGCCAACACACACGCACACACACACAACCCAATTAGACAAGCAATGTCTCTTTCGTATGTCTGTCTCTCCAGGTATAAAAATACAAGTACTGTATTTCTGACAAAACCCATAAAGACCCACACCCCTTCCGGAGTAGTGCATCGTTTCAGCAGCATTGATTCAGTACCAAGCAAACTCTGGGCCGGTCTTAACCCAGTGTGTCTCATCTGCAGAGTCGGGCTCGTTTGAATGCTGTTGAACTGTCAGATGATGTAGACCGACTAAAAAAGGGGGGGGGGGGGAGACGGAGGGGACGTCTTAGTAGGAGACTGAGTGACTTGTTACGTGTGACCCTGGAAGATGTCGGTGGAGACTGCGGATTGCTGGGTGAAGAGGAGATTTGAGAATAGATTTACGTGTTGAGAACGGACCCAACGACACGCTGGGGCGGAGAATGACGTGAGCGCTGCACGAGCCTCATGATTGTTAAACCACGTTCTACGCGACGCAGGAGCGTTGATTCAATGTCGAGTGTGCGTACGTGTGTGTGTCTGTGTGTCTGTGTGTATGTGGGGAGCGGTAGTGTAGTGGTTAACGCTACGCTGCGCTTTGAACCTGGCGACCCGAGTTCAATTCCGGCTTACGGCCAACACCAGTGACGATTATTTTAACCGGTCCTGGGCCTCCCCTAGGTCGACTCAGCCTCAAATGAGTACCCGGTGTGTTGTGTAAATATCGTCACTAGGTAGACAAAGGCGGTCGGGCGTGGTGCTGGCCACCCACCCCCTCGTGTGCCGTGCCGGCCTTCATAGGTGCTACTCGCCAACAGCACTTGCCCCCTACAGCCTGCTAAGGCTACACGGGGGATCTCTGTCTCTGTACTGTGCCCCACGTGACGTTGGGGGGAAATTCGCTCAATCGAAATCCGAACCCCCCCTCCCCCCTCCGCTGCCGGCGCATCGTGCGCGTGTTTACCAATCATCGGTCGCGTGCAGCGTGCGGCGGGGGGGGGGGTCGCGACCTCGCAGCGCGTTCTTTAACATTGTACATCATTTCGAACGACGTAAATTGGTAAACTCGTAAAAATCAGACGATACCGTCAACGTGGTGCGCAGAGAGTGCGGGTGGGTGGGGTGGGTAGGTAAGGCGGTTGCCACCTTCAAGGCTAAACCCGCGTGTGGTTGCCCACCCCACCCCCTCATCTCTCCTCTCCCTCTACTCGCACGATCTCCCGATGACACAGTAAGCCTCCTGCGGCACGGTGGGGCTCTTCCTGCACTGAGCCAGGCTGGACCAGAACGATCGGCGCAGCTCCCTGTTGCTCGCGTAGCACAGCAGCGGGTTGACGCACGCCTGGCCGTACGTGAGCCACGCCGCAGTGGCGATGAAGCCGTGCGGCAGGGTGTGACCGCGGGCGAAGACCCTCCAGAAACACGCCACCAGGTAGGGGAGCCAGAGGGCCAGGAACGCCAGCGTGATGGCGTAAAACATCCTGCCGATGCGCTTCTCCGCCTTGAAATCGTCCACGGCGAGAAGGCGCTTGTTCTGCGCGAAAAAGTTCTGGCGTATGCCGACAAGCGTCGGCGGCGTGGGGCCTCTGCCGAAGCCCGCGATCCAGTTGGAGGCCGCCTGGCCCGTGGCACCGGGCCCGTGAAATGTCCAGTTGTGGCTCACGGCGGGCACCACCTGCGCGGGTCTCATGCGCCGATGTTCGTGCACGAAGCAGACGAGCTTCGCGTACACGACGTGCGTCGCCACGATGATGACCACGAGCATGAGCATGAAGCCCAGCGAGTCGTTGGCCCTGAAGTGTCGGTGCTCGAAGTGGCACTGGCCCTCGTCCCTGATGTACTTGTACGTGCCGATGTCGAAGACGGGCGGGAAGGCCATGGCCACCGACAGCGTCCAAGCGGTGCACAGCACGGCGACGCAAGTCCACAGGGTGACGCGCTTGCAGTAGAAGCGGTGGTGCGCGATGGCGATGTAGCGCGTGATGGCCACGCAGAAGAGCACGAAGACGGCGTGGAAGGCCGACAGCACGGAGAAGAAGGCCACCACCTTGCAGCCCAGCGGCTCGTAGGGCCACACGGAGCCGCGCATGGCCGAGGCCCAGACGAAGGGGAAGCACACGGCCGCGCGGGCCGCGTCGGCTAGACACAGGTCCAGGAGAAAGTAGTAGGGCGCGCGGTGGAGGCTCTTCTGGCGCAGCACGTGGAACGAGAGCAGCAGGTTGCCGGCCAGGCTGGCGAAGATGATGATGCCCAGGGACGCCAGCTTCCCCCCGGCAGGCTCTCTCGATGGGAGGTAGAGGCCGGCCGCTGCTGCCGCTGCCGAGATGGCACCACCTCCAGCGGCCGTACCCGCTCCTCCTCCTCCGCCGCCGCTGCTGCTCACGTTGATGTTGATGATGTTCGCCATCCGCGCTCGTGGTAGCGAAGAAGAGGTGCCAGCATGGATGCTTGGAAGCGACACGGGCTGTGCCTGGTGGTTGTTCTCGCGGTGGTTAAGGATGCTGTTGATGGTTCCCCTCCGTTAGCGCGCTAGCTCGCGTCGCTACTCAGTGGGCCCCGTGGGCTACACATCTATATGCCGGCGTTGACGTGCGGCCAAAGGCTATAGCGGGGGAGAGGCTGGGTTCAGTGTAAACAGCCTATTCGGCGCGATGTTTTTTTATTTCCATTAAACTAAACGTATTTACAAAGGCAATGCAAGCGAGATGTCCCCTCTGCACGTAATCCGAGCAAGCGGAGCGCCGCGCGACCTCAACGCCGTCGCGAAATCTGCCCCATCTACGGGAATGATCATCACGATCATCCCTCGCTCCATCCCCGCCGCTCACACCACCCACCCGCCTAACGCCTGGAGCGCGCGTTTCGTGATCTTGTGGTGGTGGTGGACTTAATGAAGCCGGCCGGTACTGAATTAATTATGAAAACAACGAGACACTAAAAAAAAACGGAACCGAGACAATAGGCGAAGGGGTAGAGGAGATGACGGCGATCGTATAGCGAAGGTAACCGTTTTAATGCCGATCGAGTTATTTAGGCTATACTGTTTACATATTTACGCAAACGCAGCTCGGCGGCTTCGTTTGAGCATTTTCAACTACAACGACAACAACGCCAAATGGATTTAAATCGCCGCTGTCGGAACGAACGGGGCGACAATCAGCGAGCGCGGAGACAGCGGCGACGACGTCGGCCGCGCCACCTCGACTCGCAGCGCCCGCCTCCCGGGATAATGAAGATGAAAGAGAGAAGAGAAAATAGAAATAAAGGGACGCTAGCAAATACCGACGACGGTCTCCGTGCTGTTAAGCGAGCGTAACGGCAGCAGCAGCAGCAGGGCACGCGGTGTCTGAGCGCGTAGCCAATGATGGTCACGAGAGCGGTTCACGAACACGGCAGCCGCTTCAGCCTCCTGCATAACCCAGCCCCTCCCCCACCACCCCCACTCTCTCTCTCTCCGCTGCTTCTTTCATTCCACCCATCCCTACCACGACTACGACATCATCCCTCCCTACACCCCATATGCAGAGTCGCAGCGCACACACCGACACAGCATCGTCATCGTCATCATCATCCCCGCAGGCTCGCCAAGCTGTCTGCACGCCCGCGTGTGTTTGTGTGAGCGTGGCCAGCCCCCCTACGTGTGTTGAGCCGGGTTCGATTCCCGATCACGGCCAACGCCAGTGACGTATATCTGAATCGGTCCTCGGGCTTCCCCTAGGTCGCCTCGGCCTAAAATGAGTACCTGGTGCGGTGTGTAGTAAGTATCGCCACTGGGGAGACAAAGCCGGCCGGGCGTGTTGCTGGCCATCCACCCCCTCGTTGTGCCGTGCCGGCCTTCATAGCTGCTACTCGCTAACAGCACTTGCCCCGACAATCTGTTGAGGCTATATCACCCCTACCCGCTTCTATCGCTCCCTTTAGTCGTTTAATACATTCTTATTTTTGTACTCAAGCAAAGCCAAAGCTTCTTGTTGTTGTGTGCCGCACCACTTTATTTAGCGATGTGTAATGTGTGTGAGTAATCAGGATTTTTTCCCCCCCACGATGTTTTTGCCTCCGAATAAAGGACTCGCAGTTTGTTATTTTGGAGGAGGTTTGCACTTTGCTCGATTATCTCTCACCGATCCGAGCGGCCTGGTGAGGCCCTCATCCAGCAGTGGATCGAGGGAACGGAATACGTGCACGCCGCTGTTGCTACAACTACTACTATTACACTGGTCAACAAAAAAAAACATTTTTTTCTGGCCTGGACTTTTGCAGCTGTTTTAGACTAATTTCAGGGTGCTGATTCCAAATCCGATCTCAGATTTACTCTATTACATATCATTTTATGCTATCGGCATACCCCATTTTCATTGATTTTACCCGAAATTAACTCTGTCACTTATGATTGCAAGTTGTTGCGAGTCAGTGACTGCTTTAGTGTTAAAATATGGTGCTGTATTTTTAGGATAGTGTGTTTATAATATCATTTTATGTAGATATCCACATTTATTTAATATTTTTCCTCTGCAGTTTTTAATGAAAATGCAATATTTGATATCTCAAACCCCTGATGTGATAGACAAAAAACTGATGCCAGATTTGGAATCAGCACTCCGAAATTACCTTAAAACCGTTGGAATACCTTATGGCAGAAAAAGTGTGTTGACCAGTGTTAGTGGGATAAATCAGTGGCATGCGGTCATGTCAGCAGATATTTGGTGAGTGTGCCAACACCTCCACGATACGTTCTACTATTGTAGGCTAAC
The DNA here is from genome assembly GCF_964198595.1 of Lampetra fluviatilis. Taxonomy (NCBI): domain Eukaryota; kingdom Metazoa; phylum Chordata; class Hyperoartia; order Petromyzontiformes; family Petromyzontidae; genus Lampetra; species Lampetra fluviatilis. The sequence goes on from NC_136314.1 coordinate 950,903, forward strand.
GCAGATTTAACGACTATTTATAACCACGATTAGATGATGATCAATACAGTTGCATGAGCACCAACGAAATACGGAATGATTCGCGTAGGGGTGGAGGAGGTGACGTGGTTTTTTTTTTAAACAACGCGCTGTGAACCCGGTCCCCTGTTTACACGTGTGGTGGGGGAGACATTCATCCAGCAGTGGATTTACAAAGGGGCTGTGTGAGTGCTATGTGAGACGTCACGTTTTGCGGTTTAACAAAAGCAATTGTAAATTTACACTATCCATCTTCGCTGACGTATTGTCACGTTTCGAATGTTTCGCAAAAAAACATAGCAAGTCTGTGGTAAGCTATATGCATATTGCTACTGTGCAGTCTGCTGGGATGAATAATTGCATTTTATGGTCATGTCATGAATATCAAGTTGCGTCTGTGACTGCTGCAGCAGCAACAACAACGCATGCATTTGCCTTCCTTCGACGCAATTCTGATTGTAGCAGCCAAATTTAATTAATAATCACAGCCGTAAGTCAATCCACTGCTGGATGAAGGCTTCCCCACACCATGCTGGCAATGAGGGGTTGATGGTTGTATGTACGTATGCTGAACTTCTTTTGCACCGTACGTAGCCAAGCGCGCTAATCGGAGGTGCAGGGGCAGGACAACAAACTAAACACAAAAAGCTGTTCTAAATAAATTGTTTTTCAATCTAGATGATGATTTAAAAGTTCACAGCTCCCAGTTGTTTCCTAATATCGGAAGGAAGAGCGTTCCAGACGGCCGCAGAAGCGCATCTGAAAGCGCCGCGATGCAGTGACCACCGTCTTTGTTTGATGGCCTACCAAAAGCCGCTACATCATCATCAGGGCTTAATTTGCCACTCAATGTTTACTAGAAGGCTGCTGCCAGGCTTGGCTTGGAGTGAGCGTTATCGGCGTAAGGCACTACCACTAGAATACAATAACACCGTCCCGAAATATCCCTACATCATTGTACCCTGTATTCCCGTAATACCAAAAAACAGGTTAATCAAAATTAGATGGACACAGTAAGGATGAGATAGATGTGGCGTGCCAAATGATGTCTGGACTGTTCTGGATGAAATTATGCACTGTCCCTGGATACTCAATTTGATATTTTGTAAAAAAAAAAATATGCGGGTAGAGAACACATTGTTCTGCAATGGAACAATAAGCGACAGCTGCCATTTGAATTCTCACAATCATCTCGCAGTCTAAGCACTAATTAGCTTTTTGCTTCGTCCAATATATGATTAAATATCAAAATAATATATATTTTGTGAGGGTTTTATTTATATTCTCTAGCATTTTAAGGAATATTTCCACTTGAAAGAAATGCATTAATAGCACAAATTAAACATATGCAGAAATTTTAAATGACCCGTGACTGTCTTCTGTATTTCTTCCTATCACCTCGTCAGTGTTGCTATACATTTAATATTATCATCATTAAATGTCTTTGCAACTTCTATCCACCATTTCAATTCAGTGTTATTTTGTGACGTGGGACAAAAAAAATCCCGTTAAGCCAGTAACCCAGCTCGTTTCAGTGTATTTGCCTGGAGAGGAGGCCAGCAGCCAGCCAGGAAACACGATGCATCGATAATTAGTTTTCAAGAGTCGTTTGATTCACTTAATGCTAAATGTCTGCGTCTTCACGATGAGAGGTGGCTTTTATGTTACAATCGTGGCAACAGAGTAATGCTGCCCCCATCAGTAGAACATTGGCAGTGTTTGACAACGTGGCATTCTCTGCAGTAGGTCATTTGGCAAACAGCCGGGCTGTTTACGCAATTACATACAATTACGTTTATTCGCGCGCGTGTATGGTTAGCGGAGTGGTTAGCGCGCTGCACTACGAACCCAGCGACCCGGTTTCGATTCCCGCTCACGGCCAACACCGGTGGCGATTTATCTGAACCTTTCCTGGGCCTCCTCAAGGTCGACTAAGCCTGAAATCGTGTATCGTACAGTCTTAAACGAATATTCTACTCGGTTTGGTATGAAAACATCAGCACTTGGGGAGACAAAGGTGGCCATGCATCGTTATGACCACTCCCCCCCCCTCGTGCACCACGCTGACGTCCATAGGTGCTCGCTGACTCAAAATTCTCACCCAGATTGGGAAGAACGCTGCTCGCGAACAGTGGAACAACGTGGACGTTGTCCAGAAACACATTCCTGCGGAGGAGCTGGTAGGAATGTTGCGTTGCTCGGTCAATGGCCAGGGTCAACGGCGGCGTGGTGTATTCCGCAAATATGGCCGACTGTGAGGGCGAGCACAAGCCGGCGTGAGTAGGTTAAACGTTGAGTTTTATAAAGGTACCACGGGGTGACCAGCCCCTCCCCACCCAGCCCCACCCCTCCCCACCCAGCCCCTCCCTCCCCTCCCCTCCCCACCCAGCTCCTCCCTCCCCATCCAGCCCCTCCCTGCACGACGGACGGACGGACACAATAATCCCCTGTGGGCTGGTGTAACCAGGAGGTTCCTACCAGTATAAACTCCTCATTCGAGACCCAAACATCGCAACCTCGTGGTTTATTCACCTTAGCATCGAATCACTCTCGTGGTTCCCCCTCCCCATTACAGCTCTGCTCTCCTCCCACCAACTTGGGGCGAGGGGGTTGGGGCAAGGGGGTTGGGGCGATGGGGTATGGGCGAGGGGGTCGGGGCGAGGGGGTCGGGGCGAGGGGGTTGGGGTAAGGCTTTGGTGTTCATTGATTTCTTCAGCGTGCTTATTTTGGATGTTGGTGTTCGCCGTTAAAAGTTTTGCGGTTTTAAAGTATATACATATCAAGGTAAACTCGGAAAAAGTATATAATAGTAGATACCTGTGCAGCACTGTTTGAAATATAAATACGGTGTGGTTTCAACATTCAACTCCCAACTTCGTCAAATAGTAAATTATGAAAACATCCTATCTGATTCACGTTGCTATATGAGTCATGTTATCAATTGGAAACTGCATGCAAAGTGCACCACTCTATGACTAAGGGCATTGTGGTGCACAGTGATATATTGAAAGTCCATATGATGTAGCATACCTTGGAGTGGTAGTGTAGCAGAGATTACCACAATAGACTATGAACCTGGTGACCTGAGTTAAATTATCCCACCACTGCTAGCATCAGTGGTCGGATGCTGATATTTGAACCAGTCCTGGACCTTCCCTAGGTCGATTCAACCTTAAATAAATACATGGTGCCAGCACACTGGAGATAACAGCGGACAGGCATGCTGTTGGCCACACCATCCCAAGTGATAGCCGAGCCGGTCCGAGGCCATCCCTTCACCAACCCTTCCTGACCAGTCTAGTGAAGCATGGTCAAACGATCCAATGATCAATGCATTGCGGAGAAGCGCTCATCCAAAAGTGGACTGACAAGGCGCTGAAATATAATAATAATATTAGTACATACTCTTTGGTTCTTTCGGTAAAGTCACGTAAGTAGAAATAAAATATAACAAATCACGACATTTTGAACGCAACACAAGCGCCCGGCTTCAGGTGAAAATTCTCCCAGAGCAGATATCGCAGCTCTCGCGATTTTCACCTGAAGACGGGCGCATGTGTTGCGTTCGAAACGTCGTGATTTTTTTTTATTTCTACCTACGTGACTTTACCGAAAGAACCAACGAGCATGGATTCCTGCAGTCACGAAAGCTTAACATCACTATTAGTACACTATATTAATTGTGGCAGACATATTTCACAACGTGTGAACAGATTTATAATCATGCAATGTTCCTGGTCAAAAGAATGTAAGTACTATATTCTGCAGCGGCAAATTATGCCAGGTGTCAAGAAAGTCATACATTTTTGGCCACACACGCAAGCACCTACCGCATTGTAAGAAGCACCCGCAACTTTTCTTTCAACACACACGGGGGTGGGACGTTTTGTGTGATAATCTGAAGAATGCGGTGTCATTCTGGTGAACAGAGTGGGACAACGTCGGACGTCCTGAAGAAACGGCTCCTCATTCGAGACCCAAACATCGCAGCTCCTGGCTTTGACATTCCTCTTCCCCGTCAAAGACGCTGGTGGAAACATCAACCGCATCAGAACATCAACATGGAAAATGAACGATAATACTCAGCAGAGCGATTGTGGCTATGCAACAAAAACCATGGACCGTGTGGTAAATCGCAGGTAGTCTGCGCTCCTTCAATGCAGGGGGGGCAGCAACACAACACGAAGTTTCTCTCCTGAAGCGATTCCGTGGCTAGCAGACCTTAACATTGGCATTTAGCTCGTGAACATATTGCCATACGCAAGAATATGATTCAGAAATTTGTGCCCATTTCCTGCACGGCTTAGAGTTTCATGAACATTTCCTGCACTACTTTCATGAAATATTTCGATAGGTATGGTTATGAGCAGATTTTATTTTTATTTCATGTGGGATAAATTAAACACGTGTTCCGTGGAACTACCAGATATATTTCGAAATTATATTTTCTAAATTAAATTTCACATGTATTCCACTTCAAATATATTTCATATTTACCATCATTGGTATTAGATTTCAGAAATATTTGAGGTCAGTTTTCACGTTTATTTAAAATTCAATATAAATCCCACGTATTTGACATTCAATATATCTCACGTTTAAGTCAGCCCGATGCCATACCCAGCAGTAGCTTCCATATTTCACATCCAAAAGTCATCAATATATCGGGAGGGTGATTCACGAACCCACTTTGTGCACTTTGCAAGTGACACACAATCATTTGGAATGGATTTATATCCCCGTCATGACTTTGACGCTCACGAATATTATCTTGTGGAATATTCTAAATGCGACGTGACTCACGTGGTATATGTTGTCCATCGCAATGAGCTGCACACCACGCTCCCAAAGTGTGTTAATCGTCATCAGCCACCGGCTTCACAACACGCGTCACCATGCTCTTCACGCTGCCAAGGCCTTCAGTCGAAACCTCTTTCTCCTCTGCTCCTCCCAGTGACGATTATCCGAACCGGGCCCTGGGCCTCCCCTAGCGTCGACGCAGTCTCAAATGAGTACCTGGTGCGATGTGTAAATATCGCCACTCGTCCGTGGCGCTGTCCACCCACCTCCTCGCGAACAGCACTTGCCCCAACAGTCTGTACACGGGAGGGGGGGGGATCTTTGTCTTTGCCTGCTGCCGCTCCCTCCCACAAGCCCCAGAAAACCACGATTACAATCGTCGAGCCTTGGCTCAAGATATTCCACGTCTCCTCTCCCTGTGACTTGTATCGTCCCCACGTAGTCTGTGGCCATGTCGGAAGAGGGGCTGGGCGGACAGAGGCGGTGGAATTTAAGAATTTAAAAACCTCTGGATTGCAAGTCCAACGTGTTGACCATTACACCACGACATCCCCTTCCGTTTTATATATATATTAAGTAATATACATATGCAGTTTACATATATATGAAGTAATATACATATGAAGTTTACATATATATGATGTAATATACATATTTGTTGTTAAATATACACACACCCCCGTTCCCCAGCCTACATGATGTGTCATTTTACAGAGGGACTACTGCTGCTGTGTGGTGGTGTTTTCGCTGTGTGGTCTGGGACTGTTTTCTTGTTGTTTCTGCTGCCTTGCACAAGCTTGATAGATCGGACTTATATCATGAATATTTTTTTTCTTCATATTTAGTCACTTGCTTCCCATTTTACCTCCGATTTTGCACTCCTCTCGTGTTTTTCTCGTTGTTGTCACTTGCTGACCCGCCCCTACTGGACACCAAGAGCTTCATAGCTCATCGGATTCCTCCTCCAGAAGTCTCAATAAAGATTCAGATTTTTAGTTCCTCTGTTGGGCGTCATCTCCTCGTGCGTGGGATTTTCTCCCAGGATTCCTCCAGCACGAAGACAAACACTCACAAAGACAAAGATCCCCCGTATAGCTTTAAGAGACTGTTGGGGCAGGTGCTGTTAGCGAGCACTTATGAAGGCCGGCACGGCATACGTTGGGGTGGGTGGCCAGCACCACGCCCGGCCGCCTTTGTCTCCCCAGTGGCGATGTTTACGCATCGCACTAGGTACTAATTTGAGGCTGAGTCGACCTAGGGGAGGCCCAGGACATATTCAGATAATCGTTACTGGTGTCGGCCGTAAGAGGGAATCGAACTCGGGATGCAGCGTGCTAACCGCTACACCTTCCGCCAAACACTCAGGCACACACACACGTTCATCATTGACAGCAGATCACATCCCCAGTGCGTCAGAACCTCTCTTGAAAAGAGAGGCTTGAGACTCGCTGAGGCTTTCCTGGACAAATAAAGGACATTATTTATATTATTCTTATTCTCGATCATCGTTTCTCAAACGTTTTTGGCCCGCCGACCATTCAACCAATGCAAACATTTCCACGGACCACCCATCCCCCCTCCCCCTTCCACCCCTGGTGATGAAGTTCGTTCACTTATCTCTCACTAAATACCAGTAATACAACGTGATTCATATTACTGGAACTTAATGGGGCAGGAGGGGGGGGGGGGCATTTAGATCTTAGCGTTAGGGTAATTTAACCAGGCTAGTTTACCTAACTTCGCTTTTTAGTGATCAATTATCATTAGCAAAATATGAATAAACGTCCATAACAAAAGCTATCAGCGTCGTCAGGATTGTCCGGATCGACCTGCGCGTTTGCATCACAGCCACCGCGAAGCACCTGGAGGGGCCAGGACTCACCGGTCGGTCCGGGGACCGCACTCTGACAGCCGATGGCCGAGACGCTTTGCCTGACGGCACTGCAGGGACTGTCCGTAGACAGCCGAGGCATATTTCGCAACTATAAAAAACACTTAACTATTTCTACTTTGCCAGGTCAGTAGCCCACTGAGCTATATAGCTTGTTTTCAGAAGCGACCTGGCTATCATAAATGATAGCCCAACGAAGTGGCTTATCACGTAAACAAATGTACAGCAGCCAAATACTGTAAACGCATGTTGATTCTAAATGTGGAGGGGAAAAAACGGAGGACCCCGAGAAAAACCCACGCGACCACGGGAGAGAGACGTGCAAACTCCGCATATACAGGCATCACTCGGGATCGAACCCACGACCTTTTGTATACCGAGCGAGGTAGTTAACATCTGGCCACCCCGGCGTCCAGCTGCTGCAATGACAATGGTCCCATGCCCATGGGTTTCACGCCACATTCTGCCCCTCATATCTGCAACTGACTTTGAAAACGTGAAGGCAAATATTGTCCGCATCACTCCTCGTACGCCTATTGTCACTGGCATCGTTAGAAGAAGTACGATGGAGTGTACATCCTGTTGTGGCGATCAAGACAAAAGGCCTTGACGCAGGTCCAGGGAGAGGCGGTGTGGGGTGGGGGGTGGAAATCTGGGGACGATGCCTCCAGGGTCTAAAGGCACAGCCATTGCTCTCAAAATCCCATATGAACACTAATCTCTAATAAAAAAAAAGCTGATAAACGCTTGCTCGCTCGGATGCATGGCCACATCAGGCTCAAAGTGCTTTCGAATTTTGACTCAAAGCTTTCGTGACTGCAGGAATTCATTTTCTTGGGTCTTATTCTCAGGTTTTTTCGGTAAAGTCACGTAGGTAAAACATTAAAAGTAATGAAAGTAAAATAAAACAAAAATAAAAATAAAATTCACGACGTTTCGGAGGCAACACAAGTCTCCGTCATCAGGTGGGACCGTCACAGCCAGATTAGCTGCATCACTTGATCACTTGATGCAGCTAATCTGGCTGTGACGGTCCCACCTGATGACGGAGACTTGTGTTGCCTCCGAAACGTCGTGAATTTTATTTTTATTTTTGTTTTATTTTACTTTCATTACTTTTAATGTTTTACTTACGTGACTTTACCGAAAAAACCTGAGAATATGAATCATTGCAGTCACGAAAGCTTCAAATCTAGAATTTCTTGGGTCTTTCGGTAGTCACGTGGGTCGATTCAAATAAAATAACAAAACAACAAAAAACGATGACGTTCTGATCGCAAAACAAGCAATCGTCATCAGGGAAAAAAAATAAAAAGTAGGAAAGCTCTTCTTGGTTCTTTCGGTAAAGTCACGTAGAAGGGAAAGAATAAAAATAAAACATAATAAAATCATTCTCACGACGTTTCGGCCACAACGCAAGCAGCCTTATTCAGACGCTGTCTTTCCGACAGACCTGTTCTTCACCTGAGGACGGCTGCTTGCGTTGTGGCCGAAACGTCGTGAGAATTATTTTATTATGTTTTATTTTTATTATTTTATTATTTCCCTTCTACGTGACTTTACCGAAAGAACCAAGAAGATGAATTCCTGCAGTCACGAAAGCTTTGAGTAGGAAAGCTGCTGAGGCAGGCTGTTTTTAAAGGTTTGAAATGGGTGTAGCACCAAGGGTCATAAACGAAGTGGGAGGGGCTTGTGATGTTAAAGTGAGAAATTTGCATGTCAATGTAAGATCGGAGAGATTAGCATGTCAATGTAAGGTCGGAGAGCTACCTCCATGACGAGGGTGTGGAGGTGCCCATTGTATCGTGCGAACATCAGGCAGATCTGAAACACGGTAGGACCAATACCTCAGCCATGGCTGATTATTGTTTTAATGCGGTGGGCTCACACGAAATTGATTTCTCCAAGACGAAGCTACTCTGCAAACCCACTGGCTATCAACAAAGATTCGTTAATGAATTCATCGAAATATATAGACACGGACACAATTTCAACCGAGAAGATGGGTACACACTTAGCAATCATTGGAAGGACGTGATTAACCAGTTTAAGTCATAACTGGCTGTGATGTTTCCATCCTACCTGCCGATGCTAGCAGTTTCTTTCGACTCTCTGGTTTCACATGAACACGCTTAATGTCTCACACTAACACAGCCACCGTCGCTCGTGTCTTCGATGTGGCAGTGGCGGTCTTACATTGACATGCTCATCTCTTACATTGACATGCTCATCTCTTACATTGACATGCTCATCTCTTACATTTGTAATGCGGGCGAAAGCGACCTTCCGGATGTGACGTCACGAGGAGGCGGAGCCAGGTGACGTGGGTGAAAGGTAGGGGGTCCTTAAGCGGGTAAACCGGAAGGAGAAGTCAGTCGGGGTGTGAATGGAAAGGTGTGGGGCCACGCGGGCGTACGAGCCGAGGGGGCACCGTCAGAAGCGGGAGCCAACCCTGGGAACAGTAGGGAGCTACTGGGAGGTGTAAAGCTGCAGATAGAGATAGGAGTAAGGCTGTGTGTGAGGAGCAGCGGGGTGGCTGCCAGGAGTCGCAGGAGCGACGAGAAGGCGAGACAGCACGAGGCCGTCAGAGCTGCAGCAGGAACAGCCAAGGGAGCTGTGTGAGAGTACAGCAGCGGAGCTGCTGTGGGGCTGCAAGAGCGACAAGAACAGCAGCGGGGCTGCTGATGTGGACTGGAGTGACATCGGAACCAGCACAGAGAGAATAAGAGAGACAGCCGTGTGGGGACGCAGTACGGACCGAATAAAGAACACTGAGCCAGATATCGTGGTCAAGTCTTTTATTACACATTGACATGCTCATCTTTTATATTGACATGCTCATCTCTTACATTGACATGCTCATCTCTCACTTTAACATCACTAGCCCTAACCCACTTCGTTTATGACCCTTGGGCTACACCCATTTCAAACCTTTAAAAACAGCCTGCCTCAGCAGCTTTCCCACTTGATGACGATTGCTTGTGTTGCGATCGAAACGTCGTCGTTTTTTGTTATTTTGTTATTTTCCTTGAACCTATCTACGTGACTTTACGGAAAGACCCAATAATATGCTTTAAAATCGTGCCTGAGATTGGAAATATTACTGCTGTTGTTATTTCGGTTAAGTAATCTCAACTGCTCAGCACGATGTCAGATTTTAGCAGCTATATTGTTTTTAAGTTGAATAATAGTTCCATGTTAATAAATAATTCACAGTCCATTCTCAATCCACTGCTGGATGAAGGCCTCCAAAAGCTATATGCGTGATATGACCTTGCTCTGCCATGTTGGTCAGAGTGGGTGTTGGTAACAGGTCAGGTGTGGTGGTATAGGAATGGCTCATACATAACTCCACGCCAGGAATTCAACTCAGGCAGCTGGGTTCGTAGCACCGTGAGCATATCAATGAACACCACAGCTCCCCTGTCACCTAAATACATTAAAAAAATGCGTACAAAAATCCACAAATCATTCTAGGAGAAATAAAAATCTGTTTCTTTCATTGCGATGCATTTATATGAACGATCGTTGGTGTGTTAACGTAATTGTGAGAACACATTTAAAAACGCGCTGTCCATTTGTGAGATATACAATTAAACGCGTGTACAGATAGGTACAAAAGCGCGGCAAAAAACGCATTCATATTTTTATTGTTTTAAAAAGACACCGGAGCGGAGGTGACATCTTTGAGCTCGGCTTGGGTCCCATGGCGGTGTGAAGAGGACTTGAAACAACAGTGGCATCTCGGGAAGTTGAGTTGCTTATCACTGTCTGCACGCTTCAGTTGAAATGTCACTCCTTGTGTGTGCAAGGCTGATAGCTTCCGACAGAATTCTGCGCGAGTATTGCCGAAACATTTCCTTATTTTTTTTATTTTATTCCTCCCTTCTTTGTCTCAAAATGCCCTTAGAGAAAAGTAAGTTTGTGCAACTTTGGATTAAATGTTATTTTTAGAGCCCGACTCAAGCCTGCCTGACATAATGCAGTAGATTGGTGTGATGCTACCGTGCTCAGTAAGCACTGTTGACAAATTAAAAACAAACACTCGACAGAATGACACGGGGAGTGCACAGCCGTTGCATGCGTATGAGTCCCAAATGGCACTCACCTGACCCTGGCAAGATAGTCACCACTCAATCACCAGTCCAATCAACTCACCAGTAAATACGATTTATAAATCCATAATGGAGGGGTTTTTTTGGTTAGATCGCGTAAATATATAAATGTGTCGTTAAACCCGCCACCACCCGACACAGCCAACTAGTAAGGGTTGTCACGATAACTGTGTTTTACCCTTTTATCTGGCAACAAAACTGACACCTTTTTTACAAGGAGTCATGTTTGCATTGACCACAATACCTGCAGTCGGAATGCAAACGAAAAAACATAACTCTGATAATGTATGCACTGTCCTTGAAATTGATTGGTCCACACCCGAGACAGCTTTTCTTAGAGCATAGTCTCACATGGTGTTTATTCATATAAAAAAGATTTGTGATTAAGAGGAAAATAATTGAAAAGATATAGAAACTTTTCCAAAGGTTCAGCAGAGATGAGGATCGAGAAGATGAAGCTGCATGAGGACCTCGATGCTGCTGCTGCATGGAACAGAGTCTGTTCTCACAGGGGACAGCGGGGAGAAGGGAGCGATTCAGAACGGATGTGGCCACACAGAGGTCACGTGTTTGACGGGAGGCTTGAGCTGATTTAGATATTGTAGGTATGATTTAAGAACATTGGGTTTGTGATGAATAAAACAACGTAAGATTTTCTGTAAATAAAGCTGCCTCCAGCAAGAGGCCCTTCCGCCAGTAGTAGGGTGAGGAAGCAATTGCAGGGCTGCACTTTAACTTATCACCTTTTTTTATATATACGTTTCTGAGTGCAGCTGATGAGAAGTCAAAGCCAAGTCAACGTTAATTTCCTGCCCAAGAGAGGATCGTGGTGGTGTTCATCTTCTGTTCACAGTCCTGAGCCAATGGTGGAAAAATCCACTTTCTTATGGCCGTCTATCCACAGGGCAAAGACTGGTTGCCTTCCCCACCAAAATCGACGCCAAAATGCCTGACGGGCCGAGCCAACTCAACCCCCAACCGGAATTTGAATTCGCAAACCGTTCCGCTCGCTCGCCGGGTGCTGTACGAATGCGGGCCGTGAGCGGCAATTATATAAACAAATAAACACTCCTCCCCGAATTTAAATAAACCGTTTAAAAACCAAACATACAATTATTTGTGGTGTTTTTAGTTGTTGTCGTGAGAAACGCTTTATTACGAGTGGCAGTTAGCACGGGGGGGGCATTAGTCAATGCAGATGATCTATTTTGATGCCTCCATCAAAATAGTTGAGCTGAAGACATTTCTGAGCAAGTGTCCCATTGCATTGCACGTAGTTTGTGTAAACAGTGCCTGTTATTTATTGGCATTGTGCTTGGCTAAGTCGGGAGAAGCTTGAATCAACTGTAAGCGAATATTTGGCATTGACATAAGGAGGAGGGAGTAAGTGTATGTTATTTGAAAAAATATATATATAGTGTGCATATAAGCCTCTATCAACCCACTGCTGAATGCAGGCCTCTCATGGGGGCTTCTGTGACCATACTTCGCCATGCTGGTGAGTGTAGGTTGGTAAAGAGGGGGGCCAAGGACCAACTCAGATAACAACCGCCACTCATGTGAGTCTCGGCCGGGAATTGAACTCAGGTCGCCGGGTTCGTAGGATAGTGCAGCTAGTCATTGCGCCAATAGTCATGTTCATCATCGTTATCAGTCATGGTCAATGCACTGCTGGATGTAGCCCCCCTGCCCCCCCCGCCCCCCCCCCCCAAGCTGCCATGTGGTGGTGGTGAGTGGTGATACATTTCATCGCCACGGGAGTGAGTGGTGTGGGGTGAACATCCAGTTTGTTCGCATCATTATGCAGAACCTCAACTGCTCCGCACATTGTGTGAGTTAATCAATCATCGCCACACAGCGTGATGGCTTATTGAATTGGTGGTAAATGCATTTTGATTTCTCGAATAATTGGCATAGCTTGTCATAACAATACATCGACGAAGCTTATTATTCAATCAGTGGCGAAATGTTATTCAAAGGGAGCAAGGGGTAATTATGGTAGCAAAAGCACTCGCCTATTTGTTTTGGCAAATAAAAAAAAACTATGCGCAAAAACTTCCCCCTCACGTTGGTTAACCTCATCAGCTGCGGTGATACTTGTGTGAAAAAGTAAACTTGTCAAACTATAACCGTGATGACACGTTGAAATGATCGTCAAATAAATGTTAAAATGGGAGATGCCAATAGTCACGTGTCACCTTGCCGAGAAGAACCAAACGAAGAAGGTTGCAAAGTTGGGCCGAAGATGAATGGGGAGCGATAACAAAATTCGCACACAGCAATTTCACCGAACAGATGGGAGATGACTTGGTGGATGGACACAACTGACAACACAGCAGTGTGGGTAAAGTCTGTTCTCCCATAACGCGTCGTTTTCATAACATTTTTTTTATATATAAGGGGCCGTCCATAAATGATGTCACGCACCTAGGGGTGGGGTGGGGGTCAGACATTTGTGACGATGTGTGACGAGGGGGGGGGGTTGAGAAATGTGACGTCACATCAAAATGCGCAACTTTAAATAAATATAGACAACACGTTCCACTTAATTAAATATACTTTTTTAAATAAATGTTTTCTCCTACAACATCAGAGTGCAGCGGCACATTAAACACGCACTACAATGACAATAGTTTAAAGCGATTTGAAGCATGTTTTATTTTTTGCGGGGGGGGCAGAGCTTTGTGACGTCATATTCGAGGGGGGGGGGTCTGACTTTTTGTGACGTCGTGTGACGAAGGGGGGGGGGGGTCAAAAAATCGTCCAAAATCGCGTGACATCATTTAGGGACGGCCTCTAACGCGGATGCGAATTGGATATAACACGGCCGAGTGGACGGAACTGTGTCGGGCGAGTAGAAGCAAGCGGTCGTGCGTCTACCTCGGCGTAGAGTGTCACGCAAGGCAGTGGGATGCTGCTGGATGCTTCTCGAAGCCACCCAGGCGCCTCGGTCTTTGTTTCAGCCCTGCGTTGCGCATCTCACGCGTTATCGCGGACTGTGCTCTACCCAATGTTATACATTATTTGTTATAACGCGGGTTTTCCTTCGCGCGGCGTTCTGCAGGAACGCAACTGCCGCGTTATAGGAGACAAGACTGTCCCGAGGGCAGTTGTTTCAGTTTTCATTTATTTGGTATAGCCCTGTGAGCCATTCGGCTCTTGAATCGGGTGCAACCGCAACAAACAAAAAACATGAACAAGAAAACATCTTAAAGTGACTATGCGCAAACAGAAAAATCCAGGAAAAAACTGCAAAGTCTTCCAGAAAAAAAAGCACCGTACACCAAGCAAAAATCCCAGTGGGATGTAAGTCAAACAACAACAGCAACAACCACAAGACAACTTAGATTAAAGCCATCATTCTAACTCCCAAAAAACATGGCCAAACAAACATGGCCAAACCAAAAAACTTTTCGAAATCACCAAAATAAGGCCATAAGTAATGTAACAGTGTTGGAGGCGGACTGACATCACAACAATGACATGGGGATTTGGATGAGAGTGAGTTGAAGCGCTTTTTAGAAAAGCTGAACTTCTTAATGAAAATCCAACCGAACAATGCGCCGTCAGAGGAAAGCTTTCCCAATCGGGGCACATGCAATGCTGTAGCGTGGATCAGAAACACAAGACACCGATGATGATGAAAAATAAAAATGATGCCATCCGCGAGTGGGCAAAAACACACGGGGAGGTGCAATGCTTGGCAGTCAGTGCACTGAGAGACAGATAAATGAACACGCGTGTTAGAGAACATGTAATGTTGAACGGTACGAAAAGCAAGTGGTCTTGGGCAGGATGTGTTGCTGGTGCCCTTGTGCTGGCTTGCCGTGTAACGGAGCTACAGAAAGAGTTGTCATCATTGTTTTTCATTATACTGGTAGGAACCTCCTGGTTACACCAGCCCACACGAGATTATTGTGTCCGTCCGTCCGTCGTGCATCCAAAAATGTGAGGGGTGGGGCTGGGTGGGGAGGGGCTCGGTGGGGAAAGGAGGGTGGGGAGGAGCTGGGTAGGGAGGGTGGGGCTGGGTGTGGGGTGGGAGGGGTGGGGCTGGGTGGGGAGGGGCTGGTCACCCCGTGGTGCCCATATAAAACTCAACGTTTAACCTACTCACGCCGGCTTGTGCCCGCCCGATTATTGTGTCCGTCCTTCCGTCGTGCATCCAAAAATTGGAGGGGTGGGGCTGGGTGGAAAGGGTGGGGAGGGGCTGGGTGGGGAGGGTGGGGAGGGGCTGGGTGGAGAGGGTGGGGCTGGGTGGGGGGTGGGAGGGGTGGGGCTGGGTGGGGAGGGGCTGGTTACCCCGTGGTGCCCATATATAACTCAACATTTAACCTACTCACCCCGGCTTGTGCCCGCCCTCACAGTCGGCCATATTTGCGGAATACACCACACCGCCATTGACCCTGGCCATTGACCGAGCAACACAACGTTCCTATCAGCTCCCTCCGCTGGAATATGTTTAGGGATGACGGCCGATGGGCGAGGATGACAATTGAGTGGCAGCCGATAGAGAAGTACCCAAGATCACACGGCGTCCGGCGAGATGGAGCGACCGAGTGAGCTCGCTTGTCCCGGATGCGAGGTGGATTGTTGCATGACGGGACTGCGAGGGATGGCGACGGACTGGGGAGGCCGACATTAAGCAGTGGATAGATCACGGCTGTTGATTATTTATTATTAAAGTAAAATGGCAAAGGATGATACACAGCACTGTATATTAATGGCTCAATATAATGCCACTTGTAGTCTTCAGAAAGGTATTCAGAAATGATTTTAACTATGGGATTGTGAGAGCTATTGAATTGCACACACACACATACATAGTTACATGCACGCATCTTATACAACTCAACGTTCAGTGTTTAATCATATACCTACTGGCTGAATATATGGGTAGCAAAGATCAGTCAAAGGGTTCATATGTTCTACAGTTTTACTGCAACTTAAGAACGCATCATTATTCGAGATGCGAACAAATTTTCTTCAATGCAGAAATGTGTGCGTATTTAAATCTATACGGAATGTAAAATGAAAAGTATTAAATGTATCATTGCCGTGCCAGGGGCCTTTGCGTTGAATGATAGCACGTGTCCCCTTTGTAGAAACATCCCTTGCGGGCATATTCTAAATTTCTCTTTTTCATTTCGCACCCAGCAGCTACATCTTCCCTGCATTGTGCTCATCATGTGTGCTGTAACGTGTGATGTTACACCCAGACGTGTCCATTAGCTAACTGTGTGGAAATGATCAAACATGCGCTGTGCTCGTCACCGTGACTCGAGTGTTGCACCTAGAGGCGGGCAGTCTAAATTGAATCCATTGACCCCGTTCCATGTTGAAGGATGTCATTTGCTGTAACTTGTGAAAATGATGTCAACCTCGAATAAGCAAGGAGGCAGTGATCATCTCCTGCTTGGAGCTCTGGACAAGTGGTGGAAATTCCACCTTTCTATGGCAAAGGGCGAGTGTATCGATTGGACAACCGGTGTTGAAGTCGTGGAATTGGAACATTGGTCTGGGAATAGACGCACAGGTAGAAAATCAATGCTGCTAAGAATGTCACAGTGGGGAAATTCGCGTGCATTTCATTCGCTTTGTGCTCCTTCCACCTGCACGCTCTGCTCTCTATACCAAACTGCATTGGTAGAGATGTTGAACAAAAAATACAATATTTTAACTGTTTTATTTTGCCAGGTCAGGCCCACTGAGATTATTTAGCTATTTTTCAGAAGCGACCTGGCTATTACAAATCATAGCTCGACGAAGTCGTTCACCACGTGGACATTTATAGCAGCCAGATACTCTGAACGCGTGTTAATAAATGGGGAGGGGGAAAAAACGGAGCACCCGGAGGAAAAAAAACACGTGACCACGGGGAGAGAGACACGCAAACTCCAAATATACAGCAGGCGTCGGAATCAAGGCCACGACCTCCTGTATACCAGGCGAAGTAGTTAACATCTCGCCACCGTGACACCGCACGTACAAGCAACATGACGACAAACGCTCGCCACATTTGTCACTAGTGCTGTCTTGTAACAGAAACATATACAAGGGGCTGATGTTTTAGGATATGACCCTTATTCAAGATTATGCTTTGGGCAATGACTTTTGCCTGAACTGTCAGTCTACCGTAGGCTTTTTTTCTGCTAGAAGGCAGAATGTGGTGAGGAATATTTTAGTTTAATGTGCTCCTCTCAGACAGCACAACATTTAACGTCTTCCAGTTTGACCGCATCACAAAACTTCCCAGCGCAATAAACAGGGTGACCGTACGGCCCACGCTACGCAAATTTCCCTTTTTTGTGCATTTTTTTTCTTTTAGAAAGCATCGACCTCATCAACCGATTCACATCTGCGATGAGCAGCACCGCATTATTCCAACAAATTAGACGGAAAAAAAACAACAACAAACCCGTAACAAACGAAATGCCAGCTCGACACCTCGCTGTGTGCGCAGATTTACATCCTCGCGTTCCACATTCGACGCAGTTTGCTTCCCCCCCACCTCCTCCTCCCCCCACCAACCTTGGCAATGTCACATTTGTCACGTGTGTTTATTTCACATTTATCAACACGAACAAGAGCGGCGGTCGAAAAGTGAACCACCGCGACGCGATCGTTCGAGGGTGGGCCCAACGAGCACGGCGCAAAGTTTGGAGTTCTCTCCCCCCCCACCTCCCTTGCTTGCTTTTTTGTGAATTCTCGGCTGCAAGGCGCATGGCTCGTCAATCAACGTGGTCGCTTTCCCTCTGTTCTTAAACGCAGGGAGAAAGATAATGAGACGATCGAGATAGATCTCGCGAGCATCTTTATTGAAGAAGAAGCAGAAGAAGCAGAATCGTACCCGTGGCAACTGGGCCGCGTGCTTCCGTGAGGCCGGCGATAAAGAAGAGAGAAGAGAGCACGAATGCGCGATGCATATTTAATGGGCGGAATTCATTGTGTAACTTATTTATCACGTTTTATTTTACAGCGACCTTTATACTGTAAGGCGTAAATACACTGGCGCATGGGGAATACCAACGCGCACCCACCCACCCACACGCACGAATGCGCGCAAAGATCCCCCCCCCCATAGCACGATCGACTGTGTGTGGTAAGCATTGCTAGCGATCACCAATTAAAACCAAAATGCCACGTGACGAAGGTGATGTGGCCAGCGCCGCGTCTTGCTCCCAGTGTCTCCCGCGACCCTTTACGCAACGCATCAGTCCAGTTGCTCATCATAGGCTGAGTCGACCGCCGGCGAGCCCAGAGACAGGTTCAGCTGCCCATATAATCACCGTGCGTTAATCCACGGGTCGGGAACCGAACTCACGTCGCCGAGTTTGTGGTGCGGCACGCCAAGCGTTGCACTACCGCTCGCCACATCGCAACACGACCAGAGATTCCACCGTGGAACCGTTCGGACCTTTGGGGCCACCGCTTTGAGGGGCGGGTGGTGTGCCCGGCTCCATGGCTGGTCACCTTTGGTTTCCGCCGGTGTTGAAATGCACACAAATACACAAACCTGTTAGCGTTCATCTATGAAGGCCAGCAACACGCCCGGGCTGCCTTTGTCTTCCCCCAATGCTGGCGTTTACACACTGCCTCAGGTACTCACTTGAGGCTGAGTCGATCTAAGGGAGGCCCAGGACCCGTTCGACTATAATCGGCACTCGTGTTGGTCACGAGCGGGAATCGAACTTGTGTCGCTGGGTTGGTAGCGCAGTGCGCTAACCAGCAGTAGTCTAACCACACACACACAACAGAACAAGTTGGCCATTCTTCTTCTTGCTTATGTCCAAATGAAGTCGAATAGCATTTTAAATATTTAGGTGAAGGCTATTTAACCAGGTTGATGGCGTTGTCGGTGGGGCAGCGTGTTTCAGATTTTCCTTCCGCGGAAAGATCTCACGGGGCATTGATTAACGATGTCGATCCATCGTTGGAAACGTGCAGCCGCAGTCACAGTTAAGGGCTGAGGTCTATTTTCCATTTCGTGGATGAGATGGGCGCACCTGCCACTGATTAATTGTCGACCAATGTGTGTGGTCACTTACGGACGAGAGAAGACCGGGACACTTGTGTCCGATACAACTTGCCACTGACGATACTCCTCGGCTGGGAATCAAACTCGGGTCACCGAGTTTGTAGCGCAGTAGTCCGACCACTGCACGATAACAGAAAATGCACAAAATGTCAAAGATCTTCCACGTAGCCGACGCAAACTGCTGGGGGGCTGTAAGGGTCCATAAATGACGTCACGCGATTTCTGACGATTTTTGACCACCCCCCCCCCCCTTCGTCACACGGCGTCACAAAAAGTCAGAGCCCCCCTGAAATATGACGTCATAAAGCTCTTCCCGCCCCCCCCCCCCCCGCAAAAATAAAACATGCTTCAAATCGTTTTAAACTACTGTCATTGTAGTGCGTAATTAATGTGGCGCTGCACTCTGATGTTGTAGGAGAAAACATTTATTAAAAAGTCTATTTAATTAAGTGGAACGTGTTGTCTATATTTATTTAAAGTTGCGCATTTTGATGTGACGTCACCTTTCTCACACCCCCCCCCCTCGTCACACATCGTCACAAATGTCTGACCCCCCCCCCCCCCTAGGTGCGTGACGGCCCCTAAGCGAGCGGGTTGTGTGGTCAGAACCACGCCCGGCCGCCTTTGTCTCTCCACTGCTGCTGCTGTTTACACACTGCACTCGGTACTCATTTGAAGATTTCTCATGAAGCCCACACAGACTATTGGGGTAATTGCTGTTAGCGAGCCCTAGTTAAAGTTGTTATGGAGCAAGATGGGGTGGTGTCGGTAGCACCATGCACCGTCACCTCCCAAGTGCTGACGTTTACACGCTGCACCAGCCACTCACGTAAGGCTCAGTCGACTAAAGGGAGGCCCAGTATCGGCTCTGATATCAATCATCACTGATGTTGCCGGATTCATAGTGCAGTGTAAAAACCAGTCTGTCAATGGTTCTCCACTTACTTTCCAAAGATCACCCGTATAGCCTCAACTGACTTTTGGGACAAGTGCTGTGAGCGCGCACCCGCACACACACACAACAACGATAACCGCCATTCACCACTAAGTGGAGGTGACGACAGCGCTTATGCCAGGCTATATGCACTTAGAGATCACGTGAAGTGTTGAAGGCTCACTGGCAGGAGGTCACGGGACATACCCATGTGTTCAACGTGCTATCTTTTATACGCCCTGTGCTCCGATCATAGTTGCGAGCATCGCTCCTCTGCCCTTCGTTGTTGGAGGGCGACTGCCTCCAACTGTCCAGTAGCGTCCTTCACGAAGGCTCCTCCACAGAGGCCGATCTTGACACCGCTGGTACCAGTCGTCAGAAAGTTCAATCAGCTTTACATCCTCCTATACCACATCGGCCCATCTTTTCTCTAGCTCATGTCGCATCTGTTTAGCCTCTTCTACCCAGCCAAGCAGAAGTTGCTTGGGCATGCAGTGGCTGGGACTGCGGGCTACATGTCCCAACCGATGCAGGCAGAATAGCTCACTGATAAGACTGTGCACCACATCTCCTCAAACAATCCAGTCTGGTGAGACCCAGGATGGGTTGTAGGCAGGCAAGCATGAATGGGGCATCAATCATCCTCCCAATGTATCTGTACCAGATGGAAATGTTCTGGTATAACCATGGAAATTTTATTCAACTATGTGTGCATAAAGTAAGTTAAATAGCGTAGGGGTCAAAGGACATCTCTGTGGCTCTAACTCCTGGACAGGAAACATTACCTGAACCTACCCATCAACATGAAGGTCCTTAATGATCGTGAGTAGAGGGACGCCAAAACCACAAAGGCCATGGCCTATTGATGGTATCTTAGGCCTTGACCAGATCAATACAGCAGAGATGTAGATTCTGTTGAAATTCACTACGCCTCTGCTGTAGTAGTACAGTGAATATGGTATCTGTGCAGGACCGCCTCAGTCTAAAAGCACAATGGGACTCCGCTAGCTTCTAGTCAGCTCGCCAATGTTGAACTCTCTGTGCCAGGAGCTTTCCTGGCAGACGGAAGAGGGAGATGCCCCGGGAGCTTTGACAGTCACTGTGTCTGGCGTACGTCGTATAGGGCAGCCTGCGCTCGATCACACAATTGCCTGGTGGTCCACGTTTTTAAGTAGTCTCCCTTTCCCTATTGTCGAGAAGGGGAGCAGCATGACATTGTGTGATTGTGTGCGGGCTGCCCAACATGGCACACAAAGACAAATATCCACCCGTCGTAGCCTTAACACATTGTTGGGGTAAGTGCTGTTAGTGAGTAGCACCTATGAAGGCCGGCACGGCACACGTAGGGTGGGTGGTCAGCACCACGCCTTACCCCTTTTGTCTCGCGGGTGGCGATGTTTACACTTTGCACTGGGTACTCATTTGAGGCTGAGTCGACCTATGAGAGGCCTACATACACACACATATGTAGTGGGCCCAACTGAGTCACAGACGTACTTCTTAGAGGCAACACATTCATTACACTAACACAAATACACAAAGCGGTAGCTGCCCCTTTACCAGATAACAGCCTAGGGTGGTGGACCACCCAACTAACCACACCAACACACTGTGAGTTAGCTACAATGGGCCGGACCACGTGTTGGAGGCTCTTCTGGATGTGGAACGTAGATCTTCAGATGACGGCAGCAGCAACCCTGCGGGGACCCGGCTTATATGCTCCCGGGTCAGGGCCGGCTCCGCCCTTGGCCCCGCCCACCTTCGAGAAAGGGCTCTGGCTCTCTCTCGACTCTTCTTGAGACAACTTTACCCGGACACGTGACCACCCCTTAGCCCCCACCTGGGGGCCCCCTTGTAGACTTTACCGGTCACGTGCCGTCAGGGTTAACCAGAGTGCCATGGCCCAGGGTAAAACTGTCCCTGGGCTGACACTCTCCCACTCCCTCCGGTGGGAGACGGCGCTGCACGCCACGCGTGGTGCCACTGAGCGCTATCCCAGCACTGACTAAGCCCCCACTAGGGCTGGTACTACACCCACCTACGGGTGTCCGCGATGATGGTGCATCGCACGCCGTGCCTCGCTAGGGCCGGCACCACACAGTGACGTCCGTGATGTCACTACACATATATAAATGCAAGCGCGCAAATTATTCTCGTAATTTTGTGAACACATCTTAGAACCGGAGCAGCTGAGAGTGAGGCGTCGTCACAGGAAAGATGTGGTTATTTTTTTGAGGGGCAAAATCCCACAGGCAGCTGTTCCAGGACAAACTAATCTTCTAACGGCTACCAGAGCAGAATGCACTGGAATAATGTCACCCCAGGCCATGTTTAGATCCAGGTCATGCATGGGCAGCCAGGGCGAAATTCGCCGAACGTCCTACGAACTCACGCACAGGGTGGGCCGTGGTTGCGAGATGTTAACTCCCTCGCCTGGTATACAAGAGGTTGTGGGTTCGACCCGGACCATAGCGCCTTTCTGTTTGGAGTTTGCATGTTCTCCCTGTGGTCGCGTGGATTTTTCTCCGGGTCCTCCAATTTTTCCCTCCGCATCGAAATTCAACACGCATTCAGAGTATTTGGCTGCTTTAAATGTCCACGCGATGAGAAGCCACTTCGTTGGGCTATCATTTGTGATAGCCAGGTTGCTTCTGAAAAAGAGCTATGTAGCTCTATATCTGCTCAAACAAAACAATAGAAAAGTCAGTAATTATTTCTGGAGATCTCACTGAGCGATGGTATAAAAACCAACAAAAAACTGCCCACGACCAAATTCGCCACGACGATATCATCAGAGTCCTGTCGGATCTCGCAAAGCGAGGGGCGGTGATGCGTCCCGGCGTGAACGCGTCCACCCGATCGTTGCCGAGGTTCACGGTTCGACTCTGTCAGGCCGCCCTGGTTATCTTGCCGCAAGTGAAGCAACCGGTGGAAAATATGCTCCATATGCCTGCCGGTGGATGTTAAAGATCCCCTGACATCACACAGGAGCACTGTGTGCCTGCGTCACGGTCGACGTGTGACTGCAAATGATTCAATTTGGATTACACGCAGCACCAATCATAGTCCACCCCCACAATGGATCATCCTGCAAAAGAGCCCCGAGACTCGATGAGGCTTTTCTGGGTAAAGAAGGAGAAACGAGTTAAGCGGCTGTATATTCTACTCAACGGACGCGGTTCATCGCAACTTTACGACCTTCCGTCGCAACGTTTCTATAAATGTACATGCTGTCATAAAATGATCACGTCATCACTACCGACTAATTCAGTGGCTAACCGCTATATGATCGTTCTAACTGTAATTACTACCGGTAACTTCATTGTTATTTCATGTTACTTTTCAAGAGGGCTTTTCTAATACCGTACGATGAATGCTTCGCCGTATCGCGCCAAATCTAACCGTTACCCCCCACTCCCCTCCTAATAGCAATACTAAGGGCATCGTAAATCACGGTGTCCTGGCAGCATTATGTTCGGCTGTTAATTTATTACCATCGCTGCTCTTGCATTTCGCACCACTCCCTAAACAAGCGGCCCACCACGGGTCCAACGACTGTGCACTGTACGTACAGCACACGGTGAACTTCTTTCGCACCGTACGTTGATTATCATCGTAGGTGCGGACCATCGAGTGGTCAACGCGAAGCTCCACTGATCTCCGCGCGCAATGCGCGTACCATCCTCACGCCGTAACCCAACCGAGGGGCGGCCCGCCTTCTGCACACAGCGGACAATGAAAAGGAATCGCCCACAATGCGACTTGGGCGCTTCGGAACAAACAGGGGGAACAACATCGTGGACTCATGCCCACTGGGAGCCGAAACGTCTCTGTGTGTGCGTCTATGGGGTTGTGTACGAGTCTATGGGTCTCTTCTGTGAGTCTATGGGTCTCAGTCTATCGTGCCTATGCAAGCCTCTCTATGCGAGTCTATGGATCTCAATGTGAGTTAATGCGTTTCTTTGTGCATCTCTGTGCGAGTCTATGGTTCTCTGAGGTTATGCTTCTCTGTTGAGTCAATACATCTCTGTGTGAGTCTATGGTTCTTTGTTTGAGGTTATGCTTCTACATGGTAGTCTATGCATCTCTTTGTAAGTGTCTGGGTCTCTTTGTGAGTCTATGGTTCTCTGAGTCTCTGGGTCTCTGTGTGAGTCTTTGGGTCTCTGTGTGAGTCTCTGGGTCTTTCTGCGAGTCTCTGGCTCTCTGTGTGAGTCTCTGGGTCTCTGTGCTAGTCTCTGGGTCTCTGTGTGAGTCTCTGGGTCTCTGTGTGAGTCTCTGGCTCTCTGAGTGAGTCTCTGGGTCTCTGTGTGAGTCTCTTGGTCTCTGTGTGAGTCTCTGGGTCTCTGTGTGTGAACCCGCGTTCACTGCGTGTGTTCTCCGAGGGCATGAGTTGTCCATACTCATTGCGTTCGGAGCCAGCAGCTGGATTCACAACCTCGACAATGGATGCATAGCTGCTACTCAATTCACATCCATTTTAAAAAATAATGTTTGTCGTACCAAATAAATATATTTCTTAGGCAGTGGGCTAGATGTTGTGTTCTTCAAACAGGCTGCACAGACTCCTTTAAGGAGCAAAACCAATCACACCTCTTTAGCCTTGAGGTCATTTAAATGACCGTGCCAACATGATTTATGTTGCTATCTCTCCGTGCTGCGGGTTGATGCAAGAGCTGTCCGCCAGGCTGTAGACAGCAGGGGAACGCGCTGCAGGATGCAAATGCTGCCCGCTGTTCCGTATTTCAAGTTGCCACTCGCAAGGAAACAGGTGGAAAGGCTCAAGAAGGGAATGCATCCCTGCAATCGCGTGCTCACGAGACTGCTGGCAGGAGGGTCAGATGGGCGATCCCACCCATCTGCTCGAGGGCGTTTGGCCTACTCTTCCAGGCTGGCCACGTGTCTCTTGGAATAGTTTGGGAAGCTCCGACACTTTACCCCGTGCACGCAACCCCGGGGTAACCCATTGCTACCGCCAGTTCTGGCAGAGTGTATCGACTGGCTGCCGCGCCGGGAGATGGAGTTGAACCGGCGCGCGCTGGATCGCAAGTCCGGTGCCGCCGATCGTGAAGACGCGGCCGTGGCGGCGTCCACCCTCGAGGCGAAGGTGCGAGATGAGGCGAGTGTAAAATTGTTTACCGTCGCGTGATGCGATCGGCCACGCGGATGAGGGAGCAGAGGAGTCGATAAGTAATTACATTTCACTCTCGTGGGAGAATTTGGCTTATGCGCCCTTAATGCGTCTGCCTGGATTATGTTGGCTCAGCTCTGAAATGCAACAAAAGGCGCTGTGTTTCAATTGCAGAAATTGGCCCGTTCATTTGTTTATTTATTTAGCTACTTACTTAGGGAAGCGTCGTTATGTGCCGATGTCTCCACGCTTCATCGAAAGTGAGGGGGGGGGCTCTTGTCTTCGGTGGCGGTGGAGGGGGGGGTCAAGTCACGAAATTCGCATCATCGGCGTAATTGCGTGAGGTTCGCGCCGACGTTTGTCGTTATCTCGATGTCGTCCGTTTCATCCTCGCCGCTGTGTTCTCTCGCACGCGAGGCGATGTCTTCTGACACGGCCACCCGCGTGGCTCTCCCCTTGCAACCAAACGCACGATTTGCAGATTCCCTCCGCTGCTCCGTCACTTGGCTGTGATTGAAATTGAAGTGTCTTCGAAATGCGCAGAAACCCATGAGGGTGTTTTTTTATTTTACCTCAGCGTGGGTTTTCCACACAAATAAAGGTTTTTTGGGGGGGAGGGGGGCATTAGATCGCGTAAATATAAATGGTAACCCACCACCACCCGAAGCGGCCAATCAGTGTGGTTTGTCACGTTTACATGAACATGCCAACCTCTCCCTTTAACGCAGCTGCTGTGCGTGCGTGCGGCGATGGGACTCCTTTCCATCTCTGAGCCCGCCTACTTACCCTTGGGTGACACCCACCTCAAACCTGCATATAGCCGCGTGTTGCAGCAGCCCTTTCTTGTTCAGCAGTTCTACTGCTGTGTCTTTCCACCTGATGACGATTGCTTGTATTGCGATCGAAACGTCGTGATTTATTGCTTATTTTTCTACCTACGTGACTTTACCAAAAGAACCAATGAGTATGTATTCATATTTTTTTTTATTTTTCTAAATAATGCATTTGTGCACAGATGATATATATATTGTATTATCGTGGAATGTTCAATCGGTGAAAAAGTACACACAGTGCATTCTCTGCGAAATGTCAGGGACTCCTTTGAGAGACCCCGGTGAATTCTACTCAGCCAATGGCCGTTTGTCCGCTGCGATGTCAATTGCGGAGAATTGGTCTAATTGTCGATTTAAAGTTTTCGTGGACTGCAGGGATTAATCTTCTTGGTTCTTTCGGTAAAGTCACGTAGAAGGAAAATAATAAAATGATAAAATAAAACATAATAAAATACAATTCTCACGATGTTTCGGCCACAACGCAAGCAGCTGTCCTCAGGTGAAGAACAGGTCTGCCAGAAAGACAGGTGTAGAACAGGTCTGTCGGAAAGACAGCGTCTTTCCGACAGACCTGTTCTTCACCTGAGGACGGCTGCTTGCGTTGTGGCCGAAACGTCGTCAGAATTGTATTTTATTATGTTTTATTTTTATAATTTTATTATTTCTCTTCTACGTGACTTTACCGAAAGAACCAAGAAGATGGTCTAATTGTGTTGTTTAAAGGTGGAGGAGAGTGCAACAGTAGCCGGCAGGAGATGCATTGTACTTGGGGGGGGGTGCTGTACTCCGCACCCTACGGATGCAGAGAGCTGTCGTGATTGTTACAATCCGGTGCGTGTCCTCAGGAGACAGCACCACAGTCGGAGATAACGTAAAGCTGCATGGTATGCCATCGTTGTACAACGAACTTGCCATCCGCGAATCGAATCTGGAAACTCTGCACGACTGCATCGAGAGAGGGGGAGAGAGAGAAAATAAGTGATGTGATGGAGTAATGAGAGAGAACGTGATGAGATAAAGTGATGCGCTAAAGTGATGAGATAAAGTGATGAGAAAGTTTGAAATAACGACTGTTGTCTGCAAAAAACAGAAACATGCAAACAGCAACGTCAGAAAATTAAAAAAAATGTTCACAAATATGCAAAACAACATCATTATGCGTCGTGCAAAATACAACATAAATAAAGATCTAATTAATTTGATTTAGTGTGACACATTTTCCATTAAAATTGACATTCAAGAATCTGGGGAAAAAAAAGATCCATTTGGAGTGTTATTGTTGAGAGCAAAATAAAATATTAGTCAGGGCTACTGTAGCGTTAAATTCAAAACGACTAGAAGTCAGAGCTACAGAATTACATTTTTGACAAATACCGTTTCTATTTCCCTTGCAGACATGCTTTTACTTTTGTACAGCACTTTAGATTAACATTTCTTTTCAATGAGTACATTTTCTCTCCGTAACCGTTTTTTTTGGGGGCATCTTGTTATTTCACGGAAAGAGTCGCAATACCAAACTTTGCAATGTGCTGTTCATTCTTTTAAACGTCCATTGCGGCTGACGGTGAGGAATTATTTTGCAATGATCTTAACAATGAAGTTCAGAAGCTGGGAGCGAGGCCCCACTATGAAAGTTGCTCCCCAGAGATCAATTTCCCAGTGAGACGGCACCCGAGACTTTTAGATGTGTTTGATGTATGTGGCTGTTAGTCAAACAGATTGAATGTGAAGGGAAGACCGCCGCGTATTTTGCTGCTAATCGTTTGGCTGGCCTTTCGGCTGCCCAGACTGTGCCGCCGCTGTGTGTCTAAATGTTTTGTGGAGAAATTCAATTTATTTTGTAGACAGGCCAAAGTATATACTATACTTTGGCGTGAAAAAAAATATATACGTGTGTGTAAGTGTGTGGGGAGCGCTAGTGTTGCGTTTAGCGCGCTGCGCTATGAACCTGGCGACCCGGGTTCGATTCCCGCTCACGGCCAACACCAGTGACGATAATTTGATCCGGTCCTGGGCCTCCCCTAGGTCGACTCAGCCTGAATTGAGTACCTGGTGCGGTGTGTAAACATCGCCACTGGGGAGACAAAGGCGGTCGGGCGTGGTGCTGGCCACCGACCCCCTCGTGTACCGTTTCGGCCTTCATAGGTGCTCGCTAACAGCACTTGCCCCTACAGTCTGTTAAGGCTATAATAGGGGATCTTTGTGTGGGGAGCGGTAGTGTAGCGGTTAGCACGCTGCGCTACGAACTAGGCGACCCGGGTTCGATTCCCGCTCAAGGCCAACACCAGTGGCGATTATCTGAATCGGTCCTGGGCCTCCCCTAGGTCGACTCAGTCTCAAAATAATACCTAGTGCGTTGTGTAAACATCGCCAGGAGGTCTTCATAGGTGCTCGCTAACAGCACTTGCCCCTACATTCTGTTAAGGCTATCCGGGGGATCTTTGTCCTCGCTTTTTGCTCCACACTGAAATGAGCAGCGAGAAGCGGCCACGTGACCTGCTGGTCACGTGACCTGCTGGTCAAGGCTACGGCTGCGATTTTGCTCCGGTCATTTTTTTGTCGAAATATTCCCGTCTGAGGCGCAGGAAATAGCAAGTGCAATGACTCACGGGGAGCTTATGGAATAAGGTCGGGTGTTATCTCACCCACGAATGTTCTTCGCATTTCTATATAGTCGATATGTATTTTATAAAAGTGTTAATATAGCAACTTAAAAGGGAAAAATAATCCGTTAAATAAAGCTGATAATTTACGTTATTCCCTTAATTTGTTGGCATTACGTATCAATATTGAGATGTACAAAAATACATATTTACATCTGTATGAAGTAAAGCACCTAATGTAATGTGTTTTGACAGCCATTCCAGGATGTTATAGAGTTCATTCAAGTTCAAGATATCGCCTGACCGATGTGACACCGAATGTGTAGCATTGGTCATGAGCCATTGGTATTAATTCCATATCCTTATGTTGAGGCTTCGCTTCTCCTTGAGACAACTACAAGTAACTTGTTTTGGTTTAAAAGTGGTTATTTTTTCGTTAACAACCTTAAAGAGATGATAGTTGACGCCCCAGACAACATACGGAACAGATAAGAGGATCAGTGCAAATTAAAAACGTGGAACGAAAGCTAAAAAGTGTCAACGGAGAATGAAGAGACGCAAGCTCAGACATGGAGACACAAGGAGGCCAGGCATCAATCGACGAACAAACACAAATCAGAGGCATCATATTGATCATTCACGAAAGTAGGCTTGGGACGGATGCATCGGGATAAGGGAAGGATACGTCACGAGAAGGAGTGATGGGCAGTGGACAAGACTGGTGACAGAATAGCAGCCAAAGGGATGAAAAAAACCCACGTGTGAGTGTATGACCACAGTGGAGATGTTGCAAACCCATCAGTGTATTGTGACATTGCGTGCCTCTGAGGAGCGGAGTGACAGCATGAAGAGTCCTTCGTTCAGCAGTGGATAGACAATGGTTGCTGCTGATGGTAATAATGAGGATCATGATGAACATTAAACCTTCTTGGTTCTTTCGGTAAAGTCACGTAGAATGGAAATAATAAAATAATAAAAATAAAACATAATAATATAATATAATAATATAAAATTATAAAATAATAAAATGTAATATAATAATATAATAGCATTTTTTTATCATCATATAATATAATTATATAATATTATAATATATTATACTTATTTTATTATTTCCATTATACGTGACTTTACCGAAAGAACCAAGAAGATGAATCCCTGCAGTCACGAAAGCTTTAAATCGGAACATTAAACCGTTAATATCTAGGAACTTGGTCATGCAGCTGCTGAAATGGAACCAATAAAGGCAGCAATCTGGCTCAATGTGTGACCCCCTGCCCTCCTGGCGAGTCTGCGCAAAGCGTGCGGCAAAACTAAACTCTGGACGGCGGAGCATCGACAAAGAGCAACTCTGCGAGGACAAAAGGAGGCAAACAATGACCTCCATTCCCACGTTATCCACGTACATCACAACCGAGATGCACGTGGATAAACGCTCCGTGTTTCTATCTGAACTCGTCGCGACGTGCGTGTGAAAAGCACACGCAAAGACAAAGATCCCCCGTGTAGCCTGAACAGACTGTTGGGGCAATTGCTGTTAGCGAGCACCGATTAAGGCCGAAACGGCACACGAGAGGGTGGGTGGCCAGCAAAACAACCGGCCGCCTTTGTCTCCCCAGTAGCGACGTTTTTTGCACACCGCAACAGGAACTCATGTGAGGCTGAGTCGACCTCGGGGAAGCTCCGGAACGGTTCAGATAATCGTCACCGGTGCTGGCCGTGAGCGGGAGTCGAACTCGGGTCTTTGGCGGGCTCGTATCGCAGCGCGCTGACGGCTACACGACAAAGATCCCCCGTGTAGCCTGAACAGACTGTTGGGGCAATTGCTGTTAGCGAGCACCTATTAAGGCGAAACGCCACACGAAGGGGTGGGTTTGTCTCCCGAGTGGTGATGTTTTTACACATCGCACCATGTAGCCATTTGAGGCTCAGTCTACCTAGAGGAGGCCCAGGACCGGTTAAGATAATCGCCACTGGCGTTGGCCGTGAACGGGAGTCGAACTCGGGTCTCTGCCGGGTTCGTAGCGCAGCGTGCTGACCGCTACAACTACCGCTCCCGCGACACAACAACAACAACAGCCAGGGCCGGCCCGAGGCATAAGCGAACTAAGCGGCTGCTTGGGGCCCCCTGGCCACCAGGGGGCCCCCGAATCGTTTTTTTTTTACAATTAAATAACTTAAACAAGTGATTTGTAACATTCTATTTTTGATTAGATTAATGTTTGTCTATTTTGGTTTTATTTAAAAGATTGCACATTTAATGCACATTTGCAAATAATTTATTTAATATGTTTTTTGTGACCGTTTGTATTCAGAAGTTTTAATAAAAGAGTGAAGTATTTTAAGTGTTGTTTTTATTTTTTATTAATACATAACCTCACTGTATTCGTTTATAATATTCGCTATAACATTATAGTGTGACATTTGTGTCAATAATCTTCTAGCACAGATGAGTCTGCGTGGTGGGAGGGGGGCCCCCAAATCAAATTCTGCTTAGGGCCCCCAAGAGGCTCGGGCCGGCACTGACAACAGCAGCCGCCATTCGCCACCAATTGGTGGGGACGTCACCACGGCGCTTGTGCCAGGCTAAGTGCACTTTCAGGCCACGTGCAAGTGTCGAACGCCCGCTGGCAGGAGGTCACGGAACAGAACCCAGCAGGTGCCATGGGTCGACTGACTGAGACGACACAAACACACACACACACACGTGCACACTCTGTGTCAAGGTTGAGCCATTTTATTTTTTAACAATGGGGCATTTAAAAAAAGAAGTTACCCCACACAAATAGACTCACACACTCGCACAGTGAGCGTCCGTCTTGAATGTCGTGCGGTTGAATATTTTATTTCACCCCCCATGCACCCAAGCAACAGATTCGCCTTCACAGGCACACACCACACCGCTAACACGTGCAGCCCACTCCACAGCGATGCCTCTCGTCCACTGCTGGGATGACTTAGTTTGGGGGGCGGGGGGGGGTTGCCGCTATGGATCTTGCCTGCCAGAGAGCGAGGTGAAGGTGTTGGAATCGCCAAGTCGCTAAAAACGTTGCCGTAGCCCCGTTAAAGCGGCGGTTGTCAACCTTCGTTTAGACTTTAGAAGATTTGGCGGAATTTACATTTTTCACACGATAAGCCACTTCGTCGGGCTATCAATTGTGGCCAAGTCACTTCTGAAAAAGAGTGATATAGCTCAGTGGGCCTTACCTGGTAAAATAACAAATAGTAAAACAAATAGTAACAGTATTGCAATGGCACTCGTTGGTTACAAACTCGGCAGTGTGTGTTTGATTTCATGCCACGGTAAACATTAGTTCCCCCAGATGCCGTCCAATGGCTGGCAAAAAATATATATAATTGGAGCCAGTGATAGCCAGGTCGCTTCTAAAAAAAAAAGGAGCTATATTAGCTCAGTGGGCCTTACCTGGTAAAGCAAAACATTGTTTAGAAATATGCCGCGGCTGTCTACGGACAGTCGCTGCAGTGCCGTCAGGCAAACGTCTCGGCCAGCGGCTGTCAGAGTGCGGCCCCCAGACCGACCGGTGAGTCCTGGCCCCTCCAGGTGCTTCGCGGTGGCTGTGATGCGAACGCGCAGGCCGATCCGGACGATAATCGCAACGCTCATACGTCTTGTTTTCGGACATCGAATGGATTTTGAAGTTCGGTAAACTACCCCGATCTAATTACCCTAAGCCTAAGATCTAAATGAGCCTCCAGCCTCCCCCCTCCTCCCTAAAAAAAACCCTATCGCTGCTGATTAATCATTTTGCACGACTACTATTTAGAGATACGTGAATGCGTTTTGTCACCAGGGGTGCGTGGGTCCACGGAAATGTTTACATCGGCTGCGTGGGCCGCGGCCCAGACAGGATTGAGAAATGCCGCTCTATAGGCATCGTGCCACCAGACGAATGTCTCACAGAGAAGTTGGAGAATGACCTGCGGAAGTTGATGTCGCAGAGCTACCTCGGAAATCCGTTCACGTGACCCTCTGGTCCACACAGTAGGGGGCAGGCGGGGGCAATCTCCCAACCTGCTAAGTGAGAGCAATGTTCATCGCATGACGATCAACCGAATGTTTAGCTAAATGTCGTGCATTACCACATTTAATGTGATGGGGTTTTGTTTTTGTTGTTGTTGTTGTTTGCGTAGTCATTGGTGATGGGGGGGCTGGGTGGTCCTTCGTAAATGTTTGCCTCAGATGAGTGGTCCGCGAGCCCAGAACGGTTTGAGAAACACCGCTTTAAACACTGGGGGAGGGAGTTTGTATGCACCACGTCTGCCGAACTAAAGCGACCGCTTGTTTTACTATGTGGCACATGTCTAGGTCACACGTCTTCTGGTGTGATACATCCACTCGCTATACATTGTAAATAACCAGCGGTGGCACCAACGCATAAGCAAACAAGACAAACGCTCAGGTTCCCAAGTCATTCAAGGGGGCCCCGGATTTATGCAAAGCTCGGGGTGCCTTTATATCAGCTCGAATTCAAATACTAATAAACATAAGGGGCCGTCCATAAATGACGTGGAACCAGGTGGTTCCTACCAGTATAAGGTTGACATTTTTCTCATCACACCACTGCTACAGACCTGGTCTACATTCGTTCTGTCTTCTCACTCGGATTTTCTAAACTTAATTAGAAGGGCCGGGGCACCCAAAATAATTTCTGCTCAAGGCCCCAAGTTGGCTATCACCACCACCACCACTCTATATCGCACACGTCCAGCTGAACATCACGTGCGCGCTTCGGTGCGTGTTCAAACAAGTCCGAATAAATAAGCAATAATACCTTTCTTAGCAACGGTTCCATCCCCTCCCTCCTCCCCCCCCTCAGGTTTGCAGTTTAATTGGTTTGCTGCTATCTCGGTGAGGGCAGGAATAGCGGAACTCTTCTGAGCACTGCGTTTCATTCGGGCAGAAATCTTTTTTTTTATTATCCATCAGGGGCAGTGCTCCCAATGCAGACTCGGCCTGTCACTCTGCATTAGCGTCACTCTCGAACCGGGCCTCGCTCTTCAAATGTCCACCGAGCATGTGCCCGGAGGACACGTCTGTTGCGTTTTCTCTCCCCCCGTACAATCCCCCTCCGTCTCACTTCCGATCTGTCATACGCTCTCGAATTCATCGTCGGCTCGACTGCCTTAGCCGCAATGCCTCCCGTGTCCGTGTCCTTCGTATTTAAAGCGACGCTTCTCAATGGGTTTGCTCCTCTTTGGGGAGCGCGTCTCATCCAGAGTCAAGTCGAATGCAGCTGGCTCCGTGGTTGAGAGATCGGCGGCTTTGCAATGGGAAGGTTTGCGAGTTCAAGTCCCGGTTTTTGTTGGCGTTTAATTTAATCCGTCATGACCCTCTAAAAGGAGTGCTTTCGACGGCAGTCGATTGACAAGAAAAGGGTCGGTGACATACTTTTTAATGATTTGCTTTGGCAACAATTCGTAACTTTGAGCTTTCTGAAAACAAAAATATTCGTCTTCTGATGAAAGAAGGGAAAAAAGGCAAACACAACACATTTTTATAAGCTTCCAAAAGCAGACGTCGATTTAAAAAGCCATTGAGTGCCATTCATAATAGCCCGCTGGCATTTGGAGGAGTTGGAGGGGGCTGAATTAGTATTGCGTTATGTAAGTGGCATTGCCTAAAATAAAAGATCTTGTGTTTGCAGTTTGTGCGCTTCTATTAACCATGAACGAGCGGTGTAGGTGCCCTGTGTTTACATAGACACCGTGGGCACAAAGCGAGATGCGCAGAGGTTATGTTAAATCGACAGTTACACAAATTGCAGTAACGTTTTTTTTAATGAATTAGAATGTTTCCAGCAGTCGACAGGCGTGCAAAAGTGTGGCCTTCTTATTTTTCTTTATTCAATAATTAAAATCGGCCCTTGTGGATTTATGTGGTTTCTGAAGAGCGGTCAAGTTTCGAGGTAACAGGGTTCTCATGTTCGCTGCATACAAAGTGCCCGGGGCAAACACGGTCGCTCGTGACATACAAAAAAATGTTCGACTTTAATAGACGCCCTCACTCCTTGATGTCCACAGCCATCGCTGCACTTGATCGGAGCTTACATGGCAGATTGGTTGTGTCTCTGCATCTCTCTCTCTCTCAAATGCACCCCACTATCTTCTTGGTTCTTTTGGTAAAGTTACGTATAAGGGAAATAATAAAATAATAAAAATAAAACATAATAAAATAATTCTCACGACGTTATGTTTATTTTTATTATTTTATTATTTCCCTTCTACGTGTTTAGGGCCCTACGCATTTGCCTGCGTTACTAATGCAGAGAGCCACCACCGCCAGTCATCACAGAGTCTGTCTGTACACGTGTAGTGTAATAGCGCCGGCTGGTGGACATCAGCGGCAACTGTGGTGGACAGACGGCACACACGCCCCGGTGAGGGTGTGCACGGTGTGTGAGCAGAGAGGAGGAACTGGGGTAAGGGTCACGGAGGACCTCGTCTGGAGGCCCCTGGAACCTGCTGGCGGGTTCGAGAAGGGAGGCGCGGTCAGGGCGGAGCCAGGCCGCGCCGGGAGCATAAAAGGGGGCTCGGGGCTGCCGGTTCTGGGAGTGGACTCGTCTCGTCACCATCGTCGTTAAACGTCTCCGCTAGATATTGCGCTGCTGGAAGTTGTTGGCTATCTCAGTCAGCGCCGTCAGTGTTTAACTGTTTGTGTTGTGTACAGGCGAGACCAAGTAACGGTGGAGAGTGTAAGGACGAGACCGTGAAAGTTGTGAATAAAGAAGGTGCCCCCTAGAAACGCTGTCTCCGAATCGTTGACACTACACATGCAATGAGCCGAGTGCAACAATTGAAAGCGTTTTACCATCTTAAAGCTAGTCATTGGAAGAAGGGGTGGAAAAAAACTTAACGTTCCCAATGGAATGTTAAGGCGAGTTTTATGGAACTGGTTTAATTGTGTATGCTTTATATGCAACGTGTCAGCATTAGAGATGCTGCAACAGAGGCGGTGAAAATGGCGTATCACTGGTGCTGCTGTGTGTGCAAGTGTAATCACCACGGAAATACAACTTCGCCAATTCTCTATTAAATCTTAGCCACCACTCGCGAAACAATAAAAGACAACGCTCACTACTACCTAATTGAGAGTAGGTGTGTGTGTTTGCACGCTTAACCCGATATATCATTTAAAAACACAACGATTCATCAAGGCAAATCTATTCTTTCAATCTACAATTTAACTACTTAGGAGCCGTCTATAAATTACGTCACGCACCTGGGGGGCGGGGGGGGGGTCAGACATTTGTGACGATGTGTGACGATGAGGGGGAGGGGGGGTTGAGAAATGTGACGTCACGTAAACATGCGCAACTTTAAATAAATATAGACAACACGTTCTACTTAATTAAATATACTTTTTAATAAATGTTTTCTCCTACAACATCAGAGTGCAGCGCCACATTAAATACGCACTACAATGACAATAGTTTAAAGCGATTTGAAGCATGTTTAAAAAAAAATTGGGGGGGGGGGGGGGGGGCAGAGCTTTGTGACGTCATATTTGAGGGGGGGGGGTCTGACTTTTTGTGACGCCGTGTGACGAAGGGGGGGGGGTCAAAAATAGTCCAAAATCGTGTGACGTCATTTATGGACGGCCCCTTACTACTGAACGCTAATGATCGCCCTCCAACTCTCTCCCCACCCTGGCAGCGCCTCTCTCCCCTCTGTTCTCCACCCGCTCCCTTTGTATAAATCCTCCAATTATCTTCCAATAACTCCTTCATTACAAACCCGTGCCCCTCCTTGTATCATTACCCAATCAACCCTCCATAGACAAGATACGCTTTCCCAATCACCCACCCCTTCCAGCCAAACAATAGCGATCAACTCATTTAAATAACACCTTCCCTTTATCGGTCACTATCTATGGATATTTAACTTCTTTCGCAGCGGACGCAGATAATCTATTCCGAGGTCGCTGATTCAACTCGACTCTCCGGAACAGCAGTTGAAACAATGGGGCAGGTTTCTTAAACAAAACTATAAACTATTTGTATTTTATTAGGTAAGGCCCGCTGAGCCATGCAACTATTTTTCAGAAGCGACCTGGCCATAAATGATAGCTCAACAAAAGTGGCTTATCACGTGGAAATGTAGAGCAGTAGCGAAATACTCTAAACGCATGTTTCTAAATGTGGATGGAAAAACCAGAGGACCTGGATATAAAACAAACAATCCACGCGACCACGGGGAGAGCATGTCATCTCCAATTATACCGCAGGTGTCCGGGTCAGGATCCAACCAACGACCTCCTGCATACCAGGCGAGGGAGTTAACATCTCGCCACCATGGCCTCCCTCTACACCCCCTCGCCCCCCACCCCCCAGCAATATAAATGGGTACGACACGGTTAGATGACCGGCAAGTTGCGTGCGGTGGGGTAAAGTGTGGGTCATCCCACCTCTTCTACGATGCCCGGACCAGCCTGGAAGTGTGTGCATCTCTAGAACTCCCTCTAGCGGAGGCATCTTCTGCCAGCATTGGCTTGAGCAAAGTATTTCATGGCTGCACCTTTACAATCGTTTCCTTTACTTTGCGGTGCATTAGGATGAATGTAGCGTGATTCAATGTGTGTATGGTTAAGAGAATTAAGGACGACGTAAAAAAGCAGCAGTGCTCCATTATGAAGGCCACTTATTTGTTACACATTCCTTCATCTGCAGAAAATGTATAATATATACACTGATAATGTTCCGTGTTTTAAATACATATTTAAATGTGGCGTTTCAAATGTTGCGCGGAATAAATAATGTAACATCGATTTCTTTTCATGGCTGCATCTCACGAAACATTTCACTCGAGTTGTACATTTATTAAAAATAATAATTGTTGCGAAATTCTTGTAAATTCTTTTTCATCCACCCAGCCCTCAATACACTCACCACCCACGCAATGCACGGGAAGCAATCTGAATATTAATGCTTCCGAGGGCCACATTAAAATTCCAGTGAAATGGGCCGCGCGATTAAAATTGACGTACATATATACATTCTGAGAAAATATTAATATCATCGCTTTTTCCCCCTTATTTGTTGAACAACAGAATGAGAACAACAGAAAAAGCCCCCAAAAATGGGACCTTTTTGCCAGTATCAATGTATGAAAGAATTAGAATAGGTTTTACACGAGCTATAACTGCCCTGATGGTGCATTGTCTTTGTACTCTTCGCCTTGTGGCGTTCTCTGGGCTGACCCTGGTGAGACTAGGCCCTAAAGAACAAGGCTGTCTCTGGTGTAACGCAATCAGTTTCAAAGACAACGCATATATGATCAGATCATGTTTGTTTGCACGTACGCCACGAGCGCCCTGTGTTTAATGCAGGCACGATTCATTGCCAAACGGTTTCTATTTGGTGTTTGAACATCTTAACACCTGTTTAATTATTGATTTGAAGATTTCGTGACTGCAAGAATCCATACTATTTGGTTCTTTCGGTAAAGTCACGTAGGTAGAAAAATAAAATAAAATAAAAAAAACGTCGTCATATATTATATACATTTTTCATTGTATTTAATGTTTCTACCTACGTGACTTTACCGAAAGAAGCAAAGATTACCTATTTTACCTATTTTATTGCCAGAAGCTTTGCTTAAATAATTTGCGTGATCGCAACCCTTCCCCGTCGCCTTCGATGTTTATCGTCCGCCACGAGGTCAGGAATTGGAAGCTGCTATTAATTTTAAGGAAGGGGGGGGGGGGCAGCTTGTCCTCAGCAGTAATGTGTCACTGTCTGTGTAATGGAACATGCCAAGTAGACCATTTGTCTGAAGGATATAAGTCTTACTTGTAGGTGGGCTGCGCTTCAGTGTGATGTTCACAATGTGTGTTCACCTTCCCACACACCAGTGTCGAGACGCGCACGGAGACGGATGAGTAAGCTCTGGAAGGACAAATGTGAGTATGTAAATATTATTAATATATTTATTTTTGGGTTGGTTAAAATGCGCCAAGTTATGTGAGAACAAAGAAGAAATTCGCCCATTTTTGTCACGGTGAAAATAATCAATGTTTATAATCAATAACACTGGTCAACAAAAAAAACATTTTTTTTCTGACCTGGACTTTGCAGCTGTTTTAGACTAATTTCAGGATGCTGATTCCAAATATGATCTCAGATTTGCTCTATCACATAATTTTTATGCTATCGGCATACCCCATTTTCATTGATTTTACCCGAAATTAACTCTGGCACTTATGATTGCAATTTGTTGCGAGTCAGTGACTGCTGTAGTGTTAAAATATGGTGCTGTATTTTTGGGATAGTGTGTTTATAATATCATTTTATGTAGATATCCACATTTATTTAATATTTTTCTTTTGCAGTTTTTATTGAAAATGCAATATTTGATATCTCAAAAACCTAATGTGATAGACAAAAACTGATGCCAGATTTGGAATCAGCACCCCAAAATTACATTAAAACCGTTGGAATACCTTATGCCAGAAAAAGTGTGTTGACCAGTGACATTATTATTCAGCGTCTATTGTGAGTAAGATAAGCGAGTTTTAAACATGTAATATTACTGTACGTTATTAATAGACTCAAATAACAATGGCCTTAAAAGTTGAAGTGGCTGTGAAGATGAGAGGTCACTGACCTGAAGCATGCGCCACATTGCGCCGAATGGCTTCAATCACCCCACTGCCTCGTTATTTCTCTGGGGAATGTCGAATGTTCTTCTCATTAAAAGAGCAGAACGATGAAGCGTGACATGAAACAGGAAGAATCATATTAAGGTTGTATTTAAGTGCGGAAACCCGTACATTAAATTTTGAATTTATTAAAGCGAAAATGGTTTAATGTGGCCGCATTTCGAGATGATGCACATATCTGAAAACATCTGCACAATTTGGCGAGATGGTAATTATTATTTTTTTCCACTCACGAACTGATGAGCTCTGGGTTTGGGTTAACATTTGTTTCACTGTATAGAGCCAGTTTGCTTCTAAATTGCTATGCACATATATGGCACCTGAAAGATTCATGCACTCTGAAACATGCCCTGGTTGCTAATCACGCAGCGTTTGATGGAGCAATAATGTTAAGCATACGCATAATGGTTACATTTCAAGCCTGGGTGGGTTTCAAGTATTGATTAAGCAATAAAATAACTAAAAGCAACTTGGGACAATATATCCCTCATGCCAACACCGTGCACCATTTACTTTACATGTACAATTAGATTTCTTACCGCACAGTGCAATTCACAGTGCACCAACGGAGAAATACCATCCGTCACTTGTTGCTGCTTTGTCAATTATAATATCTCAAGAGCTACGCAAGGTGGAATCTGGATAGTACCTAAGACGAGGTGTTGTACATGTCAGCTGCAAGGTTTGTCAGGAGATGCCCAGTACATTAGCGGAAATATTGAATTTATCTGTGCGGAGTTGGTAGTGTTACCCACGACTCCAGTTTGCTCCCATATGCCGAACACTCGCTCATAGGAACGGCCCCCCAATGCAGGAACCCTCTTAATAATAAAATAATAGCCTTCAAATGAATACACCATTGGTATTCTATTTATTATTGATATTATTTTCAATCAGTTAAAATACCCAGCGTGGTATTGTACCAACAACAATAATAACAACGTCTTGTGAGATGAAACGGCACAATCGACCACAGTTCCATGTGGCGAGGTGGACAGTGCGTCGCTGTGTGTGACAATTTGTCAAGGGTGACTTCAGCGGTTAGGCCCTTGTCTCTATGATAGACGAGCAGCAGCATCCCCACATTCCCCCCAAGATGCAATGCATCGTAAAAAACACTTCGGGCCAAAAGGGAACAGATCAGGCCGCAGTGCTGAGCCACTCTGACTCCTAAGAGGCTTAACTTAGGTAGCTTAAGCATTGGTGTTTGCTTCAGGATTTTTAAAACATCTATTTTATTTAGCTATTTTACACCTGACACTTTACTACACTTCCAACTGAGCATCGTGGCGCTGTAGTTTTAATGATGCTGATACGGAGAACATCTCCCCGAGATATTCACGCCCGTGTAGTGCATTGTCTTTGCTCTGTTGGCCTTTTAGCCTTCTCTGGCCTGACACTGGTGAGGCTAGGCCATAAAGATGGCTGTCTCTGGTGTAGGCCAATCAGTTTCAAAGACAATACTCTCAGAGCATGTTATGTTTGCATTTTCACCACAATTACGTGTGGTGAATGCAGACATGATTCCTTGCAAAGGGTTTCTATTTGGTGTTTGAACATCTCAACACCTGTTGTATTGCCGGAAAGGGTTAAACCTCTTCTAATTAATTCTAGATTTGAAGTTTCCGTGACTGCAAGGATCCATACTCTTTGTTTTTTTTTGGTTAAGTCACGTAGGTAGAAAATATAAAATAAATTAAAATGAAAACAAATAAAATTAAATCACGACGTTTCGCAAACAACACAAGCAACCATCATCATCTTCTAATTAAACCTATTCGTATGTTTTCATACGGAGAAAATGTGAAGGCTAATGACGATTCAAACTGTGAAGAAAAACAATTGGCCTTGGGCAAAGGGGACACGTCGCTCGCAGGGACCATTGATGTGGGTCGAGGATAATCACGGAGTGGCAGCCAAGGAATGGAACGCCACCTAGAAGCACATCCCCTGAGGAGATAGAGCGATGAAACACAGCTCGTGTGTCGGTGCTGGGTAGATTATTGCACCACAAGATCGTGTGAGATGGCTGCAAATTGAGAAGAGCATTCAGCCAAAAGTGGCAATAATAAGGGTGTTAGAACACATGCATATTAATGTGTCGTTAAACCCGCCACCATCTGACATCAGGCGATCAACCAGAATCGTAATT
This sequence comes from Lampetra fluviatilis, assembly GCF_964198595.1. Classification (NCBI taxonomy): domain Eukaryota; kingdom Metazoa; phylum Chordata; class Hyperoartia; order Petromyzontiformes; family Petromyzontidae; genus Lampetra; species Lampetra fluviatilis. The sequence continues at coordinate 992,090 of NC_136314.1, forward strand.
CTGGCTAGCGCCTGATGAAGCTGTTTGTAATCACCAGCGAAACGTCGTACTCGAATTGTCAATGCTGTCGGTTTACTCTCCAACACACCGGTGTGCTGAAGTGGTTACGAATTGGCACGTTCTGTTCACGTGATAAACCTCACAAATTGGCTGTGTCGGGTGGTGGCGGGTTTAATGATACATTTATATTTGCGCGATCTAAGCACAAAAAACCCTATCTCATGAATAATATTGGTCACGAAAGCGTACGTGTTAAACTAACCGAGAGCGGATTAACCACGGCTGACAATTACGGGATGCGCCTGACATTTACACTTGCAATGAGCAACGTGGCCCTGCAACATCACGTAGCTGAGACCGTAACACGTTGTTGTTGTTTTTGTGCAACTTTTCGGTACTCCTCTGCAGGTAGCCCAGAAATGATGGTCACAGCTGCTTCGTAGGCATCTGCATTCAGGTCCACCTCAAAGTTTGTATTATTTTCCCTTTTTTCAAAATCTTTTTCCGTCGTGTTTTATATGGTGGCAGTGCCAACACAATAAGCGAGCAGCGTTCGAATGAGCTCAGACATGCTGTGAATTAACATTGGTGGCTTCACATCCAATTTTCCAGCGCGATGTAGATTCGGACGGTCAACACTGGCTTGCAGTATACACGGGGATTTATCTCACAATAGCCTGCCCTGAAGCTAACACCGTCTCAAATGCAGAGAGCATTAGAGGCAGACTTATGCGAGTCTCACGACCAGTCGATGAGATTTGACACGGCTGTTTGCTCTCATCTGGCCATTATTGTGTCCTGCGTGTCTGTCTGCAAGAACACTTTTGTGTGATTGAATGGAAACTTTACTCCGTCGTTCAAGTGTGAAGGGGAGTGTGCGCCAATGGATTTCATCAAATGCCAAATGATTAGAAATTGAAAGTAAACTCGTGGATTTTTATTTAAGTGTAATTTTTTTCTTCAGTGGGTGGCTTTAAAAAAGATAGGTATAATAACACTTCAAGAATGGGTGCCCTTTGACATGTTTTCTTCCCCCTGTCTCTCTCCACTGCCATAAAAGTAGAATTGTTTTTGAATTTATATAATTCGATTACTAAACAAGTGGACGATAAGTTCAGCAGCAGTTATGTCAATTTGTCGTAACATTTTGTCTAGAGCCTAATCAGCCTGAATGCATCCAATCTTATCAGATCTCAGAGGGTAAATTAAATTAAATCAATCTTGATTTTAAGCTTTCGTGGCTGCAGGAATCCATACTCCGATGGTGCTCGTAAATAAAGAAGTGCCTCCAAGTCTTATCGTCTCCGAGTTAGTCACTACACATGTATGACCAGTGGAATCTGGACTTTGTAGCATACATATTTCCCAACTTCGTGCATGACGCACTGGGATCCCTGGATAAATTGCGCCTTATAAATGTAAATTATTCTTATATGTGTATACATATGTCTATTCCAGGGCCACTGCTAGAGAGGGGCCCACAAGATGAATGCTGCGTACAGACAGTGGCTGTCTGCAACTGAAACTGTGCTGCCCAATTATTTGTGGCTTAATGTGCGTCTACACTTGGGACACAACAACTCGACAGCTATTAAGCATTGGGAAAGCTGAAAGCTGAATTATGTTACGCGGCTCCTAAAATGCGTGTTTCAAGAGTCTCCATGGGAATCTTTGTCTTTGCAAAAACATCAAGCCAACTCGGTGTACCCATGTGTGCGAGAACGAATTATAATTTTGTTATACATTACGCAAGTGTTAATTGCATAAAATAAAATAGAAATGTCCTTAAAGATTTACGGCGGCTTGCGTGAATAGCAAGTTTGTATGCACATTAAACGAATCAAAATGATGTCATCCTCAAATGAGCATATGAGGAGGTGTTCATGTCTCCGTAGAAATCCCACATTCCTATGGACGGGGATGATCTCTCCAAAGGACTCCCACTGTTGACTTCTGGGTAATAATACCCATTTTATTGACCCCGGAGGGATGATGAGCCAAGTGAACCAGCAACCTGACTGGGTAGTTTATTTATGGTAAATTAAGTTGAAAGATTGGACGTGAACAAAACCAATTAAATGCTTCTACAAATACACATATACGAGACCGTCGCAATTTATGAAGACCATGACTGCCAACCCATGGATTAGCCACTTCCAAATGTAATTGACACATTTAATTTAGGCTCACATTCATGAGTGTGAGGTTTACTTTGTAAATGCTGCCGATGAACCTGCGCAAAAAAAAAACCTCCCTCCAAATCATGATAAGCCGCCGTCGTTGAGCTATCATTTGTGGCCAGGTCGCTTCCGATAAAGAAGCTAATAGCTCAGTGGGCTTCACCTGGTAAGATAAAAAAAGTTGTTTTTTTTCGTATATATTTTAAAGTGATTTGCTCACCTTTACTATATTTTGCCCTCCTATCGTGTTTCTGTACTGTTCGTTGTGGTATCGTTCTGACCTCATTACGCCCTACTGGACATCTGCGAAAAAGAGCTTTCTAGCTCATCGGATTTTCTCCATTGTCAATCAATAATCTGATTCTGATGGTGTGACACGACCAAGTTTGCGGAGAAGGATTCGGCGCCAACACCACGTTGTAATTCCCGTCGGCCACAGGAAATGACGCTCATCTTCCAGTCTAAACCAAAGTAAAATATTCATTTTTTATTTTACCAGATAAGGCCCACTGAGCTATATATCGCTTTTTCAGAAGCGACCTGTCCACACATTGTAGCTCGACATAGTGGCTCACCAGCTTACTGACTCTCTTTTATCTAGCCATCTCCATTTGCCTCCTTTGGCTCGAGCTATTATACCCAGATATTCCACCACATCGGTCCACCCTACACCCTGTGACATCACCACCATTTGGAGGTGATGTGCCCGTGAAACATTCTGGCAACATCTACTAATTGGCTCCTTACACGGAACAACGCTACATGATGCTTTAAAAAACGAGTAACTTCAAATATTCGACACTTCATCAATTCGAAATGTTAATGTGTCTCTCTCTCTATTTCTGTGTGTCTCTCTCTCCGTGTGTTTGTCTCTTATCTCTGTGTTTCTCTCTGTGTATGCGTCTCTCTCTCCGTGTCTGTGTTTGTCCCTCTCTCTCTCTCTGGATATGTCTCTCTCCGAGCTTGCATTCATTCACACCTGATGACGGTTGCTTGTGTTGCAATCGAAACGTCGTATTCTATTATTTATTTTATTTACTTTCTACGTGACTTCACCAAAAGAACCATAAAGTAATACCTGCAGTCACGAAAGCTTCAAATCAAGTTTGTGGCCAAAGCTGTTGATGGCACCACACCCCTTTGCAAATGCTTTCTAGTCTCGCATCAGATCCCAAAGCTGCTGCACAGTAAAGTTCAAAGTTAATTTATTAGGTATAGCCCTGTGAGCCATTCGGCTCTTGAATCGGGTGCAACCGCAACAAACAAAAAACAAAAACATGAACAAGAAAACATCTTAAAGTGACTATGTGCAAACAGAAAATCCAAGAAAATACAGCAAAATATTGCAGAAAAAAATCACCGTACACCAACCCTATGCAAATATCCCAGTGGGATGCAAGTCAAACAACAACAACCACAAGACAACTTAGATTAAGGCCATCAGTCTAACTCTGTACTACAACAAACAAACATGGCCAAACCAAAAAACTTTTCGAAAATCACCAAAATAAAGCTATAAAAGCAATGAAACAGTGGTCATAAGAACTGTTACCGAATTTTCACAATAAACGACGTCAACAACATGTACTACCAAACTCTACAGCCATAGCTGGCTGCATGAGTCACTCCACAACAGTAGGAGCATCAGTCGGAGTATCAACATTTTTCAATGCACCTTTAAGATCAGCACACTAAATCAAAACACAGGTCATACTTTGCATACTTTACTAGACAGGCGGCCTCCAACACAAGCCACACAAACAGTTTCACCGCCACACGATTGTCGGCAGTCGCCGTGGTCTCTGGACGTATTGACACCAATGCCCCACGTGGGTGACTGTTGGCCTAGCTTCATCCCGAACGCAGGCACCACCCCAAGACAATACCTTTGGCATGAGTGTGTGAATACGTTACACAATGCTAAAGCTTTGTATTCGTGTCAGGTCTGGCATTCTTCCCAACCCCCCAAAAAAAAAATGCCTCACGTTGTTCGCCATTTATCTGCTCCATTTTTACATTACAAAAAAACATGCCCCATTTGAGGTCGGTAATGTAAAAACAAATTATAGAACGGAAGCTTTTTTTTTCTTCTCCCTTTGTTTCGCATCATTTTGTTTTGCCTCCCCCCTTTGGCTACGCTCGTCGCACGCGGCCCTCGCAACCAACGCCGACGTGAGTGCTCGTGACATTTGGAAGCGTGCGAGGGCCTCTCGGTACTCTGCCGCTGCACTCTGATTCATGCACCGAGATGAGGTGGGGATGATGATGATGATGATGGCGATGATGATGGTCATCGTCATTGATTTGAGTCGGCACAAATGTGTCGCCCTTGCAATGTACATTGGCCACGCGTTGTGTCGGCGAAGGCATCTTCGGCGGCACAACACGGAGTCGATGTACATTGCGCCACGGTGGCTAGGAGATGTTAACTACCTCGCCTGGTGTACAGGAGGCCGTGGGTTCCATCCCGACCCTGACGCCTGCTGTATGTTTGGAGTTTGCGTGTCTCTCTTTCTCCCCGTAGTCGTGTGGATTTTTCTCCGGGTCTTCCGGTTTTTCCTTTCATATTTAGAAACATGCGCTTAGAGTATTTGGCTGATAGAAATTCCCACGTGATAAGCCACTTTGTTGGGCTATCACTTGTGGCCAGGTCGCTTCTGAAACAGAGCTATGTAGCTCAGTGGGCCTTACCAGGTAAAAAAAAAAGTTAATAAACACCTGAATACGTGTGGAGTGTGTGTGTAGTAATCCAGGCTTATATATGTGTATATGTTTGGGTAAGTAACCACCCACCAAAAGCAATGTGATAAATTGCAATAATTTGAGTTTATTTGATTCGTTGCATGGATGATCCGGTTTCACCAGTTAACCCGACAATTCTACAAGGGTGATCCGTGGTGTGTGACCCCAGAAATAACAACAAGATATAAACAAATATCAGTATTGCTGAGAACGAGTACAGGGTCCTTCGGGAACAACTAGCAAATAATTAGGTGTCGATATTCCAGAGAGCCCTAAACATCTCCACTCGAGGGTATTTGGTCTACTCTTCCATGCTGGCCAGACGTTATGGAAGAGATGAAGAGTTCCCCACACTTGACCCCAGCACACGTGACCCGCCGATAAACGAACTGCGGCAAATCAATTTATACCGCTGGGGGATTTAGGAAACTTAATGAAGTGAATTTGTCCGGTCTGGACAGGACCGGGCAGTGTCACAAGACGGCAATGAATGGTGAAACACGAGGGGGGCCTTCAGCAGTGGATAGAACATGGCTGAGGGTGATGACTATTATAATTTAATGATATGGAGTTTTGTTTTCGACAACAACGCATCGATTGACATTTCTCTATTTGTTTCAAAAAGAAAATAATGCTTCCGTACGAGATTTTATTTACAATTGAGAAAAAATATACTTTGCACTTTCAAGTTCCCAATGTCATTTTTATAGGAGTAGGTACCATAACAGACGTTTGCAACATTACACTTTTAGATTTTTCCAAATCACGCAAATTCAATTTTTGGCGATAATTAATGGTTTATCATTTTGTGCATAGTACGCACTAATGCTGTCCACGATGTGCTCCATGCATACCGTTATTAACGAGATATTAAACTAAGCTGGAACAGTTTTGCTTTGAAGAGACAGAACATATCGGCTTGCCTTATGCATGGCAGTGTGGTGGAATCGATAATAATTGATGGACCCTAAAGTGCATAGAATGGCCAAGAAAGCAACCCATTGTGTGGATTGCACAGCAAACGACCGCCGAATCTGTGTGTTCGCGAGCACCTATTGAGATCATCACGGCACACACAGATGCTGTAGCGTGGCTAGAACCAAGCCGGCCTCCTTTAGTGGTGGCGCAGTGGTTGTTATGACACCCCCAGCGTTCAATTTTCGGCCGTGGCTAACATTAGATTGTGATTTATTTCAACCCGTCCTGCGCCTCTCCCTTTGGTCGACTCAACCTTAAACGAGCATTTGGTGTGGTTGACAAACGTTAGCACTGGCGAGACAACGGCGGATGGATGGGCTGTATTGTTGGCCACAACCAACCCCCCCAACGGCCCTCGTACACCATGCCGGCCTTTATCAATGTTCACTAACAGCACTTGCCCCAACGGTCGTTGTAGGCTACACGGGGAATTGTTGTCTTTGTGAACGTATGTGCTCCGTGTACATAATTAAGCACTCTCTATGTGCACGTGGCACAGCCTTCTCCTGGGTTGACATAGACTACATTTTGTACCCAGTGATGCATATCAACACCATTAACGTAGGGGACGTGAAGGCAGTAGCGTGGATGTCATCACTGCATCTCATGCCACTCTGGCAGTGCGTGCTTGCTAACAACGCTGCACAATAGTATAAAGTGTGCTTTTTTATATTTGTATTTTTTCGATCACGTGGGGTGTGTGGGTGTGTGTGCATATCGCGACGAAAGGTTTTTTTCTTTCTCCGAGTTTCCAGCGAGCGCGCTGCCAATCTGCTTTCAACGGCAGTAATTTAAATTCAACACGTGCAACTGCAGTGCGCAGTTTCAGTGTCACTTAGTCTGGACAATATAGTTAACTACAAAATGGGGTAAAGCTATGAAATAGCAGTAGCCTGGCCAGGAAAACAGCAGTCGATATTAGACGGATGGAAGTGAAGCTAAAAGTATCGTTCAAAATGGGTATTTTTGGTTTAGCTTTGAACGTGCATTGTTTTTCAATGCTGTCCATCTCAAGTGATGAGAAAAACCAACACAAGCTGCATTATGCGTTGCCCTGTTTTTTTTACCATAATTCCCGGTAGCGGTCGTATCTTTTCGTGCTCTTACTTGTGCTCGCATTATACAACAACAACAATGCGGTAGTCATGTACAGCCGTTTGTAAATGATCTGTTTGTTGAAGGCCACCCCACGAATAGTCGGTTGTAGGAGATGTTTGACCATTCTTCACTGTGCTGCTCAGTGCAGGTTGGTGCAGTTGGGTCCCACCTAGCCAGTCTAGGTGAGCTTTGTGGCCACGTGAAGTGTCAAATGCTCGCTGGCAGGAGGTCACGGGACACACCAAGGTGTAATGGATTGTCCGAGACGACTGGCAGATCCACCACTCCCTGTGTTTTAGGCGCCCTGCGCATCCACTCGTTGTTGTGAGCGTCACTCATCCGCCAGTAGCATCGTTCACGAGCCTTCTCCATGGGGGCCAATCTTGACGCTGCTGGTGCCAGTCATCAGTAAGTCTGCCAAAAACAACCCCCACCTCGTCGTAATGTCACGCGGTAATGTTGTGGTGCGGTGTGAGTAATGCCACTGGGGGAAAGGCTGACGTTAGTCAGCTGATTACCCTCATGGCGTTGCTCACGTCTGGCACGCAGGCTGACGGAGGTGCTGAATGCATGCGTGGTCACACCTCACAAGCACACACATGCTTTACACACAGACGTGTTTGTCATTTAACACTTCATTGGTTGGGTGGGAGACACAAAAAGCATATGCAAAATTATCTGAATTATACATAATTTGATTTGGCAACCTTTACTTATACACGTGAATGCAAAAAAATATATTACATTCATGGAAATTGTATGCATATATATTTAGGATGCCACTTAAAATGAAAGTTTTATAATTTTCAAGGTCTCGCCTCCTGGTTTTATTTGTTTGCTTGTTAAACTGAAGCGATTCAGGTTTAATGATTACTCTATGATATTGAACAATGTATTACAAAGACAAAGCTCTCCTGTATAGCCTTAATAGACCTTTGGGGGCAAGTGGCATGTTTTGGCAAGCACCTATCCTAGGTGCATTCCAATCGAAGAAGAATACAAATGTCCCCCATATAGACATTAACAGACTTGGGGAAAGTGCTGTTAACGAGCACCTATGAAGGTCACCACGGCACACGAGGGGATGGTGGGCCAACACAAGGCCCGGCCGCCTTTGCCTCCTGAATGGCGATGTTTACCCACTCCACCAGGTACTCATTTAAGGCCGAGCCGACCTAGGGGAGGCCCAGGACCGGTTCAAATAATCCTCACACGTGTTGGCCGTTATAGTCAACACACAGAGTCACAGTTTCGGCACACACTCAAAGAAGACCGGTAGGCTGAGCAACCCCTAAATACACACGGGTTAGAATGATGATCTCAGCAGTTGACTTTTGACACCGAAAGTAACACATTGAGATGGTGATGAACACCTCAAAGCACGCCGAGGCTGTTGACCCGTGGTATCACCACACTGGTGAGTGTGGGTGGTGACTTCACATGAATATGACACACATTGGCGCACATCCAACACGCTTTAGTCAATCCACTCCTGGATGTGGGCCTCCCCATGACCTTGATTCACACGCCTGGTCGGTTTGTGAAGCGGGGGGGGGGGTGAAGATCAAAACAGAAAACCTCAAACATGGGTAGTTGAAGATGGCGTGAAGACGTTGGGGCAATATGCAGTAGAACAATAGATGTTGCCGCTATGCTCCCTGCAGACAATGTTATACGCAGTGCAGTATATATCGAATTAAACATAATTGTGTTTCAATGGGAATAATGAAATTCTGTATTGACAAAATGCAAGACTGAATAAAATGATGATGATAATGCTCTTTGCATGCATCGAATCCTAAATGCTCTTCCGTGAAGGCGGGTCAGGCTTGTCAAACTGCGCTGCGAACTGGAGTGAATGAAGTCGAATGGATTTTGTGACCAAAATAACCTCCCCCCCCCCCATTAGTGTGAACGCTTTACAGCCCTTTGTGAATCCATGCCATGGCAGTCACGAGGATTGTTTGCCCAACAAGGGTGCCGCAGTGCAGAGATGTTAAATCCCTCGCATGGTATGCAATAGATCGTGGGTTCGATCCCGAGCCTGACGCCTGCTGTATGTTTGGAGTTTGCACGTTTTTCTCTCCCCGTGCTCGCGTAGATTTTTCTCGGGGTACCTCCGGTTTTATCCCTGCACATTTATAAACACGCGTCTAGAGCATTCGGCTGCTACACATTTCCACGTGATTAGCCACTTCGTTTTGTGGCCAGGTCGCTTCTGAAAAAGAGCTACGGAGGTTAGCGGGCCTTACCTGCTTAAAATAAATACAATTATTCACACCTGGTGGTCAAAGGTGAAGGGTGGGCGAGCCCAGAGTCTGTTCGTACGGGTTTCCCTCGCTTTGTGCGGGTTTTGTTTGTTTTGCAATTTCCCGTATATGCGGCTAACCTATTTCTACCCAAAAAACATTGCCATACGATGCGGTTTGAGGTCGCTCATACGCGGCTACGCAGTCGGACGTGGGGCAACATTGTGTGTGTGACCCGTGTGCGCCACTCGGGCAGGCAGCCGTCACTTGCGGCTTTGCTTTGTTGTGCCCTTCTAAAAAATTTGGGAACGCATCTACCACCGAAAAAAGCGACGGAAACCTGCACGCCACTGCTAACCGCGGTCGGGATTCAAACTCAGCACGTAAAATTTACTGGTAGGAACCACCTGGTTCCACCAGCCCACAGGGGATTATTGTGTCCGTCCGTCCGTCGTGCATCCAAAAATGGGAGGGGTGGGGCTGGGTGGAGAGGGGAGGGTGGGGAGGGGCTAGGTGGGGAGGGTGGGGAGGGTGGGGTTGGGTGGGGAGGGGCTGGTCACCCTGTGGTGCCCTTATAAAACTCAACGTTTAACCTACTCACTCCGGCTTGTGCCCGCCCTCAAAGTCGGCCATATTTGCAGAATACACCACGCCGCCGTTGACCCTGGCCATTGACCGAGCAACCTAACGTTCCTACCAGCTCCCTCCGCAGGAATGTGTTGTATTGCGGCCAGCAACCACGGAGCCATCGCTTCACCCTGTAAAATAAATAATGAGTGACCTTAACTGATCAGTTATCGCATTCCCAACGGAACGCTGAGCAATTTTCTTAACCAAAAGCAATGAGTCATGTATAGCTGACCTAGTGTGTGGTCACAGCATTTCTGCCTGGATAAGATTCAGTGAACTTGTGTCAGCAATGAGGACTGCCGATAATTGTTCATTTCTGTAATACCTCTTGCCTTTGCTAACATCTATCCAAACCATTTATCGATTTTTAATTGCATTGATTATCTGTCACAATTATATTTTGACATAAAACTTCAGTAATTCATTTTCTTTGGTTCTATCGGTAAAGTCACGTGGATAGAAAAAACAAGTGAGCGTTCTGGCAGTCTATAATGTAGACTGTAGCCTGGTAGACTGTAGCCTGGTTTTTAAGCTGGTGAGCGTACTGACAGTCTATAATGTGGACTGTAGCAATGGTTATTAAACTGAACCGAATGCGCGTACTGGCAGTCCATAATGTAGATTTATTCTGGTTCTTTCATTAATAAAAATAAAATTAAAATAATCAGGAAAAAGGGGGTGGGGGGACGACCGCTTGCGTTGCGATCAAAACGTCGTGGTTTTGTGTTTATTTTTATTTTATTACTGAAAGAACGAAAATAAGTCTCCATTATATACTTCCACTACGCTCAATCAGGTTCAGTTTAATAACCATTGACAGTCTACATTATAGACTGCCAGTACGCTCACTGTTTTATTTTTTTATAAGTTGTTCTATCTAAGTGACTTTACCGAAAGAACCAAAGAATATGATACAATTATCTTCAGAGTCGTGGCCTAATGCTGACGTTAACTATTAAAACACTTTCAGCTTCAGCTTTTTGTCAATCCACTGCTAGATGAGGGATACCCCAAGCCATTACGAGTCATTTACGAGTTATTCGACCATACTTCACCACGCTGTTCAGTATTGGTTGGTGGAGACCAGGAGCAGGGACGTGGGCGCATAGAAGTACAATGAATCAATGGTGTTGCACAACAATCAATCAAACAAGCGGTGTGATAAACAAAGATAGATATTTACAAACCATTAATCAATTGGCAAAGAACTGCAATGCAGGAACGTCCTGTAAAATGCACTTGGGGAATCAGCGCGGTATTCCGAAATAAAATAAAGGCCATTCATTTTTTATTATTTTCAATAAGCGAAATGATTCAGGACTAATTCTGAAAGGTTAACGCGTCTCGTCCACTTTGCCCATCTTTCTTGCGCAAATAAATTTTAATTTCATAACGTTCAACATCATTTCGATTTAAAGCTTTCGTGACTGCAGGGATTCATCTTCTTGGTTCTTTCGGTAAAGTCACGTAGAAGGGAAGTAATAAGAAGGGAAGTAATAAAATAATAGAAATAAAACATAATAAAATAGATATGTTATTATGTTTTATTTCTAAACATAATAAAATAAATATTTTATTATGTTTTATTTCTATTATTTTATTACTTCCCTTCTACGTGACTTTACCGAAAGAACCAAGAAGTTCAACATCATCTCGGATTACGTTCGTCTGGAATGCGGCCAGCCTCGATATAGAGAGACAACATCCACATCGACTGAACACGCTTTTGGGACAAGTGCTCCTAGCAAACGATTGTTGAAGACCGCCACGGTGCACTGGGGGGGTGGGTGGCCAGCGCCACGCCCGGCCACCTTTGTCTCCCCAGTGGCGATGTTCACACACCGCACTAGCTACTAATTTGAGGCTGAGTCGACCTAGGGGAGGCCCAGACCTGGTTAATATAATCGTCACCGGTGTTGGTCGTGAGCGGGAATCGAACTCGGGCCGCCGGCTTCATAGCGCAGCGCGGCTCACCCTACGGACGTAGATCCCACGCGTGCACATCACCATCGTCCTCAACATGCATGGTCTATCTACTGCTGGACGAAGGCCTTCCATCACCGTCGCTATCCTTCGACAGCCTTGTGGCGCCTGTAATCCGCCTCGCTCCTGCGCCCGAGATGGCCTGCGCGCACGATGCCACGGTTCCATTAGCTGTGTTTTTTTTTGTACGTGTGTCTATAATGCGCAGTTTTCATGTGGCCACAATGTTGATTGACCCTGTCAAACGCCTCGGTGACCCCATGGCCAGGTTCGGGTACCGCCCTGCAAGAGTATCCATGGCGATGAAGAGCCCCGTCGCCATGGCAACCGAGCTGACATGTGTTCCGAAACAGATGCAGCAATCACTATATGCAAAGGCAATTTACACGGAGCAGCCCATTATTGAGCCCTCGTTTTATTTATTTACTTATTACCCCTCCAACCCCATCCACGCACGCCCCGACCTACTTGCGCGGGTGAATTATTGTTACACTCGCAAAATGTGAAATGACCGATTATCGTTTTGAGTGCCGGGAAATGTTTTCAGACAATAATTTAAATAATTCCCGCAGAGAAAGAGAGAGAGATAGGCATTTTAAAAAATAGTGGCTTAATTTTAAGGAATACACTCCTTACGGCCCCAGCCCTACCTCCATAATACACGCCCTCTCCTTCTAACCCTCTACCCATCATCGCTACGGTCCAAGGGATTTTCATGATTCGTGACCACGATTCCAATTCAATAATCAAGTTTCTTTTTTGATTGTTTTTCCGTCTCATTTGTTTCATTGTCTGCCTCCTTCTCTTTCCGTTGACCCCACAACTCATTTGCACACAAAGCAAAACTAGACCGTGGCAAGGTAAGGTAAAAGTAAAAAAGCAACGAGCCTACCTTTACCCTACCTTTTACCTTACCACAATACAATCACTCTACCCTTACCTTTTACCCTTTAGCAAGGCAAGGTAAAAGTTAAAAAGCAACGAGCTTACCTTTACCCTACCTTTACCCTTACCCCATACAAATTACCTGATTACAGGGTAATTACCGGGGAACTACACATGAAAAAGGTTTACAACAGGTAAATATTAGGTAGAGCGCTTTATTCATCTAGAATACTCTCGAATCGGGCGTTGAGGCTGTCGACGACACCGTCCTCCATAACCTCCTCGTCCTCGTCATCTTGGTCGATGACGATCTCATCAACAACCTGATCAAGTTAGTAATTGCGGTCATCCTCGGACGAACGACAGGCAATGAGATCCTGCGCCGCTCCGGCCCATTGAGACGGGACCTTCAGGCAGCCGGCCGCGATCCACGAGCGCAAGCACGTGGACTGGATGCAGAGCGTCGACAACAGCGACTGGCGAACGCACGTGAACTCCCGCCCGGCTCCGCTATTCGCAGGGAGTTGACGTCGCCGGCGCTCCCAAGTAGTCGCAGGCCATCTTGTAGTGGGCAGGGAGCAGCTCTTTGCGGGGAGACCACCACTGCATTACGTCAATGAAGGTGCTGGCGGTCGTGACGCCCTTGCTCAGAAAACGATCGACCTCATCGGCGTCGTCCGTCGATGGAGCTGCCGACGTTGCTGCCGACGTTGCTGAACAGGGTGCTGAACAGCGACCCCTTCTCCATATGGGCAGCGAGTGCCGTGGGCGGGATCGCGAGCACGTCCGAGTAGCGATGCTGCAGGACAGAGCGGATCGTGGCCTTCAGTATAGCCAGCTCGGTTTGGACTGTCGTTTCCGGCAGCTGTGGATTCAAGTAGGATGCCACAATGGCGGGTTCCTGAACCAGGAAGTCGCGGTACTACACCAGCTCGGCCTTCATCCCCGTCGCGGTCAAGGACTTATCGATCGCTCTAAGAGCGGCTTCACCGTGATCGCAATGACGGATCAAGTGCTCCATTGTCACCGGCACGAGATCCAATGTCGAATTGTGGTCCGCCGCCAACGAGGTCATGACCTGGCGCGGCATTCGCAGGAATGCTGTCACGCCCTCGATGTTTGCCCACTGCAGTTCAGAGAAAGCACCGACGCCGATCACATCCTGGAAGCGCGCCATGATAATGTCCAATGGGACACGCCTTTTGATGGCGTCGTCACCCATGTCAAACGTCGAATGCCACCTGGTCGGCGAGTCCTGGTGTGTCGGCTCCTTGCTGGCGAGCAGTGCGATCTCAGCCTCGCGTCGGTACGACTGCCGGACGACCGTGCTGCACCTGATATTGACGAGCGCCTTGCGCAGTTTGGCGTTGGTCAACTCGATCAGTTTGTGAACTTGGACGACGCCGATCTGGACCGAATGATCCGCGCAGCGAATATGGTGGCAAGCCCGCAGCTGCTCATATCCGGCGTTGACCAGGGCGAACAACGTCTTGACAGCACTGATCGCATCGGAGCCATTGTCGCTGGTGAAAGCGAGCAGCTTGGTCGAGACATTGTGCCCGAGGCTTTGGAGGTGCTCAAACAGAGCAGTGTCAATGCGCTTGCCAACACCCCTTCCGGACTGCACATCGAGGATTGTCAGCAGCATGGATCACGACGCACAAGATTGGTGTCGATCCAGTGCACCGTGACCATTTAAACTCCCTTCAGGTTGCGGCTCGACTGCCTGTCGATGGTGAGCGAGATGGCGACGTCCAGGTTGGAGAAGAACGCCCCGACGATGGGCAGCATGATGGCGTGATGCTCGACAATCCTGCGAATGACGGCGCGGGTCGACGGGCCCTCGTATCCCTGCGTCAATGTCTGGACCAAGGTCTTGAACTTGTCGCTGCCAGCGGCTCGCAAGGAGATTGCACCTTGGATAACATAATCAACCACCGCGTTCACAAACTTTACCAGGAGGCGATCCGGGATTGCTGGCCGGCTCAGCGTTTGCTGCATGAGGCGGTTTGCTGACGCCAACGTCCCGACCTCGCTGCCTGGGGCGAGCACGTTGTGCTTCTTGAGGTGGGCTTTCCACCCCGACGCGTTCGTGTGGGAGGAAAACCACTTGCGGCAGTGCGTGATGTACATGGGGATCACCCTCCATCCAATCGTGCGTGTGCTCCCACAGGAATGCATGCCGCTGTCTCTTTCGATTGCTGTTCGCAGCGACCCCGAAAATGCCGTTGCTGCATCCTCGACCTCATCTTCTACCTGAAGAACGTGGTCCGTCTCCATCTGGTCCAACATCAATGATTCCAATTTAAAATGGAGGCCACGGATTGTGCCACGGAGCTTTTAGCGAGCGGTAAACAGGGTATTTACCGGGTAATACTTCGCGCTACCTTTACCCTACCCTTTACCTTACCCCTTGGCATGGTCGACACCTTTACCCTTTACCTTTAACCGGTAAAAAGGGTAAATGACCTTACCTTGCCAAGGTCTAAGCAAAAAATATTCCCCGAAAAATTCCTAAAGTAATCGACTCTTGCACTCACATTTGTATTTGTGTGTCGTGAGCATGAAAATACAATTTAACCCGCAAATTGACGAATCGTTACACGGCCGATTAATATCTTACACGCATTGCGCGTTTGTGCAACATTATTTTTTGGTAAAACGTTAAGTGTGTCCGCGCGTGTGTGAGCGGTATTGTAGTGGTTAGCGCGCTGCGCTAGGAACCCGGCCATCCGAGTTCGATTCCCGCTCACACCCAACACCATTGAGGATTATTTGAACCGGTCCTAGGCCTCCCCTAGGTCGACTTGACCTCAAATGAGTACCTGGTGCGATGTGTGAACATCGCCACTAGGGAGACAAAGGCGGCCGGGCTTAGTGCTGGCCACCCACCCCATCGTGTGCCTTTCCGGCTTTCATTGGAGCTCGCTAACAGCACTTGCCCCAACAGTATGTTAAGCCTATACGGGGATCTTTGTTTTTGTGCCAGTGTTTTTTAATACACGTGCTGCATATAAACAAATGTGCGCTGTGAATATTTGAAGATTTAAAAAAACACGTGTGGGAAGGGAACCAATGGCTTCTCTGCCTTTGGCAATACATTTATCCCGTGACTTTATTTGCGAGTGTAGTTTGCTGCTCGCATTAGCATTGCGAGTGGGCCATCAATACTGGCGCTTTCCCAAAAGGGGACATGCATTCATGACAAATGTGATAATTGCACTTCAGATGGTGGTCCTGTGCAAACTCGCGGCTGTGATGGTGATTATGGATCACGTGGTCCTCATTGCAGGGTGCCACGGTTGCGAGATGTCAACTACCGCGCCTGGTACGAAGGAGGTCGTGAGTTCGATCCCGACCCTGACGATGCCTATATATTCGCAGTTTGCAATGTTCTCCCTCTCCTTGTGATCGCGTGGATTTTTCTCCGGGTTTTCTGGTTTTTTCCCTCCACATTTAGAATCAACATCACGCGTTTCGAGTATTTGGCTTCGAAAAAATTACACGTGATAAGCCACTTCGTTAAGCTATCATTTGTGGTGAGGTCACTTCTCATTGAGCCTTAGTTGGTAAGTTAAAATAGCATAGCAATATTGTCTCCTGTCGATGTGCTCCTGATTGTCAGATGAATCCAAAAAAGCCAATCCGAAAATTCTGGCCGAAATGCAAAACTTTGAATGCTCGACATTTTTTGGAAGTGACCTCGATGTAGCAACAAGGCCCGCGAGCCACTGGCGGCCTCTGGTGGCCTTTAGTGCGGCGCCCGATGTACGCCCCCCCCCCCCCCCCCGTCAATACACAACTAGTGACAACATCGTGCTGGCTGTCAAACCACTAAAGGTATCAAATGTGTGGCGACCCTCACACTGATGATGTCCTATCGGCGACAGTGACAACCCCCCCCTCCTTCCTCGAGGATCATTGGAGGTTCCCGAGTCGTAGCCTCCGCGAACGCGACTCGCGAGCGCCGCTCGTCACAAGCAAAAACCGACACGTGGTGGGCGAAATGTTTCACGGCGATCGATGGCGTCCGTGTGAGCGACGGAGCGAGATGAGGGCAGGTGGGGGAGGGTGGTGTGGGTGGGGGTTAGCGAAGGAAGCCCTCCCTGTGTACAATTAAACGCACGCCTCTTACCGACAGATAATTATGCCATTGTCGCTTTTGAGCGCGGTGCCCGCAGCCAACCTGATTGTCAAATTGACATATTTTGCTTGGGTTCAACAGAGAGGCTGCAAGCGCGGGTGAGAGAATCCGACGAGCGTTATGCTCTGATAGCAACCACGGAAATGTGTTACCGCCCAAAGTTTAGAACACCCAGTTGTCCGCCCGCCCCCTCCCCCCGTAGCTTGCTTACTTGGTTCAGGTGAATTAAATAAATCTCGAAAACAAACATTGGCAAATTAATTGGCCGAGGTTACAATGCATCGTTCTCAGCGTCACGTTCGTTCATTATCGCGCCCCACTGTCATACAAACCCATCTGTAGACGGCATTTGCACAAACCCATCTGTATAACATTTTCCCGCACCTCCGATTATCACGGTTCGATACGTACGGTGCGAAAGAAGTTCAGAATACATACATTTAAAACGTATTTGAAAATTTCATTGATATAATGTCTTTCTGGCTTAATACAAAACAACATAATGTGAAATTGGATGCTTTTCAAATGATTGTAATTGTATGTGCCTATGCAATTTTAGCGTCATCATCATTAGCCATGCTCTATCCACTGTTGTATAAAGGCCTCATCGCTTTAATGCCATTCCTCGTGGCCCTGCAATGCCACAATGCAGCTTCTCTATAGCACATGGACCGATCTCATCGCTCCATATTCACGTTTGGTCATCTTCTCTGGCACACAGTACCTCATTTGACTGTCGGTTCAGTTTCAGTTTATTTTGAAGTCTCCCGTGAGCTAACAAGCTATTAAGTCACGACACATCAGAGAAAAATACATTCATAATACAAAAAGGTAAAAAATTATATCATTTTAAATGTATATTTTAAAAGTTTTAGTCAATTAAGGAATCAAAAAAGTGCAAGATTAAGTGCCAAGAAATACGAAGTTTAAATCTCCAATTAAAAAAAATATCTCTATATATAACATCCAAATGAGCCATCTCTCAACAACGACATTGTACCGAGCAAAACACAGCACTCCTTCACCAGTCTTGTCCAAGTCCACTGAGAGCCCACATGTACATATCAATTGGGTGCTGAAAACGAGACATGCATCAACATCATCATCGTCGTCGGCATCGTCGTCGGCATCGCGGTCTCGGGAGACCATCGATGCCTTGTGCCTTGGTTTGTTAGGTCTTAGCGCAGCGTCTGCTGTGGCTGTGAAGTCCAGTCTGTGACCAGCAGACTCTGCCGCAGTTGTCACAGTGGTCGGCTTTTGTCGGATTTTGTCGATGTCGTGGTGGTGTCCCAATGTTCCTTCCTCTTCGCAATCTGTGCTTCTCGTTGGTGAGCCAGAGTTGTTTCGTTTATCAAATCACGTGGAAAAAAGAATTCGTCATGATATTCACGATTTGCTCAAATTGTCGAAGAGTGATATTACCCACGCTGCATTTAAGCTCTCAGAAAAAAAAATACACAAACGAGGTTGAACAAACAGCAAATCAATACAAATAGGATGTAAAGTGGGAAGAAGAAAAAAAACATTCTTGAAAAGAATCATAAACCCGGAGTAGTAATTATTCATCAAGCTGTAGAGGCGTTGTATAATTATCTTCTGAATGGGAATGATTTACAATTCTGTCATAGCGTCTTTAATTGCAGCACCGCGGAACATTTACATGCTGCTTGGGCAAGTCTGTGGGGGAGATGTCTCCCCACCTCGCCTTCTCACAGTTTGTATCTCTCTCGCAGAGCAATGCAACCTTAGTGCTGGAGAATGGCTCACAGAAGCGGATGCCACAGAGGCAACTAAGAGATCCCCTCGTTCGGGGTCTGCACTTTCCCAGCCGCCTCTGCCCCCGCAGTGTCGCGTTCGTGACGTGACAGTCAAAACCGACATTTCACATTCTCACAGCTGGAATTTAGCCAAATTGAGCGCAAAATCAAATTGATTAGGGTGTGGGTTTTTTATGGGGGGTGGGGGGGTTGCACTCATTTGTGATCGAGCTGTGACCATTAACTCACGATGCTTGCGAATTTCGTTCCAGCATAGGTGGCTGCCTGAATTTGGACTCTTGATCTCGGTGATAGCATAATCAAGGTTTGTTGGGTTAGATCGCGTAAGTATAAATGCGTCGAAACCCTCCACCACCCGACACGGCCAATCAGTAAGGGATTTGTCACGTATACAAAACGCCAAATAGTTAACTACTTCAGCCGACCGGTGTGTTGAAGAGTGAATCCACAACATTTACAATCTGAGTATGACGTTACGCTGGTAATTGCATCCAGCATCACCAACATTTACAAATCTAATATTGGTCGTGATGGGCCGGCTACGTGTTAAACTCGGTGACAGCAGTTGCGAACTTTAACTTCCTGTGACCGCAAGCCTCGTTCGGTCACAGGCAGCTGCCTGAAGTCGAACTGAGGATCTCAGCAGCGCGAACTCCGCAATTCTCACCTCGGAGCCAACCAGCCACCACCTCACTTAATCTCAAGTTGGTCGCCATGGCTAATGGTGCTGATGCATGTGTGTTGAACTTCTTTCGCGCCGTACGTAGCCAACCGTGCTAATCGGAGGTGCGGGGGGTAATCGCCACACCGTCACTTCCTTCATCCAGATCCTCCACCGTTTGAACAGTGGGCAGCTGACTTCCCAACGGCTCTCCTTGCAGAAACCCCACTTACGTGGAATTTTAGTGGGTATACTCTTTGGTTCTATCGGTAAAGTCACGTAGGTAGAAACAATTATAGATCACGACGTTTCGATCGCAACACAAGCGACCGTCTCCAGGTGAGAGAAAGCTACTGAAACAAGGTCTTATGGTCTTATAGGTCTTATTAGACCTATAAGATCGAAACGTCGTGATCTATTATTTTTTCTACCGACGTGACTTTACCGAAAGAACCAAAGAGTATGGATTCCTGCAGTCACGAAAGCTTCAAATCATTAGTGGGCATGACTATCGGTGGCAAGTTCCACCTTTGCGCCCTCTTGTGTTTGCTGTGATCGAGAATCGTCGCGACATATTCGGCACGGATCATTTCATGCCAGACGAAATCTCATTGTTAGGTTCAGCACTTCAGCAGCATTGGCTGGAAGGGAGATCATCTGGACTTGCCTCGGAATGCGAATGCCTGGAAATGTGAAGCGCCAGCATGCCACCTCAACTTTGAACGAAAATCGCCCCCAGCTCGCATGGAGTGCGCGTCATTTTAACAGTCTCGGCGCTTTAAAAAAGACAAATGCTCAACCGTGCAAGGCAGCCCATGGTGCTCAGTCTGCATGAAGCCATCACCAAGCACATCTATCTGCATGGCTCAAGACATCAGCTCCTAATTGCAACAATTGCCGGTAATTAACTCCGAAGCCCTATTAACTCTGGCAGGAGGGGCGATGGTCTCACACTTGCCCACAATTCAGGGTCATGCAAGGCCCAAAAAAGAACGGCATTGGCTTTTGAAGTTTATGCTCTACTGTCTTCTCCTTTAAGGCGCGTGTCAAGTGCAGCGTTTTTAGTAAGCAGATAACTCTTAATTAATTATGTGAACTAAGTAATTATGTGAACATGCTCCTTGGAAATTATCACGGGACTAGGTTAAATATTAGAAAAGGTGTTACATGGAAAATAGCTATGTAGTAGCAGTGTATATCATTACATAGATTATTATTCTTGCTTATTTCGGTAAAGTCACGTAGAAGGGAAATAATACAATAATTGCTGTGGATTTCACACCTGATGATGATTGCTTGTGTTGCAGTCGAAACGTCCTGAGAATTTTTATTGTTTTATATTTTTATTATTTTATCATTTCCCTTCTCCGTGACTTTACCGAAATAACCAAGAATATGAATCCCTGCAGTCACGAAAGCTTTAAATCAAAATTTAGATTATTATTATTACATTTGTTTCCCCAGGAAAGCCTCCGACTTTCGTGACTTTTTCAGGAGGGTCCTGCCAAATATTTGCAGCAGGCGTGTGCGTTGATTGCTCCGTGCAATGCCAAGTAATGTGTGGGGGTAATTTAATTTGAATTCAGCACATTTGGACGATGGCACCGACAAAGCACAACGGCCAAGCCTTGTGAACGCTATTCCTGTGAGACAGACGGGGCGTTATTTTACGGTCAGTGCACCCGCAGTATTAATCGGGGCGGCCGCTGGATTGGAACCGTGATGCTCCGCGACGAGTGGCGAACGCATTTCCGTTGAGCCATTGCCACCGATATTTTCTCACGCGTTGTTTAGGAATCTGCGTTAAGTTTTTAAACATAATATTTGTGCTCTACTGTGCTGACATTTTTGCTTTGCACAAGACAATTTGATGGAGCGTTAAAAATTGTAAATAATTAATTTTAAAAGTTGTGACTTTCGTTTCCGTTTGTATCGTAATTATTAATATTCTTTCGTGATTTTTTTGTTGTTGTTCCGATGGGAAATGTTCAAATGCGACGTTCAGTTTTAGCCCGTCGCACCGGCAGGCAATTGCCTACTCATGCACACGATCTCACAGGGGTCTTCACTCTCCACTCTCAGGCGTCTGGCACATTTTGTAAACGCCTCGTGGTATTGCTGGGTGAAGATTGGATTAAAATCATCGACCCTTTCAAACTGGGTCAATGAAAAATGCATCAACCACTAGGCCATCCGCAAGCGCCGTATTATATAAAATGAAGAACTGCATTTTCCATTTGATTCGCTGATTTCTCATTGATGACACGGAAGAGAAGCGAGACGTAAAATGCCGTGGCGAGTGACAATCGGTAAGCGTCGGTCTTACTCTGGCAAGGCACCGAGTCTCTGGATAAACTCAACGCCTTCGCCAATTTGTTTTGCGTTGTTCGTGCTTGCGCACCAATGTCAAAGGGCAGTGTCACCACCATAATTCGTTTGGGAATGTTTCTTGCCACGGTTGCCGAGCACAGGCCAAACGGCCAACGACAAACAGCACCGTTAGCGTCATAACAGAGTGTGGATTTCACGCCTTTCTTGATTCGAACAAGGTTATAATAAATTGGGGGGATGGGGGATGTGATGGGAGGAGAGGGGAGGGGAGGGGAAGGAAGGGGAGGGGGACAGCACGGGTGCGATCGTAGAAGCCGAAAGGGGTCCCTTTTGATCTGGCAACCATGAATTTTGCGAAGGGACAAGGAGGCTGGTGGAATCATTGAGACGTGAGCGACATTCATGTCAAGCACTCCGCAGCCGAGAATAAATCAGAAGCTTAAGAGCTTCAAAATTCTTAACTTTATATGTTTATTATAAGATAAATAAGTGCGTAGATGTGAGTCTGGATTGGTTGTAACAGCCACATTCGTCAGTGAATTTTACACCTCTGCTGTCGACAGTGATGATAAAAAAATAAACTCAACACATTCATCAATAACACTGTGGCCTTAAAAGTTAAACTATACAATGAGTTACATTTTGGGAAATGCCACTTCGTCATCGCACAACCGAAGGGCCATTGGCTGAAGATTCACCTCTTTTATAGTTTTCCTTTTAAAGAAGTGCTAATGATGAACGTGATATTTTGTGAAATTGTGCTCGTGCACCACTGACAAAGCAGCATCACTAAAATAATGTGTTGACCGTCCAGAGTGGCTCTTGTTAAATTTTCCACGAGCGCGAAACAATTTAGCACACTGATAGCATCATGCCAGTTTGTTATTTATTTAAGAAGCCTTCTTTCGTTCGTGGCAAAATGCGACGCTGCAATTACATCAGTGTCCATGCATAGCTAAGGATAAGTCATTATTGCGAACCATCTCAAGTTAAACCTGGAGATACATGTGATTGTTGATAAACGGATTTAATGAGGCTTCCGTGCAGTATTTTTAAAGGCCGCCTGGGACATCGTCAGTAGAATTTGTTTAAGAGCAGTGGAGGATTTTTATTTGAATAATGAGGGACTTGGAACTTTTTCTGTTACATTTCGCTGGCACCAAATTACACAAAACATTTGTTTTTATCTCTTCCGGGGTAACAACACAAGTTGTCAGGCAGACACGCACACAAGGTGGAAAATTGCCATGTCTGGATCATGGGGAAACTTCGGCCTCGAGCCATTGCTTGCAAATGCAATATTGTGAAGGTAACAAATATGCTCCAAAACACTCCGGCGCCAAGGCACCCAACTGCAAATGAATTTCAAAAATTGTGATTGCTGCACATTATCTAATTTTGTCAGAGCCGTGGGGAGTGCATTCTGGCTTGTGCGAGACATCAGGGTTCCACAAGCGTGATCGTGAATGGCAATGAACACCTTAACCCTTTCGTACGTGTTTCTGTCTCGTTATTATTTTGTTGGTATGCACGTAAATTTTTTTTTTATGTGGCTATGTGCGATATCGAGATCTTTAGCCGATTAATTTCTCGTCGATTATCCACCAGGGCCCTCAACTTCTCCAGTACCTGCTCTGCAACAGCGACGGTGAGTGGGAGGAAGGGGTTGGAATATTTTCCAGAGTTCAGGCCCGTGAAGGCTCCATCTAAAATTACACCCCCGATTAGAGATCAAATGAATTGTAAGCAGGTGTTCTTTTTTGTCTGTCGCTGAACATTGTCCCAAGCGCTTTGCTCTATGCTGCGTGGTTGCAGGCTATAGAACGGCTTTTGATGTAAGAGGACATTTTTTTGTCGTAATTAAATTATTTCTCCAGTTTCATGGAAATGTGGATGAATGCGTTAATCGGGTTAAGGAGATGTATTGGATCACACAGGCTTAATGCCATGTGACTTCTAATGCATTTAGGAGATCACAGATCTCATTGATGAGATTTCACGATAAGACACGCCTGTCATTTCCATAGCGTTCTGAACCTGGCAAGCCAACATTATTGGCGAGTGGTATCAGAACTGTTCCTGGCACCCCCCTCCTCCGTCATCAACCAGCACTGATCAGCATGGTAAAGTACGGTCAAACAAGGACCCCCCCCCCCCATAACTAACACAGAGTGAGGGGGGCTTTCATCCAGATGTGATTTGGCTGTAAGTGATCATGCATTTTCTTGGTTCTTTCGATAAAGTCACGTAGAATGAAAATAATAAAATAATAAACATAAAACATTACACCACACAACGTAGTGGAACATTATTTTTCGTCAAACTATTGGGTTCAACCCACCGTGGCATTATCTAATCGCGCAACGTGGAAATCAATTTGGCACGCGGTAATCTTCTTCTTCTCGAGAGAGAGAAAGAGAGAGAAAAAAATACCACTTTTTTGTACTTTCGTGGAGACATTGAGCCAGTTACACAGGCACCCTCCCTGTGTGTACCTGCTTTGCGTGATACGGATTACCCTCGATCACGAGCGTTTTTTTCTTGATGTCGAGTGTCTCGCGGCTGCGCAATGGATTCTCACGTGGTGTGTCGTTGACCTGTTGTAAGTAACGACGGTAACCCAGTCGGCACTGCGCTAGGCAGCTTCTGCCAATGGTTTCAGGGATTATGTTAAAGGGTCGGCTGCGTAAATTAGTGTCTTCAACTCACAGCCTTGCTCTGAGAAAAGTGAGAAAAATAATAACTACACGAGATTATTATTATTATTTCATGTATAATGAGGTGGGAGCGTTACTAAGTGATGCAGTGCATTCGTCTATTTCGGCTACACAAATTAATTTAATATCACCCCCTCCAGTTCTTGTCTCTTGAGGTGGACTCACCCTTGCCTGCATGGCACGTCAATGCTTTCTGCGCCTGTTTCTACCTCCGTTTCACAAACTTCTCTGTAATTTTTTGGAGTGATTTTGAGTGTTTCTTGAGTTCATCCTCAGGTTTTTTCAGCAGTGGTCTCACTGATTTCAACCTTTTTGGGTTTGACGTGAACGCTTCCAGTTTACCATGGAAGTTCATTTTACCATGGAAGTCCAGTTTACCATGGATGTCCAGTTTACCATGGATGTCCAGTTTACCATAGGAGTCCAGTCTACCATGGAAGTCCAGTTTACCATGGAAACAAGGCTTCGGTGGTACGGCGAAGTGAAGAGTCATCAGTGGCCAAGACTGCCTTGCGTATTGAGCCAGAGGGCCGCCGTCCACGCGGGCGTCCGAAGAAGCGATGGATGGACCGAATAAATGAAGACATGAAGACGGTCAACGCATCCCCTGAAGATGCCCTGGACCGAGCCAAATGGAGAAGACAATGCCGAAAAGCGGACCCTGCGCCACAGCGGGAACAACGCTAGGAAGAAGAAGAAGTCCAGTTTACCATGGAAGTCACGCAGATTTTACCGAAAGAACCAATAATATGAATCCCTGCAGTCACGAAAGCTTTAAAGTCAAAATTCAAGAGAATGCTTTCAGAGCTGTGGTCAGTGTGCCACCCTGTGGCCGTGTTTGGCATCAACACCCATCTTACCACTGAAAACAACGCACGTCGGCTGTTCGCCACCAACATTTTTCATAATGACGGTCTGTTGGGTTAGATAGCGTAAGTATGAATGTGTCGTAACCCTCCACCACCCGACACAGCAAGTCAGGGATGTCACGTGAACAAAATGTGCCATCACTATATCTCCACGTCTTCTTGGTTCTTTCGGTAAAGTCACGTAGAAGGGAAATAATAAAATAATGAAAATAAAACATAATAAAAATAATTATTGTATTATTTCCCTTCGACGTGACTTTACCGAAAGAACGAAGAAGATGAATCACTGCAGTCACGAAAGCTTTAAATCGAAATGTTACATCTCCACGGTGGTGGTTCTCTCGGCGTTTGTCCCCACCGTCGACTGCCATTCCACAAAACGTCCCGTCTATGAGCCATCATTCCCTCAAGCCATTATTCTGTTGTCCTAACCCATCCCACGTATTTTCATTGCCGATGCATTGTCTCTAATTGGTGTTTTTGTGCATGATTCCTCTTTATAAGCATGCAGTAACTCCACGAGGGTAGCTCATCTCTCTCTGTGCCATGCCCTTTCTCATAGACGTTGCCGAGTTTGTCCTTCCATTTAGCTCTGTCCATGATATTCACTCAATAACCTTCCATTAAATAATCCTACCAGGTGCATCCAATCGTTCAAATCGCTTGTGCAGTGACAGGGAATGAGTCACTGTAGCGCGTGGCGCTGGGAGATTGGTAGACAATAGAATTCGGGGTAGCAGCCCGTTCTACCAGTTGCACCTGTGGACGAGGCAAGGAGCCTTCTGGGGGATCCAGAGGGGCGGGGCCGAGGGCGGAGCCTGGCCACGCTGGGCAGGATGAAAGGCGAGCTCCGACTCACAGTCGGGGCTGCTGCCATCTGCAGTGGAACTCGCCGTGCTGCCGTCATTGTGGTCCTTCGCCCTCTTCAAGCTGTGGGTCTGGAAGTATGTTGGCTGTCCCGACCCGGTATATAGTTATTCTCCTAAGGCTGTGAAGGCCGGAATAAAAGAGAGTGTCTGTGAATTAGCACACTACACTTGTATAACCCGAGTCCGTCTTCCCCGGCTATATTGTACGTAATATTTTCCCAGTCAAAACATAATATTCGTTCTCTTGTTTTCTCATTACATGTCCCAAATCTATTTCTTTTTCTTTCTCGAATTATTAATGTTGTCTTCTAATTTCCTGCTATCCGTATTTCAGTAATTGATCTTGTCCATTATTTTTTTGTATTTAAAATGTTACATCCTTAAAGGAAGCTCGTTTTACAAACCATTATTTAATTGCTTCTTTCATATCACAACTGTACGTAACGCATGTATGCATACCCATGTCACTATTATCAACATATTTGCTCTATCCACTGCTAAGTGATGGACTCTCCACGCTGTAGCCATTCCTCACAGCCTTGCAATGTGATATTCCGCCTCTTATATCCCACGTGCGTGTAAACGAATACACCGTCTGTTCTTCGTTTGCAATCATCTCTCCTCGTCAACCGCGTTTATAATATTGAGAAATAACTGAATCAAATTGTCACTGTTCAACAGCCATTGCAGCAGTTCACAGGTGGTGAATTGTGTTCCTGCACGTTCTGGACTGCAGATTGTTCGTCTTTGTAACTCTGCGTTAGGAGCTGACATGACATGCCCCGTTTTCACTGCTATGTCTCCACAATAACTGTCGGTGGTTGTCAGATACAATGGAGACCCAACTGCTGCAGACGGCCTTATTGTATCATGCAAAATGCTAAAGTTGCGGGTCGGGTATAACTTCAATTGTAGCAAACAAAAATATTCAGAAACAAATATATATTGTGTAAGCGTGCGTCGCGTGTTTCCAGGGATCATTTTATTGTCGTGAGATGCAAAACAAATATTTCAATTTAAATATGACAAGGGAAGTCGTGAAATATTCTGTTTACATTCAATTGACCATGTCTGAGTGAACACGGCATACAACAAAAAAAAGTTAACACTTTCGTCGATAACATTAAAGGATACATGCTGATAAATAATGGGCGACGTTTCAGGCAATGGCCCTTCTGTATTGTTCCGAAGGGCCATTTTGTCAAACAGTCGCCGATTGTGTATATATGTTATTATTTTAGGGCCGGAGTGTTTATTAGCGAATGTGAGTTTCGTTGCTCATTGTGCGCTTTGCACCACCACCAGAGCATCGGCAGCATCGCCTGATAATGTCTTTTTGAATAGTGTAATAGATTGTTAACAAAAAAAACCTATATCTTAATTACTCTGATTGTAAATGTTGTTGCTTAGGTCTCCAACAAACGAATCGCTGTGCTGTACTAGTAACGAATTGACACGTTCTGTTTACGTGACCTTACCAATTGGCTGTCGGGTGGTGAAGGGTTTAACGACACATTTATTTACGCGATCTAACCCCCAAAAAACTGTGGCTGATATTGGTCACGAAGGCATACTACGTGTGAAACTGATCTTAAACGCTGTCTTTCGTATGTGTTAATCACTTAAACAGCGTCCAGTATGTCATCGAAGGAATCGTGCGCTGATTATAACATATCAGTTGTGTTTATTTATTGCAGATACAAATAGTGTAAGGCTTCCACGTTCACGGAAGTTCTTGCTCTGTGTTGCGTTGAGTTTGTGAATGTCTCTTACTTTCACCATTGCCATCCAAAGGTGGCGCTGCAGCATTGCAACAAATGAAAATCGATGTTTGAAAACTTTTTTTTTATTACCGTATTCTTCAGATCGCAAGAGGCTCTGCAAAGTAATGCGCACACCAATGCCAACACATCGACAGTGCCACAATACAAATCTGATCACCCGCAAACGACTGGATGATAAGACGCACCCCCACATTTCCCTTTCAATCGGTGCATTCAAGGAAGAGAAAACAATACTTGTCCCTTGTATACTGGAGAATACGATTTTGAAAGTTGGGTCGTGTTCTTACGGATCATTTGGAATTGGCTAGACCTACATCGGAACAAAGTACTCGCCTTAACTTTTCTTGTGAATTGGTTGTTGTCGTCTTGCTCCGTGCTGGATCTCCTCTCTGTTTCGAAGAACAAATGTGACCTAAGGTCTTCGCTCATTTACCAGCTTCACATTCCCTATTGCCGTACAAATACTGGAGGAAGGGCCTCTGCTATTGATGCCCCCAGGGTCTGGAATGCTATCGCCAATAAACTGCAACTTGGATCACTACCTGGTGAGATATTCACTCAAAACTGCTCAAGAGAAGTTGTACACCCCTAGCTTCCACTGCTATTCAGTGGCCTGAAATCAAATGTTTCGCTCCGGATGCCTGCTGCAAAATATGATCTTGTGTTTTGATTCTAGTGTGCTGATCTTTAAAGGTGCATTGAAAAATGTTGATACTCCTGCTGTTATGGAGTGACTCATGTAGCCCACTATGGCTGCAAATTTTGGTAATACATGTTATGTATATCGTTTATTTTAAAATTTCAATCGCAGTTCCTATGATCACTGTTACATTGCTTTTATAGCTTTATTTTGGTGATTTCGAAAACTTTTGGTTTAGCCATATTTTTTTTTTGTAGTACAGAGTTAGACTAACTTTAATCTAAATTGTCTTATAGTTGTTGTTGTTTGACTTGCATCCCACTGGGATTTTTGTACACAGCATTGATATACGGTGCTTTTTGTGGAAGACTTTGCTGTTTTTTCCTGGATTTTTCTGTTTGTGCGTAGTAACTTTAAGATGTTTCTTGCTCATGTGTGTGTGTTTTGTTTGTTGCGGTTGCACCCCATTCAAGAGCCGAATGGCTCACAGGGCTATACAAAAAAAAATGAAATGAAAACTCGCTAAACGAGAGAAGACTTCATCAAGCACGGTTACTTTTGGTGAGATCGCGTAAAATAGAAATGTGTCGTGACCCCACCACCACCCGACACAGCCGAATTGGTAAGGTTAAACATAGACCTTTTTGACAGAATAAAGGTATGAAAAATAAGAATAGGTTTTACCCTTTCTGGCAATAAAACAGGTGTTAAGATGCTCAAACACCAAATTGATTCCTTTTGCAATGAATCGAGTCTGCATTAACCACGCGTACTTGTGGTGAACACGCAAACAAACACGCGTGATCATAAACCCTCTGCTAGACCACCCAGATTGTATGGCTTACCAAAAATCCATAAAGAAGGGACACCACTTCGTTTTATTGTCTCCACCATTGACTCGCCCACCTACAAACTGGCTCGATTTCTGTCTGAGATCTTACAACCATTCACTGGTAAGACCACCTCGGCTGTACTCCACTCGGCTCACTTGGTATCGTTGATTTTAAGGTCATCTCACTATCTCCAGGTGATGTGCTCGTTAGTTTCGATGTAGTATCGTTGTTTACCAAAGTTCCTGTGCCTGCAATCATTGAAGATTTGGTCCAACGACTGAATGCTGATGCACTGGCCCTGGTTAGACACTGCCTCGCCAACACTTACTTCACCTGGAATGGAACATTCTACAAACAAGTTGAAAGTACCCCAATGGTTTTGCCTATTCTGCAGTTGTAGCCAATATTTTTATGGAAAATTTTGAGACAGATGCCATCCAGGCAATCCACTCTACGTCTGTCCTTGTGGAAGAGGTACGTAGATGACACGTTCGTCATCTGGCCACATGGCCTACTAGCTCTGAACCAATTCCTCAACCACATCAATTCCATACACCCAGCCATCAAATTCACCATGGAGGTGGAAAAGGATGGCAAGTTACCATTCTTGGATGTTTTAATCGTAAAGCGATCAGATGGCTCTATGGGACACTATCTGCAAGAAAGCCACCCATACAGATGCCAAACTAAAACCCGACTCCCACCACCATCCATTCCAGAAGAATTCCCTCCTCAAAACTCGACACCACAGAGCTAGATCTATTTCCGACCACCACCTAGCCAGTGAACTGGAACACGGTACACCAAGCCCTCAAGACAAAAATATATTCAGACTGCACAATCCGTAAAGCTATCACCCCAACCGTTGGGAAAGAACCATCTGAGGACCCAATCAAAACCATCACCTTGCAATCCATAGCAGGGGTCACAATTTTTTGGCTAAGTCATGAGCAAACACAAGATGCAGGTTTGATTTAACACGTACCTAAAATTCATGATCTGATCCCATCTGTGAACGATGTGATCCCCAACATGCGATATCCCGGCGTCACAAACTTAGTAATCATTGGAAAGATGTTATTAACCACGCAATAAAGACTTAATTACACTTTTTTGGACCATCTTATCTGACAGGCACTATTTTACTTTACCGAGTGTTAACATCCCCAGTTTTTAACAGTAATATCTTCATTGTTCAGCCAGCATTGGTATAAACATGGGCATTTTCGTTCTTTTCTATCATGTGTATCAGGCCTCCCCCTCCCCCCTCTCTGTCCAATGCGTTGGCGTGTGCAGCAGTTTGTCGCTTGCGCACAATCGCTTCCGCGCCGTCTCCCACCCTTTTGGCCCCGCCCCCCTCCCTCCCTCCCGACACGTTCCATTCATTGGCTACCACATTCTGATGAGCTCCCCCCCCCCTCTCCTCGCTTTTAAGGGATTACATCTTGAATCATTGCCTCACATGATGCAGCTAATCTGGCTGTGACGGTCCCACCTGATGACGGAGACTTGTGTTGCCTCCGTAACGTCGTGATCTTTATTTTATTTTTTATTAATTTTGATTTTTTTACCTACGTGACTTTACCGAAAAAACCTAAGAATATGAATACAAACTAAGCTGTGTCTGAGGCAGCAGTTCCATTGGGGAAAATACACGTGTTCGTGAACACAAGGCAGATCTGAAACACCGTAAGACCAATTCCTCAGCTGTGGCTGATCATTGTTTTAATGCGGTGGGCTCACACTAAATTGA
Source organism: Lampetra fluviatilis (assembly GCF_964198595.1). Classification (NCBI taxonomy): domain Eukaryota; kingdom Metazoa; phylum Chordata; class Hyperoartia; order Petromyzontiformes; family Petromyzontidae; genus Lampetra; species Lampetra fluviatilis. Next base: position 1,023,214 of record NC_136314.1, read on the forward strand.
TTTCTCCAGGACGAAGGTACTCTGCAAACCCACTGGCTATCAACAAAGATTTGTTCGTGACGCCATCCAGATATATAGACAGACACAATTTCAACCGAGAAGATGGGTACAAACTGAGCAATCATTGGAAGAACGTTATTAACCAATTTAAGTCATACCTGGCTGTGATGTTTCCATCCTACCTTCCGATGTTAGCAGTTATTTTCGACTCTGATTTTACATTAACAGGTTCGCACTAACAAAGCCGCCGTTTACATTGACATGCTAATCTCTTACATTGACATGCTAATCTCTCTCTTTCACATCACTAGCCCTGCTCACTTCGTTTATGACCCTTGGGCTACACCCATTTCAAACCTTTAAAATAGCCTTCCTCGGCAGCTTTTTCACCTGATGACGATTGCTTGTTGCGATCGAAACGTGATGTTTAATTTTTTGTTCACTTAATTTTCATTATTTAATTGTTCTGTCGACGTGACTTTACCGAATGACCCGAAGAATGTGCTTGATAATTAATAAATGGCATAGTCTTTGAAACTAAAGAAGGCTGCCTCTGGTGGAGGCCAATCCGTTTCAAAGACGATGCATATACTGTATTATTACCATACGATGTTTGTTTGAATGTTCACCACAAGTACGTGTGGTTAATGCCGACTTGATTACTTGCAAAATGTGTCAATTTGGTGTTTGAACATCTTAACACTTGTTTTATTGCCAGCAAGGGTTAAACCTATTATTATTATTTTCATACTTGGTGGTTTGTTATCATGATTACAACCACCAGAGTAATCGTGTAGAAGGTGGTTGTAATCGCCAGCGAAACGTCGTTAACGACGCATTTATATTTACCCGATCTAACTCAATGTTTTTACACATAATATTAGTCGCGAAAGCCTACTACGTGTTAATTCGAGAGAAATACTCTTAGGTTTTTTCGGTAAAGTCACGTAGGTAAAATGAATTAACATATTATTTATTTATTTTCACCTACGTGACTTTACCGAAAAAACCTAAGAGTATGAATCCTTGCAGTCACGAAAGCTTCGAATCTAGAATTCGAGAGACATGTTTGCTCATGGGCTGAATATCTTTGTCAAAGGGACACAACTGGGGGAACACGTGTGTGTGTGTGTGTACCTAAGGGTTAGTTATACAGGGAGGAACAACACTGCCCACCAGGGATTATTTGTCTGTCTGTCGTGCATATCCGGAATTCCGCCCACCCATGCACCTCCACACCGAACACCGAACTACACCGCAATTGGTTGACGATGTCTGGGAGGGTGGGGGGGGAAGTGTAAACATGCCCACTCATCCAACTGCCCCCCCCCCCCTGAACGCCGCGTTCTCCAACCAAGTTCCTACCTGCCCACTCCGAAGGAACGTGTTTTGAAGACGGACTGAGATAAATGTTAACTATCTCGCCATGTATGCAGGAGTTCATGGGTTCGATCCCGACACTGATGTCCTCAATATTAGGAGGTTGCGTGCTTTACCCGTGGTCGTGTGGATTTTTTTCTCCGGGTCCTTCGGTTTCCCTTCCACATTTAGAATCAATATGCGCTTAGAGTATTTGGCTGCAAAACATTTCCACGTGATAAGCCACTTCATCGAGCTATAATTTGTGGTTAGGTCGCTTCCAAAAAAGAGCTATACGGCTCGGTGGGCCCCACGTGGTATAATAAAAAAAAACACAAGTTCATAATTGTAAAGCAAGAAGCATGGCAAGCGTTTGGAAATTTTAATTTAAGAATGAAAATCAAGCTCACGATATACCGAGAGACAAACGTGTCTAAAAAGCTTCAAATCTAGAATGAGTGCTGCCCTCTACACGTGACCATGGAACCGAAGCATGGACGCACGCTGACAGCCACGTCGAGCGGACGCTTGGGATCACACCATGGGACAGGAGGAGGAGCACGTGGATTTCGAGGGCATACGTCAGCTAGGGGGCCATCCATTGAGTAGGTACGCAAACATCTGTCAACTTGACCCCCCCCTCCTTGTACGCACGCGGACTTTTTACACCCCCCCCCCCACCTGCGTACGTACGCCTTACGCACCCCCCCCCCCCCGAATCCTATAGAACGGCCGATATTTAATCCACGCAGAAACGATCAAGGATTAATAATATTAACGTGTTTTAAATTAACAGATAGTCCATCGCTGGACTCTGACTCATTTGAAGGCCAACCTAGACGAATTATTATCGAGGCTTTACCCCCCCCCCGTTTCCTATGCGTACGTACATTGTCAGTAGACCCCCCTATACGCAAGCGTACGCATTGGGTCAACCCCCCCATCCATGCGTACGTACTAAATGGATGGCCCCTGGGGATATCGTATTGGCTCTTTAATGGAGGAGGTTTGGGCAGGTCGCGTCGCTCGGAGAGATGACTGGTGGTGAAAGACGAACAACGGAGCTATGAAATCAGATCGAATCGAGCATCGCAAGATGGTGAGAGACGGCGATGACTCGGTGAGACCTCCAACCAGCGGTGGATAGACGATCATGGCTGAGTTTGATCATGCGAAACCAAAAAGCCTTCATAAATCATCTTAACCTTTCTATACGCAAGCATCCTCTTTATTAAATTTGACTCGATCCCCAAAATGGTCTTTATAATCATGCCCCGTTGTTCCACTTGCTGGATACTTTGAGGGCAATGACTGCTTCCTTATCTGTAATGATCCAGATGGTGGCAGCATGCACATGTAAGCCATCCCCCACCACTCTCCACTCCCATCGTCTCGACCGTCTCCACTCGCATCTTCCCTCCTCTCCTATCCTATCTCCACTGCTATCCTCTCTCGATTATCTCTCTCCACTCCCATCCTATCTCCACACCCATCTTCTCACCCTCGCATTATCTTGCTCTACTCCAATTCTCTCTCCACTCCCATCATCTATCTCCGCTCCATTCTCTCTCCACTCCCATCCCCTATCCACTCCCATTATCTTTCTCCACTCCCATCCTCTCGCCACGTCCATCTCCCCTCCACTCCCATCCTCTCTCCACTCACATCCTCTCTCCACTCACATCCTCTCTCCACTCCCATCACCTCTGCACTTCCATCGCTGGTAACATTCTGTTTAAAGCACACAAGCCCCTTCACCTTAACCATTTATAGTCTGACGCACAGCACAACTGGGCACTTTGGTTTGCTGAAGAAAAATAAACTATACGGACAAAAATGCTCTGGGAGGCAAGAGACATATAAAGTAACGAGTGATTTTTGTTTTACAGTACTCCCATTAAAACAATTTTTTTTTCTTTTGCCCCAAATAAACAGATAACCAGTTTTATTGGCACTAACTGGTGTGGATGAAATGTCGTCTTGGCAACCTTGTCCCCACATGTTTGTAAAGTGACTTGAACCGATATAACTCTGTGGCGTTTGAACGACAAAGAATGTATGATGAACTATCCAATACATACACATTTCCACGCTAGTGACTGACTGATGTGAATTCTAATTACGTTCTACGAGAGCTGGACTGATGGCATTTTGCTCAAGCATAGTCGAGTCTTTGTTTATAATCGGGGGTCTGAATTTCCACACTAAGTATTTTCTGGGAACAATTGTTCGACGTAAGACACCGTCACTAGAGTACAAGGCACACCTAACCATACCAATCATTGACGATTGTAACCCTATTATCATATAATCCCACGAAGAGCTTTTCACTTTTTCATATTCTCAGGTTTTTTCGGTAAAATGTATGGCGACAAAATAAGGCGAAAATGGATGCGTGTCGTTGGGCCAACAATCTATTCCCCGAACAGCGTTCAGGACCGTTTCGGATGCTTGAAATGAATCATTGCACATAACCAGAGCAATCTGAAAATCAACATTTAAAAAAGCAACATTGGTCAGGTTCAGCCCTAACATTACATCCACGTTGCTTCAGGTCTCGTGTTAAACGCTTGCAATATGTATACGACCCCGGTAATTGGTGAACCAATTAACTGGCCTCCTGCGGAGTGTGACGCTGCAGAGGAGAGAAAGCGAGTGAAAAACCCATCTTCACCGGCAATTATTGGTAAAATATTATTAACAATGAGATCCACTTGCGTTTGTCACTTAATGGTCCCGTTGACATCACCAAAGGCAATCCTTTCGTCGAATTTTGCTGTGCGAAGAGCTTCATGAGCCGACCAAGCGGCGTTAATCCATTTCGGCTTAATAACCATTCATCAGTCAGCACTCTTAATTGGCCAATCATCATGATCGTCATTATTGTTAATCGTGGAGTATCCGTTACAGTGGCCCTTACGAGTTATTGCTTCCTGCCGACCACAGTTCGTCGATTAATCAAGCAAGAGATGTTAAATAAATCACGGTTTATAAGATGCTCCCGAACAATAAAACGCACCCAGCGAACGTGCGATCAGGGGTGTCAATTGTTAAGTGAAATGCATTCTGGACACACAACTACGGGATTATACGACACGACCCGCGAACGTTTGCTCTAAGACAGAGGGGCAGAGGGCGTTATAATGACGCGAACACGGCAATACACTTTTTTTTTCATTACTTACAATATAGAGCCATCTTTGCCATTCTACTGCTGGATGAATGTTTCCCCACGCCGTGTCGTTCAGAGGGTTGGTGGAAGGGGGACCCAAGACCGATGCTGATCTTATCTGCCGCTCATATTAGCCTTGGTGGGGAAGTCAAACTCATGTGGCCGGGTCCATAACGAAGCGCACCAATCTCCTCTTTCCATAAGCACCATTGCTTATGGAAGGTATGTTGATGATATGTGGTCACCAAACATGTTTGTAGCGACAATTGCCTGTAATAAATACGATTATGGGGTTCATATTTTAGCAAATAAGTTTGAATGCAAAATATGAGTTTGATTAACATAAACTTTTTATTTTATTTTACCAGGTAAGGCCCACTGAGCTATGTAGCTCTTTTTTAGAAGCGACTTGGCAACAAATGATAGCCCAACGAAGTGGCTTATCAAGTGGAAATTTACAGCAGCCAAAATAGTCGAAACGCGTGATGTTGCTTCGAAATGTGGAGGGAAAAACCGGAGGACCCGGAGAAAAATCCACGTGACCATGGGGAGAGAGAACAAAAAAAACGCAAACTCCAAATATACAGCAGGCGTCAAACCCACGACCTCATGTATATCTGGCGGTGCCACAGTTATGAGCACAGTGCAATACGAGCCCGGTGACATGAGTTCGATTCCCGGCCACCGCTAACATCAGTGGCGAGTGATATTATCTCAATGCTGCACTCCCCCCCCCCACCAATCACCCTCCTGACTCCTCCACTTTACCAAACCGGCATTGACCAGCGGGGCGAAGTATGGCGAAACAACCCCCATAACCAAGATAACATGGGGAGGTCTTCAGCGTGCAATGGAATGTTGAATCACTGTAAAATATTATAATTCATAAACACATCATTATTATTGAAAAACACACATTTGCATTGTTCTAGATCATTATCTAAGCAGTCTACACTATGAAAATTGTTTTCAAAACTATGCCTGCTAAGTCGTACATAATATATTAAACATTTAAAAAATTCATAACTTCTTCATAGGCGTTTGGCTGCTCAAAAGTTGTACGAGTATATAAGTTATGCAAATGTAAGCATCTTCATCTCGGAGTGAAATCTCCACCAGATTTTAAATGAGCCGATGATGAAATAACCCCGCGGGTTCGTGGCCGCGCGCGTGACCAAGGAGGCTTGCCAGGTGTTGCAGGTTGGGGAGCTGTGGCCAGGAGATGGCAGTTGGTTGGTGTCACTCCGTCGTATTCGGGGTGGGGTTTCTCTGGGGTCTCGACTTTTCCTCCCGGCCGGAAGCCAAAAAAAATCCCTCAATCAAGGTAGAGTGTGGAGGCTCAGGAAGGGCTTTCTTGAGCAATTTCTGTCTTATGATTGTAATACGCTCCGTAAAAAGTAAGACGCGCCACCAAAACCTGTGCCCGGCATAAAAAAAGTGATATTAGTTTGGTTACAAAAGGCAAAGATGCCCCGTATAGCCTGTAACAAACTGTTTGGGCAAGTGCTGTTAGCGAGCATTTATGAAGGCCGCCACGGCACACGAGGGGGTGGGTGGCCAGCACCACGCCCCGCCGCCTTTGTCTCCCCAGTGACGATGTTTACACACCGCACCAGATACGTATTGGAGGCTGAGTCGACCTAGGGGAGGCCCAGGACCGGTTCATATAATCGTCACTGGTGTTGGCCGTGAACGGGAATCGAACCCGGCTCACCGGATTCGCCACACTACCACTCCCCACACACACTAATGTCCACTGGATCGGAAAACGCACACCAACGTTGTCTTTAAACACAGGCAAGGCTGTTCACGTGCGTCTTATGATCATAATATTCTCTCACACGTGCTGTCTCCCAAAGGGGGGCTTGTGAGCACGCTCAACTCCAAACGGTTCGTGTTGTTCAATTAACTTTCCTCTTGTATGTAATTGTACATGATTGTGATCGATATTACATTACACCGAAACGGATTTGCGTAGGTTGTTGCACACAGACACACAGATGCCAGGTCTCGCTTGATGAAAGAGCAACTCGAATCGTAAATAACACCGGCCCACAAAGCAAATATGCATAATGTACAGTGTACATAATAGACGACGTTTCGGGCAATCGCCCTTCTCTGCTATTAAGCAGAGAGATGGAACTGGTGATGATCGTGTTAGCAGCTGAGCACGTTGACTCTATGTCCGCGTGTGTGCGCGCGCGTGAAACACGCGTGATTTTCAAAGAGGCTGGGGAGTCCAAAATGTGTTGTCACTTGGTAAACAAAGCAAGCAGTGCAGCAACGATTGTCCTTTAGTCACTTGCGGTTGCACTCATACGTGTAGAGCAAGCACCATTGCATCATTGCGCTTTCAATGCAGAGCGGTCAGCTGTAATGCAAGGCTAAATACATCGATATTTGAATGAATGAATAAATGTTGTTTATGTTGTTGTTGTTGTTGGTGGGGGGCGTGTGCCGTGCACGAGCGCCGAACGGGGGAGGGTCGCGACAGGACAGCAGGGCACGAGAGACGGGACTTTGCGTGGGCCAAACGCCACCACCACGACACGCCGGACCCGACCGCCTTTGTCTCCCCAGTGTGTGTTTTTGAACTCACACACAACACACGCACGTGGCACCAGACGAAGACACGGTACAGTGTCTGGATGAGTTACCAACACGCCCACTTGGCGTTTTTTGGGGCTGAAGTGAGACAGATTAACTTGCCTCTGAGAGGGCAAGATAGATATTTGTCTCTCTCTTTCCCCTCCCCGCTTTCCTTATTTTTATTGTCTCCCCCCCCCCCCCATTCTTTCTTGGAGCGGTTGCAATTCAAGTGGAACTCTGCGCGGAAGGGGAGAGAGGCTTGGCTGGCCTCGTATCAGTAATGCTGTGCCCCCCCCCCCCCCTGTTCTGTCGCTCAAGACTGCGTGGCTGTGTGCTGTGCGTGTGCTGCGCGAAGGGAGAGTGCGTGTGAGTTGAACGTTGCCCTGCTTTGGCTCTCTTTCTGAACGCGAGTTTCTCGGCCGGACCCCCTGCCCCAAGCGAGCTAAACAGAACGCGCGGTGGGTTCGTTATCGCCGCGTCTTCCCGAGCGCATGCCTGCAACCGCGACTCCACTGCATCGATCGACTACGAGGTCAGGTTGAGAAAAGCAGCTCGCGTCTGTGTGTGAGTGTCCGTATTTGTGTGTGTGTAGGGGAGTGGTAGTGTAGTGGTTAGCGCGCTGCACTACGAACCTAGCGACCCGGGTTCGATTCCCGCTCACGGCAAACACCAGTGACGATTATCTGAACCGGTCCTGGGCCTCCCCTAGGTCGACTCAGCCTCAAATGAGTACCTGGTGCGGTGTGTAAACATCGCCGCTAGGGAGACAAAGGCGGTCGGGCGTGGTGCTGGCCACCCACCCCCTTGTGTACCGTTCCGGCGTTCTTAGGTGCTCGCTAACAGCACTTGCCCCTACAGTCTGTTAAGGCTATAGGGGGATCTTTTTCTTTATCTTTGTGTGTGATGGTCACACGCGATACTCCACGCACGCACGCGCGCGCACGTGTGTGTGTGTGAATGCCACTTGTATCGGATGGGTTATGCTGTACACCACGCGTGTGCAACTCACGTTGCGTAAAGTTTGCGCGGAGACGGACAACGCCTCGCGACCCATGCTGACGAGGGCTACCGCTTTGCGTTATATATTATGCCCCGCTTTTCACGAGTGCACGCAGTATGCGCGCGCGAGCGTGTACACACCCAGTCGCACGTGTAGCCTCTGGAACCCATGACGACGCCTCGCACTGCACGTGGGTTCACGCGGGCGTCTGTGCATGCGCGTGAACGACATTACCTTTGTGCGAGCCCTCGATACGAGTGCATCGTGTTGGGTGTGTGCAGTACGCGATCCGGTAACCCGCGCGTGTTCTTGTGCGTTGCCGCATGTCACGCGTGTTTATAAAGTAAAACCTAAACAACAAAAACGCGTATGCACGCGTGTGTATACGCACGAACGCACGTATCTTATGTGTACAATCACTCCTTGGCTATTGTGTAAACGCGTGGGTTGGACGGATACGTAAGGCACCTGCGTTTATGGACACGACTACGTCTACACGTTTCACACGTGAACACGACTATCACCTGTACGGGTTCGTAAAGTTTGTTCGTGGGGAGCGGTGGTGCAGCGGTGAGCGCGCTGCGCTACGAAACCCGGCGGCCCGAGTTTCCAATCCCGCTTACGGCCAACACAAAGCGACGCAATTATCTGAATCGGTCATGGGCCTCCTCTAGGTCGAGTCAGCCTCAAATGAGTATCTTGATGCGGTGTGTAAACATCGCCACTGAGCGTGGTGCTGGCCACCCACACCACCTCGTGTGCCGTGCCGGCCTTCGTGGATGCGCTCGCGAGGGGCACTTGTCCAGACAAAGTTTGTTGATTTGTTGCAATTCGCGTTATTTCCCTTGGTCTCGTCTTACGAAATTACGCATCGTCTCCTCGTCACCGGTCGTCCACAGGTTCCTGCGCTGAAACGAAATACTGTGAATATCCAAGGCGTTATTAATACTTGTTTAAAGGACGCCGATGTAGATGTTGTTGCTGTTGTATTGCTGAGCACAATCACCGCCCCCCCACACACAAAAGGCCAAGCAGTCAGTACTTGTTAAAGTGTCGATAGAGCCGAGGTGATAAGAATGTTGGGAAAGTAGATGATGGGAGAGAGAGAGAGTTCCAAAAGTGGAGCCGAGCGAGGGATATATGCAGAAAGAGGAGTGTCGTGACCTGCAGTGCCGTGAGTGGGTAGGTGAGTGGGTTGACCTGCAGTGTGGTGAGTGGGTAGGTGTGTTTACCTGCAGAGTGGTGAGTGGGTAGGTGAGTGGGTTGACCTGCAGTGTGGTGAGTGGGTAGGTGAGTGGGTTGACCTGCAGTGTGGTGAGTGGGTAGGTGTGTGAGTTGACCTGCAGTGTGGTGAGTGGGTAGGTGTGTTTACCTGCAGTGTAATGAGTGGTTAGGTGAGTGAGTTGACCTGCAGTGTGGTGAGTGGGTAGGTGAGTGAGTTTACCTGCAGAGTGGTGGGTGGGTAGGTGAGTGGGTTGACCTGCAGTGTGGTGAGTGGTTAGGTGAGTGAGTTGACCTGCAGTGTGGTGAGTGGGTAGGTGAGTGAGTTTACCTGCAGAGTGGTGAGTGGGTAGGTGAGTGGGTTGACCTGCAGTGTGGTGAGTGGGTAGGTGAGTGGGTTGACCTGCAGTGTGGTGAGTGGGTAGGTGTGTGAGTTGACCTGCAGTGTGGTGAGTGGGTAGGTGAGTGGGTTGACCTGCAGTGTGGTGAGTGGGTAGGTGTGTGAGTTGACCTACAGTGTGGTGAGTGGGTAGGTGAGTGGGTTGACCTGCAGAGTGGTGAGTGGGTAGGTGAGTGAGTTGACCTGCAGTGTGGTGGCTTAAACCCAGTGTTGGATGAGATGAAACGGTCATTCTAAATTAAACACTAATTTCTTTAGAACTGCTTTTTGTGTTTAGTGTGTTCTTCTCCTGCCCCTCCGGTTGGCTACGTACAGTACAAGATAAGTTCAACATGCATATAGACCGAGTCTTCAGAAAGGGGGGATGAATCAATGGGTGAGGTTCACGGGAAAATAATCGTATAGTAGTAGCGATATAAGAGTTATAAGGAGGCAACCGACCGCCTGTGAGCGAGTGGTTGAAGTGAATAAACGAGTTGGTGAGCAGACATTTGAAAACTGCGTGTCAAAATCAGGATCTTTATTTATCCTGGAGAAATCCGATGAGCTATGAAGCTCTTTTTCAAAAATGTCCAGTCGGGGCAGGTCAGAAAGTTACTGCCATCAAAAAGAATGTCATACGCACAAGATTGCCACCCATTCGTGCAATCTGGGCAAGTTTTATTTTCCTTCTTACTATAATAGTTAAGCGCTGTACCTGTTAGCACTGCCCTTTCAAATGCCGATTGCATACGTTAAGGGAAGTTATCTTACCAAATAAATGCAGTGCACGGAGTACTGCAATGTGTTTTGTTTGTAAGTTCTGAATATCCACGTTGCGTATTGCAAATGGGTGTGAATTATTTATATCGCATCATAAACCAAACGCGCAATAATCATGCCAGTTAAATGACCGTTCTGCTTTGGACATCTTCATCAGTCTATCCACTGCTTGACAAAGGCCTCTCTCAAGCCATCGTCATTTCTTTACTGCTGTCAAATACAGAAATAAAACATGTGATCACGTGTGTTGCAGAATAACTTGACATTTTTATTTCGTTGTTTAAAAGCTAAATTCTGGTTCTGCGGCAACGGTCTTTGGTGTGTCCCACTGTTAAATCACCGACATTAAGAAGATGATACATTGATAATGATTATCTTGTTTAGCGAGCAAAAGCTAAACACTTTTAATGTGCACATGATGTAAATGTAACATCGGTAAAATAAGCTCGAGTATAAAACAAAACAAAAAATCCCGAAGCTTTTTTGTATCCAGCTTAAAAAATAAAAATAACACGAGTCAAAAAAATAATATATAAGAAACACACGCTGCTGTTTTTTTTTTATAGGGAAATGAACTTTCAAAATAAAATTGAATTCTCTCTGAATAACCTTGCGAGAGGACTAGTCCTTGAAGTAGTTGCAGGTAAATACAGACACAACGTGTCTGAGGTGTTCGCAGAAGAAATAAATTACTTTGCTGTCAGCCTACCATTTGCTCACACTTCACTTTCCATTGTTTTGTACTCCAAAATAGGCTTTGGCTGTTAGCCGATGAAAATACGCTGTCACTATTTTCTGTCCATATATTTTCTCTCGCTCCTCTCTCTCTCCTTTTTTCCCTCCTCCTCGCTTTGAAGGGTTGTCTCATCACTCGTGTGTATCGTGTTTTTTTGTGAATGTGATTTTCTTTTCTTCACGACCATTGTTTGGATGTGGGACTTTTTGTCACAATTTAAAAGCAAATTCACAAAGGGAACAGCAAAAGTGTGTTATTTTGATTGAAGTCTGATTTCATCACCAGGGAGACAGAGAGATATGCACGGCGCACGTTTACATAAAAGGTGTGCATATGTATACATATGTGAAGATTTCTGCACGAAACTGTTATGCATAGCGCTGCTAGGTATTACGTACAATGCTGGGTTTTTGTTTTTGTGCTGATAGAGTTGCACACATGCCACAGACACACAGACAAAGATCCCCCAGATAGCCCACGCAGACCGTTGGTGCAAAGTGCTGTTAGCGAGCAGCACCTACGAATTCTAGATTTGAAGCTTTTGTGGCTGCAAGGATTCATACTCTTAGGTTTTTTCGATAAAGCCACGTAGGGAAAAAAAAAATAAAAACATAAAAATAAAATAAAAATAACAGAAATAATAATATAAATAAAATTATAAATCACATTATTTTTTGTGATTTATTATTTTATTTCGATTATTATTTCTATTATAAAGTTTGATTTATTTATTTTTTACCTACTTGACTTTACCGAAAAACCCTAAGAGTAGCACCTACGAAGGCCGGCGCGGCAGACGACGGGGGGAGGGTATAAGCCATCCACCGCACCTGGCCAAGTGCCAGGTGATCGTCTAACGTTGACTCGAGCGGCTCAGCTACATCACCACTGACGTTGGCCGTGACCGGGAATGGAACTCGGCGCTCCCCTCAAGAGCATCCACGGAGCGCAGTCGTTTTGGGCCAGTTTATTGCACATTGCGAAATGCACGATTTTTGCCAATGCCACGCAACGATTCGCAACAATACGCAGGCCAGACGCCAAATGCGAATGTAAGGTGTAAAACTGGGTGGTAGTTATACGAATCTTTCAGGCGTTCGTGATTGATATAAACCACGTTTCAAGAATTTCACTACCGTCATGTACCCTGAAGGCATTCTTTACATTTTACAAATATCTAACGATTAAACAAACGTAAATGTGTGCAGACAAATTATCTATAATTTTGGTTTTACAACCGTTGTAATGCCGTACAGGACATGTAACGCTCGTAATGGTAATATGTTATTTTTGTTTTTCGGGTATAAACTGAAAAATGTAATGATTGAAACTAAATTATTGTTGATAGATACAGTTATGAACACTCTGTTTGAATCGAGTATGGTGAGAACACATATATTGCCGAAATGCGATATATTGCTTTGATGCAATGGACAAGCACATTAACCCTGCAACGATGTGACACACCATGCAAATTATTTGGTCACGCTGCATACGTTGGCAGTGTTGCACAAGCACAATCAACAACAAATTATAACAATAATCAATAACGCCTTAATCAGGGGGGAAATTTAATATATAATAAACGGACAACGTTGGGTAATAGCACAAACACAGAAGGCCGAGAGAGACGGAGTGGATAATAGGAGATGGAGACTGCATCAGAGGTGCGAGGAAGGACAATGAACTAAAATGTTTTCTGAAAAAATGTAATGAATAAGAGTCATTTCCCAAACCGTCAACTATTATATGTTTCCCTTTAAGGCGACAGTGTTTTATTGACGGATGTATTGAATATTTTAAAACGATACGCCGATGCTTGCGGAATCTGTCTGTGGTTAAGTCGGCGATAGATTTGGTCACAAGTGATATCCGCTGGCTTTTTTTTTGGCATTTCACCTTCCTGAGCCGCGCGCGATTCCCGAATTCGCATGAATACAGCCTGGATGCGCCGACCTGTCTGACAGGTCACCGCCGTTTGTTGCTTCAACTCCCCTTGGCCTGTAGCAAAATATCCCTCGGGTGAATCTCTCATCTTCATAGGCACTCAAATTCAGAAATTCCAGGTTCTTCCGCTGTAAATTGTCAAATTACGTGTTCACCAACAGTGAGTTTTGTATTTAAATATTTCATTTGTTTTGTTACGATTTATGATCTTTTTGGGGGTTGTTTTAGTTCAGTTACACTTTGTAATAGTTTAATGTGTCCTCATGCTGACAAAAGTGATGTCACAACCCAATGTTGTGACCTCATTCAAGTGACATCACTTCCTGTGGCGCCATCTTTGCTAATAATCTGAAATGTCATATTTAATCCATATTTTGGGACTTTTTGGATTACTCCAAAAGTCAGGAACACATACCTGTCAACCCATTATCAGCACCTACCTTATTACAAACCAATTCAGACCTTACTGGTCACTTCGTGTCCTCATAAATCTCAACGTTCACCCCCCAAAGTCAAATCACAATTAGAAAAAAATGGTTGCCAGTATTGAAACGGCTGTATGCCGTATGGACCTGAAGACTCAATTTCCCTGTACAATAACACGAGTAAACCGTGTGGATTGACAGGTATGAGAACAACGTATCGAGTGTGTGCACAATTCCACGCTTTGTACCCATCACCATGTTTTTAATAAAATATAAACTAGCACCTGCGTGCGGTGCTTCGCTCTTAGGTCGACTCAGCCTCAAATGAGTACAGTACACGGTACAACTCCATAACGATGGCCACTTGAGAAAAAAAAGGTGGCCGGGCGTGTTACTGGCCACCCACCCACTCGTGTGCCGTTCCGGCCTTCATAGGTGATACTCGCTCACAGCACTTGCCCCAGCAGTCTGAAAGTCTAGATGGGGGATCTTTGTGTTGTGATTGTGCATAGGCTGAATTAGCCTCAAATGAGTACCTGATGTGATGTGTAACCATTGCCACGAAGGAAGCAAAGGCAGCCAGGCGTGGTGCAGCCTTCGTAGGTGCTACTCGCTAACAGCACTTGGTCCAAAAAACTATTTTAAGGCTCTCCGGGGGGGGCAGGGGTGGGGGGGGGATCTTCGTCTTCTTTGAAATTCACCCATCGGAGAGGGTCCACGCGACCACAGAAGAACGAACGGCAGTGCAGCCACGGTAAGTAATTGGTAGCTGTGACCACACACCACGCAGGGGAGCTTGCGTCTGGCACAACACCGCGGCGGCGGCGGCGGCGCTTGCAAATATCCATCGGCTCTGAGCGGAAGGGGCGAACGCTCTCTCGCATCCGCCTCTGTTCACCGCTATTTGCTGCCCATAAGGACAACAGCTGCAAGGCACTTGCATGCATTTACCGTAACTCGTTTTGAAATCGCGCTGCGGTTTATTTTTTTGCGTCGCTCCCGCGTAGGCGAAACGAAGCGACATCTGCTTGCCTCAATGTGCTTTGTGAAAGTCCGTATGAGAGATTTTTGTTTTAAGCAAAGGGAATCTCGTAAAAAAGCTGAATTTAGTTTTAAATCGCTTACAGGGCACATGCAGCATACCAAACAAAGATATAAAGACAGCCATCCCCCGTATCGCCTTAACAAACTGTTGGGGAAAGTGGTGTTAGCGAAAACCTCATGAAGGCCAGCACGGTACACGAGGGGGTCGGTGGCCAGCATCATGCCCAACCGCCTTTGTCTCCCCAGTGGTGGTGTTTGCACACCACATCAGGTACTCGTTTGAGGATGACGCAACATGTATTTTGAACTCCTTTTGCTCAGAGCCAAACGTGCTAATCGGAGGTGCCTGGTATACAGAAGTTCGCTGGTTCGATCCCAACACTGACATCTGTATATTTGGAGTTTGCGTGTCTCTCTCCCCATGATGGTCACGTGGATTTTTCTCCGGATACGCCGGTCTTAAGCCTCCATCCACATTTAGAATCAACATGCCTTTCGAGTATTTGGCTGCTATACATTTCCACACGATGATAAGCCACTCCATTGAGGTGTCATCTGCGATAACCAGACCGCTTCTGAAAAATAACTATATAAGTCAGTGGGCATTACCTGCAAATGTGAGATAAAACTAGTTTAATTTAGATATGATTCTCTATCCACCCACCCACCCCCGCCCACACTTTATCTGCGGCCTCTTCCAAAGGCTAAGTTCACGTGGTCTAGCGCTCAGTCCCAGGGTGGACCTACCGGTGTAGGCAGTTGTGGATTGCTTGGAAAACCACAAAGCGAATAAGTATAACCCGTAAAAACAAAGTTTTTCACTATAAATCCTTTATATGCGTGGCAGCGAACTTAATATAAAGGATTTAAAAATATATTCGCCTATGGAGGACGCGGGGATCGATCCCGCGACCTTTGGCATGGGAAGCGAGGGCGCTACCAACTGCGCTACTCCGCCACGGCCTGTGGAGGGGTTACGCTCTGGGCTCTTATACTGTGAATGAGTTCTATTTGAATATATGTAAAATAATTTTTTTTTGCCTAAAAGTGTAAAATTTAGGGAATTTTTTTTCACGAACATTAATTGTCTCGCACAACGAGTCTGTGTGGAAAATGTCAGCTCGATTGGTTCACGGGAAGTGGGTTAAAAAACGACCGAAAGATTTGCACGGTCGTAAGCAAGCACGCAAGCAAGCACGCAAGCAAGCAAGCACGCAAGCAAGCAAGCGAACTTAATATAAAGGATTTAATAAAAAAGAAACGAACTCCATTCAACAATTAGCATTTCCCCCATAATTGAAAAATAGTGAGCTGGTTAGTGCGATTTTTATGCAGTTTAAAATTGAATGTTGTTATTCAGAAACGTAATTTTTTATTACAATGAAACCAATTACCGTTTAAATATATATAAGAGAAATCTGGTTAAGACATAAATTATAGGTGCATTGTCGAGCAAAGGGTGGGCTTCTGAAGTTGTGCAGATAACCCATTGCCAGATAAATTTGAACTTAAATGAATTTTTAATTATCGTGCCTTCTTATGCCAGTGTTAATTATCAGAGAAGTACTTTATATAGAATAATAGTTCTGTTGGAGTAGATAACGTAGCATATAGCGGTACTTAGGAATTCCATAATGTCTTAACAGCTCCGATAAGTGGATATTTTCAGTTTAAGTCTCTCATTTTCTTTAAGGACTCCCTTAAAATGTCCCTCGACCATGAATGCAAGAACATTTTAAATAATTTATGACAATAAGAAATTAATAAGGGTGTCCCGGTGCTTAGGAGGCAGTGGGATGACTTTTAAGTGTTGGGTTCAAATTCAAGGAGTGTCGGAGTGAGCATTAAATCAAACTGCCCCATTATTTTACACAATAACCACAACAGGAAGCAGTGGGGCATTAGTTGCGATTAATAAAAGTAGTTAACAAAGTCCCTCCCACCCTCAACCAGTATATATACAAGGACTGTTTTCTTGGAATTTCTCTCACTTGATACAGCTATCGTGCTGTGACGGTTCCACCTGAAGACGGAAGCTTGTGTTGCCTCCGAAACGTCGTGATTTTTTATTTTATTTTTATTTTACTTTTATTAATTTTCATTTTTTACCTACGTGACTTTACCGAAAAAACATAAGAATAACAAAGTCCCGTTGTCTAACCGCTGCTGTATGAAGGCGTTCCCCCCTCCGTGTGGGTTTTTGGCCGCACGTTCGCTGATTGTCAGCCTGGGTTGGTGAAGATGCATCCCAAAACCGGTTCGCAAATCACGCGCCCCTGATGTCAGCCGTGATCAGGAATCAAACTAAACGAACGGGGATCGTAGCGCAGTGTGCTAACCGTTGCACCACCCCCACCCATCACACTCAGAATATAGATAAAGACAAAAAATAGATTTGATGTCTAATATGAAATATACATACCGCAGAATGGGTGTCATAGTTTGACAGCTTTTTTTAATGAGGGTCAGAGCTGGTTCGTGAAGGGAGCGGGGGCTTTGCAGCGGCGGAAGGGTGGGGGGTGAAGGTGATGGGTGGTGGAACCACGTTCAGATCTCACTCGTCGCTGAAGTAAGCTGTGGCTGGGTGTTGAACCTATATCCTCGTGGGGCGGTGCACCAACGCGCACCGCCACTGCTCTGCAACGCGCTCCATTGTCTGTACGTTGCATTAAATGCGTTGTTCGTCTAACATGTGCAGGGCGATATAATTTCGTCGCCTGTTTGGAAGTTTGCACTAGGTGTTGCTCCCGTTGGTGCTACGAGTTAATTAAGCTAATTCTCTTGCTCACATTCGCTTGTTTAAAAAAAAAAAAAGGTGTCATGAACTAACAAAAAAATTACTCCCTATTCCGAGATGCTAATGAATCGTTTAATTTAGTTTTGTAAAAAAATATGTTTCCAAATTAATCCTGGGTGGTCCTGAGCCACTGGTATAGATTTCACGTTCTTATTGGGACCACGCAGTCCTTAAAAGCGTATGAAGTGCTCTTCGTTTTATCAACATACTCTTTCTTTTAGTTCAGGACGAGTTTCGGATTAAACATTTTCGGATGTTGAATGTTTGGATTTTTAGGCTCCATTTCAGATTTTAATTTAGTATTTTCAGACAAAAATAGCTGTGTATGTGCACATTAACGCACATTGATTTGGCTGGATGGTTATAGCTCTTGACTGGCATTTGTAAGGTGAAGATTTTTTTATTTTGTTCGGAGGACAACTCTGCCTACCGTGCCTCCAGCATCAAGAGGAATTCGTGGGAAATCGACGATTCTCCGCGCATGGAGAGGATGACTCCTGCCATGGGAACGTGGCATTTCCATCGCTCGCTCTGGGCCAACTGTGGGAACGGCTTCACCCCAATTCTCTCTCATCGCAGGACACAATGCTGCGCTGCTATTTCTGTAGCACACGTAAATATGTAAAAGGTAGAAGGTGCTGCCCTGCAATGTCTTGCTCCTGCCACTGTTTACAAGAGGGTCCCCTACTGGAGGGATCTTCAGAGAGTGTCCTCTATAAAGCTCTTGAGGCCTACTCACGACGCTGACCAGATGTCTTGGCAGAGGTGGGAGCACTTTAACCCACTGCACAGGTGACCTGTCAATCAACTAACCGTGGTGTACACATGTATAACTTCTGGGTGGATCGGAAGTTGGAACATTTTTATAAACTGCTGCGCCTTGAAGATCGAGCTGGCGAACTCTGGATTTCTAGTCGAGCGTACGAACCATTACACCGATGCTGCAATGATAATAATCGTTTAGTGTACTCTTACGAACCAGTAAAAAAGCTCGTTTGATTCCTGACCACGAGATAGTAAAAATGCTGGTTGATATCCGAACTGGTCCTGGATGTATTCCCCACACCCCATTCACCAGCCTACACCGACCAGCGTGGTGAAATACGGTCAAACAACCCCCCAGAACCTATTCAAGCATGCCGCGTCCTTCATCCAGCGGTGGGTCGACTAAAGCGCTGAGCTGTCTTATTTTGTTACCGTGGCATCTCCGGCGATAAGCGAATTGGGGGGCCACGCACGAGTGCAGTGCGGGGCTTTCAAATTGCAGCACTCAAGGGGCGCGCGTGTGCGCATGCTGCCAAAGAGCACAAAACCGCACCTAGGAAGATCGTGAGCTCCCTGCGAGCGAACGAACAAACGAGAGAGCGAACCGCTGAGTTTAACAGGGAGAGACACGGCTGAATAGGTAACTGCATCTTGCTGTGTTTGTGTGTGTGGGGGTGGGGGTGGGGGGGATCAAGCGCAGAGAAAAACATAAGTCGATCCATTGTTGCTCCCACTTCATCTGGAAAGGTAAACTCCGATGCGGTGGCGCCTGCTCCTTCAGTGCTAAATACAAGGTTCGCTGTGCCACTTGCGAAATAAACTCGGGCCGCCTTTGTCTCTGATGTGCTGTAGTTAGGGTCGGAGTAAGTTTGAGACGGGGGGGGGGGGCTTGCGGATGTAATTGTTTTAGGGGGCTTCATGATATATCCAGTTCCTTCCCGTCACTGTCTTGCCACTGCCCGTGACTGGTGATGGAAAACTCTTCATTGTTGTTCACCTAGGCGATTTCAGTTCTATTTTTTTTTACGTGGTATATACACACAATAGAGCTAAACAAAGTTCAAACGGACAGAGCGATTTTAATTTAATCACATAATTAGTAGCAATAAATTTCGTGTTGCTGCGGCTTTCATTGCATAACTACTCTATAGGATTAATTATAGTGCTGTAGGATTGCATTTCAGGCATTGTTAAGCAGTATTCATGAATGTATGTATCGGGGACCCCTCAAATTCCAAGACTCCAGGATGCAGCGAACAATAAAATAATAATATCCTGCTGAGAGCTTATTGAGATTTAATAATTGAGAACAAAAATGAGCATACCTCTATGATGATGATGAATAGATGGTATTTAAAAAAAAAGTGTTTGATTATTCATTTTAATTCGTCAAACATTTATGAAGCATTCGAACGGTGACGATGCTTTGGGGAATTAGCGATCACTCGAATGTCAAACAATTCCATTCCATCTTCATTTGAAGCTTTCGTGACTGCAGGAATCCATACTCTTTGGTCCTATCGGTAAAGTCACGTAGATAAAAAATATCACGACATTTCGGGCGCAACACAAGCGTCCGTCATCGGGTGGGAAAGCATGATCTGCTGCTGAAGCAGACTGTTTTTAAAGGGTTGAAATGGGTGTAGCCCAAAGTTTGAAGCTTTCGTGACTGCAAGGATTCATATGATCCGCACCTAGTTTACACAACAAAGGCTCATTCCTAACAGCGTGCTTCAGCTGCACCGAACCTCACAAAAATAATATCCAGGGCCTACCTTGGCTCCTCCCACCCTCAACCAGTATATATATACAAGGACTGTTTTCTTGGTTCTTTCGAAAGAACCAAGAAGATAAATCCCTGCAGTCACGAAAGGTTTAAATCGAAATTTAAGGACTGTTTTCTTGGAATTTCTCTCACTTGATACAGCTATCATGCTGTGACGGTTCCACCTGAAGACGGAAGCTTGTGTTGCCTCCAAAACGTCGTGATTTTTATTTTATTTTTTATTTTACTTTTATTAATTATTTTTTTTTACCTACGTGACTTTACCGAAAAAACCTAAGATTATGTATCCCAAGGGTCAATACAATGGGTGTAGCCCAAGGGTCAATACATTCTCATCCTAAATGACGAATTGCCACCTTGCAAACCCACGCGTAAGCTTCCCTTGCCGTTACCCTCAATGGCCCCACCCCAATGTGCCGCGCCACGGCAGGGTTAACAGTGCAAGGGACATCCGATGCGCGATGATGAATTATGAACGGAGGCAATGTCAATTAAATAATTAATCTGCTTTAATAAGGCTGCGTTCGTATCGACCCTACGTAATTCTGTTAAAAGGACCGGGGTTGGTCTTTTTACTGACAAGGTCGCATTTTTTGCGAAGTTTGTTTCATGACAGCGAAAAAAATAAAAAAATAAACGTTGATCTGAACTGTAGCGCGTCATACCTCTTAAAATTTCCACGCAGACCTCTAAACTTTGAGTCTGTAATAATATCGAGGAAACATGCCGTTTTCGCTAAAGCTGACAGTTTGAGTTTGTGAATACTACAGCCAGCGCATCTCTCTTCGTCAGTGTCGATGAATGATGCACGGATGTTTAAAGTGATGCCATGCCTTGTCGGAGGGCTCCTTTCCTCCTCCGTGGTAGAAATGTGGGGGACCAATATCGTAGATCCTATTAACCGCAGTGTTACATGTGAATTTACGTCACTTACCTTGCGGGGAAAGTTTGCAGATAATCGTGGATGATAGAACTAAAATAAAGTTTTATTTTATTTTACCAGGTAAGGCCCACTGAGCAACGTAGCTCTTATTCGGAAGCGACCTAGCTATCACAAATTAGAGCCCGATGAAGAAGCGGCTTATGACTTGGAAATGTATAGCAGCCAAACACACTCGAAACGCATGTTGATTCTAAATGTGGAGGGGAAAAGCGGAGAAAAATCCATGTGACCACGGTGAGAGAGAGAGACATGCAAACTCTAAATATGCAGGCTTCGAGGTCGGGATCGAACCCACGTCATCCTGTATATCAGGCGAGGTAGTTAACATCTCGCCACCACGGCGCCATAGGGATAACAATGGCTGCAACGGGTTGAAGAAGTCGCGGATAATAGGGTGACATATAAGAGGAGTGCTGAACGAATTTATCGCCGATGGTTGTGCATTAAAATAAACACATTTAAACATTTTCTACAACACCGGCAGTAATTTTACGTATTATTTGAATTCGTAACTTTCTTGTTTGACATATGTATGCTGTAATGCTTATTCAAATGTATAATTACAGAGAGGGTTGGGAAGAAAAAAAACCCCGCACCTGGGGCTTATACATTGCATTCTTTGGGACTAACACACTCCGTTGTTGATGCTCATAAGCCAGTATAATTGTGGTAAATGTGGGGAAATTGAGAGTCCTTGTCGTAGCTGCTATTAGTGGAAAGAAATTGGTGTCTACAGGCTGTTGCCCATTCTTGCATATAGCTCTCTTATATAAGCGTGTTCCAAGTGTTTGTGTAGCTGCAGTTGGCATCAGCTTATTTCATTACATCCACCTTGGCACAATGCTCACTCATGGGCCGGCTTTGCGGAAACTGGAACATCTCTATGAATCATCCTTGAGACAGACCATGGAAGGCTAGAACATGCTGTATCTTCATTTGGACGTTCAAAGATGCCCATAATTGGACCCGTAATTAATTGCCAAGTCTCCCATCGCTGTCACTCATCGTGATATTTTTTTTCCTTGGCCAATTTTATTTTATTTCATGCTCTTTTTTACATTTTATATATACACACACGTCAGAAATTAAATCGTACAGCCCATTCACGCAAACTCCGGTCATCCTCGCAGTGACTTTTGACTGGCCATCGAACAAAGACGGTCACCACAATGTGCACTTTCAGATGCTCTCCTGCGGCCGTCTGGAACGCTCTTCCCTCCGATACCGGATGAAAGCATCCCCGTGCCGTGACGCTCACTGGGAGGATGTATGACCATACTTGGCCATGTTGGTGATGGCGGGTGGTTCAGTTGTTACTCGCTCCCGATGTTAGCCACGTCCAGGAGATCGAACTTAAGCTATCGAGATCGCTTGCACGGCGTTCTAGTCACTGCGTCACGAAGTTTTAGGAGGCGTAAAGCAGGTGCAGACACATGGAGAGAGGTGTATTTTGACTACTCATGTCGGGATAAGTCTTTGCATTTTTTTTGTAGCATAGTCCTGCTCTCACCTTACGAACGTTCCAAAATGTGGCAGTAGTTCGGCAAGTTTAACATGTGGGCTGAAGTTGGAGTGGCTGGAGGAAAGCGGCACATTCGGTGGGGATAACGAGCTAATGCAGATGCTGCGGTTGTGAGCACATGGAGCCTACAGCACCCACCATTGGGACACAAACACCGATACCACCTATGTAAAAAAGGTAACTCTTGTATAATGAAGGCATCGTTTGGGAATTACAAATTAATCCTGTAGGAATCTCACTTAATTTAAAACACATCGTTAACTTTGCGTCATCTCTAAATGAAGAGTCCTGCAGGCACGAATATATAATATTTGTTGCAAGGCTGTTGATGGATCGCGTTGAGGGGTTTCCAGTAGCTGAGGCAGAACTACAGCCAAGAGGGGAGACTGCAACATCACTTTAACTCTGTCCTCATCTACATATTCCGATGTTTGAGGATACAAATGCGCAGCGAAGCAACTGCCTGAGCAACTCCTGGCCGAAGGAGCCGACGCTGGGCGGACCTGCAGAAAGCCGCACTTCGAGAGGTGGGGGGGGGTCTTTTGGCCTTCTCTTCCACGCTGGTCGTTCATATCGGAAGAAGTGGGGACGCCCCGCACTATAACCCCACCTGATCGTCACCTGCCCCACTCACAGTGCCCGGCAGACAGAGGCAGCGCGATTACCGGCACGACCGCGCCGGGGAGACTGATTGAACGAACGCACGGATTGCAAGTGCGGTGTGCCAACCGTTTGAACATCGGCAGAATCCCACCAATATATTTATTTTATAAGTGGGCCTCCTGTGCTGCACCAGGAGCCTAATTAGACAAAGGGGGTGGCGGAGGTTGAAGGTAGAGCTTGAACAATAACGTAACAACGTAATATCACACTGTACTCGGGTCTTAAAACTAACCACGTGGTAACATCGCTTAATACAACTCTTTCGAGAAGAGGTCGGTCGCTTTATTCACGAAATGTTCACGGGGTGTCGCGGCGGGTCCAACAGTTCGGCAGGTTAAGACGGGGATCGCGCGGCTCCCCTCTCACGACCCCCCACGACTCCCCCCCCGCCCCCCCGAACGGCATTTCCCGAAGATATGAGAGATTTACGGCACGTTGCGATCCACTCATTGCCGCACCGACGGGTTCGCGCACGAGAGTCTAAAACCTCGGCTTGAGAACCCGCTCCCGTTGTAGCGTATGATGTATTGCGGCGCGCGTTAACGTGATGCCTGCTTAAACGCTCTAATAAAAGTAATAATAAAGCAGAAGCCAACGATTGACTGATGCATTTTAGGTGCCGTGTGCCACTTTAAACGGCCCCTAATGCAATAGATCACGGGGAATGCACGCCGGCTGACAAATGCTGCAGGGCGTTTGGGCGAGTGTGTACACTCGCAGCGCTAATAACTTTTGCATCTGGCATGATGGGAATTAATTGGTGTACCTGAAATATCCCAATAATTGCCGGAACTTAATTACCTGTTGTGTTAAAATGAGACAACCGTGTATGGAAATGAGCAATTTTTAGCATTACCCCCCCCCCAGGCCAAAAGGCAATGCGTTCGCATCTTCTCTCTAAATTTGACACACATCTGAAACGTGTGATTATTTTCTTTCTTTTTTCTGCCGCAATGTTTATCGACGGAAATTTAAAGCTGTCAATAGCTGCCGATGTGTGTTCTAAGGACAAGATTGCAGCTCAGTTTGAACAAGAACTCAGCGTGACTTGTCTTGGGAGGTGTAAGAAAAACACATTTTAAATTAGGCGCTAAATCTGTGACTTACCAACATTATTAGCTTTGACTCATCGTCGTAGCTTTGTTTTATGGCCATCCAATGCAAGTCCTATCATTCACCTTCTTGTAATTGTAGCACTGCAGTCTCGTGCAACGTGCACCTCTAATGACTTCGCCTAAATGATTGCACTTTTTCTTTATGGCTACAGAGATATTGGAAAAGATCTTAGCTCCTCTGCCACGGTCAATGAAGCTGCGTCTATTTATCCCGCCCCGGTTTATTGACTCCTTGGGCTCATCAACACCTGGCACTACTACGCGATGTGTCCACCCCATGAAAGTCGTTCTCTGCGATTGATTACTGCGACGGTCGCCCACCTGCCTGCCCGCCCGCCCGCCCGCGACTCATCACAAGGCTCGTCGTTGGATTCGCGGTCACTCCGCTCGACACTGAACGTCCACCCCGTGGCGCAGTGGTGGCCCAGCGGCTAGCGAACGAACTGCGCTATGTGTGCGTGTCTGCGCTACGAACGCGCCGACCTGAGCTCAATTCCCGGGCTATGGCTAATAGCAGCGCTATACCCAACATTCCTCTTGGCTGGGGGAGCAACGAATGCTGTCCCCAACCAACACCCCCTGCTTTCCCCGCTCCCCCACCGACAAATTCAAGTCGGCGTTTACGACTCAAGGATCAATTGAGAACAGCGTTTGAAGGCAAGCACACGAATTTGTTCGCATTCTCATTGCAATTCTGTCTCGTATTTACAGGTGCGTTTCCTCCGTCCGCCTCATTGTTACATTGGCCTACAATTTGCGAAACAATGTGGGTGGGAGTGAGTGGGTGGCGGCGCAATGCGCGGCTCACTGCGCTCTTCACCCGGTGATCCAAGTTCAATTCCTGACCAAGGCTATAACATCAGTCGCGAGCGTTATCTTGAATTGGTCCTGCACACACCTTCACAAACCCAGCGTGGTGAAGTATGGTCAAATGATCCCTGAGACTGACGATGCGTGGGAAAAGCTCCCAAAATAGATTGACAAATGGTTGTGCATTATATGATTTCAAAAAATGGTGATGCTTGCACAATGCATGCTACTTGAGACTTTACAAATGGCTTCTATAATGGTCAGCTGTTCCTATTGCATCTCACAAGGTCACACATTCACCACCAATTCACAAAGGAAAACATGCACACGTCCTGTTACATCTTGAATTTCATAATTGCCGATTTCATCACTGTAAGTTTAGGTTTTTAGTTTCTCTTGCAGGGAAATACCAATGCATTCCATGATTTGTGCATGTTCTTCATCCTTCTTTGTCCACAAATTACTTGAAGTACAGTTTATCTCAACTGTATGTATGTTGAAAATCTTTCGCACCGTACGTAGCCAACCATGCCAATCAGAGGTGCGGGGGAAGGACGATAAACCAAAACAAAAGTCATTTCAAAAGAAATAACTTTTCTAAAGAAATTCTGAAGAAATAACTTTTCAATCTAGATCATTTAAAAGTGCATAGCGCCCAGTGGTTTCTTGATATAGGAGGGAAGAGCATTCCAGCCGGCCACAGAAGCGCATCTGACAGCGCGCGATGGTGCGGTGACCGTCTTTGTTCGATGGCTATCCAAACGTCGCTTCGAGGATGAACGGAGGTCAGGTGATGGTTTATGCTCCATCACAAAATTATAACCCTCTCATCACTAATCCTCATTCCCAAAGGCCGGCAATCCCCGCAGAGGCTCACAATTAAAAGATTGGTGGCTGGATGGCAGAGGGATGCGAAAGCTCACCGCACCAGACCTTTGGTGGATTGTCACGATTCCTGAAAAATCTATTTGGTTTTGCCTCGTGTTTCACACTTCGTTGTGTTGTTTCTGATGCGTCCCCGTTTTAAACATTCCCGCAAGCTTAAAACATGCCATAATGTAACCCAATTGTCTGGTAATGCTGGCGTTGGCAGTGGTGCACAAATTGACACACACACAAAATAACCCTAAACACATTCGTTAATAACTCTGTGGCATTGAGTTTTTTTAATACATATATAAATGTAATTGACTGTTTCGGGCAATTACCCCTTTTCATGGCTTATACATTTTAAAGTGACACAGGTCGCCCTTGCAAGCAAAGCAATGTTTCAGTTATCTCAACGGGTTTACTTGATCTGCCGGTTAAATAAAGGGTATAATAAATAAAGGATATAAGTTTGCTGTATTAGCCTTTCACGAGTAAACTGTACAAAAAATACCATCATAATAACTATGCTACGGTGTATTATTATTGTATTAATACTGTCAGTTGAAGAAAGCCATCATATTTCACAGACGTGGATCAGATGTGGATCACTTCAAGTTGCCTAAGTCACACCAGACCATGTTTAGAAAATTATCTTCATTTGGTGGAAAATTCAACGTCTCCAGCAGCCAAATCAAGGGCAACTTCTCAACAGTGGTGGCCACGTGGCTCGCAGGGTCAGAGCACTCAGACAACACCCACAGAGAACCTCGGTTCGAATCCAGGCAGTGTCAGTTAACGGTCTCAGCCTGGTCACCAATTGCGGAACACGAGAAGTATCACTTTAAAATTATTTCTGCACTCACATTTTCTGTCATTGAGAATGAATTATATTGGTTTTGCAGTCGTGTAAGTAAATATTTATCTTTGTGACAAAGCAGGTGGGGACGGTGACTTCCCTCCGCTCTTGTGTGGACCAGGGGGTCACTTTGAAGGATCTCAGAAGTAGCTCTTTGACATCTACTTCTGCGGGTCATTTTCCGAGACTAAGAGTCGCACTTCTCTGTGCGCCGGGGATCCGAGCGGATAACACGAAGAAAATAAATATATCAATTATTTTTAAGAACAGTCGGAGACACATGCCAGGCCATCCTGTACGAATCCCTCGTTGGCAAGCCATGGCCGTGCATGTGACTGCTTGCCATTAATAGAAATAGTTTCACAAGCGAAGAAAGCCTTATTGAGCTTAAAAACATTTTTTTTTCCACAAGGGTCCTCGCTCGGAATGTGTGGCCAATTATGAAATGAGTATTTCTTCATGTTTCTACAGCGTGGCAGTTGAAACAATGGTGCACATTTCTTAAATGGCCCCTGCCCCCCCCCATCTCTGTCCACCACAGCATCGTACATGGGTTCGCCACAGTTTATCGATAGGCAGGTCGCCACATATGGTGGGGTAAAAAGTAATATTTAAAAACACTTTTTAAAAACATGCTTTAATTAAATGTACCATACTAGTAATGGAAGAACTCCACGACTACATGAAGTGGCCCCGAAGCTTGCCAAAACGTAAGGGACCGTAGTCATTTACAGCCAACGTCAGTTTACCATGGACAATTAGAGCAAAGCCGATGCATAACATATCAAAAATAATGTTTTTTTTTATCATAGAATCTAGTATTGTCATCAGTATGACATAAGTATACCAAGTTTGCAGTCGATACCACATTGGGAAGTGGGTAGAAATTGAGTTACAATATTTGACGATACAACAACGACAACAACAGACAGAGTGAGTTAATGAAACGAGTAGGTACTCTCACCACCTTCTGGACATCTGTGACAGCCTACGGGACATCTGTGAACAAGAGCTGCATATCTCATCGGATTCCTCCGGTCTAAATAACTCTTCTGATTCTGACCTCTCTACACGTCTGGCCAGCGTGGAAGAGTAGGCCAAAATTCCCTCTGGTGGAGTTATCTCAAGCACGTGCTTGAGGCCCTTCCACCAACAATGGAAGGCCCTCAAGCAACTGCGGAGCTGCACCTTTTCCCTTTTGCAACCTATTTTTGCATTCAACATGAAACGAGAGCGTCCGAAGAGAACACACGCCCACTGTGAGGTCAAAATTCACGCATTTTTTTTATATTTTTATTTTATTTTACTTGCGAGGCAAGGCTCTTTTTCAGAAGCGACTTGGTCACAAATGATAGCTCAACGAAGTGGCTTATCGCATGGAAATGTAGGCGCATGTTCGTAAACGTGGAGGTGAAAACCGGAGGACCCGGATAAAAATGTCACCACGGAGAGAGATACATTCAACCTCCAAATATATAAACATCAGGGTCGGTATCGGAATCGAACCCACGACCTCCTGTATACCAAGCGAGGCAGATGCCATCTCGCCGCTGTGGCACCCCTGCACAACGGCTGGGCCAGCGACCTGCTTGCTGTACTCCAGAGGTGGCAATCGGGTACCCGATACCCGTACCCGTACCAGAAACCCGGGTACGGGCACGGGTAGACAGTGAGTCACTGGTGAGTCACCGTTTGTCACTCATTTCCCAACGTCTTGTCTTTTCTCACAATTCAAGTTCCTAGAATCAACCCACCCACGCCTGCAACATGGCTTCATCCCAGAGGTGGCAATCGGGTACCCGTACCCTACCCGATACCCGGGTACGGGCACGGGTAGACAGTGAGTCACTGGTGAGTCACCGTTTGTCACTCATTTCCCAACGTCTTGTCTTTTCTCACAATTCAAGTTCCTAGAATCAACCCACCCACGCCTGCAACATGGC
This sequence comes from Lampetra fluviatilis, assembly GCF_964198595.1. Lineage (NCBI taxonomy): Eukaryota > Metazoa > Chordata > Hyperoartia > Petromyzontiformes > Petromyzontidae > Lampetra > Lampetra fluviatilis. The sequence continues at coordinate 1,051,939 of NC_136314.1, forward strand.
TTCATCCCAGAGGTCGCAATCGGGTACCCGTACCCTACCCGATACCCGGCCGGGTACGGGTAGCCGGGTATCGGGTAGGTTACGGGTACGGGTACCCGATTGCGACCCTGGTGCGGCCGGGTACGGATAAGGAATTAAACCCCGTTTGCGACCTGCTTGCTGTACTCCACTGCGTGTAGGGTGGCACAGGTGGGCGTCTGGCGGCTCTCGTAATCTAAACGCGGCACGGGAAAACCCGTCTCGCAGGTGGGGTGGATTACAAACAGGCGTGCACGGCCACACCCGGCGATTGTATTTAGTGGTTTTCAGCCCGTTTCCTCCACGGTTTAATTGTGTGTGTGTCTCTCTCTCTCTCTGTGTCTGTGTGCGTGCTATTTCAGTCTGTAAAGGAGTTACAACTTTTTCCAATGAGTCCAGACGTGGTGTAAATGAGGAAGCGATTATCATGAGGAGTGCTGCCAGTAAACTGTTCTTTGGTTATTGCCTGAGTGGCACAGTTGCCTTCAATTATTCCACCACCACAATAAAAATAATAATAATCACAATCAGCCAGGCTTTAATGGGTCATACTCTGCTTGTCCATGCATTCTTACCATCACCGCCTCCACCACCGTCATCCACCACAACCACCACCAGACCCCCCCCCACCTCCCTCCTCATAGTGTCATTGCACCTATTGGGGAAAGTGTTGTTAGCAAGCACCTACGAAGGCCGGAACTGCACACAAGCGGATATGTGGGGTCACTACCGTGCCCAGTCGCCTCGTCACTGATGTTGACCGTGAGCGGGAATCCAACTTAAGTCGTTGGGGTTTGTAGCAAAGTGCGCTAATCGCCGCCCATTGCCACCAAATCCGCCAACAGTTTCAGCGCCACATCAAACAAGAATGCAATGAGACGCACGTGTTGTCGAAGATGTCTTGAGTGCACGAGAAAGTTACGGCCTTGATCCGCATCTCAGTGCAGCTGTTACGATGCATCCTCTGCTAAACACCTGTGAGACCGTGGATGAGTAGGGATGATAGGATTAACACGCCATCACTTCTGGATTATTCCTCTCATCTGCAGGTTTATGGGAAGCGATGACAATTGGAGAAAGGACTAGTGAGATGAGTTTCGCTCTACCGGTATTGGAAGCTGTACGTTGCTGATTGTATACAATATTGAGAGTTAAAATGTCCCTTAATTTACATTGATTTAGATCACAGATGTATAGGAAGTATCACTTAAGGTGTTTACTTACAACGATACGTGTAGTTTTTTTGTAGTAAAGAAGTGGCTTCGGGTTGATGTGGGATTATTGTATTTCACCACAAAATATAATGCAGCCTGGGTGCTTTAAATGTGCTGCATATCTCAGTGACTCAACGTCACTTGGATGCTAACTATAAATAAACAAAGTATAACAATAACAATTACTTTTATAACCAGGGAAGCCACAATGAGTCCAAAATCCTTTATTTTTCAGGATGGTCCTGCTCGATTGGGATGTTTGTGCAACACCGATTACATCGCATGTCTTAGCTAGGGGAGCAAGGCTGATAACTCTGAGATATCCCATGCAGAAACCAAACTAAGACCATTAGACTATTTTTATTTTACCAGGTACGGCTCACTGAGCTACATAGCTCTTTTCAGAAGGGACCCTGGCCACAAATGATAGCTCAACGGAGAGTGGCTTATCACGTGGAAATATATAGCAGCCGGATACCCTGAACGCATGACCCTAAATGTGGAGAAAAAACACGGAGTACTCGGAGAAAAACCAACGCGACCACGAGGAGAACATGCAAACTCCAAATATACGGGCACGAGGGTGGATGTTTTGATTCTAAACGTGGAGGGACAAACCGAAGGACTCTGGAGAAAAATCCACGCGACCAAAGGGGAGAGAGACACGCAAACTCCAAATATACAGCAGCAGGCGTCAGGGTCGGGATCCAACCCACGACCTCCTGTATACCAGGCGAGGTATTTAAAATCTCGCCATCGTGGCGGAGAACATACAAACTCGACACAGGAAAGGGTGCCCCGAGTCAGGAATCAACCCGGGGCCCGTTTTTCCGCGAGGCGTCGGTGTCACCGACTACCGCCACCACCCTGCCCCCTCTTTCTGTGGCTACCGGTGGCCAGCCATGTTTAACTAAGTGTCAACTTATCTGTCCCTGAGGGGCCATTCTAGCTGGCCTCGGTGACCCCCGATTGACCCCTTGACCTTTTCCACAGCACAGTGAGAGTGGTCCATCTTTTATTGCCATCGCCTGAGGGAGACTGCCCGGCCCACACCGCCGCGGAATGGGGGCACCGCGTGTGATCCATTGTTGTCATCCTACGCTGCCCCTCAATCCTGCTGCAAGTTTAAAACCCCTCGTCTCGAAGCTGTCGATGCAGTCGCTTTGGGTGTGCACTGCAGTGCTTGCAGCACGTGTGCAGATACGTGTCAAACTGGTGCACGCGTACCACGTAGTATTCGGATGAGTCAATGTAGACACACCAGCCGGTGTTTAACTGGCCAGGTGCGGCAGTGGCAGTGAGCTGCTTTCAATTGGAAGATTGAGTTAAATTTCTTTATTGGGGTGGACTCAAACCATCATCCCTCTGGATTCCAATACAATGACTTCCACTTTGTTTGGAAGTCGACAGTGGTTGTCCGATGGATAGTCTTTTCTGCACACCATAGACATGTGGAATTGCCACCACTCGCTCAGGGTTGTAAACAGGAGATGAGAAGAACGGCCTCAATGTTGCATTGAGCATAAAATATCGTTGGCTTTTTGGTATATTCGCATGCAATTGAATCACCTAACTCATTGCAATTGGTACATATGTATGAATGTTGAAGAATTGTCGTACCGTACGAAGCCAACCGTGTTAATCGGAGGTGCGGGTATATGAGGGATGTGTTCCGATTATTTTTTATTAATTCCATAAAATTCGAATATTGAGCCTTGATAATAAATGTCAGACGATTATTCAAATATTTGTTCCTATTTTCTCTTCGGATTGATCGGAATGCGTGACATCACGGGAATTGATGCTATTTATATTCGCATCACTTCTGTATTTTCTCCACAAAAAAGGTGGTGTCAGGTGGCGTCAGGATGACGCAACTTTTTTTTGTTAGCCTTAAGAAACGTAAAATTTTACCAGAACATAAATGCCCTGATAATTAATCATAAGATTGATCGGAATTTTGTTATATTTTTCTTTAATTAAAAAAGCGTCTCTAGTACACAGCAATAGATACCACTCAGAAAAAATGTCCACGTGTGTCGCCATAAGCCTGTAACTTCCAACTGGCTGGTCAAAGGCTCCCCCTCTGTCTTCTTCTATTCACGGATTGTTGAACGAGGCAAGAGGGCTCGCTCTGGGCACGATTTGAGCTCCGTTTATTCAAGTAATTTATTCGCTTTTCACAGCGGAGGTACACTCGGCAGGGCCAGAGGCACAATAAAACACTCGGCAGTAAGGCTCCCCATTCCCGTGGTTCAAATAATCGACTCAGATTCCCTTGCATCCGGTAATCCACTACAGGTGTTAGGGGGGGGGGTGTCTCCCTCCGTCAACGTTGGGACTATCCAGCCGGACTGCCACACTTGCCCAGCAGGTCGCTAAATATTGTGTTACCTACACTTTATCCCACCGCACGCGATCAATGCCGTACACATGGGGCCAATGTTTCGGTGAAAAGAATTTCCCAAGGTTTTACTGATTTCATCACTCGAAATTGCACTCGGCAACTCCGGATTATGAGTCTCCCAAGCTCGACACTGCAAGAGGTCTAATTTGCACAAGGAATGTGAACGCGCGAGCTAAATGAATTCCGTGTACCACACTGTAATGCCGGCATTGACAATTGCAGAAGAATATTGCTTTCATGCAGTGGAGAAAAAAAATCTGATGGCTCATGCGGCAGATCGTAGAATGCTCTGGATGGTAAGACGCACACAAAACTTACGCTGATGTCAATAAATGTACACGAATCCGGTCACACACACACAAACACCTACCCGATGATAAGATGTTCCGCAAATCTTTGCTTTTAACAATTGGGAGGAAACGTGTACGTTCAAATATGGAAAATATGGTCAGAGGCTGACGTTTCACGAATTAGCTCTTTTTAAGTCAAGTGAGAACGATTGCCTGCTCAAATGGGCATGAAGACGGGTGCCCATCTCAATGGTACAGCCATGAACCATTGGGTAGGAATTCCTCGTTATGGCGGGGGCGAGTCAATCCATCGAACAACCGCTGTTGACTTCCCCACGAATTGGTACTCCGCTTTGAAGCAGAGCAAAGGGAAAATGGGGCGATTGACTCAATCAGCCTAAAAAACTCATTTTTATTTTTTTATTTTATCAGGTAAGGCGCACCGAGCTATGTAGCTGTTTTTCAGAAGTGGCTTATCATGTGGAATTATATAGCAGTCAAATACTCTAAACGAATGTTTATAAATGTGGAGAGAAAAACTCTGGAGGACCCGGAGAAAAATTCACACGACCACGGGGAGAGAGAGAGAGAGACACGCACACTCAGAATACACAGCAGGTGTCAGGGTAGGGATCGAACACACGACCTCCTGTATAACAGGCGAGGAATTTAACATCTCACCACCGTGGCACGTTATGTACGTCGTTCACAAAAGTATCATCTGTTGTTAAATGGTTGTAATTAGTAGTTTTAAACTGCGGGGTCGAATGTTGGGGTTGTTCAAAAATATGTGGAGCTTCAGTAATCTTCATGAGCACATGCAGAAGCATTCAACACAATCTCAACTTTGAGTCACCAATGCCAGAGTAGACACGTGGAGGTTTAAAGGGATGGGACTCATGAAATAACATCTTACGACCAAGTTTGTGTTTAATCTACTCAACCTAGCTGATGTTTTTAAAATCTATATCTTCACGTATGCGCTTTATATTTTTTTCTGTTACAAGTCCTGTGAATCCAAACTTAAACTTATGAAGAAGAAATTGAATAGAACTTGCACGCTTTTTTTGAGTGCAAGAGGAAAACTAACAAAAACATCGTTAAAAAGATTATGTTACATTCAGTTTTGTCATTGGTTCAAGGCAGAACTGAATGTTCCAAGCTTTACCAAAAACAAAAACAACCAAAAGCCCAAAAAATATTCTGCAAAGGTTTTCAGCGCTTGTGCCGTTTGCATGCCGTGCTGTTCGGCATTCACTTCCCGTTCACTTTCTTATATTGTCGAGATCCATGAAACGCATTTGCCAAGGCGATTTTACACCAATTGTGCAATTGTACTTGGCATGGTAATGATTTGAATTGAAGAATTGGGTTTTTGTAAGTGGCGGTGTAGTTTTGATGACAGTAGAACAACAGGGATTGATAAGGATTAGTTGGGATAGGCCTTCACCAAAGCACTCCAGCTTTTCTTTTTGGCGAGCCATCGAACAAAGACGTTCACTGCATCACCCACTTCCAGATGTGATTGCATGTATGTATGTTGAACTTATTTCGCTCCGCACGTAGCCAACTGTGCTAACTTGCGTCCGTCTGGAACACTCTCCCTTCCGATATTAGGAAGCCACTGGAGCGATGCACTTCGAAATCATCTCGATTAGAAACTCATTTATGTAGTACTGCTTTTTTGTGTTTAGTTTGTCATTCTTGCAACCGCACCTCCGATTAGTACGGTTGGCTATGTACGGTGTCAAATAAGTTCAACATACAGTTGAGATAAACTGTACTTCTGAACAAACATGCACAAATCATTGAATGCATTGGTATTTCCCTGCAAGAGAAACTAAAAAGCTCAACTTACGGTGATGAAATCACCACGTACGGTGAGAAAGAAGTTCAACATACATATGTACATGTTGGTAGCTGTGGGGGGGGGGGGGGGGGGTGCGACAGAAATCTGGGGGCTGAAAAGTAGCAAGGCATTGATGCATTGGTAAGACAAAGAAGGTCGGGAAGGGGGGGGGGGGCAGCGTGACCGGAGTGCCCCCACCCAGCGCCGCCGCCGACGTCTGCTTTCGTCCGTCACGGCCGGGTGCCGCTCTCGGCACGCTGGAGCGGAACGTCGGACTTGGTGCCAAACCAACGCCGCGGCTGTATGACCACACGACGCAAAAGCGGATGCGTTGGCGGGGGGGGGCGTTGGGGGTGGGGGCTGCGAGTCATCGGCGACCGTGACTCAGTCAAGGGAGAGAGCCATCACTAATGGAGAGTCATCAAAGTGTTTGCTTGTGAATGTTTTTTTTTCCTTTTTCGGGAAACACCTCCATCGAACCACAGCGGTCAGTGGTGGTTCGTCGCGTCCAAGAGTCCCACCGTGTTTACAAGAAGCGGTGCCGGGGGATTTTTCTGGCTGATGTTGTTGTTGTTGTTGGTGGTGGACGGACGAAACTGACTGCTTCCCTCCCTCCCCTTCCCTAGCTTCTCTCCCCACGTCATGACTCATTTTCTCCATTTTTCTTGTAAACAAGCCTCATGCAGCCAGCGTCAGAATTCAAATAAATAAACTTGCAGAGAGGGAAAACAATAACTGCAGGATATACACCGCAGCCACGAGCAAGGAAGTACAGAAGAGTTTTGCACATGCAAGGCGAGCGTGGGTGAATTACAAAATGCGTCTGACTTTGGGAAGGTTGTGGGGTGGTTACAAGTGGGCGACCCTTAGGCCAGACATGACCCACGGAGGCACCGTGAGTGGCCTGCCGAGAGATAGGGCTTTGGTGAGCGGAGGGATGAACAAGAGATAGAGATGTGAGGAGTGCCAATCGCGAGAGATGTGTGTGCGCGGTATGCAGAGTTCCCATCGCGAGATACAGATGCGTGAGTTTAAAACGAAGAGAGATAAAACAGAGACGAGAGAGCTGTTAGTACCAAGAGGTGAATACAAGTGAGATGACAGCGATTAATTATTAACAAGATGAAATCGTGGCAAGATAAGAGAGAGATGAGCAATCTATAAATCATCATGGGACCTCCTTTGTCAGTACCAAAATATGTGAATTGTTTTTTCCCCTTTTTTCTGGCAACAAAACAGGTGTTAAGTTGTTAAAACACCAAACTGAAACCTTTCACAGGGAATCATGTCTGCATTAACCACAATACTTGTGGTCAGAATTCAAACAAAAAAGGGGAAAACCTATTCTCATATTTTGGTACTTGCAAAGGAGGTCTCATGATGTAGCTGCTCGCCCCGAACTCTCATTATTCTGATAGTGCGTTGTCTTTGGGCTGTTCGCCTTTTGGCGTCCTCTGGTCTAACACCGTTTGAGACGAGGCTCAAATGAAAGCTGTCTCTGGTGTGGACCAATCAGTTTCAAAGACATTGCACATATTATCAGAGTACGATTTTTGTTTGCATTTTTACCACAAGTATTGTGGTTAATGCAGACATGATTCCTTGTAAAAGGTTTCAGTTTGGTGTTTTAACAAGTTAACACCTGTTTTGTTGCTAGATAAAAGGGGAAAAACCTATTCTCAATCTAAAAATCTTTTCGTGGTCACGTCCAGGATGGTCAATGACAAATATTTACTCTTTGGTTCTATCGGTAAAGTTTCGTAGGTATGAAATAAAATAAATCACGACGTTTCGGGCGCAACACAAGCGTCGGCCCGAAACGTCGTGATTTATTTTATTTTATACCCACGTGACTGTACCGAAAGAACCAAAGAGTATGGATTTCTGCAGTCACGAAAGCTTCAAATCAAGATTGAATGACAAATATAATTGGCCTGGGGACGGCGGGGGTGGGGGGGAGATTACAAGTGGCTAAAGAAACGTGGGGTTGGCGGTGCACGCTTGCAGTTGCACTGAGATACAGGCAGGTGCTCGTGAATCGGAGAACATGCAAGGGAGAGGCGTCGTGTTGGCTGTTGAGAGGAATGAGTCAAGGGGGCTACGATGACTCTCACTCTCGAGTGGCAGCCAAACGGAACGGCGGCCCGGGGGGAACGTCGCCCGCGGAGAAGCGGCGATGCGAGCGGCTCGACGTGCAGGTGTTGGGTGATTTGTTTATTTGTTTCGCCGCGGCACCGTGAGAGATGGCGAGGGGGCCTCTGGGGGAGGCCTTGATCCAGCAGTGGGTAAATAATGACTAATGGCGACGAGGAAGATGATGGTCATCATCCCTATCTTTTCGACACAGAGGAGTCATCCAGAAGTGGTCGCCAATTTGTCATTTTTACCAAAGTTTATCCGTGGATAGCAAGATTAACTCAAAAGTGGTGAAATGTCACGGTATTAACCCGAGATGGGTCACTTGGAAGTGGGTTTCCAGAAGTGATACATTCATCCTATAATCTATTTGTTTTTATTTTAACAGCTACCTGGCCACAACTGATAGCTCAACTAAGTGGCCTTCCAGCAGCCAAATAATCGAAACGCGTGGATGATTGATTCTAAACGTGGAGGGACAAACCGAATGACTCTGGAGAAAAATCCAAGCGACCAAAGGGGAGAGAGACACGCAAACTCCAAATATACAGCAGGCGTCAGGGTCGGGATCAAACCCACGACCTCCTGTATACCAGGCGTTGCAATTAACATCTCGCCACCGTAACAGAGTGGCCTGGTAGTAGCGGAAACTTCATCCTATTATCCACACTTTCATCCAAGAATAACTGCACAGACATCATGAGTATTTCCATAGCAATAGCTCCTGATATGATAAGATCTAACAATAGCTATACCACCCACCCCTTCAGATTGCATGAAAAAGAGGAAATTTATGATATGCATGGGGCGGGGGATCTATGTAAGGATATTATTATTTCCATATCCGTGCGTTGACCTTCTGTTATAAGTGCTAATAAAGTTGATGAATGCAGATGCCGGGATACACTACCCCCCCCCCCCCAAATGTGTGGATACTGCGACAGAATGATTTCTCCATAATACACTTTGTTGTTGTTGTTGTTTTGGGTAGATGGCGTAAACACGCGATGATATTGGTAGCAAAAACCTACGTGTTCAACGGGATTACATTTTTATTCCATGGTTATTTCGGCAAAGTCACGTAGATAAATATAAAAAAGTGAATAAAAATATCACGACGTTTCGATCGCAACACAAGCGGTCGTCGTCAGGAACAGGGGTTGATTCTATCGCTTCTGGGAGAACACCGCTCGCCTGTTGAGATCTCCGTCTGCGGATATCTGTGAGTCCTCGCGTCCCACGCTTGACGCAGTGATGCCACTTCCAGGAGGGGCCTCTTTCTCTCTCTCTCTTGGGTGGCTTTGGGTCAGGGACAATCCCGCGGGTAAACGCGGGCAACACGGCAACGTTTCCGAAGCTTCTCTGGGTGAAACTATTCGTTTCTGCACTTTTTTTGCTCGTAACAATTGGAAGAGTCGCCACGCGGATTGTGTTGTGTGAGGGGGACAAAGAGCTTTACAGCTCATCGGATTCCTACAGTGTCAGTAATTTTTTTTTTCTGATTTTGATACGAAGGCCAAATGGATCGATCCAGAGGCACGTATAATCGGAAGAAAGATTTATAGTTATGGGGGTGCGTTCAACCGTATCGCTGGCAGCGTGGAAGCGTAGAACATCTTGTTGAGGGGGTCTTCAGAAGGCCCTGTAGAGGAGGCCCTTCTGCCAGCAGTGACGTGAGCAACACAGTTGTCAGGTCTGCCCCTTTACCCATACGGATTTGTAGAATGGTACTTTTTTTTCTAAAATATAATAATTACACTTTTAATTTTTGATATAAATATACAACATTGTTCCGCTAAAGTCCTTGCTTCACTGTAGAAAAAACACATTACAGGTGTCCTCCTCCTCCTCCCTCCCCCTCCTCTTCTTCCTCTTCCTCCTCCTCCTCTTCTTCCTCTTCCTCCTCCTCCTCTTCCTCACCGTGTGTGTGTATATATATGAGACCCAAACGGCGACGACGCTCAACGCTGCGTGGAATCTGCGAGCTTTGCGCCGTGTCAGGACGGAGCGCCCCTCTGACCTGGAGCGTTCCATTCAGTTTGCTCGGGGGGGGGGGGTGGGCGGATGATGAGCTCCTGAAGCCGTCTCGCTCTCGACTCGACAAAGCACGGTCGCGCGCGAGAAGGCGAAATCTAGTTTTGTTTCGCTCGTTTTGTTGGGTCGAGGCTTGGTTTTTGCGAGAAGTCTACTCGATGCGCGCAGCGTGGAAGGGAGGCGGGGTGGGATCGGCGAGACAAATTAAACCGTGGCCTCGTCGCCTCGAACATCGAAATCCCCCTCCCGCATTCTTCGTAATAAGTTGCTTCCACTTTTCAAGCTGTGAATTCAGAGTTCGCACAAGCCGTTAATGAGAGTTATAGAGGCAGAGCACATGTTGGAATGTGGCCATGAATTCGTTTCCTTTTCAAAATATACAAAAGCAGCATTCCAAACAATATACACCACTACATAGACAAATGAATGCATGCGTCTGCATTAAAGCTACGTTATATGTGTTGCCCGCGCTGTCTACTGCATATTATAGTATTCGCATCCGATGCATTTCATCGCAGTATCCAATTCAACATACAATGTTTGGGTCATCATTGGCATATGAATGGAACCATTGGACCAAAGTTGGCGAAATGTCCCACGCGTAAATAAGCATCGCGGATGTTTTGTTTGCCCGTTTGTTTAGTTGGGGTAGTTGTTACTATACCATGCCATCATTTTAATTTCTCAATCAGCGTCGGTCATGCGAGTTGTTTGAACATACTTCACCATCTGGTCAGGGGGAGGAGGGGGGTGGCACACAGAACCAGTTCAGATAACACTCGCCACGATAGTCAGCCGTGGTCAGAAGCCGAACTCAGGGGACCAGGTTTATAGTTTCAGTTTTTAAATTGCATTTATTTGGTATAGCCCTGTGAGCCATTCGGCTCTTGAATCGGGTGCAACCGCAACAAACATAAAACAAAAACATGAACAAGAAAACATCGTAAAGTGACTGCGCAAACAGAAAAATCCAGGAAAAAACTGCAAAGTCTTTCAGAATAAAAGCACCGTACACCAACGCTGCGAGTGTGCTACACGCCGCTCCACCTCACATGAACTGGGGGACGTTTTGAGAGCGTGATGGCATTTTTAGGTTATTACAATATGACTACACCACACTGTAGGTCAACCAGCATAGGATTCAACGCAAAGCGCTCTGGTTGATTCACTGCAGTCACTCGCTGATTCACTGCAGTCACTCGCTGATTCACTGCAGTCACTCGCTGATTCACTGCAGTCACTCGCTGATTCACTGCAGTCACTCGCTGATTCACTGCAGTCACTCGCTGATTCACTGCAGTCACTCGCTGATTCACTGCAGTCACTCGCTGATTCACTGCAGTCACTCGCTGATTCACTGCAGTCACTCGTTGATTCACTGCAGTCACTCGTTGATTCACTGCAGTCACTCGTTGATTCACTGCAGTCACTCGTTGATTCACTGCAGTCACTCGTTGATTCACTGCAGTCACTCGCTGATTCACTGCAGTCACTCGCTGATTCACTGCAGTCACTCGCTGATTCACTGCAGTCACTCGCTGATTCACTGCAGTCACTCACCGGCATTCTCATATCGCTGCGCGCCGTGTTTGATGTTCCCGTGAAATTCACTCTGATTACTCCACCCATGCTGAGAGCTCGGTTCCACCAGACACTGACCGTTACCTCTCACACACACTGCAGGTCAACCACGACACTGCAGGTCAACCACCACACTGTAGGTCAACCAACACACTACAGGTCAATCACCGCACTGTAGGTCAACCACCACACTGTAGGTCAACCAACACACTACAGGTCAATCACCACACTGTAGGTCAACCACCACACTGCAGGTCAACCACCACACTGCAGGTCAACCACCACACTGCAGGTCAACCACCACACTGTAGGTCAACCACCACACTGCAGGTCAACCACCACACTGCAGGTCAACCACCACACTGCAGGTCAACCACCACACTGCATGTCAACCACCACACTGCATGTCAACCACCACACTGCAGGTCAACCACCGCACTGTAGGTCAACCACCACACTGCAGGTCAACCACCGCACTGTAGGTCAACCACCACACTGCAGGTCAACCACCACACTGCAGGTCAACAACCGCACTGCATGTCAACCACCGCACTGTAGGTCAACAACCACACTGCAGGTCAACCACCGCACTGCAGGTCAACCACCACACTGCAGGTCAACCACCACACTGCAGGTCAACAACCGCACTGCATGTCAACCACCGCACTGTAGGTCAACAACCACACTGCAGGTCAACCGCCACACTGTAGGTAAACCACCACCACACTGCAGGTCAACCACCACCACACTGCAGGTCAACCACCACCACACTGCAGGTCAACCACCACATTGCAGGTCAACCACCACACTGCAGGTCAACCACCACCACACTGCAGGTCAACCACCACATTGCAGGTCAACCACCACACTGCAGGTCAACCACCACCACACTGCAGGTCAACCACCACATTGCAGGTCAACCACCACACTACAGGTCAACCACCACCACACTGCAGGTCAACCACCACCACACTGCAGGTCAACCACCACATTGCAGGTCAACCACCACACTGCAGGTCAACCACCACCACACTGCAGGTCAACCACCACATTGCAGGTCAACCACCACACTGCAGGTCAACCACCACCACACTGCAGGTCAACCACCACATTGCAGGTCAACCACCACACTGCAGGTCAACCACCACCACACTGCAGGTCAACCACCACCACACTGCAGGTCAACCACCACATTGCAGGTCAACCACCACACTGCAGGTCAACCACCACCACACTGCAGGTCAACCACCACATTGCAGGTCAACCACCACACTGTAGGTCACAGCACTCCTCTGTCCGCTTCTTTTCTTGCAAGGTGCGACTTTTGACAATCTTTAAACTCTTTAACCGCAAGTTCTTGCGACTTTGCTCAATGCAAGAAATGTGTTCCTGTAATTATTTTCTGTCAGAACTATAAAAGTGCTGTTTGTTGCTGGCTGCTTGGTGTTTTTGGGCCTATAGGTCCTGTGCTCAGCAACTATAATAAAAAAAAAACAGAATATTATAATGCACCCATATTTATGGACATTAAACCCATTGAAATATATCGTTGTATGGAAGTTCCGAATAAGGCAATACAATGTTTTAATAAATACAAATTACAATTGTGTCTGCGTAACTTATATCCTGATACTCCTCCAATCCCTGCCCTCCTAAACGATTCAAACAAACATCGACGAATGGTTTGGCGACGCTGCTGCGTTCCCAGTGGGTGCATCAACACAGTCACAAACAAAACGAAACTGAACACGTGCGTCAATCACACTGTGGTCTTAAAAGAAAAACAAGAATACTTCACGGGAAACATTTTATGCAATGGCCCTTCTTGATAGCACATAGTTGGAGACATCCGATTGCCCTTACGGGAATTCTTCCGATTGTTCGAGCCGTTGCGTGGATAAAAGTGATGACCTTAACATTACAGAAACTTGATCATATCCACGTTTATCCATTGAATTCCTGCTCGGATAATAGGATTAAAAAAGATCCCCGGATGAATATATGCAAAAGCGTCCGCCCCTTATCACCTCCACAAATCAAATAAGAGTGGTTGCTTAACTCGTATGGAAGTCAGGTTCGGTTACATTCTCAAAGTCTGTATAATCTGGTCTGCATGCTTTAGCCTGCCGTGAACCACGATTGCCGCTGCACTTGATCGCGAGTGGCTCATTGTACGCTCACCTTTTGGGGCTTTTGTTTCTTCTGTATTTGATATTTGGGGCTTGTCTGGCCGGGGGAGGCAACAGGCTTGGGGAGGAGGAGGAAGCAGAATCGGCATCTGTATTTAGACTGGAGGAAGCCGATGAGCTATTAAGCTCTTTTTCACAGATGTCCAGTAGTTGGCGGGTCACAAGGTTACTACAGGAAACAATACGAAAAACATGATAGGAGTTGCAAAGTATAGGAAATGTAAGCAAATAACTTTTAAAATAAAGTCACGTAGAAGGGAAATAATAAAATAATACAAATATAAAACAATAAAAATTATCACGACGTTTCGACTGCAACACAAGTAATCATCATCAGGTGTGAAATCCACAGCAAGAACATTGGATGATGATTGCTTGTGTTGCAGTCGAAACGTCGTGATTTTTTATATTTTTTTAATTTTATTATTTCCCTTCTACATTACTTTACCGAAAAAAAACTATAATATGAATCCCTGCAGTCACGAAAGCTTTAAATCAAAAAATGTAAATAAAGTTTTATTTTTATTTGACCCAGTTAAGCCCACTGAGCTATTAGCTTAATTTTCAGAAGCGACCCGGCTATCGTGATGGCTCAACGAGGCAGCTCATAGCGCGGTAATTTCTAGCGGCCAAAATTGTAAATCTAAACAACCTAAAACGCGTGTGTATTAAGTAGTGTGGCTGGTAGTGAGCTCCTCGGTCGATGATGATGCCTCCAGTCTCGACACTTTCACCTGCCAGCAAGCGTCGCGTGACAGTTTTTGCTCGAGGCAAAATCGCGTACATTTCGGTTGCACGGCACAACCAGATCCGTTTATCGCATTTTGGCTTGTTGGCAATGTCCTGTTGACAAATACACGCAGTCCTCGAGTGAGGGTTCACATTAAATGTGTAACTCGCCACCAAAAACACATCTGTTATCGCGGGGATAATCTTAGATTGCTCTAATTGCTATCGGGCACCTAATCCTTTCCAAGCTGCACCAACGCCTGTCCTAGCCTGGATTGTTTCCTTGGGCATTTGCCCAGACGAGTAAAATTGCAAACTAGCACTAAATGAGGCTGGGGCTTAGTTGCTTTGAAGGCCAATCCTGTAATCTTTCCCGACCGCATTATTATTTTTGGAAGAACTCCATCCGACTTCCATTCTCTCTTTATAAATTTTATACCCACGCCTCTGAATTATTACACCGCGTTTGCACATCATAATTTTGTCAAGACTGCCTATACTTTAAATAAAGCCCCTGGATACTCGCTGCATTTACTTTAAATATATTATGGGAGGGCATTTTCAACCATGACCACCACCACCACCCTCCCACCCCACCCCCACCCTTAAAAAGTTCAAGTTTACATAGAGAAATGTTCAAATAATTATTAATAAACGCATGGCTTCATGCTGAATATTGCGTTCGCAATTGCCGTTAACGCTTCCAGTTTCTGGATGACTCACTCGGCACCCTGTGCGCGCGCTCGCGTTCAGACAAAATATTTTCTTTGGGGGGGTGAGTGGGTGTGATTTTCGCGCAGGTGATGCGAATTATCCGTGCAGGGGCAAGCCCCCTCTGCTTGCTTTGAAACGCGCTGCGGTGGCAGGCACGCGGCACGGACAAGCCAGACGGGTGACAAACTCGGAGAGTGATCTTCGGCCTTGGCGGCAGACGTCATTTGATGCTAAGTCCGTATAATTCTACGCCGCGGCATCCCGGTGAATCTAAAAGGGACGTTCGTTGACGAATGAGGAGCGGTGACACTGCTTTGTTGCTATGTGCAAGCAATTTGCACGCGGCGTTAGAGAGGCGAATGAAGCACCGTGAATTTTGGCCACGTTCGCTCGGCGGTGGCGCGAACGAGCGACTCGCGGTCCGAAGATTGCGAGCTCAAGTCCTGGTTTGGGGGATTTGGCTCAGCTCATCATCGCAACATGGTCGATAAAGCTTGTATCACGTTTTGGCTGCAAGAGTCACGTGAACCCATCATGTCTAATGTATATGAATAAACACACAATAAAACCCACATCAATTCTTACACGTGTTTCAATACACACATAGTATGACTTTAGATAATCAATATTCACTGCATATACAGTAGTTTGTCGTTTTGTTTCAGCACGTGTGTTCATAAACGCACGTATGTGTCCTTGCAATTTGCATCAGAGAATTGGTGTCAGGTGTAACATTGTTGTTCAATTGCATTTAGGCTTCACCATTTGATTAAATCATGTGATAGTAGTCTACTTATAATTGTATTTAAATATAAAAAAGTAAAGGTGCAAGCCCTGAAATGACTCGCTGAAGGCACTGCTGGCAGACGGGCCTCCACACAGAGCCTTTGTAGAGGACATTTTGGCCTACTCTTCCACGCTGGTTAGGCGTTCTTGGAGCCTGGCCAGCACGTCACTTACCGATCCACTTAATTGTGGACAGAGGTCGGGGAGGGGTACACGGAACTCGCCCATTGCTGGAGATTATTGAGATTATTTTGGTGCTGTAAATGTCCAAATGATGGGCCACTTTGTTGAGCTATTATATGTGGCCATATGGCTTCTAAAACATATGTTCGTACCACAGTGGGCTTTGCCTGGTAGGATGGGGACGGTTTAGTTTACTTTGTAAGTGTTTGGGTGATTTGTTTACTTTACTTGTACTTTGCACTACTATAATGTGTTTGTGCTGATGTATTATTCTAATTTTCTTACCCGCCCTTCCTGGACATCTGTGAAAACAGGCTTTGTAGCTCATCGGATTCGTTCAGTCTGAACACATATTTTGATTCTGAAATATTCATAAAACTGGCACACCGGGAGATCGATCGACACTGTGGCCTTTGCATTGCAAGGCCAGCGTGCTAACCCTTAAACTACTAGCGCGGCATATCGATGTGTGAATACATGTGGAGCGTCAAAATGCGCAAATACATTTTACAGATTTGAAACAAACGCGGCACCCCTGGCCATCGTGCGTTTTGAATCTTGAAAAAAAAACATCGTAGCGCAGTTCACGAAGCTCTTTGGGTGTAACGATGAATCGATTGGTGGAGTCGAGTTCGATAGTTAAGCACGTGATAAATGCACCTTCGACTTGCGTGAGTTATTGTTGACGTTTTCCCATCTCCATGCATTGTGTGTAAATTGGGTAGTGTGACCCTTGCAGCCACTGGAGGCACTACAATCTACCGCAATGGTGGAAATACGAAAAAAAGTAATATTATTTTACGACTCGAAGGTTAACCCTAAATTATAACAATTCATAGAATTGCAAGGGTGTGGAGGAAGCGGGGAGGCAGGGGCGTGCATTGTTTTACTCTGACACACAAGGCAAAGATCCCCTACGCAGCCTATTTACTTTTGGGACAAGTGCAGTTAGCGGTCAATTATTAAGGCCAAAACAGCATAGGAGGAGGTGTTGTGACCAGCACTAACTTATGGCCGCCTTTGTCTCCCTAGTGTTGATGTTTACACACCGCACCAGGTACTTATTTGAAGCTGAGTCGACGTAGGGGAGGCCCAGGACCGGTTCAGATAATCGTCACTGGTGTTGGCCGTGAGTGGGAATTGAACCCTGGTCGCCGGGTTCATAGCGCGGCGCGCTAACCGCTACACCACCGCTCCCCACAAGTCGCACACAACAACAACCGCCATTCGCCACTAAGTGGCGGTGACGTCACCAAGACGCTTGTGCCAGGCTGGGTGCACGTTGAGGCCACGTGAAGTGTCGATCGCCCGCTGGCAGGAGGTCACGGGGCAGACCGAGGTGCCACGGGTCGACTGTCTGTCGCACAAAGATAAACAGATCCCCCATATAGCCTTGACAGACTGTGGGGGCAAGTGCTGTTTGCGAGCACCTATGAAGGCCGGAACGGTACACGAGGGGGTGCGTTGCAAGCACCACGCCCGACCACCTTTGTCTCCCTAGTGGCAATGTTTACACACCGCACCAAGTACTCATTTGAGGCTGAGTCGACCTAGGGGAGGCCCGGGACCGGTTCAGATAATCGTCACTGATGTTGGCCGTGAGCGGGAATCGAACCCGTGTCGCCGGGTTCATAGCGCAGCGCGCTAACCGCTACACTACCGCTCCCCACACACACACGCACACACACGCGGAGTGATGTCAGCATATCGGTACGAAGCTAAACACTCGACATTCGAGGCGTTGGTGCACACTTAGACTTGTGTCGTCTGCCAACGTCGCTGACCCTTGGATGAGAAGGACAGGCTTGCGGTGAGTGGTAGTTGTACCGCGCCGCTTTAAATTGCAATATGAAACGTGAGCTACATTTTAGCTGTACTTCTGCCACTTTTCTGATGTTTAATTTCCATGAGATGTATCCACTTTGCTATACCGCAAGAACTTTTTTTATCATTATCTTTGATGATTAAAATCGGATTGAGTGCCGGTCATGGCATCTATAAAATTGAACATTGCATATCTGGCGGATATATATACAGTATATATATTCATTTATCATGATTCACGGTTTAATGAGCTACTATACGCTAAATTCCTTATTTAACTAGATGCTGACACATTGCAATATTTAAAATGTGTAGTTTAATTTTTGATATACTTAATCATAAAAAGTGCATTTTACTTTTTCAGCTGTCTTGCAACGACCCTAGACACGCAATTTATATTTTAAATGTCTCCGAAACGTGCAGCAAGTACAAATTAATAATTGAATTCAAAGTAAAAAAAACATAAGTTTGTCAGCAGAGTAGAAATTTGCGAAACACCACGGCGCAATGCGAATACAAACAGGAGCTAAGTCACGTGTATCGTTACAGACAGGGCGATGGGATCATTAAAACATTCACAAAGCACCGTGCGCTAATTGCTAAGAGGACAGAGTATCAACTTGCATTTCTGGCATCCCTTCAATGGCATTAACAAAGCCACTTGAGCCGTAGCTCGAGAGAAAACATGATATTTATTTGATCGTACACCCATTGAAATTGCATCCACAAACATCACTTTATCACTTACACACAAACAACACAACACACATCGCTCGCAATCACAAATAAAATAAAAACTACTTATCGAATCCACCGCGGATCTCTTCGAAATGCGAGGGCTCTCGATAGCAACTCTGATTTTTGTTTGCAGTTCAAACAAAACTGCACGTTATGGGGCCGTTATTTCGGCCAGAGTGCAATTTTTTTACACCCTTAATGGGACGCTTATTCCTCAAGGCAGTGAGTTTCTGCCTGAGAGAGCCGAAAGAAAAGGGGGTTTATTCCTGCCCCCACCCCTGCCGCCACCCCCCGTCTGCCCAGAGAGGGCCTCTAAGCTGCCCGCGGTGTGGAGGGGCAGGCCCATCACGTATCTTGCACACACAAGACTGTTGTTGTTTGCGCTAAGTCTCGATGTGTCTGGGTGGCAATGCCTCGGCAGGCAGGCGGAGGAGCCGGGGATCAGATGCCAAAGGCTAGGCGGTTGGAATGCGAGGTCAACCGTTGTGCTTTCTTATGCAAGCAACCAGATGCACAATTGAATTAAATGTAAAAAAAAAAGCTTAAAGGCAGTTTGGAATGAATTATATGCACCCCCCCCCCCATTGCTCCCCCCTCCCTGTTTATGCAGAGCGGGACACAAGACCCTCACAGTGTGTATTTATGCATTTATTTGTGTTAACGTGCGTACCGTTTGGGTGTTTTATCCTATCGCAAAGGTTGGCTTTTGAGTTTTGTCTCTCTGTTGTTTTGTGAAATCGTGCAAGCTTCGAAACTTAAACAGGGTGTACAGAATATGTACAAAATAAAAAAAATATATCATATTTACCCATTCACCCCAATCGAATCTCCGCCACTCCGCACCACCACGCAACGGGTTCCGCATGAAGAAAATTTTGAGTTGTTGCTTGTGCGGTTTTATGCTTGTGTCGCGGTGTATACCGCATGCCTTGGTGTTTTTGTGCCATTAGAAAAGCATTAGCTCGGCTCTTTAAGCCTTGGGCATTCCCCGTTCATCACGAGAAATCCTTTGCGAATTTTTTTGTTCGCGGAATTTCCAACGACACAAGATACCACCTCGTGGAGAGAATTGGTTTACTGCTTTGAGTATCAAGTCGTCATCACCGGCAGCCGTGGTCACTCCACTGCTGGACGAAGGCTTCCCTAGGCCACCACCGCCGCCGCCACCTCTCTCGGTCCTGCTACGTAACAAGAATAGCAGTTACGCTTTCTGGTAAAAACTAGAAGAAAAAACTTTAACGTGTATGCAAGACGCCGTTGGTTTGTCAATAAACTGCTGGACAAGGACCTTCCCTGCCGCGCGCAGGTCGACGGAGCTTATTTGACTCTACTTCACCACGCTGGTCGTTTGCGGGTTGTTGAAGGCGGCGAGCATAGACATGGGTGCTTTGAAGTACAGTACAACACTCAACTTTGCTGGTACTGCCTTTCACTGTGCACTGCAGCGTACAAGATCTGTTTCCTGCAGTGGGTCGCCCATCCAAGCACAATCGAGGCTTAGGGCTGCTTAGCTTGTGTGACCTGACGGGAATGGGGTGCGTTCCGCGTGATTTAGCGACTCAGTCGTGTTTAAAAGTGAAGATGGATTGAACAGTTATCGGTCACTTCCATCACGGAGCAGTGCTCACATCTCCCAATTACAATCGCGAAGAAATAGTAGAAATTCCACATTTCTATGGCGGGGGCGAGTAGATATTTTTTACATATAACTATGGCACAACCTCCGTTAACTTTCCACAGTGATATAGAAAACACACGATGCTGTTCATACACTAGTAATATACTGCATGACAGATGTATACGGCACATATAAATAAAAGTACCCTTCATTTTCGTTCAGAACATAATACGTTTTTTTAAAATTTAAAATTAAAGCAACGGCTCGAAAACCTTTGAAGACTCTACGGCGATATTAAAGGACGTAACACTTCGAGTGTAACAGTGATTCTACAATAATCAAAATTGTTGGCATTGAGAAATATCACGTAACATGTATCCATTAAAAAATAAAAGACCCCACCCTCTCCCCCCATCCCTCCGCCTGCCTGGCAGCAAGAAGGTTGCATCGAAATATAAGACGTTTAACTTTGCCTTATTGAAATTATAAGGATGAATGATTTTGGCTTTCTCTTTGCAACTCAATCTGTATTGTGGGTGGTCTCTTCACGGTTCTTCGGTTTTTTTTTAGCACTGATTGTTCTCATTCGGAATGGGTGTATCCGTTCCTGTACGCACTCAGGAAGATAAACAGCAACACATAGGCACACGGAAATTGTATTATTATTTTATACATTTTTTTTTCTCAACCCTCGCATTGAGAGACGGTTGTGTAACCTTGCACGTATAAAAATAAAAATCACGTTGCTGCATAAATCACAGCACGCGGTTTGCTCAAGTCGCACCGTACGGGACATTTGCACCGATGATATCGGCTGCGAGATCCGCTGATCCGAATTGAAATTTTGCATCGACAAGTTACGTGACGACGTTTTAATACGTTTGTCCAGAAAGCAACGGTACTGCCAATCATTGCGGAGAGTCCAGTCACATCGAGTTGGAAGTATAGAGTTGGATGATGAGGGCCGGTGCCGGAGAACGACAGGGGCAGTGGGGATGGTGGGGGAGGGGACATGCATCACCACAGCGGTCACTGAAGACTGTGATTCCCCACCCAAGACAGTGCGCGATGTTGAAGAAGCATGTATAATCAGGTCACAAAAGCAATACACAGATCCACTGCTGTATGAAGGCCTAACCCAGGGCGTGATGGATCATGGGGGACGTCGTTTGACCATACTTCGCCGCGCTGGTCGATGCGGGGTTAGCGAAGGGTCTGGGATGGCATCAGCAGTTCAGCGATCGCTCGCTACCTACCCCCGTCATGGTCCGCGACGAACAAACCGAGTTCGCTGCGTTTATACGAAGTGTATATTTGTTCAACACAATGGAATACAACTTGAAGTGTATTTAAAAAAGAGGAGTAATAAGGCAAGAGCTGTCGAATTCATTTTCAGGAAATGTACAAGACGTGAGTCCTTTTTTGTTGCGTTACATTTAAACACTGGGTAGAGAGTCGAATAGACCGCATAGCAACGTGAAAGTTTTTTTTTTTCTTTTTCTCGGACATTGAAAGCAGCAGTGAGGAAGAGTTGACCCCGGGTCAAGCCGACCATCGGTTAGAGGGGGAGGAGGCCGAATATTCTGGACTCTGGCGGAATGAACTCTGAGCCCGGTGACCCGAGTTTGGTACCTGGCCACGTCTGACATCGGCGTGAAATGTAAAACCGCCCTGCGCCCACCTTCACGAAACCCCACGTTGACCGCGCCTGGTGAAGTATGGTCAAACGGCCTCCGTTACCCCCCCCCCCCCACACACGCACACATGCAACGTACGAAGGCGCTCATATCAGCAGTGGGCTGACAACGGGCTCTACACAATTGCGAATTTTGTTTAAGTATCTAACGCAAGTGACCAGGCATGCATGCACTTACTGTACACGTGCACTCGTCTGTAAATACTCAGTTTGAAATAAAAAAAAACACAACGCAAGGGGCTTCATGAAGACAAGCAAATGCTGACTTAGTACCGAGTTCATCTGTGTCAGAGGAAGTATTCTCTCCCGTGGTTAGCATCGGCGGCATGCACCCCTATCGCGAATAAACATTCAGCTCCAGGGGATATAATTCCCGTCCAACAGGTCGCATCAAGTGTGCGCCGTGGCCTCAGAAAGTGATTTTTTTTCGCTGAGCGTGGCTGTAAAAGGGGGAGTCTTATTATGTCTCTGTTATGACAACAGAGACGCGAATTCACTGCACGTATGTGTGTGTGTATGTATGTGTGTGTGCGCGCGCAGGGCGGGCGTGCGTATAAAACGTACACTTATTATAATTACTTTCATTGTAAAATTGCACTTACGAGGGTGTAAATAAATTGCCATGCGGAGGGATTGTTATTGAGCAACGTAACCCGTGGCTTTTGTGTTCGCGCGGAGATTTGCTTGGTGCCGCAACCGGCGATGATAATGATGTGTGGCTTGCGCAAGTCTCTATTATTATATTTTTTAGAGGCACGGCCTGGGAAAAAAAAGTGCCCGGCTACACCCGCTGCTACAACTACCCCCCAAAAAAAAACAAAGATCCCCCGTATAGCCTCACAACAGACTGGAGCAAGTGTCGAGCACAACACACGAGGGGGTGGGTGGCTAGCACCACGGCCCGGCCGCCTTTGTCTCCCTAGTGGGGATGTTTAAACACGGCACCAGGTACTCATTTGAGCCTGAGTCGACCTACGGGAAGCCCAAGACGGTTTTAGATCATCGCCATCGGTGTTGGCCGTGAGCGGGAATCGAACCGCTACGCTACCGCTCGCTACTACACCCCACAACAACCACCACCACCACCACGGGCACCACCACGGATACCACCACGGTATAAGCTGTCGGAGTCCCCGGTAAGAAAAAAAACTGCAACGTTGGCTTTCACGGGAAGGGTATTGAGCAGGGTCAGATGCTTCCCATGCTTAAGCCCACCAGATTTCGGATTAAAAATGCCAATAAAGTAGTTTTTTTTTAAAGTGGCTTGCATGCAATCATCTGGTAAGGAGACCCTATCGCCTCGTAGTTTGACCCGAGCTGGTATAAACCACGCAGCGCCATGTGTACCGAGCGGACCGGTGCCGTTGCCGGAAATGCTTTCTTCTCCACATGAGACCCAATCAGTCAGTGTTGCTCAAAGAAAACAACAACAACAACAATGCACGAGCGGTCGTTTGTCAGTGCACTGCTGGATGAAGGCCTCTCCGTATGCCGTGTCACTCGTGAGGTTCATTTGAGCGCCATTTACCGTAACGCCCATGACCGACATGGCTTCAGGAGGCTTTTGTCCATTGTTGGATTGATAAAGGTCTGTAAAGTATATTTTTTCATTGTTATATACAGTATACATATGCATTTTTTGCACAGCATATATAGAGTAGAAAGATGACCGTTTCATTTTGGAGCAATTAAACATGTTAATTGATATGATTCCGAGATGCCTTAAATGCACGACTTTATTGCCTTGGACCAGCAGCCAACAAACACGCGTTCTATCGTACTGTGACTCATCAGCAGTGTGTGCGGCCACACACTGCTGATGAAATGTTTCCGTGCGGAACGGTGAATTTGGAGTCCCTCTGCGAGCGGCTCTTGGCGTGGCATAGCAGTAGCACCGTGTCGAGCAAAAATCCACGGTGGCATTGCGAGATTCTTTAGCTGAGAAGACGAGGGAGGGGGGTAGGTGCGTAGAGGGGCGAAATATAACTTTTTTTTTTACAAAACTCTGACAACTGTTGCAAAAGCTATAAAGCAGCTACTTCGGTATAAACCATGCATCACCAATACGGGTTGGTTCAAGGTTTTCCAAACAACATTCCGTTGTATCAATAAAACTGAAAAGCTCGCTGCCTCAAGATGTTTACATTTCCTCTAAGGCTCACACATCTGCGCTGGATATTTGGCAAAAAAAAAAATGTTTGAAGTGAAGAGGGGAAAAATAAAACCTGAAAGGCCATATGTGGGCATTTTTTTGTTTTCACCCCCGTGGGCTCCGTGCTGAGGGAACAAAGGGGGGCGCGGGGGGGGGTGACACAAAGGGCTTTGGTTTTGTTTTGAGAAGATGGAGGTTTTCTCGGCGTGTATTGAAGTGTCTGCGTGACGGGCGACATGTCGCCGTTGCCGCGACACCGCCCCCACCTCACCTCCGTTCCAAAAACCTGCGACCAAATCCGCCTCGCGACGAGGGGCACGTCGTCGTGATCATCGTGGTGAATATTTAGAGCCCCGTCGTCAATCCACTGCTGGATGAAGGTCCCCCCCCCCACTCTGCCGCCACCGCCGCCCCGCAATTGTTCATAATAGAGTTTACACTTTGGCTTCCCCCCACCCCCGCCACCGCCTCAAATTGTGTAGGCCACGAAAGTTGTTGCACCGTGCTCATCATGATGAGCCACTACCGTTCGCGGAGCCATCATTTGTGATCGCCAGGTCGCTGCTGAAACATAAGCCAATGGATTCTAGATTTGAAGCTTTCGTGACTGCAAGGATTCATACTCTTAGTTTGATGCAGCAAATCTGGCAGTTACGGTTTCACCTGATGACGGAGACTTGTGTTGCCTCCGAAACGTCGTGATTTTATTATTTTATTTCATTAATATTAATTTCATCTTTTACCTACGTGACTTTACAGAAAAAACGAAGAGTATAAGCCAATGGCTCAGTTGGGCCTCTACCTGGAAATATATTACAAAAGTTTAGTTTCATTTGTGTGTGTATATATTTTTTTGAAGTGAATTGTTTACCCATTAAACAGGTGTTTTTTTTTAGTTAGATCCCCAAAAAACCTGCATTACGGATGATATTGGTCACAGAAGCCTACGTGTTTACCTTGCTTATACTTTTCACTCCCATCGTGTTGTTGTATCGTTTGCTGTTCTTACGTTCTGACCCCGTGCCCATACTGGGCATCTGTGGAAAAGAGCTTAATAGCTCATCAGATTCCTCCTTCAGTTTATATACAGATTCTGATGATTCTGATACATCGATACACTGGCAAGTGCGGGTTGGGGAAGTGGGTGGGGGGGGTGCAAGTTCAGTACAGATATTGCTCGCCACATTGAAGTTAGCCTTGGCAGGAAATCGAGCTCGGGGCATGAGGCGCATGGTTCAGTGCACAACGCACTCGGCAAAAAAGGCTCCGAGTTACGCGATTACATTATTGTGCCCGTATAGTAGTGGTGGGTGCACTGCCACGAAATCTAGCGGCAGAGAAATCGGATGACGATTAGAAGGACGTGAGTCAGACATCTCTGGTTGGGGGTTGACTTCGTTCGGTAAAGTCACGTAGAAGGGAAATAATAAAATAAGAAAAATCTAAATAAAACATAATAAAATGCAATTCTCACGACGTTTCGGCCAGAACGCAAGCAGCCATCCTCAGGTAAAAAAAAGCAGAGCTGTCTCTTCTACGTGACTTTACCGAAAGAACCAAGAATATATATTAGCTCATCGTCTCTCCGGGGTCGATTGAAATGATTGTCCTGTGGACAGCAGTGACCCCGTCATGGAAATGTGAAATTTCCACCACTGGCTCATTTCAGTCGGAGATCACTTTGACGTTTTTACATCGACGCAATGTAAATGCGCACCTTCTGCAGTGAGTACATATTTGTTGTGACTTTTAGGTTTGTGGTTTCTTTGGATTATAAGACATGCAAGACTATTTCCACCTGTATTTTAAAACAAAAGTTGGGGTTTCATGTCATGATCCTGTTGGGGTGTGTCTGTGTGTGCGGTAGTGTAGCGGTTAGTGACCTACTCTATGAACCCTAGGTCGACTCCGCCTCAAATGAGTACCTGGTGTGGTGTGTAAACATCACCACTGGGGATACAAAGGAGGCCGGGCGTGGTGTTGGCCACCACCCCCTCGTGTGCCGTGCCAGCCTTCATAGGTGCTCGCTAACAGCACTTGCCCTAGCAGTCTCTTCAGGCTATACGGGGGATCTTTGTCTTTTTTTTACCAGACTTGTGTAACTTTATTGACACGGGACGCAAGTTTGAGGGTTTGCCTTGCTTAAACATTCCAGAGAATGCAGCAGCTGATTTGCATAGTCTCATCTATAAAGCGGATGAGTTGTACTTGCACAGATTTGCAAAGGTGCTGTTAACAGCCTTGGATCTGCACGGGTGCAATACGCGTCCGTAATTCCTTACACCGTTAAAGAGCTATTAGGTATTACATTTTATACCTTTTGTAAAACATTTTTTTTTGCCAGGCTGGAATTCCAAACGCGTTAACAATGCGCTCAATCTGTATTCACAAAATGCTCCTGATTTCAATCGCTTTGCTAAGAAAATCCGTACGTTAAAAAAAGAAATCCCATCGCCAGGTTTTAATTTTTATTTTAACGTCTGACTGGGTAATTCCTTTGCTAAAGCACGGAACTTTTGAGAACACATCAATATCCTTGCGCGAGGAGCAATGAACCAATAAGAACAACAAAGGCTTTATTTACAGTTGTTTTATCCCATCTTCGACCATCTTTCGGCTGCCCCCTGCTCAAGACACATTTGCTGGACATATGTCCCAACGGCAACACGGTGCCACCACAGACCCTCTCCCATCAACCGCCGCGTAATTTAAACAACTCTCGGAGGTTATTTAAAGAGGGAACATTTTTTTTGAAGCGTTGATGGCAAGTAAATAAAAAAAGCACACAAATAAAATTCGGTAGAAGCAACAAAAATGGGGTCAGTTGGTTGAGTTTTTTTTTTGCTGTTGTAAAGTAAAATCTGCCACACGACGACGCACAGAAGTTTTTTCCACAACATTGTGGATCTCATCTCGTCCGCTACCCAATTCCTCCTATTATCCGCAAAAAAACACGTTGTCCTCAACGGAGAAGTGGCGATAAATCCACTTTACATCGCGGATAACGAGATCCACAATGGCCGTGCCCCACATCAACGTGGATGTACTGTACTCGACACGACTCGTTACATAAATGTGTTGCGTAATGCGATCGTGTTGTGACGATGCCGTGCGTCAACATATTAGCGTGGATGTTAAGCACACCCGATGAGGGATGGGTTGTGGGCAGTGGTTTTTGGTAGTTTTATGCTGCTTTGTGAGAATTTCGGTTCGTAAGGCTTCAGATAAACGCGTTAAAAAGTCACTCTTCGTACGCATTCAGTCGAGACAAATTTGACCATTTTAAATCAACGCTTCCTATCTACGGCATAGTCGCATTTCTATACCAAGCGAGTGATTAAACAAGTCACAATGTATGCGTGTTACTATTCTTTGGTTCTTTCGGTAAAGTCACGTAGATAGAAATTATACAAATAAAGTGAATAAAAATATCACGTTTCAATCGCAACACAAGCGATTCGAAATATGTTAGGCCCAATACTTATGCCGTGGCTGATCATTATTTTAATGCGGCTGGCTCACGCGAAATTTATTTCTCTAAGACGAAGGTACTTTGCAAGCCTACCGGCTATCAACAAAGATTCATTCATAAAGCCATCCATAAATACAGACACAGTTTCAACCAAGAGGAAAGTTATACACTCGGCAATCATTGGAAAGATGTCATCAACCACTTTGGGTCATGACTTGACTTGTTTCGATGTAAAGCTTTCGTGACTGCAGGGATTCATCTTCTTGGTTCTTTCGGTAAAGTCACGTAGAATGGAAATAATAAAATAATAAAAATAAAACATAATAAAATAATTCTCACGACGTTTCGGCCACAACGGCTGAAACGTCGTGAGAATTATTTTATTATGTTTTATTCTTATTATTTTATTATTTCCATTCTACGTGACTTTACCGAAAGAACCAAGAAGACTTGACTTGTGTTTTCTTGTCAATCAACCTCCACCGTCAGCAGTGTGGTGTGGGGTGCAGGGATTTCTTGGTGGCCCTTTGCTGCATTGGCATGGCTGCTGCTTTGGCATTGCTGCTGCATTGGCATTGCTGCTGCATTGGCATGGCTGCTGCATTGGCATTGTTGCTGCATTGGCGTTGTTGCTGCATTGGCATTGCTGCTGCATTGGCATTGTTGTTGCATTGGCATTGCTGCCCTGCCCATACTCCTGGTGCTGCTGATACACTTGGGCTACGCCCATCTCCAAACCTTTATAAACAGTTTGCCTTTAGAGGCTGACTCCTTTGCCTGATGACGACCGCTTGTGTTGCGATCGAAACGTCGTGATATTTTTTATCACTTTATTCGTATTATTATTTTTTCCACCGACGTGACGTTACCGAAAAAATCTAAGAATATGAATTCCTGCAGTCACGAAAGTTTTGAGTCAAAATTTACGCGTGCACATTTACATTGGCAAATCGGTCAAGGAAATGTTTAATAACTCAATAATAATCCGTCCGTTTCCGGCGAGAGCGCAATGCTCTCGGTATTTCATTTATTGACGGGTATTTTTGGGAGACTATTATTGTTACTATCGCCTGACCTCTGATGTAATTCTGAAAAAATGAGTTTCCAGCTGGGAAGAGGGTTGTCGGTGAGTGGTGGATGTGGCCAAGCTTCGTTCGGCCGAGTCGATGACAGAGGTGGTGTTATGGGGGTCGCCAAGGTCATTTATTTATAGCGCGGAAAATACAAATGTGCTTATTCGAATGAATTGACTTTTAAGTTCCCAAATCGAATAGCTGACTTGGATAGCTTAGCAGGAGGGGGGGGGGGACACAACAACAACGCAAACAACAACGATCGCCATTCGCCACTGGCGGCGACGTCACTACGACGCTTGTGCCAGGCTATGTGCACGTTGATGTGTAGAACGCCTGGACGGCAGGAGGCCACGAGGCAGACCCAGGTGCCACAAAGACAAAGATCCCCCGTATAGACTTAACAGACTGTTTGGGGCAAGTGCTCGCCAACAGCACTCAGCAAGTGCTGTTAGCGAGCACCAATTGAGACCAGAACGGCACACGAGTGGGTGGGTGGTCAGCACCACGCCCGGCCGCCTTTGTCTCCCCCAGTGGCGATGTTTATACACCGCACTTACACACACACTCACACTCTCTCGCTTGCCTTCCACTCACACACACCCCCGTGCCATCTCTCGCTATTCCCTCGCTCTCATTTCTGTGGCTGAAAGCGTTGTGGCGAGTGTCTTGTGCATCGGTGGTTCCTCTTGTGTGTGTGTTGTTTAGGATCACACAGGGGTATTACCACATCACTCGGGCATCTGGTGTGCACTTGGGCACTGCCACAGCAAATGGATTTAAGGGGGGTTATTTATTTCATTAATCTCATCCTGCTGTTGTAGTCAGCATATTTCCGTATGTTCGTCAAAGTGTATTATTATTCTCACTGCACGCGACTCTTAAATAAAATAACAAATCTCCTATGAAATGAAGCACTTAAAAGAAATGCGATCTTGTCTTGTGCCGAGGATATTTCAAATGGCAAGCACGCTCCCAGCACAATGACAAGTGACGTCCCTCTGTCTATCCACTGCTGGCTTGCCCGTGCAATGTCACTCAGGGGGTCCCTTGACCATGCCTCAACGTGCCGGTCGGCGTGATTTATGAGATGCAGCTGCATTCAGGCCGATGGTGCTCAACTTCTTGTTTGTCTGTGTACCCCTACCAACCCCTACCCCTGTCTATGAACCCCTACCAGCCCCTACCCCTGTTTGTGAACCCCTACCCCTGTCTGTGAACCCCTACCAGCCCCTACCCCTGTCTGTGAACCCCTACCAGCCCCTACCCCTGTCTGTGAACCCCTACCAACCCCTACCCCTGTCTATGAACCCCTACCAGCCCCTACCCCTGTTTGTGAACCCCCACTCCTGTCTGTGTACCCCTACCAGCCCCTACCCCTGTCTGTGTAACTCTACCAGCCCCTACCCCTGTCTGTGAACCCCTACCAGCCCCTACCCCTGTCTGTGAACCCCTACCAGCCCCTACCCCTGTCTGTGTACCCCTACCAGCCCCCACCCCTGTCTGTGAACCCCTACCAGCCCTGCCCCTGTTTAGCAAAATCTCTATCATCCAACAACAAGTAAACACTTACAAAGTGATATTTTAAACTGCAAAAACACTTCAAAAAATGAATCGCCGCTGCACAGTTCAGAGCGGAGTCACTTGCACCCGGCACCCCCAATTGCCCCGGTTGTCTAGGTACGGCGCGAAAGACGTACAGCCGTACATACCCCAGCTTGCTCTGGGGTTCACTGTATTCCACGTTGCAGATAATTCAATTCGCTTGTGCCTACGGGCGACGCAGCATTACTTTAGTCAGCCACACGATATGTGACCACCAGCGTTCCGTGATTTGTCTCCCATAGCCCTCCCCCCCCTCTTAGAGAGATGCCACGAGTAGCCCACCAAAGGTTTCCGACCGCCAATGTAGACGCCATATAATTCCAAATTGTATTTTAATCCTTCAATACATCATCATATCATGAGCCATGCGTGTTTGGGGCGCAGTGTTCGTTGTACCGAGTACTCTTCGTGGCAATGCTTGAACAGTGGTTCCCTTTGCAGTGATTAAGAGGTGGAAACAAATCAAAAGCCTCATTTGCAAATGCTGGGATTTTGCCCACACCAATCAGCGGGCTGCTCTGTCCCACCGAACACAGTGAAACGATTTTAATTTTAATACAACACACGTGAAGCGCTGCCTCTCTCTCCGCTGTCTTTGTTCATGGTTGCAACTTGCAAGTGCCACCTTCTTTGTCAACGACTTGCGTTTAAAATCGCCAATGCTGCTGCCGCGGTGACGTGGACTTGAATACGCCGATTAGGGCCCTCTTAAAATCCCTTGTTTCTCTCCACTCTGCCTCGAAAATCTTTTCATATGGAAATCTACTTACACATCCAAAATCTGTGAATGGCCATAACACATGGTGTTTGCTATGGCTTCAGGTCAGCAAATCAAACACAAAGACTCGAAAAGGTCTGGGTTTTATTACGAGCTCACACTGGAAAGACATTATCTTCCCACATGTCTGCTGCAAAAATATGGCAATGCTAAATAAATTGTCATTGTGGTTACTACAATAGCTCCCCATAATTAAGTACAGTCATATGTAACAGTGAACACAATTAAACTCCAGGCTTGCATTTTAAACGTGTGGAGTAAAAGAAATCGGCCTCTTTGGCACACATGCCAGAATAATTTTTTTTACTGGGGGAATCCGATGAGCTATGAAGCTCTTTTGCAGAGATGTAAAGTAGGTTTTTTTTCTTTCGCAGATGTCCCGTATGTATATACGTTGAACTTCTTTCGCACCCTACATCGTCAACCGTGCTAGACGGAGGCGCGGGACAAACCCGCCGTGAATCGAGCACGGGTCGAACGGTGGCATCGGTTCTTCTCCGCTCCAATGGCTCGCTCCACACGCGTGCGAGGGATCAACGCGTGCCGTTTCGTTCGTGCGCGCCACATGCACGAATCCCGGCAGCCACTGGCGGCTGCTAAATTCGCCCTCGCGTTAAACAAAAAAAGACTCCTCGTATTAAATCGCCGGCGGCCCTGAATTGTGACCATTCATCGAAGCACCCGGCGGGGGGGGTGAAGTGATTCATCACCGCACCCCAACCACCCACCCCTAGTATCTATTCAAGATAGAATAAAAAAAACATTGCTCATACCCCCCCCCAACCCGGACCCCCTATAGAACATTTCAACACGACGATGTCTGTCAACGAAACGGGTCGAAGGCGCAGCCCTGCAATTGCCTGTGGTAAGCCGCTGCTGGTGGACGGACATCAACTCGAGGGAGCTCAAGCGAGCCTCCCTCGAGGGCATATGCGATGCTCTTGGACACTGGGCCAGACGTTTCGGAGGAGGTGGGAGTCGCTACAGTCACTCATTGCTACTGATGAGTGGAGCAGAGGCGGGGATGTTGGGGGGGGTGTGGATTTAAGCCACTGACTTGCCCATGGTTTTTACTGCTGGCGGGAGATCGAACAGCTGTACCATTCCTCGGTGTCCACCAAATATCTGGTGCATGGCTAAGGACTCAGATTATATTTAAATTCGATCTTTGTACATCGGAAACCTGCGTTGTCCGGGGCAGTCCGAAGGCAAATACTTTCGGGTTTGTATTGTAAGAAATAGACTTTATAATTATTATTGTTCTATGGTTCCTGGATGGTTCGTGTGTTCATTCTTGTCTGCTTATACAAGCCGGCTATTTCACTGCCCTCCGGTGGTGACAACAGACACTGCAGAAATGCTCCCAAGAAAATGTGTCCATTGACGCCCACAACAAAGTCAGCATGCTGGCATCGTTGATTTTTTTTTGCTTCAAAGTGTTGAATTCTATTTACTAAACACGAGTGAATTCCGCCGTAAAATTTCAGCCGGCATCGCGACCCTCTTAGAGTTGCTTGTCCGTTGAGATGATCACCGCATCACGCGCGTTCAGATGCGCTGCTGACGCCCTCTGGAACGCCCTTCCTTCCGATATTCGTAAGTCACTGGGAGCCACACACTTTTAAATCGCCTACATTGAAAACTCCTTTCTTTGGAACTGCTTTTTTGCCTTTAGTTTGTTGTCTCTGCCCGGCACCTCCAATTAGCACAGTTTGCTACGCACGGTGCAAAAGAAGTTCAACGTACATGCATTGAATACATTTGCCTTTTTGCAGGTGGCGAATAATGCCAGATCGGTAAAGGCGCAGCCCTTGCAATGGCTCGCGCCGCTGCTGTCGGAAGGGCCCTCCACTGGAGACAGCTCCAGAGAGAGCCTTCATAGAGAGTGACCGATTGTAATAGAGGCTCAAGTTAGTAGGTAAGCCTTTGTGTGGGGCACACAAGATCAAGACGATTATCGTTACGTTGATAGAGGCCAGAGCGCTGAGGTGGCACGGTAGAGTTTCCTGGGTTCAAACCCAGGCAGCCACATCTTATTAAAGCGGTTTCTTCAACTTTAGTTAGTTGATGGCTTCAGCCTGGTCATGATGTTTCCTTTGAGTTATGCACTTAATTTGGCAATATTTCAGCTTTCAGAAATACATATACTGTATTGGTTTCACTGTCACGCTGTGAACATTCGTCTGCAGCAAAGGGGGTGGGAAAGCACTTCCAGTGCTCGTCGTGTGGATCAGAGGGCACTTGAAGGGATCTCAGAAGTAGTTCTGTTATACCTGCTTCTGTGAACCGCTCTCAAACATGGGTGGTCGCACTGCTCTACTAGAGTTCAGAACGTAGTGTGTCTCGATATGGCATCAATCGCACAATGAGATTAAAATATGGAGACATGCAACTTTGTTTTTCAATGCATTTATTTTCAATTAACGCTGCGATAATGATAACATTCACATCATTGTTGCATTTACTGCCACTTACAAATAATGCGTTTTGTCTTTTAATTCAAACTGTATGTCGCAGAGCTTTATCCCTAAAGCATTTTGCGTGTGTTGTGAATTATTGCAGTGGTAGTGGCTGATCGGTAGAGAGAACGCATCGCACAATCAGTTCACGTGGAGGTGCTGGGTGAATTATCCCATCGCGGGATCGCAAAACTCGGCGGCGGATTGGGGAGGCCTTCATCCAGCAGCGGATCGACCATGGCTCCCGCGAACTCTGGTCATCCTTGCAGCGGCTGCTTTTTATCCAGACATCGAACAAAGACGGCCACCGTATGACGCGGCCGTCTGGAACGCTCTTCCTTTCGATATCAGGAAGCCACTGGGTGCTATGCACTTTTAAATCTAGATGGAAAATTCATCTCTTTAGAGCTGCTTCTTCTCGTCGGTTTGTTATCCTTCTCCCGCACCTCGGATCATCACGGTTGAGCAAGCACACAATCAAGAGCTGGAAAAGACAGCAGCAATATTATTATTTTGCAAAGGTACTTCTGACGGGGTTGTTTTATATCTATATTATTTAATTATTTCCCTTCTACGTTGACTTTACCCAAAGAACCAAGAATATGACAGCAGCAATAGTTTGGCTCTGCGTCGTGGTGTGCTGCTACCACCACGATGGTGTGCTGCTTAGGGCGTGGGTGCGCGCGGGGGGGGTTTGTTCCACGAGAAATGCAAGAACACCCCTGTTGTCCGGTCCGCCACTACCTCCCCACCCCCCCAAGGGGATCGCAGGGGCTCCCATTGTTTCAGGGATCGTATGGGCAGTAGCGATGATGCCGAGGAACGGGGAGTAAGGGTGGGTTGGGGGTGGCTCGGAAATGACAGGGGGCCCCCACCCCGTCAGAAGTGCATATGGAGTGAAATTGACTGTGTGTCAGCAGTCGGGCCTTCTCCTCGTTGGCAGCGCTTCCTGTTTAGGTTGGAGGTGCGTGGGTTCGCCCGAGAGGACAGTAGGAGGAAGGAGGCAGCCTGGGGGTTGTTTATTTACCCTCCGGATGTGGGATGGGGACTCTTTGCTGAAACTTGGCACTGCTGCTGCAAAAAGGGCAACACAAAAAAATGAAATAATGAAATGAAAATATACACAAACCTTAAAATGACAATTTTTACGCACGCTGTATATTTGAATGTGTGTCTAATGTCAATAGATGTAGAAGCTCAGTATATCTGAACGTGCGGCATTCACATGGACGCGCTCATTCGCAGTCTCACATCGTAACGCACGACACGTGTGCGTATGTATACGAGCGTAAATACCATACGCAAATCATGCGTACACATTATGTAATGTGCGGGCACCACGGTGGCGAGATGTTAACTACCTCGCCTGGTATACAAGAGGGTCGTGGGTTCGATCCCGACCCTGACGCCGGCTGCTGTATATTTCGAGTTTGCGTGTCTCTCTCCGCGTGGTCGCGTGGATCCTTCGATGGTTCCTCCGCTTTTTCACTCCACATTTAGAATCGTGCGTTTAGAGTATTCGGCTGCTGTAAATTTCCACGTGATAGTCCACTGTCTTGAGCTATCATTTGTGGCCAGGTCGCTTCTAAAAAAGGTATACATATCTCGTAAAACAAAAAATATTGTTTAGTAAGTTACAATTCATTCTCCTCCACTGTTATGTCGGTCCGATGAATGATCACAATTCAGGGATGCAATTTCCTTCGATAATCCATTGAAAAAAATCTAAATATAATCAAATTATTTGCATTGTTTATCCTATGTTATCGTTTCGTATACGTGTGTTCTCCGCATTACCCGAAATGCAACGTCAGCATACCAGCCACGTGATGCTCGACGTAAAATGTCAACGATCGATTCTCACCCACGAAATTCGACGCACGTGTCGTGAGCTGGGAATCACATTCGCGAGGTGGCTGGGTGACTCCGAGGTCAGAGCACTGAGCTTGCCACTGCCGAGACTCTGGGTTTGAGTCGTGGTTTCAGCCACAGCCCGTGATTACATCGGAGTCTCAAGTTCAGTGAGTTTAACGGTTTAAGCCCAATCACCAGTAGCCACACCTGGCAATCACGTTGTATTTTCTTTTTCCCTTAATTTGCCTAAATTCCAGCTCTGAGAAAACTATTAAAATATGAATCAATCTCGCAGCAGAGTGTGTGCGAAAATGCGCCACCGTTGTGTGGACGTGAAGAGGCCAGGTGAATGGTTTTTTTTTTGCAGAATAATTTCAGTGAAAATCTTTCACGCAACCATTCCTGGCCGCACGGTCTCGCCGACGCTCCGTGAGATTTCCTCACGGATTCTTTGTTTCGTGACGCGATGCCGATGATAGCGCATTGGTAGAAATGACCGATGAATACCTTTGCAAAATAATAATAATAATCACGTTTTAAAGATTAATATAAATGAGTCATCATTGCAAGCATAAACGTACGTACACACGCGTGTAATGTAAAGATTTGCTCTGAAAATAACGTGTAGGCAAATATTGTGCAGAGATTAAAAACCCATATACCCTACAGGTGCCAAATAATAATGTTTGGGTGTAGATATGTAAACCACTGGGTTTTATGTTGCTTCATTGCGGAAATTAGTAATTAGCCATATTGCCTAATGTTTGAGAAATTCATCGTTATTATAATTACATAATTTACTAACATTAAATAAAATGTATTCGAGCAATCTAGAAAGGTGTTAACAGATTAAACACATTCGGTTTCGCATATTTTTTTCCAATTTAAAGTTGATGGCAAGATTGCGTTGAATAGCGAGTCAAATGAACATAATAAGAGTATATAAAACAAAAAACCATTAAATGAAATGCACTACATTTTTACATCATTGCCTGCTCTAAACATCTTGACGTATACCCATAATATTTCTCACGTAACTTTTGCAGAGCGCCGCACGCTAGCCT
Organism: Lampetra fluviatilis; assembly: GCF_964198595.1. NCBI lineage: Eukaryota > Metazoa > Chordata > Hyperoartia > Petromyzontiformes > Petromyzontidae > Lampetra > Lampetra fluviatilis. The sequence goes on from NC_136314.1 coordinate 1,088,402, forward strand.
CTCTTGGCACAGCAACCGCGTGATAACTCGCAAAACCACCTCTGCAAACGTAACCTTGGTATGCCGGTGGCTCGGAGTGTTTGATAAATTCACTCCGACATGTCTTGCTTCGGCGTGGGCCATTGGGGGGGGGGGGGGCATGGCTTTCGCTGCGAAGCGCACGAGTTACAGCCGAACGTCAGGAAATGCGTCGAGAGCTCTCCAAGCTCGTGCCAGGTGCTTCCTGCAGAACTGTCTGCCGGCGTCGTGCAGACAAATTTATTTCGATGTCCGACGCAGAACGATATGTCTGTCCCCCACTGTAGGTGCGTTGCAGGGATGAGTTTGAGGTGTAAACCATTTCGGTGCATTCAGATCTTGAACGGAAAAAGTGTTTGGATATGACTTATCGTCAGGGTAACGTAATAGTTTAACGTGTTTGTGTGCTATCAGGAGTGATGGCACCCGATGGCGAGTGACTCCGCTGTCAGTCGCAGACGCGACGTAGTTTTCAGATAATTGTGGTGGGTAGCTGGATTTCCATCGATGTCATATTTTTCCGATTGTTCCGTTAACAAAAGCAATTTTTTTTGGGATCATCCCAACTTTCATATCGAGGCGAAGTTTTCCAAATTTTTATTCCCGCTATTTCTCGTTATTCCAAAAATCACGGCCACTGTTTTCACACCATCTCGTGGCAGACTGCGCCGTGCACGGCAACGCGGTAATCGTGCGGCGGTCGCGGCTGTGCATTCGGTGCCGAGGGCCGGACGTTGCACTTTCAACATGTAAAGTTGGACCAGGACCACTTGAAGGTTAAGCTCACAGCGGCTGACACTTCTGATGAATCACCAGCCGGGAAACAAATGGTTTGAACCGTCACCCACAAATCGGCTTAATTTGAGAATTGCTCGCATCATCTGCGTGCTGCGTGTATCCTTTGCGTGCGCGCACGTAAAGTGAAGAGAGCTGACCTAGTGCTTCCTGGGCTTGTATCAATGCATTGATCCAAAAATCGATCAATGTGCTCACAATGTATGCGTTGAATCAACGACAGGAGAATCCCCCCCACTCTCCCTTTCTTGCGCTCGTTCGGGGCAAGTTATTGACAGATCCCGTTGCCCGCACCTATCTCTCTGCATTTCCATCCTGCTACCCGGGTGAAGAGGCAGCGGACGAGCATGGATAAATTACTGTGTAACAATTTTGTATTATATATTTTTTGTTGCTAGGTAGTAAGTGTTATTTCCTAATTGCTTATGCCTCCAAGGTACAGAAAATGGCCTTTATTCCCCGCAAACGTTGCTTTTGTGACCAGGACAGTGATATTTTGAAATTTACCTATTTTCCAGAACATTCCAGATAGATTCAGTGCTGAGTAAACTTGGAGTAACTTCTAGAACATTGTGGAACCTTCCAGTAATATAAATAGTAGTATAAATACAGGGGCCTTAAGCCCACCAGTGCAGTTTAGTTCCAGCTGACTAAGTGGATACATATCTGCATTTTTCTGAGATGGCATGAAGAGGCTGCAAGCATCCGGCAGACGCATTTTGCTTTGTCTGCGGCCAATGTATCAAGACAAGAGAGAAAAAGTATTCTGTGGAAGCATCTGCTAAGATGTGTGAGGCCTACAAGGCATATTTCGGCATGCCTATCGGGGATCAAGACAAATCCTGGGCACCTCATTTCACCTGCGAGCAATGCAAACAAACTCTGGAAGGTAAGATGGACAATTGTTGCTGGGAATTTTAAGTTATAAAATTTGTAAAAAAAATTATTGTAAAAGTTTTTAACTTTAAAATGTTTTACAATTTTCAATGTTATTGAAAAAATATACTATATATGAAAAATGTTGCGAGAAACTCTTACACATTAGTCATGGGTGAAATAAATGTATTTTTGTAGGATGGTATAGACGGGAATAGAGAGCCATGAAGTTCGCTATCCCAAGAATGTGGCGGGAATCCACTGACCACTCAAGCAACTGCTACTTCAGCATGGTGGACCCTTCCAAACGTCGGACTAGCAAGAATACACCTGCTATCACGTGTCCATGAGCTCCCCATGCCCACTCCTCCGGAGAGAGAGCAGCCGTCTTTAGAAGAGACCAGCAAGTCAGAGAGCGAGGAAGATATAAATCCAGATGACTATTTCAGAGGTGGAGCTGAGGAAAGAAACCCATACTACCCCAACCAAAAAGACCTCAACGACTTGATCAGAGATCTTGGTTTCACCAAGTCCAATGCCGAGCTTTTGACGTCTAGGCTCAAACAGTGGACCTTGTTGGATGAAAGTGTGAAAGTCGCAGATGAGAGGAAGTGTCACCAACCTTTTTGCAGCTTCTTCACCCATCAAGATGGGCTCTGCTTCTGCCACAATGTGACCAGTCTGTTCGAGGCAATCAGAATCGGCTGAAACCAGAATGAGTGGCGCCTCTTCATTGACAGCTCATCCAGGAGCCTCAAAGCCGTGCTGCTCCATAATGGTAACAGGTACCCGTCTCTTCCCCTGGCTCACTCGGTGCAACTCAAAGAGGATTACAACAGCATCAAGACCTTGCTGGATGCCATGAAGTATAATGAGTACGGCTGGGAGGTCATCGGAGACATCAAAATGGTGGCATTCATGATGGGTCTCCAAGGCAGGTTCACCAAATGTCCCTGCTATCTTTGCCTTCGGGACAGCAGGGACACCAAGGCGCACTACCACAGGTGGGACTGGCCACAGCGGACCGAGTTCTCTGTGGGGAGAAACAACGTCAAGTGGGAGCCACTGGTGGACCCCCGGAAAGTGCTGATGCCACCACTGCACATCAAATCGGGCCTTATAAAACTATTTGTCAGAGCTGTAGATAAGGAGTCGGCAGCCTTCAAGTACCTTCATGACTTCTTCCCTAAGCTGTCTGAGGCAAAGGTCAAAGCCGGTGTCGTCGTCGGACCACAGATAAAGAAGATTTTGGAGTGTGATGAATTCCCCAAGAAGCTCACTAGTAAGGAGAAAGCGGCTTGGGACAGCTTTGTCGCAGTGGTCCGTGGCTTCCTGGGCAATCACAAGGTCGAAAGCTCTGTGGAGCTGGTTGAGACTCTGGTGAAGAATTATGGCACAATGGGCTGTAGGATGTTCCTCAAAGTCCATATCCTTGATGCTCATCTTGATAAATTCAAGGAGAACATGGGAGCATACTCGGAGGAGCAAGGCGAGTGCTTCCACCAGGATATACTGGACTTTAAACGCCACTACCAAGGACAGTATAACGAGAACATGATGGGAGACTACATTTGGGGGCTGATTCGTGAAAGTTATTTACAGTATAATTGTACATCTCAAAAAAATAGTCACTTCTAAATCTTTTGTAGTTATTTATTTATTACTTTAGTATGAATACATGTTAATTTTGATTTATATGTTTTTTTTCTAACTTTATGTGAACGAAAAGACACAAATTCGCCCGTTTTCTCATTGAAAATAGGTAAATTTAAAAATATCACTGTCCTGGTCACAAAAGCAAAGTTTGCAGGAAATAATAGCAATTTTCTGTACTTTTTAGGCATAAGCAATTACGACATCACACTTACTACCCTGGAACAAACATTGTGTTACATCATGTAACAGGACGACTTGGCCATTACTTCTGCGTAAGCGTGGGTAATTTGAGGATGCCGAGAATAAGAAGAGGCAGACAAATGGGGTGGCAGGGAAGCTGATGTTTTTCCTGCGTTTTTTAATAAATGTGTCTGCACAGCCTTTTGGACGTACACCACCCGACTCCATTGCCTTCGTGGGGGTTACGTGATCATACTTGGCTGCCACGGTGGCTATGAGATGTGACCTTCCTCGCCTGGTTTGCAGGAGGTCGTGGGTTCGGTACCGACCCTGACGCCTGCTCAGTATTTGGAGTTTCCGCGTCCCTCTCTCTCTCACCACTGTCACGCGGAGTTTTCTCCGGATCCTCCGGTTTTACCCTCCGCATTTAGAATAAACGTGCGCTTCGTCTGTTTGGCTGCTGTAAATTCCCACGTGACAAGCCGCTTCGTTGAGCTGTCCTTTGTGCCCAGGTCGCTTCAGAAAGAGAGCCACATAGCACAGTGGGGCCTTACTTAGTAAAATAAAATTTTATCGTGACTTAAAGCTTTCGTGACTGCAGGAGTTCATAATCACGTAGAACAATTTTTTTTTACTAAAAACTACGACCTTTCGATCGCAACATAAGCAATCGTCATCAGGAGAGAAACGTCGTAGTTTTTTGTAAGAAATAAGTGTTCTATGTGACTTTACGGAAAGACCCAAGAAAAATGTATTATCTTCTTGGTTCTTTCGGTAAAGTCACGTAGAATGGAAATAATAAAATAATAAAAATCAAACATAATAAAATAATTCTCACGACGTTTCGGCCACAACGCAAGCAGCCGTCCTCAGGTCATTCAGACGCTGTCTACTCGACAGACCTGCTCTCCACCTGAGGACGGCTGCTTGCATTGTGGCCGAAACGTCGTGAGAATTATTTTATTATTTATAATTTGTATTATTTTATTATTTCCATTCTACGTGACTTTACCGAACGAACCAAAAAGATGAATCCCTGCAGTCACGAAAGCTTTAAATCGAAAAATAAATTAGTTCAGCCTTAAACACAGTGTGCGCCGAGCGCGCGCGAAGGAGATACCCTCATCGCCGTGCTGCTGTAGCCACGCCGTAGGGGGTCTGCTGCATTCAAGGTCTGCCACCTTAATGCGATGCAACCGAGGTTCACGTTGGAGTTACTGGGTGGCCCAGAATGTTACCCGCCTGCCTCCTCGAGTCCCAGTGTATTTAATTTCGAGTTCCGCCGCTCGAACCTTTCCGTAAATGAGTTCCAGGCACGTCAACAAGACAGCAGCAGCAGCAGCCAGTCGCTCTGTCCTTGCACCGTGCAGTTCCCACATTGCATTCACAATGGTGAGCCATTGTCCACCAGAGGTCACGTGCAAATGAACTTTGCAATATGGATTGTATCCCGCCTGAAACAAAAACATGGCTTTGCCGTCTTAACGAGATGGACCCAGATGAAGGGAAACACTTGAGGTGAAGTGAAAGTGGTGGAATAATAACGTATGCCTGGCTGCGTGCGTACAAGAAGCGTTGTGTGGGTGTTAGACGAAGTCTGGATTGTGAGCAGCAATGTGATAGATAACCGGTTTGTATGTATGATGAACTTCTTTGGCACCGTACGTAGCCAACCGTGATAATTGGAGTTGTGGGGTTTGTGTGTGTGCGTATTGTTTGCGGTAGTGTAGCGGTTAGCGCGCCACCGCTACGAACCTCGGTGACGCGGGTTCAATTCCCACTCACGGTCAACACCAGCGACGATTATCTGAACCGGTCCTGGGCCTTCCCTAGGTCGACTCAGCCTCAAATGAGTACCTGGTGCGATGTGTAAAGATCGCCACTCGAGAGACAAAGGCGACCGGGCGTGGTGCTGGCCGTGCCGCCCATCATAGGTGCTCAGAACAGCACTTGTCACAACAGTATGTTAAGGCTATACGGGGGGTGGTTGTCTTTGTATTGTTTGCACCTTTATTCGCACTCTTCCCGAAACATTTAGCAATTCAAATGTAAACTATCATATTTCAGGTGGGAATAACAGCTAAGCACTGAAATGAGTGAAGCAAAACGGCACAAACACTCACACACCACACGCACACTTGTGTTCGAGTGAAACTCTCGCTATCCGTGTTGATGCTGGGGGCACTATTGACACATCCTATAATCCACTGAAATAACTTATCCTGCCATGTACAGGAGGTTTGCCCGACAACTGATGGCATCTGTTGGACGGACACCGATGGAAAGCACACGTTGGCGTGCTCATCTTGAGCAGTTATTGAAAGGCGAAGCTCAAATGAAATCATGAATCCAAGAGGTCGACGAGAGCAGATCGATGCCCTTTTCTGTTTTGGGAAAGCTGAAATTAATTATGAAAAGTGACACATGTCAGCGTTGCTAATAAAAAAAAAAGTGAAACGTTTTTAATCGGCGTGTGCACATTTACCGCGATCGCACGCGGATCGCGAAACGTGAACGTGGAACGGGGATCGGTAAAAGTGCGCACAGAAGCGTGGGGCAGGTGCATCATTCACGTGAAACCAGTGGTCCTTAACCTTCACTGCAGCCTTGCATGCCTTTGTTTCTCAATCGTTACAACATTTATAATGTTCATAAATACATTGGGGTTTGATGAAACAAAGTAGGTGTACCTACGTGCCACGTGCTTAATTTGTGTTTTAGATTATTTACCTTTCAAAAAAGACACCGTGTGGGCCATGTCTCGCACCCCCCCCCCCCCACAATAAAGGGCATCACGCACCCCCAGGGAGTGCGTGCACCCCAGGTTAAGGAGAACCACCGGAAGGCGTGTTACGGGGAACTCGTGCAACATTCGAGACTTGACGTTGGCTGTTGAGACAAGTGGGCTTGTGTCAATGCCGCGAGAAGGGATGATGGGGGTGGTCGTCAAGACGAGTCAGCGGAGTGGCATCCAAGGTGGGGAGGGGGACAGGCCAGAGAGCACGTCCACCGTGGAGATGGAGCGACGGCATCAGAGTGTGAACTTATTTCGCACCGCACGTAGGCAACCGCGCTAATCGGAGGTGCGCGGGAAGGGCAACGGACCGAATACAAGAATAGCAGTTGGACAGAAATGTATTTTCAATCTGTGAAGTGTTGCAGTAGCTAGGAATATCGTTGCGTCGTGAGACCGTGAGATATGGTGACGGCTTGGGAAAGGCCTTGGTCCAGCAGCGGATAAATCACAGCTCACGATACTGATGATCCCCTACGGCCATCCGTAGATTAAATGCAGATAAAAAGGATAAATATTCCACGCGACTTTTCTCGTCCACCCGCAAATGCAGGTGATGGCGTGGATTTCGTGCGACTGAGAGCGTGGATTGATATGGGCAAGGTGGTAATTTTGACACCGTGGGTGGTGACACATTTTCCGGTGTAACGAAACTTGTGGACGGGAAGATCAATTTGATTGCGTGACCTATTTTCCGTGCGATAACAAACAAAACAACAACCCGCAACATTTCTCACACCCGCGATCATCGCGGTTGGCTACGTGCGGTGCGAAAGAAGTTCAACGGAGTGTGCATACACACTGCGAAAAGATGCAGGCGGCATGCCCACCGATTGTTGTGCAGGTCCAGGGTTCGGATGTGGCGGCCGCCCCGGTTAATACTGCGGGTCTGCAATCACCGTAATAACAGTACGCGGCGTCTGCTTCACAGCGGACAATCGAAACCCGCGACGTCATTCGCAACAAGAGTCAACTACTGAGTGCCGGCATCAGGGTCTAAGCTTTCCATCTACTGTCAGACTGATGCCTCAGGTCACGCCTGCATATTGAGACTCATCCTGGGCCCTTGAGTATTCACCTGGCTACACAAGGTCCCATTCGAACTTGAAACTGTTGGATCAGTTCACTGCGCAGGGCGGGCACTACTTTGGGTTGCACTAAATGTCTGTAAATATCGAGAGGAGGAATTTTTTTTCCACACGACTCATCATAGCCACGTAAAATTTTGAATAATAAATGGGAGATTTTGCAGATGGATTAGGACATGTTAATACGTTGGAAGATTGGAAATAGGATTTTGTCAGTATCTGGTAATAAATATGTTTCGATTTAAAGCTTTCGTGACTGCAGGGATTCATCTTCTTGGTTCTTTCGGTAAAGTCACATAGAATGGAAATAATAAAATAATAAAAATATTTTATTAATAATAAAAATATGTTTTATTTGTATTACTTTATTATTTCCATTCTACGTGACTTTACCGAAAGAACCAAGAAAATGAATATGTTGTTGGTAAAAAAAAATGAATTTTTTTAATTCATCCGTAGTCGATCCACTGCTGGATGGAGGCCTCCCCAAGCCGTTGCCACCTCTCACGATCCTGCGATGTAACGATCCACCCAGCACCTGCTCGTGAACTCATATCATTGCTCCATATGTTCGGTGCACGCGCTCGTGGGATGCGTTTCACTCCTTCACTGCCACTGTTATTATTCTTGACTATCGGAAATCTGTATATATAAAAAAGTAAAAAAAGAATTATGCTGGGTTTTTTTAAACAAAGGTTATCAAACAATGGATACTGCCTGACATTTTTCGAGAGATTTTCCCCATAAAGTGAGGATTGATGCCGTTCGTCGAGACGTCTTGAAAATGATTTTCATAACTAAATGTAGTGTTTGCCTGGCTTCACACCGGCCAAGTAAAATTGTCCCAGGAAAAGGCAGTGTAATGCCAAATAAGTACTTCCAAAAGGTTAGGGAAACATGTGGACGAAAATTGGTTCCGAGGGCAGTTGGCAGTTGTGCTGCTGATTCTTTTTTTTTAAACGCACCTTTGAAATAAACGTGAACAAGTTGGGTTCTCTTCAGAGGTGAATTGAATGTCTACGTTTTCAACCGATCCGTTTAAATCCTACAGTGATTTTTTTTTACACGCAAAGTCGGCGATCAATCGTTTTGTCAGAAATTATTTAGCGAATTAAGAAGGAGGCTCGTTTGATCGGTGACTGGTCTAGCCCAGGTTGTTGTCTACTCGCTGGTCAAGAAGGCGAGATCCACAAATCTGCCTACGTTTTTAATGTTCCAGCAGCGCATTTAGACAGCCATGTGGATTCTGTGCACTTTGCATCACCAATCGTCATCTGCTTTGGTCCATCCCCTGCTAGATGAAGGCCTGCTTAAGTCGCAACGCAAATATCACGATCCGACGATCTAATAATCCACCAAGCATCAGCACACACACCGATTTTATCGCTTCCTCTCCTTGGTGAATGCACTCTCTCTCTCTTTGATGCATTCCACTCCTTGGTTGCCACTCCGGCATTATTATTCTTATCCCAGGCTACGTCTGCCAATTCTCTCTCCCAATTCGACAAAATTTGATTCGCCTTGACGGGGTCACCGAGTTGTTCTGCAGCGATGGTCCACTCCAGAAGACCTCCCCGCTGCACCCAGTGATTCTTTCTTAGTGCCCCGTGCTATTTAACTTCCCCAACTGAGCCCACCAGTCGAATTAAACATTTTTAATGCTCGGATGTCTAACATTACAATGAATACTTTTTTCTGATCCACTTTGCACCATTTTCACTCCCGTACTTTTTCGAATGGGTTTTTTTTTTTGACCGTGCGTGGTTTTTAAAGACCCGTCGCCCCCTTTCCTAAGGCGGTACAACTTGTGCTATGAAGGTTGCACGCGTTTGTTTTGTTCCTCGATACCAAAGTCCGTAACTTATCTTTCTGTCCAACTACCGTCTGTTGGTGCGGGGGGGGGCGAAGAATCTAAAAAAAACAATCGGCGCAATTCGCGAACACATTCTGATCGCTAAGCAAGCCACTCGATGGCAGATAATCTGCGTCAAGGTGTCAACCCGCCGAGTGAAATGAAACATTCTCACGCAAGAAAATAAACACCGCCAACGCCGCATTTTTCCACACCTGGAGTGAGTGCCGTCGTAAATCCAAGGTGGCTTGTTTTCTTTGTCAGAGTGCGGTTTAATTAATCCCCTTTAAACCATTTGCCATTTCATTTTTTCCCCTTGCACGTCACTTTTTAATAGCTGTAGGAAGCCCTCTCGAGGCAGCTATGTCTGAGGAAGTGTCACTTGCCCTCCTGTGTTTTTACTCCGACGCTTTGTAAACAGTTCTCCAACACCCCCCCCCCTCGCGCGGCGAGGACTGCACGTTTAATAGCGAACGGAGTGCTTTTAAACGCAAACGAGTTTCGTGGCAAATTTTGTAAAACACCCTATCTGCATCCTGGCCTCTGCCTGACTTTACCGGCAGCGGTTGGCCGCTTGGCAGAAGACAAAAACGCCCTCAAACAACATTTTCACTGCGCCGCGCAAAACAATGAGGGCTTTAGCTCGCGTGGGTCCCATCGAGCGGCCGTGCTCGTATGCTCGAACGCCTTTTTTGCGTTTCCTTGCCGGGAAAAAAAAGAATATCCATAATTGCATTAAAACCAATGCGATGTTGTGAAAACACGCGTGTTGTGCCGATCTGTGTTTTATTTTTTTATTTTTGCGCAAGACTTGAACTTTAACGGACAATGAATGATTTCGGTATTTTAAAATGTACAGCATCTATCCTTGGAATTTTTTCCATATACATTTTTTTCTGGAATACCTGCACAAGCCAGAGCTTGCCCTACGAAGTTAAGCAAACACGGTGCCATATGGTGCTAGTTGTTGAAGGATCTCTGCTTATTTTCCAACCACTTGCCTTGACCGTTTGCGAGACATTTTTGACGAGATGAACTCCCCTCCTGCCCCCTTCCCCCCCCCCCCGACTGTTTTGACTGTTCCCTCTGAGGCCAGCCTATTGGGTAGTCTTGTGGCTGAGACTAATTATTTCGTACCGAGGATAACATTTTAAACAAAAGAGGGGGTGGGTGGGGGTTTGGGGCAAAGAAACAGATTACTCAGCCGGTGTACAGTGCTTGGAACCAACAGGGAGTGTGGTCTTTGTCACGGTCAACTTGTAAATCAAACGCGAGCGCTCTCCAACTCGCTCCGAAGAATCCTGTCCCAGATTCACCCCGAAATGTTTCGAGCTACAGGTGTGTGCGCGCCGTGCGTGCGGGCGGGCGGAGTGAAAGACCCTCCTCCCCCCCCGTCGATGTCCGTGAATGTTTGTTATACATAAAGTGTCCATGGGCCAACGTAGCTCCCGAAAAGTGTCCCTTATGTGGAAGTCGCCTCGTTGAACCTGTGCGACTCTGCAATGTGCTCAGGCCGAGGATATATTTGTATTCTCACCCCCGCCCCCCCAATGATCCGCACCGATTAAGAGTTGCATCTTTTGCCGCTTGAGCAGCCGAGCAGGACGATGAGACGAGGCTGCTTTTTCCCGTGCGTCGTTGCGCGTCTATAAACATGAACTCATTTTTTTTTATTTCACCAGGTAAAGGCCCACCGAGCTATGTAGCTCTTTTTTCAGAAGTGACCTGGCCACTGGTGATAGCTCAACGAAGTGGCTTATCGTCACGTGGAACTTTATAGCAGCCAAATAGCTCTAAAATGCGTGTTGATTCTAAATGTGAAAGGGAAAAACCGGAGGACCCAGAGAGAAAGAAAAAATCCACGTTACCACTGGGAGACAGACACGCAAACTTTAAATTAACAGGTTTCAGGGTCAAGATCAGACCCACGACCTTCTGTAAAGCAGGCAAGAGAGATAACAGGTAGCATTGTAAATGTTACTCGAATAGTAAATGGTGTGGGCTTACTCTCCAACACACCGGTGTGCTGAACTAGTAACGAATTGGCACGTTTTGTTTACGCGACGAACCCCTACTAATTGGCTGTGTCGGGTGGTGGCGGATTTAACGACACATTTGTATATAGGGTGCTTCAAAAACATGTTAACACTTCCGAGAATTTGCAACAATGCCACGAGAAATTGTGCCCTCCGGGCTCTGGAGACCACCTGGAGAAGATTCCAGGCACGTGTTGACAATGATGGCAAACAAGCAGAGACCCTTCGACTTTTTGAAGCTATTAACATTACATTTATTATCATGTTACAGTGTATTATCTGTTATTTTTCCATTACAAACGATAGTCCCATATGAGTGTTACACATTTTTTTTGAAGCACCCTGTATATACGGGATCTAACCCACCAAAAAAAACATTATGGGGACAACATTTGCTAGCCACCGACACTTTGGACTGTAATCCGGTTGGTCGCCTTCGGCACGAAGCCAAAACACTCGCTGAAAGTCGCTCTCCGGGTCGCCCTTTCGGGTCGTGCTCCCCACGTGGCGTTCTCCAGCGGCAGGGGCGATGCCCTTTTGTTGTTGTTGTTGTTGCTGATTGCATTCACGTGCCGGGAGCTTCGGTCGTCACTCTCGTCAATTGAGTCGGCCAAACATCCTTCAAATGTAGAGCAGGGACATCCTCGCAAAAAACATTTTTGTTGTCATTAAGACTCGTCGAGACATTCCGAGATCATCAAAAAGGGACGCTTTTAGTGTCGCCGTGTTCTTGCAGACGCACGTGTATCTGTGTTATCGTTCGCTCGAAAGGTGCGCTGTCATTTACTTAACAACACCAACTACTACTATTGCAATTGCTTGGTGCCGAATGCCTGATAAGAGAAAATCAAAATCGCACACCAACTCTCTTCTTAAATGCCGTCTCATTGTGAATTGTTGAAATGGGTGCGTGCCAGTCAGAGTATTCGAGCCTCTCCATCCCTAAGAAGCAGGCGCTGCCCAATACGTTACTCAACGCGAGTGCTCGTGATTTAAATTTCACTATCAAGGCGACGTTATCAATTTTCATACGCAAGATCCTGCGTTAGAAATAAACAATAACGACGAGACGACTCTTCGTGGTTTCGTAACACCGTGATGCAACGCGGGTCAAAGTTCGTCTCGTCGTTTCCGAGGAGAATCGTTCGATTTGCGTCATTCATGTGGAGGTCATCGACAAAATAATTTTGAGAACGAATTGCATTGCTCTGCACAAAATGGTCAGCGCTGTGCTCTTGATGATGCTCGCGGTTGGCTCTTCTGTGACCGGCAAGCCGGGCAAAGCAACGCTCCAAGCGAGCGCTTACTAAAAAAAACGATACACATATATACACCACAGCTACAAAAACACTTGCCCCAACATATCAGGCAGCAATGGGTCTCCGTTCCCACGCAAAGTAGCTGCAAGCACGTGTAAATCATTTGTCTTTATCCGTGTAACACAATTTAGCAGCTTGCCAATGTGAATGAATAATGATGATAGCAAAACTCCTACGACTTCCACCCTCCCCCCACTCCCCATCACAACAGCGGACACCAGCGGAGAACCACGTTTTCCGAAAACACTAAAAATCCGCCCCCCCCCACCCCTAAAAAATAAAAACGTATCCGATCATCTGTGTCAATATCACCCGACTGAGCAATGTTTTTACATGCTAACATAAATCATTTATCTGTGATTGTGCTCATAAATGTAAACCGTTGGCATGCGTGCAAGCTCACAAAGACAAAGATTTCCCCCCACCCACACCCACAGCCTTTAACAGACTGTAGAGGCAAGTGCTGTTAGCGAACACCTACGAGGGGGTGGGTGGCCAGCATCCACGGCCGACCGCCTTTGTCTTCCCCAGTGGCGATGTTTACACACCGTACCAGGTACTCATGTGAGTCTGAGTCGACCTAGGGGAGGCCCAGAACCGGTTCAGATAATCGTCACCGGTGCTGGCCGTGAGCAGGAATCGAACCCGGGTCGCCGGTGTTTATAGCGCAGCGCGCGAATCGCGACACCACCGCTCCATACACACCACACATGCGCACGCATACACAGGACCATTATGAAAAGCAGCGTCTGTCGAGGGCTTCACCAGAGATCGTGAGCTTGTGAGCGGTCATGTGTTGGATGCATTTAGTTTTGGTGGCCACTAACCCGAGCCATTATTATTTGTCCAATGCACAGTTTAACACTTTCAAACCTTTTTTTCTCTCTCTCATGGTCCATTCCTCAAAGGAGTGGTATTTTTCTAACTGTGTTCATTCCTCTCCCCTCTCAGTAATTAATCAGGCAAAAACCTGTCAGCCGCCTCAATTGAACGAGTCAAATATAACTATTAATTTCCTAACTGGTGTTTGTAGGCGTTTTTCTGGCACAGTACTCGGCTGGGAAAACCCTATAAAAGACCTCAGCCTCATATTTAACTCCCAACTACAAGCTTCCAGCTGTTACATTCAACTTCCCAGGAAGCTTAGAAATCATTTGTCCTGCGCTATTGAAGTGCCGGGTGCGTGGGGGTGGCGGCTGGGGCTGTGAGATTTGCGATAAATGCGTTAGGCTGCGGCGCTTGTGTGTATGTGTGTACGGTTGAACTTCCTTCGCGCCGTATGTAGCCAACCGTGGTCATCCCAGGTGCTTGCAGCCAACGCTCACATTACCTTTCTTGTACTTTGCACGACTGTCTTGTGTTTGTATTGTTTGTGTTTTAGTAACGTTCTTACCAACTCACCACGACCGCAAAACTGTGGATGAAGAGCTTTATAGCTCATCGGATTCCTCCGGTTCGTTTTTGCGGCCGCACTTTTCATTTTGCGATATACGACACGAAAGATGCGAGACGTGGGATAATGCAGCTCCCCCCCTCCTTCCCCCAGCCTGGATACGAGGTCACTCGGAGGGATTTCAGAAGTAGTTCCACAACAGCTCCCTTTCGCGCGGTTGATTTCCTCTGGCACACGCGTGTTGTACCGCACCGCTCCGCGACGCTTCCACATGGACAACTTTGTTTCATGACACGATGCCGATCGCGCAGCTGCGGCAGAGCCGTGGGAGAGTTGGTCGTTTAATTTTTGTTGTTACTTTAGACGAAACAAAAAATGGATCGTATGGTTAAAACGATATTGGCACAAGCGAGTTTGGGGCTCTTCCTGGACATGTAGAGAGCCTCTTAGTCAGCCCACTGCTGGAGGAAGGCCTCCACACGCTGCGTCGGTCACGGGGGTTACTTGACAGTATGTTTGACCGCATGTTTGACCGCGTTGGTCAATGCGGGTTTTGGCGAAGGTGGGGACCATATCGTACAACGATTCGTTTTGTGGCCTGTAGCGTCTTAATATGCGCGCAGTGCTCGCCCATGCCAGCGCTCGTGCAGGCTCACACCTGCTCAGCTGCTGAGATATGATGAGAGATCAGAACCGTGCCACGTGTTTTAGTGAAAGGCCCTGCTTTTATATGCAATGTTTATAAAATTAAATTGACGTGTGAAGTCGCTTCGTGCATAACGCTAAAGCAGTGTGGCGGTCGTTTAACACAGGCGTGATCTAGTTTGCATCATATTCGAGCTACTTTGATGGCATTTCTTTTGGGCTCGACATGCAATTTATATAAATTAAGTACATTTTGGGTGGGGCGGGGTGGGGGTTTAACAAGGTGAGCTTCGTATCTGTTTAAGTAAAGATTGGGTAAGATCTTGACTTAAAGCTTTCGTGACTGCAAGGAATTCATATTCTTTGGGTCATTCGGTAAAGTCACGTAGATAAGTTCAAAGAAAATAACAAAAAAATAACATTAACAGATTGAATTTCTCACACCAACACAGCCACCTCGCGCGCCCTACTCTACGTTGCTGCTTTGCGATCTTCCATTAACATCCGAATCTCTCACATTAACATAGTCACTTTGGCACGCTCGGCGTTCTTACATTAACATGCATTTTTTTTTACCTGGCAGCCCTTTGATTGGTGGAAAAACCCACCTCGGTCGTGGTCACTGCCCACCACTCACATTAACATTAGCTGCCCCGCCCATGCTGCTGACATTTGGGCTACGCCCATTTAAAACCTTTATAAACATACTCTTTGGTCCTTTCGGTAAAGTCACGTAGGTATAATTATATTTTATTGGTTCTTTCGGTAAACTCACGTAGGTATACATTTATTTATATTTATACCTACGTGAGTATAGATCCCTGCAGTCACGAAAACTTCAAACTTTTATGAACAGTTTACCTTGAGAAGCTAACTCCCCTTTTCCGGATGACGACCGCTTGTGTTGCGATCGAAACGTCGTAGTTTTTTTTGTTATTTTCTTTGAACCTATCTACGTGACTTTACCGAAACCCCCAAGCAATATTGGGTAAGATGCAGAAAATAAATACGATAGCTGCTGGATGAAAAGAAAAGTGCGCGGAATACTTTCTCCCCTGTCATTTACGAACTCGTGCGGATTTTTTGATTATTATGATTAAATATATTAGCGCGCAGTATTTTTAAAATAAACAACGCTCCATTGCTTAACCCTCCTAAGGGAACTTGTCGAACAAAAAAATACAACTTCAAGACGGGTTTTATGAGTAACCGTTTAGCCGAGTTTGAGTTATTGGAGCGTTGGGAATTAACTGTTTGCTAACAACAAATTAGCAACCCAAGTCATTATTTCAGGGTTGGCTCAACACAAAAAAAAAATCATTTGACAAATAAGCACTGAAGAAATGCTCTCACGTCCCCGAAATGACAAATTGGGTCAAATAAAATATTTGTTACTCGCCTTATTTTCGAGTTACAAGCCAGCGGATTTGTCCCGACGATTTATTTTCCCTTTGAGGAAATATCGCACGCGTGGTTTAAACGCGTAGGGAGATACATCCTGCACTAAATTACCTAACCTGTCTGCCGATCTTTTTTTTTTACAAATCTCCAGTAGAGGGCAATTGCGATATGAAGAAGGCAAGACTAATCTACATTGGCTCAATATCAGACGGCGTCTCTGGAGATCCCGTATGACAATTACAGAGAAATGGATTAGTAATGCAGTAAGTGGCAAAATATGCTGCACGAATCCCCTAACAGCTCCCAGTGGCAACTCTCGCTACACCTTGCGTTCGCTTTGCATTACCTTCACGTCGGTACTGTCAGCTGCGTTGCGTTTCTTTGACCACGGCCAACAGGGTGATCGAAAACACACGCGGCACAGCTTCGGACGTGTGCCCCCATCTCGTCCCCCCTCCCCAACCCCTTCGGTGTGGAGGAAGGCGTGGGAGGGGTTCATTCACGTTCCGTGCAGCGGCGAGCTGCTACCTACACCCACACACGCCGTCGCTCACCTCCTTCACCTCCTGCTCTCTCTTCTCCTCCTCTTCCTCTTCACCGAGCAGCATGCAGGGGGAGATGCATTTCACTTTCTGTCAGTCCCCGCAGCGAAACTGGAATGTCTCAGAGAGTCCTAAACTGCATCTGGTGTTTTTCTTTTCTGGACCACTAATCTGCTCAAACAATGGAATGTCTGTGCTGCTCGCCTTTGAAATTAAATACTCTGTTTATTCTGTGCACAGCCCTGGCTGGAGTGCAACCTTTGCAAAGCTGTGGACCTTCTGAGTAGGCCATCTCTCTCTCGTACGCCCTCTCACTCACTCTCTCTCTCTACGGATTCTTGTTATACAAATCTGTGCATAGCCCTGTTGCAAACTGATGTTTTTTTCTCTTCCATCAATTCCATTTTCAGCTATCTTTCACGCTGTTTCCTCGAATTTTATTTACCGTTCACTTTGCTCCAATGTCCTCTCTCGACTCCACAAATCCGTCAACTTTGTACCTCGAGGCATGACTTCATTTTTTGTCCTCTTCCTCTGCCGAGCCCACTTGGTGTGGCTTGTGCCACACGTTCCCTTTGCGCAAGCTCGCGCTGTCAATGTGACCTATTGGACACCGCAAATCGTCGCGACGTCTTTAACCCATCGATACCGTTTGCCACATTTGCTTTCGATGGCGTCGTCTTGCACGGCTTGGCTCCGTTATGATCGGACGAAAGGAGGCTTCTGCGGCAGAAGTTAGATCTGGCACGAAACGAACTGCAAACGCCTTTATCACGCGTCGCCTCGGGCTGCAGCAATGGTAGAGAAAGCAATTTGGTAGCGCTTAACGACATAATGCCCTGTAACCTGATTAATTATAATTCGAATTTTGGCGATGCGAGCGTATTGGCAATGATTGCAGGTGCCCATTAGGCCATGGCGTTGAACGTCGAACTGCGAACAAGGACCGGTGCCAACATCGACATGAATGAGTTCATAGAAAATACTGATGCGAGTCGCGAATTGAAAGTGTGCAGAAAGTTTTTGTGACCACTTCGTAAGGATTAAGCGTATCATGCATGTGCACGCTAGTTTAGATGAGCAAAACAACGCACTTATTTTTTGCTATAATTTATTCTTTACTTTAATTCTTTGGCCGATGTTCCGTATCAAAGGCGGAGGCCAAAAGCTACTGTTTAAAGTGCCAACCTGCAGAGTTGCTGGCTTTTATGCGTGAGAATCGAGGGATAGGAGAGAGCGATAGAGAGAGGAAATCCCCTGCAACGCCGAAGCACCACCTTGCAACCCGCAGTCCCGTTAGATTAATAATTCATGTCATAATAAATTATTCTTCCCAGTGATGTTCGACTGGATTATTATCAGCCCTGGCGGCATAATGAGTTGCATGCAAGGGAGAGATAATGAGACGGTGGTGGATGATAACACGGGGGGAGCTTCGCCTTGCGAGTCGCCACAAGTCAGAGGCACCCACGCCGTTGTTAGCTCTGTCCGGTAAAACAAAACAACAACAACAACAACAACAAAATACTCCGTGGATGCCAAGCCACCGTTAACCACCGTTAAAGCAGTAACATCTGCATCGCTTTTTTTGTGTGACCAGGGGAGGGGGGGTCTTGAAAAGAAAACAGCGTGGGAGCACACAGTGTGTGTGACGTGGAATTTCCCGCGTTGGGCGCAAATTGAACGGGGGGGGGGTGGGTGTTTTTTTCCGCTGCAAGCGGCGTGGTGTGTGTGTGTGTTTTATCGTGATTATTGTTGTCAGATGACGGCCTTCTGTCTGGCGGGGAGCCTTGGGCGAGGGTAAGTGTGCACCGGTCAGTTTCGGGGAACAAAAATTTAACTAACAATGTTTAGGAAAATTTAATGGTCAATAAAAGTCGCAAAGATGAACGATTTAAGTCACGTAATTATCTCCAGAATGTACGCAATGTTGAACTTCTTTTGCACAGTACGTAACCAACCGTGCTAATCGGAGGTGCAGGGGAAGGACGATGAATTTAACACAACCAGTATGGTTAGTTTGCCCGAATCTAAACTGCAGTTGATTATGTCTGCTGCTTGTTTTGTAAAATACCTTGGATACACAAAAACGCTCACACACAAATTTATTAAACCAAATATCGTCCATCAATAATACTAACTCTCTGTCTTTGAAGGATAAATTGAGCATTCCTTTTGCGATTTTAATAAAAAAAAACTTCCGTTTTTCGGAGCCTTAATTCGTGACCGCAATCCATCGTTCTTTAATCTGAGATCAAATTAACAAGAAATGCCATCTTAGAAATGTCGCGTCTTCAAAGGACACGTGTGGTCTTCCGCCGAAGACTGTACACCTGGATGAATTGAAGTCACACTTAAAAACAGATGCAATCGCTTTTATTCGTAGCGATTAGCGCAGTAAATCGTCTCAATTGCCTTTCATTTTAGTCTGAGTTACGCGGTGCGTTTGGGGCAAATCTCTGGAGCGTATTTTAATCCACCTTTAGACGACTCTTATACGTAGGCGTCAGCATGCGTTTGTCTATCTCTTAAATGCCTCGACAGGGCTTTTTTGTTCAAGACATGTTGACTCAAAACGAGCAGCCTCACGCTGCGTTGGGCGAAGAGTACGTTTGATATTTGCAAAGGGATGGCAAATGCCTTGCACCACTGCGACTGACTTTACCTACGCATTTGTTTGTTTGCTTTACTTATTGATGTTGTCTGCTGTCTCCCTCCCTCTCTCTACCTCCCCCCCCCCTCTCTCTCTCTTCACCCCCCTCTCCTCCTCCGCTGTCTTGGAGTGTTTGTGTGCATGGCTGTCTGGATTGTGCAGACGGGCACTTTACCACACTAATAGCGGCCTAAATATCTTACCTCTCCTCCTCCTCTCTCTCTCTCTTCTATTTACAAAATCTTCCCAGAGGAATGTGTTGGTCGGAAAGCAGGGTAAAATAAGCAAGCGCCGCATCGCTAAGTGGCACTTGCCACTTGTGATTGGCTTACGCCGTCTCTGATGGTCTGTCTCAGTGGATTGGCTGTCACGGGTTGAGGTGCCTTTTCTCTTTTTTTATTCACAGCCTTGTATTTTCCATTCTAGATGTGAAGCTTTCGTGACTGCAAGGATTCATACTCTTAGGTTTTTTCGGTAAAGTCACGTAGGTGTTGCCTCCGAAACGTCGTGATTTATTATTTTATTTTATTTCCATTATTACTTTTATTAACTTTTAATTACATTTTTTACCTACGTGATTTTATATAACAAACCTAAGAGTTTGTATTTTCCATTTCCTTTCGCACCGACGGCGTGTTTTGTAGACGCCGTGTAACGACCCGGGTCGTACAAGGAGGTGGCGGTCACCACGCAATTTGTTTTTGTTTGTTTTGAGACGCGGTGAGATTCGCTTATTGAAGAGTTTTGTTTTTACTTAAACGCATGTGTGGGACAACGATTCGAGTCTTGCGTTGATTAATTTGCAAGTAAAACGTTTTTATTTGTTTTCACAAACGAATAAGCCTGCCTTCCACAGTTATATTGTACACGTAGGTAAGTGGCTTCGCTCGGTCGCTGAACATGTATAATATTTTACCCATCGGCAACTTTGATCATCTTCAATTCGTTCGAGGCGGCTATGGTCCCGAGTTTCAACGTCACCCCTTCTCATCGGCACGGCGTCCCTCTTGAAATAATCCAAACGTTGACGTGGTGCGGCCTGACGGACCGATGCGTTGACATGCGATTTTCCTCATCGCAAAAAAACATCACGACCCCAGCGTGCCTTGCGTCTGAGAGTTGTTCTCATACACAGGGTGTGCAGAATGAGATCAGTGAGCGAAAGACTTCAAATTTTCTCCCACCTTCAAATGTGCCAAAAAACTTTCCCTCGGGACAATTTTTGTTTTACATTCACTTTTACTTCGGATAAGCACACGGTACAGACGCTGACAATTGCCGGCAAGTCATCGTTGCTCGTGCTCTACTTATCTCTCGACAGCAGGGGTGGGGAACGTCCGGCCCGCGGGCCGTATAAGGCCCGCAAAATCGTTTGGTCTGGCCCTGCCAAGGCAACCGCAGGCGGGACTCGAAATTCAATCAATCTAGGAGCAAACCTGGAAAAGCAGTTGCGAGTAGCAACATCATCAATACCAGCTGACATCACACGCCTCACCAAAGAGAAGCAGTTCCAGCCATTACATTAGGGGTGAGTTAATTAAATGTTTGACCAAATATAAACAGGCTAATTTTTATTTGATAATTTTGTATGGCCCGCGAATGATATTATAAATATCCAAATGGCCCTTGGCAGATAAAAGGTTCCCCACCCCTACTCTACAGGGGTGGTGGTGCAGCAGTTTGCGCCGTAAACCCTAGCGCGACTTGAGTGCGATTCATGACCATGGTGACCGAGCGATATTTGAACCGGACCTGATTCCCACTCCATCGCGAAGCCAGACTGACTGGTGTGGTGAAGTATGGCCAAGCAACCCCCCATGTCATGGGGAGGCCTTCATCGAGCAATGGATTGACAAAGGACTTTAAATTATTATTGCGTGGTATACTATTAAATTTTGGCTATACCGAAGCATATCATTTTTTTGTATTTTTCTCTCAAATTGCAATGGGTTCAGTATTTATATTACTTTCAATTACTATGTAGGTGCAATATGATGTCTTTGTTATTAAACGTGTAGCGTTATTGATAGAAAAAAAAATGATTTTTTTAACGCCCATATGTGTATCATTTCTAAATAGCAAAATTACGCCGAATGGGACGCAATTTTATGCATGCGCGACTTTAATTTTAATTTAATTGTAACTTCAACTCTCGGTAATTACGTCGGAAGTAGATGCTGGTGATGAATGTAACAAACACAAAAAATCCGGAGCGAAAATTACTCCGCTTAATAGCGCCCATCAGTTAATATCGAAGAAATGTGACGGTAGGACGAACGCCGTCACCTTGACTTGAGCGTCTGGCCCGTCTCGCTGCACGGGAGCCAGCCGGAGCCACAAGGGAGCCGGACAAGTGCGCAAGACGCGTGGGCGTTGTGAGGCAGCGAATGAGTAGAGACCGCATGGCCGATGGCCTCGGCCATGCCCCCACCACCGCACCGCGCCTTTTAATTTACCTTGTTGCAATGTCGCCGCACACTGAAATGAACGACGCCTACCCACCCCTCCTGCATAGAATTTAATTCACAAAAGGGCGCATTAAATAAGATCGACGAGTAGCAGCAGCTACAGCAACAACAACGAAGAACCACGGGGGGTTCCCCTGTTACCCACGACGTCTTCACTTGCCGCCCTCAACTGTCGCAGCGACGTCGCGTCCCCAGAGCGTCTCTTCCCTCGCAGTGTGCGAGCGCTCACATCTTTTTTTGTGTGTGTTTGTTATCGTCGTACATTTTCCCGATTTGGCCCGGCCGTGACATCTTGATTCATTTAAAAGTGTCTGCGGTGATTGCTGCCACTTGGTTGTGCATTATTTATTCGGCTACAAGCCTCAACTTCTCTTGTATGTGTTTTCAATGTTTTATCCCTTTCCCTGCAGGTATTTTAAACACAAAAAAAGTTGCAAAGAATTGAAATGCATAATGTGACACCCCCCATAAGTTTATTAAGCTGCTTGAGGATATTAGAATGCAAGCGCTGTCAAACGGCAATACCAACAATGGAAATACTCGCAACCGCTGCGCTGGGGCATATTTATAATATCGTTGTGCACACGGCAAAAATATAAAATCGTAACATCCAATGGCGTAAGTATGTAGGAGCTCTCCGTCTGTTCTTGAACGCGTTTCTGAGATTGGAGAAATACTCAGAGACCCGTCGGCCCAAGCATCTAAAAGAAAAAAATGATGCGGGAACTTCATTGAAAAAAAAGGCCTTGAAACTCGTTGAGGCTTCCCGGCATAACAAAAAGAAGTGCCGGATCAAAGGGTTTGGCAAGGGACTCTGATAAAGTGAGTGAAACTACTCGCTGATGATACCGCCAGGCATTAAGCCATGATGATGAGAAACTCATCCACTCTGGCAATGCCTCTGAGGGCAGTTATTCATACCTACTGTCTGTGACCTGTAAGTCGTTCTTCGTCACGGCTCAAGACAGCTCTTTGGCTTGTACCGTATTCTTCGGATTATAAGGCGCTCGGGAAAGTAAGACGTACCCAAAAACTTGTGCCCGGTGTCAATAAACGTATAAAAATCTGGTCTCATACACACACACACAAACCTACCGGATGGCACGGCATGCCTCAAAATGTATGCTTTAAAACACAGGACAAGAATGTGCATCTTCTAACCTGGAGATTACGGTAATATTGGCCATTGAACAGTGAAATATGTTTTGTGGTTTAATAATTGCGCATAAATTAAAGAGGGCCGTGTTCACAATCGCGCGATTTTATCGATGCGTTTTCATTCACACGCGGACTATTTACGCGTGCGGCTCACTCACGCATCCGTGAGTGGATGCAGCGTCTGGCGATTTGCTCACACAGCCTCCCCCCCTCGCTCCGTCGATCTTCTCGGATATCCAAACGCCCCTTTTACGACTCACCAGGTGAGCGTGCGTGTGGCGCCGGGCACTTACACGCCGAAAAGAAAGACTAGATTCGAAGCTTTGGTGACTGCAGGAATTATTCTTTGGTTCTTTCGGTAATTTCACGTAAAAATGAATTAAATAATAATATAATACAACGTTTCGATTGCAACACAAGCAGCCGTCATCAGTTACAAATGAATGAGAAAACAAACAGTAAACTTGTAAATATAATGCAATATAACACAGCGAGTCGGCCAACACAAAAGTCAACACCCCACCTGGTTGATTAACGTTCTTCCAAAGATTGCTACATTTGAGAGAAAGACAAAACATAGAGACGGAGACACACAAACAGACACACAAGCAGAGAGAGACTCACACAGAGACAAATAATGTAATGAACCAGGTGGGATGTTGACTGTTGTGTTGGCCGACTCGTTGTGTTGTATTGCATTCCATTTCCAAGTTTACTGTGTTTGTTTTCTCATTCATTTGTACCTGATGATGGTTACTTGTGTTGCAATCGAAACGCCGTATTCTATTATTATTACATTTCTTTCTACGTGACTTTAACGGCGAAAAAAGTTTAGTTTTTTTGTCGCAGCAACAACAACAAAACCCACACACGCGCCATCCCACGATGACTCGTGACGTTTGCAGTTGATAGGCGAGAGGGAGGAGTGTGTTGGTGTCATTTAATAAGGTGCGACAACACCCTTGGCTGGCATTGGCCTGTCAAAGTAGCAGTGGCACCAGATGGCAGCATTTGCTGCCGCAATTGTGCTTCTTTTGCGCCAGCGTGCAACATTTCTAGGCTCAAACTCGACTCGTATTTTGACACGGTGACATCACGTTGTTGTGTTTATGGGAACATGAAAACGGTAATTGAGGACGCCCATTTTTTTCATTATAATTCAATACGTTCATTATTTAACTTACACCCTTGCTTATGGGATGTAACACTGAATTGCACATTGTTCATATCCATTTTTTATAGCGTTACTGAGCGGTATATTTGAAAAGTGTATTAGAGTGGTATATTTGACACACACATTCGCGTGCAAGAGTTGCAATGTTACATCGGCATTCCGCAGTATCCTCTGCAATGGTTGAGGCTACCTTTGTACTCGTTTTGCATGTTCCATGAGAACATTACGTTATATCTATTCACATTTTTTTTTTGTAACAAGATGAATGAGCATATTAGCAAAGCGAATTAATGTTGTAATTTCTCAATTCACAGCAAAGTTGGCCATTCGCAGTTGTAACGTTATATTTTCATATATATTCTAAAAAAATGAAATGTTCGTTGGCATAACCTGTGGGAAAAAATGTGTTGGGGATCCGTAAAAAATACAACTTCATACGTATACATTCTCAAAAGTAAGTGTCTTTCAGCATAATGTGTTCAGTCATAGGTTTTTGTAGGAACATATTTTAAATATTTTTTTCTGGAAGCGAAGCAATTTGTTAAACCCAGAGCAATAGAATATTACGTTCTACACATTTCACGCAACATTAAAACAAGTTTTCACCTGACTTCCTTATTCATCCTCCGCCGCGATTCATCGATTAAACGCGAGCGCTTCCTTTTAAACAAGTCGGTGCAATTGTTTGCGAGCATCCACGGTGATGTCATTCAACTTAGGTGAAGGTAAAAGCGCAGCCCTGCAATTCCCGTCTCATGCCACTGCCGGTGGAAGGACCTCGACCGGAAGGGTGCTCGAAAAATCCCCTCGGGGGGGGCGGTGTATTTTGGCCTACTTCTCCACGCTGGCCAGACATTTTTGAAGAGGCGGGAGGAGTAACCCACAAATACCTCGTCACACACGTGACCTGCCAATCAAGCAACTGTGGCGGACACATTGCTGATGCCGGCTTCACAGAGGTGGGGGAGTGGGAGAAGCAGGGTTTTAAATAAATTAATAAAAGTTGCCCATTGCTCTCACTGCCGCGCCAGGAGATTGCACCGGCAACCTCGGGATTGCAAGTCCAATGTGCTCGTAAACCATCGCGCAACGGCATGCATCCACAATACCACTATTTTGTGGATATTTGACAAAAAAAAACAAGTGGATTTTTTTGGTAAAATGTTTAGAAATTGAGCCACAGATGCCCCGGGGTGTTTGTAAGAATACAACCCCTTGTGCCTTAAGGTGCCCGCACAGGAATGTTGACATGCTTTGTTCTCTCAACAAAGTGTCTGGGTTCAATGTATCATTTCACACGGCATATCTGCTCAATAACATGTTGCATTGTGTTTCTTTCGCGTGGTAAACTAATAAACCAGTTTTAAAAGAATACTTTGAATAGTCTTAGGTTTTTTTTTTCTGATTAGATGTGATTGGATTCAATACCGTTGCGATTTGATGTTGAAACTTGGCTTGCAGAAGTTCACACTGTGATTATAAGCAAAACATAAGAAATGGGGAAAAATTGGACTAAGGAAGCTAATGTTTTGAAACAATACATTAGGCATTTAATTAATTTATTGGTTGTGTTTGCATTTCGAACTGTCGGGGTGGCCCGTTTGTAGGCAGGTGAAATCACACAAGGCGTGTGTATGTTTTTTTTCTCTCTCGTAAAGCTAACTTACATTTTTTTTATCCTGGTGTAAAAGTGGCAAGCCGGTATCTATCCATTTTACAAAGTACCAATCTCATGAAGTGCATTGGCGACGGCCAAATGTGCACTTCAAAAATCCTGACCTGTCAAATTCGGGCTGAACACCCAGAGCCAGCGGGCATCCCCCGCTCGCTGTATTAATCTGTCAGCTTTGTTGCGGCGGAGAAAGGAGTGGAATGGTGGTGGTGGTGGTGGTTGGGGGGAAGGGGGATTGTGGGAGGAGAAATCAAAGGGATGCGAAGAAAACAACACAAAACACAGAACCTTTCACTGAAAACTCAACCCCCAAGCTCCAGTTTTAAACTCCGCAGAGCTAAAAAAAAACGACTGTGCGATATCATTTTTTGTTTCTGTTGCGACTGCTGTTGCAACGGCTCAAATGAGCCCGTGAGTTTTTCCAGACTTCACTTTGAACCTGCTAATGCACAGCTTTTATCAGCAGCTTGATTTATTTATAACAAGTAACTACACCTGCAACGGATTTATTACGTTACGCCGATTGCCCTGACAGTGTTTCCCCCCCTCGGCTCCAGCGTGTAATTTTTTCAGCTTTTGTTTCCAAACGTTGTTTTTGAACCGCCTCGCAGCAGGTAACACAATACACGACCAAATTAGCTTCATTATATTATATATAATGTTTTCTTTTAATCAAGCTGTACTTCGTAAAACATCTGCGGGCTGAAAGGGAATCCAACAAAGACTTGTGGGGGAAAAAAAGTCAAACCACCATTTTTTCCATTTCAATGCAACTATGCATTGTTTACATGACCACATTTGTGCTAGTAGTTAAGCCCTCGCCTCTCTCTTGCTTATTTATTTATCTAAGTAAATACCAAAAAAAAGGAACAGTTTACAAAAACGTTGAAGCGTGGACTTTGAGCGATCATTCGCACATGTGACGTGTTACGTAAAATTAACATCGCAACTGTAACCTTAACGAATATACTCACTTTAGTTTCGTCCGCGCGGCTTGATCGTGTTTGTCATTGGTTCAAAAAAAAAAATTTCTCCAGCGTAAGATGTTAACAAAATAGTCGTACGCATCGGCTTAAAAAAATAAGAGAGAAGCCGAACAAACTTGCTGTTTATTTCCTTTAGAGGAGAGGAGAAGGGGTGGTGGTGGTGGTGGTGGAAGGAGAGAAATGAAAAATAAAAAACCTGTTTTTCTTTACTTTTTTTTCTCTCGCTGTGTCTGCTCGGCTGGCGAGCTCGGGTTTACGTGGGGTCAAGATGCGAAAAGAATTCAGACGGCGCCTCGTGCACGGTGCATTACGGTAATCCTGTTGGGAAACTCCCCACAACTTTGCCACTCTCCTGCTCGCGCGCGCCTCTCTCTTTACTTTTGGAGACAAACCTTGCACCCACGATCAAGAAGGGGGGGTGGGGGGGCGAGGTGGGGGGGTCGGCTGCATTTTGTGTTCCCTTGCCAGAGGACTCACCCCCCCCCCAGCAACACAAGTCACGCGAACCGCGCGATTTGTTTTAATTACAGAGAGCCTCGGCAGCGAGCGCGCGCACAGGCACTCGCGCGCACGAGAGAAAAAGGGGGAAAATAATAATACTTCGTAAAATAAGTAGGTGATGGAGCGTGCTAGCTAGCTAAGCAGCGAGTTTAGCTAGCGAGCAAATAATAAATAAAGTGGATAGAATACAGGAGGTGAGGGTGGGGTTGGAGTAGAGTGGAGGAGGGGAAAGAGAGGGAGGGGGGAGAGAGAGAGAAAAAAAATCGCAGACCAGCAAGGGCAAGGGTGGACCAACTGCAGAGTAAATAAGAGCACAAAATAGCTCGGCGCACGTAACACTGTAGCCAGCCACTCACTGTCAAGGCGCAGGAGACGACCGCGGGTGTTCTTAGCTCGTCTCGGGCAAGAAGGCTGCTGTTTCAAATGGAAACGTGGTGACGGCAACATAAAGTATACGTTCAAAATAGAACTTCTCAAATAGGAGGTAAATGTTGTGCGTGATAGTTTTAAAAAATACATACGTAAAGTAGATAGGATCGAAAGAATAAAACACCGCAGGGAGTGGAGCGAGCGACGAGTTAGTGGAGAGTGAGAGAGCGAGTGAGACCAACAAATCAAAGTTTGTATGACGCCGACCCATGCTGGTTCCTGTCTGGGTACCCGACTGACAGGAGGTAAGGAGCTAATTTCATTGCGCCCGCTCGATTGCAATTACTCTGCTGGTGCTGTGCGGGAAGTTGTGGTGGTCGCCCCCAACACGGATCGGCGCTCTGCTGCTACCGCTGCTGCTGCTGCGATGATGTTGGGTAGATGGTGGTGGTGGAGTTGGTGGAGTTGGTAGTCGGTGGGCCAGCCTGCGAACTTTCTGATTGATTGAGAGCCCCTTTCAGAGTAAATGTGTGGCGGTGGCGGTGGGGGGAGGGGGCTTTTGTGACGGTCGTTCCGACGGGAGAGAGTAGATTGTCTGGACGGGCTTAAAAAGTGTTTTTTTTTAAAGGTTGGTGGTGGTGGTGGGGAAGCAGGAGGAGGGGGGAGACAGCGGAGGAGCTTTTGTGGAGTTGAGTGTAAGCGTTTTTTGGCGAGTTCTAACAATAACAACAAAAAACTAAATCTTAAGTGTTATGATTTCTTAAATGTTATGAAATCTGAAATGTTTGGATGGTGGTAGGTTTCCCTCCTGATTATTGTTATTAATGGCGATAATTTACTGAATATAGTTTTAATTGCGGTAATCCATAATAGGAATGATTTAGGGTGCCTCGTTTGTATGTTTTGTAGGCTTTTTTTTGTGTGAGCCAAAACAAAAAATAAATATTTTGCATTGAAACCAGCCCGAGTGTAAATTCTGGTCACAATAGTTTCAGCTCCACGTCAAGCAATGCCCTGCCCAGTGCATTGTCTTGATTTATTGGTGTCATACGGTGTTGCACAAGACGCGTTCTGTTCAGGCAGGGTAGCACTTGTTGTATAGAAAGGGTTCAAATGTCTCTTGTGGGATAGTGGATCTAGTAACGGACTTCCCGCACAATAGCCTGCATTGCATCCGGGCGCATGGGGTGTTAAGTGTTCCCAATCAGATAAATAAAATGCTCAGAGCCTCTCCCACATGCAGTCAACGTCAGGTTATGAACCTCACAAAACTCAGACGTGTAGATGCAATGTTTGTTTTGTTATCCATTCATTCCGCCAAAGATGGAAGTCTTTAAATATACGGTTGTAGATTTTTATTTTACGTGTGCGTCTGTAAGTATTGCTTTTCAAGGGCCTGGTTTGTTTAACATTTTTTTTGTTCTAAAAAGAACCCCTCCGGTCTATTGTTGCAGCGTTTTTCATCAGAATTGACTGCGCGTTGTTAGGGTTTCCCCCCCCTTTGCAAAACCAGTTTAGTCAGTCTTGAGCCGAGTCAGTCAGAGGGGTACGAGGCGCGGGTGTCGGACAGGCGATCTTCCGGGGCGGTTGAGTAAGCCATGAAGGTCATTTCCAGCTCATGATGCATAAAAAATAATCAACGCTGTCGCCCACCGCACAAAGTCGGGCAGGATTTATACGGCGCGGCTGCTCGTACAGTAATTGTTTCATTCTCATTTGCCTAGTCATGGCTTTTTTTTTTTGACAAACCCGAGGACGCCCGCGTTCAATGTGTGCGTGCGATAAATTTCCATCTTTGCGCCACTATTTCGCCGTCGCTGCAGTTCGGGTGGTGAGGCGAGGCTCGGCCGCGTCGGCGCGCGCGGCAAACTTCTCCTCCTCCTCTTCCTCGCCGTCGTTCGCCCGCGGCACGGGGCTGCTGGGGCAAGCCCCGGGGTAAGGGGAGGAGAGCGAGCGACTGAGCGGGGCACGTCCGGACGGACGGGCGCGAGTGGGGGTTAAGGAAGAAGAGGAAATACAAAAAAACTGGGGGGGGGGGGGTGGGGAGTGCGAGTAAAAATCGAGAGAGAAACGAAATAATATAATAATTAAATGGAAACCAAAAATTTGTTCTCGCTAAATAATTAAAGAAACACATAGAGCACCATTTAAAGCGATGGGCTAATTGTGGAGCGGGGGGGGGGTACGGCGGCGGCGGCGCGCGCTTGCTGCTAATGGGCCAGATGTGATGAGCGTGTCGCGTCGGCAGATCGCCGAGGAAGTGATCTCTCTCAGGGCGCAGCAGCCGCCGTCTGGAGCCGCTGCCGCAGCAGCAGCTACCACAGCCGCCGCAGACGCAGCCGCCGTTGGCCGTGGAGTTTTTTGTTGTTTTTGTTGTTGTTGAGTGAAATGTCGCTGAGCCTGACCTGGTGGGTAACGAGAGCTGCGGCGCGTTCCCAAGGCTGACGGAGCTCTTCCCTTCTTCCCTCCTCCCTGCTGCCGCTACTGCTGCTGCTGCCGCTGCTCACGTGCGCACTCGTGCAGGTAATTGTTCCGCCTCGCCGAAAGTGTTTTCTGATTCGGAGCGGTACGGTGGCGAAACGAGAGAGAGAGAAAACAAATGTTTTGGTAACTTTCGAAGCGGATTTTTTTTTGGCGTTTTGCGCGAGTGCACCGGTTTTTTTTCGTGACAGAATTTTAGGAAAATTGCGATTGGCATCTGGATCAATTAAGGGCGCTTAATTCGGCGTGAATGGTTTTATTTTGAGGTTATTTTTTTTCTTTTGCAATGAACGCTGTTAACATTTTTTTGCCGGAATTATTTATTGTAGCATGGAATACGTCGCAGAATATTGACTGTATTTAAATTATTCCATATTTTACATGACGCGCTTTAACGTGTTGCTAACCATAAACCATTACATTTAATCGATCTCAATTATATGAATCGAATAATATTTTGTTGAAATATTCCTGTGTAAGCTAGTCTATGTTTATTACAGATATGAATCGGGCTATTTTAAATGTTTGTTGGGAAATCATTCAAATATCGGTCACAAAACCAAATGTTTAAATTCAAACATGCATACGGGCATATATTACCCCTGTCTAAGTTGTCAACGCATTTCAAATTTTTTCTAAAAAGGAGCCAGAAGGGAAAACACATTTAATGCAAACAAATGCAATTTGGCAAAACGTAAGCAGATAAGCACAATTTTTATTCATTTAAGAAATACGCTCTTCAACGCGTGCAATATTTAAAGGTGCCCCCACGGTGGGCAGTTTTTTCGTACGTTCCCATCTTTAATGCCGCTAATGAAGGACAAGCGCGTGTGTGTGTGTGTGCGCGCATATATATACGTACAGCAATTTTTTTTTTGAGCGTATGTAGTTTGGCTCATTACGCAGCAAGTTTCGTTGCAAAGGGCCCCTGTCCCTGCCGTGTGCCGGCAGGCGAAGGTTCCCTGGGATTCGCTGTATGGGGACCGTCTTTCCCCACCCCATAATTAATACTCTTGGCTCACGAATGTGGCCCATCATTAGCTGGCACATAGGCCACTCCGCGGAAGCCTCCCAACACGCCAAAATCGAAAATCGTCCGCATTGTTCTCAGAGGCTTAAGTCACACTGTCCACACCTCCCTTTGCCGTGTAGGGGGAAAAAAAATTATAGAATAAAGAAAAGAGTACCTACCTCTGTGTTTCAGTAGCCACGAGTTCTTAGAAGCTCAACACCAAAAATGCCTTGGAAATGTAAATTTGATGTACCTGCTGTGCAGAGCCGTGTGTCTAAAATCGTTGGCTTCTGTTAAAAGTCACAATTACGTGAAGGTTCTTTTTTCCCCCGACCACGACAGAAGAAAAGAAAAGCGATACATTTAAGGCGTTGCATTTATTTACGTGTGCGTCCTACGTGCGCTTGCAAGTATCCGTGCAGTCAAAAGAAAATTCGCTGCCCAAAACGAACATTGAGGGCGGGTCTCATCTTCTATTCACAGCCCTGAGGCAGTGGTGGAAATTCCACCTTCCTATGGCAGGGGGTTAGGCGATAACACAGGGCATCCCACCCGTTGACTTTTCCACAAAGTGGTTCTACTTTTATCGACCCTCGAGGGACGATGGACTGAGCCGCTCACTCGCTCTTCCACCACTAAGCGCACCCAGCCAAATGCACGCCGAATCATTAACCTCTAATTAACACGCGTGTAAATTGCGTGCACATTGCAACGACACATGTTGTCACTTATGCCTCATTTGGGAATCGTCGTTAACGAACAACCCACTGTCGACTTCTCCACAAAGTGGTTATCTGTAGCCATATATATGTACATATGGTTGCATGAATGCACATGTGTGTGTGTATACATATACACACACCGCATATTTGCGATTCCTCAAGATAAAATGTTTAAAAGCTGTGATTATAATTTGTAAAAAAAAGTATCGTCATGTGACTTGCGCCTTGCTCAACCACGTGACGGCCTGAGTAGTGGGTTTAGGGTAGCAGACTGACACCGGACATTCTCGCGATTGTTTGATAGGATTTTTTCATAAATACTCGCACGCATTGTACGGTCAATCACATGTGTTTTTTTTTTATTTGAAGTCAAGGTGTGGAGTATAATTGAACGGTTGGTAACAAGGAACACAAGTGGGAGGTGTCCGTACTGGGCCCGATATCATCACAGCCTCCTGTATTTCACACCTAATTTCATTTGATAGCGACTCATTTACTATGGTGGTTTTGTTTTCAGAAGCTTATCGGTATACAGATCGGCTTGCTTTCAAAGAAAATTACTCGCCGCTTGTTAATTTGCTCAACTTGTTGATTTTAACGTCGCCTAAAACTTTGCGTCTTAATTATGATCGTTTACGAGTTACAAACAACAAAGGAGGGGACACTTAATATCTTGACCGAGAAAGATTATCTAAAACGTAACGATCATTTTTGTACAAAAGTCCCGAGAGAGTTTTAGGGGAATGCATTTTCAAAATTTGTATGGGATCCTTGGTTTGCAATAGGTCTCCAGGGCATTTGGAAACCTTTAATCAACTGTCATTGGCAGGACCGGTCAGCCCAGGCCTGTGATTGTATGTTTTTGTTCAGGAGATCCTGTGCATTTCTCGGTTCAAAACCACAAGGTCACAGCATTATCAACTCACAAACCCTGGGGATCGCTCTTCCATCGCTGAGCCAAAAATATTCTTATTACCAGCATCTTGGGATCTAATTGGTCATGATATTTTGGCCTGAGTCAAGGCCGGTGTTTTTTTTATTTCTAAGCTTGAAGAGAATGTTTTCTCTGTAAGTGGACCATAGCATTAGCAGCTGTATTTATTTATATATTTGTAATATATATATTTTATTACTCATCCGATGCACGTGATATGCTTTGAGTATCATGGTCAGAGCACGTCTCCGCCACGCTGAAGTAATTACAACTAAGTAGGTACATCTGTAACGCCGAACATGGCATCTTCTTGAGATGACCGCTCTGTTTGTCGCCAAGTTTACATTAGCGTGGGACACGACGCTGAATCCCTCTCCTTGTAAAGCTTTCACTGCCGCTGCTGCCGCATGCACACGCACAGAAGTGCGCCCAGCGATGAGGCAAATGCGTATCACATGGTCATCGTGAAACTCATAAAGGGCACGGTCATGCAGAGCGAGGTCGGCGAATTCCTCATTCTGCGGGCTAACAAAAAAAACACACACATCGTTTCGTTGATTCGTCCCTACTTTCACGGATTCGTATTCGCTCGTGCTGTTGGTGATTAGAAATAAGGCACTACTGTTGTTATCATTATTATTGTTATTATTATTGTCACCACCAACGTTATTATCGTACTCTTCTTCGACAGCAGCGTTGATATCGGGCAATTTTCGACAACTGCTGCATAAACGCCTTGTTCTGTGTGGAAATCATCAACTAACGTTATACTCGCATATTTACTGATATCAACATTGTATCCCCTCTCCCCCCCACCCCCTAAACAAAACTTTGGATGCTCCCGAATTTACGCTCTCTTGCTTGCCGCTCCGTCTCTATGACGTGGACTCTGCCCAAGGCCCGCATATTATTCTCGACAGCTGATGGGATGTGGACTGGGCAAATGAGTGACCAACTCTCTCAGGCCTTCAACGCCTGTCGGACGCCTGTGGCTGAGCTCCCGCGTCCCGAGGGCCTCCGGCATCTGCATCTTGTCGGAACTCAATGCCCGGTGGCACTGCTCGTGCGACGCAGCGGTTGCAGGACGTGCCACCCTGTGGAAGGCACTCCGCTAAACCCGCACCGCGTCGCGTGTCGCTTCTAAATAAGTCGAGGCTCAGCGGAAGAACGAGTGGCGCGCAGTTGGAATGCTCGTTTTGGGGGTTCGCTCGTCTCATCATCCCTCCGGCGTCGCTAAAACACGTACCACTTTGTGGGAGATTCATCAGTGGTTGTTCTGTGGGTAGACTCGCCCCTGCCATGGCAATGTGGAATGTCCACTACTGGCTTTAAGCAGTAAATGATCACCACTTCGTGTGAGCAGGAGACCACTTTACCTTGGTTTGACACTGGCCGGGTATAGGTTGGGGGCTTTATGCCAAATCTCCACGAACCACCTTGGCTTCTTGTAAACAGGTTGCCCTGTCAGGTTACCTGAACTCCACACAACAGCAACGATCGGTCGGTTTTTTTATTCCTTTGAGCTATTATTGAAGCACAATCCATCTCTCTCTGCCGCTCGACCACACCTGGTATACAGGAGGCTATGGGTTCGATCCCAACCCTGACGCCTGCTGTATATTTGGAGTTTGCATGTCTCTCCCCGTGGTTGCGTGGATTTTTTTCTCCGGGTCCTCCGGTTTTTTCCTCCTCATTTTGAATCGGTGGTGCGCTTTAGAGTATTTGGCTGCTACAAATGTCCACACGATGCGCCACTTTGCTGAGCTATCATTTGTGGCCAGGTCCCTTCGGACAACGAGCCACGTAGCTCAGTGGGCCTACTCCCGGTAAAGCAGAAACGGTGATGGTGAATAACTAAAACGTGCCGCTTGCGTCTTTGCGTGCGTTTTGCGTCTTTGCGTGCGGCGCGCTCGCTCCGCTAGTTTGGCGTAAGTCGGTCGGTGAGCCTCTCCGTGGCGACCAGTCTCTGGAGATTCTCTCGTCCCCCGGTCGCAGCGGCGATGTTGAGAATCCATCTTTATTTTTTTGACAGCGTGCGCTGTTACTCCCCCTGGTTTTTTTTTAAGAAGGAGAGAGAGAGAATGATTTATTGAATTAGGTCTTTTGACGTGAATGTTACCGAGGTTATGAGTAACCTTCATTCATTGTGCACCTGGGTAACTTCCCCCCCACCACCACCACCCAAGCAGGAAGAGCAATGCGTCCTCTGCCATCACTGGTCTGACGCCATCCTCACGTGAGGGAGGGGGGCGGGGGAGGTTCCTCAATTCCCGCGTAATTGCCAGGACGTCAACCCATCTGCCCACAGCCTGGCCCAACTTTTCCCAGCTTCTGCCGCGCGTAGCTTGCGTGAAACGCAATGAGAGTGCTACCGGATAGGTGGTTGCCAGCTGCTTTTGCTTTGCGTGATCGTCATCATCATCAACCATGGATAATCCACTGCTGCACTGATAGATTAACCCCCACCCGCACTACCCCAAGCCGCTGCCACCTCTCATGGTTCTGAAATGAACGTATTATTCTGCCCAGCACCTGCACAAACACTAATTTCACCGCTCTCATCTCCTCGGCGGAAGTCTTTTTTCGTGCTTTCCATTCCTTGGCCGCCGCTCTGTTATTTGTCTTGACCGTCGTATCAAAGTTTGGGTGATGTCATCAAACACTTGAATGTTGTCGCGTCCATGTGCTCCTCCTTCGGCGACTCAATGTGATTCTGAGCGTGCATCTTTCCATTCTTCTGTGGGCGCTTGGCAGGTTCATGTTTGCGTCCCGCGTTTTTCACGAGCGCCCTCGGCGTTTGCGAACGCCGTCTCGCAGGGCTTGACTCGCCGTTGTTTATATTCAAAGGCCGTTGTCATCGAGGGAAGCGTTGCCGGTTACTGATAATTTAGGAAACAGCCGTCGAAGTCAATTGAAACAACAACGATAATACGATTGAGCGTTTAACGTTTTTGGGGAAATGTGTCACGTAAGAGGGTGAAAAGGTCCAGGGAGAGCGAGTGATAGCCGCTGTACAAACGCCGATTTAAAAGTCTGGGATTAAAATGCAGTGTGGGGGGGGGGGGGAACTCAACTTTTTAAAGTGGCTGATCAAAGTAAACCCACAAAATTAGATTATATTAAATAATAACTGATAACTGTGCTTCGAGGCGGCAAATTGCAAAGCAAAATTATTCATGTCAACATGCATATTGTGTTGCTCTCCTTGTGAGTGCATGTGTTTGTTTAAATTATGGATGCAATCTGTGCAAAATGAATGACCAATTTTTTCCAAAACCTCCAGAAGAATAATACAAAGCTACAAGCGTGGCTGCTTTTTGCTTCATCTGTCCAAACGCGTTGACGTTTGGACAGATCGTCGGCCCGAGGCATCGCGACGTCGGTGCACGTTTGTAATTAATGACAATAAATGTACAGCCCCCCCCCCCCCATTTGCCAATTCACTGCTGGACGACGACCTTCCAAACGGAGTATTGTTGGCGATGAGTACTGTTTCGCCATACTTCACCTCCGATAAGCACATTTGGCTACTACGTACGGTGCGAAAGAAGTTCAGCGTACCTACATGCATACGCCGGCCAGTGTGGATTTGGTTCAGCGGTTAGTCCAGTACCGGGGGCTCAAATATCGTTCACCAACTGATGCTTGCTGTGGCTGGGAATTCAAACTCAGGTTACCAGCGCTAAGCACTAAGCCATCACTCCGTGCCCCCCCCTGCAACTCAAATCCACCTTGGCGTTTTGGTGAGAAAGTGATTCGCAAATGAATGGCGATTTGTTTAAAGAAGATAGGGGGCTTCTTGTTAATTTTTGACCAAAAAAATAGATCAACGTTTGTTCAAGTCCATGAAGACGAGAAGAAAATGTTGCACTTGGCAGGTCATTACCAGTAGGTTCCTCGTCTTTGTAATCTACCTCCGGTCATCAGACATCCTTCTGACAACGTTGTTTTCGCTTGGAGAATATCGCTCGGCGACTCGCTGCGATCGAGTGTGCGCTATTGCTTGCGCACGTTTCGCGCTACGTTATTTTCATCTCACTTGTTTTTTTCAAACCTTACTCCGCGCGACGTAACAAGGAAGAATAAATTCACTTCCCGACTAACGTTTCCTTCCTTACCTTGTCAAAAATGTCCTTGCTTTCGCCCGTTAAATACCGGAGCGCGCATTTAGTACAACGACGTTATCCATATTTGCCCCAGTAGTAACACCTCATGATGTGCACACTTTGTTACGTTTCTCCACTAACGTTTATTTTACTACGTCGTTGAAAATATCTCTGCCTGTGCGGGGGGGTGGGGGTGGAGGCTGTAATGCATTAATTATAATGTAAACGTCATTACTATAGCAGTATCAGTAGTAGCACAGTATTGTTGTTGCGCGTTCTAACGGTAACCAGAGACTGTTTCGGAAGAGTCCGCTCGGCGATTCGCC
Organism: Lampetra fluviatilis; assembly: GCF_964198595.1. Taxonomy (NCBI): domain Eukaryota; kingdom Metazoa; phylum Chordata; class Hyperoartia; order Petromyzontiformes; family Petromyzontidae; genus Lampetra; species Lampetra fluviatilis. The sequence continues at coordinate 1,125,559 of NC_136314.1, forward strand.
GACAAACCAGCGCCGGCGTTGCGAGCAAAGTGGCTCGCGCGAGCCGTCGAGACGAAAGATAACACGACGCGTGTCGCTTTCTTTGGCTAATTAATCATAGCACCTCTGGCGCGAGCAATGTCCTCCGATGCCAAACCGCACGGAAAAGGATTTAGCTCTTCTGGACCCCGTTGCTTTTTTTTTGGGAGTGGGGGGGGATCCAACACTCCACCCCCCTCCACCCGCAACGCTCCACCGGTTTTTTTTCCCTTCTGTTTTATACCCAAAATCGTGGCCGGCTCCTCGTGAAATCCGGACTCCCCCTTCATGCACACCCCGTGGCCTCCACGCGTTGCTCACAAGGGCAGCTTCTGAAACTCGCCGAGGGTCTTCCAATCAAAAGAAAAGTGACACGCTCATTATCCTCGGAGCATGGTCGGCGTCTTGCCCTCCAAAAAAACATCAGAAAGCCGCTGTTAAGAAACGATTTACAATTAATAATGAGAAGAGTCTTTTCGCGAGGATCGGTTGCGGTTTTTTTTTCCATTTCGTCAGAAAAGAGAACCACGTCGCTGATTTCTCACCAGCTCATCTCTGCTTACACCTTAAAAAAATCCCATTTATAGATTTGTAAAAAGTGCCTTTTTTATCTACGGGATGGGTCACGGCAACAATGAATGTCGAACAGCCTTCTTAACCGGAATAATTTGAACAGTTAATATATGGCAGGTTCATTTATTATATATAATTTTAATATTCAAGCTGGCTCCACGCTGTTAGCCAGGTGGCAGGGACCATTTTTGGGAAAGGCTCCAAAAGCAGAGAGTTTTGCGTGCCAAATGGAACACCTGTGTCTCACATTGTCCTTGCGTGTTGACGAGCTTCGGTGGTGATGCCATGGGAGGCATTGCGAGCTCGTTATGATCTACCTGATTGGGACGACTGTTTTTCCAACAACTTCCTGATGCCTCCTTCCTTGGGAATTGCACGCTTTGCAAGGATTTTTTTTTTCACAACAAGGAGCAGGAAGCGGTCCCAAGGAATAATTAGATTTCGGTTGAACATAGCGTGCGCGCAAAGGATTGCGTCCGTCTGACGATAATAATGACGATAGTTTAATCCTTAGTAGGATTTCCCCGACGTGGAACTGTGTTTTTTTATTGTGTAAAATGCAGATTCGCACAACATAAGGAGACCGATAAAAATAAACCTTTACATAACATTAATAATGCACGAAATTAAGTCGGAGCTTAATTAAGAGTGTACATGTCATCGCTAATATCAAGCCGGTGTGTTGGTGCAAACAATTTAAAGATATTAAATTTCTCGTTCTATTTTCACCTCACGAGCATTTTATTCGCCACATATATCTGTGCTCAGCAAAAATAGAATTAATTTAAAATAAAGCCCGCATATTCGGGCTTTTAAATTATACATATATGTATTAAAACATCGAAATTAAGCAGAGTTTTCATATTTTAAATACATAAGCAATAGCAAGATACGTAAGAATAACAACGGCTATTCACGTGCCGATAATATATATCAATCGCTCTGGCGTAAATTTCCAGTCAATAGAACCGGAGTGAATATCACGCGTGGAGCGTGAATGTTGAAAGCATTTAGAATGTGCAGTGCTATTCGACGTAATGTGACGTTCCATTGGTAACTTGACAGATCTGCAAATTTCAAAGTCCCAAACACGGTGAGAATTACATCCGGGTAATTAACAAAATAATGCAGCGCTAACGCTCCCTGCAGAACTTGACAGAGGCGATAAACAACACTAACATTTATACATTTTGATTTAAAGCTTTCGTGACTGCAGGGATTCATATTCTTGGTTCTTTCGGTAAAGTCATGTAGAAGGGAAACAATAAAATAATACAAATATAAAACAATAAAATTATCACGACGATACCGTGTTCTCGGTAGAATCTTCCTCCTCGGCGTCAGACGTATTGCAAAGCCAGTGACGAACTTCACCGTGTCACGCTCCACCACAGGAGGCAAATTACTCGGTTCACTAATGATGGGTGCACGGCATATGGTTTAGGTGTTTAGCACTTCAGACATGAAACGATTTGCAACATGAGGGTGACCCTGCCGTACGAGTAAAGTTTAAATTGACAAGCACGGCGTGGACTCTGAGTCATCTACCGAGCCTAGCTGGAACATTACTCGGATTTACATCAGCGGCTCATGCGTGTTGTGTGTAGCGCGTGTCGTGGTTGTGACAGGCTGTGATTGGTGCAAGCTTTCGTGTGTTTATTGATGTTCATGAATCCCCCAAGACGGGAATTGATGAAGGCTGCTGGCATTTGTGTTTCAAGTCCAATTCGTTATAAAACAAAATCTAAACGTCACTTTATCAGATTTTTGCAACAATTAAACAAATTGTTTACATTTTCTCTATCCACTTTTATTTCATATTTGTCCTTTTTTATACTCTGCCAAATAAAACGAAGTTCATGGAATTGGTGGTATAAAACATAATTTGTTCAACCTGTGTTGATTTGCATCTGCCTTGACTCCCTACTCGATCTCACCTTCACATTTCACTTTCCCTCTTTGCTCGCCGCGCTTTGCTAATTCCATTATTCTCTCTGTCCTTTTCTCTTTTGTCATTGCTCGGTGTTGCCCTCGTGCAAAGAAGGGGTGACGCCGTGAGTTCGTGCGTGTGTGCGAGTCACCCAGTGGTTGTTGTTGTTTGTGTGTTACTGCAACTCTGTCTTGCATTCTATTCTGTCGTTGAAATCTAAAAAATGAAATATTAAACGAAAAAGCATTAACTTACGGCGATTTTTTTATGTTTTAAAATAATATTTAAAATTTAATATCCCGGTGTCTATCCTATTGTAAAGAGCATTCGGTTATCTCACTCCGAATCCCACTGTAAATCGCGGAGAGAATGCTACTGGGAGTTAAAATTAAAATTTTACGGTCACTGGAAAGGGAGACAAAAAAAAGTCATACCTCCAAAACACGCGAGGGAAGGTCACCAACTCCCCCCAATGTGGCTAATCGCGCAGAGAGACTGTCTGGAGCAGTGTGTATCCCTTGCGAATAGATTCAGACCTTGTGTCGGAGAAACAATTTATTTATTTATATTTCAAGACTTGTCTCAAGTGTTGCGGTGCCTTAGGGACGCGGGCTGATTGATAACCAAAACGGAATGGTGGTGGTCGCGTTGTGTACTGCGCAGCACGTTGGCGAGTCGATCTCGTCGTCATTGTGCCACCGCTGCGTGGCTATCCGCGCTCGTGATGTCTGGGGGGGGGGGGTGCCGTTGGTTCTACAGCACCAACACCGGCACACGGTGTCCGACGTTTCGCCGCAGGTGCCCGGGAGCTTGTTTAGGGTGTGACTTGAGGAGCGAAAAACAGTGTCGTCCTTGGGGTTTATCTCCACCGGTGTGTGTGTGTGGGAGCGTGCGAGCGTTTGCCTAGGAGGGCTGTAGTGGGAATCTCCTCGCTAATTTCACACACAAATGACCTGGCGGTGTGGATGTTGGTTATACGACTTAAACGGAACTCGAGATTAAATCCTCTATTCCTCATAACTGCGGTGCCATTTTTTGTTCATTACAATATAGAATGTCCCTTTAAAGCAAATCAATAAATGGTCCCCGTATATATCGATAAACAAACTTTCAATTACGACAAAACACAAACAAAATGACAAACTAGAGTTTCACGGTGGTAGCCGTCAACTTCCAAGAGCTGGAATTGTAAAAAAAAGAATATTCTAAGTGTGCGTGCTTATTTCGTTACTAGATTACAACGTAACCGATCAAATAAATGAAAGACCAGAGCAATAGCAGCAGCAGCAGCGGGCTGGAATTGCAATGTGTACGAGCACCCACCTCTCCCCCCCCCCCAGTGTTTAAGCTTTGCATTGCGATAAAGAAGTTTAATCATAAAAATCCCACTCATGGCGTATGTGTTTGCATGAGTGCGCATGCAAACAGACCTGCCCGGCAGTATTTACTTTCACCATGGTGACAATCAAGAGGCTGGGAAGTAGGACCCTTCATGTGCTTCTCTAAAAGCTCTGCAACCTCAGCTGGGGTTTTTTTCTCTCCCTTTGGCCTTTCCCCGCAATTTTATTGGCAGTTCTCCCAGGTAGCAGAATTTTTCCCATAGCCCCACCTGACATCACATTCACCCCCCCCCCTTAGATTCCAAAGCGAAACTCTCCCCGGTGCCGACTCCGTGAACGTCCGTGCAATGAAACCCGCAAGTGCTAACTAACGCACGCGCCTGTGATGAGTGTAAAGTGGTCCATTTAAATTAGCATTTAATTGATTAACAAAAAAAAACATCCCCCTCAATGGCTAGATCCTAGATCAAATACGTTGCGCGGTGAATACGATGTTTTCTCTGTTTGGCGGTTAATTTAAAAGTGTACAAGAAATACAAAAAAGGGTCTAACGCTGAACATTTTTTTATTTTCATGTTTTTTTTCACTCTCTCTTCCATTGATATTGATCAACGTAAATCAGTCAGGTTGATTGATAATGCAGCACTCCACTGATGCACTGCAGTCACTGACCGCCCGTCAGTCGTCTCTTATTCACTCTTCTATTGCTACTGTCGTGATTACCGTTTGCTGTGAACTTAACTCATTGATTGTTCCAAGCATGTAGAGAATCCGGTCTATCAGACCGACTGTTTGGTGTCATCGACCACATTGTGTTCAACCACCACCACCACACTGAAGATCACAATACTTATCATTCTGCTGCTTGCCTATCGCACAGCTCCGCTTTGCAATTCCCTTTCCTATCATCGTCCACTTTTTTTCCAATGCTCTCGGAATAATGGCCTTACTGAATTCGAGAAGCGTGTCACACTCTTTATCTATGGATATATGTTGAACTTCTGTTCGCGCCGTACGTAGCCAACCGTGCTAATCGGAGGTGCGATCTGTCACAGCTATATAAAGGTGCTGTTTTATGGGCCTGTGCTCAAAAACTGTTTAGATAAACAAATAAATAAATACTTCCAAGTTCAAGTGCGGAGATGAAGGAGGGCAGCTTCCTCACCGAGTGAAGCTATAAACCATTAAACCATTTTTATTTTACAGGAAAGACCGACGGAGCTATATAGGATTTTTTTTCATAAGCGACCTGGCCACATATGATAGCTCAACAAAATGGCTCATCGTGTGGAACATGCAAAGCAGACAAATGCTCGAAACGCGTGTTGCTAAATTTGGAGGGGAACAAAATCCACGCGACCGCGGGCAGAGAGAGAAATGAGAACACGCGCAGCAAGCTCCAAACACACAGCAGGATCGAACCCACGAACCTCCCTGCATACCGGGCGAGGTAGTTAACATCTAGGCGAGACGACTCAGGTGTTCGAGAAGTCTCAGACTGCCTCCCCCCCACCCACCCCCTCTCTAGATCCTCTTGCAGACGTCTCCCGAGCGAGAGCAGCGGTGGTGGCGGCCGTGGCGGCATTTAGCGGCATCACCATCTTGCCCTGCATGAGACGTCTCGTATTTCCTTAAGCACACAATCCCACCCCGCCTGCACAACCCCACACACACACGCGCACGCACGCACGCGCACGCGCGCGGCAGCGAATGTGTGGGTAAGTCTGGCCATGGTGTGTCAGTTCCCCCCCGCGGCAGCAGCAGCCGCCGCCACCCTCCCAACCATCCTCCTCCACCCCCAATGCCTTGAGGAATAGGAATTCCTTTGTTGCACTCTCCCCTCGCCGTCGGTCTAGGAAGGAAGTGAAGAAATTTGCAGTTTACAGTGCGAAAGACGCGTACACTTTGGCGGAAACGATGTAATGCGTTACTCACTTGGCGAGGTGAGCGGATGGCGGCCTTCTCCTTCGCTCTGGGGCGACGCGTGGAGTTGCTTCTTGGCGCAGTTCTCAGCGCCGTGTCGCGTGTTGGGACACGCTGCGCTACGAACCCGGCGTCCCGGGTTCGATTTCCCGCTCACCGGGCAACGCCGGTGACGATTGTGATGAACCGGTCATGTGGCGTCCTTCCCTCGGTCGACTCAGCCTCAAATGAGTACCTGGTGCAACGTGGGAACATCGCCAATGGGGAGACAAAGGCGGCCAGGTGTTGGTGCTGGCCACCCACCCCCTCGTGTGCCGTGCCGGCCTTCATAGGTGCTCTCGCTAAGAGCACTTGCCCCAGCATCCCGCTAAGGCCTTACGGGGGATCTTTGTTTTCGTTATATTCAACGCGGCGTAATTTGTCGGTCACAATTATCGTTTTGGAAACAATGCCGCTCTGTATTCTAATGGCGTGAACTCCAAAGTGAGCTTGAACAGCGCGTGATTGCTTTCACAGTTAGGAAGAGGTCACCGAGGCCGTCACGCGAACACTCTTCGCCCAACCTGCGCTGACCAGCGTGGTGAAGTATGGGCAAACTACCCCCGATGACGAAACAGTGTTGAGAAAAAAGGTTTTAAAGCAGCGTACATTTTAGGTCACGGACATGCACACACGCACACCGATGGGGTGCGCTTCTTCTCAAAATTAAAGGATTAAATAAACCTTCCTTTCAATCCAACCGAATTTTGTTTCATTTGTGCAGACGGTCAGATGTACGTTTGAAGCGGTGTTCGCGAATTTGCGCCGTCACACGACTACTTGAGCGGAATTACCCTGACGCGCGTGAGAATTCCTCACCAATTCAGTTCGGTCCGACAAGGGCGCGCCACCGGTTTTTTTTCCTGTCGTTACGTCGAAGTGAAATCGAATTATTCCCGGGTAAAAAAAAATTGTTCCCAGGAACGTTTGCCGCAACGTTTCGCGCAACATTGTTTTGTCTTTCGTTATTGGAACGGTGCAGATGAAGCAGTCGCGAATTTTCATTTTTGCAATTGCCATTGCCGTAGAAATGTTTGTTGTTGTTTTAATACGGAATAACATAAATGAATGAATAAATACATAGATTGGCCAGTAGTACTTACTCAAAGAGCTAGAGTGTAAAAAAGATCTGCACTTGGGTGAATACGATGAAACATTCATCATTTTAAATACGGGTGCCCTATGCATAATTTATGCTGTTTTAGCATAGGCTCCGGCGATAATATTCGTGACGGGCATTATTTTCATATCGTCTCTCTGAATATTACTGCAGTAAATAATAGTGGGAATTAAAGGCGCACGCACGTGTCTCTTTTTGCCAGTCATTTATTTGCTTGTTTAGTAAATTAATTGAGTGTTAATTTGCATTGACTCGGGCAGTGCAACATAATTGCTCTCAGCGGAGATGATTTCTTTTTAAATAAAAATATTTATCCTAACGATGATGCTGTGAATCGCTTTTTTTTATAAATGGTCACTGCCACCTTTGCAAGAGTCCGTATCCACTTTCTTTATCAGCCGTATGATGCAGAGAATTTGTCAGTTAACATTTTTTTTTTACAATTCCCAAGACTGCATTCAAAGCAGTGACCTTCAGAATGTCCCTCAAATCAAATTTTCTGCATTATATCCAAGCGAGGCTTTTCCTTTTTATCTGCAAGCCCTCTTTGATTTTTTGACAGGAGCCTGATTAATTTAATCATGGCATTTTTAATAATCTCCAACAAATGGCCATCAGCTTTTTAAGCCGTCCTTTCTCGCACTCTCCTATTATGCCTTAATCAAATAAATAAGCCTCACAATTAATGCCAAAATTACTCCTCTGATATGCATCTCTGAAAATAGCACACGTAATCTCACAAAAAAAAATGTGTTTTGTGCCAATTTGTCACGACGTGAATCTAATTTCGGATACAATGTGCGTCTTGGCATCATAGAGGCAATCTACTCAAATTGTTTAATCCGCAGGAAGTAAACATTGAAAATGCTGTTTAGTGACGTCACACATCGGCACGGAAATGAATTAATCCCACGGTGGATTGATGATGGCTGGTGATGGCGGTGATGATGACAATTATGATAATGTGCTATATGTTGTCGTTATCCGAGCTGCACTTTGATAAGCACGTGTCAACTGAAATTCTTAAATGTGTGTACGTGAAAACGTTCTTGATTTTGGACGCACGGAGATGCAGCAATAATGTAGGTGGTTAGATGTTGATTATTAAATGTTTTCTTACAGTGAGAAGATATTTGCCTCATTGTTTGAATGTCTTTCCTGACAACACTTCATTATCATTATCACTGCTGGATGAAGGTTGTCCCACATCACCATCCCTCAAAATCCTGCGATGCCACAACCCATCTCACTTCAGCACGAGATAATCGCATTGCTCTTACCTAGGTGCTCTTCGTCTTACTCTTAGGTTGTTTCGGTAAAGTCACGTAGGTAAAAATAAGTAATAAAATAAATAATAAAATAATTGAAATAATGATAGAAATAAAATAATAAAACACGACGTTTCAGAGGCAACACAAGTCTCCGTCATCAGGTGGGACCGTCACAGCTAAAATTGACTGTATCAAGTGAGGCAAAATTCCTGGCATTCGTCTTGGTTGCGTTCCTTCCCTTTGGACTGCCACTTCAACATTCGGCTTGACCGCTGGGACGCGTCCTGTCGAAATGATGATGATGCATCATCATCATCATTATGATGATGATGCATATAATTTATTGGCATTCACAGCATGACATCTATACTCTTAGGTTTTTTCGGTAAAGTCGCGTAGGTAAAAAATAAAATAAAATAAATGAAAACAACTAAAGTATTTTATTTTTTACCTACTTGACTTTACCGAAAAAACCTAAGAGTATGAATCCTTGCAGTCACGAAAGCTTCAAATCTAGCATGGCATCTCTCCCGGGTTCTTTTTGTACCTGTCGGTTTTTGTTTAAATGTGTTTTGTCAGCGTGCATGTTTACAAACTCTACGTCCACAGCAGGCAACATGCACTCCTTCCGTACGGCTTACTTAGATGCAGGGCAACAGCTTCGATTTCACATTCAGGTGGTCAGGCCAGATAACCGGGTCACGAGCAGCGGAATGTGTATCTGCTTCATGTTTGTGGATCGGGGCATTACGTAGTTACACTTTGTACAGACGCTTCAAATCAAGGTTGTACGGTCTGTTCTGGATGACCACAGTCGCACACTGCCGGAGAGTTTTTAATTTTCCATTTGTGCATCAGTTATCCGCATCTGCCGTGCTTTGTGCACTGATTGAAAACGTTATCGTGCAGTCATATTGGTGTTCTGCTGATCATGATTAGATTAAAGTTTCTAAAGATACTTCACCCTTCTCCTGCTCACTTCGTCATCTTTATGCCAGTCCACCCTCGCTGTTCGCCTGGGGTAAATGTGCTCTGTTGCCTTTTAAATTTCTATTCCTCCAACAATCGAGGTGCTTTGTTCACCAAACTTATTGTGAACGACTTTTCCCCCTCTCATATTTATATCTTGAGACCGAGCCTGCATCATTCATCGACGAGTTCTTCGCTAATTTTCTGTCGGCTCATTCCCCCTTGGGTGTCATAATCCCCGTGTCGTGAACAAATAAATACATCTGTAATCATTCATATCGTTCCCCATTCATGTTTATGCATTTTTTTTCTGCACATCAAATTTTCTGAAGTTATCTTCTTATCTTGCCGTCATTCGGCTTGGTGGGAGCGTATCAGCTTGCTTGATGTTTCTTCTGATCTGTAGTTTTTTTTTACTTAGTCACGCAGTCGGAATGTAGCCTTGCCATCTTTTGTAATGATTTTGATCATAATTAAAAATATATGTGAAGCCAGTTTTAGGCGTAATAATTATCATCATTCTAGCATTTATTTCCGTAGGACAGTCTCACTGAGTCTCAAGATGTTTGTTTTTTCATCCGTACTCTGAATTGGCACGTTTTGTCAATGACATTGATGTGTGTTTCCCACGGGGGAGAAAACTGGCGTGCCAAGGAGAAAAGCTCTCACAAAACAGTTGGAAACACTCAGCGATCGGCACAGATAGATTCAAGAATCCATCGCTACACTGCCATATCATGGCCACCTCGCATGGACATGTGTATAGAGTATTTGGCTGTGATAAATGTAGACGTGATAAGTCACTTCGCTATATAACTCATTGGGCCTTACCTGTTGAAATAAAATAAAATAGTTGGAGTTTAGTTACGTATATATCTAGTTTAATCTGATAGCAATGTTTATAGATATTCACTTGACGGCTTGCTTATTTTATTTCTCATTAATTTTCCGAAAAAGTTATTTTTTTTCCGCCTCCGATTTCACACACGCAGAGACGCACAGGTGCAGTGAATTCCTTTGGATATTACTCCATGTTGTTCGCGCAGTGCCCTGCTAGCTTGGGCCCTTGTGTTGCTATTCATTATTGGGCAGTGACAAAACATTGCCCACGTCCCTCCCCCCAAGAGAACATTGAAACGCTGCCACATGGTCACCACAACCGATGGCAAAACTACAAAAGCTGCTCAGCATTATGGACCCGAGACTTCGTGAAATTGCATCCAGTTAACCCTTTCCCGTCTCGATACGCCTGCAAGTTGCAGGGTGTGGGTGTCCCGTTCACCGCTGAATCTCGGAACGTGCAAGCAGCTCGGCTTTCACTTTATTTAGAGAGGTGTAGCGCCGTTGTTTTTAAAGACATTGTTACTCACCGCAGAGAACAATAGCGACACGACCACACTCTATGTAAGCCGGAGCCGAACTGTGCCACATGCCCTCCCGCCTGGCCTTGTGGGAGCCTCGGTACGTCTTCCGACCTGAAGGTGTACCAATAAAGTTATTTTATGACGTACGTCACCGAGAACGGAATCGGAAAAAAAAACTGATGACGTACACCTACGTCATCGGAATGGGAAATGGTTATTAGACTGCCGGAATAATAAGCAACTCTAAAAATCACGTCCCTTCTTGGACAATTCCACAAATATCTCAAGTTGGTGACAGTGGAAACAAGATGACAGAAGGCCGCATCCCGTTGTGAGTGATGACACGGCCCAGGGGTGACGCCGTTCGCCGCTCGTTGCGGAGCTTCGCTGTTCAAATCCGGCGGCCGCCCTGGTTATTACTGCCACTGACTAAGAGATGTAAACGCCTGATATGCAGGAGGCCATGGGTTTGATCCCGAAGCTGACGCCTACTGTATATTTTGAGTTGGCATGTTATCTCTATCTGTTGTTGCGTAGATTTTTCTCCGGATTTCTCTGGTTTTTAACCTGCACATTTAGAAAGGCTTTCAGAGTATTTGGGTGCTATAGATTTCCATATGATAAGCCACTTCACTGGCATATCATTTGTGGCCAGCTCAGTGGGCCTTACTTGTTTAAAAAATGTGTTTAAAAATAATTTTAAAGATCCCATGACGTTATCCGCAAGAGTGGGTATTGTGGGTGTGTATGTGTTGAACTTCTATTGTACAGTACGTAGCCAACCGTGCTTATCGGAGGTGCGAAATCATGGTCCAAATTGACCAAATGTTGAACAAATTCTCCCCGCAAATTACCCAATCGTGATTAAACACGGCAATTATCGCCAACCCCCCCCCACCACCTCTCCTCTGTGAAAACCTGGCAGCACCCACTTGTTAAGGAGCCATGAGAGCAGGCGAGGTTCTTCCGTGCGAACGAACCGTAATGGAACCTGGAGCCCTTCCTCTGTCCACTGCTCAATGAGGGCTTACTCATGGCGTACTTCGCCAGTCGCCGCGGGCTTAACTTGCCGACCCGCCCCTACCGGGACATCCGTGGAGAAGAGCTTCATAGCTCATCGGATTCCTCCTGCAGGCTCAATAAAGATTCCGATTCTCATTCTGATGGCTGTGATATCATAGAAGTACAGTAGAACAATGGACTTTGTTGCAATGCCCTCTACTTTGCACGGCGGCGTTACGGGAGCCGCTTTTCTCATGTAAATCAGACTTATTCCGGGTAGTTTGATCATGGGCAGATTGACGATCGTTAAACGCTCTATCATTGCAGTTAACATCAAATTTAATTGTAAATTGTATTGCTTAATTGTGCTATAATCTTGCGTATCCGACCGCCACATATCTGCCCTGACCAATTAACACACCCACACCCAGTGTGGTGTTTGTGCATGGTGGTGTAACTGTCATTGTAGATGTTCACATTTCCGTCAACGCTAAAATCGCCTGTGAGTCTGACTTGCGATGTTGTACGTAGTATAAGTGTCTAATGCGTTTTCAGGTCGTGAACAATGCCCTGACCTGAACAATTACATTTTCCCTAAGAAGCCGCAAGCACTAGCAACGAAACGTCGGACGTCAGCAGTGGCTGTGTCATCGTTTGAGTTGATTTCCGTCAGCGTGCGAGCCTTTCCATGAGTCGTTTGTTTAAACGGATGAGACATTTGCGGTTTTTGAAGACCGCATAGCGAGAATTCCCCGCTAATTTCAAATCCAAATGGCCTAGGAAAGTGGATTTCGAAAAGAATGTTGTATTTCAATGCCACTCGAAAGTGACAAAGAGAGAGCGCGAGAGCGAGACACACAAAGCCCAACCGCGACACCTACGTAGAATTGGCCTGACGCGAAATTATCTCTCCTCTTTCTCCTCCCGGTGACGGTCGACGGCGGCGGCGCGCGACGCAGACTCTCCTCCACCATGCAGGATGGCGGGATAGAGACGGGAGGCGGCAGGGTTATTGCGAGCCCGGTGAGGATCAACGGCGGTCAGCTGGAGGGCGGGCGCGAGTTGGGCGGCAGGATCAACGGAGACGTCGCGGCGCTGGAGATGAGCACCGCCGAGATGCTCCACCTTCAGCAGCAGCAGCAGCAGCAGGTACGCGCACGGAGGACTCGACGCGGGAGAGCTGGGGCCGGCGGGTGATCGGGCGACAACTCGTGGCCGTCGGGTGCGAGCTCCTTCGAACGACTTAGCTGTGCGCGGTTGTGCGAGGGATCGGCGTGTTCGCGTTGTCGGCGTCTCCCGACCCGATTTGTATTTTTTTTTTGCGCAGAGACGCGCGCGAAACGTACCCCCGACAAAAAATAGTGCCACGCCGCGCAGTTCCTGAAACGAGACGAAAACCGTGGCCGTGTTGCCCGCAGTGGCGGGCGACGAAGCTGCGAGCGTGCCTCGTCCTCGTTAGGAATCATCGGTGCAGGCGCGGGGCGTCGACTGCATGCAGTGGCAGTCATCTCGAGCCACCGTCTCGCCCGATTGCCACTCTTAAGAGGTTGCCAGTAGGTGGCAATGCAACAAATGGGGTTGCTTACCTGTACGTGTGGATTTCGATGTTTATTTACTGTTAAAGTGATTCACTTTTAACGTGGCGATTTTCTACCAGGCATTGCAGCCTTCTCTCACGAATTGGCCAAACATCCTAGTGGAGCTGGAAGGGCCTTATAACTCAGCGCGGCTTCTGTGCGCAAAGACTTTTGTTCTTATTTGTGTTAAATTCATCAGCCTGCTCCACTTTGGGTCAAGGAGGTAAGAACTCTCTCGTACCGCCAAATCTAGCAGCCGCGGGAAGGATTGAAGCGTCGAAAAGAGAATCCAATGGACTATGCAGGATCGGAAATCTGAAGCTGTGAAATACCTCCGCTGGCATCATTCTCACTCGCTCGCCTATTTATTATTCTCACGAAAGTTGCTTCTTGGTATTGTAGCAGTCATTTCTAACGAGGATTCCCTCCTCCTCCCCCCCCAGAGTTGTTCCACTGAGAGTTAAGATGTCACCATTTATAAAGGAAAATTAAAAGGTACAAATGAACAATCTCTTAAAAGCCCTTCGTTCTTTTCATCTGCATATCAACAACACCACCAACAACCGTGATCTCTCACTAAGTGGTGGTGATGTCACTATGGCGTTTGTGCCAGGCTAGGTGTACTGTTGAAATGTTGGAGGCTCGCTGGCAGAAGGTCACAGAACAGACCCAGGTGCTCTGGGTTTACTTTCTGAGATGTTTGACAGTATGTATACACACATACACATTCTATAAGCTCACTGCTAATAAATGTTCTGCTTTATTTAAAGCATATATTACGACAGTTTATCATGACAACTTGGCCGGTAGAGTTCTGTGCAGTGGTTAGCGCACATTTCCATTATGCAACTGGAATTATAATGTAAAAGTATATCCGATTAGCACGGTTGGCTATGTATGGTGCGAAAGAAGTTCAACGTACATACACACAGACATCTGTGGGCAGTTGCATCTGAAATGGTCCTAACCACCTCATTTATCAAGTGCGACCGAGCAGCGTGGTAAAGTATGACCAAACGATCCCCATCACTGACACGGTGTGGGCAGGTCCTCATCCCACAATGCAATGGCGACTTCCATCCCTTATTACGTTCTCGTACAATGCGCGGAGAGATGCGGCTTGAAAACGGCGCTTGTACCGCACGCTTACGCGCACTTTTAATATCTTGCTCTCAAAACGCTTTGACTGTCTCTCATGCAAATATGACTTTGGAACATTATCCGAAAGAGCGTGCAGGTTACGCGTGCATCCTGCAAAGTGCTTACGAACTCGGAGGAAATAAAACAAATGCAAGCACTCCTTGCGGCTGTATCTACAAAACAAAAACGCGCGGGGCATTTTTAATACGGCTTGTGGCAGCGTTTTATTGGAAAACAACGCATGCCAAAAATCACAAACAAACACGAGTGGCCCCATGCAGGGGAGTCCGTCTTCGTTTTTCAAGCTCTCGCATCTCTTTCCTCGCCGCCGGGCGCAGTGACGCTCTCTCCTTAAAGGACTGTCGATGGACATGTTCCACCTGGTACCCCCCCCCACCCCCCGCTCGCATACGCTGTCGACGCAAGCGGGGGTCTGTAGGACACACCGCAGAGTCAATGGCACGGGGGCCAAGGTGGGCTCTTGCGGAAAGTTGAGTCAGGCGCGGTGGACATTAGCAGTTTATTATTTCTTATTCGACATCTTATCTTGAAGGAATTTATGCAGCGCCTTACCCAAGGCACATTACACAGAATTAACAACGGTACACGGTACGTGAGGATGTAATCGTGGAGATGGGGTGAATAAAATAGACGAGCGGATGCAATGGGTGCAAGTCTGCAGTGTGCGAATTTGGTGAAAGTGAAATTGATGGCAGTGAATGATGATGATGAATAGATTGAACGAATGGGGAATTAGTGAAAGCCGTGTAGTGAGAATATGAAGAGGGAAAAATAACGATGGCCATTATGAGGGGGAGATTAAGGGGTCGTGGGGTGAGCTAGGGGTAACAATACGTGAGTTTTGAGTGTGGAGCGAAAGCTAGTGAGCGAAGGTGACCGCTTTAAGCGGAGGGGGAAGTTTGTTTCAGTGTAGGGGGTTGGCAAAAAGAGAGAAAGAACGAAAGCGTGGATTGAGCGCGAGGACAAGGAGGAACTGAGAGAGAGAGATAGCAAAGAGACCTTCTAACAAAACAGCCAGCGATTGGACAAGATGCTTCGGCTGCAATTTGCTCTGGCCAGAGGTTTCGTGTGGGTTTCTTTCACAAACGGATGGAAAGCGGTGCATTCCAATGGATCGATAACAATGAGAAAAACATTTTCTTGATAAAGTCTCCTTGGTCATTCGAACAATCGACGGGGCAAGTGCTCGTCGCTGTCGACGATGGACATCCCCCAAATGACCCGTGACGCAGAGGGTGACCCGCCTAGTCCTCTCTCAATGCGGTAACTCATTTTACCGAGCCCTGAGAGATGATCGGCTGCGGTGACTTTCGGCCGGGGATTTGAGCTCGCTACCTTCCCGCTCGCCATCCCGTTGCTCCGGCCATGCCGCTGCCCAGCCGGAATGAGATTAATAATAATAATGAACGAGAGCCAATTACTATCTTTGCATGAGGGACATTTGAAATTGACTTAATGCAATTGAATATCCCTCGGCCGTGCTGTCGTAATGGTTGCGTACCGTTTCCGCCGTGAACGCCTCGAGAGGGAGACGCATTAGTCGGGACGTTTGCATTATTTAACATCGCCCAAAAAAAAAATCGGGATTGAGATTCCGAAAATAGACGTGACGATTTTGAGATATGCATATCTCCGTAGAGTGTATGTATGCGATCACACGTAGACGATATATTTTAGATATACATCTCTCGTCTCTAAAGCCAAGTGGAACTGCTGGAGGTAATACGTGTGTGTGTGCTCGCCAGACTGATCATCGCTCACAATCTGACGTCAAAAGCTTTCAATTTAAATAAGACCCTAACGCTGCTGATGAAAGAAGACCGACTGAGTATACAAATTAAGGGCAGAACCGTATTGATAGCTCCGTCAAAACAATCATGATTCACATTATTTTTATCAATCCACTGGTGGATTAAGGTCTCCCGATGCCGTGTCGGTAATGGCAATAGTTCGGCCGTACTTCACCACACTGGTCAGTCGAGGTAACAACGCTCCATGTGCTTGGGAGCTTCTTCGGGAACTATTCAGTTCCTAACATCGATGGCGGATTTTAATTAAACGGGACCCGGGGCCTCCCCTTTACCTATCCCCACTGACCAGCGTGGTGAAGTATGGTCAAGCCATGGGGAGGCCTTCAGTTCGTCGTGGGTTGACAAAGATCTGTGACTGCGCTGTGAAAGAGCCAACGTGGAAGACGATCGCTGGGGTTTTGTCCTTCCACGAAGCTCGTGGTCCACCCTGAACCGCATCCACTGCACAAACCGTGGCAGATGCGCGGATCCCCGATGCACAAATGCGAAATGAAAAACACTCCGGTAGTGTCTTCTTCTTGGTTCTTTCGGTAAAGTCACGTAGAATGGAAAAAATAAAATAATAAAAATAAAACATAATAAAATAACTCTCACGACGTTTCGGCCACAACGCAAGCAGCCGTCCTCAGGTGAAGAACCGGTGTGTCGAGAAGACAGAGTCTGAATGAATGAATGAATACGTCGTGAGAACAGGTCTGTCGAGAAGACAGTCTGAATGAAGTTCATTCATTTAGACTCTGTCTTCTCGACACACCTGTTTTTCACCTGAGGACGGCTGCTTGCGTTGTGGACGAAACGTCGTGAGAATTATTTTATTATGTTTTATTTTTATTACTTTATTATTTCCATTCTACGTGACTTTACCAAAAGAACCAAGAAGATGAATTCCTGCAGTCATCAAAGCTTTAAATCGAAACTCCGGTAGTGTGCGACTGTGGTCATCCAGAACCAACCGTACAACGTAGAACGACGCAAGTGCCCCGATCCACAAATACGAAGGCGACATCACGGCGATGATGATGCACCACTCTGCTGAACGAGTACGATAGTCGTTGCTCTGCATCCACGTCAGAGCCACAACGAGCAAGAAGAGAAGACTGCGCTAATATTTGGCAATCTCGAACCGATCCTGGGGGGCCTTTCCTTCCCCAACCTGTGCTAACCATTGTGGCCGCTTGGCAGGAGTGCGATCAAACAAGCCACCCTTCTCCAAGTGGGTGGGTGGACTGACAAAGGGCAGTTAAATATTAATCACGATTGTTTACTAATCTCACGGCAGGCCCGGGGTGAGTTCTTTTTTTTTGCGTGTCGCGCGCTCGCGTCACACAGGACGTGAATATCTGTGCGGCACGGCCGACGTCGCGAGGATTTGTCGAGTGCCGCGTTGACCGTCGCCGGCTGAAATCTCATCTTGCGGTTTCAAAACAGGGCCCCCCCCCTTCTGACTCCTCGGGAGGGGGGCACGGTTTGACGTCAGACGCGCACCGCCAGCCCGCGGCAGGTCGGTGGGGGGGGGAGGAAATATGAGCAAACAGTTGAGCCAGGTTAGTGTAAGCAATTCCAACATTTCACTTATCTCTTGTGCAGGATAAAAAAAAAGCGGGGGAGGGACGGGGGTGGGTGGGTGGGGCTGGGTGGGGCGCCCCTCCCCCCGGGCAAATGTTTGTCAAAGAATAAACAAACATCGTGAGCGCTGGTGTGCTTGCCCATTGATTGGGTATTGATTATTTGACGGGAGGTGTTAAAGGTGCACTTGCCTAGCAGCACCGAGCAAACAAGCAGAGATCTCTCCCCGCAAAACCTTTCGCTCTAAATAAGTAAATGGCCGCCTCCGCATGTTTCCTGAGATGACAGAGAAATATTGAACGCCTCGCCTGCTAATGCCTATAACTTTGGAAACAAAATGACGTGGTAATTCTGCCCTGCGGCATGGACTTTTTTGACTTTTTGTGCGGTTGGCAGCCATTTAAAATTAAAAAAATAACCACATGGGGAAAAAAACCGCGGCAAACTTTTGAGAAAGCGAGAGAGAGAGAGGCGTTGATTCTCGCTGTGGACATGCGGGCTTTGTGGGTTGTGAAGGAGGGGTGGGGCGGTGGTGGTGGCGGGGAGGGGGGCAGAAATTTAAGAGAGAAAAAAAACATCCGTCTAATTTTTTGGACGTGAACGCTTCCATGAGAGAATCTAAATATTGGCGTTGCGTGAGATTCTTCAATTAAATCGCCACCTGCGATGAGCTGATCCAGCATTCCGCAATTCTTCCGACGCTGCATAAAAAAACAACAACTTTGCTTTGGCCACGTGCGCAGTGGTGGCGGCCTTACAAGTCAAGCCCGTCCGCTTGGCTTAGCGCTCCGTGCACTCTGGACGCATTGCATTTCAGCGCTGTTGGTAAATCAAAATGAATTATAGGGCCCAGGCTACGTTTTCAAAGTGTCTCTCTCTCCCCCACCCCCCCCCTCATTTTTGTTGCAGCTACCCTTGACGGGTCTTTCATATGTGCAGGCACACTTGTGGGGGTTTGGGACGGAGGTTGAAAGACCAAGGGCCGCCCGTTGCTCCTTGCAGCGCATGTTCTCAACGATCGCCCTCCTTTGTCCATCGCCACATCGTTTATCTGGAATGCAGATGGGAAAATTATTGTTGGTGGGTGACTTTTGGCCCTCTCTTTTCGCTGCCCGCTCACCATCCTGGTGCGTGCATGCGTACGTGTATCATTTAAATACGTAGGCTTTTGCGGCCAATATTATCCATAATAGAGGTTTTTTATGGGTCGTTAGCCTTCCACCACCCGACACAGCCATTTAATAAGGTTTGTCACGGAAACAAAATAATGCCATTTCGTTACTAGTACAGCACACTGTTGTGTTGGGCAGTAAACCCACAACATTTACAATTCGAGTACGACGTTTCACCAGTAATTACAACCAGCATCATCAGGCGACAGCCAGGGTTGTAGATGTTGTGGATTTACTCTCCAACACACCGCTTAGTGCTGAACTAGTAACGAATTGGCATGTTTTGTTTACGTGACAAACCTTACTAAGTGGCTGTGTTGGGTGGTGGCGAATTTCACGACACATTTATATTTATGCGATCTAACCCAAAAAAACCTCTATTATGGTAATGTGTGTATGTATGTTGAACTTCTTTTGCACCATACATAACCAACCGTGTTCCTCGGAGGTGCCGGGGAAGGACATCAAACTAAACACAGCAATCAGCCCTAAACAAATAAGTTGTCAATCTAGAATTGAAGGAGCATAGCTCCAGTGGCTTCCTAATAGCGGAAGGAAGAGTGTTCCAGATGTCCGCAGAAGCGCATCTGAAAGCACGCGATGCAGTGACCACCGCCTTTTGTTCGATCGTTTGCCAAAATCCGCTGCTGCGACGATGATCGGAGTTTGCGTGATGATGGTTCACGCTCCTTGACGAGAACGGCGAGGTATTGTGGTTCATTTGTGGCAAGCAATGCTTTTATGCTGCCGCTCACTGCCCAAACTCTCTCTGCGTGCACAAAAACGAACAGCGAGCGAGCGGCCCGGAGTTTCTGCGCATCCCTCCCTTCGTACGCGAGCAGCACTGCATGCACGCCTTTGCCCAGGTAGCCGAATAAGCCAACGCGGCTCAATTCGCACTGCGGGGAAGGGGGGAGGGGAAAGCTTGTACCGTTAACCTTGTTGACCTTGTTCGCATCACACCCATTGAGTAGTCGGGCGAGGTAGGAAACGCTTAACACTTACGAACCACAGTGCCTCGCAGATGCGATTCTGCGTCCGTCTGGAACGCTCTTCGTTCCCATATCAGGAAGTCGCTGCAGCTAGGCCACTTTCAAATAATCTACATTGAAAACTCATTTCTTCAGACACTGCTTTTTGTATTTAGTTTGTTTTCCGTCCGACCATCACCTCCGAAGAGCATGGTTGGCTACGTACATTGTGAAAGAAGTTCAACGTGCACGCGATAAGCAATAAGTAAAGGGGCGAGGCAGAGATGGAGGGATGCGGTGGAGAGAACAAGAGAACGTGAGAGAGAGAAAAATACCCATCGCTTTTTGAAAGTAAAAAAAACATAGTTTGCTTTGTATCACCCCGAGACATTGTGGCAGTGGCTGAAGTGGATGCGTTTAACAAAACTGCCATCTCAGACTCAATCAATAATGCATACTGATGAGCTTTCTGCAGTGTATCCCACTTACATTTCAAAGCTCGTGTGTTTAAGGGGATTTAGTTCTCCTGCAGTTGAACAGTTACTCTCTAATTGTAGCAAATAACTGGGAGGTGGCGTGGTAGGGATGGGGGGGGAGAGAGAAGGTGGGGGGGGTGAAAGTACTAAAGAAAAGAAATGGCAGCAATTTTAATCAGAAACAGGACATATTTCACGTGCCTTTCTCGCAAAGAAAAGAAAGAAAAAAACAATCCGGGCGCTCCGCGCTCGCCGTGCTTTGCCCGTCGGCTCGGCCGTGGCTTCTGACGGCAGGTTCACACGCAACTTGTTGCGGGGAGAGGCGCGTGATGGGTCAAACTGACAAATCGCCACTTCGCACACGCGACTCGTGTTCCAATTAAGACGGAGAGCGCTCGTGGATCGATACGGCTTTCCCACCGTTGACTCGGTGGGGGTTTTTTTGTTGCATCAGCCACTCCGATAGTGGGGTGATTTATTTTTTTGCGCGACGCCCACGATAATAACGCAACATTAGCGCGCGGATGAAAATGACTCTCATTTCCGCCATCACCCTGCCCCCCACCCTTCCCCAAATCCCCCCACATAACCGCCCCCCCCTCAAATCACCGCACTTTCAACGTCGACAATGAAACAAACCTGCCCCCCCCCACCCCAAAAGGAAAAAATACACAGCGTGGAACACTGCGAGGCTTTGTAGTCTGCACGACGGTCCGACGGATTTGGATTAATAGAGTCTTTCTGCGGGATGTGTTCTGTGGGGAGTGACATTGTCGGAGCTATTCGTCATGTTTGTCGAGATTGGTGACTGCGGGCGGGACTTTTAATTAATGCGCGTTAGAGAGGGACAGGGAGAGCGATGCACAGTTGAGTTGCGCTCACTTCGGAAGAGCGAACGTCAACCCCCCCCCGCACATTATCCCCGAGCGAGAGAGAGAGGGAAATGAAAATTAAAAGCAACGCCGCGCACCATATTTCTGGGCGACGGGGAAAAGGCGAAAGAAAAAACGCAATTGCACTCAAGGAACTAAATGCATTGATGCAAATTGTAATTTGCCCCTAAGCACAATTCTCCATGGTGTAATCAAGCAGTCTGTTAATAGTCTGAATGCATCACGGAACATATTCTTTCCACGCAACAAACGGTTTTTGTTTTAATCGTGGTTAGCTCCCGCGGGTGTGGGCGGGTAAGGGATGCTTATTTAATTATTGCAATTTAGAGTGGGGCATTAAAACTGTTTGCTAAAAGATGATCGTTGAATCATTTACGCACAATCGGGAAAAAAGAAAGGAAGAGAGAAAATTTAATCCCATGCTGGCCCGAAACCGCAGTGCGCAAGATTGAGACGCTGGCTGAGTCCGGACCGGCGCTGATCATCGGGTTCCAAGAGGTCTCCCGGTCTCCTTGGGTCAACCCCGCTTCGTTGCCAGCAACAATTATTCCCCCCCCTTCCAACCCTCCGACCCGCTCCGCCGCCGTTCCCTCTGATAGACGTCGCGTGGAAAGTGCCGCTAAACGGGCGGTGAGGGGAGGGGTGGGGGCACGTTTTTAGGGAATGCCTCCCTGTGGTTGTTACAGCTGCGTGAAGTTTTCCCTGCCCTATAAATCTCTCTCTCTCTCTCGTATTTTCAGGTTGTGTACTTCATGCCTGAACGAGCACACGGTGCAACCTGAAAACACGTCAAACGGCCCGGCAGTTATCGGTTAAGATTGCTAGTGCACAAGCGGTCCCATTATATTATTTGCCAATGGGATCGTTAAGTACTGTTGCCAAACTACACGCACATACAGGACTGAGAACGCCCGCTTAACATGCGCTCGACTGAAGTGAACCACCCCTACGATGGTTACATCTCCATAGCTCGCGCCTGCTACTCACTCGTTGTGGTTGTTACAGCCACTGTGCATTTCATAATCTGGCATCGGCGTAGCCCCAGCATTCATGTCGGGAACAAAAATGCAGGTTTGTGGTGCCCCCCTCCCCGTCCTGGCTCCTGCCCTTCCCCGTTACACTTTGTCGTCCCAATGCAACGACGCCTCACTACTTTTCAGCCCCGCAGCTTTCTGACGCCCTGCCAGCTACGACCATGTATGTACGTTGAACTTCGTCTGCACCGTGCGTAGCCAACCGCGATAGTCGCAGGTGCGGCGGAAGGACGACCAACAGAGCACAAAAAGCAGTTATAAGGCAATTCGTTTGTCAATCGCTTCCTAATATCGGAATGAAGAGCGTTCCAGACGGCCGCAGGAGCGCATCTGAAAGCGCCGCGCGATGCAGTGGCCGCCGTCTCTGTTCGATGGTCAGCCAAACCTAAACATTCCGGAATGCTTTTGTAAAGGCCTATTCAAAACCTCTCCTTATCAATCCCTCCCGTTCTACTGTCGTCAAAACTTCGCCGTCACTTACAATAACGCAATTCTTCATTTCAAATCATTACCATGCTGTGTACAGTTTTAGAATTGCTGCAAAGCGCCTTGGTAAAGGGTCCGTATAAATCTCAATAAGATAAGATAATATTTCATGAATGTTGTCCAAAACAAATGTTTGGGTGTCTCTTAGCAATATAGAGTATAGGTATTTAGTGGGTGTCCAGACACCCATGACTCCAAAGGCTTGAGGTTGGGGGGTGGAGGGAGGGACAGTGATGTTATAATATTGGGGGCCCCACTTTGTATTTTAAATTCCTCACCCCTTGACTGTTTTACCATCACATATGCCCCAAGCCATGTTAAACGTGATAGCTACAAATTGCACGAACACAATGCACATCAATGCTTTCATTGCCAGATTACTTCTCGGATTGATCACAGTTGCAACGAGGATTGCATTTCAGCCGTTACAAAGCGGTTTGTATTCATGGGAGCGTGCTGGAGTGCTTTTTTTTTGTAAAGCTGAACCTGATAATGTGAAAGTAACAGAACCAATGTGTCTCGAGAAGAAAGTGTTTAATCAGCGCGTACTACCCACTATGACACGCGGTTCACGAACACCGAGGTCATTAACGAAAAATAAATAATAAAAACTTAAAAGAGCTCAAAGCAGCATGGAGAGATGCATGCTTGGAATTACGTTGACAAACAGAAAGAGGAACTCGTAGATTAAATAACAAATGCAGGTTATGTAAGCTAAACTTCTTCCCCACCTGCACGTAGCCAACCGTGCAAATCGTAGGTGCGAGGAAAGGACAACAAATTAAACACAAAAAGCAGTTCTTAAGAAATGACGAAACAATCTAGATCATTTCAAAGCGCACAGCTCCGGTGCCTTCTCAACATCGGAAGGAAGAGCGTTCCAGACGGCCGCGGAAGCGCGTCTGAAAGCGCGCGGCGCTTCACCCCGCAGCAGTGGATTGACCGCGGCTCACGACGTCGCTAGATTTTTTCGAGGGCCTCTCCCTCTGGCCCTAGCCCACACGCGATCAACCCCGGGGCCACCGGATGACACCCGCACGGTGGCTGCCCGCGGCGCCACCGTCAATCCGTGGCTTACATCGCGCGTCGCTGGCGGATGTCCTCAAATAAAAAAAACCGTCTGAGCGCCGTGGCGCTCGGAATTAATGGGCTGCTGCCCTTGCTTCATCTTCGTCTTCTTCGCCGCGCGACGGAAGCGCCGCGTCATCACGGCGCTGTTGGCGGTCCGTGCCGCGGCTGCCGCCGCCGCCGCCGCCGCTTGCTGCGCTATATTTGTACATTTCACCACTTCTGTACTTAAGGTGATTAAAAATCCATTGGGGAGGTCTGCAGTGAAAGTGGCTTCTCCGCCCCCACCCCCACTACAACGCCCTCCCTCCTCTCCTCCTCTGGGTTCTGGTACGTCCAACCTGAGCTGAACAGTGAAGTCATCTGCCGCCGGATGATTTAAAACAGCGGCAACGGTCATAATCATCATCATCATGATAATCAGCCATGGTAAATCCACAGCTGGGTAGAAGCCTCTGCCAAGCTGCTGCCACCGCTCACAATTCTCCGATGCAATATTCCACCCGGCGTCTCCGCACGGAGTGATTTCATCACTCCATCTACTTGGTTGACGTGCTCTCAGATGCATATTATAAACTACGGGTGTATTTCTTTTGTCGTTTGCAAGTGCTGAGAGCAGCTATCGTCATATTTTTTTTAGATATATGTGGAAATATATATAGAGAGTTTAGCAGGGAACTGTGGCACAATGGGTATAGCACTTTGACTATGCTCTGGACCAGGTGACCTGAGTTCAATTCCCGACTAACGTCAAATAACCAACCGCCTTGCCCCCACTCCTCCCGTGATCCTATGAATCATCACGATTTTGTGGCAATGATTTGTTCCAAGACTTCCAAGAATATTTGTTTTCATCTTTCTTAAGTCGCTTCATTTTTTCATTTGCATACGACAGCTGCGAAAGATGCGACGTGACCGCGGTCGTTTCCAGCGCACGCGAATTCGACGCGAGCGCTGCAAACGCAGTCCTCGGTTTTGATTCAACGGATCGACGCGCCCCTGGGACGGCGATAGGCATTTACCGCGGCCGCAGAGGCAGCGGCGTGCCTGTCCCAGCGATGGATTACGTTCGGAGAAAGCGAAGAGGCTGCTGATGAAGCTGCTACTGCTGCTGATGATGCTGCTGCTTCTGCTGCTGTTGATGATGCTGCTGCTAATGCTGCTGTTGATGATGCTGCTGCTGATGTTATTGCTGCTGATCCTGCTGGTGATGCTGCTTCTGCTGATGATGCTGCTGCTGATGATGATGATGCTGCTTCTGCTGATGATGCTGCTGCTTCTGCTGCTGATGCTGCTGTTGCTGATGATGCTGCTGATGATGCTGTTGATGCTGCTGCTGATGATGCTGCTGATATTGCTGCTGCTGATGCTGCTGCTGATGATGTTATTGCTGCTGATTCTGCTGGTGATGCTGCTGCTTCTGCTGATGATGCTGCTTCTGCTGATGATGCTGCTGTTGCTTCTGCTGATGATGCTGCTGCTGCTGGTGATGCTACTGCTACTGATGATGCTGCTGACGATACTGCTGCTTCTGTTGCTGCTTTTACTGCTGCTGGTGATGCTACTGTTGCTGATGATACTGCTGCTTCTGCTGATGATGCTGCTGCTGCTTCTGCTGATGATACTGCTGCTGCGTTGGGATGCAAGGAGCCGCGCGTTCGTAAAGGGGATCGTGCTGGATACTGCCAGAGTGCGTGAGCGTGCTTTTCGGGATGAACACGAGCAAGTCGGCAGTCGGCGTGCTGCCCTGCCTAGAGATGCGATGCGCTGGCGTGCTGATTACGACGATTTTGTCGTGAACGTAGAGGACTGGGGGGGAGGGGTAGCAGATGCGGGGTGGGGGGCGGATAGGGGGGCACTTTCAGGTGCCTGCATTCTCTTGTCTGTTTGTGTTAGCGCGATCAGCATGGACAACTCGTGAACAACTCCCTCCTCTCCCTCCTCTCCCCTCCCCTGCAGCCCACCACTCAGTTGCCTTGACCAGCCGAAATTCGCAGTTTTTTTTTTTCCACGAGGGCTTTTAACCCTGCCGAAAAGCCGTCTATGAGCGAAGCCGCTCCCGCGCGTGGAGGCTTTTCCATTCCCCGCGGCGTCTCTGGAGGCACCGCGAATGATCAGGCAGTGGCACACTGAGGCGCGTCGTTTGGAATTCGTTAGGACTCGGCTGCGCGCTCCCCGCTCGCGAGGCCGACGCTCGTCCACTGGGTTCCGTGGGTCCCAAACAGACTCGCGCTACAACAAAAACACATTAGCGCCACGCGGTGCAGTAAGTGTATGAGGAAGATAGAATGAGACCATTGGTGTTTTGTTGTTGTAGCTTTAACTTGCAACCCACCCCCGCCCCTTCACGCACACTTTCCCATCTCACCTTCTCTTTCGTACGGCCCGCCCGTGCCGATGCAGAGCGAGCACAACTAGGATCTGACATTCGGGCGGTCGAGCGTAGACTTCGCGTGTCGCTGTGACGATGTCGTATTTGTGGATTGGCGGTCGCGTCCGCCAAACGCTGTACCGTCTG
Organism: Lampetra fluviatilis; assembly: GCF_964198595.1. Taxonomy (NCBI): domain Eukaryota; kingdom Metazoa; phylum Chordata; class Hyperoartia; order Petromyzontiformes; family Petromyzontidae; genus Lampetra; species Lampetra fluviatilis. The sequence goes on from NC_136314.1 coordinate 1,151,841, forward strand.
CCCATCTCCCGAGCTGTCTCGCACACACACACAGGGGCCTCACCACCCACGCGCCGACGAATGCGCACGAGTGAATCCGATCGACTGATCCGCGTCCCACAACGTGAAACGCCGCGTGAATGCGTTGGAGAGATTGTGCGAGCACGGACAATGGAAAGGGAGACAATGAGAATTGTGGAATCGGTGCTGAGAGACAGGGGGGGGGGGCTGGGTTGCGAGGAATGGGGAGGGGGGGTGGAGGGGGAGCTGGTAGTGAGCGTTAGACGAGTTGAGAATCGGCTGCATCTGCCGCATCTTCTCGCCCAACAAAATCCACACCACCGAATTGTACAAGGAGACCCGGTTGCCCTATTATCGCACACGAGACATCGAGGGGCGGCGACCCAGATGGCTCGGACCTGTACTCAGAATGGACCAGGGGATCGAATACCCCCAAAAATTGCCCCTAAGATGGACACCGCCGGGCCAAAAAGGGAACCAGGTAGACCCGGAGAACACCTCGAGCGAGACGTTGAACGACGAGCTGGCGGCAGCGATCGACCTCTGTCGGGGCGAGGCTCAGCACGTGGCCGAGGACAGGGAGAAGTGGAGGGCACTCATTGCGGCCTTGCTGTCCCACAGGGAACGAAGAGGATGAACTGACCAACCAGCGAGCCTGTTAGGCGAGTTGAGCTCAGCAGCGCGCGTCGGTGCGAGCGCGTAGTTTAGTCGGGAAGCGTCGAATACGTTCCTCTTTGGCGCGGAACGGAGGGGTTTTGTCAAGGGAGGAGCGTGGGTGAGTTGTCAGGTGTGGTGGAGAAGCGTGGGTCGTGCGTGGAGGTGTGGTGGAGGAGCGTGGGGTGAGCGTGCAGGTGTGGTGGAGGAGCGTGGGGTGAGCGTGGAGGTGTGGTGGAAGAACGTGGGGTGAGTGTGCAGGTGTGGTGGAGGAGCGTGGGGTGAGCGTGCAGGTGTGGTGGAGGAGCGTGGGGTGAGCGTGCAGGTGTGTTGGAGGAGCGTGGGGTGAGCGTGGAGGTGTGTTGGAGGAGCGTGGGGTGAGTGTGCAGGTGTGGTGGAGGAGCGTGGGGTGAGCGTGCAGGTGTGGTGGAGGAGCGTGGGGTGAGCGTGCAGGTGTGTTGGAGGAGCGTGGGGTGAGCGTGGAGGTGTGTTGGAGGAGCGTGGGGTGAGTGTGCAGGTGTGGTGGAGGAGCGTGGGGTGAGCGTGCAGGTGTGGTGGAGGAGCGTGGGGTGAGCGTGCAGGTGTGTTGGAGGAGCGTGGGGTGAGCGTGCAGGTGTGTTGGAGGAGCGTGGGGTGAGCGTGCAGGTGTGGTGGAGGAGCGTGGGGTGAGCGTGCAGGTGTGGTGGAGGAGCGTGGGGTGAGCGTGCAGGTGTGGTGGAGGAGCGTGGGGTGAGCGTGCAGGTGTGGTGGAGGAGCGTGGGGTGAGCGTGCAGGTGTGGTGGAGGAGCGTGGGGTGAGCGTGCAGGTGTGGTGGAGGAGCGTGGGGTGAGCGTGCAGGTGTGGTGGAGGAGCGTGGGGTGAGCGTGCAGGTGTGGTGGAGGAGCGTGGGGTGAGTGTGCAGGTGAGCTCTGCTGCAGAGAAGCGTGTTCGCAGGTTCACCTGGCACCTGGGGTGACGCGGGTGCAGGCAGGGTGCGGAGATTCACCCATGGCGCGATCACAGTTGCTCTATTTTGGTCGCATGGCATTTGAATCGCTTCTACGTTGGTGTTGGGGTGGGGGGACTCTCTGCAATCGTTTGCGAGCAGTTGCGGTTACTCGCAAGTGGTTGCATGCAGCAGAGACAGACTCGGCTCCCAAGACATCGATCTCCTCGGTCACGAGCTGAAATCGGTCGTTACTGAACCCACCGCTGAATTTATTTCGTTGCAACGAATCGCTCCATCAGATGGGGGCCGACCAGTTGCAAGCAACTCTTGCGTGATTTTAAACGATATACTTCATTTGCGCAACTGATTTCTGAAGTATGGGCGTTGCAGCACATTGTTAGTGGACAGAAGGTTGCCTTTGTAGAGGATTATTCGATTATTTATTCACTCATTGTCTTGCCGGATTATTGATTCTTAAATTGAAAACTAAATCTCTTTCTAAAAATGTATTTCTAAATGCAAAATAAGAAAGTGTAATGATCATGATAATAACATCGGTTGATGCACAACGCATTTAGGATCTATGTAGCGAGATGAATTTCAACAACCACACCTGGATATTGTCGTTTTCAGGCTCACAGCTATAATAGACTTGAGGATAAGTGGCATCTTTTTTATGAGCACAGTGTATGTCTTTACACGCCGCCAGAGTATCATTTCATCAGCGTAACATGCATGCGATGTGATTTGCTGTCCATGGGGCATCTGACGAGCGGTGGCTGGCGTTTGTTAAAAGTGACGGATCTGCAGGTGCAATAGTTTACAGAGACCTGAGATCTTTCACCTGTCACACGTTACGTCCTCAAATGCTGCCTGTGTGCGTACGTGTGCGTGCGTGTGCGTGCGTACGTGTATGGGGAGCGGTAGTGCAGCGGTTGGCGCACTGCGCTACAAACCCGGCCACCCGAGTTAGATTCCCGCTCACGGCCAACACCAGTGTCAATCGGTCCTGGGTCTCCCCTAGGTCGACTCAGCCTAAAATGAAGACCTAGTGCGGTGCTTAAAATCATCGCCACTGGGGAGACAAAGCCCCTCGTGTGCCGTGCCGGCCTTCGTAGGTGTCACTCGCGAACAGCACTTGCCCCAACAGTCTGTTACAGGCTATACGGAAGATCTTTGTCTTTGTGCGTGCGTGTATTCCACAATCCTGTCGGTGTGTGCATTGATAGCGACTTGTGAAGGAATGTCATCACTCAGCCGGAAAGAATCATACGTTTACTCTGTGACTGAAAGCCACACCGAAGGAAGCGGGACGAAGGAAATGTAATCTACGAGCGCCACGTGTCCCGAGGAAAGCCTCTTGGCTCTTACATTTACCTCCATTCCCACCCCCCCCCCCCGGATCGAATGTTATCTTGATTAGCCGAACACTAATTAAGTCATGCAGATGCAGCGATACATTTCTAACGGCGCACTTGGAAGTTTCACCGCTCCGTCTCTCCCCCGATGGAGCGCCCTCTCGGACGCGTTCCATTCTGGGTCGTGAGAGGCGGCGGTGGCTTTGGGCGAGGCCTTCATCCAGCAGCGGATTGAGCCTGGCCGCTAACGATGATGACATCGACGGTGTGAAAGTTAAAGCGAGCGACGATTTATTATATGGATTTCTCGAATCGTTTGCTCGCCCGCACCTTGACATTTTTTTTCGTGTCATCGCCGTCGCGTTCGCGTCGCGACTTCGCGGAAGTGCGCTCGCCGCGAGGCTGACGCCGAAGCTTTTGACGCACCCCCGGATTAATAATGCATCGTTAAATTAATATCGCGCACTTTGGCAACGCGGCGGGGATTAAGGGAACTAAGTGCCGCCCGAAGATTCCGCTTCTCGCCCGCGCTCGCGCGCGCATCGAATTTATTAAATCCAACAAACATGCCGCACGAACAATACGATCTGTCAGAGGCTCGAGGGGCTTATCTCTCCACAGTTCTCTCCTTTCCATCATCCCACCGGAGATTTGTAAACCAGACCGGTACCACAGCTGTTGTTTTGTAAAGAACGCCTTTTTAGCCGCTCGCCCTTTTCACGAAAGGCCACACTCCCGAGGCAGAGTTCACAGCTGCAGTGATAGCATAGCACCAGAGTCTCCAGGCGAGGTGTTTACCTTGGCCGTGGGCTGTCTGTGCACAGAAACCCCCCATGACCCACGCGCACAGACACACACACGCCGTGTATTTGCGCAGAAGCAGGGAGAGGAGGAGGAGGCTTGCCTGCCTGTTTGGTTTGGAATTTACGTGCCTGGGGAAAGAGAGAGAGAAAAAAAAATGCGAGAGCCTTACGATGAACCAAACAGGCCTCTGTTATTCTTGTCTCCAGTGACGGTGTGATGTTACATACTGCAGATTCATATACGTATGCATGTGTCCGTCTGTGTGTGTCTGTCTGTCTACGAGTGTGTACATATGTATATGTATATATGTGTATATATATACATAAAACCCACAAAGTGTGTCGATTCAAAGTGGACCAGGCTTGGTAGGGGCAGTTGCCTGATACCTTCACCGGAGGGCTTGGGATTTCATAGCGGATTCAGGGGGGGGGGGGGGTGATCTCAAGTTGTGGTTTTGTTTACTCTGTGTGGAGCTAATAAAAAAATTCATCTGAAGGGAACGTTTACACACAGCATCCTTGTTTGTCCTGTTTTATTAGCCGTCAGAAGCAGGAGCTTTGTAAAATTGTCCACCGGCACAATGCAAACAGATGCTGGGACCGGGGTTAGGAGGGCTGTCAGATATACAGCCTCGTGCCAAAGGGTCAAATTAGGTACCTATAAATAATTTCAACTTTTCATGTCTTTTTTTCCACCACCCTCGATTGAAATTCCAGGCACAGCTGTCATAAATATAAGTCTTTTTGTGCTCGTTAAAGCCTTGTTTGTGAGAACGTTACTAACGCTGCCTTTTCAGAAGTAGACGGCATTTGTTCTCAGCGCGTTCTTGCGGCGCGTGTTGGGTTGCACGTGTGTGTTTGTGGTTTTAGGGGCACATAAACGAAACTATTTAAACTGTAAACATTGTTGGGGTATTTTTACCAGGTAAGGCCCACCGAGCTATTTAGATATTTTTCAGAAGCGACCTGGCCACACATGTTAGCACAACAAAGCGGCTTATCGCGTGGAAATGCAAAGCAGCCAAATACTCTAAATGCATTCTAGATTTGAAGCTTTCGTGACTGCAAGGATTCATACTCTTAGGTTTTTTCGGTAAAGTCACGTAGGTAAAAAAGAAAATAAAAATTAATAAAAGTTAAATGAAAAATCACGACGTTTCGGAGGCAACACAAGCTTTCGTCTTCAGGTGGAACCGTCACAGCACGATTGCTGTATCAAGTAATTTTTATTTTACTTTAATTCATTTTAATTTTATTTTTTACCTACGTGACTTTACCGAAAAAACCTAAGAGTATGAACTCTAAATGCATGTTGATTCTAAATGTGGAGGGGGAAACCAGAGGAGCTGCAAACGCCAAATATACAGAAGGCATCAGGGTCCCAAACACAGAGTGTCCTGTATACCAGGGGAGGTAGTTAACATCTCACCACCATGGTGAGATGTTAACTCCCCTCCACCTGCAAATTAAAATTAAAAATTCGACCGCAGGGCATATTTGCCCCGTGAGAATTGTAAAATTAACGTTAAATTACACTTGAAAAGATATATATTACAACGCAGTGTTTTCCACCTTTATGCACGGCACGTATTTTTATTGGAGCGTTTGTAAAGCAATTTGAAAACGTTTGCAAAAGTTTAGTTAAATATGAAGTTAACAAGAAAGTAAATAACTGAAGAACTAAAGCGTGCTGTATATCAAAGGAATGTATTTCTAAAATTAGGTTGGAATTTTTACGTAAAGAAAATAATGTATTGTGATTTAGACACAAATATTAATCTCTGCGCTGCATATGGATAGTCAACACCCTGACTATATACGCTGATCAAATAGAGCATATATATATTCAAGATGCAAAATTAAATGAAGTTGTAACTTTAAAAGCACCAATTCAAATATAACGAAGGTCGAATTACATGCGATTTTGTATAAAATAACATCTATGCCTTCCCTCCGGTAATGGGCACAAAGCAAATCTGATTAAAGCTTGCGAGCGACGATGTAAGACGTCACACACAACACGCTATCGTAACCCTGCATCCAGCAGTGTTGGTAGCGAGTTGCAGGGCAGGGGTATTGGATTGATGCACCCATAGTCTGGAATTTCCTCCCCCCCCCCCCCCCGTAAGTGCTGCTGGCTCCCTGTCCCTCGTCAAAGCCAGGATAAAGACGAAATAACGTAACACTGCACGGCATTCCCTCGTTATTCGCGAACTTGCTATCCGCGATTTTGGCTATCCGCGATTTTGGCTATCCGCGAATCGCATCTGGAAACTCTACACGACTGCATCAGAGAGAGAGAAAGACAGAGAGAAAAAAAGTGATGAGATAAAGTGATGACAAATAAAGAGAGGGAACTTCTTGAAGTTTTTGAAGGATCTGCAGACGTTGCCTCAATGCACGTACGATACAGCCACATAAATTTAATAGCTTATATATGTATCTATTTAATGTAGGCCAATATCATTCCACGAAATGTTCTATTCACGAGCATCTCCGGAACGTGTCTCTCGCGAATAATGAGGAAATAATGTCGTTAACTCTGCCTATCACTGCCTATCTCTATATACAATTAATTTGCACGCTGCAACGTGTACACATCCAAATTGTGTTCTATCTTAAAATACATTTTAATCACATCTGGTAGATCAGGATTTTTTTGCAGGGTTGATTCTGCTGATGAGACCAAGAAGGCCAAAACTGGTGAACAGATTCTCCCTTCAGCATGTGCCACTGCTTATTGTAAGTCGACAAAGCCAATAGGCGAATGGACAAAAGTCTAAAATTTTGTAGAGATACGGAGTGGATGGATGACGCTGCGGTGGTTGGCGCTCTGGACTTTCAATCCAGTGGTTGCCGGTTCGATATCCTGGTGTGGCAGTTGTAAGAATGGACAGCGTTTTTAAATCCTCCTACCTCTGTCTACCCAGAGATGATCGGCAGGTCAAACGCGGTGGGGTAAAGTGTGTGTAAGCGGTTAATACGATTAATTATTTCACGATTTTCGACCAGCGCGGAAGAGAAGAGACGAGCAGCCTCACATATCCTCGAGAGAAATTGCAGGGCTGCACCTTTACCTTTTACAGAGTGGAGAAACATTTCTTAATTTACCCAGAATTCTCCATTACACAGTGTGATTATTTTGGTATGTATATACAGACAAAGATCCCACGTGCAGCCTTAACAGGCTGTTGGGGCAAGTGCTGTTAGCGAGCGCCTACGAAGACCGGCACTGCAGACGAGGGGGTGGGTGGCCAACACCACGCCCGGCCGCCTTTGTCTCCCCAGTGACGATGTTTACACACCGCACCAGGTACTCATTTGAGGCTGAGTCGACCTAGAGGAGGCCCAGGACCGGTTTAGGTTATTGTCACCGATATCGACCGTGAGCAGCACGCTAACCACTACGCCACCGCTCCCCACACACAGTGCAGTACATTCGTTTGTGACTTCATCATACGATTGTCAGGGTCTAGTAACACATTTCTATCCATGGCAATCTTGATGTTATGCCCAGAAAAGGCGAAGGCAGCCAAAAACATAACCCCATGATCAGAAAACAGTGACTCTGCGTTTGTCACGGGTTGCACGAGTTAAAAATAAAAAAAACATATTCGACGAGTTCTCATCCGCGTCAGCAGTCCCCAGCCACGTGTCAATCCACTGCTGGATGAGGACCCCCCACGCCGTCGCGCTCCGTCGGGGTCAGTCGGACCTACCCGCGACTGACCACGGCCGGGGTCAGTGTGGGGCAGATGGAGGCAAAGAGCGTAGCGCAGTCCAACTCCGGAATGTGCTGCACTGCCCCCTGCTGCCCACAATGCAACCCCCACCTCCCGCCCCCCACCCTAACGCCCCATCACTTCCACAACAACCGTCTCGAACATCTGATTTTATCCGTGACGTCCGTCCTTTCCAAGCAATGTCCAGGCTCAAAAATCACCGCTTAGCCTCTGCGACCGGGTACATTCAGGGGTAACTTGGCAGCAGAAAATCCCTATGACCGTTGACCAGTCCATATGGCAACAACGGTTGAATTCCGACAAACCCGCCCTCAATTTTATTGATTCCAGAATAACGACAAGGCTGACGTTGATACCAGAACACCTACGGTGGCGTGAACGCCGCGCCTCGGTTATTGCGGCGTGCGTAGTGCGCGCGCGCGCGCGCGGGCCTCCGTTTGTTCTGCAGGCGGTTTCGTTCCTGAGCGCGCGTGAGCGTCGGTAAGCGGCTGGCTCCGCTCGCAAGCGTTGTGGCTGTGCCTGTGAGGTGTTAGTTTGGGGCGTGCGTGTGACTTCGCTGAGGTGGGCCCTCTGGGCTCTGGCGTGAAGGGAGTTTAGGTATGAAGCACAGTGCGTTCGCCACAGCCCCGCCACGATCATCATCCGGCGTAATTACCTCGAAGTCATAAGAAGGCGAGGTGATTTCCAGCTCAAATGACCATTGTGGAGGTGCTTATCCACTTGTTAACGGCCCTGAGTCAGTCGTGGAAATTCCCCATTCGTATGGCAGGAGCGAATATTTCCATAGCAGAACCAATGTTGACTTCATCACAGAGTGGTGCTCATTTTATTTTCAACCCCCAACCAGAATGTGAACTCGAAACTTTTCGATTGCGAGCCGGTCGATTCTTCCGCTCGGTCAAATTGATTTTTTTTTATTTCCGGGTCCTCCGATTTTCCCCTCCACATTTAGAAGCATGCGTTTGGATAATGCAAATTATTTTGCTGCTGTGGATTTCCACACGATGAGCCACTTCGTTGAGCTATCATTTGTGGCCAGATCGCCTCTGAAAAAAAGAAGGTAATAGTTCAGTGAGCCTTATCTAGAACAAAAAAGAAATTGTTACGTTTTATTTGTTCATATTTTTTAAGTTACAGTATATGTTTACCTTGCCGATCATTTTCACTCCTATTGTGTTTTTTTGTACCTTGCCCCTAATGGTAATTTGTGAAAAAATAGCTTTCTAGCTCATCGGATCCCTCCAGAAAAATACACTCAGAGAGGGTGCGTTCGGTGCGCTATCGCGGCGTGGTTAGCTGTATTTTTTTTGTCGGCTTACAAAGCTTCTCCAAAATGGAAATTCCGTGCCAGGCAGCAGTGTGTGCCAGGTGCTATACTGACAGTGTCAACGCGATCAATCGCAGCCTTTGCTTATGAGCAGGTAAACGCCCACGGGGGATTTGCCAACATTTCCTTACTCGACGACGTGGATACGTGGCGTGTTTTTTTTCCGAACGATAATTGATGGAGTGGTGGCACTGTGATTAGATCACTCCTTAACGGCAATATCAAACTGGCATGCCGAGTTAAATTTACGGTCAACGCTCACAAAACTGGTGAGTGGCATCTAAGCGGGTTATGGGCCCTCTGCCCTTTACCAACCTCCCATTGACCAGCATGGTGAAGTATGGTCAAACAAACCCCTATGACTGACACAGGGTGTAGACGAGGCCTTCATCTAGTGGATGATCATACAAAGCTGTGTAAATGCATTCTTAATTGCAATGATGCAGCTACGATTAATATATTTTTATTACGTATTTTCTCTATATTTTGTAATACTTTGATATTGGCAAAAAAGGTCCCATTTTGTAGCTGCTCACCACCGAGCTATAAATGATCTGATAGTGGCATTGCCCTTGTGCTGTTCGCTTTTTGGTGTTCTCTGGTCTGACACTGGTGGTGATACTAGGCACTAGAAAGAAGGCTGTCTCTGGTGTAGTCCAATCAGTTTCAAAGTCAATGCATATGTTATCAGAGCCACGTGTTTGTTTGCATGTTCGCTACAAGCACTGTGCGTGTGCTTAATGCGAACTTGATTCCTTGCCAGAGGTTTCTATTTGGTGTTTGAACATCTTAACACAACTCCTGTTTTATTGCCAGAAAGGGTAACAAAACCTATCCCTATTTTTCACAATGAACGACTGTTTTCGTTTTATATTACAATCCAAATTGAGTACGAAAAAAAACAAGGGAAAAAAAAGTTCGAGCGTAACCCGTAACGCTGTTAACGTTGTCGAAACAGTGTCCGTGTTTTGATGTCGCTCTACAAACGCGTCTTGGTTGACGGTAATGAATTGATAACGGCGATAAATAAATAGGCGCAAGGAGTGCACTTTGGACAGCTGCCTCGTTGATATGCAAAGCAGAATATGCTTTTGTACATAAGGTTCTCGTCGATAAGGGAGGTAACATCTTGCAAATTGATTTACGTAGATACACACGGCAAGCATTTTGCCATTTTATCTTATTTCTGTTGGGGTTTTTTTTTGTCCCAACAAACCTCTGGCTTTGTGTTAACTGATTGTCTTGCTGCCAGCCTTCACCAGAGATTTTGCCCCCACCCCCTCTCCCACCCTCCTTTTCTCTTTCAAACTTGCTGTTTTCAACGTAAATCCGACGGCATCCATCCCATTAATTATCCTTCCCGCTCCTATCGCAGAACCGCATTATATCGCTGCCACGAAACGGCTCCGTTTATCCTCGCAGCAGCCACGCGGTGAAGCCCCCCACCTACGTAGGTAATTGTCTGTCACGAGTTGAGAAAGTGAGTGTCCACTGTTTGTCTTCGACGCAGAGATCTTTTTTTCGTGCCCCCCCCCCCACAAGTTCCACAACCCCCCCTCTGCCCCCCCCCCCCATCGGCCCGATCCAAATGCCGTTTTTTGTTCCGTGGAAATTATTTGGTTCAACGCGCAGTCGCGCGTCTAATGCGACACTGAGTTTTGTTCCGTTACATTTGACGCGTTGGGTTTTTTTTACGTGACCACTTTGCAAAGAGGGTCATTAATCATGCACGGTCATTGTCCGATGCGCCATACTCGACCCCGGCCAGGGGAATGTGGAGATGAGCACCGTGCTTTAGTTTGAGATGGAGGGACACGTTTTGCTTTCTCTATAAATTAACGACGTAATGAAAATAAAAAAAGCTAAAGGTGCAGCCCTGAAATTTCTTTCTCATGCCACTGCTGGCAGATGCGCCCTCCATTAGAGGGAACCCTAAAAGGGAGCCATCCTCAAGGCTATGCGTGGTCCCGCTCTTCTACGCTTGCTGGGTGCATTGGAAAAGGTTTAAGGTAGCCACAGTTTACCCCACCACACGCAACCTGTGGGTCAGTTCACTCTGGTGTACTCATTTATACTGCTGGGTGGATGGGGGCGGAGAGCAGCATTTAGATTTTATTAATGCAACATCTTTGCTGTGCATTTTGGGGAAAAAAAAACATTAGTCGACATATGTGTCAAAGAATGCATAAACGGCACACTTTCGACTCGATACCAGAACACAAATAAACCGTTGTAAATTACGCTTTACTATACTCTTTGGTTCTTTCGGTAAAGTCAGGTAGGTGTAAATAAAACAAAATAAATCACGACGGTTCGAACGCAACACAAGCGCCCGTCTTCAGGCGAAAATCGCGATAGCCTCACAAGGCAGCAGACATCGCGGCTATCGCGATATTCACCTGAAGAAGGGCGCTTGTGTTGCGTTCGAAACGTCGTGATTTATTTTGTTTTATTTCTACCCACGTGACTTTACCGAAAGAACCAAAGCGCATGGATTCCTGCAGTCACGAAAGCTTCTAATCATGATTACGTTTCACTCTTTATTACTACTATTATTATTTAATCTGACTTTTGATTGTCCATCCAGATCACATAACTGCCCCGTTGTGTCTACGGTGCCAGTCGCGGTGCACATTCTCGGTAGCTCACCGCCTCCCTCCCACCCCCCCGGCAATGGCTGCGCTGCACAGCCACGCACCACCACCGCTCTTTCAGTTCTACAGGGACTCCTCCACTTACGAACGAGTTAGGTTCCAGAGGTCTGTTCGTAAGTCGATTTGCTCGCAAGTCCAACTTTACTCCTGTCGATTACAAACGCGTTGTACGGCGTGTACACTAAACACGGGGGGATAGCTTTAAACGTTGTATAATCTCCCGCAGATGTAGATGCCACTGGTTCTTCTTACAATCACCCTCAACGCTTTCAGCACTCTGACGCTTCTGAGACACGACGGGGGGTTGATGGTGTTCGTGAACAGCACGCAGAACGTCCCGTTCGTGAACCGCACAGCGACACCACAACAACAGACGATGGGCGGCGGCCCAGGCGGCAATGCTGGGCATACCGGGTAACGACGCGACTCACGGTCCGAACAGGCGACTGGACATACGGACAGACTTGTCCGTTTCTCTCAAAGTTCGTAAGTCGAATGTTCGTAAGTAGAGGAGTCTCCGTACACATTTTTTTTCTTCTTCTCGCCCCTCAGCTGCCCCCGCCCCCCTCCACAACCGACCCCTGCGTGCCCACCCGCCCCCACCACCCCCGCAATACCCGCAGAGCCCCCCACCCTCCTTTATCAGCCCATTCTACCTTATTTGGGTTTGTTTTGGCCGCGGCCTAATGCAATGTTGAAAGATGCGGCCGCCTGTCCAAACAGCACGTCGGGGCTTGGTAAACAATATTTTGTCCCCGGGTGGAGGAGAGGAGCGGGGGGGGTGGTGTGCTGGACAACCCACAAGCGGTGCTAGTCTCCGCCTGGTATCACACCGACACACACTCACACGCACGCAGCACCCTGTTGTGAGAGGCACAGCTTAGGGGGGGCTGGCCTGGCCGGGCGCGTTGGCGGCTTTACGACCGCCGGCAACGTGGGTTATGGCCACTCCTCGAAAGAAGAAACGCAAACCGCAGCCAAAACAAAACCAAAACAACGCAACGTCACAAACAATGCCGCCGAATCGCCTGCGGCGTGACGGAGAAACCTGCGCGCGGTTCCGTGAGCGTGCCCGCACCTTGCCCTGCGACCTCGAGCTCGGCCGTCTGCACGCACGTGGACGCACGCGCACGTGGATGCACGTGAACGCGTGTGGACGCATGCGGACGCACGTGAACGCACGTGAACGCAAAGCACACGTGGACGCACGTGGACGCACACGCGACTGTCTGCTGCGAGCGCTTCAGGAGTAATCCGAGCACCGGTGCCAACACCGGCACTGCCACGTTCCCGCTTGCCTGCAAGCGCCGCCGCTTAATATGAGAGCTTTGACAATGATGTAACAATTGATAAGTGCAGCTCCCTTTGTAGTTCCACCGCTGGATAGAGGCCTCCCCAATCGTGGAAGGGACGTGGAGTGGGTTGTTTATTACCCGTTTACCCGTAACTCCACTACGCTCGTCAGCGCAGGTTGCACGCATTTGCGTTGAACTTCTTTCGCGCTGTAGGCGTTGGTGGGCGCGTTGAGACTTTGACCGATTCAGAAGCCGCTCGTTGCTGTTGTGATACTTGGACCGGAGTCAAACCTCGTGCCGCCAGGGATCGTGGCACGGCGACGCTGAACCACTGTGTTCAACGGTCCCTCGCAACACGGAATTACCTGTTCGAGCAATTACGGAGGGTCGTAGGTGAAATAGAAGGCGCGCTACTTAAAACTGCGGACTGTCTGCGCTCGATGATGTCGCCTCAAAGTGACCCTCTCGTTGCCCTGTTCGGTTATAATTTATGTGATTCCTGAAGCTTTGGCAGGGAAGACGAAGCGTCCGTAGGGTGGGCGCTTGCGTGTGCTTCGGATTAATCGGAAAGCTGTGGGTTTGAACATGCAGTCGGGCTGTATCCCGGCCAACATCATTGATTACTTACGGGGCTCCCAATCTGCCCTTAATGCTGAAAGGGGTCAACGTCATGGAAGTTGTTGTTGTTGCTGTTACTGTATTCATAGCGTACTTAATAAGTCAGTACCTTCGGAGTCTTGATATGTTTTATTGCATGGTTTTCACAGTTTAGTAGTACTGATAACAAAGTGAACAATAATGATTATAATGATTTAAAGCACTGTGTCAGTCCACTGGTGGGTCAATGACTTTACCATGCTATACCACTAATGGCGATTGCTTGACCATACTTCCCCAGTCTGGTCAGTGTGTGTTGGCAAATGGGGAGAGGGATGGTCACGACTGGTGAGATAATACTCACTACCGATGTTGGTCGTGGTCGGGAATCAAACTTCAGGTCGCCAGGTTCAAAGTGTTTTGTGCCAACCACTAACACCGATTCCCCATTACTGGGTTGGAGTAATATTGGGGTCACGTGCTTTGCTCATGAAATTATATCGATGGAAAAAAATACATCGTGTTACTCTTTGGTGGTTGTTTAAATGGGTGATAGAACACACTGAACTCTGAAATAACCTCACAGACTCTCATAACACTAAATATAATATCGACTTGTAACGCACCGCACAGTCATTATCTCAATCTCAAGCAGAGAGAACGACTCGGAGAAGCGAAGGACCACACACACACAGAGCTCTCAGTGTGGGTGCTCCCATCTCTTCTAAGGCGTCTGGCCAGCGTGGGAGCTTGAGACAAATGTCGTTTAGAGTGGTTCTGTAGAGTGCCCTCCAGTGGAGGTTCTCCCATTACCGGTGGCATGAGCCAGTAATTAATGGGCTGCACCTTTTCCTTTTTTATTTTTTTGTTGAATGAGTGTCGGTTTAAATATTTTTCCAATATCAGATTTGTGGATTTCGGCCCAATTTCAGAATTTACTTATCATTTCGAAATATTCAGATGTGAATTTGTTACACGCTGATAACTGCCACAGTTTAAGCTCTAAATGTAGACGATTCAATGCTATTAACATATCAATATTCTTACTGAATGGTTCTTTCAAAGTTCCGTGAGAAACAATAAATGTAACGTGAAAAAAAAACATTCGTGTACTTCCGTCGTGGAGTGAACTCTGCTGGACCCCATCTAACCTAAAAAAGTGTTGATATTGATTATATTCACTCAACTTCATTTTATTATGGCACAGGTGTCTTCACTAACAGGCTTGATGGCCTTCAATCATAATAATAAGTGACTGCTGCCATTCAAAGAGAGTACAGGAGTGTTCCTGAAAGAAAGAATAAAAACACAATTGTGAGTATAAAGTCTCATTGTAGTCTCTGCAGCTGGCCAAGAATTCTCTGGAAACATAATTTTTATTTCAGCTATGCAGATTTAGACCTGTGTGCCCCAGTGGTCAAGTATTTCAAGGATTGTTTTCATCTTCTCCGCAACGGGGAATTTATTTATTGGCCTCCGCTCAACAAAGTGTGACTGTTGGAATATTTAATAAAAGTGCACCGCAGTGTGGAACATTCGCCGTGTGTGCGAGAAGGGGAGCCCACTGATGTTACGCTGGCAAAGGCCTTCGAAACGCATGACAATTGGTGGAGCTAAATGATAGGGAAGCAGTGAGAGGAACAGCCCTCACTGCATGCCAGTGCGTCGCTCGTGAAGTGACGCATCTCACGCCTGCAATGGAAGCCAGGACAATATTTATAAATTGCATTATTATTATTCTTACTTCTCTGGTGGAGGCACGTATATCTGTAGGACAACCACTGTTAGATTATCCATGAAGGAGTTGCTCACAATGATGAATATTAATAACGATTCGAGGATGATGATTGATTGAGTGGTACATTAATTATAATGATCAGGTTTGATTATATGGTAACAGCATTAAACAATCAGTGTAGCAGAGATAACATTAATTGTTTGTGTAGCCAGAGTTTGTACAGGTACATTGCAATACTCTACCAATGCTCTTTATATTGTTGGTTCTTTCGGTAAAGTCACGTAGAAGGGAAATATAAATATATATATAAAACAATAAATTATCACGACGTTTCGACTGCAACACAAGCAATCGTTCTCAGGTGTGAAATCCACAGCAAGAAAATTTGAAAAAAAAATGCTCTTTGTTTAAAATAATGGAGTTCAATGCAATTTTTTTTTACAGTCCTTAAGGTAAAGGTGCAGCCCTGCAATTACGTGTTCATGCAACTGCTGGGGGAAGGGCCGCCACTCCAGTGCACTCAAGGGCGTATTTTAGCCTCGTCCTCCCAGCTGACCAGATGCATTATAAGCATGCCTACATACAGCTTTTGTCATAGCATTGTCCCTATCCATCTCCATGGACAGACGTCTGAGAACGACTTGAATTAGCTTTGAATATATTTTTCTTTTACCGACAAAATCCTCACTTTCACATTTGTACTGTTTGGCCAATTCCAGGTTCAATATTTTCTCTCTCACATTTTTGCCGAGACCACAGCGGCCAGGCTAAACCCCCGCCACGCGAGTGGAGAACACTCAAACACGGCACAGAGAGATCGGCGGCCTAATTTCTCCAACTGCCTCGCATCTCCGATTAGCACGGTTGGCTACGTCCCGTGCGAAAGAGGTTCAACGCGCGTACACGCAACACACAGCACGGCGCCGAGCCCCGGCTGTAAACATCGCACATTCTGCCATTCAACAATAGTAACAATTTTAAGGGATTATTTCGGATTCTTACACGTGAAGAGAAACGCGTGCTGAAGGATAGCACTGCTAAGCATTGCCACGTAGCCATAAAAAACAGAGATCCGTGGGTCACATGCGAGAGTGTGTCCATGCCTGATGACAATAGCCGTACGCGCGGGCCGCATTGCTCTCTCGCACGGCTTATTCCGTGGACAGTTGCTTGTTGATTTGGGCGCATACCGCGAATAATCGCCTTAGAAAAAACACGACTATAAAGATACGGCGGTGTCAGAGCAGGCCGGCTTTACTTGTCTACTCAAATTGCTTTTGACAGGCATATTGACTGGAGCAAGGACCATAATCTAAACATTCCACTACACCCCCCCCCCTTTCCCAACCCCGCGAAATAATTTCTCACGAGAGCTGGCCAGTATTGGATTTCCAATCGCGTCACATCTTCAAGCAATTACAAACAATTTGCTTCATGAACTCTTTATGCATTTAGGGCTCACCGGGGCATTTTGTTGCACCGGTAAAGTATTGCAAAGTGGTATGGTGTGGGATTTTTTTTCATTGTGTTATTGCAAACAAGACCAACGTCCTGTGGCCATGGGTTCTTTTGCGTAAACAAGTGGTGACGAAAGACAGGGCTTGACCGAGACATCAGTGGCATTTACGAGATGTAACTCTGGAATATTAAAGCATAGCAAAAAAAAAAGTGTCCCCCCAACAGCCAAGTTTACGTGATGAATTGCACACGGGAGGCAACTAAAAGGTAGGGAAACGTAAAAGGTTAACTTGATACTTTTGTTTAACCGTGAGGACAATATTTTTCTTACTTAATGGAACCCCAAGTGGAAGGGTAAGCTAGGGCTGGTAATCTTTCACAACAATTGAAATGTTTTCTTGCCCCGAACCAGTGGTGGAAATGTCACATTCCTATGGTCGGACAAGCCTCTCCATTGGACAACCGATGTTAATTTCCCCACAAAGCGGTACCCCGTTTTATCGACCCTGGAGGGGTGATGGGCTGAGCCAGTCTCCCCGCCTGCAAAGCTGCCCTCGCTCTGCCGATGGACCACCTAGCCGGTGTCTCGCGGCTAATGGCAACCTACGACTCTTTCATCTGAGTGGCGTGCAACGTGCGCGCATGTTAACACTCCGTGAGTGTGTGTACAATTGAGTATTGTCCCTCTACTCCATTCCACACCTCCTCCTCCCCCTCCACCCAAGGAAAATAAAAAAAAACGACACGCTGTAATGCTTAGAATCGACACGGTCAGAAAATTTGAATTCATTAGCATATTTTAACACGCGGCGCATTTTATTTTGCGGGGCCTTCCTTCAACTCATCAGGGCCATCCATGCCCCAAGGAGACGAAGGAATTGGAAAATTGCTCGTTACCCGATGTTTTATTCATGAAATTTAATGAAATAACAATCTGAAACACATCCTACTTATTGGGGCAGACTGGACCGCAGCTGTCTTGTTGTTGACGACGGATGAATGGAAGGATGCAGATTCTGTAATGTGTCCAAGTAATAAGCCTCATCCCTCGTGAAAGGGAAGCTTATCTGTCCTATTCATCTGAATGTGCGCGCGGCGGTGGATGGCGTTTGCTTTTATGATTTCAACCCACAATGGGCTTTCAATGTCACAAATGCAGATTAGCTGCAATTGCTTTGGCCTCGCTGATTTTTTCTTTCCCTCCCCCCACTCCTTTCCCCTCCTTCCCATTTTTTTTAGTTTTCTTTGAAATTGCGCGCGTGAGCATTTGACAATGCAACGGACACGCCATGCCACTGATGCGTTTCTTTTTTTTCTCACTGCCTGTGATTTTGCCTTTCATTACAGGGGATTAGGGGTCAATTGACCTCCTGTGAACTTTGACCAAGGTCTTCAGTCCCTGTGGTATATTTTAGCTCTTGTAAGGATTATTTTTATTTCTTTCCCCCCAATTTACGATGTGCGGCTCCGCACCACCAAAACGAGAGATCGCTGCCCGTTGTGTAATAGCACGCTGGAATTGCATTCCGTAGGTTTCGCCGGCTCTATTTGATCTCCCGGCGCGGCAGCTGAAACAATGGTGCTGATAGTTTCTTAGAATGCCGCCTTTCTCTCCGCTTCTGGCCATTCGTCGATCGGCGGTTTGCGTGCGGCGGGGTTAATCACAGGCACTCTCGCCTCTCACCAAGGCATCTGGCCAGCGTGGAAGAGGAGACCAAAGACCCTCTCGAGCAGTGTTCTTCACTCATTTTCGCCGATAGGACATCGTCATCGTGAGAGCTGCCACACATTTGAAACCAATGGGGGTTTGACAGCAGCACGGCGATGATGATGATGATGGGGGGTGTTGTCACTCTCTGTGTATTGTCGGGGGTCCGCACGTCAGCGGCAGCACTCAAGGCCACCAGGGGCCGCCAGTGGTCCCGCAGGGCCTTGCGATGAAGAAGACTGCTCTAGTGGGACTCTAGAGCTCCATCTTTCCGTGGCACGAGCAGGTAGAATCGCAGGTCTGCACCTTTGCCTTTTACCACCCAGCTGTGAGATCTCCTGCACACTCAAATGACTGCGCATTTCTGCATGCTGTTGATTCCAGCTGGTATCCAATCTAGGTTTTATTGGCCTTTGCTGTTAGAAACATTACACCTTGTGGGAGTTTGGTTGTATAAAGTAAAGCCATTGAATACATAAATGGGCTGCTACATAAAAAACACACACACACACACGCAAATAAGTAAATAAATAAATAACATTTTAAATACGCATTCTAAACGCTTCGGCCGTTAAAAAAAATGTCTCACACTTGCACGTGGCTTCTCTCACCCCCAGCGCGCTCACGATGATTTCCATTTCGATTTAAATGACGCTTTAATCGCGCCGCCCCCCGAAACAAACACACTCACAACTTAGTTAACCGCAGTGACAAAATATAAATAAATATACACACACGGGAGGGGTGGGCTTGGTAATGTAAATAATTGAATTGGCGCTTATCCCAAGGGAACTAGGCATTGGTGGAGGGCTTTGAGGACCTTGCTACATCGCCTCCTCCTCCTCCCTCCTCCTCGTGATTTCAATGCGAAGAGTCCCATTGATTCTGCGAGCGACACGGCATTCCTGGGCGAGACTCGTGCTAACAGCTGAGGTGGGGGTGGGGGCTGCAGCGGAGGCGGTGGACACAATGTGGGGGGGGGGCTCTGACACTCTTCCGCTGTCTCAGACGCCGACGTAGCCCGCGGATCATGGGGGGGGGCGAATTTCAGTCAGTTCACTGATCATAGCGTGAACCCTGCTGGCTTGTGCAAGGATCGACAAGATGCATTTCAGTGGAACAAAATGGAGAGAGTGAGAGAGAGAGTGAGACGAGAGAGGGAGGGAGGGAGGCAGTCAAGAGAATGGAGGAGATGCTGCCTCGCGCATTCATCGTTCAGACATTCCGAGTGAAGAGCTGTTGGGGGCGCCGCTAATTTTGTGTCGGGGTTTGTTGTTGTTGTTGTTCTTCCCATTCAACAAGGCTGGAGAGCACTTTAACCAAACGACACGCTGTAACTTCTGTGAAACTTAAAATAGACGTGAACAAAAAAGGATTCAATTTTAATGTGCATTCTTTAACCCGATGGGATGGTCGGATGGGGGCATTCTTCGAGTTAAAAAAAACTCCACTGTCGTTACAATTGCCATCACACCGTTCGTCTAAGCCTTTATTGCCTGCAGTGTTTGCTTTGGCTTGCAGCGAGGTCTTAGGCAACAATATATGGGTTTTGATTGTAAACCAGACACAGATCTCGGGTAATTTAATTTTAGGTCACTCCTTCAACCTTGTATTACTACAATAACACTCTGCTCATGCTTACACATTTTGTAGCCACTGCTCACCAAGCCTGTTTGGTCTAAGAATAATCATTCCAGGAAATCAATTAACAGAGTTTACAATGCACATAAAAAGCGGTGTATGTAAAAAAAAATAAGAAATACATTCAGGTGAATGCCATTCCTCGCTTTGCATTTATATAAATATCACGAGGTTGTGGATTATGCAGTCTGGAGACACGCGTGATGGCATTGTCTCATTTGTTCCGGTTCCGCTGTGAGTGAGTGCTCCAGTTGTGTGGCCTGTGGCCTGCGAGGGATCCTCAAAGCAGAGTGCACTGCTGGTTAATCACGTGCTTCGGTGCGGAGTGGAAATCCTCTATTGTGGCCACCCAAGGGAGTGTATGAAAAATAAAGCTGCTCTCGGTGGTGAGTTGATCTTAATGTGCAAACCCTCAAAAGCCACCCACTGTAATTAATCACGTGGTAGTTGAGCGGCCGTGTTGGAGTCGGGTCGGTGTAATAGCGAGGCCGCTCTTAAGTGGGAGTAACACGAAGTGATAGCTGGCTGCGTGGAATCACGGGCCTGCAGTAGTGCTGAGCTGCCACCGCTGAGATGCCGGGTTCAAGTCTGGGCGGTCACCAGCGATTAAGCCGCCTTCTAAAGTGTGGCGACTTGACCGCCTTGGCCAGATTAGCAGTGGCCGCATGCAAAATATATATTCAATTTAGTTGTTTCGCATGCCATAATAATAATAATAATTGTACTTATTTATCCAGGAGAGTCACGCAGAGTTATATAACTCGTTGACAGGAGGGTCCTTCTGCTGCTGCTGCTGCATTGGGTTTTTATTTTAAGATGTTTTCAGCCAATCAGAATTTAACATTTCTGTTCAATTTACATGCGATGTTAATGATGTCGAGGCAATTATAACATGCTCCACTCGTGTGGTGAAAGAGATTTATTGAAATTAATTCCAAAAGTAGTTTTGTGATGTCAAATTCCACGGCCATTATCGGACACAAAGTGATGCATTGGTAGCTGTGAGTTCCTGATAACACAATTTGTCAATATGCTAAGGATGTGTTCCAGATTTCTCAAAATAGTTGGGAGTGTGCCCACCCTTCAGTGAAACACAGATACAACTGTAGATTGGTTTGGTGCTTAATAATACTTTCATTTTATATAGCATCATTCATTATATTAGCATCCCATAACGCTGGACTCCCATAGGTGCATTGATTTCGCTATGGACTCATCAGTACAGCGGTCATCAGTGTTCGCCACTGCCACGTGTCTCCATGAACGCGAATATATATGGAGAGGGCTTCCAAGTACACGGGCAATGTTGGACAAACGTACATACAAACACACGCACGCACGCGTACTTGAAGTGGCTGTGTAACGACGCGAGAGCGAGCGAGGTGCGCGAGCAGGCACAACGAATTGCGTGCACGGGCTGCGTCCTGTGATCATCGGCCGTTGTTGTAAACAGAAGGCGAGCCCGAGCCGCTCCTCCCCCGAGGGCTCTCTGCCACTTCAGAGACACGAATGACTTTTTTTAAATACAAAAAAATGTATTAACACTTTTGAATTAGACAACTTATCAGTCTCATTGCAAGGTCCGCCGGAGCGTCACGTGTTGAAGTCGCGTGGGTTGTGAGTTTCTCCGCTGTAGCAAGTGAGGTTGGTGGGAGGTGGGTTTTTTTGGTGCTCGTTATGATGTTTACTTGTCATTTCTTTCTGCGGTTCGCTTTTTTTCCTGTGCGCTTGCAGTGCGGTCGCTTTGAGCCGTGCCCAGGGAGGTTTTTTTTATTTAGATGCTTTATAAAGACAAGTTTTTTAACAAGTTTCTGCATGGAGGCAAATAAAGAGGTGCTTTGTTTGGCCACGATTTTTCCTCCCACCACCGTCCATTTATTATACAGAGCGTTTTACGATAATATCTTGACTTTGTCATCGCAATAATTTCACACACATCAATCGGAGGTCTCCCCTTTCCTCTGCTGCTCCCACTGTTGCCCCCCCTTGTTAGAAATATCCTTCACCCAGCCACCCATGCTGCCCGTTCCCTGGCCCGCTGCAAGTGCGGGCTGCGTGAATTCCTCTTCTCCTCCATGACCTTGGTAGTCTGTCTCCCATCTCGAAACGAAATTCAGTGGCATCCTGCTTCAGTCATACAAACACCTCCAAACGCTACAAAAGTAATCGCGCGAACAGCAAAACGTCCCGCTTTTTGTAAGAAGAAAAAAGTGTTTGGAAATGTTACAGGTGCGTTCGCTATGCAAATGCAACAGTGCATTGTACTCTCACACCAAGGTTGAGCTTGCGAGAGCGATATTGCATCTGAATGTTTTTCTTCTTCTTACCAGATTAAATTCCAACGACCGAATAGATCGATTGCCTTGGCGCGTGCTGCATTGGTGCACGCGCTGTCGGTGTGCGTCAGCGTGTGTTAATGCGTGTCGGGCCATCAACACGCACATTGGTGTGTGTGCGTGTACGCGCTGCGGTGCACGCGTGTGCAAAGCGGTGGCGCTACGGACCCGGCCACCTGAGTTTGCCGCCTAGCCGTGATTGACACCAGCGGTGAGCGATATCTGCTGAACTGGTTCGAGTCCTCGTCTAGGTAAACTCAGCCATACATGAGTACAATACCCAGTGTGCTCCTCGTGGCCCTGCCACCCCACGTGGCTTTAATAGGTGTTCGCTGAAGGCACTTGCCTCAACTCCCTATAAAAGAAGGCTATAGGGGTGTTTGTGTGTGCATGTGCGGGGAGCGGTAGTGTAGCGGTTAGCGCTACGAACCCGGCAACCCGAGTTCGGTTCCCGCTCACGGTCAACACCCAGTGATGATTATCTGAACCCGTCCTGGGCCTCTCCCCTAGGTTGACTCAGCCTCAAATGAGTACCTGGTGTGGTGTGTGAACATCGCTACAAGGGAGACAAAGGCGGTCGGGCGTTATGCTGGCCACCCACCCTGTCGTGTGCTGTTCCGGCCTTCATGGGTGCTCGCTAACAGCACTTGTCCCAACAGTATGTTAAGGCTATACAGGGGATCTTTGTCTTTGTGTATGTGCACTTGCATAGACAGCGTGCAGCGGTTAGGGCGTAGCGGTTAGCGCGCCGTGCTACGAACCTAGCGACCCGAGTTCGATGCCCGCTCACAGTCAACGCCATTGGCGATGATCTCAATCGGTCGTGGGCCTCTCCGAGGTCGACTCAGCCTCAAATGAGTGCCTCGTGCGACGGGTATGCATCGCCACTGGAGAGACAAAGGCAGTCGGGCGTGGTGCTGGCCACCCAATCCCTCGTGCGTTGTGCCGGCCTTCATTACAGCACTCGCCCCAACAGTCTGTCAAGGCCATGGGAGGCGGGGGGGTTGGTCTTTGTTTTTGTCTTAGCGCGTGCACGCGCGAGTGTGCGTGTGTCAGTGCATTTGCATGTCTCCCTGCTCCAGGCAGGGAGTACGCCCATTGAAGAGCACAATGACGTGCAGCGTGCTGCTCATCACGATGACAGCACCGCGCACGAGCTAAACGAGTGGCAAAGATTTGAGCGTGTGTTTTTAATCCACACTTACAACAATAAAAAAAAAATCTGCTTCCCCCCCCCTCCTCCTCCTCCTCATTCTGTTCATCTCCTCTTTCCCCCCCACCCTCCACCTTCACCTCATCTCCCTCGGGCAGGTGCTACAGGCTGCTGCAAGACATTATTTGCTCCAACAGCAAACGGGCGGAGGACTTAAATCACCCAAGTCGACTGAGAAACCGGCTCTGCAGGTCAGAAGCATGCGCCTCCTGCATGTGCGCGTGTGTGTGCGTGCAGTGTCGAGGGTGCAGTCACGTGGTGGCTCGCACGATGCGCTACACACCGGGCATGTCGAGTTCGATTCCCGGCCAAGGCTAATATCAGCGGTGATTATCTAAACCAGTCTTGGGATTCCCCTAGGTCCACTCAACCTTAACATCGGCGGTGCCTGCCACACAAAGCCCCTTTAGTGCATCCCACCGGCCTGCAATGGGCGCTCGTGAACAGCGCTTGCATTCACTCTTCCATAAAAATGTGGAATATCTTTGACTCGGAATGAACACCACACGTGCTTGTTCAAACATGGAAACACACTGACTTCACTGCATACAGTCTACATGTATGTGTGTGTGTGAACCCCATCCTGCGTTGTGCCAGCCTTCACATTGCACCGTACTCACATAAGCACATGATCCCAAACATTCTCCAACGATTATTCAGGGATCTCCTGTCTTTTCTTGAATAGGTGGTGGAACAGCATTGGGGGCACTGCGTTACCCTTCCCCTGAGCTGGGTTCGACTGCTGGTCACTCCTGAGACGGCACTTAGGGCGATGAGGCCTGAAACGAGTGTCCCGTGCAGTAGTTTTTAAAATAGGCTGTAAGGGCATGGTGGTGTGTGTTGTGCCAGAATTAATCGGCGCTTGCAAATTGAACGTGCATCTATATAGCTTCATCGAGTTACAATGGCAAGGTTCTTTATCTTTTTGTGAAGTTTATTGCAGATGCTTGACAACAGCGAGCATGGCAGGACCTGCTCCTCCTATTCCGTGGCCATTGGTGAAAGAATTGAATTGAAAAAAAAAATGTGATGCAAAACTTAGTTGCATTTTGCAAGAGTGACCCGAGCATTAGTCTGCCGGTAGGGTTGCGTTGAATGCTACGCGCAATCTCCAATTTGAGTCATTCGTGGGTCATGTTCAAATTTGCCAAAGCTTGGACCGTGACACTAGCACGTAGCGGCATGCCCTTGCGAATGCCATCAGGGCATGTGTAACGTCCACTGTGAGTGAAGAAGACGGCATGTAGTAGTATTATAATTATTCACACGCCGCAGTGATGATCAGGACGGCTGCTGGATTCTAAAACGAAACTATATTTTATTTTACCAGGTAAGGCCCACTGAGCTATACAGTTAGTTTTTTTTTAAGCGACCTGGCCACAAATGATAGCTCAACAAAGTGGCTTATCACGTGGGCAATGTATAGCTGCCAGATACTCGAAATGCATGTTTCTAAATGTGGAGGGACAAATCGGAGGACCCAGAGAGAAATCCGTGCAAACGCAGGGAGAACATCCAAACATGCAAACTCCAAATACACAGGCGTACGTACGGGTCGGGATTGAACCCACGACCTCCTATATACCAGGCGAGGTAGTTTGTTTGTTGGTAATACGTGTCTTGTGTATATCTGCAATGCATCCAGGCTGTGTCTCTGGTATCTGTCAATGTGACCGGTGCTGACGATTTTATCAGTGACTGTCTGGGACCACGACTTTCTGCGCAGGAATGTTTTTCTTCCCCCCCCTAAGGTTAAAAGGTCAACAGTTATGGGCAAAGTGCTTTTGCCTTGAATTTGTACTCAAGTTTAGGTCAGAAGTCCATGGCCAAATGTATCTAATGACTGTTGCAGGGAGAGGCAATATATTACATATAAGCCAAGTTAATGTGTGTGTCCTCTACGAATGTTTGAAAATGCCACTACAAGCTTGCATTAACTGCAGAGTTTCGTGAGAGTGGAAGATCGAGTGTGTGGGTGTCTGGGCGCGTAGCTGTATCTGTATGTGTGTGGGTGTCTGTGGGGAGCGGTGGTGTAGTGGTTAGTGCGCTGCGCTACGAACCTGGCGACCCGGGTTCGATTCCCGCTCACGGCCAACACCAGTAACGATATCTGCTGAACTGTGTAAACATCGCCACTAGGGAGACAAAGGTGGCCGGGCGTGGTGTTAGCCACCCACCCCCGCGTGTGCCGTGCCGGCCTTTATAGGTGCTCGCTAACAGCACTTGCCCCTACAGTCTGTTAAGGCTATATGGGGGATCTTTATCTTTGTGCACTTGCTCCAACAGTCTGTTAAGGCTCCACTGGGGGATATTTGTCTTTGTGTGCTGTGGGGAGCGGGAGTGTAGCACGGTTGCGTGACGAATCCGGCGGCCTGGGTTCGATTCTCGCTCGTGGCAAACACCAGTGATGATTATCTGAACCGGTCATGGGCCTCCCCTATGTTGACTCAGGTTGGCAGTCTTAATAGGTGCTCGCTAACTGCACAGGCCCCCAACATTTGGTACGTCTATATGGGCGATGCCAGTTTTTGTAGCAGTGATGCAATGGTTCATGCGTCGTGCTATAATTCCTCAAGACTGGCATTGGATATGTGACCCCCCGCCCTCCCCCCCCCGGACATCTGTGGAGAATGGTATCTGAACCTCGCTCGGTCAGCTCATCCTTTACCGAGTATCTGCCATTCTGCGTAAGCATCGGCACCGAATCACGCTACCTTCCGCCTCGCTGTGCCGTGTCGGCCTTTGTAAGGTGCACGCTAAGAGCAGTTTGCCCCGACGGTCTGTGGGGCTAAACGGGGATCTTTTGTTTAGCGTGGGGAGGAAGGGGTGGTGTTAAAAAAAAAAATCAGAAAATTCTACGGTATTAAAATGTTATTTAGTTGCGGGTTGTTTTCGTTCATTAAGGCATCGGGCCTTCTCTTGTTGCCTCGTTAAGGATGCCCGCTCTTCGGTTTCCAATCCCCTTTGGATTTCCCACCTGAGAATCTCAAGAATCCCAAGTCTCCCTTCTTTGTAAACAATGCGCTTTGTCCGCAGACAGCCAGCAGGCAGTCGCACCATTACGGTGAATTGCACGGTTTCTCAGCAGGGGCGGTTAGGTCTGTAATTAGCATTTTCTCACACTCTCTCCGCGCCACCCTAAACTACCCCCCCCACCACACCGTCTCTTCTCACCCTACCCCAACACCCATGCCACCCCCGCCACTGAGACCAACACCACCAACACCACCTCAGCCACGACAATCGTCGTTGCCACCACCACCGCTGTCCTCTCCCTCCCCCCCACAGTGATCGTAACCCCCCAACCTATAACGTGCAAAGTGCACCTTGGCTAGCACTAATTATCATCGGGCGGAGCAACCAGGAAGGCCGCCTCATTAGATCCGAACACTTTGAATTAGAGACCGCATTAAGATTGAAGAGAAGGCATGAATAGGACATCAGCGTCACAATTAATCGCTCGCTGATGATGTTTTTTTTATTTTTTTGTAAATAACAGCTGGCACCACGCAAGCCCTGCTCGGGAACAAGTTGCTGTCGGGTGCTAACGCGCGGGGACTTTAGTCTGCACGCCCGGAGCTGGTCGCCCGCAACGACGTGCGGAGCGGAACGCGAGATTCGCGCGCGCGCGCGCTCCTTAACGGCGCGCGGATGGCGTGAGATAAATGAGCGGGATGAGTGATCGCCGGCGATGGTGACGGATTCCACGGCGTGGGATCGCTTTCGCGGCGGTAACCGCCGGCCGCGAGTCGTCGCCGGCGCACGGTAGAGGCGACGTTTCGGGGAAATGGCCCTTCTTTACGGCAACAAAAGCGAGCAATGACGCTTATCACTCGACATTGCCACTCTCCATAGCTATTGCCTATGAGATATTGTTTTCCTTTTAGGGTAAAAGGGTGAGTGACGGATGCGTTGCGTGGCTTTTCTTTTTTATTTGCGCTCCTGCCCCACTGCCAGCACGGTATCACGAAAATATTGTGTAACTTTGCTACGCGTATCGTCGAATGGGTGAACGGCAAATCGTAACGTTCTCTCTGCCAAGAAGAACAATGGTTGTTAAGCAGATTGGTATCCTGCTGATGTATTTGTCGGCTATAACACGGGTCGTTTTCTGATTATTGTTGTTGTCGTATCACAGTGCCGTTGATGAAGTTGAACCTGTGATAGGGTCAGTCATCAGCGACAAAAATCTAAAGTAAATCGTTAAATTTTTTTTTTTTAAACTTCACACACTCCTCAACAACACTGCCTTCGTATGAATATATACACATATAATTGGAAATGTTGTTGGGCAATGGTCCTTCTTTAAAGCACAGACACAGAGTGCCCACATAGATTGAGGGGATGAGGGTTTGAGACTGGACATAACACTTTGGGGCCTCATGAAAAGTTAATTATAGTAATGTTTCCTTACTTACAATTTTTAAACGGGCATATTGCTTAGTTGATGAGTGTAATTTTTGTCCATGAACTGTTCTTGCACTCCACTGCCAAACGCAGCATCGCCAAACAATTCATTAAAATGTTAGGTTTTATTACAGGGCATTGCAACGCCACTCTGCCGTGCCGTATATTTTTTTTTTGTTCGGCGGCGGCGTCAACGACACGTGAACATCGTTGCGGACAGACTTCATGCCACCGCAGCTGAGTTCTCACACGCGTCAAGGAACACGCCCGCCGTTTAATCAGGTGAAGCAATGGATACATTCATGCGTGCATCCCAATTTACGAGAACCAAGCCCCCACAACATGAACAAACCCCGATTGGTGTCGGCGAGAGAGAGAGAGAGCAGAAAACTGGGACCCATTAGCGAGTCTGCTATCTGATTCGACAGGGATGGCGGGACATTTTGCGTGCTTGTGGGTTTTGTTGTTGTTGTTGTTCAGGTGCTGCATGGGAAAAGGGCTTCCACCTTTACACGCCATCAGTTTTGCGGATCTGTGTTTCATTTCCACTCAACGCGGGGGGCTGACAAGACTCCGCGTTGAGCCAGTCGCTCACGGCCGGGATGGCTCAGCGAGGGGCAGTCACCTCCTGATCACTCTTCTATCGCTGCTACAAGCACCACCGTTGTTGCGTTCCTGTTCCCCCGTGAACTCCACTCGTTGATTCCTCCACCCACGTTGGGGACTCGGTCCAGCAGACACTGACCGTTTTCTCTAATCCACCACACTTGTGTTCAACCACCACCACACTGTGTTCAACCACCACCACCACACTGTGTTCAACCACCACCTCCACCACCACACTGTTCAACCGCCACCACCACACTATGTTCAACCACCACCACCACCACCACACTGTGTTTAACCACCACCACGCTGTGTTCAACCACCACCACCACACTGTTCAACCACCACCACGCTGTGTTCAACCACCACCACCACCACACTGTGTTCAACCACCACCACCACCACACTGTGTTCAACCACCACCACCACCACACTGTGTTCAACCATCACCACCACCACACTGTGTTCAACCATCACCACCACCACACTGTGTTCAACCATCACCACCACCACACTGCGGGCCCACCACAACACTCATTCGTGCAAATACAAACACACGAAGATCCCCCGTGCAACCTTACACGCGGGATCTTTGTGGCATTATTATTTGTATGACTGTGCGTATCTTGCTGGCATGCGGGTTACATGACGTTGCCACTTACACCGCCCTGTCCGCCGCTATCGTCCTTTCGCCGCGATGACTTCAAGATGAGCGCTCTGCAATCCCCGCTCCGTCTCACGTCGCCTTGACCCCGCACTATTGTGCACTCTTTCGGTAGTCTCCCATCGTCTGTTGCTCTGCCACTCGCAGATGGCAGTGAGGTGGTGGTGGTCGTTGCACTGTTGGTCTCCAGGTCAGGTCATGGTCCTCACATATGTTTAAAGGTGTTTTTTTGTGAGTAAATTATCGGGTTTTTGTTTCTCTCATTATTATACCACTTTTGGTTCCTAGGGTATCATCGGAATGACAGGCAAACAGACATGCCGATACATCGACAGTAGAATGATGATGATGGCACTCAGCCTTCTTCCAAATGTTATAAATATACACTTCATTCCATCCCAGATCAGGTTATATTCATATCAACTGGAAGTTTGAATATACGTGGTGCTTAATAAAGTATGCAGTGCGTGTTCACTCTTGCCCATAACTGTACTGTGCCTTCTTCACATGTCTGTCCCTTCAAGTGAAATGCATATTTGTGAAAACAATATATTTTTTAAACATCCCATCAGCCACATGGCCTTCTGGAAGTAAATGGAATACATTCAGCAGCATTGGTTCAACAGAAGCAAACTGTGGACCCGGTGCCGTGTTCATCACAGTTCATCTACGAGTACAAATGGCGATAGACTTCAACGAGACCTGTGCATCTGTCTGCGTATAACCGTGATGCAACGGTTCCCCGTGCAATGCTCTGAACCTGGCCACCAGTGATCGAATCCCATCCGAGAGTGCCATCGGTGGCAAAGTAGGAGCTGCACTTGCCCTGCCTGGCTCTCCCGTAGGTCAACTCAGTCTTTAGTTGAGTACCTGTCGCAATGTGAAAACATCAGCACTGGGGAGGCGGCGGGGGGGAAGAGGCAATCATGCGTGGTGCTGGCCACACCACCCCCGTCTGTTCCGGCCTTGATAGGCGCTCGCTAAAAGCCCTTGTCACAACAATCTGTAGGCCTACACAGGGGGGATCTTTGTCTTTGCTTTACGTGGGCGTGTGTGGGAAGAGAATGGCCGGTTGTGACATCAGTATGACGTTTTGTCTGTGGTTTCTGCAAAAATGCTTAAGTAACAAACACACACTTTACAAAGCACACAGTGTGCGCTCCTGGCAAAGTCGAATGTTACGACATTCGTGAAGAAAGTAAATTCACAAATGACCTATTAGCTTGTTGCCTATACAAGTTAATTTGGCTCTGGTCTCGGGTTCGGTGATTAATCGGCATCCCGATGAATTAACCGCACCGTTGTTTAATTGGTCGGAAAATATCCACGGTTGAAAAATGGGCTTTGGTGTTTGGGAGTTGTTGCCTAAAATGTAACCGAATTCACCCCCAGAGCTCTATATTAGTCCTGGGTGGTGTAGGTAATTCCATCACCACGTGGTGGGAAAGGATGTCCCTGGGAATATATTGTTATTATGATCATTCAACCCCCTTTGCCAATATGCTGTGGGGAGTTGAAGGGCGATACGTCATTCATGTTGTTATTATTGTTAAAAAAGAAACGTGAATACACATTTAGAAATGTTGAAACAAACGAATTAAAGCGCAATCTCAAAATGCATCGCTAGATTAGCTATTCGTTGAGTAGCAGACAAACTAAAGGTCAAAGCACATGTTACAAGAACCTGACAATCCTGCACTATTTGGCATCAACATTATCTCCACAGCATGCCTTCTTACTTTCGTGCAACTGTCGTGAGTTTTAATTGAGAGACAATATTTTGTTTCTCACCTTCCCCACATTCAATTTGCCCTGACCTGAAGTGCTAGGGAACTCTGGCGGGGTGAGACACTCAACTGCTGATAGATGTGAACACAAAAAAACCACCACCTGAGTACGAGCACACCGTGTCCAAGCTGCACGACTGCGATGGTAAATCTGCCACACTTGCGCGTCCTCTCCAGCGGTGGACATTTGTCGCGACCGCTGTGGTTGACCAGATTATCTTAGAGAATTGTAGATTGAAGCTTTCGTGACTGCAAGGATTCCTACTCTTAGGTTTTTTTCGGTAAAGTCACGTAGGTAAAAAATAAAAATGAAATAAATTAAAATAACTAAATTAAATCACGACGTTTCGGAGGCAACACAAATCTCCGTCTCACAGTAAATTTGGCTGTGACGGTCCTACCTGAAGACGGAGACTTGTGTTGCCTACGAAACGTCGTGATTTAATTTAGTTATTTTCATTTATTATTATTTTATTATTATTTTTTACCTACGTAACTTTACCGAAAAATCCTAAGAGTATTATCTTAGAGAACCCTGAAAGGGTTGAATTTCTCTCCCCTTTTGCAAATCGGAGAAATGCGCAATGGGCGGAAGTGGCCATCGCAAAGCGTCTCAGCCGTTCGCGGCTGAGACATCTCCACCACGAACTTCGCGGCTCTTGAAATCTGGTGGCGAGTAACGCGTACACTTAGCACAAGAGAGGTGATCCCTCTGTTCTGTTTTGTAGTGCTCTTGCTATAGTTTGAACCTTGATTATAATAAGTATTATTCTGCCGATTATTATGATTATTATCAGTGGCTAACCACAATAATAACAACCATTGTTTATTTTAAAAAATCTGCAGAGACATTGCATTGTATACATGAGTGCAAGTCCTGGTTGCGATTCAACTCAGTCCACCCATTCCTCTGGTCAGAAGAGACCAGCGATCATCCTCCCTCCGTGTGGATGTTCCACTGTTCGTTGACAGCCATCAACGGCCGGTGACTGTCTTGATTAAAGACGGTCACTGCGGCCGTCTGGAACGAAGCCACTGGAGCTATGCAATTTTAAATCATCTAGATTGACAAACTCATCTCTTTAGAACCGCTATTTGTCTTTAGTTTGTGGTCCTTCCCCCACGCCTCCGATTAGCAAGGTTGGCTATGTACGGTGCGAAAGAAGTTCAACATACACACATGGCTGAGCGGTAACGCATTTGCCACCATGTTAAAGGAGGCCTGCGGTTCTAGCCGAGTAGCCACCCCTGGTTAATACTGCCAGTGTATTAACAAGATTTACATTTCCTCTGCTTCACGGTGGGCGTCAGAGATCCCTTGTCGTCGTTCGAAAAGAGTGGGCCACGTGCGCACGGTGTCATGGTCAAAATTTGCAAAAGTATTTGAAAAATTATCCGTAAATTGCTTGCATTTATAAAACTACGCAGCAAGACGGCTCCCTATTTGCATACTATACTTACGCAAAAAAATAGCGCCTACAAGCATGGCATGGATAGCAACCGTGCGGTTTTATTAATGCCAATAATCGTCGCTCCGTGTTCGCTTGAACGGGGTGTCACTGAGGAACGGACGAACACAATACCTGGCCCATTGCTTCTGTTCGCGTTTCGGACGTCAGACGGTTCAAGGGTAGTGGGGGCTTGGAAACCTTCACGGGAGGAGGACCTCCAGCAGGTGTCTTTGACTGGCCTATCGGTTTGCACAGGGACACAACACAACATTCCATTTCCACATCCAGACCCTGGTTCATTATCCTAGGCAGCCCTTCTTCATTCTCCGCACCCCAGCCCCCCCCCAGCACTGGTGAGCTTGACATGCCGCTCATTAGGCCCTACATGGGCCTTACATGCCTCTGTGGGCCTCTTTAGGAATTTTCTCTGCACGCTGCCACCAGCCTGACCCCCCACCACCCTCAACCCCTTTCCATTCTCTTCCCATCCTCCTCATTCCTCCCCATTCCTTTACCCTCCACCCTCAATCCCAAGACAAAATATTCTCGGCACATTCCTACAAGTAAAAAAAATAAAAATAAAAAGCAGTTACCGATGGCATCTGGGCACATGGTATCGCTTGGATGTGCACACTGCCTGACACGTCATGGTTGCAAATCAACATTTCAAGAGTTGAGGTATAAACCGGTCGCTTTGATCCGTACGCACAGTCAGAGGGATTTTGACGAAGCTGGCACCCGCCTTGGAGAAGCACAAAAACCTTTGTGGAGAATTTGTGAACATGGATCATGTAATGAGTCAATTTAAAAGAACATGTACATTCTTAATTGTTAATCATTAACATGCAAAGCGGGCACATCCAGCTATTTACGTAAAAATAAATATGCATTGGTTTATATATATTTTTTCACGTGATCCTGTATTGCATCTTAGCCGGGTGTTAGGTGGCACATGCCTGTAATCCAGCACTGTGGAGGTTACGTTTGGCCGATCGCACAAATGATGTGAAAATCCCTTCCCTTGGGCATCGAGGTGCCACGTCTTGTCTCACCAGGAGAAGTCGGTACAGCAAGTGATGTCTCTCGCGAGTCCATTTGTATGGGATAGAGTGTTTCTCCCTTACACGCGCGGGTTTTCTCCGGGTGCTCCGGTTTACTCCCACATGTCAATGCTCCATTGATTTAATTCTAGATTTGAAGCTTTCGTGACTGCAATGATTCATACTCTTAGTTCTTTCGTTAAAGTCACGTAGGTAAAAATGAAATTAAATGTTTTATTTCATTTTTTACCTACGTGACTTTACCTAAGAGTATGCTCCATTGATTTGACCGATAACACCTTCATATATAGAAGAAAGGACTGCAAAGCTTGGGCGGTATTTGGCACCGACTCACCACGCGGCTGTCTCTCCCGCTCGTGCGTGGTTCCTCGCTCTCTCTCGGCGAGAGTGAGCGAATTCTGTGCACGTTACACGTTGCATTCATGACTATTATTTTCACATTGGATCCTGTTTTTTCGGCGAAGCATATTTTAATTTATTTCACCAATCCTGTTTTTATTTGTTTAACCCCTCACTTTTATTTATTGTACTTTTGAAACTTTTTTCCAGTTGGTGTATTTATTTACCCAGGTCTTCAATAAAGACCCTGGTCTGATTTTTATCCACTGTCAACATCAGTGGTTTGTCATATCCAAACTTCGCCTTCGCCTCACCTAGGTCAAGCCAGCCTGAAATTGGTACCTAATTCAGTGTGTACAGCTCAGCACTGGGCAGGCGAAGGCGGCTGGCAGAGGTACTGGCCATGCCACCCACCCATAGACCATGCCAACCTTAATAGGTTCTCGCTAACAGCACTTGTCCCAACAATCTATAAAGCTGTAACAGAGGATCATTGTTTTTTGTGTTCTGTGTGCTTGTTTGCAATGTGAATGGCTACCAGCACTTCCTTTTTCATTTGTTGCCAATTGATATCATATGACTGCCACGGTGCAGCTGAACAAAGGCTTTACTGAGCCAGGCGAAGCTTGTTGCATGGACACACACACACGCGCGCACAAGAGTGCAGTGATTGTACGCTCTCCGCTACGATCTCAGCAAGTCGGGTTTCATTCCTTGCCGTTCGCCGCGCCACACATCGAGAATTGACAGCGGAATCGAACCGGAGTCTCTCGTAGGTCGCCTCGGCCCAAACTGAGTGCCTGGCTTGACAATGTGTCGTGATCCCCGCGAGGGAGACAGAGGCGAGTGTGATGATGATACCCGACCCACCAACTGATGATTCCTTGCCCGCCTTAAGAAGGTCAACAACACTGCCCGAAGACAATCACGTAATAGCTGTTGTTTGGAGCAATGGGCCGTGTTCAAAGTAGGGGGATGTTATCAGATTCTGAATCTTGATTTATACTGGAGGAATCCGATGCCCTTTGAGGCTCTTTTTCACCGACGTCCGGTCAGAGGAAGGACGATATTATTTCCTAAAGCGTCACCTATTACACATTATATTGTCTCATTTTCAGCACATTGCCAATGATGCATTTGTGGACTTTTAGTTAATGATGCTTGTGTACCACTTCTAATGCAGTAAACACATGTTTGTCTTAATAGGTGCTCACTAACAGCCACTTGCCCCCTATGGTACGGAAGGCTACACGGGGTGGGGGTGGCGGGGGGGAGGGGATAGAGGTGGATCTTGGTTTTTCATATATACGGATATTAGGAAGCCACTGGAGCCATGCACTTTTGAATATCGATTGAAAACTCATTTCTTTACGCCTGTCTGTTTTTGTTTAGTTTGTTGTCCTTCTGCCGCACCTTCCAATTAGCGCAGTCAGCTACGTACGGTGTGAAAAAAGTGTAACATGCATACATATTATAGAGACCCAGAGACTCATCACACAGAGACCCATAGGTAATCACACAGACTCATAGACTGGCATAAATGTTCTATTGAAAACTAATTTCTTTACAACTGCTTTTTGTGTTTAGTTTCTTGTCCTTCCCTCGCACCTCCGACGAGCACGGTTGGCTACGTACGGTGCGAAAGAAGTTCAACATACACACGTACACAGAGACCCATAGACTCAACCCGCGCGCGGACCGGACAGCAGGAGCATTGTCCCCTTTAGAGGGCTGCACATCATCGTGCTTGTGCCCTGCCACACGACATCAGCCACCAGTATTCAGTTTCGCTCCGACCGAAGGATGGGGGACACAAGAGGTGAGGGCCCCCCCCCCCCCAATACTCTGCAGCGACCAGGGAACCCGCCCCACCGTTCACGCTGAGACGTGCCCATTGTACCAGAGCGATGGGCGGCAGTGTTCCAGATCATTATATAGGGGGGGTCTCTCCGGAGCCTCCGGTGATGAGTGAAAGTGACATTGGCTGGCCGCGGGCCACAGGACAGAGAGAGACGGAAGGGTGGGGAAGAACGGTAGACAATAGGCGGGTCAACCTTGGGGGGGGGGGGGCTTGTAGGGCAGGTTTTTTTTAAACGAGGCAAGGCCCTCTAATGTGCACACCGACCAGCCGCGGGTTTTTTTTTGGCGGTCGGATTTTTCCTCGTGCGTTGCTGCCAAATCACTCGCACACGCGAGAGGGATGGAGAGAGGGCTTTTCTTGGAGATAATGACTAAAGGTTGGGGCAGGGCAGTGAGCAGCGTGGGGCGCAAAATGGATCGTATTATTTTTGTGTGTCTGCTTTCTTTTTCAATCTGCGCGGTTTTGCAAAAAAAAAATGTATAGTGTGTTGTAATAACGGCAAAGGCTCCTTATGATATGCAGGAAAGTCTCAACAAGTATCGAGTTGCTTATATCGGAGGGTCCTGCTACATTGGGATGTTTGGCCAAATCTTCTAATGAGTGTTTGGCACTAGAGGTAGCTCCTATGGAGGATATGTTGGCCGACTCATCCACGCTTGATACACAGAATGCTTGATTACAATATCAATCATTCACCTCGACAAGTAGCATTGAGTCTCAAGGCTGCATTCCAGGAGGGTCCTGTCACGTTGGGATGTTCGTCCCATTGTAGAAGGAAACCAGAATATTCCTGGATAAAATCCATACATACGAGTGGGTGACAGTCAAATCTCCATTCAGATGGATTTAAAAACCTACATTATATCCAACAATCTGTGCATTTGGTTTAAATGTGCTTTAGTTAACGAGGCAAGAATACATTGTGTCTGCTTCGTAGGGAGATCTCAGACGATGACACTCATGTCACAGCATCTTTAACGTTTTGGTCGAAGAAAAAATCCCCGAATCGTCGGTAGCATTCAATCCGTTGCTTTTTTACGTACAAATCGACATGGTAGCAGAGTTCATTGGGCAATTGAAAAGCCGTCCACTTCAGCCTCGGCTCTAATTGTGTGATAGGCGTCGCGGGTGACGGAACGATCTGCGGATCGATGAAATTATCGTTTTGGCACATTTGCGAGGGGGCTTTCGGGGTAGATCGCCGGCAATCGTGAAGGTGGATTTCTACTCTCCGTGCCCACGAGTGAGTCGTCATTTCATTCTCTCCCGCGCCAACTCCCCATGTGCTGCGCTCATCGTGCGAGCATCTGACCCGAAGCTTCATTCGGCCACTGTCTGCGTCAACGATGACCTCATCGCACGTCGCATTGAGTGATTCGGTGTGCGTCTCGTAATTCGTGCGCGGCCATGCTCTCGTTAGTCACCGAAACCGACGCGCACATGCTGCGCGTCGGTTTAATTCCTCGATTCAAGGACACTTCTTCTCTCGGAGGAAATCTGCATTGGGGTCAAGTATGCGGTGAGGTATTTGAGGGCGTACGTTGAAATCTTGTCGGGTGGAGCGATGGCACCGTGGTTAGCGCGCCTGACGCTATTAACGCAAGCGATGTCAATCACGAGTCACGGCTAACATCAGTGCCGAGCGGTATCTGGATCGGTTGTTGGGAACCTCTGCCCCTTCACATGTTTGGTGAAGTATGGTCAATCAACCGACATGGTGTGGGGAGACACACATACAGCAGTTGATTGACAAAAGGCTGCATGGTAACATGAATATTGATCTTGATTAACATTTGTTTCAAAATACGTTTTCTCCATCGCCCCCCCCCGCCCCCCCCCCCCGTGTCTCTCTCATTACGTTCGAGCCACTCTTCTGCATTGCGCATTCGTCAGACAACTGTTTTCCTCCGTTGGTGATATTATCTGCACTGCAGTGCTGGATACACCCGAGATAAAAAAAAACAAATCGGAACAATGAGTTCTCGGTGGGAATCAAGGCGTTGTGGATGTGAGGCTCACGCTGGAAAGCTCGTCGCATTGTCTCGTCTCTCGGTAAAAAAAACACGCTTTTAACCCCTTGAAGACGCTATCTGGCGTCCGCGCATTCCAGACAAGCAGTGAAAGCCAAGTTTAAACAGTTTCCCCCCATTCTCCCAGCTCCCCATTGTGTGGTGATCTCTTCCAATGCCAGAGTTTATCCCGAGTAGATAGAATATCTCACATCCCACACGTGTGGTACGATGCGAAGACACACCTGGCAGTGGAAACACTTTTAAACCAATACGCGTGTTGTACAATCTGTAAAAAAACACATGGATTGTGTAAACTGGTCTTGACTCTGGAAATACTGGTAATTTGCTCGTGGTCTGACTGGTTATAATGCAATGATTGGCATCGTTATTATCAGCTATGGTCAAGCCACTGCTGAATGAAGGCCGCCCCGAGCCGACGCCACCTCTACGATCTTGCGTTGCAATAATAATCCACCAGACTCCTGCACGCAAGTATTTCGCTGCTCCATCTCCCGTTACGTCCGCCTGGGCGCGTTCGATTACTAAGTTGCCACTCCATGATGACTGTTGGCCATCAGCCATCATTCCTTCCTGTGGGATGATGGCGTGTATTGCCCAAGCTAATACATTATTTCTAGATTTGAAGTTTCGTGACTGCAAGGATCCATACTCTTTGGTTTTTTCGGTAAAGTCACGTCGGTTAAACAAGAAAACAAAGAGATTAAATCACGACGTTTCGGAGGCAACACAGAAGGCGGAAGCTTGTGTTGCCTCCGAAACGTCGTAATTTAATTTATTTGTTTTCTTTTTTAATTAATGTTTCTTCATAGTTTGAATGATATTGATGTTGATGACTGAATTAATCTGCATATGTTCTCTAATCCATGTGTTCTTCTTTCTGTATCTCTTTAAACTCCAATTTGACGAGACAATACAATTGGGATTTTTGCAGCGTCTGACTACAACTACATCTCACGATGCTGTGCAAACAGTGGGACTTGTGCATTACAGGGTTGAAAGGGCGTCAAATAATTCAAAGAATGTTTGTGCTAGGAAATAAACTCAGCTGTAGATTTCATACACAAACTTCATTCGGGTATGACTGTGTGTGTGTGTGACGTGAGTACAAGCTGTTGCTAAATTTGTGTTGGTGTAAGAGTATTTATTTTAAAGAATCTTGCTAATGTAGTAATTGATTCTACTACTAATAATAATAGCAATGCCTATTATATATACTTCATATGAAAGCCACAGTCAGCTTTAAAATACATATTTTTCAAGTATGGTCTTACATTGGGAAGTTGATGTTTGGCCAATGCATTCGGGGAGATAATTATCCAAAGCTCGTACAGAATCATTCGCTCTACTGCCATCACCTTGCATGACTGACTACTAACCAGGCTCGACATTGCTGAGCTTCCGGAGTCTGGACAATATCGGGTCCATTCAGGGTCATCTGGTTTTGTTAAAAAGCGCATTGTGAGAGGTGGCATTTATCGCTTCGCACATACAGGCCGATGTGGATTGGCTATGCAGGCAGTGCATGTTGTGTGACGCTACTTCAGGCAAGACTCTCAATGCTTTGGCATTGAACCGAATTAGCGCTTTCAAAAACCGCACAATTGTCCAAAAATACACAATTGTGCGTGTGTTCTTTCACACAGAATGCAGCAGCAGCAGCAGCCTTCACGATGTACATACACATCTCAAGGAGCGAGAACGCAAGTTCAGGTGGCAGTCACGGCTTGTGCTTCCTCACAAAACTGGATGCACGAACGACACCAATTTTTAACCCATTCCAGCGAGGCACCTGCAAACCTGCGCTCGGGTAGCCGGCAATTGGTTGAGATCGTTCAGGTCAAATCTGGAAAGAATCCCAACGCGTGGCAAAATGAAACGCACGCCTCTGTACGATGCTTGTTTGATCTCTTCACCCTACCGCCTTCCTTCCTCCGTACCACCCTTTTTGCCGGACATTTCCGCGACCTCTCGCGCGCCGTGGAGTGTCACAGCCGCCGCTACAACTATTCAGACCGCCGGCGATGCGACGAGGTTTTAAGTTTTGTGTTTGGCACCACGAGCCGCTCGCAGAAAAAGCCAAAGAAGTTCGCGTTCGCTCACGGCGCCCACGGTCTAGCGCGACCAGTTGCGAGACGGCGAGCCGGAGGGAGAGAAAAACAAACAAACAGACCAACAAACAAACACGTAGGCGGCCGTAATCTAAATCTGCGGCTTGCGACAGACGCGTGGGGCGGCGGGGCGGGGGGCGTTCTTTCTTTCTTCGCAGCCTTGGTTGACTCCTCGCCGTTTGAGTGGCTCGAGCCGATTGGATGCGAGAGGGTTAATGGCTCTCGCGGTGTATTCTTGGTTGAGGCTGAACCCCCCATCCGCCCCCCCCCCCAATGTGTCCGAGCAAGGACGCTCGTCCGTCGGGCGGCGTATCGCGTGCTCTTGGCCATCGAGAGTTGCGGCGGGGCAGGTGATGAGGGATTAATGTTTGTCAAAAGAAAACATTCTGTCTCGCGACAAAAGGGACTCGCAAACTCAGGGGGGGGGGGGGGGGACTGGAGCTTGCGGAATATAAAGAGCAATTCATTTAGCTATTGGACATTTCAGCTCGTTTTTATATCTCGCAGTGTTAACCTAAAAAAAAAGGTTGATGAAGCTGTCAAACCATAATACGTCGCATTGTATGTATCCCCCCTTTGTGATATCTGCATTGGCGAAAGCAACCTTGGGGTCCTTATCCACACGGTCGATGGGAGAGTGAAAAATGAAATAATTTCCACATTGTCGTCGGAACCCATTCCTCCCACTCTCCTAGCCACGTGAAATGCTTGGTTATGCGATTCCTTTCAAATGGGAGAAATAAATAAATGTTTGAATTATGAAAGGCAAAATGAGTTTACGAGACCAAAGGATTAAGCCTGTTAAAGGGGAGGAATTTAGATTAAGCGTCCTGATAATTGAAAAATCTGTCGGGAACAATAAAGTTTGTTAATATTCATCCGTGAATTCGGGTTGGATGTTGAACGTGACTAGTAGTAACACTATTGGCGAGACAACCTTGGAGGCAAATTCGTATGAATATGATTGCCTTGACACTTGCATCTGTATACAGTGCATTGCCTCTTTACTCATTACCTGCTCTTATGCCATCATAGTTGGATTTTGTGGATGGAACATGGCTTTGTAAACGGTTGCCTTGATTGTTACAAAAAGCTACAAATACCGATTTAAAGTAGGGCCATAATAAACATCGACATTAAAGTTTGCAAGCACCATTTCAAAGAAAACAAAATGTAACTGCGTTTGGGTGAAATAAAAAAAAACTCTCTGGATTCTGGTTTCCTTGATTGTAGGTGGCATTTGCCAGGTGATTTCCACTTCTCAGTTCTGTAATTCATTAAGCGTGCCTTGTTTTCATTCGCTCCGCGTGCACAAGAAAGTGTTGTCCGGTTTTTTTCTTCTTCGATACTTAAGTTTCTGCCAAAAAAGCTTCTTATAGATTCCAGTATTGGGTGAGTAAAGACACTTTTTTTTTCCCTGCTGCAAGCTTTTCCGGTCCAGAGAGTCAGAGGGGAAACACAAAAAAACCCATATGGTGGTTGTTCTGTGGATACTGTAAAGCTGAATCCTGAGTAGCCCTGCTCCGTGCCAAAACACTCAGAAGGAAAAGCATTAAGTATCGCGTAACGCAGGAAGTGACATTATTCTCCTATTAAATTGAAAGTGCCGTTACTTATGCACGTGTTGGCACATAGAAATGTGAAAATGCTTTACCAAGCAGATAATTGTGAATGCCAAAACGCGCAGTATATGCATTTATTATTTATTTCACTTTCACCAAATTCGATAAGTTTTTTTTATCCGTTGAGTTTTGTATGCTATAATCATTCAGGTTGGTGGGTGGGGGTCATTGGCAGCTGGGGGTGGTGGGGGGGGGGACGTCTTACTTTTCATACGTACGGCATTAAAATAAAGGTTTAAGTTAAAAAGTGGAATATTTTGCTTGGCAGGGTCCACTATCTAAATCAGTCTTCATTACTTTTTTTGTTTGAGCGTGGCTCCCAGTGGCAGCCAACGAGTGGGTTTTTGTTCTTACGGTTGGAGCTGACGCATTGTTTGTGGAAACTTTGCAAATCGCAACCCAACAAAAGCAAAGTGTGTTTTTCCGCCCACTGTCCTGTGTTTTTTTTGGGGGCAAAAAGGACACCGTGGGATATACACGTGGTGCATTCTTCGCCTCTTACTACTTCTCGTTGTGGAACAATAATTATTTTTATTTTGGACCCGTTTTCAAAAACAACAACACATTTTTGCGGGGGGGGGGGGGACAAGTTTTCAAAACAACGTTACAATAAAACTCCCCCGGGGACAATGGCCATTACTGTTCCGCAGGATTTAGGTTGTCAAAATGTAAATCGAAGAAAAATGAGCCTAAAGGAGGCTCGGTGTTATTTACTCTCCCACCCCCCAATCCTCACTCACTCACTCCGCCCCCCCACGCTCACTCGAAGCGTTTGTTTGGTGAGGCTCTTGACCGCCCGGGCGGAATGGAAGGGAGAGTCTTGGTCGGGGTGTGGCGACCGGTGTTCACTGGGGAAGGGTGGAGAATGAAACCCCAGCCCCAGATGCCCGCCGTCTCGCGCTCTGAGGCTGCAGGCGATGTTGTCATGCACTCACGCTCACTCTCTCTCTCTTTCCATGACTAGCGGTCGTCACCGTGGAGGTGGCCGGGTTGGCTCGGATGTTCGTAGAGCACTGAGCCGTCTCGGCGGAGATCCCGGCTCTGGATCTGGAGTTTCAGCCGCCCGTGATTAATCCGGGTTCTCAAGTGGAGTGAGTTGATGGTCTGAGCCTGCTCACCAACGACTGTACGGAATAACTAATCAACTTTGCGTTATGTGCTTCATATTGCCAAAACTCCTGCTCTTACTATTATCTGTTTGATTTGCCATATGGCGAGAATTACTGTCATATGCAAAGCTGGTGAGATGGCGTGTCCCTATGCTGTATGAGCCAGAGATTGTAGTCGTAGCTCTGTGATATTTACTTACACGGGCCATTCTCCAACACACACGGACGGACTGCTCTGTGAGAGATCCAGATGGATACTTTTTGTCTCATGGCATGACACTGATTGCGCACTCGGGATAAAGTTAGCGGAAGAAAGGCAAAAAAATATATATATTAAAGTAGTGCCCGCTGTCCTTTTCACTCGACAGACACTGTAAGTCCCATGACGCCCGTTTGTAAGAGTGTGCCGACGTACGCTGCAGCCAAATTAACCACCTGCGCCAAGTCATATTTCACTAAGCAAACGGGGCCTTCCGCCTGTGATCTCACCTGTTATGGGGCCGAGGGGTTGTGGCATTGCAGTGTAAGTGGCTCGCACGCCACTGCTTTCATCGCAGTAATCTTGGCTTCATTCCACCAAGCAAGGTCGACACTTTCTGTGATTAATACTCCTTTTTCCCCCTCTATATATCGCGTAAGGATTTTTTTCTTCTTCTTTCGTATGGGGTAAGAGGCTCTGTGAGCACTCCGTCGCTGTGTGTGGTGCGTTGGATGGTGAGAGTGAAACGGATTGGATTGGCATGCCTGTCTTTCCAGGCCCTCTCGTCGGGCGCTGCGATGAAGCACCTGCTCCATGAATGGCACTCGCTCCGCACACTGATTGACAGCGTGTGGCTCTGCCCGGCTCATTCATAAAATACGGTGAAGTGTGAACTCCGATGCGGAGAATGAAAAATTAAGGAGTGTACCTCATTGGTTTCTTAATGCTGACATATACTCAAAAAATATATTTTTAACGGGGTGACGTTTCGGACAATGGACCATCTTCTGGATTGGAGACGGAGAGAGCGAGGGGAAGGAGATGTATTGATTTTATGGTGGGCGATCATATTTTACACTCAACACATTCCTCAACAACACTGTGGCCGTTAAAGGGAAAGTATATAATAATAATTGGAGACGTTTTGTGCGATGCTCCTTCATTGAATTTAATATTGTGGGAAGATGCTGAGACGATTGACACATCTGTTCCAACGTTTCATGGACTGGTAACAGTACGATTGTAATGGCCCGTTTAATCGGCCATCCTTTTGCTGACGAATATTTAACTTTCGAAAAATCGAGTATATTTGGCTGCTATGAAATTCTCTCGCAAGAGCAAATACAATAAGATTAGGTCGCTATCGACAGAAAATGCAGATAGATTATTAAATGTAATAATAAAAAATACCATGAATTTTTGTTGCAACCCACCCCCCAAGAAAACCTCAAATAATCAAGCACCTCCGACTAGCACAATTGACTACGTACGGTGCCAAAGAAGTTCAAAATACATACATACATACAAGCAGGGGCGGTTTCTTCATTAGGGCGATTGGGCGACGCACCACCAATGTCATTCAACCACAGAGTCACGCTAGCCGTCACTGTCAGCCTCTGGATATAGTCCAATCAGCGTCATGTCACGTTCTGTGGAGTACCGCCTCTTTTGGGCGATTTCCCTCCGGCTGAGAATCGCCCCGAGTGGTCCCATAGACTTACATTCAAAGATGTTTTTTTTCGAACGGGGGCGCTGCAATGCATTCTCTATGGCTTCCGGGAGGGCTCGCCCTAACGTGCTTACGTCATCATACGTGCTTACGTCATCATACGTAAGCACGTTTCATCCAACAATATAATTTGTCGCCACCTAGTGGAATCTTTAATAAAATAAACTTGAGTGGTTTGTTTTAATAGTGAGTATAGAAACAAACACGATGTATTGTAAGAGTCACTTTATTTTTCATTAATATTAAAGAAGTGAAGTTGCCTTTACATGCTTAAGCTGTTAATTTATCCATTTCATGGGTGAACCTTATCCTTATCAATCATCCAGACAGTTGCCCCCCCTGAGAGATTT
Organism: Lampetra fluviatilis; assembly: GCF_964198595.1. Taxonomy (NCBI): domain Eukaryota; kingdom Metazoa; phylum Chordata; class Hyperoartia; order Petromyzontiformes; family Petromyzontidae; genus Lampetra; species Lampetra fluviatilis. Next base: position 1,196,401 of record NC_136314.1, read on the forward strand.
TGCAGAAGCCGCCACTGCATACAAGCAATACAGTAACGTAAATGTACTGCGTATTTTCTAGCAAGTATATAAAATAAAATGTTGGTCACTGACCTGTTAAAATAAAATAATAATTTACCGCCGAGTGAATTCCACTGCAGGATGATGGCCTCACCGCACTGTATAGGTCGTGGGGTTGTTTGACCATATTTCACTGTGCTAGTTGGCGTGGCTCTGTGAAAGTGTTAATGTGGGGAGGGGAGGGGGAGAACTGGGTCGTGAGGTGCCACCCTCCACGTGACCTGCCGAGGTAATTAAAATGCAAGCGAGAGATCAGGGGGTGTCGTAGATCGAGCGCAGTGCCATGTGGCGCTCTGCAAACGCACCAATTTAATAGGTGTTAGCAGGGGCTGGGTCACAGCCGTAGTCACATAGAACCGGGCTCGGCGAAATGTATTGAAGGCTACGCGCTCATATAATGCCACACATGGCATACGCTTTAACATGCCAGTCGAACCGATGTGCTTGCCCTGAGGAGCAGGGAACACTATTTAACAGTCAAGAATGTCGGAAAAGTTATTGTCGAGATGCAGACCTCTGCGAGAGGGTGAAAAATACCAACTTAAAGCTTTAGATGCAACGGTCATCTTTTCATATTTTATTTATTTTTAGCTTCATATCAATGTATGCCACTGCCGCTGGAGGGAATAATTGGCTGCTGTTCAACACTGGCCAGACTTGTTGGAAGAGGTGTGAGCACCCACACTTGACCCCGACACACGCGACCCGTGGCACTACAGAGCTACACTGCAGGGTGGCCAGAGGCATTAGTGGAAGGGGAGGCTTACTCCTAAACTATAAACTAAAATATTTTATTTTACCAGGTAAGGCCCACTGAAATATGTAGCTCTTTTTCAGAAGCGACCTGGCCACAAATGATAGCTCAACGAAGTGGTTTATCACGTGGAAATGTACAGCAGCCAAATACTTTAAAACGCACGTTGATTCTAAATGTGGAGGGAAAAATCGGAGGACCTGAAGAAAAATCCACGCAACCACGGGAAGAACATGCAAACTCCAAATATATAGGCATCAGGGTTGGGATTGAACCCATGACCTCCTGTATATAAGGCGAGGTAGTTAACATCTCGCCACCGTGGAGCCATTGTTTTATCTGCCGCACCGGGAGATAGAATAAAATCGGCGAGCTGTGGATTGCAAGTCCAGCGTGCTGACCATTACACCACAGCAGCATCTATACTTGGTAGAATCATTGATGTTTTATTGATCATTATTATTTTCTCGATTTTATTCTAAAAATAGATAAAAAAATGTTTTACAATATATACTGCTTACAACAGACACGCACACAATGTTCATTGCAAATGGTGTTGATTGTGAAGAAAGGAAGTGTTTGGAAAGGTAAAATTAAACAATTAACACAATATAAATAGTTAGAATTACTTAATTCTCCGAAGGATGGATGGATTAACGAGATAATTGTCCTGGGACGAAGTCACCTGAGAGGCGTAAATGCAACTAATCACAAATGTGCAAATCAAAAGATCTAGTTGTAGTGATCAAGGTAATGATTAGGCTCTACAAATTCATGTGATTTTTCAGTCAACTTCCGTTGAAAGCTTTTTAATGGAACTCTAAATGCATATAAAACTAAACAACGATTAAACTGTTTATTATACGAAAAAAAAAATGCCAGGTAAGGCCCACTGAGCTATATAGCTCTTTCTGGAAGCTACCTGGCCACAAATTATAGCTCAACGAAGTGGCTGATCTCGTGGTAATGTATAACTGCGAAATATTCTAAGCGCATTTCGATTCTAAATGTGAGGGTAAAAACCGGAGGACCGGAGAAAAATCCACACGGCCACGGGGAGAACATGCAAACTCCATAATATATAGGTGTCAGAGTAGAGATTGAACTCACAAACTCCTGTACACCTGCCGAGGTCATTAACATCTCACCACTGCGGCATCTCATATTCCATCCAAAGCCACAATCCATCCCATGTCTCTTTATATTCTTAATGCAATGTTGGCTTTGTTTTAACCTGTCTGATAAATACGTACACACAACAGAGTGCTGAGCCAAATTGAATATGAATATTAAAGTCAGTTTTCATTATATGCATTTTACAACTTTGTTCATATACACATTAAATGCTGCTCATTCAGCATACATTTTCTTATTATCAATACACATGTATTTATATTCCCATGGTGCGATGGTTGGCACACTGGACTTGATATACAGAGATTGCCAGTTCAATTCCATGTCCCGGTGTTCCAGTTGAAACAATGGGACAAGTTTTGAAATCCCCCCCCCCCCAGCCGTATGAATGGATTCACTGCGGTGGGGTAAAGTGTGGGTACTCGCATATCTTCCTAAGATGTCTAGCCAGTGTGAAAGAGTAGGCCAATATACCCTCTAGACGGAGCTCTCTAGAGGCCATTCCACCAGCAGTGGCATGTGCAAGTAATGCACCTTTATCGATACAATGTTTCTTTAAACATGCATTTGTTTGCACTCAAAACTGTGGATTTCAACTGATATCGATGCACGACAGCCTCTAAGAATACTTACAACAAATACCACAAGGTATTTGAACCCACTTCACAGCAGACAGTGTGTGGTGATCCCCCGTAGAAATTACCAGGCTGCTTATGGGAATTGAACCGTTGACTCTGTGAAAATGTGTCTCAGTGGTGGGATCCCTAACGACTATGCTACCCGGTAACAGCCTCGTTTAATGCGAATGTATCAGTGTGTGTGTGTGTGCAATGGTGGGGCTGGCCCATGGGGGGGGAGGGGGGGGCTTTTGCACATTTTTACTTTTTTGAGGAGGGGGTCCCTTTTCAATTGATAAACTCCTATGAAAGAATTCGATATAGATGAGATAGAGCTGCATTGAGATGAGAGAGATGCGGACGGAAGGTTGAGGTGCAATGAGATAACAAAAGAAAAGTGCAGATGAGACGAAAATGGAGATGGAGTGAGATGACAGAAGAAGAGAGATACAGACTTCGAAAAATGAAAAGTAAACCATGTTTTATTTTACCAATTAAAATCGCAGAGCTATTTAGCTTTTTTTCAGAAGCGATCTGGCCACAAATGATAGCTCAATAAAGCGGCTTATTACGTGGAAATATATAGCAGACAAATACCCTAAACGCGTGCTTCGAAATGTGGAGTTGAAAAAACGAACAGAGGACCCGGAGAAACATCTACGCTACCACAGGGAAAATAGACCAAACTCCAAATATACAGCAGGCGTCAGGGTCGGGGGATCTAACCCATGACCTCCTGCATACCAGGCGAGGGAGTTAACATCTGGCGAAAATATGAATGTGAGAAACAAGTAATTAGCATGTTTATGTTAATTTAAATTTTACATTTATGCAAATCTGCTTGTATATTCGGTGCGTCCATTTTTCGTCATGAATCTTGGGCTCTGTGAGCTGCTTATAGGGGCCCTAAGCCCTCGCTTAGATTTCTTCTACCCGGCACCCACTCCTGCTGCAATGTGCCTGGCTGGTTTCACGTTCGTCCACAGTGGTCACCCGTGGTTCCACGTTGTGTCCCATCTTTCCCAACGCTCAGACCGCCCTCACCCCCCACCCTACGATGAATCTCTACAGGGGTATCGTGAATCGAGTGAGCGGTTGGCTAATCCGCGCGGACATTGAGGGCCCCTGGATGTTGTTTGCAAGATTAAGCGAACGGTGCGTGCTGGTGTTTGTGGCTAATTTGGGAGAATTGCTCCACAATTACCAAAATTGTTCTTGAACGATTGCCAGAGCAGAGCTGTCACTCTCAGTATGGAGCGTGGGAACTCCCTCATGGGATTCCCAGTCAAATTTGACGAGGCAATACTTGGCATATAAGGAATGATGACGGTGGTGGTGATGATGATGATGGTTATTATGAAGATGTAGGCTATTGCATTTACTGCAATTTGTGGCTGTTTCCTAACCGCCCATTTGCTTAGATGTATCCATCATGATAATTACTGCAGATAGTTTAATTTCAAAGAAACTGGCAATACGATTATGCCAAGTAGCAGTGTGGATCGATGTGCTTGAACATGAAGTCAATAAAAAAACATGTATAGATATTGTCCATTAATAATACGTAATATTTTGTTTCTCGCCTTTGTCAATCACGTGCTGGATGAAGACCTCCCCACTCAGTGTCGGTCGTGACAAATTGTTTGACCATACTTCACCACGCTGCTCAGCGTGGTTTGGTAATGGGAGCAGTAGTGGTGGAAGTGGGGGGGTGGTGGGCCGTGGAACGATTCAAATATAACTCAGCACTGGTGTTAGCCATGCCTGGGAATTTTGCTGAGATCACTGGAACAGTGTGAGTATCCTGTGGAACTTCTTTCGCATCGTACGTAGCCAACCGTCCTAATCGGAGGTGCAGTGGCACTGTCCTAATGCTCCCCTCTCTTATTATGATTCACACACGTATATATAATATTTTATCATATATATAGACAGTAGTATCAGCGCTTGCCACTGTTTTGATTGTGGGGTGGTATGCTCGGGAATAATGTGCTAATTGTCCTCGCCGTATGACCTGATTGAAATCGATCATCACTGCGGCATTGTGCCCGCCCTTAGCAGCTGACCAAATCAGATGACGTGTATAACTGGCACGTCAGATGTCATGCTTTTTGAAAGAAGCATTTCATTAGGGTCGACGGGATTTTGTACATCGTTAAGCGTGGCAGTTATTATTGGGCTGCGCCGTGTGTCCGCGGGTTGTGTAATTAACAGCATAGCAGTGTTTTGTGAAACGTGTGAATTGTAATAAAAGAGGCGTCTGTGCTGATGAAGCTCGTTGCTAAACTAACCCTTTATTCTGCCTCTCATCAATTTGAACTTTAACACACATCGCGAGCCGATCGCTTGTTTACGTACAAAGCGGGATACTTTTTATAAATATTATTTCCGCGCTACTTAAGTGTTTTTCTTCACCAATACCTCGTATATTAATTTGACGGGTCATCACAATGTTTACCCAATTTGGATGGAATTTTAATTGTTATACAGTATACTTTTTTTAAAATATTGGTCTATCGTCATTTGTTTAGACATTGTTGGATGAAGCCTTTACCATCCCATGCTGACAAGTCGTGGGGGTTGTTAGACCATACTTCACCGCGCTCGTCGCAGTGTGCCAACCGCAGTGCCACCACTCCCCTGTGTTGTGTACATGTGGAGATCCTTCGTTTAAAACCAGTTGAGAGCTTTGAGAACAAGTACATTTTAGTGGTAATATAGCGATTTCTAACAACAAATGTTTTACTTCATTATATAATTTAATTAATACGTAAAGATAGGGATTAAACCCCAGTCACATTAGGCTGTGCGTTTGTCACTGGAATCATTTGGTAGGAGTGCATAAATATTGCATTGAGTTTAATTTGTAAATGTAATCGATTCAGCTAATGCATGCTATTTCCATTGCTCATGTTAGATCTGCTTTGCTATACAAACCTTTGCATTGCCCTGGAATGGTCTCAGTGAAGATGCAGTTTATGAACAGCTAATCTCTGTCCGTGTGGAGTGGTGGCAGTGGTTAGCACGATGGATCCAGTGACCTCAGTTTGAGTTAAATCCGAAACGATCCTCCTTTTACCGACCCCCACTGGTCAGGATGGAGAGGTATGGTCAAACAACCTCTGTGATGAACATGGTATGGGGGAGGCCTTCATCCAGCAGTAAACTGGCAAAGGACTGTAAATAATTTTGTATGATTGCTTCTCTCCACCACGCTTAACACGACATGCCTGAGCGTACATCTTTGTGCAGTAAAATACACCCTATAAATATTTTAGGCAACATCAGAACAAATTGCCGTGCCCTAAATTCATTCGATAATAGTTTCCTTGAAATGTAGTTTTTTTTCTTCAGAATAGCATTTAAGTGGAGGGAGTGGGAATGTGTGTGTGGGGGGGGGGGGTTCTCTTTGTTGTTGTTATAACCCCATAAAAAAAACTAAGAGAGAGATAGCAAATCATAAATGTGGTAATGATATCCTATTGAGCCCTAGACATTTTTTTATTTGCCAGGCGGAAAGGTTTTTTTTTATAGCCCTCACAAAGAGCCACCTGTTGGATAAATTCATTCCTTCCAACATATGGCAAAGCTCTGTGCAATACATACATTCCACATGTGAGTCTTGTTCCACTCTTGAGAATAACCAAACAGACTTACAATCTCGACGGCGTTGCGTTCAGTGGGGGGAAAAGTGGAGGAAAGGAACGGGCGGTAGTGGGGAAAAAATGAGGAGCCCCCCCCCCCTCTCTCTGATGCACGCGCTTGGCCGGTCCTCTAAATTTGCGCGTGACCCACCACCACCAAAGACAAAGATCCCCCGTGCAGCCTGCAACAGACTGTTGGGGCAAGTGCCCTTATCGAGGCGGGCACGGCACACGAGGCGGTGGGGGGGTCAGCACCACCCCCGGCCGCCTTTGTCCCCCTAGTGGCGATGTTTACTTCACAGGTACTCATTTGAGGCTGAGTCGATATAGGGGAGGCCCTGGACCGGTTCGGATAATCGTCACCGGTGTTGACCGTGAGCGGGCCGGGTTATGTAGCCGCCACCACCACCAACTCCACACACACACAGAACAACTGTGTGGAAGCAGAGTAATATAGACCCCACCTGTTAGTCAACCCATCTGACGGGGCGGCTATGGGATTGTTTATTTTGGCTGTGACGAGGATTGTGTAAACATACCAAATCAGCGTGTGCTCGTTTGGGGGGGGGGGCCCATGGAGGCTTTCTCGGTGAGAAATAACTAGGGGGGGGGGAGGGATGGGGGTTAACAAACAAGCGTTCGTCGACAATGTTTTAATAGGAACGTTTTGTGCTACCAAGCAAAATACTTTTTGTGTGTGTGTGTGTGTTTTTGTGTGTGTGTGTGTGTTTGTGTGTGTGTGTTTGTGTGTGTGTGTTTGTGTGTGTGTTTGTGTGTGTGTGTGTTTGTGTGTGTGTGTTCTTACAAATAGAATTGTGCTCGCGGAGACAGGGATGAGACAACGTTATCTTGTTCAAAAACGACAACAAAACACGTGTCACGAGCGGCGTTGCGTCCAAGACGTTTTAGTGTTACGCTTTTGCGTTAAGCGAGCGTTTATATTGTAGGCGGTGAAGGTGCCGGGCCTTGCAATTCCTTGCTCACACCACCGCTGAAGGGAAATTCTAGCGAGCCCTTGAAAGTCGATAGTGTGGATATGGGGCCGTCCATAAATGACGTCACGCGATTTTGGACGATTTTTGATCCCCCCCCCCACCCCCGTCGTCACGCGGCGTCACAAAAAGTCAGACCCCCTCAAATATGACGTCACAAAGCTCTGCCCCCCCCCCCCCCAAATAATAATATAAAACATGTTTCAAATCGCTTTAAACTATTGTCATTGTAGTGCGTATTTAATGTGGCGCTGCAATCTGATGTTGTAGGAGAAAACATTTATTAAAAAGTATATTTAATTAAGCAGAACGTGTAGTCTATATTTATTTAAAGTTGCGCATTTTGATGTGACGTCACATTTCTAACCCCCCCCCCCTCATCACACATCGTCACAAATGTCCCCCCCCCCCCGCTTAGGTGCGTGACGTCATTTATGGACGGCCCCTATGTTTTTTCACCTACTCATCCTTGGAAGAGTTTTACTTTGTTATATTTATGCAAGTGCTCACTGTTGATTTGTATGGATGATTCACGATGTTGCGAGGTGCGTCGATTCATCGGCTCACGGTGCAATGTGGAATGTGCCGTGTGTGTACGCCTGTTGTACGCCAAGTCTTATACTGGTAGGAACCACCTGGTTCCACCTGCCCACAGGGGATTATTGTGTCCGTCCGTCTGTCGTGCATCCAAAAACGGGAGAGGTCGGGCTGGGTGGAGAGGGGAGGGTGGGAAGGGGCTGGGTGGAGAGGGTGGGGAGGGGCTGGGTGGGGAGGGGGAGGGTGGGGAGGGGCTGGGTGGGGCTTGGTGGGGAGGCGCTGGTCACCCCGTGGTGCCCTTATAAAACTCAACGTTTAACCTACTCACGCCGGCTTGTGCCCGCCCTCACAGTCGGCCATATTTGCGGAATACACCACGCCGCCGTTGACCCTGGCCATTGACCGAGCAACCCAACGTTCCTACCAGCTCCCTCCGCAGGAATGTGTTTTCCTCATTCAGCACCCTCACTAACCAGCACAGTCAAAGGCAGGGGCGGTTTCTTCATTAGGGCGATTGGGCGACGCACCACCAATCTCAGCCGTTACTGTGCCTCTGGATATAGTCCAATCAGCGTCATTTCACGTTCTGTGGAGTACCGCCTCTTTTTGGGCGATTTCACTCTGGCTGAGAATCGCCCAGAGTGGCCCCATAGACTTACATTCAAAGATGTTTTTTTTCGAACGGCGGGCGCTGCAATGCATTCTCTATGGCTTCCGGGAGGGCTCGCACTAACGTGCTTACGTCATCATACGTAAGCACGTTTCAGTCAAAAATATTATTTGTTGCCACCTAGTGGAATCTTTAATAAAAGAAACTGAGTGGATTGTAATAATAGTGAGATAGAAACAAACAAGATGTATTGTAAGAGTCACTTTATTTTTCATTAATATTAAAGAAGTGAAGTTGCCTTTACATGCTTAAGCTGTTAATTTATCCATTGCATGGGTGGACCTTATCCTTATCAATCATCCAGACATTTGCCCCCCCTGAGAGATTTTGCAGGAGCCGCCACTGGTCAAAGGTGATCCGCACTCAGGGATGGCCTTTTGACAATGCAACTCTTCAACAACAACGACGACGATACTGATTATGATGATAATCAGAGTCGCAAAGCCACGGCCTCACTCCGATTAAAAAAAAACTGCTCCCGCCACTTTTATAACATGATGACGACCACAACCTAAGTTAACTACACAAATGTGTAAGTTAACTACATATATACGTGTGTGTGTGTGTGAAAGTTGTTGACTGGTACAGTAGGGGGTACAGCTGGTGCATCTACCGGTCATCTCAGCCAACCCACGGCACCTGCAGGGTCTGTCCCGAGACCTCCTGCACCTAGCCTGGCACAGTAGAGGAGTACAGCTGGTGTGCATCTACCGGTCATCTCAGTCAGCCAACCCATGGCACCTGCAGGGTCTGTCCCGAGACCTGCACCTAGCCTGGCACAGTAGGGTAGTAGAGCTGGTGGTGCCTCTACCGGTTATCTCAGTCAGCCAATCCATGGCACCTGCAGGGTCTGTCCCGAGACCTGCACCTAGCCTGGCACAGTAGGGTAGTAGAGCTGGTGGTTCCTCTACCGGTTATCTCAGTCAGCCAATCCATGGCACCTGCAGGGTTTGTCCCGAGACCTCCTGTCAGCGAGCCTTCGACACTTCACGTGGCCTCAAAGTGCACCTAGCCGGGCACAGGCGCCGTGGTGACGTCACTGTCACTTAGTGGCGAATGCCCGATATTGGTACGTTGACTACACATGAAAAATAAGGTAAAATTTTAACATTTTATGGCAATAAAACAGGAAGTGTTAAGATGTTCTTGGTTCTTTCGGTAAAGTCACGTAGAAGGGAAATAATAAACTAATACAAATAAAACATTAAAATACAATTCTCACTGCGTTTCGGAACGTCGTCGTGAGAATTGTATTTTATTATGTTTCATTTTTATTATTTTATTATTTCCCTTATACGTGACTTTACCAAAAGAACCAAGAAGATGAATCCCTGCAGTCACGAATGCTTAAAATCGAAATTCAAGTGTAAAGATGTTAAAACAAAGAATGGATACCCTTTTGCAAGGAATCAAGTTCGCATTAATCACACACAGCGCTTGTGAACATGCAAACCAACATGGTCTGATAATACATGAATTGTCCTTCTTGAGTTTCAAAGACAATGCATATATTACCAAGCATATTTGTTTGCGTGCGTGTTCAGCACAAGTAGCGTGGTTAATGCAGACTTCATTCCTCGCAAACAATGTATTTGTTTGGTGTTTGAACATGTTAACACCTGTTTTATTGCTACAAAGGGTATCCAACGTATTATTACGTTTCATACTTTGATACTGGCAAAAAAGGTCCCTTAAATATTGACACGTGTGTTGAACTTCTTGCGCACCGTACGTAGGCAGGCGCGCTAATCGGAAGTGCGGAATCACTCGAGCGGGAATCTTGTGGTGTGTGTATCTTTCTTTGTATGAAATGGACTTTGGTGACCCCCCCCCCCCCCGTGCAGCCACAAGAGCAGTGGTTCTTCTTAACATGTGGAGTGCACGCTTCACTCACTGGGGGTGCGAGGCATGGCCAGATTTTCTTAAGAAGGTAAATCGAAAACACAAATTCGGTACAGGCACGCAAGTTTCATGAAACTTTCATTAAACCTATGCATTTATTAGCATACCTTTTTTACGTTTAACCACACGTACTTGTGGTGATCATGCTAACAAACATGATCTGATAATAATATATGCATTGTCATTGAAACTAAAGAAGGCTGTCTCTAGTGTAGGCCAATCAGTTTTTATTTTTACGATTGAGAACCAAAGGGGAATTAATTGCCGTGACATTGGGTTCACGATTATAATTTAATGATATTATAGTTTTTCGTAATTTTCCGAATGCGATGCCTCTGCTGGCATTAACATTCAGGATGATCTCAATAGCGATGACGTATGCCAAGTGTTGTTCGTACACGTGGGGATCGCAGCCACCTCCTTTAAGCCGAAGAATCAATGTTAAGTGATGAATTGATGCATCTTCACACGCAGAACATTCACTATCACTCCACGCGGAGTAATAGGTGTTGCCATTTTGTTGTTCATTAATTTGTTCGCGACATATTTTTTTAACTGGAGCTACTTTCTGGATAAGATACAGTGTCGAAATAAGATATATGTATTTGTTTACATAATATAGCTTTCAAAGATTTCCATTTTCTCGAGTTTTATTTTTTTTGCATTTTATTAACCTGTCACTCTAGACGAATTCGCTCTAGGGATGCACTTAGGGTGGTCTTCACTTGTCAAGCCTAAAAAAGCATGATCTGTTGTCATAAATGAACACACAAGAGGCAGTGTGCTCTAACATGCTCTCTCCTTTGTATACTCATTTTATTTGATTTGTAAACCTTGATCATGGGAACATGTACAAGGCATGCTATAATTATTTATCAGCCTTATTCGTTTCCAAGGCTGTTTTCTCCTTTTTACGCAAGTCTGAATGTACGGTGAGGTCGTTATAACAATGATGCAAGTTTCTAAATCCTCCGCCTCTACCCAGCAGGTGAAATGAACGCGCATACCGCCGTGAGTCGATCGACGGACCGCGTGCGGTGGGGTAAATTGTGGGTACTCTCCACCTATTCCGAAACGTCTGTCCAGAGTGGAAGAGTAGGCCAAAACACCCTCCAGAAGAGCTCTTCACAGCTCCCTCTAGTGTAGGTCCTTTCGCTAACGGTGGCGTGAGCGGGTAATTGCAGTGCTGCGCCTTAGCCTTGCACAATGTACCGCACAGCGGAAGGGCTGCGGAGATGAACGTGGTCTGACACCCTCCGATTGTTTACTGGACCAGGCTTCCGAAGGCGCCAGATGCGTTCGTGAGTCTTTTGTCATGTTCCGGCTCCGGTGGGGTGCAGCTATGGATGGGCAAAGGTAACCAGCGCTGTGGTGTGTCCAGGCAGGGCGACGTGGAATTCCACCGCATGAAAGGACACTGCAGTTTGATGCCGCTTCTTGATAGCGGGGGTATTTTTGCTGCGGCACGCTGAGTGAGATTGAACGTCTGCACCTCTGCCAAAGTCGGGCTCGCATTAACGGTTTGCTTGACGTCAAGTAAAACGGTGACAGATTGAGTGATGATGATGATGGTGGTACAGTCTTGCAGTTGGCCAGCTTAGGCACTCCGTGGCAAAGCAGGCTTTTTTTGTAGCTTGTAAGATTTCATGCAGCTTATTTAACGAGTGAACATTTTTTTTAATGCACTTGAAATCTCTTACCCCTGTGGCAAATCGCCCTACTAGGTTGGGCTAAGTGTCTCCATTTGGCTAAGGTCCGCCTGTGGATGTCGGGCATGCGTACGAGCCAAACAACGGACCGTACATAAACAAAAAAAATACAGAATTAACATCACAACATCTGAAAGCATTTACGCAACGCTTATTTTGATATACTATGCTGCCGCTTGCTGGAGCAAACTTCCAAGTTCTGCCAAGCTGTGCGTCGCTACGTTTTCTTTGCTGAAAATATCTTTGGTGTAACGCATCCCCTAACCCCCCCCCCTCCTCATTCCCACGAGCAGTTTAGAATTTTCACAATTACCTAGTATTTTCGCCACATGCTTCAGTGTGTCCTTCAACGATGGACATCATTGTATTTACTAAAACTATGTTAATTTTATGTAATGGACACCGTGTATGAGCTGGTGGATGTGAGACAGGACCACCCTGAAAAATATGATATCACGTCTCGTTTTGTCCATTGCAGCTGGAAATTTCAAAGGTAAATAAACGCACGAATCACAGTCTGGACCGCAAAATAATAAACAACAATAATTGTGACAAACGGAACCACACATGTGAAGATGCGGTCCACTATTGGCCATAAACAATGCAGTTAAACGGATGTGACAATTAACTCCATCCTCGCTGACCGCGCAAGGGCATCACCGTGCGCTGATTTGCCCATGTGCATAAAGCAGCATATCTTCGTCGTGTTGGAAATATGACCTTAGATCCTGACATCCCATAAAACTTTAGTGTAGGTTGTGACTGGAGCAGTTTTTTTGTTTTGTTATATTTCGAGGTAAAAAAAAAATCCAAAAACCCATAAATGGTTTACAGCTAACGCACGCGGCCGCGCACGCACGCACACACGCACGCACGCACATACACACGCACGCACACGCACACACACGCACGCACGCACGCACACACACACGCACGCACACACACGCGCACGCACACGCACACACACACGCACGCACGCACACACGCACGCACGCACATACACACGCACGCACACGCACACACACGCACGCACGCACATACACACGCACGCACACGCACACACGCACGCACGCACACACACACGCACGCACACACACGCGCGCGCGCGCAAATTGAATTTTGGCCTTGGGTTAATGTGGCTGCCGCTTTTTAAGGCAGGTTTGTGAAGCAGTGAGGGTTAAAGAAGGCACGCGGCCTGCCAAACCAACGACGGCCGCTGTGATTGATAGTACCCTCAAGTCCCAGGGACTCAAAAATGAGGTGAGCTTTAATGACCCATATGTTGATAAATCGGTCAGTGGGCTATGGCTAGCGATCAATGTCATTCACGAGTTCTGATTCATCACGTAAACTTTAATATCGCTGCACGTTTCATGGCTGTTTGTTTTGCTTATCCGCCGTGTTTGTATTTCTTGTCGCTCTGTATTGTGTCAAATGTGCACAAGAATGTGATTATATTTCTTGGGAAATAATTTAATGTTTTAAATTATTAATATTTTGTAGTGGTGTTTTTTTTCCCTTCCTTTGTCTGCTATGACTAATAAGCAACTGTTAGAATTGTATTTGGATAGCGGTGGTATGGTGGGGATGGAGGGGCTATCATCCAGGCGCAGTGGGTCGACTGGTGATGATTGTGAGAAATGCGTTTTATTTACCTCTGTACAGGAAAGCCTCATTTTTGAGACATTGTGAAAGGCACCTAATAAGTGCAAATTATTATTGTTTTCGAGTCGCAAGAATGTCCTGCATTAGGATGTTTGGTCAATTCCATTAATGAGTGTTTGGCATGGGGGAGGAAATCAGTGAGTGAAGAAAATAAACGCACGTAAGGGGATAACGCAAAACTCCGCATAGAGATAGATTCACGAATCCATTGATGTACTGTCATGTCCTTTCCACTAGGTAGCCCAAGCCGACAACACCTGACTTTCCCTGCCAATATCCCATCCAAGTTCTAACCAGGCTCAACTTCGCTTACCTTAGCCTAGCTGCTGAAAAATATATTCAAATCTAAAATACCGATTGGTTTTTCTGAATTATTCCACCGTAAAATGTATGGGATAGTTTCTAGGTTTGCCTGCCTGCCTGTCTGACCATCTTTTCAACCCACTCCTTTTCTTTCGTCTCTCCAACATTTCCTATTCCCCCTTTTAAAAACATGGACTTTTTCGAAGTGAGGTTAATTCAATGGAAATGAAGTGTCGTTTAACGTGAAGCTTCCATACACATCCAGTCGATAAGACGATCCCATGATGCCCTTCACAAGAGCAGGCCATTACGTGCCACATTCTAGACTCAATTTGCCTTACCCCATCGGTATTAAATATACCACACTCGTCCACTGAAACAGTGCCCTCCATCAGTGTCTATTGCACTACAAAGTGTCTCTGACCATGCTGCAGCCTAATGGTGCAATTCGATGAATAGGCAAAGAGATATAGACGGATAAATGTTGTCCTCTTCCAAACGACAATGATGCAAATGAGAATATTTGCGTAATGCAAATCATCACCGTTTCACCTAATGCAAATCGCCTAGCAGCTACCCCATCAATTTTACGGCATAACAATTTGTTTCCAATCCACTGTTGGATGAAGGTCCTTCCCATATCTTGCGGACAACCCGTATCTTTCCCCCCTGAAATGTTCCGTGATTGCATCGCTCCACATACATTTTGGTCACCTTGTTAATATGGAAATATAATGCATGCATGCAATTTCAGTCATCTGCTTTGGCTACAGAGCCTCGCCAATTCATCGTAATATTTGCATGTCATTGTTGACTCTCTCCCCCAATCAATGTGGTTTACAGTGGGTAAACCTATTGCCGGTAGCCAATAGGAATGTGGCATGAATTAAAATTAACCTGCCGCGTGAAGCATTACTTTCAATAGAAATGTCAGAATTATACATGCTGCTACTGCTGTACAGAATAATTTAGTACAATGAATGAATGTGCATATATATGGGACGTTTTTTTTTTCGCAGTAGGACATTTTGTAAGATGTAATCATTAGGTCACATGCACTGGGATCCTCAAGAGATTTACACACACCTCTCACACAGTACCAGAGTGAAGCATTTCAGCACATATATATGCAAGTACAGCATTGGGGTAAGTCCATAAACAAATGTTAATGATGTGACTTTAAACGTTTTAAGTGGTATAAGCACTTGAATATTACTGTGAATTTTCCCATGCAGTTTTTTTTTTAATATGTACTTATAATAAGTTGGGGGGGGGGGGGTGGTGGCCCAGTTATTGGCGCATTGTACCATGAACTCCGGCCACGACTAACGTTGGTGTGCGAGTGACGTCTGGACCGATCCTGAGCTCTCGCGGTCACCAGCGTGGTCAAGTATGGTCAAACAGCCCTCATGACCGACAGAGTGCAAGGGAGGCCCTCACGCAAGCGGTGTAAAATATTAATTATTGCCATCATTTATACGTTTGCACAGGACATTGTGCTTGCTATATATATATGTAAATCTGCGCTTCGCTAGGATTTTTTAGCCACCTTTAAAAACAAAAATTTCTCTGGTGTCTTGAAACACACTGGGCAAAATGAATGCGACCCTAACCGTGGCATTATTAAGATTTATCAAAAGGCAAGCTTTTTTGTTGGCGGCAAAGAAGAGAAAGGGTTGGAGGATGAGGGGTGGAGGAGAGAGGGAAGGGGGTAACGACTGGGGTCGATCAGAAATGGCTCGAAACAGTGGCGATGGAGACAGGCAAAAGTAAACACGCATTCCTCTGCCCAGGTGCTGTTTTATTTTGCCTCGTGGTACCCAGCGGTGCTGAACAAACACTGGACTCCCAGCAACAACAAAAAAATCCCACTTTTATCAGCGGTTATTATAAACAGCTGTGTAACAGCCGGTCGAAGGAAATGGCTCGATAAAATTCTGCCTGGCCAAGAGGGTGAACGGTAAGATTACTACATAGCATAGCAAAACATTGTTAAACGGTAAACATGATTGTTAATTAGGATCGTATGAAGTGGTAATAGATAAAAAAAAAATGAAAAAAATATAATTTGGTGAGACTGCGTTTGGCAGTGGTGCAAAAGCACAGACACGAATAGCCTTTGCTTGAAATGTTTATAAAAATAATAATTGTTAAGGCAATATTATTGATTCATGTGTTGAGTTTTAGTAATAGTTTAACTTTGTATAACGATACAGTAATTCTCATTGGCATATTGATACGGTAATGGACATGTACAGCCTTTTGTCAATCCACTGCTGGATGAGTGCCTCCCAGTGCATGTGGGTCGTGGCGGTTACTCGACCATACTTCACCAAACTTTGTCCATGTTTGTTGATACTATTAATTTGTACTCTCATGTATTTAACATTTTACAAAGAAAGTTGTATCCCACTCCTGCTTTATGTGCTTAGTTGAACCACACGATAAAGTAATACCGTACTGTGTGTATACATATGAGTGAGCAATGCATAGGTACTGAATATGATCAAATAGCTTTAACATTTCTATACTTTTCACGAAATGTCATGGAACATTATTTTTTCTACAATTGCAATAATGCATTCTACATAGTTTAACTCGGAGCATGTGGAACGTTAACCATTTTCCTCTTGGTTTGTGGCATTTATGAGCATAAAAAAACACATTTCTCAGTCCAATACTTTGCGCTAAAAAAGTAACGATAAAATGAGTACTCGCATAATGCCTCTTAAAAATGTAATATTCGGAGACCGTTGATATTTTAAAAATAAATTATTATAGGCTTTTCGCTAGACATATGGCAAAGCTTATTGTAATGTATAGAACAAGACTGCAGGATAGATTTTGGCAGCTGTAATCGAGTGTGATCCAAAAAAGCATTGTGTCTATTGCAATGTATTAAAGGAGGAAAAGGCAGAAAGGGGGCTACAGTGGTACAACCAACGATTTTTTTGAGCCAAAACTCGCTTGTGCATTTATGGAATACAGATTTGTGGCAGGTCATGATCCAACACACTGGACGATTGGAGTTGACAAGCCAGATGCAGGATTTGAACCGAGCAGAGCAGATGTTACGAAGCACAAACGTTGCTCTCAGATTCAAAGTTGATATGCTACAAAAATATATTGTGTTTTTTTTTTTTAAAGGATTTAAATTATATATATATTTACTGGACTTATGTGATCTGTTCTACACATTGGATTTGTTATTTATACTCTGGGAAATTAAGTGTTATCCATTACAGTAGGAGATGCAACTATTTGCACGGACAATGTGTGTATTCAGCATATATTTATCTATTTTATGTTCTGTTGTGTGTCCATTTTTAGCAGTATAATCGTTTTAATTAAATCCAATGTGGTATTAGCATGCTAAACAGTTGCAGTGTGAAATTTTACTCAACATATTTTGATTATTGTGTTTAAGTAAGACATTTGGCCTTTTATTAGTGCATTTTCACAACTTAAACTTGACATACAATGTCTTGATTTTTATTTCTGTTTTGTATTTATGTATGTTGAACTTCTTTCGCACGATACGTTGCCAACCGTGCTATTTAACATGCACTGTCCCAATCCAATGTCTGATTTTATACACTCTATGTTGTCGACATAAAGCGTGCACGGCAGCCCTATAATTCCCGGCAATTGCGCACATCAAATGGTACCTCTTCTGAACCTGTTTTAGGTCGACTCAGCCTTAAACAGATCCCCTGTGGTATACACAGTACAGAAACTGCACAGCCATTATCCAGTGCTTTGGATGAAAAGGGTTGGTGAATCACCAAGGCAGTGTGACGTTTATGAGTGGTCGTCATTTGTGTTTTTGTGGATTATCAGCAGCTATAGCAGCAGTATTATTTGTTGCCATCTTCATCATGATCATCATCTTCAACGTGACTGTTATTACGCTTCTTTACCCAAACCTCAAAGTTTACCGAGGAAACCATCATTATCACCATCATTGTTGTCGTAATTAGCCATCATTTTCGCCATCGTTATCCATTATCTTCATAAACTCCATGAGTATCCATCATCTTCAGCATCGTTATCATTGTCCATTCTCAACAAAGGTTTCCTCATCATCATGGTTGTGTTCACGTTTGAGACTGATGGCACAGTGGGGAGCACAGGTGGCGCATCTGCCAGTCATCTCAATCAGCTAACCCATAACACCTGGGTCTGTCCCATGACCTACAAGCGAGGCCTTGAAGCTTCACATGGCCTCAGAGTGCACCTAACCTGGCACATAAGCCCGATGAAAACATCACTATTGCTTAGTCGTGAATGGCGGTTGTTCCCCGTTGAAATAGTTGGAGCCTAAATGGTTGGCTCAGTCCATCGGCAGAGTGAGGAGCGTTGATGCCAGCATACATGACCATGATTCCTCATGCAAACTTCTCCAGATACTGATTGGCTATGAGGATTTTCTTTTGGGTATGGATTGTGGCTCCATCAGTGCTGCCGCAATGGCCACCACGAGAGGGAGCTCTCGAGGTCCCCTTCTGGAGGATATCTTCACGTATACTTCCATGCTGGCCAGCCTTCTTGGAAGAATAGAAGTACCCACGCTTTACACTACCGCGTGAGACCTGCCTGTCGACTCTGGTGTAGCCATTTATACTGCTGGGTGGACAAGATGTGTGTTTGGTTTTTTGTGGGGATTTCAGAAACTCGCACCGTTGTTTCAACCGCCACGGCTTTTATGGCCCAGTGAACCTAGCCATAAACGTGCACTGCTATCGGGCGCGGTCACTTTGGCATTATTTTTTACTCGCATTGGAATTTCGCAAAAATGTGAAAACAAACTCCGCATGAATTGAGCCTTAAAAGTTTGAAACACTGTACGTAGCTGAGCTTTTATGTTTTGTGATATGCTGGCAGGGAGTTGCATCATAATTTGCCTAGCACTGTTGATATCATCAAACGGCCGTTGTCTATCCACTGCTGGATGAAGGCCTTGCCAATCAATCTCCATTCCTCATGGCCCTGTGATCTGACAGTTCGTTCCACCCCACATCGTTTTGCTCCATCATCGTCAGTGTCCGTCCTACGGTGCACATTCTCACTTTTCGCTACGATTCCATCACGGGGTTCCGTCTACCGGCCATCGTCCCTTTTAATGGGGCACCACGATGGCAAGATGTAAACTACCTCGCCTGTTATACAGGAGGTCGTAGGTTCGATCCCCTCAACCCTGAGGCCTGTATATTTGAAGTTCCCATGTTCTCCCCATGTTCTCCAAATGGTCGCGTGGATTTTTCTCCAGGTCTTCCGGTTTCTCCCTTCACATTTAGAAACGTGCGATACACTTCCACGTGATAAGCTTCTTCGTTGAGCTATAATTTGTGGCCAGGTCGCTTGTGAAAAAGAGCTATACAACTCAGTGGGCCTTACCTGGTACGATAAAAAAAAAACTGTTTCGATGTGGCTTTGCCCAAACTCGTATGTACGTTCCTAAACAGACGATATGACGACTCCCATTTGTGTTTGTTCTCTGATCCATGCGTTCCCCCTACAGTCCCTCTGTGTCATTCCAAGCATGCCTCCACGTTTACCTTTGCATGATTCCTCAACGTTTATTCTATGTTCATTGCAGAGCCAAATTCCACCGTTGTCACGATGCACCGATTGGAAACTTTTTTTCTGCGAGCACGTAGGTGTATTGTGAACTTGTGAGAGTATTGCATCTTGCTCTGCAGCTCCAGTTTGCTTTAGAACAATGGGCTATTGTACGAATATTGTGCGTGTGTACACTGCATTCATCACCCCAAACATAGAAGCAAATACGGTTGTATAAACTGAGCAAAGCCACAGTGCACGATAGCCAAATGCATTCTTCAGTGCACAGGTCTGCTTGGTCAAGAGTATTCATTAAAGTGCAGTTCAGTGGTGATATTCGATTATGCATTTCTACTGAGACATTGTCCCGTCTTTACAATTTCGGGGGGGGGGGGGGGGGGGGCACAGTCTAATCGACACACTTCGAAGTTCGGGTTTTGTTGAGGTGAGTTTTTTGGGAAAGACAGGAGAGCAGTGAGTCACTGTGTCACGGTGCCACAGCAAATGCACTCACAACAACAACAACCGGTGCTCATGTGCACAGAAACTGGCGTTTCAGGATGCAAACGTGCACACACTATGTATACAAAAAGACAAAGATCTTCGGTATAACCTACACAGACTGTTGGGGCAAGTGTGGTTCGCGAGCACCTATGAAGGCCGGCAAGGCACACGATGGGGTGGGTGGCCAGCACCACGCCCGACCGCCTTTGTCTTCCTCGTGGCGATGTTTACACACCACGCCAGGTACTCATTTGAGGCTGAGTCGACCTAGGTGAGGCCCAGGACCGGTTCAGATAATCGTCGCTGATGTTGGCTGTGAGCAGGAATTGAACTTGGTAATGCAGCACGCTAACCACTACGCTACAGTGTCACTAACTGTTGGTCCAATGTGTAAACATATATGCTCACAGCCACACAAACGTGCGTTTTTTTTCCATCTTAATTTCTACTTATTCATTTTTTTATCGAGTCTTAAATCGGACGATTGTCATCGTTCTTTCTTTAGCGGCTATAAGGGATCGATTGTTGGAACGCAAGTGCAATTATGTACCGAGCCTGATGTATGGTATTGCTCATATTTTACTGGAAAATCACGTTGGCCTTTGCTCTGGACACTAACGTCCTCGTTATTTGCAGTCTGTGAATGAATGTGAATTTAAAAAAAAACGCACTCGGCAAATAAGAGTGCTCAGCAGATATAATGACTTATAATCATTTTCAGCTCTTTGTCAATTCGTTGATGGAAGAAGGCTTCCCGATATCATTTTGGTCTTGGGGAGGGGGGGGGGGTGTTTGACCATATTTCACCATGATGGGCAGTGTGGGTTGGTGAAAAGGGGGTGATCTGGACCGGTTCAGATTTCACTCACCACTGATGTCAGCTGTGGCAATGGATCAAAGTTAGTTTGCCGGATTCAATGGATATAGTGTGCTGTTATAATTATTATTGAGCTGCAATGGCAAGTACAGTACATTATTCCCTCGTTTTTCACGTAGTTACTAATCCACGATTTTGTCTATCCGCCAATCGAATCTGGAACACGGCGCGACTGCATCGAGAGAGATAAAGTGATGAGAGATGATCAAGTGATCAGAGATAAAGTGATTAAATAAAGTGATGAGATAAAGTGATGAGAGAGAGAATTCGATGCGAGGAAGTGATTAGATTAAGTGATATTTTTCATGTATTTAATTGCTTGTTTATGCACTTATGCAAGGTGATTCACTACAACGCTAGGTTTCCGTAGGCCACTGTCATTATCCGCGAAATCTTCTTTCCACGAGCTTCTGCGGAATGTACCTCTCGCGAATAACGAGGGAATATTTCGATTTAAAGCTTTGGTGACTGCAGAGATTCATATTCTTGGCTCTTTCGGTAAAGTCACGTCGAAGGGAAATAATACAATAATAAAAATGGAACGTAATGCAATGCAATTCTCACGACGTTGCTGCTTGCGTTGTGGCCAAAACGTCGTGAGAATTTAATTTCATTATGTTTCATTTTTATTATTGTATTATTTCCCTTATACGTGACTTTACCGAAAGAAACAATAATATAACGAGGGAATACTGCGGCGCCTTCGCCATGGTGAAACCCACACAGACACTCTTGCTGTCATATTCATCACCACATCACTGTCAACATAAACACCCTCAAAAGCCCGTGCGATTGTGAGCTCCATTAAGAGAACACATAGGTACGATGGGAGCTTTTGTTTCGGTCCAGTGTGTCATGCAGCTGCTGCTCTCGAAAATACCATAAACGGCTCTGCGCTGTAATGACAACAGCATGCTTCCGTCAAATTCCTCCACATTGTGGAATCATTTAAGCCACGTTCTGCATGTGTACCTGCCCTGTGCACCAGCGCCAGATGCGTGACGTTTACGATTGATAAAGGGAATGTGCAATAAACAAGCGTTCAGGAGTGCTTGTTTATTGTATCTGGGTGGGCAGTTTCATGCTCAAAGACAAAGATCCCCCCGTATAGCCTTAACATACGGTTGGGGGCAAGTGCTGTTAGCGAGCACCTATGAAGGCCGGCACGGCACACGAAGGTGGTGGGTGGTCAGCACCACGCCCGGCCGCTTTTGTCTCCCGAGTGGCGATGTCTACACATCGCACCGGGTACTCTTTTGAGGCTGAGTCGACCTAGGGGAGACCCAGGACCGATTCAACTAATCTTCACTGGTGGTGGCCGCGGATGGGTGGGTGCGTGTGTGGGATTCATGCCCACACACGTATCCGCCCGCCCGCCCGCCCGCCTTTAATATTTCTCGGGGGCTTGCTGCGGTGGCCAGCAACTTGCACGTGACCTCGTCTCGCTTGAGGGGAGGCAGTGCCCTCGCTGAGTGGCACGAACCGCGCACTCGTTCCCGATGGGGGCCGGCGGATGCTCGTGGCCCCGGCTGCCGGCGCGATGCCACCTCACGTGGCCGCTTGCACCGCGCGAAGTTTGTTCGAACCCCAACAGAGAGCGGGGAGAGGGCGCCCCCTTGCCCCCCCTCTCCCCGCAACAGTAGCTGCCATCTCCCATCGGACAGATGAGCAGAATACATGCGGAACATGTGCGCACTGGGTGTGGTCTGCAACTACTGCCAAGTAAACCATAAGATGGTGAATGAAAGCAGTTTAATATTTATTCAGCCCCTACCCACCTCCCATGGACCCCCCCCCCCTCCGATATACCCCCCTCTCCCTTTCTCCTGTCACTCCTCAGCCAAAAGCCCCCCCCCCGCCGCCCCTGGCCAAAACATTGCAATTGATGGCAGGCGCAAGTGCCAGTAGAACATTGACCAATAAAGTGGCCAAGCCGAATTTCCTTTGATTTTGTGCAGCTTAATTTCTGGCTTGCTCTGAGCTCATTAGGGGAAGAGAGGGAAACGGGAAGGACAGATGCTGTTAATGTGCTTGAAAAAGCCCTCCATTGCAGAAGCCTTGTAATTATGGCTCAGCTGAAATGAACAGTGTAATTTAGTTTAACCACAGTAATGCAGAACCCATTATGCCGTAATATAGTAATTAAAGCATTTGAAGCAGGGCTGGGCTATCCTTTAGCATGGTAAAGGAGAAGATTTTAATTCTCTTATGAATGTAATACAGTAGTTAACGTTTATTGATAATATTTAATTGAAAGCAAGACTGGATACATTTAATTTAATTTACAATTTTTTGTTAGCATTTTTTTTTAATTGAGCGTTTAAATAAAAAGTAGAACACATACGCAGATGTTTTACAGTGGCATTATTTATTTAGATTTTACAAAATAATTTTACGTCTTTCCATATTTATCGCTATAAATGGCACTCAGTATTTAATCTGCATATAGCGCATCCATTACGTGTGGCACATGGCATGTAGATATATACGTGCAATTCAAATGATTACCATGAGAATTAGCACATCCTGCATACAGTGCTTGATAGCACACGTGTCAGGCTGAAAAATTGCCTTAAAATATTTTGCGACTCAAGGTTTAAGTTATGTGCGCATAAAATTGACTCAGCTGCGATATTAGTAGCATTAATAACTTGAATGAAATATGCAATTGAGGTTCAATATGTATGTTTTAATAATGTAGAATAAACCGAATTACATTTGTCAATAATATTCTCAACACTTGGGGAATTAGGTATGATTGAGCCGCGGTAGTTTTTTTTTTGCTACAGGAAGTTTCAATAAATTATTTAATGTACGAGTTAAATTACTGAAACTCTCCATTCTCTACTCCCATTATAATGCCCATGCTTGCTGAACAAATGTGAGCCCTCCAAAGCGACCGTGGATTTTTTGACACAACGGGACGAGCATTATTAACATGACAATTTTTTACAAACTAGGACATCACGACTCTCATAACAATGGAGTTAAGAATTTTGTTTTAGGACATTATTTATGAAGAGGGGGAGAAAATCAATGGCATTCTATAAATCATGGGCTGTAATGTACTTTTTGAACGCTAAGAAATACCCGTGGGTTCTCTGTGCCGGCATGTATTTTACACTTGTTATTAAAATGCACAAATTATTGGCTCGTGTATGAGGGCACGAGTATGTCCTACTGCTTACATTACGTTATCTACATGAACGTGTTATGAAATCATTCAAAGGTTTTTATCGACCACCATCGTCAGCTATGGTCGATCCCCTGCTGGATGATGGCCTCTTGCAGGCCGCAAACACCGCTCAGGAAACCTACGATGCAATCATTCACCCAGCACCTGCACACAAACTGATTTCACTGCTCCTTCTCTGCGGTGGACGTTCTGCCATAGCAGTTCACAAAAAGTTTGCATGAATAAAATACACGCGCCACAGCAGATATAATGTCGAAGCAAATATCCAAATACCGCTGATGTTGACGTAATCAATAACACTGGTCAACACACTTTTTCTGGCATAAGGTATTCCAACGGTTTTAAGGTAATTTTGGGGTGCTGATTCCAAATCCGGCTTCAGTTTTTGTCTATCACATCAGGTTTTTGAGATATCAAATATTGCATTTTCAATAAAAACTGCAAAAGAAAAATGTTAAATAAATGTGGATATCTACATAAAATTATATTATAAACACACTATCCTAAAAATACAGCACCATATTTTAACACTAAAGCAGTCACTGACTCGCAACAACTTGCAATCATAAGTGACAGAGTTAATTTCGGGTAAAATCAATGAAAATGGGGTATGGCGATAGCATAAAAATGAGATGTGATAGAGCAAATCTGAAATCAGATTTGGAATCAGCACCCTGAAACTAGTCTAAAACAGCTGCAAAAGTCCAGGCCAGAATTTTTTTTTTTTGTTGACCAGTGTAATCAAACTTGGATCCCCAGACTCAAGGCATAATCATCACCAGGTTCGTAGCATAACGTATGAACTACTAACACCACTACTCCGCCCAAGATAAAATGTACGTCAATACTGAAAAAGGAACTTCATTAAAGGTAAATACGCATCCTAAATACCCTCTAGTGGATGCAGTGAGCAGTGAAAAGTGCAAAGTGTGGGCAAGAAAATAATTGACCTGAGTTTTATTTACAAAGTCCATCAACTGTTCTTGGATATGTTGCTTTTGTTTAGCGAATTATCTATTTGTCTTTGCGCATTTATACCGTATCTACTAGCGGAGAGGACATTTTGTTCACGAATAATTTTATTCACAAAATATCCAACGAAAATCGGAAATAAAATTGGGAGTCAATTGAATGATAGTTTTCACAAACTTGAGTCAGTAACGAAAGGTAAATCAGCAAATATATTCCAACCAAATCACCATGAATGCACCCAATCTGATATCTCAGAACCGAGTATGGTGGATACCTGGTCGTACATGTTTGGGTGACCAACATTGCATACCAGGTGTTATAGGTACTGTGTATTGCTAAGAGCGGTAGTGTAGTGGTCAGCGCGCTATGAACCCGGCTACCCGAGCTCGATTCCTGGTCATGGCCAACACCAGTGTCGATTATTTGAACAGGTCCTGGGCCTCCCCTAGGTAAACTCAGCCTCAAATAAGTACCTGGTCTGGTGTATAGTATACATCGCCACCGGTGAGACAAAGGCGGTCAGACGTGGTGCTAGCCACCCATCCCCTCGTGTACCGTTCAGGCCTTCATAGGTGCTCGCTAATAGCACTTGTCCCAACAGTCAGTTCAGGCTATACGGGGGATCTTCGTATTGCTAAGAAAACTGCAAGTTGTGGCGAGATGACAGCACAACAGTGGGTGTGGTACACAGATTTGGATTGAGTCTGTGTAATGATCTGTGCAGAGTTTAGAGTGTTATCTCCCTTGCATGCTACGGGTTTCTCCGTATCCTGTTGTCGCCTTCCCCCACTCACATTGATTATTGGAATTGGCCAAACTTCTGCTTTCAGGACCCTCCTGAAAGACATTCTCGAGATTCAGTGGTAGATGCCTTGGTAATTATTGATATTACCATGAACAATTTCCCTGCCTTCTCACATCACAAATATCTTCGTTGATTTTTATTTGTGGGTGCATGACAGCAGCAAAGTTTTTTTTTGGTCACAATCATACGCCTCGCCGACATGATAATCTTTTGACTTAAAACTTTCGTGACTGCAGGAATTCATATTCTTGGTTCTTTCGGTGAAGTCACGTAGATAGAAAATAAAAATACAATAAAAAATAAATTAAAATTAATTTATTAAAAAATATATATTTTTAAAAAATTAATTAAAATAATAAGACGTGATAGTCATTGCATTTATTTAGGCGTCTTCAAAATGTAAAATGATTGCATTCATAAATAATAATATTTTTTCGCATTTTGTGCTCGGTTGGCAGGTTATCTGCCCTTATCAACATGTTTATGATCGGCTGTTTTCCCCATAGGGAGAAAGGCATTTTTTTTTTCTTTTTGAGTGACTGGGGCCCCGTGGCTTCATTAGGGCTCTCTCTCGCAAAGGCCACTGTGTACCAAGAGGGCTGGGCCAGTGTTCTCATTAGAGGCTCGTTTGCGCCGCTCTGCGCCAGCCAAATAGCCACCTCTGGCTATCCCCCTCAGGGCACGTGGGTCGCGGTACAGTCCCCTCGACTCTCACGCACAGCGACACGCACGTGACCAGATCACCACGCGCGCCCTCCGCTAGCGCCGAGCACACTTATCCTGTGTCTCCACTTACCTCCAAACCCACTTTGCGACTTCCACATCCAACGCTTTCTCTAACCGATGGGATAAACCAATCCCAGCAGGAGAAAGGGAAGAATCGGGCCAACGTGTTTCAGCTCTTTTCCTAACTTGTAGCTGAGACAAGGCTGAGAGCATATGTACATGCAATGTGGGTGGTCACATGTCATGCATGAAAGGCATGATGGGAGTCGTGCCTTCCTGGCCTTTGTAAGCATACATTTACGTGTGGTAAAATATACTACGTGCAGTGGCGAGACTCGTGCATCGCTTGACGCTGGCGCAAATGCGATGGGCAGAGTGTCTGTGTGTTTTTTTAATTAGTTAGTTTGCCTGTTTGTTTACCTCTTGAAATTGAGGGCACATTTTTATTTTATTTCCAAAAAGGTCATCCTTCACTAGCATAACCAGTGTTTGTGTCGCCTTGCTCATGGGAGAATAATGTGGATTGAAGAATCCCGAGAATGCTGTCCGCAATGACCAGAGCCGGATTCAGTTTGAGTTGGGTCTTGGAACTGGGGTTCCGCTTTGTGTATTGCAGTTCCTTTCCTTCACGGGTTTACCACCAGCCATGCCTGATTCAGAGGTCGCAAACGGGTTTTTATTCCTTACCCGTACCCGTACCTGGCCGCACCCGGCTACCCGTGCCCGGCCGGGTACGGGTAGCCGGGTATCGGATAGGGTACGGGTATCGGGTACCCGGTTGCGACCTCTGGCCTGATTATGCCACAAATTCTATTTTCTTATTCACATATATTATTTCAGCCTCGCTTTTTAAAGGCAATATACAAATTGTTAACCTAATTCAGACAGTTGAAAGAGGCAAACTGCATGAATTTTGTTACGTAATTTTTAGCGATACACATAGTGATGCTTTAGTTTAAATGACTAAGTTATCTGCAGGATCTATCATCACAGTGCTACAGCATTGTGTTTCATTGTTTGTTGAACTTATTTCGCACCGTACATAGTCTAGCGTGCTAATCGAAGGAGTATCTACATCTTATTTTTTTGGGGGGGGGCTCAAAATCCGTGCCCCCCCCCCGCCCTAACTTATAGAGTCGCTGCGTTAATCTTATACTGGCTGTATGTACGCGTGGAGTGGTGTCGTTTTTATTTAATATATCGGGTGCAACTCCACCCAAGTGCCCCGAGTTCAATTCCTGACCATTGTGACAGCAGTGCCCAGTTATAATCTGAATCTGGCCTGGGTCCTGGATTGAGGTCATCAGCCTACAGTGAGCACCTCGGTGCAAGGGTTTACCTGCTGCTGCAATTAGGAGGGGGTAAGGGGAGTGAGGTCAAAGACAGCTCTAGGTGCTGGCCATAACGTCACCAAGTGTGCCTGTGTTAACCTTAATAGGTGCTCGCGACGAGTGCTTGCCATAAATGGGCGGTCTGTGTGTATGTGTGCATGTCGGACAGCTGGGTCCTGGTACCTGGAATAGGCAGTGATGTTAATACATTCGGTACCATTTTCTTTATTTAATATATTTTTTTTAATGAAATAATCACCATAGCTGGGAGCAATTTTTGAATTATTGTTAACTGCGTGGCATTGAATATCACTCATCAACTTAAAAAAATTGATATGCAAATGTATAAGAAAGCCGATTTTATTTAACAAGGTTGACTTTGCGAAACACAATAGCCCAATTTTCGAATGGATAGCATCCAAGGAATGTAGTAGATACGAAACATTTACCAAAATATGTAGTCATTAGTATGACCTTGTTCTTTCAAGAATAAATAACACTTTTAACGCGTTCTTTTCGGGCGAGTATTTAGCATAATAAAAGCGCGGGGTTGTAAAATATTTTAATCATTTTATTTTGTTTCTGTGCTTGCACCTAGCATTGACCTCAGATGAATAATGAGAGGCAATGAAATCTACTTGACCATTCCTGCTCATTTCAGTCTTCCACTCCTCAATTCGGGGTTAAAGAAAAGCGTCGAATGACTGAGGTGTATTACACCGGTAATTATCTTGTCTCGAATTAAATGTAACCGAAAGCGCCTGTAATGCACACACACAAAAAGTTCATTATAAGGAAGGCGGCGAAAAATAGATAATAACCAAGCAAGCCATTAATTTTGCCACTCTCATTTAAGCGGGCTTAATGTATGTCTGACAGGAGTGGAGGCCAGATAATGTGATTTGCATTTAGTGCATCAGAACGGAGGCCAAGCATGCTCATTGGTCGTCTAAATCTCAAGGCACTCCACCGCCGCGCTTTCCGAAACGACGAAACAGAAAAACTGTCATAATGCGAGGTGTTCGTCACGGGCGTGTGTTGCCCTCGGCACGTGTCGCCTTCATTTTAATATTCATCGGTGAGAACGTCTGTTTTTGGGGGGGGGGGGGGGGGTGGACGCAATTGGACG
This sequence comes from Lampetra fluviatilis, assembly GCF_964198595.1. Taxonomy (NCBI): domain Eukaryota; kingdom Metazoa; phylum Chordata; class Hyperoartia; order Petromyzontiformes; family Petromyzontidae; genus Lampetra; species Lampetra fluviatilis. The sequence continues at coordinate 1,225,490 of NC_136314.1, forward strand.
CACGCGTGCGACTGCCAGACGACCGAGCGCCCGCGCGTTATTCACGGGAGTTGTTTAATGTAGGTCCTGCTGCAGCATATACAAAAAAATAGCTCTTTGCATGCGTTAACTTTCACCGCACACCTGCCTTCGAGGTAAGACGTCGCCGAATGTGTGTGTCGTCGTCGTCGTCCCCCTCCCCCTTTATTTAATTATCACCGGATACTCTAACTTATTTATTTATATTTGCGTTAAATACTTATTTCGTGGGTGCCCCCCCGTCTTGTGTTTTGCCTGTTGGGTTGTTGCTAATGCTTGTTGTTTCGTAATTTGGTTTGCATGTTTAAAAAAATTGGTATCGTTTTAAAAATGATTTAAGCCAGGGTAAACGTTACCTCTTTTCTAAACAACCGATCGAATGCCGTTGCAGTGTTTAGTAGACATATCTGTCCGGAGCAAACGTATCAGTGTAATTGTTACAGCTTTTTGTTCCTGCAATGTACACAAAAAAAACGTGATTTTTCGTAGTCTTACCAGAGACTACTTTCAACGGCATGTGCATTATAAAGTAATTTGTTTCATACGTGTGATGGCTTTACATTTAATAATCATGGTTTTATAAACTGAAAAATATCCAAACGTAATAGATTTTTTTTACGGTAATATGAGTTTTTCTTAAATTCTACGCAGACAATATTACATTAAAGGTTTAAGTATGTGTTTATAATATTTTTTGACCGTATAATTTTTTTTTTAACTGGCTCGATATAAGATAAGAAATCTACGACTGAGTTCATGAAACAGTTATTGTTTTTTACATTTTTAAATGGACGGGATAGACATGCGAATGCCACTGCCGTTCTTTAAATCTTGAGTTTGCACATTTTAGACAGCATTCAAGCTTAAAAGCTATCTGAGGCAATGCGCCATTCAAAATATGTCAATCGGTGGGAAGATGACGTGACATTTTCAGGTGCGTTTGTTGACGATAAATGTGTTATTATGGCACTAAACGAAACTGCCATGGCGGGACGGCACATTGGCCAAATTAATTGCACAAGCTCTTTGCCTCCTAATGATAGTATTATTATCCAGTGTGTTCAAAGAAAAATAGTGCTATCTCTCACGTAATTTTATTCACCGGCATTTATAGTTTTTTTTTGGCGGAGTGCTCTTCTTTCAATAATGAATGGGTGGCTAATTAAATGAAATGTTAAAGCGGGAAAGATAAATCATTGTTGATCAGCGTCTGAAGCTTCAAGCGTATTTGAGTAAGGCCCACAAAATAGGAGGGAAATTGGTTTCTTGGAAGAATAAGACAAAAAAATGTCTCCGACGTAATTTTAATTTTCATGCATTTGCGCTAATCTAATTCATCAATGCTAATCAGCATCTGATAATCACAACTTAAGTGTGAAAGATCCACTGAGCTGATGGTGTCGAGAGCTAGTGGCTGAAATAGTGTTATAAAAGGCTATGATCTAAGCCTCTTGTCTGCCATCATTAGCAAAAGGCCAATTTTAGCTGCTTAAGGTGCACTCTATGTTTAAGTGGGGTAAGTTTTTTGCACTGCTAATTAAACCCTCTGAGAGTAAAAAAACGCAAGTGGTGGTGGTGCCCTCTCTTACTCTCCTTGGTGGCTTTTCTTTTTTTCGTCTCCTTGTCTTTGTTGTGGACCTATTGCTCCAGATGTAAACCTCGCCTGACTTCTCAAGGCAATGATATCGCCGGGGGCAATTCACTTCTCACCATTTTTGTTTTGGATTGTCGTGACGTTATACAATTTTACGACGCCGCACCCTTTCACCGTGATACGTATAACTAAAAAAAAAATCGGAATACATTTGTAGGAATTTCGATTTAAAGCTTTCGTGACTTGCAGGGATTCATCTTCTTGGTTCTTTCGGTAAAGTCACGTAGAAGGGAAGTAATAAAATAATAAAACATAATAAAATACAATTCTCACGACGTTTCGGCCACAACGCAAGCAGCCGTCCTCAGGTGAAGAACAGGGCTGTCGGAAAGACAGCGTCTGAATGAAGAACAGGTCTGTATTTCCGACAGACCTGTTCTTCACCTGAGGACGGCTGCTTGCATTGTGGCCGAAACATCGTGAGCATTGTATTTTATGATGTTTTATTTTTATTATTTTATTAATTCCCTTCTACGTGACTTTACCGAAAGAACCAAGAAGATTTGTAGGAAGGTTTTTATCTGTATGTGACTGCAAAGGGAATAAGGTTTCAGTTATATTTTATAATGATTGTCACTGGTTATGAATTTACTCTTCATATTGTGAGTAATAATGAAACAAAACATGACGTTATTCGTTTTAACAGAAACAACAACAGATTGGGCTTGTCAGCTTCACATTTGCAGCAAAGTGTTGGAAAATAAACATACGGTGTAAAAAAGAAATGCTCAACCAATACCTTAAATATATTTTTTAATTGTAATTGTATCATGATTATTGCAATTGAATACAAAGTTTAATTTCACTATCCAGATGTACAAAAACAAAATGCACAAGCCAGTTGTAATTTATGCCATTCGTATCGCCGATTGGCACAATTTGCAATTGCGCTAATTATACGCAACCATGTCTACATCCATTAACCTGCCAAATTTCCAACATTGTTAGGATCAAGGACTGAGGTGCGATATTTGAATGTAATAAGGACGAGGGCAGTTTGTTTGAGAGCTCTGATACACAACCACCAAGTCTCCCCCCCCCCCCCTGAGTGTCTGAAACACTCAACAAAGCCCTCCACGCCTATAAAGCGATGATGGGAAGGAGTCATTCACGAATGGGGTGACGGGTTCAGGGAAGACATACTCAGGCCTGGCGAAGCCTGGGTATTAGACTTCTCGAAAGCTATCCGCAGGCCTCTCTGTGAGTACTTGAGATTTACTTATCGCTGTGCTGCAAGCAAGATGTTACATCTCGCTTACATCTCCCTTGCTGTAAATGGTTTAGGAGTCATGTTGTAAGTCCCATGAGCACTTTTCATTGGAAGCGCTCACAAGCAATTTCATTAGCAGCGATGTAAAAGCGAAGGTTGATTTGCTTTGGTGTTTATGTTGGCAAGACTGCTCCAGTTCACCTCGATTCAGAATGTCCTGGTAAAGATTTTCAGGTTTTGTTTCATTGAATTGATAATGACATGACGCAAATCGAAAGCGGTGCAGCTGATTTGTCACAAGGGCGGTCGTGAGAGGGGTTGCATGTGGAATGACGAGGGCATTGACTGCACATTCGCTGGGATGAGGAAAAAATAAAATAACAGCTCCAAATCGTTGATAGACCCTAAACTGGGACAAACCGTGGCGGTTTAAAAAAAAAATAACTCGAAAACCGGGTCCTTGAGGTATTTGGGTTTACCTGTGTCTGCTTGTCACTGCGCCCCTCTTTGAAAGGCACAGCAATCCAGGTCATTTGCATGCTAACCAGTGGAGAAATGTGTCGGAGGGTATGGGCTGAGAGTGGGGGACAGGAGAAAGTGAGGGAGAGCGATGCAGGCTGGAAATAAAAAAAGAAGTGCTAAAGTTTGACCTTCATTTGTGGTTTTAAATTAGGGCAGATAAGCTGAGGAAGGCAATCAAGAAAGGGAAGGCTTATTGACTGCAAAATGAGAAGGGCCACGGTTGTGAGTTTGCATACTGCCTGCAGGCACGACATAAAAAACGAATGTACAGAATGGAAGCTACTGCACCAGATATAAAAAAAGCAAAAGGGACATTTGCCAGGTTTTATGAGAAGGATGGATATCTGCCCCACTACACCCGCAGATATTGTACCTGCTTTATAGCTGCGTGATGGAAATTGATCATTTTTCAATATGACGGCTAACCAAGTTTTTCAGATGCTCCACACGTAAGTCATTAGTTATTAGGTATGTTTACAGCGCATCTGTTTGTTTGTTTTCTTCCAGGGGGGGGGTGGGCATCAACATTTTCCTGCCGTTAATGTTGTTCGTTCTATGATTTCATCGCGGCAGGCCCGCCGCAGAGTTCGTGTGCTCAATTACACTCGTTGTGATAACAAAAATGTGAACGTAAAAAAAGCAAGGACAAATGTACTCTGGTCTATGTGCATACCTCGAGGATGCTTATGAGGTGCTCTTTAGTTAAATGCATGTAATCTAAATATCAACAAACCCACCGTTATGAATCAAAATAACAACCTTTGAAAAATCAACACAAAATCACAGATTTGGAGATTTTTCGGCAATTAAAAAAAAAGAAACATGAAAAACAATTTTTTTTCGTTACCGTTGAATTTTTCGTTAAAGATTATTTCTGAGGAAAAAAAATAAATAAACGCAACTGCGCTCCAAAATGGTGTTCAGATTCCTGTTGGAGCATCGTCTCTGAATAAATACATGCACATATAACCTCCCCACCACTTAGATATCAAACTACCTCGGTTACCTGGTAATTGTCCTACCTAAGCTATCCCACAATTCCCAGAGGAGAGCCATGCATTTGGAACATCATGGGATCGCCAATTATGTTGAGCAAAATTTCCAGTCCTGAAGGGGACTTCCAGGCAAAAGAAGGAGAGCATGAGTTGAGAGTAAAATCGAAGGGTGGGGTGGAAGAAGATATGAGGAGGATGGTTGATGTGAATTGAGGTAGAAGTTACACGAATAAAGAGAAATCTGCCAGTCATGAATCTTCTAACTTAGAAGAAAATTAAGCAGAAAAGAGACTCGGTGCCATGTTTTAGCCATCCCGGTCACATATGTACGTATGTTGAACGTCTTCAATACCGTACGTAGCCAACCGTGCTAATCGGAGTTGCTGGGGAAGGACAACAAACTAAACACAAAAAGCAGTTCTAAAGAAGTCAGTTTTGAATCTAGGTTTAAAAGTGCATAGCTCCAGCAGCTTCCTAATATTGGAAAGAAAGAGCGTTCCAGACTGCCTTAGAACCTATTCTCTGTCACCTCATTCAGCTCTCCTGTTCAATATTGTTGGCATTGTATCCTGACAAAATACATGGCCACTTAATGTAATTTCACGAACAAATTAACAGATTCTCAGTTCAACCGTAATTTGTATTGAAGACTTCGAATATACAGAACACGTGTGCACGTGACTTTTAAGTCCCGTGTCATTCGTTACGTGGCGAGCTGTTGAAAGCCCTTTCAGTTTTGTGCTTCTCAATGTGTCGATGCTGACCAGTGATGCTGACCATACTTCACCACACTGATCATCGCGTGTTGGTGAAGGTGGGGGGCATAGACCTGTGAGCATAGAAGTACAATGTGAGAACACATTTGGTTGGACTGCCCTCTGCTGATTACCGGGGAGCACAGCCCTGCAGCTGCCTATGACAACCTGGCATGCATGGTTATAACCCATCATAGGGCTATCCAGAGTCAACCCTGCATCAGGTTCCGAGATCAGATGAGATCAGATGTGCTTCGAATATCCTGAGCATGTTAATGCCGGAGCGTATCTTTACGGTATCACTCAGGCGTGCCACGTTTGATAGATAAGGAAGGTAAACTGATAAAATCATGGAACACATCGTAATATTCAAATTGAGACTATCCATCTATGTGTGCACTAAATTCCCACGGTAATATCCCAAGAACTGGGAAGGTGCACACCGTTTTTTTTCACCATTCCATCTGTGGACTACTACTACTACAGAAGAAGAATATGTTGCTTTGCTTTTGCAAAAAAAAAAACACTCGATGCCCGAATGTTTGTTCTATAATCGAGGCGGGTGTCACAGCTGGGTAGAGCTAACAGCACGTGGACATTGTGCAGGACTATTCTTGCAATACATTTTAAACAATAACTGCCTGCAACATACAGAGGTACGTCCACAATGGTAAATGGCAAAACAAGAGACAAGTGGTCACCAATGCTTGCCACCTTGGCTTCGGCGGGTAGAGAAGAAAGCTCCAACAAGTCCCGTTGGGCTGCTAAAGAGCGCTTAAGGGCTAAGTGTGTGGGGAGAGCTTCGCTTGGTCAACATGTCAGTGGATATATTACCTCTCACACCTTCACTCGCTCGCCTGAATATATTGGAAGATGAAAAGGGACCTTGTATTGAAATTCGTTCGAGAGGGCGATGCGACGGTTGTAGCCATTGCAAACCACTTGTCCGTTGGGCCGCTTTTTCCAGGAGTTCCATGCTGAATGCCTCATTAATCTTAAACGGAACTGAATGCTGTTTTATTCTTGCCAGGCAAGGCACACTGAGCTATATATCTATTCTTCAGACGCGACCTGGCCACAAGCGATAGCTCAACGAAGTGGCTTATCGTGTTGCAATTAATATCAGCCAAATAATCTAAGCGCGTGTTGATTCTAAATGTATGCATGTATGCTGATCCATGGGGAAAAATGCAAGCTCCAAATATGCAGCAGGTGTTAGGGTTGGCATCGAACCCATGACCTCGTGCATACCAGCCGAGGTAGTTAACATCGTCGGAGGATTATTGTGGTGTGCCAGCCTAACAGCACCATCGGAGTATTTCGGCGTCATAGAACGAGATGCTGGTTCGTGTAGGCGCAGAGCCTTGTTGGACGCGGGCCACGGAGATTGAGTTTGTCGACACGTACTCCCGTAGGTAGCCAGCCCGCCGGCCACTGCAGCCACACGAAATGACGGAGCCAGGATTTTCAGATAAGAGTGCAACCCCTCCAGCAATGAAAAATGATAGGAGTTGTTAGTAAGTAAGGACTTGTCCCTTGCTTTTTATTCGACGCGTGTGCGGCGATGGCGCAGCCATCGATCGATGGTCGAATTCGAACCGCGTTGTGTGATCGGCATCGCGCTCGCTGAAGGTGAATGCCTTCGGGGAAGTCGTGGACTGTATACGCAACTGCGCACAATTATGTGAGCCACTTATAACTGCTTTGCCGTTACTTATTGCCAATTATGGACTCAGACTATTGTCATATCATCTCATAGAGTCCCTGGCACGTAATAATAGGCTACACAGTGGCAGTGGGGGTCGCAAAATGCCGATTTATTATCAATAAACCCCAATGATCCGATCCAAATTAGGGATTTCGATCGGATCATTAGGGGGCCAGGTGCCACCCCACCCTCCCCCCCTCACTGGCTCCGCCAGTGGCCACACGTAGCGGACGCATATTTTCTCATCAATGTTGAAGAAAGTACGCTTCCTCCTTAACGAGCAGTCTCACCCGCAATTATGAGACTTTGCTGCTAAGTTTTGTTTTTACTTAAACCCTGCGTGCACGTCCAGTGGAATTACTCAAACAACTGTCAGGTGTTTAGCAAAACATTTCGAGGAAGCTGCTTGTCCGTGCAGCTTACATGTACAATGTGCCGTACTCAGCGGATTGTAAGGTAACGCTGAAAGTAAGATGCACCACATGCACACACACTCGTGCCTAGTATTAATATAAAGTTCTCAAAAAAATGTGAATTTCACACAAACGGAACTAATGGATAATAAGACACCCCCCCACATTTGCTTTCCAAAAAAAAAGAACGGGAGAATTTATTTAGATAATGTGGAGAATACGTGACACGCATTGCATTGAAGTCGAGCGGAGTGATCTACTTTACAACACGTCTGTAAAATAGCTGTTAAATAGGCAACATTTCATCCAGTGACCCTTCTGTACAACAGAGCGATCCCTTCGTAGCGGAGAGAACTCTCAAGTTATTAATTCGCATTCCGTTCTTTGATGCAATTGCCAGAGTCGTTGCCGGTCTTCTTTACACATTCTTTTTCTCTTCCCGAGGGCAGTGTTTTGACGAACATGTTGATTTCAGTTGTCGCTTGTGTTTTTGCACCACTGCCAATGCAGTATCACAAAAAAATAAATGCGCCTACGTTACGATAATAATTTTTCAGGCTCAACCCCCGTGTGTGATCGTTGGCCAGACTCAGTGGCTTGGCTATGCACACTGTGGTTGCAGTAACTGTGCGTAGCTGAACCTGGCAATGGGTTTTCAATACATTTTGTGAATGCCGTTGATGTAAGGATGAAACAATGCAAGTATTGCAATATGGGGATGTATGCAATAAGATACATGTTTTAATTGTTCAGCAAAAAAATGTGCATATGTAATCTATATATACATATAAAATACAGTTCTTATAATATACAGTCCTTTGCCAGTCAGTTGCTGGATGAAGCCATTGTAATGCTGTTTTGGATCACGGTGGTTGTTCCAAAGTACTTTACCGCACTGGTCATTGTGGGTGGGTGATACGGGCACCCAAGACTGGTTCAGAGGTCACGCACTGCTGGTGTGAGCCATGGCTGGGTTTTTAACACATGCAAATGTATGCATTGTAATCATCTGTGCGGGTATGAATGCTCATGTGTATGACACGAGTATCTGTTTGGCATGTAATCAATAGACACATTCACGATGCAATGAAGTCGTGATTCGACTCCAGCACTGATTACTTCTTGACTCATTTTCACTAACGCCTTTGTATTGTTTTTTAAGGTTTCTTTTTTTTTTGGTGCGTCTCGCTTGCACAATTCCGTTCACTCTATTAGCCCAAACACCCAAAGCATTCCTTATACAATCCACGTATATCCTTTCCGTAAATGACACGTGTCTCCCCCGTCGCCCGTCACCCAGTGCGCGTATAAGTATATCTATATATACATACATCCACGCGTGCATCACGAGCGTGAGAATTAATTTTTAGTTTGGCGAGTCGACGTGCCGTCACGTGGGTCGGCATCTATCAACATATGTGCGACGTGCTCGAGTGTGGTCGTGTCGGTGGCCGCGCGCGCGCTCACCACAACGCGGCCGATCAATCAGCCGGGACGACAGCAGCGGCCGGCGTTTAACGCCACGACGCTTATTGCGCGCAAGGCCGTGATTATTCGACCGAGCGAGTGACTCCGTGGGGGGTGGGGGGGGTTGGGGTGGAGGTGTGGGCGTGCTAAAATCTGGACGGTCTGCCGCTGTCTTTTCCTACAGGTGCCGGTGTCCATGGCTATGATGACCCCGCAGGTGATCACGTCTCAGCAGATGCAGCAGCTGCTGCAACAGCAGGTGCTCTCCCCGCAGCAGATACAGGTCCTCCTGCAGCAGCAGCAGAGTGTGATGCTGCAGCAGGTGGGTCGAAAACCCGAGATCCCAAAGCATACTCCCTCCCTCCTGCTGCTGATGGATATATATAAACGCTGCTGCGCTTTTTTTTCTCTGCGAAACGTGACAATGTAACACGGGCGGCCCCCGAAACGAATGCACGTCGGTGACTGCCGGCCTCGGGTCCGACTTTCTAAAGAGAGAAAAAAAAATATCCCTAAAATGGCACTTACCTGGCTACATAACGGACGTTTAATAGGATTACAGTGATTGAATGCGAACGATGGTGATAAGTGTATGATGGAAACAGTAATGCAATTGGCGTTGAGCAAATGCATCAATGTGATTGATAATGCCCGATTGCCGTTATTTAAGCCGGGTTAAGAGCCCATTGAGAACAGGAGTCTTTTTTTTCATTTTTTCAATGGAGACCTGGGTCAAAAATCAATCACAGCACAACAGAGATACGTCGCACAGAAAGAATAACAGGTTCCTCGGTGCAAAAACTATTACAGGTGGGGAAATGAAATAAATGACAGGAACAATACATACCGATCTTCATATTTTCTCAGATAAGGATACTCCTTGAATGTGTTTACATTCAAAGTGAGTTAATCTAATGATAATCATGATAACCAGCCATGGCCAATCCACTGCTGGATGAAGCCCCCCCCCCCCAAGTCGCCACCAGTCCCGTGCACACGGGCCGATTCCATCGCTCCATCTCCTCAGCGGGCGTACCAACTTGGTAGCGTTCCATTCCTTTGCAGATTACAAAAAATAAGATGTCATGATCTCTGTTAGAGGTTTGATAATGTTATTTATATTTATTCTTAATATTTTTTTTACTTTAGATTGAAACCACATTCATTTTTTTGTACAATTTTAAAATAAATGGTTAGATGACTGACTGTCTGGCAGCAAAATCTGACAAAAAGACACAAACATGAAAAAAAATCAGGCCAACATCAAATGTATTATCACATTTTTGTTCTCAATAGATTAATGCCCTTAGCCCATTGCAATAATAATCGACGTTGCTTTGTGCATAGTTCAATTCAGTGATAAATGTTATCGGCGTATATTCATTTGTAAACTACAGTCCACATTAAAAGCATTACAACACTGCCCGACAAAGACGTGTTCTGATCAAGTTCAATTTATTTGGTTTGATTCCTGCATGCGACTTTATTTTCCAACGCCTTTTAGAAGCCTCTCCGCTTGTTGTTAAGCCTGGCCCAACTCACCCCGCCCGTCACAACCCTATACCACTTTTCAAAAGCATGTCTTTTTTTTCTAAACATATATATAACCATCAGGAAAGCTACCTCCCTTAGCCATCCCTTTAGATTCAGGCGCTTTTCTCAGTGCATGTCCTTCAGAACTGGGCTTGCGCCCTTTTGTGCTGGCTTGTGTTCTGAAATTAGCACATCAGTCATGCTTTTTAGCAAGTTGCATAGGAAGTGGGGCTGTGGACCACTGATAATGCACGCTCAGTTGGGTGTGCGGGTGCAGGTAAAGTCATTCACGGCCGCAAGATAAAAGGATTGCTGTTTGCCTTATTAACATGTCCTTCAGCTGGCGGGAAGGGCTGGTATTTGAGGGGGGAGGACTTTTCAGTTTGTTCATTTGCAAGATTCTTATCGCCTGGGAGGCCCGGGAGCGAGGAATTGCTGACAGATTAATTAACATTGTCGGCAGGTGTTGGCATCCTGTTGAGTATAAGATAATGATTGCTCAGTCACACAAAAAGGAAAAAAAACCCTAACACCTTGGTAGGTCAGAGGCCTCAATAGGATCTGCAGTTGACCTGAGTGAACATTGGTAATAGAAGGGAGTAGAAAACTTAAAAAAAAATATTCTTAAATCAAATTTGCATAGCATTTCATTTTTTGGTACCCTCTTTTGCACAATGTGTTCAGCAAATTAGACGATTGTGTAACTAAAGAAATCCATTGTAATGACATGTTCAATTAGGAAATGAAATTTATCAGTATATTTATACAGTGGTTTGAAATTCATTTCTGTTTTATGTTAATTCGTAGATTTGTTTACATTAAATTAAATGTAGAAAAAAACGCTCAATATTATCTGTCTAATGCTGTCGCTTCGATTTCTCCATTTCACAGCCGATCTCGTCTTTTTTTCAGCAACAGCTGCAGGAATTTTACAAGAAGCAACAAGAGCAGCTTCACCTGCAACTGCTGCAACATCAGCAACAGCAGCAGCAACAGCAGCAGCAACAGCAGCAGCAGCAACAGCAGCAACAACAGCAGCAGCAACAACAGCAGCAACATGCTGCCAAGCATGCAAAGGAAGTACGTGTTTTATATCATTCTCTGACAGTCGCAAACTCACTGCATATTCCATGACCAGGTGTTAACTGTTCTTCAATGGATGTATTGCAGGGATGTTAGTTGCCTGTGATTCCCCATTGAGTTTGACTCGTTGCTTCAAACTATTAAATGGGCAAAATGTTAACTCCCTCACCTGGTATACAGGTGGTCGTGGGTTCGATCCTGACCTGTATATTTGGAGCTTGCATGTTCTCTACGTTTTTTCTCTCCACATTTGGAAGCATGAATTTAGAGTATTTGGCCGCTATACATTTCCACGTTAGAAACCACTCTGTTGAGCTATCATTTGTGGCCAGGTCGCTTCTGAAAATAAGCTATATAGCTCAGTGGGCCTTACCTGGTAAAATAAAACAAAAATAGTTAAATGGTTGCGTGCAGTACTGGATACGGTGACATTTCCCAGTGTTTGTCCTTTGGAGGGTTGGTTGCCATGACGTAATGGTTTGCAAACGGGGATTTTCAATCTTAAGGTTGCCGGTTCGATCTCTTGGCAGGACAGATTCAATAATGTGCATCTTTCTCACATCCACTCGCCTCTGTACAATGCTATTCGTCATCGATGGGCAGAACATGTTCGGTGGGGTAAAGTGTGGGAACTCCCACCTGTTCCGATTCATCTGGCCAGCATGGAAGAGTAGGCCAAAAACCCTATTTTGGGGGGGGGGGGCTCTTATAGCGTGCCCTCTTGGAGGCCCTTCTTCCAGGCTTCATATATTATCTGTTGGCACCGACATTATCCATAAGGAAGGCATTATCTGGAGCACAGAACACTGTCGTGGAGAGAATCCAAACTCGGCACGTTTTAGAGTGGACATCTCAAAGGAGCACTGTGGCCATCCGCGTGTTCAGCAGGACCCCGTCACCTCTGCAAATCAGAATCAAAATATTTATTCGTACTGGAGAAATCAGATGCGCAAATACGTTAAAACAATGAACAGTAAAAAAAAAACATGATTTAAGTGAAAGTATAGGAAAGGTAAACAAATCACATTTTTTTTTGTTATTTCACCAGGTAAAGCCCACTGAGCCATGAGCTTCTTTTTCAGAAGCGACCTGGCCACAAATGATGGCTCAACAAAGTGGCTGATCACGTGGAATTAAATATCAGCTAAATAAACTAAATACTCTAAGTGACCCATGTGCAGATAATCTAAGCGATCAGATCGTCAGAAGGTTTTTAAATTGGTGACCTGTGGGTCAAGTGCAGTGCGCTGCGACGACTCTTGAAGTGGTGCCTTGAGTTTAAATCTGTCGAGAGATATTTTAAAAAAGATATATACAGATTACCGACATGATAGAGAGATGAACAAGAGATAAAGATGAGGGTCCTGGAGAGAAGAGATGCAGATTAGTTAGATGACATTAGATAAACTAGAGATAGAGATAAGAGAGCTGCCCACAAGAGATGTAGACTAGCAGTCACATGTATAGATGTCACGACACCACGTGACGTTATATGTCACGACGTCACATGTCTCCATCGGTACACACCAACTTTGTTACGTAGCCTGCTCACAAAGAGGGTTGAAGAACGCTGTGATAGTCGATTTGGAGATCTCGTTTGTTTTTGGGGCGAAAGATTTTCGCGAAACATCTTGAGTGGAACTCGTGGGGCAATGACGACCACTCTGGATTTACGATCCAGAGGTTGCCGGAGCGACCTCCCGTTGTGGCAGTCGAATCATGGGAGCGAGTTTCCTAAATGCCCCCTGCTCCTCTGTCCATCCGAGCACTATGAATGGGTCACACCACGTTTGATCGCCAGGTTGCGTGCGTGGTGGGCTGGGTGGCTCTCACCTCTTCTGAGACTTCTGGTCAGTGTGGAAGAAGAGGCCAAAAATACCCTCTAGAGGGCCTCTCCAAAGCTCTTTAGTGTTGGGGGGGGGGGGTGGCTTTCCGCCAGCGGTGACGTGAGCAAGAAATTGCGGGGCTGCACCTTCAGCCCGCTTTACAGCGCACGTTCACGGCAGATGCTGTTCACTGACGGGAAAAGTGCGTTCGATACCACGGTTGCGGGCACTTGATGCCCAAGTCCCCGCCACCGTTTGTCACGTTCACTTTGCCGTGCGTCGCCGCGTTAGGCGCGCACGCGCGCGTGGCGGCTGGCGGCGGCCAAGTGAGTGGAGCAGAGGTTTTGCCAAAAAAAAGAAAAACGGCTCGTCCGAAAAATCCTTTACTGCGCCGAGTACAACGCGGGACTCGCGTTTTCCGTGATGTTATTCATTTATTCCAAAAGCTCGACCTTGGCTGTTTGCAAGCGTGCTGCGGGTGATAGCTCGGACTTATAACACGATGACAGTTGTTTACACTGGGGTCCGGGCCCTGTGACTGGAGTGCAAAGGATCTGAGTGCTGAAGACGTCCACAGCCTTGCTACAATTAGCTTTCGCGCCGCGGCTGTCTGCACCGTTCTTTGCGAAATCCAGCGAGAAGCGACAATATGTAAACCGCCCGTCCCTTCACCAGTGGTTACTCAGGATAGCAATACATAGAGAGAAGTCACAGCTATTTCTTGCCCAAATGAGCATGGAGACGTTGCTCATCTTGTGTTCACAGCCCTCAAGCAGTGGTTGGAAATTCCACATTCCTATGGCCGGGGTGAGTCTCTCCAAAGGACAACTGCTTGATTTGTACACGAAGTGGTAACCAATTTATCGACCTTCTAGGGACTATTGGCCAAGCCAACTTCAAACCAGGATTTTACTTTGCTACCGTCAGATTGTGACCTGCTTGCTTACCCATGAGCCACCAAGACAGAATTATCCTGATATATTACGTTTTTTACTGAAATAATACACCTGGGCATCGTGCCCATTGGATATTAAGCCGAAATGTGTGTTGGTTTAAGCCACTGCTGGTGAATGAACCTCCACTAGAGGGAGTGCTAGAGAGCCTCTCCACGAAGGGTGTTTGGCCTACTCTTCCTTGCTGGCCACACATGGTGAAAGATGTAGGAGTACCCACACTTTATCCCACCACACGCGGCCTGCCGATTGATCAACTGTGGCGCACCCACTTATGTATACTTCTTGGTGGGCAGTGGAAGGGGGGGGGGCGATTTAAGACAATTGGTTCCACTGCCGTGCTGGGAGATTGATCCGTGAACCTCTGGATTGCAAGTCCACTAGACAGTGGCAGAAGCAGCATCCCACTGGCTGAATGAGACGGGTCAAATAGCCTCGATTGTTCAAGTGTTTTGGGATATCTTATTGAACTCAAGTTTAGGCTGTGGGATTCAAACTTGCGATCTGTCGCACTCAAGGTGGTTGGCTGTTACCAGACGCTCCGTCGTAACGTATTTGAAAAAAACGCTAAAACGCGCATTTAGAAGGCAATCTGTTTGGTAAAGGTGACATTGATTTCAATACGTGACATTTGATTATTTGCAGCAGAAATCTCCAGTGCTTTAAAAATGTTGGAAGTGTGTTAATGAATCAACATAATCCCATGATAGATATGTGGTAGGAATCCTGGGGACTGGAAAATGACACACACACGAAACAAAAAAAAGATCACGCACTGTCATCTGAAGGTTCGGGAGCAATGAGCTGCGTCGTTGTCGGTGGAGGAGATGTTGCCGGTGCCTTTGTGTACCTTGAAGGTGTGCCAAATTACCCTGACATTTCAAACCGTGAAAGTGAGTTGTGATACAGCTGAGAACCCTGTTGTTGATTAATTGACTGCCTTGACTTGGGGGTGGGCTTGCACAGGCTTTGAGCCGTGCCTTTTTGGAAAAGTGATCAATCAATCTGACAGTGAATGGGTTTGAAAAAAAAACGTATGCCCTACTCACACGTTGGGGCTAGGGTCATCAACACGAGTCATCGCAGACATTCTACCAACAAACATTGTTTAATTTCCCGATAATGTAAAGCGAATTAGTAGAGTGAGATGTGCAACAATGTGCACGTATATATACGGGGTGGCCAAAACATCAGCACTCACAGGTTGCAATATTTATTTCAACAAATCTCGTAGGGTTATTTAAGTTATTCTGACACATTTTCCAACTGACTTCAATTACCATTAACGCGTGCGTGGATTTTCTTTTTAAACGAATTCATGGAAACAAATTGTTATTGCCAAGATCACAGGTGTAATCTCTAAACATGAATCAATGAATTACGTTTTGTCTCAACTAATGCAGGGTTCTTGGTCGAGTTTTGTAAATTACGAATTTGAGGTGACCCCCACAAGAAGAAGAACATTTCTATTAACGATGATAATAGATCAAATAGTAACTTAAATAGTGAACAATTAAACAGTTTTAATGCCAGTGTTAAAATAAATTAAATAATCACGTGTGTACTGACTTGTGCCACTCTGTATATGCATGCATGCATGTAAGAGGGATAGTCTAAACGTTTTGATATCATTAAAATAACACAAATATCACTGTACATTCGTTTTCTATTTAGTAATCCTTAAAACAAATGTGATAGTTTTACTGCATGTTTTCTGCATTGTCTGACTTTGAATATAATAGTCTATTCACGTCCAAGTCCATTACTTTTGTGGAATGTGCTCCCCTGATCATGTCATTTTGTGCAAATGAACCTTATGGCGGTACCCCGGGGTACCATGGTTCCATAATTACCCCAGCTCTCGCATAATTTCCGTGATGCGGTAATTTTTAGTCTCTTGATGATCGGCGATGCGGCAATCGACTCATCTCGACGAGCTGTACACGATGCACCACTACGGCGCGTACCGCGAGCGTTCAGGGTTTCGTCGCAATCGTCCTCGCTGCGTTTCGACATCGTGGAGTGTGGCACTGATTTCGGATTGATTGGTATCCCAGTCGCGGAGTTAAGTACACCCCTGGGGAAAAATAGTGTCCCAGAAATTAAATATTTAATTGCCTCAGCCATTTTGTATTATTTGGTACCCCGGGGTACCGCCATAAGGATAAATTGTGCCATCATCAATCATCAATCCATGGTCACTCCACTGCTAAATGAAAGCCTCCCAAAGCCGGCGCTGTCGCTCATGATCCGACAAAGTAGCAATCCACCTATCACATTGCATGCGAGCTGATTCATTGCTCCATCTCCTCTGGACGCCCTCGGATGCGTTCCATTTCTCAGCTAACACTTTATCATTGCGGTCATCAGTCCTTTCAAAGATGCAATTAACCTGCATATTGGCCATGACCGTGAATCGAACTTAGTTTGGCCAGGCTCATAATGCATCACGCTAACCACTGCACCACCGTTTCACACCGCCACAACTAATTATTGCCGAATTAATGCATTCGTTTTTCTATATTGCAGCAGCAACAGCAGCAGCAGCAGGCGCAACAGCAGCAGCCGCAGGCACTTACAGCACAGCAACTGGTATTCCAGCAACAGCTCCTACAGATGCAGCAGCTTCAGCAGCAGCATTTGATGTCACTGCAGAGGCAGGGTCTGATGCAGCAAGCCCTCCAGCGCCCTGGGCTGCCACAAGGTAATGCAATTGGGCACGCCTCGTGCACACACGCAACGCAGGTACATTTAGGGGACACATGCAGTGGACACAATTAGTGCACACGCGTGCTGTTTGCTGACCCTAAAGGGTGAATTCTCCCTGTGTGTGAATTCATTCACCTCCAGTGATGTGATGCATCGCCGTGATGTGAAAGTTTATGATTTGATTTAAGGAATCTTTTTTTTTTTTATAAAATTTGCTTCTCGTTTTGTATTTTTTTTTACGTATTCCCATTTTATTTGCTGAGTTTTGTTACCCTTGTTGACTAACTGTAATGGCAATTTAATACAAGCGTGCATCGTCAACATATCTAAAAATTGTTTAAAATATATTTTATGTTTTTCACAATGTTATCTTGATTGTGTTATCGGTGTCATGCGTGAGATGAAGAATCCATTAAAAACTCTTAAAAAGTTGTGCAACCTGCCGTTTTTTTTATAGAATTGCCCCAGGAAGCGGATATCTGAGAGCTAATTCTGAGATATATGTCAGGTACCTAGATGGCCACACTTTCCCACCCACAATTTGACTGAGTACTGTTCTTCACAGGACAATAAAAACGAACATTTTACATTTTCACAGATGTAAATCACCATCATAATGTGCAGAAACACATTTCATATGACGGTGTTTTTTGCAGTCTTTTGGTGACTTGGCTGAGACCAACTCATTGTACCTAAAAATAGGTGTTTGCTTTGATTCAAACGCAGCATTTCAGTGCTCTGACCTCTTAGCAACCCGGCCATTTAAAATAAATTAGAACAAATAAATTGATTTATCATTACATGCTGAGTCAATTGACGATGCAATGCCATTGTTACCAGTTTTTTTGAATGATTGTCATTTGAAACGACAATGGTAAATGTAAATATGCCTGTATATAAGTTTTATCCCAAAAATATTCGTGAAAAATATAAGATAACAGCGTCGGTATGTTTGCCACGGAACAACAAGCTTCGCAATCCATTAGAGCGATGTTGAGCAGAGAGGTCTGTGCAGTTTTTTTTTTCAGCGAAGTTGTCAGTAAGAATTCCACTTCCGTTGGAACAAATGTTATCAGACGGTTGTCTCAAACCGTGGGGGCTGATCGCATGGTTCATGCGCAGTCTGCTGGAATTCGCAGTTCAGGCATCTCATCTGCCCCCGTTGATGCACACATATCACGGAGCATTGCGGAAAGTGCAGCATCAGGTTAACTGGGTTCATGAAGTCAATTCTTCATTTGAAATTTAGGGAAAAAATGGAGGCAGCCAATTACGAATCTAATAAACAAATAAAACAAGGTTTTTTGTGTGGCAAAATAGCATCATTTAATTACGAAATTATGATTTGCGTGAATAAATAAGTAATTACTCCATTGGAACCTCCTTTGCCAGTAGCAAAAAATGATAATAGTTTTTTTACCCTTTTATCTGGCAACAAAACTGACACTTTTTTTTTTAGTGCGCCTTTTGGCGTCATCTGGTCCAACACCATGTGAGACTCGGCTCTAAGAAAAGCTGTTTCGGGTGTGGACCAATTAATTTCAAGGACAGTACATACATTATCGGAGTTGTGATGTTTTATGTGCATTCCGACCGCAGGTATTGTGGTCAATGCAAACATGACTCCTTGTAAAAAAAAGTGTCAGTTTTGTTGCCAGATAAAAGGGTTAAAAAACAATTATCATAAGTCATTACTGTTTTCAAGTGTTAAGCAGTGGACATTACCGAAATGTGAGGTCGCAGGGTACTTTGCTTTGGTGCAATGGTCCCTACACTGACCTGGCAAGTCATACGTTGTCATTCTGAGCTTTTTGCATGACAGGTGAAGCAATGGGCCCACATTTCTTAAACGGCTCGCCTCTGTCCACTCAGTAGGGTATACGGTTGCAGCCCAGTTAGTCAGTCAGCAGGTAGATTAAAGTGTGGGTACTCTCTCCCTCTTCCAACGCATCTGACCAGTGTAGATGAGAAGGTAAAATACACTCGTGTGACCTTATTAGGTGGACCTTGTTAGGTCAAAGTTGATTAGAATAAATGTGTTTTTTTATCTTTTTATGTATGTATGTAGAACTTATTACGCACCATATGTAGCAGACGGTGCTAATCAGAGATGTGCGGTAAAAACAACAAATGAAACACATAAAGCAGTTCAAAAAAAAAATGAGTGAGATGTGTAGGATAGCTATTTGTTTTTGTACCATCAAACATTTGTTTCGCGATTTGCCTCTGCGCGTTGACCGTGTGGATCCAACGCGTCGCTGAACGGCGGCTGTGCTTCGCAGGCCTCCTTCCGTCAGACCTCCAGCATCTCTGGAAGGAAGTCTCCTCCTTGGGGTCGCACTCAGAGGAGGGCCCGAGTCTTACCAAGAACGGTGGGGGCCTGGACCTGTCGCTCAGCAATCCCGTCGTTCCGCCAGGCGCTCTGTCACTTCCCAGGACCTCACCCACCCTGACCTACTCACCGCTGACTAATGGGCAGCACACCAGCATGGGATCACACATCCAGCGCAGGGAGAGGTGAGTGGCAATTTGCATTTTTGCCAGCGCAGTCCTGAAACATTGTTCCTGGAATCGCCTTTGCACGCCACATCCGTCTTGCTTTACTTTGTCCGTAACCTCTTCATTGGATTATAGGAATGTAGGTTAAGGATCATGGATAGGTAAACCTGTGCTTCACGCCGATAATCTCCGTTCCAAGTGAGCCTATCAGTGTTTGAGATACTATCAAGTGAGAAATTAGACCCGTATGCCCTTAATACAAGTTGATTATATTGGGTTTTTTTCATAGCCACAACACACGCGTTTTAAGATTCACATTTTTATGCCATAGCAAAACTACATAAATTAATATTATTTAATTTTCACCCCATTGCTGCGAATGGAGTATTCTAATAAAATAATAATTGACATTCGCAAACGTTTGGATCAGGCCCAACGCTCTCCTCTTTGACAGGATTGAGAACATCATTCAAGCGTCATTTTATCTTGACTTAAAGCTTTCGTGACCGCGGGAATTCATACTCTCTGGTTCTTTCGGTAAAGTCACGTAGTTTAACACGTAGGCTTTCGCGACCAATATTGTTCATAATCAACGATTTTTGGGTTTAGATCGCGTTATTTATAAATGTGTCGTAACCCTCCACCACCCGACACGGCCAATCAGTAAAAAAAGTGTCACGTTGACAAAAGACAAATAGTTCAAATAGTTCAATTCTGGCGAATTGCCCGATGATGCTGGATGCAATTACCAGCGAAACGTCGTACTCAAATTGTAAATGTTGTGGTTTCACGCTTCAACACACCGGTGGGCTAAAGCAGTGAACTATTTGTCTTTTGTCAACGTGACACTTTTTTTACTGATTGGCCGTGTCGGGTGGTGGAGGGTTACGACACATTTATAAATAACGCGATCTAAACCCAAAAATCGTTGATTATAAAGTCACGTAGGTAGAAAAATAAAATAAAATAAATAACGACGTTTCAGGTGCAACATAAGCGTTCGTCATCTTTCCCCACCTGATGATCAAAGAAAAATGATCAAAAACAACAGAAAACTGGGACGCTTGCGTTGCGATCGAAACGTCGTAGTTTTCTGTTATTTTTCATTATTTTCTTTGAACCGATCTACGTGACTTTACCGAAAGACCCAAGAAAATGTCATTTTAATCTTTTACACAGTGGACGGGGTCACATTTCCCCCATACAGCCCTAAGGTGACTTTCCCACGACGGGAAAACTGATGTCTTAAGTCTCGGAGGTTGAAATTTAATCAAATTATGTGCAAAAGCAAACGTATTATGACGGTTTTATTTTTATTTTTGAACATTCATTGGTGACCAGGTTGAGGGCATCAACTCAACGGCTCTTGAGAGCCCTGTTTAATCACAGGGCAGCTGCTCGGATTTGAACTCGGGATCTCAGCCATGCTCATTAAATTCAGTGACCTCTGAGTGAGGCAGCCAGCCACCTCCAGTCCCATAGTGGCTTTTCTCATGGGTTTTTTTTTCTTCCCGGCAGCCACCATAAGCAAATGGTACAAATGGAAACAACACGTTAAGTACTGGTGAATCAGTGTGCAAATGTGTTGTTGTTGTTGTAAGAAACGCTGCAAGAGAACTTCACCGGTGCAATAGCTTTCACGAGTTGGGAAACCCATTAATTTTGTGTCATTATTTGCAATCAGTTGTTGCACAAAGTAGGACTCTCTCAATCGTGGGGTTATCAGTTCTGAGCCCAGCCAGGGTCGACTGAGATGCATCGTCATCTCCCTTGGGGCAGTAAAATACTAACATCTGGTGAGTGCTGTTCGGTGGGAATTTTACATCGTTTGATCTGTGGATACACATTCCCTTGTCCTATAAATGTGGAATTACCATGACTGGCTCAAAGCCACCGAGGCTTATGAACACTTTGCGTGCTTGTTTTACACATGGGACTACATTGACTTAACTGCACAACACATACACGTTGCATGCTCATGTGTGCGTGTTTACGTACCCCGTTCTGCATTGTGACTTGGCCTCCTCATGTGCTCACTAACAGCACCTGCCCCAACAGCCTATGCTGGCGAAACAGCGAACTGGGACCTTTGTCCGTGTGTGTCTTTTGTGTTCAGCACACCTGTGCTATAATACAGATATGTGGACTGGTATACACGTTTATATTTTCTTATTATTTTCAACGTCAAAACTCAAGAGACTGAAATAGATTGTGTTGTTACCCATGTGTTGATGAGTAATGTTTTTCCATACACATTCCCATCGTGAAATGAAACCAAAACCAACCTAAATGGATTTTTGTTTAAGTAACAAGTTATTCAATAACTCTAAAACGATGCTAATAGAAGATGCTTCATCTGAAATAGTTAATTTCTTAACACCCGGAGACACTTCCAAGGCCAAAGGACAACTTAATGGATTTAGTAGGCATTGTATATGTACAGCTGTTTCGTCTTCCGTTCATAACCAAATTCAATAGATGCATGTGTAAGTCTCTGCGTTGTCCCTGTTAGGACACAGTCACTCACCGGCTCTGAAGGGTTAACGCTGTAAAAATGAGTGTGATCCATCACAGCTTATATCAAATAATTCTGGCATTTTAAATCTAAGGGGATTAGAAAATTAGAAAGAGTTGGTGTTAGCAGTGATGCCTCGTGTGAGAAAGAATCTATCTTGGCCTTGATAAGTTATTTCACAGGAGACTTTCTTGTCTTGTGAAAGCATTTTCTTTTATGCCTTTCGAAAGTGAAAGAATGAAGAATATAAAACACGCAGCCATGCATTTATGAGAATCCCATAAAAATGAAATGATTATTACACTTTCTACAATAAAAAGGGTGTTATGGTGATTAAATGGCGAGCATCGTACTCAAGGAAAATTGCAGAAAAGAATGCATTTCCATTTCCGCCGATATTTTTGCTTTACACATTCATATAATGCTTGAATGTATGGCATCTAATGGCATTTTAGGTATTTGAAACGTGTGTACGTTAATGCACCGCGTGTAATTCCTTGGCGTTAATAGTAATGACAAGATGGATAATGACATTGGCCGGCGCAGTCATTTTCTGCGTTCTCTGCGCGTAATCGTACTCAATGCGTGTGTGATGCATTGCACAAAAGTACGGCGAAAATCGCACCGGAGACTCATTTGTTTTCTATCTCGCTGGAAAGCATCCGTTTAATTTCGACGCCATTCTGGAGGACGCATTCGGAGACACATGCTCTTGTCGATTGAAACATCCGTCAAACGCTGCGTTTAATTATTAGGAGTTAAAACGTATAAAGTTTTATTCAATTAGTCTCATTTAATTGATGAAAGTGATGTGCTTGTTCTGCGCTAATTGATCTACGAGAACGTAATTACCATTCTGTCGTATTTGCACAACCTTTCCAGTTTCATGAATAATTAGAAGCATAAATAGCAATTTGTGCAATTAGCATTCCTGTTAATTGCCCTAGAGTAATTAACAGTGCCGCAGCTAAGTAAAAAGGCCATTCAGGGTCTGGCAATAATTGCCATTTATATTAAGCCACTTCCCCTGGAGCCCCCCCCCGCCATCCATCCACCATTAAGGGGGGGTGGGGGGTGGAATCAACGTAAATTAGTTGGCAGCATTGTGTGAGTAATTTTGAGTACAAACAGCGAGCCTTCCGTGGCATTGAGGCGCCCCCGCTGTGAAGTTGAGCGTTTGTTGCGCTCCACTTGTGGTCACGACGAGAGACGAGAGGACGAGTTGTTGCGGCCGCGGTTCAAGGTGTGATTGTTGTCAATTTCGTTTTTTTCTCTCCGTTTTTTTACGTCCGATTGCAGCTCTTCGCACGAGGACTTCGGCAGGGACCACGCTCTGTACGGACACGGCGTCTGTAAATGGCCTGGCTGCGAAACTGTCTGCGAAGAGTTTAGCCAATTCCTCAAGTGAGTAACACACACTCCTCGTTCAGCGGCCACTGCTGCAGCATGTACCGTGGGTGAGGTTATTAAATGCAGGCGTACACGACAGGCACGTGGCACTGTTTATTTTCACGCGGTAGTCACCATCTTTCATCGATTCATAATTCGGACTTCGCACGTGAATCGGGGCAATGCATTATGTGTGTGATTATTTAGAAATGTTGTGCAATTAACAAAATGTTTTGACATCATACGTCAAACATGTTAAAAATGTTAACCGGGGGTTTTGTTTTTTTCTGTTCTGTCAATGCTAAATTGTAGACATCTGCTGTGAATAATGTGAACCAGACTCCGGTGAACAAAAAAAATATTAAAACGTGTGATGGTCACTGATAAAGCATCAAAAGGGGCGATGCTTTGGATACCAAAGACATCGGTCGGAAGTGCTTTTTCAAGCTGGAATAAAAGCATGAATATATATGAAAAAAATTAGGGTGGTGGAATAGGATGTTTTAATTAAAAAATAAATCCTATCTGATTAATGTTTAAGCGCTTTCGTGCACCGTTTCATAAGGGACTTGGGGGGGAAAAGCGTGTTTCCGGTTGAGTTGTTTTTCAGCATTTCTTAAACGACCGTGTTCTTTAGAATATGTTTTTTTCTCTCTCTCCCTTCCTCTAGGTTTAATCTTTAATTATTCTTAAATTGGATGTATTCCCCAAAGCTAATTAGGCTCATTGTGGCTCAGAGTCGCCGTCTGTGATGATTCCAGGTCACACGAGTGTGCTAGGTAGCTTCAGGGGTCACTGGAGAGGAGCTTTTGAGTCCTGTGAACAATTACCCTAATTAGCTCATTATTAGTAGCCTTGATGGGCAGAATAATTGTGCAGTTATCGGGTGCTAAGAGCAAGAGGAGTTGGGGTCTTGGCCTTTTATTGTAAAGCGCTTTCCACTCAGCCAGCTTTAATCCTCCAGACCCTTGGATATTATGAATAGTCAATTCAAGGATGAAAGTGCCTCTGAAATAAAAACAGTCTAGTCTTGCCGTATGTGTTTTTTTTTTCTCGAGTGTTCATAACACAATCTTCAAGTGGAGACATTGTGTACATTTAACGCCGGTTAGCAGGGACGTTGTAGGCAAAGAAGAAAGTCAATTGGGCGGAATAGTGGTTTGCAGTCCACGGCTAACTGCAGTGGATTTTCCCATCCAGCAGTGGATATTGGACTATAAAAACACACATCACGTAGCGCCAACAAAGATGTTTCAACTTTGCGTTACATTGCTACAGCAGCTGCACACTAAAGGGGTAAAGGTGCAACCCTGCAATTACTTTCTCATGCCACTGCTGATGGAAGGTGCCTCCACTAGAGGGAACTATAGACAGGGTAGTTTGGCCTACTCTTCCACACTAGTGACGTGGTATGCAGGGTAATAATGCCAAATATTTATTGAGGAACGTCTCTATGACATATCTTGGTCACTTTGCATATCCAGGCCTACAACACATGGCAAGCTCTGGTTGTTACCCATCCAAATGTTAACCGAGTCCAAGCCGGCTTAGCTTCTGAGGTCTGACCATACTGGGCAAAGTTGGAGTCTGGAAACTTGTAGACCACAATATCCACCCATAAGTGATTCCTACAATGTTTTTTTGTTTGCTAACAACATTCATTATGCAACTGGAAAACACATTTCTACACAGACATTATGTTCAGTCATTGACTCCGTGGGTTAATATTGCACACAATACGTGTATTTATGTAAATTGATACACGCATGTACCATTTATACCCTTCCTCACGAGTGTTGCCTGACTCCAACAAAACGTAAGCAAGTGAAAACGCAACAATCATCGTTCATGGCAGCGCCTACAATCACGCGATGGGGAAGCTTTAAGTGAACTCTCCGAGATGACGATTTCCGCTAATAGAACGATTGTACGTGTCCGGGCATCTCAAACCTGCACGGGAAACATTATTTTTTATTTTCAAAGTGTGCGTGTTAAATCAGCCGTACACGCACAGGAATCCTTCCCAAGTAAACAAATTGCTTTACGCATTATTTCACGTAGACCTTTGTTTTTTTTTGTTTTTGGAGGGTGGGGTGGGGTTATTTTCCCCTCTCCCCGAAATTGTTTTCTTGTTACGGGAATGTTGTTTCCACATTTCGACGCGCCCCTACCGCCGTTAGAATATTCCGGCAATGTCCTAATGTTGCAGTGCACTTATTCGCAAGCCTAGCACCACGCTTGAGAGAATTCATAAATATTTTATAGGGAGATGTCTTTGCGCAGTAAACACGGGCAAAGTAACGCAGTTTATATCTGACAGCTTACAGGCTGCGGAACATCACTATTCCGCATGCCACCTTTGTTATCAAATAACCATTAGAATCGGGGAGAGAAAAAAACAACATTCCCTCTTGTGTAAATACATACTCCTATCTTTGAAGAGAGTTGTAGCAGTGAAATAGAGGATATATTTAGAAACATTTACATCGTCTGCAACACGGTCTGATTTTTTTTTTACGGAAGACTGGCGGCGAATTGTTGGCTGCTCACATTGTAGGAGATTCTGTGCAACGTGGATCGGTGGCGGAGCAGGCGGCCCGTGATGGGGAGGTAGCGAGTTCAAATCTTGGTTGGGAGTTGGCTCAGCCGATCATCCCTCCTGGTTGATAACGTGAATACCACTTTGTGGAAAAAGTCAACGATGGTTGTTCCATGCCATAGACTTGCCCCCCCCCCCCTGCTCCCCACCATATGAATGTGGAATTACCCACACACGCTCAGTGCTGTTAACAAGAGATGAGCACACCACCTCAATGCTTGATGGAACAGGGAATCGCTTACACTTTAAATGTAATAAAACTAAGAAAATAATTTCTGATTCGCTTTCCTTAGGAGCAGGACATATACTCATAATATTCATAATGAAGGATTTTTGGGTTAAATCACGTAAGGATAAATGTGTCGAAAACCCTTCACCACCCGACACAGCCAATTAGTAAGGGATTTGTCACGTAAACAAAACGCCAATTAGTTTACTGCTTCAGCCCACCGCTGTGTTGGAGAGTAAATCCACGACATCTACAATCTGAGTAGTACGACGTTTCCCTGGTTATTACATCCTGCATCATCGGGCGATTTGCCAATTGGCTGTGTCGGGTGGTGGAGGGCTTTGACACATTTATACTTACGCGATCTAACCCAAAAACCTATATTATGAGTAATATCGGTCGCGATAGCCTACGTGTTAAACTAAAATGATATATACTGCTTCCATTTACTGTACTCATATATATTATGTTTATTTGTCATTTATACTATTCCACTTCATGTGAGATGGCTTGCTGCAGTGATATCTTACACGAGTATCGTTAACTACTTATGCTCGGGCTAGACGCTGCATATGACCTCAATGGCATTGAATGACTGCTTGAGAGAGTCAGACTCTGTAGGCTTGTGCTGTGAGGTGACCGGGAGATGGCGGTTTAAGCAATGGTTGATCGAATCCATCTATCTTATCAGTGAGAAGCTTGTGAGTGTTGTCTGTCATGCACGTGGATTTTCTCTGCACCCTCTGGTTTCTGCCTACATCGACGCGAACACCCAATGGGGTGTGGCCTGCAGAGCCCACCTGAATAGGGTCTCCAGGCCAAATGAGGCTTTCCTGGGTAAATGAAGGGCATTTCTGCGTAGCCATTTATCGGCCCAGTGTTGCCCCGCAACGGTTTTTTTTCCAAGGCAACGTTCTTTTTGCTTGCAAGGTAATAACCGAGCTCGTAAACAAAACATTTGGCTGTGGAATATTTTTTTATGATACTAATTTCATTGTCACGTTCTTGCATGTTGGGAGAGCACGCTCATGACGCGAAATATAACAAAAAAGGTACGTGTCTGCCTATGCGTCGGTCTGTACATTCATACGTATATGCGCGTGCACAACTCTTAGATTGATAATGACATGGGTTTTTGGGCTAGGGTCTTGATCCCTCAGTCAGTTAGCCAAGGCTTGGCCAACTTTCTTCATTCATTAATTCCCAAGAGTGTTTGATGGCACTTTGCTCAAATATTCCCCTCTGTAAAGAGCTTACAGTTGGCTCTCAATTACTCCCGGGCCTCGGTGGGGTTCCAGCAAAGGGTCTTCAAGACTGCCGTGCTCAATGCTGGAAATGCATTGCCAGTAATTGCGGCAATTCAGCTCACATATAATTACACAGGGCCCAGCAAGCGTTTAGCAGTGTCTGTTACTCTCAGATGAGTGATCTTTTGTTTACGTCAAATTTTTTGTTCAAGCGTCGAGAAGATTTTTTTTCCTTATTTCAGTTTCGTTTCTTACAAAGAGCACCAATTGGGCTGCTTACGTAAAAGGGTTTATGCAATAAAACCCGTTGCTTTGGTTTACAATCGCGTTAAATGAGACCACGTGGCAAACAATGTGAGGATAGTTGCATGATATATGAGGCTATATGTTGCGTTTTTTTGTATTTCTGTCTGCAGGTAGTTTAATATACTGGTTTATGCTTTAATAAGAAAGCAAATAAACATATGTTAAACTAATGAATACAGTGATATGTGTAATTTAATTAAAAACATGATTGTCCTCTCCAGAAGGTTCCCCAATGCACTGTTGCAAGAGAATTAAATGGCCGAGTAGAGAAGAGCATTTGCACTTGAATATTTGAAATGATTTCTTCTTATAAAATAACCTGAAAGTTCAAAGGCAGGATCACAGAGAATTACCAACCAGCTTTTTTTTATGCTGGATTAGGCAGTATACACAAGTCAGCACAATGTAATGTTGATTTGCGATCCGTGGTCGAGTGTACGTCCTTTTCAGTAAGAGTGATGCGGCACATTTACCTAATATTTGCTCCACGAAGCCCGAATATTTATATCAAGGTTTTATTATGAAATCTAGTCCTGCAAAAAAAATGCATTATTTTCTTCAATAAAGTTGCACGAGCAAAGAGCAAATCGGTGAATGCCTGATTATAAATGCTTTAATCAAATTTGACCAATCTGTACAATGATTACAAATGTTCGCCAGTGTATGAATTTCACTGCGGTGGTAGAGTTTGTTTATGCGCGTTAATGATTAAGCAGAGCATCCCCCCCCCCACCTTAACTGATGCCCCAATTTGCCCTTGAAAATGAGTCTGGGGGTCTTTAACTATTCATTGAGATTAAAATCACCTTAGCGTCATATTTATTTGAAATAATTAATATAGCGCCGTTTAAAATTTCAAAAATTGCCAGCCATGTGATACATTACGGAGCCCTTTGTGATATCGGTGGCTTACTTTCGTGGATGAGACTTAGAAGATGGCGTCAGTTTTCGCCCATATTGGATTCCCTTGACTGGTGCTCCGTTATAAATATATTCAAATTGTTAAAGTGTTTAATGTTCGCCATCGCATTAGCAGTAGGGGATAATAAAGCACTGACATGAAAGGGCATTTGCAACCTCAGCTCAAAGCGCACATTAGGGCCAGGATTAAATGATGGATGAAATGCTACCAGGGCCCACGTTCTCCCACAGTAAATCTGTAGTGCCTAGATTAAACCCTGCAATCCCATTTCCCCCCCTTCTTTTCCATGCTTATCGCGCTCACGTTTGTATAAATTATGAGGAATTCGCCGTACGATGCACCACTAGTTACTCATAATACCACGGTCGTGGCAGGGCCGGGAGGCGGCGGGGGGGGGTCGTGAAGGGGGGGGGGGTTTGCCGGAAAAAATAGAGGAAAGAAAGAATGATCAGCTCTGCGTGAGGTAATCGCGTGTAATTGTATTCATAATTCACAGCGCAGACGGGTTCCATCTGATTTATCCCTGTTGTCTTTATGCCGCGTCTGGCTCCGCTCGATTGCCACCGCCGTAATGACATAATTATCTCATGGACAGGGCGAGGGAACAGGCACGCTGGCCGTGGCTGGGATTAAAGCAACGGGTTGAGGTCTCCCAATCCCCAAGCTGACGAGACTCTGAGGCTCCGTGAACTCTGCTCTTTAATTGCCGATGGCGCGAATGTGAGAAATATTCACCAAATTTCTCCCATCTTGGTTATTTTTAGCTGATGATGGAGTACGCTGTCGCTCGCTGTGTTTGGGGCGATTGCTGCGGATCCATGGACAAAAGTTGTCCTTGGCTTGTTGTGAATTGGAGTTGCACCGTATTTCTCTAAGCCTTAAACAAAATGGAAATGTGTTTTTTTTGTTGTATGTATATTTTCAACACCAATACGCAGACCCAAAGAATGGGGAAACACAGTGTCCAAATGACATTGTCCCCAACTGCAATCCTCCAGTTAGCACGGTTGGCTACGTACGGTTTCGAAAAAATGTCAACATACACCTAAAAAGCTAGAGAGAGATAGGTATTGAGGAGGAGAAAGAGGGAGAATGGTTTGAAGTTTTCGTGACTGCAAGTATTCATACTCTCTGGTTCTTTCGGTAAAGTCAAGTAGGTGAAAAAAATAAAATAAAAAATAAAAATAAAATAAAAAATCTAAATAAATAAGAGCTACTTGTGACAAGCGATTATATAAAGTAGCTCTCTTTGCTCACTACAGCAATTTGTTTCTTGCTGTGGTTGTCCCACCTGATGACGGAAGCTTGTGTTGCTTCCGAAACGTCGCGATTTTATTGATTTATTTTCAATTTTTTTTATTCTTATTTTTTTCACCTACGTGACTTTACCGACAGAACCAGAGAGTAAGGAGAATGGCATTATGGGAGAGAAATGGGAAATAAGTAAGTAAATAAAAGACTGGCGCAGCAGGATAACAAATGCAATAAAGGAGGGCCAAATACAATCGATATTGAATCTGAATTTGTTACACAAATGCTATTTCAAAATTAATGCAAGGTAAAATGTTTGCCTTGATTTATATGCTGCTTTTAATATAACCACAAAAATTACAATGCAAAACCCAACGGGGCAAATTATTGATTATCTTTTGTGACTACGTGTTTATATGTTCATGTTTATTGTTTTCTGAAGTCAACAATGCGATGAGGACCCGGACATATGGCTTTACTCAAATCGCCAAGCTGAGCTATTGATTGAATCTCAGGCATGATTAGGTTTTCTCTAAGGTATCCAATGTCTGCATGGCCGCAATTGACACAAGATAACAACAATTGTGCAATTTTTAACAGGTGAATGCAAATCGAATTTGAAGATAAACTGCGCATTGATGAATCTTGACCCAAAGCTTTCGTGTCTGCAGGAATTCATATTCTTTGGGTCTTTCGGTAAAGTCACGTAGATAGGTTCAAAGAAAATAACAAAAAACTACGACGTTTCGATCGCAACACACCACTTGTGTTGCAATCTAACCTATCTACGTGACTTTATCGAAAGACCCAAAGCATGTGCATTGGTAGTCCTGATGATGACGATGATGTAACGCAATGATGGTAATGACGTCAGTTGTTTTCTTAGAATTCCGTGGTCGATGACGTACACAAAGAAAAACTAAACTAACTTTGTCAGCACCGAGTCTCCCGCAAAGCCATGTGCGAGCTCGTGTGTTACAGTTTAGCGCCGGCAATCAAAGGCTGCAGTCGTGTCGCTCCAGTTCTCCGTTGCGAGTGCGATGTCTTAAAAAAAAACAATGGAGCCACGCCTCTCGAAATTAAATTAACGCGAACTGCTTGCGCGTTCCAAGATTCAGCGGTGAAACGGGAGCCACCCGGCAAACTTGCAGATGTCTCGGAACGGGAAAGGGTTAAACTGGGTTCCCGGGGATAGCAAGTTGTTGGTCTCAGTTTAACACGTAGGCTTTCGCGACCAATATTCTGGCGAATTGCCCGATGATGCTGGATGCAATTACCAGCGAAACGTCGTACTCAAAAATTGTAAATGTTGTGGTTTCACACTTCAACACACCGGTGGGCTAAAGCAGTGAACTATTTGTCTTTTGTCAACGTGACACTTTTTTGCTGATTGGCCATGTCGGGTGGTGGAGGGTTACGACACATTTATAAATAACGTGATCTAACCCAAAAACGTTGTTGGTCTCAGCCATGGTCACTGGTATCTTTACACGCAAACAACTCAATTACGATGTTGTATCTACTGTAATGGTTTATTCCAGATCTGAGGATGGGAATAATTTGCTTTGATTGACACGTGATGAACCCTCTATGCAGGGTATATAGAGGTCAATTGCAACGTCGCCTACGATATATTGTTCATTGTTTATTTTTAAGGCAGTGTTATTGACGATTCTGTAGAGGTATTCTTGTTTTGATATTTGCGCTTACGCACCTCTGCCAGCGGAGAATCACCAAATGATTTGTTTCATCCAGTGGTGGATTTACAAAAAGGGGTTGCGTGTATTTTATATATATATTTTGCATATGCCACCACATTATTCGGTCGTACGATATGCGATGTGTTGCAAAGGAACGCTACGCAAACTTAAGTCAGAACACGGTTGGTTTTTGAATTTTTTTTCAATTTGCAGTTTATGTGCTGGTTGGCACCATAAACACGTGGGTGTTATTTATTTAATTTCCCGCATTTGCATACACTAGAGATTTACTGCGTGAGCACAAAATAAATTGGTATTAGCAAATTATTTACCTAACGTTTATTAACACTAACATGCACACAAAATTAAGTTATTTAAAAAGTGTTATTCCTCTTAGTGAACTCCCAAGGTACATATGGTGAGTCTGCAAGGTATGTTTGTCAGCTTTTGTTTTACATGTACATTACCTCCTTTTCGTGCCTGTGATCCCTCGATGGCTCTGTACGTAAATTATGTTATGATACTCGAATCACAGATGATGCTGTTGCCTTATAGTAGTTTGGGACTGATTAAAGATCGGTCAAAAATATATGTTTTCGTTTTGGAAGTGCTTATAATATATAACTTAACGTTAATTTACAGTCCTTTGCCAACCTACTGCTGGATGAGGCATTTTACAAATCCACTGCTGGTTGAAAGCCATATCTCATGTCGTGAGGGTTGATGAAACAAACTTCACCACCACGATGGTCAGTGATGGTTTCGGGAAGGGATAGGGGCCCAGGACTGGTTCACATGTCATATATGGGGTGTCGCCATGGCGAGATGTTAACTACCTCGCCTGGTATACAGGAGGTCGTAGGTTCGATCCCCCGACCGTGACACCTGCTGTATATTTATAGTTTTCATGTCCTCTCCGTGGTCCTGCGGATTTTTCTCCAGGTCCTCCGGTTTTTTTTCTCCACATTGAGAAAGATGCGTTTATAATATTTGGCTGCTATAAATTCCCACAGGATAAGCCACTTGGGGCTATCATTTGTGGCCAGGTTGCTTTTGACAAAGAGCTATATAGCTCAGTGGGCCTTACCTGGTAAAATAAAATAAAAATAGTTAACTTTATATGTCACTGATGTTAGCTGTGACCACGAATAGAACCCAG
The DNA here is from genome assembly GCF_964198595.1 of Lampetra fluviatilis. Classification (NCBI taxonomy): domain Eukaryota; kingdom Metazoa; phylum Chordata; class Hyperoartia; order Petromyzontiformes; family Petromyzontidae; genus Lampetra; species Lampetra fluviatilis. The sequence continues at coordinate 1,258,152 of NC_136314.1, forward strand.
GTTTCTGTGTTCTCAGTGCAGTGTGCTATCCACTGCACCACTGATCTACTCCCTCCTCCTCCTATTGCATCTTCCAATGCACCTCCTTAATGGTCACAATTACGCATCTCAATTTGGCTTTCGCATCTCATATTTTCGTCTCGTTTTCACCATCTGTTTGTATCGTGGTTTTTTTCTTCCTTTATTGACTCATTGTACAGTTTTGTCCATTCATTTAGTCGAAATACAACATTGATCTATCGTAAGCATATTGTTTGTTTAAGTCGTAAATATTCAATCTTCTCACCGCATGATTTAATACCTGTGAGCGTAAGAATACAGTTCAAAACGATAACTCGTTTCGTGATTTATACGGCTAGTAATTACTTGCTGTTAAACTATCTTTGCGTTGTCCGCTGTACATCTCAGAGTCGACATGTATTGATCTCTTCAATTGAACTGCGTTCTTTGTGTCAGACAAACGGGTGGTGTAATGTGTGTATCTGCACAGCTGTGTTTAGACTAGGGGTAGTGTAGCGGTTAGCGCGCTGCGCTACGAACCCAGCGTCCCGAATTATATTCCCCCTCATGGCCAACACCAGTGTCGTTAATTTGAACCGGTCCTGGGCCTCCCCCTAGGTTTACTCAGCCTCAAATGAGTACGCACTGTAGACTCTGTTAACCTCCGGTGGGAACGAACCGCGGGGAAAACGTTGCAAGAGCATCATACAACAAAGCGGGCTGCAAAGTTGGGCCTCGGGATAAATCTGAGTGAAAGGGTCACGAACGACACGTTCGCTCAGCGGCTGGAGATGTCAGTGTGAGGAAGACAACAGAAGCAACGCGGCCGAATGTGTGACCCCCAGCACAGCTCATGACGAAGCTAGCGACAGAATGTGTAGGTGGAAGTTAGGCGGGCATGGGGTGTATGTATGACTGCATGCTTAAAATAATATATTGTGCCCTCGTCAAATTTCATGGTCGTGAAGCATCGCCAACGCGGTTATTACATTTTTTTGGGGGCTCCAAAAAACTTCCCCTCGAGTTTCTTGGAACGACTCGGTTCTTGCCATTAAGTGTGGGTGTAAACATCGGCGTGGGTGTAAACATGCCTCTCAAGGGAGAGGAAAAGGGCTGGGGTGGACGCGTGAAGTTATCCTCGGGCCATCTGGACAGCTGCTGAAACAACACTGTTGCATGAGTTATAGGCGAACGAGACCACTGGTCGTGTGAGTGCGAAGGTGAAGGACAGGCGTGATAACCGGCCATGCGGTTTCATCTGCACTCGTGTCTCGGCGGGCATGGCGCCGTACAGATAAAGGCGCTTGTCATTGTGATCGAGGGACCGGAGCTGTTGCAATGCATGTAAATCCTCTCGTGAACAAATAAGCAACACTTTCGTTTTTTATTTTATTTACTAAGATCCTGAGAAAGATATATATATATTTTTGCGTTCGAGTGCCACGTGTGTTTTGCTGCGTACGCTCGTGCGCTTCGCTAAGAACATCCCTGTCCGAGTTCGATTCCCGCTCATGGCCAACACGAGTGACGATTATGTGAGCCGGTCCTGGGCCTCCCCTAGGTCGACTAAGCCTCAAATGAGTACCCGGTGCGGTGTGCAGACATCGCCACTCGGGAGATAAAAGCGGCCGGGTGTGGTGCTGACCACCCACCCCCTCGTGTGCTGTGCCCGTCTTCATGGGTGCTACTCACTCACATTACTTGCGCCATCAGTCTGTTGAGACTATACGGGGGATCTTTGTCTTTGTATGGTGCAGTGGTATGCGCACTGCATTGCGGGCTAAGTGTCTTGAGTTTTATTTACCTGCCATGGGTAACATCAGTGACAAGCAGGGTCTGAACTTGCCCTGGTTCTCCTGTAAGTCGACTCAGCCTTAAATGAGGGGGAGATAATTGCCGTCAGATGTGGTGGTTGGTCACGCCACCCCTGTGTGCCCCACACTTGCCTTAATAGGTGCTCACTAACAGCACATGCCCTAACAGTCTGCATGGTTACACTGGGTATCTTTGAATAGCTTTAGAAACACACGTGGATTGGCATTTGGTATTTAAACCTGATTTGGGCCTTTAGTAGATTGACTCAGCCTCGAGTGGTTGCCGGTTGTAGTGTGATCATCAGCAGCAATGTATGTATGGTGAACTTCTTTCGCACCGTACGTAGCCCAACCGTGCTAATCAGAGGTGCAGGGTAAGTGCAACAAACTCAATGGAGAGATGGCTGAATATTCATATATCACGGACCACACCACTCCCTAATGTGCCATTGCAACCTGAATAGGAGATTGTTTTGCAAGCAAGATTTCAAAACATTTGAGGGACTATATGATGTGTTTTTGTTGCCTTCATATATGTATAATTCAATGTAATACATTTATCGGAGACCACTTTTTAGCCACCGCATCTCAGATACTGATATAATTAACGGTCCTCTTATTAAAACTTTTGACAGCTCCACATCGATACGTAAATACGACGTGAACAAAATAGTTGCTTTTGCTGCTGCAGTGATTGTCTGCATTTTTGTTTTATTGAAAAGGCTTCTTAACTACACGTGTATTACGATAACATCGATGTCATTTACAGATATACAACAATAGTGCCATGATGCAAGATTAAAGATATACGGGACAAGGTCACGGGCACGGAACGATTGTATGACGCTGTAGGGCCCTGCCTTCAACATAAATACATCACGTTTCCCGCTCAAGTGTGATTTACACATGCCCATTTGTCAAAGTTTTATTGTAAATGTTAGCAATATCTGTATTTGAAGTCTGCGCCGTCTCAATTTTTGTGCTTTTAGATGCTGTCAGGACGAGATTACATTTTCACAATTCATTGTGTGGATCGCCACATCTCGGGCTGTCTTCATGCAAAATCCTGGCGAACTTAATAATTTAGACTTCCGGAGGAAAAATAAAATCCCACAGGATACCACACAGTACCTAAACTTGAATATTACATTTCTGTTTTATGGGATTATATGCAATCTTACAGCTTCTCTTGAATAATCTTCGTAAAATGTCACCCATCAAATGGCGATTATGAGTGAAGACGCAGCTCTCTATTTCTCCATCGTCGTTCTCTCCCCAGTTACTTCTCACTTACTTTCCTCCTTTACTTGCATGCTACTTGAGATTCATTGTTTAAGGGCGCATCGTGAATCCAAATGATGATTGTTATATTTTTAGATGAACATTTCTGTTCATTTTTGACGAAACATTATCATCACTACTCGCTTAAATATTTCGAAAATTGGCTACGAAGACATGCAGACAGGCATGCGTAATTATTGTACGAACAATTGTAATGCAGAGGTGAAGTTTTGCATATGCACAGGATTAATTATTATTTTATTAGCCCAGTGCAACTTGTTTTTTCTTTCTTCCCGGTAGCTAATTCTCAAGAAATCTTGACCGCCCCATGTGATGCTATAATTCATTTATTGAATCTCTTCTTCGAGCGTGAATACTGCAAAACTCAACCTGATTAAATGTCTCCTGCATTATTCTCCATGCACTAAATTGACGTTAAATTGCATGTAAAAAAATATGCTAATTGTAAATGACGGGTGTAGCTCCAAACAAAATGCACGAAACGACGCATTCTCCCTGTGCAATTACCTGCCTGTAAAGTGTCTTCTCTGGTCATGAATTTCCCGAATCACTGTCACAATGGGAAAATACATGTTTTTTATTCCCATTTTATCTTACGCACAAAGTTCACTCGTTCGTGTCTCAGGCTGCTTGTCCTGGTGAGGGTCGTGGCGGCAGCGTGTTGAGTGGTGGCGGTCCACACCTCCCTCTCCCTGGCGACAGACTCCAGCACTACTACACTATACACTACTATACACTATACACTACACTATACACTACAATACACTACACTATACACTACTATACACTATACACTACTATACACTATACACTACTATACACTACTATACACTATACACTACTATACACTACTATACACTACTATACACTTTACACTACTATACACTACTATACACTATACACTACTACACTATACACTACTATACACTATATATTACTACATTATACACTACTATACACGACTACACTATACATTACTATATACCACAATACACTATACACTATACATTACTATACACTACTACACTATACACTACTATACACTACTATACACTACTACACTATACACTACTATACACAACTACACTTTACACTACTATACACTACTACACTATACACTTCTACGCTATATACTACACTATACACGACTAAACACTGCACTCCTATACACAGACTCTAGCTCTTCCGGGGTAATTCCCAGGCGTTCAAAAGCCAGCTGAGCGACATCGTCCCGCCAGCGTGTCCTGGGCCAGCCCCGGGGTCTTGGCCCAGTGGGACAAGCTGCTGCTGCTGCTGCTGCCCGTTAGAGTTCCAGAGGGAGGCTACCAGGGGGGGAGGCATCCTTACCGGGTGCCCGAACCACCTCAACTAATCAATAATATTTTGATGCAAAGTATCTTGTAGCAAAGTGACTGTCACATTTTCAGTTTGGCGATATTTTTCAGGGATGGATTTTATTCACTAAATCTGGTGAATATAGCGGCCTCTGGTGGCTTATAGAGTCCCTTAAAGGCTTTACGTGCAACGCAAATGCAGTGAGAAATGTTGACTGCTTAACACTTGATTCAATGCATGTAATTGTCTTACTTTAGCAGCTATATTAATCGATGCATCCTCTCATCTGCTCGTAGAGTATGTTCCAGCAGTTGCCCCCCCTGTCTGTCAACACGTCCATTCATCTAGAATGTTAGACAACAAAATAATCGGTGATACTGCATTGGCAGTGGTGCACAAACACACACACCAAAAAACTCAACACACATGTCAATAGTTCTTCCCCAAAGAGGAAAAATTCTATACCCATCTCATAGGCCATGTTTCTGGCAAAGAGCCCCTACATAATATGGGCCAATTGTTCACCCGTATAATTTAGCCCATTTAGATGCCCTTTCCAGGAACTAATCAGTCGTTTGTATTGAACTCACAAACAATATATTCTGCCTGTCTATGACCGAGTGTTTTTCAAAAGCAATCAACGGCGTCTGCCGTGGACACTTTCTTGAACGCCGGATGTCTGCAAAACAGTGTCTTGGGACGCTCTCCATTGAGATCCTTGCTTGGTTTTCAGCTCTAATCCGGCACACTTATTTTGTCAATCTCTGATCATCAAGGAGGAGAACAGACTGCCATCACAAGTGGTCTTAATTGCTCGTCTTCTGTTTAATCACCGTAAATTCACACCTGTGCACTCTGTCAAAGTGCTGTCATCTCTGCGTCTTCGGGGTGCCTTCCCAGACGGAAGCGCATTAAACCAACCTCGGACAATGCCACGATTCACTTCATTCATGAGGGGTGGAGAAATACAACGTTTGAGATAAAATGCGAATGTCGTGGAAGACTTAAAAGCATGAGAAAATTCGAAAGCATAAGCAATTTTACTTTTAATTATATTTCCACAGTGTGTGGTATCATACGGATTATACGATGTCATCTCATGATATTATGTATCCTAAACAAAAAGACACTTACAACATGATAATTGGTGTTTTACCCTTCTATCTGGCAACAAAACTGACACCTTTTTTACAAGGAGTCATGTTTGCATAGACCACAATACCTGCAGTCATAATGCAAACAAAAAACATAACTCTGATAATGAATGTGCACTGTCCTTGAAGTTGATTGGTCCACACCCAACTTCAAGCACAGTGCATACATTTTCAGAGTTATGTTTTTTGCTTGCATTATGACTGCAGGTATTGTGGTCTATGCAAACATGACTCCTTGTAAAAAAGGTGTCAGTTTTGTTGACAGATAGAAGGGTAAAAAACCAATTATCATATTTTTTACTGGCAAATCAGGTTCCAATGGTGTAAACACTCACAACAATTACGAGGGTGTAACGCACAGCACTGCCATCACCTGTCCACACCTCAATGAAGTCTCAGCCGCTCCCGGTAAATTAGTTCGGTCAAGCAAATAAACGCTGGCACAAACATTTCGTACGATTAAGTGAACGGGTGTCGCAGCCTTTCCTCCTATACGCAGGGGACGAGAACTCGAAGGGAACACACGATGGGCAATGAAGTCAGGTCACGTCGCTGCTCATTCTGTTGAGCGTTTACCATTTGATTAGAGTTTGTTTGATATTGACTCTATATGCCCCCCTCCCCGCCGCCGCCCCCAATGAGTCTCTGTATGCCCCCCCCCCCCCCCTTTAAACACAGTCACCCGACAAGATCGCTTAACAGCCCCACTCTAACAACACCTAGCAAGCATTCTGCTTTAGCTCTCATACGAGACACATATTGTTAGGTTTTTTCGGTGAAGTCACGTAGGTAAAAAATTAAAATTAAAATTGATAAAAGTAAAAGTAAAATAAAATAAAAATCACGACGTTTCGGAGACAACACAAGCTTCCGTCTTCAGGTGGAACCGTCACAGCACGCTTGCTGTATCAAGTAAATGAGAAATTCCAAGAGATACTACCCCGTATATATACTGGTTGAGGGGGGGGGGGATGGGCCAGGACAGACACATATTAACCAGGCTGGAATCTCTGCTCAGCTTCTGAGATACGACCGGGTGCATTGTTGGTATTGTTTCTCATTACGCTTGTTCACCCGGGGAAAGTCTCACGGAGTCTCAAGACTATTATTTTTTTCAGGAGGGTCCTTGCCTCGTAGGCTCTCAGTGATGGCATCACCTTCACTCCTCTATTTAAGACTGAAGCAGGAAGGCTTCTTCACAATTATGGCAAAAAATCGCCCGATGAAACCTGTTTGAAATCGCCAGCCAAAAGTCACGGTCCTCAATTTGTCAATGTTGTGGGTTTGCCTTTCGACGCACACACGTGTGCTGAAGTAGTAACGAATTTGCACGTTTTGATTACGTGCCAAACCTTACTAATTGGCTGTGTCAGGTGGTGGCAGGTTCATGACACATTAATATTTACGCCATCTAACCCAACAAAAAAACTATTAATGGGTAATATTGGTCGTGAAAGGCTGCTGCTGCTGCGTGTTAAACCGCCCTGCCAAGTTTTTGCACTACGGGGGGGGGGGGGGGGGGGGGGGGTTGCTTTGCGTAATCCCAATTAAGTAATTTTCAAAAAATGTTTGCGGCATTGGGATGTTTGACCAATACCAGTTAAAACTGTATATAGCTATGTAACTAAACCAGAGAACATGGAGCCAACCCCCAACGGAACAGGTGAAGACAAGTGGGAGAACAGGGGTAGAACCTACAAATTCCACGCGGAAAAGTGCCCGAGTCAGGAATCGAACCCAGGTCATTCTGGCCATGAGGCCCAAGTGTTACCACTGTGCCACCTTGCTGTCCTGCCAGGATGATTTGTGACATTAAGTTGCTTTATCTGTGTTTGTTGCAGACACCTCAACAATGAACACGCTCTTGATGATCGGAGCACGGCGCAATGCAGAGTGCAGATGCAGGTGGTACATCAGCTCGAGATTCAGGTGAGTGCGTGTACACGTACAGGCACTGACTAAACCCACTTCCGGATGACGACTTCCCCGACACGTAAAAATCGGAATCTTTATTGAGACTGCAGGAGGAGGAATCCGAGGAGCTATGAAGCTCTTTTTCACAGATGTCCAGTTTTTTTGTTGCAGCACTGCTCTCCATCTGTCTACCATGTAGCCCCGCAGCAGCCTAAAGCAGACACATAATCTGAATATCTATTGATAATGGAGGAATCCGAAGAGCTGTAAAGCTCTTTTGTCACAGATGTCCAGTAGGGGCGGGTCAGAGCGGTTCAACAGCAAACAGTGCAAAGTCTAGGAAAGGTAAAGAAAACACTTTAACGAATTTAAACCAAAACTTAACTATTATTATCTTACCAGGTGAAGCCCACGACATTATTTGCTTCTCTTTCAGAAGTTACCTGGCCACGAATGATAGCTCAACGAAGTGGCTTATCACGTGGACGTTTCTAGCAGCAACATAATCTGAATCACCAATAGCATCCTGGTTTGTGCACGGTGGTCAAACCTGCTGAGCTGCTCAAATATAATGAGAGCAGTGGCATTCTGGGGGAATTGCTCACCGGCTCGCTTTGAGGCAAGCGGCAGAGGTGCATCCCTGCAATGGACCTGCTCATGGCGCTGACGGCAGAAGGGTATTTTCGAGACGGGGGCTAAAGAGATCCCCTCAAGAGGGTCTCTTGGCCTACCGTCTCATGCTCGCCAGGCATCTTGGAAGGGGTGGAAGTTCCCACGCTTGACCTGACGATGCGCTGGCTGTGGGTGCACGCACCCATTGATGCTGCTGAAAATAATAACAACGTTTGGTCCTCATGTAAACGCGCTGCTATAACGAGGCCTATTCTTGCCCTGTCGGTTATTTGTGCTTGTTTGGCCATACTTTGCCAAGCCGTGTCATGACGGGTTAGGGAAAGCGGTGGTTGTCATTTGCCATGGCTGCGAACCGAACTCGGGAAACTGGGCTCATAGCGCAGTGAGCGAACCTGTTTCCACAGAAGCACAACATATGGAGCTAAGAGTGAGTGGTAAGAAACTTGCCAAACATTTCTAAGACTCGTGACTGGGAATAAACCCCACAGCATGTCCAGTTCACTCGACTCGACATCACAGTGGCTTACATCTGCAGAATAAGCCCATCAATAATTCTTTCATCCTCTGTCTTATTACCGAATGACAAAGCATTAGCCTCAGTTTATCCTGTGATTGTGATAATATTTCAAACTCGAGGCTGTTTATCAAGATGTCTTTCTTCGGTTCAATGCAACGATATTTTTAGAAACAGCAATAGCTTGCCCACACCACCCCATGGCCCGCAGTGTTCCGCATTGCCCTCCCCTCGCGAAGCAGAGACGTAAATGGATATTCCACTGCAAACAGCATGTGTGTTTACCAATGTGGGGTCACATGCGATTATTTCACTGCATAGAGGATTCCCATAATAATACGTAACATCTGAAGGTTCTGGTTATTTCACATACTTATATTTCTGCACGGATGTCTTTTCTCAGCCGTATATTATTCGTTTTTTTTTCGACAATTTTTATTTCTTTACAAAAGTGGAATGTGTTTTATTGAGAGATGGGCAGCCCTCGAGATAACATGTTTTTTTCTTTCTCAAATAAACCAAAAAATTGCACGGCCAACTCTTTTATTTTTTATTTCACACCCAGCGATTGACTTTGTCTAATGCAACATTGTCATCGTATCTGAATGGCACTGTGCTCCCACTCAAAGCATCCAAAGAAGTTTGGAGTCGTTTGCATGTTAATGATACATAAAAGCATTCCACGCTTCACTTTAAATACATCCTTTGTCGGGCAGTTGATATTTCTGAGCGCGCCTTGTGATGTTCCGTGATGGAAAAGGCGTCCAAACCCTCCAAGTAAGGAGACAAGCCAATGGTCGTGTCTGATTGCTCTGAAAGAAGGTTTTTTTTATTCTTCTTCTTATTATTATTATTATCCCAGAGGGCATTCACCGTGATCTTGAAAGCCGAGTTCTGTGGAATCTTCTGACATTGGGTTTTATTATGTGCATACTTTTTTTAATAATGGCAAAACATAATAGAAAAGAATATATATATGACATGGGGCAGAATTATGCCTTGTGTTTAGTCCAGCGGCGAGCACGCGTCTGACTTGAGCAAAAGCCTGAGATTTGCGCCCGAGCGACTGGCTTCCTGCGGATGCCGCCACTGAGTGGTGGCGGGGTGGCACACGGGCCTTGCGACGCAGAGGTTGTCGGTTCGATCTCATCTCCCGCCGCGGCAGATGAGAAGCAAGGTTTCTGAAATCCCCCCCCCCCCGCCGCCCCCCCTTACGACCGCCCACCTCCTCTGTCCACCCAGCAGCAGTACACATGGGCTCAGCGCACAGTCGATGGGCAGGCCGCATGTTGGTAGGGTAAAGTGTGGGTAATCACAACTCTCCCAAGACGCCGGGCCAGCTTGGAAGAGTAGGCCAAATACCCTCAAAGACATTGCAGGACTGGCACATGCAAATAACACCAAACTAGCTTTCCAAAATGCATCGCTGCAGCCTCTCTCAGTCAGAACACTCACGACCGAATACTTTTTTTACATGCCAGGTTTTGGTTTGGGCACAACAATGCATCATCGATTCGTTGGCTGACAAAGATTACTACACTGACAACGCACGCTGCAAAACACACGTGCCTGAAATGTTAATGGAATGTGTTCACGTGAACTCCTCCAGTTACTAGATGCCACTACATTCACCAAAATGTGATAGTGTATATTTATATATTCTTGAATCGAATCTCGACCCTTGATAATGACAAATCACCGGATCGTGACCGGAGTGAATGTACATCCCTACTATTTGATAACGCAGCGGTGCTTTACGGAAATGGATGTTACAGATCTTGAGAAACCATTCACAAGTGTAGGTTATTGAGTGCTCTAGACTAAATCCCACATTTTAAATATAGCCCCAAGTCAAATATGAAAAAGCATCGCACTATCCAGCTATTATCTTCCCTTTTGTAGCATTTATTATAGGTTCATGTTAAATTAAAAATCATCCTTGTGATTAGCTGTACATCCCACGAATTCAGAAGAATCATGATGCTACTGCGTATGTTCCCACGGATGTGTTGTGCAGCTTTCTGATGCCTTTCTGGGTTGTACCGCATGGCATTCGGCATGATTTCCGACGTTTCAGTTCCTGAAGAAGCTCCCCAGAACGTCGAGCAAAAACGTCGGACCTGACGCCAAGCAAACTAAAAACATAAACCTTTTTTTACGATACAATTTGTATTTGTAGCAGAGAAGGCTCACCAGGCTATATAGCTCTTTTTTAGAAGTGGTGTGGCCACAAATGATACTTCAACGACGTGGCTTTACACGTGGACATATATTGCAGCCAAATACTCTTAAACACAAGTTGATTCTAAATGTGGAGGGAAAAACCGGAGGACCCATAAAAAAATCCACGTGACCACGGGGAGAGACACGCAAACTCCAAATATGCACAACAGGCGTCAGGTCAGAATCGAACCCACGACTGCCTGTATACGAGGCGAGGTAGTTAACATCTCGCCACCGTGACACGCGAACACGACTCAGGAGTACGTGGAAGAGCCACACACAGTCATGCGAATTTACGCCAAATTGCAATGTAGCAGAGTGTAACAGCCCACGTCATTTGACCCACCTGATGGGGTAATTACAGGCGCAGTTAAATGAGAACAAACACCACCTTTATCTCTCAGCCTACCCATCCAATGCCCACTCCACTGAGTCCATAATTGGATTGACAGTGGATTTTTTTTTTTCAAACAAGATGTATAAATAAGCAATAGCTTTCCATAAGTAACTGTTTGCTAAAATATTTAATGGGTCATCCTTGTGATGCCTTAAAATACCATCTCAGTGGAATCACGTGAGTTTCAGTGCTATATTAACACATGCAACTACTCAACCTTTTAAAGCTTGTCATGTTTTTGGGTTTTTTTATTTGTATGGAGCATCCAGACTACTTATTGCTATGCCAGGGAAACTTAACTTCCATCAATCCATCCTTTAATTTTGTTAATTTATTTTTCCCTAGCGTACGAAACTCACTGTGAAACTTACGACACACCCTACGCAAAGCTCAATGTGCAGCCCCGCAATTTCTCGCTCACACCACTGTTGGCAGAAGAGTATCCGCTAGAAGGAGCCTCAGAGAGCCACCCTGGCGGGTATATTGGCCTGCTCATTAATTGCTGGCCAGACATCTTGGCGGAAGTGCGGGTACCCACACTTTACCACACCACGCACGACCTTCCGATCCTTTAACAGCGATCCTTTAACAGTGGTGAAAAAAAGTGGTGAATCTACTTATGATGTTGAGGGGGCCGGTGAGGGGGGGGGTAGGGGCATTCTCTAAGAATCGTGCCCACTGTTTTAACTGTCATGCCGGGAGACTTTTAGATTTCAACTCCAGTCTGCTAACCATTGCAGCCGCCGCACGAGTATCAACACTCACACATGTGCAGCGTTTTAGGCAAGTTTAAGTAATGATATTACTCTCAAACATTTCTAAGACAATCTTTAGGCCATGCACCGTCTTGATTAGCGTGTGAGCATTGTTATAACGTTTCGCGTGGGCGTGAGTGAGTGAGTGAGTGACGCCTTTTTTTGCATGTCTCCATGCGCTCACGTCTTTCACCGCGGTTGATATCCCTAACCAAAACGGAGGCTCTTTTATATTTAATATACCGGTCAGTTTGTTTGTTGTCAATAATGTCTCCCCATTTCTTTTGATTACAGCTTGACAAGGAGCGGGAACGGCTACAAGCCATGATGGCTCATTTGCACATGTGTCCACCGGAGCCCAAACATCCACTCCAACCCGTAAGTAGCTCACATGCGTCTCTCCACGAGATGTTAACGCCCTCGCCTGGTATACAGGAGGTCGAGGGTTCGATCCCGACCCTTGACGCCTGTTGAATATTTGGAGTTTTGCGTGTCTCTCTCTCTCTCTCCGTGGTCGCGTGGATTTCTCTCCAGGCCCTACGGGTTTTCCCTCCACATTTAGAATCAATATGCATTCAGAGTATTCGGGTGCTATAAATTCCCACGTGATAAGCCACTTCGTTGAGCAACCATTTGTGGTCAGGTCGCTTCTGAAAAAATCTAGAAAGCTCATTGGTCCTCACCTGGTTTCAATTTTAAAAAATGTTTAAATAAAGACACAAGGTATTTTCAGAAAAGTTTAGTAGCCTGGCCCATTCACGAAAACGTACAGAGGCATCCCACGTCGAATCTGTGTAATTGGCAGCTCCACCTCCCGTCGACAAAAAATCGAGCGCGAGTTCAACGTATAACTGAGGAGCAGTTGGCGTTTGAGAATCTATGGAACACGGCGGCGTGGTTTAAGGTTCGTCTTTTGAACAAGCAAAAAAAATGTAGATGAATTATTGGGGGAGCTGTTATTTGATTGACCGTCCCTGTGATAACAGTTACATTATTGCAAGAAACCGGGTTAACATTTAACGGGGAAGATGATCAGTTAAATAACCATCACATGTAACCTCAAAAGCCGGCTAAAGCAGTGGAGAGAGAGAGAGAGGGAGATACATTGTAATCGATAACTATTTTCTCGGTTGGCTATATATTATTTTCAAATTGGAGTTTTTCAAATTGGAATTTCTCTCTGTATTTTGGTATCTTTCTGTCTGTCTGTCCTTCAGTGGGTCTCTCATTCGATTTCTCACCGTCTCATTTTCTCTCTCTCGCTTCACTCGTGACTTTGGCTCAGAATAACTTTGTGCAGTACACGAAGAAAGGCAAAAACTGTTTTACACACTAAATAGGCTTTTTATTAGTTTAGTGTTATTTTGACATTACTGACACAGCCTTGAATCATATAAAGTTTAAATAGCCGAGATTTAACTTTGTAGAAAAATTATTGTGTGGCACATATGGATATTACATTATAGCAGCTGTCAGGCTTTTAAACTTTTGAGCGTCTAAATTTCAAGGTTCCCACATTTGGCCATTTTCATGAATTTTTAATTTTGGTCAAAAGTATCACGTTAGTTAGCGGTTATCGCTTTGCGAATGTGATTATTTTTTTCCCTTTCTCATTTTGCACAGCCACAGTCACTTAACATTATTGCATGTAGCATCCTTTAAGCGTTTATTGAAACACTGATTCAAGTTTTACTCTCGTATAAAGCTCACATCGGGATCTAGTAAATTAGGCACATAACTCCAGTCGTATGGATGCTTTCAAGTGCACGGGATCTCAGGCTCGATATATTACTGCCTTTCTTGCGCACCTGATTGGCAAAGGCTGTTTTCAATCGGAGTTTTAGTAGGGGGCACGTGGCCAGCAAAATTTGAATGTAATTGATGAGATGGTGCTGATTTATGTTCTCATATGCAAAGGCTCCAAGCCGAGACGGCACCTGCATTTGATGAATATTGATAGAAGGAATTTATTACCAAGGTGAAATGAGCTCTGAAGATTCATCGCAGCGCTCAGAGCAGCTATCAGTATATGAACATGCTGCGTGGCTATACCAGGCGATTACATTATGTCGTTAACTCGGGCTTTGGTTTTAGCATTAAACAGTGGCTTGTGGTCACGCCGTGCCCAGAAAGGAATTGTTATTAGACCTCTGCATCTGCAGTATAATGATGAGCTAGATGTCTGAATTTCCGGGGGTTAACACAGTACATGATTGAGTGTGCGTGCGTGTGCGTGAGTGTGAGCGTGCGAGTGTGCGCGTGCACTGCAATGTGGTGGCTGTCGTCCAAGGTTTGATTCCTGCCTACGCACATCAGCGGCGCCGACTGGTACACGCGATCGTCGTCTTGATTTACCGCGCTGTGTTACCATAAGCTCCGTTGTGGACGTACGACCATATACGGTTCTGGCCGTGCGTCCACTCCGGCTCATGTGCGGTATGCAATGGCAAGCCACAATATTCTATAAGATGAAATGGGGATGCGTGTGTATATTAATGATGTTTACTTAGGTTTGCTGAAGATGGATACGACAGTTGTTGAAAGGGATTAATGAACATGTAAAAAAATTTCTTATTTAGTATATATATACTTGCATGATGTATATGACCGGTTGGAAATACCGGTAAAAAATAAATAACAGCACGTATCCCATAAGGAGTGACAAGTATATTGCCGTTGTTTGCATTTGCCAAACAAAAGAGCGTAAACAAAGTTGTGCTACGACCAGCGATACACAAAATTACGCCTGTGCATGCAAAGTTTTCAGATATTTTCTAACCAGATATGAACACAATTGAGACGAAGGCATCTCTTTCACAATGGGCTATCTGGGATGAAGTACTCACATAATGCGTGCAAAAGGGTTCCAGAGTGCAAACAACTCAAAATGTCTGAATGAAACAACATTTTTTCTTTTTAAATGGGTCAAGTCTCCCTGCGTAGACTCGGCATTAGTCTACGGCGGCTCTTGACTGCCGAAGCGGGCGGGCGGCGTGTCAGCTGCTCTGTCGTCGAGCGATCTAGGAATCACTTTAAAACATCATCCCTCCAATTATACCACAGCTTGACGCTGGCCTATTGTAATAATTAGCTGTGACAGCCCACTTCCCCGGCTGCCTGTTGTGTGAGCCAGAAGCCAAAAAAAAAATCACATAGAGGCGTCCAATTGTCGTTGAAAAATGAAAAGTAAGTAAGTAAAAAATTTAATATTGTACCGCTTACATTTCACCGATCTTAGATGTTTTATTTACATTTTTTTGTAATTCTTGACGTGCATTGTGCACAATACCGTAGCTCGTAATTTTCGGCCATTTTGGTGTCAGTGGGAAGAATAGGAAGAAAAAACCCATTAAAAGTTTTATTTACTATACATTTTACATGAAAAATGACACATATTTGCTCTTGACCTGAAGGTGCACATTAACCTGCGTTTGTTTACGAGATCGATAGAGAAAACACGTTGAAGGAAGGCTGCCTCTGGGAACAGGGGGGAGAGGGTATTTATTCAGTTATAGTTGAGTGGCAATCAATTACTTTTGGCATTTCACAGCAGTCGAGTGCGAGCATAATCATGTAATCAATAGTATCGCAAGAATGTCCGTGCTGTACAATGCATCAAGCATCGTTTACGTCAAGCTTTACAGTGAAAGACAACGTTCATTGTTTTTTTTTGGTCGGAAGGCAAATAATCTATTTAATTCGCGCCATTGTGGCAGTCAGTGCACTGCACATGATTTAATCGAGAAATACTTAAGAGTTGTGATTTGCTGTTACCAAATATGACCACGCACTGTATTGATGAGCGTTTTATGTTCTTAACATTTTCTGATGAACTGGAGATCTCCAGCGATTGAGCGTTGTGCTATGAATGTGTGCGCATGCGTCTGCATGTATTTTGGCCAGAACGTTGAGAGTCATTGAATCCAGCTAAACATAAATTGCCATCGAATTGCATAAAAGCAGGTGCTGCGTTATGACCCAAGATGCATTTTTTTCTTAAAATCTAGCTTACAGCCACTTGTGATTAAACTGGGTCCTCAAGTGCAGAAAGTTGATGGTCTCAGCCTGGTCACTGATGACTGCACATAAAGGCCCTCCACCCCCCCCCCCCCCACCTCGTCAAATCATATTTGCTTCTGCATTTCATTTGCTTTAATTCCAGCTCTGATAATGTAAAATATCACTTTGGGCTGTCGTACAAAAACCTTAATCCCATATGTTGAGCAATTGTGAAAGTTCTGCCCTCCACTGTGTGTTGAAGCAGAGGTCACTTGAACGGATCTCAGAGGTAGTTCTGTGATATCTGCTTCCATACGCCGTGAAATCTGCTTCTATCACGAAGGGTTGCACTGCTCCGCGTGATATTGGATTGAATATTTTGTTGAGTGGAATGATGCCAATGGCGAAAATCGGTATAAAATTTTAGATGAAATAAGTTCACAAAAATTTGTACAATTTTGCTTCCCGTTCAAGTTCAAAAGGAACTAGGGTAACAACTCTGTGATCCTACTTCCCCACGACTCCTAATTATCTGATATTTCCCACGGGTTAGGAGAACAAGCTCTCGGATAACATCTCAATTAATAGGATCCGTGATGTTCGTGCTGCGCTTCATCGTGGATAAGAGGAGCACCATTGGTCCAGCGATGCGCGCAACAACGAGCCTCACCGCAGTTTCATTCGCATGAGCCGGCAAGTCACCAAGACGCTTAACCTTGCCGCCGCGGCGCACAACGAAAGAGCAGGTCTACCACTCTGGTGTGTTTTTTTGTGGGGGGGGCGGGGGGGGGGGGGTGTACCGAGTGGAGTTTGCGACGATGTCCAATGTTTAGCTCCACGCCCCAAAAAGAAACTCCCAGCAACCTGGATTCCGTGTCGCAACAGCACGCGGCACGACCCAACAAAAACACATCGGAGAGCTGCACGCCTGCACGGTGGAAATAGGCTTCTCCCGTTTGCGCACGCTGGCGACAGCCAGCTTCAGCACGTTCGCTGTCACGATCCTGTTGCTCACCCGCGTCTCCCGGCTGACTCGTGCACGTCCCTTCCGTCTGTCCCCCGCCCCCGCCCGCCCTGTCCCTGCGCAGCTCAATTTGGTGTCGAGCGCAACTCTGGCCAAGAGCACGCCGGGGTCGCCGCTGCAGGGCAGGCCGCACGCGCCGCTCACTCCGACGGCCACGTCCGTCATCACGGCGCTCCCCCAGGGCCAGCCGGTGCTGTCGCCGCACACGCTGGCGAGCATGAACGCCGCTCGCCGTCGCCACCTGGACAAGTACAGTCTCCCGCTCGCGTCCGGTGAGACACGCACACTTGACTCGTTTCGCCTCGGCTCCCTTGCGATTTGGTCCCCACCACCCCCCGCCCCACCAGCGATGTTATCACAGTCCCCGGCTAGCAAATTGGTCCCCACTCCCGCTTAGCGCCGGCTGTGATACGACCGGTGCGCGGCTCTCGCGGTCAGAGCTCGCGGCTCACAGTGGGATTGCCGCAAGTTGAAATCCACCCCCCTGCCCATCCCGCCCCCCCCCCCCCCATTCTTGGCCGGGTGGAATTGGAACGTCGCACCTCGCAGGCTGGGAGATTTTGTGGGTTTACTGACACCCCCCTACCCACCCATTACCCCGTGACAATTATCGATGTGGCACAGAGACATGCCTCCAGAATGTTGGACAAACTTCCATGATATTCATTTGAGTGTGTGGTTTTCTGCTCCCTTCAGCAAGGGTGAAAAGAACCTTTTAAATGTAGAACACAGTCGCATGTGAACAGTGAGCTCGGCACTGAGTCAGTAGCCAGTAGTTACTTGAATCGAATTCAATTATAATGCGGTCATTACATTACTTCTCTTATCTGTGATGAATTGGGTACGCACCTCTTTGCAGATCCTTTCTGTAATCTGACCAATAATCAACCAATCGCCAATAGGAACCCCCCCATAACTTATATTGAGTCCCCTGCTTCCACATCAATAAAATGGAGAAGTCAACCGTTGCCATGCCAGGAATTAATTTCCAATGTGGAATGCCCACCCGTGGCTCAGGGCAGGGCCATCGACAGAGATGAGCATCGCTTCATTGGACTTTCCAGCACGGAGGTGCTTAGACCCTCAACTTTGTTTCACTCTGATAGCTTTGCAACCCATTTTTTTTACATGCCTGGAACTACCTGGCCATCCAGATGAACACGTGTACCAGCTTTGGCACAAATCACGCTTGCCAAAACAAAGATATAGACAAGTACATTTCCCTTGAATCCTCATTTATGGGTACAAATAAAGAGATTTAGCAGAGAATGTTAACACATTATTTTTGTTAAGGCGCTCTTCCACCTCCAACCCAGTTTATATATAAGCTCCTAGCTTGGTAGTGTCTCATTCTTCACCTGAAGACGGCTGCTTGCGTTGTAGCCGAAACGTCGTGAGAATTATTTCATTTTATTATGTTTTATTTTTATTATTTTATTACTTCCCTTCTACGTGACTTTACCGAAAGAACCAAGAAAATGTTTACACCGTTAGTCAAAATAAACATCTGTCATGCGTTTTTTTCCTTAACATTTTTGGTTAAAATAATCATTCAGAGATGATGACATTCATGAATATCCTCCCTTCGACATTTACATTTTCTAAGTTTTTTTCTTTTGCCAAGTACATTTTGATTGGTTGCATATAAATATAGCAAAAACTGAGTGCACATTGATAACTTGTGTAACGATTGTGTGTGTGTGTACGCCTCTTCAACAGAGCTTAGTCAGAATGAAGAATTTTACCAAAATGCAGAAGTAAGACCTCCCTTTACCTACGCGTCTCTGATTAGGCAGGTGAGTATTGCTTTCACACCGTGCTCATTAAAGCGAATCCATGTACAAGTAAATAAATAAATTAACAACCCTCCATATATTTTGAGAGAGAGAGAAAAAACATTCGGAGATGGGTTATGGAAATGCGCGTGGGTCATTGTGTAATGGCGGTATTAATGTGTGGCCTCGACCAAGTTGGAATGTAATAATGAGGAGGCAATTATTAATATTTGATGTGCCCTTTGCATTTATTTCAAAGTGAAATCGGCAGGCCAGAAGTGGAAGTGATATAATGCCTTTGTTCTTCCCCCATGCAATGGGTCCGCCAGGCCATCATCGAGACGCCCGACCACCAGTTAACCCTCAACGAAATCTACAACTGGTTCACTCGCAAGTTCGCCTACTTCAGGCGCAACGCGGCGACATGGAAGGTAGGCACCGAAGCGAGTCAGCTGTTGTTGTCGTTGGTTGTCGTTGGTTGTTACCGTCCATCGGCCTCATGGGCCTTCTCTGGCCGCCAATGCTTTCTGAAATTGGATACGGATTTTGGCATTCGTCGAGAGAGAGAGAGACCCCAATTGCGTCAGCAACTGAAGGTTCCTCACGGCACGTCTCAATTCGATCGTTCCACATGGGTTGGCTGCTTAAGTAAATGCTGCTCGAGAGCATGGGGTTCAGAATGAGCGGAGGCTGATGGACAACAACACATCGAAGTCGTTGTTTGCTGGACTAGCACACTTCCTGTCACCTCATTTTATATTCAAAATGGACTTCCGGTCTGGTCATTATATATTCGATGGTACAAAAACTCAACCACATTCGTCAATAACACTGCCATGAAAGGAAAATAAATATTTAATATGATACATTTAAGGAAATGGCCCTTCTTAATTCGCACCGTTGCCATGAACAGCACCTATTATATGTTTGATTATCAAGGCAGTGCTATTGGCCGATGGACGGTGCTCAACCACTGCTGGCAATGCAGTATCACAACAAACAAACAAAGTGTTATATTCAATATGTTCCTGCCTGTTCAATCATCTATTCGGTAAACATGATCCTCCACGACGTAGCACAAGAGTTTGATGTCTTTTTAGCTAGTCTGCGTGTTTTATTTATTATTGTCAGCTCCGATTAGCGCACCGGGAATGTGGCTTTCCATCATAATGGTACAAGTTAGAGACTGGTGACACGTGCCAGAGCTTCTCAGTTTAGCCTGTGCCGCCAGTCATCCCTGCTGCACCGTTGTGCTTGTCGTGTCGATGTGACGCTTGTTTCCTGAGCCTCAACGGTGATGCAATCCAAATCATAGGGGATTTGTATCACTGGTGAGCAAAGGTCTCTCCTAGCTCCCGTCAGGCAGCTGGACAGCATGCAGTGGGTTGACAGCTATTGACGATCAACCACCTTGCACAGAGGCGGTGGTACGCTTCCCGGGGACAAATGTGAATATGTATATACCACCGAGTCCGTGTGAAAATAATAAATAAACTTGCTGGGGGAGTAAAAGTGAATGCAATGTTAAGGCGACACAAAAATTGAATGCAACATCGCTAAGCGGAAGAGCGAGCGGATCCTAATCAAAGGGATGCGACTTTAAATTCTGGTTCAGGGTTGACTCATGAGCCCATTATCCTATCAAAAGTTGATCAAAAATGAGTTACCAGTGTGTGGGGAAGTCAACCGTAGTTGTCCAATGTATAGCCAATAGCACTGTAGAAAATAAGAAATAAAATAATAAAAATCACAGCAAAATATCTGTAGTAACACTACAGTTATTTTGCTGTGCCTTTTTACACCTGATGAAGGAAGCTTGTGTTGCCTCCGAAACGTCGTGATTTAATTGATTTATTTTCATGTATTATTCTTATTTGTTGCGTGACTTTACCGAAAAAAACCTAAGAGTATGAATCCTTGCAGTCACGAAAGCTTCGAATGTAGAAGCACTGTCGAATTTGCACCCCTGGCTCTGGGCTGTGAAGAGTTGCGATGAGTAGCGCCTCGACGCTCTTGTGAGCAGGAAAATCACTCAAACTCGACTTGGCTTTGACTAAACATGCAGCCATTCTTTTGGGCCAACATACACAAATCCATCCAAGTTTTTTTTCCTATTTTGTTTGGCCTCCCTCTCTCTCTCTTACATTTGTGGTCCCCTCCACTCAGGTCGCGTCATGGCACCTGCTAAGCGCAGTGCTGGACATGTGCACCGTTGGTTTTTGACGTTTACGGTGCGAGATCAGCCTGTGCCACGCTCGCCACAGGCCACCCGGCGGCGCTTGTGGCGGCTGTGAGAGAGCGTGCTGAGGTGCTTTTTGTCAGCCGTGAGCGGAGTTTTTTTCATGCCATCGTCGCGCACTGTTGGCCAATTCGGGTTCCTGCGGCCGTCACGCGGACAGGGGTCAAGCGCGCGTGAGGCCAGCGTTTTTGTAAAGCTCCATTTTTAACAGACCGCATTATCACCACGGGAACTTGTATATGTTTAAAAACATATACTTACATATACGTCGAAATATGCGGGCGCTGCAGTGACAAGATGTTATCTCCCTCGCCTTGTATGCAGGAAATCATGGGTTTTATCCCGACCAGATGCCTGTATATTTGAAAATTGCACGCCCTTTCCCCTGTGCCTCCATTTAGCAGGGTTGGCTACGTATGGTGCGAAAGAAATCCAAAATACATACACAAAATGACAGAACCCTGCCAGATTTTGAACACGGGAATTGCTGCGCATATTCAGCCTCACCCGAAGCAAAGCGTAATCGCACGTGCGCACTTGTAAGCGTGGACATATGTTGATACATGAGCCGCACACAAGCATGCTGACATTGGCAGCATTCGCGTTCTTTGCAGGTGTAAACATGGGTCAAGGACCCTTATTGAGAATGTGCTGCAGAACACAGCACGCCTAATGGAAGTGCCATTTGAAAATAACCAAAGGTGATCCCTTATGCAAGTAAATCCCAGCCAAGTGCAATGCTCCTCTCCGCTTTCCATTAAACGCGAATCAACGAGAGTGCCTGAAGAGACAGAAATGGTATTATTTAAAAAATCCCTGCACGTGAATGTTTATTGTTTTTCGCTTGCTCAGACTTCAAAAAATATCTCACAGTCCGTCGGTGTTAAACTTCCAGTGTGTGGGGCCCATTTTAATGTCATACCGGTAGGATTTCAAAATCCTTGCAGGCTGACGGACGTTAAGCGGAGTTAACGTTAAGAGGCATCGAAGGGAGACGGCTACTTGCCCAGATGTCACGATTTTGAGACTGTAGCCCAGGGCTGATATAAATCGAAGTGACATGCACAGAGTTGTGTATTTGCTGTCTTTCCCATTCTGCCTTTGTTCCGCAGTTTGTTTACTTGTGTTAAGTCAAGCGGGTTTATGTTCGAAAATAATCTGGGAACAGAATTGTTAATGATCCTACATTCTTTTAATTCAGTGTCCTAAATGTGTTAATTAGCATGTGCCTAGAAATTATTTTGGAATAATAATATAATACGAAGCGTACAGCAATGCCTTATTTGTGGAGGAGTGGTGGAGCAGTGATTAGCACACTGCGATTCAGAACCCAGGAACCCGAATTAGATTTCCAGCTACAGCTTATGTCAGTAGGGAGATGTTAACTCCCTTGCCTGGTATGCAGGAGGTCCTAGGTTCGATCCCGACCCTGACATCTGTATATTTCTATGTGGATTTTTCTGTGGGTCCTCAGGTTTTCCCTCCACGTTTTGAATCAACAAGCGTTCAGAGTATTTGGCTGCTATAAATGTCCATGTGATAAGCCACCATCATTTGTGATATCCAGGTCGCTTCTGAAAAAGATCGATATAGCTCGTGGACTTTACCTGGTAAAATAAAGAGAGTTCAGAGTTTATTTTAGTTTTTATATTTGAAATGTCTTTGGGCTCCCTGCCACCACTTTGCCAACCCAGACGAGTGAGGTATGGTGAAATAACCTCATGGCCCTGATGAGGCCTTCAACTAGCAGTGGATTGAAAATGGATTGATAAGGTTCTGAAAAAAACGGTTTAAAAATGTCTATGTTTACAGGGTTTGTGTCTTTGTGCATTTCAAGAATGGAAATATCCATAAGTGTGGATGTATTTGTATTAATATGTACACGGGTTAAATGTTATCAACGGCAATGCATTAATTTATTTCAGTGTTTCATTTTTTGACATTTACAAAAAAATATATAAAGTTGTTGTACCGAAACTTGTTAGCCACAGTATATTAAACTATGCCAAAAATCAAAATTCAAATTTTTTTATAGATACTTTCTGGAGTTGACAGTACTGTGACATTAAAATTGACCCAGATGTATCATGTTTAAATTAACACAGTAAGCAAAATTACTTTTTTTCTTCTGCCTTGATAGATATCACCCCCTTTGGTATCTGTCAGCGGGTAGTAACGCGATTATTGGTCTCGGAGCTCATTTTCACTTCTCTATCAAGCATTCCTCCAGAAGTGATGGCTGGAACCATGCTCCTATTGCCTCTTTGTGACACATGCTTAACAGTTTCATCACCCAGCGCTCCACAAGCCGTGCCACTCCTTCAGAGGCCAAGGCGCCCACAGAGGGCCTCCACCTAATTAGATCCCTGCACACCAAAGTGGGGCCCTTTTTTTCTCTCAATAAATTAATGAATTAACAATCGACCCTTGTACGGCAGCCGCAGCCGATGCGTTTCATTCACGGCTCACCTTCGTCACATTTGCACCCACCTGTGCCCCCATTCGGGCAAAGGTAGCATGGAGGCCCATGCAGACCGGCGGGCGAGCGAGCGGGTGGCCCGGCTCCGTCGCAGTTTTTTTCGTGAGCGAAACGACGGCGAAACGCGAAGGGAAACGCAGAAAGTAGAGGGTTAATTTGGTGCAATTAATAGCGCACTGCCGTTTGGGGTTGGCATCTGAGAGGTCTCTGACACCGTAATTACGGCTGGATGGCGGGCGGGCTGAGTCCGCGCTGAGAGCGGATCGCCTTTGAGGCCCAATTAACGCAGGCGGGGGGGATTGCCTCGATCATTGCTGCAGGGCAATGTGAGAAACGCTGCCTTCCATCGTCCACCTTCTTGTTTTTGTTATAATGTATTTATGCGAGCACCATTGACCTTTTTTCGCCACTTAAAGCTGACGCTGCGACTGATCGCGGACCGCGGCTCTCGAAAGGGCGGAGTAACTTCAGCTGACGTGAAATTTGCATTTTTCAAAAAAAAAACAACTTAGGTTTTGTGGGGGTTGCAAATGGAAGGGTGGATGGAGCGCTTGGAACAGAATCAATTTAATGATGAAAAACAAGCGCAGGCGTTTAAACAATGAGGCACAATTACATGATGAGTGATTGATGTGCATTGATATAGTATTGGTATTACATTCTTGTTAATATGATTTTAGCACTTTAATGTTACTAGTTATTATAAATATGTAATAATATGCCTCCCGTTACATGTTATGTAATTTAATTGCATGTCATGTTAAGTCCCGTATGATAATGTGAATAACGCCCCAGCTACAACCATCTCATTATAAAAAGGAAAATAGCATATCCTGAAAAACATTGTAAATTAATAAGACAAATTATTTTTAAAACTTTTAATAACCGTTTAATTTAAACTCTCTCCATAAAAAAGCCATTTTTCACAAGTTTTCGTGTAATTATCGGACCCATTATTTAATGCAGTAAAAACAAAACGAAAAAATGTGGATCGCGAGCTTGAAAGGGATGGGAAATATAGTGCAATGCGTGTTTCTGTTAACCTGCAGCGCCTTTTGAAATCCGAAGAGCAATCTAAAGCTTGCGGATCAGGCCCCCCCCCCCCCCCATGCAAAAGCACGCGGCAATGTTTCGTCTGTGAGCACTTCATTAGTACTCTGAACGAGGACAGTGGACCTCGTGGCTAGGGGCCACGCACTCAAAAGCCGACCTCCGGTTATTTACGCAAATTGTAGGGCAACGTTTTTTTGTTTTGGCGTGGTTTGGCAGCCAAGAGAAATGAAACCGTGAAGACATTCAGAAGGGTTAAACTTTGCCAGTGTGGACCGGATGATAGGGGGGGTGGACGGGATGCAGTTTAGCATGCTTTATTAGGTAGCAGTTGTGGCCGCATACTCATAAGGCTGATGCGCTGTGCACCCTCCCCCACCGTCGCTCTCAACCCAACTCATTTGCATGGACATCGCCATATAGCAGAGCGCAGCCGCAGGCGAGCTGATCAATCAAGTCACCAGGACCTGGGTCAGGCACTATAACCACTCAGTCTTGCCTTTTTTTATTTCCTCGTTAGAGGATGCTAGCAGCCAAGGGTGGTCTGTCTCATGCAAATGTGTGCGCAGAAGTGCGGACATATATTTATTTATTTTCCCAAGTAACAAAAAAAACATTTGGAGACGTGTCTTATTTTGTCCACAACTTTGTCGAGTTCGATCATTTACTAAACAGCAACAACACCGAACATTGCGTAATAATCATGACGCGATTATGGGCTACAGCGGGAATTTGTTGGCGCTTTTCTTTCTTCCTTCAAATATTTTTTTCCCTTCTCCTCCTCCCTCCTCTCCGCGCTGCCGCAACCTCATTTACATTTCTGTTATGCATTATATGCTAATGAGACGGAGCTCTTTGGGTGTTCCGGGAAAAGGTCAGACTTTCTTTCCCTCTGGGCTGGACAGAAAGATGAAGCTCGCTATATTGAGTGCGACGCTAAGCTAAGCCCCGAGGCTGGATTACCAGCCGTTCTGAGCAGTTAGTGCGACATAATCGTAGCACGAGCCATTTTGCAAGCGTCGCAGATCAAAAATGGACCGCTGCCTCCCTCCACGCTTCTTACGGCCACAGATTTGGCGACGACACAACGTAAAGAGGGCAACATTGCGCAGATAAGGGAGTTCATTAGATAATTCCCTGCCTTTGCTTTTTTCGATGGCCTGCGTTGTCAGGTTGTATCGCAGGTTGTGTGCGTTCAGTGCAGCCAATCTCGGTTGTGTTTAGTGGAACGGGCAAGAACTCTGGAACGACGACGTTTGGGGGGAGAGATGGAGATGGGGGTGGGGGTGTTGCCTGGAAGGCATCTTGAGATTAAATAAAAAAAAATATTTTACCAGGTAAGGCCCACTGAGCTATACAGCTGTTTTTCAGAAGGGACCTGGCAACATGATATGAGGCACAAAAGCCACAAATGAAGTGAACAAAAAGAGTACTATTTTTTTATACCTACGTGACTTTACCGAAAGAACCAAAGAGTATGAAAAAGAGTACTTAAAAAAATTGCTTTCGTTTAAAAAATATGTTTGTATTAAAACACGTTACAAATGTAAGAATTACAAGCTGCTTATTGCATGTGCGTGGTTTGATTGTGAGTGTGATTAGTTAAGCTTAAAAACCAAATTAATAGAAATATGACCGACTATAAATGGTCATAAATAGCCTTTAATGGGTGTGTGCAAAGTATTTATATAAATTGTGTTAAATAGAAATAATTTCAATTCTGTTTCTGGATGATAAGGTGGATTAATCCTCTCTTTCTCTTCATAAACATGTATTTCATTACGTAATAAAATATTAAACGAAAAAAAAACAGCATGCTTCCGTTTGTCAATCCACTGCTGGAGGAAGGCCTGCCCACGTCGAGTCAATGATCACTGTGGTTGTGTTACCATATTTCACCGCACTATTCAGTGTGGTTTGGTACGATTATAACTCACCACTTATTTTAGCATTGGCCAGGAAGTAAACTCAGGTTGATAGTTTCCTAATACAGTTGTGCTAAAAACTGCACTACCCCTTCACGCCCAGTTTAATGTGCATTGAGAAGCAATTTCCAATATGCATGTTTCATCTTAATCAATGTTTTCTTAATGTGTCATTCAGAATGCTGTTCGGCACAACCTGAGTCTACACAAGTGCTTTGTTCGTGTGGAAAATGTAAAGGGAGCGGTGTGGACCGTGGATGAGATGGAATTCCAGAAAAGACGGCCACAGAAGATGACTGGGTATGGTGGACTACCACACACCATCGACACAATCAACTCGCGTCGGATTTATCTTCCATTGTCAATTCATGATCATCATCAGCCGTGATCTAATCCACTGCTGGATGAAGGCATCCCTGAACCTCTGCTATTTGGCACGATCCTGCAATGCAATAAACAATTTTGCACATGAACTGATATCATCACTCCATCTCCTCCGTAGACCCTTTGCTGTGTGGATTCCATTTCCTGGCTACCGCTCCGATATTATCCTTGACCATCGGCCAATATCCATTGTCATCTACCGCGACACTGCGTCAGCAGGCTGCGCCACAGTTGTTCGTGGAATTGAGTGTTTTTTTTAAATGAAATAATGATTGTTGTTTGTCCTTGTGTCTGTGACGTGCGTTGTGAACAGAAGTCCCTCACTAATCAAGAGCATGCAGACAAGTCTGGGATACGGTGCGGCCCTGAATGCAACACTACAGGTTTGTGTGTGCCGCCTTTGTGAAACGGTGATATTTATTAGCGATTTCAATAATAAATGATTTCGATAGACTCTCTCGCTCGCTGTCTTTCGTGGAATGTGAAGAGCGACCGACGAAACATTATAGCCGCACGTTGAGTCTGGTAATCCATTCAGTGGCATCAGAGGTTTCTTGATGTAAAGCTTCCATACCCGCTGTGTAAGCGTATAATAAGCAGTGGTCGGTGATGTGATGCATATATTGCGTATCACCACATTCACAACTGGGCGACTCTTTCATTCTACACTTGTAAAGGGAATAGCTGCACCTGCAGTGTGTTGTTTGGACACGATTACGCAGATACCCGTTGTTTGAATAGACTTATTGTGGCCATCAAAAATATCTACGCCTGATTGACCAGTGGTCATGCGTGTCTGTTCGTGGTGGCTATCTCTCCTGGGTGATTGGCCAGATCTTTATGCGTGCCTGACTCACTGCTGCCCGGCTACGTGACATCGCCACTCAAAAGGATTTTGAGTCTCACCGATTGGCCATCTCCCAGCAGTTTAAAGCATACCTCCCGCCAACATTGGTTGAGAAAAAAAATATACACATCGTGTTTATTTTAAACCGTGAGAGCATCTCAACCCAAATTCAGATAGCATTGTTTTTTAAATGTTTGTTACCATTTATCAGGAAGATTGCCGTGGTGTAGTTCATTCTCAAGACAGTGCAATTCCGGAGGTCTCTGGTTCAGTTCTATATCCCGGCGTGGCAGTTGAAACAACTTTGCGAGTTTATTCAATACCCCTCCCCCATCCATCGCCTCTGTCCACCCAGCAGCATAGATGGTTCCACCACAGTGAGTCGTTCGGCAGGTAGGAGTGTGGTGGTGGGGTCAAAAGTGTGAGTACATCCTCCACCGCTTTGGCGATGTCTGGCCAGTGAGAAGGCCAAATATTCTCAATGAGAGCTGCTCTAGAGCTTCTGCTAGTGGAGGCCCTTCCGCCAGCAGTGCCATGAGCAAGCAATTGCAGGGTTGCACCATTTACTTTGCTGGCCATTAGAGCCAATCGGATGTTTTAACAATTTTTTTTTTAAACACTCCACCAGTTGATCTTTAACAAGTCATCGTTGTGGATCGTTCCTTTGCTCTCCTCTTCAGTGCCCAGGAAGCGCTGGTACCTCAAGTGATTCATTAAAGGTTATTAATTCTGAGGCTGCGTTAAGCTAACAAATTATTATTGTCGTTATTATTAGAGTGTGAGCTATTTCTGTAAAATGTTACTCGGCAAAGCTCGACGTTTTGATAATGAACTCAACTGACGGGTGTTTTGCATGCCAGTGTGTCTCCATGTGTTTGTTGATGTGCAGCGCGGGGATCGGGAGCGCAACAGTTAGCGCTACGCTGCGCTACGAACCCGGATACCCGAGTTCGATTCTCGCTCACGGCCAACACCAGTGACGATTATCTGAACTGGTCATGGGCCTCCCCTAGGTCGACTCAGCTTGAAATGAGTACCTGGTGGGGTGTGTAAACATCGCCACTGGGGAGACAAAGGCGGTCGGGCATGGTGCTGGCCACCCGCCTCTTGTGTGCCGTGCTGGCCTTCATAGGGGCCCGCTAACAGCACTTGCCCCAACAGTCTGTTAAGGCTATACTGGGGGGGGTCTTTCTATTGTGTGTGTGTATGTATATGTTTAGAAGATGCAAGGAAGTGAAACATGGTTTTAAACGTAATGGAGACATGAAAAATGAGAATAGGTTTCATCGTTTGGTAATGGGGAAACATTTACATGCCAAATAAAGCATCGCTGTTCATAATACCGTATGAAACAATAGCGATGTAATAATACCGTGTGCATCTAAAATAGTCCACTTAACTTTCATTGAGTGTGCTATCCGATGTCTTTACAGGAGTGTTTTTATAACACCCAGTGCTCCAATCAAGCCATAATGAGGCAATGCATTGCCATCAATCTGAATGGGATTAAAACAACATTTGTTGCCTCATTCATGTTCCAACAACGCAGACAACGCAGGGCTTGTATTACAGTCGGCTGGATTTTTACCTTGAGAATGTTTTCGTGAAACAAATCATGTGGAAATTATTTCATCTAATGCGGGACATTTTTTTCATTTCGGGAAAAAATGTAACTGCAAGACACAGTTCCATGAATATTAATAATGTCCACGGTAATGAATTTGCATTACTGTTTTCGCTTATGGCAAATTATAAATTTTTAATCGCATTCAGCAATGGTCCACCGTAAGATGTGGCTGACGAAATGGTGATGGGTTTTTTCTTTGCCTCTTCATTTTGCTCTGGATTTTTTTCTTCCTCCCATCATACATTTTCAAATAGACACATGAATTGCCGAAAACAATATAGAATATATATTTTTCAAACAATAGCACAAGGCTGGGTAAATCTCCCGTTAGGGGAGGACGTTGGTTACTGGACGTTGATTTGGTCGTATTAACGCATCCGCGATGGCTTTTGTGTTGCTCGTACGGCACAGGCCGTTCTTCAGTAATCTGACCGTTAGCCGACATAATGCGCAAAGACAGCTGCTACTTATGAAAATGTCCTTGATTGAAGAGACGAGACTGCTATAAAATATGCATGCAGGGGAAAGCGCTCCGTTGAAAATTTCATGCAACTGGAGCACTTTTGATTAAACTAACAGCGAAAAAAAGTTTTTTTTTTACTGCTCACCCCCCCCCCACCCCCCCACCACATTCCACACCCGGGTCATCTCGTGCGTAGAATCGCGGCCTCTGGTGCCACAGTGGTTTCGGAGGAGTCGAAAATGTGGCACATGAGGCGGCATTTAACATCCCACATCAGGCCGTGTCATCATCACAGTTGTCATAATCATTGACTCGTCAGTTCGTTAAATTTAATCATTAAAACGGCCCGCGTTAACATCGTTTCTCGTCCGTGACGGGGGTATGAATGATTCCACTGGTTTTTCAACTTCATTTTCCCCAGCACACGGTCGTGCTAATCATATATTTAATAAGATAGTGCAGAAGAAAAAAATCACGCGGTTTGTTTAGCATTTAAAATGAACAGCTCACATGAATATCATTTGGACGATGGGAAATGCCAATGTTAGCTTTTTTATTATTATTTTGGTCTATTCCATGTGTCTGTTTGGGTTAGATAATGTAAACACTGGATGCGTTTATTCATTTGAGTGTTTACCCACTAGTCGTGAGATTTACCCACACTTTTTCGTCACTTTGATTAAGCCGAATAATTATCATTCGAAACGATTAACGCGCCTGGTTGTTAAGTTACCACAGCGTTTTTGATAATAATGGGAAGTCAATTACAAGTCGCGTGAGTTATTCGTGCTGGGAGACAATTTTTATTCCAATTTAAAATGCGGTAATGTGAATGATTGCAAATGCAGAGGTTAAAGTAATAATAATAATATTTTCAATAAAAGTTAATTTTAATAAAGCCAGATATATTTGACAAGCGGGAAGGTGTGTGGTAATTCATCATGAGAGCACGCGCGGCTTATTTGTGATATTGTCTTATTATATAAATGTGGATTCATCTTTGTTTAGAATTTTCCTCTCAAAATTATACGTTCCTGTGTAAGTATTAGATTCTTAAAGTTTTAGTCCTTCCTGCGCTTGGCAGCACACTGGGCAAGACTGCTTTCCATCTTCTGCCAACCAAACCCGCTTCATCCCGTGCTATTCAATTAAGTGACGAATCGTTCGTAATGTAATCTCTCCAAATTATATAGTGGGTCTGCTTCTTTCCCTGGTTCTGTTTTCCCGTTCTCAGTTCATTGCGGCAGTGGTAACACTTTTAGTTGAGGATCTGTGTTCGATTCCTGACTTGGACACCTTTCTGTGTCGAGGTTATAATTTCTCCCCCTGTTGTGCATGGATATCCTGTGGTTTCTCTAGTTTCCTTCCCTAGAAAAAAAGAAACATGCAACGTTAATGCTCTTGGCCAAATTGCCCATTGCTGCCATTGACCCAAACAGATCTCTCGGATTGGAAACATTTGCATCGTGACTCATTCTCCAAGACAATGTCTACATAAATACAGCAGCAGCTACATCGTAACGCTCTTTAACATTCGTAGTGCTGCAGTGGGGGAAAAAATATACATATACATACATTGCCGTTCACTTGGCACAACTATTGCGGCCCAATATTTACAGGCGGAGAGTTGTAGGAAATGATGGTGGGTGGGCTTATCTTCTGTTCCCTAACCCCTGGGACTTGGTCTCCCCGGGCCTAGGAACTGTAGCACCAGGTATGTCCGTACGTATGTTTAACTTGTTTTGCACCGTACGTAGCCAACCGTGCTAATCGAAGGTGCTGGGAAGGACCAAAAACGAAACTCTGTCTGCTTCACAGTGGAAGCTAAATATTCCATGATGGAGGCCATTTCTGGTGGCATAATGGTCCAAATTCAGGTTTGTTCAATTCCACTTCGATTTAATAAAATGGGGAAAACCATGTCGCAACATCTCCTCCCTATTGGCAGCCTAATGCTTATTTACACACTGGTCCTGTGTACACCTTATGCCGCACAGGGGCAGCTGTCACCGATGGGGGGAGGGGAGGGTCCCCCTCGGCTAAACTGCAGCAGGGCGTTGAAACGGTTGAGTCGAGACGTCAAGTGACATGAGCCTCGTTGAGTTCGCTCAAGCAGATCAAGCAAGCGGGTCGCTGCGAACGCAAGTCCTAATGCCCCACTCGCTCCTCCCTTCGGCCGGCTCCTCGAATGCAGGCGGCGCTCGCAGAGGCCAACCTTCCCCTGCTGGGCGGCTTCGGCAACTCCCTGGTGTCGGCGGCCGCCTTCATGGGCACTGCCCCCGAGGACCTCAACGGCCTCCTGGAGCACAGCAGCAACGGCAGCAACAGCCCCAGGCACTCGCCCTCCCATGTGCTGTGAGTGTGGATGCATTACCACCGCCTCCACCTACCCACCCACCCCTCCCCCCTCGGGCCTACACACAGGCTCGGTGAATCCTCCGCACTTTGGAGAGGCATTTGCACGTTCGTTGCCGTCGTCGTTGTCGTCAGCCATGGTCAATCCACTGCTGGATGGAGGCCTCTCCAAGCCGCCGCCACCACCTTTCGCAATCTTGCGGAGTAACGATCCGCCTTGTACTGGCACGCGAGATGCTTCATTGCTCCGTCTTCTAGGTGAATGTTCTCTACGGCGCGGCGATCCGTTCCTTGGCTGCCACTCCGTTATTATTCTTGACCACCAGCCATCATTCCATCCAGTGTTGTGCCCAGCCAAAGGAAACCTTACTTTCTGAACATTTTGAATGATTGTAGGAATCTGTATGTGTTCCATTCATATTCATTCCTTTTTCTATCTCTCGGTGTAATTCCAAGCGTGCATCTCTCCCTGCTCCTTTTGTGCAACATTCAGTTGTCTCTCCATACTTTTTATGAAGGTCAACATTTTTTAGCCATATCGTCATAGCAGGTAGATCACAGTATGTTCTTTTCATTGTGAAGTTAAGCTTTCCAAAAGCACTCACTCAAACATAACGAATGGATAAAAATGACTAAGCGCATGTACAGTAAGTGGGTTCCGGATTGCTTTTCAAAAGGCATGACAGTGAATTAAATCCGTTTAGCACTGGTTTCGTTTTTGTCGTTTCGAAAAGTTTTGGGCAACCCTTTGAAAATGTTTTCCGTCGGGTGAATCGGGAATTGTCAACGCAACTTTTTGTTTTTACTGAAATTGTATTGACATTGGATCGTGTTTATGAGAGTTATTTGTGACCGCCGTGTTATAGACAAACGTATTAACAGCTTCAAACTGAGTTGCAAAGTGTGAACTATCCCCACATTTGTCAATAATACTGTATTATAATGGAAGTGAGCTGATGTTTCGGGAAATGACCCTCCCTCAGAGCAGAGAGAAGGATCAGGAAGGTTACATTTATTTAGCCGGAGATCACTGTACATTGTGGGGATCCTGAGGAAACGGTAACATTTGAAGGACATTGACACATCTAAAGCCCCAGTTTGAATTGACATACGGGCATTTTTTTTCATGAAAAGCTCCCCTGTATTAAACACATCTTAGAACGTTGTTTTTACACTTTAAAGGCATTCACGCTTGCTTTCCGAGGTACTAATAATTAGAATAAACTCAGTTTTATCCGTGGCCTTCATTTATTGTGTGTGTGTAAAGAGAGAAAACTGGCAGAGATCAACACGGGATCTCTGATGGCTTCAGGGGGTTACAAAGGAAGGGGGACAATTTACATTGACGGTTTCCAGCCGGGGGAAAATTGCGAGCGCCTTCCAATTGCCGCTCGTTCTGTGGACGTCTGGATTGCCGCCCCCCCACCCCCCCGAGAGCCACTTCCCGCGAGGCTCCACGACTTGTCCCTCCCGGCTGTCTCCTTGGGGGGGGGGGGGCGCATCTCCCGTGTCCTTTTGCAAGCCGGTAACCGGTAACGCGCCGTTAACGCCGGCGCTGGGCATCCAACGCCTACATCGCAGAGCACGTAAATATGAACGTGACGGTGGCAAGGTGGCGAGATGTTAACTGCCTCGCCTGGTTCCATCTTGGCCCCGACGCCTGCTGTGCATTTGAACGTATTGACGGTACACCGGTGGCGTGCGGTATTTAAAAAAAAAAGGAAATTGTTGCAATGGTGATTTTTATTTTCCCCGCGATTCGCAAAACCTGGGTCGTCAGAAAATCTTGCGGGGTGGTGCGTCACAGTCAGTTCTCGTGATGGCAAAGCAGTCAGAAGGCGAATATCAGTGAAAATTTAGATTTCGTGCTGCTTAATGAGGACCAGTGTGTTATGCCGCACTGGTGTCCCGCCCATACGTCCATTTGGAGTTTGTGTGTTTCTTTCCCCGTGCATTTTTCTCCGGGTTCTCCAGATTTTCCCTCCACATGTAGAATCAACGTGCTTTTAGAGTACTTGGCTGCGAGAAATGTCCACGCGACGAGCCACTTCTTTGAGTTATCATTTGGTCATCTGTGACCAGGTCGCTTCTGAAAGAGAGCTATAGTACCATTGGAACCTCATTTGCCAGTAAAAAATATGATAATTCTTTTTTTACCCTTTTATCTGGCAACAAAACTGACACCTTTTTTACAAGGAGTCATGTTTGCATAGACCACAATACCTGCAGTCATAATGCAAACAAAAAACATAACTCTGATAATGTATGCACTATCCTTGAAGTTGATTGGTCCACACCCGAGACAGCTTTCCTTAGAGCCTAGTCTCACATGGTGTTGGACCAGATGACGCCAAAGGCGCACAAAGAGCTATAATAGCTCTAGTTTAGTGTTTTTTAGCACAGCAGTTGCAGCGCACGCCTTTTAACAATCGGTGTGGCTGCTTTTGTATCCTTTGCAAAGAAAATATAAATATATTTTGTTCCCAACTTCCTCCGCCCCCCCATCATATTATTTATCCGCCTCAGCTCCCACTTGCAAATGACTTTAACGGCTATTGGATTACCCCTCTTGGCACGAAGGCCCCCTAGGCTGGCTCCTGTCACCAGCCCCGTTTGTGTGCCACGCAAATAGCCTGACATATATACTCGCCCGTGCTCGCGCTCATAAACAGCGGCAACCTCAATTTGTCTGCAATTAAAGTGTACAGGTGTGTGAGTGCCTTGTTGTGTTAGAATAACCTGCCATCATTAACCCCGTTTTAAAACATCGGGCGGTCGCCTGAGTGGGTGGGGGAAGTGCTAGGCAGTATGGGGTAGCAAGAGCTGTAAAAATTTTTTTTTTATATAATAGTACTAATAAGTCGGTGTTGTTAATAATTAAGCTACTGAAATAATTATGATAATTTATTTGCTTATGCCTCATGAATTGTGCATTGTGTTGCTTAAAAACTAAAAAAATTGCAATGTATTTTGTAATCCGCCAGGACCTTGGCTCCGTCGTGTGCGAAATAATGCAGGAGCGTTGTTTCAAATGCTAGCAACTGGCAACTTATATTATTTATAACTCACTGATATGTGCGGCATTCATTGCTTTGACTTAATTAATGTGGCTTGTCAGATCACAATAATCTAGTCACATTTTACAGTTGACACTTCCCGGAGGATAAAGTAGCAGCAACTTAAAGTGTGAGCTATATTTATCTTGATACGTCTAAGCAACATACTGCAACCGCTCTTCCATAATCATTATAATAGCTGTCACAAGCCATAAACACTGTGCCAATCACACTAATGACTTCTAACGGATGATCCCAACATCCCTCAATTTCATAACTAAATTCAGTGTTGCAGAGCTGTGCATACCTCTGGAGGGTAAAACTCTGTACGTGTACGGGTGACTGAATCTTGCAGTGTTGTCATTAGTTTCAAAATCATAGAGGACCTCTTTAATGCTTTAATCAATGTGCTGTCATGCTAACTCAGACATCAGATGAGTCGTGTTTATATAATCTCGTGAATTAATTGGTAATTCATTCTTCTGTGCATTTCAATTCATGTAACAGCTCAGATTTGCTCATTTACTTTCGAGCTCGTCAAACAAGCTCAACATTCCTAGAATCGGGCGTCCGTGTGAGTGTGTACCACGTAAGAAGCAGTAGTGCAGCGGTGGTGTCGTGGTTAACGCGCTGTACTGCGAATCTAGCGACTCGGGTTCGATTCCCGCTCATGGCCAACACCGGTGACGATTATCGGAACCGGTCCTGGGCCTCCCCTAGGTTGACCCAGCCTCAAATGAGTATCTGGTGCGGTGTGTAAACATCGCCACTGGGGAGACAAAGGCAGCCGGATGTGGTGCTTGCCACCCATCCCCTCGTGTGCCGTGCCGGCCTTCTTAGGTGCTCGCGACAGCACTTGCCCCAGACAATCTGTTAAGGCTACACAGGGGATCTTTGGCTTTTTGAACCACATGAATGGTGATGGACATAGCAGCCCTACAAATACACGAGAAATAGCCCAAAATAACTTCAGTGAACGGACTTATAAATATCCCACACCTGCATCTAATACAAGCTTATAATGTAGGGCTTTCATTGCGGAGTTCACCGCTGGTTGTCACGGGGTGTTTTCCCTTCCCACTACAGTTCCCCTGCTGCCACCAGTGAATAATGACATAACAGCCTGTAGGTATAAACAACCTAGTGAAAACCCTGTCTTGTACGTGTCACCAAAACTCGACACATTCATCAATAATGCCACTGCCCTAAAAGGAAATATATACCCAATAAATATGGAAATAGCTGGTCCAACGTCGGGTCAACATTGGTTCCAAAAACGGTTCCAACCGTATGGTAATGTTAGTTCATCGTTGCATATTTACTGGGTATATAGTGTACCATATAATATGTGGCATATCCAGCTATGAAGCACGTAGAGAGGCCAGAGATAATGGGTGAATAATAGTTGAAGATTGCAGGATATACCCTGGGGTCCTGGTACAAGTAAAATTTTGAGAACGTTTCCCTGTATGTAACAATTGTGTGTCTGATATTGTTCGTGGTAACTTGATGCAAATTCCCGTAATTATTGGGTAAGTAAAAAAAAAACCTTTAAAGCAGAAAATTCTGAACATAATTCTTTTGACCAAAGGAATTGTCAACCATATTGATCATTACAGTGGGTGCAAGACGTGTTGTGTGCGTGCATGATCACACTCCTTACACACACCCACAATGCACATCATCTCTTTTGTTGCTATAAATATGACGCCATCTCATTTGCAACTGCACACGCACGCAAGCGCGCACACACGCACACGCGCAAGCACAGATATCTGTCACCTGACGCACTCCCTGCCGCGTCGGGCGATGTCTCGCCACTGGGTTCCGCTCCCTCGCCGCACACTGCCACGCCGCTAAAAGATGTTCATTAATCTGCGGCAGAAACAACATGCATCATCTCGTCCCAGGGAGCGGTGGTAGCGTGACACTGATTGATGGTCGGATCACCTTGTCAGGGCTTCCTCTGTCTCTGATGGGGCGACGAGCCCGGTCCGCGGCATGCTAATGAGGAGCGTGAGCCCTCTTGTCGCGGCGTGAACAATTTATTAGTTGTTGCCACTTGCCGATAGCGTCTGATAATAATAGCGCCGAGCACTGCCCCCGCGCTTCAAACGCCCCGGCCCATTTGGCGCCTTGGGAACGGCTCGCAATGCCGGATTCCCGGCGCAAGCGCTCGCTGGCTGCTTTGCGAGAAATATAACTCGCTCTTGTCGGTAGATATCAAGATACAGCAAATCTGGCTGTGACGGTCCCACCTGATGACGGAGACTTGTGTTGCCTCCGAAACGTCGTGATTTTTTATTATTTTATTTTTATTAATTTTAATTTCATTTTTTACCTACGTGACTTTACCGAAAGAACTAAGAGTATGAATCATTGCAGTCACGAAAGCTTCAAATATAGAATTAGATATTAAGAGTTTGTTTTGCGAGCTCGATGGACATTTAAACGAGCTCGAGGTGTGTCTATGAACTAAAAAAATAAAAATCGTGGTCTCGAGAAATCTTTGCCTATTCACACTTTAATGATGTTCATAGTGATAGACCCATTGTATATGCGAGTCAAATGAAAAACAATTGTTATCGATTTAATGTTTAGCGTTGTTCGTGAATAATCAGCGATGTTACTTTTATGGACACCCCGCATTCACATCTGTCTCATTAGTTATGTTGAGTAAAATCTGAATGGGTGGGGGGGAGTGGGAAAACATTTATTTTAACACGGGCTCTTTTCCATCCCCAACAAAACATATCACAACATTATTTTATTATCCCCCCCCCTCCCTCTCCCCCCAATTTGCATCAACTGCTAGAAATCACGCAGACTTTCCCGATGACCACGATTGCCCTCGTGTTAACAATAACACCAGCCCTCGCTTTTGTTTCAACAGACACTCCACGAACGTCAAGGAGGAGCCGTTGGATGAATGCGAAGGCCCCCTGTCACTGGTGGCGATGGGAAGCCAGAGCCCCGATCTGGAGGACGATAGGGATCTCGATGACGACCACAATCTCATGGTGGAGATGGAATGACGGCCTCGCGAAGGAGACTCCATGGGGGACGTCAAAGGGGGTGTGGACCCAAATCGAGTGCGTCCTCTGAACTGCGTTTCAAAAGAGCTGACGATACAGGGAAACGACATGCCATGATTCTGAGGACGTTGGTAAGATGCCAGCCTCTGTTGCGGTCACAACTTTAATGGTTTAATTTTTTATTTTAATACCGTTATTATTTCCTCTTGTTGATATTGTCATCGTTGTAAACGATGTGGGCATTTGTCGAACTCTTTAACTGAAGAATGAAGCATTTGCACATGTCAACAAAAATATAAAACATTTTGACTGTGAATATTCAAGAATATGGAGGAGGACGAAGAAGAAACCAATGTAAAGCAACCTCTGTGTAACGTTGGACGCGACTCCATTAAAATGATCAGAACTGGCTTTCAAACAAACTGTTGCAGACAGTTGAAACAACACGTATTTGTGCGGTAGTTCTTTTTATCAAGAAAAATGTGGACAGTTTATTGTGAGCAGCAAAGATGAAGGGAAATGGGGAAGGAAATAAAAACAAAAACCTTGTCAGTCGTTGACCTGAATTAGCAAAAAGAATGCTGGTGTTTTTTGTTTGAAAAGCTACTCTTTGCCTTGCTGATGAAATGAAAGAAATAATAATGCCAGCTTGCAGGCAGAAGAAAAAGTAACTTCCCACTGACCTTGTCTCAGAAGGTCTGACAAATGTATTTTTGTCATCAAATCCAACTAAATGGAACCAAATGGTTTTTGGCAGGTTTTGCCCGTGAATTTATCTGAGTGTCTTTATACCTCGGCAACCTTGCTCACCTCTCTCATGGAAAGGAGTCATTTGCTTTCAGTGCTGGAGCAGACCAAAGGTTTTCGTAGTGTTCCAAATTGTTTGTGGAAAATGAAAGGAAAGGAAATGTTAAAACAAAACGACAGAAAATACAAAAATGAAGAAACGAAATCCCCTCCCTCCTCCTCCTCCTCAACGGCAACCATCTAATCTGCTCCGTCAGAAGTTTCAACTCAATTCGATCGCTCGTGTGGGCGAATGCACGAAGAAGCCTCGGGAGTGGTTCGCTTTTCGTTTTGTTACATATTCAGAGCAACGTGAAAAAAGTTCTCCGAGTTTGGCCGGTGATGGTGAACAGAGACCTAAGGAATGTAAATAATAGCATCACGGTTATAATAACCCTTATAAATGTCACACACACACACAATAAGTTATGTTCGTTGGGACGTATTTCCTCCTCGGCGATGCCACTTGGCACGAAATGAAATGTATCGTCGTGAAACTTTTATTTGCGTGTTTTTTTTTTACGCGGTGAAGTGAAACGCTCCAAGGAGCGCACCGTCATCGGGAAACGGCGGCCGTGAGAAGCTCAACGTCGCCTCTACGTAAATTAGCCTGACCAATGCTCTTTTCCAAAAACCAAAATAAATGGTAAAACATGAACCTCCCTCGGAGCTGACCTCAACAAACCACCGGCGAAAGGTATTTTATTTCAAAATAGGTGCTTTGTAGTTATACTACCAGTGTAATCATTACTATTTATTTTAATTGCTTCCCTAATTTACCTATGGTGTTTTTTTTTAATTGCCAAAGATATTTTGTTTATGTTATTTTAATAATTTAGCCCAAAAAATAAACGAGAGGAACAAATGAACACGTGGATGATGAATTAATTCATAATGGGGCTGGGTATTTTGCCATCAAAAGTGTGTTGCCAGGCTTAATTGATGTTTCATTGAACCAAAGTTTTTATTCTTTAACATTATTTTCAGTGTTGAAAAGGCTACGACACAATGGATTGCAACACATGCTTTATTATTTTGAAACTACAGCACTATGAGATAGCCCCTCTATTTAAACACTAGACGTCATACCAATTGCACCAATGTTGCAGGCTCAGTGTAAAAAAAGAAAAGTATTACCTTTGTTGTATAAGCTTAAATCGAGACCACGTACTTTCTATATCATCCAAACCCTATAATCATCACCCTAACCCTCTTGAGCAAAACAAATCCTGAAATATATAAAAACAAATTGTGAAACGATGGTAATAATTTGATCAAGGTCACGATTCCAGTTTTTATTCAGTGGCCCAAGTGGTTTCTGCTCATTCCTCACGATTTAATACATTCTCAACGGTTATATTTTGTTTGTTTTTTGTGAGTACTGAAGGATGTGTTTAGGTGTTTCCGATTTAAATTGTAATTAGAATTTTTTAGTATTTGTCTGTGAAGCAGTGTGTACGAGGCTACAACCAGACATTGCCTGCCCAGAACACTTGCATTGAGTACATGATTGGGTATTCTAAAGGTGTGAGATGGGATACGTTCTTAGCACTTACAGATCTAAGCTTTTTTTAATGTCATTTCCTCAAAGGCATTCGCAAAAAAAAGTATAGAATCTTAGTGAAATTGTTTTAACAAAAAAAAGGAATCAAAAAGAAAAAAACTTATTTAAAAAAATGTATTTTTCAAGACAGGGACGCATCAAAAATTGTGTGCGATCAAACGAAGGCAGAGTGAAAACGTGCATCACAACTTTACGTGATTTTGTAAATATTACTACAGCCTCCCAAAAAAAACCTTACTCTTTAAATAACATCTCTTTTTTAGAATGCATACCTCAGACTAGATAAAACCTCTCTGAAATGAACTACCCTCACAGTTTTGCACTTAGCTGTAAAATACGTTGCATGAATTTTAGAGTATAAACGCCATTATCAGTAGCTTAATCATTGTTTGATGGTCGCTTTTTCATTGCTGTTTAAAACAGTGTGCTCAGATTTTGGTTCGTTATCCAGCAAATGTTTTTTTTGCTTTGAGCAAAAAAAAAGAGACGGTATTTTTTGTATTAACCTTTAAATGCTTGGCAGACATTGGTTGAATGCACGAGGGTTGAAACTGCGGATGGTTTAAACAAAACGAATTACAGAGATATAGAACAAAAACTAAATGCACCACCCGTCACCGTTTATGTCTACCACCGGGTATATGATTTTAAGAATTTTTGCAATCTTGATGTTTTCTTCTATAATGTTGTAGCATTAAAAAAAAACGATGAGAAAAATTACGAAAAAAATACAAATATATGCTTGGCATAATGTGCAGAAGCTTTGTATTTAATGTATTGCTTGTAGGGATGTACTTTGTGCGTTTTACGTGTTGTAGCAGGAAAAGAAATTCAGCGATTTTTTAAATGTTCTCCTTTCTTAATAAACAATGCTCTCGAAATCCTTGCTTGATTTTTAGACGAACATTTAGGTATTAAGTCATCATCATCGTCGTCGTCGTCACCGTCACTTAAGTTTGAATAGAGAGCTTTCTTTTATCCTCTCATAATAACAAAGATATTTTGGTGAATGTTTTTATTTCTTAATGCCACTGCCAAACACACTTTCGCCATTGTTCCAAAGGCACTTGCTGTCCAGTTAAGCAGCAGTGTGCTTTAAAATGAACATTTCATCACTACTTTTCAACAAATATTCCCCGGACCAATCAAATGAAGGGAATAGTGCATAATCACCAAGGATTATCTTCATATTTTTAAATGATGAATTTAACCTGTTCATTTTACTTTATTTTTTAAGTGCCAAGGAATGAGTAATAAAGTGGATGATCCTTCATTAACGTTTTGTGTATTGCGTTTATACGTAACGCACTGAATGTCGTTGAAATCCCATCATCCAAAAATCGCGTTGGTGTTTTTTTTCAGAATGGAGTTCATATCACCGTGGTAATCTTGTATAGTAACCTAATTGCCGTTGCCTTTAATGTGAGTAAATGTAAGAATGCCCTCTACTGGAAATGTTGGATTTCAAGCCTAGTTTTGTGAAATACATTTTTCGACCCATTGACTAAACTATGAATCCATGAATCTTCCTTTGGTAGTAAAATTATGTACAGTACTGTGTTGAACTATATTAGATGTTCATGTATGTATGTTAAACTTCTTTCGCACCATACATAGCCAACCGTGCTAATCGGAGGTGCGGGAGAAGGACAAAAAACTAAACACAAAAATGAGTTAGAAAGAAATGAGTTTTCAATCTGTAATGTTACAGCCCTTCGTCAAATCACTGCACCACGCTGGCCAGAGCGCAGGCTGGTGAAGGAGCTCACGGGCCCGGAGTCATTCAAGATTATCGCTCGCCACTAATGTTACACGTGACTGGAAATTGAACTCAGGACACGAGGTTCATAGCGCAATCCACTAATTACCGCGACACCACTCCCCCAAACATATCTTCTTTTGGAATGCCCATACTATGCACCTAAATTGAAAATGCAACATTAAAGGCGGATCGATCGCGTCGCACACACCGGAAACACAGCAGATCTAAAATATTGGAGAATAATCGCCTGTACACACACCACAGAAACCTTG
This sequence comes from Lampetra fluviatilis, assembly GCF_964198595.1. Lineage (NCBI taxonomy): Eukaryota > Metazoa > Chordata > Hyperoartia > Petromyzontiformes > Petromyzontidae > Lampetra > Lampetra fluviatilis. Next base: position 1,300,835 of record NC_136314.1, read on the forward strand.
CCATCGTCTTAACAGGAAGGTGTACATACATTTGTTAATCCACTGCTGGACAAGAGCTTCCCCTAAACCGTGCGGGTCGTAACGAGTTATGCGACCGTACTTCAAGTTGGATTGGTGGTGGCAGGGAGATGCATGACCACGGATTCACCGCACAGCAATGGATTTCCCTGCACTGCCGACTACTGCCCGCGACATAGCCCCACAGCCGACGACTACCTGTTGTGCATGTTGTCCGCCCATCCAAGCACTCACTGTCCGGGCCCAAACCCTCCTCAGCGTGCGGGATCAGTACACACGTTGAACTTCTTTCGCACCGTACGTAGCCAACCGCGCTAATCGGAGGTGCGTGCGAAGGACAACCAACTGCGCACATATAAGCAGTTCTAAAGAAATTAGTTTTCAATCGATATTTAAAAGTGCATAGCTCACAGTGGCTTCCTAATATCGGGAGGAAGAGCGTTCCAGACGGCCGCAGAAGCGCATCTGAAAGCGCGCGACGCGGTGACCACCGTCCTTGATACGATGGAGCGTATTCTGGGCAGTTTTGCCAATGGCAGCAGGGAAATCGTGTTTCTGTAAGTGGCATCGTCAAAACCTGCAGGTAGATTTGCTCATCTCGTATCTGCTTTAATGTGAAGGCTACGAAGTTGCCGTACGTGGCACCTCGCTTTATCTCAACTGAACTGCTTTCGGACAGATGGTATAAATGAATGGCATGCGGACCACTCTGTTAAGTAACACCGTGATACAAGCGGGACATCTTGCTCAAGCCCAGGTGTGTGCTTTGCCATTTTTTTGGGAATATCACTGGTGCCTGGACAACTATTAAAGTCTCTGTGTGAGTTTTTTTTTTATACCTACCCCTAAAACAGCTTTTTTTTGGGTTAGATGGTATAAATATATAAATGTGTCGTTAAACCCGCCACCACCCGACACAGTCAATTAGTCAGGTTTGCCATGTAAACAGAACGTGCCAATTCGTTACTAGTACAGCACACCGGTGTGTTGGAAAGCAACGTGACGAATTGGCACGTTTTGTTTACGTGGCAACCACTGTTACTAATTGTCTGTGTAGGGTGGTGGCGGGTTTAACGACACATCTATATATTTACGTGATCTCACCCTAAACAAAACCTGCATTATGGATGATATTGGTTGCGAAATCCTTCGTGTTAAACTGACCTACCCCATCGACACGATCATTCTACAAGATCTCCCCCAGGAGGTGTGCCCCCCCCCCAATGATCCACCTTTGCCGAGACCAAATTTTCGCTGACTTGGGGGAGGGTGAATTGAACACGCCCCGCGCTCGGCCATGCAACACAATCTTTATACAGCCGACTTCCCCTGAAACTCACTCCAGTACAGGGGGGGGGGGGCACAACATACCCCCCCCCACCTCTTCCCCCAGGGAGGGCTCAACGTGATCTTGACATTCATCACAGCCCGAGGTTGTGCCACGCGCATCTGACTGCACTCGCAAGCAGGCACATTTCGGGAACGTTATTCCGACGTGGAATGCGCTTCAGTTGCACGCGTTAGAATTGTGCAAACGCAACGATAGCTGGAAGAGGTTCAGCGCTGCAATTGCTTGCTCATGCCATTGCTGGTGAAGGGGCCTCCAATAGAGGGGGGCTCTAGAGAGCTCTTTCTATAGTGTGTTTGGCCTGCTCTTCCACTCTGCACAAACGTGTTGGGAGAGGTGGCAGTGTCCGCACTTTTCCCCACTGCACGTGGCCTACCTATCGACGAATAAATGCGCCAATCTACGAGTTGCAAAAGCAACATCACGTGATGCTTTAATCCCAAAAAGATTTCCACAAATGCATTTAGAAAAATAGCATGAATTCAAGTTGTATTGTAAAAATAACATTTAAATATCTGGGGTGTTTAGCTCTCCTAAAGAATCAACTTGACGCCCAAACAACAGCGGGGCTGTTCTCCTTTGAACAATGTTCACATCACGAAAAGTTGCCGCTATGTTTGTTTCCCTGATATTGCAATGTGCAAACTACAAGTGTATATGCATTGTCTGCTTCTGATAAGCATTGAACCAAAACAAGCGTGGAAAGTCAACAGACCATCCCTTATTTTCACTGCTTGCAGAGGGCACGATGGGCATTTCCCCATCTCCCTTGCTCTCGCTCTCTCTTCATCTCTCGTGAATTACTTGAAAAGCCAAATTAAACTTGCGTGATGCAACTGTCCGTTTGCGTTATACCTGGAATACAAAAACATATTTATACAATTTCCCATGGTCCCCCCCCCCCCGTATGGCTGTCAGGATGCGTGCATTCACGCCACGTAGCGTCGGGCCGAGCCTCGCCTGCCTGCCGGCGATGACAATGCCCCGAAAACTTCGGCAAAAAAGCAAGGCGATGTTTTCCCTTGCTGGGGGGAATTGGGGGTGGTGGTGGTGGTGCGCTGATAAATTTTGCATCGCCTCCAGTTTCCGGTTCATCGGCACGAGGTTGTTGGCACCACGGCGCTGCAAGCACCCACCCACACCACCTCCCCGGTACTGTCAAGAAATAGCAAGCACTTAAACGGTTAAGATGCGGTGTTTAGTGATGTCAGGCCTATTTGACCTTCCCCGCAGACTCGGTGCCTTTATCTGCTTTGACAGGCGGCCCTGTCGGCAACTGCCTGCTAGTCCAAGTCGAGTCTCGTTGTTTAAAGTGTGTCTTGAGGAAATAAATAATTCACCGCCATTTACGACGAATGTGTAGAAGAAGAAGGGAAAAAATGATCGGAGCTTGTGAAAATATGCCCCGTTTTACAATTACAGGATGATATGCGCTCGTTATTATTTTTTTGCTTTTATTTTAATAACAATTTGACGTTATTTTAGTGTTACATTCTTCGCACTAATGTGTCACGATTCTTTCAGCATAACTTAACACTCGCTCATCACGCAAATTAGCAATAAATTAACAACAACATAATTTTACACTTGAAAAATGTCTCATAACAAATCTTGTGCTTCCTTTAATGGTGCAAAGTGTTGCATTTTTGCAAGTAATGATTTCATCACATCACAACGCGCGTTTGAATAATTGTAAGTAACTTTAAATATCGTGTTAACTACACAACGAGCTTTAGTCACATCCCCGTTTTATGTGCAAAAACTACGTAATTGCCATAAACTTCATTAACGGCTGTCTGGTTAAGGTCCATCTGATCGCAGCAAGCGCTGCCCCAAATTTACGTGGCGTGATTGGCCTCTGAAGAAAAGTGTATATAAAGTGTACGTAGCGAAGAGTATATAAAGTGTATATAAATTAGATGTGTGCATTATGTTGCATTTGGTGAGCTTGAGTCAAACACAGAACGCATTCTTGTTTTTTTTTTAAAGAGCACTTTGAAATTATTTTAGTCGAACGGACGATAAACATGGCTTGCCCATTGACTCGTCTACAACGGAGAATACACGTGCATTCTACACGAGGCTCAAAAAAGCAATAATGAAAAAGACATGTTTCTCCCCACGCTCCCATCCTCCATCCCCTCCAAAAATGTTACCGGTTCTTGCAAATGTACAAAAGTAACACGCGTCACATTCATGCCACGCAATGTTTGCATCGTTCATGTAACCATGTTTCACGGTGCTATGGAGTGCCTGCGGGCGGGCGTGGAAGCGTGGCGACGGAGTTATGGCCAGCGAACTTGGAACCGGTGTTCTCTGATGTGCCCTTCTTCACTTGGATGCCGCCACCTCGTGTAACCCCAGACTGTCATCGACCTAAATCGCACTTTGTGGCCGAGGTTAAAATGCATCGCAATGACTACGATTTCTGCACTCCTACCTACCATGACCGGCGGCACCTCTCTCTCTCTCTCTCTCCAAATCATTTATTTAGTTTCGTATTAATTAATGAACACGGGCAAATCTGTTGATACAATGGTTCAAGTTTCTCAATTCACCCTTTTGAATGAATATCTCTCCACCCAGCGTTATAAATAATTACAACCACAGTCATCCCATTGGCAGGTTGCGTCCGGTGGAGTAAAGTGTGGGTACTCCCACCTCTGCCAAGGCGTCTAGCCAAGCGTGGAAGAGTAGGCCAAATACAGTCGAATGGCTCTCCAGAGCTCCCTCTAGTGGAGGCATGTCTGACAGCAGTGGTGTGACCAAGCAATTGCAAGGTTTCATAAGTACTGCATCGCTTGTGACTGGAGCTCTATCTACAATGTACTTTCCGCCTTTTGAATCAGAATCAGACAATCTGAATATTAATACTGCAAGAGGAATCCGATGAGCTATGAAGCTCTTTTCACAGATGTCCAGGAGGGGCGGGTAAGAACGTTACAACAACAAAGGATGCAAAACACACGATTAGTTGTGCAAAGTACAAGAAAGGTAAAATAAAATCGCACAAACACATACATATGACACTAAATCATCCCTATTCTATTAGGCAAAGCCCGCTGAGTTATGAACGCATTTTTCAGAAGCGACCTGGCCACAAATGATAGCTCAACAAAGTGGCTCATCATTTGGACATTTATAGCAGCAGATGGCTCTAAACAATCTCAATGAGGGCTGGAAAAGAGATCTAATGGCAGACCTCTCAAAGATAAAAAAATAAATAATCCCAACGTATCAACGTGACTACCTCTCGACAAAAGGACGTCATGGTTTATGGGGAGGAAGGGGGGGGGGGCATCGATTCCGTTGCTTACTCCGAAACAACTTTGATCTGCACATTCTCTAATTTAGCCATGCGCGGGGTGGGTGGGGGAGGGTTATTTTCTGTTCTACTTTGACAAAAAAAATGTTGCTGAGGATAACTTCAGATGGCAGTGGGGTCACATTGTTCAAAACACGCCACAGGGGCTTGTATGGTAATTAGGTAATAACAGATCTGCTGGCAGTTAGGGATGCATTTCTGCAGCAATTTAATGCCTGATGATTGTGTTTGCTTTCCGTTCAGTACCCGGAAACAATTTGGCAAGGGGGCCGGGTAAATGTTATCAGGTGTGAGAAGCACACGGGTCCGAAAGAACTTCTCGCGGAATGGGAGGCGCTGGAGGGGCGGGAGGGTAAAGGCGGCTTAAACAAATACGCCGTTGATTATTGCGGACGGGAGAGAAACGTTCGAAAAGGTTTTGGTTTACTTGTGAGCGGTGACTTTTCCCCGACTCTCTCTCCCTCTCTCCCTGTCTCTCCCCCCCCCCCTCCCCTGTAAATGTACTGCCTTTTTAGCCGCCCTGTTTTCAGGAGGTCCCGCGCGCACACGCGCGCACACAGCCAAGAGCGTTCTGAATTATTGAGGACAAAAAAATGAAAACAACCAAGTTGACATGCGAAATTCCCTCGGGTGCGGCACATCGTTGCAGGTTATCGAATGCTTTGTTTATCTTCACACGCAAAGCCCCGGGTTAAAATTGGGGTTGAACGCGTTCAATTTATTGCCCTTAAACGCTCTATGGGCAACCGAAATTAAATCAAACTAAAGGTGCCTTTCAGTGAGCGCTCACCAGAATGAGGGCGGTTGGGGGGGGGGGAGGTGGGAACTTCTGAAAAGATTTTGTCTAATTATACTACATATTTTATATTAATCAAGAGAGACCATAGCTAATGAGGTACATAATGAGTACTGCAATTACTCCCTCTATACCCTTAAAATTATGCACACATGTACAAGGCAGGTGGTACGCTGTCACGGCAGCACTGGATTATAATTGGCAATAATTGTGCCGTAATTTATACTTTTTTGAAATATTCGGAGCGAGTTATGAAAATATAGCATTTTAAAGAGCAATACTGACGTCAAATACCCCCCCTCCCCCCCGAGCTCCACCATTAAGCAGCAGGCAACGAAGAGAAGTCCGTCCACCGACGAATGGCGAGAGGGGGAAAATAAGAAAAAGAAATCATATAACTTCCAACGAATAATATAACTTCCAACGAACAATGAATTTCCCGTTGCATTTAATTCAGAGGCAGCTGGGAGGTTTAGTAGCGAGTCAACGTGTGTTTGGGCAGGGGACGAGGAGGATATGGGGGGGCGGGGGGGGGAATTGCGTCCGTGTTCTTGGCACGAAGGTTGAAAAAACAGCAACTCCAACTTGTTTGGCTGCTTTCCAGCGGGCCTCTTGATTACAGAACTCCGAGCCACGATCGCCTTCAATTAGCGCTCGCTCGCCTGACGAGCCGCAGGTTTCTCTTGCTGCCCGTGGCTGCGTCGTGGACTTGTGTTTTTTTTGTTGTTGCGGCAATTGCAGCAGCAACAATAAAAAAAACCCTAATGACTCTAAAATGACTGCATGTGTGCCGCGTTGCGTGGCAGTGCGGTTGCAGTTTCGCTCGCTCGCTGTGTGTTTGTGTGTGTTTGTGTTTGTGTGTGTTTCTGTTTGTGTGTGTTTGTGACTTCCCAGGTAAACGCGCCCGGCAAAATGGATTTATCCCTGTGACACTAGCAGCGCATCAAGCCGATTTGACGTTTCCGAGATGATGGGCTTCTGGAGACTCGAGGCTTGGCAGCGAAGCTCGGTGTATCGATGTTGCATTTCACGCTTACGTATTGACCCCCCCCCCTTTTTTTACGTCTGTTGTGTGTGTGTGTGTACCTGTGTGTGTGTACCTGTGTGTGTGTGTACCTGTGTGTGTGTGTGTGTACCTGCGGGGAGCGGTAGTGCAGTTGTTAGCGCTACGCTGCGCTACGAACCGGACGACTCGAGTTTAATTCTCGCTCACGGCCAACACCGGTGGCGATTATCTGAAACGGTCCTGGGCCTCCCCTAGGTCGACTCAGCCTCAAATGAGTACCTGGTGTGGCGTGTAAACATCGCGGCCGCGCGTGGTGCTGGCCACCTACCCCTCGTGTGCCGTTTCCAGCCTTCATAGGTGCTCGCTAAAAGCACTTACCCCAACAGTCTGTTTAAGGCTATACGGGGGATCTTTGTCTTGGTATGCTTGGCAACTGGAAAGTTTGTACCGGTTGCAAACAAGTATATCCATCGAGTACAAATCCTAGATTGGGGTTGACTCGGCCCCATCATCTCTCCGGGGTCGATAAAATATGGCACCGCTTTGTAGGGAAGTCCGGAGTTTGTAATCGTATGGATCGGCTCGCCCATGCTGCAGGTGAATGTGATCTCCACCACCGGCTCAGAGCCGTTGCACGAGAGATGGGCGCCGTCTCAATGCGCATTCGTGCATGGAATGTCCCGTACACATATCTGTATTCGTATTTCGTGTGGCATATGCACGGTGCATCCGCATGAAGGTGTATGTGCGTGCTTGCAGGTAATGCGTACGATATGTGGCGAGTTGCGTGTAAAAAAAGGCTACATATATTTTCCATGCGTACATATGTTTTATTTTAAAATAATGAAAATAAAACATTATTTTATAATGTTTTATTTGTATTATTTAATTATTTCCATTCTACGTGACTTTACCGAAAGAACCAAGAAGATGAACCACCCATCTATCTTTATGAAGATGGGGGTCCTCGCTCAATGCAAAACATTTCTAGTTATACGTCACTCAAAACATATACGATTGTAATGAAATACGATTGTAAAAGGCCATCATATCCATCATCTATTGTTTGTCATTATCATCACCTTCCCATGCAGTGTGTGTGTGCGCGCTAAGTGCATGTGGGTACATATCAATAAGAAGAATATGTTTAATGAACGCAGTTGTTTTGCTAAACGTGTCTATGTTACCGTTTACCGACTCGTGCGTGAACTCATTGTTTGAAATAACAAAGCAAAGAATAACAGCAACAAAACTGGCATTCCGTGACATTTTTAAGAGGCCTTTTCTTGAACTTTGCGTGCTTGTACATAAAAACAACAATTGGCTTCACTCGCAAATTACCGCGATGACTCACAGAACCACAACTGTTAGCATTGACTGGAGTAAACTACCCTCTCGACATTTTACGTAAAATACGACGTGTATTTTTGTATTATATATGAAACAATATATATTAAATAAAATATAATGTATGCATTATAAATACATATTCATAATTATATAGAAATATTTGTTGGGCTGTTCTTCCCCACTTTTTGATTTGGTCGCAGAAATACTTTTTGACGAAAATAAAAAGCCTTGCGCACACACAAACTACCGCCGGCTATATTATCGCATTTTTTTTCCTCTCTCTCTCTACCGATTCTCGGAATATTTATGTTGTTTCGAGCAACCTGTGTTAAGACGTTATAAAAAAAATTCTTCGACCAGGTCAATAAGTTCCCTGTCATGGCCAAAAAAAAATGTCCGTCCACATGACTAATTCATTAGTTGAATGATTTACCTAAGTGGGTCTGGACACCCGTTGCAAATGAGACACGCGCATCTCAATGGGTGCGCATCTGGAATAAAGTGTAGTTTAGGTAAATAATCAAATAATATCACCACTCGTCACTTATTCAGTCACGTGGCTTGGCCGTAGAGGTTGCGAGATCACATCCTGGTCGAGCCTTATTAGGCCAATTAACCCTCCGTATGTACGAATGTATTCATAATAGAGGTTTTTTGCGTTAGATCGTGTAAGTATAAATGCGTTGAAACCTTGTAAATGTTGTGGATTCACTCTTCAACACACCGGTGGGCTGAAGTAGTTAACCTTTTAGCGTTTTGTTCACGTGACAAATCCCTTACTGATTGGCCGTGTCGGGTGGTGGAGGGTTTCGACACATTTATACTTACGCGATCTAACTCAAAAACCTCTATTATGAATGATATTGGTCGCGAAAGCCTACATATTAAACTCTACGAATGTATGTTTAACTTCTTTCGCACAGTACGTAGCCAACCGTGCTAATCGGAGATGCGGGGAGTAGATACAATGATTACCACTTCATGTGGAAGTCAAAAGTCGGTGTCCAATGGAGAGACCCGCCCCTGTCATAGGAATGTGGAATTTCCCCCCGTGGTTGAGAGCCTCAAACGAAAGAATGTGGCGCTCCTTTGTTCGTGTATACCTGTTGGTAAATTTAATCCAAAAATAGATCTCAGAAGCGAAGCTAATTTGATCCTGGTTAACGCTTGGATGGCCGACTGCTTGGGAATAACAGATGTTGTTGCAGGTTTGGGCTACAAGGTTAGTAAGAATGTGGCAGTACAAGCTCAGGACTACATTTTGATTTAAAGCTTTCGTGACTGCAGGGATTCATCTTCTTGGTTCTTTCGGTAAAGTCACGTAGAAGGGAAATAATAAAATGATAAAAATAATACATAATAAAATAATTATCACGACGTTTCGGCCACAACGCAAGCAGCCGTCCTCAGGTGAAGAACAGGTCTGTCGGAAAGACAGCGTCTGAATGCTGTCTTTCCGACAGACCGAGTTGGTCATGATTCTGTCTTTCCGACAGACCTGTTCTTCACCTGAGGACGGCTGCTTGCGTTGTGGCTGACACGTCGTGAGAATTGTATTTTATTAAGCTCAGGACTCTAAACAGGAGATAAGCACAGCGTCGATGCTAATTGAGAAGGAAATCACTTTGATTTTTTTTGTCACCCCTATTCGGAACTTGCGTGTGGTAGCTCATCGCACGGGGGAATATGGCCTCATTCCTTTGGCCCTGGGTGTTAATAAGCATCCATGCAGGTGTATGTCTGTCGTGCTCAGCGTGTTTGCGTGATATTCGCAACTGATTACTTGGTAATTGCATATCACATTCTTTTATTGGCATAAAAAAAGAAAATTATACATCCGGTAAAAGTTCAAGCCGTCGCAATGAAAACTAATAATGTGTGCCACCTTTAAAAAAACATTTAAAAAAAACATTTGTGGGGGGGGAGGGGGGGTTTGATTTATCAATCAAAATGACGCAATGGTTTAACATCTAGCGGCAAAATAAATAAGTGGAAAAAAAACAACACACACACTCACAATCTCCCCAATGAATATTTTGGTGACTCTATAATAGGCATATTTTTGGGGGGGTATTTAATTGAATTTGCCACTTTTTTTTCTTTTGCAGAGCTCGCGAGTGAATTTTCATCTGTCATCCTCCTCCTCCTCCCCAGGTACTCGCTGACTGTAATGGCGCAGACATTCTTGGCCGCTTCATTTATTTTCGCATCTGGGCGATAATGATGGTTAGGCAGGTTGTGCATTAGCATTAACCTTCATCTCCCCCATGGAACATCAAGCTACCTCTCACACAATGAGTCTCATTAAGTGGCACACAGCAGATACTGTAAAAAAAATTATGGCTATTGCTCACTATATACGCTATAGGTCAAATCATGCCCACTCAAAGATGTTGGTAAAGCCTTCCCGGAAATGTTAACAGCTGAGATAATGTGATATTTCTTTTTTTATATATTTAAAACGATCAGAGAAGCATTAAATTAGGCGTCGTAAAACTAACCATCATTGAACGCTCAAATACGGGCCACCTTTAATATGGAGGGCATTATTTATAACGTGGTATAAAGTAGGGAGTGTGGCATGTGGTTTATTTATATATTTATTAAAAACATTGGTCACGGGGGTATTCAATTAAGATAGATGAAGAGGAAAACAAATTCAAAGTCGAATTGAATCAACACGCCTTCTATTGTAACGTGTATTTTAGGATATCCAAGAGCGCAAGTTGCATTGATAACAGACACAAAAATCACACTGGAAGCTCTGCAACGATTGTGACTAACACAGGTTTATAAGGGGCAACGTTCAATCGGTCAACGTGTGCGTAATGTTATCAATGGCATTATACCTCTTTTAAAATTGGACCAAAAAGTAGTACTTTAAGTCATGAAGTGTCTTGGCTGGATATTGGACTTGAACCACAATCATGGAACTCTTTGCACTCCTGAATCACATTCTCTGTGGGGGTTAAATTCAGGAACTTCAACGAGCAAATCGAGCTGCAAAATGGTTGAGAGATGAGTTCTTTGAGGTCCTATTTTTGCATTTGGATGAGACGAAATTTAATATCTGATTTGAATAATGAGGTTCCTGCCTTGTTAAAACCTTCCTCAACCCACCAGCCTCCAGCTCTTTCGGGACATTCTAATTCACGCCTCCCTCAGCCGTGTGGTAATTTTTCACCTGAAGCAACGTCTCATTATTATGGTCCTCCCGGTCCAAGAGAAAAAAAAAATATGGGGGGGGGGGGGGGGGTTGAGGGTGGGCGGGGGGATGAGCGGTGGAGAAAAACCATTAGAATGCAGGCGAGATTAGGCGTCTTGTCTTATCAAATTGCAAATCTCAAAGTGGGCACTGCTGCCCACTGCTACACCTTTGCCTTTGCTCACATTGTGCACCCCAGAGGCCCTTTCGGCATCCTTACGATCAACTCGATAATTGCCAGGGGTGTCCCTCAGTGCAGCAGCCCCTGGCTATGTCTATTCAAATGAACAATTATAGGGAAAGCCATCACTGCCCGGTGCATATAGAACCGATGGAGTGGAAAGGCAGCAAGCGGCACTGTGTCCTGATCGCGCAATGCTCGCACCCGATGCTTTTTGTTGAGATTTTTGTCCAATGTGTCAGGCAGATGTGTGAGTTTGTTTATCTGTTCAAGTGGTCAAGCGTCTTTAATCCGGACGCGTTTCCGTTCGTCCAGCGGGATAGAAATGCGTGCATCACCGTTGATCGGTGGGTCGACGGACGGTGGGGTAAAGAGTGGGTAAGCTTCACCTCTTCCAAACTCCTGTGGTAAACGTGGGAGAGCAGGCTAATTACCCTGTGGATGTCCCTGTAGTTTGGAGGATCTTTTTTTTGCCAGCAGTGGCGAGAGCAAGCAATCCCAGGGCCACACCTGCGAGTGCATGACCTTTATATATATATTTTAAACGTTTTATATTTAAAAAGAAAACCATCAGAACTATCGATGTAAAGCTTTCGTGACTGCAGGGATTCATCTTTTTGGTTCTTTCGGTAAAGTCACGTAGAAGGGAAGTAATAAAATAATAAAAATAAAGCATAATAAAATAAAATAATAAAAATAAAGCATAATAAAATAATTTTACTATGTTTTATTTTTATTATTTTATTACTTCCCTTCTACGTGACTTTACCGAAAGAACCAAGAAGAAGACATCAGAACTTTATTTAGATATTGATGCCCCGACATTACGTTGAGTGACACTTTTGATGCATCGCTGGCCACCGTTCAACGCGAACCAGTCGTCGAAATTAAAAACGGCGCTTCTCAATAACTCTGCCGCTGCGTTGCTTGAGGACAGGTTGGGTCGGAACAACAAATTCCGACGAAGGCTTCACCAAACTTAAACAAAAAAAATGCTCCCAACTTTGTGGGTTTGCTCGTTTAATTTCCGTGCATGTTCATACGTAAAAAAATACATAAGGAAAAATACGTTAATAATTATTATTTTTACTACAAAGTCAGTGCCATTTAAGATTCACATATTTATAGTTCGTTGCCAGACAAAACTGACTCGAAAATCTGTTTTATATTTTGTTTACATAAAAAAAGCAAGCAAATGTAATTTTTACCAAACAACGACAACGTATTACATGATTAAATATGTTTGCAATTTCACTCGTCACTGACCTGGGAAAAAATATTCCATTGCATAAAGTCTTCATTAAGTTAAGCTAATTTGACAAAACGTACTGTAATTTGAAACATTTCCAACAGTGGAGTAGCTCAATTATTTCCAGATACTTATATTTTTTTAGTGAAAAATACTTTTGATCGTAAATGAACCAACGGTTCATTTAAATCATCATCAGCCTTGCTCGATCCACTGCTGGATGGCGACCTTCCCAAAACCTTCCCGCCGCCACTTCTCACAGTCTTGCAACGGAACGATCCATGGAGCACCTGCACACGAGTTGACTTCGGCGCCGTTTATTCGTTTGTGTCCAACTTATTGTCACGCGCCAGGTCGGCGACTTGACATCTTTCGTGTCACTCCTGTGCTGTTTCGGGGGGGGGGGGGGGGCAGGCAGGGAGGGGGGGAGTGCCGTGCTTCCGCACATGCCGGTTTCTACAAACGTGGTGAAAGGCGTCCATGGACCGATGTTGTATGGCAATGGGGTAAGTGCATTGATGTGGCGCAATTTTTACGTTTTCGTAATGATGGGAGATCGGTCATTTGGCAAGTGCCCTCTTTGCAAGGCTGAATGACCTCCACTGGAATCTTATATATAGATATATATATTTCGTTTTAGCCCAATAGATGTTGTAATTCAACGAATCCCTTGCAATGCTCAACGCTTTTATTTTACTTTATATGAAGAAAAAAACATATATCCAGACCACAGACATTATATATATCTGAGATGAGGTTCAATTCAGTGATTGTTTTTATAAAAGTGACATTTTGAACGCATGACATTCAACGGTAGAGGCTTATGGCCCACGTAGAGCGGTAGAAATGTTTACTTATTAAGGCATTTTAAAGTTTGCTTTTATCCCTAAACATTATGAAACGAGGTTTCATAATTCGACGGGCGCAAATGGAAAGGTCGTGTTAGAAAAGGGCAGCGCGAATCCTCGATGAGTGTTTTTTTTCCGAAGGTCGTGGCGAGAGCAACCATCTCTAGCATTTGATCAAGTCTTACACGTACCTGCTGCTGAAAGGTGAATGCTCGTTGTTGAATGATTGTCGCGTACACAATCAATGCTTTCAACGGTAGCGCAGGCAGCGGACATGGGTGCATTCAACGGACGTTGAATCATGTTGCATTAGCCGTGTACCCTCGCTTTAAAGTGCGCACATTCTTAGTAATTAGTCTTGCATTATTACAAGTCAAAGTGATTGTTTTTGCCCAAATTAACAACGAGGCCATGCTCATCAACTGCTTACAGCCATGAGCCAATCGTGTTGACTTTCCTGTAAAGTAGTAGGTATTTTATCAACCCTTGAGGGATGATGGGCTGAGTCAACCCCCAAACAGGATTGGAATTTGCGACCTTTGACATTGCGAGCTCTACTGCTGAGCCACGTGACCAGGGCATCGAGCAAACATTTAATATCTTACCATCAATTAGGAAACAATTGGTTCCTAACATGTGTGTACTTACATTCGTCAATTTCAAAATGCAAATCAACATGCCAATGCGCCTGAAGAGGAACGTTTTCGATCAGTGGGTATTTCCCCTCTTTCACATATGGGTTAGAAACGTGGACAACTGACAAAGAAGTAGGAACAAACGTCGTAATTGTGTTCGAAGAATTACGGAGAGATGCAAACTTGTAATGAAAGTGAGAGGCACAAGGAGGAACACGTGGTTCAGATAATAATTGCAAATCGGTGGAATCTTGTTGACCGTTAAGGGGAATCCCGTGTGTTTGTGCGGGACAATTCGTTCAAGCGATGATGCCTGATGGGTAAGACTGGTGAAGGAATAGCAGCCAAAGGGGCTTCATGTGCCCTAGAGACCGGCCAAGCACCCCAGGTGTGGAACAATGTGATGAGTTTGTGTATCGGAGTGAGGTGGAATGTAGCAGCAGCAGCAGCAGCAGCAGCAGCGAACCGCGATGTATACGGTGACGACAACAGGGCCCCTTCATCGAGCAGTGGATAGATAATGGCTGATAATGATGATGATGCTGCTGGTGCTGATATCTATCCTGACGTTATAAAATGGCACTATTTAAGCCCGACACACATGCCATGATCTGATTAAGTGTGTTTCATAAAGCACAATCTCGGATCTGAATTTTCAAATTGATTGATTCAAATTGATTCTAAGTGAACACGTGCTCTGTCGGAGATCAAGCAAGAGAGAACACACCCAACATTGACGTAGTCACCTTTAAAGTATTGTAAATGCATTTTTTCCCTCCCCCAGCGTCTGCGTCGCGCGATCAGCAAATCTGTCGCTTTCGCGATTCGTTTGATCGCAAGGACGGCACGCGCATTGCAGCCGAACTCTTGATTGAGAACAGCCACTCTTGACCCGCGCGACAAGCAGGTGACTTTAACAGACTGCTTCCAATGCATTCATCCAGAGGCTCGTGAGTCCGCGCAGCAGATCACACGGAGTGAGCAATCGGCTGTCCCCCTAATTTAGATTTGGACCACATCTAGCCACCCCCTGCCCCCCCCCCCCCTTGCACGCTCCTGCAAATCGTTCCCATAAAAAATAATTGAATCCCCGACTGAAGCTGCGACTTGAGACCATAAATATCGTGTCACAATTGTTACGGTCCTCTTTCACGGAACACTGCCTGTTTATTAGGGGGCGGGAGCTGACGGAGGTGCTAATTCCACTCAGTAATGGAGCGTGTCCTAACCTAATGGGCCGGCACCTCACCAAGGACTGTACAGAGAGAGAGAGAGGGGCAGAGCCAGAGAGAGAGTGACAGAAAAAAAATGAAAGGACACAGGCAAATGATGATGACAATAATAACGCTATTACTAATAATAATAATGATCACGGCGATGATAATGATGTAAAATGAAAGCCGGAGGCGGCGTGACTTTGAGCGCATTGGAAAGCCCCCTGAGTTGATGTGTTACTGCCATCTACAATCATTTACCTGCATTGCATTTGCTCAGTAACCTGAAAACAGATCAATTGAGAGCCGCCGCCGAGAGATGCATCATCGTTTGTGGCTCATTGTTGAGAAAAAAATGGGCGTATGCTCTACGGAGTCAATCGAAAGTCAAGCCAAAAGTGATGTCCTTCTCAAATTAGCATTCAGGTCGCGATCATCTCCACTGTACATGCCTTCACCAGTGGTGGTAATTCCATATTCCTTTGGCGGGGGTGCGTCTGTCTATCGGGAAACCACTGTTCACTTGCTCACAACGTGATGGAAGTTGTATCGATTCCTGTGGAATGATTTGCCGTGTACAGGTACCCGTATACATACATATGTAGTGCAGTCACATGTTGACTTTGAGACGTAGAAACATAACCTGGAGGATGTTTTGGTGTCGCTATGGTGAGATCAGGTGACTCGCAATGGGAAGGTGAACAGCTCTGCTCAGCGCATAGCCATCGTCTCTCTCGAGATTACTAATTGGGTTTCCACTTCGTGCGAAGTCGACAGTGGCCACCTTAACGAGCGAGAGAGGGAGAGTGGCCAACACCGATGGGACGTTGGATTTCCACCACTTTCTCGGGGCCCACAACAGATGAGGCGTTGCTGTCCCCGGTAGCCGGTCACACCTTTGGCCAAATTCACTCTGAGCTGGCCTCGGAAGCTGAGCAAAATCGAGCCTGGTTAATACTCGGATGGAAGACTTCCCGGGAATTACACAGATGCAGGCTTGGGTTGCGAGCTGGCCAGAACATGGCAGTACCGCAATGGATAATTGAATCTACACGTGCGGGAGAGATTTGGGTGTTATCCCTTTGTACGTGCGGGTTTCCTCGAGGCACTTTAATGGAACTGGCTCCATACCTCAAACATGCAGGGGGCCCCTTTGACTTGTCTGACAAATCCCGCACAACCGATATTCACACTCGCGTGGGTTGCTTTTGTAATTGTGCGCGCGGGAATCTTTCACATCCACGTATAACCGTATCCGTCGCAATCGAGCTAACAGAGTGCGAAGCGTCCTGGTTCCTGGTCACGATTCAACATCAGTGGAGAATATCGACACCGGGAGTGAGCCTCCACGAGGGTCACACACAGTGCAGTGTCGACTACATCAACGCCTGGCAGATGAAAGGTATAACGCTTGCCACAGCCACCCCTCCGTTGTGCATCATAGGTGCTCGCTAACAGAATTTGCCCCGCGAGATTGAAATAGCTAGACGGTGGGGGGGGGGGGATCTTTGTGCATTTACATGTGGGGCAAAATTAAACTTAGAGCTGTGAAGAAGAAGATAAAATAAAAATGTCCACGTCTAAATGGCGAATCTACTCTCGGTGGCATGTTTTACGGCGCGATGTTTTTCATCGAGACCGCTTCACCAAATGAGTAATCCACCTCGGCAAGCAGAGCTGGAACGCCGCGTGGACGATGATGATGATGACGACGACGCGCCGGCAACTCCTTCAGTCCATATCCGCTCTTTTAATTTAGAAGCGCGCAGGCGGGCGGCAGTTAATGCGGCGATGTCCCATTTTTTTTTGTTCATGGCAGGGTTACCGCTGATCAAATGGAGTGGATCATGATGGGGGTGGGGTGGGGGGGGGTGGGTTGCGGGGTTGGTGGTCAGTGTCCAGAAGGACCCGTTTAGGGGGGATTATTAATTGCCGATTAATTAACAGCGGCGGCCGGTTTCATGGCGTCGCCTCTGCTCACCGGACCGCGATGCGTGACGCCACTTCACAACCCACCGGCTCCACTCGGTTGACCTCACCGGAGGGGTCATCGTGCTCGTGCTGGGGGGGGGGGGGGGCACTTGTGAAGAGCGCCCCACCAAGTATGAGCGCTTCGTAACGGAGTCCCTGCTTTTTTTTTTAAGCAAAGTGATTTCCTGCTCAAAACTGAGCACGGAACGCGGTGCTTATCTCACGTTTGGCAGACCTCTGCCAGTGGTGGAAATTCGACATTCCTTTGGCAGGGGTGAGGCCTCTCCATAAAATCAGGCCTATAAACGTAAGTTGCCCCCACTGGTAGCCCGGATTGGCGTCTGCACCTTTGCGCAAAGGCGTCACCACATTATTATTTCTTATGAACACCCACGACTCCGATTTGTCGCCGCCTCAACCCCCACGGGCTCGCGTCGCCCACAGCATCGCCCGTCCCACCTCGTTATCCTTCGCCTCTCAGCCTTCGCCTCCTCCACCCACCCACCCACCAACCCACCCACCAACCCACCCACCCAACCACTAACCCACCCACCCACCAACCCACCCACCCACCAACCCACCCACCCACCCACCAACCCACCCACCCACCCAACCACCCACCAACCCACCCACCCACCCAACCACTAACCCACCCACCCACCAACCCACCCACCCACCCACCAACCCACCCACCCAACCACCCACCAACCCACCCACCCACCCACCCAACCACTAACCCACCCACCCACCAACCCACCCACCCACCAACCCACCCACCCAACCACCCACCAACCCACCCACCAACCCACCCACCCACCCAACCACCCACCAACCCACCCACCCACCAACCCACCCACCCACCCAACCACTAACCCACCCACCCACCAACCCACCCACCCAACCACCCACCAACCCACCCACCCACCAACCCACCCACCCACCCAACCACTAACCCACCCACCCACCAACCCACCCACCCACCCACCAACCCACCCACCCACCCAACCAACCACTAACCCACCCACCCACCAACCCACCCACCCACCCACCAACCAACCCACCCACTCCAACCACAAACCCACCCACCCACCAACCCACCCACCCACCAACCCACCCACCCACCCAACCACTAACCCACCCACCCACCAACCCACCCACCCACCCACCCACCAACCCACCCACCCAACCAACCACTAACCCACCCACCCACCAACCCACCCACCCACCCACCAACCCACCCACCCACCTACCCACCAACCAACCCACCCACTCCAACCACAAACCCACCCACCCACCCACCAATCCACCCACCCACCCACCAACCCACCCACCCACCAACCCACCCACCCACCCACCCACCCACCAACCCACCAACCAACCCACCCACTCCAACCACAAACCCACCCACCTACCTCCTACTCCTGCCCTGTCAATCGATTTGCTTGACGTCGTTTTCGATATTCGTCGTCGCACCTTGCAGGAACGCATCCCCTATGGGGTTAGCCCCCAACCCCTTAGATCGCCACTAAAAATACTGAACCACTTTTACCACCGATCACACGCTGGGCCCACTTGCATTGTTCTGAAGAAGGAAGCAGCCGCGTATTTATTTACTAATTTGTACATATCAGGGTTGGAATAACGCATGGATTAATTGAAGAATGTTCCACCTCATGATGACGATGGGTGCATACAATCACGTGGATGAGAATTAAAAAAAAAATCGGTTCGTACACGGTGTATGTAATTGGGTTCATCTTGCCTCGTCTGCAAGTCGCTAAAAGCACCACCATTCGCATCCTCCTCATCTGGTTCGAGATTTTCTGTTGTGCGGTGATTGTTAATTACGCTAAGGCGAACAACAGCAACAACAACAACAACCTCTCACCCGAAGAGAATGCTGCGGATTCAAGTTAAGGGTGGGATTTTGAATTCATGTTCTCGGCATGGTCGGTTCAGCTTTACTGACACGCATTGGGACCCCCGAGTGACCCGCTCATGTCTGGAAGAGCCATTTCAAAAATGTTATTAAAATGTGACGTGGCCGGGTGGCTCAGAGGTCGGAGCACCGAGCCGGCACCGCGGAGATTCTGGGTTCAAATTCGAGCAAAGAAACTCGTAACGCCATCAGCTGTGGAGCCCGTTCATCTTAGACGTGCTGATGGCCTTCGAACCAGGAGAGAAGTGTAGTACACCCCTCCCCCCCATATGATGATGGGTGGTGTTACAATGAAGAACACTCCCCAAGGCGTTGAGGCAGAACGCACTGCACAGCACTCTCTCGATCTCTTAATTTGTTCGCACGTATGTTGAACTTCTTTCGCACCGTACGTAGCCAAACCGTGCTAATCGGGGCTGCGCGGACGCCACTGATGATGATTATCGACCACGAGCACTGTGATGACCGCCCATCCTGGTGGGCTTAGAAGACGCCAGTGTACTCATTTGAGGCTGAGTCGACCTAGTGGAGGACCAGGGCCGGTTCAGATAATATAATTCGTCACCGGTGGTGGCCGTGAGCAGGAATTGAACTCGGGTCGCCAGGTACGTAGCACAGCGCACTAACCACTACACTACCACCTCCCCACACGCACACAAATACTGCACACACACACATTCATGTACGTACAAATGCACGTTTACACTCCAGCATTCATAGGTTTAAGAAGCACCATGACAACAATCTAAATCGCAACAGTTGCTAAAACAACTAATGCGCATATCGCTTGCTGGTATATTGTAATAAAAGTGTGCAGTGTGTGCAACATGCTACATGAATAAATTGCGAGGATTTTGTTTAATTTTAGCTCATGGGGGAATTCATTTTCCCGCGCCTCCGATGAGCGCGGTTGACTACGTACGGTGCGAAAGAAGTTAAATGTGTGTACACGTTCGTACTCCTACAAGGAACGGCTGACCTCCACACTCCTCCCTCCACTCTCTTCCCCGTAACCCCCAAACCTTCCGCTGCCATCGTTGACAATTTAGAGAACACGGCTGCAATAATACAATAAACCCACATGGTGTGAATACGTCTCAAATGTTCTCGATAAGCTTGTGTGGATTGTGTTCATTGTGTTTGTTGTTTGTTTCATGTGCCAACATACTGTGTATACATACATACATCTGGCCAGCCAACCCGGATTCTCACCCTGCAGGGAGTTGATGTCTCAGCCCAGTCACAAATAACTGTACAAAAGAAGAAAAAACCCCGAAATATTTCATTACATTTTCCACTTAATTTGGCAATAATTCAAACGCTGAGAATTATATGTTTCAGTTTGAATTGTTACAAATACTATTTCTAGGAAATAGTAAATGAGTCCTCGTATTGTGTTTATAAACGCCACGTGAGGTGACCTCAGAAGTGGTTCTGATACACTGCTCGCTGTCAGCGTTCTGAATGGGTTGGCGGTGATCTAATTAGGTGACACTAACAACGCAATTGGGATACAATTTGGGGCAAAAAAATGATTGCCTGGTTTATTGCCTCTATTGTATTCGTGATCAGTGTTGATGGATAAGAAATATTTGGCAAGAGTAGGCTAATATTTATACCACACTCCCATTGTCCATACTTAATATATATAATAGGATTGTGTTACCGGTTTTTTGATTTAACAAAACTAAAGTGAAAATCAAGTCTTGATATGAAATGTCGGATGTTCTAAAAATATGTATCATTTTCAGTTTGATCCGAAAGTGTGACATCTCTTACATTGTCACTTCTGATGATCCCAAAATTCAAAATTAAGGACTTGTAAATTATCCATAAAAATTCTGACATTTTTGAATCCCTAAACTCATCCCGAATATGGGGCAGTAGCACGGCTGAGCGGGAGCGTGTTTGCTGCTTGTTTAAGAAGTTCAAGGTTTAAGACCCGTGGCCACCCTGGTTAATATTGCGGGTATATGATTCATAAATAGGTGACGTCTACTACGCAGTGGATGATAATTGTTTTTTTACCCTTTTATCTGGCAACAAAACTGACACCTTTTTTTTGATAATGTATGCACTGTCCTTGAAATTGATTGGTCCACACCCGAGACAGATTTTCTTAGAGCCTAGTCTCATATGGTGTTCGACCAGATGACGCCAAAAGGTGCACAACCCAAAGACAATGCACCATCAGAGTATGAGAGCTCGGGGTAAGCATTTACACCATTGGAACCTCCATTGCCAAAAAAGCTGTCTCGGGTGTGGACCAATCAATTTCAAGGACAGTGCATACATTTTCAGAGTTTTGTTTTTTTGTGTGCATTCCGACCGCAGGTATTGTGGTCAATGCAAACATGACTGCCAGATAAAAGGGTAAAAAAACAATGATCATAGTTTGCTTCTGTCAAAGGAGGTTACGCAATGGATGTTAAAGATCACGTGACATTCCCCTCCAAGTGGTAATTGATTATTAAGAGCATTCATTAGGGCCTTTAGGCTTAGGAAGACACCAGGGTTGTAGAGATTATTGAAGTAGTTTATTGAAACGTGCGGCTTAGACAGGTCTCCATTGCACTACGATCCGTAAAATGTGTGGGTTGTGCTGGTGTCAACCCCCAATTGATGTCATCGCTGTGTTGTGCACCTCGAAATCGTTCTGTGAATAAAATACTTCTGGAGGAAGTATATTCTTAGGTTTTTTTCGGTAAAGTCACGTAGGTAAAAAATTAAATTAAAATTAATAAAATTAAAATAAAAATAAAATATAAATCACGACGTTTCGGAGGAAACACAAGCTTCCGTCTTCAGGTGGAACCGTCACAGCACGATAGCTGTATCAAGTAAGAGAAATTCCAAGAAAACCGTGCTTGTATATATACTGGTTGAGGGTGGGAGGAGCCAAGGCAGGCCCTTGGATATTATTATTATTGTGAAGTTGGTGCGGCTAAAGCCGCTGCTAGGAATGAGCCTTTGTTGTGTAGACTGGTTGAACTGGGAGGCTCCAAGAGTTGTTAAGGTGCGCCTGATGTAAAGGTGCGGCTGCTGGAAGAAGAACAACAAATCGGAACGAATCTCATTTTGGTTGCCACCATTCCCGTGCAGGCAACCCGGGACCATTTCTCAGCCAGCCGCACCGCGCAGAGGCACTGCGATGCATTTGAACACAGCAACGGCACCAGATATCGATTTAAATCAGTTCATGCTACCCGAACGCAGATGCCCATTCCCGGACTGTTCAGGCACAAGCACTGATCTGATTATGTTTTTATTATTTTTGGTGTTAAAATAAGTTCTCTGGATAATCCCTTGAGACGGATAATTAATTAATTAATGATTTACAAATCTGTCCAAGACATTACAGTGATAGGTTGAGAGTTCAAAGTTGACAGATTGTCTCCATCGTTGTCACCCAAGGATACGCTTTTAAATCTCAGGGTTGATCAAATGTATATCAAAAGGGGGATTGGGGAAATGGAGAGTTGTGGGTTAGGATGCAGAACCATATAAAAACGATGATTTATTGAAAGATGTTTGTCTGCAACTATGACCCATGACCCGAGGATAAACAGTAAAGGGTGGTCCAGATGTCTTGTGACCCGCATTTAATTCTCTAAAACTTAAGATCGGCCAAAACTAAACTTTTAATGGAGAGAATAAGCTTGATGACGAAGACTGCCTCATCGCCATCTGCGAGTCTGAAAGCAATAGGTATTGAGCAAATACCAGAGGTGCACACGAGTGCATGTATGGACATGGCAAAGAGAGAGAGTGGAGATTCCATCCCAATCATCATACATCGATTGCGGCAAATATATAACAACTGTGGACACAGTGGTGGTAACGGTATAGCACTGAAGATGCTGCCTCTGCTAGAACTAATTTAGCCTCTTTCCTGCTCCCTATAGACAAGGTATTGATTGTTATACATTTAAACTGCCTATAAATGATATCACCTATAATGTGCCCAATCATATCGGATTTCAGAAGAACAGCAGGATCAAGCCTTAATTGTCCTTGAATGGGTGATCAATCACCTTGCATAATAGGTGTTATCGACTATGGGTAATGATGCGGCCTGTATTGTGGGCAACAGGGACAGGGGAGAAACATAGTTGTCTGTACTTCTATGTTCCCACGTTTATGCTCCTGTGCTTAGCCGACCAGCTTGGTGAAGCATGGTCAAATAAGCCGCACGACCTGCACAGCATGGAGAAGTTCGCATCCAGCAATGTGCTGGCAGAAGGGTTGTGCATACGTGTGTGTGTGTGTTTAAACCGCAATGCGAATGAAACAAATTAATTCGTCAACTGCGCACGCGCGCACACATAGGGCATTTTCTAATTAATATTTCCAGGAAACTCTGTGAGCAGACCACGCTTAATGCCGGGATATTACTGTGCAGGCATGGGACCCTCTCTTGTGCCTGGATCATCGTCCTCAGCATGACAACACCGCCATCGCTACATTATGACACTGAGGTCAGAGCACACAAGAAGTTTAATTAAAAGTGGCCCATGTTGCAGCAACGACACATGATTTCACTCGCTATTAGTCAATGTCGTATACAACCTTCAAGTGTACATTGGTCAGATGTTACCACATTACAATTGATGGAAGTCTCAGGACTTTTTTCAGGAGGAACTTGTTCAATTTATGCAATGGGGAGCTATTATTTTTACGTGTTTCTACCCCCAAATGAGAAATTTGCTTTCTTTTAAGCATCTGGATATGTGGACTACGATGCCCGCTCCCGTGGCTTACTCTATTTCAAACAATATCACAGGGTATTTATTTTCCCTTCTAAACGCATGTTGTTCACAAAAACGATTCGGATGCACAATACACAGGATATGAAAGCAGGTTGACACCAGCACAACCCACACAACACGGATCGCAGTGCAATGGAGACCTGTCCAAACCGCACGTTTCAATATACTACTTCAATACTAGATTTGAAGTTTTCGTGACTGCAGGAATCCATACTCTTTGGTTCTTTCGGTAAAGTCACGTAGATGTAAAATAAATTAAATCACGACGTTTCGATTGCAACACAAGCAATCATCATGAGGTGGGAAAACCACAACAATAATCTCCCACTTCAGCTAAAAATGTCTTGCTGTGGTTTTCCCACCTGATGATGATTGCTTGTGTTGCAATCGAAACGTCGTGATTTAATTTTTTGTTTTTATATCTACGTGACTTTACCGAAAGAACCAAAGAGTATAGAATTCAATACTCTCTCCAACCCTGGTGTCTTTCAAATCTCCGGTACCCCTGCAGGAGAAGGAACCGAGTGGAGAGGAGGCTAAGTGGGGAAGTGCCTAAATGCCCTCATGAATGCTCTTCAGAATCGATGCCCACTAGAGGAAAGGCTGTGAAGGAGATTCGTTCAGATTTTAGGAACTCTTTATAGCCTCTGGCAGCAAGCTTCGTATTGCTCTTCGGAGTCACCTTCATTGTGATTGTGTTTTCACAAGGCCGAGTACTGCTTGTATCAACATGATGAGAGGAGCGATATTATGATATGCCACCCTGTACCGTGAACTTGTTGAAAGTTGTTTAATAGCGGTAGGGGCACGGTTGCAAACGTAGGGTGTGAAAGAAGTTCAACACACGTACACCATGTTAAAACAGGAACAAAAATCATAGGCGAGCCTACACTTGCGTGCTGATTCATCGAACTTTATTCATGGCTATGGATGTTCGCCAAACTGGTGAACTTTGAAGAAAAACCGCCAACCGTGTTAAATATTACACCGATAATTTTCTGCCTTGACGATGAAAAAAAAAAGTTAAGTAGGCGAGGGTGAACCTACAGCAGCGGGCGGACCCAGCCTCTCCCAGCCTGCCACGGGCACTCCAGGGCAAATCACTGAGTGGCTCATTAAAGTTTTAATCGGCCAAGTGACTCACCGGTAGAGCAAATTGGGCGCCACCGTAGCGAGATGTTAACTACCTCGCCTGGTATACCAAATCTGTCAAACCCTGATCAGTGCCCTACCTTATTACAGGCCAATTCAGGCATTGTTGGTCACCTCCGTGCCAATGTAAATCTCAACGTTCATCCTACAAAGTGCCATCACAAGGGAGAAACACAGACAAATAGACAGATTGTTTTTTCCCCATATTGAAGCGTCTGTACGCCGTATGGATCTGAAAACTCAATTTCCCTGTACACGAAGACGGGTAAACTGTACGGGTTGCTCGAGATGGTGTACGGAAGCTCTTGGATTCGATCCCGACCCTGACGCCCTGAACATGTGCGGTTTGCGCGTCTCTCTCCCCGTGGTCGCGTGGATTTTTGTTTTCCGGGTCCTCTGGTTCGTCCCCCCACATTGAGAATCAACATCACGCGTTTCGAGAATGTGGCTGCTATAAATGTCCACGTGATAAGCCGCTTCGTTGAGCTATCATTTGTGGCAAGGTCGCTTCTGAAAAAGCTCGGTGAGCCTTAACTGGTAAATAAAAAACAAGCTTAGTTTTTAGTTTAGGCTGCGAGTTTGTATCCTCGTTGTGAGTTGATTTAGCCCATCATCCCTCCGGGGTCGATAAAATAGACACCACTGCGGGGGAGTTGCTGCCTCTGCAGGGCAGTAAAGAACGGGACAAGCACTGCCTCAGTGCTCATTTGAGCAGGACGTCACTTTGCCCTTTGAAATCTCAATTAGCATAATAGTGTCGCGGGCGCGTATATTGCATATCCAATTGTGCTGCAGCAATCGCGTGATGCTGACACGTGAACACGCTGGGGGTGAGCCACACTCGGGGTAGTAGAAGTTTAGAGCGCTATGTTGTCATGCGTAGGTCATAAAGGTGCAGCGCTGCAATTGCTCATTCACGCCACTGCTTAGTGGAAGCGCCTCGCGTAGAGCGAGCTCTAAAGAGCTCCTTTCGAAGAGGGTCGCGCGGTGTATTTTTCCACACTCGCCAGACGGTTTCTTTTCATCTTCTCCAAACGTATTTTATTGAACAACACGGATGCAGGTGCTGTGCACACGGAGGGCTTGTATTGGAAGTGACACCAGTACGGGCACAATGCGAAGTGCAATGCTAATGATTACCGACGTTTGATGTTTTTGAACCTGCATGTGTGTTGCAATAAACTCTGCATTGCTGGTGTCTTGCTTCCTTAACTCGGATAACCCTCGAGGGGGAGGAAGGGGCGATGGGGAAGGAGGAAGAGGAGCAGGAAAAAGATTAGGGATGGGGTGGGGGGTGAAGGGGAGGGGGGGGGGTGAAGGGGAGGGGTGGGGGGTGAAGGGGGGGGTGGGGGTGAAGGGGTGGTGGGGGGTGAAGGAGGGGGATGAAGGGGAGGGTGGGGGTGAAGGGGAGGTGGGGGGTGAAGGGGAGGGGTTGGGTGAAGGAGGGGGATGAAGGGGAGGGGTGGGGGTGAAGGGGAGGGTGGGGGTGAAGGGGAGGGGTGGGGGTGAAGGAGGGGGTGGGGGTGAAGGGGAGGTGGGGGGTGAAGGGGAGGGGTTGGGTGAAGGAGGGGGATGAAGGGGAGGGGTGGGGGTGAAGGAGGGGGGTGAAGGGGAGGGTGGGGGGTGAATGAGGGGGTGGGGCGTGAAGGGGATTGGTGGGGGGTGAAGGGGAGGGGTGGAGGTGAAGGAGGGGGTGGGGGTGAAGGGGAGGGTGAGGGTGAAGGGGAGAGGTGGGGGTGAAGGGGAGGGGTGGGGGTGAAGGAGGGGGTGGGGGGGAAGGGGAGGGGGGTGAAGGAGGGGGGTGAAGGGGAGCGGTGGAGGGTGAAGGAGGGGGTGGGGCGTGAAGGGGATTGGTGGGGGGTGAAGGGGAGGGGTTGGGTGAAGGAGGGGGTGGGGGGGAAGCGGATTGGTGGGGGGTGAAGGGGAGGGGTTGGGTGAAGGAGGGGGTGGGGGGGAAGCGGATTGGTGGGGGGTGAAGGGGAGGGGTTGGGTGAAGGAGGGGGTGGAGGGAAGGGGAGGGGGTGAAGGGGAGCGGTGGGGGGTGAAGGAGGGGGGTGAAGGGGAGGGGTGGAGGGGCTAAATGCTGGAATGGATGATCTTAATAATAATTATAATCAATGCCCGCAGGAGGAATAGAAGCCGTGGAGGTGTTCCAAGTTTGGTGACTCACTTCTTCCCTGCCCCTTCGTGCTTCACCATAGCGATGTTCTAGAGTGATTATTTCTCGACAGATGTCCACACTTTTACCCTACAGCACGCGACCTGCAGAGCAACCAACTGTGGTGTTACGCGTTTATTCGACCATACTTCACCACAGTGCGGCTTGGTGAATGTGGTCAGACAGAGAGAGCATATAAGTAGAGTACAACAATTGATGTTTCTGTACTACCCTCTGCTGCACCACGACATAGGTCATCAGCTACTCGGGGTGGTCGCCCAATTAACAGTTCTGCGTTTTCGCTTTCGAGATGTGACGTGATCGAGGATGCTCACGATCTTGATTATGGAAGGTTTAGTAGCTGACTTTAATTTTATCCTACGATATCACTCAATTTCATTCTCAGAGTAATAGTTCTGAGGTGAATTATACAATGAATGTGTGGGAAATGACACTTTCCTGAAACATAACCTTGTGTATATCGTCCTTTCTGGGCAGTTGTATTGAGGAATGTTTTTTTTTCGTGACATTTACATGCGAGTGTTTGTTTACCATGCAGCAAAATTCTCGTTGAGTCGCATCACGCATCGCTCGCTCTCTTTTTTTTCCGCCCACGTTTGCGAATTAAATCCACGCCGCCGTGGAGGGGGTCGGGGGCAAGCCGATCGCAACAAGAAGGGCCGTTCATTTCGAACGTCGGTGAAACAAAAACAAACCTCCACCCCCAAAAAAAAATAACCGCCCCAAATATTTCTCAAGAGCCACCAATGCACGGGGTGGCGAATGCGAGACGGTGATGCCGCGTTTAGCAATGAAGAACGGTCACAAAAGCAGCCTCCATCCACCCCCTCCCACTTCCTTAGAGAGCCGCACGCGACTCGCAAGCCGAAGGGATATTGGAACCCAGAATCCGCGTGAGCGACGCCGATCCACGGGGCCATCTCAGTTTTTTGCCGAACGCTGCGCGTCGGTTGTGTTCACGCGCGCCGCTCCGGGGTTCACGTGGCTTGAATTGGTCACTGAGGGTGATCGTGGGGAAACAACCCGTTCAGGTTATCCATAATAGATGGGGTTGGTTGTTTTTTAGAGGGGGGGGGGGGGTGGGTTAAATCGCGTAAATATATAAATGTGTCATTAAACCCCGCCACCACCCGACACAGCCAATTTGTAAGATTTGTCATGTAAACAGAACGTACCAATTCGTCACTAGTACAGCACACCGGTGTGTTGGAGAGCACAATTGCGAGTACGTTTCGCCATTAATTACAACAGCCACCAGCATGATGAGACGACAGCCAGGGTGGTGGCAGGTTTACCGACACATCTATATTTACGCGATCTAACACCCCCCCCATAAACAAACCCCTCTATTATTGATACTATTGTTCGCGAAAGCCGACTGCGTGTTAAAACTAACGTCCGATTTGTGCGGCTGAGCCATGAACTACCCTGCGCTGTTGTGTGCATGTCAGTGAAAGGCTACTGCCTGACGATAACAAACCCGTCGTTATATGCAAGCCTCTTTTCCTCCCCTTTTACACTCGTGGTCACGCTCTGCTATAATGCGGCGCTTCGCGGAAAGGACCACGTTTTTAAGAATATTTCAAGAATGCTTTTGCTTTTTGACATTTTACGTGTCGTTCGCCGGATGTGACATATCAAGGCAAAACGGTGGTTTCACAACAACTGTTTGGCGATCGTTGGATGCTATACGCGAACTAGTTCTTTGTTGTTGTTAGTTAAATGTAATGCCCTACATCAACTTAATCTTACCCATGAACATATTCGTCATGGAGTGACAGCGGTTTCGTTTAGTGACTCGGGCACTCTTCCAAAACTTAAACTTAGTATTCTCGCCTACGAGCACAATGGTTTTCTGGCGTAATAAATATCAGTGCACTGTGTTGTGATGGGCTGAGATTGGATTCCTGACCATGGCCTACATCAGTGGTGCGTGGATATCAGTATTAGGCTCCCCCCCCCACACTCTACAGAGTGTTTATTTAGATGACTTCATTGAGATTATTTTACTGCTATAGATTCCCGCACGACGAGCCACGATCATTTGTGGCCAGGCCACTTGTGAAAACGAAGCTAATAGCTCAGTGGGCTTTACCTGGTAAGATTAAAAACACTCTTTGGTTCTTTCGGAAAAGTCACGTAGGTATAAAATAAAATAAATCACGACGTTTCGGGCGCAACACAAGCGTCCATCATCAGGTGAGAAAGCTGATGATGGACGCTTGTGTTACGCCCAAAACGTCGTGATTTATTTTATTTCTACCAACGTGACTTTACCGAAAGAACCAAAGAGTATGGATTCCTGCAGTCGCGAAAGCTTCAAATCAAGATAAAAAAATATAGTTTAACTTTATTTGTTTAAGTGATCTCTTTATCTTTCCTACACTTTGCCCTCCTATCGTGTGTTCGTGCTGCTTGTTGTTGTAACGTTCTGACCCCGTGCCCCTACTGGACAGATGTGAAAAAGAGCTTCATAGCTCATCGGATTCCTCCTGCAGTACAAATACACATTCTCATTCTGACGCCAGCATGACTGGCGTGGTGAAGTATGTACAAAGATGGAGACAGCAGGGGGAAACCTCCATGCAGCACATCCTGCAGTGAGTTGGTGAACGGGGGTAATTTATTTTCGTGATTATGCCGTTTTGACAATGCTGTAAGAAAATGTATATTAAGGCTAAAAACCACAGTAAAAATAAATAAGTAATGCGGATGGATGTCTGTTGTAAATGTGAGATCACCTTTTCCCAGCATTTATTTTTGGGTGAATCGGGGATGGGGGGGGGGATTTATCCCTTATTCTTGGCTGAAATGCCACGGTGGGGTGGAATAATGCATTTCGCATGCCCCCGTGAGCCTGCATCACGATCAGGCACCCAGAGATAGTTTACTCAAATTGGGACGTAATGCAGATGTTAGTCCCTCTGGGTCTTTCAACACAACCCTGCCACCCCCTCCCCCTGCCCCTCCCCCTCCCCACCTCAAACTCATGTTAGCCAGGGCACTCATTTAACCCCCAGTAGACTTATGGATGAGATGGGCCCTTGGACCACCGTTATGATAGTCCGTTTAGCCTCTCTCGGGATTGGAGTTCCACTCATTTCAAGGCCTGCTCATTTATATGTAAAGCATCGGGTAGCTTGCGTGTATTAAAATAAAAATAAGTGGCAGCCCAATTGACTGTCCATTAACGCAAATGAGCATCACATTTCATATTCGAGTCAGATTGTACACTCGTGTGGAAGCCGTGGTTGTTGCAGCTCTGCTGGCCGGAAATGCGAACATGGAGAACGAGTTGTACCAACAGCGCACAACGAGGCGACTGAATACAAGCAACGTGTCAACTTGTTCAACTGGACTCTGCAAACAAATGCGCGGCACGCGACATTAAGAACGCGTTCAAATGTTGGCGATCTCTTTCTCGAGTTGAGCACTGAGTCGGCTCTCATCTCGAGTGGTGGATATTCCTCGTCCCTACCGAGGCGGGGTGCGTCTCTCCGTTGGACACCCGCAGTGAAGTCGCAAACCTTCCAATTCGCCAGCTGCTGGCGCTGTCGCTGAGCGACCTGGTCGAATTACGATCCAGTGCGAGTCCATCGCCGTTTGTGAAAAGGTGGTCTGATTTGTAACCGTCTGTGGTGTGACACCCCACACAGCAGGTCTTCAACAATAGGAGTCTTTATTTCTATTCCGTGAAGAAAATTACAGAAAAAGCGTATTTTATTTGAACCTATCTACGCGACTTTACCGACAGACCCAGAGAATATGAATCCCTGCAGTCACGAAAGCTTTAAGTCAAGTCTTTATTTCTGTCAGCGCGAGATACGTGGGTCTTCCAAGGATTCCCTTCACTCTATAGAATCTCGAACTCTCTCGCTGCCCCCTCAAGCCCCGTTCCCGAAGGCTCGTTGACCTTCTACTTTCCCTGCAGCCAAATCACCTTCCCACTTTTCCGAACGTATTCCAACCCTCCCTTTCTGTCAACCTTCCTCCGTTTCCCGCTCTTTCCATGCTGTACTTATACCTCCAATTCCCACTCAATGTACCTGCCTCTAACCAATGCCACGTCAGGCCCCGTTAAGCACCAATCAGAATGCGTGCTTTTTTACCTTCCGACTGTCCGTGTCGTGCACACCGTGTCCAGAACGTCGGGTGAGTATTTTCGGTTGGGGGCCGTTCATAAATGACGTCACGCGATTTTGGACAATGTTTGACCACCCTTTCGTCACACGGCGTCACAAAAAGTCAGACCCCCCCTGAAATATGACGTCACAAAGCTCTGCCCCCCCCCCCCCAAAACCATATTTCCATTTTAAAAATAAAACATGCTTCAAATCGCTTTAAACTATTGTCATCGCAGTGCTTGTTTAATATGGCGCTGTACTCTGATGTTGTAGGAGAAAACATCAAAAAGTCAATTTTAATTTAGTAGAACGTGTTGTCTATATTTATTGAAAGTTGCGCATTTTGATGAGACGTCACATTTCTCACCCCCCCCCCCCCTCGTCACACATCGTCACAAATGTCTGACCCCCCCCCCCCCTAGGTGCGTGACGTCATTTATGGACGGCCCCTTACCAAAACACTGATTGAGACGAGTGCCCAATGCGGGAAAGATGCGCGGACGGAAGTGGTAAATAATAAAACAATGGGTGCGGGCACGCGCGGACTCACCGCTCTCACCTCCTGCTGCTGCTGCTGCTGTGCGGCCCGGTTCCTAACAGGACACGGACCGGTACCGGTCCGTGGCCCGGGGGTCGGGGACCCCTGCCCTACGTTGTGTGGGGCACTGCACACGTCGCAGATAACAGCGTTCTGTATCGCTTCCGTATTGGGTAACATAGGGGCTTCGTGTTGAATGAGACGAGGGCTCTGTAATTGTAACTGCCTTGTTCAAAGGCCGCCACAAATTAAGCAACTGAAAAGCATTCCCTCTCTCCACATAAGCTCTGTAAAATAAAACTTTATTTTGGGGGTCTTCTCGACCTCGGGTATGTTGAAGAAGAAAAAAAACCGCCTTGCTTCGCTTGGCATTGGCATTTCCCCCCCCCCCCCCCAGTGATGTGTTCCCATTTTCAGCCCTGAAGGTCAGATATGTGATGCTGATACGTGGCGAGCTACATTGGCTTCCGGGTGCCGAACGAATACATTAGGAGGTCGCACTCATTACACACAAACTGCTTGCCACAAATCAATTGCAATATCTTGCTGATCTCGTCAAGGAACATAAACCGGCCTTTGGCTTACTATCGAACGAAGATGGTGGTCACTGCATCGCGGCGCTTTCAGATGCGCTTCTGCTGCCGTCTGGAACGCTCTTCCTTCCGATATTAGGAAGATACTGGAGCTATGCACTTTTAAAATGTAAATAGAAAACTCATTCCTTTAGAACTGCTTTTTTGTATTTAGTTTCTTGATCTTCCTCTGCACCTCCGATTAGCACGGCTGACTACGTACGGTGCGAAAGAAATTCAACGTGCATACGTGCGACGTTATACCGTTCGGCACCGCATTTTTGTCACCTGATATTTTTTAATTAATAGTAACTCGGTGTTTATGGGGGACTTCGCGGAATGGTAAAATTGAAGTTATTTGGACGAAAGAAAACCCAACTTGCACATTCTGACACTTGTCAAAGTTCTCGGAGGCAAAGCGGTCGCAAGTGAGTAATAGTGTTTTTTTTCTTCTCGTAACATTTATTACATCGAATGCCTGCGCGCCTTTTAGTCGCCTGTCTGAACAACATATGGGTTGGGGGGAGAGAGGACGAAACCGCGTTGATAAAGCACTGGTAGCAGTTAATAACTCTTGCCAGAAAATTGAAACAATGTAATAAAAATAGTGATGCAATAATTGCGCTCATATGCTGTGAAAATGAATCGTATTGATGGTGCTGATGCGTGGTGGCACCCAATCGCGTTGAAATGCGCAAAAACTTGAAGAATATGTTTGCACAAGACTGAGCTATATAAGCTATTGCAAACAAAACTGACAGCCACATTCGGCTTTGGTTACTCTTTTTTTTAATAAAGGCATCTTGGAGAATGTCACACGATCACACCAAAGGAAGACGAAAAAAACGCACAGACTCACACACACACACGGAACCATGTGTGCACACCATGTACTGCAAGACCGATCTTCATATTAGTTGACACACGATAATGGAAAGATCGTAGCCTTTTTTTTGCCACAGCAAGTGGATGCAATCAAAACATTGTTACGGCAATGGGCTTGTGTGTCTGTGGCTTTTTTTCTCCCACTCCGGGCTCTCTTCTCAGACGGTCGGGGCTGTTCTGGGCACCACGCCAGAGATTCCGGCTTCAAGCCGGTAGCCGGGGAATTATCTCCGCCTTTTAATTACCGTGATTAATGAGTAATTAGAGGGCTGCGTAAATGTTACAATGAGTTACTTCCTGCAGATAAGTCTATTTGTCTCAGGGAGAAAACCCTATTTGAATCTACATTTTAAAATTAATACGGCAGCTCCCATCGCACGCAGCTGCTTAGATAATTGGCCAGTTCTGCTGCAAGGTTGCTAATTAAAATACTTTGTTTAATCTTTTGAAACCCTCTATTTAATCCTAATTGAGCAAATCTTTCGTCGAACTGAGTGTGGAAGACCGGAGCTTTGTGTGGAGTCCCTCTTTGTGGGAATGTTATCAAGCATTATTCTATTGCAAATGCTTTCTAATATAGAGCTCATCAAAACTGAATGCACGAAATCGTGTATGCATAACCGGATGTAATGCAAGTAGACACAGGCTTAGCAAAATAATTGCTTCATCCTGACACCCAGTGCTTTTAATATTACTCGCATTAATTTCCCTAACAGCATCTTCATCTTGCATTCATTTATAACATACTGATGCATAATTTTTCTCCCGAAGGAGCAATTTACAAAATGTATGGTCAACAATTACAAATATATACCGTTATTTTAGATGTAGGTATTAATCCATTACGATAACGTATTGCTCGAATCTTTAACGCAAGAATCTATTAAGCGGTTTTTTGTTTTGCTTTAAACACTGACCTTTTAGGTGTGCGCAATTGAAAATTGCGTTACAGAAAATTTATACGAAGCCGCGAAAGTTGTGTGCGAAGTGCTCACATTTTAATTGGGCTTAAAAAACATATTTTAAAAGAGTTTACAGTCGATCTGTAATTGTTACGTTAAAAGGGAGAACATTAAGAGCTCAGACGTGGCGTTTAGTGCATTGGCTAATGCGTTACGGCACAACCCACATCCGCCCGTGTCGGGCATTGAGTCGAGCTCCACACCAAGAGGGAGTATGCACCACAGGCTGCAGCATGGACACCGTGCAAGAGAGGTTTGTATTTATTTAAATGTCAGTGCCATGGCGCCGTGACAAATCACACTCGCACACAACGTGAACACATGCCTGACTAGCACGAGCACGTGCCAGCACACAACGTGAAACACGTTTTCCAGATGCCTTATTGGCTCGAGGTGTGAGCACGTGATCGCTCTGTGTATTGTTGCCTAAAGGTTGATAACTACCGAACTACTTAAAAAGCAACATGTGGAACTTAAACACAATTTATTTTACATTTGCTTATGTATTTAAATTAACATACATCAGATAATGCACATATACCACGCGTAAATTTTATTCCCGATCATAATAATCCCATTAAATTGCATTCTTTTATGCAAAACATACAATCATTCGATTTTTCTCACGATTGTTGTCGCTACTTAAGTCTCTAGTTTCGTATTTATTCAAACACCTCACATTAATGTGCTCAATTTGTCACGCCTAGTTTGCGTTCATTCAAAGGCACGGAGAACCACAGGCAGGATGGAAGGCGGCCAGGACCGAAGCCAATCATTGTTCCTACATCGGGATGTTTTGCAGGATTGTAATTGTTTTCTGCATTGCTTTGTGTGATGTTTAAACACCATCAGCCACCAACTATCTATATATATCCACTGCTGGATAAAGGCTTCTCTCCAATTTCTCACCATCCCACAGTTTCGTGATGCAGCACTCCGCCTACAGTAGCTCCTGCACGTCATCCTCCTGGCGTATTGGAACGTGCTAGAATGTAAAAACAAAAACTCATTGTATCAGTTGCGGTATTTTACTACAGGGAGTTTACTCAATTCCTAACGCCTCCTGCCACTTTGTATTGACATTGTGTTCCTTTTCAGTCGCCGCAAGAACGATCCTGTATCGTGGAGCACAGCTTCCTCCTCCACACCCCCCCCCCACCTCCGATTAGCGCGGTTGGCTACGTACGGTGCGAAAGAAGTTCAGCATACATACATACGTACACGTGTAATGCCGAGGTCAGTTAGCCAACTGACTTCCGAGTGGACTGTATATATTCTCCATACAGAGACGCAGAGGGCGCCACGGTGGCGAGATGTTGACCACCTCGCCTGGTGTACAAGAGATCGTGGGTTCGATCCCGTTCCGACCATGACGATGCTTGTACGTTTGGAGTTTGCGTGCTCTCCCCAAGCTCGCATGGATGTATCTCCGGGTTCTCCGGACTTTTCCTTCACATTCAGAATCATGCGCTTAGAGTATCTGGCTGCTGTACATTTCCACATGGTGATAAGCCACTCAGTCGAGCTATCATTTGTGGCCAGGTGGCTTCTGAAGAAAAAGCCGTATAGCTCAGTGGGCCTTATCTTGTAAAAAATAATAGTTTGTTTAAATAGTTTCCTTTTATCATTACACCCATGTGTAGTGACACGGTACGTGCAGTTTTAGCCTCTGAGGTACAGCAGCCAAATCAACAGCCTGTGTTTCAGTAATAACTTTACACAGCCAAAGACTTATTCCTGCGGTCACGAAAGCTCCAAATCAAGTTTTATACACAGCCCTTTGCAAATCCAATGATGACTGATGGCCTACCTATGCCATGCCAGGTATGGTCGTTGTTTGATCATACTTCAAACCACGCTGCTCAGTACAGGTTGTGAAAGCCGAGGCGCTCGGCTCAGATGGCAATCGCCACTGACGTTCGCCTTGGCCTGAAATTGAATCCTCGGTTCACGGTGCAGCGTGTTGCACCATTGGTTGAGTCAGTGTGTACTGCGTTTGGCTCTGACCGTGAAACTTAAGCCCATGCATGTCCGGGTCACTCAGACGGCATCGCTGAGCACCTGTTTTCGAATCCTGACTTGGGCTACCCATGATATAATAATAATAAAACAGCCTCTCCAGTGTAGCGAGTTGGCAGCCTTAATCCAATCACCAGTGAAGCATAGTTAATTATTATTTTAATTACAAAACAAAAAAAACTTACATATTCGTCAATAATGTGTTGCCTCCGAAACGTCGTGATTTAATTTAGTTATTTTAATTTTTTTTCATCTACGTGACTTTACCGAAAGAACCAACGAGTATGGATCCTTGCAGTCACGAAAACTTCAAATCTAGAATCAAATCTAGAAATAACACTACCTTAAAAGGAAACGTATTAAATAGGCAAAATTTCGGGGCAATGGTCCTGCTTCACATTACGCAAATTTATTTTTTATTTTCCTGAATTGGCCCGATCCAGCTCCGATAATAATAAAAAATGCCGGGTTCATTGCCAAGCAGCAAGAATACTGGACAACAAAAAAATGCCTTTTGCAGGGACTTTAGAAGCGGTTTCTCGCGACATCGTCTTCTGTGGTTGTTCTGAAATACCCGGCGATTCACTGCGAGCCCTCTGGAGTTCAACATGGAAATGTCTTTGATCTCGTGACCTTGTGGAGGTGTGAGTAACTAGCGCAGCATTCGAAAGACAACGTCGGATGATGGGTCTGGTGATGCTGCACGCACTAACACTGTGTGTGCCATCTCCATCAGAGTCGGTCATGGTCAATCCACTGCTGGATGATCCTGTGATGTAACAATCCTCTCCGCGCCCGCACGCGGGCTGATTTCAACTCTCAGTCGCGCTCCAATCCTGGGCATGTGTGCTAATGACTCTGTAATAACAATAATCATCATTCATTACGCACGTTTGTGAATAGGCAACGATGCAGTGATGCTCACGGTTAATGACGTCGGGGTGAATTCTTTGGATTCGTAACAATGTCGATCAAACACAGATGATCACCGCATCGCGCGCTTTCAGATGCGCATGGGTAGATGTAGGAATGCTGTCTGCAATGTGAGCTTAATGCGTCGGGGAAATACGTATTCGTTCAATATTGCCCACAGGTAAACATGTTGCAATGCACTTGTCACATATACCCAGAGGCACACTCAATCCAGAATCAGATGTAGTGGGAACTTCTTCCGCTAAGCCAAGTTTGACATATTTCATAATTGCCGTTAACACATCCATCCCTTTTGTTGAATTTGTGGACTGAGTATTGCACCTGAGCAGGCGTGGAATGAGGGAAGCGGTTTAATACACGCGATTGTATGTGTGTGTGTGAGATTTGGACTTTTTTCGCACCATACGAAGCCGACCGTGCTCATCGGAGATGCGGGGAAGTACAACAAACTAAACACAAACAAGCAGTTCTAAACAAATGAGTTTTCGATCTGTATTTAAAAGTGTATTGATCCAGCGGTTTCCTAATATCGAAAGGGAGAGCGTTCCAGACGGCCGCAGAAGCGCATCTGAAAGCGCGCTATGTGATGATCGTCTTTCTTCGATCGACATTGTTACGAATCCAAAGCGTTCATCATGACGTCATTGACCGTGAGCAGCACTGCATCGTTGCATATTTACAAACGTGCGTCACCAATCGTCATCATTATTACAAAGTCAATAAAGAAGTAATCGGTTATTCAATGATGAAGCGTGAACATCCCCAAATGTGGTACGGCATAAGGATATATACCGTGTATATAATGGAACATATTGTTGTGCTCAGCGGTACAGTTGAGTCGCTCGCCATCAAAGAGGTTGCGAGTTCAATTTCTGGTTGGACGTCGACTCAGCCCCATCTTCTCTTCACTTTAGATAAACAGGGATTGTGCTACAGAGAAAGTCCAGCGGTTCTGGACCTGGGGTCCACGCTGCACCTCCTGGGGGTGCGAGACGTGGCCAGACCTTATTTAAGAAGGCAAATAATCGAAAACAATAATTAAGCACGGGCACCAACGTACAACTACTTTGTTTCATCAAACCCCATCCATTTCTGAACATTGAAAACCAAATGGATGTAAGGCTGCAGTGAAAGTTAAGAAGCACTTAGATAAACCGACGTCCATCGGAATGTGGAACTTCCACCACTGCTTTGTGACTGCAAACAGCCGATGAGCACTGCTTCAATTCTCATTTGAGCCGTAAATATTTTTCGTCTACCTTGACCAAAGAAATTTGAAACTAAACCGAAAACTAAACAACTGTTTTATATTACCAGGCAAAGGCCCCTCTGAGCTGCGTAGCTCATTTTCAGAAGCGACCTGGCCACAAATGATAGCTCAACAAAGCGGCTTATCACGTGGCAATGATTAGCAGCCAAAATACTGGAAACGCATGTTTCTAGATGTGGAGGAAACGACCGGAGGAGCCGCAGGAAAATCCAGGCGACCACGGGGAGAGAGAGAGAGAGAGACATGCAAACTCCAAATATACAGCAGTCGGGATTGAACCAGCGACCTCCCGTAGACCAGGCGAGGCAGTTAACATTTCACCACCATGGCAGGTACACGTAGCTCATGTGCATTAAATATATGCGATGTGCATCATTTCACGTGCATACAACATAATATTATCAGAGCATATTTGTTAGCATAGTTTTTGCCGAAAGTATGTGTGGGTAATGCAGACTTGAAGCCTTGGTGTTTGAACACCTTAACACCTGTTTTATTGCCAGAAAGGGTAAAACTTATTTTTTATAGTTTTTTTCATCATACATATGAACGTATTGGCGGTACACCGGGGCGTGATATAAAAAAAAAATCACAATTTTTAATTTTATTTTTCCGCGATTTGCAAACCCCGGTCAAAAACAATTTTGCTTGGTGGTGCGTCCAAATCAGTTGTCGCGATGTCGGAGCAGTCGGAAGACGAACGAATGTGAGTTCAAAGTGTTGATTGTAGACTCTGTTATGCTGCACCGGTCTACCGCCAATGTGTCCACATTATCCGTGCCAGACAGTCGGAGGGGGGAGGGAGAGGGGAATGGGAGGCTTTGAGCCACAAGACTCTGCACACCTGCCCAGGTGTCAACGCAGCCCTCCCCCCCACCCATAGCCCACCACCCCCTTCCACCCAACGTCAATCGCACCTCTTTAGTTCACGCGGAGACACGTGGACAGAGCCGTCTCCGTCGTCATTAAAATAATGTCCCTACACATGTGGTGTGGGATCGAGGGAGAGTCCCGGCGAGTTGATAACGGCATTGATTTGGATCTCTGACCGCCGCCAGGCACTCCAAGTGGAAGGGGGGTGTG
Source organism: Lampetra fluviatilis (assembly GCF_964198595.1). NCBI lineage: Eukaryota > Metazoa > Chordata > Hyperoartia > Petromyzontiformes > Petromyzontidae > Lampetra > Lampetra fluviatilis. The sequence continues at coordinate 1,340,406 of NC_136314.1, forward strand.
GGGTTTCACCGTGGTGGCACAACAAAAAAAAATTAACCCGTAAAAACATAGTTTTTCACTATAAATCCTTTATATGCGTGGCGGCTAGAGTCCTCTCGTCCTCTGGCTTGAGATGGCTGCCACCTATGGGTCAGATGATTGCCTGCCACCATTAAGCAATTGGTAATTAAATATAATTATTTTTTTCCTAAGAAGTGTAAAATTTTTGGAAAATGTTTTCACGAAAATTAATTGTCACGCACAACGAGTCTGTGTGCAAAATGTCAGTTCGATTGGATCACGGGAAGTTGGTTAAAAAACGACCGAAAGATTTGCACGGTCATAAGCGCGCAAGCAAGCAAGCAAGTGAACTTAATATAAAGGATTTAAAAACCCTAACCCGCCCGTAATTTTTTGGCACTCACCGTCGTGAGTTCTGATTCCTCTGCGAGCCACTTCTGCGCCGTGTAATTTAACGCAATACAACTTTCTCTGCCGCTGTTTTAACACCCTCCACGCTCACTGTCACCGAAACAAGATAATTAAAGGCATGCACCGTGTTGGTTTTATGCTCGTTACAATTGGATGCCACCCTTATCATTGTGCATGCCGTGCATTGTTATTTATGGCGAACGTGGTTATTTAATGTCGCTGGCGTGCGTGTGTGTGTGCGTGCAACGCTTTTTTTTTATTAACACTTTCCAACTACGGGTGACATTATAATTCATTTCGGCACAAAAGCTGCGTGGATTCGGAGATCAACCTGCTCTCTCTGCCAAATTAGGTATGGGTGGATCGCGGTGCTGGGCTCGCCCCTCCCGCCGGAGATAATGGCCACGAGAAAAAATTCCCTTCCAGGTCAGAAATGACCGTCCTGTTGATTCCAGCCATGAAAAAAAAGGAGGATGGCAAAAGACATCTATGGTCGCTGCATCGAGCGCGCTTTCAGTTGCGCTTCTGCGGCCGTCTGGAATGCTCTTCTTTCAGGTATTAGGAAGCCACTGGAGCGGTGCATTTTAAAATCTAGAGTGCTGATATTTTGGTTTTGGCAGCCAACAACGGCCGTAATTCTTGCCGAGGTGTATCAGCTGTACCTTCCCTTCTAGCCCCGCCCACCTTCCCCTTCTAGCCCCGCCCACTTCCCCCCCAACCTCCCAGTCCTTATTTAAGATCTTGTCTCCTGGATTTCTCTTCACTTGAGACAGTGAATTTGGCTGTGACGGTCCCACCTGAAGACGGAAACTTGTGTTGCCTCCGAAACTTCGTGATTTAATGGAGTTATATTCATTTATTATTATTTTATTTTAATATTATTTTTTACCTACGTGACTTTACCGAAAAAACCTAAGAGTATTGAAAACTCACTTCTTTATAATTGTTTTTTTCGTGTGTTTAGTTTGTTATCCTTCCCCCGCACATCTGATTCGCACGGTTGGCTACGTACGGTGCGGAAGAAGTTCAACATTGTGCGTATGTAATTGGGAGTCTCTGGAGCATAGCCCCTTGCATAAAGCGGTGTACCAGGGGGAATTTGGCCAGTGTGACCCCCCTGTCTCACTCTGGTGGTAAATCGACCAGGCTGCTCAACACATTTTAATTGTGGATACAGCCAGATCCTTTGTCGAATTCATGCGCCAAAATACTCTAAAAGTGATGGTATAGGACAATCATCCAAAAGTAAACCGCTTATCACGGAAGAATATCTCGCTTGGCTACGTACAATGAGAAAGAAATTCAACTGAACATACAAAAAGTCCCAAACGATTTTCTGTTGATACTCATACACGCTCACCCATCGCAAGGTTTTCAGACTCTCGCTGACATGGCCTGGGATCCTTCTGGACAGCCCTCGTCTCTTGAAAGCATGCCGTTCAATGCATCCCTGACTGTGGAATCAGGATGTGGTGGCAGTACCTCCGCTGAAATGAGCGAAGATAAGGGGAGGAAAGTGGAACGTGTCCCGTCACCGCACCCAACACAGAGTTGCCCGCAACTAGGAAAATACAACTGGCGCGAAAGACTATTTTCGATGCTGGCCAATTTGATGACGTCGTTCAACGTGACGAAAATTGCTGTGCAGCTTTACATTTTATACTGGTAGGAACCTCCTGGTTCCACCAGCCCACAGGGGATTATTGTGTCCGTCCGTCCGTCGTGCTTCCAAAAATGGGAGAGGTGGGGCTGGGTGGAGAGGGGAGGGTGGGGAGGGGCTGGGTGAGTAGGGAGGGGCTGTGTGGGGAGGGTGGGGAGGGGCTGGGTGGGGAGGGTTGGGCTGGGTGGGGTGGGGAGGGTGGGAAGGGGCTGGGTGGGGAGGGTGGAGAGGGGCTGGGTGGGTAGGGAGGGGCTGGGTGAGGAGGGGAGGGGGTGGAGGGGCTGGGTTGGGAGGGTGGGGCTGGGTGGGGTGGGGAGGGTGGGAAGGGGCTGGGTGGGGAGGGTGGGGAGGGGCTGGGTGGGGAGGGTGGAGCTGGGTGGTGGGAGGGGTGGGGCTGGGTAGGGAGGGGCTGGTCACTCCGTGGTGCCCTTATAAAACTCAACGTTTAACCTACTCACGCCGGCTTGTGCCCGCCCTCACAGTCGGGCATATTTGCGGAATACACCACGCCGCCGTTGACCCTGGCCATTGGCGGAGCACCCCAACGTTCCTACCAGCTCCCTCCGCAGGAATGTGTTTTTGGTGAAGTAAATCTGAGTAAATCTGTGGGACACGCACGCGCTTGACGACAGACGCACTTGTTAGTGAGGCAGAGATGATCTGCTTCGTGCGAATGATCAGATACCGTGATTCGAAATAAATCACCAAAAGTCTTTATCCTGGAGGGTGCGTGTGGCGTTATAGTCACGCAGAATGTCGAGAGCAGTCTCATGGAATACAAATTAAAGGTGATTTATAACCTTCATCACATTATTAAAGTATAATTCACGTTGAATTATGTCAGCAAATTAATTCTAATGGATCTCTTTTGGGAGGTGGAAAAATTATTGCGTTTCTGATATGTAACTGTGAAGATTATCATAATCAACTGTTGTAAAATAAACTGTACTGAAATCCCATTCTAAAAAAAATGTAATTATGTTATTGCAATAAAGTGTACTTATGCACTGTGTATTAGTTATTTCAGCAGCTTGAATCGCGCAGAGCTTTATAATAATTGTGTGCATTCCACATTTCACGTGTATAGAATTTTGTGATTAAAAAATGACAAATTCATCAGCCTGTAGCACTTTATTACACATACTGAGGATAACGTTTTAAACATAATTTTTTAGATAGCATTGGAAATTACTTGCTTCAACATTAATATTTAGCGATGCTTAACGCTGATGTTATGCGGTATAAAATACATTTTAATTAAAAAAATTGCCGCATGATAACACTAATTGTAGCGATCTGTCATGAGTGCCTGAGCTGCATTGTTTTTCAATGAATTTCTGTCCATTTAGTGGACCAATTAAGTTAAGCCTTGACAAACCGTGTTTCTGGAAAATAAAATTGATGCAGCCCATTTAAAAGACAAACTGATAATTAGCCATTTCACTACGGCTGCCGAGGTATTAAAGGGGTGAACACTCGGCACAACGAACATCAATGAAATGTGGAAGGCGTTAATCAAACAAGCAGAGACGGAAAGAGCAGAAACAAAACACGTGGATGAAGAACATTCACAAGTTTCGTGGCATCATTCCAACTACGGTACTAAGAAATGTAAGAGACTGTGGGCCAAAGCGACATTGGTCAACAATAATAATACTCGATTTGAAGCTTTCGTGACTGCAGGGATTCATCTTCTTGGTTCTTTCGGTAAAGTCACGTAGAAGGGAAATAATACAATAATAAAAATAAAACATAATAAAATACAATTCTCACGACGTTTCGGCCACAACGCAAGCAGCAGTCCTCAGGTGAAGAACTGGTCTGTCGGAAAGACAGCGTCTGAATGCTCATTCAGACGCTGTCTTTGCTCATTCAGAGGCTGTCTTTCCGACAGACCTGTTCTTCACCTGAGGACTGCTGCTTGCGTTGTGGCCGAAACGTCGTAAGAATTGTATTTTATTAGGTTTTATTTTTATTATTTTAATACTTCCCTTCTACGTGACTTTACCGAAAGAACCAAGAAGAAGAATAATACTAACAACTGAGTGGCAGCCACAGCATAGAATGTGCCGGAGAAGATATCCACAGAGGAGATGGAACCATGAAATTATCTCCAGTGCAGGTGCTCGATGTGTTACATTATCATCATCATCATCGCAGTCGCAGGATCCCAAGAGGTGGTCATGGCTCGGAGTGGCCTTCCGCAGTGCATTGGCCATGGCTCACGATAATGGTGGCACAATGCATTAAAAAGGATGTCTGCAGAGTCATGCAGTGTTCTCGTGCGTGCGTGCCAAATATATAAAGGGTTAGAGGAACGGGCGGAGGGAAGTGGCAATGTTAATTAAAAGCAGTGCGACTCGTCGAGTAATATTAAGCCTTTTTTTCTGGACAACCTGGGCAATGTACACTTTAGGTCCATTAGCCAGTCTCCCATTCATCATTACGGCATAACACCCCACAGTATTTTATTGCACTTTACACATAGCACTACTTAAGTAATGGGTGGCCAATTATTGGTTTCTCATCAGGCTAAATGGAATATAAATTGGGCGCGCGCATCCCTTGTGGCAATACCACGACCGATCGATTGAGTCGGTGAAAAGAGGTGAAAGAGGTTGATTCTTTACCGTTGAAAACGTATTTGTCGCGAGTATTCTTTTTATACGTATTTTCTTCGTTGAGGGCGGTAAAAAAAAACACGAGTCAGTTTGCATGGTGTGCTTCAGGAAAATGTTTAGGCGTTTTGTCGTTTATTTCTCACTCGTGACGTTAAGGAATTGTACGCCAGTGAGCGCAATGGAATTGAAGTGTCAAAGCCAACTGGTGTATCTTGAGTCACCGTTATCACCACGAGTGTTCAAGGAAGACGCGGACTCGCGTTTCGTGCAGGGATTTTGAGGGTACGTCTGCCACCTAGTGGATGTTGTCCAAATTGTCAGTTGAAGCAACCACCCAATCAGTTGGAGCGATACTGAGGCGAGTTGTTGAAACTAACTCGTCCGGTATACCGGAGGTCGTGAGTTCGATGGCTCGATCCAGACGCCTGTATATTTGGAGTTTGCATGTTCTCCCCGTGGCCACGTGGACCCTCCGGTTTGTCCCTCCAAATTTAGAATGTCTATTGAGAGAGCGAGTCTAACGGCTGACAAGGTTTTTGGAACGCTTCTTCATGTGTTTTGGTGGGAGGGTGAGAGAGGGGAATCATTTGTGTGTAGGGGCGCCACGGTGGCGAGATGTTAACTACCTTGCCAGGTTTACAGGAGATCGTCGGTTCTGTCCGGAACCGGACGCCTGCATAGTTGGAAAAGAGTTTTTTGGGTTAGATCGCGTGAATTTATGAATGTGTCGTTACGATCCAACACCACCCGACATAGCCAACTCGTAAGGGTTGTCACGTAAACAGAACATGCCCTTTGATCTGGTCCTTCCTGTCTATTGTGTGTATTAAAATAGCCGTACCAACGGTAATCCCTATTCAAGTATGCTGCCCTTCATAGGCATGTATTTAAATAATGTTTTATTTGATGATTCGCTTGCACGCAGCACTAAGGCGGTAGTAATCCAAACGGTTAAAATTATTTTTATTTCATTCAATTTCGATAGATTCTCTAATTAGTCTTGGCCAGTCGTAGCTAGTTTTGCATATAACTTCAACATTATCAAAATCAATTGAGTGTCCTTGTTGGCACGCGTGTTTTGCTTCTGCTGACATTTGTATTTGGGAGCATTAAATATTTTTCTGATATTCTTTTAGTCTCGTGCTGATCATTCGTCCTGTTTGCCCAACATGACGTTGTCCACACGTGCAGTTAATCCTATACACCTTCTGTTGATCGCTTCAGAAATATATATTTTGTACCAGATATTAACTTCCGTATTTGATGTACCGTGACAAATCTGACTCGGATGTTTTGTTTTTCCAAACATCTGGTTAGTTTATCAGTTTCAATGCTCGTGTTATATGATTTGGTTTTGGCATTCAATGGCCTGTTGATTTGTGCATCATTGTAACCGTTCATTTGCAGCGCTTCTTTAACATGTTGAATTTCACTTATCAGACTGTCACCATCTGACACTTTCTTAGCTCGATGAATGAGCGTCTTGATAAGAGCAGATTTCTGTGTGGGGTGATGGTGTCTCTGCATTCAGATAGGCGTCAATATGCGTTTTCTTTCGGTAAACACTGTGTGTTATTTTACTATTTCGACCCCGTCCGAGCAGAATATTCAGAAATGGTAGAGTTCTGTCAGCTTCCACTTCCATGGTGAACTGTAAGGATAGGTTTTGCGAGTTGAGATGATTTAGAAATGCGTTCAGTGTATCTTTGCCGTGTGGCCAGACCACCGATGTGTCATCCACATATCTAAACCAAGAAGATGGTTTTAGTGTGCCTGAAACTGTTGCTTTTGTGTAAAAATCTTCCATGTACAAATTCGCTATCACAGGAGACAAAGGAGAGCCCATTGCTGCTCATTCCTTTTGTTTATAGAAGTCACCTTGCCACAAGAAGTCGGTGTTCTTTAGACAGTGTTCAGCTCGTCTTGGGATACCACCACATCTACGCCTCTATATAAGCAACAAAACAGTAAGACTTCTCCACAAATATGTCTGTCGCCTGATGAAGCTAGTTGTAATTACTGGCGAAACGTCGTACTCAGATTGTAAATGTTGTGGCTTGGCTCTCCAACACACCGGTGTGCTGTACTAGTGACGAATTGGCCACGTTCTGTTTACGTGACAACCCTTACTAGTTGGCTGTGTCGGGTGGTGGCGGGTTTAACGACACATTTATATATTTACGCGATCTAACCCAAAAACACCTCTATTATAAACCGTGTGTAGTTTTGTGCTGAATCGATTGTGCTTGAATCGTCCATTCTCCGAAGTCTTAATACGATGTTACTTTCACTAAGAGTAAAACTATCTCAACGACAGCTTTGCCGAGCATTCAACTTTTAGGTGAATTTGAAAAGGAAAGTAGGTAAAAAAATAAAGAATAAAAATAAATAATAATAGAAAAAATAATAGAAATAAATTAATAAATCACGACGTTTCGGATGCAACACAAGCTTCCGTCTTCAGGTGGAACCGTCACAGCACAATTGCTGTATCAAGTAAAGAGAAGTCCCAAGAGACCCGACCTTGTATATATATACTGGTTAAGGGGGGAGGAGCCAGGACGGGCCGCGGGAGAGGAGTTGTTGTGAGATGGTTAGTACGGCTGCTGCTTGTTGGGACTGAGCCTTTGTCATGTAGATAGTAGAAGCAGATAATTCTAGAATTTTAAAAGGAAGTTTTAAAATGCAGCATAAACTTTCGTGCAATTTCATTTTACACACAGGAGGGCGATGTCGTGGTGATGCAGGTGGTTAGAACCATCGTGGTAAGTGCCGGCAACAATAATTATATTCCGTGCCATGGCTAGTATCAGTGGAGAGGGATAGTTGAACTGGTCCTGGGCACAACCTTCAACAACCCCCACTGAACGGCGTGGTGAAGGATGGTCAAGCAAACCCCATATCTGGCATGGCATATACCAGGATGGCCTTCATCCAGCCGTGGATTAACCGAAGGAGGTGAATGTAAGTGTATTTTCTTTGGCAGTTTTTGCACATGTGCATTCATGATGTGCCAATTAAACGAATGCTAAATTATATGGTCATTTCTGAGGGGCGAAAAAAAGTGTACAAAAATGCACAGCACTCGGTAAGGCATAATTTTGTGAAACATTGAATTTAATGAATGTGAACATTTCTCATTTGAAATTTACAAAAACATACAAAAGTGAATGTGAAAAAAATAATTCCGACATTTTTAATGATTATCCATTCATCTTAGAATCATAAATACTTCCATGTATGCAATCAACTGGAACATTTAAAAAGTCCTAAACATGCCATTTCAATTTCGGTTAGGGCTGTTGATACGAAAATACCGTTACATTTCCCACATCAATAGAAACATTTGTCAAATTATTTGTCAAATCGTTGGTTCATAAAAGTTTCAGAACAAATCTGCATTGTAGTGTAGTATCTTAAAAATTTCTGAAGTTATAACCAGTGTTAGATCCTCGAAAAATATTTCATTGTAAAATTGTGTTTCATATATATATGAGATGCACATTAATCTACCTTCATTACCACCCACTCTTCCTGAAGTAAAATAGTTTTTCAAACATTTTAGAAAAAAAATTGGGCAGTGTTGCTACGGCATTTCAATATTTTTGTTTTTTTTGCATTTATAAAAATTATTATTCTAGAAACATTTTTTACCAAAAAGGTCTACATTAAATTTAAAAAATTATTATGTTTCACCCATGATTATTTTTGGAACGGCTCAATGAGTAAGGGTTGCTGCCCATGCCATTTCGCTCTTGACAAAAGTGGATTTGCATTTCCAACGGAATAATCTGCCATGAACCGAGCACTTGTTTTTTTTTATATTCAACAAAACCATGGCCACACTGAATCGGCAGTCTTGCCTCACCCGTAGAGCCGCAAGTTTTATCATAAGTGAAACACAGATGGCAGAGACTCGTATTAAAAACAAAGTATTAGGTATAACAGTCAATTTAAACTAAATTCAAAACAAAGGCAGATATTCTCTTTGAACATTTCAATAATTCACTTGAGCTTCGATCTTCTTTGAAGATATACATATACAATGTACATTTGTATATACATTTTTTAAAAAGGTACACCACCACCAACAACAAACAACAAAAAGAAAACAGATCGTGGCAGGCCGTCATAAGCTAATGCAGCGCGGCGACGTCAAATCCCGTCGGCGTCGTCGTCGTCATCATCGTCGTCGTCGCTGAAGCTGCTCGTCTTGGAGGCAGTGGGAGAGACGGACGAGAGGAGGGGGTCCGAGCCCCCTACGGGTGACAGGCCGTCGTCCAGAAGAAAGTCCCTGAGCCGCAGCCCATTTGTGAACGGGTAGCACTCGGCAAACTGGTCAACCGGATCGCCTAAGTGCGTGAGCAGCTCGGTTGGCAGCCGATGCTGATGATGCTGGTGCTGCTGCTGCTGCTGATGCTGCTGATGCTGCTGATGCTGATGCTGCTGCTGATGCTGCTGCTGCTGGTGGTGGTGATGGTGACTCAGGGGATCCGTGTAGCCGAAGGTCCCCTCGTTGAGGTCGAGGATCGTGATGCCCCCTCCGAGGTCCGGTATGCCCGACACGGCGGTATCGGCGTGTTGCAGGGCGAAGTCGAGACGTTGCAGCCCCCCCATCTCGGGCTCTGCCTTGATGAGCTGCTGCCCGGTGAGGTCACCGTTGGTCAGGCCCGTCGGGGAGCTGCTGGGAAGGCCGTGAGCTCGCGCCTGCATCTCCAGCTCCTATAGCCGACACGTGGGGCGGTTTTTCGCGGAGGATGAAGTTGTTCTAGATTTGAAGTTTTCGTGACTGCAAGGATCCATGCTCTTTGTTTTTTTCGGTAAAGTCACGTAGGTGAAAATAATGAAAACAACTGATTTCGTTTAGTTGTTTTCATTTTTATTTTTATTTTTTCACCCACGTGACTTTTTTTTACCAAAAAAAACAAAGAGGATGAAGTTGTTGTGTGTCTCGGTGTCGAGGAGCGTTTGCTTGCGTGATGAGACGCACGTCGCAAGAGTTTGCTTGATGATATCGGTCGGGAGAGTCAACGGGCTGATGGGACTACAATATATATTTACTGAAATGTGGTAGGACAAAGCGTTTGATTTTTAATGTGTTAGCATTGTCGAGCACAATAATGAGTGTCATGTAAGTGGGTTGTTTTAAAAATAATCCGTTAACTTAATCGTCATTCGAGAATATTGGATGGCCATACTTTACCACTCTGGTCAGTGCGGGTATGCGAACGCGGGATATGATGTCATATATTTGTTGCAGCAGAGAATCGCTAGAGCTTGGCAATGGCTTGGAAAGACCTTCATTTAGCAGTGGATCGCTCATGGCTTATCATGACGATGACGCAATGTCATAATTATCACCAAGGACATTGATGCATTTTCTTGGACTTTCATTGTACGTGGCAGTATCAAAGCAGGAAGAAATGTTGTACCAGCAGTGGCGATTACAGCACTTTACTTTCCTTAAATGTAAATCCCAGAAATGATCCGCTTTGTTTGAGTGGAAGCCCAATGCACTCATTTGCATTAATCTCCCACGTTGAATCCTCTTTTTTATGGAACAATGTAGCGAGTGCCCTTCCATAAGGCACCTATGATGCACGTGATGTGCCATTGAAATTACAACCGACTCCATGGGATGTGTGTGACGGATAGGGGTTAGGCGATGCCCATTGTGTCTCCGTGACTTTAAGATGTGTGCGGGGAACCCAGAATCCTTCTCGTTAAGCGATTAATCGTCGCGCATTAATGCGTAGCGAGTAGTACAGCAAAACGTTAAGTGGAGTTTCATCGGAAAAGAAGCCGATATTGATTGGTTACCCAGCCTCTGTGGTCCCGATTCAAGCCACCATGTGTGGCACGTGACGCCCCCTGGTGACGCAGAACCTCGGCTGCACAGGCGACGTTTTGAGATGAACAGTCCCAAGCAGTGGTTCTTAACCTTTACCTGCAGCCTCTGGCACCCCTATGGTTCTCAATTGTTACAAAATTGTTGCAATGTTAATAAACACACATGGGTTTGATTAAACAAAGTATTAGTTGCACTTACGTGCGCCGTGCTAAATTTGTGTTTTCGACGATTCGCCTTCTAACCAAAATCTGGCCGCATCTAGCGCTCCGAGAAAGAGCATCTCGCACTCCCAGGGGGTGCAGCGTGCACCCCGGGTCGAGAACCACTCGACTCAAACATTGCTTCTCAATATTTTTGTTTTAACCCCCCCCACCCGCAGGCTGTCCTCCCCGTTCCATCTCAGGCAAACATGTTGTATATTTGTGTGTTTTGTCTCCGCACTATCAATATGATTACAGTCAAACAATCTTTACATTCGTAACAGCGTATGTTAGTGGCACTTCTTCTTGGTTCTTTCGGCAAAGTCACGTAGAAGGGAAATAATAAAAGAATAAAAATAAAACATAATAAAATAATTCTCACGACGTTTCGGCCACAACGCAAGCATTCATTCAGACGCTGTCTTTCCGACAGACCTGTTCTTGAGGACGGCTGCTTGCGTTGTGGCCGAAACGTCGTGAGAATTATTTTATTATGTTTTATTTTTATTATTTTATTATTTCCCTTCTACGTGACTTTACCGAAAGAACCGAGAAGATGAATCCCTGCAGTCACGAAAGCTTTAAATCGAAATTCAGTTGTACTTGTTAAAGTAAGCCTGTTGACTCCTTCCTATCCTCCGTCCGGTCCACGAATTGAATCGTCGCCCAAATTCTGTCGTTTCGTCCCTTCGCCTTCGAGCAATGCCGCCGATGCTCCGCTCCCTCGCCACAGTGAAGTGCCACCCATGTTCTCAAAAGTTATAAGGAAGCTCCCACGTCATCTGGAGACGGTCGTTTAAAAAAGAGACACTCGTGATGGAGACTTGCCTGCATGCGCATGATCAGGCCTCTGTTGGTCTGCTCCAGACGCCTCTGACGATTCTCCATCTCCTTGACTCTTTGCTGCTCCTTCTGAAGTCTCCGGATGTAGTCCACAGACGCCTTCAGGATGGTGCCCTTGTTCCACCGCATGTCCCTGGCGATGACATCACGCGTCGATTAAAAGCGGCCACTGGCAGTGTCGCCAATTTTGCTTCGATTTTGCGGGATACGGGACAGAGTTGCGGTGCGCGGCGTGGGAATTGGTTCGGAGCGGCAGTTAAGTAAGCTTGTTAGCTGTTGTCGTACGTATGTTGAACTTCTTTCGCACCGTGCGTAGCCAACCGTGCTAATCGGAGGTGCGGGAGAAGGACGACAAACTAAACACAACGATAAGTTTTGAAGAAATTAGTTGTCAATCTATGCTATTTAAAAATGCACATCTCCAGTGGCTTCCTCATATCGGAAGTAAGCACGTTCCAGACGGCCGTGGAAGCCAAGGGGTAGTCACTCGTGAGTGTCACTAGTTTTAACATAATGGCCACTCAGCGGTGGATAGCGCATGTGAAAGCCAATGAGCTTTTAAGGTGTTCAGTGTCAATGAATGTTAACTCTGAAGAAGGAAAATATGTAATGTTGGTGTTCATTGGTAGTCAAAAGACTTATATAATGCATAATGATTTACAATTACTTTTTCTTAGCTCTGCCACTGATTCAGGATTTGATGTTGTGTTTTGTCTCAACGTCAGTTGCTATAAACACGGCATATCCTTTTTGCAGCTAGTATTTGTTTTTTTTCACTGGGAACCCACTGTTGTACACTGCATCAAAAAAACCTGGGGACCGTGTTTCACAGAGGTGGTGCAATGAGGATGAATCTCACGATGATTAAACAGCTAAATTAACAGCAGGAGGGTGAGGGGTTGTAGCGGAAATTCCCGTACAAGTCGACTGATTCGCTGAAATGTATAATACTTCATTTTAATTCCAGTATCTTTTAGTGATGATGATGATGCACTGGTTGTGAAGAATAATCACAGACAACAGAAAATCAATATGTTTGTCGATCACGCCGCCCTAAAAGGCCAACATAAACTAGGCGAGGCTTCAGGCAAAACCCCCTCCTTTGTTGTAGAGCGATTATAATTTATGGGTTTATAAAAAATAATAAGTATTTTCTGCTTGTGGGCTCGTAAACTGGTTGAATGTAAATTTTACTATGATCTGTCCTGTGAACTTTGGGTCATTTGCAACGCTTTACCACCCAGGAGATAAACGGTTTGAGTAGGACAGGTTCAGACCATTACGCAGGTTCAGTATTTGCCACTAACCACATTTATGTCGCAATGAAAGTAGCCGCATACAAATGAAAAGGGAATGGATGTTTAGCTGCACAAAGTCACTAGAACATCCAATCACGGAGGAACAAATCAGTTTACATGTCTTTAATATTCGCGAGCGCTTTAATACAATGCTCCAGAGAGTCTGGCGTGCCGGTAAAAAGTGTGGAATATCCAATTGCACTCCATTTGAAGTGTGCCTGTGTCATCATGAATGCTATCGCACACGCCTGCCAAGTTGTACATTAATGCAACGCATGCACAAAAAATATACTGCGATAAAATTAGAACCCTCTTAGCGGACAACAATGGAAGGCGTCGTGAATATTCCGAGGCATTTAACGCCTTCGCCGTCTGTGCGTTGGTAAATGTTCCTCCAGCAGTCTTGCGTAAGTGAAGGCATTCACAAATAATGGAGCAAACCAAAGTCATCGCCAATTCTCCAATGTGTGCAAACTAAAAAGGGGGCTTGCATTTATTTTTTTATGGCATCGCTCGGTTGCAAAACGAAAGGGCCCCCTTGTAAAAAGAAGGTCGCAGCGTTCAAGATAAAAGCGGTTGGTAGCACAATATAGCACTAAATTATGGGTTACCCTTTCAAGAAGATCATATAGAGTATTGCTTATTCCTGTACAGGTGAAATTTGACAGATAAGGTCACACAATGGCTTACTCTTTCTAAGAGTGGCGTGCCGCGCTGTGTAGTGGGGACGCGTGCTTCTACTTCCGTTAAGATGAAACGCTCTCCGCACCTTCTTGACCTTGCGCCAATTATTTACCCAGAAAGCATTGGCTGAGTATCGGGGCTTTTTCCTTTTTCAAGAGGACGCTGTACGTGGGAGGAATTTTCGTGGGTGTCAGAAGGTGGCACTCAAATCTGCCACCTTATGGGCACCTTGCAGCCCTCACTCCTACAGCACCCGGCAAGCCCCAGAGATCATTTAACAAAGGACTAACCCGGCTCAGAACTGCTTGGCTCAGAAATCTGATGAGATGGGAGAAATGTAAGAATACCGGATCTTTATTATTTTGTCTGCTTTTGTTATTGTTATCTGGTGTTATCCTTACGCATTTCATCCTTGTTTTGCATTCTATTCAGTAGTCCAAGTTTACTTTACACGTTTGTCACTTTACTTATCAAGAGTAGTGCACTGCCCATTTAAACTACCAAGACATTAACATGTAAGTGCTCTCTAGCCTGGCATAACAAAAAAAGCACGTATGTACAATTCTGCCACATTTATATAAGCTGTGTGTTTTGCGCGGAGCATTAGTGCAGTTCCTAGCATACTGCGCTCTGATCTCGGTGACCTGAGTTTGGTGCCTGGCCAGGGTTAACACCAATGGTGGGTGAAATCGGAGCCAGTTCTGTGCCCCTCTGTTCAAGAACTCACACTGACCAGGATGATGGAGCGTGATCAGACAGTTCCCCATGGGATGGCTCCATCCAGCAGCTGATTGATACAAGATTGGAAATTATTATTGTGCATGCCTTATATGCTAAACAATTATTTTCGTTTTACATGACCCAATTTCGTGCAGAAATATACCAAACTAATCTCATGTGGATCTAAATTTACTATCAGACAATGCTTGCTTCCATTATTGGCCTATGTTTTGCAATGCATTAATTGCCATCTCTGTCACACGGTGTTTTAAAGTCTCCAGTTATTGATTACGTGGCTTTGACAACGGCATAAGTGCTTTTTTTAAATCCAAGTATTATGACTGTGAGCCGTTCATCATTTGATGGACACTGTTAAATAATAGCAGGGTTAATTGGTCTACTTTATTTACCCTTCTGAGTTGGACATTCCTTGAAGCGTTTAGTGAGTCAACAGCCAAGAGGAGACACATTGGCTGAACTGGGCGGACGATAAATCATTGCCTTTTGTCTGGCGGCAGCTGTAACATTTATTGCATCGCTTTATTTCCTGTACCTGGCGAAAGAGCCATTGCGTATAAATGTGTAAAATGTTTAACAGCCGGTGGATTGGACATTGAGGTTGTGCCATAAACAGTCAGGGTGAAGATTCTTTTCGCTGTTGCCAACACTCGAGAGTCAAACACAAAAAAACTTAGGGTCCAATAAGCGGTTTTGATTACGGTGAGCATCGCGTGCTTTATGGGGAGAGGCACACGTAGGCAGTAAAAAACAATGAACACGTAAATACTCACGGATCGTTGGATTTCGGAATAAGCGTGCCGAGCTCTTTAATGCGGTCGTTAATGTTGAACCGTCTCCGTCGTTCAACTGGTCACACAGGGGCACGGGCGAGTGTCAGAGGACCGCAGTCTTTGCTTTGTTACCACTTAAATGTATTTACGTTTACCCAGGAATGTCACACTAAGTCCGAATGCTTTTTTTCAGGAGGGGTTCTGCATTCGGATGTTTGGCCAACACAAGTTGCATTCGTTTTATAAACTTCATTCAAATGACATCGGTTTTTTTGTCGTTATTTACTTTGGGAGTAAATGAGAGAACTCCGACTAAACCCTTGCAGGGCAGAGGGATAACGTACAAACCACACGCACAAAGGTTACCCAAATCAGGACTCAAACCCAGGTCCTTCTTGCTGTGAGGAACAAGTGTGTTTGCCACTGCGCGACCCTGCCACCTAAAAAAACTAAACTTTGTGTGTACGTGACCGCGCAGTGCGTGAACTCTGTGAGAACTCACTCAGGTTGTGGTTGTCCTTCTTTTGCCTTTCCTTGGCCAAAGCTCTGACCTCAGGTTCTGTAGATTGAAGAAAAGTCCATTAGTAAAGAACACGTCTTGGATTTTTGCACATGGGTGAAAGATAATTTTATTTCCTGCCAGGCTACCCCAAGTATTAACTCAACGAGCCTTTTGTTATTGTACCAGGTAAGGCTCACTGAGCCATGTAGCTCTTTTTCAGAAGCGACTTGGCCACAAACGATAGCTCAGCGAAGTGGCTTATCACGTGGAAATGTAAAGCAGCCAAATACTCTAAACGCACGTTGATTCTAAATGTGGAGGGAAAAACCGGAGGATCCGAAGAAAAATGCACGGGACCACGGGGAGAACATGCAAACTCCAAATATACAGCAGCAGGCGTCAGGGTCGGGATTAAACCGACGACCTCCTGCATACCAGGCGAGGTAGTTAACATCTCGCCACCTCGGCGCCCCCGCATTAGCAGCGGGGAGCCTGAGAAGTTGGTGGGCAGTTGTGTAAAACACGTAAGGGTAAAAGTCCGTAAAGGTGCAGCCTTGAAATGTCTCTCTGACGCCACTGCTGGTAAGAAGAGTCTCCACTCGAGGGAGCTTTACAGAGCCCCTCGAGAAAGGCTTACTCACGGAAATATTCACCGCGAGGTCTTCTATTCAACGAGTCACGGCGTCTGTCAGAGCGCCGGCTATTTGCAGCCTTACAGATTAATGAATACCTACGTTTAAAACCCACACAATGGCATGCTTAACACGGCGGTGCTCCTTATTATCACGTGCCTTAAAAACCACGCTGTGGTCACTATGCCCAGTGTCAGATAAACACGCCTAGAACGCAAGCAACCCTCTGCCAGAGAGCGACATTCCACAAAAATAGCGCAGAGACACATCCAGCAAACGAGCGGTTGCACGCACATCTATACACAGCTCGCTGAACAGATCACCATGCAACTGGGCTGGATTCCACACGGCTAATTGCTGCTCAAATATGGAATTATGATTAACTGCTTTCTCGCCACATAATCACGTACTAACCTAAGATAAAAATGGCCCATGTAACCCACACATGATGTTGGGGCAAGTGCAGCTAGCGAGTAAGCCCTGCGCCTGACAATCTCCCCAGTGCTGATGTTTAAACCCTGCACCAGGCACTCATTGACGGCTGAGTGGACCTCAAGGGATGGCTCAGGCACAGTGCAGTTATCCGCCACTGATGTTAACCGTGGCCATGGAACCGGACTCGGGATGCCGGGTTCGTAGAGCAGTGTCGCTAACCACTGTGCCACCGCTCTGCATACGCTTGAGTCCACGCATGCCTAGGCTCGTGCGTGCATTCGCACTTGCACGCAATGATGCACACGAGGAGTACAGCGTGCTGACTTCAATGCGTTCACTCACGTGCATCACATGCGCCAACACTCACAATCAATGGAGGTTAAATCACAACAACAACAGCAAGGACATTTCCCACAAAATGTGCGCGTGGTGCGTGCGTCGCGTTCAACGTTCCGTCCGTTTTGGTGCCTCAAGGGTTTTTTTGTTTTTCTTTAGGGGAACGCAAAACAAAAGTCGATCTGTGTTTTTGTTTTTTTCGTGCGTGCATTCTCTCCTGTCATCGTCGTCGGTGCAAGGGGGCGAGAGAGAGAGAGTGCGCGCGGGCTCTGCGGATTGTCGCGGAACCTCTCAAAACCCGGCCGTGTCGACGCGTACCACCCACCCCGCCGTGCCATCGGGGATCCACTTTGTTGTTCGAGGACTCCCGGTTCCGCACGCTGTGCATGCCTTTGCTGATTGAGATTTTTTTTCTTCCTCTCTTGGGATGTGCCTTAGGCTCCCCGCCCCCCCACCCCCCACCCCCCCTTTGCACCACCCCCCTCCCTTTCCCACATAAAAACAACCCTTTGAAATTGATTAACAAGCCAAAAATGTACTCTTATAATTACCGGCATTTATAGATGGTGAAATGCTTCCATTGTCAATGTTTTCTGTGCTGTCTCTAGTTTTTTTTTTAAGCTTTCATTTCCAAAAACATCTTGGCCAGTGCAAGTGGTCAACATTTTATAAATACGCTCGCGAGTATTTTCTGTGAGCAACATGTTCTGTTCTCTGCTATGTGTTTTTATAGTTAAAATATATATATATACGATGTTTGTGTCTGTATCTGCCATTTTCGCGTGTCCGTGCTAGATAGCGAAATGTTTTAAAACTCGTCATACAGGTACGGGGCAGGGGTTCAAACCAAATCACTTAAACAGTGATTAAAATTTAAACTATACATTGTGCAATAAAGAATTTAAGTGTTGCCCGTGTCAAAATTGTCACGTGAAATCGTGGCACGAAGTTCAACATTTAAATTGTGAGCAGCAAAGTTTGATTGGTAACCGTTCTAATTGCCTCATCATAAAGGTATGCAAATGAAAATGCAACGTTCAGATTTGTAAGATGAGTTCACGTTCTTTTAATAGCTGTACAAGTTTAAGCCCCTAGAGCCAATGAATGTTTGGCCAAACCAGGAATCACGTGTCTTTATCCAAACATATATTGTGAATCGTAACAGATGTATTGATTCTAATCATGAACCCAAATGCTTTTTTATTCATGAAATCATGGGTTGAGGGTGTGAGAGGTGGTACTCATTTAAAAACTGATTTAACTCGTCACTGATGTTAACTATGGCTGCGGAATGAACTTGGGTTGTATGGTCCTAGCATAGCGTGTACACACTGCCACACAAAAGAAAAAAATCCCCTGTATAGCCTTAACAGACTATTGGGGTAAGTGCTGTTAACGAGCACCTATGAAGGTCGGCACAACACACGAGTGGGTAGGTGGCCAGCACTACGCCCGGCCACGTTTGTCTCCCCAGTGGCGATGTTTACACATCGTACCAGGTACCCATTTGAAGCTGAGTCGACCTAGGGGATGCCAATGACCGTTTTAGAAAATCGTCACCGGGTTCGTAGTGCAGCGCCCAAATCGCTACACCACCACTCCCCACGACACACACACGCACACAGATACAACTTCGCTTGCACTTGCTGGTTCTTCTATGCACAGTGCCTTGGTTGGCTGACACGTGGCAAGATGTTAACTTCCTCGCCTGGCTTACAGAAGGTCGTGAGTTCGATCCCGACCCGGACACCTCTATATTTAAATTTTGCATGTTCTCCTCGTGACTATGTGGATTTTTTTTTTATCCGGGTCCTCTGGTTTTTCCCTCCACATTCATAATCAACGTGCGTTTAGAGTAATTCGGCCGCTATAACTTTCCACCTGATGTTTAGCTATTGCGTTGAGCTGTCATTTGTGATGTGCCGGGTCGCTTCTGAAAAAGAGCTGTGGAGCTCAGTGGGACCTGAACTGGTAAAAAACATTAACAGGTAGGCGACCAGAAGCATATATAAGAGGTGTTGGGGTTAGATCATACGCGACACAGCCAATTAGCAAGGTTTGTCACGTAAAAAAAAATCCCAATACCCACAATATTTAAAATTGTGAATGGGGGTTTACTCTCCAACACTCGAGTGTGCTGTACTAGTAACGAATTGGCACGTTTTGTTTACGTGACAAACCCTTTCTAATTGGCTGTATTGCGGTGGTGGCGGATTTAACGACTCACATTTATATTTACGCGATATAACGCAAAAAAAAACTCTGTTGTGTATGAAAAAAAATGTTTATTGGGTTTCTGTGCGGTGGGTTTCTGTGTTCAATCACCTCTGACCGGGAGCTCTCTTTTCAGGCTGGGCAGGCCACCAGCGCAGGAGCTGCCAGACATGTCCATGGCAGATGATGCCATCAGACCGTGCCCCATGTAGCCGTCCAGGAGGCCGTTTGAGATGGGCAGCTGTTCAAGGAAGGGGCACGGATGAAACGCAGGAATGCGTCATCGATATTTTGCGGGGGCGGGGGACATCCGAAGATGGAACGTTGACCAATTTGGGTTCTGTTGGTGTCCAGAAACAGACAACAACAGCAGCAACAACAACAAACCACGTGCGACGCTGCATTGGCAAGCGGCACACAAATAACAAACACGATAAACACATTCGGTAATGCCACTTGCCTCAAAAGAAAATGCATATGGGAATAACCAACGTTTCATGCAGAAGGGCTATTGCCTGAAACGTCACCTGTTATGTAGTATTTCATTTTAGGGTGGTGGTGTTATTGATAAATGTGTTGAATTTTCATGAAATGTAGAGTCCAGCTCGCTTCATCGTGTGTTGTAGTTGGCAGCACGAGATAGACATTTGATGTCATCAAATGTTTACTGAATACATGCATTATCAAATGTCCTTTCTTTTTGCAAATTCCATTTTTACTCCAGAATAAGAAATACAGAAAGCATAGAAAGCATGGGAACAGGCAGTGCAACACGATATAATTACAGCGAACACGTTATATAAACGCAAACCCGAAAGATATTTTTATCAGAGGAAAAATGCTCATATATTGCATGTTATATCTTATTTAAATGACATTTCCATACAGTTTTAGAAAATTTACTTATAGAAGTTCTTACCTACTGAAGGTAGGAGTGTTTCTCAGATATATGTTACAGTGTAGTAAGCTACACGGTGGAAAATGTGTAATGGCGTGTTAATTGAGTATGGAATATTGTGAAACCTACAAAATGAATTATACGTTTTTGCGGAGATGTCACAAAGCTATGGACAGCGATGAAACAGGATTAGTACTTTTATTTAAGCTCACTTTCACTCCGTCTTCCAAAGGTGATGCTCTAAAATGGCAATAGCCGTGCTGCACGCGTGCGCTGGTGGGCAGTTTACTCATTATATTCAAGTATGGGCTGAGGTTCAGAACAACAAAGCCCATAAACTTTATGTTTCAATCAGCAGCCTTCATAAAAATAAAAAAATGCCTCTACAAAGTCTCTCGTTCATGGCCACAGAGCATCTTGTCGACATTTTTTTTGCCGAGTCATCACTCTTCACGTTGGCACACAACCGTCAATAACAGGTCTTTAATGTTTGGTTCTTTTAACAGCGATGACAAGTAACGTAACAATCTCCCCAAAGTAGAACGCTTTTGACCTGCTACGACATACGATTTGGACACGCTTGAGGTGAGGAACTACAATTTACAGATCACGAAGATGCGTGGTGAGATGCATGCTCGCGATGACATTGAGAGATGAGAGAGACGGAGGCAGCTGGTGTCAGACGACATCCGCAGGTTAACTACAACATTCAATGGCAGCCAAAAAATGGAACGCATCCGATGGCACGTCCGCGCAGAGGAGATGGAGCGATGGAATCAGCTTGTGTGTAAGTGCCAGGTGGATCGTTACTTGGCAGGCTCATGAGAGGTGGCAGCATTTGGAGAGGCCTTTATCCAGCAGTGGATCGATCATAGCTGATATTTGATGATGATGATGATAGTCGCAATTATATTTAAAAATATATGTTTTTTGTTTGTTTAATATATGTAACAATGTCTTTCACAAATTCATCCTAAATGAGTTTTAACAGATGAGTTTTTGCTTCCCTTTTATCTCAGAACACGTGACATTTTTTTTTATCATTTTAGAGATTTATAAATGTGCATTACATCCCTCCACTCGTTTTCAAAATCAAATCGTTTGCACTGTGACAAAAACGAAGTTTGAACCACGGGGCAGGTTGCACACCCATGCAATAACTCGACTCAAGCTGGTGCTTTTTCGTGAAAAACATTATGGCTTTTGACCAACAACTATCAGTGATAAATGTCATCACAGCCCATCTAGTGGATGTGACGTATGCATGTTGAACTTAATAATAATAATAATAACATGTTGAACTTATTTCGCACGTGCATAACCGTGCTAGAATTGAAGGTGCAGGGGGATGGACAAACTAACGAAAGACATGGCATCAATTTTGTGTTTTTTTGTTAGCGCGTGCCAGTTGGGTCCTGACATTAACCACCGAACCCATTTTTGAATTAATTTCATTACCCCAGCACTAATTTGGTAACGGAATCAATTAAATCGATCATATCGATGTTCAGCCCTTCATTAAATCTACCGCTGTATGAAGGCCTTGCCCCCTGCTGTATTGGTCGCGGAGAATGTTTCACCAAACTTCACTGTGCGTGCTTTTGATGTTCGCTTGCCACGTCCGCGGGACGGTGACTGCCCTCGCCACTGGCCCACCGCTCCCGTGGGTGCAGAGTAAAGGCGCAGCCCTGAAATTGCTCGTTCAAGTCACCGCCGGTAGAACGACCTCGGTTCAGAGGGAGTCCTAGAAAGCACCGCTAAAGGGCACTTGGCCTACTCTTCCACGCGGAGTTCAGTATATGTGAAGGCAATGCACACACGTCTCTGACAGAAACCTTGTTTGTTAATTAATAGGCTTAAAATAGCAATCGTTTCAAAGGGTGTGTGTCTGTGAAACATACAGTGCAGCACGCATACACTCGAGACAAAATACACGACGATGCCGCGTAATTAGAGACGCTCCCAAATGACTTTGCACAATTAAGACAGAACCGGGATGACACGAAGCCACTGCAGGTTAATTAAGCACGTCCCCTCCTGTTTTAATCATACACGGACATGCCAACAATTATAATAACACTTCAACGATACACGGGCACGAAGCAAACGCGTGAAGCGGGCTTACCATGTCATATTTGTTGCGGTCTAGAATTTGCACGATAGTAAGAGCAGATTGCTTATCCTTCATTGTTAAAGAGAAAAAAGGTGACTTTCTCGTCTGCAGACCGCCGCGGCTTGCTGTGAATGCGTGGGCACGTGCCGCACTTTTACTTTATAAACGCAGCCGAAATGGGGACTTTGCTCTCTTGCCTCCCTTTAAAAGTTGTATCCATAACATCCCCCCCCGCCTCCTCCTCCTCCGGTAAGATCCCTTTGCCTGGCTAGGTCAGGGCCTAGTCAAAGATTTGCTAAGGCCCCCTCTCACCCGAGTCCATTATTTTCTCCCCCATCCCCTCCTTCTCCAGCCCCTCACCGCTCACCCCCCTCTTAACTTTGTCCTTTTTAGCCGCTCACCGCCCCTCTCTCTCTCTCCTCTTTCTCTCCCACCAACTCTCCAGCAGACGCCTTTTAGCTGCGCTCATCACAAATCCAAAGTAGACTTTGGCAGACATTAGGAGCGCGAGTTGCAATTGTTGAATTAGCCTGGACAAGTTTTATATCTGTTGTATCGCTGCCCTGTGTATTGCTTTCTCAGTATTTATTTGACGGCTCTCAAAGTAAAAAAGAAAACCGTGATTTCTTGTTCAAGTGAGCATTTGAGGCGGTACCCAAATCCCCTTGTTAACAGATCTCAGCCAGTGGTGGAAATGCCTCAGTTCTGTGGCAGGTGCAAGTACACCCATAGAGCAACCATTGTTGAATTCCCCACAAAGTGGTAGGTATTTTAACGATCCTGAGGGGGGATGATGATGATGATGATGGGCTGAGCCAACCCCAAAAACTGGGCTTTGAACTTGTGACCTTCTGATTGGGGGCTGCCCACTCTACTGCTGGTCAAAGATCTACGATTTTCTGAGATTTGTATATATACTTTTGTGAACTATCTTTTACAATAATGCAGCAGACTTTATAATGATTGAAGAAAACAAACGATGAGCCCATTTTCGCACGTAAGCATTCAATATGTATCACAGAGACTCAACCTCATGTGGCATCTGCTGTAACCTCATTTTACTTTGTATATCGTACACACAGCTCACTGGCAGGGTGGCACAGCAGCAACACTTACGCCTCTCCTCAAAAGGGGCCTGCTTTCGAAGTTTGAAGCGCTTTGTGTGCGGGAATTCATGTTCTCTATTCGTTCCGCAAGATATTTCTCTGTTGTTTGTTCGGTTTCTACTCGAAGCTAAAAATAGACATGCATATAGTATGGAGATGTTAACTGCCTCGCCTGGTATACAGGAGATTGTGGGTTCCATCCCAACCCTGACGCCTGTATATTTGGAGTTTGCGTGTTTCTCTCAACGTGGTCGCGTGGATTTTTCTTTTGGTCCTCGGGTTTTTACCTCCACATTTAGAATCAACATGCGTTTAAAGTATTTGGCAGCTATACATTTCCACCTGATGAGCCACTTCGTTTAGCTATCATTTATGGCCAGGTCGCTTCTAAAAAAGAGCTGTATAGCCTTACCTACTAATAGGAAAGAAAAAAAGTTTAGTTTTCGTACATAACTGGTATTGGCCAAACATCGCAGTGATAAAACATGAACTGCAAAAGTACTCCATTGGGATTACTGATTGCAACATCGCCCTCGACTGCAAAAAACTTGGCAGGACCCTCCTGAAACATAGCCTTGAGGCTCACCGATGCTTTCCTGGGTAAAACTATTAGAATAAATAGCTGTTATCTGTCTTTGAAAATAAAAAAGTAACATGAGAACACATCTGTGACCTCTCTAAAAATGTTTTCCCAGTTAAAAATTCAATCCCTGCACTTTGAAGTTTGTACTATGACTTGATACGACGAGGAGCATCGTCGTAATGAAGTTGTGTGCAACTGCTTGAGGTGTAATATATTAAAGTATTTTAAAGAACGTGACTGTAATCATTAACAACAAAAAAGCTCAACCATTATCCGAAACCCTCAATATCATAAATGTTGCCATATGTTTCAAAGAGACAATTCCTTGGCATTAAAACATACAAAGTAAATATTTGCCAAAACCCGCCACGCATCCGTCATTCATTTGCAAAGAAGCCTTTGCTGTGTTGGCTGTCTCACAAATTGATATAATAAGCGATGTTGTAAAACATGAATAGCAGGTCTATGGCCTCATCAAGGTGCAATGATGAATAGAATATGCCAGCAACATGCACTTGACTGAAGTGTTTGTATATCACTTAAGCGCTTTATACTTTGCAATCTTTTTGCCGATCCGACATTGGACGAAGCCCCCCCCCTCCTCCGCCACGTTGTTCATTGGGGTTGTTTGACCATATATCACCACGCGGGTTGGTGACGGAGGTGTGCAGGACCAGTTCAGATAATGCTACTTATTTTGGCCGGAGACTGTTTATAGAACTCAGGTTGCCAGTTTCATCCATCATAACACGTAAAAAAGATGTCTCAAAAGTATAATGACACCAAACGAATATAATTGGATGCTGTCATGGTATAATCGCGAGCACATTCATACTGTGCCCATAATTACGAAGACGGTCGCTGCATCGAGCGTGCTTTCAGATGCACTTCCGCGGCCGTCTGGAACGCTCTTCTTTCCGATATTAGGAAGCCACTGGAGCTATGCACTTTTTAAATCTGAAATGAAAACTCATTTCTGTAGAGCTGGTGTTTCGTGTTGAGTTCGTTTTCCTTGCCCCGCACCTCCCATTAGCACGGTTGGCTACGTACGGTGCGAAAAAAGTCCAAAAAAGAAACGGCCCGTAATTAAGCGTCTCAGCGCAGTTTAAAATGTTTAGCCCAGGGGATCCCATTAATGTCTCCCCGTCCCTGTGACCGCCACAGCATGGGTGTATAATCCAAGATGCGCAGCACTTACAGAGTTGGGGATCTGGACACTTGGCGTTTCCATGTAACCATTGCCCATGTCATCCTTCATGCTTGTCTCTAAGCTGATAATGTCGTCAATGACATCATCCATCTGTGGCAACAACAACAACAACAAAAGAAGCATTGTCACTGTTAAAGGACGTCACAAATATACAATAGCAAGATTGCACGGACGATGCATAATACTAAGACCATTAATACTAAGACCAAAATTATTAAACTATTGCACAGCATTCATGCACACATACATTCATACTCATATTGTACATAATACTGAAACATTGAACAATTGTAGCATTTTTTTTAATGTAACGTTCAGGAGGACGGTAAATATTGTTTCAACAAAAGTTTTTTTTACAACATCGGCCATGATCTCTCCTCTGCTAGACGAAGGCCTCCCCAAGCCATTTCTATCTCTCACGGTCCTGCGATACCACAATCCGGACCACTTCTGAGCACGGTAAGGCTCCACTTAGCTGCACAGCTCTTATTTCAGGAGCGACCTAGGCCACATTTATAGCAGCCAAATACTCTAAACGCGTGATGGTGATTCTAAATGTGAACGGGAAAAAAAACGAAGGACCCGGAAGAAAAAAAATCCATGCCACAATGGGGAGAGAGACACGCAAATTGCACATTTTGAGGCATCAGGGTCGGCATCGAACCCACGACCCTTGTATACCATGGGAGGTAGTTAACATCTCGCCACAATGGCGCCCCAATTTATTGCTCGGCATGTGGAGCGAAACATCAGACATCGTGCTGAACAACACGCGCTCCGACCAGAAAACCCATTGCATCGCTATATTACACAAGCGCAAAAAAAACTATGTGCTAAGATTAGTCATGTTATTCGCATATCTTAGTGCGTTAAACGTTACTCTACAGAAACAAAGTGGTTAGTTTTACGTCAATTCACCGAACACAATGGTTTGTTGGTGGACAGGGTGTTGAGAAAGCCATCAAGAACACCAGCTCCAACATCTGGACGCATAAATACGGTACATCCAATATTCGTCTTCTATTCTTCAATCGCATATTTTCTTTTTCAGTTTCTCTACTTGGACACATCAAGACATTTGCATATATTAGTGCATGTTTGGAGCACGATCCCCATCGAGTCTGATAAAAAATTGTGTTTATTACGGCCGAGCGAAATGGAACGCCGCCGTGGTGTCAATGGTTAACGCACCGTGGACTTGCAATCCCGAGGGGTTGCCCGTTTGATATTCCAGGGTGACAATTAAAAGAACTGGCAAGTTGCTTACATCTCCCCAGTACCCCCTCACGGCCTCTGACCACCAAGCAGTACAGATGGGTTCACCACAAATGAGTCGATCCGCAGATCCGGTGAGTGATGGGGAAAACAGAAAACTGAGGTGTTCCCACTTTGTAGAACAAAGTCTGGCCGGAATGGAAAAGTAGGCAAACATATTCCATATTTTATGGAAACATTCGATAGAGGGACTCACTTGGAGCTTCCCGTAGTGGAGGCCCTTTCTGCCAGCAGTGGCATAAGAAAGTCATTAAAGGGCTGAACCTCGCATGAGTAACATAGGTAGAATATGAATGTGTTTCCAAGGCCCAAAGAAACAGTTCAAACTCACTTCAAACATAGCAAACATTGCTTAACAACCGCCAAAACAGTTAAAAACAACGGAACACACGACAATGATATTAAAAATACAAGTGAATGAAGACATTACAATCATATTTTTTGTTTACAACCGTGCGACTTCTTTAAAAAGTTATTGCAAAATTCAGCACTTTAACAACCACTAAAAACAGTTTAACGCAACGCAACGTCAGATAATTATCTTACACACACACACTAGTGAATGAAGGCATGCAAATTATGAACATCTTTATTTTTTACAACTGTGCCACTTTTTGAAAAAGTTTAACTTTTTAAATATAGATTTAAAACGAATTCCTTCAGAACTGCTTCTTGTGTCTAGCTGTGTTGTCATTCCCCCTGCGCCTCTGATTAGCGCGGTTGGCTACGTGAGGTGCAAAAAATGTTCAACATACATACATAAAATAAAACAGTAAACGTTTTACTTACTCCTAAATGCACTCTCATGAATGGTGCCTTGCATGCGGTCTGCTGTTCACTGAAAGTAGAGCCCGAAATGAACTGCTCAGGCAAATCCCAAAGCTAAGCTTTATACCGTGTCCTATCATGGAAAAAAGGGTGGCCAATGAATTATTTTGCACGCAAATTGATTTATTTAGTTTCACGCTTTTATTTCTAACACAATGAGGGGCTTGTGAATACATTTGTATTTTGGGTATATATACTGGGAGGTTTTTGAAGATGGATACGTATAAATAAATAAATAAACAAATTAAACTCAATGAATGTTAAATGAAGGATAATTAAATTTCGTCTATTGGGAAGAATTTGTGTTTTCTCCACACGTAACGTTCCCAAAATAATGGAAGATTGCAGACGATGCTTATGATCATCAATGTCAGCCGGGGTCAATCAACTGCTGGATGAAGGCCACCCCAAGCTGCAGCCATCGTTCGCGATCCTGAGATGAGATATTGTGATGCGTCTCAGAAGTCTGGGGAAGCGAGACAAATTCAACTTATTCACGTGCAACGTTGGCGGTGGTATGGGTCATGGTTCCGAATCGGACAGCTGCCTTGGATATTACTGTGGTTTATATTCACGCACAAAATACACACAATGTCTGTATGTATGAACGTATGGTGAATTTATTTCGTACCGTACATAGAGCCAACCCTGCTAATCGGAGGTGCGGGGGAAGGACAAGAAAATAAAGACAAAAAAGCAGTTCTAAAGAAATGAGTTTTCAATCTCAATTTAAAAGTGGAAAGTGGTCGTTAAAGATCCCGTGACGTAATTCACGACAATAGGCCATTGTGTGCTGGCCTCATTATACAGATTTGCCAAATTTGAAAAATTACCTGCATGTTTCTCAATTGAATAACACCCGCCATTTACCACGATGTGGCGGTGACGTCTCCACGGCGCCTGTGCCAGGCCAGGTGCACTTAGAGGCCACGTGAAGTGTTGAAGGCTCGCTGACAGGAGGTCACAGGACAGACCCAGGTGCTATGGGTTGACTGAGTGAGATGGCTGGCAGATGCACCAGCTGTGCCCCATGCTGTGACAATTTTCTGTATTTTAGCCACCTGGCGCTCCGCTCATTGTTGTGAGCGTCCCTCATCTGCCCTCCATTGTTATTGGAGGACAACTGCCTCCAACTGACTCGTAGCATCCTTCACGAGCCAGCGGTCTTAACACCTCTGGCACCAGTTTTTGGCAAGTCCACTGAGCTCCATATTTTCCCCTACCGCATCAGTCCATCTCTACTCCAGCCCGTGTCGTATCCGTTTAGCCCCCTCTATCCGGCCAAATAGCAGCTGCTTGGGCATGCAGTGGCTTGGCATGCGAGCTATATAACTAAGCCAATGCAGCCTTGCCTGCTAGAGGAGGTTACTGATGAGAATGTGTCTAGCTCTTTCAAGAATTTGTCAGCTCCTCAAACAATCCAGCCTAGTTAAACTCATGATGGATCGTAGGCAGGCAACCCCGAATATTTATAACAGGCGCAGATGTTCCATCAGGGGGTCCACGTTTCACACGCATAGAGAAGGGAGGGCATGAGTGTGGCCGAGAAGACCTCAAGCTTCGTTTGGAGCAACAAACAAGGTAGCTTCCACATAGCATTATGCAGCCAACGAAACGATAATGCCACCGATTCGAGTGAGACCTCTGCTGTCAAATTGGAGCTAGTCATAAGCACACTGCCCAGATATGGAAAATGCTCAACTCTCTCCAAAACTGCCACCATATTAATGGGGAGTTGAGGGATGGAGTGTTTGATGTCATAAAATACCCAGGTAGGTGCTTAGTTTGTGTGGCTTATGGTAAGACCCCACCTCTTCGTGACACGCTACAGATTTAGCAGCAGTCCCTCCAACTCCTCCAGTGAGTTAGCAGCAATTACCAGATCATCAGCATACATAACATGGTTGACCAATAGGGATCCAACCGTCGACTGCACCCGGGTATCAATCAGCCTCCCATTGTATCTGTACCAGATGGAAATTCCCCCGGTACAGCCATGGAAAACTTTTCAAACTACATCGTCAAAAATTATGTTAAATAATATGAGAGCCATAGGACATACCTCTTGGACTCCAAGGTAAACAGGGAATGGCTCAGACTCCTGGCCACGTAGCTTTACCTGGGCCTGCGCACCTTCATGAAGGCCCTTAACGATTATGAGCAGAGAGTCAGGGACTCCGAAAGCACAAAGAACTGCCCACAGCCCTAGCCTGTTGATCTATCATAGGCCTTGACCAGGTCAATAAAGCAGAGATGTAGGTCTTCCTATGGCATCCGTGCAGGACTGCCTTGATCTGAAACCACATTGGGGCTTTGCAAGCCTCTCCTCAGCATGTCTGACAAGGCGAATCATTCTTGCCAGTACTTTTCTCGGTACACTGAGGAGAGAGATACCCATGTAGTTGTTAGAATATGTGCGTTCCCCCTTCTAAAAAGAGGGAAACCACCAGGGGATCCTTACCATCCTGTGGAATTCGTCCTGTGGTCCAGACAATTGAAATATACCAATTATCGCACCATCCAATGAAAACTTGACAGGACCCTCCTGAAAAAGAGTCATGAGACTCAGTGAGGCTTTCCTGGGTAAACAAGCATAATGATAACAAATTAAACTTTTTAAACAATTAAAATAATATTTTTTTATGTTACCAGGTAAGGCACCACTGAGCTATACAGCTCTTTTTTCAGAAGCGACCTGGCCGCAAATTATAACTTAACGAAGTGGCTTATCACGTGGAAATTTCTAGCAACCAAATTCTCTAAACGCGTGTTTCTAAATGTGGGGGGGGGGGGGGGGGGTCCCGGAGAAAAAGTCCACGCCACCACAGGGAGAGAGACACGCAAACTCCAAATATACAGCAGGCGTCAGGGTTGGGATCGAACCTACGAACTCATGCATACCGGGCGAGGTAGTTAACACCTCGCCACCATGGTACCCCTCATAATAACTGTCATCGAGACAAGAGAAAGTTTACTAACCAGAAACTTAATATTAACATTCATGTTTTTTTTTTACACAGTTGCTGAGTACAAGGTTGCAATGGTTCAAACATGTCCAGTGAGCGTCTGCCTCACCAACCGGAGGGTTGGTCAGCCAGCAAGAGATGACCCGTCTCTTGAATTTGAGCGAGGTTAAATGGGGCTTGTGGGAAAGAAAAGAGACAACGGCAGGACATTCCAAAGCTGAAGGGTGTGAGGGAGAAGAAGCAGAAACAAAAGGGTTTGCAATGTGACACACTGTAATACTAGACAGTATATGTATAATCTTAGCTTTATTGTACAGTATATCCAGCCATAATGTTTGTTTTACGATGTTAAGCATTAAAATGAATTCCAGTGATTATGCTTCTTTACATATGATGTGCCACGTGATCACAAGCAAGGCAACCATCCTCATTGAGTATGTTTAATTTGCACGTGCGGTTGTTCGGAATCTTGGCGTTGCTAAGCGCCTCCAGAAAGCAACACCTTGGACACCTCTCTTTAACTTTCGAGCGGATACATTTCAGTTTCTCCCATGAACCAACTCCAACCGGCTGCTCTCATTCGCCATTGACTACTGAGTGGCATCCACAGAAGAAGGGCCCAAGATGGCGTCTGTCGTAGATGTAGATAAAACTCTTCATTAGCTGATGGGTGGATTGTTGCATCGCGCAATGATCAGAGGTGGCGGTGGCTTGGAAAGGCCTTCACCCAGCAGTAGATTGAGCATGCCTGCTTCCACTGCTGCTGCTGATGATGGGGATAATGAAATATGGGACCTTATGGCAGTGGTTAATGGGGAGTTGGCCCCATTAAACGAATTTCTTTAGAACCGCTTTTTGTGATGAGTTTGTTGTCCAAAAACGAAAGAAGTTCAACACACATATGTATAGAGAGGGCCAAACGGGACACATGTAACTTGAGTCACTATCCTGAGACACCTGCATTGCAGCTGTACTGGAATAAAACTCAAGGAGCATGTTCGTACCAGCAGAGGGGGTAGTGGATCAATGTTGTATCGGCTTGAGGTCTTTCTGCCATGACGAAATAGTAACCCATCAGTAGACATCCTGGCACCAACCCTTCAAATTTATGATATTTGCACAATGGCTCACCTGTAGTTATTAATATATGTAATATGTATAATTAAAAGCGTGGCTCTCATCGTGATATTTACAAATCTAAAACACAACTTTGTACTAATTGGGCTTTCAATTGTGGCTATTTTCACCGCACACACAAAAAGTAAATGAATGAAAAATCGCACGTGATCATAATCCAAATTCATGCAAGAGGATGAGCTTAAATATAAATATCTTGATGAACTCTCAGATATTTTCCACAGTCATGCAATGACTTAATCTTCCTTCCATGGAAAAAAATTTTCATCGTTTCAACAGATAGGACATTGTATTAAAAATGCAACAACAACAAAAAAACGCGGCTGTGTCTAATGGAGAGAGTACAAAGTTGCAGTGCTCAGGGCACAGATAGAATTATAATCGTTATGAGAATCTCCTGAGGGTTCGGATTGCCGCTAGGCCGTTCACATGACTGTCTTGGCAACTGCCACAATAGGAACATTTAGAGGCCACGGCTCCTCCCAGACCGTTTTTGCCTCATTCGAGATGCCTCTCCCAGATATTTTGGCTCAGCCGGCAGACCCATATCCTCTGCTCACATGACGCCTTGACAAATGCTCCGAAAGATCCACCACTTTGAAAACAAACAAAAAAATCCGACCTGTTCTAACTTATATTGCGCAAAATCATATTCACGCGTGCCCTAAGCCCTGCAGTGAGATGTCTTTAGCCTCAGGCATTTTGCCACAGTAAAGTTCCAATACAGCCGTTTAATGGGTTGCTGTAGATGTCGTTTTAGCTGTTTGTTGGCTCTGAACAACAGGACCTGTGTCTGTGTCAATGCAGTATATCTCTGCCCAAAGGTAATTTGTTGTAAACAGCCCGGCCCGCCTCTCGCATTTAACATGCCATTAATGTGGAATCAAAGGCTATTAGCTGTCTCAGTATCTCAGAGTTAAAAATCTGCCAAAGCTAGTCTATTAAGGGAGCCTTGGATTTTGTTCAACTCTATTACGAATCGTGCACGTGGAAACGCACAAAAATGCATGCAAACTGAACCACGCATTCGCAACGTGAGCATCAACCAGCACGCGTGTTTTCTATCACACACACACACTAATCGCTCTGACACACAGGGTGTGATTAATATATACATAAATCTTGTTTAAGTTCTAATCAATCTAATATATTAAACGGATATCTATTCTGTATTTTATTTTTGGACTAAATCTGAAAAATACAAAAATCAGATGCAGTAGATACTTCATGTCAGATGATCCGAAAGTGTATTGTGGTTTGAATTTGTCTAAAAGTGTAACATCATTGAAAATGACCCCACATGTCAGGTTGCATCTGTGAATATCACTTTTGTGAAAGGGGAAACGCATCAAGTTAGTACATAATGTGAGAGATCAGAAAATTCACGGCCAAGAAAATACAATATTGTACTTAAGACATTGAAATATGATTTAAAACATAATAATGTAAAACTCATCCCGAAAATATATCTGTGCAATTCATAGCAATTGGTTTAAGGGGTTTACAATTTTACTGAAAACACGTGAATTATTCTCGGATGGACGGGTTGACAGATGGACGTAAACATTATCTGGCTGTTGGCTCCCTTGAACTGAAGAATAAAACCCAGTTGTTTCTGAGCAGCTGTCTGGACAAAAAGAAAACACTTCTCCTGTTAAAACGCCTAATCCTGTATCTATCTTGTACATATCAAAATACATAACGCCCCCTTTATTGCTTCAGTACGTATTCAAGATGATTATGAACCTAGCGATCCATTTTTGATTCCTAGCCATGGCTAACATTACCAACCCACACTGAGCAGTGTGGTGAAGCATGGTCAAAAACAGTTTTAACTCTTTAGATGTATAAGGTGCCCTTAAGCTATAGATCGCAGAGCGCCGTTGCGTGTCAAGGGAAGACATAAATAAGAAGCAACCGGTGAGAGAGAGACACGAAAGAGACGACAGAGATAACTGGAGAGAAGATGGAGAGAAAGTGTAGGCTGTGTTTAACAGGTGGTGGTGCTCTTCAGATAGGACCTGAGTCTCCATCGACTGCGTGTTCTCTGGCCACCTGTAGTAGGGCATTTCAGAAACCTGGGCGCCGTGCAGACACAAGCGTGGCGGTCACCGCAGGGTAGAAGCCTGGGAGCGCCGTTACGCCGAGCGGGGGAGGGGGCGGGGGGGCAGGGTCGGTGGATCTCGGAGATGAAACCCCCATAACTGACGTGACATCCTTCACCCAGCAGTCGATTGACAAAAGGGTTGCACACGTGCAGAAGAAAAAAATTGAAATGAAGATGACACAAGTGTCCAAACAAAGAGTGTGGTGCGTTCATGAAAACGTTGTTTGATGATAAAAAGAATGTCAACGTCGATGAGTTAAAATGTTTTGAGTCGGTGCACGCTGCTCGCTGTGACGTACGGATCGGAGCGCTTGGACGCTGCCAAAGCAATTGAAAGAAAAGCTGAGAGGTGTGCAGGAAGGCATGGGGTGATGCGCGCTTTTGCAATGTCACAGAGAGAGAGAGGGGTGAGCAGCAGCGCTTGCATCAGGCCACAAACAATTAATGAGAGACCATTGACTGTCAAGGAGGGTTCAATGGGCTTGGGTCGAACACATCGCTCTCACGGATAGTGGCTTATGGTTGAGAATAATGAGGAGAAATTGCAGCCAGAGGAGAGAATGCTCAACCACTGTTGAGAAGCGGCGATGGGAGATAATCAAGATGGTTTCATCCCAGCACCATAACGGATGGTGCCGGTGTAAGGAGGCCTGCATTCAGCAGTAGATAGGCCATGGCTGCTACTGCTGCTGCAAATGTTCATGATGCTGAAACACTCAGGAATGTTTGTATTTATGTCTATGTGTAAGAGTAGAGATTGTCATTAAGCATTCTAGATTTGAAAGGTTAAACTTGCATCACATGATATATTTGATGCATAGTTCCATACATTTATAAAATATAATTTTCATACTTCAGTAACGCTGCTTTAGTGTGTTTTGTTCATTGTATGACGTAATAATATTTCAAATGTAAGTATACTCACCAAAATAAGTTATACTTTATTTTTTTAGCGATTGCCCATAACACCGCCGCATTCTTATTTTTTTTTACAAATATTGTGGCTGAGTGGCATGAGAAGCTTTTGTCTGAAGTTTTGAATGTTGATGTCAACATAAAACCATCCATCATATACACGCATAAATATTCAATTGTAATACGTGAATGGCAAATCAGTTCGTTTGCAGTTGCCAGACGGATTGCCGCATCACAGGTTCGCGAGAGGTGAACGGCAGTTTTAGGGGAGGCATTCATCCAGCAGTGGATTGCTAATGCAGATGATATGCATTTCGTTTTTTTGTTGTTGTTGTATCAAGTTATCCGTCACTCGAGCTCATCCATCTTTTCCGCATGTCTCGTGGCTGAGTGCCGTGAGTAACTGTTGTCTTTGTGCGCAGGACAGCGCCGTCAATCCACCCACCTACTACTCGTGCCCCACCACGTGAAGACTCCACGCTGTTGACACTAATTGCTGGCCCGTGATGGATGGGAGCGACGCCACTGGCATCTGGCTGGCAGCAGGGCGTCTCATGCCAACAAGTAATTAAGACTGAGGACTTGGTGAAGTAAGAGGAGGGAGGGAGGAGGAGGAGAGGGGCATGAGGTTCAAATTCTGGAGCACTCAGAAGGAAATGCACCCTTATTTTCTTTGTAACGCAAGAATTGAAAATGTGCAGCTTGGCCACATCAAGAGGCTTGCGGTTTAGCCTGCACGGCAATTTTCAGTGAGGCGGGGTGCCCGCAGCATTTAAGAATCCCGAAATGATTGTTTTCGACTTGGATTGTCGATAGGAGAACGCTTGCTTGTCTCTTATTCTTTTGCAAAATAGGCCCTGTCCACTAAGGCTGTCCAATAATACGCACATTTTCCCAGCGTATCAAACCGATGCTGCGGTGGAGTAAGGGGCCATCCAGTGAGTACGTACGCATGGAGGGGGGAGGGGGGGGTTAACGCAAATGCGTACGCTTACGTATGGGGGGGGGTCTACTGACAATGTACGCATAAGAAACGGGAGGGGGGTGAAGCCTCGATAATAATGTGTCTACATTGGCCTTCAGATGAGTTAGACAGTCCAGCGATGGACAATCTGTTTGCTTAAACACGTTAATATTAATTTAGATTTGAAGCTTTCGTGACTGCAAGGATTCATATTCTTAGGATTTTTCGGTAAAGTCACGTAGGTGCTGTGACGGTTCCACCTGAAGACGGAAGCTTGTGTTGCCTCTGAAACGTCGTGATTTTAAATTTATTTTTTATTTTACTTTCATTATTATTTTTTTACATTTTTTACCTACGTGACTTTACCGAAAAAACCTAAGAATACGTTAATATTATTAATCCTTGATAGTTTCTACGTGGATTAAATATCGGCCGTTCTATAGGATTCGGAGGGGGGCGGTGCGTCAGGCATACGTAGGTAGGGGGGGGGTGTAAAAAGTCCGCGTGCGTACAGGGAGGGGGGGGGTAAGTTTCGACAGATTTTTGCGTATCCACTCAATGGATGGCCCCTAACGGTTCGCGCGCTGGGCTTGCAATCCAGCAGTCGGTGCTTCCATCAGATTCCCTGGCGCGGCAGTTGAAACGATGGGGGCGAGTTTCCTAAATCCCCCCACGCATCTTCTCCTCTCCCCAGCTGCTTGCAGGTCGATCGGCAGGTGGCGTGTCGTGGGTTAAAGCGTTGGGCACTCCCCCGCCTCTTCAAACTGGGTCACGAAATATTGCACGGCTGTACTTTTTCAACCTTTGCTATGAATCTGCAGGGTGTTTGAAAAATATGGACCCGATGTAAAATCGCTATATCTTTGAAATTGGGTCCGTATTTTTAAAACACCCTGTATGTAGAGAGAAATACTGTGCGTTTGCAAATTGAAACAGCATGCATTCGGGCAGTGAAATCGAGGATTGAACCCATGTTCTCTGATTACATTGAGATTCCACACGTCTCGTCAGCATTCAGCTACAATATGCGGCTAATACACGAACAGGTTAGCCTAAAAACAATATTCAGCTATTATTGTCAAAAGTAACATTGTGCTTGGAGCTTAGAATGCTTTTGAAAATGTTGTAAGGGTTTGAGTATAACATTCTAGTCTCTCGTCCACCTGCGGTTTATAAAATATAAACTACATTGTGAGAAACTAACAGTGGCTTTCATCCAATGTAGAAATCTGACCCCCACCATGAGAATGTGGAATTTCCACCACGGGCTGCCACCAGCGATTAACAAACGACTTGCTCAATTGAGCCATACGATACTCGCATTTTGACTAGATATTGAAACCTTTGCGAAACATTTGATATAAATAAATAAACACCCACCACCTTTGTCGCTGACCATTGCTACATAACAGAAAAAAAACACATAAGAGGCTAACATATTCGAGGCAATGGATTTTCACCATGGCAGAAACGGAAAAATGTTATAAGTATTGACTGAGTTTTAGTTGGAAATCACAATTTTCAGTGCGGTGGCTGGGTACGCCACGAAGCTGAATTTACATTAAAACCATTTTCCATTCATGCAGACTGAGCAGCGAGTCCTTAAAATGTTTAAATTAAAAGTAAAACAACCGAATGTGATTGAAGCTACAATATGCAACGTGCAATATTCAACTCTTGATTGAGTTAGTCTTTGCAGTTTAACACGGAGGCTTTCGTGCCCAATATTATTAATAATAAACGTTTTTGGGTTAGATCGCGTTATTTATAAATGTGTCGTAACCTTCCACCACCCGACATAGCCAATCAGTAAAAAAGGTGTCACGTTGACAAAAGACAAATAGTTCACTACTTTAGCCCACCGGTGTGTTGAAGAGTGAATCCACAACATTTACAAAAATAGTTTATTACGAATTAGTCTTTGCACCCTGTCTGCTCTGAATAAAGGAAAGTGCCCAAAACATACAGTTATTATTGATATTGTTTTTTCGTATGAGGCAGTATTAATTCAAAATGAGGTTATTATTTGTGCAAGTAGTGCTTTGGCACAACAGCCAGCAAATCTCAGTCATTTATATATGCATTGTTTTTCTTTAAACAATTGAATAATTCTAAATGCACGCTCGTTGCCACGGCACATGGACCAGAAACGTGGACATTAACTAAGCAAATCGAACAAAAACTCCAAAGTGTGCATCAGAGAAGCGTGGTGAGATGCTCGCTTGGAATAACATTGGGAGACTGAAAGATGAACACGTGGTTTAGAGAACTTAAACACGCGTCTTCTTCACGACGCAATTTTGACTTCACAGAAGTAAGTGAGCTTTGGGAGGACACATTGCTGGAAGGTTTGACGGCCAGTGGCCCACAGTTGCAATGGAAGAGTAGCCAGAGGAGGAAATGAATCCGAGAGTAATCTACCGCAGAGCTTGAACACGTACAATCATTCTCTGTGTACGTGTTGGATTATTTATTAGTGTTTTTTTTATTACAACTTCAACACCAGCATGGTACAAAGCGCCGATCACCGAACGGAAGTGGGGGGGGACAGAAATTTTGCGAACGGCAGCAACCCCGAGCTCGACTCGACAGATCCCAATGAATTGGAATGAGAATATTTACACTGGAGGAATCCAATGAGCTTTGAAGTTATTTGTTCACAGATTTCCTCCAGCATTTCACAGGAGAGAAAAACCGGGGGTAGGGCTGGCTGACCCACCCAGGTGGGGACCACGAACGGGGGGGGGGTGTGACGTGACAGTTCTTCAGGGGAGCGGACACGGGTAATGGGGGGGAAGAAAACGAACAAACTGGAATGGGGGGGGCTGGAGAAGTAAGGGGTCACGGTGAGTGGAAGGCGGAGCAAGGAAATGGGGCAGAGAACCAGGCGGGCGTGGTGGGGGACAGGTGTTGGATTGTAACTTGGCAGCGTGGCTGTGACACATCCACCGAGGGCCCTCACCTCATGCTCGCCGTGCAGCCGCACGTTGAACACCGCCATGCGCGAGTGCGTCGCCGTCGATCCGCTCGCCGCCGTCGGCGTTGAGCGGCTCGGTCCGGGCGACCGGCGGCTGGGCAGAAAGCACTGCCTGAGCAGGGGCTGGCGCTGCGACTGCGACGAGATGTGAAGCGTCGTCGCTGCCACTCCATCCAGGTGAGACGGGACCTGTGACGTCAGCGACCGCCGTTGTTATTCGAGCGGGCCAGCGTCGATTATATACACTGGTCAACAACAACAAAAACATGTTTTTTTCTGGCCTGGACTTTTGCAGCTGTTTTAGACTAATTTTAGGGTGCTGATTCCAAATCTGATGTCGGATTTGCTCTATCACATCTCATTTTTATGCTATCGGCATACCCCATTTTTATTGATTTTACCCGAAATTAACGCTGTCACTTATGATTGCAAGTTGTTGCGAGTCAGTGACTGCTTTAGTGTTAAAATATGGAGCTGTATTTTTAGGATAGTGTGTTTATAATATCATTTTATGTAGATATCCACATTTATTTCATATTTTTCTTCTGCAGTTTTAATTGAAAATGCAATATTTGATAGACACAATCTGATGCCAGATTTGGAAATCAGCACCCCAAATTACCTTAAAACCGTTGGAATACCTTGTGCCAGAAAAAGTGTGTTGACCAGTGTTATGTTCGAGGAGGTCTGGGGGGTAATGTTAGGCTGCGGCCAGCTCTACCGTCAGTACTGCGAAGCGAGCAAATATATTATTGTATTACGTTGCAAATCAATAACGTGGAGTGTCTATCGTCGGTAAGCTTTGCATGCGTTGACTTAAGGAGTGCTGTGTATGGAGCAACACCAAATTTGTATCGCTTCTGTTGAAGGGTAAGGCTTTGAGACGCAATTTTAGGCTCATACGCACTGACTTGAAATGAAATTTTACGAATCTTTTAAGACTGCTCTTATTCCGTCACTGCTATCCAGTTAATGACCTTTTGCTAAGTTTAATCTTAATGCATATAATGTTAAATGGAGATTAATCTGCTCAGCGAAATCAAACGTAAATTCTGTAAAAGATTTGGTGCTCAGATTAAATTTTGGAAATGTTCAGATGTCTCCTTTGAAACACACAGGTTAGGTAATGAACCATACATCTTAAAATTACAATATGCAATAATGAATTACGACCAAAGTTTTAGGTGTTACTGAAAAACTGTTACTTGACGAAACAAATATTGCTTTTGGTAAAAATAAAATAATGAGCATTTAAGCGTCTATAATTAACACACATTGTCATCAAACTTTTGTCTTACAACAATACATGAAGCAATTAAGCAAAGCTGCTTAGATTTAGCATACTTCCTTTATATTGTACAATTGAAACGGAAATTTGTTTTCAGAAAATAATTGACATTTCCCTGAAATAATTTAAAAAGAAACCATCCTTGAAATCTTTATACCGTTTTCAGAATACAAAGCATTTAATAACGGCAACTTTTAAACAAGCGACGGAGGCAAAACACAAGTTGGAGGACTCACATGATAAGCAGTGTACTGCAGCAGTGTTGGAATTGTGTTCCACATTGTTGGCACTATCTCGTTTTCAAATCACTTTCTAATAGACTGCTCACTTTTATCCCCGAGACCAGCGGTGTTATCACCAGAGAGAAAGAGAGAAAAAAAAATTCGACAATTTAAAATAGAATTAACGAATCTACAATTCCGCTGGGGATGAAAAATAAAGTTTAATTGTCACGTGTATTTTTTTGTTGTTATTGCATAGACAGCACCCATTTGCCCGTAGTTATACATACACACACACAGACCGCGGGGATCCCATTGGCTCAAGCTGTCCACGAATCAGCACCAAGTTTGCCGATACGCATGCACGACAATTTCAAATCTCTTTTGACTCTCCCCCGGGCGCTGTAAAACGAGACAGAAGTAGCTGTGCTTGATATGCATAACACTCCTGCATTGTTCTGCCCTCCATTTGGTGTCCCGCTTTGTGTGCGCACGCGTGCGTGTCTTTGTTTTGTAATATATCTAAAAACAGATTGAAAAACAACTCCGATGAGAATAGAATGTAATTGCGCTTTTCGATCGTGATAGCGCGGTTGTGCAGGAATGTCTCCGACCTGTTGTTGGTCTGTTAAACAAATACAGCCACACGTGCAATGATAATTGGCACTGATCGTATGCAAAATAGTATACAATGATGTTATGCACATGGACTCGAGTGTCATTTTACCTCAGCTTACACCTTTTAGAATTAATACGTCTCTTATGATTGGTGATTGAAATACAAATTGTGATGATGGCGTAATGTGATGGAATCTATATATATGACCGGTATTAGGTGTCTAAAATCCAGACAGAATAATCCCCGTTCACAATGAGCACGTATTTGTTTTACACAGACTCGATTCCTCTTGCATTTATTTGGGTCCCATATTTTAGTTTTTTTTTTCAAATGCACTTGCCAGTAAAGTCCGTCAATCCAGCAGCATCATCTTGTGTTTAACAACAGGGGCTGGTCATTCTCGATGAGACCTAGAAGGTCAACACCGGCCCAGCTGTTTTATCTCTTAAACAAATGCCGCTTCATGAATTTCGCCAATAGGCAGATAGAGCCAATCGACCGATGGACTAAAACGTATATATATCTCTATATGCATTTTTTAATATAGTGACTCAGAATGTAGTTTTCTACTCGTGCAGTATTTACTTGTCGGGCGGAATTTGTTTTTTTGCTTCTCAAGAGCAAAGGCGGTCGTGTTAAAAGGACCTATTGTGTGTGTTGCTACCATGCCATAGCTTCCCCCCCGTCCATTAGCGCCCTTATGACCGAGTTTATAACCCGCACAGATGCACATGATGGGATGCCCCAGGTACAAAAAAAACTAGAGGGGGTGAGAACAACAATCAACGCACAATGGCCAGGCAACGCATTGCGGGACCTTGTGGGCAGTTGATCCCAACGGCGCTCTTCATCTTGCTGGCACAACACATTCTTTTCAAGACCCCCCCCCCTCCCCACGCCGCCGCCACGGTAGTGTGGAGAGTCAATAGCATCTGTGTCAGGAGACGCCCCCGTCAAGGCTGAAAGCCAGTGACTGATTGCTGCCAATTAACAGGCTTGCGTGTTCCTTCACATGACTGACCTGTCACATGCAAGCAGCGAATGCCAGTGCATACACTGCGCTCAATTCATAGTGTCCGACGCACGTGTGGTGAATTTCCCCGTCCAAACCCAATTGCTCGAGGGGGGGGGGGGGTTTAGCGATAAAGCGTTTAACATTGCGTAGTTTGAGT
This sequence comes from Lampetra fluviatilis, assembly GCF_964198595.1. Taxonomy (NCBI): domain Eukaryota; kingdom Metazoa; phylum Chordata; class Hyperoartia; order Petromyzontiformes; family Petromyzontidae; genus Lampetra; species Lampetra fluviatilis. The sequence goes on from NC_136314.1 coordinate 1,381,983, forward strand.
TTGTTTTTCAGCTCAACACGTAGGCTTTGGCGAACGATATTACCCATAGTAAAGGCGTTTGGGTTAGTTTATATTTACGCGATCACACACAAAAAAGCCTCGATTATGATTCGTCTGTTTTCAGCTTACATTTATTTTATTTTCTCTACCGATATGGTATGACAGTGCACGCGCGTGTTTGTGTGTTTCGATACAATATATCTAAATATATATCGGTGCACAATGACGAGTCAAAATTACTCGCCACGTTCGGAATTGTCACTGCCTTCTCCTAGCATGATTATCTTAAATGTACGAGGCTGGTTAATTTGTTTTGTAATCGTTTGAAGGACACAATCGGAAAGCAGAGAAGGATACATAGATCTACTTTTACCTTGGGCAATTATTGATGACCGAAGGGGATTAAAATTATGAAGTGAATAGGTGAACAGAAAATATGATGGAGTACTTATTGTAAACTATGAATACAATTAAAATTACAAGATTAATTTTAAAGTGTTTTACGAATACAATTTTATAATTTTGTGGGTCAAAATAATTTAGATGGAATGCATTTTAGAGCTATTGACATTCAAAGCATTCAACCAATTACCATTAAATCTGACATTTTATTTGGATATGGAATAATAGAGGGACGAATGCTACTTTAATTTGTTTGCTAGACTTCAATATTACATAAGCTTACTGACCAGAATGTTCGTTCAAGTCTTATTTAAGTAAATTACAATGAGACTAAAACGTAAAAATCTATTTGGTAAAAAAAAACGTTTTAATGCACACACTTTAATCTGCACTGAAAGTATAAAATGTATTATTTCGACTCCAGAATTACATACATTTCATGTCCTGAATAAAAGTGGGTGGCCTTACGTAAAGAAAATGAAACATATCGAAAGGAAACCACCCAGTTTTATTCAGCACATCAAATTTGATTAACTCTGGGGTCAAAATGACGTATTTTATACTTTTGACTGCAAATAAAAGTGTGTGCATTGGAAAACTAGTTTATTTTTTTTTACCAAATTAATATTTTTACTGTTCAACTTCAACGATGAATTCCTGCCCCAGTAAAGAGAACCACGTCATCTGTGAGTGCCCCCCCAATCCCAATGCCCAGCCGCTGTCACCTCGAGGCATTGACGGCTTCTCACGGATCGATGCCTTTGCTCGCAAGGTGAGCCAAAAACCACTCTCTTTTGTTTTTATCGCAAACAAAAGTTCTGCGTGGCGGCCGATGATGTCGATTTAGCGGTGCGTGAAAGAGGCTTTTCGAAAGTCAACCGTTTCAAGCTCGTAATCATAATGGTTAAACATTTTAAAGTACAATCCATCCATAGATCCCAATGCGCCACCGTATATGGAAAACAGGAAAAAAAACAGAGCTGCAGTGTAATCGGCCAGAACTAGTGGCGATGAAGGCCAGTTTAAAGAGGCGAGTTTTCGAGACAGACTTAAACATCTATCTTACGACTCTGATAATCTTACGAGCAAAGGCAAAGGGTTCCAAAGCTTGCGGGCTGCATGGGCAATAAGGACGATCGCCACAGAAAATTAGCCTTGAATGGGTAAAGAACTACCCAAGAGACCATCCAGAAAGGAGACTGAGCGGTGAAATCAGACCAGGTGCGTGGTGGTGCTGTTGATTAGTAGAGTCGTAAAAGGTGCATGGCGCAGCCATGCAATTTCTCGCTCTCACCACTGTTGGCAAAAGGATATGCGCTGGAGGGAGCTCTAGAAAGCCCCTTTAAACGATTATCGTAACGATGTAATTGATATATTAAGGGCAACTTCACAGAGTCTCAGGACAATATATATTTAAGGAGGATCTTGCCAAATCCCTATTAAGGATTATTTTGCTTGTTGGCGGAAAAAGAAAACTAGAGTACACGGAGAAAAGTCCACACACGAGGGTCACACTCAAAGGGCCGACCACACAGAAGTTTTCACAAATTCGCGGTAGTGCCACCTGCTGGTCACTATTTTAGTAAGCAGGTTTTGATCGTCTCCGATTGAAACTATAAACTAAACAATTCATATTATTGTACGTATTGTACGTCCGACGATTCTCTCCACGTGCTTCTTCAGCAACTGAAATCAGATGTCACATTTTTTTGGAGTAACTTTTTTTCTACGTATTTATCATTCAATTAAAATTCGCCATTTGAGCGCCCCTGGTGAATAACCCACACAGCGAGCATGTGCGCTGTGAAATCTGTCCCTGCACCGTTTGGTTCTCTTGTTCACGCAACGATTATGACCTGTTCAGTGCTGCCGACCTTGTTAGAAACCAATTCTGATATTATTTGTCACCCCCCGTGCCCTTTTAAATGCCAATGGTCATCCTATAACGTCCCATCAGAAGGGAGAAACACAAACAAATACACTTTTTTGTTTCCTGTTTTGAAACGACTCTACGCCGTATGGACCTGAAAACTCAATTTCACTGTACAAGAATACTTTTAAACCGCATGGGCTGACAGGTATGCGTTCAATGATACATTTAACAACACATTTATATTTACGCGATCTAACCCCCCCCCCCCCAAAAAAAAAACTATATTATGGAAGGTATGCGTTCACATGAATCAAACAAATATGCGCATGGTGCATGCACGAATGTGATTTTCAGTTTGAAAGCGTTAATGCTGTAGGCATTAATCTCGCCCAGAGGCAAAGGTTTTGAGCTAAGTTTAACACGTATGCTTTCGCGACCAATATCATCCACAGTAGACTATTTTTGGCTTAAATCGCGTAAATATATAAATGTGTCATTAACCCCGCCACCACCCGACACAGCCAACTAGTAAGGTTTGTCACGTAAACAGAACGTGCCAATTCGTCACTAGTACAGCACACCGGATGTGTGTTGGAGAGCCAAGCCACAACATTTACAATCTGAGTACGACGTTTCAAAAGTAATTGCAACTAGCTTAATCAGGCGACAGCCAGGTTTGTGGAGAAGTCCATCTGTTTCGTGCCATGCGGAATTCTTAATTACTGACCATTCTTGATTAGTCAGCAATTAAGCTTTGGGCTAAAGTGAATGTTGTGCTATGGTGCGTAGGCTCTGAGCTGACAATTGCGTCCAACGCACATTTGTTGAATTAATTGAAATCAGGGCCGGATTAAGGTTCTTGTAGGCCACAGGCACTTCTGTTGAGCCTTCAGTGATAGCTTTCTCCTGGCTGTGCTGCTCGTGTTGCTCTCTCCGATCAACCATAGGACAACAACAGCAACAACAACGCTTGTCTTCCCTTGCATTTACTCTCTATTGAGAATGAGAGTGTGCGAAAAATACCATTCGAAGATTCTTTTGTTAATTTTTTCAATGAAATACATCTCAACAAGTTCATCTCCTGGTTTTTTCGGTAAAGTGACTTTGCCGAAAGAACCAAGAATATGAATCCCTGCAGTCACGAAAGCTTTAAATCAAAATTTAAGTTCATCTCCCGCGTTAATTTATCTCACTTGATGAGAAAAGAAAATCAATTAACATTCACATCACTCTGCCTCTTCGTATATACACTTTGCCCATCCTTGCAATAGAGAAATATATGTATTTATTCAAGAATATATCTTGGTTTAAAAAATGTTATCACACAAACAAACCAGAAAAAACCACGGTCAACATTTTTATTTCGTAGGTCCTAGGCACAGTGCCCTGATTGTTATGAAAACCATTATTCGGTTTGCGGATTCCGTGCAGGGCTGCGTGTTTATCGTTTCTCGTCTCGCACAAGAGTTGGCTTGAGGATTTGAACCCAAGTTGAGCTGAAGACTTCATTTCAACTCCTGAAGATGCTTGCACTAGTGGCGTGGCGAAAACAAAGCTCGAGAAATAAATTCTCACAGCACACAGCCCGGGCAGATTACAAGAGACCTGTGCAAATGTAAGTGTTAAATATTAGCTATTTAAGCTGACAAACTACGGATGTTTCACAGTAGTGGGATATGTATACCATTGCTGGTTTGTTTTTTGGAACTTTAATTCTTACAATATGCAACAAGTTTAAGTTGTGTTCGTTTCACCAGTCTGAGAATAATAATATATATAGGCAAATAATTAATCGCGTTTTTGTCCGCTTTATCTTTGCACCGAATGTAATTAGCCGAGGACCTGTTGCTTGTGACAGGTTACGCGTATGCATGTGTTTAACTTATTTCGGCACCGTACATGGGAGGTGAAGGCCACTCCCTGCCAGAAGGGCCTTCACTCGGGGAGGGTATTTCTGCCTCCTCTTGGACACCCATAAGCGACCAGCCGATCGATCAACTGTGGTTGCTGCCCATGGATTATTCTGCGTGGACAGAAGCGGGGGGAGATTTAAGGAACCTGCTTCATTATATTAACTGCCACGCCATGGCAGGGGGGGATCGAACCGGTCGCTTCTGGATTGCAAGTGCAGTGTTCGAACCATTACACCACTGTGGTAGTACCCCTGGCGAGGCGCTTTAAAGATTAAATGAAGCCTGAGGTTGAAGTTAAATGTTTGAAGAATTACAGTACTAGGGTATATGTGTACACGCATATAAGTGTTTATACACCACGTAAACATACGTGATTATGTAGTCACATGGGCATTTATTTTTGCATATTTAATTAAGCAAAGCTTTTAAATGTGTTCGACTCGACGTACATTCCTAATTAAAACACGGAGACACTTATTAAATGTGCTTCATGCACATTGGGCCAAGTCTAAAATTCCACGGCGACTATTATAAACCTATCGCGGTACCCTTTCGCACAATCAGCAGAAGAAACTAAAACATTTTTGTCGCACCGTACGTATAGCCAACCGTGCTAATCGGAGGTGCGGAACCAGGCAGGTGCCGAAACAACCAGGTACGAAACCAGCCTGGTATGGAACCAGGCAGGTACAGCGGCTCAGTGGAAGAGTGAGTGGCTCGCAATCGGAATGAAGCGAGTCCAACTCCTCGCCGGCGAGTTCAAATCCTACCAATTGACTCAGCCCATCACCCCTGCCGGGGATCTGTAAAATTAGCACCACTTTGTGGGAGACTCAACAAATGGTGTTCCGATGCAGAAATTTGGCCCCCTGCCATAGGCATGTGGAATTACCACCACTGGCCAAGGTTTATATTTAATAGATGAGTACCATTTCAACCAACGGTTATTTGTGCAATCCGCTACTTTGACCTTTTGTCGACACATACACTTACCTGACTGCACCAGCTGTACTCCAGCATGATTTTGCTTAGTCTCCCGATGAAGTGGGGCTTCCCTGCTGAAGCGGTTATCCCAGCCAGGAGGGTCGAGTGCTCACTTTGCCAGCCCCGGGTGCTTTTGTGTGTCCCTCCATCGGCAGGCCTACAATCCCCGCTTTGTCCACGAAAGTTTTTTTTTCTAAAAAGAAAGAAAAAAACGCCAAACCCTCCAGCCCCAACCCTGTGGCCGGTGGGTAATGAACTTGAAGCTTTTCTTGCAGAGTCAATGAATCGAGAGAAGCCGGGTTAAAAGAGAGAGAGAAAAAAGGGAGTCAGAAAATAAATAATCATATAAAAGCGGCGGGGCTAATTACCGGCATTCTTGAACGCATTACGCATCCAGCACCCAGTCCTCCTTTCTCTGATCCTGTGTGTTATTCCTTAATTATTCCAGCGAGGTCGAGATGGGGGGCGGGGTGACTACGCAGCTAATAACTGGCACAGGATAGACCCGATCTGGTGTCCGCTGCCACCATGGGATGTCCCCTTTCGTCGGCTCGTGACCACGCCCGCATTTACCTTGCACTCAGATCTGGAGCTTTTGCTGGACATCCGTGGCCCCTCTGGAAAGCTATTAAACAAAAACAAACAAACTTACCAGGTAAGACCCGCTGAGCTACTTAGCACTTTTTTTCTTTTTATCCAAGAAGCTGCCTAGCCACAAATGATAGCTCGATGAAGGGGCTTATCGCGTGGAAATTCACAGCAGCCAAATAATGTGAATGCGTGTTGATTTTAAATGTGGAGGGGAAAAAACCAAACGATTCGGAGGAATGTCCGCGCGAGCACAGTGAGAACATGCAAACTCCAAATATACAAGCGTCCAGATTGGGATCGAACCCACAACCTCATGTATTCCAGGCAAGGTAGTTAACGTCTCACCGCCATGGCGTCCATAGAAGGACTTCGGTTTCGAGCTGGATAGAAGGCACTTATCTTTGTTTTTTCAAAACTTTCAGCAAGATTTGTAGATTGTATTACCGGTGACCGCATCTGCATGTCCCACTTTTAATTATTTTGTTTTGAGTTACTCGCCTTGCACGTTTAGGTAAGGAACGAAACAGGAGGACATCTCCACAAATCTGGCTCTCGCCTGATGAAGCTAGTTGTAATTACTGGCGAAACGTCGTACTCAGATTGTAAATGTTGTGGCTTGGCTCTCTAACACACCGGTGTGCTGTACTAGTGTAGTACCGGTGAAGACGCTGGACACCCAGGTTGAGGCACACGTATATTTATTTTCAGCTTATCGGTACAGGACAACACTAGAGGGGGTAGCGGCCCCCTCACCCGGATAACTGGGGATACCCCCTAGCTAATCTCACCTATCCCCAAGTCCTCCTCTAACGAGCTAGGGGAGGCTAACTGGCCCGACACTGGTGAGTCGGGCTACGGTCTCCGGAGTCCCAGGGTCTAACCCTGGTTCACGGAACCACGCCTCTGGCTCGCTCCTCTGCAGCCCTGACAAGGGCGGCGTCGAGGGGAGTCCAGGGCTCTAGCTAGAGGATCTTCACTCTTCCTCCTTTGTTCCCAGACTGAGCCCCGAGCTCTCTTTGTCCTCCCCCTTTATACCCCCCATCAGGATCACAACCCCCCAGGCTGCCTGATGCGGACGTCGCTGCGGGCACCCCCCCCGTGTACTCCCGTAACTCCGCCCACTGTGTTTGTTACCCATTGGATCGTATGCACTTACAGCCCTCCCGTAACAGCCCTACATCACCCCCCCCATTACAGCTCGCAGCCGTCCCGGCTGCAACAATTCCAAATAAAGGAACAATTACCCCTCGACCCCGTGTGTGCCTCATTTTTTTCAACAAAATGCAAATAGCAGAACAACAACAAGAACAACAACCATACCCCCGAAGGGAATGTCCGGCGCACCCCCCCCCCCCACATAAATACGAAATCCGTAAGCACGTATGTACAACTAGCCAGGAACTCCCCCATCACACACAGCACACCCACGACACACAACGCACCCACAACACCCACACCGCGCCCACACAACACAACACACTCAGTGTGCAAGGAGCACACCACCGACGCAGCATACAGTAACCATGACACGTGAAGGAAAATAAATAAGAAAAGTTTTTTTTTTCTTTTTTCTTCCTGCTGTATATTATAAGAGTCTGCGCATTTTAGCGCGCGTCCTTGCCGCAGGCCCGTCACACGGGGCAACCCCGGACGGCGGACCATCCGGTGGCGGCTGTCCCATTCGAGGTGAGGTCGCGATTGAAGTCGCGCGACTGTCGGCATCACCTGTGGGGGTTCCAGGGCGTGAGCCCGTCATTCCCGGTACACCTGTGGGTGGGACAGCCGGCAACACATCAGGCGAGAGCAGCGACGGACCCTCCGAGTCGGCCGACCCCCCACATGCTTGGCCTCGCGTGCGTGGCGTGGGCCCCCGCACCGCAACAAACGGCTTCAGCCTAGAGGGGTGTACAAACCACCGGCGCCTCCCCCATTGGATTCGAACGCACTGAGGCCTCAAAACCTCAACAACCTCGACGGGGCCCCGCCACGGGCGTACGAGTTTAGAGGAGGTCGCGAGTGGTACCTGGGGACAGTGCAGCCATGCCCTGTCCCCCGGCTTCCACTGCAGCACGTGCGCGCGAGCCAGTCTGAGGCGCTCGTTCGCCTTCTGACGCCTGTCAGAATTTAGCCTCGCCGCATCCCGCGCCTCAGTCAGTTTGTCAAGATTAAATTTAACGTGATCGTCCAATTTAGATTTGCCCAGCGGCACGGGGATCTGCAACTGTGCCCGAACAGGTGGGTCGGGTTCGCGGCCATACATAAGAAAGAAAGGTGAAAACCCCGTCGCAGCATGGGGAGCCAATCTGTATGCCGCTAGAACCCCTTGAATATGTAAGTCCCAATCAGCCTGTGAGTCCGAAACTTGCTGCGACAACATAGACGTGATGGTGCGATGCAGACGCTCGACCATCCCGTCCGTTTGCGGGTGATAGGGGGAGGTTCGAATTTTTTTCGTTCCCAGGAGATCACAGACTTGTTTTATGAGTTTCCCCGAAAAATTCCTACCCTGGTCGGTCAACAACCGCTCCGGGGCACCTTTGTCCATGACATAACCTTGGACAAAGGCGTCGACGATGGCTGCTGCCGACTGATTCGCCAGGGGCCAGGCCATAGGCCAGCGCGTAAAATATTCGACCCCAGTAAGCAAATATTTATTTCCCCTGGAGGTGGCGGGGAATGGCCCCAGAATATCCAGTGCGACCAGTTCATTTATTCTGGAGACCTGGATGGATTGCAAGGGCGGGTTCGACTCCCGTGCCGGTGGTTTGCGCTGCGCACACTGAGGGCATGCCGCCAACAGGTCAGTGACATCCTTTGTCATACCCGGCCAAAAAAAATTCAGCTGGAGCAAGGCGAGTGTTTTCTGGGTACCTAGGTGGAGGAGGCGCTCATGAGCAGCCCACACCACCTTACCTCGTAGGCCAGAAGGGACCACCAGCCGGTGACGCTGGGATTTCCCGTCCCAATGCATAAGCAAGCCCGCATGGGTTTCCCATGCGTCGGCATGACCCGTCACACGCCCCCTCTCCCCGGCGCGACGACGCAACGCGAGGAGGGAGGCATCCTCCAACTGGAGGCGCCCCCATTCATCAACGGGCAATCCAAGCAGGGAATCTCTCCCCTGTTCGGCGATATCAATGGGGACTACCGTTTCATCGTCGGCGGCCGCCGCCAGGACCGGAACCATTATGTCCCCTACTGGCTTGCAACGCCCCGACCCCAGGAGACATGCGCATTCGGAGGCGGTTGGCATCCGTGACAGAGCGTCAGCGTTGGTGTGGCGAACGCCCTTACGATAAGTGGTTTCAAAACTGAAATCCTGGAGGACCTCCAGCCATCGGGACAATTGTCCCGATGGCTGTTGAACCTTCAGGGCGTACTGCAGTGCCGCATGATCTGTGCGGACGGTGAAATGCCGACCGTACAGATATGGGCGATACTGTTGGATGAAATAGACAATTGCCAACAGTTCCCTACGGGTGACACAATATCTTTGCTCCGTTGGAGACAACACCCGACTGCCGTACGCGACCACCCGTTCCACGCCGTCAACCACCTGGGAAAGCACGCCTCCAATACCCGTGTTGCTCGCGTCGGTGTCGAGCAAAAACGGCCTCGAAAAATCTGGGTAAATCAAGGGAGGAGCCTTCACCAGCGCGTCCCGAAGGGAGCAGAAAGCAGCTTCCTCATCCTGACCCCAGTGGAACCGAACCCCTTTAGATGTTAACGCGTGTAGGGGTTTGGCAATCGTTGCAAAATTAGCGACGAAGCGTCGGTAATATGATGCGAAGCCAATAAAACTCCTGACCTCTCCCACCGAGGTGGGAGTCGGCCAGGAGCTGACACACTGCGTTTTGGCGGGATCGGTAGCAATACCCGAGCGCCCTACGATGTGCCCCAAATAACGCACCGACTCGCGTAACAAATGGCATTTTTGGGGCTTAAATTTCAAATTAGCAGCCCGCATCTTTAGGAAAACCGCCCGCAACCTCTGGAGATGTTCATCAAAAGTTTTACCAAAGACAATAACGTCATCCAAATAAATCAGGCACGATTCCCATTGCAATCCAGCCAAAACCAATTCCATCAATCGCTGGAAAGTTGCCGGCGCTGAGTGTAAGCCCATCGGCAACCGGTTGAATTGGAACAGGCCGTGCGGTGTACGGAAAGCAGTTTTAGGCTTAGAATCATCGTCCAGAGGAAGCTGCCAGAATCCCGAAAGTAAATCTAGTGTGGAGAAGAATCGCGCTCCCGCCAAAGCGTCCAGCGATTCGTCCATCCGTGGGAGCGGGTATGCGTCGGCAACCGAAATTTTATTAAGGCGCCGAAAATCAACGCAAAACCGCAACGAGCCGTCCTGCTTTTTAACCAGGACGATCGGCGCTCCCCACGGGCTGGTGGAGGGAGAAATGATGTCGGCGGCTAACATGTCATCAACAGCCGATTTGACATGGTCCTTTTCGGCGGGACTTAACCGAAACGGATTTTGGCGAATTGGCGCGCTGTCACCCGTGTCAATATGGTGACGCAGCAGGTGAGTGCAACCCAAATCATATTTATCACGACTGAAAACGTCGGAAAATTCCCTCAGTAGCGTTCTAAGCTGTTGGCGCTCTGAATTTGTCAGGTCCGTCGATCCCGCACAAAGCGCGTCGATCCACCCTTCATCGCTGTCCGAATGTGGGAGCATCCGGGAAGCAGTGCCAACGTGGTTCGCGACAGGTTCCTCGCAGGGCACTGGCGTCGCGTGAGCGAGCACCGTCCCTTGAGGAACCACCACCGTCTGCGATCCCACATTGAGGACCGCGATGAAAGGGTCCCCGTCCCCTCTTACGACGGTCTGGGCCGGAATCAAATGAGGCCCATTAACCCCGGCCCTAGACGGTCCCAGCAAAACACCCTGATCCCCTATGCCCTTAGCGAAGGGCCTACGAAGTTTCAGAGGCACTAGCATTTGAGCTCCCGGCGGCACACGAACAGTTTTAACGACGAACGCCGGTACCGTCGCGAACGCCGACCGAGCTGCCGCAGGGGATGGCAGGAACGCCATGCGCCGCCCCGATGGAAGCTCAATGCATCCTTGGTCGATCAAAATACGAATGGGCATTTTACCTAAGAAATCCGTCCCCAGCAGGCACAGAACCGCCAGCGAGGAGGAAACGAAAATCGGCCCCGACAATTTGATGTCCCCAATAGAAATTTGCGCTCGAATCTGTCCCATGATGCCGAGAGAGCCCCCGTTAGCGGCATAGAATGGGACGTTAACCGGCAGTAAAGGCCGGCTTTGTACGGGCAGAATATTGTAAATTAATTCCGAAATGATTGTCGCCGATGCCCCCGTATCGACCAAGATGCGTACTTCTACCCCGTCAATGTGTCCGACTACGGCCGACGACCCTGACGACGCGGCTACCACGCGATGGGCCAACACGGACCACTGTTTGGGCTCGATTTGAGTCCCCGCAGTGATCCGCGTTAGCCCCTCGCAACGCGACATCGGCCCCCCGTTTGTTGTGGTGCGAGAGCGTGCAACGGGTAGGTGCTTTGGCCAAACATGTGTGGTGCCGCGACTCGCCGGGTCATGTTGCTGGAGCTTGGGAGGAGGAGGCCCGGCGTCCCGTCGAGCCGTCGTCCCGCGCTGTCGAGGAGAGCGGCACCCCGAGGCGACGTGGCCCCGGACGCCGCAGTTGAAACACCGCGGGAGCCCCGGTGGAGACGACGGGCGGTTGAAACGGCTTGACCCGTCCCGGGCCGACCGTACTTCTTGCGCCTGTTGCCGTCGATGGTCGACGGCGAAGAGCTCCTCCGTCGGAAGGGTGGCTGCAGCCACCGCACGCCCTGCCGATGCCCTGCTGGCTTTCCGCCGCAGGGACAGAAGGTTGGCGTGAAGGAGGCGCGCCGCCTGAAGAGAGGTCATCTCGGCGTCCTCCTGTGCGACGACAGCGATGTCCAGGTCGTCTGCCAGGAGGAGTATTTTCTCCGTGACCATCGCGTCCACGCCATCGTCGTCCATACGGGGAAAAGCCGTCTTAGCCAGCGCTAGGAGGCTCGTCCTGTATGCCAGGGGCGACTCCTTCTCACCCCGCTTGCGCTCGTAGAACCGCTCTCTGCATTCCGCTGAAGGTCCATAGACCCCGGCCAGCAGCTGTAGTGCCTTCGGCAGAGTAGACCGCTTCTCTTTCGGCGCCGATGTGAGGGCGGCGAGCGCGTCTGCGTCGAGGAGCGCCGGCAGCGCGCAGAGGGCTTCATCGTCGGACCACCTTGCCATTTCTTGGTGGGCGATGAAGCGTCGCTGGAAGCCGCCCCAGTCGCCCTCTGCACCAACAAATTCTTTAAGCGGAGGCAGCCGTTGTTGTAGCGCAGCGTTCGCCTTGGACGTCTGTAGGCTGCTATCCCCGGGACTCGGCTGTGCGTCGGCGCGAATGGCAGATGGAATCGCCTGTCGCGGATGTGATGACGCTCCCTCCGCTGGAGATGACGCAGCTGTCCCAGCGAGAGCGGTGTCGGACCCAAGGTTGAGCCCGGCCACGCCCTCCGCAGCTGCCGTGACGATGGCGGGAAATTCAAAGCTTGAGTTTTCAGAAATGGCGGGAAGGCGCTCAGGTTGACGGCTCCCCTCGCCCCGTGGTGGACCACCAGCCCCCAGCCGCGTGATGTTTTCCAGCGTGGCGGCAGCGGCGTACAGCAGCTCCGCCAGTCTCTCGTGAGCCAGCCGTAGCGCGTCTGGCTGCGGCCCCTCTTCATGCCGATGCCCCGGTAGGAACGCGTCGGCCCCCGGCTGCGCCATGTCTTGGTGAGCCGCCTCGGGCTCAACGACTTCAGCAGTGTCCTCCTCCGGTACTCTGGCTCGAGCTGTCTGACGTGTTTCCATGTCCGTAGTACTTCTGACACCAGATGTAGTACCGGTGAAGACGCTGGACACCCAGGTTGAGGCACACGTATATTTATTTTCAGCTTATCGGTACAGGACAACACTAGAGGGGGTAGCGGCCCCCTCACCCGGATAACTGGGGATACCCCCTAGCTAATCTCACCTATCCCCAAGTCCTCCTCTAACGAGCTAGGGGAGGCTAACTGGCCCGACACTGGTGAGTCGGGCTACGGTCTCCGGAGTCCCAGGGTCTAACCCTGGTTCACGGAACCACGCCTCTGGCTCGCTCCTCTGCAGCCCTGACAAGGGCGGCGTCGAGGGGAGTCCAGGGCTCTAGCTAGAGGATCTTCACTCTTCCTCCTTTGTTCCCAGACTGAGCCCCGAGCTCTCTTTGTCCTCCCCCTTTATACCCCCCATCAGGATCACAACCCCCCAGGCTGCCTGATGCGGACGTCGCTGCGGGCACCCCCCCCGTGTACTCCCGTAACTCCGCCCACTGTGTTTGTTACCCATTGGATCGTATGCACTTACAGCCCTCCCGTAACAGCCCTACACTAGTAACGAATTGGCACGTTCTGTTTACGTGACAAACCTTACTAATTGGCTGTGTCGGGTGATGACGGGTTTAATGACACGTTTACATATTTACGCGATCTAACCTAAAAAATTGTATTATGGAAGTTTCGTTTTGTTTGTATGTGGCTCGCAGTTTATTACTATATCGTCACATTTCATACCATTCTGTTTGACATGTGGGTAGCATTATATAGGATTCTACACTAATAGGAATCACGTTTTGTAAATCTTTGATAGATTTTTTGGGATGAAGTGGCCTTCTTGTAGCGGTGAAATGAGAAGGGTTGACGTGCACAACAATGCCGGTCGTGAAGAATTGAAATCAAAGCAGGTCTTCTGTTATTTATCTGTGAGGCGTGGACATTCTTGAAATTCCTTCACTTTGGCTGTAATTAAACATCTCTGTGATATCTGTCTGCTTATATGTCTGTCTATATGTCTCTGGTTCTGTGTTTTATCTCTCTCTTAAATTTAGCATTCTCAGGAAGAACGTAATCAACCAGGTAGGGTGTTGACTGTTATGTTATCCGACTCTGTTGTATTACATTACATTTCTAAGTATACTAGATTTGTGTTTCTATTTCATTTATACCTGATGATGATTGCTTGTGTTGCAATCGAAACGTCGTATGCTAGTATTTAATTTATTATTTTATCTTTATACGTGACTTTACCAAAAGAACCAAAGAGTAATTCCTGCAGTCACGAAAGCTCCAAATTAAGTTTGCAATTAAACACTTATTGTAATGCACTACAAGTAACAGGTTGTGATAGTTTCAATAATACAGGTTTTTTTGGTTTCTATCGCCGGTTAGGTTATACGATCTAGTTAAACAAAAACCTGTATTGTGTAATATTGTACTCACATTGATTGCATTAATCTCGTTAATAATGTCACTTCCATACTCTTCGGTTCTTTCAGTAAAGTCACGTAGGTATAAAAATAATCGATCACGACGTTTCGATCGCAACACAAGCAATCGTCATCAGGTGGGACAACCACAGCAAGAAAAAACTGCTGAAGAAAAAAAAACTTCGTCACCTGATGACGGTTGCTTGTGTTGCGATAGAAACGTCGTGATCTATTCTATTTTCTACCCACGTGACTTTACCGAAAGAACCAAAGTGTATGGATTCCTGCAGTCACGAAAGCTCCAAATCAAGATTAATGTCACTTCCATTAAAAAGCAACTCCCAATTTAAAACATTTGGGAGGATAAATATTCGACGACTCAAAATAACCCCCTGGCTGCCGAAGATAACAATGAGCATACAAAAATAAGACTATACAATACGTTGGCGTTGGAATGTGATGCACAGGGTGACCCAAGAATAAGGGAAACATAGGGGTATTTAATTTATTTGAATACTGCCAATAAACATTTTTACGTGTTTATTCTTTAAGTCAATATTTTATCTCTTGTCAATATTAACATCCAATTGTCTTCTTCCTTTTCAGATGACGTTTACAAATGGAAAGAAAATCTACTCAGGACAAACGAGGTCGATTAGTTTTATGTGTGCTCAAGAAGGCAGCTGCAATCTAAAAAAAAGTCCCAAATGCATTTGAAAAGATAACGCATGCATTCACTTTCATGGAAGTCAGTTTGAACGTTTTTGAAATTAATTAAATAACCCTTTGTGATTTGTTTAAATAGATAATAACGCTATGTGTCCTAACTTCTGCTCTACCCTGTAAAATAATAACCCAATGTCTCCTAACCTTTCGGCCATCCTGTATATTAATAATAACAACCCTTTGTGTCTTGACTTTTGGGCTGCCCTGTATTTAGTAAAATAACAACTTTTTTTTTTTGCAACAGAAGGGGTGGGGTGGGTAACTTTGTTTGAGATTGCCAGTATCGAAATTGCACAGTTCAACTGAGCCAGAGTGAAACTTGCAATAAATTGTAGGTAATGAGGGACGGAAATGAATTATCGCAACGAGGTAGGATACAGCGCAAGCAGCAGCAGTAGCAGCTGCCGGGGAGTGTGCCCACTTCATTTTCGTCCGGCTCCACTACGCACAGGAGGAGCGGGCCCCAGACACTAACCAGCTCTGACCACTCTGCTTGTGATCTCTCACGTGAAATAACGACGCTCTTGCAGACCCACGTCACGGCCCTGCCCTTTCATCTAGAAAACCCTACGGGAGAGAGAAAACCCGACCTCCAGCTTGCCCAAGTAAATTGCTCATTACTTTGTTTGCCTGGGAAGCCGCTTAATACAGCCAACTGTGTGAATCTGCTCTGATGTTAGCGGTTGGCTTCGCACGCGCATTTGCACTTTGACATCGCGACGCCGCTTTTACTTAATTCGTGCGGCTGTGCTGCGGTAAAGGTGGCAGTGAAAAATGCTCAGACAAATTGCCATTTTGTCCCGAAATTGTCACCTTCAAATGTGGCCATTTGTGATACGAGCAATTACGTTTTGTATGTGTACATATGTATATAGGATGTGCCTATGAAGTGGATTGTGAACTAATTCTAGATTTGAAGCTTTCGTGACTGCAAGGATTCATACTCCTAGGTTTTTTCGGTAAAGTCACGTAGGTAAAAAATAAAATAAAAATTTACTAAAAGTAATAATATAAATATTTCGAAAATAAATTTCTAATAGAAATATTTATATTATTACTTTTGGTAAATTTTTATTTTATTTTTTACCTACGTGACTTTACCGAAAAAAACCTAAGAGTATGGATTGTGAACCTATCGCGTTACGCTTTCGCCGCAATCAGCACGATAAACTGACGTTTCTTTTACAACAGACGCACATCAGTACATCGAACAAATTCTGTCGCGCGCCGTACGTAGCCAACCGCGGGGTTTAGTGAGCCCAGCACGGTCCACGAGAGGTGATTGAATTAAGTTACTGCACAAAACAAAACCGATCAAGAAAATTCATGAACACATTTTCGATTGTGGACTATGCCGAAATTTTGAATCAAACTTGATCAGTAATTCACAGCGCCCTTGTCAATCCACTGCTCAACGGAGGCCTCACAGCAGAGGTCGCAACCTGGTACCCGATACCCGTACCCTACCCGATACCCGGCTACCCGTACCCGGCCGGGTACGGGTACGGGTACCCGTTTGCGACCCTGGTGCGGCCGGGTACGGGTACGGGTAGACCGTGAGTCACTGGTGAGTAACTGTTTGTCACTCATTTCCCATCGTCTTGTTTCTTCTCACAATTCAAGTTCCTAGAATCAACCCACCCGCGCCTGCAACATGGTTTCATCCCAGAGGTCGCAATCAGGTACCCGATACCCGTACCCTACCCGTACCCGGCCGGGTACGGGTAGGGTACGGGTACGGCCGGGTACGGGTACCCGTTTGCGACCCTGGTGCGGCCGGGTACGGGTACGGGTAAGGAATCAAAACCCGTTTGCGACCTCTGCCTCACAGTGTCATGTCCGTCAGACGTTGAGGTTACTTGGCCAAGCTTCCCCACATAGGCCAACAACGATTCACGATTTGTTTAATTTTACCAGGCGTAAGGGCCACTGAGCTGTTGTGTAGCTTTTATTTTTAGAAGCGACCTGGATATCACAGATGATAGCACAACGAAGTGGCCTATTATCATGTGGAGCAATATTCTTGGTTTTTTCGGTAAAATCACGTAGGTAAAAAATTTAAACTAAATTAATAAAAGTAAAATAAAAATCACGACGTTTCGGAGGCAACACAAGCTTCTGCCTTCAGGTGGAGAAGCTGATTTTTCGGTAAAGTCACGTAGGTAATTTTTTACCTACGTGACTTTACCGAAAAAATCCAAGAATATGAATCCTTGCAGTCACGAAAGCTTCAAATCTAGCATGTGGAGCAATATATAACAGCTAAATATTTTCAACGCATGTTGTTGATTCTGAAATGTGGAGGGACAAAAAAAAAAGCGGAACGAGCCAGATAAAAATCCACGTGACCACGGAGGAGAACACGCAAATTTCAGATATACAGGCAAGCCATTTTCATTGAACCATGAGTTTTAATAATACAACTTTATTATATTTGAGTAGCGTTGGGAGGCATTCTCATGTAAAAAAAAACACAAACACCTATACGGGGAGTTATTATTAAGACACCCGTAACGAGTTACAGTGTCATAATACCTGAATTGGTCATTTTCCAATGGTCAGATTTACAAAGCACTCTAAGCTTCATACAGTATGTTAATCATTTAAGAAGGGATTTACAGCGCAATAACAATTGACAGCATATCAAACTTAACATTTTAGAAATAACTTTGTTTCAGAGAACTTCAATTAAAATAACTTCCATGACGTAAGTAATCACAGTAAGCATGAAATACTTAAGCCTACAAAAAATACACAATTTTTAAAATGGGACATTTAAATCTGAGTGTATTTAAGCATGCAAAACACTGCATTGATTTGTTTTAATGTCTTGCTCAATGGAGCATTGGGACAATGCTCGTCGACTAAGCGAGTGGTGCAAATTCCACATTCTTATAGCGCGGGGGGAGGGCGGAGTTTACTTGCAGAACGACTACTGCTAAATTCCCCAACGTGCTGCAAATTTCGTCGACCTTGGAGAGGTCATTTGAAACCAAAACGTGGCTTTGAACTCGCGACCTTCTGATTTGCAAGACGTTCGCTCTACCACGAGGCCACCTGGCCAGTAATGTGACAGTTCAGTTTTCTAAACGAAACATAAATAAAGTTCCACTCGTTTTTTTTTTATTTTCATCTGCATGTGCAATGCATCGATATGCACAAGCTGTTGTGAAAAGTAATACAAGCGAGCGCCCATCAGGGATGGTACAGCCATATGTTCAATCGCTACTGATGTGGCCCTACTATGACCAAAGAGCCTTTGTCTTCACATTGCTGATTCTGTAGACATCACATCAGGTACTAGGGGAGAATCAGACTAGGTCCAATTCCCACATGCCACTGATGGTATCCATGGCTGGAAATTGAACTTTGAACGCAGAACAGCAGTGACATTACTCCTTGTCCCCGTTTAGATTTACACACACACACTTGAATACAATTACCATTCACAACATTTAAAGCCATTAAATTGATAACTTCCTAGTGAGTAATTAGTAAATGGAGTTCATACGTGGCAATGAGTTGTTACTGAACGAAAATAATTATACAATTCATGTTATATCATTTAATTTCCCTTGGACTGGTATACTCTGATGATACGCTGGCATTTATGAAATAATAAAACGTGTGAGGAGTAAGCGTAACGGGTTAAAGGTGCAGCCCTGCAATTTCTTACTCACGCCACTGCTGGCAAAAGGTCCTCCACCTGGAGGAAGCTCTAGAGGGTAATTAGCCTACTCTTCCACGTTGCCCAGATGTGCTGGATTCAAGAAAGCTGCCCATTGTTTCAACTGCCACACCAGGAGAAGAAGTATTGAGGAACTTTTTTTTTAAATAAACAAGCCAACGGTGTCAGGCACGTACACCCAGAGAAAGTCTACACTCAAAGACGAACCAGTGACCAGCATAATTCGCGAAGCATCTTATCACTGAAAACGTACTCGTAAAACTTGTGTACTAATGACATCCGGGCACTGACACAACTCACGTGTTAGCATGCATTAAACTGTTGATTGCCACCATTGGCGCCATGGTGGCGAGATGTTAACTCCCTCGCCGGTTATACAGGAGGTCGTGGGTTCTATCCCGTCCCTGACGCCTGCATATGTGGAGTGTGCGCGTTCTCCCCGTGGTTGTGTGGATTTTTTTCCGGGGCCTCCGGTTTTCCCCTCCACATTTAAAAACACGTGCTAAGCGTATCTGACTGCTATGCATTTCCACGCGATAAGCCACTTTGTTGAGCTATCATTTGTGGCCAGGTCGCTTCTGAAAAAAGAGCTACGTAGCTCAGCGGGCCTTACCTGTTAAAATAACAATAGTTAATAGCAATAGTTTGAGCTCGTTCGTCTTTAAGTACATTTTTAAATGTTATCTGACAAGCAAGAAGAACATTTTATTTGAATAATTATGAAAGATAAAATATTACCTTAAAGAATAAACCATTAAAATGTTTCAATTCCAGTGTTAACATTAACAAAATAACACTTTGGCCTGGCTTTTGGGCCACCCTGTGTGTAAAGTGCTCGGCACGTTTTAAGTATCCATTAAGAATTTATTCTAGACAATGATTATGAAGTCAACAACAACAACAACCGCCATTCTCCACTAAGTGGTGGTGACGCCACAACGGTGCTTGTGCCAGGCTAGGTGCACTTTGAAGGCCACGTGATGTGTCGAAGGAGGTCACGGGAGAGACCCAGGTACCGTCGATTCATTGCCTGAGATGACTGGCAGATGCGCCACCTGTGCCAAAGGATACAGTCAATACGCTTTGAAATTAACATTCCATTGAGCTACATTCTGAGTGACGGATGCCGTGAGAGATATTGCATTTAGTTACGTCTGCCCAGGGTTTGGTATTCATCATATTCTCCATATTATAATCTGCACTATTTCCCCCTGTTTTCACATATTGCCTTGAATTCAAAGACGAATTAGCATGTAGGTGTTAACTAGGATTCAAAAAGCGAATTCATCTCTCTCATCAGTCTTGTCTCTATCTCTCTCATCCCATCTGTCCTCATCTTTGTCTGTTGTCTACATTTGAATTTACCTCGCCTGATGATGGACGCTTGTGTTGCGACCGAAACTTCGTGTTATTTTGATTATTTTTTCTATTTTTATTCATTTCACTGCATTTATGTCTCGTCAATGTATCTCTTTTCATGCCATCTCACTTGGAGTTTATAACTTAAATTAGTCTTAAAATGAGGGACCCCCCCCCCCCAACCAGCAACAAGAAACGTCTGCCTAGGGTCCCCAACGGGTCATCATTAATGAGGCGTAGCACAACGAGCCCTTGCGACTTGCTTCGTAGCAAATCGCTTTGGCTGCAGTTCGCAGCGATCTAATCGGAGCACGTCTTTTGAACGCGAGGCTCATCCCACGTCGCAAATATAGCGTGAAACCAGAGGCGAGAGAAGGCCGCGATTGCTGGAATGGCAGCAGTGTTATACGTCGCGCGATGCTGCCGCTGTGTAACTGTTTTGTCGAACAAAGATGGCGGTATAAGAATAGGTGTTATCCTTTCTGGCAAGAAAACAGTTGTGTTAAGATGTTGAAACACCAAACAGAAGCCTTTTTTGCGAGGAATCATGTCTGCGTTAACTACATATACTTGAAGTGAACTTGCAAACAAAAAAAACGTGCTCTGCTAGTATATGCAATGTATGTGTTAAATTGATTGGTCCACACCAGAGACAGCTTTCTTTAGAGCCTAGTCTCAAACGGGGTTAGACCAGAGGACGCCAAAAAGCATGTTTGGCCACGTACGGTGCAAAAGAAGTTCAACATTCATACATACATATGCGAATAGGTTTTACCCTTTCTGGAAATAAAACAGTTGTGTTAAGATGTTGAAACACCAAACTGAAACCTTTTGCAAGAAATCATGTCTGCATTCACCACATATACTTGTGGTGAAAATGCAAACACAAAAACATGCTCTGACAGTATATGCATTACTCTTTGGTTCTTTCGGTAAAGTCACGTAGAAATAAAATAAAATCAATAATTGAATACGACGTTTCGATTGCAACACAAGCAACCGTCATC
The DNA here is from genome assembly GCF_964198595.1 of Lampetra fluviatilis. NCBI lineage: Eukaryota > Metazoa > Chordata > Hyperoartia > Petromyzontiformes > Petromyzontidae > Lampetra > Lampetra fluviatilis. Next base: position 1,402,826 of record NC_136314.1, read on the forward strand.
AGGTATGAATGAATGAGAAAACAAACATAGTAAACTTAGAAATGTAATGCAATGCAACACAGAGAGTCGGCTAACACAACGGTTAACACTTTACCTGGTTGATCACGTTCTTCCAAAGATTGCTAAATTTGAAGTTACGTGTGAGAGAGAGACAAACACAGACACGGAGAGAGACACATACATAGAGAGAGAGAGACACACAGAGAGAGAGAGACACACATGGGGGAGAGACACATAGTTTATGCATTGTCTTTGAAACTGATTGGTCCACACCAGCGACAGCTTTCTTTAGAGCCTAGTCTCAAACGGTGTTAGACCAGAGGACGCCAAAAGGCTGCGGCCGTTTGTAAGCGCTCCTCCCTTGCGATGTTAGGTAGCCGCTGCAGCTGTGTGCGTTAAAATCATCGTCGAGGTTGAAAACTGCTGAGTGGATTGTCGCATCGCGCGGCGATGAGAGGTGGCGGTGGCTTGGGGCGCCCTTCACCCAGCAGTAGATTGACAATGGCTGCTGCTGCTGCTGCTGATGATGATGATCGGCAAGATGCAATAACTGACCTTTGGGCAGTGGTTAATGGGGAGTGTCCAATGAAACGAATTTCTTGAGAAACATTTTTTCGTGTGTTTAGTTTGTGGTCCTTCCCCCGCACCTCCGATTCGCGCGGTTGGCTACGTACGGTGCGAAAGAAGTTAAACATTCTGCGTACATTCGCTGGCTCACCTGGCACGGCAGTCGAAATAATGAGCACACTCCTTAAACACGTCGCCGCTCTTCGCCCGGCTGTGCGAGCGGGTTCACCACCGTTAGCCAATCGACAGGTCGCGTGCGGGTGTTCCAACTTCTTCCGAGATGTCAGGCCAGCTTGGAAGAGTAGACCAACGTACACCGTGGAAGGGACTCTCTCGAGCGGCCGCACGTGTCGTGTAGCAAGCATTTGCAGGGCTGCACCTTCATCATTTCTCTATTACCTTGCGTGAAAGTTCGTGACGGAGTGCGCCATTGGTCTTTGTATTCAAAGCAAAGGTCCAAGGGTAAAGTTCTATGATGAATAGGGATGAAAAGGCCGCTGCTGGTCTGACAGGCTCTGATGAATTATGTTTTAGTCCAACCAATATCGGGTGAAATAGGCCTACAAATCCTCCTGCATTGTGGCTTTTCAAAGTTCCTGCATCGTTTTAGTTCCACTATTTTGAGAAGTGTTGCTGCTAATAGGACTATCAAGGTTATAATGAGGCAAGCGAGGGGCTAAGCAGCATTGGTAATTGGAAGAGGATTTGCACCTGCGATATAGGGGCTTAGAGCTTACGCAACTGTGATCATAAAAAACGCATTCCTGCGGAGGTAGCTGGTAGGAACGTTGGGTTGCTCGGTCAATGGCCAGGGTCAACGGCGGCGTGGTGTATTCCGCAAATATGCCCGACTGTGAGGGCGGGCACAAGCCGGCGTGAGTAGGTTAAACGTTGCGTTTTATAAGGGCACCACGGGGTGACCAGCCCCTCCCCACCCAGCCCCACCCCTCCCAGCCCCTCTCTCCCCACCCAGCCCCTCCCCACCCAGCCCCTCCCCACCCAGCCCCACTTCTCCCACCCCCCAACCAGGCCCACCCTCCGCACCCAGCCCCTCCCCCCCCTCCCCACCCAGCCCCTCCCCCCTCCCCACCCAGCCCCACCCCTCCCACCCCCCACCCAGCCCCACCCTCCGCACCCAGCCCCTCCCCACCCTTCCCACCCAGCCCCTCCCCACCCTCCCCACCCAGGCTCTCCCCACCCTCCCCTCCCCACCCAGCCCCACCCTCCCCACCCAGCCCCTCCCCACCCTCCCCTCCCCACCCAGCCCCTCCCTCCCCACCCAGCCCCTCCCTGCACGACGGACTTAACATAAGAATCCCCTGTGGGCTGGTGGAACCAGTGGGTTCCTACCAGTACTTGTTCCTGAAGAAATCTGCTACCACTAGCTTCGGTAAAGTCCATGGGCCAAAACAGAAATTGAAACCACATACTTTAGTAGTACCAATTTATGTATGTGTTTAATAAGAGTGAATTACTTGATAACCCACTCACATTAAATATACTTATCACGAAAGTCACAATAATTGGTGACGTAAAAAAAAGGTCACCTCAGGTTCAGTTCAGTTCAGTTCATTTATTAGGTATAGCCCTGTGAGCCATTCGGCTCTTGAATCGGGTGCAACCGCAACAAACAACAACATGAAGAAGAAACATCTTAAAGTAATTACGCGCAACAGAAAAATCCAGGAAAAAACAGCAAAGTCTTCCAGATAAAGCACCGTATATCAATGCTGTGTGCAAAAATCCCAGTGGGATGCAACTCAAATAATAACAACCATAAGACAATTTAGATTATCAGTCTAACTCTGTACTACAACAAACAAATACGGCTAAACCAGGACCTTTTCGAAATCACCAAAATAAAGCTACAAAAACATTGAAACAGTGATCATAGGAACTGTGATTCCAATGTATTAATAAACGATATACATAACATGTGCGAGCAAACTTTGCAACCATAGCTGGCTGCATGAGTCACTGCACGTGGCACCGACTCGTCACTTGATCTGCTGTGGGCTCATGCAGCGGCACGAAGTCGGCCTGTCTCCTCGACGCAAGCATCTTGGGAATTGTGCCACGGTAACTCATCTGGTCTCGGTGCATCGAGTAGCGGGGCTATTCACATCTTACCGCTAAGCCACCATTCGACATGTACACGGGACGGTACTACATTTGCCTTCAATGACGATGATTGAGCTTTTAAAAAATGTATGGTTTTCTTGCGGTACTGTATGGGACCTTTAGTTGTTTGGGGGAAATGGTTGGCGATAAGCTCACATTTCAGAATAATACAAAATGGAAATATGGTTAATTATCCTGATGATCGTTTCTCCATCATGGATACCTTACAGGACACCCTTTATGGGGCCGTCCATACATGACATCACGCACCTAGGGGGTGGGGGGGGGTCAGACATTTGTGACGATGTGTGACGAGGGGGGGGGGGGTTGAGAAATGTGACGTCACGTCAAAATGCGCAACTTAAAAAAATATAGAATTGTTATAACAACACTAATTGTTATAACAACACTCCTACAACATCAGAGTGCAGCGCCACATTAAATACGCACTACAATGACAATAGTTTAAAGCCATTTAAAGCATGTTTTATTTTCAAAATGGAAATATGGTTTTTGGGGTAGGGGCAGAGCTTTGTGACGTCATATTTGAGGGGAGGTCTGACTTTTTGTGACGCCGTGTGACGAGGGGGGGGGGTCAAACATTGTCCAAAATCGCGTGACGTCATTTATGGACGGCCCCTTTATACCTCTTCCATTTACTTCTCTCTCTCTCTTGTTTCCTCTTCTACCCCTCTGACCTCCCCCTCCTCCCTCATAGTCTTGCTTCACTTTTCACGGTGGGTACCGTGGTGGCGAGATGTTAACTAACTCGCCTGGCATACAGGAGATCGTGGGTTTGATCCTGACCCTGATGCTTGCTATATACTTGGGGTGTGCATGTTTTCTCTCCCCGTGGTCACGTGGATTCATGTCTAGGTCCTCCATTTTTTTCCCCTCCACATTTAGAAACACGTGTTTAGAGTATTTGACTGCTATAAATGTCCACGTGATCAGCCCCTTCGTTGAGCTAGATAGCTCATTGGGCTTTAACTGGTAAAATAAATAAGAAGAGAAAAAGTTCCTAGATCATAGCCGGGGGATAATAATATAACAACGACAACTTATATTGCACCATAACACTGCAAGCGATTACAAAGGGCACTGCACAAACGACAAAACCCCACATTAAATATCAATCATTAGTCAATTACAATCAGAAATAGATGTTGTGTCACTTGTGGCCATTGACGAGGTTGAGTTTACGATTGACGACCGTGACTCAGCAGCTCGGACATGTTAATACCCGCCTCTACTGGACATCTGTGAAAAAGAGATGCACAGTTCATCGGATTCCTCCAGCATGAATACATATTCTGTACGGATGGATGTTGAACTCCTTTCGCACCGTACGTAGCCAAACATGCTAACTGGAGGTGCGGGGGAAGGACAGCAAACTAAACGTACAAAAATGAGTTCTAAAGACATGAGTTGTAAATCTAAATTGTGTTAAAAGTGCATAGCTCCAGCAGCTTCGTAATATCGGAAGGAAGAGCGTTCCAGACGGCCGCAAAAGCGCACGTGAATTCGCGCGATGCAGTGGCCGTTCTTTTGTTTGATGGCCAGCCAGAAGCCGCTGCAAGGATGACCGAAGTTTGCGCGATGACTTTGCGGCCCTTGACGAGATCAACAAGGTATTGTGGTTCATCTGCGGCGAGCACTTTGTGACCGTCATTATTCTACGTGATGTCCAAACGGCGCACGGAAGATGCAGTGACAAGCACGTGGGCCGGCAACGGAATGGGAACAAGTCTCCGAACGGTAAAGAAGAAGATGTGTTTAGTCCTCCCACTAAACCAGAGGTCGGACGACGACTGCTTTGTAACGCAATCTGCGTGCGTTGCGGCTCTTGGAATGAACTCGATTTTTTTTTGTTTGGTCTTACGGAATTCGAAAAAAAATATCCCTTCTTATTATTTCGGTTGCTGAACCCAGCACTAAAGCGTCATCTTTCTGTTCATCTTCGGTCCTGTATTGTTGCGGAAAAGCATCAATATCATTTTTTTGTCCTGAAAAAAGCCTCTTAAACAATTGTCACAACTCGCTACGTGTTGTCTGTACGGTTGGCTACGTAAGGCACAAACAATAAGTTCAACATACATCCTGAATTTACAGGATAAACTCACCTTCTGTCAACTCTTCGGCAAACCTTACTAAATGCCACCGCATTAATTTGCTGAAGCAGCAAAAGTTTCACCGTCGTTGTAGTCGTTAATTAAGCCGCCGTGTCTGGAATGCCACGTTTTACGTTTTGAAACGGGTTGCACGTTCTTGCGTAAAGCCATCAGCAGATTGCTCAGCAACATAAAAAATGCAGTGTTCATATTGCGTGTAACAGTGGGTACAAAGGTTCAGTGCGTCTAAGCTTGGGCTAAGCGTGTAGCCCTTTAATCCATGAAAGTACATACTTCAGAGTTGATGTGCAGACCACCAGGTGGCATGCGTTGGAGGAGCCAGTTAAAGCAAAGACTTTGATTCAGTTTTGGAATGTGTCAACACAATTATACTTACATGTTCACTGGGTGGTAATTCCAGTATATGGATGACTGGAAATGGCTCTATAATGGATGTTTAAGATTTCTTTTTTTCACAATGACCGCAATCTGAGAGGCTGAAGACATCGTCTTTTGAGTTACAAAAGTAGATCGAATGTTTTTTTTTTGGGGGGGGGGGTACAGTTTGAAAAAGTGCAAACACTTGAAATAATAAAATAATAATTCCATTTATACAGCGCTTTTTATCAAGGATCGCAAAGCACTGTACAGGACACAGCAGCAGAAGCAGCAGATACTCAGCATAAAAAGTTATAAATACATTTTAAAAAATCATTTACTAAATTAACTAAAAGTTTAATACGCGGAAGAGTATGAATACGTTGTAGTAACACTTACGTTAATAAAAAAGTGGGATTTATTCATGAATAAATAAATCAATTAACTGTTCAGGTGGTTCAGCGGTAGAGCGAGCAGCTTGTCATCTGAAGCTTGTGAATTCGTAGATCACTTCAGCTCTGGGGTCGATAAAATAGGTACCACTTTGTGTGGAAGTCAACGGTGGTTGTCCGGTGAAGAAACTCGCCCCTGTTATAATTGATGAGGAATGTCCACCCACTTGCTCAGCACTGTAAACAGGGGGTATATGCACTGCCTCAATGTTCAAATCAACAGGAAATCACGTTAACTTTTTTTTTTCATAATTAGGCTTTGCATTTTTTGCAGTTATTATTATCATTAGTATGCGCCCAAACAAATGTATCTCGGTTGTTAAAGTGCACAGAATGTAAAGCACTTTTGCTGGCACTCGCACTTATTATTATTTTATTAGCCAGGTAACGACGGGCGAACATAATGTGTACCACACAAAGCAGATTGTCCAGAGAGACACCGGGAACAGATGAAGCGCTCGTTACACACACAAGTACTTGCCACAATACCTCGCTGATCTCGTCAAGGACCACAAACCATCACGCAAACTCCGGTCATCCTCGCAGCGGCTTTTGGCTGGCCATCGAACAAAAGAACGGTCACTGCATCGCGTGCTTTCAGGTGCGCTTTTTGCGGCTATCTGGAACGCTCCTCCTTCTCATATTTGGAAGCCACAGGAACTTTGCATTTTTAAATAATTTAGATTAAAAACTCACTTCTTTATCATTGCTTTTTGTGTTTCGATTGTTGTAACCAACGAAGACAACATCTGTTTGTCAGGGAGCTGTTATGGTATTTGTCATTTTTACGTCTGAAAAGCTAAGCTCCTCTTGATATGCAAATTATTTTGTCAAGGCGCTCTTCTTCCCACATCCCCCCCTCCAACCCAGCTTAAATATACGCTCCATACTTGGTGGTGTTTCATTCTTCACCTGAGGACGGCTGCTTGCTTTGTGGCCGAAACGTCGTGAGAATTATTTTATTATGTTTTGTTTTTATTATTTTATTACTTCCCTTCTACGTGACTTTACCGAAAGAACCAAGAAGAAGCTAAGCCCACGTTGGAGAAAATACTTGAAACAAATCTTCACATGTTTTAAAAAATAGTTATTCAAAAGGACATCCAAACACGGTGCCTGGGTGGAAAGAAACACTTGTCATGGGCTTAGCGCGGTGATTTCTGCGATGCATACGGTGCCAAAAGTGAGTCGATCGGCAGGTTCTGTGTGGTGGGGTAAAACGTGGGTCCTCCTACCTCTCCCACGATGTCCGGTCAGCATGGAAGGGTAGGCCAAATACCCTCTCGAGAGGCTCTCTAACATTTTCTTTCTTCTTGGGCTACATCGCGCCGATGTAAATGCGTCGTGAACCCACTCTTCGCAGTGACAGATGGCCACGTGTCGTTCACGTGACAAACCGCACTAAATATCGATGTGAAGCTTTCGTGACTGCAGGGATTCATCTTCTTGGTTCTTTCGGTAAAGTCACGTCGAACCAAGAAGATAAACCCACAGGTGGGGTGTGCGGACACATTGGCACGATTGGACACAGAAACACGTCATCGTGAACAGTGGGATAGCTTTAAGTGAACGCCTCGGAACTAGTCTTCTTCATTCGTGGAACAAACCTGTCGAGCCACCCAAGAGAGCAGTGGGCCGCTTCACTTGAGGCCTTGGCAAATTGTTTTCGCTTGGAAACTCGCCGTATACTCGAATCGCCATCGCCACGCACCCCCAGTAGCTAGCGAGCATTTCTGAGGTCACGCTCCATCCCGCGTGGCATTACCAAGAGCCATTCCAGAGGTGACGACATGGAAGGGGGGATTCAACTCTTGAGAGTTTAACCGTGTCTGTTAAGACAACAAATGAGCATGCAAAGTAGTGACAAACTATTTAGTAGCATGTACCCCCCCCCCGCCCACAAATAAGACCAAACTCGCCAGATTGCTTAGGTCACAATACACAGAGGGGGCATATGCTGTAGGGCTGAACGATTTGGGGAAAATAACTAATTGCGATTTTCTAACAGATATTGTGATTGAGATTTGATTTGCGATAAAAAAAATTAAAGTCAAGCTTCAGTTCAAAATGCATTGTGTAATAGATTTTAAACATGTGATGGAGCTTTACAACATGATACCATCAAAATATGAACTGTCCTATAAAGCTACAAATCAAGATTGTTCTATATATTCTAATGCCAGGATGAGAACTTACAATACATGAATTGCTTCCAACATGTGTTTATTAAAATGTTTTAATTGAAATAGAACAATCAAACATAGAAAAATTGTTAAGTTAAATAAATAAAGTTATAATAATAAAATAAATCTATTCCAATAAGAAAGTAATAGGACTTTTAAAATCGCAAAAAATCTCAGCCTTTGCGATTCGTTAATCGCATTGTTTCAAGTAACGATTTCGATTTTAAATCGAATAATCGTTCAACCCGAGTATGCTGCTCACATCGAGTCAACGTTGGCTTATCACAGCATCCCTCGTGTCGTATCAACAATGGCCACAAGGAGGCTCTGTGAAAGGGCGGGACGAGAAGTGCTGTTAAATTCTAGATTTGAAGCTTTCGTGACTACAAGAATTCATACTCTTAGGTTTTTTGGGTAAAGTCACGTAGGTAAAAAATAAATAATAATAAAATATATATTAATAATAAAATAATAGAAAAACTAATAGAAATATTTATATACTTTATTCTATTAAATAATATAAATATTTATATTCTTTTTTCTATTATTATTTTATTATAATTAATTTTTATTATTTATTTTTTACCTACGTGACTTTACCGAAAAAACCTAAAAGTAGTGCTGTTAAAGCCAAAAGCGGTAGTTGCATTTATTCGCGTGCATTGGTTGGAATAGGTGGGTGGGGGGGGGGGTTCACCTGGCTGTAGGGGAGCCACGGTGGCGAGACGATAACTACCTCCCCTGGTATGCAGGAGGTCATTGGTTCGATCCCGGTTACCGCTGTATATTTGGATTTTCCACGTCTCTCTCCCCGTGGTCGCGTGGACTTTTCTCCGGTTCATTTGGGGGTTTTGTTTCCCCCCACGCATTTAGAACCAACGTTCGTGGAGAGTATTTGGCTGCAATAAATGTCCACGTGGATAAGCCGCTTCATTGACCTATCATTTATGGCCAGGTCGCTTCTGCAAAGAAAGGGGCCGTCCATAAATGAAATCACGCACATAGAGGAGAGGGGGGGTCAGACATTTGTGACGATGTGTGACGATTGGGGGGGGGGGGGTTGAAAAATGTGACGTTACATCAAAGTGCACAACTTTAAATAAATATAGACAACACGTTCTACTTAATTAAATAGACTTTGTAATACATCTTTTCTCCTACAACATCAGAGTGCAGCGCCACATTAAATACGCACTACAATGACAATAGTTTAAAGCGATTTGAAGCATGTTTTTTTTTTTGGGGGGGGGGCAGAGCTTTGTGACGTCATATTTGAGGGGGGGTCTGACTTTTTGTGACGCCGTGTGACGAGGGGGGGGGGGGTCAAAAATCGTCCAAAATCGCGTGACGTCATTTATGGACGGCCCCAAAGCTACGTAGCTCGGTAGGGCCTTACTTAGCAATGTACAATGAGCCTACGAGGTTAACGTTTATCTGGTGGCGATGGGTCATGCAAGGCTCATTTGCATTGTGAGGGTCTTGAAAGCAAATATCACACGTGAATGAGAAACACAGAGGCAAGTAAGCGAAGTGTCACACTTGATGAATTTCGATGAGTAATATATCCTGTCAACTGCCGTGTGTTATACGAGCACCATACATAGATTCATTCTTCCTCCACAGAGAAGTGAAATGAATTTCACATTTACTTGAATCTACGTGGCCATATTTTTCGAGTGCCGTGGATGGATTGTTCAAAGCTTCTACAATCCATTATCATCACCACCACCACCCATGGTCAATCCACTGCTGGATGAAAACCTCCCCTAAGCTACCTCCGCCACCGCTCATAATCCTGCGTTGTAGTAATTCACACACGAACTGATGTCAACCCGCCTCATTCGGAGTCCTCTTGGACTCATTCCATTGCTTGGCCACCACTCCGATTTTTCCTTTTTCTCCTTGACCATAGGCCATCATCCTTTCTCGTTTCACAGCAGACAACAAGACTGCGATAGTGTACTGCCGATAGCCATACGTACGGGATAAAAACAATTTCTCTTGAAGACCGATGTTGACAAGTACGGCTTTGACGCTGACTTACGCGCGCTGCATGGATCGTTGGTTGCGAGCGTTTACGAATGCGCTATTTGAATGCTGTGGGGGAACAGCTGGCAGAATGTATTCCAAATATAAGTGACAGTAGCCCGTAGCGATGTGGAAGAGTTGCCCGTGTTAAGTGTGTAAGGACACAGTGTTGTCATTATTATTTTACGCATGTCCTACAAGAAACAATGGCCAAACCTGTGAACAGCATATTAGATGTATATTAGCACGGGTGCTGAGCACATGTCCAGTCCAAAAGTCCAACAATTCCAAGCGGCCACAAACAAACAGCACTATTAAAGTCACGTCAGTAAAAAATGAAATTAAAATTAATAAAAATACAAATCATGACGTTTCGGAGGCAACACAAGTCTCCGTCATCAGGTGGGACTGTCACAGCCAGATTTGTTGTATCAAGTGAGGGCGAATCTGGCTGTGACGGTCCCACCTGATGACGGAGACTTGTGTTGCCTCCGAAACGTCGTGATTTTTATTATTTTATTTTTATTAATTTTTATTTCATTTTTTACCTACGTAACTTTACCGAAAAAACCAAGAGTATGGGTCCTTGCAGTCACGAAAGCTTCAAGTCTAGAAGCACTATTAAAGTTGTAATAGATGAGAGACACAGCAAAATATTTATTAATTCGCGCAGAGTTTTAAGGGTTTGGGAACACAGCGAGACGGGAGAGAATTGCAAAGTTGTGCGACGCGAGGTTAAGAAGCATAACGAGATGCGCTGTCAACCTGCAGTGCGGCGGACTTATTTCTCACCGTACGTAGCCAACCGTGCTAGTTGGAGGAGCGGGGGGGGTGGACAACGAACAAAACACGACGAGAAAAGTTGAACACGGTGTGGCTGACGGGACGAAACTGTCTGTCGTAGAAAGCGAGTTGTCGACACGGGAGAAGGAATCAGTAAGTAAAGTTCACGGAAACACTAACCATCGCAGTCGTGATTGAAGGGCAGTTAGGTGGCGACTGACCGAGTGAGTATGAACAAAACATTAAACTTGGCGCTCAATATCCCGTTTGAATATTCAGTCGCACTTTCTGGAACCTCGCACACAAGTAGAGCGCGTGATGCAAATGTCCACTATCGAAGCTTTGATCATCCGAGATAAAAAAAAACGACAGGACAAGACGGCCATGCAGTGAGGTGGCGCTTCAGTTTAAGCTTTTTGGAGCCTTTGGAATTTCTACAGAATCGAATCGGCTTCGGAGTGACTTGGGTAACTTTCGGGGACACGCGTTCGTGAAGTGCGCTGGTCGTGAAGGCATTTGTTATCTTTCATAACTCTCACATCCTAACATCTCATGGCAGAAACTCAAATTTAACTTGACCTATCAAATTATTTGCTTGAGTTGCCTCTTCGGGTATGATCCAGCAGGGTGATGTGTAAATATACTTCTTCAAAAAGGCTCCCCCTGTGTTTGTCGTACGTAGCCTCGATGCAGAGAATAGTAAACGAAAGTGGAATATTTTGTTTGGGGAGTTTTGGGAAGTTTCTCCTTCATGCATATCCCACTGTTTACGGAGGCTTCGGTTCGCTCTCGTTCGCATCATTTGGCCATAGAGTGCGTGGTTGTTTGCTTGTTAATTGAATTTGCAAAATACAAGCGTAATATACTGTTGCTAGATATATGTTTAGGGGTAAATTGACTCAACCGCTGGAAATTCAATGAATCGACACTTTTTTCCCATAATTTTTGAGCATAGGCCTAAAGGCCCTAAGTATAATTGGCCAGCAACAAAGAGCACTATCGGCATTGTAATAGATACGTGGTTAATACATTGCTCGACTAGAACAAGGTTGTGGGACCTAGAGGGAATCTGAATCTGCAATGGGAATCAATTCTAACGTCGGGGAGTGCTAAGGACAAAGCAGAAATGGAAATGGGTCGTGACCTGAATTATATATGTTGTATGTATGTATATTGTCGTCATGTATGTGGTCTGTATTTATGTTGTATGTATGTTGTATGAATGTTGTCTGTATGTAGGTTTGATGTGTGTTTTATACATGTATGTATTTTGTATGTTGTACATATGTTATATGCTGTCGTTGTGTATGTTGCATGTGTAACATAATAGCGCTAACTGGTGGACAGCAGCGGAAAACTGTGGTGGACAGACAGCACACACGCCGGTGAGCGTGTGCACGGGTGTGTTGGCAGGGCAGAGGAACTGGGGCAAAGGTCACGGAGGACCCCATCTGGATGCGCCTGGGACCTGCTGGCGGGTTCGAGAAGGGAGGCGCGGTCAGGGCGGAGCCAGCCCGCACTGGGAGCATAAAAGGAGCCGAGAGCGGGGGGCTCAGGGCTGCCGGTTCTGGGAGTAGACTCGTCTCGTCGTTGCTGTCGTCTCGTCACCGTCGTCGCTGCTGTCTTTGCTAGATATTGTCCTGCTGGAAGTTCTTGGCTATCTCAGTCAGCGCCGTCAGTGTTAGACGCCTAGTGTTGTGTATAGGCTAGGCTAAGCAACTGTGGAGAGTGTGCAGGCGAGACCGTGAATGTTCTAAATAAAGAAGGTTCCTCCTATAAACCTCGTCTCTGAATCACTAACACTACACATGTATGTATTATGTATGTATGTTTTACGTGTGTGTTTACGTATTTTCTATTTATTTTGTATGTATTCTGTATGAATGTATGTTTTGTATTCATGTTGTATGCATGTTGTGTGTATGTTGCCTGTATGTAAATTGTGTGTATGTATGTTTTACGTATGTTGTATGCATGTTGTATATATGTTGTCTGTATGCATGGTGTATGTATGTTGTAAGTATGTTTTATGTGTGTTTTATGTATTTTTATGTATGTTGTATGTTATCTGTATGTATGTTGTATGCATGAATAGTGACATATAATGGGTCACTACGGCGCCTAGCGCCAGTTACTGATAGAGAGGGGAACTGGGAGTGCAGTAGCCCTCTCTGCCAGCAGGGTATGCTATGTCATGGGAAAAGGTCCCTCGGGGGCATGGTTCTGGTGGCTGGCAGAGGGGTCATCTGAGGACGTAGCAGCCCGGTTGGCTGGCAAGGACACGTGATAGGACAGGGTAAGGATGTGGGCCAAAGGTGACAGAAGGGACACATGGTGTATGGCCCAGAATCTGATGGTGAGTTCCAGAAGGGGGCGTGGCCGTGGCCGAAGCCAGGCCATGCTGGGAGGCATAAAAGGGAGGTCCCGGGGTCCCATCGGGGCTGTCTGCTGGAATGGAACCCGCCGTGCTGCGTCTTCTCCTCGGTCTCCGGTCTTCGTGCTCGGCATTGTGGGTCAGGCAGTGTGCCGACTGACCTGACCCGTTTATATAGTTACTCCGTGGTGGTTACCGGTTATGTAGTTATCCCGTTGTGGTCGTAGAATAAACTTGTTGCCTCCTAGATTAGTGTGTCTCTCAAGTGAACCCACTACACATGTTTTATGCATTTAGTATGCATAAAACATGTACCGTGCATAGCCAACTGTGTGGCGGTGGAACACAGTGTGAATGAGAATACAGTATGGGTCGCGATTCCAGAAGCACATTTTTTTTTCGAACCTTTTTTGTGAATTGCAGTGCCTCTCGTGTCTGCATGGCAGACAATCCTATTTCATACGATACCCATTATGAATTGAACAACTTTGATTCTTGCGTGTGCGATTGCTTACTTCATGGCCTTAAGAATCGAATTTAATGGATGCATTGTACCACCACTAACACTATATACAACGTCATTTAATATTAGGCCTCTATTTTCTTTATTAAAAGTATACATGAAACACACATAGCGACAATAGCGGATGGTCACATATCCACGTGTGTGTAATAATATAGAGTCGGAGCAGTTGTAATTGCAAGCCCTGGCTTAAAAGGGTTAGGCCTAGGAATAGGATGGTTTAGGTTAGCTGATAGGGCTCATGAGAAGCATCCAGTCGTGTGTTTACATTTTTTAAAATATATTGCCCTGTTTGGCATGTTGATAATGACCACCAAAAACAACGCAGGAGATGAGCATCACAGTCCCCTCCCCACTTTGCCTTCACGAATCGCCGAGTCGAGAGCCGTCGCTGACGACCTCAGCAATGTGTTGCAAATCTATATTTATATACTTTTGTTTTAAACGCTGACATTTTTTAGTCGCATGCAACGCATGTGTAAAGGAAATAGCACTCGTGAATGTTTTTTTTTGTGACAAGCATGCATCTGCCAGACATTACACAAAGCTTCTCGATATTCCACAGTCATACATTTTGTTTTTTTATTCCTTTTGAGAACTTTCTTTGTCACACAACACAAACAAGGCATATAATAAGCACGGTTTTCCACAGCTTTTCTGGGAGAGAAAAATACTCGATTATTATATCTTTTTTTTTTTACAATCTGACTATTTCCCCATGATTATTAACACTGCCCAGAACATCTTCAAAGAGAGATTTAAAATATGTAATTCTAGCCTCATAGACTTTGTGTCATGGAAAGAGGAGTTTATGTTTTATTATTAAACCAGTCGTGATTAAAAATTGAGACGTTAGCAAGCTTCGATTGAGAAATAAAATGACCACTTTTTTTGCCACGTGCATTTGAAGTTTGGCACGTGCAATTGCAATTATCTATGGTTTGACTGCAACCCTTGCACCACTGGGTTGTTTATTTTGTGATGTAAAAAAATAAACAGCTGCACAATTGCATTGAACTTACTTTGGGGATTTTACATTTGCAATACGTTCATAAAATAGTTGTGCTTGTCTGAAACTTTTAACAAGTGAATTCACGATGTCTGATTTAATTTCCTGCATTAAAACCACGCATTGAATTTCATCCCTGTAAAAATAAGCCCAACATTTCACTCATAATCACAATGGCTACGGTTAACCCTTGAGTATTCATGGGCGGTTTAGCCGATTGCAATTTAACTGTGCTTGTGAAGAATAAAATGGCGTACACATGCTGCTTCTATTAATCATTTCCCATTCCGAGACATCTTGGAATGGGAAAGGATGGGTCCCGTTCACCGCTGAATCGGCTCAGCGTTCATTTTATTTAAAGAGGCATGTCGCATTTGTGTTTTAAGACATTGTACTCACCATAGAGAACTGTAGCGACACGGCCACCACACTCTTGTTTTGCTAGCGGCAGACTGTGCCACGCGTCCGATACTTCTTCGGTTCGGAAGACGTACCGACAACGTTCCTTTATTTTAGTTTTTCTTCCGATTCCGTGCGAAAGGGTTAACAGTTGCTCCTCACTCGTTAAGATCAGTGTCCACATGATCGCAAACATGTCAGAAAGTAACCATTTTTTTTCAAAGAAGACAATTAAAACACAGGACTTATTCTATGTCTTCACCCCTGTCCTCCATCAGTAAGCAATACATTTGGAATACCTTAACTTATACATGTTTTTCGTTATCCAGGTTTTCGTTTTATCACGGAAATGTCCTCCCCATTGCCAATATTCTAGGCAGAATTGCAATATGCAAGACAGTTGCTCACATGAAATGCAATGTAGGGCGCGCCGAGTCAAAGGTGAAGGTTGCAGCCCAGATGTCGCTGGCTCACGCCACTTCATTCGAGGGGGCACTAGAAGGCCAACGGTATTTCGACCGACTCTTTCACGCTTGTCAGGCATTTCAGAAGAGGTGCCCCCACCAATAGTTTATCCCACCACTCACAACCTCGTATACCCATTCACAGATTTTGTCTGGACAGAGATGGGGGGGGGGTATGCCAATAAATTGCCCATTGTTTCAGCTGCTGAGCAAAGGCGATGGACGCAGAGATATCTGGATTGCAAGTCTAGTCTGATAACTATCAAACCGTGGCAGCATCCGGGTGGTGCAACGGTCGATCGAGCGGCTCGCAATCGGAAGGTTTGCGAGTTCAAATCCTGGCTGGGGTTTGACTCGGCCCATCATTCGTCTGGAGTCGATAAAATCAGTGCCACCAAAGAATGAGGAATTTCCAGCACTGGCTGGGAATGTGAACAGGAGAGGAGCGTGACCTCATTGTTCATTCGAGTAGGGAAATATTGTTTTACTCAAACAGTTTTTAGAGTTGTAGTTATCGTTTTAGTGGTTTTTTGGTTTGTTTTACGTCTTTCCTTACTCAGCAATGCTGACGAGTAAGAAGGAGTCAAGGACAAACTGGTGGGGAAAACAAAAAGTGAAATACGGTGAGCTGAAACAGAGGACGGGGCCGAGGGCTGCCATGCAGGAAAATAAAGGGCAATGTTGTTCATGATCGAGCTTTTGGGTTAGATCGCCTAAATATAAATGTGTCGTCAAACCCGCCAATTAGTAATGTTTGCCACGCAAACAAAACACGGCAATTTGTTACTAGTTCAGGAGGATTTCTCCACAACTCTCGCTGTTGCCTTATGATGCTGGTTGTAATTACCGGTGAAACGTCGTACTCGAATTGTAAATGTCGTGGCTTTTTCTCTCCAACATACCAGTGTGCTGAACTAGTACCGAATTGGCATGATTTGTTTACGTGATAAACCTTACTAACTGGCTGTGTTGGGTGGTGGCGGGTTTAACAACGCATTTTTATTTACCCGATCTAACCAAAAAACCTCTATTATGGATAATATTGGTTGCAAAAGCCTACTACTACGTGTTAAACTGACAATGTTGTTGCATGAGCCAACTGCGCTAATGTGGGTAGAGAGGGAGGCATGTGGTGAGGCACAGAATGGATGGTCGGGTGGGTGCGGGACAAACATAGGCTTTTGCTGGCTTAGTCAAAAATATATAATTTGTTTAATGAAAGCAGCTAATGCTATTTGCACGTGTTCGTTTTTGGTAGTCCCTTGAATTAGCAGACTTTTCCAGCATGCGCTGCTTATCAGATGTCCTTTACATACACACACGAAAAACCCAACTTGGCAGGATATAGAAACCCCGTAAAATCTCATAATGGACTTTAACTTACGCCCCTGTATGAACAGCATGTGACTTTCATAATGCTGATTCTTCAAAGCGATGCCTTTCTTTTTATTCCCAGAAGCCTGAATGTTTAAAAAGTGATACGTTTTGTGTTCATATATTTATCATTAATTGCTGATGTTGTCATGGTGGCATTGTGCATGTGCGATAGAGGTACGGCCTTCCACTCTCGTCAGCTTAAAAAAAAAACTGAGAAGTGATTCATGACGTCAAGCCAAGAGCACCAGTTTATTGTACGCATCGAATCATGGCCGGATTGTTGTGCATTCGTACAGAATTTGTGACTAAGCATCAATTCAGGCACCGCACTGGTCACTGTTGGTTGTGAGGAGTGGTGGGAAGTGAGGGGAAGGAGGATGCGGGGGGGGGAGGGTGAGGAATGGGGGAATGATAAAACTGTGAACTATTTTCTATTTAATCAGGCAAGGTCCACTGACTGACTATACAGTATTCCCTCGTTATTCGCGAGGTATCCATTCTGGAGATGCCCGTGAACAGACATTTCGTGTATAATGGTATTGGTCTACGAAAACATATTTTTATAATTAATTACCATGAAAGTAAGCTATTAAATGCATGAACATTATCTCATCACTTTATCTTATAACTTTCTAGCATCCCATTCTCTTTCATCACCTTATCTTATCACATTCTTCATCTCTTTCTATCCCTCTCGATGCAGTCGATGTGTCGAGTTCCCGATGCGATTTGCGGATGGCCAAAATCGCGTAAAGCAAGCTCGCGAATAACGAGGGAAACACTGCACAGATCTTTTTCAGAAGCGACCTGGATAGGTTCGGATTTCACTGATGTTCGATGTGGATGAGAATTGAACTAAAGCCGCCGGGTTCATGGTTTTGTATAACATGCTAAGCGCTGTGCCGTACTCCTCCCTCGAATCCAACAATGTGCAGTTGCCTGTGTGTGACGTCACATTTCTCAACCCCCCCCCTCGTCACACGTCGTCACAAAGGTCTGACCGCGCCCCCCCCCCCCCCTTGAGCTATTGAGTGTTTCTCAACTTGCTCTTATTAGTTTGCGTATGAGCAGCACGACCGCTGCTTGTCAGCGTAATGCTTCGTAGGAACATGGCAGTGAATGCTCCTGCGGATACACAAGACATCAACAGATGTGCATAGTCACACTGCGTCAACTCACGTCAAGTTCCACATCTCCGTGGAAGATTCCTTGAGTATCCCAGTGTGTTTCGTGTTTTGGTTTTGTTATCACAATCATGAGCAAACTATGCAGCTCAGCTCTCTAAATAAACCCCCCTAAGATTATACATGTTGGCAAAAGATGAGCTCGCTGTGAACACATATCTTCGTCTGCATTTTACGATAAAAGAAAATGTTAGGATTGAACATTTTTGGCCATTGTACGTGCCTCGGTTTGCACATTTTGGAGAGTCTTCACAGCTGTCAAATTATTTTGAGATGCAGGAGTCACGTGGATGATACAAACCTGTGACGACTTCGAGTAGACTGCCGCGCAAGTCTTCGCGGTTGTGCTGTATTGCTTTGCCGCGTGGCTTCAGGTCGCACCAGATGTTTTTTAGCTTCCTATCTTGTTTTTGTATAGAGCACATTCACTCAAGGCGCTTAATATGGTTGCAAAAACGGTAGCAAAATAGAATGATTTAGATGGCTGTGGTGTGCAAGGGTTAAGGAATGATTGACCGCCATAGAGGCTAGTTGGGGGGGACACCAAAGGGCAGGGGAGGGACGGGAAGGAGTGGGGGGACGAGGGGAGGGAAGATGAAGAGAATGGGCAATTGCGAAGAGGTGAGCTTTAAGAGAGGAATGGACGGAGTGTAAGGAGGGTAGACTTCTTAACGTACAGGGCAAGTTTATTCCAGTGGAGGGGTTGCAAAGGAGGACTGAAATCAGGATTGTGCACCGGGAGGAGGAAGATAGAGAGACAGCGAGGATTGAGAACAAATAGGCCGAGAGGGGGCACCGAGGAGACGAGAAAGGCAAGACGAGGCAGGGCAAAGCCACGCAGAGACGTTGAGACTGGTGTCAGGTATCTGAAAAGGCAGCGGTAGTAAACGGCGTGCCAGTGACGTTGAAGGAGATGGGAAGTTTTTTTTTATTACAAATATTGCATAGGAAACAGAGGGTGAACATAGACATGGAGTAGGGAGAGAGGGAGTAGAGAGAGAGGGGGTAGAGAGAGAGGGGGTAGAGAGAGAGAGGGGGTAGAGAGAGAGAGGGGGTAGAGAGAGAGGGGGTAGAGAGAGAGAGGGGGTAGAGAGAGAGGGGGTAGAGAGAGAGAGGGGGTAGAGAGAGAGAGGGGGTAGAGAGAGAGAGGGGGTAGAGAGAGAGAGGGGGTACAGCGAGGGATAGAGAGGGAAGGGGTAAGAAGAGCAGAGCATGACATATTTTGTGAAATCTTTAATTTAAAAAGGGTTTACATGAAGCAAATCATAAAAAAAAACGAAATGATGAACGAAGCAAAGTGCCGACTACACCGAGCATCTTCTTGTTTCCTCTGATCGTAAAAAAAAGGAGATGAGAAGTGTGAGAATGAAAGCGTAGATGGAAAACGACCCGTGCTCGAAGCCTTTCGAATTTCTCGGAGTGCAGCGAGAGCATAGGCAGGTAGACCCATTAGAAGAGAATCACACTACGCACGTATGTGTGTTGAACGTCATTCGCACTGCACGTAGCCAACCGTGCTACTCGGAGGTTGCGGGAATCCGGCTGGGTGAAGGTCAGAGCACGAACAAAGAGTTTGGCGGCAGAGAGTGAGACGAGAGGTCAGATTTCCCTGTTGCAGAACAGGTGAAAAATAAGAGCTTGGATAGAGTCTGCAAACAAGCGGCTTGCCAGGACGGAGCCGCCTGGCAAGCTCTTCGACCACCGCAGAGCAGGAGTGCGGCCTGGAGGTCGCGTGGCAAGGCGACGGAGGTTGCCCGTAAAATATATGATAATTGTTTTTTTACCCTTCTATCTGGCAACAAAACTGACACTTTTTTTTATAAGGAGTCATGTTTGCATAGACCACAATACCTGCAGTCATAATGCAAACAAAAAACATAACTCTGATAATGTGCACTGTCCTTGAAGTTGATTGGTCCACACCCGAGACAGCTTTCCTTAGAGCCTAGTCTCACATGGTGTTGGACCAGATGACGCCAAAAGGCGCACAACTCATACTCTGATTGTGCATTGTCAAAGCGTCTAATGCAAGCCATTATTTATTAATTGTCCAAATGGAATAAACTGGCATGGGTTTATTTTACGTTCGTAATTACTTGTTTATTTTCGAATAATAATCTTTGGCAGCGGCATTTGCTTGCTGGTAGTGTATGCCAAGAGAGGAAATCAAACCCACACGAAAAGCATGAATGAATAATGTTTGGCACATGCCCATATGGTAAGTGCATTTGTGAAGCAGCACACGCACACACACTTACAAGCAGAATAGTAAATATCGCTACATTTATTTTATATGTGAGTAAATAAAAAGCCACCTCTGGACGTATTGCAGAGACCAGTGATGTAATTTAATAATCAATCCTTTTGTACGAATAAGAATGCGCAGTTAAATTAACGCAATGTTGTTCGTAATTTGCACCGACGACTTGCAATTTGAGTCCATCACCGGAAAAGAAACGTCTGCTTGAGATGGGTTACGGATGCGCTCCTACATACCACCAAAATGACGGCTCGCTAAATTAGATGTGGCAAATCGATGTTTGGGCGAGTAAATTGAAACAAAAAAAAATCAACCGCTTTGTATAAACACACAAATTCATTTTAACACAGAGGCTTTCGCGACCAATATTATTCATAATAAAGGTTTCTGGGTTAGAATAAATGCGTCGAAACCCTCCACCACCCGACATAGCCAATCAGTAAGGGATTTGTCACGTAAACAAAACGCAAATTAGTTTACTACTTCAGCCCACCGGTGTGTTGTAGAGCGAGTCCACAACATTCACTCTCCAACACACTGATTGGCTGTGTCGGGTGGTGGAGGGTTTCGACACATTCATAATTACGCGATCTAACCCAAAATTCTTTATTAGAAACACATTCATGCAGTGCCCCGGTGGGGCGGGGCGTCGGGGGGTCATCGGTATCTCTGCGACAAATGCCGCAGTGAAAACCGTCGTGCGAGCTTTAAAGCTGTCACGGAAACGTGTCCACGGGGAAGGGAGGAGGCAGCCAAACTTCTCAAAGCGAGCGAGCAGTTTTTTTTTTTATGCGGTGTCTGGAATAACAAACAGAATCTCTGGGTAAAGCAGGTGGGCGCTCCAACCGGTGGACATCGGTCGTCGAGATGAATGCACTACCTCTCTGGATCAAGGCAGCCGCCTCGACCAGCTGTGTCAATATATGTTTAATGTATTCGTAACTTTCCACCTAGCACTGCAACGAGTGTCTGGTAAAGTTCGACCGGAATCGATCTGGAAGCGGTCACTGGCGGTGAACTTTGTTCGGACGAGAAACGGCGGCTGATCCAGAGCCGTGTGTCGGCTGGCTACTGGGAGAAAGCATCGTCTGTCATCGGAGGTCAAACTCCTGTCCAGATGACCTACGCTTCAACTTCTGTGAGTGGACAGAGCCCTTTTTTTTTACACGAACCCAGCATGACACGGACACCTGGTGATGTGTGCAGGCTGAGGCGTTGCAGCGCTTTTTTTTTACAAACAAGAAAAATCATGCATATGCATGAATTCTGGAGCGCTTTCCAACACTCATGCATTCCTAGAAAGTGTCTGTTTATGAATTATTACTGCCTGCTATAATATAACGATCAAAAACAACGAACACTCGGTGCTGATGCTGTTACAACCTCCTTCAATTTCGACCAGCTTTAGCTTCATTGACAGAAAAAAAAAATTCATGAAAATGAATTAAAACAGCAGCTGGGATTCAGGTTGAAGAAATTGCACGCACACAGACTTGGTCGTTTTCACCTGAAGACGGCTGCTTGCGTTGTTGCCGAAACGTCGTGAGAATTATTTTATTGTGTTTTATTTTTATTCTTTTATTACTTCCCTTCTACGTGACTTTACCGAAAGAACCAAGAAGACTTGGTCGTATTGAGATGTCGCTGAACGGGTTCCGACCCTCTCAACGTCCGCACTTTCTCTGCAGCCTTGACGGCACAGGCGGCAGTGAGATGCGGGAGACCTCCAGGTGCCCACCGACATCTCGGCTGCGATTCTTTCAAATCGTTCCGTGATGCTCTGTTGAAAAACACCCAGAGATGTCTTTTTTTTTCTTCATCAAAACGGTATAATAATAATAAATGCATTGCATCGCCCCCATTTCAACTGTGCTTTTCACACCGCTGCCCAATGATACTTCTCTAATAGTGGAGGATTCCTTCAAGGAAACTCTGAGTAAGCATTGCGCCCTATTGAAGTAACACAAACCGTCATTTATTTATTCGAAAAGTTTAATGTGTATTTCTGCACTCTTTAAAGTTCCAAGTGGTTGATCTGACAACATTTGATTTATGTGTTATTCAGATAAGAATAATATACCTAAGTTTCAACATTTTGTAGAGCCACTGCTGGATCAAGGCCTCTGCAGGTAGTTTTTTGTCCACGCATCGTCATGCTGGTCGGTGTGCCTTTGTGAAGGGAGAGAGATCCCAGAACCAAATTTCGATTGAAAGCTTTCGCGACTGCAGGGATTCATATTCTTGGTTCTTTCGGTAAAGTCACGTAGAAGGGAAATAATAAAATAAAAAAATATAAATAAATTCTCACGACGTTTCGATTGCAACACAAACAATCATCATCAGGTGTGAAACCCACATCAAGAAAATTAAAAATAAACGTCGTGAGAATTTTTTTATTTTTATTTTTATTTTTTTATTATTTCTCTTCTACGTGACTTAACCGAAATAACCAAGAATACGAATCCCAGAACCAGTTCAGATATAATCACTCTCCACTGACGTTGGCCACAAGCAGGATTCGTGCGCGTAGCAACAGTGCGCTGACCGCCGCGTCACCGTTGCTGCTTCGAGCATGGACACTAGCACCGCAGAGAAGTGAATGAAGGAGCTGCTGCTGTGGAGCAGTGCTCTTAGGTTTGGATCCAAGAAACTGTGTCCAGAGAGAAACAATAAACCTGGTCCATTTCCACCCACATTTCGTTTTATTGACCATTTTTTAAAGCATCAGAAGCGGACTCAAATGGATTTCATAATACAGGTTTTTTTTGTGTTATTATATAAATGCGTCGTTAAGCCCTCCATTACCCGACACAGCCAATTAGTAAGGTTTGTCACGTGAACAGAACGTGCCAATTCGTTACTAGTTCAGCACACCGCTGTGTATTGGGAGAGCAAAGTAACGAATTGGCACGTTCTGTTTACGTGACAAACCTCACAAATTGGCTGTGTCGGGTGGTGGCGGGTTTAACGACACATGTTTACAATCACGTGATCTAACCCAATACAAACCTATATTATGGAAAATATTGCTCGCCTTTGTGTTAAACTCGAGTTCATTTTTTGGGGCGGCTTTGGTTTTCCAGCTTCTCTGAGGATGTCTTTTGTCGCGCCAGCCATATGAGACGTGGGTGAACATGTACGCTGGCTGAAGCACGATACAACAATGATATAGACACCCTGTTGTATTCACTACATACTACTGCATGTATATAAAAAGCAAACCTCAACAGCCGACGAGAGACAATATATGTATTTATATGTGCATCCGATGTGCACCGTAACGGTTTTCTCTGGATGGTAATACACTTTATTTTTTACCTGTATTAAAGCTAAATTTGGGGGTTAATATTATAAATGCAGAGGACAAATATATTTAGCAATACATCACCATCTAGAGTGCAGACGTCCACGAGCAGCTGTTCAGAATAATCTGTTGGGAGACGGCTCTGCTTACAATACATTTTTTTCCCAGCCTCCAGTTTATTTTCCATAACGTAATATTCTACACCGTTTATTCTCACTCGGCGAGACGTTAACTACTCAGGTCGTCACGGTGGCGAGATGTTAACTATCCCACCTGGTATACAGGAGGTCGTGATTTCAATCCCGACCCTGACGCCTGCTGTATATTTGGAGTCTGTGTGTCTCTCTCCCCCTGTGGTCGCGTGGATTTTTCTCCGGGTCCTCTGGTTTTTCCCTCCACATTTAGGAGCATGCGTTTGAGAGTATTTGGCTGCTATAATTTCCCACGTCGTGATAAGCCACTTCGTTGAGCTGTCACTTGTGGCCAGGTCGCTTCTGATAAGGAGCTGTATTGCTCACAGGGCCTGAACTGGTTTGAAGACAATAATTAATCACAACAGTGTGAACTCGTTTGCCTTTTTGCAAAATGTATTGCCATTTTTAAATGGCATCTGACAAAGAAGAGGAAAATTTAATATGAATAATTAATAATGGCTCAAACTAAAGTATTTACAATAGTTTTACTTTCCCAGGACGTCTTAATCTGGAAACATATATATTTTTTTAAATGACCCCCTAAAATTGTAAACGCGTCTTACATTCCAGAGCATCTTCTACTGCAGAGGATACAGTCATAGCAGTCGTTTTTCATTTGTTTGTCCCGGTGAAGGAAAACAAAAATAAAGGATCAAAATGCTTTTCTTGGAAATGAGGCCGAACATGGTTATGCAATGTGCAGCTTCGGGGTGGGGGGTGGGGCTGGACACCCCATGTGTACAAACAACGCGTTCGGATGTGCACCGCACATGTGCAGTTCATCATATGCTTCTCTGTGGTGAGAGGAATTTATTTGGCCCTCCGCAGGGTGGGCAGTTAACCAGCGGGGAGGAGGAGTAGTAAGAGGTAGAGTGCGTAGAGGTGGGGTGGGCGGTCGGGAATGGTTTATGGCTTTTGTTATTTGTATTAGTGCTGACACAAGTTGGCACTTCTGAGTGTGTTCCGTCCCCACGTTCAAAACTGCCGATTAAAGCATGTTCGGTTGGCTTCATGGAACGGCCTTCGTCCACAAGTTCAAATAACTCTCACGCTTGACAGGGAGCGCTCGTGTGG
This sequence comes from Lampetra fluviatilis, assembly GCF_964198595.1. NCBI lineage: Eukaryota > Metazoa > Chordata > Hyperoartia > Petromyzontiformes > Petromyzontidae > Lampetra > Lampetra fluviatilis. The sequence continues at coordinate 1,427,611 of NC_136314.1, forward strand.
ATATTAAGTGGTCAAACTGCGGATTGTAATTCGCGATAGAGTTTGTAAAGTGGAGGCAAATTCGTTCAGCATGTCGACGACGTCATTGCTGTTCTCATATAAGACCTCTTTCACACCTCAGCCTGTATGTAAAAGCGAATTTAAACGAGCTGAAATGCATGTAGATTGTATTGAGTAAGTGGCCGACATTGTCATTTCTGAACGGCCTGTGAAAGTTTCCCACTCAAAACTTTTAAGGGCACTCAATCCGTGTTCTAGCCCTCAGCAAAAGTTTAATCCACTGCCAATTGAGTGCATCCCCCAAGCCGTGGCCACAAACAAACCACAACACCTTGCTGCTAATCTCGTAAAGCAGCATAAACCATCACGAAAACTCCGGTCATCCTACGTGACTTTACCGAAAAAACCTAAGAGTAGCTATGTGTTAAATGTATGTTAGCCGTGGCTGGGAATTGAACTTTGGTTACCAGGTTTCAAAGCGTAATGTGCGATGTACCGCATCACCACTCCCCTTAAAAAAAGCACCGTTTCATATTATTCCCACCGTTTCTTTTCCCAATGTCTTGTGACTTTGCTTGGTTTAAAAGAAAAACACGCCTGAACTGTCCTCACCTGAGGACGGCTGCTTTGCGTTGTGGCCGAAACGTCTTGAGAATTTGATTGTGTTATGTTTTATTTTTATTATTTTATTATTTCCCTTCTACGTGACTTTACCGAAAGAACCAAGAAGATGAATCCCTGCAGTCACGAAAGCTTTAAATCGAAATCAATACATTCATGTTTTATAAATAAAATATAGAATAGGTGACGTTCCGAGCAAGGACCCTTGGTTGTCCTTCCCCCACAACACCGATTAGCGCACTCGGCTACGTACGGTGTGAAAAAAGTCCAACATACATACTTCCCAAACTGTAAATTATTACATGTTTTCTTAAGGCTACAGTATTATTGGTGAACGTGTTGAGTTTTTAATCAGAGATGTCATAATTGCTGACCGGTTGGCATTTTTGGCATTTGCGCTTGCACTCAGCAACTGCGATTTAAAAAAAACGAACAAATGTACTTTAATGTCGGGTGAAACTAAAACACTGCAGCAGGTAAGAGTGAATGCACTGTCACTGCTCTGACGAACGTGACGAGCAAGGGTGCACTTCGAATCTCTGTGAAAGATTTTGAAAGCGGGCATCTTGATACTAATCTTACTTGCTGCCAGCTTGTTTGTTTTATGGAAAGAAAACACTTTTTAGACATGTGCCGTAATCAACCACTGACGGCTACATCACTTCAGCTGCTTGTCTTGGCGGATGCGATGTTGTACACTGGAGTTTTAGCTGAAAGTTTTAATATTTCTGGCAAACTGTCTGTGGATTTTTTCTCACATTTATCTCCCATGATTTATATTTTTGTTAGCTCCATATAACTTTACTCATCCTGCCCTGCAATTAAAGCATCGGTTTATTTAATAACATTGCAAAACACTCTCGAATAAGACATATGTGATTTTTTAATATATAACGGTTTTTTTAAATATATGAAGTCGACGATAATGGTCATAATAAAACTGTGTGTAGTACAAAACATTAACAACACGTGATATAAAGGGTGAGTGAGCGTTCCACATTTTGAAGGTTGCCAGATCAAAGCCTGGTTGGAAGATGGCTCAACCCATCATCTTTCCGGAGTGGATAAAATCGGTACAACTTTGTGGTAAGGCCAGCGGTGGTTGTCCTGTGGAGAAACTCTCCTCCGTCATAGGAATGTGGAAATTCCATCACTGGCTCAGGGAGATGAGCACCGCCGCATTTCTCATTCGAGCAAGAAAAAACGTTGACTTTGACAAAGAATGTTAGGTTCATAATAATAATAGAATGCTATGTATTCGCCTTGGGGAGCCTCACTGAGTCTTAAGACTCTTATTTTTGTGAGGCTCCTGTGATGGAATGTTTGGCCCATTTCCATTCGTGAACATTTCGCATGTCGGAGGACACAAGAGCAATCGTCGACAAACCCATGCATACGAGGGGTAGCATTTAAAGATTCACACGGATGGATTGAATACGTCATTGTTATCCAGGCCACCTCCAACCCACCTTGCAGCAGAAGTATAAAGTAGTTTGTTCCAACTTACTGCACTCTTGCCCTGTGAATTTCAACAGGTAAACATTTTTATCGACTTCCCCTATGCCCGTTCAATGTGGCTTTGTTGCAACGATTCCAGCATTTCATCGAAATTTCGTTTGAAAATGCTGAGAGCAGGCGACTACGCACATTGTATACTGTCAAAAGTCTGGTCAATGAACCGAAGTTATTTAAGTTTTTTTGTTTGGAGGGGGAGGGAACAAAAATATAATATTTCAAGCTGATGCCTTCACCAAATGGGCCATGGAAGCTGCATGGCCATGTGCTTCCCCTATCGTAATGAACTCAAGATCGTCTACGGGCAGGGCTCATGCACACAGCCCAATGGTCAGCTTCACCCACGCAATGTTTATTGCAGCGTCAATTATGCTAACCTTTGGAGGGCACATTTTTTTAAAGAAAATAATCAACGTGGGAAGAATACAATTATTCAACAAAAGTATTTGGATGCTAGCTATAACATTTAGTAAAAAAAGCCTAAGTGTTTTGAATAATTAGAGTTTATTAATAGTAATAATATTGATGAATAGTTGCTCAAGTCCATCGATTTTATCAATTCATCAATCTCTCTACCGCAGTTGTAAAAAAAACTCCAGTTTCCTATGGAGAAAGCTCGTCTCTCCATCGAGATCGAATCCTTGCACTGGATTAAGGGGGTGGAGCGGTGGTGTATTAGTTAGCGCACTGCTATGTGACCTTAAGCCCCTGTGTTCGATTCCCAGGCCACGGCTAACTTCATCGGTGAGTTATGTCTGAACTGGACCCAGGTCTCTGTTTGACCAACCCTGCACTGGGTTATCGTTTTAAGCCGAACAACCCACATGGCTGGCACAACGTGGGAAAACCTTCATTCGGCAGTGAATTAACAAATGGCTGAAGATTATTATTAATAATAATGGATTTAAGAGTGACTGTGTCTAAGTAAACATCGACAATGTGTGTAGTGGCAATTTGTTTTGCTGTGGTTTTATCCTTAGATTAGTTCGCTCATCATTTTAATATTTCCTTCACGTCTTTCATCATGATCTGCCTCATTTAACATTGTATTATTGTGCCGGAGAGACAAAGTCAATTGCCCGATGAACATTATATCCAGCTGCGCATCACCGAAGAAGTGCACTGAGATAAATAAAAAAGTGCCACCCTTCCCGGCATCTGCTGTGTTAATGGATTAGCATTTAAAATAAGTGAAAAGGCACACAAGTGGATGTTCAAACCATATTGCTCGTGAAATGTGGCTTCATATCAGATTATGAGTATGCGTATCGTTGCATGAGCTTGCAAGAAAAGTATAATCGCTTTAAATACAAGCACTTTCTTTTCTGTTAGATTTTTTTTCTTCACTTCTCTCATTTTCCGGTATATCTTGAGATTGCTACGTGACATTTTTAAATATCCTTCAATTCAGGAGCCTCTACAAAGCCGAGTCATGTGCCCTGTTAGATACAGTATATATAAAGCCACAAATAAAATACCCCAGGTATCCTTTAAGGCAATACTTATGAACCTCTTACATTCCATGGCACACTTTCGAGTTTGCTCCATCTCCGCGACACACTGTTTGCCCAACTACGCAAAAATGACCTAGGGTGGGAACTGCCTGGCTGCCTGGCTGCCTACTGCCGCATGCCACTACGACCAAATTGAGAGGGTGGGATGACTGGCAGGGTTAGGCGTCGGATAGGCCACTGAGCAGCATGGTGAGAGTTCGTCTGTGCAAGTTTGAGAACAGTGGAGTTCTCTCTTTTCCCGTGATTCCGAAAACAACCACGACAGTTGTGACGCGCTGCTCTGAGGGTTTCGGCTGATAAGACCGCGAGCGCTACTCTTCAGATGGAAGCTCTCCCGAGAAATGGGTCAATTAATTGATTGCATCGATGGATAAAAAAAAGTTAATTGTTTCGTAGCAGATTGCTCAGGCCCCTTTAAAATTGGCATCCCCATCACGTTCTGCCTCCCACTGTTGGGCGACCCCTTTAACACTTAGTAACATTCCTGTAGATTATGTCAATTATCGGGCTGCTATAAATGTCCACGTAATTATTCACTTCGTTGAGCTATCAGTTGTGGCCAGGTCGCTTCTGAAAAAGAAGCTAATTTGCCTTAACCTGGTGAAATAAACGGTTCATACTCTTTGGTTCTTTCGGAAAAGTCACGTAGGTATAAAATAAAATAAATCACGACGTTTCGGGCGCAACACAAGCGTCCGTCATCAATGATCACGCTTGTCATGATGGACGCTTGTGTTGCGCCCGAAACGTCGTGATTCATTTTATTTTCTACCCACGTGACTTTACCGAAAGAACCAACGAGTATGGATTCCTGCAGTCACGAAAGCTTCAAATCAAGAATAAACAGTTATTTTTCTGTGCCTTTTTTGTGCCTTTTATACAACTGCTGTGTGTTGCCTCCGAAACGTCGTGATTTAATTTAGTTGTTTTCATTTATTTCATTGATTGTTTTGCCTACGTGACTTTTCCGAAAAAAACAAAGAGCAAGAATCAACAGTTCAGTTTTAGTTTAGATTGTTTTACCTTTCCTATATTTTGCACTTCTATCGTGTTTGATACAATTTGTTGTTGTGACTTTTTGACCCCCGTGCCCCTACTGGACATCTGTGAAAAAGAGCTTCATAGCTCATCAGATTCCCCCAGTATGAATACAGATTCTGATCCTGATTACCGCCACTCTCAAAGTGACGAGGCTGATGATGCTGATGACATCACCAAGCACCGCTTATCACCTCCCGTCCAGCGGCACCAAATGGAAGATGTGAGGATTTGTTTTTCCAATAATGCTGTGTTATTCAATATTATAACCGATAATCGATAGGATAATTGATTACTTAATTCATCTACGTTTTTAGCGATGCTGCATTGGCATCAGAGCACAAGCACAATGAAAAAAATCATCACATTCAAATGAAAAATAACAAGTGACGTTTCAGGCAATGTACCTTCAACATAAACAGAAAAAATTGCCATTAAATAGTTTCCTTGTAAGGCAGTGCTGTTGACGAATGTGTAGTTTTGGATAATCACGTGGCTCAGCTCGACATTCCTCCGTGCTATATTCCATTTGTTTTTTTTGTGCAATGATTCTTGCACAAACTGGGACCGTTTAACTCAGTACCGCTAAGTCGTGTTTTTATTTTTACTACCTGGGAACCTACGGGTAAACTATAACATTGACGTTGAGTATCGCAACTCAACGAATATTTAATACCTCCTGGTAAATTCCGAGCGTGTGATTTGCTGAAAGCAAAGTAATGAGACACGAGTGTCGAGAGACATCTGTGTGTATCTGAATGCAATTTTTTTTTTCAAATTTCACAGGGCCTGAGCTTTCGATTTAAAGTTTTCGTGACTGCAGGGATTCATCTTCTTGGTTCTTTCGGTAAAGTCACGTAGAATGGAAATAATAAAATAATAATACAACCTAATAAAATACAATTTTCACGACGTTTCGGCAACAACGCAAGCAGCCGTTCTCAGGTGAAGAACAGGTCTGTCGTAAAGACAGACCTGTTCTTCAGTCAGACGTTGTCTTTCCGATAGACCTGTTCTTCACCTGAGGACGGCTGCTTGCGTTGTGGCCGAAACGTCGTGAGAATTGTATTTTATTATGTTTTATTTTTATTATTTTATTATTTCCCTTCTACGTGACTTTACCGAAAGAACCAAGAAGAGGACCTGAGCTATATCCCTCTTATGGTTGGGCACATGCCTTAGAGTCTGTGCTGAGGCAGTTACCTTGAAGAGTTTGTCTCGTGGGTTCAGAAATGTATAGCTTTTTAAAAGTATGCACGCTATGCCAGAAGGGGGTTTCAATGCCCCTTGAAATTCCCCAGCTGTAAAACGCAAGATAGTAGTTGACTCAGATGTCTACCTTTTTACATAGACGGGCTGTTTTTTTCGCGATTTTCCATGCTATTTTGTATTATATTGACTTTTAAAGACTCACTGTTCTGGGATGCATTTAAAATTCCACTGATTGTTGCCGTTCATGCATACTAAAAACCTGCGAACAATAATATGTTTTTTTTAAACATTACGGAGTGCGTTTGCCCTGCTGTGAATGAAGAATTCGATAAAATGTTAAATCACTGTGGCCTCTCTCATCGTATTTATTTGCGTTTTCGATCGGTTTGTTTAAAGTCCATTAATTTCCCAAAGCATAATAAATTTAGAAGTGGATTGCTTTTTAATTCTCCCAGAGGGCTAAATAAACTTGACGTGTTATCCTCGCTTCTTTTGAATAAAATAGGATGTATGTCATCTTCATTGGCACTTGCCCTGACGTTTTGAAGTGCTGAAAAAATAAATATTGCACTTTAATGTTCGAAATTAGGATGTATTGTTGCATCAAAAAACAACATTCAATCACTTCTCATTCACACATGCACTATTATTACATTCATGCCGGAGGCAGTCCAGAAAATATTTTCCTGAGAGGCTCGGGGTGGAGTGGAGGGGGGGGGTTCTCTGAGCAGTTGGGAGTTGGCAACATATCGATGACAGTTTTATTGTCACGTGCACGCATTCAATATTGTATCTACAATCCAAACCAAAATTGTCGTTCATGATTAATAGCGAGCAACAAAAATATTTGCTGATACCAGTCTGCCACGGAGAACTTAAAACTTAAAACGATTAAACTATTTCCATTTTACCAGGTAAGGCCCCAACTGAGCTATGTAGCTCTTTTTCAGAAGCGACCTGGCCACAAGTGATAGCCCAACGAAGTGGCTTACCACGTGGCAATTCATTGCAGGCAAATACTCTAAATGAACGTATCTAAATATGTAGAGACAAACCGGAGGACCGGGAGAAAATTCGCCACGACCGCAGGGAGAACAGGCAAACTCGAGATATAGAGATGTCAGGGTGGACATTGAACCCACGACCTCTCACACACCAAGCGAAAGGAGTTAACATCTCACCACCGCGACACCCACTGGACTTCATTCAGCAGCAGTGACCTGTGGCGTGCATTACTTGCAATCCGGAGGCCGCTGGTTGCATCAATTACACTGGTCAACACACTTTTTCTGGCATAAGGTATTTCAACGGTTTTAATGTAATTTTGGGGTGCTGATTCCAAATCTGGCATCAGTTTTTGTCCATCACATCAGGTTTTTGAGATATCAAATATTGCATTTTCAATAAAAACTGCAGAAGAAAAATATTAAATAAATGTGGATATCTGCATAAAATGATATTATAAACACACTATCCTAAAAATACAGCACCATATTTTAACACTAAAGCAGTCACTGACTCGCAACAAATTGCAATCATAAGTGCCAGAGTTAATTTCGGGTAAAATCAATGAAAATGGGGTATGCCGATAGCATAAAATGAGATGTGATAGAGCAAATCTGAGATCAGATTTGGAATCAGCACCCTGAAATTAGTCTAAAACAGCTGCAAAAGTCCAGGCCAGCATTTTTTTTTTGTTGACCAGTGTTATCCGGGCACAACAGTTTGAAGCAATGGTGCATGTGACATGAACATCACCCTCACCGCGTCTGTCCACCCAGCAGCAGTACGCCGCGGTTAGTCGATCGGCAGGTGACGTGCGGTGGAGTAAAGTGTGGGTACTCCCTCCTCTCCCAAGATGCCGGGCCAGCATGTAAAACTAGGCCAAACATACCCTCCAGAGGGACTCTTTAGAGCTCCCTCTGGTGGAGGTTCTCCAGCCAGCAATGGCAAGAGTCAGTAATTGCAGGGCTGCGCCTTTAACTGTCCCACCAGGGATCACAATAACGACCCTCTTCTTAGATATATACAGTTCTTGTTATTGATTAATTCAGTATTGCTTAATTACTACTGGACATCTGTTAAAAATAGCTTAATAGCTCATCGGATTCCTCCAGCATGAATACATATTCTGTTTATGAGTCGTAATTTACTCCGAAATGGTATAACTGTTGACATTGACTGAAATATGATTTTGATGACACTCGTAAAATGACCCCAGATATCGCGTGGCAACGGGTTGGCAGGTACAAGCAAGTTAAGGTGTGCGTGAACAACTATCTGTGAACAGCTCGCAAACATGTAAAGCGTTCAGTGAAAAGCAAAACAAACGAGTGGTGTGCAAAGGCGGCGACGGTGCGAGATCGAGGGCCCAGGGTTTGCTCTGATACTGACGCGCACGTGATACTGCAGAGCCCCGCACAGGAAGAAGGCCATTACAAGGGTGTATATTTCCTCTGCGCTTCGTTACGTGACGGTAACGACATTATAATTCGTACGTTTTCATCCATGGACAAATAAGCAGCTTAGTCGCAGGCTCCGTCGCGAACAGGCGATTCATGTGATGCGCGGGCCCCAGTCTAAATGCGTGCAGTCGGTGTCGTTTTAACCGTTGGTTCTTTCGGTAAAGTCACGTAGAAAAAAAATAGCATACGACGTTTCGATTGCGACACACGCAATCGTCATCAGGTACAAATGAAAGCGAAAACAAACCTGGCAAAGTTATTTCTACGTGACATTACCGAAAGAACCAAAGAGCAATTCCTGCAGTCACGAAAGCACCAAATCAAGGTGTCGTCTTCATCAAAAAACAAACTTAGTTTGCAATTCGTGAGCAAGTAAATGGGTGGCCGTGTTCTCTGTTGCAGTGTACGGTGGCTGGCGGTCAATATGTATCTTGTCCTCCATCAGGCTGCAGAGCTATGCCCCGTTCTGTTTATGTACTTTAAAGGGTGTGCCCAAACTATGTGGATACTGGCAAACACATGGTGAGCTATCATCACAAGCCTAGCGAAGAAAGTGTGGATCCTTTTCGAGTCAGGGAGCTTCACCCAGCATGGGGTTTTGAGCGAAGCCGCCTTCTTCTTATTCTGAATCGTTGCATAATACAACGTGCACCCAACACAGGGGGAAGGAATGGTGGTGCGGTGAGCGGCAAAACCTGAGTTTGATATCCCACGACGGTTAACATCATTGACCACGGTTAACATCGCTCGTTTCAGCGTGGGGAGGTCTTCAGCAGCAGTTAACATACATGGCATGACCGTGCACTCTTATATGTATGTGTATATAGTGTGTCCACGTGTGTCTGTGTATAACAATTCATGCAGCTTTAAAGTAAAGCTAATTTTATTACACTTTAAAAGCATTGCCACGCACCATCTCTGCTCTTGACTGAATTATTGCTTGGCTTCTGAAAATGAATTTTAGACACTTAAGCATTGCGTTAATGTTTTCTCTTGAAAAATACGAATTTAATTGCATTTGTTCTTTTAAAATCCACAGATGAAACATTTTACGACGCGTCTCTGGAAGGAGGCCTTGTTTGTTTGTCGGGCGGACCCGTAAACGTAATGGCTCACGACACGAGCACGCGACTTTCCATGTCTCAGCGAATGGTGGCCGCGTGGCCCCAGTAATTCTTGGCAAGTGGACGGTTTAAGTGCGAGGAATGCCTGGTTACAGTGAAGGGCAGAGGCAGAGCCACACCGTGCACGTTGGGGCTGCCCTAACGGGCGAATTGGCCCGCCCCAATGGTTCCTGGCTACATTGCAGATACACAGTGACCCAGTATGCGCTGGTGCAAAGTATGGGAGTGAACATCTTTAGCTAAGAGACGCTCCGTGAGAGTGAGAGGTCACCTTAGCTCAGCGATGTCTATGGGTGTGAATGAAAGTCGCGATTTCTAACAGATCTCTATGAGAGTGAGTGGTGACACATTTCTATGAGAGTGAGTGGTGGTTGCTTTAGCTGACATATCTCTTTGCAACGACTGGCTACTGGCTCCATACTGAGCAACACTGAGAACAATGCAGACTCAAAAATGCCATGTGACGCCTTTTGGCCTCATCTGGTCGAACACCATATGAGACGAGGTTCTAAAGAAAGCTGTCTCTGGTGTGGACCAATCAGTTTCAAAGACAATGCATAAACTATCAGAGTATTGTTTTTTGTTTGCATTTGACTGCAAGTATTGTGGTTAATGTTAACATGATTCCTTGCAAAAGGTGTCAGTTTTGTTGCCAGAAAAAAAGGGGAAAAACCCTATTAGTATATTTTGGTACTGGCAAAGGAGGTCCCATGATGAAAAATGCCATGTATCTTTGTCCCAAAACGTTGTGGTTCTCTCTAAGCCTCAAACAAGGATCTCGTGGATTGGGAAGGATGAATAAGAGAGAGTGCAGTCTGGACCTCCGAGGTAAATGTGCAAACAGCTGGTGCTTACGTTATGTGTACGAATGTGTTTGATTTGCGACATCATCAAGGTATCCCGTGAATTGTTTAAACAGCAAGATCCGGGGGTTCGTAAAATGTTTCGCCAGGTTACATTCTTCGGATGTCTTTTGTTAAATTACAGTTTCCCAAAGGAACGTTGACAGTTAAATGCAGTGGCAGAATTTATGTTCACTTGGCACTCATGATAATATATTTGCTCCTGTATCATGATCACTCAGCAAATCGTATGTTATAGTCTTCTGACGTTAATGCCAACCTGGCAGTGCTGTATTACACTAATCTGCCGTTTTATAGAAACCAAAAAAAACGTTCGGTTTGGAGGCTTAAGGCTTAGAATTAGACAACATTACAAGAAATTAAGTCAAAGCAAAATGGACGTACAGGTATAGCAATGAAGTACAATTTACAACATAATCAAGGTACATTTGTTCTGACCTAATACCCATTAAAACACAACTTCCCGCGAATGAAAAAGTAAGATGTCAAACACTGAGCATGGGTAATGCCATTGGGAAGGTGCAGATTTAGTTGTTTCTGAACAATACTTTGGCCTAACGATTACCAACGCAATACACTGCATTGGTGATGTGTTCCCGTTTTTCGGATTAATCCAATGAAATCTGATTTCTTGACCGAGACAAATTTCGGATGATCCGAAACGATATTTAGTTTCAGATTGATCCGAAAGTATGACATCATGTGCAATGGCATCACATATTACCTCCAATTCGCACGGTTGGCTACGTACAGTGCAAAATAAGTTCAGCATACATACATGCCGTACATTACACAACTTTTCTGCTTTTCCCACTATAACTGGGCTTTCGTGGTATTGGGCTATGCGACTTTTTGTTACGTCGAATAATACACGTTTAAATTTGTAAACGATAGTGAAAATCCAAAACATGATCCGAATTGTTTGAAAAATTCTAAACTCATATTTTTTAATTGGATACAAGTTCCACATCGTATGTGTCCCTTTAGATAGTGTTGATTCCACAGATGCTGGGCTACTACTACCTGTGCCCCGAGTTCATATTGAAACCCCAGGGGCACACAAACTCAGGAGCTCTTAACCGAGGTCAATCGGAGACTCTTTATCCCATCAATAGATTGTTTTTCTTGATAGCATCTTAGGATGTATTAAGTTATACATTGTCTAACTTGGTAAAGGTTTTGTGTAGTTATTTTGTTTTGTTTTAGATACACTGTTTGCTCCCTACGGTGAACATAAGTTCAAAATACATACATATGTTGCGTACAATTTAATTCAGGAATAGGTATGGTTTTATCGTGTGTTTGTCGGGTTTTTATTTATTTTAAAGCACATTTGGATGGCTTTGTTGTGGAAGGTGCCTTATGACCTTACTTATATCAAAATCGAACTGCTATGTGCGCAAAATCACGGTACTTTTTTTCATGGCAATACGTTAAAACTTCTGTAAGCCAGACTCGAGATAACCAACATTTTGTGTAAGCCAGAGAAGGCGACCCAAAAAATAAATACATGATTTGCGTGCGCGTTTGTGCACTCCCAATAGTAAAGCTGCAAACTTATCTGATATATGGAAAGCCCCGGTCATCCACGCGCTCTAATAGCGATTCCCTCTAACGTTATTTCACATTTAATTTACGTTCATTTTACAACTAACTAATATCCTATTCTCTTTTGTATTTATAAAGCGCCTTTCACCAAAGCGCTTGACAATGCTTACCGACCACGGTACAAAATGGCAAGATAAGAGATCGGGTAGTGACTATAGACAATGACGGAACCAGGATTTGCAGGTAGGGGGGGGGGGGCAACCCATCCAGCAATGAAAAATGATAAGAGTTGTTAGTAAGTAAGGAGTTGTGAGTAAGTAAGGAGTTGTTAGTAAGTAAGGACTTGTCCCATGCTTTTTATTCGACGCTTTAGCGGCGATGGCGCAGCCATCGATCGAGGATCGAATTCGAACCGCGTTGTGTGATCGGCATCGCGCTCGCTGAAGGTGAATGCCTTCAGGGAAGTCGTGTACTGTATACGCAACTGCACACAATTCTGTGAGTCACTTATAACTGCTTTGCCGTTACTTATTGCCAATAATGGACTCAGAATATTGTCATATCATCTCCTAGTCGAGTCCCTGGCACATAATAATATGCTACACAGTGGCAGTGGGGGTCGCAAAATACCGATTTATTACTAATAAACCCAAATGATCTGATCGAAATTAGGGATTTCGATCGGATCATTGGGAGGGGGGGGGGCACGTGCCACCCCCCCTTCCCCTACTGGCTCCGCCAGGGACTATAGGGGTGGAGGGAGTGAGGTGGACGCTGCGGCGGTGCAGGCGTCAGGGGTGTTAGGTGGTGCTGGTAGGGGTGGTGGAAGAGGCAGGGAAAGCGCAGTCGAGATAAGAGATGGGTCCTGAGGGCCAGTGCGAAAAAAAGGGAAGCGAGGGGGAGAGTCGTATGTGGAGAGGGAATGCAAATGCTTCACGTTCTAAAAAAAATATGTCCAGCCTTCCACATCCAGTGAACCTGAAATCTTACACTCCACTCTGTGCTGACGATTAGTGATTCGAATTTTACAGCAATTACTTCGTTTGCACTATTTAAATTGTAATTACAAAATTGTGTTAAGTAATTGTCTTAGATCGCTATATATGAATTATATTGATTAGATATCAATACATTTAAAGTATGGTATTTATATTGATGCAATCATTAAAAAATTCCAGAAGCCCATTGCCAAAATGCTTAACGCCCATTAAGTCTGGCTTCGAGAAGTTTTACTTTAATTTGGTCAACAAAGTAATCTTGCTTCTGGCATACGTTTAAGGGGCCGTCCATAAATGACGTCACGCGATTTTGGACGATTTTTGCACCCCCCCCCCCCCCTCGTCACACGGCGTCACAAAAAGTCAGACCCCCCCCCCCCTCAAATATGACGTCACAAAGCTCTGCCCCCCCTCCCTAAAAATAAAACATGCTTCAAATCGCTTTAAACTATTGTCACTGTAGTGCGTATTTAATGTGGCGCTGCACTCTGATGTTGTAGGAGAAAACATGTATTAAAAAGTCTATTTAATTAGGTAGAACGTGTTGTCTATATTTATTTAAAGTTGCGCATTTTGATGTGACGTCACATTTCTCACCCCCCCCCCTCGTCACACATCGTCACAAATGTCTGACCCCCCCCCCCAGGTGCATGACGTCATTTACGGACGGCCCCGAAGGCTGCTCACCATAAGCCATTGCGACACATGTAGTATTCTATTGTTGGAATGTTTTTACTTTAATATCGGTGGAGACTGTTGCGACTGGGCATCTGTGATGACTGGACATCCAGTCTCGATATTAATATAGATTCTGATACGCCTTCTCAGAATAGATGTAACACTGATGTTTTATTGTTGTAGTTGTAAACATTCAATGGGAAATCGACACAATAATATACCATAGTGTTAAATATTTACTTATTTTTCAGAAAGTACACTCATGCAACTACAGTCAACACAATAAATGTCCTTTTAGTGCATAAGCTGATCATAAATTAGCGTACGTGACACATCAATCTTGCCCACATTCATGTGTGCATTACTACTATCATATTAATACATATACACTCACCACACAATGTATATATTAACACAGACATGTAAAACATATTCTGTTTCATTGGTTGGCAAGACCAATGTTCATTCTGAATCAGTGGTGGAACTTACACATTCCTATGCCTAGGGGTGGTAGAACAAAAGCGCATTGATTATCGTGCTGCATTACAAACCCAATCTTGCGAGTTGAAATTCAAACCAAGGCTTAACAATCGTGGTGAGCGATACCAGAAGATGCCCATCGCACCCACGCGCCACCATTCCCCACACTGACCAGCACAGTGAAGTGCGGTCAAACAAACCCCAATGATTGACACGGAATTGGAGGTCTCCATCCAGCAGTGGATTGACAAAGAGTTTTGATATATTGTGTGTATCGTCATTTCATATTGGACCACCACCTATGCATCACTCTTGCATTACAATCTATGAATCAACGTCAAACAAACATCGTTATCATTACATGTTTCGCATCGTTCCTAAATAATCTCACTTTTGCTACTCGCTTCCCTTGAAACAACTAGACATAAGCAATGGCTTTTGGCTGAATACATTTCTAACATTGTATAAATTACGTAAACTATTAACATTGCAATTGGATTGTTTGTTTTACAGACTGCGAAGAGCTTTTGGTGACCATGCATTTCATGAGCTTATTGGCAGCGGGGCAAACCCAGATCTGTATTCGGGTCCAACACACGAGCTGCCGTTGCCTTTAAAATGATTTGTGAGTACGAAGGAAATTGGCTGGGCTGACTCTGTAATGGCACAGCATGTGCGTTATACCACTGCACGTTGTGAAACTCGAAATCTCAGCCAGACATTTAGCCCAGGGGACACGAACAGAATTGGCACGGTGGTTGCTGCCCTTGATGCCATCTCAACAAATACACTCAGTTGCCCTCCAGATCAAAGTACCCAGAGGGCTTCGTTATAGCATCGTGTCGGCGATGACATTGACGATTAGATATTAACTGCACACGGACTAGAGTACCATTTGAAATGGAGTCTGGCCTCCTTTTTTAGTCCATTATTTGGTGGTGGCAACTCCAACAATAAAAACATAGAAAAACAGAGCACAAAATAATAAATAAAGAACAAAGGTGATCAATGGGTCTGCTTCCCCATTCTATGTCACCCCACCTGCCCAAATTTGGGTATGAAGCCTTAGACAGCCGAATTCCCTTCGAACTTCACACAAAGTTTGGCAATGTGAGACTCATGCTGTAAACCAACACAAACAGGAAACCTGCTTTTGGTGTTGGTGAAAGATATTCAGCAAACGGAACAATCATTAACGTTGAATAAAAAAAAAGCAGAGCATTTAAATACCAGTTCATTCAGACGATAACGCCACTAACAAACAACACAATCTGTCTTTTTTATTTTTTAGCCCGAAAATGTTATTAAATAAGTCCGACAAGGAAAAAGCACACAACATACCAATGAAATCTGGAAATGTGGTAATGCTTCTGGGTTTATAACATTACGAGAACACAGTGGAAGATTTCTGCAGCCAGAAATATTTGCATCATCCCACTGGAACAAAAAGAGATGTTTGGTGTTTGTGGAAAGTCCGGGCTCAATATAAGAGAGTAGATTGCAACATTCGTTGTCTGGGCATGGTCGTGTGATATAACCTCACTTCTCTGTTCCACGTCCAACGATCTCGAGCAGGACATTGGACCTCACTGAAATTGTTCAAAATGTGTCTCAACAGGTCGAGTGGAGCCTCTGAGCGAATAACCTCGTGCAATCACCCGTGACCACACCATTGACTTGCAGTTTCCCTCCAGGAGCGCTTCACTGGGGCTATGAGCACGGTTGGCTACTGACCATGCGAACCTCCATTAGCACGCTTGGCTACGTACGGTGCGTGCGTACGTACAAACGCAGTGGATATCTCCGGGGTAATCGATGACGAGTCCAGCTGTGACCACTGCCGCCTTCCTCCGACTGCGATCTCCTTCGAGCGCCAGAGAACCCAAGGCCATGGTGGCTCAAACGAGCAACTGTAAGAGCCAGACAAGCCTCCGCTGCTGGCTGGTCGTCTCTTAAGTTTCATTCATTTCCTTCCCCCTCCCTCGCCCTCGCCCACCCCCCCGCATCCTACTTCTGGCTGCAGGAGCTCAGGGTGATGCTGCGGTGCCTCTGCGGAGTGGAGCTGCGCTGGCTGGTAGCGTTGTGGCCGGCGCGGGTCGTTCGCAGGCGACGCAGCGCGCTCGCGCTGCAAGGGAAGCAGTGCGCAAAGTCGTTGATGAGATGCCCGCTGAAGAACATGTAGATCCACGGGTTGGTGCAGCTGTTGAGGCTGGCCAACAGCATGACGATGGTGAACGCCGACCCTGGTTTGTGAAAGGACGAGACAAACGATCAACAAGGAGAGAGGTTGGTGAGCTAGCCGACTGGTTTTGAGTTTTCACGGTCAAAGTGTCAATGTAGGTGTTTGAACGTACTGCCACCAAGGATTAGGGTTCCAACTGGCATGGCTTTACCAGGATCAGTCTCCCTTTGAGGCAGCTGCTATCATGTGACATCTGTAAGTCTTCCCAGAACATGAAGAGTTCTGGATTTTGACAGTTGTGTTTTAATCATACACCACTTGAGACATTTACATTTAGTCTTACACCTTCTGGCATTGTGAGATATTCTTCTTATTATTTCCATGATGACACCCTGTTCTTTGTACCTCAGAGTGGCAACTTTGCTATGGGTGAGCCTAAAACAGAACGTGCGACGGAATATTTCCCCCTACACATTTAGAAACCCGCATGAACACTCTTTTGCTGCAATAAATTTCCACTTGAAAAGCCGCTTCGTTGAGCTATAATTTGTGGTGACCAGGTCGCTTCTGAAAAAGAGCTATGTAGCTCAGTGCGCCTAAACTGGTAAAAAAATTAATAAAGATACCTTATCGAAGTTTTAATAATATTTGTCTAGTATTTCTCATCTAAATATACAGTTGAGGTTGTGCAACAAAAGTCAAACTGCAGGAATTTTTTAGAGGTCGCAACATAAAATGTTTAAAATATTTCGTATTGTCTAAGTTATAACAATTGCCTTGATAATAAAATAACATAGTCGTATTTATAACAAACATTTCGTACCAAATTTCGCCTTTCTATCTCCATATATATAAAAGGCAAAGTTGTGAATGTGTGTCTATTCAAAATGTTTAGCGTACTTCCCGACATGCAACAAACTGGAAATATGCCATGTGGGTACTTTCCAGACTGTACCCCATGCAAAAAATATAAAATACACTTTTGTTGTTGTTTTTTTTGTAGGGGGGAGCTCAATAATGCATTTATTTTTTGCACAGCAAGTGAGCTGTGACGTCAAATTTGTCACGTGACCCGCGCATGTGGAGGCGTAACGCATTGTAGTGTAGCGGTTAGCGCGCTGCGCTACGAACCCGGCGACCCGAGTTCGATTCCCGCTCACGGCCACCACCTGTGACGATTATTTTAACCGGTCCTGGGCCTCCCCTAGGTGTACTAAGCCTCAAACAAGTAACTGCTGTGGTGTGTGAACATCGCCACTGGGGAGACAAAGGTGGCCGGGCGTGATGAATACAAGTCCTGGGCGAAGCCGGGTAGTAAAGCTAGTCCCTTATATAACATCATGATTGACATGAGTCATTCAATAAAGCTACACGGTTTAAATCCTCAGAGATTCTGAGTTTAAAACTTTGAGCTGCCACCTGAGATTAAGCGGGATTAGTCTGGTGTAACAAGTGTGTCTCATCCTGATCATGAGTGACGAGACGAATTACATCTTGCATACGTTGGAGTTTGTATTTAATCCAGTTTTGTTAAGCTGTCAGAGGTATAGTATATATCCATTGTATGCTGAAGGGTTCTGTGTACACTGAAGTGTTCTGTGTATAGTGAAGTGTTCTGTGTATAGTGAAGTGTTCTGTGTATAGTGAAGGGTTCTGTGTATAGTGAAGTGTTCTGTGTATAGTGAAGTGTTCTGTGTATAGTGAAGGGTTCTGTGTATGCTGGAGTTTTTTAGTCGTCAACTTCACTATTTATTATTCACACAGTGCCTCGCATGGACAGTATCTGGAGGCAGCAAAGAGAATGAGGATTTTAGATCATTACGGGAGGATCACTCCGTACAGAAGTGCTTGCAGACCAAATGCAATGTTCAAATAATATATCGGAAATACCCACCACAAACACACGATAAACAAACGTGAAAGGCAAAACTGTGTTTGAGAATACTCTCTTTTTCAACGGTTTTATTTTTTTTCCACTTCATTGGAGTTCATCTCCTTGGTTCTTTCGGTAAAGTCACGTAGAAGGGAAGTAATAAAATAATAAATATAAAACATAATTCATTGGAGTTATTCATATGCAACCTGAAAATAATGTCTTTAACTTAGTCTAAAATCGATGGATTGTGGATGCATTAATAATAGTTACGGGTTATTTATTCCACAACGTGGGCGACATCCTCCAGGATTCTATCCACAATGTAACATGGTCTCCCGAGAGCTACTTTCATTTGGGATTTTGTATTTTTGTCAATTTTATCATCGTCCATGCAAGCATCATTACGGGACGAGGTATCAATTTGCAACTCGTGCCAACAAAAACACTTTTTATCGCATTACCAAGAGCATTGATCATTCATTTTTAATTCTCAAAGCAGCTATTTAACCAAATGAAGTGGATTTGTTTAACTTGATGTTTATTTTCCCTTTTTCTTGTGCAGCTTTTGGTGACCACGGTGAAGCTCTCAACTCTATACCATTCGCCCAGATTCATCACAAGTGGCCACCCAGATCTGCTCCCGGGATCTCAGCTCAGTGGAACCCATGCGGCGCTATGAGCGTGATTCTAAATACAACGATTGCATTTTTATAAATACTCAGATTTTTTAAAATATATTCAAGACGTGTATGGTAGGTGCAGGGAAGCCGCTGTGGTGTCATGGTTAGCACATGGTGTGCCAGTATAACCATGTGGGCGGCTTTCTTAAATCCATCCAGAAGTTATGAATGGACACGCCTCAGTTAGCCGGTTGGCAGGTCACGTTTTCAATTCATTTCGTGCAACTGTGAACAACAGCCATTGCGGACATTAGTACATCTGATCGCCATAATCATTGGTTCGCTGCAGCTCAAAGACTCAGTCCCTACGAGGCGAGCGGTGAGGTTAGGAGATGTCCCGTGTATGTGTGTGTGCTCGTCATTTGAAGGCCTGAAGACCAGAATTGTTGATTTTGCCGAAAATGTATATCAGGGGAGGCAGTGAAACGGAGCTCTGCCCCGGGGGCATGTTCTGGCATTGTTGGGTAGAGTGGTGTGGGAACTCCGGTGGCTTCCTAGACGTCTTGGAAGAGTAGGCCAAAATGCCTCCTTAGAGGGACTCTCTGGAGTGCTCTCCAATTGAGGATCTTCCAGCAGTGGTTCTGTAAGCAAGAAATTGCAGGGGTGCGCCTTTGCATATATGTATATACATAGAAAGCACGCGTAAAAAATGAAATAATTCAGCCTTTGGGATCATTAACAAAATGGTAGGAAGTGTCTGCAGTCCGGCATGTGCCACATTATTTATTTATCATTGGCTCACGAGTCTCCGCTGTGTGTGTGTGTGTCCTTGTGTTTTCGTTTGCCAATGCTTGCCTTCCCTCGGACAGTTTTTTTTATTGCTGCAGCACTGGGGTCATTACAAGGTTGTTTATTTTTCATGTATTTTTTTGCGTGTTTGTCCTCTTACTTTTGCAAATGTGCTCTCTTCTGCTGTGTTTGTACGTGTCGTGCAACGCCGGTGCACGCAGGTAGTCGCGCAATTATTATTTTGTGCAAAATTCCCCTGCGCAGCGTAAAAATCCCACCATTATCACCCCAGGAAAGCGTGATTCTCTGCGGCACCACTTCCGAATTCCACGTGGCAATTTCTGCAATAGAGTGCACATGTTTTGCACCGCGCGCATTGCTCACGATCCCACATGCGTATCGTGCTGTCTCTATTAAATACACCTGGTGATTGGACAAAGCTAAAACGTGACCCGAATCTGTATTTTTGGATTCTGGAGCAGTGAAACACAGCCATGCATCTGACACCGCGATCACGGCAAATATTGAGTTCAGGTCATGTGTGCAATGTCCGCTGCATAGATTTCCCCCCCTCCCCAAGTGGGGCTTATGGAAACACATATTCTGGTCGTGAAAGTTCACTTGGTCTCTGTTAAGAACATGTGGTTCTGGTAATTGATAAAACATGCACCGGGCAACACTCTTGCCTGAACTGAACTCTCCACATGCCACCGCTTAACAGCATTATCGTATTTCGTGGATTCTACAGGCAAATTAATTACTTTACTCTTTGGTTCTTTCAGTGAAGTCACGTACTGTAGGTATAAAATAAAATATTTATTTTAAAATAAAATTTTAATAAATATTTTTATTTTATTTTATACCTACGTAATAAATATTTTTTTAAATAAATATTTATTTTATTTTATACCTACGTGACTTTACCGAAAGAACCAAAGAGTATGGATCCCTGCAGTCACGAAAACGTAATTAATTACTGTACTCAAATAGGGGCCTGTCCGCTTATACCCCTGCAGAACCCCACCACTAAACTAAATGGCACCTCCTGAAACAAATAAGTACGTGATTAGCATTGAGGATCATGTCATGTTTAAAACCCTGAGGCTATGATGGACATTCCAAATTGTTATTGGGAGGGGGGGGAGGGTCTAACTATAGGACAACCATTGTTGACTTCCCCGCACCTCCGATTAGCACGATTGGCTGCGTACGGTGCGAAAGAAGTTTAACATACAGTAGTACACGCGTACTGCCCATCGACTCAACACTACGCCTCCGATTAGCCCGATTGCCTACGTGCGGTGCAAAAGAAGGTCAACATACAAAGTGGTGCCCATATTTAGTGTACTTGGAGGGATGATTGACCGAGTCAACCCCCCGCCTACCGACCAGGACTTGAACTCACAACATGCCTATTGTGAGCCGCTCGCTCTACCCCTCGAGTCACCCATGGCCCGGCTCCCCAGCAGTCAACACGACACTGAATAAACACAACCGCGTGATGACATCGGGTCTCATCTGTAATTGTTATCACTGGCGGCACAGAACGCAATGCTTTCCTGTGCAACTTTAACCCCGCAGGTTTAAAGGACTCGCGACTGCCATGCGACACATTACAGAGCGCGCATCTTCAGACAGGCGTCGCGTTCACGTCCAATACAGGTTTAGTGCCTTGAAATAAATGCACTTTAACATTACGGGACACTCCCATTATCTCTCCTTTGCGCAGCTTGTTCACTGGCGAAAGCAGTAATTATCTGCAGCCTGCGAGGCATCTGCCAAAGACTGACGAGTGGGCTATTGTGCCCTTACAATTGATGTAAGGCCGCTTTTGCATAAACACTAAATACGCCAATTTAGTGTAAATTGATGTAGTGTTCATTGCGAGGAATAGAGCATTGAATATATATATAATCATGATCGTGTTCGTTGTAATATGCCAGAGCTTTGATTTGAGAAGGGAATCCACTTACAGACATGAATATCATTATTTTTAAATTACAGATCTCACTTTTATTGGTATATATATATATTTTATATATAGACATGCAGCATTTATTTTTGAGAAGACCATAATCTACCCAATTCAATTTAAAAATAATATAACGAAGTTCTTTCACTCTCTACGTCATCGCATGCAGAGCACGTGTGCGTGTGTACGTGTGTAGTAAGGTGTTCGTATAATGGCAATATTGTTTGCAGAGTTCACCTGGGGTAAAGGTGGCTAATGTGGGGGGAGCGGTGGCTCGGTGGTTCGTGTGAGCATCTTGAGATACTGTTGCATGTGTACACGATATGAGCACAAATTGTATATTATTGCCATTTTCATTGCACCGCAATATCCAGAGACTTGGATTCAATTTCTGGCAAAAGTCATCCTTGGCGAAATCTAACTTAACCGAAGCCTCGCCTTCCCAAAGTCGACTTAACCTTAAACGTGCAACTGTTTAGCGTGTCCAGTACTGGGGGAAAGAGAGTCCAAAAACCTCTCTCCGTGTGCAGTGTTGGCCCCCTATGCACATGCACAGCTCTCTTATGTCAGTCCACTGCTGGATGAGGGCCTGCCCCCCGCTGTGCACGCCGTGAAGGCTACTTCACCATACTTCACCACGCTGGTCAGTGCAGGTTGGTGAGCGCAGGGCGCAAAGATGCAAGTGCACAAGGGTACAGTATAACAATATATTGCATTGCCATCGGCTGCTCGTTGACAGCTGTAGGGCGCCACGGTGGCGAAATGTTAATTACCTTGCCTGGTCTACAGGTTGTGGAGTTGATACCGACCCTGACGCCTGTAAATTTGGAGTATGCACGTCTCTCTCACCGTGGTCACGTGGACATGCATTTAGAGTATTTGGCTGCTATATATTTCCACGTGATCAGCGACTTTGTTGAGCTATCATATGTGGCCAGGTCACTTCTGAAAAAGAGTTAGGTCAGAATCAGTATATTTATTTATACTTGAGGAATTCGATGAGCTATAAAGATATTTTTCACAGATGTCTAGTAGGGCCAGGTCAGAACGTTACAACAACAAACGAAATTTCTAGCTCAGTGGGCCTTACCTGGTAAAATAAAAATCTTTATCGTAGTTTTTATAATTTTCGTCATCTAAATATATGGTTGATGCTGTGTGACAAATAGTCAAAATTGAAGCGAAATTTGAGAGGTCAGAATCAGAATATTTATACCGGAGGAATCCGATGTGCTGTAAAGCTCTTTTTCCAGATGTCCAGTAGGGGCAGGTCAGAACGTTAGTTTAGTTTAGCTCTTGCCCAATAGCCCATGCAGGCTATACGGAGAGGGCACCTTTATCTTGTTCGCGGTACATTCCATTGGCAACGCGCCCGGTGCCAGCGTACCTTCAAAGGGAGCAGACCCGTCCCACACGGACCACATCTGGACGAGGAAAAACGGCGTCCAGCAGAAGACGTACACCACGATGATGACGAAGGTCATCTTGGTGGTGCGGATCTTCGCCTTGGAGATGTTCCTCACCGAGCTGACCCGTGACGCCGTCGCGGTCACCGGCGGCACCACCGCCGCGGACGACCGCGCCAGCGTCCCCTTCGGCGGCGGGCAGCCGTCCCGCCCTCCGCGCCTCTCCGTCTTGGCCCGCATGTTCCTCCAGATCTCGGCGGTGATCATGCCGTAGCACCAGATCAGCACGGCGACGGGCGCGACGAACACGGCGACGGCGGTCCACGTGACGTACGCCTTGAGCCCCCACGGCTCGACAAAGGCCGCCCAGCAGTCGTAGACGCCCGTGCCTTGCTGCACCTCGCGCAGCGAGAAGATGTACGCCTGCGGGACGCTGAAGAGGAAGCTCACGAGCCAGCTGACGAGGATCATCAGGTAGGACTGCGTCGACGACTGCTGGATCGTCCGCAGCGGGTGGCAGATGGCGATGTAGCGGTCCATGGCCATCATGATGAGCATGTAGGTGGAGGCGAACATGCCGAGGATCTGCAGGTACTTGACGGTGCGGCACAGTATGTCCGAGCCGTTGAAGCGGAAGGTCACCTCCCAGATGAGCTGGGGCAGCACCTGCAGAAACGTTCGAGAAGTTAATAATCGTGATGGCAATGAAGAGGAATGGCCTAAAGGTCACGGCCAAGACGACTGGGCGCAAGGGGTTTATAATTGTCACGCGCAGAGCCGGCCCAGCCACTAAGCGACCCTTGCAATTGCAAAGGGCCCCGTGACCAGCAGAGGGCCCCCTAGAGTCACTGCTAGCTAGTGGGTGAAAAAAATCATACATCAAAGGGGCCTCCAACCAAATTTTGCATAGGGCCCCCAAAGGTTTAGGGCTGGTTCTGGTCACGCGCAACATGGCCGCTCAACTATTGAAGACGCTTGATTTTGGGAGAACTCGCCCGGGTTGTGTTTGTGCCCAGGGAGGTTGTTGAAGGTGAGCCAGGAAGACAGGGATAAAAGTAAAGATGGATGGGAGTGGATTGGAAGCGCTTTTGGTAAATTGGACTTAATACTGAATGAAAACAGCACACCGCTATGCCTAAAGAAGAACATGAAAACAATTCGTTTTATTCTTAAGAGACAAAGGTGCAGGGCTGCAACTGGCAGAATGGCTTTCACGAGAGAGATAACTTAATAGAGCCCTCTAGCGAGTGATACATGACGGGGAAGAGCGAGGGGCGCCACGGTAGCGAAATATTAACTACCTTGCCTGATATACAGGAGGTAACGGGTTAGATCCTGACCCTGACGCCTGCTGTATATTTGGAGTTTGCGTGTCTCTCTCCCCAATCAACATCACGCGTTTAGAGTATTTGGCTGCTAGAAATATCCATATGGTGGTAAAACACTCCATCGAGTTATAATTTGTGATAGCCAGGTCGCTTCTGGAAAAGAGCTATAAAGCTCAGTGGGCTTTACCTGGTAAAATATTAAAAGTCCAAAAATTTGAATGTTGTAATAGTTTATACGTGGAGGTGGTGGGGGGCATTCAAGAAACTTGCCCCCGCTGCCTCAACTGCCGAACCAGGAGATCAAATCGAACCCATGACCTTGGGATTTCACGTCCAGTGTGCTCACCGTTACACCACTGAGGCAGCGTCCGCTGTACTACCTCTCTATCTATCATGTGGGTCAGGAACATGGGCATCGGCAAATAATATGAAATAAAAACTTAACATTGTATGTACGTATGTTGAACTTATTTTGCACCATACGTAGCCAACCGTGCTAATCGGAGGTCCAGGGGAAGGACCACAAGCTAAACACACGAAAAGGCATTTCTCAAGAAACGAGTTTTCAATCCAGATAATTCAAAACAGCACAGCTCCAATGGCTTCCTGATATATGGAAGGAAGAGCGTTCCAGACGGCCGCAGAAGCACATCTGAAAGCACCGTGTGATGCGGTGGCCATCGTTGTTTGATGGTGAGCCAAAATCTCCCGCTGCAAGGATAACCGGAGTTTGCATGATAGTCTGTACTCCTTGATATAATTTATTATTTACTGTCGTGGCCATGGGTGGATAATGCATGTGTATGTATCCAACCGTGATATTTGGAGGTGTGGGGGAAGGACACTAAATTAAACACCAAAATATGTTCTCAAGAAATTAGTTTTCAACTTGGATAATGTAAAACTGCACAGCTCCAACGGCTTCCTAATATTAGCAAGCAAGAGCGTTCCAGACGGCCGCAGAAGCGCACCCGAAAGCGCCGCGCGATGCGGTGACCACCGTTTTTGTTCAAAAGCAAGCGAAGCGTGATGAGAGAGGGAGAGGCGGGGGGGGGGACACACGCTTGCGATGACACCGAGGGACGGGTAGTCGGGAACACGCCGGAGAGCGTGCGTGGCCGGCAGCACCTGGAAGAAGGCCACTACCAGGTCAGCGATGCTCAAGTGCATGATAAAGAGGTGCATCCGCGACGTCTTCTTCTTGGTGCTGAGCAGCGCCAGGAGCACGCAGGCGTTGCCGACCACGGCCACACAGAGGATGATGGCGAGGATCGCGATCTCCACCTTGGCGAGCTCTTCGTCGCGGCTCAGCGTCGACTCGGATGCATTCGCCGTGCCGTTGGCCATCCCTCCTGCAACGACGTCGCGTGCGCGAGCGTTTTTATTGTTATTTGCCGGGCAGCGGGTTGTTGTTTTGCTGGGCGGCGCTGCTAATGTTGATGTACGGTTTGCCGTCATGTCTATCAAAACTCGACACCATAGAGCTCGTTGTATTTCCGACCATCATCACCTAGCCAATGAACTGGAACACGTACACCAAGCCCTCAAGATGAATAGATATTCAGACTGCACAATCCGTAAAGCTATCACCCCAACCGTTGGGAAAGAACCATCTGAGG
This sequence comes from Lampetra fluviatilis, assembly GCF_964198595.1. Lineage (NCBI taxonomy): Eukaryota > Metazoa > Chordata > Hyperoartia > Petromyzontiformes > Petromyzontidae > Lampetra > Lampetra fluviatilis. Next base: position 1,453,459 of record NC_136314.1, read on the forward strand.
ACCCAATCAAAACCATCACTTTGCCATACATAGCAGGGGTCACCAAAAAGATTTCCAAAATCATGAGGAAACACAAGATCCAGGTTCGATTTAACACAGTACATACAATTCGTGATCTGATTCCATCTGTGAAGGATGTGATCCCTGACATGCAATACCCCGGTGTCTACAAACTAAGCTGTGTCTGTGGCAGTATTTACATTGGGGAAACTAAGCGACATATCTCGGACCTTGTTCGTGAACATAAGGCAGATCTGAAACACGGTAGGACCAATACCTCAGCCGTGGCTGATCATTGTTTTAACGCTGTGGACTCACACGAAATTGATTTTTCCGAGACGAAGGTACTTTGCAAACCCACTGGCTATCAACAAAGATTTGTTCATGAAGCCATCAATATGTACATACACAGACACAATTTCCACCGAGAAGACGGGTACAAACTTAGCAATCATTGGAAGGACGTTATCAACGAGTTTAAGTCATAACTGGCTGCGATGTTCCGATCCTGCCACCTTCCGATGTCAGTTGTTATTTTCTGCTCTCCGATTTTACATCAGCCGGTTACATTTATCACACCAACACAGCCACCTCCGCATGCCGAACTCGACGTGGCAGCGGCTCTGCGATCTTCCATTGACATGCTAACCTCTCACATTAACATGCTAATCTCTCACATTAACACGCTAACCTCTCACATTAACATGCTAATCTCTCACATTAACACGCTAATCTCTCACATTAACATGCTAATCTCTCACATTAACACGCTAATCTCTCACATTAACATGCTAATCTCTCACATTAACATGGTAATCTCTCACATTAACATGGTAATCTCTCACATTAACACGCTAATCTCTCACATTAACACGCTAATCTCTCACATTAACATGCTAATCTCTCACATTAACATGCTAATCTCTCACATTAACATGCTAATCTCTCACATTAACATGCTAACCTCTCACATTAACATGCTAATCTCTCACATTAACACGCTAATCTCTCACATTAACACGCTAATCTCTCACATTAACACGCTAATCTCTCACATTAACACGCTAATCTCTCACATTAACATGCTAATCTCTCACATTAACATGCTAATCTCTCACATTAACATGCTAATCTCTCACATTAACATGCTAACCTCTCACATTAACATGCTAATCTCTCACATTAACACGCTAATCTCTCACATTAACACGCTAATCTCTCACATTAACACGCTAATCTCTCACATTAACACGCTAATCTCTCACATTAACACGCTAATCTCTCACATTAACACGCTAATCTCTCACATTAACACGCTAATCTCTCACATTAACACGCTAATCTCTCACATTAACATGCTAATCTCTCACATTAACATGCTAATCTCTCACATTAACATGCTAATCTCTCACATTAACATGCTAATCTCTCACATTAACACGTTAATCTCTCACATTAACACGCTAATCTCTCACATTAACACGCTAATCTCTCACATTAACACGCTAATCTCTCACATTAACATGCTAATCGCTCACATTAACACGCTAATCTCTCACATTAACACGCTAATCTCTCACATTAACATAGCCCATGCTGCTGACATTTGGGCTATGTCCATTTTAAACCTTTATAAACAGTTTGCCTTTAGAAGCTAACCCCCTTTTCCTGATGACGACCGCTTGTGTTGTGATTGAAACGTCGTAGTTTTTGTTATTTTCTTTGAACCTATCTACGTGACTTTATCGAAAGACCCAAAGAATATGAATTCCTACAGTCAGGAAAGCTTTAAGTCACGACAATGTATTTTTTTTGGGTTAGATCGCGTAAATATAAATATATTGTTTACCCACCACCATCCGACACAGCCAATGAGTAAGGGTTGTCACGTAAAGAAAACGTGCCTTTGACGTAGGCTCAAAGCGATGACATCACCTTACTCTATTTAAGACTGGAAACAGGAAGACTTTTTGACAATTCTGGCAAAGCTGGTTGTAATCACCAACGAAAACGTCGTACTTAAATGGTAAATGTTGTGGGTTCACTCTCCAACACACCAGTGTGCTGAACTAGTAACGGATTGGCATGTTTTGCTTACGTGCCAAACCTTTACTCATTGGCCGTGTCGGGTGGTGGCGGTTTTAACGACATGTTCTTATTTACGCGACCTAACCCAAACGCTCATGGATATAATTGTTCAACTGGAAATGTTGATGCAGGAGCCACCTGCACAATAAAATGTACCGTTCACCTGTCTTGTGGATCGCTAAGCCTGTCAAAGCTATTTGCAATTGTTATCGTGTGATTACTCTGCTCTTCGAAATTTTAATTGGGAAAAATCATGCACAAATATAAACGGTTGAAATATACAGCAAAACACTGACCGAGCACATTCCCAGATGGCATTTGTCTTGACCACATTTTAATGGGCATTAACAACAGGAAAATATTTTAAAAAACGAGCAATGGAGGCTTCACTAAGTCAGGGTCATAATAATTACGAACAAAATTAAAAACAATAATGCACATCGACATCTGTTGGAGTGTCACGTTGGGGAAACGCGTGGGAGTATCTGTACCGAGGAGAGGTATCGAATGCAGCCAGAGAGGAAAACGGCGCGGTGATGGAGGTGGACTCTAGCAGCTTGGAGGTTTCTCGTTTAAAACTGAATTTAATCATGGAACTCAAATAGCCCAGGATGCCTCATCAAGAACATTTTGCCATCAGTTTAAATATATACAGTATTACTTATTGTGTCATGTGGATCAGGAACATGACCGTTGAGGAATACATTACAAACGACTGAAAAGCGCGTGAACAGACGCGGTGGAGAGGCGCTCGCTCGCTTATATTTCGAGGGGACGATGGTTGATGGCCGAGACCAAGAATGGAGAAGCAGCCCACGGAGGGAATGCGCCGGAGATGACAACCACCGCAGAAATGGAGCGATGAGATCAGCTGGCGTGCAGGAACGTGACTGAATGTTACACAGTGAGACCATGAGAGATGGCAGTGGCTTGGGGAGGCCTTCATCCAGCAGTGGAGCGATCAGGGCTGATGATGATGATGATAACTGAGGATCCACCTGCTTGCCTACCTGCTCACCTGCCTACCTGCCTAACCACTTGCCTAAAGCGTAGGTTTAACTTACTTTGAAAACGTTCGCTCCTATGAAGCAGGAGTCCTGATAGATTTCATTTCATGTTTGTTTTTGTTCAGCACTTGAACAACGACACAATTTAATGTGACACGTTTCATAAAGTTAAGCAAACCCAGTGCTCTATCCATTTGTGTTCTCTCCCCACCCCCAAACCAAAACAATCTTTGGAATAAAATACGATGACGTCCTTGTCGTGCCAACATTATTCCAGACCACAAAACGGTGTGCGTCTGGTGTGGTATTCCACTACAAACCCAGTGAGCCGAGTTCCATTCCTGCTCATGGCGACCACCAGTGACGATTATCTGAAGCGGTCCTGAGCCTCCCCTGGCTCGCTTTAGCCTCAAATGAGTACCTGGTAAACATCGCAAACTAGGGAGACAAAGGCGGCCGGGCGTGGTGCTGACCACCCACCCCGTTGTGTGCCGTGCCGGCCTTCATAGGTGCTACTCGCGAACGGCACTTGCCTAAAAAATATGTTAAGGCTATACGGGGGATCTTTGTCTGGACACATTCACGAGAAGGGTGTTTTTCAATGCATCGCTCGATTGAAGTGCTGATCATTTCAGCACCGGGCTATGAAAGCGAACAAAAACAACTTCAAGTAAGGAAGAGCCAAACAAATAATAGACAACTTAACAGAGTACTCCTCATGAGCTTCGTACCCAAGAATGAATGGCTATCGTTAAGGTCGTTGATTGTCGCTGCTTTGCCAATTGTACGCAACTAACTCAGATCTATATTTTGAGCGTATAAATTGGTACTATTAGTCAACATTGATTTTTGCTCTTAGGAAGCTTGTATGTACGCACAGTAGGTGTGCATGTTCATCATGAAATACTGTACTCCATTACCTATGTCAGCAATGTTCACGCTTCGCATTCATGTCCTGTGCGACCTTGAAAGTGTTCACTATTAATAGGTGAAAGTTTGTTTGATATGTTATTAAAAAGAACACGAACTTAAGTGAAACTGTTAAAATCGTAATTTAAGGAGGTCCATTCGTTTCAATCCACTTGGCCTGGTAGAGTAAGTTGGCTCTCTTTCAAACCCTCGTTGAGGGTAGAATCAGCCCATCAGCTAAACAGGGTTGATAAATTGACTACCATTTCGTGGTGACATAAACGCTGGTTGTCCCCTGGATAGACTCGCCCCAGCCATAGGAACGTCGAGTTTACACCACTGGCTCATGGCTGTAAGCAGACGATGAGGACTGTCTTAATGCTCATTCGAGCAATAAATCACTTTGTCTTTTGGTTAAATTATCACTTTTTCTTAAACATTTCCGAGGACTCGTCATTTATCATGAATATTTTCAGCAATTATTTTCGTCCCTTGAGATAACCGTTCTGAAACCCTGCATTCCTGTCTCTTTAATGGTCACGTTGGATTGTTCAGTGCACATCTGTCGATTGTAAATAACGTCTGACGGTGAGACATTTCAAGGATCGGTGCAAATGAAAAAGAACAAAACGGTGCTAAATCTAAATGCTAAATGTTTCACCTCCTGACCAAAATCTTGTTTTCATCATCTCGAGTTTCAGACCAGGCCCTGATATCAACATGAGCCATACGCACATGATAGATGCCCACCCTGGAATTGTCAGACTTTTGAATGTGATGCCTTCAACTAACCCACGTGATTAAAATGCATTACAACGCGTTAAAGTCGACCACCGGGCGTACCCATGCTCTGATTTGTAAATGAAACACACGGGAGCTGCTTGGGGTTTTTGCGCAACTTTTCCAGCATACAATCCTCGCAATATCCCAGCTAACCTCGCGTGCGTGCATTCCAACAAAGTCATTCCCTGACCGCACGCAACAAAGATGAGCAAAACGACCTCGGGGCAATCGCCACTCTCCGTCTCCAACCCGACCGCTATCGACGCCCTTTCTTCGCTCCATCGCACGCGGTCTGCGAAGGAGACAGAAACAAATAAAGACGCTTACCTTCGCTTCAAATCCGCTTAAGCGCAGGACGCAGCCGAGTATTCGGCACTCATGGCCGAGGGGGGGGGGGGCGGTGGAGGGCTTCCCGCTAACACAAACACAGCTCCCGCAGTAGCCGGGGTATCGACGCGTCCCAACTCTTGTGAGCTCGCACGGCTCTTTCTCTCTTCCTCTCTCTTCCTCTCTCGCGCGCGCGAGTTTCTTCCGCTGGGATCCCGATCGTTGCCTTTCGTACGCGACAGCGTCCCCCGACCAAACCTCCCCACCACCACCACCACCCTCACTCTCAACCCTCAACCTCGAGCCACGCACGGACTAGTCGTGGCTCCAGCGAAGAGGAGGGGTTTCTTCGGACGGCGTGTGCCGAGAGACGCAATTGCGCTGTGACGCACGGCAACAGCAGCGGCTGTGCTCCATGCGATAGTGGAGATGGGGGCAGGCAGGCAGGCAGGGGGGTGGGGGGGGGTAAGAGACGCCGATCTTCCGTTAACACCGACTCGCAACAGTTTCACCCAGGGCCCACCCCAACCCCGACCACCCCACAGGAATAAACACGCCGTTGGTCTCTGCGTGAGCGCGGTTCGTTCTGTGACACTGAACGCGTTCTCAAGACACAAGCGGCACAGCTTCGCCCACGATTTTTTTTGGGGGAAAAAAATAGCAGCACCACGCGATGTTTCCAGAGGGACGCGCTGCTAATTGATTTTGTTTTCTTTCACGAGGGCATTTTAAGGGGGTAACCTGTAAATGTGAATAAACAATTATTCATAATAGAGGTTTTTGGCTTAGATCGCGTAAATATATAAATGTGTCGTGAAAACCCGCCACCACCCGACACAGCCAACTAGTAAGGGGTTTGTCACGTAAACAGAACGTGGCAATTCGTCACTAGTACAGCACTAGTGTATAGTGCAGTGTATAGTGCAGTGTGTAAGTGTAGTGTATAGCGTAGTGTATAGTAGTGTAGTGTATAGTAGTGTAATGTATAGTAGTGGAGTGTATAGTAGTGTATAGTAGTGTATAGTGTAGTGTATAGTGTAGTGTATAGTGTAGTATACTAGTACAGCACACCGGTGTGTTGGAGAGCCAAGCCACAACATTTACAATCTGAGTACGACGTTTCGCCAGAAATAACAACTAGCTTGATCAGGCGACAGCCAGATTTGTGGAGAAGTCTTCCCGTTTCGTTCCTTACATAGAGGCGTAGATGTGTTGACAATTATTATTAATAGAAAGTAAAATAAAATAAAAAATAAAATTTTATTTTATTTTACTTTCTACGTGACTTTACCGAAAAAACCTAAGAAGATGATTCCTTGCAGTCACGAAAGCTTCAAATCTAGTATTATTAATATGATAACGGCACGTTCCCAAAATGTCACTTGCAAAGAGGCACCTTCCACGGGCATTCACTTCATGTTTGCTCGCGAGCAAACTGAGTTCCTGAAACGATGTACCACAGTGGTGAATGCTCCGCGTTTAAGTGGACGTTGTTCATTAACTACCGACGTAAATGATGGCCACATCAAAGCCAAGGCTCTTTATTGCTTTCGTGTACAAAATAAGTGGCAGTGGTGTTATCGTAGTCGCATTCTTCAGACAGGCTACCTTCATTCCACCTGCAGAAATATCAAAGTGCTCACATCTGGATTTTAACAAAATCCAGATGATGCTGCTGCTACCAAAAAAAATCTTAAACCCACGGAAGTCAATTCATTATGGTCGGGAACAAATAAAGAAAAACATTCCACGGAAGTTAATTTCAAGAGAGAAAATCTCTTCTTGGTTCTTTCGGTAAAGTCACGTAGAAGGGAAATAATAAAATAATAAACATAAAACATAATAAAATACAATTCTCACGACGTTTCTTTCCGACAGACCTGTTCTTCACCTGAGGACGGCTGCTTGCGTTGTGGCCGAAACGTCGTGAGAATTGTAATTTATTATGTTACATTTTTATTATTTTATTATTTCCCTTCTACATGACTTTACCGAAAGAACCAAGAAGATGAATCCCTGCAGTCACGAAAGCTTTAAATCGAAAGAGAAAATCTATTTTGCATTTCAAACACGCGACGCAAGCATCAATGGGATCTGGTGACTGTTTTTCATAACATTTCATAACACCTGGGGAATAGTTTCATCTTGTAATTGTTAATTATCCACATTTCACGTGAGATCATACCAGTTGATATAAACCAACATGGTATCCTGTGTCGTCGAAGAGTGATCCGAATAGTTCATCGTCCGTGGCATATTTCTGTGTAATTCTTGCTATCACCCATCACCACCACCACCACCCATTCAATACAAAATGTGTCCCATCTACAGATACCGAATTCATGAATAGATAAAGGCATTTTGACTCAATGCTTACGTGACTGCAGGAATTCATATTCGTTGGGTCTTTCGGTAAAGTCACGTAAATAGGTTCAAAGAAAATAACAAAAAACTACGACGTTTCGATCACAACACAAGCGATCGTCATCAGAAGGAAAGAGAAGGAAAGCTGCTTTCCTCCTCTTTACCGAAAGACCCAAAGAAGATAAAGGCATTTGTTTAGCTGGAGAAACCCAATGATTGAGTGTCCTTCATTTAAACAGGTGAGGGCCCAGTGAAATCCATGACCTCTTCGCAAAAATAAAATCTCGGCAACCGTAGCCACATAAATTTCGATTTAAAGCTTTCGTGACTGCAGGGATTCATCTTCTTGGTTCTTTCGGTAAAGTCACATAGAAGGGAAATAATAAAATAAATAAAAATAAAACATTATAAAATAATTTTCACGACGTTTCGGTCACAACGCAAGCAGCCGTGCTCAGGTGAAGAACAGGTCTGTCCTTACTACGTGAATTTACCGAAAGAACCAAGAAGACGTGGCCACATAGATAAATGTATTATTAATATTTTACTATTCAGCTCCAGTTATATATTTTTTTTATTAAGCGGGCTAGAGTATGGCACGCCAATTCCGAGGAATGATGGGCAGTGGTCGAAACGAATGACTGAGTGTCAGTCAAGGTGGAGAACTCGGAGGTAAACATGAGGAATCGTTTCATTTTTCACTGAGCAATACAATAGATCTTGCGCAGGAACCAGACGGAGTTTTGCCATGGTAAATTGTATTTTACCTGTTTTGTCTTACCAGGCAAAATCCCATTGAGCTATATTGCTCTTTTTCAAAAACTACCTTACCAGAAATAATAACTCAACGACGTTACTTGTCACGTGGAAATTTATAGCGGCCAAATACTCTAAACGCGTGATGTTGATTCTAAATGTGGAGGGAAAAACTGGAGGACCCGGAGAAAAATCCACGCGACCATGGGGAGAACACACAAACTCCAAACATACAGATGACAGGGTCGGGATGGTGATGGCTTGGGGAAGGCCTTCATCCAGCAGTGGATATATAATGGCAGATGATGCATTTCCAAATGTGAGATTGGTGAGATGTCACGAGTAAACTGAAATATCAGGATCTCTGTCCGAGTCTGTGGACATTTTTCAAAAACGTCTTTAAACCTACCTATACCGATTATGGAACGATTAGGTTTTCAGAACATGGCTTTTGGCTTAATGTTATTGCTATGAATTTTAGTTTTTGTTTTCATGCTGAGTGCTTGCTTCTGTGTCTCGTACAGCGCTTTGAAATCCTCGATGAAAGGCACGATATATATACACATTAAATTACCATTAAATTATATCTCACAGGCCGTTTAACAGCGGCACAACGGTACATTCGTTGGATTTGCGTGCAGTGGGTTCAAATGAGCCCTCGCATTTGCTCGCGGCGGGCTAGATTCGCAACAGAAAATGAGAAAATATGTTCGAGAAGCGACATTGAAATGTGACGATTGATCGAATCGCCGCCGTGAGGCAGCGAATTGTTACAACCTCGAGCGTTTAGCGTGCCATGTCCATCAATCAAATGGCAAGGTCAAAGGGCAACCGTGCGGCCCTGGAATTGCTTGCTCACGCCACTGCTGGTCGAAGGTCCGCCAACTCGAGGCAGCTCTGGAAGAGCCCCTTGAGAGAGCAAACTTGCCCTCTGCTCGGAAGTTTTGGAAGAGGTGGGAGGACCCACACTCTGTCCCACCGCACGCGAATTGCCGATCAAACTCTACCAGCGGTGGCTGGGGTGGGGGGTCTATGAAACACGCACCATTGGTTTCAACTGACGCACCGGGAGACTGAATCGAACTGGTACCCTCTGGGTTTTGTAAGTCCAGCGTGCAAAACCATCTTTAATTGCATTCTCGTTTCACTGCACTAGAATGCACACTGTATTTTGAATACAGAAATACGTGCAAAGTGGGCCAAATCCATATTCCTAGTTAACCTCTCGTATGGCTGTCTACAAACACATGTGGATAAAATCAGAAAGAATATACACAGTTTTCCCTTATTGAACAATTATGAAGTGGCCCAAATCCATATGCCTAGTTAGCCTCTTGTGTGGACGTTTACAAAACACATGTGGATAAAACAAGCAGGAATGTGCACAGTATTGTCACATTAAACAATTTCGAATCGACGGCCGTGTCACATTAAACAGAAATTGCAACGGTGCACTCTTAATATTCGCGGAGTTTTTTTGTCGCGGTTTTGCGCATTCGCGACGAATTTAGTGAGTGCACAGTGGTAGCAATTTGAAAGTCGCGGTGTTGTATTTTAGCTATTCGTGGCCGTAGCGCACGCGCGCGTGCGTGAATATGCCACTATCCCCGACAAGACGTAGTGGATCGTGGGAGAGCGACAGTTGCCCAGTCTGCCTTTGTCTGCCACCGCTATTGTTTCACACGCGAGTGCTTTCCTTTGCGATTGTTCGAAATGAGGCCCTGTATAATATTCGTGTGTTTATTCCTCGATGTGTTTATAGGATGGACAACAGCAGGAAAATAAAAAGTGCGTGTTTGTGTTCGGGGAAATATTTAAAAATAAAATAAAAAAACACGCTTTAATGAAATGTACCGTACGAGTAATGGATGAACTCCACAACTCCAGGAAGTGGCCCCGAGGCTTGCCATAACGTAAGGAGCCGTGGTGATTTACAGGCAACGTCAGTTGAGCGTGGACAATTAGACCGAAGCCGAAACATAACATATTCATAATTATGTTTACAAATATTTTTTTTTTAATTTTAATGATAGAATATAGTATTGTCATCAGTATGACATAAGTATACCAAGTTTGCAGTCGATACCACATTGGGAAGTGGGTAAAAACGTAGTTACAAGATTTGAGGATACAACAACAACAGAGTTAATACTGGTAGGAACCACCTGGTTCCACCAGCCCACAAGGGATTATTGTGTCCGTCCGTCCGTCGTGCATGGAAGGGCTGGGTGGGGAGGGAGGGGCTGGGCTGGGTGGGGACGGTGGGGCTGGGTGGGGAGGGGAGGGTGGGGAGGGGCTGGGTGGGGAGGGTGGGGCTGGGTGAGGAGGGGAGGGTGTGGATGGGCTGGGTGGGGAGGGTGGGGTGGGGAGGGGCTGGGTGGGGAGGGTGGGGCTGGGTGGGGGGTGGGAGGGGTGGGGCTGGGTGGGGAGGGGCTGATCACCCCGTGGTGCCCTTATAAAATTCAACGTTTAACCTACTCACGCCGGCTTGTGCCCGCCCTCACAGTCGGGCATATTTGCGGAATACACCACGCCGCCGTTGACCCTGGCCATTGACCGAACAACCCAACGTTCCTATCAGCTCCCTCCGCAGGAATGTGTTAAAAAGCGTGTAATGATCAAAATAAAAATGGAAGGTGACCGGAAAGAGAAAAAAGCCTAACAGAGAATATCTTGACGACATCAAAAGAGTTGGTGCCAGAAAGACGTGGTCACTACTTGAGCGCATTGGCACAAGACAGAGGAAAGTGGAAACAAATAACGACATGTGCAGTGGACACCTCCAGGCTATCTGTCCATGGATCGGAAAGATGATGATGATGATGATATTTGCACTTTTGAATATGCTCATCATTATTAATGGTAAGTTAAACATCACAATAATACTCCACAATAAATGTATGCATTCCTTTATACATTATGCTTATATAGTTATTCCCCCTAACCCTATTATCCCCATGAGCTTTGAGTTTTAATATTCTCCAGGAAGGTACCCCCCACGAATATTAAAGATGTATTTAACATTCACTTTGACCCTGGCTTTAATATCAGGCATGCCGTAATTTACAGCCCCTTTTGACTCATTATAATGCTTTCAACTCAATTAAATCAATATTTCTGCGAAATTGCATTTTATTTCATGAGACCTTGTGGTAAAAAATACCAGTGTTTCAGGAACACGGCCTGTAAAAAAATACCTTCAAAATAACGAATGTTGGTCCATTTTACAAGCTCCCATTATTTATAATCAAAAACTTTCTATAAATGACCAGAAATTCCATGAGCCCATGAACATGTGTGCAGGTTGGAGATGTAGAAACAACAACATGCAAATGCTACTAACAAAGTGACATCGGCACGACTCCCATCATGCCTTGCGTGCATGTCATGTGACCACCACATGCGCTGAGCCTTGACGAGACCACACTCAAAAGAGAGCCGACAGCGTGGCAGTGTTTCTGTTTCAACACGTTTTTTCGGGAGCGTCGTCGGTTGCACTCCGCACGTTGCAAGACTTGCTTGCATTCGTCACTTGCACGCTAAAACCGACACATTGCGGATACTATTACACGCTTTCATTAAACTTACTCTGTTGTTGTATCCTCAAATCTTGTAACTCAAATGTTAACCCACTTCCCAATGTGGTATCAACTGCAAACTTGGTATACTTATGTCATACCAATGACACTACTATATTCTATTATAAAAATAATCATTAAACATTATTTTTTGTATGTTATGTTTCGGCTTGGCTCTAATTGTCCACGGTCAACTGACGTTGGCTGTAATTGGCCACTGTCCCGTACGTTATGGCAAGCTTCGGGCCACTTCCTGGAGTCGTGGAGTTCTTCCATTACTAGTACATTTAATAAAAGCGTGTTTTTAAAACAGTTTTTAAAAATATTACTTATTTTATATTTGAGTGATGGACCACCTTTATTCAAGTCGAAGACTCAGAACACACCAATCAAGCGCTTCCAAAGACTAAACGTTCAACTCGTTGTTCGTTTCAAATGTTTCAGAGTGAAACCAATGACTTGACTTTTAAGTTTGCAACATAACGAGTGTAAGGCATGGCTCGCTTTGCTCCCCATAACAGCAGAGACATTTTGTCCGGAAGCATTTTACCTTGGCTCGTTCACTCCCCCTTGTGTGCCAAAATGTGCGTGCTTCATATTTGGCAATAACCCGCAATGGGCAACACTTCAAGGACACAAAAAAACAGTTGTTCAAACGATGAACTCCTCTCTTTGGCTGCACGAGGGACAAGATGAGCAATGGTGCAATATGTGTTAAATCTTGACTTTAAGCTTTCGTGACTGCAGGAATTCATATTGTTTGAGTATTTTGGTAAAGCCACGTAGATAGACAAATAATAACATATTTTTACAACAACATGCAAATGCTGCTAACAAACAGTGACATCGGCACGACTCCCATCATGACTTATTTTTTAAAACATATTTTCTATGAATATGTTAATTTAAACATCCAAATGCGTTCGCCAACAACGCTGCCCTCGACGGAAATCATACGCGCAGTATACAGTCCTGTATAAGGTGACATATTTGGGGAAAGGGCCCTCTTCTTCTCCTGCTGTGAAGGATAATCAAAACAATGGAGAGAAATCGTGCGTACGCATGTTTGTCCTTGGAGGGATATATTTGTTTGGCACACTTCCCTAAGAGGGAAAAACACATATACATATTGGTTGGCAACATTTTGGGCTCTTGCGTGACACATCGGCTCATTTCGTCCTTTAAAGCAGTTTTCCTGACGGATATGTTTGAGTTTCTGTAATGTGAACATCACAGCGTCAAAAAAGGCCACTTAATGGTAACGTTTTAACAATATGTCTTGTGCAAAATAAGGATAAAAAGTCACTGTTTTATGCAGATACATTGCAAAATACGCACAGTGGCCCCCATGAATCATTGGCCCGTTGTGCCGGCCACGTGCCCCATTATTGACCGACTTAACATACATGAACTACACCTTTGCGGTGAAAGGCCTTCTCTTGAAACGACTTGTGCAGACCTTAGTGGATCAAGAGAGTGAAACAGACAGTTTCAGTGAATGCCAAACAACTCATGCTCAACACTGGCCCACTCATCCACGACATCGGGCGATATTAACTCCTGAAATTAGTTTTTTATTTAGTAGGTTATAGCAGCGCAACTCCTCAAATCATCGATATCCCCCCCCCTCCCTCCATGGAATGTAGGTGTCGCGGATCGCGAGGGACGTCACATATTTGACGATTTCTCCATCGAGAGTAAAGTGGGATTGTTGGAGTTTCGCAGCAATAACAATAGGGAGAATGAACATCCCTTTCGTGTGTTACATAATACGTGGTGAAATATGAACACTCGTGTAAGTGCACGGTTTACATAATAGCACGCGGAAATAGCTTTCCCTACACCTGCAGTGCGTTTTAAAAGGACTGCTATTACATGCACAATGTGAAAGCAATTACCAGAGTCATCGTCTTGGTTCTTTCGGTAAAGTCACGTAGAAGAGAAGTAATAAAATAATAAAAATAAAACATTATAAAATAATTATATTATTATTTTATATTAATATATTATTTTATTATATTATATTATTTTATGTTTTATTTTTATTATTTCATTACTTCCCTTCTACGTGACTTTACCGAAAGAACCAAGAAGATGAATCCCTGCAGTCACGAAAGAAGCTTTACATCGAAATGCAATTACCAGAGAGCAATCGTATGTTGGTTTCCCTCCGTCACCATTAGTTGTTGTCACATCACGTGCTCACATTGGGCTTTCGTCGTCGTCGTCGTCATCATCGTCGGGCCACGGTCGATCAACGGCTGGACGAATGCCTCGCCTCTCGCGACCGCGTGGTGTAACAATCGCACGTGGCACCTGCACGCTCTGGTGACCTCGGGTTTCACATCTTCTGAATGCGGCACGCCTGGTCGAAGCTACTCGCATTTTGTCAAATGGCCCTCTGTGTGTTTAACGCACGGTGGCAATAAGACGCGAGCAAGCACAGTCCAGGCGGAATGCCGTCCAATGGGAACGACTGCTTTGCAGATAAAAAAAAAATGCTCGGTTAATTGTGGCGGCGAATTTGCGAAAGGCGAGAATGGTGATGAAGAGAGAAATAATGGTAACATCTGGCAGTGCAAAAACCACTTTGATACTTTTACCCAAGTAAAACAATCTGAAAATCTAACGGAAAAAAAACTCAACACATCCGTAAATTACACTGCTTTCAACTAAATATATATATACACTCTTACAATCATACATATCCTGTATTTCGTGACATTTTGAACACTGGTCCTTATTCATAGCAGCTATGGAAAGATATTCTACAAAGAAGCACCATTGCTGGAAACGTCCCCTACAACATTTGATAGTGTTTTTCTTTCCTTTGTAGGACCGTGTTATTCGTGAATTAAGTTTGTGTGTTGTGTGCGTGTGCAAGCATTGGCATGACATATCTCAGCAAGCCGCGGTGGCTATATGCAAAATACCTCGCCTGGTACACAAGAGGTCGTGTGTTCGATTCCGACCCTGACGCCTGTATATTTGGTGTTTGCACGTTCTCCAAGTGGTAGCGTAGATTTTTATCTGGGTCCTGCGGCTTTTCACTCCACATTTAAAATCAACATGCATTTATAGAATGTGGCTGCTATGCATTTTCACATGATAAGCCATATCATTTGTGGCCAGGTCGCTTCTGAAAACGAGCCTTATTACTCAGTGGGCCTTACCTGGTAAAAAAAGTTAATAGTTTAGTTTTTAAGTGACATCGACACCTCGACGCTTTTGGCATCGGCTGCTACCTTGGACCAAACTTGACCCTTTCCAAAACTAAGCCTCACATATGTCATTGAGACAGCCAGTTTACACATTTACTCTCGAGGAAATGTTCCGCCGAGAGGATTAATGGCACCAACGTGCACAAATATCGTCTCCATTCATTCGGCTGCCATCTAAGCGAAAGTGTGCTCTGCCGTGTGACGTGTGTGATAATCCAGAAACTAAATGAGAGCACACTATACGTATGCATGTTGAACTTCTTTCGCACCATACATATCCAACCATGGCAATCGGAGGTGCGGGGGGATGACAATAAACTAAGCACAACAATGCGTTCTGAAGAAATTCGTTTTCAATGTAGATGTAAAAGTGCATAGCTCGAGTTTCTTCCTAATATCGGAAGAGCGTTCCAGACGGCCGCAGAAGCGCATCTGAAAGCACGCCGTCTTTGTTCTACGGCTAACCAAAAGCGGCTGCATGCGAGGATGACCGGAGTTCGCGTGATGCTTTATGCTCATTGAGGAGAAGAATATCGATCGGTTATGGAGATGTAGTGTTGTAAATAAAGGCGGACGATTTCTTGTCTTCTGTCCGGGCCACTTTATTGCAGTCTGTTTATAGAACACTTGGTTAGTTCAGCCGAGGATCCGCCGCCCATCGCTCGTTCGCTCCCTCACTCGCCGCGCCCCTACCCTATCCTCTACTCTCCTTTCCTTTCCTATTCTCTACTCTCCTCTCTATCCTATTCTCTACTCTCCTTGTTCACCATTCCCAGCCGCGGCGTGAAGCGTGCCAACGTACGGACTGCGCTTACCCCTAGCGACCCTATCCTAGCCTACCCAGGTCCACACAGGACTACTCTCGCCCAAAAATACTCTAACTAGCTAATACTCTAACTAGCTTGGTGGGTCCGGCTTCAGCTTCTCTTGTCTTCTGTCTTCATCACACTGCCCCTCGGGCTCGTTTTCTAACTTAGCAAATTTTGAAACACGTAGTCAACCAGGCCATGCGTTAATTGTGTGTTAACCGACTCTCTGTGTTGTATTACATCACATTTCAATATTTTACTAGGTTATTTAATTTTCGTGTGCCTGTATACTCCTCTCTATGTGTGCCGTTGTGATGTCTGTCTGCTTGTATGTCGGTCTATAGTTTTCTAGTTAGATTTTTGTTGCTATTTCTTTTATGCCTGATGATGATTGCTTGTGTTGCAATCGAAACGTCGTAATGTGTTGTTTTATTTTGATTTATTATTTTATTTTTAGACGTGACTTAACCGAAAAGAACCAAAGAATAATTCCTGCAGTCACGAAAGCTCCCAAATTAAGATTCTCAAGAAGAACCCTCTATGATTGGCAGATACCGGTCGTTTGAAATTCCGGTTCACCTCCCCCCTTGTTAACCCCAACGGAATTACCCCAACGGTCATCCTGACCCTGGCTGTTCTCAACACCCCCACAATGATGCTCACCAACCGCCTCTTCTGGCTACCCAGCGCGGACATGTAGTCGTTTCCGAATAAGCGCGAGTTGAACCACTACAGAGATATGAACATTTACACTTTTGCCTTGTGTTGGTATGTAACCGCGGCTTCGCTCGGCTCAAACTTCATCTCTAGTCCCTGTAAAAAAAAAAACATCTTTTTGGAAGATTATTAATCGAAAAGTTGCGTTCACGAGATCCCTCGACACATTTTTTTTTCTAAAGAAGGCACTGGAATTTGCCGTGACGGAGAGGTTCCCACAATTTATTCGGTAATTACGCACATTTTCTGACGTTGACTTCTCTTGAAATATGGTACTGTAGTAGCAGTATCCCTGGGATGTGCTGGTTGGCATTGCCCCAGGGGGGGCTGTGATGTAATGAGAATATTTTTCATGGACGGCAATATGAGAGCAAGATATGAGGTTCAGCAAGGAGGATTGGAGTTGAGTCGCGCGGCGGTGCGGTGGTTGGCACACGTGGCTAAGAACTCAGCAAGCTCCGTTCGATTCCCAGTCACAGTTAGACGTGAGTGGCGAGTTTGTATCTGAGCTGCTCTTGGATACCACCCAATTTTCTCGAACCCACACCAAACCAAAGTGGTGAAGTATGGTTTAACAATCCTTTACGACAGACATCGCTTTGGGAGAAATTCATCCAGTAGTGAACTAACAAAGGGCTGGAAACTATTATTTTTATTATTTCACATAGGCAATATAAAGATGTTGTACCTTGGGATTCAGAAGTAATTACTTACATGTGCACAATAGCCAGGGTGCAAGTTGTTTTCTTTGATGCTAATGTTGCTGCATGAACAACAACACAAGTATCATAGTAGTCAAAAATTAAGCCAGAAAACACACAACATGTGTTTGGAGCAGGATTCTAAAATGTATTTTTTCCCTTTTTTTTACAAACTTAAAGCCCACGCACTCCTTCCCAGGGCCAAGTTCAATCCAAATATTTGTTAATATATTTGAACAAAAATGAAAAGTCAAAGTTATATATTTATCTCGCTTTGAATATATATTTATATATGTTATATATAAATTTATATTCTTTGGGTCTTTTGGTAAAGTCACGTAGATATAAAAAAAAAACATACCAATAAAATAATAAAAATGAAAGCAAAGTTAATAAAAAATAATACAAAATATCACGACGTTTCGATCACAACACAAGCAATCGTCATCAGGAGAAAAAAAGATGGAGGAAGCTGCTGAGGCAGGCTACCTCCACGCCCTCATCGTGGAGGTAGCTCTCCGATCTTACATTTACATGTCTCGCTTTAACATCACTACCCCCTCCCTCTTCGTTTATGACCCTTGGGCTACACCCATTTCAAACCTTTAAAACAGCCTGCCTCAGCAGCTTTCCCTATTTTTTTGGTATCCTGATGGTGATTGCTTGTGTTGCGATCGAAACATGGTGATATTTTTTTTCTTCAATTTAATTTCATTTTCAAAATTATTTTATTGTTTTTTTTATCGACGTAACTTTACCAAAAGACCCAAAGAATATGAATTCCTGCAGTCACGAAATCTTTAAGTCAAGAGTTTTATATATTTTTTGCGCAAATGTGCATTTGAGGCAGTGGCTTATTTCCCTGTTGATAGCCCTGAGCCAGTGGTGTCAATTCCACATTCCTATAGCGGAGGGGCATTTCTCACCATACGAAAATCACCGCTGACTCCCCCCCCCACCCCCCAAAAAAAAAAATGTGCTACCGATTTTACCAACCCCAGAGGGATGATGGGCTGCGTCAACCCCCAGCCATGATTTGATCTCTCTTCCTTCCAAAAGCGGACTGCTTGCTCAAGCGCTGAGCCATCTGGCTCGTCAAATCTACATATTAAATTAAAATGTAGTAAGTCGGGTATGCGGCTAGTGTGTGCCGAAACTCGCACTGTCAGTATTTTGAGAAAGCTTTAAGAAGAAAATAAGACAAACATGAGTGGCCATGGAGGCCAGCCTTTCATTGATGATCCAAACTGCTAAGGTTGTCCTCAACAAATATCAATTGCCGTTTTTGGCTGTGGACTTCATCTGCTTCAGGGAACGATCTGTATACGTGTTGGGATTTCGTATGTGACATAGCTAAGACGCTGGTCAAGCACCTGGCATGACATCGCAAAGTTCCGTGGTTTTCCACTTGATTAACTGGAATGCATTTTCGGTTAGAATAGCGGATAATAGAACCCACGATGTCCCAGCCACCACGACGTCAGTGATGATAAAAGGAGTTCTAATGTATCCACAAATACACAACTCATTCACACGTGTCGTCATCTGAAGATAATTATGCAACAGTGAGTGAACGCCATGTAGCCATTCGGAAATGAAACTCAGCAGTTCACTTTCGCTCGGGAAATCGGGGTTAAAGTACAAGTGACACACACACGTGTCTTGCTTGGCGCTGGTCGATCATTGCCGGTTTGCCCGCAGTCCGCACTCACGAGAAGTTAAATTGCGGACACAATTGATTATTTATACGGGTCAGCTCGTGCCATCTGCACTGCACATGCACACATGTTATGTTTGGGTCTCATTCCGAGTATTTGGTGAAATATTAAAAGTTAAACAAATACATTCTAATTTTATCGGCTATACCTATCGAGTGGGACTTTTAAATTTTTGTAGTGCGTCCTTAAATCACTACGGGGCCATGTGTTGTTGTGATATCATGTACGTTGTAAGGTGACAAAGCTGAGAAATGTGAATCACAAATGTAATTAATTATTATGGCCATTTTCAAAAACTGTAATGCCACTGTATTGCCCTCTAGTGATCAACCTGAGAATTACACAACATATGCCACAAAGTATTAACTTTGTGCACCATAACTTGACAAACGTCATCATCGTCACCATCAGCCAGGGCCAATCCTACTGCTGGTTGAAGGCCCCTCACCAATGTCCACCAAGGAGGTGGAGCGATGGAATCAGTTCGTGTGCACTTGCCGGGAGGATTTATCCGAATATCTTTGTATCCCAATATTTGGTAGTTCCAATGCCTCATGTGAAATCTGGAGGTGACCCTGCTATCACTAGCTCTTGTATCAGATCAAACTATTGTCATTGTAGTCATTGTTCTTGGGATTTTCGCTGAGCCGCCCCTTACTGCACATCTGTGAAAAAGAGCTTCATAGCTCATCGGATTCCTCCACTATAAATAAACATTCTGAGTCAGGAGAATAGGTTTTCCCCTTTTTTCTGGCAACAAAACAGAAAAAAAAGGAAAAACCTATTCTAAACCTATTCTCATATTTTGGTACTGGCAAAGGAGGTCCCATGATGTAGATTCTGATTAAGCGTTTACTATCACCTCACGCGTGTCGTGTTGTGTTCACCTCCGTACCCTTGAGTATGTGTCTCTGTGGCGTGTCTCGTACCAAGTTTGATGTTAATGTGGCTGGCAAAGCCTTTTGAGATTCACTTCGCACGAATGACGCTTCATAAAATAATAATTCTTATTTACACCAGAGAGCCTCAGCGTCAACACCAGTTGACGCTCATCGTGATATAAACCACTCATTCTAGATTTGAAGCTTTCGTGACTGCAAGGATTCATATTCTTAGGTTTTTTCGATAAAGTCACGTAGGTAAAACATTAAAATTAATGAAAGTATTTTTTTTACTTTACTTTCATTAATTTTAATGTTTTACCTACGTGACTTTACCGAAAAAACCTAAGAATATAAACCACTCACCTGCTCATTTATCACATTCTCGCTTGTCATTGAGCCATAGGCCAAACGTGATTATCGGTACCATTACAGGGTGCAAAATGCTAGCAAGAGTTGCATTGAAGCATTTTATCTTTAGAAAATACATATATATAATAGCAATGTCGCCATGGTAGCTTTCTCGAATAAAAATGTCATTAAGCTGGGAAAGCAAAAAGTATGTTTGATTGAGAACACTACTGAATTTGAAAGAAAAAAAAACGTTACATGAAACATTTACAAAATATAAACATGCATACGTAGTTCATTCATACAACGAGCAGTACATTATTAAGTATTAACACTAACATTTGTAATGGTGTATACTGCCCAGGGGGTTGTGTACTACTGGAGTTGCATTTGCCAACCCCAAGTGGAACCGACCAAGCCCGTGGTTCATTGCCAAATTGATTAACTGGCTGCTTGCTCTTATCAAGTCCACACACACGATTTGGAGTGGTTAACACAGTGGTTTGCACAGAAAGTGTACTTGTATAATACAAAATATGGATTTAAAAGATATAGTTTTGCAATTGACAGTTCACTTCATTGCTGTCACAGTCTTCTTGGTTCTTTCGGTAAAGTCACGTAGTAGGGAAATAATAAAATAATAAAAATAAAACATAATCAAAAAAAATTCTCACGACGTTTCGGCCCCATTCAGACGCTGTCTTTCCGACAGATCTGTTCTTCACCTGAGGACGGCTGCTTGCGTTGTGGCCGAAACGTCGTGAGAATTGTATTTTATAATGTTTTATTTTGATTTTTTTATTATTTCCCTTCTACGTGACTTTACCGAAAGAACAAAGAAGAGAAATCCCTGCAGTCTCGAAAGCTTTAAATCGAAATGCTGTCCCAGTGTTCAAAGGCGAAGCCCTGCAATGTCTTGCTCACACCGTGGCTGGTGGAAGGGCCTCGACGATTCGCAGATCTTGAGAGCCCTTCTGGAGGATGTTTGGCCTACTTTTTCACGCTGCCCAGATGTTTGGGAAGAGAAGGGATCACCCGCGCTTCGTCCCACATCGCACGTGACCCCACCGATCACAGAACTGGAGTGAACCTTTCCATTTCAAGCTTTCGTGACTGCAGGGATTCATTTTGTTGGTTCTATCGGTAAAGTCAAGTAGAAGAGAAATAATAAAATAATACCGAAAGAACCAATAATATGTAGTGAACCTATTTGTGCTGCTGGGTGGGTGGACAGAGGTGGAGGGATTTTAGAACGTTGACCCCATGATTTCAACTCTTGTGCTGGGATATTGGACTGGCGACCTCTGGATTGCAAGTCCAGTGTGAAACCATTATGCGATGTCGGTATCAAGGTGCTTAAACAAATAGGGGGGACAAGTATGCATTTAGATCATTTGCTGATATATAAATAATCGGTTTTGGAATTCCAACACAGCAGTTGAGACAATACTGCAGGTTTCTTAAACGTCCTGCCTCTGTCAACCCAGCAATATAAATGGGTGCACTACAGTTCGTCGATTCGGAGATACCATCTAATGTGTGAATTATGTGTATTCCCACTTTTTACAAGATGTGGAAGAGTAGGCCAAATATCCACCAGAGGCACCTCTCCTAAGTTAACTCTCGTGGATGCCCATCTGTCAGCAGTGGCGTGAGCAAGCAATTGCAGGGCAGCATCTTTATCTTTGTACAATACCTTCAGATAAGCTGAAATGTATATGCATTACAAGTCTGAAGGGTAATATATTGAATAACGCTTTCAATTGGCAGAGCACTTTATCACTAAAAACATAACCAGGAAATAATCTAAATTGCTGAGTATGATTACCACACTCGGTCTTTTTGAACTTTGAAGTTAATAAGATGTACTAGGTAATCATTCCCTCCACCCCCATTTCTCACAACACACGATCGTTTCACTCTCAAGGGATATTCTTCCACTTCCCACGAAGCAACACCCCCCCCCCGCCTCCACAATTTTTTTTGTATGAAATTAACGATCCGTGATGCTGGTTGTAAAAAAAAGCATCGGTAAAATGAGTGAGAATTTCCCCCTCCATGCGATGCACGCAACTCAGAAAAAAGCCACGAGGTTTGCCGATAACGCGCGGCGTTTGACCGCACGTGACGCGGGTCGAATCGGAAAACCCAGCGTGGCCCAAACCCCAAACCCTCCTTTGGTTTGCTGCGGCGTTTCGCCTCGCAGAGCGGACTTCCCCTAAGAGTAATAATATCTCGGCTGCGTTTTTTTTCTTCTTCAGTTCCCTCTCCTGTGTCGTCGTCGTCGTTGTTGTTGTTGTTTGCAGTGCGTGGTACAACACCTGCCATTCGTCCCGTCGACGTTCTGTTAATGCAGGATTGTATATGCCCTCAGCGCCACTGCCGCTCGGAAATGGAGACCCAAGAAAGACTCATTCGCGACGACGACAAAATCAGTCTCTATTCGGGTATTTTGCGTGATTTTCCCTCTTCGCCCTCTGAGTATGCCTTCTCAGCACCCCCCCCCCCGACACTCACCCCCATCATCTCTGCTGCCGTTGAATTGGGCTTCGCGCAGCCTGACTTTTCATTCGAATAATCTCTCCGTTTTTTTTCTTTCTAAGTTTCCTCTTGTGTTTGCCACGCGTGACATGAGCACAGAATTGAGGCCTCACGCGTGTGCATGTGGACCATGCACCCAGCACGCACTCGGTCCCATTCGGAGCAGCGGCGCCGCTGAAATGAGTTCGACTCGAAAGTTTGTCCTGTGGGTGGACTGCATCTTTGCCACGAGGAGCACGGAATTTCCAACGCTGGCTCAGAGCCAATAATACAATTCCCGTACCGCACAATTCGCAAAAGGGCACGTGGAACGGGGAGAATTTGAATAATTGTTATAGAACAAAGATCCTCCGTATAGCCGTAACAGACTGTTAGGGCAAGTGCTGTTAACGAATAGCACCTATGAAGGCCGGCACGGCACACGAGGGGGTGGATGACCAGCAACAGGCCCGGCCGCCTTTGTTTCCCTAGTGGCTATGTTGTTCGTGAGTGGGAATCGAACTTGGGTTGCCACGTTCGTAGCACAGCTCGCTCACCGCCACATTACCACTCCCAACTATATGTATTTTGTATATAGTACTGTAAGCATATACACACATTGGTGGCATAGATAATATAAATGTAAGAAAAAACGGCGTGTTATAATTTTGCTGGGTATATAATGTGAAATATGTACATGTATACAATGTATTTTACATTTTACATATTTACGTTGTCGTTTTACACCGATATGCAGTGGGTACCACCACTACGTCATGTGACTCAAGGCAGTGGCTGACCACCACTACGTCATGTGACTCAAGGCAGTGGGTACCCACCACTACGTCATGTGACTCAAGGTCGTGGGTAACCACCACTACGTCATGTGACTCAAGGCAGTGGCTAACCACCACTATGTCACGTGACTCTAGACAGTGGGTACCACCACTACGTCATGTGACTCAAGGCAGTGGGTACCACCACTACGTCATGTGACTCAAGGCAGTGGGTACCACCACTACGTCATGTGACTCTAGGCAGTGGGTACCACCACTACGTCATGTGACTCAAGGCAGTGGGTACCACCACTACGTCATGTGACTCAAGGCAGTGGGTACCACCACTACGTCATGTGACTCAAGGCAGTGGCTAACCAACACTACATCATGTGACTCAAGGCAGTGGGTACCACCACTACGTCATGTGACTCAAGGCAGTGGCTAACCACCACTAAATCATGTGACTCTAGGCAGTGGGTACCACCACTACGTCATGTGACTCAAGGCAGTGGGTATCACCACTACATCATGTGACTCAAGACAGTGGGTACCACCACTACGTCATGTGACTCAAGGCAGTGGCTAACCACCACTACGTCATGTGACTCAAGGCAGTGGGTACCACCACTACGTCATGTGACTCAAGGCAGTGGGTACCACCACTACGTCACGTGACTCTAGGCAGTGGGTACCACCACTACGTCATGTGACTCAAGGCAGTGGGTACCACCACTACGTCATGTGACTCAAGGCAGTGGGTATCACCACTATGTCATGTGACTCAAGGCAGTGGGTACCACCACAACGTCATGTCACTCAAGGCAGTGGGTACCACCACTACGTCATGTGACTCAAGGCAGTGGGTACCACCACTACGTCATGTGACTCAAGGCAGTGGGTACCACCACTACGTCATGTGACTCAAGGCAGTGGGTACCACCACTACGTCATGTCACTCAAGGCAGTGGGTACCACCACTACGTCATGTGACTCAAGGCAGTGGGTCCCACCACTACGTCATGTGACTCAAGGCAGTGGGTATCACCACTACGTCATGTGACTCAAGGCAGTGGGTACCACCATTACGTCATGTGACTCAAGGCAGTGGGTCCCACCACTACGTCATGTGATTCAAGGCAGTGGGTACCACCACTACGTCATGTGACTCAAGGCAGTGGGTACCACCACTACGTCATGTGACTCAAGGCAGTGGGTACCACCACTACGTCATGTGACTCAAGGCAGTGGGTACCACCACTACGTCATGTCACTCAAGGCAGTGGGTACCACCACTACGTCATGTGACTCAAGGCAGTGGGTCCCACCACTACGTCATGTGACTCAAGGCAGTGGGTATCACCACTACGTCATGTGACTCAAGGCAGTGGGTACCACCATTACGTCATGTGACTCAAGGCAGTGGGTCCCACCACTACGTCATGTGATTCAAGGCAGTGGGTACCACCACTACGTCATGTGACTCAAGGCAGTGGGTATCACCACTACGTCATGTGACCCTAGGCAGTGGGTACCACCACTACGTCATATGACTCTAGGCAGTGGGTACCACCACTACGTCATGTGACTCAAGGCAGCGGGTACCACCACTACGTCATGTGACTCAAGGCAGTGGGTACCACCACTACGTCATATGACTCTAGGCAGTGGGTACCACCACTACGTCATATGACTCTAGGCAGTGGGTACCACCACTACGTCATGTGACTCAAGGCAGTGGGTACCACCACCACATCTTGTGACTCACTGAGGCGTTCCTAACTACATATTTGGCGTCATTATTTATAATTTATATTATTTTAGCAGTTTCTAAGCCAAAGCCCTCTCGATAATAATGCAAACCAGACATCAACAAGCAAAATAGTATTTCATTTTTAAACATTAAAATAATAAGTAGACAACTAATTCTCAGTTATTCTAAAATTCAACGAACTGAATGACAGCGAATCACAACGTTGCAATGTGTGCCGTGATATGTAAAGCGATTCAACTAAAATTAAAATCATAATCATACAATAAAATTAGAACAACTCTGTAAATGCCAGTGTGACCCCCCCCCCCCCACCATTATCCAGTCCTGTTAATAAATTCTAAAAGACTAAAGTGCGTTACAACATTTTCCGATCACTCTGGCAGACCGCTACAATTCCCAACACCGAAACGTTCCAACTTTTCTGGGTCAGACAGACCTCGACACCACACACACACACAACATCGGCGAATTTCTATGGGTGAGAAACACTTCCCCAAACACACAGCACGCAATTTTCTCTGGATGAGACTTCCCCATACACACACACAACAACCACAGTTCACCACTCAGTGGCGGTGACGTCCCCACGGCGCTTGTGCCAGGCTACGTGCACTTTGAGGCCACGTGAAGTGTAGAATACTCGCTGGCAGGTCACGGGAAAGACCCAGGTGCCATCGGTTGACTGCCTGAGATGACTGGTCGATGTACCATCTGTGCCCTCTACTGTGCCAATTTCCTGTGTTTTATCCGCCCGGCGCTCCACCCGATGTTGTGAGCATCGGCTCCTCTGCCCTCCGCTGATGTCGGAGTGCGACTGCTTCCAACTGCCCATTAGCGTCCTTCACGAGCCTCCTCCACCCATCCACTCTGAGTGAGTGGATGAGACAGACCTCCACACGTACACAGCACGTAGATATCGGTGGACGAGCCAGCTCTCCACACACACCACGTGGATGTCTCTGGGCTGAGACAAAACCGCAGCACGTAGACACACACACCACGTGGGTGTCTCTGGGCCGAGACAAAACCGCAGCACGTACACACACACACACACCACGTGGGTGTCTCTGGGCCGAGACAAAACCGCAGCACGTACACACAGAGCACGTGGGTGTCTCTGGGCCGAGACAAAACCGCAGCACGTACACACACACACCACGTGGGTGTCTCTGGGCCGAGACAAACCCACAGCACGTACACACACACCACGTGGGTGTGTCTGGGCCGAGACAACACCGCAGCACGTACACACACACACACCACGTGGGTGTGTCTGGGCCGAGACAAAACCGCAGCACGTACACACACACACACCACGTGGATTCCCCGTGTCCCCCCGACACACACGTGGGACGAGTTCCCCACAAACCCATGATGTCACCCCCTTTTTCGGGCGGCCGCCCCATTGGCTGGGCTCGCGTCACGTGGCCGAGGGGGAGGAGGGAGGGAGGGATGGAGGGGGGGCAGCTGCTCAGCTGTTCGTCTCTGGCGGTGTGAGACGAAGCCGCTGTTCAGCGTCTCCCATTTCTTTTAACGTCGTTGTTTATTGCTACATTTTTGTTTTGTTTGTTTCAGTCGACTATTTGTTTGTTGTTGTTGTTTAGCTCGATGTGATCGCTTCATTTCGCCTTCTTCGCGCTTGTATCGACCCGCGTGTCGGTAACAACCACCACCATCACCACCACCCGCCTCTCTCTCTCTCTGCGTGGCCGCCAGCCACATCGCGATGGGCGACAAAAGAAGCCCCACAAGGTAACGTCGTCGTGTGCGCGTTCCGGCTGGGGAGACAAAGGCGGTCGGGCGTGGTGCTGGATACAGCGACCCCCTCCCCCTACCACCCCCCCCCATGTGTCGGTCGTAGTCGGCGCTTCCTCGCTCGCAGCACTTGCCCCCATCAGCCTGTGTCGACTACACGGGGGAGCTTTGTCTTTGTCTATTTGTGTCGGTGTGTGCGTGTTGTGTAGCACTTCACGTGGCCTTTAAAGTGCACCTAGCCTGGCACGCGCGCGCCGTGGTGACGTGATCGCCACATCGTGGCGAATGGCGGCGGCGGCTGTGTGAGTGTGTGATTGTGTAGATCGGTGTGAGTGTGTGAGTGCTTGTGTGATTGTGTGTGAGTGAGTGTGATTGTGTGTGATTATGTGTGAGTGTGATTGTGTGTGTGATTGTGTGATTTTGTGTGTGTGATTGTGTGTTTGTGTGTGTGATTGTGTGTGAGTGTGTGTGTGATTGTGTGTTTGTGTGTGAGTGTGATTGTGTGTGTGAGTAATTGTGTGTATGTGTGATTGTGTGTGTGTATATGTGTGTGTGTGATTGTGTGTGAGTGTGATTGTGAGTAATTGTGTGTGAGTAATTGTGTGTGAGTGAGTGTGTGTATGTGTGTTTGTGTATGTGCGTGTAATTGATTGTGTGTGATTGTGTCATTGATTGTGTGTGTGTGAGTGCGATTGTGTGTGAGTGTGCGATTGTGTATGTGTGTGATTGATTGTGTGTGTGATTGTGTATATGTGTGTAATTGATTGTGTGTGCGACTGTGTATGTATGTGTGTGCGACTGTGTATATGTGTGTGTGCGGTTGTTTCTGAACCAGTCCCGGGCCTCCCCTAGGTCGACTCAGCCTAAAGTGAGTACCTGGTGCGGTGTGTGTACATCACCACTGGGGAGACAAAGGCGGCCGGGCGTGTTTCTGTCACCCACCCCCTCGTGTGCCGTGCCGGCCTTCATAGGTGCTCGCTAACAGCACTTGCCCCTACAGTGTGTTAAGGCTATATGGGGGATCTTTGTTTTTGTCTTTGTTGTGCGGTTGTGTGTATGTGTGTGTGTGTGATTGTGTATTTGTGCGTGAGTGTAAATAAATGCGTGTGATTTGTATATATGTGTGAGTGTGTACATGTGTGTGTGTGTAATTGAATGTGTGTGTGATTGTGTATATAGGTCGACTCAGTCTAAAGTGAGTACCTGGTAGCGGTGTGTAGTCAACATCGCCACTGGGGAGACAAAGGCGGCCGGGCGTGGTGGTGGCCACCCACCCCATCGTGTGCCGTGCCGGCCCTCATAGGTGCTCGCTAACAGCACTTGCCCCAACAGCCTGTGTAGGCTACACGGGGGACCTCTATGTGTATGTGTTTTAATATAAAGTCATGATTATAATTGCTTATTTTTATACAGGTTGCTGCGTACAGCCTCTGGAGCCTGGGTATTTAAATGAAAGCAATATGTGTTGTCATAAGGCCAGATGCATTTTTTGAATTGGAAATCCTGTTGGATGTGGTCGTAAAACTACACCCGTGTACGAAGTAAAGATGTGAACTCAGGCTCTTGTAGTTACATTGTGTGGCCATCTCGCGTTCCGCCTTCTAGTCTCATCCAGGTCAATTGGGAGGAGCAGATTCACCATTAAACCATTCCAAATCTTCCACCTGCCTTTTTTTTCGTAAGTTGTTCACACGTGGCAATCCTGGCGTGAATGCCAGCGTGTGATCATTATTGCAGAGTGTAGGTCTGATTTGGTCCCTGGATTGAGTTGATACTCAAGAGATTGATGCGAGTCTTCCATATTTGGCAGTGGGTTACAAGTCCATGACCAATGGGGTTAATGTTGTTACTCACTGAGAGCAGTTGTGTGCCAGAAAGGACAAGGTAATGTGGCTCTAGAAAGGGTCAGATTCTAGAGCAGGGGAAGAGAGGTCACACTGGCAGACGAAGTGGCATGAATATGCTCTTAAGGAAGTCCACTTGGAGCCTACTATGATGCAAGGGATGGACAAGACAGATGGCGGAGCAGGGAAGTTAATACGATGGATGTGTGGCAGTAGTTGCAAGCTGGTGCATTCCACCTGTAACCCAGCACTGTGGTGGCAAGGCATGGTGGATCGCACACGTGTTGTGAAACACCCTTGCCATGGGCATTGCGGTGACCCATACTCTGCCTTGCCAGGATAACGGAGGGACAGCAAATGTGGACTTCCCTCCCATCCGTGTGGGGAGGAGTGTTGACCACCTCGTTACGCGTGTGGTTTTCTCCGGTTGCTTTGGTTTCCTCCCACATCAATGGAGTTGGGTTCATCAAACAAATTTAGGAAGAACAAAACTCAACACATGATTCAGTAAGTGCCGTAAAAGATGAAGAACTATTGTTTAATAGGCGACGTTTATGGGCAATGATCCTTCTATATAGCACATACATAGAGGGGGCAGAGAGATAAGAGTGGATAATGTGAGTTTGAGACGGCACTAAACACCATTGGGCACGATGAGAACTTCGAGAATGTTTTCTAATGGCCATGTTTTTTAATCGGCATGTAAATAGTTAGCTCATTCTAGCTATTGGGTAACACAGGACCCCACCGAGCTTTGGTTCTGACTGCCTTCCCACTTGCCTGTGGTTTTCTGCGCCTCTGAATCTACGGAATCTGTGCGCATTACACATTTGCAACTTTAACTCTTTTTTTTACGTTTTGACTGGCGTGGAAGGAGATTGGAAACTCGGAAGGAGGTGGCCTAGGGAGGGAAAATTAGTAGCTTGTGGCGGTGGTCCAGTCACGTGATATTACTGGTGATTAGAACTGACTATACATTCAACCAGATTCCAGTTACTCTTGGCATCCATCAGTCGCTCCTACCCAGTCTCCTCACCCCGATGGACACTCGACCTACTGGTGGACGTGGTGTTGGAGATCACGAGGTTGCGAGATTGTTGAGTAGGAGATGAAATTAGAATGGGAGGGATCCATGGAGTTCAAGAGTGACTTGTGTGTTTGCGTGTAGAACTCTTTTCACACCGTACGTAGCCAACCGAGCTAATCAGAGTTGCGGGGGAAGGACAATTGATGAATCGTCAGCTTGGGTGTCAACATCACCAGTGAGTAGAGGGGGGAGGCCTAAGATGGAAGTGAGGTGAGAAAAGTATGGCATGAGGTTTGAGTTTGGCTGATGGTAGATGGCTGTTTTTGGTTGGAGCACTGTGGGAGGTGGTGGGAGAGAAATGCTCTAAAGAGTTAACAATTTGTAAATTTACGGTAAATGATTTAAAGTGAGGTGTGGTAGTGACAGCCATTCCTTCGCTTATGCATTCGAGTATACACAATATGCACATGTGTGTAGCGATGTATTCATACATAGAGAGTCTATTCACGTGTGTATTCATTCGTGCGTTAGAGCGCACACATTGCATACGCATGCATCGTGACGTATCTGTATATGTGCAGCATTGGTTCAGTACAAGCAAACTGGACTGGTTTTGACATTCGTTATTTATTTTGTCTATATATGCATTTGTATGCAGTGAGGAGTGTATACACAGGCCTTGTACATGTGCATAGTGATTTGCCTTTGTGTATGTTACATGTCATGTATGCATCTGTTGGCTTAAAAGACTAAACCACAGTATTTCCCAAATAAGGCCATTTTCACGACAACATTGTGAACTTTCTTTCCCCTCGGTTACACGACACATATCGTTGTGAATTTGTACTGATTCTGTTGTGTATAAAGAATATAAAATATCTTAAGTGTATGTATACGTGTGTTATATGTATGCATTTCTCTCGTTATGCGAGTATATACGTGCGAATCATCTGTGTGTCGCCTTAAGTAATATCTATGCGTGTAATGATTTTATTTTTTACATGTAATTATTATGCATAGGTATAGTATGTCTTTTTAAAATGCAAATCTGTGTGTACCCTGTATGTACGTGATTTGTGCACTGTTTGTACATATCTGTGTCAACACATGTGTACTATACTGTCCTGTAATTCTATTCACACGATGCATTAAATATGCATCATGTGAATATCAAACACAGGTACATGCACTGCACGCATATCAGCGTATAGACGTGCGTTTTACGTGTCCCGTTAAATGCACAGCCATTTGCTCTCTCCGCTATCCCTTCTTTAACCAGACGGTGAAACAGACCCATTAAGATACATGAAACAACATTGCCTGTTTTGCAAGGGTGGACCTGGGTCATGTCCTGTGAATTTCCCTCGCTTGCAATTGCACCGTCTCGTCTTGTGCCCATCCTTCTTGTCCAATCCTCCCATTTGCTCCACGTTTTTTTTCTTCCTCCCTTTTTCTCCCCCCCCTTTCCCCCTTCTCCACGGCCGACCCAACATTTTCTTTTTTTTACAATTCCCCACAGGCCGAAGAGACAGGCGAAGGCTCTGTTTGAGGAGGCATACTGGGACTGCAGCGTGTGCACGTTCAGGAACAGGGCGGAGGCGTTCAAGTGCAGCATCTGCGACGTGCGGAAAGGCACGTCCACACGGTGAGAAATTGATAACTTTTGCCTTCTGCTTCTAACCCCCTCCTCCTGTGAGCTGGTGAATTTTCTCGCGTGGAGCAGCCTTGTGTCGACGGTGTACTGTAAGATGTTGTGCAAGTACCGGCACTCACCGAGATACAAATGTCCTGACTTGCGAACATCCGCACTTGTGAACGAACCGCCGTAAGATGTTGTTATTTGTAACCGTCCGTACTTACAAACCGAACCGCGGGACTATTTTGTTCTGCGGAGCGATCCTCGGCGAGATGTAAATAGTCCCATCATCCTGCGCCCTTGCGACAAGCAAGCCAGCATCAGGGCTCGAGGTAAGTGAAAATATAACCGATTTTTTTCTTTTCATGGTACTTTATTTTATGTTTTATTTACACTACAGTATTTATTACAGTATTATATACAAATGTACAATATTTCTTATTATTTAACAATGCGTTTGTTGAACCATAACACATTTTATAACACTGACCGTACTTGCATTTAAATATTTAGTTGCAAGATGCGAACAAATCGACTTACGAACGGGTCTCGGGAACATAACCCGTTTGTAAGTCGAGGACTGTCTGTAAATTCCTTCTTCTGGGTAGTCTTGTCATTAGCACACTACGAACCGAGCCAGTTAATTCATCATCATCATCATCATGGTCAGTCAAGGTATGCCATCTGCTTAAAAGTGGGCATTACGGATCGGGCAACAGATGGCAAGCATTGGTTTCAAAAAACAAAATAAATGACTGATCAGTTTCGGGTATTCAATAATTCATGGTTCTCAGCATGCTAAGAACATTCATGTCGCTTTCCAATGTTTGAGTCAATGTGTGCTACCTGCTATGACATATGGTTCAGAAACACGGTCATTCACGAAAGATGTAGAACAAAAGAGAAAAATGTGCATAGAAGCGTGGAGAGATGTTTGATTGAAATTAGTGACAGAAAAATGAATAAATAGATTAGAGAATACATGCAGATGAATTACATCATCCGAAGTGTGTTGAAAAGTGGACTCGGGAGGCAGGAGATGTCAGAATCGAAATATTTATCCTGGAGAAATCAGATGAACTATGAAGCTCTTTTTCACAAGTGTCCAGTCGGGAAAGGTCAGAACGGTACAACAACAAACAATACAAAACACGATAGGAGTGCAAAGTATAGGAAATGTAATCAAATCACTTACAAATATACAAATAAAATGCAATACAGTGGTACCTCGGTATACGTCGTTAATTCGTTCAAGAAGGTAGGACTTATACCGAAACTGACGGATACCAAACTAATATTTCCCATAAGAAATAAAGAGAAAGGAAATAATCCTATCCAGAGTATAATAAATAATATTTTATATGGCATATTATACATTAATGGGGTTGTATTAAATAATTTTAGACACTACTTATTACTAAAATGCATACATAAATTTAAATAAATGCATAAATAAATTTAAATAAAATTTTATGTCACTTTACCTTGCTGAGATGAGTTGATAGCCTACGAGGATGGTGGTGAGGAAGGGGAGGAGTCGTGAACGGGGTCTACGCGGGTACGCGGTGACTCATGCCGACCCATACAAGTTCTAGCAAGCGCGTCGTATCCCAAGACGTGTTTTTCTCGTCAAAACACGACGCGTACCAAATTCGACGTTTTCCAAAGCGGTCGTATACCGAGGTATGACTGTATTTTAAAAAGTCTTACCAGGTAAAGCCCACTGAGCTATTGACTTATTTTTCAGAAGCGACCTGGCCACAAATGAAAGCCCATCAAAAAGTGGCTTATTATCTGGAAATGTTATATCAGTAAAATAATATAAATAATCACGAGAAGAGGGACGATGGCCAAGAATAAGAACAGTGGTAGCAACCATGGCATGGAACACATCCAAGAGGATGTCCAGCTAGTAGATAGAGCGATGAAATCAATGTGTCCAGGTGCTGGATGGAGTTTTGCATCGCAATATCTTAACAGGTGGTGGTGTGCCAGCTTGGGGAGAGGCCTTCATCCAGCAGAAGATTGATCATGGCTTATAATGATAACTAAATTTACAATGCAAGTTGGTCATGTTGTTTGCTCAAGAGCACACAAATCTAGTTACACAAAAAACACAAACCAGGGAACTTTCCAAATTATTCAGAACGTGAAAAAAAACTGCTTTCGCCTTGTTCAGCCACATCTTCTTCCCTCCCAACTTTACCAAGGTTCGAGAGTCCCCTTGCCTTGGATAAGTTGTCCAGGCGGATGTTGAAACTGAAGTCCGCTTGTACAAAGTTTGTTTGGGAACCTGCAAGACTATCTCCAAATGAATCAAATTGCAGCAGCCCAGACTTCCCACCTTGCATACGTAATCATAACCACATCACCCCCACTCCACAGATCCCTCCACTGGCTGCTTACGAAATTCTTTAACACATTCCTGCGGAGGGAGCTGGTAGGAACGTTGGGTTGCTCGGTCAATGGCCAGGGTCAACGGCGGCGTGGTGTATTCCGCAAATATGCCCGACTGAGGGCGGGCACAAGCCGGCGTGAGTAGGTTAAACGTTGAGTTGTATAAGGGCACCACGGGGTGACCAGCCCCTCCCCACCCAGCCCCACCCCTCCCACCCCCCACCCAGCCCCACCCTCCCCACCCAGCCCACCCAGCCCCTCCCCACCCAGTTCCTCCCCACCCTCCCCTCTCCACCCAGCCCCACCCCTCCCATTTTTGGATGTACGACGGACAGACACAATAATCTCCTGTGGGCTGGTGGAACCAGGAGGTTCCTACCAGTATCAGTTAAAGGACTGCCTTCATCCCCTTCAAGATCTACCCCTGGACTTGCCTCTGCCAACTACTCCCATGACATCTTCCCCTGCTTCCCCTCGTGTGCTCGCTGTGCCAGGCACCAAAGCCTTTTGTCAATAACCCCCAGTGAACCTCTGCTGTGTGGGTGGGTGGTGGCATCTTCTCGGCTGTGAGCTGTGCTGTCTAGAAATCCCTTCCCCAGTTGTCCACTCTGGCAACTTTTGTAAACCTGTTCAAGTCAAAACCTAAGGCATCTTTTGCTCTTATTATAACTCTTCGATATAAGTATCTTACACAGCACCATACCATATGATAATATTCCTGTTTGCCCTGTGGTATCCTACCTCCAATTTTGTACAGCATTTTGAGATGCAGTCACATTTGGAAGCCCTACAGATCACGTTTGTATTGTAAAAACTCAAATATTATTCAATAATGGCCGTTCTTCGCAACATAGAACCCTTTTTTCACTTGTAGAGATTGATCTCTAAAGAAGGGCTGTTGCCCGAAACGTTACCCGTTTATATATTTTAGGGGGCAGTGTTATTGACAACACGTGTTGACTAGTTGCCATCTGTACCCCCTCACAACGCAGAACCGACAAACTAATGTTGTTCCATGTTGCGTTGTGCCTGCCTGCTGTGGCCGCAGGAAGCCCCGACTGAATTCACAGCTCGTCGCCCAGCAGGTCGCTCAGAAGTTCAGTGTTCCCACCAAGAAGGAGAAGAGGGAGCGCGGTGAGAAAGAGAAGCTGGACAAAGACAGAGAGGCGTCTTCCAGCACAAGCAAGAGGAATCTGAACAAAAAAACAAGGTATGATTACGGTTGATGCCTGTTGATGTTTGCCAACCGGTCACGCTGAGGACTGGGGTCTCCATTGGGAAGTGTTCCCCTTATGACAGCCACTGCTCCCGCCGTATACAGCAATCCCGCCCGCAATAGGTTTCCACGTGCGTTGTTCCGCTTATACGTTTGCTGACTAATTGGGGGAACATATTTCCTTGCAAGTGTAAAGTTTCACATATGCATTGCTTTTAAAAATTGCGCAAAAGTTTTTGCGCATTTGTTTTTCACGCGGTGAAAACGGTCCACTTTGCGATGTAACACAGTACTGTACGTGCGATGTAACACAGTACTGTACGTGCGATGTAACACAGTACTGTACGTGCGATGTAACACAGTACTGTACGTGCGATGTAACACAGTACTGTACGTGCGATGTAACACAGTACTGTATGTGCGATGTAACACAGTACTGTACGTGCGAAGTTCGTACCGCGGAAAATCCCTTGATCACGTGCCTCCATCTGCCAGCCCCGCCATTTCGTGCGTTCAATGTGCACGTGCTATGTAGCCATACTGTGTAGCATCACGTGATAGTTTAAATAAAGTAGAGTAAAAGTACAGCACTTTACCATCCGGAATGCTCCATTAACCGGCATCTGTCATAGATGGCAATACTAATCGTCCTTCACGTATCCGGAAACAATTCCCATAGCCATCCGGCATCTTGCCGTGCGGTTCTCAAAGATCTGTTGTTTTTTTACGGAAGCCTCAAGACGCTGCCGAGTGGTGGCGCTAGCGACAGTCTGTACATACAGTACTGTACCATTGTATACTGTACTCTAAATTGCCCCACTGCTTCTCTACAATCAACTTAGAATGCTCTGCAACTGACTGGTAAGTATCCCTGTAAAAGAGTATATTATTTCTCATATCATAGTTAAAATGTAAGCTTAGTTTCTGTCTTGAAAAGTTTAATGTACTTGAAAAATGTGGTGAACCATGAGTATAACTCTCCGATAACTGGCATATTTGATTAACCGGCATCCTCCATCATGGATGGAGGATAACAGAGCTTTTCCTGCATAAATGACGTATGAGATGAGTTCAAAACGCCACAGTTGATGATGATAGCTCCTCTGGCAAGGAAAATTTCAAAGAAAAAGTATTAATCTCGAGGTTAAATTCGACGTTTTAGTGTATTTTTTATATTGCTACAAAGCTTGGCCTACCCACGACCTCGGTGAGAACTACTTGGGTTAACGCAGGAAACGTTCTAGAATGTGTTCAAAATGTGGCGCCTTTAACTGCCGCCAAAATGACTCGTCTAGCAGTTGTGGAATGGTCGAAAATATGGAAAGGCTTTTAAAGTGTCAGAATTTAAGATCCAAATCAGTCGCTTCTGGACCATCTGTGGTAAGTATTTGTATCAAATTGTTTGTATCTATCATGAGTTAAAATGTATGCAAACTTATACTAATATGCATTTTTGCGCACTTTATGACACTTAGTCACGCATTTTCTTTACCAGAAATGTCAGCTATGAAGTCAACCCCTGATTATAATATTATTTTTCATGGGAAATTATAGTTAGCTTCAAGTAATTTTGAGTTGAGTATCATTTCCCTGGAACGCATCACTTATGTATCGCGAGGGATTCCTATACTCGGATCAATGCGTTGGTTTCGTAGTAGGCTCCGGATTATAACCAAGGTTTTTGCATTTGTTCAATATAGCTCATGTGCAGATTGATGTCTGATGTTTTCACTCCACGTGCTGTGGGAGCTTCTTTAGATTGCTTCTTTCTTTTATAGTGCTTGAAGAAGCTTCCAGGATGTGGAGCGAAACATCGAACGTCATTGCAGAATGACTCGCGTTTTTAACCCGGAAAGCCATTGGAGAGATAAAGTTGTTATTAGATGGCATCTGCCACTTGTAGCTATTTTGCCTTCTAACATTCACTTTTATACAAAATGCATTTATCTGACTATGTTAACAGGTAGTGTGAAACAAAATGTCGAAGATTAGAAATACATTTTTTTTATCAATCTTATCAGTATTCAAAACAATCTTTAATCAAGAAAATGGCCGATTTAAAACAACTGTAATTGAAATCAACTAAAAATCTAACAACATTTATTATATAGTTGGTCGCATGCGTACAAAACAAAGTACTGGCATGTACATCACAACACTACTGTGTTGTAAACTTGTTGATACCTGATGACATGACAACATCACAATGTAAATGTTTATCCATGGGCGGCGCAGGCGTTTTAACGTTGAAATACATTCACAAGTTAAGATTGCTTGTCTCACATGCTAATGTTTATCTTTCGCCTAAGGAAGTGGTGCCCCCCCCTCATTGTACAGCTCGGCAGGTTGCAGGTCTTCCTCAGACTAAAGAAGAAGTGAGCCCTCTGTGTGAACAGCACGTTGTCATCACTGTGGTTTTAAGTGCTTAAAAAGGGAACTGAAGGTAACACTGCCGGGGCTCATTGTGCAAAAAAAAGTTTGTGTACATTTGCATTCTGGCAACGAAAACGTCAGGATGGCATGTTCCTACCCGACTATGCATGGCTGCAGCCACCACTAGAAACACGTGTTCTCTCACATTCATTGTACTTACTGCTTGGCATTGATGCCACGGTTCAATGTGCCACGGTATCACGTTTTTTTTTATCCATAATGATGAGGGCGGGGTGAGTTGCTTCTCTTGGTGAATCATTCTATCCACAATTATCGGTAACTATAATTAATAAAAATAATAGGAATTAAAATATCATTTATTTTATTTCTATTATCATTTCTATTATTTTTATTATTATTTTTTACCTACGTGACTTTACCGAAAAAACCTGAGAGTATGAATCCTTGCAGTCACGAAAGCTTCAAATCTAAAACAAAAATTAATCTACCACAACATTTGTGGGTAAACGTAGAGAATCCAGTGCATGCGCTACGCATCTTATCTTACCCACGAAATAATTTTGAATGGTGGATAACTACGCACTTCCTGGTGGCATCTTCTGGGTCTACTGTCTGCGGATTAACACCGCGCATCTGTCCAGGCCCTCGTGTAATAGGAATAGTAGCAGCACACCCATATGCTTTGGCGACAGGCCAATCTATCATTTTCTAGTTTTATTACACGTTGTTATTTCTGCAAGGCATTTGGCAATTCTGAGGAAACACCCCTCAGTGTATATTTAACTTAGGTCGTATTGACATTAATACGTGTACTGTGGCACCACTTGTAAATATTGTTTAAACTGCTATTCTATTAAGGTAGATAGATGCTACTGATAGTGTAAAGTAATCACATAGTTTAAAAGTTAACAATGGATGAAGATTGTTATCTTGTAATAAAAATTGATGCGATGTCTTCAGTTGATTGTCAGATGATGTCAAGCTAGATTTGCACAAATGTACCACGTATTTCCATTGATCTAAGTCACTGTTCCCTTGCACAACCAAGCTTTTGGCAGTACTCGTCTTCAGTGGTTGGTGCCAAATCAAGTCGAAAAATTGCACAATCTTATCGTTAAGGGATGGGCTCTCCATTTTGACAACCGATCTTGATTTCATTGACAGCCAACTAAAAATGGTGATTTGTTTTGTTCGTGACGACGGATGAGAGTACGCTGGGCCTTTTTTTTTGTCAACCGACAAATGAGGAATTGCCGCTTCAGAAAGATCCACGGTGACACCATCGGAGCGGTTGCGCGTTTCCAGAGGTTTGCGGTTCGATTCCCAGCTCGTGGTAATGCGTGTCGCTGTCCGCATAGCGGTGGACATTGGTGTCGTTGGACAATGCCGGTGTCCTCCAGATTTGTCAAATGGAAGAGAGATAACCAAAAAAAACGACTTACAATTTACTCAGTTGGAATATACATCGTACCCCCTCCCCCCCAACTTCTGTCAAAACATGGAACGACCCTTCTGAAAAAGAATAATGGCACTCGGTGAGGTTTTCCCCGGGTAAACGTGCGTAGTAGTCGTGGTAATAATAATACGATCACAATCATTGGTGTACCATCATCGGTGTACAATTTCACCCTCTGTCGCAATGGGTTAAGTAAGACACCGATGTGGGTGTCCTCAATGTATAGCTCAAGCGGAACAGACAAACCCAGAGCCTGCCTAGAGGTAGAGAATTGTTTTGAAACTCAGCTAATGGAGTTTGGAGAGGGGAGTGTTTATGAGGTATATCTACAAAACCACACATGTTATACGTGTCGTATAACTTGCTTGTGGGTGTATTTGCACACGTGTAAGAATGCAAATGGGGCATCCTTGTTATTAAGTGGATGTTTAAATTTCAGACTGATGATTTCAGACTAATGACTCTCTCTTTGCTTAATCTGAAGCGACTTATCATCATGAGCCGTGTATATCCACTGCTGGATGAATGTCTCCCCACATCATCATCCCACATGGTCCTGTGATGCATTTCCTAAACAGAGGAAGAGTTGTACTTCAGGGAAGAGTTGCCTGGATAATATTAAGGTCCTGAAACTACTGTAAGTTTAAGATGATTAATTTTTTTTCTGCAACAGGCCATGAAGATCTAGAAATGTACCAATTCTATGAATAACTAAATCAGCTACGATATGATACAATTGGTAAATTCATTGTAACGCCAGTTAAAATGTCCAGGGGGTGAGATGATTATTAGTGAATTTGGTAGTGCCGCGGTGGTGAGATGTTTTCTCCCTCGCTTGGTATGGAGGAGATTGTGGGTTCGGTCCTGACCCTGATGCCTGTTTATATGGAGTGTGCATGTTCTCCCTGTGGTCGCGTGGAATTTTTATCCAGGTCCTCCAGTTTTTCCCTCGACTTTTCCCTCCACATTTAGAATCAACACGTGTTCAGAAGTATGTGGCTGCTATAAATGTCCACATGATAAGCCACTTGGTTGAACTATCACTTGTGGCCAGGTCGCTTCTGAAAACGAGCTATATAGATCAGCGGGCCTTACCTGGTAAACATAAAAATAGTTTAATTCTTGACTTAAAGCTTTCGTGACTGCAGGAATTCATATTCTTGGGTCTTTCCGTAAAGTCACATAGATAGGTTAATTTTTTTTGTTATTTTCTTTGAACCTACGTGACTTTACCGAAAGACCCAAGAATAAAAAATAGTTTAGTTTAAAAATGAGGGAAAAAATGTGAACTGGAATTCCCAACCACTAGGGCCGTGAAGCTAACACGCGCCTGTATGGAGGCGGCTGCATTGCGACATTTATAAATTAAAGTGACTTAATTTTCACGAAAAATCACACCACGTTGTCAGGGACGTCTCTCACCTTAGCAAATTCAGCACGGCAAACGATCGCAGGCCGGTGCGATGCACGTTACATTTTAACATTGGCAAAGAATGAACAGAGCTAATTAAAGGCGAGACTAGGACAACGTCAAACATCTAGTTTTCAGGAGGTAGGGGAACAACGACTCATTATCAGCAACAGATTGAACTCCCCAGAGAAGCAGAATGATGAAATGGATGTCACTTTCAAAATTGAGATCGCTAACCTTGTGATGTGCACTAAAAGTGGGTGGTTAATGTAGAAAGCTAGAGGACTAGTTATCTAAAATCTTAAAGAATGCATGCAATAAGGGGATGAATAGCAAAAGGATGAATATGCTGAATAAAATGGAATACGTAGAACTCTGTAAAACCACTGAGAAAATAATGAGGAAAGAAAGATTGTGAACTACCAAAATGATTGAAGATGTAATAAGCCAAAGAGGTCACGAATATTGTAACAAGGAGGTTTATTGATACAGATCATGTAGTGACTATTATGGAGAGGCACACATGATGGACATGTGCCACGGTAGAACTTTTTTTATTCATAATGATGAGAGCGGGGGGAGTTGGTTCTCTTGGTTAATCATTCTATCCACAATTATCGGTAAAAATAAATCCTATCTACCACAACATTTGTGGATAAACATGGATAATCCAGTGCATGCGCTACGCATCTTATCTTACCCGCAAAATAATTGTGAATGGTGGATAACAACGCACTTCCTGGTGGCATCTTCTGGGTCTGCTGTCTGCGGATTAACACCAATCGTAGGAAGTCTCACGCATCTGTCCAAGCCCCAAGTGTAATAGGAAGAGTGGATAATAGGGTAGCGGATAAGACGAGTTTTACTTCACAGACTTAACGAGCCAAAGCGTGACGGAAGGGCCAAGTTGGTATTTGAACTCTGCAGTCTTCCAACTATCAGACGGCCAAAATCCCACCGCAGTCCCGCCTGGACCCAAGCGGTCCTTGCGTCGTCGCGCTCACGGTGCCGTTGTTGATTTATTTTTTCTCGCACCTATCTCGGGGCAGGCCCAAGCTGAAGAACATCGACAGGAGCAGTGGGCAGCAGCTCGCGGTCACCGTGGGCAACGTCACCGTCATCATCACCGACTTCAAGGAGAAGAAGCCCACGGCAGGTGCCGGCGCGGTGGCGACGGGCCCCAAGGGCCCGTCGGCGGGCGGGGCGGCCCGGGGCGGTTCGGAGAGGGGCGGCTCCAGCTCCGACAGCAACACGGAGAGAGATGAGCCCTCGCACCCGACCTCGCCGCAGAGGGACGAGTCGCTGAGCGGAGACTCGCACTGAAGCGGCGGTGGAGGTGGCGGTGTTAGGGGGAGGGGGGGAGGGTGGCGAGCGTAGGAATCCGTCGCAGATTGATTTGCGTGCTGTGAAGTCTCTTTAAAGTGCTCGGAGAGCGGCGAAATTTCAATTTGGCTTCTTTTTGGCAGGCCCAAAAATAGTGCCGTGTTTTTATCGCTGTATGCATTTGCACCGGAACTACACTGAGAATCAGTTTTTATAGCCGAGGTAAATGTGTGCCTTGGTCAACCATATTTTTTCCCAACTTATAAAACCTTATAAAATGCTGCGTAAGCATATCTTATACCAGCAGTGTTTTGTTTTTTCCATAGGCTGTATCACGCCGACTTTTCAGTGTACAGAAATTTAAGGTCAATTCACCAATGAACTTGTATATGCCACATTTCACTGTGATAAACCTCAGCACAAACATTGGGTGCTGATGCGCCAAAACTGATCTGACATTAGAGACTGTCAAACAAAAGTTATTAGTTAATTTAGAGCAATAAGTGCTTTCAAAATAGAAACAAATGTAAAATCTGTTGGTGCTAATGTTTTGGCCTCAAAAAAATGTACGTGTTTATTTATACATAAACAATGGAGCTGAACCTTTTTTACTTTAATAACATACGTGTCATTTTAGTATAACACGTGAATAGTAGTAGCTCTACAGCACACACTGGCACTGCAAATAATCTGCATTGCTCAGTAAATACAAAGCTTCTATTCAATTTGGCTGTGTAAAAGACAATGGCATTTTTACAATACAGTACAGGGATTTCAGACGGTTAACTTTATATATTGCTGTCCGTAAACAGTTGTTTTTCTCTATTGCGGTTGTCCCTTTCCAATGCGTGGCAAGAATACGTTTGTGGTGCCTTGTGTTTGTACATACTACATCGGTGGCTGTATCGTGGTGTGCGCTTCTGTGCTATTGGCTGTGCCAGCTGCTATGCGAGACGTTTTTTTTCGGCCATGGCACGGCATTTAAATGTGGGGAGGGCTTGCTTGCCGCATATAATTTGAACATGTTCTCATGATCTAATCGAGTGCAGCACATATTCGGCCTGGCAAGTGAGAGCACATTGACACTTGCCCAATTAACTATTTGTATCTGGGATATGATTAAGTCATAGGTGTGCACTCCACAATGTCGGTGTGATTATCAGAAAGATAATGAACCCTGCCAAATGCACATGGTTCTGTAAAATCCTTGCTGCCCAGTTTGTACGGACACTCGCTTAACATTCGGTTTTTGGAGTTAAATTTATTGTATCTGCATCAATTTGCGTGTGATTTGAACCGCACGCTCCCCTTAGCGTGCGTCGTCGTACAAGCGACAGCGTCACACCGAGCTTGTAAAGCGCAATCTTGGCACGGTTTTCGTGAAATCTACACCACAGATTGAATTGTGAGGTTCCCATCATGCGAATTGCATCCTTCGGCTGTAAGGGGGTCTTGGATCGGTGTGGTGGTTGGTGGGGTTCACACAAGGGTGAGATTTAATCGACCTTCATTTTGGGACTGCCGAGTTGTGAACAAATGCAGACACACTCCACCCACCGATGCATAATCTGTTCAATATGACGGGAACGAAACAAATGTCTCACTCACTTCATGGTCGAGGGTGAGAAGGATCTGCGTGGAATGTGCTGTATGGCCAACCGTTATTAGGAAAACACAATCCCTGAAAAGGACTGAGAAATAAACAAAAATTAAAACTGTACTATCATCGAAAATAATGGCAAGAGCTCAATGTAGCTTACCTCTCCATATGCTGTGGGACACTGGCATTGTGTTAGCTTAGCATAGTAGTTGGCACCTTCATTGCTTGGAATAAACTTGATGGAACTTGAATGGAATGAAAGTACTCTATAGATATACTTAAATATATACCTATATTAGAAATTATTGTGCAAATTCGAATACATATATATATTGTAGTCTGTTGCTTTGTATTTCAGCTATGCATTCATATATTCTTGATTCTGTAACAGTGCCTCTACGGCAAATGTTTGTTAGTGTTTTACCTGTTAACTATTGGTGTTGAGAAAAAAAAACGTACCATTGTATTAAATCTTGCAGCCCTTGAGGAAAGCAATTGCTAAAGGTGAAGATGCAGAGTTTTAATAAATATTTCTGGTTCGTCTAAAATCTCAATCATAGCGTAGTTTTAAATGAAAGCCTTTCCAATGCCACTTGACGTAAACCAGACCTGTCATAATCAATTTAAACGATGGAACAATAAAACTAAATAATAGCCCTACTGTGAAATCGTAACTCACAAGAAAAAAACACACATTAATGTGATCCCTTGCATATTTATTGGTGCTAGTGCAAAAGCATGCCTCATGTAAAACCGATATTGTGGTATGTTTTATGTGTGTAGTCGTTTAAGCCCTCGTTAATATCCACATCAATCGTGCCCCTGTTGTACTTAAAGCACTTACACGTGGCTAAATTAATTTCGGTAATTGTTTTGTGTCTTATGAGAGACTAATTATTGCCGTGCATATGTGTGCATGCGTGTTTGCGTGTGCTGTACCGTATGTGCACAATACAATACTTTTGTTGTGACGAAACATAACCGAGTATGTTATGGCAAGACGCGTACATGACGGGGGAAAATAAAATGCGTCTGTAATAATCAATGACTGATAATTTACAATGATGCATAATGGAATTTATTGTGACTATCAGTATGCAAATACGATTACAATGAGTGTGTGTGCGCGCGCATGCATATAAATGTACACAGTCATACCACGACTTGCCAGATTTTTTTGCATTTCCGCACCTCAGATTAGGTCGGCTCTGTACTGCGTGAAAGAAGTTCAACATGCATG
Organism: Lampetra fluviatilis; assembly: GCF_964198595.1. Taxonomy (NCBI): domain Eukaryota; kingdom Metazoa; phylum Chordata; class Hyperoartia; order Petromyzontiformes; family Petromyzontidae; genus Lampetra; species Lampetra fluviatilis. The sequence continues at coordinate 1,498,038 of NC_136314.1, forward strand.
CATGCGTACATGCATTTAGCCGGACCAATGCCAGACAAATGACAAACTCATTTGGTGCACGTAACGGTGCTCCCAGGGCACCAGGCTGCAGGCAATGCAGGCCCACAGTTGCTGTGGCCCAGACGGTGTTGTCACTGTGTGTACTATGGAGCTCCCTGTAATGCCGCGACCTCTTGTCATCTTGCTATCGGCCCTTCATTGCCTTCCTTCGGATTCTCTCGCCTTCTGTTACGGTGCTCGGATGTTGCCTCACGTTCTCTCATTGTGTACGTTGACTGCTTGTGTCTTGTCGGAGTTGCGATACGCACAGCACATTCATTATAGCACAGTCGTTGTTTTTTTTTTCCTTCTATATACATGTATTTTCATTTTATTTTACGGTCGAGTAAATGTATTTAAAAAGAAATCATTTCAAATAATTTTAGTCGCTGTATGTTTTTAATGGTAGGTTTTATTTCGAAGGTTATTTCATTATTGTCGCATGATTTTGATTATTTTTTTGCAGCAGGCTGGACCGAGGCTCCCCCCCCCCCCCCCGCCGCTTTATTAGTCTGCATATCGATCAACAGCCGTGATGCTACACAACCCAAAATAAGAGTTTTCACTTCATGCGCTAAGATGCAGCAAAGCAGAAACGGCACGGAAGGAGGCAGCTGCCTGCTGAGGAGCGCACGAAGTAGACACACAACGCTGTCCCACGTTCCCACCACATCGCCGCAATGTCGAGTGAATGCGAACCGCACGGAGCGGACATGTTGCTTAGAAGTGGGTTCGGAGCGCGAGATTGCACAAGTCGAACCCGCGTCGAGTGAGAGAAACCTGTATCTCGCGAAATTTAAGTGGCACATTTTAAAAATTGAATGTAGGTCAGCGGTCAGGTGGTTTGATTCTCTGCGAAATTGCGTTCGAATAGAAGTTAGCTGCCCATGATAAAAGCAGGTTCTCTAAAGTGATGGTCTGAGCCTAGTCACTCATAACTACAACGACAACAAAACAAAATATTACTTTGAACGTTTTGCTTATTTTTGGAGGAGTATTTTACCTTTTGAGAAATACACCAGCTTTACTTGCCGTGTGATGAGAATTGTTTTTCTGTAGCACGGTGAGCTGGAAAGTTCAGCCCCCCCCCGCCACCCTTAATTCTAGATTTGAAGCTTTCGTGACTGCAAGGATTCATACTCTTAGGTTTTTTCGGTAAAGTCACGTAGGTAAAAAATAATAAAATAATAATAATACATGAAAATAAATCAATTAAATCACGACGTTTCGGAGGCAACACAAGTCTCCGTCTTCGGGTGGGACCGTCACTGCTAAATTTATTTACCTGTTGTCTGAAAGAGGCCACATTTGAGCACTAGTCCTGAGATGTCTCCTCCTGAGATGTCCCCTCCTGGCTTTGGTCTACCAATAATTGTTGCACTGCTCTGCAAGAATCCCACAATGGATGGATGCTTTGTCACATGACATGACACCGATAACATGAATTGGAATCTCCTTCGAAAGACAGGAATGTTTGCAGTGACGTGATCAGATCGCAGGGGTTATTTTTGAAAGTGTCTGTCCGTGCACGGCAGCTAAAAAGTAAAAACTTTGGAATGCCTTTCTTACACATTTGATCAACGGACTAGTCACATTGCAAATGCAGAACTGTATTGTGATCACTATAGTTCTACTGTTCATCTACTTTATATAGAATTTGCAACATTCTACAAAGCACATGGCATTTTGAAAACACTTCTTCAGATACTTTATTTTCTTTGGTTGCATTAAATTATATTTCAAAAACGAAAGTGGTGTAACCACGACGTAATTTCTGGATAGTTTCAGGAACGTGACTAGGCTGACTTGGAATAGGGATTATCAGCACTACAACGAGATACAAAAGTATGCCTGGCCATGATAATTATCCTGTATGCCTATAATCCTATAAGCAGATTTATATATACAAAAATCATGCAGATAAGAGAAGGGCATATTAGCAGCGCTCTGGATTGGTCTGGCTCAAATTAAGCACCTGGGTGTAACTCTTGAATTATATAAGCCCTCTGCATGTAGCCAATAGCAAAATGCTATGCCATTACTTGCTGTGGACATGCATACATTACAGGCAACTTCAATACTACAGATTATTATAAATATAAATTGTTCGTATGTTCTCGTGTTTCAAATTCAGTACCAAAAAGCAGTTTGAAGAAAAATGTTCTTCAAAGTGACATTCATATCTGCATGTTTGTCAGCCTTAAGTATGTTCATGCATAACGTTTTGTGCTGACTTTTTGACAAATCATATATTGAGCTATTAAAATAATGTTTAATATTGTATTATTACTATTGTTATGCCATAATAAGCATATCAGAAAAAAACGTGGTTTTCTTTCAGAATTTCCTGCTAATAAATGTCGATGCGTCATGTTTGACAAGGTTGTTGTTGATGTAATCATATGGATGGACTGAATATTCTCGGTGGGTAGTTGACAAATACTTGAAATGTCTAAGTGGTGCTAGTACATATTACGTATTATACGTGGCTTGTTTTACACTTTGTCAATTTGTTTCACCTTTTATACTTTGTCTATTTGCATACATTAGCAAAAGTATTGGCTTATTCATTTGTCCTCTGACTCATTTTTGTATCATGAAGTATAATAAATTACACAATATTGCTTTTGGAGTGTTGCCATTTCCTCTCACAATATACAAGGTTTCATATTCTTGGTTCTTTCGGTAAAGTTACGTAGAAGGGAAATAAATTAAATAATAAAAATATAAAACAATAATTCTCACAAGCAATCATCATCAGCTGATGATGGTTGCTTGTGTTGCAGTCGAAACGTCGTGAGAATTTATTTTGTTTTATATTTTGATTGTTTTATTATTTCCCTTCTACGTGACTTTACCGAAAGAACCAAGAATATGAATCCCTGCAGTCACGAAAGCTTTAAATCAAAATATACAGGGTGTTTAAAAAAAATGGACCCGAGTTCAAATCACTATGTCTTTGAAATTGGGTCCATCTTTTTAAAACAGCCTGTATATTGCATGTGAATTATTAGGTTATTTGCCCTTAATATCCAATGTAGGTGTGTTATAAAATCGTATGCATTCATTGTTGGTACAGTCACATTAATTTCAGTAAGTTTATATGATTAAAGACTAGATCATAAAGCCTGTCTTTGCGAGGCAAAATATTTCAATAAATATAATAATTAACATCTGATTTTTTAAAATTGTCTACAATCAGACAAAACTTCTCCAAAAATGTGTTTTTTCGCAACAAAAAACAAAATAGTTGATTACTTGTTTCAACTTCTTACATTTAAAGGCGTGCTCATCGGAAACGGATCAATTAAAACATTCCGTTCCTTATTATTAGAAAGAACAAAACAATGCATTTAATACTCTATGAGGGGAAGCTCCTATCTTTTTCAATTTTCGAATTCAAATACACATTAAATGCGTATTTGTTTCGTTCAAACCCGCTTTAACGCTCTATAAAACTAAAAAACCCGCAATCTTATCTTTTGAATGGTTTCTGAATGACACGCACAAACATTTTACGGGGCATTTTAAAATGGAGATTTGGGAGCCTTAAAATAAAAAAATATCGGATTTTCAGATTTTTCTGTTTGTGTCCTATGTACCAAACGTCAGCTTTCTACCTTGTCGGGAAATACCCTTAAGGTTTTTGAGACAGATTACGGTCTTGATTAAAATAGAAGATATGCACGGAAATGGCTTGGAGTGGTGACTTGCTGTGGTTCGCGCACTCTGCTGTGAAATTGACCTGCTTTCCGATTTCCACCAGCGGCGAGCACCAGTGGTGAGTGATATCTGTACCCGTCCTACCCACACCCCACACAAAGCTGACGTGACCAGCATGGTGAAGTATGATCACGCAAAAATTCACATCGCCAGCAAAGCACGGGGAGGCCTTCATCCAGCAGTCGACCGACTGAGGGCTGCAAATGATCATTTGGCATAGAATCAAGATATGATTAAACTTTGAATCAAGAACATTTTTCGTAATACATTTGTTACTGTGATTTTAAGAGAAAAAAATATTGACTTCATTTTATTTTACGAAGTATAATTATGCAAATAAGGATAGCCGTTGTTATTTAGTACCGGTGAACAGTAATTTTCCGTTTCTACAGTCAGAAGGTTCTCCATGTGAACAGCTTCAGACGTTGACACGAATGGGTGACGGGTTGAACATTTGCGTGTGTGGGACGCTCACAATCAACACGCTGTACAAAGCCACGGTGGTGTGTTTAAAATCGGTGTGAACTTCCAAATTGAGAGACATTAAATTGCAAGCGCGGTTATTGCGCATTGCTAATCTCTCCCCGCCCAAAACTCCCCCCACAAACACACAAACTCTGAACCTAAATTGACAGTGGCCAGCAAGAGAGGGCTCGTTTCGTGCGCATTTTAGTCGATCTCGTTTCCGGTGTTGGGCAATAAATTGGGCACCGAAATTGCAGCGTTGTCGAAATACGTCCAGACCATTTTTTTTTTACGGGAAGTCGATGGATATAACGCGCAACCAAAAATAAACTGCGCTAAGCATGTGCTGGGTAAGACGAAAAAATAAATTTGCCACATCGTACACTCGGGTGTTACAGGGGGGCAAAGGAAAGTGACGCGTTGAGAACACGCTCGTGCACCCTGTGCAGTGCGTTTAAAACTCTTCCTCCAATGTATGCGCATGTCCGTGCCGGATTAATCTAGTGCGGGGCCTGTAGCATATGTTATAAAGGGGCCCTAATTTTTTTACAAAACACATTAAAACACAAAATTGTAACTTGCATAGTAAAGTAATTGTATTTTTTCATTTGCGATACAGCCAGATAATTCGACAAATCGCTAACCTTAAACACCCAGTCGTTAATAAAAAGTTGAAGGCAGTATAGTTCTATAGTAATAGAGCAAGTGCAGAATCACTGAACCGGAATTGATAGCTTGAAATAATTTAGCGCGGGGCCCTTGAAAGTGCGGGGGCCGTAGCACGTGTAGCTACTTTTGCTACTCGGATAATCCTACACTGGTGCATGTACGTATGTGCATAAGTTGAACTTTTTTCGCACCGCACGTAGCCAACCGTGCTGATCGGAGATACGGGGAAGTGGAAACAAACCGAGCACTAAAATCAGCTCTAAAGAAATAAGAAAAACGCGAGTGATGTGAGATGGAATTAATTCCTTTGCTGAACAAAAAATTATCTTTCAACAATGTACATTTGTTTGTAAGTTAAGCTAAGTGTATTTTTAAAGTTTTACAGCTGCCATCAGGAGTAAGTAGTTTCTCAGCTGAACCTGGATGCCCCCTTCACCAACCCACGATGGCCAGTGGTGAGATGTGAACTCCCTCGCCTGGTATGAAGGAGGTCGTGGGATCCCAACCCTGACGCCTGCTGTATATTTGGAGTTTGCATGTCTCTCTCCCCGTGGTTGAATGGATTTTTTCTCTGGGCCCTCCGGTTTTCCCTCCACATATAGTAACAAGCGTTTAGATTAGTTGGCTGCTATACATTTCCACATGACAAGACACTTCGTTGAGCTGTCAATTGTGGTCAGGTCGCTTCTTTAAAAAGAGCGATATAGCTGGGCCTTACCTGGTCAAATAAAACATAGAGAGTTGAAGAATGATCAAACAAACCCTCTGAACGATTTGGCATGGGGAGGCCTTCATCCAGCAGGGGATTAACAAAGGAATTAACATTATTTTAGTATACACATAAAATGGTTCAATAAGTTCAGTGAAAAAAAACTGTGAACTGAACACATTCCTGCGGTGGGAGCTGGTATGAACGTTGGGTTGCTCGGTCAATGGCCAGGGTCAACGGCGGCGTGGTGTATTCCGCAAATATGCCCGACTGTGAGGGCGGGCACAAGCCGGCGTGAGTAGGTTAAAGGTTGAGTTTTATAAGGGCACCACGGGGTGACCAGCCCCTCCCCACCCAGCCCCACCCCTCCCACCCCCCACCCAGCCCCACCCTCCCCACCCAGCCCCTTCCCACCCTCCCCACCCAGCCCCTCCCTGCACCAAGGACGGACGGACACAATTATCCCCTGTGGGCTGGTGTAACCAGGAGGTTCCTACCAGTACAAAGGAATTAACATTATTTTAGTATGCACTTAAAATGGTTCAATAAGTTCAGTGGAAAAAAAGCTGTGAACTGATTATTATCATCCTACATTGTTCATGACGATAGGGAACCGATTATTGGAAATGTAAAGACAGTTATTTGGATTTAGGTAAAGTTTTTTCTCCCATTGTTAACGTGCACAATATAAGATTTAAAAACAAAAGGCAAATTAATTTAAAATACCATTATGCGTCTGAGTTTATACATTTATTGAATTCCCAAATGGGACTTTTCTTCAAAAGTTGAATCATCTGCAACAATATCAATATCATTTACAAGTATTGATCAGTAAGTAAATAACGTATTTAAAACGCATTAAAAACATAATTGGATACTGTGCTTACAAAAAAAAGTCATCACTATAAGGTTACATTGTAACTGAAGGGTGATCTTCATTACAGTAATTGAGTTCTAGAACGTGCACACAGTGCAACAGAGTACTCTGCAACCATTATCCTGTATTTGCTGTGAATTAATGGACTAAAGAAAACTTGTTGCATGCTTCAGATCCATATTGTCATTTCGGTTAATGTGCACTAAACTTTCAATCCTGATGTTCCTTCGTTTCTCAGTCCGATTGTCCATTTTCCTGGCCGACAGTCTCCAGCACTACTACACTATACACTACTGTAAACTACTACACTATACATTAGGGTTGGCTACGCAACCGTGCGAAAGAAGTCCAACATGCAACATCATCATCACTGGGTGATGATTATGATGATGATGCAATCCTGAATTTGATCAGTTGGTGGCGTCTGGAGCAGCAATTCGATGGCCAACGAATCTTAGGGCGGTTTCGATAGCTCAGAGAATGTATATTTATGGCTAGAATCCAGTCGAGTGTTCTGCCCTACTAGTTCTAGTATGAGGTTTAACAAAAGTGATAGGACTAGTTAATATTATCGAGGTATCATCGGACATGAGGGTTTACACTTCCGATGTTAAAACGAAAGCATGGGACGTATCACGGGAATAACATCAAACAACACTGGCAGTGAGAAACATTGTACATGCCAGCGCATTCATGTGGTGTGCGTATGAGTGATGTGCTATCGTTTCCCAACGGACAACAACCGAGACTGTTATATCCTGGGAAGACTTTGACAGATTTCCCAGAACAGCAGTTATCCCAACACGAGGATGATCGTCGGACAACCAGGGCAGGTTGGGAAACCGTTTGTGAGTTTCGTGACTCTCACCTCCACAAGTTCATTCTGTTAAACCAGATGATAACTTCTAGATTTGAAGCTTTCGTGACTGCAAGGATTCATACTCTTAGGTTTTTTCGGTAAAGTCACGTAGGTAAAAAATGAAATAAAATGAAAATTAATAAAAGTAATAATAAAAATAAAATAATAAATCACGACGTTTCGGAGGCAACACAAGTCTCCGTCATCAGGTGGGACCGTCACAGCTAGATTTACTGTATCAAGCTAGATTTACTGATACAGTAAATCTAGCTGTGACGGTCCCACCTGATGACGGAGACTTGTGTTGCCTCCAAAACGTCGTGATTTATTATTTTATTTTTATTATTACTTTTATTAATTTTAATTTCATTATATTTTTTACCTACGTGACTTTACCGAAAAAACCTAAGAGTACAGATGAGAACTCAAGAGACCAGGATGGTCTACTTTGCAAGAGTGACCTGGGCCACATGCCTTCCAGTCGGGAAGGTGGGCGGGGGGTGGTGGCGATGACTGCTTGTGCATAGTCCCAATTGAGTGAGTTGTGTGCAGTTTAGAATTTGGACCCTGATGCTGGGCACACCGATGGTCTCCTCTTGACGCCAGGAGGTCATTGCTATCCACTGTGAAGCAGACGGTGCATTGTATCGTGGTGATTACACCCGCAGTAATTATTATGATGAGGGTCAGCCGCTGGATTCGGATTGCGAACCTCTGCGACCACCAGGCCATGTCACTGCCCCCACGGAGCTTCACGTTCAAGTTAATTTATTAGGTATAGCCCTGTGAGCCATTCGGCTCTTGAATCGGGTGCAACCGCAACAAACAAAAAAATAAAAACATGAACAAAAAACATCTTAAAGTGAATATGTGACTGAGTGCAAACAGAAAATCCAAGAAAAGACAGCAAAATATTGCAGAAAAAAACACCGTACACCAACGCTTTGTGCAAAAATCCCAGTGGGATGCAAGTCAAACAACCAACAACAACCACAAGACAACTTAGATTAAGGCCATCAGTCTAACTCTGTACTACAACAAACAAACATGGCTTAACGAATACACTTTTCGAAATCACCAAAATAAAGCCATGATACCAATGAAACGGTGGTCATAGGAACACCTCGGTGGCGAAATGTTAACTCGATCCCGACCCTGACGCCTGCTGTATATTTGTAGTTCGTGTCTGTGTCTCTCTCTCTCCCCGTGGTCGCGTGGATTGTGCTCCGTGTCCCTCCGGGTGTGCCCTCAAGATTTATAAACACGCGTTTAGAGTATTTGGCTGCGACACATTTACACGTGATGAGCCACTTTGTTGAGTTATCATTTGTGATCGCCAGGTCACTTCTGATTAAAGAGCTACATTGCTCAGTGGGCCTAATTTAGTCAAATAAAATTATATTATATGGTTCTTTCGGTAAAGTCACCTAGATAGAAAAAATAATAACAATAAAATAAAATTTTTTAAAATAAAGTAAATAAAAAAAATCAGGACGTTTCGATCGCAATACAAGCGGTCGTCATCAGGAACAGGGAGGTGAGCCTCTGAGGGCAAGCTGTTACAGGTAGGAACAACAGGTTCCACACTGCCCACCAGAGATTATTTGTCTGTTTGTCGTGTATATTTGTCTGTCGTGCACGAATGCGCTGTCCAACCAAGTTCCTACCTGCCCACTCCGAAGGAACGCGTTTATAAAGGTTTAGAGATTGGCAGGGCAGCTTATGTTAATGTAGGAGAGGTCTCCGTCACCGGCAGTAGGTCTACACCAATCAACGCATTTCACCTCGCTCCACACACCCACACTGCTGACGGTGGAGGTGGGCAAGAAAACACAAATCAAGTCATGACCCAAAGTGGTTGATCACATCTTTCAACTTGATTGCTGAGTTTTAATCCGTCGTCTCGGTGGAAATTGTGTCTGTGTCTGTATATATGGATGGCTTCGTGAACGAATCTTTGTTGATAGCCAGTCGGCTTGCAAAGTGCCATCGTCTTAGATAAATCAATTTCACGTGAGCCAGCCGCAATAAAGTAATGATCGGCCATGGAAGAAATATTGGTCCTGCCTTGTTTCAGATCTGCCTTCTGCTCACGAACACGGTCCGAGACATGTTGCTTAGTTTCCCAATGTAACTACTGCCGCAGATGCAGCTTAGTTTGTAGACGCCGGGGTATTGCATGTCAGGAATCTTGTCCTTCACAGATGGGACCAGGTCACGGATTTTATGCAGTGTTAAATCGGACCTGGATTTTGTGTTTGTTCAAGATTTTGGAAATCTTTTTGGTTATCCCTGCTATGTAAGGTAAGGTGATGGTTTTGATTGGATCTCACAGTTGGGGTGATGGCTTAGCGGAATGTGTAGTCAGAATATCCATTCGCCTTGAGAGCCTGGTGTACGTGTTTGAGTTCACTGGTCAGGTGTTCATGGTCAGAGATACATTGAGCTCTATGGTGTAGCGTTTTGATGAGGGAATTCTTCTGAGATGGATGGTGGTGGGAATCAGGTTTTAGGTAGGCGTGAGTATGGGTTGCTTTCCTGTAGACAGAGTGGCTCATTGAGCCATCTGGTTTCTTTTTGATTAAGACATCCAATAAGTGTAGCATGCCATCCTTTTCTACCTCCATGGTGAATTTGATTGTTGGGTGTATGGAATTGATGTGGTTGAGGAATTGTTCCAGAGCTGGTAGGCCATGTGGCCAGATGACAAACGTGTCATCTACGTATCTCTTCCACAAGGGCAGGCGTAGAGTGGATGCCTGGATGGCGTCCGTCTCAAAATTTTCCATGGAAATGTGTTTTTTATTTATCTTTATACGCGACTTTACCGAAAGAATCAAAGAATATTTAGTTTTAGTTGTTTTAGTTTTAATGTGAACAACATTGTTGTATTTTTAACAGCAGCATTTGGTTTTGTCCACGAGAGGGCATCATTGTCACACACTACTGCTCCAGCAGCATCGGACGCTTAAATGCAATTCTCCTCCAGTGTTGCAATGGTGCACAGCACATTGACGGGCACATTGTGTAGCTTCAAGTGTTTTTCGGTGAGTTTGTGAAGTCACTGGCATTTCAGCTTGCTTATGAAAGTACAGCCTGCTGCGTTCTTGTTAATGTTCAAGAGGGCTTTGCCTGGTAGGATGGGGGTGGTTTAGTTTCATGCGTATGTGTTTGGGTGATTTGTTTACCTGTCTTGTACTTTGCTGCTATAGATGTCCGCATGATAAGCCACTTTGTTGAGCTATCATTTGTGGCAAGGTCACTCCTGAAAACGAAGCGCATAGCTGGTGGTGGCTTGGGGAGGGCTTCATTCAGCAGTGGATTGCCCGCAGTTGATGATGATGATAAGAATGTAAGAATGGACAGGATTAAATTATGTGACGAGTTTAGCGTGCCATTTACACGTGAAACAAAAACAAGAGCTGATACACTAAGAAACTACATACAGATGTGGGCATTTCGTTCCTCCACCGGAGGCTCCATTTTCTCTGCTATATATATATTTTACCTAGGCATTTGCAGAGGGCGAATTTGTTTATGACCGCTTGACCTCCCATTCACTTTTGTACAGCTTGGTGATTGCTTGTGGGTAATAGGGCGATGTACGCTGCATGCCAAGCCAAAGAAGGGTATGGATGCAGGCTTAACACATCAGCAAAACGCACACGTCCCACGCCAGTGTAATTCGCGCGGAGAATGGCCATCGGCAGCGAGATGAGTTTGTATTCATGTTGGTGTCTGCATACCAAGCACCCGACAGCATCCAAAATTTAAGTAGTGCTGCACAAACATTCCGTTCAATTTGCCGTGCTTTTTTTTCCAAGACAAAAGCACCCACAACAGATTCACTATCTGTTTGGGTTTTATTTATTAAGGAGACTTCATCATCAGATACTGGGTTTTTTGTTGTTGTCAGGAGTGCCCGATTCACGTGTTCAATTTTCAGGACGGGAAAAGTGACCGAATCTTCAGAAAGTGCCAGAGCAGATATTTGGCCATTTTTTTTCCTGCAATACTTGCGGCGGGAACTGCATTGCGAACAATAAGGTGAATCGGGCGCTAACTTAATTATTATTGATCACAAATACTGCAATAATAAAACAATCACAACGTTTTGTAATGAAACAAAACGCATTAATGCGCGTATCACTACAGCGATGCAAGATATTCTCACGTTATTTAAAAGGCCAACATTTTCCAAAAGGGTAACCTTTGGAATGTTTCGGGATGCAGTGACGATAGCTACACAGCAGTGGTGATGCTGAAAGCAGTCAACTATTGATTTTCGGGAGAGACAAATGGATTTGTCTAACTGTGTTTCCTGACTTCCTTTCATCATGGTTATTGCACCATAAAACTGAGATTGCTAAAGCCCCAAGAATCAATACAACACAGTAGGTGTTATATTGCTGTGAAAATTTTATACACTGTATCTATTATTTCAAATATTAGGATGTAAAATTACGTCCTGGTCACGCTTACACATTTGCTTTGGTTTTAGTTAACATGTCAGGGTTAGGTTCATCTTCGAATATAAGCAACCCTTTAACAATCCAGAATGCATCTAATTGCTTCCACTGGACCACAATCCTACTCTGTTGTGGAGATACAGCATCACCGTTTGACTTACACTCCTGAAAGATGGGGTTGGGAAGGGAGCGTGGTCCGGGGAGACACACAAAACGTCTGAAGACCTTTTTTTGTTGTAGTTTTGGCAGTCAAATTGGACCGGCTTACGCTGTGAGCGCGCGAATGGTTCTCAAGTGCAATTCCACCGCAGAAAAGAGGGGTTTCGACTTTCAAGTGCACATCCATACTCGTTAGAAAATCAATGGTGGTTTTACATGACCGATTGACAGCGATCAACGGCGTTGTTATATCAAAACAAAACAAATATGTTATGCGTAATCAATATGGACAGACTTGTTAAAATTGCCACTGCGGTTATGTCCACAGCGTCTTTGGTTCGAAAGGGCTGTGTTTTATACTCAAACGGAGTTGTATTTTAGCTTCACGCATGTCTGGAAGATTGCGCTTTATAAATATATATATTATTTTTATCACACAGTGCAAAGCACATTGCCGTCAGCGGCAACAGAAAAGTATCATTCCGTAACGAGGTGTGTTTAAGGCTGCAAATCATTGCATACACATTTTATGGGAAATGGGCTCCTTGAGGGAGAGGCGTTATTTCGTGTTTCTCTTTTAGAGACGGGTCGTGTGAGGTGGCTGAAGTGCATGCTGGGTGAAGCGATTGTCGTGGTGTCGCATTGTATGTTGCTCCTGCTGCCAAACGTAAAAGGGAGTGTGCACAGCTTATAGTGCTGAGAACAGGGTACAAACGCACATAATGGTCGATTGCAGAGCAATTTAAACGTTTCGTTTTGTGACAAAAAACTGAAAATAATATACGTAACTGTTTTTCGGGTTTATCATTGTTGTTGTCTCTTCAAAGACATCCAAATATTAGTTCAACACGTTTGAATAAAATCAGAATGGGAGAAATGTAATGTCAAGCAAAATATTTTTTCATTTTTTATATTAAATTTTCAGCATAAAAATGCAGAAATTCAATGTTTGTGGCAGTGGGGTACGTAGCATGATCCTGTGCCGAACAGTAGGTGGTAGCGAGACTTAATTTAGCTGAGGGAACAAATTTAATTTTTATGTTAATATTTTGTCTGGCAAAAATGAGAATTCATTTCAAAAGCTGTCTGTGTTGGAATTATTATGGTAAGGGCAAAGGTGCAGCCCTGCAATTGCCTGCTCACGCTACTACTGGCAGGAAGGACCTCCATTGGGGGAACCTGAAGATAACCCCACTGCAGGGTATTGAACCTGCGATTCCACGCTGACCAGATGTCTTGGAGGCGATGGGATTACCCAAACTCTGCCCCACCAGATACGATCTACCAATGAACAAACTGCGGTGGCGAGATGTTAACTGCCTCGCTTGGTATGGAGGAGGTCGTGGGTCCGATCCTGAACCTGACGCTTGTATATTTGGAGTTTGCGTGTTCTACCCGTCGTCGTGTGTATTTTTCTCCGGATCCTCCGGTTTTTCTCTCCACATTTCGAATCAACGTGCGCTTCGCGTATTTGGCTGCTGTACATTACCCAGTTGACAGGCCACCTTGTTGAGCTATCATTTGTGGCCAGGTCGCTTCTGAAAAATAACTCATAGCTCAGTGGGCCTTTACCTGGTACAATAAAAAATGTGTTATAGTACTTCACCAGTCAGTGCTTGTTGGTGAGGGGGTGGCTCAGTCCACTGTTGTATGAAAGCCCACTCATGCTGTGTCGATCGCATACTTCATCAGGCTTGTCAGAGTGTGTTGGTGAACTGGGGGCGAGAATCGAAACCAGGTCGCTGGGTTCATAGCATGGTGTGTTAACCACCGCACCACATGTACACTTCCAGTTGTGCAAATAATGTTTTCTGTATTAATACAAAAAATTTGGATTCAAAAATTCTGAACGCCACTGCGATGAGCTGTTGACTGTACTTTCTCCAGTTTAATCAGCGAAAGGGGCCTCCATTTCCTTAATGGGACACCATGGGCCTGACTTTTAAGAATTATCACATGCTGTGTCGTGGGGGCCACCCACGATCAAATTAGGGTGGCCTTTATTTACTGTTCAATCAATCCCGCCTCGGTTAGAGCCAGTGTAATTGCGGCGTTAAGAGATATGGGTTATTCAATGCAGTTAATCAAATCAGAACCTGTCTGAGTACTGAGAATGTGCACTCTGCGTATGGGGCCCATGCAATCAGATTGTTGGCGCATGCTGTTTTGACAGGTATTGTTAACCCTTGCGTATGTATGTCTATGTATGTCGAACTTTTTTTGCACCGTGCGTAGCCAACCGTGCTAATTGGGGGTGCGGGGAACGGACAACAAACTAAAGACAAACGTCAGTTCTAACGAAATTAGTTTAAAATCTGTGATTCCATGAGTGCCATCTCAGTAGCTTTTGCGCTTGATTCTAAGAATGGGAATAATTGAGAATGTTCCAACCTGCTGTGGTCTGAATCCATACTGAATGTTTACATTTGTTTGTTTGCATTGGTGAATTGTGTAGTGGGTTCAATGTAGGCGCACACTAGAACTGGAGGCAACACGTTTATTGATACCAACACGATAACACAAAGGGGAAACTGCCCCTTTACCAGATAACAACCTATGAGTGGTGGTCCACCAGGCTAACTACACTAATTACACTGGGAGTAGCTACAATGGACGGGACCCCAGCTTGGGTCCAGGTCCACGTGTTGATGACTCTTCTTGGACGTCGGCCGTGGAACGTCGAGTCTTCAGGATGACAACAGCAGCCGGTCCCACTGGGGGAACCGGCTTATATACTCCGTGGCGGGGCTCGCTCCGCCCCTAACCACGCCCACCTTCTACAAACCTCGAGAAAGATCTCCACCTGGACACGTGATCACCCCAGCCCCCCCCCTTTTAGATTTGAAGCTTTCGTGACTGCAAGGATTCATATTTTTAGGTTTTTTTCGGTAAAGTCACGTAGGAATTTTTTTTTAAATTAATAAAAGTTAAATGAAAAATAAAATAAAAATCACGATGTTTCGGAGGCAACACAAGCTTCCGTCTTCAGGTGGATACAGCTATCGTGCTGTGACGGTTCCACCTGAAGACGGAAGCTTGTGTTGCCTCCGAAACGTCGTGATTTTAATTTTATTTTTATTTTACTTTCATAAAAAATTTTACCTACGTGACTTTACCGAAAAAACCTAAGAATATATAGCCCCCGCTTTGATGGTCCCCGGGTAGATACCTGCGGTCACGTGTCCTCCAGACTCAACCTAAGTGCCATGGCCCCTTGCAACCCCGTTCCGTGCCCGGCACTCTCTCGCCCTCTATCCTGTAGGGGCTGGCACTGCACGCAGAGCGTGGTGCCATCCGTCACTGTCAGTCAGTACTCACCGAGCCCTGCTTCGGGCCGGTACTGCATCCACATTCAAGTGGTGACATCGATGTCAATGCATTGCGCGCCGTGCCTTTCCCAGGCCGGCTTCACACAGTGACATCCAACGATGTCACTACAATTGTATAAGCAATGTCTGCTTATTAGCGTGAGAGTAACTTTCATCAGCAGCTGTCAACCGGTGGACCACGCCCCAAAGCCTTTTAAGGGAATGGGCGCAAGCTGCGGAATGGAACATGTGCAGGAGAAATTCGTATTGTGCACGAGGAACGTCGGTGCCACACTGTGACAGAACTCACCGGGTACCCCACGTGAGCCGTTACGAACACAAAACACACAAATGCACAGGGTGAACCAAAAATGCCTTTTCTAACACCGCATTAACTAGAGGCGTTGACATGTGACCTCTCTGCCTTGTATGGCTTTAGTGACCGGGCGGGAGGGGGTACTGGGTCTGGGCTTAGATGGGGGGGGGGGGGGGGGGCACGGGGACCGGTGGCTGATGGGGGACGACCGGGCAGAGGGGGGGGACATACCAAAGAGATAGAGAACCTATGGACTTGCGTACAACCTGATTGGGTTTTGGATTTGAACCCCTCTGAGATTTTTTTTTTTAAATACAGGGTGCTTACATTTTTTTACATTTCTGAGAATTTGCAACCATATCACTGGAAATGTGCCCCGGGCTCTGGAAACCACCTGGAGAAGATTCCAGGAATGTGTTGACAATGATGGCGAACAAGTTGGATACTTTTTGACTTTTTGCAGCTATTAACATTACATTTGTGATCATGTAACAGTGCATTATCAGTTCTTATTTCCATTAAAAACGATAGTGCCGCCTCTCAGGATTGTTGAGTATTCATTCTTACAAAAGTGTGAATATATTAATGAAATAACACATTAATGAGGATGGCTCCACGGGGAGCTGGAATGGCCGTGCTCGATCGGGACGTGGAGGTCTCAGACAGAGCTACGGGTAAGTGCCTAGAGCGGTGTTAATGCGTTGAGTTCCCAACCTCCGTAACCCTCTCTCGCAGTGTGGTCTGCATCCACAACCGTTGCCGCTTAGGCAAATGTGGCCTGGTGTGAACTTGGGATTAAGGGCTGATTCCCCTGATTATTGCGGAAGGGAAAATGTTTAATATCTTATCATGCTGAACAATTCCATAGGAATTGACTATCAAATTATAAGCAAGGCAGGGGAATCAATACCGTGTAGGAGGCTCTTCATAGTGAACCATAAACCATATTTATGTCAGCCCGACTGGTTGACAAATCATGTCTGCGTGCGTGCGTGCACAGTCTTCTGTTGATTAGGAAAAAATGCACTCCGCCCCCCCCCCCACCGGGATGTATTTGAAAGTAAAAGTTGTAGTGCATGTATAAAAGTGGGGCCTATTTCGCATCGTACGTGGCCAAACGTGCTAATCGGAGCTGCGGGTGAATGACAAAAATACTAAACACGAAAAAGCAGTTGTAAATAAATTATTTTTTTAGTTAGATTCAAAAGTGCAACACTCCAGTGGATTCCTAATATCGCAAGGAAGAGCATTCAAGGTATATAGATCTGTATACATTTATTGATATCGAGCTGACTTTCACTGTGAAATTCAATATTTAACTTTGATCTGACGATGATTCATGTCTGTGCGCTATTTTCGAAGTTCGCGGGATGCGGTTGTGTTTTTTTTGTACGGATCTCTGCTTGCTTCGTTGTTGCGCTTTATTTATTTGGCGTTTGTTATTTTTGGTGATCCATGTCACTGTTGCAAATGAGACTTATCCTGGTCTCACCTGGTGAACACAAAACGAACTGAAAATGAAACAATTTTTGGAGTGCATCTTCCTTTCCAGAGTATCTAATATTTATCTGGAGCATAGGGTTAAGATTGTTTTTTTTTATGGATCAAATATTTTTTGGTATCGTATATAACTTATCGAATGTACCAATAAATCATTTTTGGTATCCCTGATCGCCCTTGCAACACAGGTCGTGCTTGCGAAAGAGGCTATTTTTAACGTGTCTCATTCAGGGTCTGCATTTCATCTTCTCGTTACATAAAGGGTACTTAATATATTCTAGATAAGTTAGTTTCAATAATGCATAGTTTGCATCATCTGCCTTTAAAAAAAAACCTACGGAAACGATGGCGCATTTTGAGCAACACACTGCTTGTGGCATACACCGGACCTCGCAAGATTTACAATCATCACCGAGTCACTTAACGCACTTCGTTTGATCATTCTGCCTCGTAACAACTGGCCCGTGTTTAGCACGGACATCACACAGAGCCGCATCTAAATTACCCTTCTGTCAACGTGATATTTTAAATATGTATATTTTGTGCGCCGATTAAATATGCAAGCACCGCAACGTTTTGAAATGGTACCACAAGCCCCGTTATTAAATCTTAAATGCAATTTTTTTAAAATCTGTGTGTGTCTAATTCTGACTTTAGGGCACATGCAAATAGAATATTGGGTAATTAGAGGAATGTTGGGTGGTGGAACAGCCTACGTATTCATGCTTTAGTCTGTTCGAAGCAGCTGATGCGATGACCTTGAATTTGCGTGCAATGTACGTGTTGAAATGTATGCATAGTGACCTTGTGGCAGTGCCGGATGAGGCTAGTGCGGGGGCCTGTAGCATATGTTATCAAGGGGCCTTAAATAATACAAACAAAAACACAAATATTAAAACACATATTTTTTACTTGCATAGTAATGTAATTGTATTTTTTTCATTTGCGACACAGCTAGATAATACGACAAATCGCTAACCTTAAACACCCAGTCGTTCATAATAGTTGAAGGCAGTATGGTATTATAGTAATAGAGCAAGTGCATAATTACTGAACCGGAATTGATAGCTTGAAAGCATTTCGCGCGGGGCGCTTGAAAGTGCAGGGCCCGTAGCTGCTACATATATAGCTACTACACGTCTAGCTACTACACGTGTAGCTACTACACGTGTAGCTACTACACGTGCAGCTACTACACGTGTAGCTACTACACATGTAGCTACTACACATGTAGCTACTACATAAGTAGTATATGTAGTAGCTACAGTTGCTACTTGTGCTTCGACGATAATCTGGCACTGGTGGCACTGCATTGCAAAAAACAAAGCGCACTGCTGTACCACCTCTCCTGGCTTAGCAGATACATGTCTTACACAATCCACCCAAATAGGTGAAACCAGTTTTATTTGTTATTTTATTTCAATTTACAGCATCAATTTCTGTCCGAGATGGAGGATAATGCGTGCACACGCATCCGCTTGAAGATAAGCGTACACGCACGCCACGCCTGAATTTTATTCGCAACCTAACGGATGAGCGAGCGGCTCGCGGTCGGAAAATTTCGAGCTCAAATCCCGGTTGCGAGGATTGGAGGGTGGGGGGTTGACTCAACCCATCAGCCTTCCCAGGTCGATAAATTAGTACCACGATGTTGGGAAGTTAAGAGTGGTTGTCAAATGAAGAGACTTGCCCCCGCCGTAGGAATACAGTATTTCCGCCACTGGCTCATCGCTGTAAACTGGGGGATGATCACCAACTCAGCGCTCATTTGATCAGAAAATGACTCTGACTCGACTCGAGTGAGTGCTGTATTTACAGCACAGAGGGGTTGGGTGGCAGGTCGATGCAGAGGGGTTTAGGCCGTCAAGCTGGCGAAAAGCCCTACTTAACCACTGGTCCAGGCCCACAATGTAACATCTACATAAATTAACTCCTTGCTTAAACAAGATCAGGCTCTCGAGAGCGTGCCCTTGATTGCTGTACTCGCAAGCAATTTCCCATCCATCTGTTGCCGTTGGACACTCGGTGTGCAGACCCTGGCCGATTACGAATGCTTAACACCAACATTTTATCGTGCATTTGTTGGCGACTGGAGTGAGACCGTCAAAGCCTCTGTGCATCTCACACATGCAGGCAACTACTGTTATGCAAATATGGGCTTGCATAGTTTAAATGGAGTGCTCATGCCAATGACATCTGGTAAATCCAGCAGCTTTCGTTTAACAAGCCTGCCTCTGCTGATGAAACCCAGAAGGTCAAAAGCCGGTTCAGGGTTGCTTGCTTCAACAAATGCGACGAGATAATCTTAGTCTGGGAAGCCAATAAGCTGCTGGATTAAAGCATGTTTTTTTTTATCAAATGCGGAGAGCCAAATTAACATCACGTCACCATGGGCGCCACGGTTTCGCAATGTCATTTTACTCGCCTGGTATACAGGAGGTCGCGGATTCCATCCCGACCCTGACGCTCGTATATTCAGAGTTTGCATGTTCTCCCCGTGGTAGTGCGCATTTTCCTCTGGGTTTTCCTTCCACATTTAGAATCAACACGCGTTCAGAGTATTTGGGTGCTTCAAATCTCCACGTGATTATCCACTTCGTTGAGCTATCATTGTGGCCAGGTCGCTTCTGAAAAATAAATATATCGCTGAGTGGGCCTTACCTGGTAAAATAAAAATGGTTTATGGGTTTTTTTTTTTAAATAGTTCATAGCTTAAGTTCTGCTTGTACGTGATTTTACAAGGCAAAAGTTACGGTGCAATAACATTTGTTTTTAACCCTGAAGCTTAAACTCAATAATTCTGAGGTTGCCTGAGCACCCTATATCCCGAAGCCACCGAATGTCAACCGCATTGCGTAACTTTTCTTAAGTGAGTCCAATTCTCATGTTCATAAATATGTTCTCCTTTCAGTTGCGTTATCACATGCACAGCCCTCATAAATCAAACCGCTCCACCAATTTGCAAGATTTTTGCAGTCAATCTGTACATACATTACATGCCCTTCCTTTGTATTACTTACTAACGGGATTTCTCAAATTATAAATGAGCGGTTAACATTTGAGACAACCTTTATACATTCACCTTGGTTCTTGAGTAAATTCCATTGCCGTGGATATTTTTTCGGGAGCAATTTTTTTCATGACAACTTAATCATCTTGCGAATGTCGTTACAAGAGCTTTTGTAGCCGTGAATAAGCAGATCAAACATCCCCTTCAAAGGAAAACAAGCTCATTGAGAATGTTTCAACAGCGTATTACCATGAGGAGGGTGGGGGGGCAGTTAGGAATTACTTCATTTTTGTACATGACAAATTTAAGTGCTGCAATCAATATTCAATATTGCTCCAGATGGGCCTTATCTTCACACCCTCTGCTCATTTTTCACGCAGAAGAATTAGTAATGCTGCTGCAGCAGTAATTACACTATGTAACACAATTTGTGTTCCTGGGTAGTACGTTTTATTTGTAATTGCTTATGCCGAAAAAGTATAGAAAATGGCTATTATTTCCCACAAACTTTGCTTTTGTGACCAGGACAGTGATATTTTGAAATGTACCTATTTTCAATGAGAAAACTGGCGAATTTGTGTATTTTCGTTCACGTTAAATAAGAAAAAAACAACGTATGAATCAAAATTAACATGTATTTTCCTAAATTAAATACACAAATGACGACAACAGATTTACAAGTGAGTAGTTTTTCGAGATTTGCGATTATACTGTAGATCACTTTCACGAATCAACCCCCAAATGTAGCCTCCCATCACGTTCTCGTTATACTGTCCTTGGTAGCGGCGTTCCAAGTCCAGTATATCCTGGTGGAAGCACTCGCATTGCTCCTCCGAGTACGCTCCCATGTTCTCCTTGAATTTATCAAGATGAGCATCAAAGATATGGACTTTGAGGGACATCGATACAGCCCATTGTGACGTTGTTCTTCACCAAAGTCTCAACCAGCTCCACATCGTTTTCGACCTTGTGATTGCCCAGGAAGCTTCGAACCACTGCGACAAAGCTGTTCTAAGCCGCTTTCTCCTTACTAGTGAGCTTCTTGGGGAATTCATTGCACTCCAGGGTCTTTTTTATCTGTGGTCCGACGACGACACCGGCTTTGACCTTTGCTTCAGACAGCTTAGGGAAGAAGTCATGAAGGTACTTTAAGGCTGCCGACTCCTTATCTACAGCTCTGATATATTGTTTCATGAGACCCAATTTGATGTGCAGTGGTGGCATCAGCACCTTCCGGGGTCCACCAGTGGCTCCGACTTCACATTGTTCCTCCCCACAGAGAACTCGGTCCGCTGTGGCCAGTCCCACCTGTGGTAGTGCGCCTTGGTGTCCCTGCTGTCCCGAAGGCAAAGATAGCAGGGAAACTTGGAAAAACCGCCTTGGAGACCCATCAGGAATGTCACCATTTTGAAGTCTCCGATGACCTCCCAGCTGTTCTCATCATACTTCAAAGCATCCAGCAAGGTCTTGATGCTGTTGTAATCATCTTTGAGGTGCACCGAGTGAGCCAGGGGAAGAGACGGGTACTTGTTACCATTATGGAGCAGCACGGCTTCGAGGCTCCTGGATAAGTTGTTAATGAAGAGGCGCCACTCATTCTGGTTATAGGTGATTCCGATTGCCTTGAACAGACTGGTCACATTGTTGCAGAAGCATAGCCCATCTTGACAGGTGAAGAAGCTGCAAAAAGGTTGGTGACGCTTCGTCTGATCTGCGACTTGCATACTTTCATCCAACAAGTTCCACTGCTTGAGCCTAGACGTCAAAAGCTCGGCATTGGACTTGGTAAGACCAAGATCTCTGATCAAGTCATTGAGGTATTTTTGGTTGGGGTAGTATGGGTTTTTCTCCTCAGCTCCACCTCTGAAATTGTCATCTGGATCTACAACGTCTTCCTCGCTCTCTGACTTGCTGCTCTCTTCTAAAGACGGCTGCTCTCTCTCTGGAGGACTGGGCACGGGGAGCTCATGGCAGTGTGGCACCGGGGCGATGGATGAAGGAAGGTGATAGCAGGTGCATTCTTGCCAGTACGATGTTTGGAAGGGTCCACCATGCAGAAGTAGCAGTTGCTTTAGTGGTCAGTGGATTCCCGCCAAATTCTTGGGATAGTTAACTTCATGACTCTTTTTTTCCCTTTGTACCATCCTACAGAAATACAATTATTTCACGCATGACTAATGTGTAAGAGATTCTCACAATCTAGATTTGAAGTTTTCGTGACTGCAGGGATCCATACTCTTTTGTTCTTTCGGTAAAGTCACGTAGGTATGAAATAAAATAAATTAAATCACGACGTTTCGGGCGCAACACAGGCGTCCGTCATCACTTCAGCAATTGTTTCTTGCTGTGGTTGTCCCACCTGATGACGGACGCTTGTGTTGCGCCCGAAATGTCGTGATTTAATTTATTTTATTTTATACCTACGTGACTTTACCGAAAGAACCAAAGAGTATAGATTCTCACAACATTTGTCATACGTGGTATATATTTTCAATAACAGTGAAAATTGTAAAACATTTTAAAATTCGAAACTTTTTCAATTTAATTTTTTTCTACAAATTTTATCACGTAGAATTCCAAGCAACAATTGTCCATCTTACCTTCCAGAGTTTTTTGCATTGCTCGCAGGTGAAATGAGGTGCCCAGGGTTTGTCTTGATCCCCGACAGGCATGCCCAAATATGCCTTGTAGGCCTCACACATCTTAGCAGATGCTTCCACAGAGTACTTCTTCGCCTCTTGATACCATCTCAGAAAAATGCAGATATGTATCCACTTAGGCAGCTGGAACTAATCTGAACTCTTGGGCTTAAGGCCCCTGTATTTATACTACTATTCTTATTACTGGAAAGTTCTAGAATGTTTTAGAAGGTACTCCAAGCTTACTCAGCACTGAATCTATCTGGAGCGTTCTGGAAAACAGGTACATTTAAAAAAATATAAATGTCTTGGTCACAAAAGCAAATTTTGTGGGGAATAATAGCCATTGTCTGTACTTTGGAGGCATAAGCAATGAGGAAATAACACTTACTACCCAGGAACAAAAACATTCTTGTTGCACAGTGTTATTATACGAATGCATGAATTTGCATAGGTTAGAGATGAGTTTAGGGTGAAAGCATATCGAATTTTCAGGTTTTAAGGGGATTTTTTACACATTTTATTACTTGTATTTCTGATCGTTTACATTGTGTTATATCTTTGTGTGTCTTTGGGCTCACAAAAGTGATGCCACTCAATGCCACGTGGCACCATTTTTGGTGTGAAAACAGAAGAAGTGAACGTCGTATTTTGTGATGTAACTTCCCTTCTAGGAAATAATCCGAAACATGGATTTTCATTTTTTTACAAATCATCCAAGATTTCGTATCTATGCCTGAATTAACATTTTTTCAGCACATCCATCGTTGAAGAAAAACATAGGAATATCGAGGTGCAATTAAATATAATTGTTCTCAGTTCTGTGCTTTATTTTGTCAGCATATTACGAGCAATACCAGGCTTGTATCACACAGTGTGCGTTCTACATATTATTAAAAGCGAGCGCTGCTTCGAGTGATAAAATGGCAATCGCTGACATGCCTATTAAGGTGAAGCATTACGAAGTGAGTGGCTCACCGCTCCGTAGAATCACTTCTGACACTGCTGACACCAGCAAGAGCAAATTGCATCGGGAGAAAGTTTACCCTCATAATGCATTCTGTTTGATTGTTTGTTGAAAATGAATGATGAGTAAATGAGAGATGCTGCTGCTGCTGCTGTTGCTGTGGAATGGTTTCACACACTGGACTTGCAATCCAGAGGTCGACGGGTTCGATTCTGTCTAGTAGCAGTTGAAACAACTGGGTCAGTTTTTGTGTGTCTGTGTGTAAATCTCAGTCCCCAGTGGCGTAGTAGCTACGGCATTGTCAGCTGGGTGGGTGTCGCGATTGGTCAGGTGGGTGCCCGAATATTTGATTTCTCTCGCGATTATACAATGTGCTTCAAAAATATGTTAACACTTACATAGGACTATTATTTTTTTATGTTAAAAATGGACGGATAATACACTGTAACATGATAACAAATGCATCTTAATAGCTTCAACAAGTCATGGAGTCTCCCACTTGTTCGTTATAATTGTCAAACTTTTTCTGGAATCTTGTTCAAGTGGTCTCCAGAGCCAGGAGGCACATTTCTTGTGGTATTGTTGCAAATTCTCCGAAGTGTTCACATTTTTTTGAAGCACCCTTTATATCTGGCAGCTCTCCTTGCCTAATCACATTATTAAGCATTTTCATATTTAACAAAAAATTGAAACCGCGTTTTAAATAAGTATTTTGTTCTTTTTACGCTGTTGTGGAAAATATATCTCATGGTGGTTTGCAAGGGGGCCCCAACTCGCAGCTTTGGCCACCAGCGGGGGGGGAGGGCCAAGGCACCCCCCGCTGCCTGCCCCCACGCTCGTGACCTCGTGACGCGACGGCTCCACCGCCTTTGCCCTCCCAGCAGTGTCGGTGTGTTCGCCGCAGTCGATGTGCAGGTCGCGAGCGGTGGGGTCGAGAATGTGTGTACTACCACCTCTTGCAACTCACGTGGAGCAGCATTGAAGAGTTACGGCCCAAACATCATCTAGAGGAGGGGGGTGGGGTGATTTTAAGAGCGTTGCCTCTTGGAGGCCCTTCAAACAGCAGTGGCATGAGCAAGCAGTTGCAGTTGTCTATAGTTTTCTAGTTATATTTTTGTTGCTATTTCTCTTATGCCTGATGATGATTGCTTGTGTTGCAATCGAAACGTCGCTATTATTTTAATTCGTTATTTTATCTTTAGACGTGACTTAACCGAAAGAACCAAAGAATAATTCTTGCAGTCACGAAAGCTCCAAAAATTAAGATTGAAGCAGTTGCAGGGCTGCACCTTACCTTTTCATAAGTGAACTAACAGCGAGGTGTTTCCAAAGGCATTAAATTACGGCTGTTAAAACTGTGTTGCATGCGCTTTATGCAAATCTATTGAAAACGGTGCCAGTAAATAAATGAATTGGTAAGCGTGCTGCTTGAGATGCATGGCGTGTTGCCGCACATTGAAGTCCGTGTTAAACAAATTTACTTGACATTTTAAGAAGTGCAAGCATCGTAGTGCAAACATCTTTAAACCATCGATTGAAGTATATAAATATTTGAGGGAGGGGGGGGGATCTGTTTGTGTCTACATTTGTCACGGGCAATTAGGCCCTGAGATTTAAGATCACAGGGAGTGAAATGCACATGCAATCCACGTTGTATTGCATTTCGTCTGTCACTAATTACATCAGTCACCCAGCCCTTTCCCAATTAAGACTATTTCAAACAATGCCACGTATATTTGTGTGTGCGCAAACGCTTTTGCCAATGCACTTCTGAGTGAGTGACTCCCCCTTTGCTGTGTGGAGGTTATTTGACCATACTCCACCACGCTTGTCGATGCGGGATTAGAAGCACGTACCTCGGTAAATGGCATCATTATTTTTTTTTTACCATGGGCTTGAGCGGGACACTTTACTACAAGGGACAGTGGGCAAATGGTAAATAAACGTCAAGGGGTGGCAACCAGGAAATGGAACTGTGCAAGACGGAACCTTCGCAAAGGAGATGGAGCGTTGAAATCAGTTGGTGTCCAGGTTCTGGGTGGATTATAACATCGCAAGATGGTGGGATATTACAGCAGCTTGGGGATGCCTGCATCCAGCAGTGGATTGACCATGACTGCTGCTGCTGCTGCTGACGATGACGATATACGAATCAACAGAAATATCTAAAGCAAGTAAACAAATCTTGATTTGAAGCTTTCGTGACTACAGGAATCCATACTCTTTGGTTCTTTCGGTAAAGTGAAAAATCAAATAAATAAATCACGACGTTTCTGTCTCAGCAGCAGACCATGCTTTCCCACCTGATGATGGACGCTTGTGTTGCGCCCGAAACGTTGTGATTTATTTAATTGTATTTTATACGCAAGTACAAAATGTTCGACGAAATGTCAGTAAGGCACTGAACTTTAAT
This sequence comes from Lampetra fluviatilis, assembly GCF_964198595.1. Taxonomy (NCBI): domain Eukaryota; kingdom Metazoa; phylum Chordata; class Hyperoartia; order Petromyzontiformes; family Petromyzontidae; genus Lampetra; species Lampetra fluviatilis. Next base: position 1,524,160 of record NC_136314.1, read on the forward strand.
ACCAGAATAACAAATGAGCTCGTGTGCGTGTATGCTTGGACGAATTCTGCGCCTCAGGATTGTGAGAGGTGGCGGCAGGTTTGGGGAGGCCTTCATTCAGAAGTGGATTGACCATGGCTGCTACTGCTGATGATGATGATGAGCAGAGGTGAGGTGTCAGGTGTGACCTTACCAAGACATGCCCTGCTCTGTGGGAGCAGCAGCAATGCAGTGTCCCCCAACGATTACCCCCCCCCCCACTACCGCCAGTGGCTAACATGGAGTGGTTCCATGTTGGAGTTCCAGAGCGTGGTGCAGAGTGACGGGCATCTCAGATGCAATCTAACCCCACTGCCTCGGCCAATACGAGCTGGCACCAGGGCCACCACCACAATTGATGGCACGTTTCTCCCCTCTCCTCCATCCCCCACAGACCCCCCCCCCCCCATCGTGACCCCCCCCCCCACTCCAGTTTGCCTTTGTCCCACAAGAATTGTAGCTGTACTCCCAAGTGTGTCCCTCCAATTTAAATAATCTCTGGACGGCAAAGCATGTGCCAGCAAACAAATGGAATCTCGCCCAGCTCTGCCTTTGATGAAGTGCCTTATTCCAGGAGAGGCGATGGAAGGTCACCGCGGGGAGTTTGTTATTCAGGAGGGGGGGGGGGGTGCAGGATGGCTCTTGGCACCTCAGAAGGGAATAGACATGGCAATTAACCCTTTCAACCAAAGCGAGGATCAGATGAGGTATCAGATAGGGCAGCTTAGTTCTTCACTCACTCTTGCTGCATTAAGTGCGTTGTGGTGGGCCGCCCGCCCTTCACCTCGAGGCTATTGGATGGGACTGTGAGGGACTGTGACACGAAGTGGGACTGTGAGGGACTGTGACACGAAGTGGGAGAGTGAGGGACTGTGACACGAAGCGGGAGAGTGAGGGACTGTGACACGAAGTGGGACTGTGAGGGACTGTGACACGAAGCGGCAGTGTGAGCAGGAGATGGAACACTTTCAAGAGCACGTTAACCAAGGAGATGGAGTGTTGAAATCAGTTAACGTGCAGGTGCTCCGTGGATTGTTACATGGCGGGGTCGTGGGAGGTAACGGCAGCTTAGAAAGGGCCTTCATCCAGCAGTGGATTAATCATTTATGCTGATTTGACATTCAGGACTGTGTGTCACCCTTAAGAAGTTAGGCCTCTAGTCTAAACTATTTTTTATTTTACCATGTAAGGCCCACTGGGCTATATATTTATATTTCTCCTTTTCAGAAGCGACCTGGCCACAAATCATAGCTCAACGACGTGGCTCATCATGTGGAAATGTATAGCAGCCAAATACTCTAAATGCATGTTTCTGAATGTGGAGGGAAAAACAAGAAGACCCGGAGAAAAAATCTAGGCAACCACGGGGAGAGAGAGACGCAAACTCTAAATATACAGCAGCAGGCGTCAGTGTTGGAATCAAACCCACGACCTCCTGCATACCAGGCGAGGGAGTTAACATCTCGCCGCCACGGCGCCTCTGTACATCGATACCTGTGTAGTGGCACAGCGCTGGCTGCTGGCGAAAAAGGGTAACTGCGGTGTACGGCAGTACCCACATCAGCAGGCTACGATAGACACGAGAGGGAGACATCTGGGGGAAAGGTCACAGAGGAGGGCCCATCGGGAAGCCTCTGGAACCCGCTAGTAGGTTCCAGAGAGGGGGCGTGGTCAGGGTTGGAGAGGGGCGTGGTCAGGGTGGAGAGGGGCGTGGTCAGGGTGGAGAGGGGCGTGGTCAGGGCGGAGAGGGGCGTGGTCAGGGCAGAGAGGGGCGTGGTCAGGGTGGAGAGGGGCGTGGTCAGGGCGGAGTGAGGCCACGCTGGGAGTAAAAGAAGGGCCCCTGTGAGGGACCTCGGGGCTGTTGCTGGAAGTGAGATCTCCGTCTTGCTGTTCAACAAAGCCGTCGTTACCATCTCGTCGTCGCCATCGTCTCGTCGCCATCGTCGCTGTCCGCTTCACTCGACATTGCGCTGCTAGATAGTTGTTGGCTGTCTCCGTTCAGCGCCGTCAGTGTTAGACGGTTAGCGTTGTGTTGAGGCTAGCAACAGTGATAGTGTGTACCCACGTAGGGTGTGTTATCTCAATAGTGCTCGTTACATAAAAGAAGTGCCTCCAAGTCTTACCGTCTCTGAGTTAGTCACTACACCTGATTAAGAAACATAATCTTAGGTTTTTTTTTCTTTTTTTTTCGGTGAAGTCACGTAGGTAAAAAAATTAAATTAATCAAAGTAAAATAAAAATAAAATAAAAATCACGACATTTCGGAGGCAACACAAGCTTACGTCTTCAGGTGGAAGCTTGTGTTGCCTCCGAAACGTCGTGATTTTTATTTATTTTTATTTTACTTTTATTAATTTTAATTTTTTTACCTACGTGACTTTACCGAAAAAAAACCCTAAGAATATGAATTCTTGCAGTCACGAAAGCTTCAAATCTAGAAAGAAACATAATGTACATGGCCGGTTGAAGATCTCGCCACGCTGTGGTACTCACCGGGTCTGTTTTCCAGAGGTGGGACAAAGTCATTGTTATGCAAGTCCAAGTCGAGTCGCAAGTCATCAAATTCATGACTCGAGTCTGACTCGAGTCCAAGTCACATGACTCGAGTCCACATCTCATAGGTGGGACAAAGTCATTGTTATGCAAGTCCAAGTCGAGTCGCAAGTCATCAAATTCATGACTCGAGTCTGACTCGAGTCCAAGTCACATGACTCGAGTCCACACCTCTGCTGTTTTCACCACAATCGCCGGTGTGGCTTGCTGAAGAGGGACAGTTCAAATATCGCTCGCCACTGATGTCGGGGAATCGAACTTGGGGTTCGTAGAGCAGCGGCGGCTCAACCGTCGCCTCTCCCGCTTCATCCCCTGCCGCGTCCGTGCCGTGAGCCAAATGTCAAATTATAAAATTGACTGCGGTTAAAAAATAAAGGACCAGTGCGTGTCCCTTATAAGATATGGCGATGGTGCTGTCACCTGGTTAAACAAAGGGCATGGCATTGATTTGATATGGGCAGCAGGTGTGAGAACAAAAAAATATAGCACCCCCCCCCACCCCCGCTAATAGGTGAGTGCCTTGAATTCCATTGCAGAATGTCACCCAGACGTGAAGAGAAGACACGGTCACCCCGAAAAGCTTTCAATTCTGTTAGGTCACAATTTACACCGTGTATTACAATGCAGAAAATTGGAAATTTGATTTACGTAGCCAGAGAACAAACACTGTGCAGTGGAAACTTAATTTTAGTCCGCATTGCAGCTCGCCGATGCTTTCCATCCAACGATGGCTTTTGTTCAAACTCAATAATGTATACTGATAGCACGGATCAGCAAATTCTACCATTATCCCAATAACCTTTACAGTCCATCAATCACTTTCCTTTGGAATGTGTTTTTTATGTTTTCCTCATTCACCATTCTAAGCATGGCTCGTGAAAGCAGCTATAGGCACATTGAGGTCACATTTGGCCGTAAATGACTCACCCCTGCCACTGATATCGCCTCTGTGGTTGGACGCGGACAGAATGAGAAATTTCTCCCTCCCTGCGTTTTGAATTAAAAATAAAATCCCCGGTGTATAAATATTTGCGGAATTCTCCGCTCTGTTCCGTTCATGATCAAACAACTGTAGCAGGGGCAGAGTTTGAAATAGCGAGGCTTCAACGTTTGCAAGCGAAATGCCGTTACCTGAAAGCCAGCTGATGTCGTGCTGAGTTCAACCCACATCGTAGCTAAGGGAGGCCTTCTGTATGCGTTCTAACAGCAGCGTGCATTCAATAAAACAAAGATTCCACAGCAATCGACTCGTGTGCGTCTGTCTCTTCGCCGAGTATTCACTGCTGACCGTATAATACCCAGCATTGCCGAGAAAGGCGCAGTGAAATCTGCGGACTTTCTAAATAAAAAAAAGAGCGCAATGACAAGGAAGCTCGGCCAACAATCTTGGATGTTTTCGAATGGTTTCGTATTCATCTTAAACATTTTCCAGTAAACTTAGTTACGTACTGTATTCGCACTTCGGATAACTTCAGAATGAGTAGTTTCAGGATGTGAGCGATGTGAATGCTACAATATGACATTTCAAGTAAATAAATGAACGTGACTGGCTCACATTAATTTTGCATATATATTTCCATGCCTCCAATGCATCGTTACACTCGTTATTCGAACAGCGCACACACAGCTGTGTTTCATAATTAACAGTCTGCGCACTTCAGTTATTTAATCTAAATTTTAGCATCTGATGGGAAATTATACAGTTAGGGTGTCCTCCGGTGTCCTTGTTGTTTTACACAAAAAGGCGATAAATAATCTTCACTGAGCGTGCCATATGAATATTAATCTGAACAGAGCATCGGCGCATTGTGTGCGTTGCGGGCGCACGCCGCTGCGTGGTGAGCCGAGTGGAAATCTTCATATATTATTTTACGTGAATATCATGTTTTAAGCTTTACACAAATTGTAAATGTAATCCCTGAATAGCATATGCTGCGGCGTAGCATTCAAAATTAGCGTAACTCACCAGTAATGTTCAATTAATATTCAAGTCATCGCGGCCAATTGTGGGCGACTTTAATTACGCTTCCTAATATTTTCCGCGCACGGAATGTAAATTAAGCGGTATTCGATAGGCTGAGGGCAAGTGAGTTGAATTTCCATTGTATAAAGTCAACGCACTGACTCATCATCATCATCACTACCACCGCCACCGTAACCTAAAACGTGGCTCTACACACGATTATGATTAATTGTCCCATTTTAAATGAGCGTCACATAAAATTCCTTACGTAGCAAGAATTTTAGCATTGAAAGTGATACTCGTAAATGTGTTTGGCCACAGCAAGTCGAGTAAAACTTTTGCTATTTGGAAGGATAACAAAGCAAGAGATATACTGGTATGAACCTCCTGGTTCCACCAGCCCACAGGGGATTATTGTGTCCGTCCGTCGTGCATCCAAAAATGGGAGTAGGGCTGGGTGGAGAGGGGAGGGTGGGGAGGGGCTGGTGGGGAGGGAGGGCTGGGTGGGGAGGGGAGGGTGGGGAGGGGCTGGGTGGGGAGGGTGGGGCTGGGTGGGAGGGGTGGGGCTGGGTGGGGAGGGGCTGGTCACTCCGTGGTGCCCTTATAAAACTCAACGTTTAACCTACTCACGCCGGCTTGTGCCCGCCCTCACAGTCGGGCATATTTGCGGAATACACCACGCCACCGTTGACCGTGGCCATTGACCGAGCAAACCAACGTTCCTACCTGCTCCCTCCACAGGAATGTGTTACCCAGATGGAGAGCCTCTACCGGTTACAAGTCTCTTTTTGAAGGGAGACCTGGATAAGAGGATCCTGGTTCTCTGATTCGGAAGGAGAAATGGCAATTCCAACCGAATATGTGTCTGTTTGGAACAGAAATTAATTGAGCTGCTCAGTTGGACTTTTTTCGCACCGTAGGTAAGCAACTGTGCTAACCGATAGAGGAGTCTCAGCCAAGTACATTTCAATTTTAGGGATATAAATAGCACCTTTAAAACACACATTTTTCTCGAAGCAGCTGTGCCATCCATTAATAATTATAGACAAAAATTAAACTCAACACATTCGTCAATAACACTGCCTTAAGAGGAAACAGATATATTACAGCTAGGCGTTTTGAGCAATGGCCCTTGTTAATAGCATGCAAATACCGAAGCCAGAGAGTCGTCTTCAGAATTGTAAGTCCAAGAGGAGGCTGGGTGGCTCAGAGATCTGAGCACGCATTGAGCACTGCTGAGATCCTGGGATTAAATACTGGGTTTCAGCCATCCAACGAATAAACTAGATTCTCATGTGTGAGTACGTATGTTGAACGTCTTTCTCACCATACATAGCCAACCATGCTAACGTGAAAGTGAGTTAATTGTCTCAACCTGGTCACCAATAGCTACACGACAATCAAAATGACGTGACATTTTCTTTTCACCGTCATTTGGCAAAATTCCTGCTCTGACAAAAAAATGACATCACTTTGACTGTCATGCGACAGACATATCTCTCTAACCAGGGTGTGGGGAAGAACAGCACCTCTTAGGCGTATGGTTAAGAGACGTCACGTGAAAAGATCTCAGCAGTACTTCTGTGATATCACCTTCCACAAGCCATTCCCTAACATGTGGTTGTACTCTTCTGCAAGAGCTTCAAATGGGTACTTTGTCTTGTCACATCATGCTGATAGCAAAAAATTCGAATGCCATTGTGGAAAAGCCAAAAAAGCATACAAGATCAAAATAATTATAGGTAAAGAGGACTATGGACTAAAGTAATTAAATAATTGCTTGCAGCAACTGTAAAACGTTATTATCACTGTACTCATCTAAAATTAATTCACATAAGCCCACAGGCGTATATTACCTGATGACAAGAATAATATTAAAATAAATTACATGTAAAAAAATAACACCTTTCAACGTCCTTATAAGTGGCACACTGCCATTTACACCTTTGCTAGAGAGCATTGAGTAGGGAATGTGTTTCTCATTTTGAATGATTCCCAAAAACACAACATTCGGGACTAGATACAATGCTTTGGGGTGATCCCCAAAGTGTTTTGTTTGGGAATGACGACACGACGCGGTGTCAATTCCATGACGTTACCATCCTCGCTTTTCCCGCCAAAAAGTGCGACACCAACAGGACGACACGTTTACAACATGTGCCATCGTGTTTGCCTTCAATTAGACAATTATGAACACGTTTGATGGAACGTTTTGATAACTATTAAGATGAATTGCTTCATATTTAACAGTATGGAAATTTATGACATTTTAATAATGAAAGTTATTAAATGTCACACGTTTAATTCCAATCCCCCACCCCCCAGACATTTTCCAAATACTAAAACAATCTGAAATTGGGCCTAAAAATCCCCCCCAAAAATCTGGCATCAGAAAAATATGAAGTCGACGGTGATCCCAAGCATGCAGCAAACATTGCAATGTTTTCCACTAACAATAATCATGGATGCACACAGCTGTTGATGGAACAGGCATTGCTTTCTTTGTTATGCCCAGTAACATTAAACCACTTTGACTGAGATTTCGAGATTCATAAAAAAAGAGTTGCTGGCAATTCGATGGAGATAAACTTTCGAAGCATCTCCCACGAAGTAATTTTCTGGTGGAGACTCAATCAGGATGTGTGTTGGTTCATTGTACCTGAAAGTCACGGATGATGGGTGGCAAAACTGAAAAAAAACATATAACAGACACACAATGACAAAGATTTGAACATTTCTAATTGGATTTATTAACGTATTGTTCACATATGTGCTGGTTACAGCTTACCACCGCGTATGATCATGGCACTGCAATTGTACACCTGAGATGGTAAAGTCTGGTGAATGAGAGATGTTACAAAGCCAGCCATTCACAGAAACATGAAGACCAGTAAACTGCATGCTTTAATGCTTATCCAAACCCTCAGTAGTACGTACATGGGCAGACAATTTCACTGAATTATCCTATTTTCTTTTCATATATCGTATCTATACATAACCGTACCTGTCAGCCACAGTTTCCCGTATGCAACATTAATATCGCCCCCCCCCCCCCCCCCCTTTGAGACATGAATCAAAATGCAAAAAAGTGCCTGCCATTGCTCATGGCTACAGTCAGTGGCAACGTGTCAGACGGTTTGACAGTTTTATTAATTGTCCGTTGCATCTTTTCCGAGTAGGGCTTTCTTTTTGTGCAAGCTATTCTTGACCACTGCTCTTCAATTTTTTCCAGCCGCAAAAACCAAAAATCACTGTATTTTGTTGAAAATATGCTAATTAGCAATCGTGACAATGTCGCATTCACCTGCGATTACCAGCAATCACTATGGGAGAAAAAAGTCCACAATGCGCCGTTTTCATGCCGTCCGCGAATTTCATTCATCCTCCTGTTGCGTTGACCTTGGTTGAACGAAATGAGCATCTGATTAACAAACAAAAAAACATCCACCATAGATTTCTGACGCGTAACAGCAAAAATGATTAGCAACAAATGCGTCACTTCTTTTTTGTCCTATCGCACAAATAATTTATTCGTTTTAATGTATTCCTAAAAAGCACGACTGACTATTACGACTGTTTTTTAATGTTATCTTACATGGCACACATGCCAAAAGCAGTTAAACTCTGTGACGTGATGAATGTACAAAGATAATCCTCTACGGACTGAATAAGATCAATCCCGCCACGCTACAAAACATGCAAATCAGAAGTGAACAAGTGAATTTAAATAAATTAATTAAATAAGTGAGTGCTAAATTGCTTTGCAAATTTCAAATTGCTTTGCAAGTGGAGCACTATTCTACTTAGGTGCTACTTAGGTGCTAAAGTTAACTGGTTGACGCTGATTACACCTGCTACTTTAATGAAGATCTGTATAACACAGATGCTGCTGTAATATTACTCTGGAATATTTGTAAATCCCATCGCTATGTAAATTCTGCGGTTGCCTGCATGCAATTCTCAAGAGCTCGCTGGTGAACCATTGCCGTGTGATATATACAGGATTGTGTTTTATTAACTGCGATAGAAAATGGTACAGTATTGAAATTTCCATTCGCACAATGGCAAAAATGTGCTTATTTCAGTGTGATTGGTAACTCCAATGCGTGTAGATCAGTAGAATCCACTGCGAACCATATATTTATTTAATGGCATGGGCCAGAGGGCACAAACCAAACGTCACACACTAGTTATGTATCAGTGAAGTACTTTGTATTCTTGTTGAGGATTTCATACTGATATACGGTAACATGAATACATACTGTGGGATATAATACAACATTGTCTAGATCGGTTTCAGAATCTATGAGTGAGGCCTCTAGTTTTACATATCTAATACAAAATAGGTCACCCAGCGATTTCTTCTTGGTCGATTTAGCGTTATTAAATCCTGCGATTTGACCTGAGAGGAGCGTGAGTAGGAACAGTGGAAGAGACTTTAGATTTGACAATCGTAATAAAGCATGTGTAATCATTTGTATTGAAAAAAAAAGTACTTTTGTTCAGAATGAACGATGGCTGCGATAACACTAATGTTTAAACGTACAGTGTGTTTAGACCTCGTTTAGTATTTCAAGATTGCTGAAATAAGCTGGCACTGTTTTTTGTTTTGTTCTATTTTAGCAAACACCGCATTCATTTTGCACCTCGTTTTTCTTTCCCTTTTCTGTATTTTTTTTTACTAAAATAATGTCTACCCAAAACACTTTCGTAAACCGTACACAAGGAGCAAGTTTTCTTTGCAAACATCACGTCCGCTAGACTTGTTTTTCGTCTTTTTCTTCTTTTTATTGTTACCAGATAAGGCCCAACTGAGCTACGTAGCTCTTTGTCAGAAGCAACTTGGCCAAAGGTGGATAGCGCGGCAAAGTGGCTCACCGTCACCTGGGCATTTATAGCCGTCAAATACTCTGAACGCTTGATGTTCATTGGAAATGCGGAGGGAAAAACCGGAGGACCCGGAGAAAAATCCACACGACCACGTGGAGAACATGCAAACTCCAAATATTCAGCAGGTGTAAGGGTCAGGATCGAACCCGCCACCTCCTTCATACCAGGCAAGGTAGTTAACATCTCGTCACCACGGTGCCCCATTTACCTTCAGTTGTTGTGAGCGTGAGCAGGTTCTCACACAAGTGAGTGTTCCGCAAAAGGAACTGCCAAGAGTAGTCATCGACGATACGTGGAGTACAAACCGAATAATATACAGTACATAAATGGCAAAAAAACATCAATTTATTCCAAATACACGTCAGTTAAAACTGCTTTCCATCTCGTATCGTTTTTCAACAGTGACAAAAAGTCAGGGCAGCGGGTTACAGATGCCATGGCACCACCTGGAATTGGCAAGTGTTATTAAACCCTCCGACAACACCAAAGGTCATAAGGACGGCTCTTGCACCTAAGCCGACATCCACACTGCGCGACGAGCCTCGGGGGGTGTGCGGGGGTGACCCATCTCCCGACAGTCAACGTTCACACCGTCGTGACGGACAGCAAGTGGTTGTAAATCCGCGTGCCGTCCGGGGAGCGGCTGCCGTGGGCCAGAAGTTCCTGAATCGTCATCCAATTGTCGAAGATCTTCTTGCCACGCTTCTTCATCATCTTGCGGTGGCTGAGCTCAAGGATGCTCACCTCCTTGCGGCTCTCGGCGCCGGACGCGGAGGCCGACGCGGAGCCGGCGGCCGAGCCTCCGGAGCCGGCGGTGGAGCCGCCCTCGTGCGGGTTCTCGTTGAGGCACTCGAGGCGACAGCGCATCATGAACTCGCGGCGCCGACGCTGCTCGCGCGCCCGGTTCAGGTGCTGCTTGCGCTGCTCCTTGGACCAGTAGCGGCCCATCTTCATCTCGCTGAGTGCGTCGTCGTCCGTCGTCATGCCGCTGCGCTCCTCCTTGATCTTCATCGCTCGCTCTGTTGGGACGGATGAAAGGACGGGCGAGATTGGATTAAAAAGTAAATACTTTACTCACACTTTTTTTTTTCTTCTTGGTTCTTTCTGTAAAGTCACGTAGAAGTGAAATAATAAAATAATAAAAATAAAACATAATAAAATAATTCTCACGACGTTTCGGCCACAACGCAACCAGCCGTCCTCAGGTGAAGAACAGGTCTGTCGGAAAGACAGAGTCTGAATGAACACCACCACGCTTGGCAGCGTATATTTAAGCTGGGTTGGAGGGGGAATTATTTTATTATGTTTTATTTTTATTATTTTATTATTTCCCTTCTACGTGACTTTACCGAAAGAACCAAGAAGATGAATCCCTGCAGTCAAGAAAGCTTTAAATCGAAACTTTATTACAGTTATGCCCGGGCTGTCTACCAATGTCTGTATGTATGCACGTTGAACTTGTGCTGGTTACAGCTTACCACCGCGTATGATCATGGCACTGCAATTGTACACCTGAGATGGTAAAGTCTGGTGAATGAGAGATGTTACAAAGCCAGCCATTCACAGAAACATGAAGACTAGTAAATTGCATGCTTTAATGCTTATCCAAACCCTCCCTAGTACGTACATGGGCATACAATTTCACTGAATTATCCTATTTTCTTTTCATATATCGTATGTATACATAACCGTACCTGTCAGCCACAGTTTCCCGTATGCAACATTAATATCGCCCCCCCCTTTGAGACATGAATCAAAATGCAAAAAAGTGCCTGCCATTGCTCATGGCTCTAGTCAGTTCATCGTTCATCGTGCTAATCGGAGGTGCGGCCAGCATGACGTCAGCCAGCACGGAAGAGGAGGCCACACACCCCCGACAGGGGCTCTTTCGAGGCCCTTTCCCCAGCAGTGGCATGAAACGAAATGCAAGACCGCTCCTCTGCCTTTACCTGTGGACTTCTGTGAAACTAATGGACATTTGCGAAACATACTGGAATAGCTCATTGGATTCCTCCAGTATACCTACTATAATCACCCGATAATGTCTTGAACGCTCGTGACGTCACTCCACGTCGACCAGCCCCCCCTCATGAATATTAATGAGCAGGTGACGTCCTCCAAATGGACACGGACACCCCCCCCCACCCCTCCTCATTAATAATCATGAGCAGGTGACGTCACTCCACATCGAACAGCCCCCTCATTAATAATCATTATAAGGTGACGTCCTCTAAATGGACCCCCCCCATTCATAATAATTAGCGGGTGACGTCACTCCACATGGGGGAGCGAGGCGCCTCCTCCCCCCTTCTCGGCGCCAACTCACAACCCTCCCTACACAGGCACAACCCCCACGTCACGTGATCTCCGTGACGCTGTTGAGACATCAAAGTAAAAAGGACGTCATGATGAACAAGGGATTATAACCTTTACATGAACTAAGTCTGTGTCACCGCGCCCTTACAAATTGCACACGCATTGATGCAATGAATATCACGGCCTGATTTTCGCTTTCAAGTTTCAGATTTACTGCAATGCACCCATCCTTGGACGGGCAAAAGGCTCATAAATACATATTCTGCTTCTACGCCTGGATCATTCTGCTGTGGTGCAATGGTAACCGCATTGCACTTTCAATCCAGAGGTCACCGGTTCAGTTTGTTCTGCTGGTGCGGCAATTGAAACAATCAACACGTTTTGTTGTTTAACCCCCCCCCCCCACCAGTCTCATCATCTCTGTCCACCCATCAGTATATAAGTGTTCGCCATGCCTCGTCGATCGGTAGGCCATGTGTGGTGGAGTAAAGAGTGGTCACTCCCACCCCTTCCAAGACAAAGACCCTTGATCCCTTGTCTTACTCGGGCTCCTATTGGGGACATTTCCTCCAACAGTTGCACGAGCGAGAACTTTCGGGGCTGCACTTTTACCTTTTTGTACCCAGCCCGGTGGCGTTTTGGGGGGAGAGTGAGCGCCTGGTGCAATTGGAAGGTCATCTGAAAAGCGACCCGGTGAAGGACTGAATCAACAGCACCATCGTTCCCTTCGGTTCGTAAAAGAAGCACCACTTCGTGGGGGGAATAAAACACCGGCCCCAGGCTATGAGAACGTGGAATTTCCACGGCTGGGTTCAGAGCCACCAGTGGGAAATGAGCGCCGCCTGGAGCTGAAATCCGAAGCAAAAAAAGTTTGCGCCGGAATAAGTTTTGGGGTCGGTATACAATTTCCGTGTCTCCCCGCGCAACTTATTAGGCTGCGCTTAGTTGTTTTGTTCTACAGTCTCAGTTCAATTCTGAGTATATGCACAATTGACCGAGTGCATTCAATAGACTCAATGTACTTATTGGACTTTTTTCGGACGACCTTTTGACAGACTCGCTGACAAGGTTAAACAGCTGGCGGGACCTTTTCTTTGAAGCAGGGCACGCTTACTCTATACCGTATTGATTGTATTAGCGGTGGGGGGGGGGGGGTGACATGGGAACGAGAATGCTACTGTCATACCATCCCCATGCTTTGGTAATCACCCAATATAAATGCAGCACACAAAGCTTAAGTATGGCCATATAGGTCCAATTGGTGTGCTCCGTCAAAGTGTTAAAGTGGGAGAAACAACATTTTTTAAACGTCTCTTCTGCCCTCTTTTTCTTTCACCCTCTTCCTCCCATTCCCTTTACATTGTTCACGCATTGCTGTTGCTTCCTAGATGGCGACGAGGAACTGTAAGTTCTTGTGCCGGGCCACACGTCGTCATCGCGTCCCCCCCCCCCCCCCCCCTGGTTCTTGTGGCACGTTGTCGCCGCTGGGGTGGCAGAAGAGCCACAGAGATGCAGAAAACGGTGGCGACGTCCAAAAGTACGCACCGGAAACGGAGCACGTGGCTCCGACTAGTGCGGTTGGCTATGTACGGTGCAAAATAAGTTCAATATACACCATCACGATGTATGGTCAGGTGCCCATTGCACATTCCGTCATTCGTTTCCACGTTCCTCTGTCTTGTGCCGACATTCTCAAGTAGTGCCACATCTCCCTGGCACCAATCTCTATTGTCGTCATCAAGCCACTCTCTCTCTCTTAGGTCTCCCTCTTTCCTGTCCCTTCCACTTTTCCAATAAAAAGAACACTTTTAATTGTCCTCTCGCTGTCCACCCTACACACAGTGCCCGTTTCCTTCTCATCTCACTGCCTCTATCAACATACAACATACATATAGTGTTTTTTTGCTTTCATTATTTTTACTTTTTAAGTTATTTTTATTGTTATTTTGATTTTAGAATTTTCTATTTAATTGTATTATTTATATTTTCTATCTACGTGACTTTACCGAAAGAACCAATAATATGCACACCAATACTCGTCATTCGCCATTAAGTGACGGTGACATCACCACGGCGCCTGTGCCAGGCCAGGTGCACTTTGAGGCCACGTGAAGTGTCGAAGGCTCGCTGACAGGAGGAGCTCTTGGGACAGATCCAAGTGCCATGGGTTGGCTGACTGAGATGACCGGTGATCCACCACCTGTGCCCCCTACTGTGCCAACTAGATATACATACAAGACAAAGACAAAGATCCCCCGTATAGGCTTAACAGACTGTAGGGGCAAGTGCTGTTAGCGAGCACCAATGAAGGCCGGAACAGTGCACGAGGGGCTGGGTGGCCAGCACCACGCCCGACCGCCTTTGTCTCCCTAGCGGCGATGTTTACACACCGCACCAGGTACTCATTTGAGGCTGAGTCGACCTAGGGGAGGCCCAGGACCGGTTCAGATAATCTACATACGTACACACATACACACACACACAACAAAGCAATTGAACCTCCGCACGTTACCTTTCAGGAGCCTGTCTCGCACGGGCCTCTTAGTGATGTAGCGCGAGCCGTCGCTGCGCACCTTCACCTTCCACTCGCCCCTGGGCTCGGCCTGCGAGAAGTCCTGCTGGCTGGAGAAGGACGCCTCGTTGCACACACTCAGGAGGCTCATCTGGCTGTGGCCGTAGTCGGACGAGCCCTGCTGCACCAGGTGCACGTAGCTTTGGTAGTGCTGCGACTGCGACGGCGCGTTGGCCCGGCGGTACGGCGACAGCTGCAACTGGGCCTGCTGCCGGCCCAGCTTCTGGTACAGCTGCTTGGCGCTGCCGCCGCCGCAGCTGCCGGAGGCGCCGGCGCTCGCCGCGGCTTGAGCCGGCGCGACGTCGCCGCTCTCCGGCAGCTTTCTGGACAGCGTCGAAACCTTCCCCTTGGCAGGGCTCGCCTCCCGGCTGCCGGGCTGCGAGGAGCACACGCTGGTGGACGCGCGGCTGGCTCCGCTGTCCGACCGCTGGCTGTCCGTGCTCTCGATGGAGCGGTTCAGCGAGCGGATGGCCGTGAGCTTGAGCGACTGGGGGCTACTGCGGCAGCTCTCCGCCGTGTTGTAAGCGCTCGACGTGTCCTTGTCGGACTTCTCGGGCGCGTCCGTGACGTCCAGGCACCTGCTCCGCTTGCGGCCGTACGTGCGGAAGTTGCCGCCGTCCTGCAGCCGCCACAGGTCGCCGTAGTTGCGGGGATGCGTGCTGGCGCTGTTGCCGTGGGCCTGCATGATGTTGCGGCATTCGATCTCAATGTTCCTGAGCTCCTCGTTGAGCAGCTCGATTTCCGTGTCGCCCGGGATCTTCGCGTCCACCTCGCCCACGCCGAGCGTGGACGTGGCACTGTAGTACAGGCTGAGCCTCTTGGCACTCGTCATTTGGCACTTAAAATCCAGGAGCTCAGGCATTTCAGGAATGTTTAAATCTGAGCGCGCTGTGCTATCGCCCGTCCTGTTCCCGCACAACGCGTCGCCGGTGCCCTTTTTATCCCCGACTTGACTGGTGACTTTGGAACTGTCCGTCAGCACCGCGAAGTTTTGGTTGTCGTCGTCGGCAGGGATCTCTTGCTCGGGTTCGGAACTCTCGTTTTCGTCGTTGTCGTTCCGCGTGCTCTCGTCCGTCCGGCCGACGCCGCTGTCCTTCTCCTGCCCGTTGTGGGCGCTGTCCGTGGTGCCGTCGTCCTCCGGGGTTCTCATCTGCTGCTCGCGTGAGACACGCGCGCGCGCGCACGCACTTCATGAGGTCGCATTCATTATACACAACGTGCACGCCACACATGAACCACGACATCTTGCTGCTCTTGTCAAGGAGCATAAACCCATCACGTGAACTCCGGTCATCCTCGCAGCAGCTTTTGGCTGACCATCGAACAAAGACGGCCACCACATAGCGCGCTTTCAGATGCGCTTCTGCGGCCGTCTGGAACGATCTTTCTTCGGATATTGGGAAGCCACTGGAGCTATGCACTTTTAAATCATCTAGGTTGAAAATAAATTTCTTTAGAACTGCTTTTTGTGTTTAGTTTGTTTTCCTTCCCGCGCACCTCTGATTAGCGCATTTGGCTACTACGGTGCCGAAATAGTTCAACATACATACAAGCAAGCAAGCAGAAGGGCTGCTCGAAAACCCGCTCTGGCAATCGTGCTCCGAGCCCGATCGGACTCGTCGACACACGCTCCATGTCGGCGTGCGCTGACCTGCTGAGGGACGCTGGCGTTGACCTCAAAGTCCTGGTTGTCCTGCTCTTCCAGAACGTCCATGCTTATGTCCTCCAGATACTCGCTGCGTTCGTCCTCCATCCATCCCTCGTCCAGCTGCAAGCGGATAGAAGACAAGGCCGTCTGTCAGCAAGGCTGCTAAGAGAGTTAAAGGTCAGCTCTGTGCACGGTGCGGACGTGCACAAACTGCCTTGTTCAAGGGCAGTTTAACGCAGTCCACCATGGTGGACATAGGAGTGGGAAGTCAGCTGTTGATATTCTCATCATCAAGTCGTTGTCAATCTACCGCTGCACGAAGGCCTCCCAATACGGCTCCCACCTGTCACGGATATTGGAATTTCATAATTCACCCGACACCCTACACACGCTGGCTTCCCACGAAAATAAGCACACTTAACCCTTTTCCCATTCCGTTGGCTTAGTGTACGTCATCGGACTAACTAAAATAAAATAAAGTCAAGTCGGAAGACATATTGAGGCTCCCGCAAGGCCATGCGGGAGGGCGTGCGGCACAGTTTGGCGCCAGCCATCGTAGAATGCGGTCGTGTCGCTACGGTTCCCTACGGTGAGTATTATGTCTTTAAAAACAATGGCGTTACGCCTTTCTTATTAAAATGTACGCGAGCCGCTCGCACATTCCGAAATTCAGCGGTGGATGGGACCCACCAAGCAATTGCAGACATCTCGGAACAGGAAGGTGTTGAATTCTAGATAATACGTAAACTTAATAGATTATTCTTCATTTTACCAAACTTTTCTCTAACCTCAAAGGGGGAAAACAACCAATTGATTTCTCAAAATATAAGCATAGTCAAAATGTGTCTTTATAGTTTTTTTCATATCAATTTGAAATATCATTGGTCATGCATATGCAACATCAAAAACCACAGCACCCTGGTGGCTTCCAGTCAAAATCAGTCAACACTTGTTTCTGTGTGATGACAATTGCTCAGGTAAGTCCTGAAAACGACTGACTGACTGATTCACAGATGGACACATCAGGTTTTCTATCCATATATAAATGGGAAAGTAATGTCTAACAAAAGCTACATCGTCTGTAACACCGGATGTGGCGTGACATTTTGTGGCCAATAACGGCAGATTGTGTTATAGCTATTTTACACGAGTGGCTTATCAAATAATGCACTCTTGTTATAAATACTTTGGCATCGTTAAAGTTTTGCCACCTCGGGTGGCTTCAATTTCCGCTGTGGCCGATGGACTAACACCTGATACAGGTTGCGATCGTGCAGTGCAGCGGAAAGTTGTTCGTGTCTTGTGTGCCGACTGCCCGCAATTGACTTTCCCCTCTGCATTAGGCCCCACACGATCTTTGCGAAGAAAAAGTTGCCAGAAATGCAATATACAATAAAGGAGGCTAATCAGGCTTTGGTTTATTTTGTGCTTTCATGATTCCACTTATCTGTTAATCTCCAAAGAATTTTGAAGGCATCTGCTGTGCTGTGCAGCTTTCCTTGACGTCAAGGTGGCAAGTTGGAAAAATTGTTCCTATTTATTTCAATTATTTGGTCGTGAAACCATTGCTCTGCAACAGCTCGCATTGCGTTATAATTTTAGTGGTGGCGCATGACTTCTGCTCTGTTGGTGCAAACCCAGTCATGGAACATCACTCTGCTAATGGTTGCAAAGCAAAGATGCTGAAGAAGAATTCATCAGTCACCGGAAGAAAGAAAAACATCCTATACATTTCAATATTGTGCGTCATTTGCTTTCTTTCGTACTTTAATCGGAAAATATGGTCTTTTTGAAGTTTGACAAATACCATAATATCCGAGTGACTCTTTCCATATTCTTTGGGTCTTTCAGGGGCCCCTTTTCCTGATGACGACCGCTTGTGTCGCGATCGAAATGTCGTAGTTTTTTTTGTTATTTTCTTTGAACCTATCTACGTGACTTTACCGAAAGACCCAAAGAATATGAATGCCTGCAGCCACGAAAGCGTTAAGCCAAGATTTGACTCTTTCCAGGAAAGAAAGTTCTCGATTGCATCGTTTTCTTCCTTGCTTTCATCACTTGTGTCTATTGAGTATGTGTTTCTGAGCCAAAGGCATTTTCACTTAATTCTTAGAATTCTAAAAAGGTTTGAGTTCCCGAGGGAGCTGGTGATGGGGCCTTCCATTTCACGTCTCGGTAGGGGTGGGGGGGGGGTCCTTCAATTCTCCACTACACCCCTGCACTGCCGATTTCACGTTGGTTTCTCCCATTCACGCATTCACATTGTAATAGAGTCTAACAAACACAGTGTGCGGAGAAGGCCATGACCTCGCGATGACTTAACCTAAGCACTCGTTGCTTCCGGTTGCAAAGTCTGTGAATTTCATTGGGGCGTTCCGTGTCATTTTCCCCTGAGCACGGTGTGGCTTTGAGCCCTCATCCTCTTAACGGATCTACTAATCCGCTAATACCTACATTGTAAGTCGCTCACTGCCCTGCCAAAGCGCAGTTTCTCCACGCGTGCATTAATTTTGCGCTGGAGGCATTGATAAGGCATTATAATTCATCACCTTTTGACACTCTATTGGCTATGGTCTAGGACTACTGGTTGGATAACAATACAGTGCACAATTGGAAGTGAATTATAGGCCTCCGTGTGAATGTAATGGGTGTATTTTATGAACATATTGTAGGATTTAGTTGTTTCACCCGTCGTCAGCTGTGCATATTTGCAGTGCGTACACGTAACACATTTAGGAATTACACGCCATAGTGATGGATTGTGGGTAATATATACATTTCACTGAAAAGGCAAGACCCTGTCTATGAGAATAAAATCACAATGTTGTCAGCTTATGAGTCTCTGGACCAATATTTTTATTACGGGAACATTTATATAAGCATACACTCTAGACCGTTCACAACTTTCTGAGTCTCATCAGCACGGTTCGGTCTGTTAAGTAAATGCTCCTGGATTGTCTTCTAGTTAAGGACATAGCCGTCCGGTCCAATTTTTTGCAAAATATATGTTTATGTCGCTGCGAATAACTTTGCCGAGAGCGTTTTCCCTTGGCCTGACTCACCTGCTGGTAGGTGTTTTATTACTTTGTGCAATCCCAGGAAAGCGGTCGCACCCCTGTCAAAGGTTTTATCGTTACTATGTTTGTTTTAGGCTAGGTTTTGTCAGAGCTTGAATAACTCCATATATTTCCGCCGAGTCTTATGCCCTTTCATAACCTGTAAAGCCTGGGCATGATGACATTTCGTTTTTATTTGCAGAACACTATTGATAGTACGAATGTGGTTGATGGCAGAAAATTTTCCTAAATCTGTCTTGCTTATGTGCTCTGCTGACCTCTGGATTTCCCACATGTTCCTTTCCAGTGATCTTCATGAACAATTCATACACGCCGATTAGATATTATTGAATACTATTTCTCGTTCAAAAAAATGCATATTTACTACATATGTATCCACGATATACTCACATGTGTGTTGTCATGGTACTTTGCTCATGCCCATCCACAGTCCACACTAAAATCGTTTCATTCCACGTTCAAACATTACTTTATAAAGGCACTGTTAAATCGGCTGTGTTTCACAACATTCAAAATCACGTGGGGCACCGTGTAACGCCACAATTCCCAAGGCCTGGTCAGTAGAATCATCAACGCAGCCACGGTGTGCCGGCAATGTGGGAGATTTGCAGACGAAAGGGTTAACCTTCAAGCCCTCGATGCCGTGATTCATCCTGGCGGTGTACGTAACGTGTGCGGTTTTTTTTTTACCTCGCCCGAAAAAGAAAAAAAACCACAAGCAATATCTGTGCAAAAAATGGTGGCTTCTTCAGCCCCGTAGCCTGCACAGGCGTAATGGCATTCCGACTGTTAGTGCCATGCAGGAGAATGATGCCTGCTGGCCTTCAACCGCTCATCAATTCACACCGCAATACCGCGAGCGGCGGGCCCACAGGATGCACAGTCTATTGGGATGCAATAAGATATATCTTTTCTATTAAGCAGCTGAAGAAGTGGGTCAATCCCTCTTGCAAATGCTCATGTTTATGCCGGGTGTATAATTTTTTTTTTACAGATCACAGTGGCACGGCGTTACAAGTTCAACCGAAGGTTCCGAAGGTTAAGGTCTCTGATTGTGCTCATGCACACACCCCACTGTGTCCAGTCCCCAACAGCAGCCAACATTTTAGAGAGAGAAAAACCAAATCGAATATGTCGAGAATGGATACATAAAGGGATGAGCCAGATGGTCTAAATTGCCTGTGCGTGTTTCATAAATGTGTGTGTTTGTGTTTTTTTGCTTTCTTTCCCCCTTATCATCTCATGCCGTTGCCATGGCGCTTGTAGAAGGCAGACAGAACACTAATTGGGCGGCTGCTCAGAAGCAGATTTTTTTGCACTTTCGCGTGGTCAAAGCACCGAGTGAGACGCAAAAGCTTCGGGAGGCCATGCAGCGACGCCTCGCCATGACCCCAGGCTCCGGTGGATTCAGCACAAAGTGACAGCGTGGGATGTTGCAGCGTGGAATAGGTCCGTACAGTGCCTAATGAGGTCACTGTGCCGAGGTGTGCGCGACGTTACCTGGATTTCTGGCCTCGCCAAGAGAAGAGACACCCTCCGATTTTTCTCATTTGTCAGAAGGGCCACTGCCTCTTCCCGCCCCTGTATGTCCACTCCGTTGATCTAAAAGCAACAACAACAACAAATGGTGTAAAGCCATCCAGCACATGAGCACGGCGTGAATACGACGTTCGACTCTCCTGTTATGCAGCGCAGAGCAACATTGCTTCGAGTTGTTGTTGTTGTTGTATCCGTAAGTGCTGCTTGTATCGAGCGTGAATGTTGAGCTGTTGCACCGTAAATACTTTTACTCAAGTGGCGTCAACATAATGCGCACGCATTGCGTCACGCTCGCACGACGCCGTCGCTGCAGCAGCAGCAACAGCAGCCTTGCTTCACGAATTGGGGGGGGGGGCGGCAATTTGAAACGTTGCCGTACGCGCAACGTTTAAAAAATAGAGCCGCAAAAACTGAATTGCGGTCTCGTACGACAGTCAGCTGGACACGTTCAGCGCCGTGCATTTCAAGGATGTTCCAAGGTGCGCCCAAGTAACGCGAATGTCGGGGCGTCACGGTGGCAAGATCTTAACTCCCTCGCCGGGAATACACGAGGTCGTGGGTTCAATCCCGAACCTGACGATGCCTGTACGTTTAGAGTGTGCACGTGCTCTCTCCCCGTGGCTACGTGGATTTCTCTGCAGGTTCTCCGGGTTTTCCCTCCGCATTTAGAAACACGCGTTTAGATCATTTGGCCGCTATACATTTCCATGTGAATAGCCACTTTGTTCATCTGTGGTCGGGTAGCTTTTGAAAAAGTGCTACAATAGCTCAGTGGGCATTACTCTGGTAAAATAGAAATTAGTTTATAGCTTAGATGCGTGTCATTCCGATGCTCTGGTAGAGTGTGCCAGAGCGAAGGGCGTTGTGAATTGCACCAGGTGTTGCTGCGAGCATGGCAAGTTGGTGCTGTAATTGCATAAAATACATTGCAAACATCAAGCGCCGTTTGAATGCTGCTACCTTTGTTAACGTCATTAACAGAGGAGCGCATGCCGATATTAGCAAAACATTTGTTTGCCGAATAGCAAACGGACAGGATTGGCCGTTGTTTTTCATCATCATAATCATCAGCCGTGATCTATCCACCGCTGGATGAAGGCAGTGCCACCCTAAAATAGAGTCCACAGTGAAGTATGGTAAACATACATGCTGTACCGTACGCGCATATCCAGCAAGGAATGTGTGTCTCCAGCGATAATACTGCCTGATGTCCTAGGTGCTTGTGACGACTCCTTAATTGACCAGCCGATGCACGATGGCAAAACCCCGTGCATCATTTGTCTCTATTTGTGCGGTAGAGTTATTTGATTATTATTCTTATTATTACTCTTATTTCTCGCTCCCGGCAAGATTGAGCAAAATCGACGAATTCCATTGCGCCGCCGTCACCGTCACTGCCGCCAGCGACTCGGAGCGCCCCGCATTTCCACTTCGCCTCCCGAGGCCGGCGGTGATTCGCATGCACGGCACGCGCGCGCGCGTCTGCCGCTGATAAAGTCGCGCATGGAGACCCCACGGGGCCCACCCCCCCCCTCTCCCTCCTCCTCCTCACCACCACCACCACCACGCCTGCCGTCGCACGGGGCATGGGGACAGCGCCGGCAGTCCGGCAGGCTGCTGTCCACAACCCCATTCCTCCACACCCCCCCCCTCCACGCCACACCCCCCACCCTCCACACCACACCCCTCCACACCCCCCTCTCCACACCCCCCCTCCACACCACACCCCCCACCCTCCACACCACACCCCCTCCACACCCCCCCCTCCACACCACACCCCCCACCCTCCACACCACACCCCCTCCACTCCCCCCCTCCACACCCCCCCCTCCACACCACACCCCCCTACACACCACCTCCCCCCTTCACACCACCCCCCCCTCCACACCACCCCCCCTCCACACCACCCCCAGCCGCCACACCACACCCCCCTCCACACCAAACCCCCTCCCCACCACACCACACCCCCTCCACACCAACCCCCCCCTCCACACCCCCTCCACCCCACACCCCAGCCGCGGGTGGGTTGGGTTGGGCGAGTGAAGAAGCACCTGCAAGATGCGATCGCCTTCCCTGATGCGCCCGTCCTTGGCTGCGATGCTGTTGGGGTCGATCTGCAGACACGGTCGTGTGCGAGACAAAGGGAGTCGTGTGGCAGGCGGCCGTAGTTGTTAGTGTGCGCGCTGGGGGTTGGGGTTGGGTGGAATGTAATGTGTTGGCGGTGACTTTCCTTTGCCCTGGTCGGCCACTGTGGAGCAGGTGTGCGTACTAAAACAAAACAAAATCCATGATAGAGGTTTTTGGGTTAGGTCGCGTAAATATATAAATGTGTACTCTTTGGTTCTTTCGGTAAAGTCACGTAGGTATAAAATAAAATAAATCACGGCGTTTCGATCGCTCGTGTTGCGATTGAAACGCCGTGATTTGTTTTATTTTATACCTACGTGACTTTACCGAAAGAACCAAAGAGTATGGACTCCTGCAGTCACGAAAGCTTCAAATCAAGATATATATGTGTCATTAAAACCCGCCACCACCCGACACAGCCAACTAGTAAGGGTTGTCACGTAAACAGAACGTACCAATTCGTCACTAGTACAGCACTAGTGTTTAGTGTATAGTGTAGTGTATAGTGTAGTGTACTAGTACAGCACACCGGTGTGTTGGAGAGCCAAGCCACAACATTTACAATCTGAGTACGACGTTTCGCCAGTAATAACAACTAGCTTCATCAGGCGACAGACAGATTTGTGGAGAAGTCTTACTGTTTCGTTCCTTATATAGAGGCGTAGATGTGGTAACCACGCTTCTGCGCTCTTGCACAATGTGGGAGTAAGGCTCACTGAGCTATATAGCTCTTGTTTTCCGAAACGGCCCGGCCATTACAAATGAAAGCTCAACAAAGTGGCTTATCATCACGTGGACATTCAACTGAAGGCCAAATACTCGGAGAAAAGTCTCCACGACCACGGGGAGAACACGCAAACTCGGAACGAAGCAACGACCTCCTGTATACCAGGCGAGGTAGTTAACATCTCGCCACCGTGGAGAGACATGATTTGACTTTGTGTGTGAAAGATAAACCTGCGTTAAATCCTCTCCCCCAACAAGAGCCCCCCTTGTTGGGGGAGAGGACTTCAGCCGTGGCTCTTACACACTGGACAGGCACGCACAAACCCTGACCCCGCCAGACACGCAACCTGCCCATCGGCTGACTCTGGCGTTCGCAGAGTGGACAGACGCGAGGAACAGGGGGGGGGGGGGGTCACATATTGAAGAAACTTGCTCCATTTCGTTTCAACTTCCGCACCAGGAGATTGAACCGGTAACCTCTGGATTGCAAAGTCCAATGTGCGAGCCGTTGCACCATCCGCTGTGTGTATATACAGGGCAAACCAAACGGTCACACGTACATCCCGTGTCAGGCTTTTAACAGATTGTTGCCGCTGGTGTTCGCGTGCACCCATCAAGGCCAGGAATTGATGGAGGCGAGGCCAGCGCCACTTGCAGCCGCCTTTGTGTCTCCATCACACACTCCACTCGATACTCGTTTGAGGCTAAGTTGACCCAGGGGAGGCCCAGGACTGGTTCAGATATCACTTGAAACTGATGTTAGCTGGGGGTGGAAATCAAACGCAGCTTGTCGGGTTTAGAGCGCGGTTCACTGTCCACTCCTCCACTGTTACCCCACATTATATATTTTTATATATACACACACACACGCTATGATTTGTGGAGTTCACAATCTCAAAAGGTCAATGGGAAATTGACATTCTATATATAAACATATGGGAAAGATTTATCTTTAAAAATATGTGTTTGGTTTGTGTTCTTCAGCGAAGCGTGTTAATTCATCGTCATAATCAGCCGGGGTCAATCCACTGCTGAATGAAGGCCTCCCTGAGCCGCCAACACATCTCCCGATCCTGCGATGCAACAATCCACCAGGCGCCTGGACGCTCAACTGATTTCATCGCTCCATCTCCTCGGTAGCCGTACTTGTGGACGTGTTCCATTCTCTGACAGCCGCTCACTATTCTTGACCAAGAGCCATCGTCCCCCCTAGCGACACGTCCTGCCAAAGCCCCACTTACTTTTTTGAGCAGTTTTAATTACGTCATTAATCCTTTCCTCCTGCAGGGTGGGGTCACGTTCACCGCTGAATCACGGAACGCGCCAGCGGTTCAGCGGTACATTGAATTTAGAGAGGCGTGGCACCGTTGTTTTTTAAATATATTGTACTCTCCGAAGATAGCTGTAGTGACACGACCACACTCTACGATAGCTGTCGCCAAACTGTGCCAGACGCCCTCCCGCATGGCCTTGTGGGAGCCTCGGTACTGATTAAGCTTTTTTATTAAAAATGTTTCGGGTTCTGTTACGATGACGTACGCACATGTACACATACGTCGTCTGAACTGGAAGGAGTTTTAATCTTCTAATTCGTGTGTTCCTCTTTTTGTCTTTCAATGTACTTGCAAGCGTGCATCTCTCCACGCTTCAGTGTGCAATTGTCAGTTTGTGTTCTATAATTATCATAAATTGATAATCCCGACATTTCTGAACCATGGCAGGCAGTACTGGTAATAATGGAAAACAAAGCTTCGTTAAAAATCTATTAAATTTACGTTACAATTATATATTCGCCTCTCGGAATTTCCTTTTGCTATGATAGACTAATAATGCGCGGAAATAATGTAATTTCCTCCTGAGCATTTCTGCAGTGATCGTCATCGACTGTTAGCAGCTTTGAGCCAGTGATGGTGATTCCACATTCTTGTGGAAACAGCGACTCTATCCACCCATCGAACCACTTTTATCTACATCAGAAGGATGATGGGCTGAGCTAATCCCTAATCAGGATGTGAACTCACAACCTTCTGATTGTGAGCCACTCACTCTTCCGCTGAGCCACCTGACCGGATGACTAAAAGTTATCTTTGTTAAATATATTATTTTAATTTCACATTCAAGTTTGTGGTCATGCCACAGAGAAAGCCCATTTTGCAATGACCCTGAATTCATTTCTCCGTGCTGTGCAAGAACGTGTTTGTTATCCTTGGCAGCAGGCACACAAATTAAATGATACTCAAAACGAAATGGATAAATGTCCGTTCACTCTTGCATGATGACTAGCCCAGCCCTGCCTCCAGCGCTGTGTAATCAATCTCAAAAGACCGTTTCAGCACACACACACACACACGCACCATTCCGAGCGCTTTATTAAATGTACCGTTAACAAATTACTTATTTTGGAGCAGGTAATGCATTGTTTGGATATATGTAAACACACACGCGTATAACACGCGGCGGAATGGTTAGCACCCTGGGCTTCCAATCTAGAGGTCACCGGTTTGATTCGATCTCCCAGAGTGGCAATGAAATCTCCCACATCTGTCAAGCCAGCAGCATAAATAGCTGCAGCACAGTTCATCGGCAGGATGCATCCATGCGGCGGGGTACACTGCAGGTGTGCAGCGGTTAGCGCTACGCTGCGCTACGCTGCGCTATGAACCTGGCGACACGAGATCAATTCCAGCTCATGGCCAACGCTAGTGACGATTATCTGATTGGGTTCTGGGGCTCCCCTAGGTCGACTCAGCCTTAAATTAGTACCTGGTGCAGTGCATAATCATCGCTACAAGGTAGACAAAGGCGGACGGGAGTGGTGTTGGCTACCCACCCCCTCGTGTGCAGTGGCGGCCTTCAATAGGTGCTCGCTAACAGCACTTGCCCCAACAGTCTGTTCAGGCTATACGGGAGATATTTTGTCTTTGTGAGTACTCTCACCATTCCCAAGGTGTCTGGCGAGTCTGGAAGAGTAGACCAAATACCTCATAGAGGGCGTCTCTCTCGGGTCCACTCTGGTGGACGCCCTTTTGCCGGCAGTGGCGTGAGTGAGCAATTGCAGGGCTGCGCCTTTGAATTATATATATATATACCCATGCAATAGCTTCCAAATAAGAGCACAGTATTACTAAAATTCACATCAAAGGATTATGTGGATGCACTGCATGTATGTGTTGTATAAAGTGATTGAGTGTTTATATATATTCGCTATTGAATGAAGTAAGGTTTGGATAACAAGCTCATCAATTTAATTGCTAAATTCCAGTGTGGATGCAGTGGCATAATCTAAATTAGTAGTAAACACTCAAATATCCAATTAAGTACCAAGTGGCTAATATGCCAATTAGTAAATCATGCAATTTATTACACCCCAATTAACATTTTTTTCGTCACTCATTTGGCTATCCCCCAAAAATGTAACTGGGGAAGCAGTGGTGCAAAAAAACAAAGTCGGAGCATTGTAAACATCCCATATAGAGCCTCGCTAATGACAAGAGTACGCCTTTGTTGCCATTGATTTTGAGGTGGTTGTAAAAATATAAATATATAAGTGGGAATGCTCTCAAGAATTTGCTTCAAATGTGTTTGATGTTAGAGAATACGGCCATTTCCCCTTGTTTGGCAAAAAAAGAAAAGCAACTGATGTATTGAAAGTGTTCTCGTGTAGATCGAGGCTTTCCGTAATCAATTGAAATTGCTCACGAAAGTGTGGTAGCGTATCGTTGTTTATTACAGTCCTAGGCTCACGAAACGCTCCTCTTGTATTTCACAGATGTCTTAGGAGACCCCCTGAAGACATATAAATGCCCACAGAGGCATTATGCAAGGAAGCAATGGAGTATTTAATTTTAAAGTTGCTGTGTATCAAATAATACGACGGCAACAAATTGTCACGCTATCAAAAAATAGATTTGCTTGCATTAATAACGTTAGAGACATTTGGATTGCAAACATTGCACATATCTATTCTGCATATATTGCTGGCTGCTCATGGCTTGCGGGTGATGTATTGTTTCTGGCTGTAAAAATTCCCAGCCGCAGTTTATTTTCGCTATTGTTTCTACTTGCTTTGAGGCTGAATATCAGTTCGGTGACTTATTTCCCGCCGCGCATCGGCCTGAAAAAGCATCTTATTTCAAACATGTATTTTATATCGGAAAAACAAGCGAATATTTCGTTTGTGTTTTGCAGCACATACGAGAGAAAGAGAGAGGGCTACGTAAATAAATACAGCCAATGCTGCTATTAACACACAAAAACCCATCACAATTACACGTGTGGACGCTCCCAGCCAGTGGAGGTTTAGTTACATGCCTTGAGTGGATGGTGTCTGGCTGGTATTGAATTGCCTTAATGAGACATTTGCATGATTTATGTGACGTCGCTAACCGTTGGCTCCACCGAAGCACACGGATGCAACGCTGTATGTCACGGGCAAGTGCACACACGGTGCTACTTACGTCGCATGAACAAGGCGTCCGCCCACTCAATTTCCAGGTGAGTGTTCGCGATCGTAAGGCATAGCCAAACCAAACAAAAGCACAAAGGGATCGTAAAACGGACACGCACGGCTATCCAGTTATCTCGTACTGCGTCTCTGATTCGTCTAGGAGCACGTGGATTTAAAATGCTCGAATGCAGTTTGCTGCGTCGCTGATTAATTTTAAACAAAATTTGGTCGCGAACGCTACCCCTCTCGCGATGAACGACGATGCTCTTCAACGTGTGTCCTCGCAGACGCACCAACTGTCTTGATTTTCCACGTCAGCCAATCAGCTCACGTGGCGCCTCATGCGCTCGTTTGGGATGAAATATTGGTGTCGGTGTTGTAATGCACAGGAGGTGGTCCAAACGTTCTGAGAACAAGACACTCGGCAAAGTCTAACGAAGTCGAATTTGTACTTTAATATTCAAGTAGTGTGTGTATGATTGAGTGAGTGTTAAGAATGTCTATCCGTACTGATAAAAATATGCATCAACATAATTCGAATTCTGCATATATAAAAAAAAATTGCCACTGGAAACTAGGCGTGTAACAATAAATCACCAGAAATTCAATGAGCTGCCACGATTCAGGTTCACGATTGAAGAATTACGTCTTATTGTGTCTCATTTTATCATCTCATTGGTCGGTGTTCAAGAAACACCATTTTTGTCTCAATAGTACCGTTTTATCCACACTGTTCATCTAAAACTTAACAGAATTGTTACAACGTGCATCAATTGGAAAATACTAAAATCTTAACACACGTGGTTTAATCTGTCCCTGCTTGAAAATGTTTGACCGTGCCCCAATTTCAAATCAATTGGTATCCCACGTACAGCGTCAGTACATTAATTTGCCAATTGATTTTACATCTGAGTATGAATGGACACTATTGGCTGCCCTTTTAAAGTTTGAGTTGGGCTATATTGTGTGTGGGGAGGGGGTGGGGGAGAGAGGGGTGGGGGAGAGTGGAGTGGGAAGCGAGGTCTACGAGGAATTGGGAGTTCACAAGCCTACCATGGACAGCTCCAACACTGGCAATCCTCTTTGTCATTTCCCGCAATTTTTATTTATTTATTCCGATTTCTCTTCTTGAGCAGCTGGTCTCAGAGGGCGGTACCTGGACCAGCACGGTGGTGGTCCGTCACGCACCTCCAGGTGGTGCGCGGGGCTGTGATGCAAACGCAGGGTGCTCCGGACAATAATAATGGCAACGTTTATGCCATTTTGGTTTTCGGTAAAGTCACGTAGGTAAAAAAATCTAATAACATAAATGAAAACAACTAAATTAAATCACGACGTTTCGGGCGCCAACACAAGCGTCCTTTTTAAGGTGGGGACAACGTAGCGAAAGGACAACCGCTTAAGTGTGTCTAAGAGATGGCTGTGACGAGGAACTATATAGTCGCGGGGTATGGAGGGGGGGGGGCATGGTGAGTGTGTGGGCGGGCTGTGGACTGGGAGGCAACGATGTGAGGAACGGGGAGGGCGTTGGGAGGCAACGCATGGAGCTCAAACTGAAGCTTTGTGATGCAGGGGGCGGAAGTAGATAAGAAAGCTCAGATTAAGCAGCCTTTTGTTATGCTGCCGGGGGGAGGGGGGGGGGAAATTAGAAATCCGCAAGATGAACCAAAGAGTATGAATCCTTGCAGTCACGACAGCTTCAAATCTAGAATTTATGCCATTTGTTTCGGAGGTTAATGAAATGTTTTACTTGTGATATTTAATTTCAAAATGAAGTTAGCTAAAGTACACCCATTAACCTACCCTAAGCCTAAGATCTAAATGCCCCCCCTCCCCCCCGAAAAAAACACCTTCAAGCTGTGTTTATGTCCCAGGAATATTATTAATTCTGAATTGCTGGTATTTATAGATAAGTGTATGTGTTGTGTCACCAGGGATGGGCGGTGCGTGGGAAATGTTTACATCGGCTGAGTGGCCCGCGGGCCAAACAAGTTTGAGAAACGCCGCTCTATGGGCATCGTGCCACCAGACGGATGTCACACAGAGCAGTGCAAGCCTTGCTTGGTGGAGAATGACCCACGTAAGTGGATGTCACAGAGCTACTTCTGCAATCCCTTCACGTGAATCTCTGGTCCACACAGTAGGGCACGGCGGGGGGGGGGCAGCATTCGCCCAGCCCAACCTGCTACGCGAGAGCAATGCTCATTGCGTCACAGTCGAACAAATATTTTAATTTAGCCAAATTTTGTGCAAGTACCACACTGAATGTGATGGGGTTTTTTTGGGTGGGTTTGCGTCGCCATTGACGAACCGATGACCATCAAGTCACTGCACTTGTGAACCCGGTTTGAATCACAGGCAGCTGCCTGGATTCGGAACCCAGGACCTCATCAGTAGCAGCTTCGTGCTCTTAAACCTCTGAGCCACTGAGCCACCCGGCCGCCTCTCGTACATGAATTGGAGGTACCGGGGTGGAAGGACAGAAAACTGAACGCGACAACAAGCAGTTCTGAAGAAACGAAAGAGTGTTGCTGTGACGAGCACCCACCTCGCTGACGTAAATTCCCAAGTCCTCTTCCTCATCCGTGCGGTAGCACACAGTCAGACCCAGCTTTTCTTGCCTGAAGATCCGGTACAAAGCCACCTCCTGGGGAATTCACATAATGAGCCACTGGATGGATGGCGCGCGCGCGGTCGGGATTGTAAAAGTGAAACAAAAATAAAATCGTTCCTTATTCTAATCAATTGCCAGACCTGGTAGGGCCATCGCGGGGAGGCGATACAAAGTAGGGCAAATTGTGGATGCACGTGGAGTTCTTCACCCACAGCCTGTGTCACCCACCCATAGCTAAATATGCATCAGGTCTCATTTTTCACGAAAATCCGTGGCAAGGTGGAGTAAGCGGGACCTTGTACGCTGGATGTATCTATTTATCTGCTTATTTATTTATATTCTCGACGTTGCTCGTAATCTCCAGCGGCAGTGTCATGGGGGATATAGAATTATGAGGTGGGGGGGGCGTGGAGTGGGGGGGGGGGTGCAGAAAGGTGGTAACGCTGCTTCAAAGGTAGAACGAATTCGAGGAAAGCGTTCTGGTGTCGTGCTTGTGTGTTTTCTCCGGCGTTACGACTTAAATGAGTGACCGTGGGTTCAGGCCAGGCACAACTGGAGGGGACATGTCGCCTCGCACGTACCCCCAGAGCAGATAATCCACTGCAATCCTGTTTTAAAATCGTTTTGCACCGGCGAGTGTCGTTAAAGATGTATGGATGGCTCATTGTAAGGCAATCTTACTCCCTAATCCTCAGTGGCGTGATGGGATCTGAATGGACACGATTTGAGGCTGAATTCATTTCCAGTTTGGCTGTTTTGTGATACGTAACCCCTTGGCACGCGACTATCAGCCGTGCAGCTCGAACAAGGTTTGTCAAGACGTGTTCGCTCACCCTCTGTGTGTGTACATGTACTAATAAGCTGCGGAAGTAGTTTAAACAAAACAACAACTAAATATTGGTATTCATGGAATTTAATTCACAGTGTGTACCTCTAATTGCATACAAAAATGCCACCAAGAGGGCCTTACTCGAAATGAGCTGTCTCGCAGTAGAGCCTCCAGAACGGATGTGCAAACGTAAAATTAATTTTAAAAAATCACATTACGTAATAAATTATATCACTTCATATGAAGCTATACACACGTATATATGTATTTAATTCAGGCCCCATGGTGTAAAGGGCAGTCTCCAACTCATATCATCTTCTCTCTCTCCCAGGCTTCTCTATATATGTGCTATGAAGAAGGTCCATTGCCCAAAAAGTCACCTATAATTTATTTGTTCTCTTGAGGCCACAATGATTTTGACGAATGTGTTAGTTCGTTGCGATGTGTCCCTTGTACACCATTGCCAATGCAGTATCAACTAATTTTGTGTTTGATAAACATATTACGGATGAGTTTCAAACTCAAATATTTAGGATTCATAGGTGTTTTAAGGACTGTTAGGATCTCGTATGATTTTCTAGGATTTTCAGATCATTTACATTACGTTATTTTTTGTGTCTTTTTTATTTTAAAAAGTTGACAATAGCAATGCCATATGATCCTCCTATTTTGACAGGAGAATTGTGGATGTGACATCACGGAAGTGACGTCACCTATTGTGACATCACGTTTTGGATCAATCCCAAACGAAGACAATTTTCGGATCATCTGACATTTCATATCAAACTCCAATTATTCTGACTTTCAGGAATAATCCAACAACACACACACGTGTCGACGCGGCAAGGCATTGCTTAAAGCATGTTCACAAAACGCGTTGTCGACTTAAGGGGCCGTCCATAAATGACGTCACGAACCTGGGGGGGGGGGTCAGACATGTGTGACGAGGGGGGGGGGGGGTTTGAGAAATGTGACGTCACATCAAAATGTGCAACTTATAGACAACACGTTCTACTTAATTAAATATACTTTCTTATAAGTGTTTTCTCCTACAACATCAGAGTGCAGCGCCACATTAACTACGCACTACAATGATAATAGTTTAAGCGATTTGAAGCATGTTTTATTTTCAAAATGGTAATATGGTTTTGGGGGGGGGGGGCAGAGCTTTGTGACGTCATATTTGAGGGAGGGTCTGACTTTTTGTGACGCCGTGTGACGAGCGGGGGGGGGGTAAAAAATCGTCCAAAATTGCGTGACGTCATTTATGGACGGTCCCTAACACAGTTCTTCAGTTTGGCAATTTTTTTTAACAATTCGGAACGTGCCCCCCCCCGCCCCCCCCCCTGTTTCTGAGCGTTCGACGACAAACTACTTTCCTGAGCTGCGCGGCTAAGCTGTACGATACAGTCCGCGGAAGGATACAGTATGTGGGACGATACAGTCCGCGGAAGGATACTGTACGTAGCAGCACCGTACTCTCATCTCAGAGCTTTGTCTCGCCAGGAGATAAATTGCAGGCTGAGTTTATCGTGCAAATGTGATTCGAATTCCCATTATTTATTCATACCCCGTAGCGTATATATGGTAATTCTATGAACGCGATTTCACTTAACGTGGCACTTTTTTTTTCACGAATGCATCTACCGCGTTTTAAACGAGGAATTACTGTACATGCAGTCTACTTGTGACTAGTATGAATCTTTTCCTATTTTCAAGTGGCTTTAATATCACATGCCATGGGATGCAACTCCTCGGTTCACTGATGATGGGAATCATACAATTTGTTAAAGATTTCATCGGATGGCTTACAGCGATTTCGAATAATAAAAGTCTGAGCCTGCACGATATGTGGAACCAATCAACTGCCAGGACATACTTTAAGGGGGTGCCCACATTTGAAAGTTTTTGTTTTATAGCTGTAAGGATAATCTGTGGTACTTCTGGAACATCATTAAACTTGACATCACACCAGTCGGTCACAATTGTGGGTATGCATATAATAACTGGACTGTAATAAGAGTGACCCGCTACATTCACAGAGGTTGGAGATCACGGAGATGAATCGTTATATATTCTGTTCCATGAGCGTGCGGAGCTGTGATGGGATTTGAATTCAAGGCCTCCTGCCTGCAAAGAAAATGCCCCTTTGATCCACGCATTTGCCACACGGAAGATTTCTCTTGAGAGAGAAAAAGTGCCAATGTGTGCACATTGTTACGCATTACGTACACTTATTATATATTGTTCTTACGCATATATGAAGATTAAGGTGCAGCCCTGCAAATGCCTGCTTATGCCACTGCTGGTGGATGGTCCTTCACTAGAGGGAGCTCTAGAAAGCCAATCTAGAGGATGTGTTGGTCTTCTCTTCCAGGCTGGCCAAACTTTTTTTCTTCTTCTTGCAATCTACTGAACAAGGTAGATGTGGTGCTACCCATTTATACTCCCGGGCGGACAGAAGTGGGGGAATTCGTGAAGCTTTCCCGTTGTTTCAACTGCTGAAAGATCTATAAACGCACGCATTTGAAGAAGAAAAAAAAGTTGCCCTGTGGCCACATCTGCAGCGCTGAAGTTATGCTGCCTGCTGCACGTATTTGATCGTACACGTATCAGTGGTTCTTAACCTGGAGTACACGCACCCCTTGGGGGTGCGAAATACACTCTGGGGGAGTGCGAAACATGGCAGGTACTTTCTTTTAGCAGGTAAATAATCGAAAACACTAATTAAGTACGGCCACGTCAGTACACCTACTTTGTTTCATCAACCAATGGGGTGCAAGGCTGCAGTAAAGGTATAGCAACCACTGTCCTATAAATCAACAGGGCAGTTTCAACCTTTGTAGGCTCCCACCTCCTTCCTCTTCAAGCCCCCCCCCCCCTTACTCCCCACCCCTTGCTGACGAGCCCCCCCTCCCCCCCACTGGTCTCTTCCCCCTCTGTCGGGCTCCGTGCGCCTTTCCATTTTTTGTGCGTGACCCACCCCATTCTGCTGCAGGCCCCGCCCATTCTGCTGCAGGCCCCGCCCATTCTGCTGCAGGCCCCGCCCATTCTGCAACAGGCCACGCCCATTCTGCTGCAAGCCCCGTCCATTCTGCTGCAGGCCACGCCTATTCTGCTGCAGGCCACGCCCATGCCCCCGCCCACTCCTCCGATCACGAGGGTCGGGGCTTGTTTCATTTGGGGCCATTGGTTGTGGTTGAGGGGGGGGGGTGTTAGAGGTGGGGGCAGGCTTCGCCACGAAGACCAACATCCCTCTAAGAGGCAGCAATATGATAGCAATAATAACAAGTAAAATAGAGATTTACTGGACATTTTCACAGCTAAAGCAACTTATTTAGAAAATTAATAATTACCAAACAAATAGAGGACCCCCGGTGCTCCCTGCTGGTAACAACTAATATTTCTGGAGACTTGCCCGAACTATTGAACTGCTCCATTGCCTCCTTCACCAAGCTCAACGGCACCCCACAGAACTCATCGATGATTTTAATTTATATCATTAAAAACAATCCAACCGGACACGGCATGGACAACCCGCGTGGCGCCCCGCGCGCCACGTGCGAAGCTCTTTGAGACCTTGCGGAGTCTCTCTGCCGAGCGCTGGCTCCTGGCTTCCTCCCCTCTGCCGCACAAAGGCAGGCAGGCCCATTAATCACGAGCTACGAGGTCACGGCACAGAGCTGCTTTACAATGCATGGGCAGAGGGAGAGAGGCGAGTCCATGGAGTAGGGGGGTGGGGGAGCGAACAGGAGCAAACCCAGGTCCCCAACACAGACTATATTCATCTTTCTTGTCAATGGCTGCCTCCGTACGATATCAGGACCAATTGTGAACTCGTCAACGCACAATTCCCCCCGAATGCTTGCAACGAGATTTAATTGTAACAAAGGTAGCTGCTATGTAGTTTATGCTTTCCCGGTTTGTGTTATTTTGTTATACTTACATCGGTGGCAATGTTAGCTTCGTACGTTTGAATAAGGATCGTTTGAAGTTGCGCCTTTCGACAATACAAGAACGTAAAAGTGCGGCCACGGAATTGCTCACTCATACCACTGCTGCTGGTGTCAGGGCCTCCACAAGATGAATCACACGAGAGATGGTGCTCTGGATGGTGTTCTGGAGGGGATGATTGGCCTCCTCTTCCACGCTGGCCAAATATATTGGAAGAGTTGTGGGAGTGGCTACATTCTACCTCGCCACACACTGTGATGATGTTATACATTCATACTGGCACTCGACACTTGCAATTCCCTTCCCATCGTCTCCTTTCCATTCAAGAAAAGCGTCAACTCGTATCTGTTAAAAATTTGGTGCTGTTTATTGCTGGTCGTTTGGCGATTGAAGCCTTTGGTCACCTGTGCTCGATGTTTCTATATATTTGTTTTTTATTGTATAACACAAAATGAGCAGCGTCAGTTATTTGTTGCACGTGCCATGACATTGTGTAAGGATAAGGGTGTCGAGTGGCCTCTCCTTCAGGAGGGTCTTGCATTTGGCTGTTTGGCACGTGGGAGGACACTGGAGGTAACTTCGCGAAGAAACCGGAGCACACAAAGATAACAACAACATTTCGAAGAATCCATTTGCAGCCCTCGTATTTCACGGCCAACCTAGCAGCCCAGTGAAGTGGAGAGTTTCACAAATGTTGCGTGATCCATCAAGCCCCTTGGTCCGCTTCGGTGCCGGATCACAGGCACGAGCCACCGCAGTCATCGCGTGAACGCTTCGCGTCGCCAGCGATGGATGCAGGCGTACAGAGTGGTGGGCATACACTCACTCGGATGCGGAGGGCGCTTAGATTTTACTCGCATTGAGGTTCAGAGGCAAGTGCTCATACGGACCTCTAACAACTTGGTCCTCATGAATCGGTGGACGGAGCTCGCCTAACCACCTGATACCTCGCGCTCTCCTGTCTACCTATGCATTGACATACGGAGAGAGGAACACGTGGAACGGGGGAACAATCACAAATCGGGGACATCCCAATGACCGTGAAAGCCCGGACGCATCACCGCTTGCGAGGGATGAGGCTGGCGATGGAATGCCAGCCAAAGGAGGCAGCGTGCTCGAGAGGAGATGGAGTGGTGAGATTAGCTCGCACGTGAGGATATGGACTGGATTGTGGCATCGTGGTAGCATGAGGGATGACGAGAATGTGGCAAGGTCTTCATCCAGTAGTGGCTAAACAATGTTGACGATCACGATGACATG
This sequence comes from Lampetra fluviatilis, assembly GCF_964198595.1. Classification (NCBI taxonomy): domain Eukaryota; kingdom Metazoa; phylum Chordata; class Hyperoartia; order Petromyzontiformes; family Petromyzontidae; genus Lampetra; species Lampetra fluviatilis. The sequence continues at coordinate 1,560,693 of NC_136314.1, forward strand.
CGTTTCGAGTATATGGCTCAAGGACGTAGCCATGGAGTCAACATTGGGGGGGACCAAATCTTCCAGGGGGTCTGGGGATCCCCCCCCAGAAAAAAAAAATCTAAATTTAAAAACTAATTTACCGTCATTTCCTGCCTAAAATATAAAAAAAATATCACTAACACGCAGGATGGACTTTGTATTTATTTTTTACAATAATGTCTAATAGTGTATTGTATTACATTGCTCTGTTTCATTGTATGTAATGCCAGAGATTAGGGATTAATAAAGTACAACCATAACCACAATCATATAAACAGAAATGTATTGGAGGGGACATTTTGAGAATATTTGAATATTGGGGGGGGGGGGGGGGATGTGTCCCATTATTTATTATATTTCGGCCTTGATTTGTCTGCTATGAATTTCCACATGATGAGCCACATCATTGATCTATCACTTGTGGCCCGGTCGCTTTTGACAAAGAGCTGTACGGTATCGAGCTCAGTCAGCCTTACCTGGTAAAATCAAAATAAAACCGTCTAAATGTTAGTTTGTATAAAAATGATGACGCTGGCTAGATGTAGTGAAATGAGTCATCCAAGTATGTTTAAGCGTGGCACGCGGGCTCGGTACCATTTTAGTTGCGAATGTGGTCCATCAAGATATGCAGAAATGGAACGACGATCTTGAAGTCTTTTTTCAAGTGCGGCAGTGGCACGCGTGGGGGGTGAATTTCACCCGCACGTTGCCGAGAAGGCCGGCGCTCGCTTATCTGTGCGCTATTTATTTTTAGTAAGTGGAATTTTAACGCTCTTTATAATGCGGTGGTTTCGGTCACGGGATGAAGTAAGCAAGCGGAAAGAAATATAATTTAATTGTGCGGGCCAATTTTTTTTTTGCTCAGCCTGTGGATCCACATATTTAATCTTTTATCTGGCCATTATAGTCCTTATCTCACACTTGTTTCCCGCCATCCTATCTCATTGTTGTATTCTTCACTTTGTGTCATCTCTCGACATTCTCGAGGTGCAGGATATCGCGAAATCTCCACAATGGTGTGCGGAGCATTGGCGAGGCTGAATAAAGGGGGGATGCCTTGTGAAATGATTTCATTATGTCAGAATTATTTTGGCGAACATGATTATTTTGTGTTTCGTATTTGATAGGTTGACGTTGAACTAGGACCCATATTTAACAGAGGATCACGCCTATAAAAATCCGGCAGCTGTGTTCAAGCAAGCCCGACTCTCTTAATGAGACCCTGAATGGTGAAACTGCTAAATAGTTTACAAAATATATTGTTTTTCGTCAAGGGACAGATATGTGAAGTGGTGGTATTGTCTAACTTAAAACGTTGTTATATTCTCTACAGTGAAACGAATGTTTATTTTGTTGCAGGTGTAAAGTTGATTTTGCTCAATAGAAACCAGTAGGCTCAATTTATTCCTGCATATCTGTTAAAATCCAATTGCTACTGTCTTAAGTGTAAACACGGTAGTATAGTTTTGCAGTTGGCTGTGAGAGATTTTAGTTTTTTTTATCACTGTGGATACAAAAGACAAAGATCCCTCTTATAGCCTTACGAGACTGTTGGGGCAAGGGCTGTTAGCGAGCACCTATGACGGCCGGCACGGCACACGCCCTGCCGCCTTTATCTCCCTCATGGCGATATTTACACCCACACTGGGTACTCATTTGAGGCTGAGCAGACCTAGGGGAGGCTCAGCACTGGTTAAGGTAATCGTTCCTGCTGTTGGCGGTAAGCAGGAATCAAACTCGTGTCGCCGGCCTCATAGCGCAGCGCGCTAACCGCTCCACTCACCGCTACTGTGGATACATCCAGACACAAACATACATGACGTTCGCTGCACATGCAGCAGAGTATTATAGGATTAAATAGCCTACAACAGAAACTGTTGAAATGATCGGCTCAAGTGTCTGGTGGTTCACGAGTCCCAAATTCCCCAGAATTGTTTTTGTCATGCAAATCACGCACGATTAAGATAACTCATGAATCCGAGTAGAGCAAAACCTGTTTTGGGAGATTCATGTTGCTCACACCAGACTCGTTGGTTCTCTGGAGTGGCATCAGTTCACGGGATAAGGGCGCACAGATCATGAGACAAAGGATGAGTTGTGTGGACCTCGTGAACGAAGGACCGGTTACACCCTTTACCATCCCGACATCCTCTTCGGTCCGTCGATCGAGGTGCATTGTGTGGGACATGGGGGGGAGAAGCACAAGCCGTCTGCTGTGACCCTGCTGGATGAATGAGGCTGTAAGAAGTAGCTCCTTGGTTGTCGTCGCTTAACAAAACAAAAACTCGACACGTTCACCAAACGTGGCCGTGGCCTTGACGCAGAAGTATATCACGGTTGCTGGGCGGTGGCTCTTCTTGTTGATGACTTTAGTGGCCAGAGAGATCGATTGGATAATGAGAGTTGGAGGCGCCAGTTTACACCGTGGGGTTTGATGAGAACTACATTTAAAAATAATTGATGATGAATACTTAAAATTCGCTTAATAATCGTCACCTATTAGCAGCTATCACAGATCAATAATTTTAAATAATCGAACATGTATTACCGCATCCGTATTGAGAGTAATATTACACAATGGCATATTGCATTATTGTTAGACATGTTACAGTTAAGTTTGCAAAATCAGCATTCACATAATGAACGCGGTGATGGATTCCTGGGCCCAATTAACATTATAATAGTTTCGGAGAGGCTGTCAAGGAATACGAGGGTCTAAAGGGTGGTTGTAACAGGTACGTGTTGTGAGTCGTGCCCTTTATATAAAAAAGCAAAAGTCTCAAATTCGTTGTATTTGTCTCGGCTTGAAAGCAAGGACAGGTCTGGTTTTTTTGTGTGTGTAAAGAGCGCTCATACAAATGTGATTAAATTATTATCGCGCACACTATAACGAATACGACAACGTGCATTTTCAGTGTTTGAAATACGATTTGGATTTTGTTCAAACGTCTCAATAAAATCTAAAGTTCAGCCTGATGCAGACCAGACCAGTATTATTATTAGTTCCGTCGACTTCAGGAAAAGGCCGTCTACTGAGCGGGTGGAGCGATGGAATCAGCTCCCAGTGCAAGTTGCTGGGTGGATGTGGTACGTTCAAGAGCCGTGAGGGGTGGCAGCAGTGGCTGAGCGAGGCCTTCATCCGCCAGTGTCTTGATCATGGCTGATGATGGTGGCGATGTTGTTGATGATGATGAGTTTTATCTGGCCAGGTGGCACAGGAGCAGACCTCATTCGTCCGCCTCTGTGGTGGCTGTCCTCTCGGACCACGTGGCCTCTTGTATTTTGGCTGCCACTGCCGTCGCAAATGTTGACCATTGGCCCATGAATCCCTTGGAGCGACGTGGTCCCGACTCAAATCCACCAGACTTTTGTCGGCCAATACGATGTTGAATTCGTGTACGTTGTCCGATCCGTGCATTCCCCTCTTGTCTCGGTGCGATGTTTCCAAGCACGCAGCTCTTCATTCCGTTTAAATCCTGCACTTTACTCATTCTCGCCCAGAGGCCTTCCTATCAAGTGTTGTGCAAAATCGCCTGTGCGTTATATATCTACAAAATTTACAATACACTGGCTGGTCCAGATGTATTGTTACTGCCCCGCCCGCCCCCCCCCAATTAATTGATCCATAACATATTTTCCTTCTTCTTGGTTCTTTCGGTAAAGTCACGTAGAATGGAAATAATAAAATAATTAAAATAAAATCATTTATGTTTTATTTTTAAATAATTAAAATAAAATCATTTATGTTTTATTTTGTATTATTTTATTATTTCCATTCTACGTGACTTTACCGAAAGAACCAAGAAGATGAATCCCTGCAGTCACGAAAGCTTTAAATCGTTTACCCATTTCTATTTTCACACCCATTGGTGTGCACAAATATAAAGTTTAACATTATTAAATGGGGGACGGGGGGGGTCACAAGACATCTGGAGCACCCTGTCCAAAGGTTGCGTAATCAAATATTCGCATCGACTAACGGCGACCCACGGTGGTGGGCGAATTGCTAAGCGAAAGTGGCAGCTGAGAAGGACGCAAAGAAAGAAGTCAATCATTCCTACAGTGGGGGGGATGAAAGTGTTGCCCACACATTCACACAAACAGCCCGTATGGGTTTGTTGTTGTTGTTGCTGCGTTCATCTTTGGCTGCTTGTCTCTGAAGGCTCAGAGAAATCAATGACTGCGGCAAAACTGCAGACTTGGCCATAGCCGTGGGTTGTGTATGTGGGGGGGGGGCACCAGGAATGTGAGCTCTCCCCTTCCTCCCTTAACATTTTTCCATTTTTTTTCCTATCAGCTTCTCCTTAGTCAGCTGTTTGTGAGCTGGTCCACGGCTTCGTGGGATGGAGTTCAACGAAACCACGTTGGCTTTTTGTGTTGCCAAAGGTGAAGGAAAAGAGCGCAGCCCTGCAATGTCTCGCTCACGCCGCCGCTGGCAGAAGGGCCTGCACTCGAGAGAGCTCTAGTGAACCCCTCAAAAGGTCATTTGGCCTACTCCTCCCTACGCCGCTTGGGCTGATCTTCCACACAGCCCCACGAGACGTGCACCTGCCGATCGTCACGCTGGGTGGACAGAGGTGGAGGGGATTGCAAGAGGCTCGCACCATTGTTTCAACTGCCATGCCGAGAAATCGAATTGAACTGGCGATGTCTGGATCCAGAGTCCAGTGTGCTCACCATTACTCCAGCGTCTGTGTTAAACTCCCGTCAATATACTACTATTTACTACCATTTTTATTTTACCAGGTAAGGGTCCACTGGGCTATATCGCTCTTTCTTCAGAAGCGACGTCGCCACAAATAATAGCTCCATGAAGTGGCTTATCACGTGGAAATTTGTCGCAGACAAATTACTCGCGTTATGTCGATTCTAAATGTGGAGGGAAAAACCGGAGGACCTGGAGAACATGCAAAACTCCAACATACAGACGTCAGGGTCGGGATCGGGATCGAACCCACAACCTCCTGTATACCGGGCGAGCTAGTTAACGTCTCGCCATCAGTCAAGCAATAAAGCTGACGCGGTGTATGACACTTCTCAACCGCAGTCCTATTCTTCATGCTTTTCCATGGTTCATATAGTCTTCGATGGCTTAAAACAATGTTGCATCGTTACATGCGTCACATGCCCGATGATTGTTACACTCGTCTCGTAAGATGTAGACGACGCATGTTCAAATGAACAGGGCTGTCTCTACAGACACAGGATGATCCGTGTCACGTGGGACATGTTTAGCAATCATCAGGTGCATGCAGCACGTCATGGCTTACAATAATTTTGATTTAAATGGAGAAGATTCGTAGATGAACACTATGTACATCTGTGTTTCGTAAAAATATATTTTAATAGGGCCATGCTGTCATCTGCCATGAGTTGACAATAACACGGAATGTGTATATAATATTTGCTATATTTTTACTTCCATTTCGATGTTTATAGTCCTCTCTTCTCAAGGCACACGAGGGGGTGGGTGACCAGCACCATACATGGCCACCTTTGCCTCAATCGTGGGGATGTTTGTATTTAGCACCAGGTACTAATGTGAGGCTAAGTCGACCTAAGGGAGGCTCGGGATCAGTTGAGATAATCGTCACCGGTGTTGGTTGTGAGCGGGAATCGAACTTTGGTCGCCAGGTTCGTAGCGAAGTGTGCTAACCACTGCGCCACCGATCCCCACGGTTTCACATATTCGCACACCTAATGGATGCTACGTCTCATCCCCAACTTTTGCTTTGCTTCAAAATACAGGAGGGAGGGGAGAGAAAGTGTGTGTTTACAATGTGGAGGAAACTACAACATTCGCTACGATATTTTTCTTAACATCTCTCCATTCAACTTATAATATTCATAATGGTCACACGCCTGGTGGCAGGATATGGCATCGGAGGTAAACACCAACGCACAGTCCTCAGGTGCTGGAGATGACTCATTAGCCATGCTTATCGCTTGGGGGCTCGGTGGGGGGGGGGGGACCCACTGAGGTTAAGCTCCAGATGCTTGTGGCATGACGGTTACGACAATGTGCAGGAAATTATTTCGAATCCACCGAGAATTTCACCTGTTTTGGGCAGACGGCATCATGATACCAAGTGCCCGAGTTTAAGTTCCCCAAACGCTTCTTAGAATAAATTTGCAGCAAAGCATCTTTGAGAAGAAGAGGAAGAAAGAAAAAAAATGGACAATCTTCTGCCACCAGACACAGGATGGACGTGAAAGTTGTGTATGTTTAAAGCACAAGGAAATGTGGGGGTTTTCGAGTGGATCGTCAATTTAAATACTGTTTGGTACGATTAATTGTATTAATAAATGTTTGTTTTATATTTATTCTGTCCTTTCATGTAATATAAATTGTTACAAAATGCAATAGTGTTGCGCTAAAGTGATGCAGCTGGTTCAAAGATTGTTTGGAAAAAAAAATAACACGCCAATGTTTCTCTCTCCACCGCACGGGAAATGGATTTTTCTCATGTAACACGTTTTCAAAGCATGTTTTATGACAAATAAATAAATAAACATACCAATTTTATATATGTACTATTTGACCAAAAAAAGCACAAAGAATATACAGATTAATTTTTTTGTAATAATAATGCAATGAATATAAATTGCTCCAAATAGTTTGTCTGAGCTTTACTTTGGGTCAGTTTTTTCACTCTCTCGCAAAACTCAATTGCACGGACACTAAATTTGTGAATGCATTTGTTATGCTTCGTGGGACCCTATGTCATTTCAACTTCAATTGATTATTCGGTCAATATTTAGTTTAACTCAACACTACACAAAGCATTTTAGCTTTGAATGCACTGCAAATTTAGCGGTTGGTTTACGCATCAATGGAATTAGAATTCCCTGTTAAAAATTCAGTGCCCGTAAAACGATTAAGGTGGAGGCTTGCTGGGTTCAGATTTGGGTTCATAGCTCAGTGTGCTATGATTCCCACATGCCGTTTCTTATCATTTGAATGGATTCTAACTGGGATCCTGCCAGGAATTAATTAATGCATCCCAGGCATGCTCGGACGTAGGTAAGGGATGTACCTGGGCTAGCCTCCACTCGGCTCTCCAGCCCCCTCCACCAGCTTTACAATGTTTCCTGAACGTCATTCCAGAATCTGGGTCAAATTTGGACAATTGTATGCACTAGGCATTGGCCATGAATGCATTGAATGGTCATCGTCATTCAGTGTCCAACATACCAACTGTGTCGCACCAATGACGACCATGTGTGGGCACAGGCCCTGGCACGGCCGCTGGCAGTACTTAGATCGTCAGCTGTGCACGATCTCCTCTAGCAGATGACACTGGGGCAGATGAGTGAGGTTTCCCCTGTTCTTAACCGCGAGTGCAGTTTTTGTTGTGGGCCTGACCAATATAGCCCCGCTTATTAAGGTTTAACTTTCGGGTTAGGGTCTCTATCAGAAGCATAATTAATGTTGATGCTGTTAGATACTGGCTAATTGCTTTTGGGCTTGATTACAGGTATTGACCAGAATTTAGAAACAAATACATTTCCAAATGAGATCATTTTACCCAGGTTTTAATTAATAGAATATAAATATGTGATGCATTTTCAAGAAAAATCCTGAATTGAAAAAAATGTATTTGAGCAAGTATTAAAATGTCAGCCATACATTTGAATGGAGAGTCTACTAGGCCTGGCATTCCCCATAGGCCTTCTCTTGCCTGAATGCCAGGCCCCATGCAATACCCAGACTAAATTTGCCAATCCCATTATCCTATTAGGAAATGTAATCAATTCTAGGAGTCGAATAACAGTCGGTGGCTAGCAATCGTGACAATCACTCAGGTTTACTTTCCACTGATGTTAGGCCCGCCTAAGAATGGCAGGCTTAACATCACAAAGCTCAATGCACAGCACACTTACAGCCAGAGGTGTGGACTCGAGTCATGTGACTTGGACTCGAGTCAGACTCGAGTCATGAATTTGATGACTTGCGACTCGACTTGGACTTGCATAACAATGACTTTGTCCCACCTATGAGATGTGGACTCGAGTCATGTGACTTGGACTCGAGTCAGACTCGAGTCATGAATTTGATGACTTGCGACTCGACTTGGACTTGCATAACAATGACTTTGTCCCACCTCTGCTTACAGCTATGTCACCACTCCCCCAAATATGTGTTCTTCTATGCAGAAAAATCGTTAAGATGCATTTGCTTCAAAAGCAGAGATCCATGATCTTGCATTGGCATCAATCTGCTCTGTGTGCTGACCTTTATATATCTCTTGCCTCTGCATTCAGCTTCCATCAAAATCCCTGGGCCAAACTTTAACCTGAACATATTTGACATTTGAATCACGCAAATCATTGTGAACATTTAATATGGATGTGCTAAGAGTAACATAAAGTTGTTGGCCTTTAGATATACCGTACCTTGTAATGTTATTCAACAAATATCAAGGTCAAAGTCAAAGTGATTTTCCGGCTCAGCTTGAGCATAGGATGGCAACAATTTCCTGTTAAGCCCTGAGCTAGTTGTGGGAATTCGAAATTACTATGCCAGGGCCAAGTTTATCCACGGGACAACCACTGTTAACTTCCCTAAAAAAAATGTTGGTACTGACTTTAATTACCAAAGAGGGATCAATCGGTGATTATTTTCCCCGACAGGAAACTGAAATTGCAGCCTATGGATTGCAAGCTGCTCGCTCCACAGCTGTGCCACCAAAACAGGTTAATATAAGCAACGTGTCATTTCAGAATGTTTCAGTAATTTTCTCGGCAAACTTGCCATAGAAACAGAGAGAAAATTCAACCGAGCACGAGAATAACATTAGAATAAGGAGTGCCCGGTGGAGATTGATAAAAACACAAATCCCAACCACCAATGCACGCACACCACTCGGCATCAGATCAACCGTGCGACACGAAACACTTGCCTCAAATTCCACTTCAGCCGCCCTCTCCGCCTCTTGCTGCAAGCTCGTTAAGTATTCCTGTCCATCGTTACACTCCTCCACTAGGATTTGGCTGCAGAGATGAGCAGATGACACACACGAGGCATTTACATGTCGTTAAGCGCATCAGTATTCAAAACATTGTTTAATGATTAATTCAAGATGTTTAACCCCTTAATGCATAGCTTAAGAGTGTTAAGCAGCGTTGAATTGTCACCAGCTGCTGAGGCTAGGCAGGTAAGGTGTTTCTATATCATCATTTTAATCGTCATTTACCAATCATCAGCCATTGTATATCCACTGCTGGATGAAGGACCCCGCACGCCTTTTGAGATGAAACATTCTCGCGTAAATCTGTGAATTATTGTAAACATAACTTAAAATATTGCAGGATGGATCCTTATTTTTTATTTATTTCAATTCGTAAAACAATCTCATTGGGTGCGTCGTCTCTAACGTATAACATCGTCTCTTGAGCAAACGGACCTTCTAAACATGTCTCAGCAGATGGCTTTAATGACCCACCGTTCTCAATGAAAATCGTCACTTTTCAATGAAATCATCATGAGGCCTCCTTTTCTGGCAACACAACTGACTCATTTTGCAAGGAATCATGTTTACATTAACGACAATACTTGCAGTCAAAATGCAAACAAAAAACAATACTCTGATAATTCATGCATTGTCCTTGAAACTCATTGGTCCACACCAGAGACAGCGTTTCTTAGAGCCTAGTGTTTATTTTTTTTAAATGACAGACACGTGGCAAGGGATCGCAGGGAGCCAATAATCTTGAGACCCTGCGATTCAACTCGGCGATCGAGTGCAGCTAGTTGATGGTTTCAGTCCAGTCACAAATGACCTCGCACAAAATTTAAATAATACAATCTGAGCTTTCCCTCAATGTAGGAGGCATTCAACGATTAGCTTCTCTGAGTAATTGACTGAATTGTCACAATTTTGGGTCACGATTTGATTAAGTAATTATTCCTTGTTTCGACTGCCCTGTTTGTGCTGTACATTTTTGTTCAAATTATTCTATCATTAGCATATCATTTGAATATATTGCAATTGATCACTTAATACCCACAATCACTTCAAGTCGATTAATTGATGGATTCCCACGTACCTATAATTTGTAATATGCCATCTCATTGTTTCACAAAAAATTACACAATTTATGGAAATTTCATATATTATTGAGTCAGAACACATCATCGACAAATGTCCCCTCAGATCTTTCGATGGAGGAATGGAACGTCCTCACTTTGCGTCACCAAAAATAAATCTATGACGTGCCTAAAACCTCGATTGAGATTTATGGTCGTTGCTATTTCAACACAGCCATCCGCAAGAAGAAAGATACTTGGGTAAGGACAGCCTTACAGAAGGGACCTTTGAAAAAAAACGTCCGTGACATTTCTATCCGAGGCAATTCCCTGAGTGTGAGCATTGTGGCGATACTTTTTTTTTCCTCACACCTCCGATAGCCCAAGTGGCATACAATCATTCCTGATAGATTATAAAATGGCTGTAGCATATTTTTTTTCTGATGCTTGTTTACCCAGGAACGCCTCATTGAGTCTCAAGACTCTTCTTTTTCAGGAGGGTCCTGCCAAGTTTCCGCAGTAAAAGCGTGACGTTGCTGCTGCTGTGTGTAATCCCCATTGAATAATTTGCAAGTGATATTTGCAGCTTGGAGATGTTTTGGCTAATATCAGTTACCTATATATATATATTTTTTTATCATAGCTATGGGAGCAAATTGTAGACCCATGCAGTACAGGAGGAGACCATTCAAACTCCACACAAAAAGGCACCCGAGTTGGAAATGAAACCCAGGTTCTTGTTGCTGTGAGGCACAAGTGGTACCACTGCGCCACCCTGTCGCCCATGGTTCATATACTGGTGCCGTAATCTTCCTAAATCTGCTTATTGTTTCACGAACATAATCATACTCTGAAAAGTTTGAGAAAATGTGTCCGAACCGACTTGCGGGAATGCCGTTCCTTCGTCATTGATTCACACAGTAATTTCAATTCCCCCCACAATGCGGTCAACTTTCCCTCTGATTTAGATGTGCTTCATCGCTCGCTGTACATTAATCATCCTTTTGGGCCACCCTGGTTACTCTTACAAGCGAGAGACGACCCCCCGCCCCCCCACCCTCACCGCCCCCCCCACCTCCCCAACCTCGTCATTTTTCAACCCGACCAAAACAACAACCGGTGGAGAGGCCGCAGCAGCGCCGCCGCGTAGCCACTCACCTGTCGGGCGGCTGCACGGCTCGCGGTCCCGGCGTCACCGCGGGGACGGTCGGCGCGGTCTCCGTTGCCACGGCGACCGTGGCTTGCTCCCTCGGCTTGCCGCCCTCTGGGACCGGGGGGCACTCGGTCTGCGTGGCGGCGTCCGCTCGCGGCGAGGGAGCCGACGTCCCGACCGCCGCCGCCGTCGTCGCAGTTGGCGTTCCGCCGACCGTGACCTGTGACCCCCCGTGGGCTCGGGGTCGCAGGGGGGCCTTCCGCCGCACCTGCATGGTGATCGGCTCTCGGGCCGAGCGCAAGGCCTCCACCGCCTCCTCATGGCTAATGCGAGACAGGTCCTTCCCGTTCACCTGCCGGCGAGAGGTGGTCGAGGTGGCAATTAGGAGCGAGAAATCTCTCCGGGCGGTGGTGAATTATTAGCCGAGGAATTTCGAGCGCTGGCTCGGAGCCTCCCCGGGGTGCTGCACGGCGCTCGTTTGAAGATTTGGGGACACCGGCTGTTTGTCCGTAGCAGATTCTATCGGGCCGGGCATCGCTCGGAGCTTAGGGCCCATAAATATTGGGAGTTAAAATCCCAGCCAACAAGATCAGCTCAGCCCGTTCATCTCTTGTAGAGTCGGTAAAAGATATTGCCGCTTTGCAAATGAATGCCACCGTGGGTGGAGCAGTGGTGTGCACTTTAAACCACGTGCCTGGTGCCATTGGACTCTTGAGAGGTGTATCTGCCTTAATGTATAGTGAGTAGAAAACCAGGGGTTCCACAGCCCGACTCCAGAGCCCCGTTAAGCCATCACTTTCACCAAGAGTTCCTCATCCTTCTGCCCATCGACCACTGAACACAGCTGGAAGTGGGGCTCTCGTCATCTCCGTTGCCAGCACCGCTCGGTGAGAAGCCCCCATCGGTTGTTGGAGTGGAGAGAATACATTTTGCGGAGAACGCACTTCACATTGTGATGCGTAATCCCAAAAAAAAGACAATTAAACGTCAACGTTGCAGCTTTGTCTCTCCACACGAACTGTGAATATCATTTTCTTTTTTTCGTTCGCCCAACCCCAATGGCCACACCGTCTCGTGGGAGTGTGCGTCATATCAGCATCATTGTTTCGATGCAAGCAAACTCTGGGGTCGATGTTGGCTTTCAGTGTCTCATCAGCAGTCAGACGTACCTGAACCAGTGCTCACGAGCTACCCCTTTGTTAATAGGCAAGGACCCTTTTTGTACAATAATCGTCATTGTGGAGAATGTTAACAGTGGCATTTATGCGCCTTGAGAGCCTATGGATACCGCTGGGCATGGGCGCACTTTCACATTTGATATGGTTAATGTTCTTACTTACACGTCAGGTTTTTTTTGCTAGCATTATTAATGTGCATTTTAAGCATGTGCCCTTAACAAATGCCCCTCATTTCACGTGCGGTTAATGGCAGCATTATTTTCCGTCGCTCTGACAAAAAAAATAAACCCTTCACTGATAATGTGTTGAAGTTGAAAAAGAAATAAACCCCTCAATGATAATGTTTTGTACCATCGATGCAAGGTACAAAGAAGCATTCTCATGAAAATTCGTAGAGCATTCGCATCATGATGGTAACACGAAGCGACATTTCCCTTTCAGCGTTGGCTTCTGTATCGGGCAGGAGGATTTTACCGAGATAGTGGCAGAGCAGGGGCCAGCGAATTTTCTCGTCGGAGAGATCTTTTTGAATCGAATTTGCGAATGCGTGCAGAAAAAAAAACTTGAGTACGCGTTTAAAATGCATTCCTCGTGGAATCATCGCAAGGCAAAGCCTGTGGGAAGAGAAAGGTATGCTTAAGGTTGTAAGCCGTTCACTTTGTATTATAAAGGCGCTGAAAATACATTTCGAATGACACTCCAAACACGTGGGGAATTGAGCCAGGAAATGTTACATCGCAGCTCCCTTACAGTGTTAAAAAACCCCATCCCAAAAGATTTATCACATCATAAATAACCAAAAATTGTTTATATCTTTGCAATTTTTTTTACCTTGTTGGATTTAAACATATCTTCTAGGATTGCATGAAACTCGAAGCTCAGAGGATTCCATTGTAATGCTCGCCCATGAAACGTTTCACTTTCGGCTGTAGAATATTTTGCTAAAAATGTGGGGGTAATTGTTTGTCCCTGTGGAGTGTGAACGTTAGAAGCGCTGCGTGCCGTTATTGTACGTGGAGTGAGTGTCTCGCAATCTGGAGTTCAAAACCTCGGTTGGGGTTTGAGTCAGCCCATCATCCCCCCTGGGGGTCTAAAAAGTGAATACCCGATTGTGGGAAAATCATCGGTGGTTGCCCGATGAATAAACTCGACCCCGCCAATGTTAACGTGGAATTGCCACCATCGACTCGGCGTTTAAACGGGAAGTAGAGCACCGCCTCAACGCTCCATTGGGCAGCAAATCACGACGATGATTTTAAATTAATCGTTTGCACTCGCTAGACCATATCTCTGCACTGAGGTTTTAATGATCCATCTGGTTTTTATTCAATTTTATTGATATCATCAACCGAGCAAACGTAGACAAATGGAACCAGGGTGCAATGGAGGTCACCGCGTCCGATACAGCCGAATGGCTCTCGTGAAGAACCTCGTCGTGCACTGAGGCCAGAATGAGAATCGGCGGAGAGAAGGAACGCGGGAACGATGAAAAGACTAAGGACGCCAAATCTCTCGCTTAATCCCTCTGCGGCACAACGTTTGTCTCGTCGGCCGTACTGTCTCGTGATATTTTCTCACAGCTCACGCCAGGTGCAAACTATTTTTCGTAAATGCAAATTATCACTTGCGGCGAAAGCAAAAAAAAACAAATCGCGCGCGTGAAACCCTCGCCGCTGACACTCACGCGATGGTGCGCGGAAACTCGGCGCATATTCATCAGGGCAGAGGTAGCACAGGGCTCCGTATGTTGTGCTCCTAACGATGTAGACGTGATGTCACGAATCTGTTGACCTTTTCCTTGGCGACACTCCTAATGGCTTTACAAGCGGCGGCCTTGTAGCTGCCCGCTTCCTTGCTCGGCGGTAGTGAATGCAGATCTCAGCTGGGAATATGTACCAACTGCGTATCATCACTGGAATACTGATGAGGCGTAAATTATTTAGAGCGTCATCCCTGCACGCAAGTGTGCGTCGGTGTGAGGATCGAGAGCTGATGGAGAATATGCACAGTGAAGTTTAATTTGAATGTCTACTAAAAAAGAATATAAAAACCATGTTTTATTTTACAAGGTAAGGCTATGTAGCTCTTTTTCAGACGCGACCTGACCACAAATGATAGCCCAATTAAGCGGCTTGTCACGTGGAGATTTAAAGCAGCCAAATACTCTAAAAGCATGTTGATTCTAAATGTGGAGGAAAAAAAACCAGGAGGACTTGGAGAAAAATCCACTCGACCCCGGGGAAAGAGAAATACAACAGGAGTCAGGGTCGGGATCGGGATCGGGATCGAACCCACGACCTCTTGCATAGCAGGCGAGCTAGTTAACATCTCGCCACCGCGGCCAAATGCCCACGCAAGAAAACATTTGCATGCTATTCCCATTTGTTATTTTGCTTCTGTTCATTGAGGATGCGGATCACTCTCTCAGCTATTGATATGAACATAACTAGCTCGCGGTGTAACAGTTCGCGCACCAGACTCGCCCTCTGGAGGTCACCGGTTCGATCTGCTCGTGCGGCAGCTGAAACTAAGGGGCAGATTTCTTTAACGATCCCGTCCCCCCCCCCCACTCGCCTCTGTCCACCCAGCAGTAATACATTGGTACATCACATTTAGCCAAATCGCAGGTTGTATGCGTTGGGGCAAAGTGTGGGCACGGAAGGCGTCTGGCCAACGTGGAAGAGTAGCCCAAAAACAGCCACTCGAGGTTCTCTCTTGGACAACACACCCCGATCGAGTTCCTTCCGACAGCAGTGGAGTCAGCAAGCAAACGACAGGGCTGTCACCCCTCTATCGTCATCTCGCGTGTGTTTGTTGTCCGTACGTTCGGCATTGACACGGCCACCCCAGTTATCTTGCCAGCGTTGGGGGAAACACTTTGGAAGTCTCGTGCATTCAATTAAGATCTGACGTTTTCGTGACTGCAATGATCCATACTCATTGGTTCTTTCGGTAAAGTCACGTAGGTAAAGAAAAGAAATACATTTAATCACGACGTTTCGGACACAACACAAGCGTTTGTCATCAATTGGGAACAACCACAGCAACTGCTTTTTGCTGTGGTTGTCCCACCTGATGACGGACGCTTGTGTTGTGTCCGAAACGTCGTGATTTAATTAATTTAATTTATTTACCTACGTGACTTTACCGAAAGAACCAAAGAGTAAGGCTCGTGTATGCTTAGCTTCCCAGTGGCCCCCTTGGATAGGTCGGCAGGGGTTTCATCCCGTGGCACTTCTCGCCACAGTAACCATCTGCAAAAAATGCTCACGTGTAACACACCCTCCCTGGATGAGGCAACATGAATACAGTCGTAAATAAGGCTAGATGTTTTTTTTTGGTAACAGCACTCGTGCACAATTGACCGCTGCAACACAAGTGGGTGCAAGGTTAATAAACATGCCCTGGCTCCCAAGGTCTTCCCCTCCGTGGAAACACCCCCCCTCCAAAAAAAAAAAAACCTATTTGCATGCCCCGTGCAATGACAGACTTTTATAAATCAATAAACACCACCCAGGTTGCACGTGTTCCATTCGCCGACCTAACGTCCGTGGTTTTTCCCACCAGTGCATCATTGTATTGTGGCTTCTTCTCGAGGGAGCCCTTCGGCTCTCGGGGCGAGACGCACGTGCACTCGCTTCCTCGGGGTTACAGACCGCGCGATGAATATATAACCGTACCTCATTAAGCATTAATGATTCCATTGGAATATGAAGTTCATGCAATGGCCTAGGACCGGGAGCCCTTCCTGCGCTCCTGGCAATTCCCCCTTTGGCCTGACATGTGCCACGGAGCCCTGGAATGTGCCCTTGAAACGGGACCCCTCCCGCTACACACACGTGCACACGCGGCTTACAAGGCACCCAATTATTGCGCACTTCGGGTCATTATTTCGTACACCTCCCCCACCCCCCAGAGGTGTCTTCTACATACGGGACTTGCTGTACTGCACTTGCTCGCTGTGCCGACCCATACATCAACCGGCAGCAGGGGCCACGCCGAGCGCGCGGCGACTCGCGGAATTAAACAATGCGGCCAATGTAAATGAATGTGCTCTGGCCGAGTGTATGATAGGTGACCTTTAATTTATAACCAGGTAAGAGTCCATTGAGACTCGGGGTCTCGTTTTCAAACGTGCAAGCCTCTGCGATTGCTTTTGGCGGAAGGACCTCCACTCGAGGTGGCACTAGAGAACCCACTCGAGAGGCTGATTTTGGCCTACTCTTCCATGCTTGCCAAAATAATTGTAAAAAAAATAACTGTTAGACACACATGGCTCCGTAATGTGCCCGTGTACGTTGTTGGATTGACAGAGATGAGGGGACTCACGTGACATTGACTTCTCCAAGACAGAGGTTATCTGCAAGCCATCTGGCTACCATGAGAGATTCGTTCTTGAGAATATCCACATATACAAACACAGAGACAATTTCAACCGAGAAGATGGATTCTGGCTTAGCAATCATTGGAAGGATTTGATAAACCATTTCGGGCCTTAATTGATTGTGTTCACGCCTACGGTGACTTTCAGACCGCATTCCATTCTCTTCTTCCCCCCCCTCCTCTTTTCCGAACATAGATTAACTCGTCCATCTGACCAACTGCCAAATCGCTGTCCGTGGTGCTGACGCTAAGAAAAAAAACGCCACTTTTTTCAAATTTTCTTGCGGTGGATTTCACACCTGATGATGATTGCTTGTGTTGCAGTCGAAACGTCGTGATAATTGTATTGTTTTATATTTGTATTACTTTATTATTTCCCTTCTACGTGACTTTACCGAAAGAACCAAGAATATGAATCCCTGCAGTCACGAAAGCTTTAAATACAATTTTAGAGATGAGGGGGTTTAAGAACGTTGCACCATCGTTGCAACTGCTGTGCCTGGGAGATCAAACCGGTAACCTCTGGAATGTGTCAACAATTACACCAGAGCAACAATGCCTTTTTACCACAAATGCGTTGTTTTTGTTTCTAAAGGTAGCTGGATAATCTTGAAATTGGTCAAAAATTCCACAATGCAGGGCCCACCTGGGACAATATTGAGCCTCAGTGAGGCTTTCCCACGTAGGTGCATTTATGAATGGCTATGTCGAACCGGCACAAACATATGTATTTATATTTATTCGTACTCCGTGATGACCACTTACGAATAACTATCCTCCCTCTCTTTTTAGCTTTTACGAAAGTATTTGTTGAAAATAACTTTCTGCATTGCAGGCACGATTGTGTGCGCATCAGCTTCATCAGCTTCGTCATCTTGTTTTCTTTGTAGTTATATTTGCAAGCATCTGCATCATTTTAATGGAAATTGGAGATGGTGCATTAGCGATTAACACGTTTTCTAAATTTGTGCACGCAAGGGGCCAGTCGTGTGTGTATTAACTGAGTTGGTCAGCAACTCCACATGGTGGGCAGAGCACACGAGCTGTGGAATAACCGCTGCACCACACTTCCTTTTAACCAATGAAAATATAACTGCTCCACCACACTTCCTTTTAAACAATGAAAATATACAGCAACATAAAGCTGTCGACTCTACAGTGTAAAGATAAAACACCACACTCTTTAATCCGGATCACATTAATAAGTGACCGCTGCCTGCTGTATATTACATTCGTGCGAAATGCATTTTAATTCTTATTGCCGGGACATTAACCCCCCTCGCTTGTAATTATGAATCTAATTTTGCCATGAACATCTATAAAGCAACATAAAAGCCAACGTTAATCAGTGGACACTGCCAAACGCTATGCGAATTTTATGTCACTGTAGCAATGATGGCAACCGAACTCTGAATTGAGATTTGATTTGAAAGCAACATTAAGATACATTTTACCTTCATTGACTGCATTTGGAAATATAACATTCCATACCGTCTGCTGAGTGCAAGTGGTGTTCATGTTTTTTCACGGGATGTCCTCTGGCTCCTACATTACTGAACATATGTTTGACCACGTAGTTCGGGAAGCTTTCCATGGCTGTACCGGATGAATTTCCAGATTGTACAGATACAATGGAATAATGATCGATGCCCAGGTGCAGTCAAGGGATGGCACGCTATTGATCAACCATGTTATGCATGCTGATTATCAGGTAATTGATGTTCATTCTAAATAAGTAGTTGGAGACTCTACTGTCGAAGCTGGAGCATGCCACTAAGATATGGGGCCTTACCATCAGCTCCATAAAAACAAAGCACCTGCCTGAGTATATTATGTAATCTCATTATGCATCCCCTAAACGCCCCATGAGTGATGGGGCAGCTGTGGAACAGGTGGAGGAGTTCCTATACCTGGGCAGTGCGCCTATGACCAGTTCCAGTTTGGCAGCAGAGGTCTCACTGAATCAGTCGTGCAGCATTCTTTTTTCATCATCTCTATAACGCCATGTGCAAGGTGCCTGGCCCATTAATCCATATACAGCTTTGGGCCTTCTTGGCCACAATTATGCTTGTGAAATAATGCAGCCCTTTTATGAGGAGTGCATATCCTTGAAAGTTGTGGACACAGTCCATTCGATGAGCTCCTCCTGCGGGCGAGGCTGTGTTGGCTGGGTCATGTCGCCCATGTGCCCGCCCAGCCACCACATGCTCAAGCATCTTTTATTTGGTTGGCATTGGTTAGAGAGGAGATGGGTTGTTGCGGTACAGGATGATGTGGAGCTGAGTGGATTTGCCAAGGACTAATATCAGTGGTGGCAAGCTCGGCCTCCGGAGGAGGCTTATTAAGGATGATACTGGGCAGTTGGAGGCAGTCACGCTTCACCAACAGAGGGCAGAGGAGTGACGCTCACAACAACGAGCAGCAGGTTGGCACAGTGAGAAGGGTAGGTGGTGTCTGTCATGTTCGGAAGTTAACCCATAGCGCACCTGGGTTTGTCCCTTGACCTTCGCTTAGCGAGCATTGGACACGTGGCGTCAATGTGAACCTAGCCTGGCACAAATTCTAAGGTGACATCACCGCCACTTAATGGCGAATGGCTGCTGCTGTTGTTTAAAGGCCTGAAATATCAAGTGGCCAACAACAAAACAGCACGATCAAAGTTGTACACTAAAAATGCGAGTTAGCATGAGCGTGAACCAATTGATGTCCTTGCAAGGCTGAGGCAGCGTTATAAATGCCCCATAAATTAATGTGTTATAGTTTAAAATACCAGACGGGCTTTTGCAACATTTATACAATATTGTCACGTGGTGAGGTCCACTGCATATCCAGAGTACAATAATGACAGTGTGAACACTTTATATTTTTTCAGGTGAAAAAATAAATACATTATTCACTTCTCGGACAAAAGGAGAGGCCAATTATAATTCAATTAAAGTGTAATGCACTTTTTAAAGATTACCATAGTTTGAACTCGGTAATCTACCAAAGCCTTTGTTCTCAAAAGCTCCAACGATTCAAAGAGGGAATAATCTCCTGTACTCTGACCAATCTTGACCTGAACTTAATTAAACCAATAATAGGTTCAATCAACTTTCTCACATTCACTCTCACAGCTGCTCTTTCACTGGTAGGAACCACCTGGTTACACCAGCCCACAGGGGATTATTGTGTCCGTCGTGCAGGGAGGGGCTAGGTGGGGAAGGAGGGGCTGTGTGGGGAGGGAAGGGTGGGGAGGGGTTGGGTGGGGAGGGTGGGGCTGGGTGGGGAGGGGTGGGTGGGGAGGGGCTGGGTGGGGAGGGTGGGGAAGGGCTTGGTGGGGAGGGTGAGGGGCTGGGTGGGGAGGGTGGGGCTGGGTGGGGGGTGGGAGGGGTGGGGCTGGGTGCGGAGGGGCTGGTCACCCCATGGTGCCTTTATTAAAATCAACGTTTAACCTACTCACGCCGGCTTGTGCCTGCCCTCATAGTCTGGCATATTTGCGGAATACACCACGCCGCCGTTGACCCTGGCCATTGACCGAGCAACCCAACGTTCCTACCGGCTCCCTCCGCAGGAATGTGTTTAACGAGTGGCTGGAAGCGTCAGTGGTGTGGCCAGTTAAGTGAAGGAAGACGTTCCTTACATCCCTAGAAGGAGGTTGTATCACCTACACGTACAGTCTGTTTTTCAGCCCAATGCTGGATGGGAGCTTACCCACACCATGTGGGTCGCGGAGGTTATTTGACCACACTTCACCATGCTGGTCAGTGCGGGTTGGTGAAGGTGGAGGAAGCAGAGAACTGCAATAGATTTCGATTTAAAGCTTTCGTGACTGCAGGGATTCATCTTCGTGGTTCTTTCGGTAAAGTCACGTAGAAGGGAAGTAATAAAATAATAAAAAAATAATAAAAAAATAATAAAAAAAATAGAACTGCTATAGATGTTGCCGCACTGTCCTCTACTGCCCACAACGCCTACTGCACCTGTTCTATGCATGGTGGTCACCATTCAAGAACTATCCAGGCTCAGCCTTGCTTCGGGCTTCTGCTGGAGAAGGTATGCGTGGTTGCTTTGCTTGTCACCTTCATCCCTACAACTTCCTGCACTCTCGATTGTCTAAATCCTCAGTCTCTCAACTCCGCACGTGACTAATTGGTTCGGTTTGTCCCCTCACTCCTCTCTCACTCGTAACATGGAACGCGTCTCCCTAGTTCTGAAGCCGATTCTCCTGGGCTCCCCATTCACCTGTCCATAGCAATGCCCCCTCTCCATAGCAATGCCCCCTGTCCATATCAATGCCCCCTGTTCATACCAATGCCCCCTCTCCATAGCAATGCACCTCTCCATAGCAATGCCACCTCTCCATAGCAATTCCCCCTGTTCATAGCAATGCCCCCTGTTCATAGCAATGCCCCCTCTCCATAGCAATGCCCCTGTTCACAGCAATGCCCCCTCTCTATAGCAATGCCCCTTGTCCGGGTTTGATCAGAGCCGTGTGGCCTCCTCAAGCCACCAAATTTTACTAAAAACTAAACGTTACTGAAAGACGCAAAGAGTATAAACTAAACTGTGTTATTTCACCATGTAAGGCCCACTGAGCGAATATAGCTCTTTGTTTAGAAACGACCTGGCCACAATTGATAGCTAAACGAAGTGGCTTGTCACGTGGAAATTGATAGCAGCCAAATACTATGATCGCACAAAAAATCTAAATGGGGAGAGCAAAACCGAAGGACCCAGAGAAAAAAAAATCCACGCAACCACGGGGAGAGCATGAAACTCCAAATATACAGGCCCGAGGGTCTGGATCGAACGCACGACCTCCTGCACAACAGGCAAGGTAGTTAACATCTCGCCACCATGGCGCATGAATCAACGCCTGCGAGGAAAGGCACTGGTTTTCATTCGCTGCTCCGTTTCTCTGGAACGGGATTCCCAATGATCTCTGTATTCCACAAACACCTTGAATCGGAAGAGGCACTGTGTTAAATGAATGCTGATTGACACCAGCAGTGATGGACAATTGTCCAGGCTTTTGGAGAGCTCACTTTGGGCTGACTCAGGCGCAATCTATGTGGGTTTGTGCTTGTGGGTTTTATATAAATATATAAATCATTCGGCTGATGCCAATTCCACATCGCCACCAATCAATGTGGAAGCAAATGGGATTTGAAGCCACGTATTGGGTGGCAAAAGGTTGTGGTTCGAGTCGTGTTAAATGCCCTTGGCAGACCCCAGTGTCAGGGAGACATTTATATAGAGGATATATAAAGAGACATTACAGTATTAATTTACCGAGAACAGACTGAGTCTCAAGGCAGTTTTTTTTTTACATAAGGTCGTTGTTTGAGACGTTTGGCCACGTTATTGGCACCGCATTAGTGCGACGGGAAAGCCGAGTGTCTGAAGAAAATTCCAAGCGTACAAGGGAATAACACCGAAGCTCTCCACATGTTAATTGGGCGCTCATTTGCATTTTTCTTGAGAACAAATGAAAGATCAAGTATGGCCGATATCTAACA
The DNA here is from genome assembly GCF_964198595.1 of Lampetra fluviatilis. Classification (NCBI taxonomy): domain Eukaryota; kingdom Metazoa; phylum Chordata; class Hyperoartia; order Petromyzontiformes; family Petromyzontidae; genus Lampetra; species Lampetra fluviatilis. The sequence continues at coordinate 1,582,959 of NC_136314.1, forward strand.
CAACCCAAGAACGATGCTTATAGCAGATTGTTAATACGCACACCAATCAATAGAACTGTAATCACAAGCGTAAACAATTCCATAGCGATGTTTTAGATGAGCGATGGCTACCAAAACAAAATCCAGTTGCTGCTGCATATACACGTGGTGATGTCACACGATCCCTGTTGTAGATAAAAAAAAACATATCCAGCGAGTGTGAATGCCGTAATTAGTGTGGCGGAGGGAAAAAAATGATCCTGGGGCAATACACTGCATGGAACCGTACATCGCAAGACAAACCAAAATAAAAAAAACAAAGCGACCTTCGCAAATTCTATTTTGGTCCTTGGAATAAACCACCGTGCAATTCTGCAGGATTCGTGAAGGAGCTTCTGCGGAATCCTTGTAAGAATTTAATTCTGCCGCTGCGTAATTCGTATCCGTAAGGCGTTGTTCGCCGCTGGGGTCTTCTAGCAGGGGGATACGTGCTCCTTATTCCATCACGGCTTAATTACACGGTCGTAAAAATAAAAAAAACGGAAACGCGGAGAAGGCGTCCTTGCACCCATTCGGCCCCTTGCGACGACGGTACAGTTGACTGGTGCCGTCCACGAAGCTACGGGGGGGGGGGGGGGGTAGTGGCTGTGATGTGGAAGCTGCAGCAGCAGGGCTTCACCGCCGAGCCAATAAATAAAGCCCCGCTGTAATTGTGTGGCGATTCCGAGGGGTTGGTGGGGGTTGCTGGAGGTAGCACCGTGATTCATGGTGCGGGACGGTGACACCCAGAAACACTGCTGACATCCCTGGGCAAACCTCCTCACGCCCACGAGGCGTCGATTATTGATAGGTAGCGGAGCTGTCGTTGATGCCATGGTCAATCCACTGCTGGCCAAAGGGGGGGCTCCTACACCCAAGCCGTCGCTTCGTCAAGGAGCATAAACCACCTCAATGCGAACTCCGTTCATCCTCGCAGCAGCAGCGGCTATTGGCTGAGACATCGAACAAAGGCGGTGGTCACCGCATTGCGCGGCGCTTTAAGATGCGCCTTCTGCGGCCGTCTGGAACGCTCTTCCTCCCGATATTAGGACGCAACTGGAGCTGTGCCACTTTTAAATCTCGATCGCAAACAAATTTCTTAAAAACGGATTTTTGTGTTTGGTTTGCTGTCCTTCCCCACGCACCTCCGATTAGCACGGTAGGCTACGTACGGCGCGAAATAAGTTCACGCCTCTCACGATCCTGGTCTTCCTCTCGGACACGTCCCATTGCTTGGCTGCCACTCGGTAAATAATGTTTGACCATTGCCCTTCGTCCCTTCCTGCGAAGTGTGACGCATTCAACCTGCTGGGTGCGTTCTCTAATCCGTGTTGTCCTCGCCGTCTCGCAGTGGAGGCATTCGGCACGTGCTTCTTTTGTTGACGCCACTCTCACTGCCGCCCGAATTAACAAGTGCCTTGCGCCCTTGTCCACGCGGATTGATGCGCAGTGTGGAAAGGCTGGAAACCCGTCCATGTTATGTACAACGTTTATTGTTACATCTGAATCACAGTTCCTATGATCACTGTTACATTCACCATGGGAACCTCATTTGCCAGTAAAAATATGATAATTGGTTTTTTACCCTTCTATCTGGCAACAAAACTGACATCTTTTTACAAGGAGTCATGTTTGCATAGACCGCAATACCTGCAGTCATAATACAAACAGATGACGCCAAAACGCCTTTTGGCGTCATCTGGTCCAACCTATGTGAGACTAGGCTCTAAGGAAAGCTGTCTCGGGTGTGGACCAATCAACTTCAAGGACAGTGCACATTATCAGAGCTATGTCTTTTGTTTGTATTATGACTGCAGGTATTGCGGTCTATGCAAACATGACTCCTTGTACAAAGGTGTCAGTTTTGTTGCCAGATAGAAGGGTAAAAAACCAATTATCACTGTTACATTGTTTTTATAGCTTAATTTTGGTGATTTTGAAAACGTTTTGGTTTAGCCATGTTTGTTTGTTGTAGTACAGAGTCGGCCTGATAACTTTAATCTGCATTGTCTTATGGTTGTTATTGTTTGACTTGCATCCTACTGGGATTTTTGCACACAGCGTTGAAATACGGTGTGTTTTTCTGGAAGACTTTGCTGTTTTTTCCAGGATGTTGTCTGTTGAGTTTCATCACTTTAAGATGTTTCTTGTTCATGTTTTTTTTGCAGTTGCACCCGAGTCAAGAGCCGCATGGCTCACAGGGTTATACCTAATACATGAAAATGAAATGAAACTGAACACGAGTTGCATTTCGAGCCGCGTCACACGCCAGTGGCAGGTGTCATCAGAAGCTGTCCTGTGCGGCCTTTAGGTTTACTCGGCCTGAATCGAAAACCCGGCGCAGTGAGTGAACATCAGCACTTGCGGCGAAAACGGCGTGCCTTGAAAAGGTGCCGGCTGACGAAAATTGTCCCATCAGACTGTTTGGTCAAATTGTGGATACTTGGATGTGTTTTTGTGCATTGTTTATTTAACAGAATACTACAACTTAAGCTATTAAATAGAATGCATCGGTGACCTACACGTATCAATATTGTAAATGTTGCAGATTACTGCATTATGAGCAACATTGGAATTATAAATGCAGGAAATATTACGCTGCAACGTGGTTGTGTCAACATAAGTTTCTGCAGCACTGTAACAGTGGGAATGTTTGAATTTTAAAAATTATGAGCAGAGAAAACAAATCTACATATGAGCATAAATGTTTAATTCGTGAAATTATTACCAATATGTAATATTGCCAAATATCATGCTTTATATGGTACTGATGGGGGAAATGAACAGGAATTAAATGATTTAGAAATTATGCTTCTTAAATTGGGACAGTCTTGAAAATCTGCATATTTATTGACAAAGCCTGTTCTTTCCTTTGATGCATGATTACAAATTTGGGTTCATTGTTACTCCGTTCATGCTGCTTTGAAAGCTGCAAGTTTGCACTTCTGGGTTTGTGCTAACTGCTGCACTATTGGTATTAAGTTTCAGAGAATGATTAATGCTTCCACGCAGTGCTCTAAAGTGCAATTTTTCTTGCAAGCTCACAATTCATTAGGCAGAGCATTCAAATGTAAAAAAAATAACAATCAAAAGATCCTTCAGTACCATTTCCGGTGCGCGCATTTCAACGTCGTTACATTGTTAATTGTCAACTCGCACACCACGGACAAATAAATAACATTTTACCGTGGACATTCGTTCAAATATTCCCATCGACGACGGCAGCTCGTTTTCAATGCGGCGCTCGAATTAGGGGCGATCGTCAAAAGGAACGCGGCAACGGCGTCACGCGCGACCTCGTTCGTCATTATCCAGTCGCTCGGAGCCGCGACCTGATTCTATCCCCATACCCCCGGCAAATTCCACCGCGAACTGGGACGACGCGATACGTCTTAGCGCTAATGCACACGAGCCTTGTGGCACGGCCCACTGGGGGGAGTCGCATCAACAGCTCCCCACTCCCTTGCTCCCCGTTCGGCGTAGAGCGGTGGCTTACGCATTCTAATGGGGGTGATGGGGAGGAATTGGCTTCAGCAGCAGCGGCAGCAGCAGCAACTCTTGCAGAGCTGCGGTGACAGGTACAGCGGCAGCGCGCATCCGCACTGGTGGAAGATGTTCAGCAACAATGGTTCTTCACCCTCATGCCCATCTCTCCCGTTTGAACAAACACACAGCCACGGTCTCGTTTCGCTGACGGGACGCGCGTGAATTGGTCTGATGTTTTAGTTTGATTCTTTTGTCCATTTATTTTGGGGGGGGGGGGGTGGGGAGAAATCCGCCTTTGACTGCGCTCTATACAAGCTCGTGCTGAACCGATTGTGCATTGGGCTTCGTTTCACAATGTTGGTGCGTGTGAATGATTGCACCATTTGCTGGGTATCGCGATGGCTGGTACCTGCTTGTTTATTTACAAGTCACAGCTGACTACTGTCCAGGCTCAAAACCTTGCTTGGTTTGCGGGATGTGACGTGATTTGGGGGTATTTGGGGTCATCGATCATAGGACACGAGGATCATTTGAGGCTTTGCTAGGCAGTGAAAGCTTGACTATGTTACGTGTGATGAATAGCCAATGTAAACAGGATACATGCATAGTGCTACACCGTAGTCTCAACCAGCTTCATGGCCAATGTAAGCTTCCATACAATAATGATATCCTCTTCATGCATACATATATATACGTAATGAATAGGATTACATTCATCCCCCCCCCCCCCCCTCTGGCCTTCGCCGCTGAGAGGCTCACAGTGATCACAACAACGTTACTCTAACACCAGAAGCAGGACATCTTTTTCTTCGCAATTTTGGCAACTTGCCTGATGAAGCTGGTTGTAGTCACCGGCGGAGCGAGGTACTCAAATTGTGAAAGTTGTGGGTTTTTGTCTCCAACACACTGCTGTACTGAGCTAGTGACTAATCGTCACGTTCAGTTTACGTGACGAACCTCACCAATTGGCTGTCGGGTGGTGGTGGGTTAACGACACATTTATATTTACGCGATCTAACCCAAAACAACATTTATTCTGGATATCCATCATGGGACCTCATTTGCCAGTACCAATATATGAGAATAGGTTTTCCCATTTTTGTCTGGCAACAAAACAGGTGTTAAGATGTTAAAACACCAAACTGAAATCTTTTACAAGGGATCATGTCTGCATTAACCACAATAGTTGTGGTCAGAATGCAAAAAAACATACTCTGATAATATATGCATTGTCCTTGAAACTGATTGGTCTACACCAGAGACTAGGCTGGCCAAAAAGCCTTTTGGTGTCCTTTGGTCTAACACCGTTTGAGACGAGGCTCAAAAGAAAGCTGTCTCTGGTGTGGACCAATCAGTTTCAAAGACAATGCATATATTATCAGAGTGTGTTTTTTGTTTGCATTCTGACCACACACATTAATGCAGACGTGATTCCTTGTAAAAGGGTTCAGTTTGGTGTTTTAACATCTTAACACCTGTTTTGTTGCCAGAAAAAAGGGGAAAACCCTATTATGGATATCCACTTCCTTAGGGTTATATTCACATTTATAGTTGATTTACATCTGACAGAGATCAGACTGACTGTAAATAACCCTTAATGTAAGTGTGTCTGCACTGAAGCATTACTTTTTAATCGGGTTCCATTAATAAATAATAATTCACAAATAGACACGCAAAATGTTTTGACGCTTCAACACTCAGAATCAAAAACGATGTTGTAAGTCCTGCGGAGAATGTAGCACGTTGCAAAAAATGTGACTTGTTTTTACGTCGAAAAAACCAGGACATGTTTGAATGCTACGCACGTGGAAAAAACATCATGTACGTAACTGAAGGTTGGATAGAACAGTGTATGGAATCATTGCTAAATGAACACAATACTGTGCAGACCCGTGCCAATCCCAGTACCCATGTTGGCCATGAGGGTTCTCTCACAGACTGATCAGTGTGGGCCACTTACCGCTCATGTTAGCTGTGGCCACGATTAGAGTACAGTACAACAAACCACTGCAACATATCTCTGCTGCAATATATAAATACGCTTATTTAAAATATATATAAGTTTACATATCTTTTTTACTATTTTTATTTTACCAGGTAAAAGCCCACTGACCTATGTAGCTCTTGTTCAGAAGCGACCTGGCCACGATTGAAGGCTCAACGAAGTAGCGTATTACTATGTGGAAATGTACAGCAGCCAAATGCTCTGAATGCACGTTGATTCTGAATGTGTAGAGAAAAAAACGGAGGACCCGGGAGAAAAATCCACGCAACCACAGGGAAAACATGCGAACTCCAAATATACAGCAGCAGGCGTCAGGGTCGGGATCGAACCCACGACCTCCTGTGTACCAGGCGAGGCAATTAACATCTCGCCACCACGGCACCCCTGTGCAATCAAAATACGATCAAAATATTCCCCGACAAATCCAGCGGACAAACATCCACAGCCAGGGATCTCCATTAACAAATCTTGACCCAGCCCCGGATTTCCTCGATACAAAGGTAAAGGTGCAGCTCTGCAATTTTTTGCTCAGACCCCTGCTGGTGGAAGAGCCTCCACGACAGCGAGCTCGAGAGAGTCCCCCCCTCTAGGTGGTCCTGTATTTGGCCTACTCCTTCATTCTGGCCAGACATCTTGCAATACAACTAACTAAACGATGGTTATTCTTCCAGCGTATGGCCCACTGAGCTATGTATCTCTTCTTTCAGAAGCGACCTTGCCACAAATGATAGCTCAACCAAGTGGCTTGTCGCGTGCAAATGTTTCACAGGCAAATACTCTGAACGCATGCTTCTAAACGTAGAGGGAAAAAACCGAAGGATCCGGAGAATAATCCGCGTGGACACGGGGAGGACTTGTAAACTCCAATTATACAGGCGTCGGGATCGAACCCACAACCTCCTGTATGCAAGGTGAGGTAGTTAACATTTCGCCACCGTGTCATCCGAAATGGGTTGGGAGTGCTCACATTTTACCCCACAACAAGCCACCAGCTGTGGTGTCGTCGTTTTTATAAACTGTTGGATGGACAGAGGCATGGGGATGAAAAAAAAAACATTCTCAATATTTTGTGCTGCCATGGCAGTAGATCAAATCAAACAAGCGCACCTCTGGAATGCAAGTCCAGTGTGCTAACCGCATGTGTGCGTACGAATATATTAAGCCCCGGGGCAGTTAGTAGTGAGTCTAAAAGCACCCAACCGTTACACTTTCATGGGAAGCTCGCACGAGAGAAATCCGCGCAAAATCTCTCTCCTTAGTAACAGGTGGGTGACCCGTGCTAAGAGAGGGTCACACTCAGGTCACTGTCATTCCCATCGTTTTTTTTTGACATCGGGTTTGAGCCCCTGTGAGTCTCGCCATCGTAATGCCGTCAATGGACTGGGCTGTCTGTGCTCCCTGGGCAAACACTCGATAAAAACCAAACATTTCTCTCTCTCCACGCTTAGCCTATTTTAGTCGACGCATTTCAGAATGGAAATCGAAAATATGTTTGAATATTCCTCCAGTATGGAGGAATCTTATATTCCTCCAGTATGGAAGAATCTTCATACTAGAGGAATCTTCATGCTGGAGGAATCTTCATGCTGGAGGAATCTTCATGCTGGAGGAATCTTCATGCTGGAGGAATCTTCAAACTGGAGGAATCTTCATACTGGAGGAATCTTCATGCTGGAGGAATCTTCAAACTGGAGGAATCTTCATACCGGAGGAATCTTCATGCTGGAGGAATCTTCATGCTGGAGGAATCTTCATAGTGGAGGAATCTTCATACTGGAGGAATCTTCATGCTGGAGGAATCTTCATGCTGGAGGAATCTTCATACTGGAGGAATCTTCATACTGGAGGAATCTTCATGCTGGAGGAATCTTCATGCTGGAGGAATCTTCAAACTGGAGGAATCTTCATACTGGAGGAATCTTCAAACTGGAGGAATCTTCATACTGGAAGAATCTTCATGTTGGAGGAATCTTCATACTGGAGGAATCTTCATGCTGGAGGAATCTTCATGCTGGAGGAATCTTCATGTTGGAGGAATCTTCATACTGGAGGAATCTTCATACTGGAGGAATCTTCATGCTGGAGGAATCTTCATGCTGGAGGAATCTTCATAGTGGAGGAATCTTCATACTGGGGGAATCTTCATACTGGAGGAATCTTCATACTGGAGGAATCTTCATATGGAGGAATCTTCACACTGGAGGAATCTTCATCCTAGAGGAATCCTCATGCTGGAGGAATCCTCATACTGGAGGAATCTTCATACTGGAGGAATCTTCAAAGTGGAAGAATCTTCATACTGGATAAATCTTCAAACTGGAGGAATCTTCAAACTGGAGGAATCTTCATGCTGGAAAAATCTTCAAACTGGAGAAATATTCACACTGGAGGAATCTTCATCCTAGAGGAATCCTCATGCTGGAGGAATCCTCATACTGGAGGAATCTTCATACTGGAGGAATCTTCAAAGTGGAAGAATCTTCATACTTGATGAATCTTCAAACTGGAGGAATCTTCAAACTGGAGGAATCTTCATGCTGGAAAAATCTTCAAACTGGAGGAATCTTCATACTGGAGGAATCTTCATACTGGAGGAATCTTCATGCTGGAGGAATCTTCATACTGGAGGAATCTTCATATGGAGGAATCTTTAAACTGGAGGAATCCTCATGCTGGAGGAATCTTCATACTGGAGGAATCTTCATATGGAGGAATCTTCAAACTGGAGGAATCCTCATGCTGGAGGAATCTTCATACTGGAGGAATCTTCATACTGGAGGAATCTTCAAACTGGAGGAATCTTCATAGTGGAAGAATCTTCATACTGGAGGAATCTTCAAACTGTAGGAATCTTCAAACTGGAGGAATCTTCAAACTGGAGGAATCTTCAAACTGGAGGAATCTTCATGCTGGAGGAATCCGACGAGCTATGAAGCTCTTTTTCAGAGATGTCCAGGAGGGGCGGGTGAGTCCACACGAGCCAACTGACTACACTCATTTCGGACAATGATCGGTTTTGATTGTCCTGCTCTTGATTGTTACTTAAAAGTAAAGAATAATAATAATAAACAAATCGATATATTACATGGGTCAATTACAGTCACACTCTTTTATAACAATATTAATTTATATCAATTTATCAACCGATTTCTGTATTATGGTCTTTCTGAACGCTGTGGTCTTGGGGGTTGTTTGGTCATGCTGCACTGCCCTGCTCGGGCAGGCTGAGTGAAGCTCAGAGGGCTCGGAGATCGTTCAGATATCTCGCACCTCCGATACGGTGAAAAATGCGTTTAACGTAAATACAATAAATACAACAAAAAGACAGGTCCCCCGTGTAGCCTGTACAGACTGTTGGGGCAAGTGCTGTTAGCGAGCACCTATGAAGGCAGGCACAGCACATGAGGGGGTGGGTGGCAAGCACCACGCTCAGTTGCCTTATTCTCTCTCTATTGGCGCGGTTCAGATAACCGTCGCTGATGTTGGCCGTGAGCGGGAATCAAACTCGAGTCATCGCTGTGCCACGGCTCCCACAACATACATACACAACGTATACATGTTTCGATTTAAAGCTTTCGTGACTGCAGGGATTCATCTTCTTGGTTCTTTCGGTAAAGTCACGTAGAATGGAAATAATAAAATAATAAAAATAAAACACAACGCAAGCAGCCGTCCTCAGGTGAAGAACAGGTCTGTCGAGAAGACGGAGGTGTGTCAATCAGACTCTGTCTTCTCGACAGACCTGTTCTTCACCTGAGGACGGCTGCTTGCGTTGTGGCCGAAACGTCGTGAGAATTATCTTATTATGTTTTATTTTTATTATTTTATTATTTCCATTCTACGTGACTTTACCGAAAGAACCAAGAAAACGTATACATGAACACATTAGCCATGATTGAGAGTTGAACTGGGGGCACCATGCGCTCGCCACTGCACGATCTCTCAATCCGCCCAGTTTTATCACTTCGAACTTTTGACCTCGTGCTCAAAGTCTATTTTTTTAGTGAGAGTTCCCCTATTGTACATGTTCATGATCATTTTGTGATACGTAGAATCCAGTTTCACGTAGAACTCGGACCGTTATCTAATGGAGAAAGTCATTGCATGTTAACATCTGGCAGTTCACCCATCTGGCAGTTGTTTTGTTGTTGAATGCAAGAACACACTGGGCTGGCTTTGACAATTCATCGTCTCAACGGCAAGCTTGCTTAAGCCAATGATGCTGAATAAACACACTCCCGGAATGTTCGTGGCTGATGGAATGTGTAAAAAAAATGTTTTTACGGAAACAGACAAATATTGGTCGGAGGCATATAATTTGCTTATTTAATTTATTTATTCTACACGAGTTCTGTGCATTGGACAGGGCTTCGCTTGTGTAATCTCAAATCCCAAGCAGAAGTCTGCTCGGCCAGGCTGAGTGTGTGCAGCTTGAATTGTTGAATATATTAATTCACCTGTGCACATACACTTTGAGTCACATGCAAATAACATTGTAATTGAAGTACCCATAACTAATATTACTGGACGCTATTTTATTCCAGGTTTATAAAATATGTGTTTATTGAGAGACGAGATTATGGTAATAAAACACATCCACTCAAGGACAACAATGAATAATGTTTAAAATAATAGAATGCATATGTAATTATTATTATTTACAAAACGATATTGTATTAGAAATTTTAAGATGATGAGTTTGTATATATATAAATCACATATCTGAATTTGGAGCTTGCAAATGTACGTGCTATTTGTAGTATCTGGAGCCAATCATGGACATGTTATTTATACTAAAACTGACATATGTGACGTGTGCAAACCTGGCTTTCACGCTTCAATGGATTGCGATTTTAAAATAACTCAAAATGAAATGGGTAAGTCGATTTATTACATTATTTATTCACAAACTACACAAAGAATAATTACTTCCCCAAAAATACACAGATGGCCACGTCTTCTGTGTATACATGTGATGTTGTTCTTGTGTTTATAATTTCGATGCACAATACACTTTATATCCTGGGCAAGTATAAACCACGTCTGTTTACCATTTAACTGAAGAAGTCCTCTCTGGAGGAATAACCAAGCTGCTTCACACACAAGACACTAATTATTTGTACACAAAAAAAGCAATCAAAGTCTAATTGAAAAATAGCAAAGTCTCCCTTTCATTTTTCACGTAAGAAATGTTTGGAATTTTAAGAAACCCGTGCGTCTTCTGGGCACGAATTCCCACCACAGGGCTGATTTTTGTTGTGGCTCGATTGAATGTCAAAATGACAGTGGAATGAAGAGTGCCATGCTCCATTAACAATTTAGTTAACGGTGTCGAAGGCTGTGCATCACACCGATTGATCCATTATTCCAGCGGACCGTTTATTAATATGCTGCTTTAACCTCTGTCGCAAGAACAACATTATAATGTGCACTGTGCCCACAAATCAATCTACACCGAGGTGTGTATCGTTTCGTTTCTGCTTGCGATAGCCCACGAGCCTCGGGGGTTTGTCAGTGCCACCTGGATTGGCAAATGCTACTCATGTCCGCCATGGGCAGTGCACTGTTTGTGTTGTAGACATGATTCCTATTTATTGTCATATTCCGTAGATGTTAGTATCACGTTGCGTTTTACCCTCCCTTCCCCTCCAAAATCAACTGTGTCTTCCAAACATACTGCAGTTAATTTATTTTCTCATGAAAGCTACCACACTGTGACCTTGCTATCACGCATTGATGCAATGCAGGGATTAAAACAAATGACTCAAGAAAATCCACATTAGTGTTTGGCACCCTGGGTGTTTCTCATAGGATATGTTAGCCAACGCTTGCTGGTGTATACATGACAAAGGACAATCGTGCATAGCCTGCAGTTTTGTTTTTGTCACGCAGGCTAAATGTGCAGCTTCATTTCGTCTCGACCCGACAATTCCAAGTGGCTCGGTCACGGACAAGCAGTGAAAATTGTGCCAGTGGCCAACACCGTTTCAGTGCCCGTTCGTGTAATCCTTCACATTCCTCCGTATGCTCTCCAGAATCAATCCCAGAGCAGCAACCTGTCCTGTACACGCAGCAGCTGGCTGGCCGGGGTAGTCTTGGCAAAGCTCGCGAGGACAATAGACTGCCATCTCCAATAAGACCACTGGGGAGACATGCGCCTCGATTTCGGAGAGCAGGCACAACCCACCTCTCCCAGGTGTGCCTCTCCAAATTGGTCACGCAACTACGGTACGATTCTGGGGGGGGGGGGGGGGGTCAAACAGATGGTGTTTCCCATAGGAAGATATGTACAGACAGATTAACATAAATGGCTTTCTCCGTAATGCGACAATGCACTTCGAAGCAATGCCTTGCAACGACGGGATGATTTTTGCGGCGTGCAGAGGTGCGCAACGCTAATTTTAGCTCGCCCCCGCCTCTCCCGAGGAAGGCTGCTTCAATCGAAGCCTCTCAGTGTGCCTCCTCCACGTTTCTACCTCCCCTCGCACCCAACGCTGTGCTGCTGCAAGAGGTTGTCTGCGAGCGATGAACCCATTTCAACCCTGTCGGCTGCCTTGTTTCCAATTCCCTCTATATTTACCACCGACGACATCTGCCGTTCTGGCAACAACAAGAAAAAACTGTGAGGAATTGGTGACTTCCATCAACGGCATTTGCAATCAGTGGGTCAACGTGTGCGTGTGTCTGCTATAGCCTAAAGTGCAATGTTGCAAATGAAGCCCAGTTGAATTTTAAACACTTAACAACGGCAAACTGGAGACCTGGATCTCCCTGGAAAAAGAAATAATGAGTCTCAGTGGACTCACACCTGATTAATTAAAGCACGCCAGTTGATTGAACATTTGGCTCAATTTTTAGATAAAAATCACTCACATTTTTTTGCGAGCTGTTTATATATTATGTATGAGATATATTTTTTGGGATTATTAAAACTGCCAGCTGAGAACTGAACTGTTGCCCTTTTATGAAAGGACCTGTATCAGTGTCTGTGGCAATTATGTGACCTCAAGTGTTAAATATATTTTTTATAAACAAGGAAAGTATAGTAGCACTGCACTTTAATAATACAAAAAATGCAATTTGCTGCTTGTTCACCAACATGTTATTTATTTATACACCTCCCCCCATATATTGGCGTATTTACTTTTAAAAATAGACTTCACATTTGATTTGAAGCGTACGTGACTGCAGGAATTATTCTTTGGTTATTTAGGTAAAGTCACGTAGAAAGAAAATCAATTAAATAATAGAATACGACGTTTCGATTGCAACACAAGCAATCGTCATCAGGTAGAACTAAATTTGATAGCGACAAAACACAGACACGGAGACACACAGACAGACACACAAGCAGAGAGAGAGAGAACACAGAGAGAGAGAGAGAGACACACAACATAGACACACATTGATGAAATTTCGGGAGGCAGCATGCTGCCTTGGCTAGATTTTATTCTCGGTTGAGCGCTGAGATTATCCGTCTTCTATTTGTAGAAATTTCAATGCTGCTTTGTGTCTCATGGTCATAAATAGTTGTTGATGCTCGTGTAAGTATGCAGTGTTTGATAAAGATGGTACATTAATCGTTGCACCTTCTGATACCCGACGAACAAAAATAAGTGTGCGGTCAAGGCACGCAGAAAACTGCGAATCAGCAATTTACACCGTGGCATTAAAGCAGTAAATCGTGAGCGCTCCTGTCCACTGAACGATCAGAGCATCATTTTTACCATCCCTGTGCGAGTCATTGAACAGTATATTGCTGGGCAGGATATTTAATATGCGATTAATGAATGATTTGGTTCGTGGGATGCACGTACTGAGTGTGTAAGTGCTTGTACAGCTTCTACAAGGACATGTTCTACAAGGGGACTGCAATTGCTCTGCACCATTCTTTCTTCACAGCTAGAAAATCAATGTAGAAAATAAAATTAATTTTGGGCTTCTGCAGGGAATTTCGAATTTATAGATCCAATTGCAGGCCCCTAAATTGCCTCTGTCTCGTCTTAACTGATTTTTCGAAGAGGAAAACATTACCTCGAGTGATTAACTGTGTATTTTACCCGCGACAATGACCCAATGTCCTAATCGGTGTTTTAATTAGGCATTGTTGGTAAATTGTTATTTTTGTTCAATCATCCACAAAGAAAGACAAACATTGTGTTCAATTTCAAGATTCCTTTTTTTCATTCAGTAATTCTATTTTTCACATGACTATTATATGATTCATGCATTACCCTTGGGCTTATTCTGTATTTTCTTAGATCCCGCTACAATGTGTGTGTGTCGATACTGAAGTGTATGATTACATTTTTATACAATTATCCTACGTAACATTTACTGAGTGGTTGTTAATTAAAGGAAAATTTCCGCTACGTGAAAAAGTGTTCATTTCACAGATCACCTTGTAAAAGATTAAAGCGTCGGTGTTATCCTGCAATTAAACTTCCTTCGTGCAATTGTTTGTTTTGTAATGCAGAGTGCAACCCGATCTGAAAAGCATATCAAGGTCATCGTTGGAAACCAAACCCAATCTGCTGACAACAAAACCCATTGCATATAGCCGTTTCAATTCTCCTCGTTTGCAAGTGCCGAGTGAGATGCACATATTGCTAAGCAACGACGCTGGATTTTTTTTAATATTTTTGAATACGAATCCCTTAGCAACGCGATGCTCTTGTGTCATGGAAATATCAGATAATTCCACGGTGACAGAGAATGCATTTGGAAACCAGCGATCGCTTGAGACGAAAGGAAATATACGAAGGCAAGCAAACACGCATGCAGACACGTGATAAATACGGCTGCAAATGTAACAGCCGCATGCCAACGAGAGGAATGCAAAATATGTACGGAGTGCATTGCCTTACCTTGCAAACTTCATACAGCAAATTATAGTTTTCATCCTGCTTCTGTGAACCGCAGAGATTGCATCCCATGTTTGGTCTCAGTTGAAGTGGCACAATTAGAGAGAGACCCTTCGCGCAGGGCTATAGGCACGACATTAACAGCAGCAACGAAAAGGTATATTTCCACATCTAAGTAAATTGGAATGAAATATATCTATAATTTTTGAAAACGGGCTAGCGAGATTTTTTTTGTCTTTTCTTTGGGGGCGGGAGGGGGGAGGTAAATAAATAAATAAATAGGGTTGCCTCGTCGCCCGCCGACAACAATGTTCCTGCTGCAGTCACAGCGGCGCTTTCGGACGAATTCCCGCGCACTCGATCGTCAGAAGGGCAGAGCCTGGGCTCAGCAGCAGGTTGCCTTCTTCCAATCGCTGTCCTTCACCATTACCTCGCAGCACCCCCCACCCCCCACCCGCCCTCTTCTCTCGTCCGCCCTGCCGCCTGAGGATGCGGCTGCGTGGCGCGCGCACGCACGCGCGCGTGGGAAGGACACGCGGCACGCACGCGCGCGTGGGGAGGGCACGCGGCACACGGCACACACACTCACGCGCGCACGTAAGCACGCACGCGCGCGTGGGAAGGACACGCGGCATGCACGCGCGCGTGGGGAGGGCACGCGGCACACGGCACACACTCACGCGCGCACGTAAGCACGCACGCGCGCGTGGGGAGGGCACGCGGCACGCACCCGCCCCCAGATTCCACGCGTCAAGACGCCGATGCGGGTTTTTCATGCCGACGCTCGCTTTTTAAAAAAACATATAAATATAGACTCCGCCTCAAGCATAGCGATGAGGGCCCCTCATTGACTATTCATGATTCCTGCCACGGGGATTCTGTAAATTGGCAGCTGTGATAGATGAATATGCACTAATTACAGCGAGGCTGCGTTGCGGCGCGCAAGGAGCCGGCGTCGAGAGGAGATGCCCCTCCCCCCCTGGAAGCAAGAAGCACGGCGTGGAAGCTTCGCCTTGTTGCTGGAAGCAAGAAGCACGGCGTGGAAGCTTCGCCTTGTTGCTGGAAGCAAGAAGCACGGCGTGGAAGCTTCGCCTTGTTGCTGGAAGCAAGAAGCACAGATTAGAAGCTTCGCCTTGTTGCTGGAAGCAAGAAGCACGGCGTGGAAGCTTCGCCTTGTTGCTGGAAGCAGCAAGAAGCACGGCGTGGAAGCTTCGCCTTGTTGCTGGAAGCAGCAAGAAGCACGGCGTGGAAGCTTCGCCTTGTTGCTGGAAGCAGCAAGAAGCACGGCGTGGAAGCTTCGCCTTGTTGTTGGAAGCAAGAAGCACAGATTAGAAGCTTCGCCTTGTTGTTGGAAGCAGCAAGAAGCACGGCGTGAAGAATCGCCGCTCGCGTTGGCGGCTTGTTCACGGTTCATTCCGCAGAGCGAGCAGCCCAGACGCCCAGAGTTTTAAATACATAACAAGTCGCAAGTTGTTGTTGTTGTTGTTGCTTTGATATTCGACTACAAATGTCGCGTACTCGTGGCACGCGCTGATGCAGACACGATGCATTGCAAAAAAGAAAATCGAAATCACAAATATATTTGCCACGTATTATTTGGGTCTTTCGGTAAAGCCACGTGGATAGAAAAAATAATAAAAATATCGCGACGTTTCGATCGCAACGCAAGCAATCGTCATCGGGTGACAAAAAAATAGCGAGAGAGCTGCTGTGGCAGGATGTTGTCAAGACATTTAGCCTGTTAATGTAAAGACATGTAACCTGTTAATGTAACACCAGAGAGTCGAAAATAACTACTAAAGACCACAGCCAGTTAAGCCATCCAGACATATAAATACAGACACAATGCTACCGAGAAGATGGGTACAAATTGAACAATCATTGGAAGGACGTTATTAACCAGGTTAAGTCATAACTGGCTGCGGTGTTTAGTAGTTATTTTCGACACTCTGGTGTTACATTAACAGGTTAAATGTCTCACTAACACAGCCACCGTTGCTCGTTTTCCTTGCTGTGGCGGTGGCTCTACGATCTAACATTGACATGCTAATCTCTCACAATACAATGGCCACCTCCGCAGCTTCGTCGTCGTGGAGGTAGCTCAGCTCTCCGATCTTACATTGACATGCAAATTTCTTCACTAGCCTCACCCACTTCACTTATGACCCTTGGGCTACACCCATCTCAAACCTTTAGAACATCCTGCCTCAGCAGCTCTCTCGCTATGTTATCACCTGAGGATGATTGCTTGTGTTGCGATCGAAACGTCGTGATATATTTTAAATTATTTTTTCTATCCACGTGGCTTTACCGAAAGACCCAAAGAATATGAATTCCTGCAGTCACGAAAGGTTTACGTGAAGACATTTGACATACGTGTCTTCCTTTATCACAATACTGGGTAATTACGTCAGGGCAAAACACAAACCTTTCCCTGTTCTGCAAACATTACCCAGAAAATGGAAATATGCGACCAAAGGCTGACTTTCTCCTTCGACAGATATTTGCATTTTGATACATTCCCTGCGCATGTGCAAAGTGTGCGAAGTTAGCAATAATTGTACCTCTTAACATCAATTACATCGTTTGGCCGCACGCCAAACCTGATCATTATTGGCTCGTTTCCAAAACCACACGCGCCAACCTTACATCTTAATACTGGCGACTTATTGAAATATGTTGTTTGTCAGTCGACCAGGCGATAACTTGATCATACTTACACGCACGATAGCATGCTATGATTTGGAGAGTGGACGAAATGGTTTAACGAAAGGAATCCACCATCCCGCCTGTCAACTGCGAGTCGTTAAAAGGTGGACATTGATCCGGTCGCAAAGAGCGCGTGACGGTTCATGTTGGGATAAGGTTACGATAGAGAGTAGGCATTGCAAGCAATTTAATCAGTTTTCCAGAATCATAATCTTACAACAACAAACAGTACAAAAGAAAACAACACGATAGGAGTATGAGAAAGGTAAGCAAACGGCAAAAAAATGATAGAGATAAAAGTTTCTGTCATACCTTGTCATTGAACGGAAAATAACACTGGTCAACAAAAAAAACATTTTTCTGGCCTGGACTTTTGCAGCTGTTTTAGACTAATTTCAGGGTGCTGATTCCAAATCTGATTTCAGATTTGCTCTATCACATCTCATTTTTATGCTATCGGCATACCCCATTTTCATTGATTTTACCCGAAATTAACTCTGTCACTTATGATTGCAAGTTGTTGCGAGTCAGTGACTGCTTTAGTGTTAAAATATGGTGCTGTATTTTTAGGATAGTGTGTTTATAATATCATTTTATGTAGATATCCACATTTATTTAATATTTTTCTTCTGCAGTTTTTATTGAAAATGCAATATTGATATCTCAAAAACCTGATGTGATAGACAAAAACTGATGCCAGATTTGGAATCAGCACCCCAAAATTTCCTTAAAACAATTGGAATACCTTATACCAGAAAAAATGTGTTGACCTGTGTAATCGTGGATACGGTCAGCGCATCTTCTGTTATAGGTTTCCAACAATTGTCTATTCCCCACCCAAAAAAAGATTGCACCCCCCCCCAAAGAAAGGGATATGGGGCCGTCCATAAATGACGTCACGCACCTAGGGGGGGGTGGTCAGACATTTGTGACGATGTTGACGATGGGGGGGGGGGGGGTTGAGAAATGTGACGTCACATCAACATACGCAACTTTAAATAAATA
This sequence comes from Lampetra fluviatilis, assembly GCF_964198595.1. Lineage (NCBI taxonomy): Eukaryota > Metazoa > Chordata > Hyperoartia > Petromyzontiformes > Petromyzontidae > Lampetra > Lampetra fluviatilis. The sequence continues at coordinate 1,601,046 of NC_136314.1, forward strand.
TAAACAACACGTTCCACTTAATTAAATATACGTTTTAATACACATTAAATACGCACGACAATGACAATAGTTTAAAGCGATTTGAAGCATGTTTTTTTTTTGGGGGGGGTGCAGAGCTTTGTGACGTCATCTTTGAGGGGGGTCTGACTTTTTGTGACGCCGTGTGACGAAGGGGGGGGGGGGGTCAAAAATCGTCAAAAATCGCGTGACGTCATTTATGGACGGCCCCTATATAGCTACACACCCGACACACAATATAGTCAGTAGGATCTGCACACATTGGAGGAGGAGGGGGGAGGGAAGAGGACATCAGTGAGGGCGACGGGCGAACGCCAAGCACCGAGAAGTGCTCCGCATGGAGCTTGAACAAGGCCGCCGACATTCTGGTGTTCAAAAATAGAGTGAACGCCAAGGTGCAGCCCCGCAATTGCTCACTCCAACGCCTGCTGACGGAAAGGGCCTCCACTCGCGAGAGCTATCGAGACACCCCCGTCTCCAAGGGCACTTGGCTTTCTATTCCATGTTGGCTGAGCGTCTTTAAAGAGGTGGAAATAACGGTTAAGTAACCGCTAAACCAATAACGGTTAGACTACCTATATAATGTATTGCATTCAACGTCGTGTTAAGGTACGTCCTTCTCACCCTGAGGCTACCCACGAGCCCCAACTTGCAATCAGCCACTTGGGAGATGGAGTTGATGGATTACGCAGAGATTAAGCCAGCGTGTGCACGAGAAGCCGTGCATATCTAGCAATTGAGATGTCGGCGAGAGGCAGCGTCGCAAGTGAGTTACTGATGCATCTGGGCGAGGTGGTACAGAAAACATGTTTAGCCTTATGGGAACCTCATTTGCCAGTAAAAATATCATAATTGGTTCCCATAGTGTAGATGCTTGCCCCGAGCTCTCATACTCCGATGGTGCATTGTCTTTGAGATGTGCGCCTTTTGGCGTCATCTGGTCCAACCTATGTGAGATTAGGCTCTAAGGAAAGCTGTCTCGGGTGTGGACCAATCAACTTCAAGGACAGTGCACATTATCAGAGTTATGTCTTTTGTTTGTATTATGACTGCAGGTATTGCGGTCTATGCAAACATGACTCCTTGTAAAAAGGTGTCAGTTTTGTTGCCAGATAGAAGGGTAAAAATCAAATTATCATGTTTAGCCTTGATAAAATCGAACATGCGAATACACGTGGATTTTTTTTCTTTTTTCTGTAAAAAAAAAAAGTTATATTTAATCACCTGTACATATTGTTATCATTAGGCTAGGTGAGATTTCTCACGCAATTCTTTAATCATTTTCACGAGTGTTTTTTTTAAAACATCTGTAATGCAAGGCCATATTTAACACGTAGGCTTTCGCGTCCAATATTTTTCACAATTAGGGTTCATGGGTTAGATCGCGTTAGTATAAATGTGTCGTAACCCTCCACCACCCGACACAGACAGTAAGGTTTGTCACGTAAACAACGCGCCGTTTAGTTACTACTTCAGCCCACCGGTGTGTTGGAGAGTAAAACCACAACATTTACAACTTGAGCAGTACGACGTTTCGCTGGTAATTATATCCAGCAGTATTGTTCTGGCAAATCGCCCGATGATGCTGGGATGTAATTACCAGCGAAACGTCGTACTACTCAAATTGTAAATGTTGTGGATTTTCTCTCCAACACACCGGTGGGCTGAAGTGGTCATTAATTGGCGCGCGTTGTTTACGTGACAAACCTCACTCGCTGCGTTGGGTGGTGGAGGGTTACGACATATTTATACTTACGCGATCTAACCCAAAGCCCTTTATCATGAGCAATGTCAATTCTTCAGATCCGCTATGCTAGATTGCCTTTAAGCTGGTTAACAACACGTGAGTTCCCATTGCATAGTCATACCAACTACAACAATTAGCTTCCTTATCGCATTGGGCCTGTGCATCGATGCGATGTATTGCTCTTAACTCTCATTCTCGCAGACACATGTGCTGCCCTATTAAGAATCTAGTTGATTCTAGATTTGAAGTTTTCGTGACTGCAAGGATCCGTACTCTTTGGTTCTTTCGGTAAAGTGACGTAGATGAAAAATAAATAAATAAAAATAAAATAACTAAATCACGACGTTTCGGAGGCAACACAAGCTTCCGTCATCCGGTGGGACAACCCCAGCAAATTTGTATTTTTATTTATTTTATTTTATTTTTATATTTTATTTTATTTTGCCCACTACAGTAAAACATTTTTTTTGCTGGGGTTGTCCCACCTGATGCAAAATGTAGTTGAGTTTGTGTTCTCTATTTCACGGGAAGTCGAGGATGCGTGAGGGTCAGAATGTTTATACGGTTTGCTTCCGATTCATTTGAAACTGGGACAATTGAACCTCCATGAAACACTCTGGGATGTGTACACATATGCTCCCCCGTTAATACAGTAAACGTTTCGTACATTACGTTCAAAGTATTTCATATTAATGCAGCAATTGGTGCAACGCACACATTTGGAGATAATTAGGAGCTATATATATAGAAAGGAATATTCCGAATAAATCTGCCGTGAGCGATGGCGAGCTTTGTCAAGCGCACAGTCGCAGAGCCACGGCTAATCATTTAAATCTTATACGATATGTGCAGCATTTCTTCGCCGCTTTCCGACGCCACATTCAATGCCATTTTACGCCGGCTTGCTGTGACATTTGTTTCGTATTTTCATTTTCAAAGGCAAAAACGTGGCAACGAGTACGATGTGTCGAGGCGACCAGGATAACACGCACAAGACACGCGGCAATACGTGCCCCTCCCCCCTACAGCCCCAAGGTGTGATGTAGGAGGAAAACAAGGAGCACAGGGAAGGAGAGAGGAAACGATGGGAGGAGGGAGTGAGGGACACAAACGGAAGAGATGAACTAAGAGCAGCTGGCTGGGAAATGAACAGCGGCACGAGTTTATCGTCTTTGTCGTCGTCGTTCCGATGAACATCGCGGATTTTGCGAACAAACTCGTTGCTCGAATTTGCCACCAAAATCGCTGCCACATTGTACACCACCACCACATTCTACACCACCACCACCAGATTGTACACCACCACATTGTACACCACCACCACCACATTGTACACCACCACATTGTACACCACCACCACATTGTACACCACCACCACCGCATTCTACACCACCACCACCACATTGTACACCACCACATTGTACACCACCACCACCACATTGTACACCACCACATTATACACCACCACCACATTGTACACCACCACATTATACACCACCACCACATTGTACACCACCACCACCACCACATTCTACACCACCACCACCACATTGTACACCACCACATTGTACACCACCACCACCACATTGTACACCACCACATTGTACACCACCACCACATTGTACACCACCACCACATTCTACACCACCACCACATTGTACACCACCACATTATACACCACCACCACATTGTACACCACCACATTATACACCACCACCACATTGTACACCACCACCACCACCACATTCTACACCACCACCACATTGTACACCACCACATTGTACACCACCACCACATTGTACACCACCACATTATACACCACCACCACATTGTACACCACCACATTATACACCACCACCACATTGTACACCACCACCACCACCACATTCTACACCACCACCACATTGTACACCACCACATTGTACACCACCACCACCACATTGTACACCACCACATTGTACACCACCACCACATTGTACACCACCACCACATTCTACACCACCACCACATTGTACACCACCACATTATACACCACCACCACATTGTACACCACCACATTATACACCACCACCACATTGTACACCACCACCACCACCACATTCTACACCACCACCACATTGTACACCACCACATTGTACACCACCACCACATTGTACACCACCACATTATACACCACCACCACATTGTACACCACCACATTATACACCACCACCACATTGTACACCACCACATTATACACCACCACCACATTGTACACCACCACCACCACCCTCTGGTGCCAACAGAAGATTCCTTTAATCAGACTCTTGTGCTGCGACAACGTAATGGGCTGTCTCTGCTGACAGGTCTCATTTGTTAAATCTCTGGCATGAGGAATGAGCTGTAATGCACTGCCCTACACATCGTGTGCGCCTCCCCCTAACACTCTGCGAATGTGAAGGAATTGCACACATTGCAAACGAAAAACCGCACTTGACCAAAATTTACATACATATTATTGCTACATGCAGATATATTTTTTACGTGTGTTGAAATGTATTTCAGCTCGGTCAGTGAAAGTCATTGAATAACGACGCGCGCTTTGATACCACCTTGATTTCATCGTACAATTTGGTGAAAGTAAAGTCAATTTGCGCGTCCAAAGCAAATGTACAGACACATCTTTTTATTTTTCAAAGTAAAAAGAAGATTTCATTTAATTTAATGCCATCATCAGATTTTTAAAGCAGGATTTGTTTGAGCACGTAACGCCTGCACTGGATTCAACTTTCATTGTCTCCTCAACAGAACTAAGCCTGAGTTACCAGATGGTTATGTGGAAATGTACAATTCTGTGTGTGTATTATTTCCTACCAATATTACTCTGGTATGGCATTTAATTCGTCTTGTAGTTATATTTTTTTGGACTTAGAGAATTCTATTTTTGGGCGCCCCAATGGCGAGATGTTAACCACCTCGCCTGGTCTACAGGAGGTTGTGGGTTCGATCCCCGACCCTGACGCCTGTTCTATATTGTGTGGAATGGTGACTCTATGAGGAGGCTTTCACCCAGCAGTCGATAGACAACAGCTGGCGATTATTTTATTAAATAATGCTCTTTACAATTGGCTACAATTTAAAATAATATGCCGTTGCATCCTTTAAGTATTGAACCAAAATCAAACCAATTTCGCTTATCTTCCCAACCTCTTGAGTTTCACGGCACTCAGTATTGAGCTTGATCAATCTTCGTAGCACACTGAACAGACATATCCACGTGGGCCATTCATCCAGCAGAGGATCAATCACTGCCAATGACGACGATGATGTGTGTGTGTGTACGTCTCTGTGAAGCGATAAGTCGCAACGGATGGACTTTGTACAGTCATGGAAATGTGGAATTTCCACAAGCGTGTGTGTCCGTTTTCCCCGCGATCACCACGTGTCCATCAGGCGTCAGGTCGTGACTCAATTAGAACTGCAGAAGCGCAAGGCTCGGTTTTAATTACTCACCTGGGGCAACTGGCTCAGCCAATTAACTAAGGGGGGAGTTTACGTTCTGTGTGCGTGTGTGTCAGTGTGCGTGTGTGTTTCTCTGTTAATTGTTTAATTTAACTGTGCGTCTGTCTGTTATTTCATTGTCTACGTGTCCATCCAGTTAATTGCTTTATGTTGATTCCTCTATCTGCTTGTGAATAATTGCGTTTCATCGTCCGCGTGGCTATTGATTAAATGCATAAACTGCCACGGCACACCGAATGTGTTTCTAGTCGAGGAGCAGAGACATCTCAGCGGCTTTTGGCTCACCATCGAACAAAGACGGCCACCGCATCGCGCGCTTTCAGATGCGCTTCTGCGGCCGTCTGGAACGCTCTTCCTTCCGCTATTAGGAAGCCACTGAAGTCGTGCACTTTGACGTCTATATTGAAAACTCGTCTGCTTAGAACTGCTTGGTGTGTTTAGTTTGTTGCCCTTCTACCGCAGCTCCGATTAGCACGCTTGGCTACGTACGGTGCGAAAGAAGTTAGCCAGACGAATGCACTGCCCTGCATCCTCACCAATGAAGAATGGACGAAAGGGTGATCGGAAGTCGCCCCTTCTTTAACGTTCGGCAAGTGTGCGACAGCCCATTCAAGCTCGCAACACAACTAGGCCTACGACTGTGCGCGGTTCCGCTCACTTAGCCAAACCGTTGGGGCATTTCCAACGGATGTCTAGTTCACTCGGTTACAGGAATTCAAGCAGCACACACACACACGCAGACCACAAAAAAGAAACACAGATTCCTCCGATGTAGTGAAGTGCAGGAACGTACAACTGTGGCCTTTGTTTGTCTGTGTAGTTTTTTAATCGTCTCGGTATGATTGCAGAGAAGCCGCCGCACGTTAAGGAGCTCACAGACTGGGCCATTTTCACGTCCACTGCCCCAGAGACCTTCACAATGCTGGGTCAACACTGGGAGCCACCTCTCTCTGGGTCTTCCTCGGGGTACCCCCCACCCCCCCCCCCCCCCCTCCTGGTGCTTCCACGTTCTCCTCCTCCTTCCAGTCTGGATGTCATCTCGTGCTACGACGCGCACCGTTGCCAACCGAGTGGATGTTTCTTTCGGCTTGTCTCGACATGGTCCCACGCCTCTCTCGCGTATCCGAAGATATGACCCTAGCCAGTCTAGTCGCACACGACTGGATTGAACTTGCAATCGATCTCACCGTGCATTGCATGCGACGCTGATGAGAATATAATCGCAAAGGTCGGCTTTGGGAGGGAAAGGAGGCTTCACGAGAAGGGGTCATCGCTGATGATGGAGTGGCAGCCAGAGGGGAAGGAGGAAACTTGGGTGCCCAAGAGCGTGAGGGATGGCCTTAATCCAGCAGTGCATAGAGCAATACCTGCCTCCGATGTTGGCCATTTGAATGCAGGGCAGTGAATTGGGTTCGAGGTGGTCCGCTTGTTAAGTCAAACTCGTGATCAGTTTGAGGATTACATTTCCAGGTGGCCGGGTGGCTCAGTGGTCGGAGAGTTGGGCCGGCACTGCTGAAAACCTGGGCTCGACTCCGGGAAACCACATTTTCATCAAACCACGTTCTTGAGTAATGAGTCGATTGTCTCAGCCCCGCCCCCGATGCGCAGCACCAATTTAGGTTTTCGTTACTTAATGTCACCGAATTCCACATGCGACGATTCAAAATTCCACAATCTGACAATAACAAATTCCACAATCTGACAATTCAAAATTCCACAATCTGACAATTCAAACGTTCTGTCTGACTGCCGGAGCTTGTTGCGATGTTTGTCCTCCGGCGTGGTCGACTAGAGGCGGCGTTGCACGCTCTGCACGCAGGGGTGAATTACTGGCGCCGAACAGTGTAAGGGCCTCCGTTATTTTCTGAGAAAATGTATAGATTCCTTACCTCATCTCCTTAAACCCGGCGACGGACAAAAGCAAGCATTTAGACATCCGCGTGCATCAATCGCACTGCTGCGGAAGGCACAATGCTGGATTGCAATGCGAAAGTTGTATCACAAACCCGCTTGGACAATTTTTTGTAAATATTTTAATATTCACAGAGAGTAACCGCTTTGATAAAGACCGTGCATTCAACAAACAAGCACGTGACAAATAGTCAATATAGAGCTCAAAATGTATCCTTTGCACGTGGACTGGGTGAAGGATGGCTCACTTAGAAATCTTGAATACATTATTGCTCTCGGTTCACAGACCCATTCTTTCCAGCAAGAGATACCGGCTCTCCACTTGCTAATACATTGTCAGAGTACAAAGAACAGGTTGAGTTTTTATAACCGCGAACAAAAAAAACTCATTCGACTTCCTTCACCTCCGACAAGTCCAACACATTTTTGGACTATCGCACAGTGAAGGAACTATTTAAGCAGGTTTGTTTATCATAAAGTAGCTGTGTGAAGTTTACACAGCGAGCATTGCATTGTGGTCCACGCTAACGTGCCATCTCAATGACTTCACCCCCATTCAGTTGAAGAGAACGGCGATGGTTCAGAATCGGACTCTTTATTTACACAGGAGGAATCCGATGAGCTATGAAGCTCCTCTTTTTTCACCGATGTCTGAGACTGAGGATGGAGTGGCAGTCAAAGGATGGAACTTGCCTTCGTGGATACCCAGCTTGGTGATGAGATCAGCTGATGGGCAGCAGCTACATGATGGATCGGCTGTCACGGTTGGCTACCCGCGGTGTGAAAGAAGCTCAACAGACATACATACATAGGGGTGGCGATGACCTTGAAGAAGCCTTCATCCAGCAGTGGACAAAGCACGGTTAGTCGCTGGCGATGCAGTAGGAGTGAATCAGAATATGCATTTATGTTGGAGGAATCCGATGAGCTATAAAGCTCTCTTTCGTAAATGTCCAGGTGGGGGCGGGTCAGAACGTTGCAACAGCAAACAACACAACATACACAGTAGGAGGGCATCGTTGTGGCTCTAAAGCTTTTTTCGCGAAGCTTCCAAATCTCACCGGACGGAACGAGACACGCAGCCACAGCAGGGTAAGCATCTACAAGTTAACAGCAGGAGTATCCCATTTTTGTGTTGGATCGCTTCTTCAATTAAAAAACATTTAAAAAACACACACACACACAACTCTGTACCATGACCTTGTTTGAAAGGGGGTCAACAAGTCAGGGTAGAGAGGGGAGAGCGGGCACGACACAGGCGATGTTGGGCAAACTTGAAACAAACGTTCAGCGCTCAGCAGAATGAACGATCTCGTTTGTTTTGTTGGCTGTCATGCGATAAGTTCCAGCTCCCTTGGCCCGTGTGTCGAAATTTCACACCGAGACTTAGTCCCCCGGCTTCGGTATTTTATCCATCTGGCTGCTTGTTTCTCTGTCTCTCTCTCTCTGCCTTTTCGCCATTTCGCGGCAGCGAGTCAATGACACGAGGCTTGGTTTTGTCGCAGAAACGATAGTGTCACGTGCGGCGACATCACGTACTTCATCGCACGGGTTCCTGGCACTCGTGCGCGTTTTTGGGTGCGTGTCTGGCGTTGTGTTCCAGAGAAGGGAATCAAAATATATGAAAAATCCAATATCTTTTTTGTGGCAAGCAAAAATGGAATTTGCCTGAAGGGAGGTTAGCTGCCTTTTGACATTCCGAACGAACCGCATAAAAAAAAAAACATTCAATTCGATATTTTGTTTTACACATCCCATTCATTTAATTAAAAGTATTCCCTCGTGAGAAAAGCATGTATCAAAGGAGAGAGACGGATACAATGTGGATATATTCTTCTGCAGCACTACTCGGCCGCAAGGAGGCCCATGGTAACATTGCCCCCGGGGAAATGAGATGATGCTAATTTTGAAATAATGTTCTGAAGCATTATGCCGCGCAAATTATTATCAAAGCACAATGTGCGCACGTGATCTCGACGTTCGTTTAGGGTTGACCCAAATACCGATCTTTCAATTTTTCTCACCTTGTGTTCACACTTAAAGATGTTACGATCCTCTCTTGTTACTGTTGTTGATTATTCATCTGCGCCGACATTCCGTGAACAACAAATAAGACAATTATGTATCTGAAGATTAAGTGGTTTAGCCCTATTGCTCACTTCTCTGGTTTAACAGTGTGTACTACCTACACTAGGGGCTTGATTTGGTCACTCGGTATTTTCCAGAACTCTGCTAGGCTGCCTTGGATTGTTGGCATACGGCACTAACACTTTAGTACAAGATACAGCCGTCTATAATATTCCGATATAATTTTGCCCTCTGTTCGTATAATCCTATGAACGTCTTCGTAAAAAAAATCGATTCGCAAGGACCCACAGTTATGGTCCGTGTGTTGTTTTTTTCGCGAACGAAAGTTAAAACTGGATTGGGTTGGAGAGACGAAGGAAAAACAAAATCGTACTGTTCAACGAAATTTAATGATCGCAATAAAAAAAACTCAAATTGTTGCATTGAAACTGAAACATAAAGGCAAACGAATTCCCGGAGCAGTACTGTGGACTCTTCCGTGTGAAATAGACGGCACTGCTTGACCGAATGCGCCTGTGTGGTGATTTTGCAGGTTACTACCGAGAATACCACGCTCGTAGTAGGAGGTGGTGTGCAGGATCCCACCGAGACTTTAATCGTGTCATGCAATTGCCATTAATGTTTTGCAGCACCCGATGTATCATACCCATGGCTCTCCCGGGTGATCTTGAAACGTGCAATTTGAACCGTTTAGCTTGCCGAGCCTTCTTGGAAGGATTTGCAGTGGATTTTAAATGAGGTGGCAGAACAAATTGTACGAACATGGAGCAGTGTTTATTTTAATCAACTTATTACGTACTAATTCGATTAGCACACTGGACTTCCAATTACCGAGTTTCGCCGGTTCGCGTCTTCAGGCACACCGGTTGACGACAGCGGCGCCGGGTTTCTCAATCCCCCACCGCATCTGTCCACCCGGCAGTCTCAATGGGCACACCACAGTGAGTCGATTGGACGGCCGCGTGTGGCTTGGGCGAAAGTGTGGGAAGGTGAGCGAGCACATTCGTGAACGCGACACTCCTTTTTTTTAACCCAGCTCGTCACGAGCGCGCTGTCTTCTGCCACGTCTTCCGAGACGTCTGATGGGCAAGGCTGAGCAGGGCAAAATGCACTTCCTTGGAGGCCTTCCGCCAGCGGTGTTGTGAGCGGGCTATTGCTGGGTTGCACCTTGTTGTTGACGTTGCACCATGGGGATGTAATAAGATTCGTTTGTTAAATTTAAAACATTTCTTGGCTTATACACGAAGGAAACGCCGCTATTGCTTTGCATATGATGTATAATGAATGCAGCAAATATGTCTGTCTTCATGTGAATGTCTGTTTACCGATGCTCTGTGTTTAATGGCATATGCACCTTTGAAATTTATTCATTATAGATTTCAGTTTATATATTTACTTAATAACATGCAGCTGAAATTCCAAACCCATGAGTATACGGTGGGTTGTTTAGGACATCACATCGTCAAACACCATTACATGTGGGTATACTGGCATACATATTAAACATGCATTACATAAACATGACATGATAACATAGACTACAAAGGAATGCAATGTAAAAAATACAACACGACAAATGTAGCACACTGCAGGTGATTGGGAAAATATCGCATACAATTGGATGTCGGGACAATAATTGTTTTATCTGCTCTGTTTTAAAGGATGCATGGAGTGCAATGCGATGAAAAGCAAAACTATTAGACAACAAAGGCGGCCAACTCACAGCAACGGAAATGTCCAATGATTGCACTGCTTTGGCGGAGTCTCGAATTTCAAACGGAAAACGCGAAGCTCCCGAATCGTTAGCCCAGCATAAAATAACACAAACCTCGGCGTTTGGCTGAGTTGCTTAGATTTCCCAACCTCGCCACAATAGAGGCTCTTGGGTGAGAGCGTGTCAACAAAAATGCATCGTGAAACCCGCCACCACCCGACACAGCCAATCAGGAAGGTTTGTCACGCAAACGAAACATGCCAATATGTTACGAGTACAACACACCGGTTGTGTGTTGGTGAGCAAACCCACGATATTTACAATTTACTATTGTGGGTTTACTCTCCAACACACGCTGGTGTCCTGAACTAGTGACGAATTTGCACCTTCGATTATAGATAATATTGGTCGCAGAAGCCGACGTGTTAAACTGACTAATCACCAACCTCTGTCCACACAGCAGTATGAAAAGTTCACCGCAGTGAATGATCGCATTGCAGAATGTGTGACTCCGTAATCTAGAGACTGGCTGCTGATTATTCATAGGCTGTACATTCTCAAGCGATACGCGCATTAAATACATGACATTATTTACTTAATGCTAGGGATATGGTTTTTTTTAATAGGTGCTATTGGATAATCCTTCATTTAAATGGGGATGTTTTTTGTGCGTGGGGCGATGTGGGCTGTACCTTGGATTGCGACACTTGATGGGTCTCCAGCCTGAGCTTTAAGCGACTGATAACGTGGTCACAAAGTAGCAGCTGCTCGCACACACGCACTGCAATCTACCCGCAGTCGCAATGCATTTCAGTCTTTAATTAGAAATCAATTGCACGACATTCGCAACCGTTATGGCTGAGAGAACATTCTACACGAGCCGGTGGTGTGCACCGCTTTTCTCTGTGTGTGACCACGGTGTGATGCTCATGCGTGTGACCACGATGTGATGACCATGCGTGTGACCGCAGTGTGACATCCACGTGTGCGGCCGCAGAGTGATGCTCTCGTATGCATGTTGAACCTCTTTCGCACCGTACGTAGCCAACCGTGCCAATCGGAGGTGCGAAATCATGCACGCTGCCCTGGCTGTCTCGTTCCTGTCGTGGCCTCTATGTAAATGTGCGTGACGTTGTATCAACGCAGCCTCGATAAGTTGTAGATTTTAAAATGCCTGCGCACGTGGCATTGCGAGTTTGCTACGCACGCCTCACTTGCCGCCCTCGACATTCTTGCAAAGCGGGTCGTGCCAATCTCAAGGCACTGTGTGGGTTAAAGTGTCTGAAATCATACAAGTAAATACATAAAGCATGTTCCTGCACATTAATGGGTATCGTGATACATCGGCACACCTGGTGACGGTTGACGTTGGGCAAAGCGTTGACATCTCGGCTGGAGTCGATTTGCCACGGCCCAGGGGTGGTGCATTCACTGCTTGCGGCAGAGGTCTCGCGTCTGAACTCTGGAAGGCCGCCCTGGTTAACACCGCAGGTGGAATTGCCCAGAACATTAGCGCCACCTGCTTCACAGTGGACGTTACCGATCCCGTGACATCATTCCGGGAAAAGTAGGCCAATTCATTCTGGCATCACGCTCTAAATGTCAACACGTAAAAACTAAAAGACTTGCAAATTGCTTAATTGGGAAACAGAGCATTTGTTGCTGCGACTGCAAAGAGACACGCTAAGGCTTTCATGGAAAACAATATACCGTCATAAAATAATACTCATACATCTTACACTCGCATCACCAGCTTTCTCAGACTGATCCGGCGATGCCCAGAGACAAAATACGCGAGAGAGAGAGATGAGAGAGGGGAGTGTGGAGCTTGACAAAATGGGTCTCTTTAAAGAGAGCACCGCTCCGTTACACAGTGTCACAGCAGGACTGAGTGCTTTGGAGCCTGTCCAATCCCAGGCCGTGTCACATCATTCACTCCGAGCAATGACGGGGACATTAACCACTCTTCTTCTTTTTTGGCGGAGTATGAAAAAAAAGGGTCAAAGATTAATGCACAGCTTACAAGTCAGAGTAAACATGCTGCTCGCCGCCTTTGCCGGGCTCTCGCGTCCCCCCCCCTGTGTTTGCGGAGTGCCGTTCGCCGCTTTCGCAGCGCGAAACCCCGCAAGCTTTACCAGAGCTCGTAGGAGCACCATCTCGGCTGCTATTAATTAAAGCACTCATCACGTGGCCGACGGTTTTTAACGGGAAGATTCGGTGCCCTTTTTTTGCCGATTCCCCCCGGCTCTGGTTTCTTTTCGCCGACGTGGGGTGCCTCCTTCTTCGTCGTCGTCTTCCCACCGTTAAGTTTCAAACGACACCAACATAATGATGACGGGCGTGGCGAGGTACGGTTCAAACAAGCCTCCAGGACTCGCACAGAAGTGGAGAGACCTTTCTTCATCCAGCACTGTGTTAAGTGCATCTTCACGACCCGATTGCTCACTTTTTGCGATCGAACGGTTGACGACAGTAGGCTTTGTGGCAATTTCCGCGTGGCATATCTGCATGTATAAATGCGTGCTACGGTTTCGGGGGTATATAATCTCACAACGCGACGTTTACCCAGGAAAGTATCCAACGGAACGCATGTCATACAATTCAATAGCCCTGGATATGTTTTGTTATCTCGTCAAAATCTTGGAAGCTCATCAGGTTGAGCCTGGTGTGCACTTTGATGGTGATAATGCTTGGGGAGATCAACATTCTTGTAAATGACGTTCAGCAGGGAGATGAAACGATGAATTCGGCTCGTGTAGTGCTACTAGGCGGATTGTTGCATCGCATGATCATCAGAGGCGATGTCGGCTGCTTAGGGAGGCCTTGTCCAGCAGTGGATTGAGCATAACTGATGATCTTAATGATGGTGAAATCTCATGAATGGAAGTGGCGAAACATCCCAATGCCGGATACTCAAAAAAATAAGAAAGTCCCGAGGCTTTCCTGGTTAAACAAAGCGCATTGTGATCCTTGAACAAGGTCTTCCTGGAATTTTTGTTCGATTTCTTGAGTGTGGCATATTTTGACAATGACAGGAAGCCAGAGTGAACGGTGGCGAGATGTTAACTACCTCGCCTGGTATACAGGAGGCCGTGGGTTCGATCCCAACTCGGACGCCTGTATATTTGGAGAATGCGTGTCTCTCTCTCTCTGAGTTCGTGTGGATTTTCCTCGACATTTCGAATCAACACTCGTTTAAGAGTATTTGCTTGCTATAAAATGTCCACACGATGATAATCCACGTCGCTTTTGCTAGAATTTGTAACAGCCAGGTCGCTTTTGAAAAAGAGCTGTATAGCTCAGTGGGCCTCACACCTGATAAAAAAAACAATGCAAATTATGATCATAATATCTGAGAGTTGTTCTGTCTCCTTCGGGAACTTTCTTGTCCTCGTTTAAACGCGAGATCAACTTTATACGTGTGTGTGTTGGGGGGGGGGGGCTGTAAATACGTTATTATTGAGCAGGTATCTGAAGGTGCTTTGTCAGCCAAATGCAGGCGATGTGGGTTTTTTTTTGCTGCGTCGCATGGGAAAGGGTGCAGCAAAGAAATTGATTTTCGGCGTGGGGATCTGTCAGACAAGCGCCCGTTGACAAGGAGCCGTGAAACCGAACACTGGAATCTCAGGCCGTGTGGCCCGTGACATGGCTGAGTCAATATTGAGCCGGGGCAAAAAATGACAGAGGGAGCGCACAGATATGCCGATGATGGGTCTCGATTGACAAGCCGGTAATTAATTAGGAAGGGGGCGGTTTATCACGGGTTGCCAGGCTCCTCGTTCTTTTACCCCCCCCCCTTTTATTATTGAGCGTGTGTATGCAAGTGTGTGCGTGTGTGAGTGTGTGTTAAGGTGGGGAGCGGTAGCGTAGCGGTTAACATGCTGAGATACGAACCTAACGACCCGAGTTCGATTCCCGCTCACGACCAACACCAGTAACGATTATCTGAACTGGTCCTGGGCCTCTCCTAGGTCGACTCAGCCTCAAATTATTACCTGGTGCGGTGTGTAAACATCGCCACTGGGGAGACAAAGGCGGTCGGGCGTGGTGCTGGCCACCCACCCCCTCGTGTGCCGTTCTGGCCTTGATAAGCGCTCGCTAACAGCACTTGCCCCAACAGTCTGTTAAGGATATAGGGGAGATCATTGTCTTTGTGTTTGTGCATATGAGGATGGGCAGTGGTGGAGCAGTGCTTAGAGTGCTGCGCGATGGGTCCTGTGAACCGAGTTCGAATCCGCTCACAGCCAACACCAGTGATGATTATCTGAACCGGTCCTGGGCCTCCCCTAGGTGGACTCAGCCTCACATGGTCACCTGATGTGATGTGTTAACGTCGCCACTAGAGAGAAAATTGTAGCCGCGCATGGTATGGCCACCCGTGTGCCGTATTGGCCTTCACTGACCCTCGCTAACAGTCACTTGTACCAACAAGGCTATACGGGGGGTATTTGTTTTTATCAACACATATTGAGTGTGGAGTGGTGATGCAGTGGTTGGTGCACTGCACTACGAACCCGGTGACCTTAGTTTGATTCCTAATATGAGTGGTGAGTGTTATCTGATGCTATCACTTCATCAACCTACATTGACCAGCGCAGTGAAGTATGTATGTGTAGTGTAATAGCACCGGCTGGTGGACAGCAGTGACAACTGTGGTGGACAGACAGCACACACGCTGTTGAGGGTGGGCACGGGTGTGTTGGCAGGGCAGAGGAACTGGGGCAAGGGTCACAGAGGACCCCATCTGGAGGCCCCTGGAACCTGCTCGTGGGTTCGAGAAGGGAGGCGCGGTCAGGGCGGAGCCAGGCCACGCTGGGAGCATAAAAGGAGCCGAGAGCGGGGAGCTCGGGGCTGCCGGTTCTGGGAGTGGACTCATCTCGTCGTCGCTGTCGTATCATCGCCGTCGTCGCTAAACGTCTCCGCTAGATATTGCGCTACAAGATAGTAGTTGGCGTTCTCAGTCAGCGCCGTCAGTGTTAGACTGCTAGTGTTGTGTACAGGCGAGGCTGAGCAACTGTGGAGAGTGTGTGGGTGAGACCATGGAATTTTTTATATAAAGAAGGTGCCTCCTACAAACTCTGTCTCCGAATCACTGACACTACTTATGTATGAATGTATGTTGAACTTTTGTCACACTGCACATAGCCAACCATGCTAATGGGAGGTGTGAAGTATGGTTAAACAAACATCCATAACCATCGTGGCGAGGGTAAGCCATCATCCAGCAGTGAATTGGCAAATTCACTGCTGGATGAATGGACAAAGTGAATTGAAAGCGTGCTGTCGATTGTGATGCACATCAGTATTTAATTACACTATGAGCAACTTATTGTTGCATACTTGTACTCACAGATATAAAGCTGGCATCTCTGATCATTTGAATACTCTAATAGTCGGCCGATTGTCACCTCTCTATAGATGTGTGCCGCTGAACGGGAGGTGATGGGCGGAGCTCGTGGCACCGTCGGCATCATAAGCCACACCACACTGGGAGTGGCTTGTGGGGAGGTTTCCTGCCTTCGGTAAGGCAGGTTGTGGGGGGCAATTGCAGCGTTTAATAGGGCCCCGCGTTAATGACAAGAGAACAACGTAGTAGACTGCAAATGCTGTGTCAATGAATTAATCGTAGAATTGTTTGACTAATTGTCTCGGCTCGGCACGTACGCAGCACTTCAACTGGAATAGAGCGGCAGTGGTCTGAAAAGCCATTGGCTGATGAAGCTCATTAAAAAATCTTGTTTCAATGGATGGGTGAGTGACGTGACATCGCAAACAGCATACGCGAGGCCAAATGGGTCGGCTGCATGACATTAATTATCATTACTGCCAGTCCCATTATTAACACGCGATTACACTGGCTGAGTGGAGAAGTAGGGATCGGATCTATGTTGACAATCAGTAGCCGAGGCTTCGTAATATTGTCCGAGAAGAGAGGCTGAGATATTCACATACGTTTGTTGTTTGTTAGTTTTCTTTCACGCGTTCACAAAATGCAATTCGGTTTGGTGTTTCTCCCGCGTCAGACGCTCTACGCGAGCACGTTGCTTGATTACCTGGAGTTCAGCATCCATCATGGTCTGTCTCGCAAAGGACAACGCATAAATAAGGAAGCAAGCAATCTGAAATATTGTACCCTTGCCGTTTGGCGAGACCCAACGTGGATTAATAAGCAGCAGCGATATCAATGTTCTCTGATATTGGCTTCTATATTTAGGCTCTGAGCTCTTTGTCCTATCCTTATTCAGCGCTCCAACATCTCTTGTGCGTCACGCACCCACAAGGGAATAAACTAAACCTCATATCACGAGCCGTGGTCAATCCACTGCTGGGCGAAGTCCTCCCCAAGCGGCTGTCACTGCCCACGATCCTGCGGAGTAAATAATCCACCCAGCCGACCTGCACGCGAACTGGTGCCATTGCTCCAGCTCCTTGGCGGCATCATTTCGGAGGCGCTTGTGTAGGATGGTGAAGTATGGTCAACCCTCCCCCCCCCCCCCCCCATGTCCATGACACCTAAACCTCAGCGCATTGGATAAATATGCAGCAGCACAACCACGGAAATCTACACAGTACTCAATGTGATGCTGACTTACCTCCGCGATGTTGCCTCTGTTTTGTAAATTTGTTCAAGCACCCCCCCCCCCTGCCGCACCTCCGATTAGTTTGGTTGGCTACATACAGAAGAGGGGGGTGGTGGGGGAAACATCGCAAATCGCGTGTATCAAACCCGGAGCGATGCACACTCTAAATTAGGGACCGACTGGGCAGGGAGGGCACGTGTGGGCTTGGTGCCCTGAAGCGACAGGGGTAGCGATCGGGAGCGGGCTGTTTAAGGGGAGAAGAAGATTGGGAGAATGGTGGGGGGGGGAGAATAATGCAGCTAAACACAACCATAAATAAAACAACAATCTAATAAAATAACAACATACGCAGCAACAAATAAGATGAACGCAAAATCCAAGTTTGGCATTCTTATTATTTGGTTCTTTCGGTAAAGTCACGTAGATAGATAAAAAAATTAAAAACCCCAAAAATAATTTTCTTTTTAAATCTACGTGACTTTACCGAAAAAAAAACAAATAATAAAAATTCCTGCAGTCACGAAAGGTTTAAGTCAAAATTTGTCATTCTTGTTTTCTCCCAGAAGCAACAATTATCGCTGCTCCCGTAACGAAATGTTAACTACCTCGCCTGGTATAGAGGAGGTTGTGGGGTCGATCCCAACGCTGACGTCTATATATTTGGAGTTTGCATGTTCTCCCCGTGGTCATGTGGATTTTTCTCCGGGTCCTTCGGGTTTTCCCTCCACATTTAGCATTTTATTTCTATGCATTTCCACGTGGTAAGCCACTTCGTTGAGCTATCACTTGTGGCCAGGTCGCTTCTGGTATAAAATAAAAAAAACCGGTAACAAAAAATGGTTAGTGATCGTATGTTATCAGAGGTGGTGTAGTATCCAGAGTCCATCCCTTCTCCCCAGCGACCCCTACTCTCTTAACAACGTCTCATGTAACCTGGTTGATCTGCTTAAGTCCTAGAAAAATAAACGTACATCTGTGAGTGCTTTGTCATTTCCAACACACATATCATTTAAAGTCACCGAGATTAGGTGCCACGCCGTCAGTGTGACTGGATTCTGGGGGTGTTTTTTTGCGTTGACCTCTCTGCATTAACCACTACGGCTCTGGAATCATTTCCACAGGCGAGCGATTTAGAAGCGTTGCACATTGCTAATGATTGCATTTCTTCCCCCTTCGCAGCTTACCGCGGTGTATCACACGTGTCAGAGTTTGTTGTTGCCGGTATCAGATTTGAAGAGAGAGAGATAAATGTATCGGCTGCTCATATGAAGGGGTGTTGATTCTCGATAACAACAAAAAAAACTGTTGGGTAATTGGGTGATAGTAAGAATGGCGGTAGAACGCCGTGCGGCAAACATTTCCGATGCGTGAAGTGGTCAATTATCCTGTCAGTCAGTGAATGGTCTCTATTTAGAAAGCAGGTGAGAGCCCTACCTCTGTGATGTCCGTGTTTCAGGGTTTCTTGAATAAATAAGTAAATATAAAATACACTGAGATGCACCACTGCCTCTCCTTTGTAAAGTGGACCTGGTCAGGCCAGCACGCTGGGGCCTGTATATCTCGTGAGTTTGTTCTGTGTCGCATTGAATGTTCCTGCAGTTGTAGACATCTTATACGCTCATTGATATCCTTGAAAGTAATTTCTTTCTGCTTGCTACGTATCGTTTAATCCTATAATAATAACAATTTACGGTGCTTTGTCAATCAAATAACTCAATTTGGAAAACACATGGCAGTAATCACCCTAACTGCAAGGCCACTGCAGGGAATCTAGGAAACATAGCACCATTGTGAAATGATTGCGATGGAGGTTTTCCACCTTATCCAAGAAAGTTCAACACAATAGCTGTACCAGAGCTTGCTACAGATGGATTTCTGCCACCCAAACACAGATGCCAACGCCCACACAGTCTGGGTCAAATGTTAAACATACTAAATGTTTTACTTGAAGGCCTGCCCATCCTGTGTCGGTCATGAAGGGTTTGTTAAACCATACTGAACCATGCCGGTCAGTGTGGGTTGGTGATGTTAGCCATGGCCTGAAATCGAACTCAACTCAGGCCAATGGGCTCATAGTCACATTGTGCACACCGCTCTTCCACCACTCAACCGCCTATGCATGCTAATCATTAAAGTTCTGCCCTCGTGAGAAGGAAACAATAAATAAATGTCATTCTAATTTCACATCCATGTTATCCAGAATTTCACTACGAGATTTCTTTACTAGTGAGTATGCATACGCATCATGCTCAAATCTAGATTGTATATTTTGGTTGCCAATTTGAGTGACATTTTAATCTTCACCTGTATCATACTCGTCTTAAAATACAAAAACATGGGGATACATATGGTGAAAAGAAATCCTCATTTAAAATATTATCAGCCTCTTTCTGAGTGCCTGCTTTTTTTGCTCGTGAAAAACTGGCGTCGAAAATGAATCTCCAGGAATATACAACACCGTTCTGAATGAATGCACCATCTCAATGCCACAGCATCTCTAGATGCTGTATGAAATCAACATGTAAGAGTGCTTAGGTTATGCGTATACGTTCCTTAAACCAGCATAAAGTACAGATAGCCCACGCGAGCATTATATCTATGCAGTGCTTTAAAGGACATATATATGACAGCACCTATCTATGCTCGTTTGTCTGTATGTGTGCCTCTCTTCAAATAATGAACACTCGTGACAGATTAAAGGCATTGCGTTGGTGATTGAGCCATTGGGGCATTGATAGGTCACGCAGATTTCCTTCCTCTGGATAATGCAGGAGAGAGATGAAAAAAACATAGAGTTTATGCCTGCAGCATTGATTCTACTCGGCTATTTGAAGGAGAGATGAAATGGTGACCTGGAAACTACCATTACTATCCAATGATGGCCAAGCTGCATGATATCCCTGCCGGAATCCATCAAGCGTCGCGCTTGTCACAGGCTCGGGCTGCCGCAGACAGAGTGTGTCTGTTTATTGAGATGTGTTCCACGACGCCTCTCACACCTCATTATTTAACTCCCTCGGGAGTCACGTGGACATCTGGAAGCCGAGTCCTTAACTTTCCTTTGTGGTGATTCTCGCATATTCTTCACGTAAAAAGGGAAGCCCATTCCTGAGAACAATGGGACATTTCAACATTTTTCTCTGGTCACAGTAGGGATTTTTGTTATCATATTCACAACTATATACTCTATATGTGACAGCCAGCTAAGAATATTATTTTAAAAGATGAGTTCTTTTCATGAAGAAAGAAATGGGTCTCAGAAGTTCTGATGCATTTGCTACGCAAATGTTTGAAACCGTTTGAATGCATTTCATGTGTCGCGTATAGCAAGTTTCTGTTCAAAATGTGCATTTTAAGCATATGCTTAACAGTTTGCACACACCTGCGATGGCAATATCTTAGATAACAAAAAAATATTGAGATTATAAACATTCATTTGAAGATTTTGATTTTGCCCCATGAGCTTTTTGGAATATTAGAATATTTGGAGTAAAAATTATCTGATATTAAATCAAGCAGATTTCTACATCAAACACACACTTTTATGTTCAAATAATGTATACGTTTTTATGAAAGTGAAGTATATACCCTTATTTATAACAAGCATTTCCTACAGCCTAATTTAGGCACGTATTGATCCAAAACATCAAAACATGGGCAGCATTGTTTCACGATGTACACCTGTAATCCAATAATTATAATAATCCACAGCGAAGTGTCAATTAACATGAGACCCCACCCCATACCCTTCAAATGTTAGTCAAGGGGAGGAGAGACGTGTTGCACAATTTATAATCTGCAGCCATTACCTTTCCTTCTGTTTCATGATCACGTTTGTGTGTGTGTGTTGGATCGCGTACATTTGTCATGAACCCACCTTAGTAAGGTTTGTCACGTGCAGTGCAGACTAATCGGCACGTTTTGGTCAGGTGACAAACCAAATTAATTGGCTGCGCCGGGTGGAGGTGGGTTCACGGCACATCTACATTAACACGATCTAACACAAACAAAAACAATATCATGAATAATGTTGGTTGCGAAAAGCCTTACGTGTTAAATTTAGCTCATGCTGTTTTAGCCGGGAAATCCTCAGAGACTCAAACTTATTTTTCAGGAGAGTCCTGCCAAGTTTACCCAGTAGGGGGCCATGTTGCTACCTGTAATCTTAGTTGAGTAATTTTTAGATGCATTTTTCTTTCAGCATTAGGATGTTTGGCAAATACATGGCACGTAAAACAAATCTATGGAAGGAAACTACAAAAACCCAGAGGAAACCTGCACAGAACAGGGCAGAACATAAACCTCTGCTCAGAGATGGAGCTCGAGTTTGAAATCGATCCCCGTTGATTCTAGATTTGAAGCTTTCGTGACTGCAAGGATTCATACTCTTAGTTTTTTCGGTAAAGTCACGTAGGTAAAAAATGAAATTTAAATTAATAAAAAATAAATAAAAAATTCACGACGTTTCGGAGGCAACACAAGTCTCGGTCATCAGGTGGGACAACCCCAGCAATTTTTTTTTTTTTTTTTTTTTTTGCCCACTACAGCAGATCTGGCTGTGACGGTCCCACCTGATGACGGAGACTTGTGTTGCCTCCGAAACGTCGTGAATTTTATTATTTTATTTTTTATTAATTTAAATTTACATGTTTTTACCTACGCGACTTTACCGAGAACACTCAGAGTACGATCCCCGTTGCTTTTTGCTGTTAGGCCACAAGTGTTACGACTGTGTCACCCGGCCACGCAGAGGATACCCAGTGCCTGTGGCATTTACGACGCGGACAACGTTACAGTTTCAAAAGTATTCTTGTTTCTTTCGGTAAGGTCACGTAGATAAAAAAAAAATGTTTTAATAAAAAAATATTAATTTATTTGACATTTAAAATTTTGTATTTCACTATTTTTATTTTCTATCTACGTGACTTTACCGAAAGAACCAAGAATACGAATTCATGCAGTCACGAAAGTTTTAAGTCAAAGTTTCAAAAGTGTCCTCGTGAAACCGTTTGGGAAACATTGCCAAGGGATTTGCCGAGCAGACGCGGGCTCTCATCCGGAGTTCTCGCACGGCTGCTGCCCCGGCACAAGCCGCCGAAGCAGCCCGTACTGGACAGCTGTGGCACAAGAAGAGCTTAGTGACTCATCGGATTCCTACCTCCTGCAGCCTAGGTAACGATTGTGACGACTCTTGCGTCACGGTGGCAAAGCCAACGGCGGGGGGAGGCTAAACTCGCTCTAGTGTGTCCACTTGCATGCGTTGAGGATGTCGTCAGAATTAATTGACCAATGGGGGGAGGGAGGGAGGAATGGTGGTAAAAGTAAAAATGCCACGCAAAATAAATGACGAATTTAGTGTTCGATAAAGTAGGAGATTAAAATATATGTTTTCAAGTTAAATGAGTCCAGTACAATATTTTCTTGCTGTAGTTTTCACACCTGATGATGATTGCTTGTGTTGCAATCGAAACGTCGTGAGAATTTGTATTATGTTTTATTTTTATCATTTCATTATTTCCCTTCCACGTGACTTTACCGAAAAAACCAAGAATACTAATATCCAGTACAATATGTTAGCGTGTGAGATATTAAAATGACAATGCTGCCAAAAGAAATGTACTGCAGCATTTGCCAGTTTGTGCACGAAAGAAACAAATATCTAATTCGTTCTACTAAATTTGTTCTCATAATCATCATCAGTCATTCTTTGGTTCTTTCGGTACAGTCATGTAGATATAAAACTAAAGTGAATAAAAAGAATAAAAATAAAATAAAAAATATTTAATTTTCATGATTTTTTTATTATTTTATTCACTTTTTAAGTCAAAATCATCAGTCATGGTCAGTACACTGCCAGATTGAGGCTTACCCAAGCCACCAGCACCTCTTACAATGATGCAGCGATCCACCCAGCACCTGCACGAGGCAATTCCATCGCTCCATCTCTGAGCAAACGTCTTTTCGAATGGCATGATGTCAGTAACCTGCACATTGGATCTGATCCACGTGTTTCGCCTCACCATCTCTCAAAGTAATTCCAAGCTTGCATTCTTGTTATGTAGTGTAAAACACAATCCAAATTCGGGCTACTTTTGTTTTTGCATGCTTCATAGTGTTGCAGGTAATTATAGATATTAAAAATTGCCACCGATGAAGCACTGCACACTTTTTGTGCCGGAAATTCTAATGATGCAGCAGGCAGCACACACGATCTGATGCACATGTAATGTGACATTATACCCGCTAATTGGCAGGCAGGCTCAAAGCAGAAGCCAGCTTCTTGGATATACAAACCCTCAGATAACAAGAACACAGGCCCTTCTGTCACAGGTCAAAGTGCTTTCTTTGTCACGGGGGTGACAGCTAACCCCTGCCATCGTCTTGAAATGGCAGACGTGCGTCATCTCTCCCAGTGAGAACGTGGCAATTAAAGTGTGGAAAATCGGAGGAGGATTTGTTTTAACCGAATCAATTACCGGGCTAGCACTTGCTTGACATGCTTTGGTGGGATGCCTTGCAATGCAACGGGCAAAATCAATTTTCATCGCACCGCGGCAGCTGTAATAAATCGGCCATTCACAGCTGGAAAGTTACGGCCATCTCTTTACATGTTCATGCTTATTTTTTATTTGCTTCTTTGGACATTTTTTTATGGTTTATTTTAAGTAATTTTCAGCTCTATAAATATATGCAGAACAAAATTAGTTATTTGAATAAAATCCATGTTTTGTATAATGCTGTTTAATTCAAAATTATGTTTGCACAGTTCACACAAATATCCCCACTCAGAAATCAAAAAATACCAAATAAGTGCTCTACAGTCCACGGTAACGCTTCATGATAAACAACGCACATTGAATGTCAAGCAATGTCTAGCTCTACACGATGCATTCTTTTGTGAGCACTGACTTCACCGCTTCGCGTAACTTATAAGACGCTGAACGTGCATTGGGATTATATAAACCTACCACTCTTGTTGAAAAAGAGACAGCATTTTCGTCTGCCCTAGATGTAGCAGCAAATCGCCTCCAGCATAAACAGATGCCCACAATGAGATATCGCAGAATGGCACAGAGGCATCTTGTGGTTGCCAGCATATTGATTCCCCCCCCCCCCCCCATTTTGCTTGTAGCGAATTACTATCTGAACAGGAATAAGAACTTCTTATTGTTTCTTTCGGTAAGGTCACGTAGAAGGGAAGTAATTAAATAATTAAAATAAAACATAATAAAATAATTCTCACGACGTTTCGGCCACAATGCAAGCAGCCGTCCTCAGGTGAAGACCAGGTCTGTCGGGACGGCTGCTTGCGTTGTGGCCGAAATGTCGTGAGAATTATTTTATTATGTTTTATTTTTATTATTTTATTACTTCCCTTCTACGTGACTTTACCGAAAGAACCAAGAAGATGAATCCATGTAGTCACGAAAGCTTTAAATAGGAATATGAACCTTCACAAATGCTTTCTTTAATGCACAGCCGTTCACCAGCCGAACATTGTCTTTGGCTCCAAACCGTGTTTTCACATAGAAGATGGTACATATAATGTCGGCATACTATTATCAAATCGCAATTCAATGCACCCGATTTTATCAGATCTCAGAAGCTAAACCGAGTTAAGCCCAGTTAGTACTTGGATGGGTGACCCACCAACGCTTGCCAAGTGTAGTATGCTTGAAGCTATGATTAAGCAAAGCACTAGGCTGCTAATGCTGAAACCATTTTACAATGTACCAACTTTAAATCATTTGCACGGTTGTTTACGTACGGTGCGAAAAAAGTTCAACAATCACACAACATGCAATGAAAGTAAAATAAAGATATATTTTTTCACCCAAATGGTTCGCTCATAAAAGTGATACGCGGTACAATGGTGTAAAAAAAAAAACAAGTGGAAGCCTACCCCTGAAATCGGTCGGGATGGCCAGGTGTGCAAAGTGATGTGCGTCACCTCCCGCACCTGCCGTTGTCACCGGGTTCCTCTGGTGTCCTCTCTCACCAAGCGTGAAACTCGTTATTGGTATCGTCCGCACCTTCCCATTGCATCTCCTTATTACTCGGTGAAGCTTTCCGGGGCAAATAATTGCCCTCATTATTATTATCACCACGACGTATTATAAACATGAAACCACACCTTCAGTTATATGCGTTGCTTTTTTGAGCATTAAATCGAACGTTTATTTAATATAGCACGGACCAGTTTCTGTGTACGCATCTCATGTGGACTCTCGTGTAATTAGGGTAATCAGTATTATGCTATGGAATAATGCATAGCCCATTTTTTGGTTTTATTCCAAAGGGACCTTACTTTAATTACCAACAATTAATTCCATTGTTTTGGTGGATCCCAGGTGGTTTTCCATAACATCAATTAAATACCACGCAATGCGGGTTAATCTGTGAAGCGGAAGGCTGTGACCAAAAAAAACCACATTTATTACTTAAAATGAAGTAAAATCACAATGGCGCTTGTGGCATGGGTGCGTTGCGATTTAAACACAGCTCTTGTCTTTAGGTTGTTAAACACACGGAAAATCAATGACGCCGATGAACATAGTTCGCCACGTACGGTGCAAAATAAGTTAAACGTACGTCCACAGTTTGTGAGGCTCTCCAGAGCTCCCTCTGGTGGAGGCCTATCCACCGGCAGTGGTGCGAGCGAGAAATTGCAGAGCTGCACCTTTACATGTTTGCTGATGTGTGCCATGAAGGCGATCAGCTGTAAACTGAATTACTTGCCCATCTCGCGCGTTGAAATGCAAGGCACAGGCCTCTCCCGTGGCTTCTGCTGCGAGAATTATCGAATTAATAATTCCCCGTCTGCGATTAACATGGGTTGCACGTGCCCACAAGATAGCACAGTGGCCAACATTCATCATCCTTAAACTGCACTTAACAAACCGAACTAATTTACAACAAAGCCCGCAATGCCTATTTGAACACCTTGAGGAGCGCCTTGTTTGCTCATGCAAAGTGTGTGTGTGTGTTTGTTTGGATGTTTGCAAGGCTCTGTCGGAAATGAAATGAACCTTGACATTGTAAGCACACTCCAGCCAACCGTTAATGCAAACAGATGACATTTGGAAAGACAAGGTTGGGGTGGTGGTGGTGGTGTGGGAGGCATACATGTTTAGTATATATATAAATCATTTGCTGTCTTTCGGAGGCAAAAACAACAACAACAACAACAACAACGTGGCCCCGTCATCATAAACAAATATCACCCACCAGAAAAATGGACGGATTTAGGCAGGTCATTGAGAGGTGAGGTCACATTGTGAATAAGAGTTTGTGACTCAAAGGGAATGTGAAGCTAGTTTTTGGGGTCCACGTCGTCCGGGCAGCTGTACTGACCTTCATACGCTCGCAAGGGCCAAGATGGATTGAACACATGTGGGAGGAAATTAATCTCAATGGGTGACATTGTATAAACTCCATTCATCAATCAGAGCAGGGTTCTGAGGCTCTGCCTTATTTGGGATAACTTCTCGGCTTGTAATGATGTTTAGGTTCCGCTCGTCACCACCCAGAACTGCGCACGGAGAGCGTTCCCATCCCAATTAATGGGACGGAAATATTGCTGGTCACTCTGCCAAAATTAATTGGGTTTGGTGAAATATGCCGAATGGTTATTGCCTTTGCAGTAGCGCGCAGTCGGCCGTCGGAGACTCCTTTATGTATTTTTTACAGAGTTTGGAAGAAAAAAAACAATGAGCTTCTCCCTACGTAGGAGCCCAGAGTTACATCAACGCAGAACATAAAGATGCAGCAGCTTCGTACGTACAGCTGATTAGCATAATTTGCAGATGACCAAAAAGGACAATGGAATGAATCAAGACAGCGGTACGGCGAGTGTGCTTCCTTTTAAAGAGATAACAACGCAAGTGTACAGAACAAGGAAAAGCTTGGTAGCCCATAAATCAGCCCTGGCCATGTTGACACATGAGTAATGGCTCCACACGTATCACTAGTCCAAGCGCCCGCACTGGACATAAAACACTGATAATATAAATGCAAGATGCGAGCTTCCCATTCTCAGAATTCCTCGTTACTCAATATGCGGCGCAAGGCGATGCAAATGTCATTCGGAAGACTTCAACAATGCACCTGATTTTATTTGTATTCACTTTATTTTTATTATTATGTCTACGTGACTTTACCGAAATAAGCAAAGCATATGAATTCCTGCAGTCACGAAAGTTTAAAGTCCAAATTTATTTGGGAGATTAAACAACAACAAACATGGTCGCTTCTTGAGGCTTAGTTGCTACACGTAACTTTTGTTTGACTCAATTGAAACGTGTCATATTTATTACATGTCACGGCTATGCCACCGCAAAGCGGAATTATTTGTGTTTCTCGCAATGCTGGGAAAAGGTAAATATATGAAGACAAATCGGCGCCGGAGGGCGTTAGCTGGCGGCCTATGTAAAGATTCACTACCTCAATGATTCTGTGTGACGATCACGATATGCGCTTTACTTCGATTCATAAATATATAGATTTAAAAAAATATTTTATATATTTGTTTTTGTTCATCACCCCTGGACCATGTCGATTATATGCGGTAAAGGTTATGGATCAATAAAATATATTGATTAGTACCACTTTTCAATTCATATATGAAGAGCATTGGAATTGATTTTAGTGAATTAATTGACAAATGGATTAATCATTATTATAGAGCAGTGTATGGGCTTAATGATGACAGAATCCCATGGTTTAACTATTGTGGTTTAGCCACACATACTCACAATGACCGAATTATCAATAAACGGACGCTTATGAAAGGGATTTTACTGTATAACATCATTAACGAAAGGCCAATGTATGTTTAGAATGCTGTATACCAATTACGTGCTGAATCTACCGAATGTGCACCTTAAGATATTGGACTTGGAGAACACTCAAATGAAATATATGTTCAGCTAGTTTTATACAAATTCTACCAATTAAACTATTGGCTTCATGCAATGAGACAATTCTGTTAGGAAATTTCACAAAGCAGTGCAACCTCCCCCCCCCCTCCCGTGTTAGAGAGCAGAAGCAGACATCATGAAACTCCTTCTGAGATTCCATCAACTTCTTGGTTCTTTCGGTAAAGTCACGTAGAAGGGAAGTAATACATAACATTTCGATACTTTGCTAGGTTATTTAATTTTAGTGTGTTTCTTTCTCCCTCTAAGCCTGCGTACTTCTCTACGCGTCTCCTCGTACTCAGTGACATGTAAATTGTGTCTCTAACCCCTCCCTCTCGCTGCCTCCGCCCCCCTCTGTCTATTTAAGGCCACCCCACAGAGACGATCACCCCTCTCTGTACCTGTGTTGCTCGCTCCATGTATCTTGGTGATATCTGTCTGCTTATATGTCTGTCTATAGTTTTCTGGTTAGATTTTATGTCGCTATTTCATTATACCTGATGATGATTGCTTGTGTTGCGATCGAAACGTCGTATGCTATTATTTAATTTATTATTTTATCTTTATACGTGACTTTACCGAAAGAACCAAAGAAGAGTAATAAAATAATAAAAATACAACATAATAAAAACATTCTTACGACGTTTCGGCCACAACGCAAGCAGCCGTCCTCAGGTGAAGACCAGGTCTGTCGGGGAGACAGCGTCTGTTTTAGTATTGTATTACTTCCCTTCTACGTGACTTTACCGAAAGAACCAAAAAGATTAATCCCTGCAGTCACGAAAGCTTTAAATCGAAAGATCCCATCAAGTGGAACCCTCACCTAAACAACGGCCACAGCACTCTCCCAACCTCCTTCCTCCAGTGAAATGTTACATGAAAGTCAAAACAATTTTAAGAGCTAGGATTTGGCTCAATTACGTGAAGAAAAACAACAAACTTAATGACGCCATTTCTTGTGTGCACTCATTGGTAACTGGACTGAAATCATCGACTGACTGCACTTGAGAATTCGGTTTAATCACCGGCGGATGCCCAGATGCGAGCCCAATGCATTCAGTGATACCTGCTTAACGCTCCGACCTATTGGTCTTCATTTTTGTTCTCAATATTGTAGCAATGGCAAATGTATAGAATGCTATAGCGTCACATCCGCTGTTAATGTGTTCCATGCGCAATAGTGGGTGGCATGCAATGTCGTTGATAGGCGTTTCCTCATTGTGAGCATAGCACGCTGGGCTCTATCTCTCTCTTGCTGTGGTGCAATGAATACATATGGACATGAGTCTAGGTGGAACATTTATTAAAAATGTAATTTAGAGTGGTGGCGCAGTGGTTATTGCACTATAAAACTGACGATCTGAGTTCAGTTCCAGGCCATGGATAACACAAGTATTGTGTGGTATATATGAATATAGTGAGTGATATATGTATATGAACATGTTCTGGGCCTCCCACACACTAACATGCATTGCCTAGCATTTTGAAGTACATTAAACCTCATTATTTCGGTATTTGATCATTCGTAATTGGGGATAATTCGGCATGAGCCGAATTGCTGAACCGAATGGTCCAATTTCGGCATAGCACGTGGGACGACGTCGCGTGCCACGACCAAGACAATGACTCAGTCTAGTGGCTGGGCGTGTGGTCAGCGGTAGTGCAGACCTGCCGCTTTGTTCATGCACTCCGTGCAGGCAGAGATGTCGTCTACACCTACATCAAGACGTAATAGGGGACTGAAGTATGCAGTCCTTAGTCTGCGAGACAAATTAAAAGTTTCTGATTAAATTGATGTCGGCACATCAACGCGTATGGTGTGTGAAGAGTTTGGAAAACAAATTTGGGGAGTACGATCGTACATAATTCGGAATATTGGATAATTCGGCAAGAGCCCCATATATGCCGAATTAACAAGGGTGTATTGTGCAGTCAAACAACCCCCATGACCTAAAGGTGTGGGGAGGCAATCATCCAGCAGTAGATTTAGGGTGGCAGGGTTGCGTAGAGTGGGACCACTTAGGCTCAGATCCTAACTCGGGAGGCTTTCTCGTTGGCATGTGAATGTTTCCTCTTGTTCTGCATGGGTTCTCTCTGTGTTTTCTGGTTTCCTCCTATAACCAAAGACTTGCAATGTAATTGATGCTGGTCAGACATCCAAATGCAGGGTCCTCCTGTAAAAAAATATAATAGAATCAGTGTGGCTTTTCTTGGTAAATAATTATTATATTATTGATATAAGCCTGTGCATTATGTTACATTGAGTTAAGGTGTCTGGCATCATATAGTGTGTGGCATTGTACAAATTACTAAATTGAGATCATACGTAGCAATCATCGCCCCCTACTGCCAGAATGATGCCCGGGGCGCAGTGGTGACGAGATGTGAGCTCCCTCGCCTGGTATGTTGGACGTCGTGGATTCGATTCCGACCCTGACGTCGGCTGTGTATTTTGAGTTTTGCGTGTCTCTCCCCCCGCGGTTGCGTGAACTGTTCTCCAGCTCCTCCGGTTTTTCCCTCTGCATTTAGAAACGTGCGTTTTAGAGTATTTGGCTGCTATACATTTCCATGTGATAAGCCACTTCATTGGGCTACAATTTGTGGCCAGGTCGCTTCTGAAAAAGAGCTTTATATTGTGCATTGAGCCCTACCTGGTAAAATAAAAAATAAATAGTTTAGTTTAGTTTGCAGGTCACGTGCTCAGCCACATTGTGCCCACAGGGACAGCTGTCACTGGCGGGTGCCCTTTAAGCCAATCGAGATGAGATGCTGTTGGAGGATGCAACAGCAAAATAATGTTTTACCTTATTTTTGCGTCTTTGCTTGTGAGCCAGCCACCAGATCGCCATCTATTATGTTAAGATTAAAACTTGTTGTAACACTTTAAGTGCATCGCACGCCGCAATCTCGCGAATCCCTTGGTGCAGCCTAGAACGGTACCATGGAAGGTTCCAAATGTCCAACAGCGCTCGCTTTTGAATGATCGAATGAACACTGGAGCGTTGATATAGCGCAGTGACGATCACGTGGAGGGGGGGCGGGGCGGGGGGGGCAATACATTTAAGTGCAGCACACAGGTTTAACTGCATCTTTGTTTGGGCAAAAAGAACATCCGTGTGCATGAGAATGTGTTATTTGGCAATAAAGATTTGACATTACTTTGTAGAAAAGCGTAACAAGTATGAACGTAACGCTGCTTCAATGACTAAATGAAATTTTTTACAATTCTGTAACCCAGGTTGCTGCAATTTTGGTAAATGCCAGATGTATCACATAATCATAAATGGTGGTACCGCTTGCACAAATGTACGTTAGAAAAGCAGTGACATCTTACTATTGTTATTATTGTTGTTGTCTTCGGAGAGTATAACACAGGCGACATTTATTGAAGAAGAAAGTTTGCGTTGTGGTGGCAGCTGGACGAATCGTGGCGACTTTTACAAGGTTTCGATCAGGATGTGAGCATGTTTGTGATGCTGACAATAGCGGTGGGTCAAGTTGACGCTTCAACTCCAGCCCACCCAACTCCAGACTGCCCAGGCATCGAAGCCATGAGATTTCAGCAGGATTCAGAAATTTTCACAACGGCATGAGTTGCAATGTCATTCCCCCGCACCTCCGATTAGCACGTTTGGCTACGTGCGGTGCGAAAGAAGTTCATCAGACGTACGTGCAATGCTCTGCGCGTGGACTCCATGCGCTCGCCGCACTTGTTACGGACGCAGTCAATTTTAGTCTCTGCCTAATGATGAAACGAGTACAATAACTAAAGATCGAAATGATACGCGCCTAGACACACCGTGGATGGAAAGTGTTCGTGTTAACGGTGTTTCATTGTCAGCTCCGTTCACCGCTTCGCGCATTCTAAAGGTCTCCTCAATGCGCCAACGCTGGGGACGGTTTCACGGTCTGGCATCAAGGGACGATCGTTTCCACAGCTCGTGACTTCAGTCACCACCCTCGCGTTGCATCGACATACAATTTCCGAGTGCATTGCTTAGCGTGTATAATATCCACAGCGGTCGTGATATATATATTTGTTTTAGTTGGACGTCAGATTGTAGAGCTACGCATGTGTGGAACCACGCAGTTAACGGTATGCTGCCACGTCACGGGTGTGCGACCCATCCGATAGAGAAAATTTCTCGTTAATTAAAGCAAAATCATTTGGAATGATTGATTTCTTTAGTAGATTCCGTCAATCCTCGTCAGCATTTAGCCTTGGTAATGAGCTTCCATTGTGGTTATTTCTATCCCTTCGTTAATTGCATATGGTCAATAAAGAGGAAAATAATTGCAAATGTCACCAAAAAAAAGGAAAGGTCATTGCCAAAAAATTAAAGCTGCATTACAATAATAATAATGATATGCGATGCATACCTCATTTACCTGAGACGAATATGCAAAGTGGAATGGAACCAAATGATTTATTTTAATTTTCTAGCTTGTAAGTATATATAGAGAGGGAAATGTGCAGCCCTGAAATTGTTTATTCACGCAGCTGCTGGCAGAAGGGCTTCGACTATAGGGAGGCCTAGAGAGCACCTCAACACGGTATTTGTGCCGACTCTTCCTCACTGGTGCATTGAAAAATTATAATACTCCGATTGATGCTCCTGCTGTTGTGGAGTGACTCATGCAGCCAGCTATGGCTGCAGGATTTTGGTAGTACATGTTGTTTATGCCATTTATTGTGAAAATTCCGTCACAGTTCCTATGATCACTGTTTCATTGGTTTCATGGCTTTATTTTGGTGATTTCGAAAAGTGTATTGGTTTGGCCATGTTTGTTTGTTGTAGTACAGAGTTAGACTGATGGCCTTAATCTAAGTTGCCTTGTGGTTGTTGTTGGTTGTTTGACTTGCATCCCACTGGGATTTTTGCACACAGCGTTGGTGTACGGTGTTTTTTTCTGCAATATTTTGCTGTCTTTTCTTGGAATTTCTGTTTGCACTCAGTCACATATTCACTTTACGATGTTTTTTGTTCATGTTTTTGTTTTGTGTTTGTTGCGGTTGCATCCGATTCAAGAGCCGAATGGCTCACAGGGCTATACCTAATAAATGAACTTGAAAACTTGAAAACTGGCCAAACATCTTTGAAGAGGTGGGAGGAGGCACATTGTTTTTTTTACGCCAACGCAACACCGCCTGCCAATAGGCTTAACTGTGGTGTACGCAAATTGTATTGCTGGGCAGGTGGAGGTTTTAATAAACTTGAGTGAGTGGGGCTTGGAATTGGATGGTTGTTAGGTCAAATCCTGGTTGGGGGATGTCTCAGCCCATCATCCCATCAGGGTCAATAACATGAGCACCACTTTGTGTGTAAGTCAACAGTGGTTGTCCCGTGGATAAACTTGGCCCTGTCACAGAAATGTGGAATTTCCACCACTGGCTCAGAGAGCCAATGACCGTTTGAGCAAAAAAAAAACACCTTGACTTTTTGATTACAAACGGTGCACTTGGATATTTAAAAGTGAAGCCTTTTGTTTCAGCCCACAGCAGGTGACAGAGATTTACTCATTCGGTGACAGAAACGTAATACATTTTTAACTAGGCCCTTAATAGAAATCTATTGTACAGTGTCCTTGGGCATATCTCCGCCTGGGTGAAAGGAGGCTTGTCACACCGGGTTGGACTTGGTTTACATACCGTTTCCATTACGGCCGCGCGGCTCGTGACTTTGACATCGAGGGAGGCCGCGACTCATTAAGAGATGTCCGGTTTTTTTTGCTGCCGAATTCGACGCCTGTCTTTCGTTGGACTAACGTGGGCGGCATTTTTTGTTGTTGTTGCTGCTATGTTGCATCGATAAAGCGGGCACGGAAAGAGCATGCGAGACGGGGGGGGGGGGGCGACTCATGTCGTAGCTATCGCAATGTCATAACGCCGCAAGACAAGGCAGCGGCGACGATGTGCTCGAAGAAGGTTAACGACTCATAGGCACAGCTGCGAGTTTTGACACAAGCTGTGAATGCAAATGCAGGTGAAAATGTAAATTTCACGGTCTCGATGGCCGACGCTGCATTGTGTGTGTGCGCGATGCTGCGCCGCACAAATTGGGTTTAATCATATTTTAAGACGGGGAGCCAAGTGGGTGATGGAAAAATACTTTTGATTTGTTTCTCAATATGTGCCTATCAACACAATTTCTTATTTCTGTAAGAAGAAAAAATATTGAAAGCTGTTCCACCCTCCACACCACCGCTCCCAACCCATCCGTCCTTGCTTCTGGGGTGTTGTACAAATATAGGATTTAAAGGATTTGTTGGGATTGTGGGGAGTTAAAAAAAAAATCTCCGACTCACAGCCAACTTTTGGCGGTGATCGGTTGGCTCAGCGGTGAGAGAGCCCTGAACCGGCGCATCTGAGATCCTCGATTCAAATCCAGGCGGTTAACCCGGGTTCTCAAGTGGAATGAGTTTATAGTCACCAATGTCTGCACACACACAAACAAATCCACTTTAAATTAGTTTTTTTTTTGTCACTCAATTTTGGTTTATAGCAACTCTGTGGCTTAAGATGTGGTTTAATTCCACAGGGCATTACAATAGTGTGACCCTGGTGCAGACAAATCCCTCTTTTTTTCCCCCACTGTACAACGGTGGTGTTGCCAGGGTTTTTTTTTCCACTACAGAACCTGAGCCATGCTGCTCTTGGCCCAGCTTGGCCCGAAGCCAGATGCAGATGTCTTGTAAGGCCACAGGTTCACAATGTGCTTCTTGCTCTGCAAATAGAAAATGGGAAAACACATCCAACCGTATCAGGCCATGGCTTGGGTGTGCCATCGTAAGATTTGTAAAAGATGCCACAGGGCCCGAGTTAATTCAACAATTGCTCTGTCAAAGCCTCTTCAAAGGCCGTTCTCATACAAGGTTCGATGTCGAGTTCCGAATGAGCATTTTTTATCTGACGATTGGGCATTTGGGCCTGGAATATAATTTGGAATATAATTTGGGGGCAATTATAAAAAAAAGCCAAATGAAGAAATTGGAGCGAGGCTTTTGGGTCCCGGTGCACAAAGTGTACAAAGACATCCTGGAGTGTTCTCAATTATTGTCACTGTACAGCGCCTTCATTATTGGAAGTAACATTTCAAATCTCAATCGGTGTGCCAGTATTCCAGCGATCGCTAATCTACAATCTACATCCGCCGCACCATCAGCTCGGACGTTTGCTGAATCGACAGCATTTCAGCTGCATGCATTATAAATGGACGCCTCATGGCAGGCGACAGAGTAAAATGCTGGAAATAATGTGATTTGCTGCTGCAATAACGCACGTGCGATGATCTGTAGGGCACGCGGGGACATGCTACACGCTCCGAGAGGTATTCTCCACTATTCTCTTTCTTTCACGAAGGTATTTGGGCAACGGTGTACTATTACATCGCATTGTTAATCTTGTCCGGCATGTGTGTGTGTGTGCTTTGCACAACAATGCATTGGAACTGGTGGAGCCTTGTATAAAAACATTACAAAATGTTTGGGGACAAAACTAATAATAATATAGATGCAATAACCATTCATAGCGTATCTGCTGAATATGTGCACTAAAATTAAATGCATTTCCCAATTAATAATTGAGGTGCAGTGGGTTGCTGTTAGGACATTGCAGCTCGTATAGTATTTCCATTATGCTAAAACAATGTTATTTTAACACCGTCTAAGCAATGGATTGAGTGTCAAGTCAAGGTTTGGTCTGCCACCTGCTGGCTACGCTGTTAGGAGGTGAACGTGTGTGTGTGTGTGCGCTGTGAATTGCTCTCATTTTAAAATTCGACTTGTTTATGAATATCAACAAATTGCACCCTTTGCATGGCTTTCTCTGTACGCTTATATAGTTACATTTCTACACGGTGTGAAAACGATTTAGTATTTTACGAGAGACTGACATTCATATTCTTAGGGTTTTTTTTTTTTCGGTAAAGTCACGTAGGTAAAACATTAAAATTAATGAAAGTAAAATAAAACAAAACAAAAAAATAAAATTCACGACGTTTCGGAGGCAACACAAGTCTCCGTCATCAGGTGGGACCGTCACAGCCGAATTAGCTGCATCAAGATTGCCTCCGAAACGTCGTGAATTTTATTTTTTTGTTTTGTTTTATTTTACTTTCATTAATTTTAATGTTTTACCTACGTGACTTTACCGAAAAAAAAAAAACCTAAGAATATGAATCATTGCAGTCACGAAAGCTTCAAATCTAGAATTAGGCTGACATTCATAAAGACGAATTCCAAAGACGCTATAGGACGCAGCGTACCACCCACAACATATAAATAAACGATTACCGCATTTCAAAAGTAGCAAAAGCAAACCCCCACGAAAGTCAACAATTACGAAGCTATGGTCTGTGGGCTGAAAATATTGCCAACAAACCAAAGGTCAATAAAACCAAGGTCACATTCACTCCGGCGTCCTGCCTTTCGGTGGTCATCTTTGCACCTGCGTGGGTCTTTTCAGAGGCTCTGAACCGGAGCTAAACTCCATCCATCACTGTCACACACAGGGCTGCCCTCTAGGTATGCTCATGAATAGAATCAAACCACAGCATCCTCTCGGCAACTGCGCACTCCCAAGCAGTCAAAGCGCCCCACCGCTCTTCTCGCTCCCCACCGCATCTCACCGCACAACAACAACAGAGGTTCCCAGGCAGCCGACACAATCTCTGAAAATAAGCAATTGTTTTCGGCGTGTCGAGAAGACCTTTTGGAAAAGGGGGGGAAAAAAAAGCTATTCGATGGAAACAAATGCCTCTGCTGTTGGTGTACTGCAGCCGCAGCAGAGAATTTGACCGTGATGTGGAAGTTGGGTTTTTTTTCTCTCTCTTCCCTCCGTTGTTATAAAGTGCATATCGCATGTTAATTGGCTTCAAGACTTCAGTCTGCGTGTGTTTGTGTGCGTGCACTCGTGGCATTTGTAACTGCCATCAGCGCTCGCGTACGCTCGCTATTAACCTTTATATTCTGACTCACCGCGTTCGAATAAAAACAGCGGTTTCAGCAATATTCCCTCGCCCAGAAGCGCGATTCGTTGAAAGAGATGAACGATGCTCTTGCAAAACAATATTGGGTCGGTCAACACAAAATCACTCTGCACGAGTTGCTGAGTGGATTGCGACAGTCGGGCTGCGTGGCTCTCCGATGGGCCTCTTGAATTGTCCCGCCGCTCGAGGAATTGACGAGAACTCGGCTCCTGCGCAACAAGTTGAGCGAAACATCTGGCACGGTGGCGAATAGGACGCACGGCACGCGCAGCCAATCAACGCAATTAGATGACTATACGAATTTTTCCCCACCGCCCTCGCGCCTCCGATTAGCACCGTTGGCTACGTCGTTTAATATCAAGTAGCTGGACGGAGATAATACTCCTGCATTGGTGACTGATACATTGGTGGAAGGTCGCTCATTCTCTTCTGCTGCCCACAAAGTCTGGACATGCCCTTACTCTCAGAACGTTGTGCTCTCAATGGCCGAGTTGGCACTGTTCAAGTCCAGTCTCAAGACTTTCGTTATGACATTGACATAAGCCACGTGATGTAATTGTCGGCCTTTAAAAAAAAGCTTCCATTCTTTACCCCTAGGTGGCAGTATCCAACAAGTAAACATAGAACACGATCACTGCGCAGTGGACACGAACATGCAGATCGCCGATGATGGCGATGATGATGACTGTATGTAGGGGTTCATACTCTGAGGTTTTTTCGGTAAAGTCACGTAGGTAAAACATTAAATAAATAGTAAATATTAGAAATAAAAATAATAATTGTGATTTATTATTTTATTTTCTATTATTATTTTTATAAATTATTATTTACTTAATTTTTTACCTGCGTGATTTTACCGAAAAAAACCTTAAAGTATGAATCCTTGCAGTCACGAAAGCTTCAAATCAAGAATGTATGTAGGGGTACAAACACATGGAATGCATTGCAGGGTGAGTCATCGTAACGAGAGCCGAATCGCTAGCCCACTAATCGATTAATTAGGGTTATGTAAATAACACACAGACTTGATTTGAAGCTTTCGTGACTGCGGGAATCCATACTCTTTGGTTCTTTCGTTTTAGTCACCTAGGTATAAAATAAATCACGACGTTTCGGGCACAACACAAGCGTCCGTCGCGTTTCCACCTGATGACGGACGCTTGTGTTGCGCCCGAAACGTCGTGATTTATTTTATTTTATACTTACGTGACTTTACCGAAAGAACCAAAGAGTATAAACACGCAGACTGTTTACGATGGGTATATGCTGTGTGTGTCGTGTGTGCCAATGCCCAGACAAACACTGCACAGGCATGCGGGCAATGGGACGGTGTTTGTGGGTCAAAATGGGACATCCGCTCTGAACGTCATGTCTGTATTTATGTTGAACTTTTTTTTCGCACCGTACGTAGACAGCCGGGGGGGGGGGAGAGAACTAAAACACAAAAAGCAGTTTAAAATAAATTAGTTTTCAATCTACATTTTCAAAGTGCCTAACTCCAGTGGCTTCCTAATATCGGCCTCAGCAGCGCGTCTGATAGCGTCATCTCATCATCCGGCCCGCACGTTACTTATCATAAGTTTCCGATCACCGTCGGTGGCTTATCATAATGCTCAACCGTGCTCGATCCGCTGCTGGATTAAGACAACCCCCGAGCCGTTGGCCATCTGTCACGATCCTGCGATGTCTCATTCCGCCTAGCACCTCTACACGCGCGAATTTCTGTTGCTCCATATCCTCATGGATGACCTCTTCCTTGGATGCATTCCATCCTTTGGCCATCGGCTTCTTCCAGCGAGCGAGATGACCTGCCCAAGACCCCTTACCGATCTCCCAGGCCAGCTGACCCCCCAAAAGGAGCATGGAAAAACCAGAACTGGTGCCAACTTTATTGAGAGATGAATAATACTGGTAGGAACCTCCTGGTTACACCAGCTAACAGGGGATTATTGTGTCCGTCCGTCCATCGTGCAGGGAGGGGCTGGGTGGGGAGGGGAGGGTGGGGAGGGGCTGGGTGGGGAGGGTGGGGCTGGGTGGGGGGTGGGAGGGGTGGGGCTGGGTGGGGAGGGGCTGGTCACCCCGTGGTGCCCTTATAAAACTCAACGTTTAACCTACTCACGCCGGCTTGTGCCCGCCCTCACAGTCGGGCATATTTGCGGAATACACCACGCCGCCGTTGACCCTGGCCATTGACCGAGCAACCCAACGTTCCTACCAGCTCCCTCCGCAAGAATGTGTAATAAGTCGTTGAAACCCGATTAGAGGTACTGGCTCAAAGCACCGGGCCATCAACCACTTTCTCTTTACATCCTCAATGGATTATTGAGAATTATTTTATTATGTTCTATTTTTATTATTTTATTATTTCCCTTCTACGTGACTTTACCGAAATAACCAAGAAGATGAATCCCTGCAGTCACGAAAGCTTTAAATCGAAATTTATTTAAAGATTGTTTTTATTACCTCGTGTGTGTGTGTGGTTATATGTATTTCTGTTTGTTTACTTTTAGAGTCAAACTGTGGACTGTCTGACTTTATTATAACCTCGTTAATCAGGCTTGTTTATTATGACATTATGTTCCAGTTAATGGAATCGGAAATGTTTTCCCCCCCACATTTCTTGAATCAAGGTGTAGCCAATAAACCTCGACTGGGCGCTGTCAATACCAATGCTTTCCCATTTCCAGGCTAATGCTGTTTGCAGCCTCGACTTAGAATGCGGTACAGTATTTGTAATGAGCAGGAACACACAAATAACCCAGCAGTCAACCTATATTTAAAGTTTTCGTGACTGCATGGATCCATACTCTTTGGTTCTTTCGGTAAAGTCACGTAGGTATAAAATAAAATAAATGAAATCACGACGTTTCGATCGCAACACAAGCAAATCATCATCAGGTGGGAAAACCACAGCAAGACAATGTTTTGCTGAAGTGGGAGAGAGATACGTGGTAAGAGGTTATATAGGTAAGAGAGGGGGCAGGGGCAAGGGAGGTGGGAAGGGGGAGGGGAGCGTTGCGTGGACGCTAGGAGAGGGCAGAGGTCGCAAACGGGTTTTGATTCCTTACCCGTACCCGTACCCGGCCGCACCAGGGTCGCAAACGGGTACCCGTACCCGGCCGTACCCGTACCCTACCCGTACCCGGCCGGGTACGGGTAGGGTACGGGTATCGGGTACCTGATTGCGACCTCTGGGATGAAGCCATGTTGCAGGCGCTGGTGGGTTGATTCTAGGAACTTGAATTGTGAGAAGAGACAAGACGTTGGGAAACGAGTGACAAACGGTGACTCACCAGTGACTCACAGCCTACCCGTATCCCGGCCGCAACAGGGTCGCAAACGGGTACCCGTACCGTACCCGGCCGGTAGCCGGGTATCGGGTAGGGTACGGGTATCGGGTAGGGTACGGGTATCGGGTAGGGTACGGGTATCGGGTACCCGGTTGCGACCTCTGGGAGAGGGAGAACTCAGCGGTCTTCAATCTGTTTGGCGAGGCAGCTCCCCAGCCAAGACCACTGGGATCCGTGCCTCCCACCCATATCCACCCGAAACATAACGGTGGCTACTAAGGCCACAACACAGACGCATATCGCATGTCCGCAGCTCTGTGCAGCGCGGTGTCAGCGGGAATGTTGTGAAATGTGTTTCGTATTCTGTATTCGCGCGTTGTGTCGCGCGCGACAACACGGCACCGGCTATTCGCATCGCAACTCCGAAATTATTCCTGCACGGTAACCACGCCGCAGGCTGTGCCCACCCCCCATCCCATCCTCCCTAGGGGGGTGGGAGGTTGCAACCCACGGTTTGAGTAGTTGGGAAACTCGATATTAAACCAATGCGAAAACAACAACAACAATAACAACATAGTATAAGTTTAGAAAACTATTTTCTGAGCCAGTGATGGTTCTTGGGCAGAGTAAAAAGGCAGGAACACAGCCTAATCATGGAAGGGCACGGATAGAGGCTATAGGTATCACTCATTAAGTGGCAGGCTGTAATGATGGCTCTACGCTCAGGTAACTTTAGGGCAATCATCACCAGCAACGCATTTTTACTATGCACAACCATGCAGCGTGTTATAGGAGCGGCGTGAACTAACGGAGTTATCTGAAACCAA
The DNA here is from genome assembly GCF_964198595.1 of Lampetra fluviatilis. Taxonomy (NCBI): domain Eukaryota; kingdom Metazoa; phylum Chordata; class Hyperoartia; order Petromyzontiformes; family Petromyzontidae; genus Lampetra; species Lampetra fluviatilis. The sequence continues at coordinate 1,642,629 of NC_136314.1, forward strand.
TAAAAGCACAGTTTGTTCAAAGGTATACCCATTCATATGTTTTTTTGGGGGGCGGGATGGGAGGAGGGGTGATCCAGATCTACAGAACGCACACCACAGGGTAGTCGTGTGATCTGTGCGATCTGAGTGGAAGTGGCTATCCCAGTTGCCCACAAGGGAGGGCTCCACTGTGCAAGGTCTTCACAGCTGCGCTGCTGCTGCTGATGCTGCTGATGCTGCTGCTGCTGATGCTGCTGATGCTGCTGATGCTGATGCTGCACCCTCGGGCCACACCGCGTGCTGTCCGGCAACGGTGAGACTGGCTGACGTTGTGCTACACGTAAAGAAACCACGTGGGACGTGAACTGAAACGTCGGACATCGTACCGAATAAAAAAAAAACATACCGTGAAACCTGAGAGCATGTCGGAGAGATGTAACCAGATTTTATTTTTTCCAAATTAGGTCAACTGCATTTTTTCAAAATAATGATGATAAAAAATAGTGATCAGCAATTGGTTTTGAAAATGTCCCTAAAATTGCCCTTGACCAAAATGAAGGCTGCGATTGCAAGGAATGGTCGGGCGCTGCAGTGGCGAGATGTTAACTCCCTCGTCGGGTTTGCAGGAAGTCATGAGTTCGATCCCGTCCCTGACGCCTATATGTTTGGAAGTTTGCCAGTTCTCCCCATGGTCGTGTGGATGTTTCTCCGGGTTTTCCCTTCCACATTTATAAACATGCATTTAGAGTATTTGGCTTCTAAACGTTTCCACATGATTAGCCGCTTCATTGAGCAATCGTCTGTGGCCAGGTTCACTTCTGCAACAATATCTATATGGCTCAGTGGAGCCTTATCTGGTAGAACTAAAATGGTTTACTTTAGTCTCAGTTGATGTTATGACAAGGTGTCATAATTTGTTGGCGTAATTACGTCTTCACCTTGAACGTAAGTGGCCTTTGAATGGGGGACACGTGGGGGAGGCACACAGCTGTTCTTAAATGGGCCATGAGAGCCCCCCCCACCCCACTACCTCCACTATTAAATCCCCACTGTCTAGGACACGAGACCTATTCAACACATTCGCAGTGTCTCTGGTCATCAGCCGTGGTCAGTCCTCTGCTGGATGAAACTTCCCCCATATCACAGTGATCCACCTCGCAACCTGCACGAGAACTGATGTCATTGCGCCATCTCTTGTCAGACGCAGACGCGTTCTATTCTTCAAACTTCACCCATTTCACAACTGCCATTTAACCACCGACCCCCCCCCCCCATCGCTTGCCGTTCACGCCGGTTCTCTAACATGTCCTGTTTTCCATGCCACGGCACGTTGGGATCTATGGACGAAATTGGCCTTCCATGTATACATGGTTGTTATTATTATTCCTTGGGATTAGTGCATTATTCCGGAGAAAAAGACAATCCACTCGTTTTGGAATTCTTGGTAGCGCGGATTAAGTTCGGTGTATGACGCCAATCGTCGCGGGATGTCGCAATGGCTCACTTTTGTAAAGTGCATCGAGGGACGCACTTTGTTCGCAAGCAAGCAGATGGGACAGCATGCATAATGCCCCGTTTGATGATGGCGCTGTGCTCAATGCTGCGCCCAACAACACATTTGAGTTGCAGGCTATTAGCGCTCAAGCTGTGGATACATTCGTACTTGGTGCGTTCGCGTTCCTTCCGACCGCCAATGGAAGAGTATGGGAGGATGCCATTACGGATGTAAACGCAGCACAGCGCCATTTCTTATTCTCATTTGCCAATGTCAATTCTAGATTTGAAGCTTTCGTGACTGCAATGATTCACATTCTTGGGTTTTTTCGGTAAAGTCACGTAGGTAAAAAAAATTAACTAATAAAAATAAAATAAAACATATAATGAAAATCACGACGTTTCGGAGGCAACACAAGCCTCCTTGTTCAGGTGGAACCGTCACAGCACGCTCGCTGTATCAAGTAAATGAGAAATTCCAAGAGATCCGACCCCGTATATATACTGGTTGAGGGGGGAGGAGCCAATGTCAGTTTGTCTCTGGCCCAACAAGTCACATTGTATTATGATTATTAGGGATGGGGGTGGGGGGCTTGACCACACTTCTGCATGCCGGTCACTGCGAGTTTCTGAAGAGAACTAATTTTGTCTCGCTACTCGCCAAGTACATGACAGTCACGAGTGCCCCCCTAGCTACTCGGCTTCATAAGGCAATCAAGCCCCCTTGTTTTGCAACAGCAAGCTCAGTGCTACATCGAATAAGAAAATATATTCAACATCATCTCGTGTTTTCGTGATCGGCTGCACATTTTCTTCTCTTTCCAGGGAGCAGCAAATTAAACCCTGGGCATAGTTATTTTGGTGGTTTGCCAAGCTGTGATAGAAAAAAATTAACGTGTGTATGGATGTTGAACTTCTTTCACACACCGTGCTTATTGGAGGTGCGGGAAATGTGACTGCAATGAGTCATCCAAAAAAAAGTGTAATTTGTGGTGGGATATTTAGTGGACTGTACGTTTTTTTCCCTCAAATAATTTGGCCAACTAATATGTTCGGTATGACTCGTTCCACTGAGGAGATGAAGTGATGAAATTAGGTTTGTGCACAGGTGCACGGTCGATTATTATGATGCAAGATCGTGAAAAGTAGCGACGGATTTGGTAAGGCCTTCATCCAGCAGTGGCTTAACCATGGCTGATGATAATGGTGGCTTGGCATCAGGAATGCATCACTAATTGTACAATGGGCCTATCTGCAATAAGATACCATAACACGTCATGGGCACCCAGAGTTCAATGTGTCAACAAATTCAGAGAATTGTACTCTTCCGGCAAATGAGTGTCCGCTCTAAAGTTTTTGACAATTGTACGGGTTTGTTTACTATTGGGCAACTTTTCACGTGCACTTGAAGTTAAGTTCATCTAGAAAGATTATTCAAAGATAATGTATTATCAGGGCCGCATGATGTATATTGGAGTCTCCGACTATGACGCACTCCATTCACCTGACTTCCCTGTCTCTCTGCTATGAAGGACGTCCATTAGCCAAAGCATCAACAATTACGTAGCCATATATACACTTTCTCCTTGGCCTCTTTATTGAGTTTGTTATTGTTCTTTAGCGAATGCAGGTATAATTCTGCGATTGTTTCTGTAAAGTGTGTTAGCGTTCAGCCTCCTCGTGTGCAATTGAATTAACAGCGTGTGTCAAGGTCGCCTTTGTGTCCGATAGAATATAAAATGTAGCCGTGTGAGGCCGAATGTTGTTACGATAACTAAATGTGAACTCGTCTGTTTTGTTGCATCCCGTGCCAAAGCCACGTCTCGTTTGTTTGTCAGTCTGCATCCCACGAGTGTAATTTTGTCAGGGTCCCTTGAGTTATTTAGATCTGCAATCTCCTGTTGCAATTAAATGCAGCACTTACTGACTTTAATAAAAAAAATTAATAACTTATTTCATAAATAACAAAGCGGATGGGTTTTTTTTTTCTCCTCACAAAGTCTTTGCAAAGACGTGATTTGTTGACGTTTGTTCATCTCAGTCGTTCGTGATTTTTTACGAAATAGTTATATTTTATTCATATTTAGATTTTAATTACGAACGAGCAAAAAATTACACCATCAGGTTTACCACATTCTCCGGCTTATAAGACACTGTGGAATGTAAGACACATCCCAAGCGGGTGCCCGGTGTCAATAAAGTTACACAAGTCTGGTATCACTCGCGCACACAGATAGCGGATTATCGGACTCACTGCGAACTGTTACTTTAGAACACAGAGAAACATAGTTGGTGATAAAACAGAGAATACCGTGACGTTGCGGCGTTTCCAATTCAACATACGGTTGTTTAAATCATAAAACAGTATTATTGGGACAAAAACAAGTGCAACTTGGGCAACTATTTAGTTATTATTCACTGACGATTGAGACGGATAACACACGCACACCTACTAGATCACACACGCACGCCTACAGGATTACACACACACACACATCTAACAAATTACACGCACACCTACAAGATTACACGCACACCTACCAGATTACACACAGACACACACACATCTAACCAATTACACAAACATATAACCAATTACACACACACCTACCAGATTACACACACACACACACCTACTAGATCACACACACACCTACCGGATTACACACACATCTACCGGATTTCACACAAACCTTCCAGATTACACACACACACACATCAACCGGATTTCACACTCACACCTACCTGATTACGCACACACACACCTACCGGATGATACACACACACCTCAAGTATAAGATGCGTGACCCCAGATCTCGCTTTCAAACGCAGCAGGGAGAAACGTGCGAACTTTAGCGGTCGTATTTCAATATTAAATATGCCTTTTAAGCAACTTTAAAATGAACTTCACCGTGGCACTTTCCATGCGTTACGAATAAAATAGAAACTGAACACACGTCTCGTAGCTGACACGCTTCGCATAACACCGTGATTCAATCCCATTGCGATGAGTCATATATATACAAAAAAAATCATAACAGCATGGTATAATTTTTACATTATCGCTCTACCTATTGGCACTTTGTGCACAACTGTGGGTTTTTCAAGATAGAGCTAATTTGTCCTCGACATTGTGCGGTCCCATCTGTTGTTTGCCTGCTGGAAAAATCCAAGCCCTGCACTCTAAACTCCGTGGCAATTGAGACAGAGAGAGAGAGGGCCCGTGATCTGTGGCAATTATTGGTTGGCGTGCCTACAGCAGTCTCAATCACTAACGAAAGGCACGCATGCATATTGATTAAGACGCTTGCCGTAAAAGCAATGTTGACATTTCAATAAATGCACTCTATTCAACGTCTCTTTGTGACTGTGGCCACGCTCGCAATTTATGAATCAAGCGGTCGGGTGGCTCGGCTGTAGAAATGAGCGGCTCGCAATCGGAAGGGATGTGAGTTTAAATCCTAGTTGGCGGTGGGGTGGGGGTTTACTGAGCCCATCGTGCCTCTGGGGTTGAACAAAAATAGGTATCGCTTTGTCATGAAGTCAAACACTGGCTGTTCTGTGGAGACTCGCCTCTGCCAGATGAATGAAGAATTGCCCACCACTGGCTCAGCGCCAGGAGATGAGCAACCACATCACTGCTCTGCAGAGCAACATATTGCTGCTTTTTCTTCCTCTTCTTTATTATTTTTGTAGCCCCTCAATTTTGCACAGGTGAATTCGTTCAAATTGTAGCCATCGGCAAAGGCATTGCATTTCCCTCGCTTTGTATTTAGGGCTCCTTTATAACATTTGCTACAGGCCCCTCACTTGCTTCATCCGGCACTAAGTACGGTGTGTGTGCACTACACTGTCCCCAATTCGCATTGCAGGTAAGCGGTTAGCACGCATTGTTTTGCATTATTAGAATGAATAGCTTTACCATAACTGTACTACACATATTAGTGAGATGCAATACGTTTGACAAGCGCAGATAATATTTGAGTAACAAAACTTGGCAGACTTGCTTCAATTAGGAAACCTGCATTGGACCTTATCAATGCAGATTTCCTAATTGTTGACACGTGTTTCTCTCTTACGCAAGAACACATTCCTGCGGAGGAAACTGGTAGGAACTTTGGGTTGCTCGGTCAATGGCCAGGGTCAACGGCGGCGTGGTGTATTCCGCAAAAATGGCCGACTGTGAGGGTGGGCACAAGCCGGCGTATGTAGGTTAAACGTTGAGTTTTATAAGGGCACCACGGGGTGACCAGACCCTCCCCACCCAGCCCCTCCCCACCCAGCCCCACCCTCCCCACACAGCCCCTCCCCACCCTCCCCTCTCCACCCAGCCCCACCCCTCCCATTTTTGGATTCACGACGGACGGACGGACACAATAATACCCTGTGGGCTGGTGTAACCAGGAGGTTCCTACCAGTGTAACCGCCCATGCATTTTGCCACCGTTCCCATAGAGGGCAACATTGCATTAATATTCTCTCTCCTTCTCTCAATGTGCTGTACTATAGGGCATAGAGTAGAGACAATACAATCTATGTTGTATGTTAAAAAAAAAAGATAAATGCATTGATATATTACACAAATTAGAGTGTTCACATAGGATATATAAACTGCATATGTACAAGTAGACCTGTTCATGAATGCTAAGTTAAATGTCAGTTGTATGGAGATAAAAAAATATTACACGCAGTTATGATCCACATTATATTATGCTGCGTGACAAACTACCACCATAACAAAATAACAATGTTGTGTTTTTCATGTTTAATGCTAGACGAAATTAACTGAGCATGTTTGTATATATATGAACGGTCTTCGTAGGTCGCAACTGCAGCATGTGTTCTATAATCAGAAATTGACGGTGGTTATAACGTGTGTGAATTGCAAACGAACGTGCTTAATAGGTTAAACATTCATTTCGCCTTGCCAACAACAAATGGCTCGTATAATTACACTGTACGCTGATGAAGCCTTGTGGTTTGCTAATGACAGTCCATCTGATGCCTGTAACCACTCGCAAGTTTGACGAAGAGAAAATCGTTTTTTTTTCTCTCCAAATCCATTTATCTTTCACTGTTCGCCATCAGGTCACAGCTGCTGCAAGATGGATAAGGGAGATTGAATTCTTCGACATTTTATATATTGCAACTTAGCAGGAAGGAAATACTCGTAACGTGAACTTATAAATTAGCACATGATCACGCTCAGCGTACCCTCATCTAGTGTGTTCAGGTCGCAGACGTGAAGCAGGGTTGACCCTGGTGAGTACGTGGATGGGTGGTCACCGCTAATTTCCCAGCGTTGTAGGCGTGGGGCCATGTCACGTGGCCAGGTGATGACAATGCTCATTGCCAACTCCCTCTTGGGAATCTCTGTTGCAGCACCGACTGTTGATGGCAACTGCAGGCACACTTGCAACTGTGACTCGCAACTGTGACCTGCAATCTGTGATATGAAGTTGCATGTGCAACGTATCCCTTCTAACACATTCCTGCGGAGGGAGCTGGTAGGAACGTTGTGTTGCTCGGTCAATGGCCAGGGTCAACGGCGGCGTGGTGTATTCCGCAAATATGGCCGACTGTGAGGGCTGGCACAAGCCGGCGTGAGTAGGTTAAACGTTGAGTTTTATAAGGGCACCACGGGGTGACCAGCCCCGCCCCACCCAGCCCCACCCTCCCCACCTAGCCCCTCCCCACCCTCCCCACCCAGCCTCACCCTCCCCACCCTCCCCTCCTCACCCAGCCCCTCCCTCCCCACCCAGCCCCTCCCTGCACGACGGACGGACACAATAATCCCCTGTGGGCTGGTGGAACCAGTGGGTTCCTACCAGTAAATGTGTATATATAATGTGACAATTGCTGTGATATATTTTTGTCTTTTTTAATTATTTAGTTTTGTTCGAGTCTATGTATGATTAATTTAGTTATCTATCTCATTAATTTACTCCATAGCTCATCGGGTTCTTCCAGTTTGAAGACATTCTCGTCTATGCATGGGTACCCATGTTCTTTCCACATGATACCCAACATTCATCCACGATATTGGCCAAACTTCTAAATTCTGGACCCTCATAAAAATTTAGACCAAGTGAGGCCTTCCCGAATAATGAGTTGTCATTATTTAATATTGTTAGCAGGTGGACACGTACTTGTTAAGATAACTTTGGGAAATTTCAGTGCAAAAGTGCATGGCACATGCTAAGCCACGCACATCACAACACATTCTCTTTGTTTCAAACACGAGCCGAAAAGTTGCATCAAACAGTGGTCCGCTCGTGACAAAAAAAAACTCACACGAGGTAGGCAACTGATGAAACACATCAGTGTCTTCGCTGTTCACTCGTCATAACGTTTCATCCCGGCGTATATAATAATAATGATCAAATGGGAACTTGTCGCGCGCTCTTTTGGATTTAATTGCATCGTCGTTCACCGCAACGCACGTCAGTAAACACACGTTGAAGAGCCATTTTAAATAAACGCACGCGGCAATGTGAGCGTGGGCTGTGCGAGACGACACCTGGCACAATGCTGCGGGGCTTGACGGTGGTACTCTTGCTAATGACCCACCGTACCTTTTTCGACGAGCCAGCAACAACGCGTCGTGAGTGATGGGCAATCATTTTGATGTACTGCGCCACTGCTTTAAGAGTCCAGTCTATTCAACACATTGGCTGCAAGCTGTCATACGGATAAATGCACTGTCTCTGTTTTTTTTTTTAAACGCTTTCGCTCTTGGTAATAGAAGATGTTTTTTTTGGCCACGTAAAAAACAGTTTTCGCACCCACTTAGCCCGTTTCGGTTTTTACTCAAGGAAATATAGTGTCTTCGTTGATTTGTGTATTTGTATTTTTTTTTGTCGCGTTTTGTGTTTGGCCGCTCGAACCACACACACACCCTATGCCGCACCTTTCGTTGGCGGCTGCCACCCATAATGGCAATTTAAACGGTCGCATTCCACGCGACGTCAACTTTCCCCGTGGCCCTCGGGGCGCGAAGCAGAAACGATGATTAATGCACGGGAGGTGTTAATCAGCTGAAGCCGCGAGTGCAACCTTTTCTGGTGGGCAGCTCACGAGGAGCCAAATCACCCCCTCCCATCCCATCGAGGTACGCCATCATAACTGTTAATCAGCTCGCGTGCCACTGTGGGTCAGCAATTCCAAATGCCACACCTGCCACACCGTGCTAACTAAAACAACACGCTTCGCACGCCTGTGTATGTTGCTCACACACACACACGCACGCGACTTGCGCGTACGGGGACTACTTACGAATGAGTTAGGTTCCACATCAGCCGCACCTTAACAACTCTTAGAACCTCCCAGTTCAACCAGTCTACACAACAAAGACTCATTCCTGGCAGCGGTCTCAGCCTCACCACCTCTACATAACAAAAGGCTCAGTCCCATTTACACGCACCTTTACATCAGCCTCACCTTAACAACTCTTTTCAACCAGTCTACACAACAAAGGCTCATTCCTAACAGCGTGCTTCAGCCTCACAATAATAATATTCAGGGCCTACCTTGGCTCCTTCCACCCTCAACCAGTATATATACAAGGACTGTTTTCTTGGAATTTCTCTTACTTGATACAGCTATCGTGCTGTGACGGTTCCACCTGAAGACGGAGGCTTGTGTTGCCTCCGAAACGTCGTGATTTTTATTTTATTTTTATTTTACTTTTATTAATTTTAATTTTAATTTTTTACCTACGTGACTTTACCGAAAAAACCTAAGAATATGAATCCTTGCAGTCACGAAAGCTTCAAATCTAGAATTAGGTTCCAGAGGTCTGTTCGTAAGTCGATATTGATTGTAAGTCCAACTTTACGCCTGTCGATTCCAAACGTGTTGTACGGCATCTACACTAAACACGGGGGGTGGCTTTAAAAGTTGTATCATCTCCTGTAGCTGTAGATGCCACCCGATTGTTCATGTCCTGCTGATGTAGATTGCACCACCACCATCTATTGCGCGGCGGTTCAACTTAACACTCTCGGTTCGAACAGGCAACTGGACGAACTGGGACAGGTTTGATCGTATTTCTGAAAGTTCATAAGTGAAATGTTCGTAAGTAAAGGGTCCCCTATATGTGTGTAGTTTTAATGCTTACGCGATCCTGGGGTTGAAATGCCCAAAGGATCCCAGATTATTGTCAGCGATGACGTCACGGACTTAAACAAAGAGAAGGCGGGGCATGAGAGAGGAGAGGGAACGCCCAGGAGGAGGAGGGGGGGGTGATGTCTCGGGGGGAGGCGGGGCGATCGGGGCACTTGCTGGTGAGATTTGGAGCGGAGCTGGTGGACTCATTAGGGGCCATCCATAAATGACGTCACGCGATTTTGGACGATTTTTCGACCCCCTCCCCCCCTTCGTCACACGGCGTCACAAATGTCTGACCCCCCCCCCCTAGGTGAGTGACGTCATTTATGGACGGCCCCTTACCTATGTGTTCATCCGCATAAAATTGCAATTATTTGATTATATGCAATGGCTGAGGATCGGGTTGGGTTCGCCTCCAGAGGTAGTTTTAGAGAGCCCCCCCCCCCTTACCCCGTCCCCTCTAAGAGGATATTTTGGCCTGACTCCTCGCCTTGGCCCATGGCATCTTGGAATGGGTGGGAGTCAGTGCCGGCATCCTGGATACCAGGCAAGGAAGATAACATCTCACCACATTACCCAGGAAAGCCTTGCTGAGGTTTCTGTGAAATATTTAGCAAATATATAATATTAAAAATAACATGTCCGTGTGTGTGCTTATTAGTAGTTTTGGCGTTTTTGTGTAAAGAGTTAAAATAATGAATTAAACAACCTCCTCTTTGGGTAATTATGAACTGTGAAGATGTGACACATCCTTCGACTTGCTTCGCAAAACCACATCAGTAATGATCCTCACAGAGGCCCCAATTATATACATTTTTGTAAAACTCTACAATGACAGCTACATCCTAAGGGTCACATTTGTGTGTGTGTTTTTTTCCTGGTGACGATCGCTTGTTTTGCGATCGAAACGTCGTAGTTTTTTTGTTATTTTCTTGTTATTTTCTTTGAACCTATCTACGTGACTTTACCAAAAGACACAAGAATATTAATTCCCGCAGTCACGAAAACTTTAAGTCAAGATAGAACCCAATCGTTTGTATTTACAGAATGAGTTGGGGGGGGGGCGGAGGTGAGAGAGAGAGAGAAGGGGTGAGTGGATGCAGGGGGTGTGGGAGTGGGGATGGCACAATTACGATAACAAGTGTACAGCCTGTTACAGCGCATCCAAGTGTGGCTTCAGGATGACCTTAACCACAGTTACGTGTCCCAATCTTCTCACCCCCCCCACTCCTCCTCTCTCCCCTCTCTCTCTCGCTAAAGTTGTCAAGCAGAAAAAGTCTGTGACTCATTACGAACACAATTAAGATCACTAACACCCAGGCTGTTGTTTCGCTCTCTACAAGGGAAAAAAAAAATCCATTCATTGTAATGAGATTTCGCACATCACTGTACAGGAACGGTAAAACACACCAGTCATTTCACTGCGCAGGCAATTTGAATTTCCCTGTAAATGAGGACACTTAATTGGAATCGTTTCGATAAGCCAGAGTGCAGGAATGGCCATATTACACAAAGGTGAGGGGTATTACGGTTTCAAAAATGTGAGCCTTAGCGAGAGATCTGAAGACTAAAAATGACAAATAGGTTCACTTGTAAAACATTTTTAATTTTTAATTAGTTTGGTACTTACTTCCTTGGAAAACCACTGCCAATCGTTAAATCTTGAAAAAAAATCTACATGTGAAGAGTGCTTTATCATTTGTAACTTCACTACGGTGCTCCTGGTTTAAGTGAAATCTAATTTTTCCATGTCACAATATGTTCGTTGAAATTAAATATAACAGCGCCGAAGTATTCATTATTTTTGTTCCCAATCTGACGTACATTTTAAGTAATGCGGGACAATGGGCTCGTCTAATCCTCCGTGCTGGATTGTTTTGGCCGGTTGGATACACGGTCACGTCTCATAGTTCACACGGTTCTGCCTGAAAGTCCATGGTATATGAAGTGGTCAAAATAGCAGTGATGAACAAAAGGTCACATGGCAGTACAACAGTGGTTCTCAGTATAGTTTGGATCCTGAATTCTCCCAGCCACTGCACTTCCTCCCAACCCACTCCAGGTTACTAATGACACAATACACAGAGAGATGACATCAATGCATTTCGTCAACACCATGTCTGCGAGGCGTTTATTTCATGTTTTCGTGGATTGTGTGGCCCGGCGATGTGAGGCAGATGTTCAGAATTTCTCCTGCGCCAAATCCGTGCTGCGGCCTGCAACCCCCCTCTGAAAGGTTCCCGCACACCCCACTGGTTTGAATGGCTGCTGCTACTCTATAAGTGTGCGGTGTTGCCTTTGAAACTTAGCATCCTACAGTGTGTGCGGAGCAGTTCAGCAAAATGGCATGTTCGCTAGCCTATAGGTTTGTATGTAGGTTAAACTTATTTCGCACCGTTCGTAGCCAACCTTGCTAGTCTGCATCAATATGGGAAGCTATGGTTGTTGGAGCTATTGTTGTTGAAGCTATTGTTGTTGAAGCTATGATTGTTGAAGCTATTGTTGTTGAAGCCATTGTTGCGGAAGCTATTGTTGTTGAAGCTATTGTTGTTGAAGCTATGGTTGTTGGAGCTATGGTTGTTGAAGCTATTGTTGTTGAAGCCATTGTTGCGGAAGCTATGGTTGTTGAAGCTATGGTTGTTGAAGCTATGATTGGAGCAATGGTTGTTGGAGCTATGTTAGAGCTATGGTTGTTGACGCTATGATTGGAGCTACAGTTTTTGGAGATATGGTTGTTTGATATATTTTTACCTGTATTTTCCAGTTAGTTTATGCACAGCAAACTATGATGCTGCACAATCAATACCAAGATGGTTTCATATAATATTCAAGAAATGTTTGAATCGACAAAATATGACCAAATGCTGTGCGTGACGACTTACTCAGACTGGCTTGTGGTGTTGCCAACACCATACTTCAGCCACCTTTGTCTTCCTCTGCTTCTTCAGTGGTGGTGGCACACCAGATCAGGTGCACATTTCAATGCTGAGTTGACCTTTGTAAAGACCAGGGCAGGTGCAGCAACTACTTACCACTGATGTTGTGTAGGGCTAGAAAATTGAACCCATTGGTGTAACGTTCTGACCTGCCTCTACTGGACATCTGTGAAAAATAGCTTTATAGCTCATCGGGTTTATCCGGTGTAAATACATATTCTGATTTTGAGGTCACCAGGATCGTAGCACAGTGCACGAACAACTCTACAGCCACTATCCACCAAGACGTGTGAAAGCTGACCGAACACACATGCGCGTGCACGCACACCTAAAGAGTTAAGAATGCCGCAGACGAGATGCAATTATACTACATTTTCATCCGTCATACATGCAATGCATACTGTGCGGGAAAATAAAAAAAACCCACATTCATTAAGGGCACCCTGGCTTCGAGATGCATGTTTCACTGCGAAAGTGCTTGCAATGCTTTTCAGCAGGCACTGTTGTGGTAGATATAGGATTACCTTGGCTGATATTAGAGTCTACCAGGAGGGCATCTGCAGATGTCTGCTTGCTTGGCGTTACAATCTGTTGCATCCGTCTGCCACTGCACTACATTTCCCAATTTTGTTCTGGCTCTCTCGGTTTGCGTCTATTTTTTTTGTTCACAATTTTTTTTTTGCCTTCCCGCATCTATTCCCTGGCTAGTTTTGGAGATGCTGTGATGGGCAGATGTAGAATTTCGTTTTAAGCGAACGGGAAAAGTGAAGCCCCCTTTGAAGCCTGCTTCTCTGTCACATGACTGTGTAATGATCGTCGCGGCACTGCCTGCATAGAGATTGATGTTTATATTTTTAAATGTCCATCCGATATGAATACAGGAGGGTAACACGTACATGTCCGTCCGATATGTATCGGACGGACATGTATGTGTTACCCTCCTGGCACGCGTGAGTTTTCTCCTTGGTGCGGCGTTTCCCTCCCACACATTCTCAATAATGGAGTTGGGCAAACCTTCCACAATAGGAGCACGGGAGCTTGGGCAATTTGTCGGCAAACCGGTTCTGGCTGCATTGCTTCTTGTCGGTGGACTTCGGCGCCTCCGTCTGACATTTCTGTGCCCGCTTCAATTCCTGTCACGTGCGGAGGTGCAATTGGTACGACTTACGGTAAATAATAAAATCAAATCAATATCGTCATTATTATACATATTCGACCATTCTGTTGCCGGCGGCGATACAATTGCGTCGCTGATGCATTGCTCACGAGGTGCATATTTGCCAGCCATGCTCCACCCTTAAGATATACCTTGGTCGTTGAAAGTGTACATGAATCAAAAGTGACAACCGATCTCCCGAGTACATTTCAATGGCAAGTGACGTCATCCACCCCCCCTCGTCCCCCCCCCCTAACCCCCCCCCCCTCATTGTACGATGTGCCCCTCTGCGTCCGTGAGACATCCTGCGTCGATGTCACTTTGGCACCTAAATCCCCCCGTGAGTCTCACGCGTGAGAACTGTGTGCCGTGCTGCGGGAGTGGCGGTTTGGCTACGTGCGCTGGGATGCCGAAGGAAGCCAAGGCTGGGTTCCGGGCGGGATGCGTGTACAAGCTCGCAGGTCGAGGATGGGCATTGTACGAGTTACGGCTGTGAGGAAAAGGGGGGGGGGGCGAGGGGTGCCTTGGGGTTGGGTTCGGGGGGTGCTGGTGGAACTGGTGAGTTAGACTCATGGCCTTAATTTAAGTTGTCTTGTGGTTGTTGTTTGACTTGCATCCCACTGACATATTTGCACAGGGTTGGTGTACGGTGATTTTTTCTGCAATTTTTGCTGTCTTTTCTTGGATTTTCTGTTTGCACATAGTCACTTTAAGATGTTTTCTTGTTCATGTTTTTTGTTTGTTTGTTGCGGTTGCACCCGATTCAAGAGCCGAGTGGCTCACAGGGCTATACCTAATAAATAAACTTTGAACTTTGAAGATACCGCTCGCCACCGGTGTTAGCCCATGGCCAGTGATGAAAACTCAGGTATCCGGATTCATAGCACAATCCACTCACCGTTGGGCCACCGCTCCACCCTCGCCCGATGATGTGCTCTCTCAAGTGCTCAAATGATATGCCCTGTGGTTACGGTCACATTGCCCATGCTCCCTCTCTATCCCACCCAAAACCACTCTCGCTTGTTCTAAGGCCTATCATTTTTGGGGAAAGGTAGTTGAGATGGGATCGCCCTTTTAAACGACGCAATTTCCTCGGCAAGCGGGACAAGAGACGCTCTGGGGCCGGCCCTCCGTCGCGAATTCGCCCACAGCGGGGCGGTGAACTCAGCCTGCAGTTTGAATTTCGCGCACGCTCACGGTCAAGCACCACCCTGCAGCTAGACGTGAAATCTGGAATGCGAGAAATATCTGCGGACACACCTGGCTATTCCAACGGTCAGGGAGTCACCCTCCAAAGAAGAAAAGTGTTCCCGTGCCGGAGGTTTTCACCTCTTCACACACGTGGCCTACGAAGAGAGCAACTATTACAGGGTGACTTTTTGAGTGAAATCGCGTGTTCAGTTTGCTATGCCTGAGAGTCGATGAATTGCAAATGCACCCACCCATCCCGGGGCGCCTTTCAAGTTTGCATTTTGGGGGCAGTGCGGTTGTGCTTTCGCTAAGTTGTCCCCACCTGAAGAAGGACGCTTGTGTTGCGCCCGAAACGTCGTGATTTAATTTATTAAAATGTTTTACCTACGTGACTTTGCCGAAAAAAACAAAGAGCACGAATCCTTGCAGTCACGCAAACTTCGAATCTAGAATGAATGCGTGCTATGGAGTCCGTAGCCGCGGTCGCACACGAGGCAGAGTCGTCGACTTGTTCCGCTCGTGAGCGGGTTGGCTTCTGCAGCCTTCTCGCGAGGGCCCACCCCGTTATGCGGAGACTCCGCAACAAATGTCATGAGCAAGGCGACCCAACGTCGATCAATCCAATGTCCCCGGTGAGAGCGCCAAACTTGTTGTTGTTGTTGTTGAATCTTGATTTGAAGCTTTCGTGACTGCAGGAATCCATACTCTTTGGTTCTTTCGGTAAAGTAGCGTAGTTAGAAATAAAATAAAATAAAACATATCACGACGTTTTGATTGCAACACAAACACTCTTCATCAGTTAAATTTCGATTTAAAGCTTTCGTGACTGCAGGGATTCGTCTTCTTGGTTCTTTCGGTAAAGTCACGTCGAAGGAAAGTAATAAAATAATAAAAATAAAACATAATAGAAAGCATAAATACTGGCTAATGTTTTTATTATTATTTTATTATTTCCCTTCTACGTGACGTTACCGAAAGAACCAAGAAGATGAATCTTCATCAGGTGTGACAACCACAGCAATACATTTGTGTTGTTGTTGTTGGTTTAAGCCAGGTCGCTGTGCATGAACAACATCAAATACTCGCCACGGGATACTCTACCGTCTTGGCATGAGTTGAGCTGTCTCGGTGTGTTTTTAAAGGGCACGAATCTGTAGGAGGTGCCTGTACTTGTGATGATGAGACAACTAAGCCAGGTCCGGGGGATGCCTTGTAGACATTCAACATCACTCGCCGGCGTTTGATAAGTGCAGGGTGTTAGCGTTGCATCCGATAATCCCACTTACAAGTCATCGAGATCATTGCTTTGACACATTTCGCGACGTGGTAAATATATTTAATGCGTGTGCTACTTATGGGAGCCAGACATCTCTGTAAATATTTTTTTTGTATGTATCTCAATGGGAACACACACAGCATAAATACTGTACTGCATATTTAAAATAAGCACACGGACACATATGTTAACTGTAATTAAGTCGGGAAAATAGCTAAACGGCGCAACTTGTCCACGCGTTTATTTATACTAACACGACGAAAACAATCATATGAAATGCATAGTTGAAGAAAGCTTTGGACACACACACACACTCACTCGCTCTTGTCTCATTGTTCAAGCGCTGGTGATGAATGGATCGGGGAGGCGTTTTCGACCATGAATATGAAGACTAATTCACTATCGTGCAAAACGTTATCGGAGAAGAGATCAATCACGCAATTGTAGAGTTTGTGCTGCATGAAAGGCTTACATTGTTCACCCCATAGTTTCCGGAATGATGCGAGGCTGGAATGCGGATAATTATCGGCGAAGGGCACTGCCACTAGACCACACGGTACGCCTACCCATACAAATCAAACGTTATTGTATCCTGTATTGCTACAAGCCTATGGATGGTTGGAGGACAAAATAATTCTAGGTGACGTGGCTTGCCAACATTATTCCAGGAACAGCATTCCTGACGATTCCGGCATAGAATACGCGCTGCCTTTATAAACCCGCACAGGAAACACCGCATTGCACCCATTATCAAACACTAATCTATAAATACCTTCGCTACCATCAGTGTGGTTATTTGCTTGTTTGTTTGGTTTATTCCGTTGCACTTGTGAGTGGTGTGTAAGACATACAGTACACGCTCTACGTTAAATGTAAGCTGGCTCCGGTGTTTTTTTTTCCATCTTCATCCCATAATGGTTTCGAAGCATCGTGGTAGCTTTCTTTTTTACATTTCAAATACTGTAATGCCGTGGTGGTGCTGGTTTGGAACAATGCAGAGATCGTCGGGTTTCGATTCTATCTCCTGGCGTGGTAGTTAAAATAACGCGGTCAGGTTCATCAAATCCCGCCTCTGTACAGCCAGAAGAGCCGATCAGCGGCGTCACGTGCAGCGGGGTGAAGTGTGGGTACGGCCACCTCTTCCAAGATGCGTTGTCAGTGTGGAAGTGGGGGTCAAGTGCCCTCTGTAGGAGCTCTCTAAGGCACCCCCGCTTGTGGAGGCCGTGCTGGTAGCAGAAGAACGAGCAAGCGATTGCAGGGCTGAAGCGTACAGATGTTGACTGCTTTGAGATATTTAATGGGTTTGAGTTGAACGTGTGACAAAATGACAGTTGAACGTTTAGCTGTAATCCGTTGACATTTTTACTTCAACTATATTGACATTAACTTGAAATATTTGCACTTTTACAGAACAGACCATTCATTATTTTGCCGAATCAACTTGCAGTGAGTTTGAGATATTAAACAATGGGTTGTAGGCCGGGGGTGACAGTGAATAATGCTAAACACTTGAAGTTGCTGCTTCTCATACATCCAGATCATCCTCAACATCCATCGACGATCTATCCAATCTTCTTGGTTCTTTCGGTAAAGTCACGTAGAAGGGAAATAATCAAATAATAAAAATTAAATATAATATAATTATTTTTTTACATAATAGAATTATTGTATTATGTAATTTTTTTATTATTTTTTTATTTCCCTTCTACGTGACTTTACCGAAAGAACCAAGAAGATGAATCCCTGCAGTCACACAAGCTTTAAATCGAGATCTATCCAATGTTGGATGAAGGTCAGTTAAAACCAGGAAACTCGGTCCAAATCTCTGCCCACAGCTCACATCATTCATGAGCAATACCTAAACCGGTGCTAGTCCTCCCAACACTTCACCAACCAGCAGTAACCAGCACGGCGAAGTATGGTTTCTCGGATTGTTCAGTGAACGTGTTGTACGTGGTTTTTGTTTTGTCCCCAGTTGCACCGAGCACAACCAGCTTCTACACCTCTGCTGATATATACTCGTGGTTCAATCAATCGGACGATATAGAGCGACTGGATAATGCTTTCCTCGTGTACATGTTAATGCCGTGGCTTCCCCAATCTAATTAATGGAAAACATCTTCTCATACAATTCATCGTAGGCAGTGGGCGTTAAATCTGAAACGTTTGAATATCTCAAAAAAATGCCCACATACGAGGTAATTTTTTTTTATTAAAATGCAGTTATCATTAACCAACTAACATATATATCTCACTATCCATGTCATAATTGAAACGTACATTTTAGAAGCAGCTGCAAACCACAACTCAAATTACCTCTTAATAGTCCCTACTTTTTTTTATTTCAATACAAATGTAACTAACCATTGGAAATGCAACATAATGTTGAACACAAAAAAACCAGATGCTTTTTTCCCTCCCCCATTAAATCTTCATCTCGACAAGTTCACTTCGGCGTTTGGAACGTAATATGTGCCATCGATGTGATTGCATCTCTCGTACGCCCGCAAGAAGTGAGGCGATTAATTTAATGGAGCCTGCTGCAATGTATTAATTTATTCGATTCAGTTGCTAAAATTCTTAATACGTTTTAATGGGTGCCCACTGACTTGTAACAGGAGCTCATAATGAAGCAGACAGTAATTATGCAAATCACGTATGATTCCCTGACACCCCAACGATGGAGCTATCATCGTTGTCAAAAACCATAAAAGAACCCTCGATATTGGAAGCCAATTACAAACTATGACAAGATCATTCAAACAAATGTGGTTCCCCTTTTCTTCTTCTCCGACTGACACTGGAACAAGCAGTAGAGATGACGTATATCAGCACACCTGCGTTACCGGGGAAAGAACACAAATGAACAGTTAATCAGAGATTATTAAAACGTTACCTTGCGATGAAGTATTTTCTACTCAACTCAAAACAATGATTTTCAAAGTGTCAAAAATAATGATATGGGTGGAGATGCATTGACGCAGTGGTTCCCGCACTGCACTACCAACCCGGCAACCCGAGTTCTGCTCCCAGCCATGGCTATCATCAGTGGCGAGTGATATTTAAACAGGATCTGGGCTCCGCACTCGTCAACACAATTTCAAGCATAAAGTGTGGTCAAACAACACCCATAACTGAGTGTGGGGAGTCATTTATTCAGCAGAGGATGGACAAAGGGCAGTACATTATTAATAATAATAATATATAATAGAGGCATTTCAGATGCTTACCATTCAGTCGCAGCATTACATTCATTTTTATGTAATATGCACGTGAGAAAAAAAGGAAAAAATAGACTAAAAAAAAGTCTAACCTTAATGAAAGGTAATGCAATAATTTCTAAAATGTAAAAATTACTGTATACTTCATGCCTCTCTCACCAGGCGAGCCAAAGCAGCCTACCTCAATTCATGGCTTACAATGTATCCCAGAGGGGCGGTTACCATAGCAACATCTGGCCCTTATACCCCGATCCCCATGGGGAAGTTGACTATGATGCAGCCTTGCACAAAAGGCAGGGAAGTTTTTTTATAATTATTTTCATCAGCTTTGGCCGTGCATCCCCGCTCTCTTTGTTTGCTACCAGTGCAGAAATGTGCGATTCCCTAAGACGGATTGGTTTTTATTCAGGATTCGCATAAAAGGTGCTCGCTTCCGCGATGAAATTATGACCTTTAAAGTCGGTTCCCAATCTCTGCCCTTTTCGTGGAATGTTTAAATGACAGCCATAAGAGACTCGACTTGAGAGTTATGAAAAAAAATGACTTCGGTTCATATCGCCAAAATTAATTTCATCAATTTCGAATTTGGTCTGCATCACATATTAAAAACTAAGAGCGGTCTTAGCCTAGCTCAGTAATAATAAAAAATAATAATTCATACACCGTCAAATTGTATATTCCTTAGAATGTGGACGAGGCAGATGGTGGCCTTTCACTGGAGGAGGGAAGCGGGGCCTTTAAACAATGCCGCTGTCCTATTGTGAAGCCAAGATGCTCAGACAGTACGATGCCAGATTGATTTTTCATCTTTTTTTTTAAATAGATTCCGTTGCCAGAACTCTATTAGGTTATCATCAATGAGGCAGGTTGGTCAGCATGTGCGGCACACCTTTGGGATAAAACAGTCTCCAGCTAGCATGTGCAATCTCGGACACAGAATCCAATATTAAAAGTTGGCTAATGTTCGTGTGTGCATGCGTTGGTGTGTAGCGGTTTGGCGCACTGCGCTACAAACCCAGGCCACCATCGTTAGATTACCACTCACGGCCAACACCAGTGGCGAATATCTGAATCGGTCTCCCCTAGGTCGACTCAGCCACAAATGAGTACCTGGCGCGTTATATGTGTAAACACCGCCACTTGGAGAACAACAGTGGTCGGGCGTGGTGCTGACCACCCACCCTCACGTGTACAACGATGGCCTTCACAGGTGCTCGCTCACAGCTCTTCCCCGAACAGTAGGTTAACACTGCGAGGGCTGGCTTGGAAAATAGATTGTGTGTTGGAGCGGGTGGGTAGAAGGATTGCAGTGGTTAGCACGCTGCGCTAGGAACCCAGTGACATGAGGTTTATTTTAAGCCACGTTTCGGGATTTGTCCTGTGCCTCCAAACGGGCCAACGAAGCCTCAAGTGAGTAACTGGTGCGATTTCTATTCGTCCACACTCGAGAGGCGACGACGACACGATGTATTGCCGGCAACACCACCTCCTCGGGCTTAATAGGTGTTCGCTGACAGGACCTGCCTCAACAGTGTGGAAGTTTACATGGGGGATCTTTGTCTGGTTTGTGTGAGGAGCGGTGGCGTAACGGTTAGCGCGCTGCGCTACGAACCAGGCCACCCGGGTTCGATTCCCACTCACGGCTACTGGAAACAGCGACGATTATATCTGAACCAGTGGTGGGCCTCCCCTAGGTCGACTCAGCCTCAAATGATTACCTGGTGTGGAGTGTCAAAAGATCATCACTGAAGAGACAAAGGCGGCCAGGCGTGGTGCTGGCCCACCCACCCCCTATTAGCACCGTGCCGGCCCTCATAGGTGCTCGCTAACAGCACCTGCCCCAACAGTCTGTAAAGGCTACACGAGGGATCTTTGTCTTTGTGGGGGGGGGGGGGGGGAGACAGGGAGCTCGAATGAGGCTTGCTAACTTCACAGCAACACAACAGTGATATTGTAACAAATATGTCGGTCTGAGGTGCGAGGTTTTGATTTGATATTCCCTTGTCATATTCGAGCCGCGTTGTTTTAGTAGAAGCTGGACGGTGTTTAGAGAGGGCACTGGGCACCTGCTGATTATCATTCAGGGATGTGTGGAGAGAGGTCTCTGCTGTTTAATTACAGGACTTGTTTCACGTGCAAGTCATCGGTTGTATAACGGTAAAGTGGCATAGAGCTCACAGAGCCCTTCGATAGAATAGTTGTGCAGTGTCTTACCTGCTCCTTGGAGCATGATATAGGTAACTAAGTATATATGTAGCACATTTATGATAGCGTATGTATGTTGAACTTCTTTCGCACCGTACGTAGCCAGCCGTGTAAAATCGGAGAGCATTATCGGAGAGCAAAAAAATGAAAGGAAGTCAAATAATTTAGGGGATTTATATTCATCTTCTTGGTTCTTTCGGTAAAGTCACGTAGAAGGGAAGTAATAAAATAATAAAAATAAAACATAATAAAATAATTCTCCCCGACAGACCTGGTCTTCACCTGAGGACGGCTGCTTGCGTTGTGGCCGAAACGTCGTGAGAATTATTTTATTATGTTTTATTTTTATTATTTTATTACTTCCCTTCTACGTGACTTTACCGAAAGAACCAAGAAGATGAATCCCTGCAGTCACGAAGCTTTAAATCGGAATTTATATTACAGATATTCTTACGTACCTCTGTTGGTTTAATCATAACCTGCCAGAAGGCTCAACAGTAGAGGCAGCGGCTCGCAAATTGTAAGGTCGTGAATTCAAATCCTGGTTTGGGGGTTGAATCAGTCCATCATCATCATCATCCCTCTGATTCGATATAATGAGTGCCACTGTGTGAGGAAGTTAACAGAGCTTGTCTATTTGATGGACTCTTCGCCCACAATTGGAACGTTGTTTTCCTATCACTTCCTCAGCGCTGACAAATCGGAGAAGGGCACCACACATCAACGCTAATTTAAGAAAGAAAACCACGTTTGACTGCAAAGACAATGACGATTTTTCATAGCCAGTGGGTTCAAGCCCACTGTCACCATGCTTCACCGGCTGGTGACAGTGGGTTCAGGACAGGTGGAAGAAGCTAATGGCCGTTAATGTTTTTTTTTTCCACCACGGCCGTGAACCGAATTTGGCGATGAGCGAATGTGCACAACGCGTATTGCGCTAACTTCCAAGAGGGATACACAGTACATTGCATTGCCATCGACGCTGCAGTGAAGAAACTCCATGACGGACGGAATAGCATTGTTCCGGAAAAGTAGGATTTTGTTTGAAAAGTTCCGATGTTGTTGTTGTTTGAGAAAAGTGGATGAAGTCTGCAAAAAAAGGTGAATTGTTCGGTTTAATGTGTGGCCACATTTGGAGAGAAAATACAATGCCAACTATCAAAAGTAGATTGTGAAGTTTCCTTATGAAGGCGGCATGGATTATCTTATTTATATACGTGTGTGTTTGTGTGTATAGGTTATGATATCTTTTCAAGACGCCTCAAATGTGAAAGCAAAACTATAATAATGAGAGCAACATATAAAATGCACTTTGTAATACATGAGATCAGTTTCCATATGCCAGTGTGAAGGATCTTGTAATGACAGGATAGTCTGATTGCGCTGGTGGATGGAACGGCCTGACGACGACTACAATGATGATGATGTCACTTCTTAAGGCAGTTGTGACCACCCCTTTGCAAATGTATCGCTTAACACGTAAGGCATACAATTTTAACAAGAGGTAGGTACGCATTTGCAATGACAGGAGCATTTATTTTTGTCGCGTTAGAAATCTCCAGTAGAAGCTTTTAGCACAAAAGGCTGCATTGTGGCGATAAATCTGCTCCTGCTGTTGAAGCAGTGGCTGGCTCAGACGAAAAAAAGATGATGGATAGCTTTTCCTTCCATGGCCGAGACGATGTGTGGTCACTGAAGCCATCTTGATAACGGAAACTTGAGGGCGGCTGGGAATGTGCCTTATTGATTTCCACTTTCTTTTGGAATTTGAATGCCACGACCCTGCGTGTTGACCTTGTCACGGCTTGAAAAAATAGGAGAAGAAAAAAAATTCCTGGAAGGATTTGATATAAATTGAGTCTGTTGCGAGTTGCATTCGTCATCGCCGAGAGATTCCTCATGTAAACTGTTTTGCAGTGCTGACATTTCTAATTCAGTCGGCAAAAAAGTTAAAGTTTTCCTTGCGCGGCTGTAATGTTTCAAGCGAAAGTTTATCGAAGTCCAAAATACCTGACATGATTAATAGGGGTTTTCCCCTTTTTCTGGCAACAAAACTGAAACCTTTTTACGAGGATTCATGTCTGCATTAACCACAATACTTGCAGTCAAAATGCCAACAAAAAACACACTATGATAATATAGTGGCATTGTCCTTGAAATTGATTGGTCCACACCAAGGGACGGCTTTCTTTTGAGCCTCGACTCAATTGGTGCTCGACCAGAGGACGCCAAAAGGCGTACAGCTCAAAGACAATGCTGCACTATCAAAGTAATGAGGGCTCGGGGTGAGCATCTACATCATTAGACCTCCTTTGCCAGTACCAAAATATAATAATAGGGTTTTCCCCCTTTTTTCTGGCAACAAAACTGAAACCTTTTTACAAGGATTCATGTCTGCATTAACCACAATACTTGCAGTCAAAATGCAAATAAAAAACATACTATGATAATATTACTATGATAATATTGGTGTGGACCAATCAGTTTCAAGGACAATGCATATATTATCATAGTATGTCTTTGTGTGCATTTTGACTGCAAGTATTGTGCTTAATGCAGACATGAATCCTTGTAAAAAGGTTTTAGTTTTGTTGCCATAAAAAAGGGGAAAACCCATATTATTATATTTTGGTACTGGCAAAGGAGGTCTAATGATGCCTGATGTGACTTTACACCAAAATTGCACACTCCAATATCATATTGCTCTATTATAATTGTTTTACCATTAATTTTATTTGCGTTTTTTGTGAGGGGTGAAAAATGTAAACTTGGACAAAACGCCCTTTGGATTTGCTCTTAGCTGCACCAACAACAACAAAAAACACGTTAATTACATGTTCCAACGTGTAACATAATCCGTAACGGGCTGGAACGATGTTGCCCACTTTTCTTCCACGTGCACGATTTGTGTCCGCGGCACCCACCACGTTTGCATTTTATTTATTTCTTCGTGAAGCACAGCGCCATTAATCATGCGCGCACCAGTTCCCTTGACCTCGGAATGCCCATTCATATCTGCTTAGACTAATGTGCATCGCACCTGTTTCGGATGATAGCGGTGTGGGCCCGTGTGCTCTCAAGCCACGGGGAGGTATAATCCCTCGAGAGAAGAACACATTGGAGCGCAGTCATCCTCTCTGTAATGTCTATAGCTTTGCGCCTGCATTAAAAGTATGATTTATTATCCTGAGTCGCGTGGGCATGCCAGGGCATTGTGGTGTAGGGGGTTGCTTGTAGCAGGCAGTAAGGTAATGCCGTGCTACCAAATAAGCCATCTCAGCTCTTAAGTGTGATAGCAGCTTGGCTTGAGGCGTCGATTTGGCAGAACTGAAAATACGTAATGATTACTGTAAAGGTTGCTAGTGCCCTCTCAGATGAAACACATTTTGATTGCAGCGATTTTTTTTTTGCACGCAGACTAGATCAAACACGTGTCCTCTTGTTTTCAACAACAAAACATTTCAGCAACCTTGAATAACAAACAAAACTAAAACATGAACTTATAAAAATGACATCCTGTATATAGATTTTTCTTTGCAAGCTAGCTTCAGTGTATTTTCTTGTACATCCCCCACCCCAACAAAAAAAAACAACCACGTCATATTGTCATTCTTTAGAGTTCTCTTTAAGGCTAGACGAAGGTCGGCATCGAAGCGAGAGGGATTTGCGAGCTCACAAAGGCATCTGTCCGTGAGGTTGGCTTTGCTCCAGCAGGGGGTGCTCGCTTAGCCCAGGTTGCAGAGATGTATCCTTGTGCAGGTTATCATTACTCCCGCTGCCTACGTAATTACGCTTACACTGAGTAATTACCCACAAGGGTCTCGAGACACTTGTTAAGGAGGGGTTCTGCTAGCCATGATGCTCATTGCGATGTCCTTTTCCCAAGTGAGCAATTTGGGGTACCTGTTTCCACAATCCCCCCCCGCCTCCAAAAACAACAACAACAACCGCCATTCGCCACTAAGTGGCGGCGACGTCACCACGGCGCTTGTGCCAGGCTATGTGCACGTTGTCAACCCACACGGTTTACAGCCCGTATTCTTGTACAGGGACATTGAGTTGTCAGCTCTATACGGAGTACAGCCGTTTCAATACGGGCAACAAAAAGAATGGTACGGTCAAATATAAAAAAGTCGAGGGACAGCTTTTTGTTTTTTTACTGTGGTGAGTAGGGATCCCCGTATCAAGCAAGCAGCAACAGCAGCATCAGCATGCAAGATCACATACAATAGCATAAGTTGCATCATTGACACCAATTATTAAAATGGATACATCACACTGTTTTTATTTAGTAACAGATTTTACGTCTATTTTGTGTTTCTTCCTTGTGGTAGGACTTTGCAGGATGAACGTAGAGATGTATCAGGCACGGGGTGACCAATACAGTCTGAATTGGTCAGTAATAAGTTAGGCACTGGTACGGGGTTGACAGATATGTAGTATTAACCAGGGTAGCCACGGTGTTC
Organism: Lampetra fluviatilis; assembly: GCF_964198595.1. Lineage (NCBI taxonomy): Eukaryota > Metazoa > Chordata > Hyperoartia > Petromyzontiformes > Petromyzontidae > Lampetra > Lampetra fluviatilis. The sequence continues at coordinate 1,668,661 of NC_136314.1, forward strand.
GAACCACGGACGTTTGCGGCATGCAGCGAACGCGCTCTTAAATAGCCCAGCCATTTCACCCTGCACGACGATCAATGTCTTCATCGTCGCAGGCTGCTGAGTTAACCCGCAGGGAGGTCCAGGGCAAAATCAGTTTTCACTCGCCACCGGCATTTCCACGTCTGGTAACGGAACTCAACTCTCTGGGTTTTTGTCGCGTAATGTGCATGGACGCTCACCGATATTTTACCAAAAAAACAAATATCCACCTTTGGTGGCTGGTTGTTAGTGCTGTTTGAGATTACTTTTCTAAGACCCGCACAGCACACGAAGGTGTTGTGTGTCAAACACCACGCCCGGCTGCCTTTGTCTCCCGTGTGGCGATGTGTACAATTTACACCAATGACTTAAGTTTAAGGAATGGCGCACCACGGGGTGTGTGGTGTGGCCGGCACCACGGCCAGGTGATTTACCTTCGCAGTGTTTGTGTTTCCAAACAAAGACAGAGATCCCCCCCTCTAAAGCCTTCACGGACTGTAAGGGCAAGTGCTGTTAGCGGAGTAGCACCTGTGAAGGGCATCACGGCACACGAGGGGGTGGGTGGTCAGCGCCACGCCTGGCGGCCTTTGTCTCCAAATACCAATGCTGATACGTCACACCCGGTGGTCATTTGAGGCTGAGTTGACGTAGGGGAGGCCCAGGACCGATTCACACAATCGTCACTTGTGTTGGCCATGAGCAACACAGACACGCACAAGGAAACTCACTCTCGCTATAGCCGGATTGAGTGATTTTTTTTTACATTTAAAAATGACAAATGATGGTAACATGTCCGTTAATTTTGTGCGTAAAATAAGTTTTCTATTTAGAATTCGTAAAACTTGTATTAGCACAGCGACGTCAAATGCGCAGTCGATTTAAGGACGCACAAGCGTCGGTCGATAATTGAGTTCACCAAGTGCGTGAGCTTCTAACACGTGTTCATTTGAGTCCTGGGCAAGGCTCATTTCGAACTCTATCCTCACGCGGTGGGTTACAATTGAACGCACAACGACGGCAAACAAAAAGTCCACGTTAAATCGCCGTCTCGCCATCTCGCGTGCAATAACTCGCGCTCATCCTCCCTGTGCGTGACGCTGAGCGGAATCACTTTCGTGGTGAGGGTACGGGGAGAATGGTGGGCCGAATTTGGGGGGAGCTTTCAGGTGGCATGCTGTTTGCTTTGCCTTGCTCTTGATCTATGACTGCCGCTGTCAAAGAATGACGTCGCCGCCTGTGTGACGTACGCACGTTGGACTTCTTTCGCATCGTACGTAGGCAACCGTGCCAATCGGGGGTGTGGGGAAAAGACAACAAACTAAACACACACCATTTCATTCGTTTAAAAAATATATATTTCACAAGAGCATGGTAAGCCCGAACTCAAAGCGCTCCCTGTGGTTCTGGCAAGCAGAGGAGCACACAAAGCAGTTGCAAATAAATGCGTTTTCAGTCTACATTTAAGTGCGCATAGCTCCAGCGGCTTCCTTTTTTTCGGAAAAAAAGAGCGTTCCAGACGGCCCGCAGAAGCGCGCATCTGACCGCGCGCGATGCGGTTGGCCGCCGCCTTTTGTTCGACGGTGACCCGCAAGCCGCCGCCGCTGCCACTGCTTCTGCTGCTGCTGCGAGGTTGACCGGAGTTTTGCGCGCTGGGTTTTTTGCCGCTTGACTTTGCTACGAGAACGCGATGGATGTGCACTGTAAGAGGGGCGGGGGGTGCGGGCAGGGATTTGCAATGCAAGTCCCCTGTCCGTCGTCTTTCGGCGTGGCCTTTGGGGACAGCCGTTAGCGGTGGCGGTGCGGGGGATGCGCAGTGGTTTTTTTGGTAAAACGCCACCGGTCTTCTTCCGCCGCACGGGCCGCGCGTCGACGTCATAGGTGGTGTCCCTGCGGGAGGGGCCCTCTTTGCCGGTCCCCCGCGTATGCCCGCGGTGGGCGACCATTGGCGCGTCATCGGCACGCGTCATCGGCACGTGCCGTTAATGAAGCGATCCGCGCGCTGGGAGGGAAACGCCAAGCACGTTGCGCAAACACAACAACAGCAGCAACAACAACAACAGCAGCAGCAACAACAACAACAGCAGCAGCAGCAACAAACGAGACCACGGTGGATACAGCACTGCAGCATCTGAGCTTTGAGCTCAGAGACAAGGAAGAAGAACACGGCACGTGCATGGGGTCCATTCCTAAACCTGAGAACAGTCTAAAATACCTAAGCCCAGAACGGCAATGACCTGCCCCCCCCCACCATCGCCTGCTCTGATGAGTCAGGTGTGGTGCCTGATACCGTCGATGCAACTGGTAATGCCGTCCAGAATGTCAGGATGTTGCAATGTATGACGTGAGGGAGGATGTGGAATAAAACAAAATTGAGAAAAAAAATCCTTACCCTTTGCCGCCTGTCGTAAAGGGTAAGGATTTTAATTTTGTTGTATTGCTGTTGTCTTGTACAGCTTTGTGAGATGCAGTTTTGCATGAACGAAGCGATTACAATAGACATTATTTACCGTTTTACCGCGAGCCCATGCCCGACGATGCCAAACACTCCACCGCTATTGACCACCTTAGCCCTGTCAGCTGGAGTTTTTTTCAATGGGATGAATATGGGTTGTGAATCTAAATTGAACTCAAAACAAAACAACGATTTGAATATTGGCACGTAACTGGCATTAAATGTCACATCGCCAATAGGAATGATCAGTTCATTTGGTATTGTCAGTCAACCATTGTAAACCAGTAATGTTTGTGTGTGTGGGGGGGGGTAGTGGGGAGTGGTAGTGTAGTGGTTAGCGCGCTGCGCTAAGAACCTGGCGATCCGAGTTTGATTCCCGCTCACAGCCAACCCTGGTGACGATTATCTGAACCGGTCCTGGGCCTCCCCTAGGTCGACTCAGCCTCAAATGAGTACTTTGTGCGGTGTGTAGTAAACATCGCTACTGGGGAGACAAAGGCAGTCGAGCGTGGTGCTGGCCACCCACCACCTCGTGTACCGTTCCGGCCTTCCTACGTGCTCGCTAACAGCACTTGCCCCTAAAGTATGTTAAGGCTTTACGGGGGGTCTTTGTCTTTGTTTTCTTTACCTAGGGGGAGGGGGGCTGGTGCTCAAAATCCGAGATGTGGGACTACAGCCCCATTAAGCCCTCTGCTGCGTTAATCCGACCATGCTTGGATTAAGTCTTCGAGTTACAAACTGCAAATGTAAACACACAAAGGTCGTCGTGCATTCATTTGTTGCGTCTGTTCGAGTAATAAAACAACAACAACAAAACATGTAATCAACTCAAAAGTGTTTCAACGTTCCAAGAAAATAATGGGTAAATGATCATCTCTGTTGGCAAGCCTGAGCCAACGGTGCCAATTCCATATTACTATGGCGGGTGGGGTAATAGATATATAGGATAACCACTGTCAACATTCAGCAGAGTTGGTGGTGTTTGGGCCCCAGGGGGATTATAGGCTAAGTTAATTAACAGCCAGGATTTGAGTCAAGCACTCCTAACCACGGTGGCACCGAAGCTGATTAAGAAACAACAACAACAAAAAACATATTTATAATTCTGAACTCATTGCTGGTTGCAGATTTAATTCAAAGGTCAACGCTTCGAGTAAACACTAAGGCGCACTAGGGGGCACCACATCATTTCAGAGGGCCTTTCGTGTCATCCCGTCGTCACCCCTTTGTAAGCGTCGCCGGGCAGAGATGCAAGCTAGGGAGCGTGCAAGTGGTGATGTTGCAGCCCAGCAAGTGCACGTTTCCCCTCGCTTTATGCGGGTTGGGTTTGCGCGATTCCGCCAATATGTGCCTAACCTATTTCTACCCAAAATGTTAATTGTGCGGTTTTAATTCGCTCATATGCTGCGGGCATGTGGTCTGGCGTGGGACCACACTGGGTGTGTCCTGTGCGCGCTACTTGGTGCGCAGCTGAGTAGCGCGTACCTCCGATCAGCACGGTTGGCTACGTATGGTGCGAAAGAAGTTCAACGCACGTACGTGCACCTGTCTCCTCGTGAAGATTCGCTTTGTGCGCCTTTTTTTGTATGCATCTACTACCACGCAGAGTGAGGGAAACGTCGACTTGTCCGCGACATCCACTACTGGAGGAAGGGCCTCCACTAGAGGCAGTTCAAGGGAGGCCCTAGAGAGGCTATCTGTATGTATGTACAGGGACTCCTATACTTACGAACGAGCTGTGTTCCAGAGGTCTGTTCGTAAGTCGATTTGTTCGTAAATCCAACTTCACTCCTGTCAATTGCAAACACGTTGCACGGCATGTACATTAAACATGGCTATAAAAGTTGTATAATCTCCTGTAAATGTAGATGCCACTGGTTCTTCATGTTCTGCAGACGTTGATGCCACTGGTTTTTCAAGTTCTGCAGATGTAGTTGCCACCACCGCCATTTATTGCTCGGCGGTTCAACTTGCAACTCTCGATCCGAATAGGCAACTGGGCATACGGACAGGTTTGTTCGTATCTCTGAAAGTTCGTAATTCAAATGTTCGTAAGTGGAGGAGTCCTTGTATGCCGAACTTAATTCGCAGGGAACGTAGCCAACCGTGCTAATCAAAGGTGCGGGGGAAGGACAATAAACTCCACACAAAAAAACTGTTCTAAAGAAATTATTTTTCAATATAGTTTTAAAAGTGCATAGGTCCTGTGGCTTCCTAATATCGGAAGGAAGAGCATTCCAGACAGCCGCACGAGCGCATCTGAAAGCTCGTGATGCGGTGACCGCCTTTGTTCGATGGCTAACCAACAGCTGCTGCTGCGAGGTTGACCGGATGTCACGTGATGGTGGTTTATGCTCATTGGCGAGATCAGCGAGGCATTGTGGTTCATTTGTGGCGAGCACTTTGTGTGTAATGAGTGCGACCTTTTTCTAATCGTGCACTGGCCAGGCATGTTTATAATTTATCGCACCACACGCAACCTGCCAGTCAACTGTGGTGTGACCCATTTATGCTGCCTGGTGGACAGAGGTGGTGTGGGAGGGGGGGTATAAGATACTTCCTCGCATTGCTTCAAATGCTCTGCCGTGGTATTGAATGGAACTGGCGACCTCTGGATTGCAAGTGCAGCGTGCGTTACCTTTGCACCTAGGGCAGCATCCCAGGGGTGTTGAACCCCATCAACGTCTACAACAAAACATTGATGGAGTCCAACAAAATCCATCAACTTTTACTGCCCCCCACCCCTCACAATCGGAGATTTGCTCTCACTGTATGGTCAAACAACAACCGCCATTCGCTACTAAGTGGTGGTGACGTCACCATGGCACTTGTGCCAGGCTATGTGCACGTTAAGGCCACGTGAAGTGTGGAACGCCCGCTGGCAGGGGGTCACGGGACAGACCCAGGTGCCATGGGTCGACTGACTGGCCGATGCACCACCTATAATCCCTACTTTGCCAAATTGCTGTGTTTTAGCCACCCGGCATTCTGCTCGTTGTTTGGAGCGTCGCTCCTCTGCCCTCCGTTGGTGTTGGAGGGCGACTGGCAGAGGTGTGGACTCGAGTCATGTGACTTGGACTCGAGTCAGACTCGAGTCATGAATTTGATGACTTGCGACTCGACTTGGACTTGCATAACAATGACTTTGTCCCACCTATGAGATGTGGACTCGAGTCATGTGACTTGGACTCGAGTCAGACTCGAGTCATGAATTTGATGACTTGCGACTCGACTTGGACTTGCATAACAATGACTTTGTCCCACCTCTGGCGACTGCCCAGTAGCGTCTTTCACGAGCCTTCTCCACAGATGCCTATCTTGACACCGCTGGTACCAGTTATTGACAAGTCCACTGAGCTCCACATCCTCTTGTACCACATCACTCCATCTCTTCTCTAGCCCGTGCCAAGCCGTTTAGCCCTCTCTATCCGGCCGGACAAAAGTTGTTTAGGCATGCGGTGGCTGGGCATGCGGGCTACATGACCCAGCCAACGCAGCCTTGCCTGCTGGAGGAGCTCACTGATGGGACTTTGTCCAGATCTTTCAAGGATGTGTGAGCTCCTCACACAATCCAGCCTGGTTAAACCCAGGATGGATCATAGTCAGGCCAGCCTAAATGTTTATAACCGGCAAAGATGTTCCATTAGGGGGTTCCACGTTTCGCAAGCATAGATAAGGGAGGGCATGACCGTGGCCAAGAAGACCCGAAGCTTCGTGTGGAGCAACATACCAGGTAGCTTCCACACAGCATTATGCAGCCCGTCAAACAATTCACATAGACAAACACAATGTGGAAGAGGCCTTTATCTACCAGTGGACTGACAGAATACGACTACTTTAATGAGGATGTGATGTTAAAAAACCTTGCGATAAAATTGCAAAGTTATAGCTTCGGGTGCAAGTTGGAGTTAGACTAAAAACAAACAAATGTAAATGTGCGTTTGATTTCAATATAGGCCAATGCTCAAATCACCATAAATGTCCCCCATCCTGTAAGATGTCTGCAGCTAAGTAGAGTGGAGTCTGGTTTGTACTTCGAAGGGATGACCACCAGGCTTTGCCAGGTGTTGTAGGAATGGGGCTGTGATGTGTTGACAATGTTGAGTGTCAATCCCTGTGATGTGTGGTCACTTATCTACGGGTACTTTGCTTTCGAAATGTATTGCTGGAGATGGATACGGCATCTCAGCTGGACCCAAAGAGTGACCAACGTAGAAGTAAAATTAAAGGTTGCGCTTAGAAGTAGACGACCTGACGATGCAGGCAGTGATGAGAAGGAAACTGGCACTCCTCTTCTTGGTTCTTTCGGTAAAGTCACGTAAAAGGGAAATAATAAAATAATAAAAATAAAACATAATAAAATAATATCATAAGAAACTGACACTATTTGGACATATATGTAGGATAGACAACAGCAAGAAAATGTAAAGTGTGTTGTTTGGAAAAATGTAAGAAACCGGAAAGAAAGAATGGCTTGACGAGGACATAATAGATTGGTGCCAGAAAAATGTGCACTGATTGAGCGCATTGGCACAAGAAGATGAAATGTGCAGTGGACACGTACGGGCAATCTGCTCATGGATCGTGATGACGATGATGACTTTGGTTTCTGCCGAACAATCCAATGCAGATCCCTTCTGAGATTGAGGCCTCGTACTCCGCAATGCTTTCCCAAACAAATAACTGGATGGTATGAAATCATTATACTGCAGTAGGAGATGGATCCATGAAATCAGGTGGTGTGCAGGTGCTGAGTGGAATTATAAACATCACAAGATCGTGAGATGTGTTGGGGGCTTGGGGAGGCCATCATACAGCAGTGGATTGACTATGGTTGATGATGATGATACTGCAATAGTAGTTGGTAAATATTGCAAGCTTCACCTTGTAATTCATGGAGTGTATCATTGCAAACAAAAATACATTATTATTTCATCTTAGGATTCTTTAAAATTCACCTGACATTTTAGATGGGTTCAGAGAACAACTTAAGGCAAACACAACAATACACAAGTATGCTTGCTATGTTTAGAGGTACTCCACTGTGCACAACAACAAACAAACTGAAATGTGGTATTCCTTTATTCACAACGATATACAATTTGGATTAATATATATAATATCTTTGTGATTGCATATCAAGGAGAGCTGGACAGAAACGGTGGGTAAGTTGACTTTGTAAAGAGTGACAGTCACTGACAGGATTGTGATCTAAGGAATGACTAAAACATGGGCACGGAATCAACCAACTATGAACTATGAGAACAAACTTTTTTGTAAGTTACCAAGTAAGGCCCACTGAGCAGCATAGCTCTTTTTCAGAAGCGACCTGGCCACAAATGATAGATCAGCAAAGTGGCTCATCATGTGGAAATTTAAAGCAGCCAAGTAATCTCAAACGCATGACAATAAATGTGGAGAGGGGAGGTTTGGGTGAGATGAGAAGGGTTTCAATTGGGAGCCAATTGAGTTAACAGAGTTGTTGGGGAGAAGTGGTTTCCTTTACGTGTGCCGGTGAGGAGTTTAGATGCGGAAGTTTTGATCACCTTGAATATGAAGAGGATGGATATGGACGGAGGGGGAGGCTATATCCCAGTGTCCTTCGCGATAACACATCATCGGTGTGTGAGGGCGGCCGCACATTTGAAACCAATGGGGGTTTGACAGCAGCACGGTGATGATGATGATGGGGGGTGTTGGCACTCTTTGTGTATTGTCGGGGGGCTGCACGTCAGGGGCCGCCGGTGGCCTTGCGGGGCCTTGCGATGAAGAACGCTGCTGCAGAGGAAGGAGCCGCAGTGGTCGAATCTGGGTGTGATGAAAACAAGAGATGTGGCGGCATCAGAGCGGCAGCTGGGATCGCACGCGGTGGATGTGGCAGGTGTGGTGCAGACGGAGAGACGAGGTCCTGCGGAGTTGAGATGTGAGGAGAGAACGAGAGCTCGGGATCAATGGCAAGTCCTTGGTTTCCCGCACTCTCTGGCAGCGCGATGTCAACGTTAAGGATGTGCACACTCAACTTGGGGTCTTTTTAGAAGAGTTGACTTGTTTTCCAATGAAAAAGGAGGACAGAGTTCTAACCAATCCAAGATGAGAGCACGTCAGGGAAGGACTTGAGAGTGAGCAGATGGTTGCCCAGCAGTAATGCCCGTTTTCTGTATCGTGCATTAAACTTAGATCGTGAGTTTGTTTGAGCTATTAAATATACAGGTGATTGTGTGCTCAAATGAACATTGATACAGTGCTCATCTCCTGTTTCAAGCCCTGAGCCAGTGGTGGAAATTCAACCGTCCTATGGCAGGGCTTTTTGTCCTTCCCCGCACCTCCGATTAGCATGGTTGGCTGCGTACGGTACGGAAGAAGTTCAACACCCGCACATGGGTGAGTCCATCCAGAACACGACTACTCTTTATTTCTGCACAAAGTGGGATGAGTCAACTCCCAAGCATGATTTGAACTCGCAACTTCCCAGCTGCAAATCGCATACCCTGACTGCAGAGCTACCAGACCGGTAGCTATTTGTGCTAAATCGATCAAATCGAAACCGATCCTATGATTACTATTTAATTTTCCGAATTTGTTTCAATTAGCATTTGACTGTAGTAGTGTATAATTCATAATAGAGGTGTGTAATTAGTTATCCAATTTATGCTGTGTCCACTTATCTGTGTAAACAAATCCAACACTCGTTGAATGCAACATTGTAGATTTTAAGAGTCGCCTAATACTGACTGCAGTGCAGTGCGATTCATCAGCCCAATAGCATCCTCATCTCTAATCTACGCGGCGCTTTTGCTTCCTGTCAATGTAAATTTTAAGCATGCATCTCTCCACACTTTCTTTGCATCCTTTTTCATATTTCTCCTATAACCTCGGTAAAACGACCACGTTTCTAAACGACGCGATAGACGTTCTCACATATAGCACTGTGCTCCTCTGGTGGGTATATAAAGGTCGTGAAGTCAGAATTATTAATTTCATGCGTCTGCCACCCATGGAAAGTGTGCACGTGGATATGAAACACAATCTCCATGTTCGTGAAAGGAGGTACACACGAGTCATGCTGCAAATATAAATGTGTCGTTGAACCCGCCACCACCCGACACAGTCAATTAGTAAGGTTTGTCGCGTGAACAAAACGTGCCAATCAGTTGCTACTTCAGCCCACCGGCGTGTTGGTATCCAAAACCATTTACAATTCGAGTACGACGAAACGTTGGCGACTGCAAACAGCCTCATCAATATCATCCATCAGGTGATGGCCAAATCTGGGCAATCGCCCGCTGGATAATGTTGGTTCGCGAAAGGCGACGTGTTAAACTGAGTCATCTTCCGATGTAACGCTTCTTTCGTGACTGCAGGGATTCTTCTTCTTGGTTCTTTCGGTAATGTCACGTAGAAGGGAAGTAATAAAATAATAAAAATAAAACATAATAAAAAAAAATATAATAATATAATAAAATATAATCGAATACAATAAATGTTTTTATTTTATTTTATTATGTTTTATTTTTATTATTTTATTACTTCCCTTCTACGTGACATTACCGAAAGAACCAAGAAGATGAGTCATCTTCGTCAGTGAACTGTTTGTTGACGTCAATGTCCCACAATTCAAGCCGCTCATCCACTCGATCGCTGATTCCATCCAGTCAGGCGAAGTTCGTCCACTAGGGGCGTTGAGAAATATTTTTTTTCTAGAAATTGTTTTGTTGTGTTAAAAAAATAGAAAACGATTCTTTCAACGCGAATTGCCTAACGAAGATAACATTTTACGTTGTTCTTATGAGAAACCGCTGCAACACCACCGACTTATTTGTGCCTCGGGGAGGTCTCGGGGCGGCCGTGAAGGCATCCGAGTGAGAGATTTCCATTCATTCGTTGCGATGAGCTTCGCATTGTAGCCACGCCGTTTGAGACCCATTCACTTCGGTGAAAAATGCGCCCGTGGTTGTGATGAGTCGATGTCACAACGCGAGGTTGCACGGTGCAAATATGGCAGGCCACGGCCTACACGCTCTAGGCTTTTGGCAGTGGCAAAGTGGTTGCGTAGTGTGGGCTTGAGGGTCATGGGGAGAGCATTTGAGTGCTTTATTTGTTTTTTTTTGTATAAATGCCTACCGTTGGTAGATAATACAGTTATATCACTTTCATGGAAAGGCCGATAACACGACTAGGTTTTTATTAATAGGAAAACCGTCTTTTCAGAGGTCACTCACAACAGCCACATGTCGTGGCGATGTGACTAGGATGAAGCTAGTGCGGGCCTGTAACATATGTTATGAAGGGGCCCAAAATAAACAAAACACTATAAATATTAAAACGCACTTTTTTTACTTGCATAGTGAAGTAATTGTATTTTCTTTCATTTGCTATACAGCCAAATAATGCGACAAATCGCTAACCTTGAACAGCCAGTCGTTCATAAAAGTTGAAGGCAGTATAGTACTATAGTAATAGAGCAAGTGCAGAATCACTGAACCGGAATTGATAGCTTGAAAGCATTTAGCGCGGGGCCCTTGAAAGTGCGGGCCTGTAGCATATGTAGCTACTTTTGCTACTAGGATTATCCGGCACTGGTGCCAACGCATCCACAGCCACGGACCTAGTCTCGTCTGTCGAGCCTGCTGGTCCAAGACAATCTGGATAGCCGGTGCACGTGTTCACACACGATTGATGCACAGCGGAGATGTGTAATGTGCGCTGATTGACAGCGTAAATTCACTGGAGAATGGCATGCGATACACACACTTGGAAAGAGCATTTTTCACAATCGGGATGCATTGATTATGCAACTAAATAGGGCCAGGGAATTCATATCGACTGTTAGGAAGCAAAAATCCGGGCATGGGAAGAAAACAACATTTGCTACGCATACAACTGATGGGCGAATTGTGGCGGTGAAGCTGGGGGACCACATTTCAGCTGCCTTCAAGCCGACATAAACATTCTTACCGTGGTTGTGTCGAGAAAGGCCGATGCTGACATGTCAAAAATCCACGACGTTGGAGACCGGGCCTCATTTGTGCCGTCTGAAATTCCTGACTCCAAAAGATTGTACCAGCATTTAGCAATAACCGCCGAACGGCAGTGGGTGGGCATACTCCAAGGGTAGCTTTAATAGCCGCTGTAATGAGATCCCTGCACGTACAGTGGCTTATACAAACACGCTGCAACGAGTGATTAAATTCATGAATTAATTGCGTCTTATTATATCGCGCTGTTGTGCATGGGGGTGGTTAGTTTGCTCGCATTGCCGACACTGCCAATTGAGACGGCCTTAAATTCGGAGGGACTGCAGAGAAAACGCCGTTGCACATTGTTATCGAGGCGTGAAGCTAAAGGCACAGCCCTGCGATGATTTGCTCACGCCATTCCTAGCACAGAGGGCCCCTCTAGATGCTATTTTGGTACATTCTTCCACAACGGTGGCGAGATTTGAACTACCTCGCCTGGTATACTGGAGGTCGTGGGTTCGATCCCGAACCCGACGACGCCTGCATCCAGGTCAGACAGACCACTACATTATCATTGCTAACACTCGATATCACACACTAGATATTTTTTTATACTCCCTTCTTGGGATGGACTTACACGCCCTCGAATCTACGTTTGCGTGAATTGACTCCTCGCTTGCAGTGAAAGCTCGAGTCATAAAGTGTCAGGATGGGGGTGGGGGAGTTGGTTGCATACGAGCGGGTCTGCGTACTCTGTGCCCGCACACTTTGATACCTCGCTGTAACCTAATCCCTTGCAGCAATGAGAGTTATGATACTTGTGGTAATATTCAGAGGTCTAATGGTCAACATGTCAACTTAAATTGACCTGCCGCGCACAAAATACAATCCAAAAGAGTTGCATTGTGGGAATTTGCGAATCCTTAAGTGGCGATTTCCTGCTCAAATCAGAACCAGGCCAGTGATTATATCCCATTTACAGCCCTAGAGCCAGCGGTGGAAATTCCACATTCATCAGTCGGGGACGAGTCACCTCCAGAGGATAGGACAACTATTGTTGTTGACTCGGCCGCCACAAAGTGGTACCCATTTTTATCGACCACCCCCCTCTCCGGGGAAAGATGAAGTGTCGAGTCAACGCCCCAGCCAGGATGGATGTGAACTCGCAACATTTTGATCGTTTGAGCCACTCGGCCGGAGTTTTTTTAAAAATTCGGAACGCCTGGGAGGGCCATCCGGTAACGCCGCCACCGCATCTATTAACCTTGAAGGGTCACGCAGAGCAGGGGAGAGGGAATGCAGGAGGTCGTCGAGTGGGGTGGATTATCTTTCATTGATCCGCCTTCATCCGCGTTGTCGCCGAGCGTGGCGCGTGCGAGCCCTCGCGAATTTCAGGAATTCGCACGCGTGCAGCAGCGCACGCGCGTACGCGTGCTTGTGTGTGTGTGTACACGTTGGAATTCTTTCGCACCGCACGTAGCCAACGGTGCTAACACTGGTCTGGACTTTTGCAGCTGTTTTAGACTAATTTCAGGGTGCTGATTCCAAATCTGATCTCAGATTTGCTCTATCACATCTCATTTTTATGCTATCGGCATACCCCATTTTCATTGATTTTACCCGAAATTAACTCTGTCACTTATGATTGCAAGTTGTTGCGAGTCAGTGACTGCTTTAGTGTTAAAATATGGTGCTGTATTTTTAGGATAGTGTGTTTATAATATCATTTTATGTAGATATCCACGTTTATTTAATATTTTTCTTCCGCAGTTTTTATTGAAAATGCAATATTTGATATCTCAAAAATCTGATGTGATAGACAAAAACTGATGCCAGATTTGGAATCAGCACCCCAAAATTACCTTAAGACCGTTGGAATACTTTATGCCAGAAAAAGTGTGTTGACCAGTGTATAATCGGAGGTACTGGGTGGGGAGGACAACAAACTAAACGAGAAGAGAAAGAGACGCGCGCGGCAGCAGCCGCTACCGCGTGTCGTGCCGCAACGGACGCGTGCCACAGGACACTCAGCCACGAGTGGCAATCCGCGACAAGTGGGAGGCGGGCAGGGGCGATGCAACGCCTCCTCACAAGCTGTGCACGCCGTTTGACTAGGGAAAGCCTTTCTTCCTCGGTTAGTTTGTTGTCATTTACCCCCGGCACCTGCCGATTAGCACCGTCGGCCACGTACGGTGCGAAAGAAGTTCAACCGCGCGTGCGTAAAGCTTTACCCGTCGGCGATTGGCAGCCTCGTCCTCGCCCGTGCAGTTTTGGCCGCCTGTTGTCTAATCAGCGGCTTTTCATTTGTACACTTCAAGTGGTGCCCTCCTGGACAGCTTTACAGCGCAAGGCCTCAAGCGCAATGGGCTGCCAAACAGAACATCCCGAGCAGGGCGAATTTGCGAGCTCATTCCCGGTTTAAAAGGCTTGGATCGAAAGCAACTCGTTGAGTGTGTGGAGCAGATTATTTTTTTGGTTTGTTTAACGTACCTGCATATGTTTGGTCAGGGTGCACCCCACTGAGGTCAATTTTCATGGACTTAAAAGTTTTAGGTCTGAAAGCTGTCCGGTCACACAAAATAAAAATGAGATGCAAACAATGCGAGTGAAGGTTATGCATTCTAAGGCTGAACTCATTGGCGGTAACGTACTGTGCACAATAACGACAAATGAGGGGCAGTTGCGCATGCAAGCAGAACAATTTGCGCGTGACCGCCAGTCATCTAACGACGCAGTGAATTCACGCATCAATTCAACGTTCACCGATTTTAAATCAATGACCGCGCTCGCGAAAAAGGCTGTAATTTTGTCGCGGTGGGCACGGAGACTGTGAATTTGAATAAAGTTGATTGTGAAATCTTGGAAAGGGCGGTTGACGAGCATTAGAGGCGCTCCGATGGATGGGCTCGGGATGTGGTAGGGTCTGGCCCTGGTCAGCCCATGGAGATATAGAGAGAGAGAGTGAGACTGGAGATGCACAGAGAGAGAGAGAGAGACGCACAAAGACACGGTCAGAGACATGTAGCTTCACGCACAGACGCAGGGACATACTTCTATCTATATATATAAAATCGCAAATCTGTCTGTCTGTCTGTCTGTGTGTGTGTCTGTGTGTCGCCGGACCATACGCAGTTTCATTGGACGGCGGTTGCCCCTGGCAACGGGTAGCGACGCATTCGCTGCCGGGTGGACGCCATTTTTAATTCCCGTTAAAAATATGCGCACGCATTTGTGGTATAAACTCGATATACCCAGCGTTGCCCGGGGGGAAAATACATTTAAAATCTTATGAAAACTTTCAAACATTACATACCAATGATAAAACAACTGTGTAATTACTTTTAAACCCGACGCGCCAAGAATCGATTCTCTGAATCGCGCAACGGAATCGAAGGTTGTAGATTCCTTTAGATTCGGACGATTCCCGTTTGCTATAAGTTGCTTAAAGTCGATATAAACTGCTACGAACGGGAAATATCCGGCGTTGACCGGGGCAAAAATGTAATTAAAAACTCCTGAAAAAAAAATTACAATGAAAATGAAACTCTATCATTCAAAATGTAAACCCTCAACATGCCAGGAATCGATTCTTTGAATCGCACAAAGGACTAATCAAAGATTGTAAATTACTTTAGGATCATGCTTCCTGTTTAATATAAGTTGCTTCTAGAGTTGATATAAACTGCTACGAATTGGAAATATCCGGCGTTGACTGGGGCAAAAATATAATGGTGAGGGCGGTTGTGAGTGGCGATTGTGAGTGGTGATTAGTGAGTGGTGAGGGGAGGTTGAGTGGTGAGGGTGAGTGGTGAGGGTGGGTGGTGAGGGTGAGTGTTGAGGGTGAGTGGTGAGGGTGTGATTGGTGAGGATGAGTCGTGAGGGAGAGTGGTGAGGGAGAGTGGTGAGGGTGAATGGTGAGGGTGAGTGGTGAAGGTGAGTGTTGAGGGTCAGTGGTGAGTGGTGATTGGTGAGGGTGTGATTGGTGAGGATGAGTGGTGAGGGAGAGTGGTGAGGGAGAGTGGTGAGGGTGAATGGTGAGGGTGAGTGGTGAGGGTGTGTATATATGTAAGGTTATTAAGAAATATATTTTTCACCCGGTCAACGCCGGGTACTTATGCTAGTATCTATACACAAATAACCAGGAGGCAGTTGAGGTGGTTCGGGCAACTGGTAAGGATGCCCCCCCGGTAGCCTCCCCCTGGAACTCTACTGGGCAGCAGCAGCAGCAGCGTCCCACTGGGCCAAGACCACGGGGCTGGCCCAGGACACGCTGCTGCTGGCGTGTAGTGTATAGTGTATAGTATAGTGTATAGTGTAGTAGTGTATAGTGTAGTAGTGTATAGTAGTGTAGTAGTGTATAGTGTATAGTATATTGTAGTGTATAGTGTAGTAGTGTATAGTAGTGTAGTGTAGTAGTGTATAGTATATTGTAGTGTATAGTGTAGTAGTGTATAGTGTAGTAGTGTATAGTGTAGTAGTGTATAGTGTAGTAGTGTATAGTAGTGTATAGTGTATAGTATAGTGTAGTGTATAGTGTAGTAGTGTATAGTAGTGTAGTGTAGTAGTGTTTAGTGTAGTGTATAGTGTAGTAGTGTATAGTAGTGTATAGTAGTGTAGTAGTGTAGTCGTGTATAGTAGTGTAGTGTATAGTAGTAGTGTATAGTAGTGTAGAGTGTAGTGTATAGTGTAGTGTATAGTGTAGTAGTGTATAATAGTGTAGTGTAGTAGTGTATAGTGTAGTGTATAGTGTAGTGTATAGTGTAGTAGTGTATAGTAGTGTATAGTAGTGTAGTCGTGTATAGTAGTGTAGTGTATAGTAGTAGTGTATAGTAGTGTAGAGTGTAGTGTATAGTGTAGTGTATAGTGTAGTAGTGTATAGTAGTGTAGTGTAGTAGTGTATAGTGTAGTAGTGTATAGTAGTGTATAGTAGTGTAGTAGTGTAGTCGTGTATAGTAGTGTAATGTATAGTAGTAGTGTATAGTAGTGTAGAGTGTAGTGTATAGTGTAGTAGTGTATAGTAGTGTAGTGTAGTAGTGTATAGTGTAGTGTATAGTGTAGTAGTGTATAGTAGTGTTTAGTAGTGTTGTAGTGTAGTAGTGTAGTGTAAAGTAGTAGTGTATAGTAGTGTAGAGTGTAGTGTATAGTGTAGTGTATAGTGTAGTAGTGTATAGTAGTGTAGTGTAGTAGTGTATAGTGCAGTGTATAGTGTAGTCGTGTATAGTAGTATATAGTGTAGTGTATAGTGTAGTAGTGTATAGTGTAGTAGTGTATAGTATAGTCGTGTAGTGTATAGTGTAGTAGTGTATAGTAGTTTGTAGTGTAGTAGTCTATAGTAATGTATCATGTAGTAATGTATAATGTAGTGTATAGTAGTGTATAGTGTAGTAGTGTATAATGTAGTAGTGTATAGTGTAGTAGTGTATAGTAGTGTATAGTGTATAGTAGTGTATAGTGTAGTGTATAGTGTATAGTAGTGTAGTAGTGTATAGTAGTGTATCGTGTATAGTAGTGTATAGTGTATAGTAGTGTATAGTGTATAGTAGTGTATAGTGTATAGTAGTGTATAGTGTATAGTAGTGTATATAGTAGTGTATAGTGTAGTAGTGTATAGTAGTGTATAGTGTATAGTAGTGTATAGTGTAGTGTATAGTGTAGTGTATAGTAGTGTATCGTGTATAGTAGTGTATAGTAGTGTATAGTAGTGTATAGTGTCTAGTAGTGTATAGTAGTGTATAGTGTTTAGTAGTGTATAGTGTATAGTAGTGTATAGTAATGTATAGTGTAGTAGTGTATAGTAGTGTATAATGTAGTAATATATAGTGTATAGTAGTGTATAGTGTAGTAGTGTATAGTAGTGTATAGTGTAGTGTATTGTAGTGTATAGTGTAGTAATGCTGGAGTCTGTCGCCAGGGAGAGGGAGGTGTGGACCGCCACCACTCAACACGCTGCCGCCGCGACCCTCAACAGGACAAGCGGCCTGAGACACGGACGAACGCGTAACCACAGTGTGCGGGGAACATGGTTTTATTTAATCTCATGCGCTGCGATCTGGACTCCTTCCATCGATGTCACGTCAACTTAAACACCTTCCCTCGTAGATTTATTGAGTTTAACTTTAGGTGGCGTTACACGAAAGCATCATGCAGGCGGCGTTGTCTTCACGTTCGTACGCGCGTCAAACTTCATTTGCACAGTACCGTCGCCAGCCCTGCTCATCACGCGATGACACGCAATAGCCGATCCGGCTTTTCCACATCCACCAACTCCCCCCCCACCCCCACACTGCTGTTTTTTGTTAAATAATTCAGCGCTCATGTTATTTTTATTTCTTTGCTCTCTTCTAAATTGCCCTGGCTAAATCCAAATCGTGGCGTGATTTATCGCGTGTGTGTGTGTGTGTGGTGTGTGCGCGCACGGGGTCGGGTTGTTGATCAATTTGTTTATGTCTGTCGTGGTGCAATTATCCCGCGCAATAACGAGAAGCAATGCGTGTGGTATCGATCTCCGCAATTGCCTTCCTGAATTCATTCTAGATTTGAAGCTTTCGTGACTGCAAGGATTCATACTTTTTTTTTTCGGTAAAGTCACGTAGGTAAAAAACTCAAATCAAGTAAATGAAAACAACTAAATTAAATCACGACGTTTCGGGCGCAACACAAGCGTCCTTCTTGAATTCAGTTTTTGTTTACATCGAAATTGTTATTTAATAGGTGCTTATACTGACTTTTTCGAGAGTAAGCCTCCTTCCTGCGTCCTTTTCGGTAGTAAAGTGAGGAAAAAGAAAGTGTGTAATGATGCTGAAATGAAATGGAATTATAAATGATTTTCCAAAAAGTTTGCTGTTCGTCAACAGGGCAAGCAATGGATATAAATAATATATTATAAAGCTGCCACACATTTATAATTTAAGGCTACGTGCGTTCCTTACACCGTAAAGTATGAGAATGCATTCTTAGCGGAATAAAATAAATAATGCTTTCTTAGCAGAATAAAATAAATTATTAGGAGTTAGGCACAATACATTTTAAACCAAACAATATGGTTTTTGTTGTTGCGATACTGGTTTGGCAGCAGAGCATACAGCCTAAATAACGACAAGCATAATACATTTGCCAATTACACTGCCCTTAAAGGATTTAGTTGTTATCATCATAGGCGATGTATCTGACAATGTCTTCTTCATTTATGTCCTATGAAGAACGGGAATTGCCTCAAACGTCTCATTATATTTATACATTTCGTTGTTAGGGCCGTGCTATTGACGAATGTGTTTACTTTCAGCAATTGCTCTCCAAAATGTAGTTTGTCGCAGCGCGGTATTTAAACACAAAACATCGTAATTTATTTACACTCGACAAATAACATGTATTTTTGTTCTATATGCTGCATGTGTGAATGTCATAAAACTGCTGAGAGTAGAAACTGTGAATATGTTAAGGGGAAGAGCCAGAATAAAATAAATATATATATGCATCTGCTCAGGCGTTCTAACACAGAGAAGCAAATCAAAGCAGTCAATTGAGTAGTATTTTAGTTTTGATACAATTAAGCTCGTCTCATTAACGAGTGAGTACGCGCATCGCTCGATGGATTTTAACATTGCGTTTTAAAACTGCCTATTATGGATAAAAAGTGAAAGAAAACAAACGTTCCACACCGAGTGTGGGGCCTTCCATAAATGACGTCACGCGATTTTGGACGATGTTTGACCCCCCCCCTCCTCGTCACACGGCGTCACAAAAAGTCAGACCCCCCCTCAAATATGACGTCACAAAGCTCTGCCCCCCCACCCCCCAAAAAACCATGCTTCAAATCGCTTTAAACTATTGTCATTGTAGTGCGTAATTAATGTGGCGCTGCACTCTGATGTTGTAGGAGAAAGCATTTACAAAAAAAGTCTATTTAATCAATTAGAATGTGTTTTCTTTATTTATTTAAAGTTGCGCATTTTGATGCGACGTCACATTTCTCACCCCCCCCCTCGTCACACATCGTCACAAATGTCTGACCCCCCCCCCCCCCCCAGGTGCGTGACGTCAATTGTGGACGGCCCCTTTTAAAATATGCGAGAGAGAGAGAGAGAGCAAGAGGCTTGTGCTAGAAGATGGATGTACTTGGGCTTGAAAATGCTAAAACGCACCTGAGATGATCGTTCGTTTTGTTTTTATCGAGCGCGCACGATACAGTCCTGGTGTGTTCGGACAAAGCACTGAAATTCACCGAAAGTCACAGATGCACACCCACACTGGGTACTTGTAGCAGACGTCAACCACGTGGGTGCAGTAATGCGCACTCGTATGTGCACACACACACACATGCACACACACACACATGCACACAACAACAACAACAACAACCGCCATTCGCCACTAAGTGGCGGTGACGTCACCACGACGCTTGTGCCAGGCCATGTGCACCCTGAGGCCACGTGAAGTGTCGAACACCCGCTGCACACACACACACATGCACACACACACACATGCACACACACACACATGCACACTCACACATGCACACACACACACATGCACACACACACACATGCACACACACATGCACACACACACACATGCACACACACACACATGCACACACACACACATGCACACTTACACTCTCTCGCTTTAGCCTTCACAGATTTGTTGTGGAAAATGCTGCCAAGCGAGCATCTCGTAAAGGGAAGCATGTCATACGAGGGCATGGGTGGCCAACACCACGCCGGGCAGCCTTTGTCTCCCCAGTGCTGATGCTTACACGCCGCGACAGGTACCCGCTTAAGGCTGAGTCGACCTAGGGGAGGCCCAGAACCAGGTCCGATATTTGACGCACGTGTTGGCTGTTTGAGCGGGAGTCGAACTCGGGTCGCCGGTATTTGTAGCCCACTGCGCTACCGCTCCCCCCGCACGCATGCACACACACACGTAGCCGGACACGCATGTGTTCAAAGCCATAAGCAAGTTGGGACATTTTGAGGGCAAATTGCCAGAGCCATTAAGCTGTCGCCGAAGCTATAAAACACTCATAATTGCCCATTGTGGCTAGTGCTAACATAACCCCTGTCATACACAAAAAGAAACCCTTCCTTTCTTGACTAAGCGCGTGTAAAAAAAAACTATTTCTGTGCAAGAGCTTCCAGGAGCACATCTGAGCGGCATGCAAGCTGACACTTTAAGCAGCACATGTGCCCAATAATTAGATATTGTGTTTTACGTAAGCGTGCACATAAACTTGTGAAGTGCTTTTGCATTTGAATGGCCCCCCATCTACAAACTTATAAAACCGTGGGGCTGAATCGATCCTCCCCCCAAAAAAGTTATCTTTCCTACGAGCGACGGATTATTTATTTTATTCGCAATGTGCACAGATAAGAGTACCCTCCTAAAGTGGCTACAGCATTCTTTTATCTGTGCCAATCTATAGTTGCGCTTCTGCGGCCGTCTGAAACGCTGTTCCTTCCGTTGTTAGGACGACACTGGAGCCGTGCACTTTTAAAAATCAAAATTGAAAAGTTATTTCTTTAAAACTGCTTTTTGTGTTCCGTTTGTTGTCCTTCCCCCACCCCGCCGATAAGCGCGGTTGGCTATGTACGGTGCGAAAGATGTTCAACATACATACATACCTACAGACGTACATACGATAAGGCAAGTGCAGACATATTCTTGGTTCTTTCGGTAAAGTGACGTCAAAGGGAAAGAAAAAATATATAAAACAATACAATTATCACGACATTTCGACTGCAACACAAGCAATCATCATCAGGTGTGATGTGTGTGATGATGATTGCATGTGTTGCAGTCGAAACGTCGTGAGAATTTTAATGTTTATATATATTTTCATTATTTTATTGTCTCCCCTCTACGTGACTTTACCGAAAGAACCAAGAATATGAATCCCTGCAGTCACGAAAGCTTTAAATCAAAATTGCAGACCTGTCACCCTATTATCCACATGTGTTCACAGATTTGGAGGAGTCATCTGGAATTGGTCACCAGAGGCACGGAGTTCATTCTAATTATCCACAATTTGTGCAGATTAGAGGAGTTCCGTAGCAAATCCATCCCATCATCTATGTTGCACCGTGAATGAGACGAGCCGCACTGAACATTATTCCTGTTATGTTTATCCATAGAAAAGAGGAATCACGCGGCAGCGTTCGCCACGGGCATCCCATTAAATCTGCTATCTGTGTGTGTTGTTATTGCAGATACAGACGAGTCACCAGTGTCATGGTACAAATTTGCTAAGTTACAAAATCACTCCAAAATGACCTAAAAAGATTAAACCACATCTTAACATCACCCACCTACCGCCAGACTATACCTGTCTGTGAAACAGCATTTTTATGATCGCTTTGCACGATAAGAGTGGCATGAATACCAAATTCCCTTTGCCACAACTCGAAATTGTGATGCGGAAGATGTGTATATTTGCAGGTGTGGCGGTGTTCACCAATAACCAAGCACTACGCCAATGGGGTGGGTGGATCTTGTAGAGATTATGCGAGATACCGACCTACCTACAGGGGTAGCCATTTATATGGAGCAGTTAAGTAGGCAGCTGGCCTAGCTGTGCAAAATCTGCATATGCTCCTCTTGTAACCGTGCATTTTTCTCTGGGCACATTCGGACATTTAAATACTCAAGAGGAAATTAGTCAAGTGTTTCAATGGGATACTCTTCAAAAAGCCTTTGAGTTTTTTCACGTGTAAAAAAAAAATGGTATTTTAAATTACGGTGTTGCAATTCAAGACGTATTGATTGCCTGCGGCAATTGCCCCAGAGGATGCCATATCCCTATTGTGCACAACTCACATTGCCACTCGTTCTTATTTACAGCAAGGGGCCTCCGCTACCACTCCTTTTGTTGTTGTCAAAATCGATCATACAAGCAGGACAATGTGGGGCTCAACTATTTGCAGTGCAGCTATTTCTCAAGCGAAGCAATTCCCTATTTGTATTTTCCCCAGGTCTCGTCCCTATTCTTTCTTTCCCTTTCCTTTGCGAGATTGTGCATCACTGTCCCGGATGATCTGCTGTGTCCCGCCTCTCAGACCTGTTTATCACCGACGCTGCACAGTGGCCCACTGCATGCTGACTCACGAGCAGTGGGAGGAAATGTTTAATGGGGCACATGAAAAGGGATTCGACCCTCCGGTGGAATGCTTTGGAAAGCCTCCGGATGAGTTTTGACAATCTCGGGAGCTCCGTGTGCCGCTGTTAAATAATTTGTTGGCAATTCTTCAAATGGAGTGAAGAAGGGATGGCTGAGAGAGATGTAAAGGATTTGTCTTTTGGCTAATCCTTCTTGCGCATCAATCACAGTGTCTCCACGGTCATGGGTTTGGCTAAGAAGTTAGACCACCTAGAGTATGTTTGTTCAAAACTTAGCACTTCAATCTGTGCCCGTTGATTTATTGAGCTTTGAACCACGAGCAGCGAAGCCACTTCACTATCCCAATATAATTCAGACTTCTGATTAAAGGGCCTTAAATACTACATCGTTGCTGAGGTTTCAGTACATGATCAAGCACTCTGTGGCTGAAGAGAGCCAGCAGCCAGATATAATGCTCAGCGCTCTCTTTAATCTCAGTGGCAGTAAAAAATCCCAGTGCTATGTTTTTAGTAACCGGTTAAATCGTTGTGGAAGTTCACGGAGACTACAGTTTAGCGTTGCCTTTGCTGGCATTGTTTAAAATTATTCAGGAAGTGCAAAATTAAGTAAAATCATATTTTGACAGTATAGCTGCCGTTGATCACTTTAAGGGGTTCTCTTGTCATTGAAAATGTAAATGTTTGCACGTATTTCCCCCCAAAAATTGGGCATAAAGAGACATTCGGCAACACGCCAATCGGTCGTTATTCATGAAAAGTGTAAAAAAATGTCCATAACATATATAATATATTAATAAATGTGAATTCGTGGCTGAATTTGCTTAGATGTTAGTGTGCATTTGTTTAACACTATCTACAAGGTAGTGAATTCATTAACTTTTTCTACGCAATAAACTTACTTCACTCCAGACAGCCAATTTGTTGATTGCCTGTGATGGGATAAAATGTGGATATGCCTTCTCGTCCCGTACAATTATGGCTGCTTGATTATTGGGGTTGTTTGACCTTACTTCACCCTGCTGGTCAGTGTGGATTTGTGGGGAAGGGGGGGGGGAATCAGAACCAGTTCCGGTATAAACTCCACCACTGTTATTCGCCATGGTTAGGAATCAAACGCTGGCCACAACTTCACAACCACTGCTCCCTCCACCTATAAATCACTATGGGTAAAGGTACAAAGGTAAAAGTTCAGCTCTGTGAGTCCTTGCCCACGGTACTGCTGGTGGAAGGACCTTCGCTCTAGAGAGCTCAATAAAGCTGCCCCGAGAGAATATTTATCCAGGGGCACCACAGTAGCGAGATGTTAACTACCTCGCCTGGTATACAGGAGGTCATGAGTTCGTTCACGACCCTGACCTCTGAAAATTTGGAATTTGCAAGTCCGTCCCGTGGTCGCATGGATTTTTCACCGGGTCATCTGTTTTTTTCCCTCCACATTGAGAAACATGCTCTTAGAGTATTTGGCTTCCTTAAATGTCCACGTGATAAGTCACTTCGCTGAGCTATCATTTGTTTGCCAGGTCGCTTTTGAAAAAGAGCTACATAGCTCAGTAGGCCTTACCTGGTAAAACGATAAAAAGTTACGTTTTTTCCAATAGTTTAGATGTCTTGGAAGAGGTGGTAGTGCCCACACTTTACCCCACCACACGTGACCTGCCGACTGACTTAAATGTGTTCTATCTATTTACACTGCTGGGTGGTCAGACGCGGTGCGTGGAGGGTGAATTTAAGAAACTCGAACCATTGATCCTCGTCGGGAGATCGAATCGAACTGGCAACCTCTGGATAGGTTGGTAACGTAAGTTCAACATACTGTACATACAAGCACAGTGTGTGAACCATTACTCCAAAAGCAGCATCACGTCAATTTCGTTCTAATTAAATACCATTTGACATGTAAATATATTTGAATAGATATCAGAAGAGAAACACATCACAAATACAGTAGCAACTAGAATAATTCCCGCAAATGACAGGCTCAACACCGCTCTCTCGCTCAGAGCTGGGTGTGTTAGCAAGATAATAAAGGATTGATCCCGGGTAGAAAATTCCAACGTGCACAATGCGTCCAATTTCTCGGCATGCAAGCCTGAAAAATAGCCGGGTTAACGCGTCTTGACACCACGGCTGCCTCCGCAAATGCAGGCCACCACACTGTAATGACAATTTGATTGCACTCATTCAAAGCAAAGAAAATTCACAAGGACATTTCGCTAATTACTTTCCATTTTTTTCCCCGCTCTGACTCGCCGGTAATTGCGATGGATGCTGAAACGTTTTTGGGGGGAATGAGGAAATAGCTGTGAGCGCCACACTCGCGAGAAGGATTAACGTCCCATTTAGAATCATACTTTAATTGCACGGCCATAACATCACAGGGTTTGTTTTCCTCCTCCAACCAATCACACAGACTTACAAAATAGCCTAATAAGCCTACAATGATGGTAGCCGATACTTTGTAAAAAAAATGTAATTTATACTTGGACAACAGAAACTGATTTGTTATCGAGCATCGAGGTGGCACTGTATCTCAAATTTATGTGCAAACAGGAAGAGGGGCAATCTGAATACTGCTAGCTATGCATGTGGCCTGTATTCCAGAAATATGGAGGGCGAGAGGGATGATGGATCACAACAAATGTTGAAAAACTCCCTTCCCGTAGGCATCGAGGTTCCATATGTAATAAACGACTGGACCACGAT
The DNA here is from genome assembly GCF_964198595.1 of Lampetra fluviatilis. NCBI lineage: Eukaryota > Metazoa > Chordata > Hyperoartia > Petromyzontiformes > Petromyzontidae > Lampetra > Lampetra fluviatilis. Next base: position 1,693,903 of record NC_136314.1, read on the forward strand.
GTCTGGCTCAGTGTCCTTTATTCGGTTCGTGCTGTACACCCACACGGCTGTCTTTACTCTGTAGCTTCTCCACGGTGCTGACTCCAATGTCGGCCCGATCCACAACAGCAGCTCCGCTGCTGTTTCTCTCACACAGCCCTCCTTGGCTGTACTCGCTGCAACTCCTCTCCCTCCGCAGCTCTGACAGCCTCTTGCTGTCTCTCTCTCTCTCTCCGCAGCTCCTCCTGGCAGCCACACCGCTGCCTCTAACACGCAGCCCTTCTGGCTGTCTCCTCTGCAGCTGCACACCACTCCGCAGCTTCCTCTTATCTTCGGGGTTGGCTCCCGATGGCCGTCGGCGCCCCCCCCCTCTCCACACTCGCCCGCGTGGCCTCACTCTTTTCCGCTCACACCCCGACTGCCTTCCCCTTCCGGTTTACCCGCTTAAGGACCCGAACCTTCCCCCCACGTCACATGACTCCACCCCCCGTGACGTCACATCCGGAAGGTCGCTTACGCCCGCATTACACCACCCTCCCCCGTAGAAAAATCCCAGCCGACCTCGGCTGACCAATAGCAAATCGTAATGCGGCGAACCGAGCTTCCCCCCCTAAAGGACACTAAGCATACAATGTAACAGCAAGAACAACAACAACAACGCAATTAACATCAACGAACGTACAAAAAGCATGCAATAAATACAACTGTAAGAAAAAAATAACAAGACAACAACAATCAACGAAACGTAAGCGATTTGGAACGTGTGCGGGTCGCCGGCCCGTCCCGGACGGTCGGCGGCCCACTCGCAGAACGGGAACGCGATGAAAGTCGAGGAACGACAGGGGGTAATCCCCCTGTCGCAGCTGGAAGTCCACCGCCGTCCCGTGTCTCTAAAGAGTTAGTCTTGGGCTTGTCCTGTGACCGTGCCCGCAGCTGGGTCGGAAGGGCTGCAGGGCTCGAAGGTCCCGCAGACCTGGCAGGCGTCCTCCGAGCAGGGCCCCTCGTCCCCCGCAATGTCACGGCCGGCCTGTCTGGAACAGGTACGACAGGCGCTCTAGCAAGATCAATGGACGCAGGCAGGGGAGAGTCAGCAGCAACAGACCCCGGCAAGGCAACATTGGGGGATGACGCATCATGTAAGGGAGCAACATATGGTTTCAAGCGCGACGTATGCACAACCCAGCGACGAGACCCAATCTGGACGCGTGCTGACTGTGGGTTGGGAACCGCAATGAGGCGTACGGGACCATGCCAGGGTTTGTGCAATTTCGGCGAGGTCCCCGGACGTACCTGTGGACAATGAAGCCAGGCTAGGTCCCCAACCTTCCAAGGGCACTCCCCCTCAGACCGTCGCGCATATCGCTCGTTCCGGGCCTGGGCTTTGGCCGTAGCCACGCGGGCATTCTCCCGCGCCTCCGTGACTCGGCGAACCGTGTCCTGAATGTATTCAGGAAGTGGTTTACGAGGTCCCTTCACCCCAGTTCCCAATTGCACATCCACCGGCGGCACGTTTTCCCGACCATACATAAGGTAAAACGGCGAATATCCTGTAGCCGCATGAGGCGTCATCCTGTACGCCGAAAGCACCCCGGGGATGTGCAGATCCCAATCTGATTGTTGTTCACTCACGGTATGGCAAAGCATGGCAGACAATGTCCTGTTCAGCCGTTCAACCATACCATCCGTCTGCGGATGGTATGGGGATGTCCGTACTTTCTTAGTCCCAAGGCCCGCGCACACTTCCGCCAATAATTTAGAAGAGAAATTCCTGCCCTGGTCCGTGAGGAGTCTCTCAGGCGCCCCCTTATCCATAATATACCCAAACAAAAAGGCGTCGGTAATGGCCGCGGCCGACTGATCGGGCAACGGCCAGGCCATCGGCCAACGGGAGAGGTACTCAACCCCTACCAGCAAATATTTATTACCCCTCGCCGATGGTGGAAAAGGTCCCAATATGTCCAGTGCCACCAATTCATTGACTCGAGACACCTGAATCGACTGGAGAGGCGGCACGTAAGGATGTTTCGGCGGCTTACGTTGTGCACACGCAGGGCACGCGCGCACGTGCCCTACGACATCTGTCGCCATGCCGTGCCAAAAATAATGACGTTGCAACGTCAACAAGGTCTTCTGCACCCCTAAATGTAAGAGAGTGTCACAATGGAGGGTTCTAATCAACTCGAATCGCAAGGACGTTGGTACCACCAGGCGCCAACGTTCCTGGAACCCCTCCCGCCACATAAGCAGACCATCTCGGAGAGCGGTTTGCGGCCCCACAGCCGTACTCGGACTCCCATTGTCCTTAGCAGACCGCTTCCGCAAGGACACCAATGACTCATCCATCATCTGTTCCCGGATCCAGACAGACCGCGGCAGATTCAAAACCCCGTCAGCCGGTCCCGGTTCCATCGGAGTGTCCGACTTCTCGACGGCCAACGTAAGCGGCTGAGGGGGGTTTGGAATCGGCGAACACCTATGCATCCCCGACTCACATTTACAAGGGGCGCGCCGCGGTAATCTGGAAAGTGCGTCAGCGTTCGCATGGCGCACTCCCTTCCGATGTTGAATTTGGAAGGAAAATTCCTGTAGCGTGTCCAACCAACGTGCCAACTGTCCGGATGGCTGGTCAATTTTAAGGGCATATTGCAAGGCCGCATGATCCGTACGCACAATAAAAGAACGACCGTAGAGGTATGGTCGAAATTGCCGTAGGAAAAAAACAACCGCCAATAGTTCTCTGCGAGTGACACAGTAGCGGGTTTCCGCAGGAGACAAGACTCGGCTACCATACGCCACGACACGCTCTACACCCCCTTTAGACTGTGATAACACCGCCCCAATACCTGTGTCACTCACGTCCGTATCAAGAATGAATGGGTGATCGAAATCGGGATAATCCAATGTTGGGGCCGTGGCCAATAGATCACGCAGACTCCGAAAGGCCGCCTCCTCCGGCTGTCCCCAAACAAACTTCCGTCCTTTACCCGTAAGGAGATGCAAAGGCCTCGCAATCGTCGCAAAACCCGGCACAAATCTTCGGTAATACGAGGCAAATCCCAAAAACCGCCGAACATCCCCCACGGTGGCCGGAGTCGGCCAATCCCGGACGCACGCCGTCTTTTCCGGATCCGTGGACACTCCCTCAGCGCTCACAATGTGCCCCAAATAGCGGACGGACCGTTGCAGTAGGTGACATTTCTTTGGTTTGAATTTCAATTTGGCAGAACGCATCCTCGTGAACACTGTCTCCAGCCGCGTCAAATGTTCATCGAATGTGCGGCTGAAGACAATGATATCGTCCAAATATATAAGACATGTCTCCCACTGCAACCCCGTCAAAACGAGCTCCATCAATCTTTGAAATGTAGCAGGGGCCGCATTCAATCCCATCGGGAGACAGTTGAATTGAAATAACCCCTGCGGCGTACGGAATGCGGTTTTCTCCCGTGAGGACTCGTCAAGGGGAAGCTGCCAAAATCCCGAAGAGAGGTCCAGTGTGGAAAAGAACTTAGCCCCCGACAATGCGTCGAGGGAGTCATCCATACGCGGCAGGGGGTACGCATCTGCCACCGATATCTTATTCAATTTGCGGAAATCAACACAAAATCGCAATTTGCCATCCTTCTTCTTAACCAAGACGACTGGAGCGCCCCATGGGCTGTTAGATGGCGATATAATGTCCGCAGCCAACATGTCTTCCACTGCCCCCCGTACGTGTTCTCGCTCCGCAGGACTCATCCGATGCGAATTTAATCGAATAGGGGCAGCATCGCCCGTCTCAATGTGATGGTAAAGCAACGAAGTGCGGCCCAAATCCAAATCATCGGAGCTGAACACATCGGAATATGTCAACAACAATTTACGCAGCGCACCACGTTGCTCCATGGACAGGGAAGAATTTTCGTCACATAAATGAGCAACCCAACGATCATCCGAACTCCTTGGCTCGGAAACCCCAGCAACAACTCCCCGGCTATGTGGACAATCATGGGTCGCAAACGCCGTAGTGGCATGTGCCACAACCGTACCGGCCGGGACACGGACGTTTTCTCCCCCCGCATTAAGCACCTGTAAAAACGGTAATTGATCCGGCCGGACGATGGTCTGTGCCCCCACTAACGCCAACCCGGTTGTTATCGTGGCGGACGGTGACAACAAGACCCCTACTGCTCCTAGCCGATCAGGCAGGGGCTTCCGATACCGCAAGGGTATAAGCATCTGTGTACCAGGTGGGATGTCCACAGATGCGACGGACAGCGCCTGCACTTGTACGGCCGAAGCAGGTCGCCCCCAGGGCGACGGCAGAAACGAGATTTGACGGCCCCCCGGCAGTTCAATACAATTCTCATTGATTTTGATCAAAATGGGCATCTTAGCCAAAAAATCGGTGCCTAACAAACAAGGAACCGCCAAAGATCTCGATATCAACACAACACCCGAGGCCGACACATTCCCAATAGATATCTTAGCATCCACCTGACCCACGATACCCATGCTACCCCCGTTCGCAGCGACGCACGACCCATAAACCGGACGCACAGCCCCCGGCGGAATGCCCAACAGATGGAAAATGACATCCGATATAATAGTCGCAGACGCCCCCGAGTCGACCAAAATGCGCACGTCCACACCTTGTATGGACCCCGGTACAGTGGACGAACCCGTAGCGGCCGCGACAACCCTCCGTGCCAATTTGCGCCACTGCGTAACTGAATGACAAGGCCCCGTCGATGGCCTTTCTTTAACAACAACAATAGGATCGCGCAACACAGGTGGTGGGTGAGGTGGAAAGCCTTGCCGAGTGTCTGGTGCGTGCCGACATGCCTGTTTCGGAGGATCTTTAGCCGACTTGACCGGTGCCGAGGCCTCCTGCTGCGGCGGAGCCGGGAAGCGGGCCCAGCAGTCTCTGGCGTAGTGGCCCCTACGCCCGCAGCGGAAACATTCGGCCTCGTTGCGCCGAAGCGCAGGCCTCGCCTCCTGACGGCCCCGTTCTGGTAGCGCCGCGCGCGGTCTCGGCCCGCCGCGTCCCGTCCATGGAGCGGAGGCGGCCGTCAGTTGTTGAGGGCCCCGGTCATCCGGAACATAGACAGCCTGCGCAGGGTTCCACCCCAGCGCATCCTCTTCTTTGACGGGCCCCCCCGTCCACGCCGTCACTTGTTTCCAGCGACGGAGGTTGAATTGCGCATCGAGACACTTAGCAGCCGTCCGGGAAGTTAGCTTCTCATGCCCACACACAGGCATGGGGATCCCCAGATCCCGAGACAGTTCCAACATTTTCCCTAATATGAGAGGCTCGAGCAGGTCCTGTGGCGTCTCAGGATAAGCTGCCATGGCCAGCTCCAGCACCGCACCCCTGAACGCCACGGGCGACTCCTCTGGTGCTCGTTGTCGTTGAGCGAATCGCCGATGCGCATCATCTGGTGGCTCATAAGCATCGGCCATTTCTTGAAAAACACCACATAAAGTTGCCTTCTTATCGGTCGTTATGGAACGGAAGAATCGGACAGATTCGTCGTCCAGGAGAGTCGGCAACACCTCCAAAGCCTCCGCATCGGTCCATCTTGCTGTGCGTACCGCCGCCAAGAAGCGGCAGGCGAACGCGCTCCAGTCCCCACCGACGGAAAATTATTTAACCGTTGTAAGGTGGCGACTCCGACTCCTCTTCCCGCCGTCTTCCAATGGTGGTGGTTGTGATGGCAAATTCAAAATGGCGTCGGCCCGCGGCGTGGCCAAGATGGCGGTTTGGCGCCACGGAGCGCGCAAAATGGCGGCCTCCTGCCGCGTGGGCAATGGCGGCGGCAGGACAGGCAACGTGGCGGCCCGCGGAGCACCAATTGCATCATCCATCGTCCCTGGCGCGACGAGATGGCATAGATGCGCCAAGACTTCCTTAAGTGCCTCCAGTTGTACCGCCATCGCTTGCCATCGTTGATCCGCGTCTGATGATGTCGACGGACCCGCCACCGCGCCAACATCCTCCACTCCTGTTCCCGTGGTCGCCTCAGCCGGGCTCTCCTCCACCACCCCAACAGGATCCGTGGTTGGAGGGAGTTCGTCGTCGTCGGACGAAGAAGCCGATGCAGGCGCCGGAGTAACTTTCTTCCTCACTTGTTTCGACATGCCGTTGCACTTCCGACACCAGTGTAATAAACGACTGGACCACGATGTCTGGCTCAGTGTCCTTTATTCGGTTCGTGCTGTACACCCACACGGCTGTCTTTACTCTGTAGCTTCTCCACGGTGCTGACTCCAATGTCGGCCCGATCCACAACAGCAGCTCCGCTGCTGTTTCTCTCACACAGCCCTCCTTGGCTGTACTCGCTGCAACTCCTCTCCCTCCGCAGCTCTGACAGCCTCTTGCTGTCTCTCTCTCTCTCTCCGCAGCTCCTCCTGGCAGCCACACCGCTGCCTCTAACACGCAGCCCTTCTGGCTGTCTCCTCTGCAGCTGCACACCACTCCGCAGCTTCCTCTTATCTTCGGGGTTGGCTCCCGATGGCCGTCGGCGCCCCCCCCCTCTCCACACTCGCCCGCGTGGCCTCACTCTTTTCCGCTCACACCCCGACTGCCTTCCCCTTCCGGTTTACCCGCTTAAGGACCCGAACCTTCCCCCCACGTCACATGACTCCACCCCCCGTGACGTCACATCCGGAAGGTCGCTTACGCCCGCATTACACATACACTGATACGCCCGGCGAAGGCGATGCAGGAAGTGTGAACTAATGTCATATAGGGCGCCACAGTGCCGATGTGTTAACTACCTCGCCTGGTGTACAGGAGGTCGTGTGTTTAACACCTGCTGTATATTTGGAATTTTTGGGATGTCCTCCCTGCGGTTGGAGAGATTTTTCTCCGGGTTCTCTGGTTTTTCTCTCCGCATTTATTTTCATGAGTTTAGAGTATTTGGCTGCTTTAAATTTCCACATGATGAGCCACTTTGTTGATCTATCATTTATTGTCAGGTCGCTTCTGAAAAAAATATATATATGCTCATAGGGCCTTACTTGGTAACATAAACATTGTTTAGGTTGAGATTGTATGTCCTATCGGTGCAGGGTAGAGTGTTGTCCCCTCACACTCATGGGTTTTGTCCAGATGTTCCAGCTAACTCCCACAAGCAAAAACAAATCACTAATTGATTGGCTGAAAACATCTAAATATAAAAACACGAATGCACGACCCTCCTGAAAAAAGAGTAATTGGACTCAGCGTGGCTTTCTGGGTAAATACGTAATTATTAACACGTTATTGAAAATGTCGTATCAGAAGAAAGTGATGGGAAAGTAACAGTGTAACTCAAGAAATCACGTCAGTGGGAACGAGGATTTATTCACTGATCAAGGCATTATGTCGCCTCTTAGGCACGGGAGAAGAGGATGGTCCGAAACTGGTGTTGAAAAGGGGAAAAGTCAACCATGTGACTGCCGAGGCAGCAGCAGCAGCAGCAGAGAAGGATTGACCTACTGTTTGGTCATTCCGGTAAAGCCACGTAGAAAATAAAATAATAGTTGAATACGACGTTTCGATGGCAACACAAGCAACCATCCATCAGGTAAGAATGAATATTTTCTACGTGACTTTACCGAAAGAACCAAATAGTAATTCCTGCAGTCACGAAAGCTTCGAATCAATGATTGACCTCTCGTTGAATAGAGTTTGGCTGGGGCCTTTTTCTCCCAACCAAGGCTGGGGCCTTGGTTGGGAGAAAAAGGCTGGGGCCTTGGTTGGGAGAACAATTTCAGACCACTGTGAAATGCTACGTGGGAACATCCATTTAATGATGTTGCTTCTCTAGACATGTTAATCTGTTGCTTAGATTTGTATCTTACATTTGTATCTAAATTCAGTTACTGATTGGACTAGATTTTTTTTTTATGTAATCTATATTACTCTTGTACTTAAAGGCAGGTTACATGAAAACAGTGTGACTTGCATCACAAGCCCGTAAATGTCGCTTGCGTTGAGGACGGAACGATCACTGACAATCTGGTGTTGGTCCATGGGAAATTTATTTTATTTATAATTTCTCATAATTGTGCTTCTCCGTGTACTGTTGCGTCCTTTTTCAGGAGGTGTTTACAACAGCATCAAGCCGATAATCAATTATTTTAACACTGAGGCTTTCGTGACCAATATTATCCATAATAAATTATTATTTTTTGGGTTAAATCACGTAAATGTAAATGTTTCGTTAAACCCGCCACCACCCGACACAGCCAAACTTCAGTAATTGGGCCTGCTATAAATCTGAGAGTGATATTTTCACGGCGACATTTTGCATAATTTCATCGACATCATCAGTGGAAGGTTCCCTTCCTCGTTATGTAAAAACAAATCATGTGGTGGTAGATGGGTAAGACTTCTAAACCAAAGTGTCAGCTTTTTCACATGTTTGCAAAGCCATGTAATTTTGGGCTCTTTCGTGATAAAAGCTGTCAATGTACACACACCATATTGCATTGTCCACATACGTTGGCATAGACTTTTGTGCAAAGCAAGTCCTTTTGAGCAAACGTTTCATTTGTTTGCACGTGCCTAAAACTGGAGCCTTGCTTATAAGCACCGCTATTGACACGTTTGTGATTGTGTTTCCTGATTTGAAGACAGAATCGATAGCTATTTTAAACCTTCTTTCTTCACAAAGGCTCTCCGACAACTACATGGGGAGGCGTGTTGTCAAATGTCTGCAATAAGGGTGCAATGGATGTCCTCCAGGCATATCCCTCTCTTTCTTTGTACACACACCAACTGCAGCCAGGGGCAAGAAACATGTCCATACGTAACAAATTCACTCGTACTGCTTAAGCGTTTGGGCCCTACGTGGTTTCGTGGCAATGATAGCATTGCCCTCATTCCTTCCTTTCAATTTATTTCGATTATTATTAAGCGAGTAGACAAACGTATGGATAAATTATTGTCCACGACTTAATGTACGAGCCAATGATCTCCTGCTTAATGCAGTGACATTAAACATTAACAACACAGTGCTACAGATTTGTCTTCAACATCTTTGCGATCCTACTTGGGTTTTCTGTGTAGCTCCACATGCTGGGAGCTTCCTTAGGGACTGACTTACTTTGCCCGCCCACCTTCGTCTCTCTACTCTTAGTCCAGGTGCTCGGCAACTTGCGGCTCTCTTTATGGACTGCTTTGTGACGTGATTCATTAGGGACCACTATCTTGTATTCACATGCATTGCAGCTCTTGAAATATAGATTTTTTTTTATTAAGTCCAGTTTACCATGGAAGTCACATGAACCATGGGCAGGGGACAGCAGCCTGCATCTCCAGAGCCGCGTGTGGCTCTTTAAGGACTGCTTCACGACGTTATGTATTAAGGACCACCGTCCTGTAATCACCACACAGTGCATTGCGGCTCTTGAAATCATGCGTTTTTTTCACTTTCCAAATTCGAAAAAAACGTCCCTGTTATTTTTGTTGCAGACCCCTAACTTTCATCTTCTCTTAACCCTCACCTCCATTTCGCCTTCCATCAATCCCCTGCTGGGGCTTTCCCTTCCCACGAAATCCCCTAATCCAGTTAACCATGAATCCCATTAACTCCATTAACCCCATTAACCCCATTAACCCCGCTCCCACAGGCCCTAGCTCATCCTCAGCTTAAGAACAGGGCCCTGGGTAATTCGGCTCCTGAAGAAACTCCCAGCACTTGCAGCGAAACATTGGAGAATCTGTCCACCAGGCTGTATACATATGTGCACCGCGGTGAGCCAATTGGCAAGTCGTGTGCGGTGGGATAAAGTGTGGGTACTCCAACCTCTTTCAAGAAGAAGATAAGGCGCTCTATGAGTAGCCCTTCTGCCAGCGGTGGCGTGAGTAAGCAATTGCAGGGACTGCACCTTTGCCATTACGATTAGCAGGACAACTCATTTGTGGGTATTATTAAATCGATGCGTTGTTTTCCTTTGGTCAATGTTAGAATTGTCAGGTGGTGAATTTAACACGGATGTAGATATTGTTCATAGCTACTAAGGTTAAGGTGAAACATTATTGGCAGCTTTGTATTGATACTTGGAATGAAGTGTAACCAATTTTGATTTCTAGATACTATGCAACACATTTGGAAAATACCATTTTTTATGGCATTCATAAAGACAGGCCAAAGGCTCTGTAATACTTTCACAAGGTATGTTATATGCGGTGTTTGACACATGCAGAGCATTACACGGGTTATTTTATTGTTACATTCTGAATACTGCGCACTATACCATTATTGCAACTATTGTATTTTATTATATTCCAAAGGAAACATGAATAATTCAGTAACCCATAGCAAAACGGTGCATACTATGTTTCATGAAAAGTAATAAACATCTTGGTTTCGCATATTATTCAAATTATTAGACAAGAAAGATACCAAAAAAACATATCCTGAATATATGCTTGTAATAATACCTAATTATTTCATTTAGCACCAATATTAAGTTGGCTCCAAGTGATCACAGAATACTTGCCATGGGTTTTGAATGATTTAATTATACAATGCAAATCAACCCAATGACAATAACAAAGCTGCATATTTGCACATAACCGCAGTGATGTAATATGCACTAACAGCCGCTGTGTCGGGGGGCCTTTATCTCTCCGAATCGTTTAGGTGGTGTCAGTCAGAGGAGATATATCTAGTGGAACATGTGCCAGTCTGCATGCATCAGAGCTATAATGAAACCACAGGTAGACTGTGGTTATGGCGGTGGGGTGGGAGGCGGGCAGATGGGGTTACGGAGAGTTGCAAATGTTGATCGGGTCAGGGATTTTTTTTTTGTATCAAGAAGATGTAAGCGGATGAGACAGTACCCCCACAGATGTTTTTTTTCGTATTTTAATCTTTCTCCCCCCAAATAAAACTCTTCATCACCTCTGGCCTGGTGAGTGTCTTTAAAAAAAAAAGTGAGATTGTAAGGGGTTGTTGGTGATGCTGTTATGTGGTCCACACATAAAGGCCTTCTTGATGTCTCCATGCCAATTTTTGTTTAATATAATTTCAACGCTTAACTCCTTAATTGTGCTTATTTATTTTTGCCAATGTTCCACAATCAACGGGGTTGGGGGGGGGAAGGATGTTTTTTTCTGACAATTCCTCACTCGGTTATAATTTCCATGAAATTCACAGCCATCCACAAATTGTCTTCATCTGCTGTGAGCCTATGATTTGTGGGCGGTTTCTGCCATATTCGCAATGCACGGGGCCATTTATTCACTTGCATATGAGCTGCCATTTTCATTTAGAAATGTCTGGCCCATAACCAAGATTACAGAGTGAAGCCATCAGCTAATGCACGGGTACCTTAATAACAATGACTTTTAACTTATCCCACAAATGCATCACTGTGTGTCTCATGACTATTGCATAAGGGTTCCGTGTTAGGCTGTTTAAGCATTCATTTTAAATATATATTTTGTCTGTAGGAGGAAATCCAACAATATACCCAGGGAAAGCCGAACAATTGAGGGGGTAGCAGTTCCATTCTGGTCTCCAAAGCCAGTGGATTTCACGCAGGCGTTTGTGTGTGTGTCACCACATTGGACACGTGTTGCTCAGTGGGCCTGCTTTGGCCCCACTGGCTTCTAATTTCCAAAATATGAATGACTCGATGGCTATTATTTGAGAAGGGCACCGTGATCTCGAGTACAAGCCCTCCAATGCTTCCGCAGTATTAGCTCTCTTCCATAGAAATTGCCCTTCTAATATAACCGTAAACAACCGGTGATGGTTCAAGAAATTTCTCAATGAGATATGTATGACCTGTCAGGCAAATTCGGATCGATTGTGCTGATGTCAGGTTTGTCATATTGAAGCAATACACCACCTGGGCACATCTTTACGTGATGATGTAGAACGGCTCAACAACATCCGGAGCACCTTTCTGGAGGCTGCTTCCACACCTCCATTACGGTAGCATCACGCCAGACGGTGATGTCTACGCATGCCTGTGGTCCAGGACAGCGGAAGCGAGGGTCGGTGGATCGCACGAATGTTGTAACACTTTCAGCCCGTGGGTGTCGAGGTTTAGGTGTCACAGCAAAAAAATTGGGCTCCACCTCTTTGGTTCTTTCGGTAAAGTCGGTATAAAATAAAACAAATTAAATCACGACGTTTTGATTGCAACCACAGCAAAAATAAATATTGCTGTTTTTTTCCCACCTGATGATGATTTTCTATGTTGCAATCGAAACATCGTGATTTAATTTAATTTATTTTATACCTACGTGATTTTACCGAAAGAACCAAAGAGTATGGATCCCTGCAGTCACGAAAACTTCAAATCTAGATTGGGCTCCACCTGTTCCATCTGTATGGGATAGTGTGTTTCCCTATAGCACAAGCGGATTCTTTCTGGGTGCTCCGGATTCCTCCCACGTGTAAACACCCATTAATTGGCCGATGACACCTTCATATATAGAGGACGACGGAGCTTGGGAAATTGAGCTTGGGAAATTTGAGTTGTTCTATCTCTCTGTGAGTGAGCAAATACTGTGCAATGTTACAAGTTGAAATAATTGTTAAAAGTTACAGTTTTTCCCCCTGATTAAAAAAACAACAACATTTGAGGTGCATCTTATAATTCAAAGAATACATTTGTCTTCCGGAAGACATCTTTTTAATTAAGAAGATTCCAAATCATCTTCCGGAAGATGGTTCTTCGTAGCAATACATTACCTGCTATCAGACAGAAAAACACCTCCAGCCATTCATAATTCACTTCCAGAAGACATCTTTCCCCAGCTGAAAGCAGCACATTCAACATCATCACCAAATGTATGCCCAATAGAATATTTACACGAAACTGAATGTGTCCGTTGCGTGTTTCTGTGTGTGTTATTGCTGCTGTTGAACAAAAAAAAGAACAGATTTGCTCTACTACCACCTCCAGGTGACCTCACCCTAGTGGGTTTGGGAGTTTCACAAATCCACTCGATCTTCCAAGTGATTGTTGGGTTCAACCAGGAAGGACAGGGTGAGCAATTAAGAAGTGGGAGGATGACTCAAGGTGGTAGACATCACAGAGAAGACGAGAGAGAGACAAAAGGCTGTGGGTGTGGTTCGGTCGTGTGAAGAGACAACAGGAAAATTGTGTGGGTCAGAAGGTGCAAGCGATGCAAGTGGAAGGAGAGAGATCAAGAGGAAAGCAGAAGAAGAGGTGTGGGGGGGCGATGTGGTGCGATAGGACACGGTGGACCGAGGAGCGGAAGGAGATGTGGCGCAGGACAGGGCAGCATGAAGAAGGTTGGCAAGGGCAGTGGAACACCACACCAAGGACATGAAGCACCACCACATTTGGGGTCCATGAGTTGGTGAAGACAGTGGCTTGGACCGGATTGGGTCTCACTCGCAACTGATGGTGGCCATGCCCATGATTCAAACTCCTGTTGATGGCTTCTAAGCGCAGTGTGCTCATCCCCACTGCCCTAATTTAATTTGCTGGGTGCAAAACAATGTTCCACAATCAACGGGAACATGTGCACAAATCTATTTTTTTTTGTATTATGGTTTGTTGTGTGTAGAATTCACGTTGTTGGCATGTAGCACGCATTGCTCAGGGACGTTTCAATGCCACGGATTTTAATGCAAAAATTCAGAAACTCTTGTACATTATTTGCTTTCGTTTGTAAAATATCCCAGGCTACATGTGCACATATGCCACAGTTAAATGTCAACACTTTCATGGGTCTGTAATCTTCTGAAGCTAACGGCAAGATAAGTTATTTAATTTATTTTCACTTATCAATTCTGCCTGCGGCTGCAAATCTGCCTTGCAAGAAAAATTACCATTATTTACTGCCGCAGCCTAATAATTTAAATATCGCACGTTAGTTGATGTATGTGAAAAATGTTGCCTACTGAGTATAATTTACACCTGCTTAGCAGAATGCGCTAATGCCATCCGTGTTCTTGGCTCAAACAAGTAAACAATTAAATGTTTTAACCAATATGTGAAAAAGCGTGGCTTATGAAAAAAAACATCCTAAAAATCTTTGCCAACATTAATCTTCTTTAGAACCTGCTTGCATTGTCGAAGCTCATTTTGCAAAGCAAAATAAGCAGAAATTTCCTCCTAAATGGTTGGTCGGATACCACAAAACCGTGCTAGTTTTTGCACGGCTTGTGATGTTTATCAAACGACTGTGGACATATTATTTGGTGATACTGCGATGGGCAATGGTGTGCGAGCTCCTACAACGACCAAAAAACTCAACAAATTCGTCAATAAGGGGACAAATATATGACCGGTGATATTTTTGGCAATGGTCCTTCTTCATAGCAGATGATCAGAGAGGCCACGGACATCGTGAACAAGAGTTGGAGACTGCACTCCACACCATAGGGCCTGATGAGACTTAAGTTTGAAAAATAGTTTCTGGTGCACAGTAGCTGCTAATAGGTAACCATGCATATGCCAAGCGCAACAACTGTGCACGCCACCTCTTCCCACTGTGTTGGGAGCGGTAGCGCAGCGGTTACAATCTCGGCCACCCAAGTTCGATACCCGCTCATGGCCAACATCGGTGAGGGGAATCTTAACCGCTCCTGGGCCTTGTCTAGGTACTTGTTCTAGATTTGAAGCTTTCGTGACTGCAAGGATTCATATTCTTAGGTTTTTTCGGTAAAGTCACGTAGGTAAAACATTAAAATTAATAAAAGTAAAATAAAATAAAAATCACGACGTTTCGGAGGCAACACAAGCCTCCGTCTTCAGGTGGAACCGTCAACGCCACGAGAGATTGCAGGAGCCACCACTCCGTTTATATAATGGTTGGAAAGGGGCAAGTGCAGCACACTTTTTATTCATATGGTAAGGTGAGGCTTATTTTATTTTACTTTTATTAATTTTAATGTTTTACCTACGTGACTTTACCGAAAAAGCCTAAGAATATGAACTTGTTGTGGTGTGCAAACTGCAGCAGTGGGGAGGCAAAGGTGGGCGGGCGTGATGGTGCTGGCCACACCACCCCTTGCTGCACTCTACTGTCCTCAATAGGTGCTCACTAACAGCACTTTTCACAATAGCTTGAGTGGGATAGATATTGAATCTCTGCCTGTTATATGATACCTGCCAAGAATCAATAGAGTGTGAATGAGGTTGACTGTGGTTGTTGTGTGGCCGCGGACCCGTGCGTCTGTGATCGCGATGGCATTGGGCAGGGTATATTTCAATTTCCAGCTTCACTGCCAATTTAAATGTTGCTCCCTGCGAGCTGGCAGGCGTTTTTGACGTGACATCTTGTCAGCGTTGGCATACGTAATGCCGCCGGCATGCTCATTGGGGTTCCTGCATAAGCGTGCACAGGTATGCCTTAGCTGCAAGCAAAGCACAATAATGCATGTACGAAATCTTAGACATTCAGCATGAATGTAATTCTTCATGAAATCCATCTTTATTGTCGTGGTGGCCAGGAGATGGTCACGTCGCATAGGTTATTCCCAGGCAACTGGAGTTTCCTCCCACATGGCAAACACTCGTACGTGCCATACACTCTTAGTTCTTTCGGTAAAGTCACGTAGGTGAAAAATTAAATAAAAATTTATAAAAACAATAAAATCACGACGTTTCGGAGGCAACACAAGCTTCCGTCTTCAGGTGAAAGTGTCACAGCAAAATATCTGTATCCTTCATCTCTTGAGGAAGGCCAGCGACTCGAGAAGCTGTGACTTCTTGTCTCGTTGTCTGTTAAAAATTCTAACAGATAGGTGAAATTCCTCCCCGTAGAGGGCATTAATTCTAGATTTGAAGCTTTCGTGACTGCAAGGATTCATACTCTTAGTTCTTTCGGTAAAGTCACGTAGGTAAAAAATGAAATAAAAATTAATAAAAATAAAAATAAAATAACAATAAAATAAAATAATTTAATTTAATTTTTTACCTACGTGACTTTACCGAAAGAACTAAGGGTATGAATACTCGTAGGTGCTATTTGAACGCATTATCAGAGAGAGGCCTCTCATAAATAGAGTGTTGAAACTCAGAGTGATTATAATAATCGATACAATCTTAGATTGGTAACTTAACTTTTTGGATCAGATCGCGTAAGTAAAATGTGCCGTAAGTCCTACTCCACCCACCAAAGCCAATTCATAAAGTTGGCACTTGAACAAACGTGCTAATGTATTATTGCTTCAGTACACCGGTGTGTTGGAGAACAATCCACAATATTTACTATGAATTGGATAGGTACGAGGTTTCGCTGGTAGTTATAACCAGCATCATCAGGTGGTTGGCAGAATTGTGAAAATCTCCTGTAGTATTGAATCTTAAATAGGTGGTGTGATGTCATCAGTGTGTGTCCACAAGAGAGCAGAGAGTAATACGTCGATGTTAACACATTGGCATATATTATGTGATTTAAACTGACATCACATTAAATTAGATATGTGAATATAAAAGTATGCATATTTACATCGTAAAACATGTTCGTCATAGTTAATTATACTCGAAGGTTATTTTAATTATACTTCATTATGTTAGATATGTTCATATGCGGTACACAAATACATAGTGATTCTGGCTAGTTATTGTTAATTAGTTATAATAATTTTTGATTTAAAGCTTTTGTGACTGCAGGGACTCATATTCTTGGTTCTTTCGGTAAAGTCACGTAGAAGGAAAACAATAAAATAATAAAAATATAAAACAATACAATTCTCACGACGTTTCGATTGCAACACAAGCAATCATCATCAGGTGTGAAAACCACATCAAAAAAATAAAAAAAGTGGTTTTCACACCTGATGATGAATGCTTGTCTTGCAATCGAAACGTCGTGAGAATTTTATTGTTTTGTATTCTTATTATTTTATTGTTTCCCTTCTACGTGACTTTACCGAAAGAACCAAGAATATGATGTTACATACTGCTGTGTTAGTTTCAATTAGTATATCATACACTTTTCTCTTGAGGTTATTACGTCTAAAATACTTATCATACTCACTATCATCAGCCATTATCTATTCACTAAATAAACTATGAACTAAACAATACACTTTTTGTTAACCAAGTAAAGCCCATTCAGCTATTTTTCTATTTTTCAGAAGTAACCTGGCCACCAGAGGCGTAGCTAGGGGGGGGCAGGGGGGTACATATGTCCCCGGGCGCCAAGGTAAAGGGGCGCCAAAATGAGGCTTACAACGTTACATTATAACTTATTGCGGCGGGCGCAGCATCCTGAAACTACTGCACAAATCTACAGCTCAAACTAAAAGCTTATATATCCCGCCACACACAGCCTACATGTCATGTAATTACATTTTGTATGTGATTAAACGGGGGGGGGGGGGGGGGCGCCAATTTTATAGTTCGTCCCCGGGTGCAAAATATCCTAGCTACGCCACTGCTGGCCACGAATGATCACGTGGAGATATTCTAAACGCATGTTTATAAATTTGGAGGGAAAAACCGAAGGACCCGGAGAAAAATCCACGTGACCACTGGGAGAGAGAGACATGCGAGCTTCAAATATACAAGCGTCAGGGTCGCGATCAAACCTACGACCTTCGGCACACCGGGCGAGGTGGTTAACATCTCACCACCGTATCACTAAATACCGTAAATGCCACCTCGAGTTGTATCAAATTCTACTCTGGCCCATAGACCATGAATAAACAAGCAGGTGTGACACATGAACCAATCAATAACTTCTTAATGCCCCACGTGCTTAAGCTCTCAGCCTTTGCTTCCCTCGGCGCTGTGTGCGGTTACTTCAAGCGCGAGTGCACAATCTGTGGCGAATGAAAAAAAAATCTGCCACTGGAGGTTGCGCTGAAGCCGTCCAACTTTCTGCAGGAGAGAGCTCTTTCCAAGCACGAAGACAGCTTTCATTTTTCACTCATCTACCCTGGGGCCTGAACCCATAATCATAGGAGTTCTGGTTCAGTGGCACTGCACAGAACGTTAGCTTCTGCAAGGCGTCCCACCACCTCA
This sequence comes from Lampetra fluviatilis, assembly GCF_964198595.1. NCBI lineage: Eukaryota > Metazoa > Chordata > Hyperoartia > Petromyzontiformes > Petromyzontidae > Lampetra > Lampetra fluviatilis. The sequence goes on from NC_136314.1 coordinate 1,711,819, forward strand.
CATTAACCAATTACACTGGGAATTAATGGGCTAGAATGTAAGGTTCGAAAATTATTCATCAAATCTCCACCACACCACCATAAATATGTTTTATTTAAAGTAGAAATGTGAATGTACCATATTGCCATTTTATAATGTGTATTAGTTGATTTCCAAATGAAATGAAATCAGGAAATGAAGTGCAGAGGAGCATATGGTGTCTGTATGTGTGTGTGTATGTGTGCATTGTGTAGTATATGTCATCTATGATTTTATACATTGTGTTGTAAGGCATGTGGTTGATAGTAGTGGATTGTTTGATTCTTGAAAATACATTAGAAAGGAAATACAACAAACAACAGTACATTTCGATTTAAAGCTTTTGTGACTGCAGGGATTCATATTATTGCTTCTTTTAGTAAAGTCACGCAGAAGGGAAATAATAACATAATAAAAATAAAACATAATAAGATAAAATTATCACGACGTTTCGGCCACAAGCGCAAGCAAGCCGTCCTCAGGTGAAGAAACAGAGCTGTCAGAATTGTATTTTATTATGTTTTATTTTTATTATTGTATTACTTCCCTTCTACGTGACTTTACCGAAAGAACCAAGAATATAAACCAATAGTAGCAATTATTAAATAAACAGACATGTAAGTACAATGAAATACAAACGTGGGAACAAGTAATATTTGTAAAAGCATTCATAAGCTGTTTGGAATGTAATTGTCCTTTTATACATTTTCATTTTGTTCATAGCAGCAACAGCTGTGTCTGAAGAAGAAAGCTCTCAATCAGTGCACAGTGCCACCGATGACAGATCAGAGGACATGGACAACTGACGAAGAATATGGTCACAGAAGCTGAAGAGTGCTGAGAAGAGTGGAGTCACACGGACAGAAGCGTGGAATTACGCGCAGAAAAGCGTGGAATCACGCGGAGAGAAGCGTGGAATCACAGGGAGAGAAGCGTGGAATCACGTTGAGAGAAGCGTGGAAGCACGCGCAGAGAAGCGTGGAATCACGTGCAGAGAAGCGTGGAATCACGTGCAGAGAAGCGTGGAATCACAGGGGGAGAAGCGTGGAATCACACGGAGAGAAGCGTGGAATCACGCTGAGAGAAGCGTGGAATCACGCGGAGAGAAACGTGGAATCACGCGGAGAGAAGCGTGGAATCACGCGGAGAGAAGCATGGAATCACGCGCAGAGAAGCGAGGAATCACAGGGAGAAATGCGTAGAATCACGCGGAGAGAAGCGTGAAATCACACGCAGAGAAGCGTGGAATCACGCGGAGAAAAGCGTGGAATCACGCGGAGAGAAGCGTGAAATCACGCGCAGAGAAGCGTGGAATCACAGGGAGAGAAGCGTGGAATCACGCGGAGAGAAGCGTGGAATCACACGCCGAGAAGCGTGGAATCACAGGGAGAGAAGCATGGAATCACAGGGGGAGAAGCGTGGAATCACACGCAGAGAAGCGTGGAATCACACGCAGAGAAGCGTGGAATCACACGCAGAGAAGCGTGGAATCACGTTGAGAGAAGCGTGGAATCACGCGCAGAGAAGCATGGAATCACACGCAGAGAAGCGTGGAATCACAGGGAGAGAAGCGTGGAATCACGCGCAGAGAAGCGTGGAATCACGCGCAGAGAAGCGTGGAATCACACGCAGAGAAGCGTGGAATCACAGGGAGAGAAGCGTGGAATCACAGGGAGAGAAGCATGGAATCACAGGGGGAGAAGCGTGGAATCACACGCAGAGAAGCGTGGAATCACACGCAGAGAAGCGTGGAATCACGTTGAGAGAAGCGTGGAATCACGCGCAGAGAAGCATGGAATCACACGCAGAGAAGCGTGGAATCACAGGGAGAGAAGCGTGGAATCACGCGCAGAGAAGCGTGGAATCACGCGCAGAGAAGCGTGGAATCACACGCAGAGAAGCGTGGAATCACAGGGAGAAAAGCGTGGAATCACGCGCAGAGAAGCGTGGAATCACGCGGAGAGAAGCGTGGAATCACGCGGACAGAAGCGTGGAATCACAGGGAGAGAAGCGTGGAATCACACGCAGAGAAGCGTGGAATCACGTTGAGAGAAGCGTGGAATCACGCGCAGAGAAGCGTGGAATCACAGGGAGAGAAGCGTGGAATCACGCGGAGAGACCCAAGAGGGTGACCTCGTGGGTCAGTGAAACAAGCACACACGAGATGATGTCTAAGAAAAGCTGGTGGCCTTGGCAGGCCCCACAAGCGAGACGGGGATAGCGGCGAATGGACAAGGGTGGAGATGGAGTGGCACCCAAAGAGGCGATCTTGTCCATGGGGCCAACCAACGCGGGAGATGGAGCGATGAGATCAGGTCACGTGCAGGAGTGACGTGGATGGTGGCAGCACTTGATTACGAGGGAGAGGGCGATGGTGTGTGGGGAGGCGCTTCATCTAGCAGTGGATAGTCAATGGCTGCGAACGATGAGGATGCATTTGATGGAGCAGCTTGATATCTGGGAAGTATTGTGAAGTTCAATGCATGACAAATGAATGGCCTGACTTTTGCCGGATCTTTGAACTGAACAGGTCTGAGTCTGGTGAATGTCGGGTGGTCACCTGTGAGTGTCGGGTGATCACCGGGGCTCTGACGTGGCCAGCGCAGAGCAGTGGAGAAGCGGTAATCTGACGTGGATTCATACGGTGACTAAATGTTGAAGAGGCGGTAATAAACTGGCACTTTTGTTCACATGACAGGCTAATGAATTGGCTGTATCGGGTGGAGGATGGTTTACGACACACGTTTTACTCACGAGATCTGACCCAAAACATCAATACATTTTGAGACGTTATTATTACTTTTGTTGCTGAATTACCCGAGCGTTCTGTTACGCAAATAGGCTGGGTATAAACAATGCAAAATCTTCAGTCAAAATGAAAGGGTGTCCGCATGCATAAAATATATTCAATTTTCATCCTGCAGGGATATGATCAGAGCGTTAATCATACGATCCCTTTATAATACAATCATGCATCATTTGGAATAATTACGCGATTTAAATATGTAGATTAGTCAAAAAGACAAGTCAAAAGTAATTTCCTGCTCTCATGAGCATAGAGGCGGTGCTCAATCCCTGCTTGCAGTGCTGAATGAGTGGTGGCAATTCCACGTTACTATGGAAGGGGTGAGTCAATTCAATTGACAACCACTGCAGACTTATCCAAAAAAATGTTGCTCAACCCCTGCTTGCAGCGCTGAGTGGTGGAAATTCCACGTTACTATGGAAAGGGTGAGTGAATTAATTCGACAACCATTGCAGACGTATCCACAAAGTGGTGATTACGCATCGAGCCTGGAGGAATGATGCGCTGAATCAACTCGTTACCAGGAATTTAACTCACAACCTTGGGATTGCTAGCCGCTTGCTCTACCCACGGGCCAAGAGCAAAGCCCAATGCAGACTTTGTCAACTGAAACGCATGCGCGCGTGTTGTGTTTTTCTTACGTGTAAAAATAAATGTACACACGTGCGTTAATTTAGTATTCATAGGGTGCCGGGGACAAAAGCAGCAGGGGAGAGTGACGAGGCTTTGCCGATGGCCCCGTTGTTGTTGTTCTCGCCACGGCGTTGCGTTGGGGGCTGCGCTTGATGGGGCCTGGCATGCGGACGCGTGATTGATTAGCACTGGGCGACTGAAGCCCGAGGGCTGCCGAGCCTGAGACGTTTGACTCGGATCCAGGAGACGGTGGGCGACCGATTGCCACGCGGTGAAGTTTGGGGTGTGGCGGGGGTGGGGGGTTTGAAACCGGTAGATGGCTGAAGATGGGACCCGTTGATATGACACGAGAAGCATTGCATGCTTAAGATACCCCAAGGACAATAGGCTCTTAATGACATTCCTTCCAGGAACCACTGCATTCCTAATGGTATCGTGAGCACAGCTGCCACGGCGAACATTACACCACCCCCACCCACCACCACCACCAACATCCTCCCCACATCCACGTCCCTTGCTCCCCCAACACTTTCCCTGTCGTTAGAGAAAATATAGTCATCCACGCAGCCGGCATTCTGCAAGCACGTCTCTTCTTCCTCCTCTTCCTCTTCTTCACATGATGGGAATTGGTGCTGCATGCATAAGAGTGCTCTCTGCACCATTGAAGAACAGTCGTGTCTTCTAGAAATTATAAATATTAACAGATATTAAGAACATCAGTGGATATTCATATCTGAACTGGCCCTGGGCTTTTGCGTCGGTCGTTTCAGGCTTAATTGAGTACCTGGTGCAGTAAAAAAAAAACAGCACTGGGGAGACAAAGGCATGGTGTTGACCACACCATCTTATTCTTCCTGCCTGAATAAGATGCTCACTGTTTAGGCAAAACAGTCTGTGGAAGGCTACCCAAACAAGTGCCAATAAGCCTCAATACTCTGGGGTTTTTTTTTCAGTAGGATCCAGCACTCGAATGTTTTGGCTCTGCCCCAGTAGTGGTGGTGGGATGTCAACTCCTTGCCTGGTTTACACGAGGTCATGGGTTCGATCCCGACCCCGACGCCTGTTCTCCACGTGGTCACGTGGAATTTTATCGGGATCATCCCGTGTTTTCCCCTCTACATTTAGGATCAACACGCGTTTATAATAATTGGCTGCTATACATTTCCACGTGATACGCCACTTCGTAGAGCTATCATTTGTGGCAAGGTCCCCTCTAAGAAAATAGCTATATAGCTCAGTGGGCCTTGTCTTGTAAAGTTATATATTGTAAAGAGTTAAATAAGGGGTGTTTGGCATGGCAGTGGAAAGCTGGAGTACCCGGAGAAAGGCCGAACAGGCGAAGGGGCTAACGTTCAAAGGTCCACACAGATGGATGTCAAGACTCCCTTGCTCTTACGTGTCATCTGCTAAACTGCCTTGACCGAGCAACGACAAGGCTCAGCCCTTCGCTGCTTCAGCTTCCAGGGGTAAATGAGACCTTAATTCTAGATTTGAAGCTTTCGTGACTGCAAGGAATCATATTCTTAGGTTTTTTCGGTAAAGTCACGTAGGTAAAACATCAAAATTAATGAAAATAAAATAAAATAAAAACAAAAATCACGACGTTTCGGCTGCAGCTAATTCGGCTGTGACGGTCCCACCTGATGACGGAGACTTGTGTTGCCTCCGAAACGTCGTGATTTTTGTTTTTATTTTATTTTATTTTCATTAATTTTTATGTTTTACCTACGTGACTTTACCGAAAAAACCTAAGAATATAAATGAGACCTGGCAGGTACGCCGTGATACAAGCGATGTGCGCAAGTTGTGAATACATTCATGCGCATCGAATAGGCGATTCGTGATTCAAGTGGATTGTCTTGCCATGCTTGCATCTTCATCATCGGTTTCGGAATCATGTTCATTTATTCAAAGATTGAAAACCCATTTCTTGAGAACCGACTTGTGTGTTCGTTTGTTCACCTTCCTCCGCACCTCCGATTAGCACGGTTGGCTACGTACGGTGAGAAAGAAGTTCAACGTAATTACAAACATACGTACTTGCCCCAACAGTCTGGTGAGGCTATACGGGGGGGGGGGACCTTTGTATCTGCGTGTGACTTGAGCACGACGAGTAGTGCCGAGAAAGCAAGGAGAGTGTTTAGTCTACGCCGCAGTCGAATTTAAAACTACCAGATGGTGTTTCAGTCCGTCCGGAGTCAAAACACCTGGAGTAAACACTTCAGCTCCCCACGCTGCAGTATCCATAAAAAGCAGAGACAGATTTTGCGCCGTGCCGTAAAAAGAATGTTTTACAAGATGTTCTGCAATAAGCGGCATTGAATGCAGTGCATCCTCCATCTGAGTCCTATGCCTTGCCACGTTCCCAATACAATAGGAAAATAGAGGGCGAAATGGAAAGCTGTTATAAGAAAAAATACGTACGATATACATATTTCCCTGCCATATGCAATTGTCAAAACGTGTATGGATGTCATGGGGGTAAACGTGTGCAAGGTAATATGATGGGCCGCATATGCATTCATTTTTACTCGAGATATGGGACAGGAATGGTAAGAAAGAAAAGTAAACTTTTATTTTTCTCTCTCTCTGAGGGCACTCGGCTTGACTGAGTTCTAAGGAATTAGTCCACTATTCATTGACTCTGCGGGCGGAAGAAATATATTTTTGGATGAATTCCATTTGAGTGTGATTAGTAGTGATGGCAAGCATTGAGTGGTGGCTGAGAAGAATACGCTCATTTGTCAGTTCGCATAGAAAGAGCTATTTTGACAGACGCTGGTGAATTTATGGGTCGATTATGTCAGAAGACGAGACGTCTTTGCCACTCTCGTCTGGGATTTTTTTAAAGGAAATAATTCGCTCTTTGTTGTTGAGTGCATATGGTACATGGTCATAAAAAACTATTTTTAAGTAAAAATGTATTTTTTTTGTTATTTAGTGGAGTATGTCAATCAACTGTTAAATGACGACCTTTGCCTTTAAATCGTGAAGATGGCTTTGACCATACTTTACCACCCTTGTCAGTGCAGGGTGATGACGAATGTAGGGGGTGTCTCGACCGATTTGGGTAATGTGATGGCCGGGAATTGAACTCATGTTGGCTATCAACAACAAGGCAACTCCTATGACTAATTGGGAATGGGACGCAAGCGTAGGATTGATCACCCTGTCGCTGGCCGCCTTTGGGGAGGGTGTATAGTGTGAAAGGCCGAAACACCCTAGGAACCAAAGGGTCACTACTGACGATGCGCTCCCCAAATTTCACCAGGCTCACTGTTCATGAACTCTTGGAAGTGCTTGCACAAAGGATAGTAACATCTCATCCTGTGTTCTTTGGAACCTGGTTAAAGAGCACAGTATGTGCACCAAAGCTCCACCATTGAGCCCCTAAAATCACTACATTGCAATACTCCTCAACGAGTCTCGCTTTCATTCTGCAAATTTTCCCACTCTGACAATTTCGTTCCACGACACCATTGTTGTACATGCTGTACACGGATATAAATATAAGTCTCAAGGAATGGAATTCACTGAAATAATGTGGCCTTGAATCTCGCATGAGGAATTTACAAGCCGAATACTTCTTTGATTTGTTAAGAATGTTTAATTACCGCATGTTTGTGCGGCTACTTTGCAAGTCTCCTCTTGTAACATTAACAATATAATGCATTTCCCTATGGTCGAGAGCTGTCTAATGAAGACACAATCGACTCACAATTAGGCACCCATAGTTATCTGCTCTGAAATGTGCAATAGCTATGAAGGCAAAACGCTGCTTTACATTAACACCTCACATTTTTTTTTTCAATGATGCTTTTCGGTTTCAGGACAAATATAAAATGTGCCATTTCACAATATTGCTGATGTGTATCCGTAACTGAGTGACATATGGTAGATCAGTTTCACACTTCTGTGCGTCTAGTACGAACGACACATAGGAATAGTGACAGTTATAAAATTGATTATATCTCCAATTTGCTGTCAACTCATTGCCGTTTGAAAAAAAATAATGTCTTCACAATGTGACTTCCACGCCAAGTGGTTTTAAATCACTGGAAAGACAGGGGGGGCTTTGGAGTTGGCCGTGCTGGACTTAATAGGCGCTCGCTGACCAAACGTTCCCACCCCCCGAAGGTGCTATGAAGCTGAACGAGGAATGTGTATCGCGCCTGCGATTAGCACGGCTGGCTACGTACGGTGCGAAAGAAGTTCAACATACAATAGGGAAATCCGGACTGAGCTACCGCATGGCAAGTGTTGTGGTGGTTTTTCAAAGGCCTCTTCGTGGATGGCAGCATTTTTTTATACTTATAATGTTGTTGCAATATTAGAATTCAATTATTACATTATTTAACTTTGCATCAAACTCAGACCCATATCTTAAAGAGATGGTGCTTATCTATTACATTAGGCAGATCACTGGCACTGCATTTCAAAACTGGTCTTGTGTCTGCTTGCATTGGATTTAAAGAATGCTCTTCCAGAGGTGCTGTGGGATTGATAGGTTTTGTAACAAAAGAATACTTTTATGTTATACGTGAAAAGACAGACATATGAATGAGACATTGTCTGATTACCTATCGCGTTACGTAATTTAATTGTATATCAAAACACCAACCATAGCAAAAAACGTGTTTTGTGATTCAGTTGTTTCTGGTGTGTATAAAAAAAAATACTTCAATATGAATTTAGATACGGTTAGTACAATATATGTCAACGCAATACTCTACATTATTACATACGTGACTCGCTGAGGACTGAGGTACAGGCAGATTGCGCAGTGAGAATGTGCACGTCAATAGAATGTAAGGGGAACATCACGGAAAACCAGGGCGCTGGGTGGGGACAAATCATAGGTCAGGGAGGATCTGTGCTCGACAATACGAATAATATTGTGCCATTTATTGTAGTTGACATTGTGTTTTGTCTGTGGAATGTCCCAGCACTTACACCTCAATTGTGCAGGTCAAGGTGACGTGTATTACATCAGGACGTAAAAACAAAGACCTGAGGAAACATGTTTCTTTAGAAATGTCTTACTTTTCGTGAATTCGATCTTGAATTCTTCCAACATGAATAAGAATCAACACATTGCATTTGTTTTCCCTCCATGGAATGACTCAACATCTGCAGCGTTGTAGTGATTTTATAATACACGTTGTTTTTGGGTTAGATCGCGTAAATATATAAATGTGTCGTTAAAACCCGCCACTACCCGACACAGCCAACTAGTAAGGGGTTTGTCACGTAAACAGCACGTGGCCAATTCGTCACTAGTACAGCACTAGTGTATAGTGTAGTGTATAGTGTAGTGTATAGTGTAGTGTATAGTGTAGTGTATAGTGTAGTGTATAGTGTAGTGTATAGTGTAGTGTATAGTGTAGTATATAGTGTAGTGTATAGTGTAGTGTATAGTGTAGTATATAGTGTAGTATATAGTGTAGTGTACAGTGTAGTGTATAGTGTAGTGTATAGTGTAGTATATTAGTACAGCACTAGTGTATAGTGTAGTAAATAGTGTAGTGTATAGTGTAGTGTATAGTGTAGTATATAGTGTAGTGTATAGTGTAGTGTATAGTGTAGTGTATAGTGTAGTATATAGTGTAGTGTATAGTGTAGTGTATAGTGTAGTGTATAGTGTAGTGTATAGTGTAGTAGACTAGTACAGCACACCGGTTGTGTTGGAGAGCCAAGCCACAGCACTTACAATCTGTTTACGACGTTTCGCTGGTAATTACAACTAGCTTCATCAGGCGACAGCCAGATTTGTGGAGAAGTCCACCTGTTTCGTTCCTTGAATAGAGTGGTCGATGAGATGGCAACACTTGTGAGCCCTTCTTGCGCGAAGGGGAGGGGGGGGTATTAATGAATGCATATAGATGACTTTGGGTATCCATTGCCGTTTGGGTTATTTATATAGTAAATTAACGTACATTATGCATGCGCATTATGCGAGTCAATTGTTCTTGTACTTCGTGTCGTTTGTGTGTACTAAAATAGCCGTACCAGCGGTAATCCCTATTGAAGTATGGTGACCTGTATAGGCATGCATTTTAACAATGTATTTTATGATGATTCGCTTACAAGCAGCACTAAGTCTGTAGCTATCCAAACGTGGTGATTTGTTGCAAGTCATAATGCTTTGCTTTCTTATTATATAATCACTTCTTATTTTTGTATTGTCGTGAATGTAGCGGAGGATGTCATGTTGAACCCATTAACTGCGACTAGCATGAATTGAGAAAGACTGACAAATGAGATACTATGTGTGTGCGGTGAGCTTGAGGAATGTATATGAATCGGTGACTCAAATCATCATTCCACCCATGTATTTCCATGCTATTTATCCCTCTAATTAAACGCACATGTGCAGACATTCACCCTCAAGTAGCCGTTATATTCGTTGTCGTACACTTTGTGTCACAATAAATGGAGAGTGACAGACGACTGGTTTCACTCTGCCTCGATTTGGAACCACCTCCTATTCCTGCTCTTGAAGCGGACAAGAGAGGCGATGGCTTTTCACATTTACTTAGCGTAAGTAGTCTATTCCACAGCATTAACGTGTTCGAGGTGGACTTGCATTTTAACTCTCAAGCTGTCTTGCATTGTTATGGCAAAATGCGCGTCTTGCCAAGTTGTAATGCATCGTGGAAAAAGTAAGGTTTGAATATTGTGAAGTCCCATGCGGACTATGATAATAAAATCAAAGATTTGCTCGATGAGGGCAACTACCTTAAAATCAAACGAGACCCAAACAGCACCTTGGAGCGTAAAATAACGGCAATCATTGCCAAGTCATCAATTCCCAAGGAAGAGCAATACCTGATCAAACCAAGGGCATCAAAACCACCAAGACTTTATGGGCTACAAAAAATTCACGAACCTGATGTCCCATTAAGACCCATAGTACAATAGGCTCTGCCACGTACAAATTAGCACAATACGTAACTAAACAAATACAGCCCTACATCGGTAGGACCTCTTCGTTCATCAAAACACTCTGAACATCTCGTAAATATGATTACATATATTAAGTTTAATCCTAATGATATTCTTGTAGGTTTTGATGTGACATCTCTGTTCACGAGCGTTCCGGTCAACGAGTCAATTAAATTACTCGACACTCTGGTAACGAACACAGGTTAAGCCAAAGACATCCCAAGACGAGCTGAACACTGTCTAAAGAACACCTATTTCTTGTGACAAGGTGACTTCTATAAACAAAAGGAAGGAGCAGCAATGGACTCTCCTTTGTCTCCTGTGATAGCGAATTTGTACATGGAAGATTTTGAAACGAAAGCAATAGCTTTCAAGCACACTAAAACCATCTGCTTGGTTTAGATATGTGGATGACACATTGGTGGTCTGGCCACAATGCAAAGATACACTGAACGCTTTCCTAAATCATCTCAACTCGCAAAACCCATCCATCCAGTTCACCATGGAAGTGGAAGCTGACATAACTCTACCATTTCTGGATATTCTGCTCGGACGGAGTAGAAATGGCAAAATAACACACAGTGTTTACCGAAAGAAAACGCATACTGACGCCTATCTGAAGGTAGAATCACACCATCACCCCACACAGAAATCTGGTCTTATCAAGACGCTCATTCATCGAGCTAAGAAAGTGTCAGATGGTGACAGTCTGAGAAGTGGAATGCAAATGAACGGTTACAATGATGCACAAATCAAGAGGGCACTGAATACCAAAACCAAATCAAATAACAAGAGCATTGAAACTGCCCAAGTAATTAAAACGATCAAAATACCGTACATTGCGGAAGTAACTGATAAGCTAGCCAGATGTTTTTTTAAAAACAAAACATCCAAGTTAGATTTGGCACGGTACATAAAATACAGAATTTTATATCTGGTACAAAAGATGTATTACCGAAGCTATTCAGAGAAGGTGTGTACATGATTAACTGCACTTGTGGTAAATGTTATGTTGGGCAAACAGGACGAGACTAGAAGAACATGAGCGAAATATTAAATTATCCCAAATGCAACTGTCAGCAGTAGCAGAACACGCGTGCCAACAAGGACACTCAATTAATTTTGATAATGTTATAAAATATATTGGGGGAACACCCCCCAATGTTATAAAATAAATTGCGGGAACACCCCCCAATATTCAAATATGCTCAAAATAGATTTCTGTTTATATCATTGTGGTTATGGTTGTACTTTATTAATCCTTAATCTCTGCCATTACATACAATGAAACAAGAATAGGAAAAAAGAAAAGACAGAGCAATGTAATACAATACACTATTAGAAACTATTGTAAAAAAAAAAGTATTTCGTATGTGTTAGTGAATTTTATCATATTTAAGGCAGGAAATTCGTTTTCAAATTTAGATTTTTTTCTGTGTTGACTCCATGGCTACGGCCTTGCATCAAATAATACATTATTTAAATGCATGCCTACAAAGGGCAGCGTACTTCAATAGGAATTACCATTGGTAGGGTAATTTTAATCACTGGCGGAGCAGTGGGGGGGTGGGGCACGATCTAACCCCAAAAACCTCTATTATATTTGAATATGTAGTTGATAATTTAGGGCATATTAATTAAGTTACACAATATCTTGTCGATAAGTGCGTTAAATATGTTTAATTTTATATATAGCAACAAATGTCATGCCACAGCAGGGCAAGCGGGTCGCAGTCGGGAGGTTTGCGACGGCAAATCCTGGTCGGGGGTTGTATCCGATCATCCCTCTGTGGTCAAGTAAAATAAGGCGACACTTAGTGGGGGAGTCAACAGCGCGTTCGCCCCGTGGTTAGACTCGGCCCAATCGTAAGAATGCGGCATTTCCTCCTCTGGCTTGTGGCTGTGAACAGGAGATAAGCTTGAGCGCACTGCTCACTTGAGCAGGAAATCAGTTTGGCTTTCGTTTCGTTCCGTCCCATGTTTGTGTTTTATTTAATTATCCGAATTAGTTTTTGTGTAACTTATTTTGCACCGAACGTTGCCAACAGAGAGAATTGAAGGTGCCCGCGCACCTCCTATTAGCATGGTCGGCGATGTAATTTATTGTGCAACAAACTATTTATTTGACCGAGGCTTTTCTTTATGAAGGTGTTCTCTGGTCTCATGGACTCTTACCTAATCTGCATTGAAGGAAAGTGAACTGAACAACATTTCTGGCATGATATTTGTTACCGTACCAAATTAATAATTATCATGGCACATCGCAATGCTAAGCTACCTTTATGAACGCAAACGGGTTTTATTGCAACAAACCGAAGCTTAGTTATGCTTCTTAACAGCAATCGCAATAGCAGCGCAAAATGATTCTGCAGTGCATCACGTTTAAATACATATATATGTAGATCACTACAATTGAGTAGAAATGCCATTTATATGTATCGTCTAAATGCATTTAAATTATGCAAACATGCCTTGAATACACCAATGCAGAGCTCAGTATAAGCACAGACAAGCAATTAGGGCACGACATGGCGTGTTTATTTAATTCCTGTAGAAACAAGGTCAAGAAATGGGTAAAATCAAACTGACGTTTGCAAAAACAGATGTTGGAAATGCTAAATATAGCTTTGGTTGTTAATTCGACTTTAATTTAAGAGTGCTCAATTATTATTATATTAAATGTGTTCATAACACAATTCATCAATTGTGGAGGCATTGGGCCCCATGAACATTTTTGCCCGTACTGCAAAAGCAAGCTCGTATTGACCACTGCCTATTGTGTCCAAAGTGCATTTTTGTAGATTACATTCATACGGTTTTGAAAAGATATTTCAATGACATTTATTATTTTAAGACAATAAGAAACCCATGTAACGTATTTCCATGTGTCCTTAGTAAACCCTAATAGAGTGTCAGTGGTGCAGTTGTTTGCACAACGCTCTATAATCCCAACCAACCCGAGTTCGATGCCTGGCCACAGCCATCACATCATTGGTGAGTTACATCAGAACCGGTCTTGAGACCTCTAGCACCGAGCCGTAGTGACCTCGCTGGAGAAGTATGGTCAAACAGTGTCCCTGACCTCATCGGCGTAGAGAGGGCATCATCCAGCATTGAGTTTACAAAGGGGCTGTACTTTATTGAATCATACGTTATGTAAACGTGCATTGTTCTCAATGCAGTTTTTTTCTCTTACGTAATTGAATAGAATTACATTTTTATAGAATGATGAGTGGTGATAGCACATGTTCTGCATTTATAAAGACATGTTCAATTACGTTTTTTATTATTATAAGAAAGCATTTAAAAAAATAATCAAGGTACCACTTCAAAAGTATTTTATCCATTTATAATTTTACAAAACCTGGCTTACTTTAATCTCCTAATTTAAAAAAAAAATGTGGGCTTGGGCTGAACACGTTGCAAGAGGGATGATGGCTGGTGGTTCAATGTTTGTACGTATGGATGCAAACTGTACTAATCGGAGAACAATAATGGAGTTGGAAGCCAAGGAAATTAGCAATTAGATCAGTTCACGTGCAGGTGCCAGGTGGATCCGAATCAGAATATGTATTTATACTGGAGGAATCCGATGAGTTATAAAGCTCTTTTTCACAGATGTCCAGTTAGAGGCGGGTCAGAACGTTACAACAACAAACAGTACAAGAAAGGCAAACAAATTGCAAAAAAAAATATTCGGTAAAAAAACTCAGATATTTCATTTTACCAGGTTAATCCCACTGATGATCATATCGTAGGACCATGAGAGGTGGTGGCAGCTGTTTGGAGAATCCTTCATCCAGCAGTGGATTGACCATGGCTGATGATATATGATGCAAAATGAATGTCATCAATGATGTGATTGTAAATGTGCAAAGTGCCATTTCTCAAACGTGGTGAAAATGGTCTATTATATTCATGCCAACGTTGTCACCGATACAATAAAACTACCATTCACACCTCCAGCCCGATCTCACAAAATCTCTGTAGTTTATGGGGCTTCTGTTTGTCATCTCACGTGTGTAAAATAAAATAAAAAGTCAGGGATTTTTATGCTCAATGCTGGAATATAAGCAATTTCTGGGGTACCACAATGCTGGTGCTAGGCATAAGTCAACCAAGTAAAGGCTTTGGGTCCCAGGAAACTCAAGGGCCCACGGTTAATTCAAAATAGAAGTGGACAAATATCGGTTCAGTTTCACATATTTATGAACTTAACACGATAATTAACATACAAAGGCAAATTAATCTCTCATCTCTATCTTGTCTCTCTTCTATCATCTGACTGCATCCCTACTTTTGACCAAATTTCTCTCACCGCAGTTATATCTCTTGTCTACATCTCTTCGGCAAGCTCACTCGGATTTTCTAAATTCGAATGTGGGTGCCTCCAACAAAACGATGCCTGCGTAGGTGCCCCCCATCGGGGGTAAATGCCTCCACCGGTTGAGGTGCCTCTATAGAGGGAGTTTGGCTTTGGGTCCCCCCGATGGGGGCAATCAGCAAGGCTCGGGCCCCACGTTACGAGAGGGCTGCTGTATTTTGAATGCGATTTTAACCACGGCTCTGTGTGCATGTGGACACTGGAAATCCCGTGCGGTGGTTTTATAAAAAGCGAGGGATGTTAACTCGTGTGCCTCGGCTGAAATCCCAATACGGCTTAATAAGATACCTCCCGTGGTGGCTATAATCCCACGGCATGCTTAATTCATGAAATAAGCCCCCCCCCCCCCCATTTGGAGACCGGGCATCTCCCTAAGTGAGATGCACGTATCCCAGCGGGCCTGTGCTCATAAGTAAACACAACGTTGACGAGTGCTTCGTGTTTGAGAATGGCTTGGAGTATAATATATTTAGTAACTCCTTCATAAAATCCCTAAAAGTTATTTATTCTAATAATAATAACTATCAATGACAGACTGGGGATTTGCACTCCCCCCCCCTCCCACCCTACTATGAAGAAATATATGTGCACGGCAGTCCTTCGTGGTATTTTAAAGTCCGAGTTGCAAGAATTTGGCCAAATTCAAGTTGATCGCTGAGGGTTAATGTGAAGGATTTTTCTTTCTTTCCTGCGGTAATTGGTGAGCGGGCTGAGGCCCCCAACTCACTTCACCTCAACCCTTTCACCTTTTTGGAAGAAAACTAAACTAAAATAGAATAATCTTCTTGGTTCTTTCTTTTTATTATGTTTAATTTTTATTATTTTATTATTTCCCTTCTACGTGACTTTACCGAAAGAACCAATAAGATGAATCCCTGCAGTCACGAAAGCTTTAAATCGAAAAATAAAATGGAATAACTTTATCCGTACCGAGACTCCCACAAGGCATTGTGGGCGTTTGTGAGCCACAGTTTGGCGCCAGCTATTGTAGAGTGTGGTCGTGTTGCTACAGTTCTATGGGGTGAGTAACAATGTCTTTACAAACAACGACGCTACGCCTCTCTAAATTAAATTAACGCTGAACCGCTTGGATGCAGCGGATAAACGGCACCCACCCTGCAATTTGCTATCGTCTTTGGAACGGGAAAGTGTTTAGAATGTATTTTAATCACGGGTTGGACTGTGACACAGATTTAAAACCAGGATCTCACTGATGCTCAACTCAGTGCTCTTGACCCTTGAGTAACTCTGAACAACTCGTAGTTACCATGAGGATAGACATATAAAACTGCTGTCTGATTTCGAATGGGAGCTCAGAGAAAATGAGCACCCACCTATTCCACCATTCTCAAAACAGCAGAAGGAAATGCTGCAAAATGCCTCTCTTATTTCATCCCTGGGTTCTTATTTCAGGTGAGGTCAGCCATTTATGAGGTCATAACAGTGATACAAGCCACTGTGCTTTATAAACCCAGGTCAACGGCATGTGAGTGCGATGCACCAGCCACTGAGCCACCGATTTGCCGGCAGCATCAAGAATCATTTGGTCAATTCCATCGGGAGTGAGGATCTCAGAGGGCATATCATCTTCTGTACGACCGCTGGGTAGACTGTTTTACTCGACATACATCGGGCCTTAAATTTGATCCAATGTCTGAGTTCAACGGCGGATTGAATCCGCCGGTGTAGGGAGCTTTGGGTGTCATCCCCTCGTGTGCCTGGGCTTTCCCCATGGGTGCTCCTGTTGCTGCCTGTAAAGTCGACCGCTCGTGAATGGAATTGGCCAAACATCCACAATGAAGAACCCTGGTGCAAAAAAAAGAAAGAATCTTCAGTCTCAGTGAAGCTTTCCTGGGTAAATAACCGGAATTGTTATTCGATGCACCAGTGAAATACGTTCGGGCTGAAATGTGGGCAGCGGAAGGGCAGTGCGGCCAACATCCCTTGTCCTGCCCCTCTGTGACAACAGCCCTCACCAACTCGCACTGGCCAGAGTGGTGAAGTATGGCCAATAACCCCCACAACCAGGACGGTGAGGGGAGACCCTCATCTAGCAATGGGCCTGTACTCGTGAAGTACCTACAAAACATGTGTCCGCGCAGGTCCATTGTGTTGGCCGTTCAATGCTAACATCAGGCTTGCAAAGCATTATTGATGTTGCACGATTGCAATGTGCTGAGTGATCGGTGTATTTAATGCACTGCAATTAAAATTAAATCCAAGTGCAAAGGTCTCCTGTGTTTTCAATCACAGGTCAATCCGTTCAAACGCAAGTGTGGGCATTGCGCTGCTCGATTAACTGATGAAGACGTGTAGCCGGATCTCGAATGGGCATGCATCCCATGCAACGCGACCTACCCTCAACGCCATGTAATCTAAGCGCCGTGCTGATATTGACGAAGGTCGGGGCTTCGTTCAAAGAGTCCAACGTGCCGGGCGTTTAAAATATCAGCCTCGCGTTCCGTCGATGCGAGTACGCAACAAAACAACAAAATGACGTTATTTGACCTCCATTTTTGCAATGCGCTTTGCACCGAAAGGATCTGACGAGTTGCCGAGACACTGAGACGCGGTGGCTTACACTGGTGGAGGGCGATTTAAACAGAATGGGATGAAACTTAATTTGGAGCTTTCGTGGCTGCAGGAATTACTCTTTGGTTCTTTCGGTAAAGTCACGTATAAAGATAAAATAATAAATTAAATACTACCATACGATGTTTCGATTGCAGCACAAACAATCATTATCAGGTATAAATGAAATAGAAACACAAATCTAGAATACTTAGAAATGAAATGTAATACAACAGAGAGTCGGATAACATAACAGTCAACACCCTACCTGGTTGATTACGTTCTTCCTGAGAATGCTACATTTGAGAGAGAGATAAAACACAGAACCAGAGACATATAGACAGACATATAAGCAGACAGATATCACAGAGATACATAGAGAGAGAACAAACATAGAAGGGGATGAGGCACGGTTAATGGCTACTGAGGAAAATTCCCGAACGCAGACCTTGCTCCGAGTGTCTGAATAGCGTGTGTTGCCCTGCGGTGAGGGGAGTACGCTCCGAACGCAATAATGCTTTACGGACTTTTATTTCATGGTCCTTTTTTTTACAACTGCTTACTTACAACTGCGTTAGTTCGCTAAATTATTCAGGGGCACGTTGTCTCATTATTTTACACGATGTGAGGAGTAAGACTTTGTGACAACACGGTGGCCCGCGAAGAGCTCATAGCACTGTGCCAACAGCACAACGGAGATCCTGGGGGTTCTTAAGGGTAGCAGAGTTGTTGGTCTCGGATTGGTCACCAAATCACTACGAAGAAAAATACAAAACCCATCATGTACAATGACATGTTTCCCTTTATTCGGTGAAGTTCCAGGTCTGCGAATTAAAAGTACAGGGTTGACTGCCCGTGTGACGAACATCAATGTGAATTAAAGAGAGCACTGACAGATATCTTGAAAACATCTTCTTGGTTCTTTCGGTAAAGTCACGTAGAAGGGAAATAATAAAATAAAACAAAGAAAACATATTTATTTATTTCCCTTCTACGTGACTTTACCGAAAAATGATGATCTCTACAGTCACGAAAGCTTTAAATCGAAATCTTGAAAATAGTTCTGTGATGTCTGCTTCCACGGACCGTTGGCCAACAACGGTAGTCGATGCGCCACTCGGCGACGATTCCCAGAGAAGGCTTCATCTCGCGTCACGGCGCCGGGAGCCCGATTGGAATAAAAATTGTAGGAGACAAAATTACTTCCAACGAGATGCTAAATGTTTTGCACACATGCCATCTTTTGTCGCATATTTTGCAATATCGCAACACATTGACCCCAGAGAAGGAACACAGGGTACATTATTATGTCGTACAGTGTCATCTATTGAAACGCATTCGAGTTAAAATTGCGAATCATATGGTGCATAAACAAAAACGGTCAGCGTCTTAAGTAATTCCACCGCAGATTGCACACGAAGACATATCTTGGCAAGAAAGCGAAGAATATTTAATGAAATGAACAAATTTGCAGTTTTCTATTAGGGAAGCAGCTGCTTAATGATTACTAGAATTTCTGTCCCTCCACTTTACATTCTCCATTGTGGGAATCATGCTCAAGTTAAACTATATTCTACTCAAAAAATATATACATTTTTCACAATTTTAAGGCATTTTGGTCGTATTCCCCCACCCTTCCAATTTAAGGATAGACAAATGCTGGTTGTGAGTGTCAGGACTAATGCATTATTTTCGCTTTCAGGAATTAATTCAGTGCTAAACTGGATAACCAAACCTGTATACCTGGTTATACTGGTAGGAACCTCCTGGTTACACCAGCCCACAGGGGATTATTGTGTCCGTCCGTCGTGCAGGGAGGGGCTGCGTGGGGAGGGAGGGGCTAGGTGGTGAGGGGAGGGTGGGGATGGGCTGGGTGGGGAGGGTGGGGACGGGCTGGGTGGGGAGGGTGGGGAGGGGCTGGGTGGGCAGGGTGGGGCTGGGTGGTGGGTGGGAGGGGTGGGGCTGGGTGGGGAGGGGCTGGTCACCCCGTGGTGCCCTTATAAAACTTAACGTTTAACCTACTCACGCCGGCTTGTGCCAGCCCTCACAGTCGGGCATATTTGCGGAATACACCACGCCGCCGTTGACCCTGGCCATTGACCGAGCAACCTAACGTTCCTACCAGCTCCCTCCGCAGGAATGTGTTTGCTTGTATTGGTATCAGCAGGTTTTACCATCTCATGATAGCAAATGGGTGGGAGGACATGAGGTGAGGGTATGGGGGCATGGTTGTGCGGGGGTTTTCTCTGCGTGTTATGAAGCTGTCGACCTGAGCTGAATTTCAGGCCATGTCTGAACTCAGTAGCGAGTGGCATCTGAATATATAAACTATGAACTATTTTTTTTATCTTGCCAGATAAGGCCCACTGAGCTATATAGCTCATTTTCAGAAGCGACCTGGCCACAAATGATAGCTCAACGAAGTGGATTATTGCGTGGAAATGTATAGCAGCCAAAAACTCTAAACGCATGATGTTGATTTTAAATGTGGAGGGAAAAATCGGAGGACCCGGAGAAACATCCGTGCGACCTAAGCGAGAGAGACATGCACACTCCAAATATACCGGCGTCAGGGTCAGGATTGAACCCACGACCTCCTGTATACCAGGCGAGGTAGTTAACGTCTCATCGACTCCACCCTCATAAGGTATTTGAGGCATTCACGAATCAATTCAACAGGTACTCACCACTAACCAGTCATCATCTCACCTAACCCTCACCACTCCACAGGCTATAAATTGTAGTATCGCTCCCACTCCGCACCAGAGGTGTGGACTCGAGTCATGTGACTTGGACTCGAGTCAGACTCGAGTCATGAATTTGATGACTTGCGACTCGACTTGGACTTGCATAACAATGACTTTGTCCCACCTCTGCTCCGCACACACACACACATCCACCCCTCTCCACACAGCACGTGACGATTCGTTACGATTTTAAAATAAGGTCACATCACAAACCAGTCTATTTTAAAAGGTAGAGTGAATAAGCAATGCCGGGGGCTGATTCTGCTGAACAATCGAGCCAAAGCTAAAAGGCAAGAAACATGAATAAATATATAAATGATGTCAATCACTTAATATAATTATTGCGTGCTTTCAAATGACACCTCGTTTATTGAAATTGGTAGAGCAGTCTTTGAGGATTTTTTTGTTGTTTCTGTACAAACATACAGGTGAGCCACTTGTGATTATGGTAATCCGTCCAGCACCATCCCCACTCTCCCTCTCGTCCACACCTCTCCCTCCCATGTGCGCCTTTTCTTGATGATCATGTCTGCGGCGAAGCAAGATTGGAGTGCTATGATTAAATAATTTCACCAGTGACCTGACTACATCTCACCAGCTTGTTGTCCTTCCCCCGCACCTGCGTACGGTACGAAAGAAGATCAACATACGTACGTACGTACACCATCACAGCGCACGGGACTCGAGCTCCAGGTGGCCCATGCTTATTGATCTGTCAGGGTAACGCACGTCACTGTGCACGAACCGGCCAGTACGAGCTTGGTGTTAATGGGAAGGGCAATCACAAAAGGGCCTTTAGACACGGGTGGCTTTCATGTCGGTGCCAGATTGATTCAAGGTGTATATTAAGGTAATTCTCTTTCTTTGTCTTTATTTTTTTCTCTCTCTCTCTCTCAATCTATCAATCTTTTCCAGGTTAATCTGGTGTGCCTTGCAGCGCTGTTAGCCTCTTAGCAATCAAAACATTAAACGGCGAGCAAATGGATGTGTCTATGCACTTCTGCCTTAGACCGATGGGAAAATCAATGTGCGCACGTTTTGAACACGTGATAGGTGCATTTTAGAGGCTATTAAGGCAAGCTTGGTGGCTCAGAAGTAAAAAAAAACACCACACAGCAGACAGTGCTGGGAGCCTGGGTTCGAATCCAGGATGATGGCATGTGATTCTTAAGCGTTGATGGTCTCAGCCATGTCACCAACAATAACGCAGCACCCCCCCCCCCTTCCCCACCACGTTATATTAATTATGGTTTTGTACGGGGGTATCAAAAAGCCTGCCACCCTTGTGGATAAAAGCGTCCCACACCACATTGGAGTGGCTTTGGAAGTAACTCTGCGGCAGGGTGATGCAGTCGTAGCAGTCGTTGTCTTGTGACGTGATGGAACCAGCACAATCTTTCATTCAACTGGGGGAAACCAGAGGCTGTTCACATTACCTAGCGGCCCCTTGCACAGTGAGTGTGTGTGTGTGTTTCTTGCATACTGTGAATGTCACATTTAATTCCTATCCGACAGCTCCTGCACACAAACTCGTCAATACATGTTTTGGGCTAAATGAGCCAAATAATGAACAAAGAGACGTAATTGCAGATGCTGCTTGAGAAGGACAATTGATGTTGAAAACCAAAAAAATGTTGTATATTAAAAAAAAATTAGTTTGCCCATAATTACAGAATTTATGTTGCTCGGGTAGGAGTCAGATGCAAACAAATGCAAATGTAAGCATGATGTGTATGTGGTACATGTTTTATTTTTATATTTTTTTTCATATTATAGCGTATGAGATGGAAAATACTTGAGGGCTAGTCAAAAAAAAAAACCATGGGATTCTATTTCACTGCAAAGAATGGATCTTCAGCGACATGCTCGGTTTGATATCACATTTGCAAGTCGTCACTGCGGCACGATCGCTGGGAACAAACTGTCAATCATTGTATGTCGGCGCTGCCTTTGCTGCTTTTAAAATGGCCTGTCCGTGACATACTAAAGCTGTAAGCCACAAATTTCGAAAAAAGCTTCCCTACGTGCATTCCCAAGGTCATTTTTAAGATTTCATTTTTTTTTTCAGAAGTACAGTAGACCTCGACCCAAAAATGTTCGTGAACTGCCTCCACGAATGTTCCTGACCCAGAAGCAGCATTGTGTGACTAAAGGAAATGTCCATTATCTTGTGATAAATGCTATGCATTGAAAGCTTGATTTAAAATAAATAAACAATACTACGTTTTACCCCGCTTTCTTTCACTTGGAAAGCAAGGCTGCACCTCCGATTTGCACGGCCGGCTACGTATGGTGCAAAAGAAGTTCAACAAACGTACTTACATACATGGAAGACGGGGAGCCCCTTTACGCTGGCAGAATTTCAAACTTGCTTTAAGTTTTCACCCTAAAGGCCACTCACGAAATCAAGCGAAGTGAATGCATGAACGGACCCTGCATATTGCTCTGGACAGAGTCCCCTGCACACGTTTCTCTGCAGAATTATATCCAGACAGGCTCGCTGACACATTCAAGATAGGCGTTGTGCCTGTCCATGGAAAGAGAGCGGAAAAAAGCATGTCCACTGAGTGTTTATCTTAGAGTTGTATTCCTTTATTTTAACATAGCTTGGGGAATAGTTGATGGAAGGCTGATTTTAGGCACCAGGCTTGTGAATTGTAAAGAATGTATTAAGTAACAAATATAATAGTGAGGCACCTCGGACCACTGATGTTAGTCATGGCCGGGAATCGAACTCGGGTGGCAGGGTTCAAAGCGCAGTGTGCTAACCACTGCACCATCAATTCACCTACACGTAACGTGTATGCATGTTCAACTATATTATCACATGATCCGTTGGTATTTTAAGAAGCAAAATAGCAAATGTACATACAGTTCAGTAATGTGCAGGCTATGTTGAAGCACGTTGAATGAAGTAAATATATGAAAGGAGATGGGAATGAAGAGATGGCGAGATGTTAACTACATTGCCTGGTATGCAGGACGTCGTGGGTTCTATCCCGACCCTGACGCCTGTATATTTGGATTCATATTTATATGTGGAGTTTGCATGTTCTCCCAGCGGTGGCGTGGATTTTTCTCCAGGTCCTCCGAGTTTTTCCTCCACAATTGAGACACGCACGTTTAGAGTTTTTGGCTGATATACATGTCTAAATGATAAGGCGCTTCGTTGAGCTATCATATGTGGCCAGGTTGCTTCTGAAAAGTGGGCCTTACACGGTAAAACATACTTTTTTTAGTTTTAGATAAAAGCATTGAAAAATTATAAAATTGACAAGGAATGGATTGGAGGAAGAAGTTAGACAATGCAATGTCAAGGAATTTGGAGGAGGGAAGCAGAACAAAGGAAACTGATGACTGGTAAATCACAAATAGTCAAACGGTTTGAGAATAAGAAATAATTTTTTGGTGAAAGTTTGATTGTTCACTAAATAAAATAAATTGTTCGAGGGACACAACTGAAGCATGAGACATTGGAGGACTGTGATTTAAAATCAGCTTTTGGAAAAAAATATATCTGGGAATGTAGTAGTTTCTTTTTTTAAATCAGTGCTGTATTACCGTTAATGGCATTAGGATTTGAAACATGAAAACTGACGGATAAAATTGAATCAAAGCTGAAAATTTTCGTAAGTCGGATTGGAGATTCGTATGCGGAGGATCGCATTGAGAGACAGTAGGAGGATCACGTAGACCAGAAAACAAAAATGCCAATTAGAGACATCATCTTGCAAGTGGGCTTAGGCAGCAAGACGTGGCAAGGCTTGATTGATGTGGGAAGGGTGTGTTGACGCAGTGGCAGCGAGGGGAGGGATTACACCTGAGAGGAAGTGGAGAGAGAGGGAGGAGGAGATGGAGTGACGCAATGAGCCGATGTACGCTCGCTAATTAGAGAGGGGGGGGCGGGGGGGCATCGCAGCACCGTGAGGAGTGTTGACCATGCGATGAGGCCTTCGCCCAGCAGTGGATAGAGTTTGGCCGATGATTCTAGTATGACATTTATTGCATCGCATGAAGAAATCGCTGCATGAAAAATCATCTTTAATTGCTATTATTTCTTTTACACTTTTTATTTTATAGATATGTATGCAAATGTATATATTCATGGAAATGTTGCCATTAATTGTATTGTCATTTTGGAACCAAAATACGTCAAGTTTTTTTGACAAGCAAACAATTAATTATGACTTCGCACTGATACATTTGTTTGGCTCATGCATTGCTTTGTACACATTTTTGGTATAGCTGGTAGCCTACAAAGGAAAAATCAATATTTACATGGCAGATGTATTTGTTTCATGGGAGTCGGCATTGTGTTGAGATGAGCAGCGCCGAATAAGTATACATTTCGTAGAATACTAATCACGGATGAGTAGAGCAAGCGGCTAGCAATCAGAATCCTGGTTGAAGATTGACACAGCCCATCATCCATATGAAGTCAACAAAATGACTACCACTTTGTGGGATGACTTGCCTGTGATTGTTCTATGGATAGACTTGTCACTGCAATAGGAATGTGTACATTTCACCACTGGCTAAGGGATGTAAAGAGGAGATGATTACCACCTCAATCTTCATTTGAGCAGAAAATCACTTTTACTTGACTTCACCTTTCATTTCAGCAAAGGTGTAAAGAGCTGGGACTAAAAAAAAATTTGCTTTCCTGACATGCATTTCATTCCCAGTATGTTCGTACTGGATGTGCAAGCACAATGAACACGGATGTCATCTTCTTGGTTCTTTCGGTAATGTCACGTAGAAGGGAAGTAATAAATTAATAAAAATAAAACATAATAAAATCATTCTCACGACGTTTCGGCTACAACGCAAGCAGCCGTCCTCAGGTTAAAAACCAGGTCTGTCGAGGCAACAGCGTTTGAATGAAACAGCACCATGCTTGGAGCATATATTTAAGCTGGGTTGGAAGGGGGGGGGGAAAGGCCCCTTGACAAAAGAATTTGCATATCAAGATTACCTTAGAGTCGCGGCATCTCTTCAGAAAGGTGAGAGACTCGATTAGCTGAGCCTTCTTATCACGGAGCTTGTTGAAGGATCTCAAAGTTACGTGCAATCCCTCCCCGTAGAGGATGTGTTCTCTTGAATGTGTCATTGCAACGGAAATACACAATACATTTGGCGACAAAATTTGCCAATTGGCTCAGCTGGTTTCACATGCGTTGTGTTTGTGCGTGCATGTGCAGACACATTACAAAGACTGAAGGCCTGGCACAGCACACGAGGGGGTGGGTGGCCAGCACCACGCCCGGCCTCCTTTGTCTCCCCAGTGGCGATGTTTACATACGGCACCAAGTACTTATTTGAGGCTGAGTCGACCTAGGGGATGCCCAGGACCGGTTCAGATAATCCTTACTGGTGTTGGCCGTGAGCGGGAATCGAACCCGGTTCGCCAGGTTCGTAGCGCAGCGTAGCGCTAACCACCACACTACCGCTCCCCACTACCGCAGACACACTCCTCGCACACACGGTGACCACCATTCACAACTAAGACGGGAAATGGCAGGTGTGATGCACAGCAAGGCCGTACGGAGAGGTGAGAAAGCACATGCACGGCAGGTCATAGGAGACAGACCCAGGTCTCATGGGTTGACAGAGTGGAGTCGCCGGCTTCCAAGACGACTGCGCTACCTCCCCAATTGCTTTGCTTCTCATTGAGATGTCAGTCCGCTCGTAGGCTCATTACTGGGCGAGTAGGGATGCATGTGTTTTAATATGAAGGACAAACAAACCAAAAGACGCACACTTTTGAAGTTTTTAGAATTCAGTTTCAAGAACAATGCATATAATAATAGGGTTTTCCCCCATTTTTTAGGCAACAAAACTGAAACCTTTTTACAAGGATTCATGTCTGCATTAACCACAATACTTGCAGTCAAATGCAAACAAAAACACACTGATAATATATGCATTGTCCTTGAAACTGATTGGTCCACACCAAGGGACGGCTTCTTTTGAGCCTCGACCCAATTGGTGCTCGACCAGAGGACGCCAAAAGGTGTACAGCTCAAAGACAATGCACTATCCAAGTAATGAGAGCTCGGGGTGAGCATCTGCATCATTGGAGGTCCAACAATGCATATATTATCAACTCATATTTGTTTCCATGTTTCATCAAAAGTAAGTGTGGTTAATGCATATTTGATGCTTTCTCACAGGTGTCTATTTGGTGTTTCGACATCTTAACACCTCCGGAATTATTGCCAGAAATGCTAAAGTCGTTTCTTCTTCTTCTTTGTTATAATCTTAATCCTGAAAAAAAGGATACCCAAAATATTTTTGGAATTCAGTCAAGAAAAATGGAAAAATTATTCCTATGCTTGCCATACTTTGGACTCGTTATTGCATACACACAACCGTGCACACGAAATACAAATATCCCTTTGTGCCTGAAGTGCTGATGATTTAAAGCTTCACCTGGGAACTCATTTAAGGCTGAGTAAACCGAGGAGGGGGTCCAGAGCTGATACAGACACCACTCATCTGTGGCTCAGCATCAAACGCAGGTTTGCTGGGTTGATTTGGGAAAGGTCCAGAACAAGTTCAGAAACCACGTATGTGTGTGTTTTTTTTTGTCAGTGGTGCACAAGCTAAAATAGCAAAAACTCAACTCATTTGTCAATAGCACTGCCCTAATTCGGAATATACATACATAATATAGAACACGTGACCTATCTAGCCAATGGCGGAGCCAGGATTTTCAGGTAGAACGGGCAACCCCTCCAGCAATGAAAAAGTTATAGGAGTTGTAAGTAAGTATGGGCTTGTCCCTTGCTTTTTATTCGATGCGTGTTCGGCGATGGCGCAGCCATCGATCGAGGGTCGAATTCGAGCCGTGTGTGATCGGCATCGCGCTCGCTGAAGGTGCTGGATGCCTTCAGGGAAGTCGTGTACTGTATACGCAACTGCGCACAATTCTGTGAGTCGCGTATAACTGCTTTGCCGTTACTTATTGCCAATTATGGACTCAAACTATTGTCCTATCATCTCATAGAGTCCCTGGTACATAATAATATGCTACACAGTGGCAGTGAGGGTCGTAAAATGTCGATTTATTACTAATAAACCCCAATGATCCGATCGAAATTAGGGATTTCAATCGGATCATTGGGGAGGGAGGGGGCACGTGTCACACCCCCCCCGCCCCACTGGCTCCGCCAGTGTGTCTCTAGCAAAGGCCCTAATTGATAGCACTGACATGATCTCAAATTGGGAACACAACTCAGGTTCCTGGGTTCGAGACGCGGCGCCGTTAACCACTCTGCCACCGTCACATGCACGCCCACGTACAAAAAAAAACAGGCACAAACACAAATAATTGGCTTGCATTGTGTACAATGCACATCGTCCGCTGTTAATGCTAACAGGGAGTTGTGGTGCTATCGATCTGCCATAACAATGCCTTGTTCGTTAACACCCGCCT
Source organism: Lampetra fluviatilis (assembly GCF_964198595.1). Taxonomy (NCBI): domain Eukaryota; kingdom Metazoa; phylum Chordata; class Hyperoartia; order Petromyzontiformes; family Petromyzontidae; genus Lampetra; species Lampetra fluviatilis. Next base: position 1,739,361 of record NC_136314.1, read on the forward strand.
ACCGCAACGGGTAATGCATGTGTGTAAAGGCACAGTGCTGCGGCCACTTAAGGCCGTCTCATTTCATGCTTTATCCCCACCATATATGTTTGCCAGGATATTCGAGGAAAGTCAAACACAGCCTACTCTATTAGCTCAGTATCTCAGACAGCCAGTAGAACAATTTAAAGAGCAATTAAAAGGAAAGTGCTCACATACCAACTGTGCAGAGTGTTATGAGTATATGCTGCTTGTGGTCATACGTTAATTGCCTCGTGAGAAATAGCGTATACGTATCCATTCAATGTCAGGTTAAAGTCAAATTGCCTCTCTTCCTATGCGAGCAACGGTGGCAGTGAAATGTAGACATTTCAAACACGCGTTCAAAGTCAGGTCAAAGTCAAACTGTCTCCCCACTCTTCTCAAATGAGGAATGTGACAGTGCGAGACTCTATTGTGTTACCCTGAACTAGGGGTGCCACAGCGATGAGATGTTAGCTACCTCGCCTGGTATACAGAAGGCCATGGGTTCGATCCCGACCCTGACGCCTGCTGTATATTTTGAGATTGCAAGTTCTCCCCGTGGACGCGTGGATTTTTTTCTCCGGGTCCTCAGGTTATTCCCTCCACATTTAGAAACATGCGTTTGTCTGCTATAAATTTCCACACGATTAGCCACTTCGTTGAGCTATCATTTATGGCCAGATCGCTTCTATAAAAGAGCTATGTAGCTCAGTGGGCCTTACATAGTAATTTGTATATTAAGTTTAGTTTAGTAATAATCATGATTCACAATCTTGTTCCATCAGGTCACGTGAGGCCTCTGGAGAAATCCCGGGCCAGCGCCTCCCTCCTTCGTCTCTCCCTCACTGCCTCTCGGAGTTGGGGAAGAAACTAGTTCAGTTTCAGGAGAGGGTGCAGAACACAAGATTCGATAGGCGTGATGAGAATAATTGCGTGAAAGAAGTGTGGGACATGGCAATGAGTTGTATGTGTGCCTCGTGGACTTGAGAAGGCATTTGAGAGGGTGAAATGGGTCAAGTTGATGGTGATACTCAAGGAGATTGGTGTGCACAGGTGAGGCAGGAGATCGAACAGTGATCATAGTATTAGTTGGTTAGTCAAAACAAGAATTATTGGTAGCTGAGTCTTGCAAGGGTACTCACGGTCACATGTCTTGTTTCTAATCTATGTAGAAAGATGATGATGATGATTATTATTATTGAGGCAATGTAAGAAATATATGAGGGAATCAAGGTATGGGAAAAGCTACGGAATGATGTTCGGTGTGCAGATGATCAAGAGATTTGTGCAACCAGAGAGGGACTTGCAAAGGTTGATTGATGGGTTAAACAATAGAGCAACAGAATGCAGTGTGAAGGTAAAAGTAAACAAAAGATATGGGAATATCATCGGAAGGTAGAGGAAGAATGAGTATGATTGAAAAACTGGAAGAACACGCTCTGCATTTGTTCGCGCTCTTCATCGTTGTTAGTTTTTGTTTGTGTCCTGTACTTGTTTAAAACTTAAAGCCTCACCTTGAAAGAATACACTTCTTGCCTCTACATTGCCCTTCTTGTCTGGTTATAAACAAATGACTTACCTGTTGTTTTGCAACATGTGCCAACGGAGAAAATGCTCTGACTATACAATGCGGGAATCCTTGTCATGCTCAAAGATCAGGGCATTGCATCTCAAGGTTCACAATCTATCATGCATGGTTGCTCACAAGGTGAGCAAATAGTTATTTTCCAAGTTTTCCTGTGGTACCAGATTCACAACTTATCTCATGTCTCGCCTACAATCAGCATGCACCGTTGGCAGGGCTTCTAGCAACAAGCAATACTATTTTTGAGCAACATTAATCTCGGTGGCCGAAGCACATTTGCTTGCAACTTGTACAAGGCCACATTTTTCTGGCCCTGTGCTTAACCAGGCACACAAATGCTTATAGGCAACGATACATTTTGAATCACGTTGACAGCGACGTGCTGAGAATGTCGCGTGCCCGGCATCAATTAGCCTCTCCTCTAGCCGTGATTGGTTAATTTAATGTTTAATTGCTCGTGTATTACGTGTGCATACCTGTGTGTGTGTATATACCCTGTGATCGTGTCGGCTGTTATTTGGGGTTTTATGTACGTGTGGGAGTGCGTGTGGGAGTGAGTGCGTGAGTGTGTGCGTGTGTGAGTGAGTGAGTGTGTGAGTGCGTGTGTGTGTGAGTGAGTGCGTGTGGGAGTGAGTGCGTGAGTGTGTGCGTGTGTGAGTGAGTGAGTGTGTGAGTGCGTGTGTGTGTGAGTGAGTGCGTGTGTGAGTGCGTGAGTGCGTGAGTGCGTGCGTGCGTGTGTGAGTGCGTGCGTGCGTGCGTGCGTGTGTGAGTGCGTGCGTGCGTGCGTGAGTGTGTGAGTGCGTGCGTGTCCGAGTGCGTGAGTGCGTGTGTGAGTGCGTGCGTGTGTGTGAGTGAGTGCGTGCGCGTGTGGGTGTGTGAGTGCGTGCGTGAGTGCGTGTGTGAGTGAGTGCGTGCGTGCGTTTGTGAGTGCGTGCGTGAGTGCGTGAGTGCGTGCGTGTGTGAGTGCGTGCGTGCGTGAGTGTGTGAGTGAGTGCGTGCGCGTGTGGGTGTGTGAGTGCGTGCGTGTCCGAGTGCGTGAGTGCGTGAGCGCGTGCGTGAGTGAGTGAGTGTGTGAGTGAGTGCGTGAGTGCGTGCGTGTGTGAGTGAGTGCGTGAGTGCGTGCGTGCGTGTGTGAGTGAGTGAGTGAGTGCGTGTGTGAGTGAGTGCGTGAGTGCGTGCGTGCGTGTGTGAGTGCGTGCGTGTGTGAGTGCGTGCGTGCGTGCGTGAGTGTGTGAGTGCGTGCGTGTCCGAGTGCGTGAGTGCATGTGTGAGTGCGTGCGTGTGTGTGAGTGAGTGCGTGCGCGTGTGTGTGAGTGCGTGCGTGAGTGCGTGTGTGAGTGAGTGCGTGCGTGCGTTTGTGAGTGCGTGCGTGCGTGTGTGAGTGCGTGCGTGCGTGAGTGTGTGAGTGAGTGCGTGCGCGTGTGGGTGTGTGAGTGCGTGCGTGTCCGAGTGCGTGAGTGCGTGAGCGCGTGCATGAGTGAGTGAGTGCGTGTGTGAGTGCGTGCGTGCGTGTGTGTGAGTGAGTGCGTGCGTGTGTGAGTGCGTGCGTGCGTGTGTGAGTGCGTGCGTGCGTGAGTGTGTGAGTGAGTGCGTGCGCGTGTGGGTGTGTGAGTGCGTGTCCGAGTGCGTGAGTGCGTGAGCGCGTGCGTGAGTGAGTGAGTGCGTGTGTGAGTGCGTGCGTGAGTGTGTGAGTGAGTGAGTGCGTGTGTGAGTGCGTGCGTGTGTGTGAGTGAGTGCGTGCGCGTGTGGGTGTGTGAGTGCGTGTCCGAGTGCGTGAGTGCGTGAGCGCGTGCGTGAGTGAGTGAGTGAGTGCGTGTGTGAGTGCGTGCGTGAGTGAGTGAGTGCGTGTGTGAGTGCGTGCGTGAGTGTGTGAGTGAGTGCGTGCGCGTGTGTGTGAGTGCGTGCGTGAGTGCGTGTGTGAGTGAGTGCGTGCGTGCGTTTGTGAGTGCGTGCGTGCGTGTGTGAGTGAGTGCGTGTGTGTGAGTGAGTGCGTGCGCGTGTGGGTGTGTGAGTGCGTGTCCGAGTGCGTGAGTGCGTGAGCGCGTGCGCGTGGAGAGCGGGGGGCGGTGGCACAACGGTTAGCGCGCTGCGGCACGAACCCGACGACCCGAGTTCGATTCCCACTCTCGGCCAACATCGGTGACGAACCGGTCCTGGGCGTCCCCTAGGTTAACTCAGCCTCAAATGAGTACCTGGTGTGGTGTGTCAACATCAGCACTTGGAAGACAATCGGTGGCCGGGTGTAGTGTTGGTAACAATCACCCCATCATGTGCCATGTTGGCATTCACGTGTGCTCGGTAATGGCACTTGCTCCAACAGTCGGTATAGCTGTAGGGGGATTCTCTGTATTTGTCTGTGTGTGCGTGCCTGCGTGCATGCATGCAAGTGTGCGTGTGTGCGTTTTGCAGCTGTTGAGTGTTTAGAAAGCCAAGTGTATTGCCCCATGCTTATTTTCTGCCTGAGTAGTTAAGGTAATATTTCTGTCATCTCAACATAACCAATTTGTCATCCAAGGCAGCATCTAACACGTGTCATTTGTGCTGGGGGGGGCAAGGGTTTTGGACCCTTCTATCACTCCTTCTATTTATATATATTCCTCCAAAAAGAAGAACAAAGAAATACAACAGCGAACCACAAAATGTCCTCTTTTACGCCGTCAACATTTAACATGGAGGTGAAAAAAGAGCCTCCCCCCAAAAAAACGTGATGAATTTTAATACAGAAGTTTAGATTATATGGGGAATCATTCTATGACACGTTTGAAATTGTGCTGTCAGAGCCGAATAACTTTTTTTTTAAGAGCATTACCGTGCCTTGGTGTCATTATTTCTCGTCTCAATAGTAGCACATTATAACAAGAACAACGAAAGAGAGATTGCAATGGTTTGTGTAATGGCATGTGGTGTCTTCCTTGTTTGACTCGTGTTGACGTTAAAGGGTCGGGTGAGTGGATACGGTCAACAATATGTAACAAGTAATACGTACAATTGCCGAAGTCACTTGATTGGCAGGAGAATCCGAGCATTTGTGAAGCTGGCTTGAACTTTAATTACCTCCACACAATAGCAGTGGCAGCCGTTTTATAAATGCATCACGTCAACATTGCTAATGCTCCGTCTGAATATTTTACTGAACACAAAATATATGTAATTGGTGCTTAGGTGATGGGACCATTCGATTGGAAACCCAGCGAATTTTCATTGAAATATTCGGCGGGCACTTTTTTGCGTGCAAATGTGATGGCATAGTGGCCAACGAAGGTTATGCATGCTATAATGGGTACTTAAAATTCTGCAAAGCAATGCCGTTTATGAACAGGGGTCAAATCCATTTGGGGATTGATAGAAATGAAGCACACGCATTTGAAGGCATTTGACGGCTCTTGTGCGGGATTGGGAATGTGTACACGCGATTTTTTTTTTTTGCTCAGAACCTTGTGTGCGCTCGTATGCACTCAAATGTAAGCGCCTACAAAGGGACCTTGGTGGCCTTGTGAGGTTTGCCTTGGCAGTTTAATAGAAGCCCGACTTTTTGTTAACGTTATTGAGCGGCATTCATATTGCTTTATCTGTTATCATCGGTTCTCAGAGCAAAAAATAATTAACATTCTGCTCGAGATGGCCCTGTGGCTGAGAGGTCAGAGGTTGAATCGAGGTGATGGCCTGCGATCAAAACAGTTTTTTTTGTTCAAGTGAAACACATTGATGGCCTCAGGATGTGAAAAGGGGTTCTGCACGTAATTTGCCTTAATGTCAGCATCGGGAATTAATGTATCGGTTCGCCCTCGTGCAGCCCAGCATCATGCTGACGTGGCAGAGCCACTTGAAGGGAGCTCAAATGCAGTTCTGTAATGGCAACTTTCACTGGCCGTTCTCTAACCGTAATGACAATTGGTATAACGTTGAGAAAAATGTAAACAACAACAACAAAAAAACCTGGCCCATTTGCGCAGACTCAAACGTTTTGATGACATTCCCACGAAAGGGCGAGACGTTGTACGCTGGAGTCCAGTTTTTGTCAGAAACTCTCTTTAAAGGTCATCTTCATATCAGTGACGTAGCCAGCAGGAGGAGCACATTCTGCCGCGTGTTTTGCCAAGGCTGTCAGTTCAAGCTCACGGGCTGCCACGGTTGATTACCGTACCCGTAATAACCCCAACGATCTAATGCGATGTGAGAATCTTCCGAAGAGTGGACCTGTAACGGCCCTCCGTTGCGGTCCCCACAACATCAGCATTCCCTACCCCCTACACGCTGACGTATATCCCGGCACCTACTTGACTGGGAGTAACCCTCGCGGTATGGGAATGAGGTGACGGGGATGAGGGGAGGGGGAGGAAGTGGGAGAAGGGGGCCGTGAGGGGGTTAAGAAGCCACGTGGGTGGAGGGAAGATAGGAGAGAGATGTTAAAGGTCCCATGTTGTCAGGCTCCAGGTTCAAGTTCTTAAACGGACCAACAGATTACGCAATTCGGATGAGGGTAAATACACGTAGCAATCATCGCTCCCTACTGGGCAGACTCATGCCCATTTGCAGGCCAGTGAGACACCGTTTGTCCACAGGGACAGCTGCTACTGGGGGTGCCCTTTTAAATGTGTGGAGACGAGATGGGGTGTAAAGCGTTCTGAGATGCCCCGCCGTAAAGGACGCTCTATCAAAAATCAATCATCACTGCTCGTGCAATTTGTGTGCAAACGAAAAACAAGACCACTTGATTTTGGCATTATCTAAGCAACCAAATGCAAGAACCTCTTAAAATGTGCCTTGAGGTGCAGTGGTACTCTGGTGGTAAAATAATTTGCTCTATTTCAAAAACAAGTCAAAATAACTGTTTTGCTCAAATGAACGGCCCTGAGGAGGTGGTGGAAATTCCCAATTGCTGTGACGAGGACGAGTTTAACTCAAAAGGAATATCCACTGTCGACTTGCCCAAAAACTGGTACCAAAATTTAGCGGCTCCAGAAAGGGTGATAGGTTGAGTCGTCGACCAGTACTTGAACTCGCAACCTTGCGAGCCGCTTGCTCAACCACTGAGCCACCTGGCTGCTGATGCATACTTGTCGGTTCAAAGTTTATTGATTAGGTATAGCCCTGTGAGCCATTCGGCTCTTGAATCGGGTGCAACCGCAACAAACAAAAAAACATGAACAAGAAAACATCTTAAAGTGACTATGTGCAAACAGAAAATCCAAGAAAAGACAGCAAAATATTGCAGAAAAAATCACCGTACACCAACCCTGGGCAAATATCCCAGTGGGCTATTTCGGTCCGGTGTGTTATCGTACTGCATGCCACTCTCGTGCGATTACTGTGGGTTAAGATGCAAGCTCCTGAAAGTGCCGTTTTCTCGCTGCTGGCTCGCACAGAGCCGTTCAGTCTTGCTCTATTGTCCTCTTGAAATAGGGAAGTAGCTGTCGGGAGGTCATTCCACATTATCCCCATTACATTAGAGGGCTTACTGCCCATTGGCAGTGCATTTTATGCTTTATAAAGACTGACACTGCAAGTGCAGCTGTAGTCAATTATTGTGGGGCTGACCGTTTAAGAGTTGTTGTTTTTTAATGTATAATTCAGCCAGGCTTCGTTGTTTAGTATTCTTCACGCCAACTGTTTGGCAACAGGGATGTGCCGAGTGGTGAGGGTGGGGGTTAGAAGGATATGGGGTGGCTTGTTTGTCGGGAAGAATGTGGGCGAGAGATGTTAGATGGATGGACAACATCTATGCTGAATTTGGAAATCCAGAAAATGCGATACCCGGTCGCAACTGCTCAAATTGGCAAACTTGCTAAATCAATGATACATGTAGTATATAAAATGCACCAGCGTGCACACGTGGCGTTCTCGAATCCATTGCTCATCAGTTAAAACACAAAAACCGTGATGCAACGTAAACATGACTCAATTGAGAAACGACGTCTAAGTGTGTTCACTGGGCTAAAACCTGCCCCGCATTATTCATTAGCGTTTCAAGTGCGCTTGTACAAAAACACTCAAGTCGCCTGTTTGCCGTCGCACACCGTGCACACACCTGTTTGCGTTAGGAAACAGCGTTAGGATATACCAACTTACACAACGAGGGGTCACGGATGTTCAACACGGTGCTTATGTGAAATTTGCGGAATTTAGTAGCAATGCTGAACGCCGCCTAGAATTATGTTTACACAGCACCATGCAACCGTTACACTGACGTTAAACATTGCAGCGTGTTACACGGGGAAAAGGCTTTTTGTAAAAGCATTTTAACATGTTTTGCATGCATTTTTTTTGCAAGTGGTAAAATGAATAATTGCACGAGATATTTTATTTTAATCTAATTCGTTATCACACCAACGCGTTAATATTTGCCATTACTTAATGTTTTTTTTTTAGATGGCTCGCATTTTATTTGCATATTTTTCCAAAGTACGTGTTAAACGTTTTTTGAATTCCACTTATTATGCTGTGCGTTGCTAGGCACTTGACCGTTTGTAGTTTCCAATTAAAAATCTTAATTTTATTCAGTGCCAGGGAATAGCCCTTGATATGAGAGTGTGTGTCTTTTATAACAGAGAATCGGTAAAACAGAGGAAAATGAGATGCCTTATGTTATTGAGTAGTTGCTATGATAAGATTTTCATTTTTTTTAAATACATGAAATTATGAAAGTCTCATATGTGGCTGCATCCAGCAACACATTCCAACTTCTCTCTATATTACCTCCTTATACACTTTATTTATACAAGTATATATTAACACGGTTGGCTACGTACTGTCCGAAAGAAGTTCAACATACACATATATAGTTAGTGAGTCTAAGTATTAAATATCAAGTTTATTATTATTATTATATCGCTCTGTGGGGAAGTTTTGCGTGGTTGACCTATGGATAGACCCCACCATAGGAATGTGGAATTTCTATTCACTTGCCGAGGGCTGTAAATGGGAGATCAGTATTGCCTCAATGCTTTTCAAGTTATCAAATAATTTCTACGTTTTCATTTGATTTACATTAATGTGAGAACCCCAAAAGGCTTTGCACCCAAGCATGTATACGCATCCCCGATGAGCACCGTTATCCACGTACAGTGCGAAAGAAGTTCAACATTCACACATTCATAAATGTGTCTGTGTTGTGTCAAATTGCTTTTCATGTTTGTCAATCGCCGTCAATTGCAAACTGCACAGAACGTGGTGCGGTTTGCGGCACGCAGGGCATTCTTCTTGGCTCGTTGATCGACAGAAAGCCAGCGTCAGTGCTAACGTTTGCACAAAAGACGTGTAGACGAATGATCGCTAATTTAATTATGAATGCTGCGGCCGAGCGATGGAGGTGAAAAGGAGAAGCGCTTCTGGGAGCAGCAGGTAAGGGCCAGGTGCTGAGATATGGACATGGCAAATATGTATTGATTACACATGATATGCGGATTTCACGTGATATTGGGATTTTCACATACAATGTATGGGGATTTCACATGATATCAGGATTTCACATGATATGGGGATTTCACGTGATATGGGAATTTCACATGATACAGAGATTTCACGTGATATCGGGGATTTCACATATGGGGGATTTCACATGATATGGAGATATGGACATGGCGGGGATGGATTGATTGCACATGATATGGGGATGGGATCATTTCCTTAAATCGTGATGGTTTTGTATCTCAGCTAATGACACTGTCAGACTTCATCACTTTGTCGTATGAGCGATGCACCGACATTTTGCAAAGGGCCGTTTTCATTCTGTGCTGAATTATACCAATTACCAGTTATTAGTATAAATGTGTAATAGGCAACATTTTGTGAAATTCGCTGTTATGATCAAGAGAGTTCTCGAATCACCTTTCATATATCAATTTTACAGCAGTGTTATTGACATATATATAATTTCCATTGCATAATGTACTCGAACACCACTGCTAATGCAATATCACGCAAACAAATTTTGCTTTTGGTAGGAGTGATATTGGGTAAGACGAGATACTATATGTCCACCTTACGAAGAAGAGGTCTCCTATATCCCCCCGTCTTCTTTAGTTCCACGAGGCGGTTGATATGCACCTTAAATAATGCACGTCACATACACATTAAGAATCGAAATGCCAGGGGAGATAAAGTGGACCAATCTGAAAACTCGATAGACGAAAGTTAGCATCCCAACGTCACTGGGAACTGGGCCTGATCTGGCCAAGTGGGCTATTAGGGCAGAAAGCCAGCAGCCAGCGTGCTTGACTTGTCCATACATTGATTTTTGTTCAGTCATAAGGAAGCACTCATGGCTAATGTGATTGTCTTGTTTATTGAGCTAAACATGACGATTAGCACGGTTGGCTACGTACGGTGCGAAATAAGTTCAACATACGGCACATTACATATGGAGGCAACGGTTCTTCTTCAAAGCAAGCTGCTGGGTTTTTTTTTGGTTCCGTCACAAGGCAGCGTTAAAGATTAATGTTGCGATTGTTTTGTTCTAAGGGCTAAACAGGATGTCCATTCACACTCTGAGGGAGCTGCGGCCTTTCGCTGGGTCATCCTCCGACACAATCATGACATCACAGGCTCGACACAGAAGAGATGAGGGGTCAATGTCGTCTCACCTTCTGGGTCGTGGGTTTTTTTTTTGCCGATAAAACAATTCAGAATATTAAAAAAAGGTGACACGCGTGTGTACTTGGGATAGCGTAAGCTGACCCAATCATTTCATTTTTAACACCTTCATCAATGGTATTGTCGCCTTAAAACAGCGGTCCTTAACCTGGGGTGCACGCACCGCACGTGGGTTGCGAGATGCCCTTTCTGCGGGTGCAAGACATCGCCAGATTTCTTTTCGAAGGTAAATCATCGAAACACAAATTTAGCACGGGCACGAAAGTACAACTACTTTGTTACATCAACTCCTATGTCTTTATTATCATTACATGAAACTAAAATCACGATTGAGAACCAAAGAGGTGTAGGCTAGAGTAGACGTTAAACACCACTGCCTTAGAAGGATGTACACGGTGAATATAAATAGGTGACGGTTCGGGCAATGGCCCTTCTTCATAGCACGTACATTTATGAAGGTGAAGAAGGAGCATTCCCTGAAAAGCTGCCTATTATATATATGTGTGTTTCCTTTTGAGGGCGCAGGCGTTATTTACGAGTGTCAGTTCCATGTAACTTGTCCTTCTGGACCGCTGCCAATGCGGTGTCGCTAAATAATTTGTTTCCTTCGGCTGCAGAGGGAAGGGATGAGGACAGGGCTGGGGGAGGGGGCCAGAACAGAGCGGTGTGGAGACCACAGAGGCGCATGGCCTCCGATTAGCACGTTTGGCTACGTACGGTGCAAAAAAAGTTCGACTTTACTAACTTAACTATATAGATTTTTTTTTACCAGGTAAGGCCCACTGCGCTATACAGCTCTTTTTAAGAAGCGACCTGGCCACTAATGATAGCCCAACGAAGTGGCTTATCCTTTGGAAATGTATTGCAGCCTTGTAATCGAAATGTACACTTCTAAATGTGGAGGGGGAAAAACCGGAGGACTTGGAGAAGAATCCACGCGATCACAGGGAGAATATGCAAACTCCAAATACGCAGACGTCAGGGTCGAACCCACGACCTCCTGTATACCAGGCGAGATAGTTAACATCTCACCACCGTGACGCACTTATATGTACATACATGGCCGAGAAAGCGTTTGGATGCGAGATCGAGCCGTGCCGGGCGATTTCTGGAAGGGCTCAGTTCAGCTTGGGTCTGGTTTTCAACGGGTGTGGAAATGCAGCATTCAGCAACTCTAGCCACCTATGAAAATACCTATAAAATGTAATTGGCAATGTTACAGGCACAATATTAGCATGAAAGCAGTTTTCCAAAGAGTTTTTTTCTTTTTTTGTTACACAACAGTACATAAAACTTTATAACCGAGCATCTTTATCATTGTTGTAAAACTACCGAACGCGTTTTTGTCATTCTACCGTAAAATGAATATGAATTGATTGATGTAAGTGTTTACTTTGCGATTCAAAGTGTTAATAACAATATGTGCTTTTATGGATCTTTTGTAAACATTTCTTGCATTTGATTTGACGGAAAATGCAAGTGCTCTATATGGCAAGAGTAGACATGTGACTTCATGAGTTAATTTTTACATACAACAATACGTGTTTTATCTGAACAGGTAAGGCCCACTGAACTGGACTGTGTAGTGCCTTTTCAGATGCGACCTGGCCACATATGATAGCTCAACGAAATGGCTTTTCACGTGGAAATGTCTAGCAGCCAAATAATCTAAGTGCAGATTTCAAAATTTGGAGGGAACAAACGGAGGATCCGGAGAAAAGAATCCACGCCGCCAGACACACGCAAAGAGTGTGATTAGGAGTGGGGGGTTAAAAAAAAAAAAAAGTGTTTAAAAAGAACAATTCATATTTTACACTTCAACAAAAGCACGTTTCCCCTACGAATAAATTTGTCTTAATATTCATCTCTCCAGGATGTTTTTCCCTTTCTTCCAAATTCACAAATTAAATTCATTTGTGGCGTGACTATGCGAAGTAGCCACCATTTTATCTGCATTTTAGGTCGTGTAAATGTCACACCGGCATATAATCCTCAATATTCCATAATTACTTATTTTTTATTCATGCAGCACTTACATCTGTGGATATCCAGGATAATTAAAGGTTGTTTTCAGTGAACTGTGTGCGAATTCTTGATAGAAATAAGAAACTGGGCAAATGAAAATTGACTACTGAAACAACAACAACAAAAACATTCTAAAGATGACATACGCAATCATAAGTCAACGTGAATTCCTGCTCCAATGGGCAATTGAAATGCTTGCTCATATCCCGTTTACAGACCTGAACCAGTGATGGAACTCTTACATCTCTGTGGCAGGGATGAGCTTATCCATAAAACAACAGTCAAGATAGTCTGATTAAACTCACAAACAGGATTAGAACTTGCACCCTTCTGTTTGCAAGCGGCGTGCAACATGCCACTGACCCACCTCGGCTAGATAATAACATTAAAGCTAACAACGTAACTAGAATTATTGGAAAATAAATATATACACACAATAATGCGGTTAGGTTTATGAATATCATTCGGCTAATTTGAAAAGAGAAATTCAAAACGATGAAAAAACTAAGAGTTGTGTTCTCTTTTCTAGATTTGAAGCTTTCGTGACTGCAAGGATTCATATTCTTAGGTTTTGTCCGGTAAAGTCACGTAGGTAAAAAATTAAAATTAAAATTAATAAAAACCTAAGAATCGTTGTGTTCTCTCCATTTATACAAACGAGGGAAATAATAATATTTGTTCGTATTACTCCTTTGCCTCGCCGGTTCGTGGCGCATTGAGGCATTGTAGGGTGTTCTTTGGGAGGAGCATGATTTATGGATGCAAGGTTAATTAGACCGTGACAATGGTTCGCTGTAAGCTACGAAAAAAATTGCTCTGCGATCTGAGCTCATTCAAGTGGAACGGACATCTGCGTGAGCTCTCCTGCCAAAACCGTGGCGCCTCTCGTTCCACCTTCACCTTGACCAGTGTGTACTTTCCACCCACTCCGTTTGCCTGTACGAGCACACTATTTAGCATTTTCGAATTTACATTCCTGCTCCCCCCCACGAGCGTACCAAACGTTGAGCAGCGAGCAATTAACCATTAAGTGCGTAGTAATGCACATTGCCACGGCAGTGTTCCCAATGTCAATATTGCGCTGCGGAATGCATACCTGTTAGTATAATTACCTCGCATTTTTCATCTTACGTTTGACCGATTAAATCTGTAAAGGGATAGCATAGGCAGAGGTGCAATATAATCTCATTATTATTATAAATGCACTTGTATATTTAACTAATTCCTCTATGTAAGCCCTGCAGCCTAATACAAATGCAATTTCAGTCTTACATTTTCCTAGCTGCGAAAATATCATTGATTTAAATTAACTGTGTACAAGCAATGCTATTGCGATTTGCTAATGCTATTGATATTAATTAATTGCATACTTTTAAATATATTTATAGCAATATACCCAGGGATATCCAGCACAGTTGCTCAGCGAATAGAGTGGCTCCAATGCAGAAGGTTGCGAGTTAAAATCCTGGTACCGCTTTGTCAGGAAGGCAACAGGGATTTCCTTCTGGATCAACTCGCCCCTACCATAGGAATGTGGATTTCTAACTCCTAGCTCAGGGCTATAAATAGGATCTGTGGAATGTCTCAATGCTAGTTGGAGCAGCTAATTACATTGTCTAGGGATGTGTTTCCGATTTTCATATTAATGATAAAAGTCCAAAGTTTGGGCTTAGACATTACTTTTCAGGAAGTGACTTTTAACTCCCATGATGCTTTTCCTGCCAAAACTGGTAACACTTGGCATTGGGTGATTTGAGGTTGTTAACATGAAATACTAGGTTGTGTAAATGATCCAGAAATCTTAAAACAAACCCAAAAATGTTCCTAAAAATCCATACATCAGAAATCTGATATATTTATTTTCAATTAGACGAGGCACATCACTGGCTGAATTGGTCGTTAATTGGTTCACACACTGCATTATGAATCTTGGACATGCTGGCCATTAGTGGTGAGTGATATTTGAACTGATCCAAAGCTCAAAGTCACCTATCCACACTAAACCAGCAGAGCGAGTTACGATCAAAATACTGTAGAGTACTCCTATGACTGATACAGTATGAGGATGAGTTCATTATACAGCAGTTGCTTGACAAAGGGATGTAAATTAGTATAAGTTACATGTAGCTAAGGGACCATCGTACACGTTTGAGACTAAAGCACATGCTGATGTGTATCGCCTGGACTTAACTTCTCGCTTTATATTTTCCATAATGCTGCTAGACTGGATCAGAGTACGGAACTACGCGTAGACTGCAACGTATGCCTAGTCCCATCTTGTCGGTGTCTTTATGAATAGACCATGCCTCTGTCATAGAAACGTGGAATTTGCATCATCAACTCGGGGCTGAATGCATATGCGTTGAACTTCTTTTGCACTGTACATAACCAACCGTGCCGATTGGATGTGCAGGGGAACAACAAACTAAACACAAAAATTAGTCCCAAGACGAGTTTTTAGTCTAGATGATGTAAACATGCGCTTCCTTCCGAATATCGAAAGAGCATTCCAGACGGCCACAGAAGCGGGTCCGAAAGCATGTGATGCAGTGATCGTCTGTAAACTGGATATGACCACCACCTCTATACTCATTTGAGCAGGAATTCACTTTAGTAACCCACTTATTAATTTGTAAGGTGGGGAATTATTTACAACGCATGTCAGCTGCACCTGTCGCACGGATCTAGCGGTCACTATTTGCATTCCGACTCATGGACATTGTGCTCAGAAGCAGACTCACCATCTCTGAGCTGCATCCTGTTAGGCAGAGGAAGCAAAACATAAACATCCGAGATCACAAGTTCAGACTGCTAAAGGACAGCCACATCACAACGCGACGATGACAGGTGAGGGAATTTAGCCGTGCGTGCGGTGAAGATGAGCCAAATGGGTTGGACATCCGATTTCAATTTGCCGGTGCCTTTTGACACATGAAATGGCTTCTAGAGCGAGACTTTGAAAAAAGAAAACCAAACTGTACCTCGGTTAGCACCGGCAGTCCGAGCGAGCCGGCTGCCAGACGGTCCATGATCCATCTTACTTCTCTCGTGCATGGCACCGTTTGATGCCGTGACGCTTCTCGTCGCTCGCCGGAAGCCGTTTGGCGACACTCGAGGGCGTGTTTTTTTTTTTTCCGGAGTTGGCGTTCGTGCCGTTGCCTCGCTCCCGACGTGAGCCACCCTCAAAATGCTGCTGTTTATTTGCGAGCGCACGGCGACTCTGTGACGTGTACGGGGCAGAGCCATGCCAGGTGCCGTCGCTATTCACCCCATGCCTCGGGTAGGCGTCAGCGAAAGGGTTAATGGAGGTAGAAGCAATTTCTCTGACATTTCCCATCAGCTCACATGTTGGGTTACCAAACCTTTGTAAAAAGTGACAGCGTAGACGATTGTTACAGCTGGACAACCCCCCCCATCAATCCGTGCGGCTATGTAAAAAATATAATCCTCGTGGTGACTTATTTAAGACTTATTTTTTTTATTATAAGGTCCTGCTTTATCCTTTACTGTGCAGGGTTTTTATTGTATTGACTGAAAGCTAATTTCTTACAACCAGTAATATTCTTCGTTTACCCAGGAAAACCTCACTCTGAGTCCCAAGATGAGGATCCTGCAGTGGACATGTAAACAGATTGTGCAGAGACATCCACTGCGTATGAGGGATCTACATGGCTAGATTCAACAATCCATTGCTGTACTGTCATCTTCTGGAGAATTATATTTGTTACCGTTGCCATAGTTCGATGGTTGATGGTCAAAAACAATCAAGCAGATATATAATCTCCTTCGTCAGTGTCCGGAGATGCCACTGGCGTGCTGGAGGCTCATCTATCTTTCGTACTCAATAGATTATCCAGAATGTTATACCTTGTTGTTCGTCCCATAGGCTTACCAGCCAGACGGTGGAGGGCATGTGGTGGCATCTGTGGCTTTGGCCATGATCAAAATCTCGATCTTAATTATCTCCTGGGCGCGTCTAAAACACATGTCCTCCTATCCAAGTACTAACCAGGCTAACGCCATTGCTTAGCTTCCGAGATCTGATGAGATCAGGCCAATTCCTGGCCATTTGAGTGTAGGCAGATTCATTTAAATAATGTACAAATATTTATTAATTTCATGACAGTATATTTCTGGTACTTAATTGTGAATCAATTAGCCATTGCCAACTAACAAGATGCACCAGAGTGATTTCCATGCTCGGGTAAGCACTGAACCAGTGGCCAGTGGACATTCGTATGGAAGATATGAGTTTCTCCACAAGGTAATCACCATTGATTTCCCATAAACTGGTCCATTTGTATCGACTATGAAGACATTTTGGGCAGTCAACCCCCTGACCAGGAGTTGAACTTGCAGATTTGCGATTGCGAGCTGCTCGCTGTCGTCTACTGCCGACACACCTTGGCTGGCTCTGATGGTGGAGGTGATGTTCACTTTCCGTTTGTTCGCTACAGGCATTGAGTGAATTTCAGCAGTTGCTTCTCATTTTCTGTTTTGCCACGGGCTGTCAGCCCCCAATCTCACGATCGTGCCCGTTAGCTCCAAACCACATTTATTTTTAATCCATTGACATCAATAAATCTCCTTTACTGAGGTGGCTACATAATCTGAACATCCCTAACACCTCTGTTGAGTTAGATGGGTGTAAAACTCACGTTGTATTTCCCTCCTCAAAGAACAACGTACATGTATTACTTTCGTCTGTAGGGTGATGCAAAAGCATTAAAGCAAAAGATGTGAACTGTAATCTTCACCTTAAAATTGCGTTGGAGAGTAAGTGCTTCGATTACCAATGCATCTATACAAATCCCTTCTGCATGCAATATTATTTAGCGAATGCTTTCACACAGTTAGAGAGCACCAGACACACGTGTTGCACACTCGAAATTAAGGACGTGGGCAGGTGCTCCAAATCGAGTGCAAACACATTTATTGTGTTCTTGGTTCTTTCGGTAAAGACACATTTATTGTGTTCTTGGTTCTTTCGGTAAAGTCACGTAGAAGGGAAATAATAAAATAAAATAAATAAAGCATGTTTTATTCTTATTAGTTTATTAATTCCCTTAATAAAATAAAAAAATAAAACATGTTTTATTTTTATTATTTTATTATTTTCCTTCTACGTGACTTTACCGAAAGAACCAAGAAGATGAATCCCTGCAGTCACGGAAGCTTTAAAACGAAACATGTATTGTGATCAATCTGTATAATGCAACAGCACGTGTGTCACACACAGCAATCCTCAACCGAGTCGCCATTAACCACGTGACTGACGTGCAGGTCCCGTTAATCATTAACAGTTTCTCTTAAACCCAATTCTGCTACTGATAAACCATCTTTGTCTTTGACAATAACCTTGGCACTTCACTATTCGAAAGTTACTTTAATCCTAAGCTGTATGTCTATCTATACCATCCACTTACATCGGTATCTTACACCCATTACCTGTACTGTATGTGTACTTGTCACCATTGTTCAACTTACGACTGTACATGTGTTCTATTCTCAATAGCATTGCAAGTAGTCATACTCTGGGTGCATGGGCATGGTTATAGCATAAACAGTATTAGGGTTAGAGAATTACAAGTATTAACGACAGTACATAATCCTTTACAGTGCACAGTGCTAAAACGATCAAAAACAACCTTTGGGTCCTTTAACTGGAAGATGCAACAGCACATGTGTCACACACAGCAATCTTCAACCGAGTCCCCATTAACCACGTGACTGGTCTACAAGTCCGGTTAATCAATAACCCTGCCAGCCACCCACAGGCCCAACTCAGTCATCGCATGCTGGTGTACACACGTGCATTCATGTACTGCACAGGACGTAAGGACTTTCACAAAACCACACTTTACTCCCTTGCTGCACGAGGAAATAATTAGAAGAGGGGTCCATTCCTAATGGCCACACACGAGAGATAAATAAGTTAATTAATCCCTACATATGTATGTCGATGTTCTGTGAGTGGACGTCAGACCACGTGGCCACAGAGACACGTGACAGCCTCCGAGCCAAGTGATAGACTCCACCTCCAATCCGTGCAGGGCATGCAATTAAATATGCACACTAATTTAGAATAACGTTTCTTTCGGCATACGTATTTATTTCCTGCAAGCACAAAGGGCAGACGGTTGAAATCATACGTTGCACAATTGCCTTGTCAGAAAATACAAGCCTCGAAATTATGCCTACCATTACATAGCTGATATCGGATGTGACAATGCATTTGATTGGCTTCTGGCTGATGCAATTGTAACGCTTTGATGGGCACTTGAGACAAACTCTAAAGTGCAACTTTTTAAAATGGCGTGCCGTTCTGTTTTGTAGTGAGACTGGTTGACGAGAAGGTGATGGGTTTCTTACAAAAAAGTAAGAAAATTAAACGCATGTATATTGAAATGTATCCTTTCTGCTGTACGCAAACAACTATAATGCATCAGAATGATACATCGGGATGCATATGGGACATTTTACATTAAGCACACCTATACGGTATATGGGTACTTTGAGAAATACCTATGAGAAGACGTTTATTATTAGAGAAGGGAAACAGGTTACTGTCATCATTCAAACTTCATTCAAGCTGTGAAGAAAAGTAAGCGGGGCTTGGGATGATGGTGGATTGTAAAGAATAATAAACTAAACTTTTTAATCTTCTAGGTCAGACCCACTGAGATTTTTTTTTTTTTGCAGAAGCGACTTGGCCATACATGATACCTCAGCGAAGTGGCTTATCACGTGGACATTTATAGCCGGCAAATACGAAAAAAACATAGCGTAGTGTCAGCTGAGCGATGGATCGAGTCCACGAGAGGAAACGTCGACCAGAGAGATGGAACGATGAAATCAATCACATGATTGTAAGAGGTGGCTACGGCTTGGGGGAGGCCTTCATCCAGCAGTGGAATGACCGTGGCGAATGGTGATGATAATAAGTTCGCTAAAAGCTGTTTATTGTCGTAGCCCTGCCATTGGCGATCTGTAGCAAGAGTTATAAGCTGTTAATAGGTTAACATCTACCATTTACATCAGGGCCATCATCTCAATTAGTTTGCCTCTGTCCTAGCCAAATTAATGTTTTTAAAGCCAGACTGCCATTACAAGTAAGTTGCCAAAATTGTTATCAATTGGTTGACTGCACAGCCAAATTGGCTTTTCTGTGGAGCCGATTGTGAATGGATTGTTTAAACTGCTTCATTTAAACATTTTAGTGACTTCAAGCGTTGGAGTAAATCAACGTTTTGCAGCAAGCACAGTTCTTGCAAAGACTTTTGTGAGAGATTCTTGCCATGTTCATTTTTTCCACTTGTGACATTTGTTTTACCATTTCTGCACATTGTGTCATTTCTCACGGAACCAAATAATGGAATGGGTTCAGTTGTGCCGAGTGTAGTTTTTGAATAAAATGTGTTGGTGAAGTGGAATTAACCGAGTGTCGGTATTATGGAATCATGCAACATTGTGGCATTTCACGTGCACAGCTGACGTTGAACAACTTTCCGACGTGTCTCCCATAGATGTTGTGGCGAGACAATTTGGTTGATATCTTCATCTTGTTCTTCTTCCACGCGTTTGTCCCACTCATGTGTGGTGTTCCACTGTCCTTGCCAACCTTCTCTATGCTGCCCTGTCATGCGCCATCTCTCTTTCTGCTCTTCGGGCCACCGAGTCAGATCGCACCAAATCGCCCCACCTCTTCTTCTGCCTTCCGCTTGATCTCTCTCCCTCCCCTTGCCTCACTTGCATCATATGACCCACATCATTTTCCTGTTGTCTCTCCACACGACCGAACCACACCAGCCTTTTCTCTCTCTCGTCTTCTCTGTGATTTATGCCACCTTGAGTCTTCCTCTATCGTCTTCATTTCTCACCCTGTCCTTCCTCGTTGAACCCAACATCCACCGTAACATCCTCATCTCTGTGACTGTCATAGCTTGCTCCTCCCTCTTTCTTGTGCCCCTGCACTTGGCCCCATACAACAGCACCGGCCTCACCACCGTCTTGTACTATACACTACACTATACACTACACTAAACACTACTTCACTACACTATACACTGCACTATACACACAGTGTAGTGTATAGTGCAGTGTATAGTGTAGTGACTACACTAGACACTACTATACACTACACACTTTTCCCTTCAACCAAACTGGGACCCTCTTATCGCACACCACACCAGTCATCTCTCGCCATGTCAGCCATCCAGCACTTGTTCTAGTTCTCTAATCTCTCCTATCTATATTTCAGTGAAAAAATACACATTTCAATTCATTTTTTTTTATTGCAAGTATATTCCTGCAGTGCAATCTATGCATGTTAGGTAGTTGAACAAAAACAAAATGCTGTTCGCTTGCGTAGCGCATTGAATTCCATTTTACTAATAAATATTCCACCATAAAAAAACAAGATGATTACATTTGCAGTGTTGATGACCACTTCCGGCCAGGAGGCTCAATGCCGTTTGGGGGTTGTCTCAGCCCATCATTTTTTCGTGGTTGATAAAATATATACCAGATTGCGGGAAATCAACGGTGGTTGTTCTATGGAGAGACTCATCCCTGACATGGGAATGCCGAATGTCCAAAGACCACGATGTCACTTTTGATAACTCTGTGCACAAAGATAATGCCACTCATCTCAGGAAGTATGCAATTAGTCTTTGTTTTTTGTGTGTGTGTGTGAATAAAATAAAGAATTGTGTCCATTATCCACAGGAGCAGCAATCGTGGGCCATTTCAACCCCCCCCCCCCCTCGTCGCGATGCTGAAACGCTCGCTTTTGTGTGCATTGTGTGCACGCTCGGGCAGGAAAGCATGCTGCCCCCCCCCCCCCAAAAAAAAAACCCAACCGATTTCATGCAGAAAGCACAGAGCGCGCAATTACGCCAAAGTGACATCACCTTCCATCAAAAGCACCAAGTGGACTGGCGCTGCGATTTTCGGGGGGGGGGGGGCGAGGAGGGGGGGTTGAACCGCATCCGTCGTGAAGCGCTCACTGCCACTTGAACATGCGCGAGACAACATCCTCGCTGCTGCTGCTGCTGCTCCACTTGTGCCCGCCCGTCCACGCTGGGCACGGCGGTTGGCTCTGTGGAACATCGGCTTGTAGGGATGAGCAGTGAGGTGCCACATGAAGCCGAGTGTGGTACATGAGGAAATATGGTAGATTTGCTTAAAGTTGTATTATATATACACACACACATGTTGACCACATCTAGAGGCAGCCCAATGAAGCAATTTAGCTTTTAATGTCAGCATTGGTGTAATCATATATATTGAGAATGCAAGATTATCAGCGACGGTAGTGATAGATTTTGGAATTGTTTCGCTATTTGGGGCACGTTTCTGCAGGTTACTGTACCTCGGAGAATTCCCCAAGCCAACGCATGGATGTGTTGTGTGTGTGTGTAAATAAATAAATATGTTATATGGTTTGCCCAGTTGATCATCCATGAAATTAAGGATTGCACAGTAAAATGTAAAATAAATTGAATGTGTATGCAAAGGAGGGTTCAGAATCCAGGGATTTCAAGTTGAGGAAAAGCTTCTGCGGTGGGTGGGGAGGAGGTGGGGCTGTGAGGAGCGGTGGCATAGTGATTAGGGTGGTGGTGCAGTGATTTGAGTGGTGGTGCAGTGATTAGGGTGGTGGTGCAGTAATTACGGTGGTAGTGCAGTGAATCGAGTGGTGGTGCGGTGATTCGAGTGGTGGTGCAGTGATTAGGGTGGTGGTGCAGTGATTACGGTGGTAGTGCAGTGAATCGAGTGGTGGTGCGGTGATTCGAGTGGTGGTGCAGTGATTAGGGTGGTGGTGCAGTGGTTAGGGTGGTGGTGCAGTGATTCGAGTGAAGGTGCAGTGACTAGGGTGGTGGTGCAGTGATTCGAGTGGTGGTGCAGTGATTTGAGTGGTGGTGCAGTGATTAGGGTGGTGGTGCAGTGATTACGGTGGTAGTGCAGTGAATCGAGTGGTGGTGCGGTGATTCGAGTGGTTGTGCAGTGATTAGGGTGGTGGTGCAGTGATTAGGGTGGTGGTGCAGTGATTCGAGTGAAGGTGCAGTGATTAGGGTGGTGGTGCAGTGATTCGAGTGGTGGTGCAGTGATTAGGGTGGTGGTGCAGTGGTTAGGGTGGTGGTGCAGTGATTCGAGTGATGGTGCAGTGATTAGGGTGGTGGTGCAGTGATTAGGGTGGTGGTGCAGTGATTCGAGTGGTGGTGCAGTGATTCGAGTGGTGGTGCAGTGATTAGGGTGGTGGTGCAGTGATTAGGGTGGTGGTGCAGTGATTAGGGCGGTGGTGCGGTGATTCGAGTGGTGGTGCAGTGATTAGGGTGGTGGTGCAGTGATTAGGGTGGTAATGCAGTGATTAGGGTGGTGGTGCAGTGATTAGGGTGGTGGTGCAGTGATTAGGGTGGTGGTACAGTGATTCGAGTGGTGGTGCAGTGATTAGGGTGGTGGTGCGGTGATTCGAGTGGTGGTGCAGTGATTAGGGTGGTTGTGCAGTGATTAGGGTGGTGGTGCAGTGATTCGAGTGAAGGTGCAGTGATTAGGGTGGTGGTGCAGTGATTAGGGTGGTGGTGCAGTGATTAGGGTGGTGGTGCAGTGATTAAGGTGGTGGTGCAGTGAATTGAGTGGTGGTGCAGTGATTAGTGTGGTGGTGCAGTGATTACGGTGGTAGTGCAGTGAATCGAGTGGTGGTGCAGTGATTAGGGTGGCGGTGCAGTGATTTGAGTGGAGGTGCAGTGATTCGAGTGGAGGTGCAGTGATTATGGTGGTGGTGCAGTGATTAGCGCGGTGAGGCAGAGATTCACTGTTCGTGACAATTTCGCAGCACTTATTTCCAAATGGCATGTTAAAATCACGGGCAGCACTGAATGCCAAGTAAAGAAGCCGCCCTTTTAGCAACCAACGCAGTGCCAGTGTAAGGTGCATGCCTTGGCAACAGCGGAATGCAGCAGAGTTATCAAACGGATACTATTTCCTTGATAGAAGATTTTGTTAGTTGGGTTAGACCGCGTAAATACAAGTGTACGCTAGACCAGCCACCATCCGACACAGCCAATTAGTAAGGTCTGTCACATAAACCAAACATGGCAATTTGTCACTACTTCGGCACACCCGTGTTATGGAGAGCAAACCGACAACATTTACAATTCGAGTACGACGTTTCTCCAGGAATTACGACCAGCATCATCAGGCGATAGCCACATGAGAAAAGGATATTTCACTCACTGTTTATTGTTTTGTTTTACCAGGTAAGGCCCACTGAGCTATATAGCTCTTTTTCAGAAGCGACCTGGCCACAAATGATAGCTCAACGAAGTGGCTTATCACGTGGAAATGTATAGCAGCCAAATACTCCAAACGCACGTTGATTCTAAAAGTGGAAGGAAAAACCGGAGGACCACGGAGAGAACATGCAAACTCCAAATATATAGACGTCAGAGGCAGAATCGAACCCACGACCGACTGTTTAGCAGGCGAGGTAGTTAATATCTCATCACCAGTACCGCGGGGACAAAACCTGGGAAGTAGTCTGTGAACTGCGTAGATGCATTGTTAGGGCCGCTTGAGAGGGGATTGTAACAACAAAAGTCAAGTTTCCAAGTGGAAATGTGAATTCATTTGACTCACTGCACAGCACGCTTTCTGATGCGCTTCTGCAGCCGTCTGGAACGCTCTTCCTTCTGATCTACAATTTAAAATGTAGATTTGAAACCTATTTATTTTCAGAAGAGTTTTTTTTTGTAGTTTAATGTCCTCTCCCCGCACCTCCGATTAGCACAGTTGGCTACGCACGGTGCAAAATAAGTTCATCATACATACACACACATATATATACATACACACATATATATACATACAAGCCGTCAGCCATATCCCCCTACGTCTCGGCGCTTGTAATCGCAACGAACGAAGCTACATTTGCAGCAGAATATATCTTAAAATAAAGACATGAGCTGCTGGTATCGTATATTTGCACTTATTCGCGCATCAAGGTCAAGGTCAGAAAAGGACTGTATTGAAAACGTAATCTTGACGTGAAGATCTGCTTACGCACGGTGTGACGAAAATACTGGATGTACCGGCCTGCCTTGGTTATTTTATTTTTTTGGTTCAATTAACTCTTCCTAGCTGGGTCGAAGACATAATAACTATGACGAGAAAATATTTTTTTCGAATTAGGTAAAAAAAAAATTCAGGAGCCGCAATGCATGCGAATACGAGACGCTATGGGTCCTCAATAAATAACATCACGACGCGGTCCTTCAAGAGCCACCGCGGCTTCGTAGCCGCAGGTTTCTGACCCCTGGTCTAAGAGGTCACGCATCGAGCTTGACTCCACTAATGGCGTCACATCAAAGGCCTTCGAAACCCAGGCACCAGGTCCCAGCCATTGGCATGGTCTTGCACTGGCTGTGTCTTCGATAGGGCCCCAGGCCGCGGAACCTTCACGGCCTCTGTCATGTTGCGATTGGCACCGGGATGTCGTGTCACGTTGTCGCCACCCGTCAGCGATTCTCACACTGCAGCCGCGGCGACCCTGCCATCGTTGAGGAAGGAAACAAAGTCCCAGACCACCGCCACCCCCCGCCCCCTCCAGCGTCTCTTGGCAGTTACTCTGCAGGTGCCCTACACGCACCGCACCTCGCCTGCGAAGCCGTCTCTCAAAGCACACTGGCAGATGGTGCCACGCTTATTAATAGCAGGCAGTGGTGCCAAAGCCGCACAGGCAAATCTGCAATGGATTAGCGCTCTTGAATCTCAAGTCTCTTAACATCTGTGGCTGTGGATTCATTGGGCTGCGGTTATGGATGGTTATGGATGGTTGGTCTGAAATGTCTGTGCATGTTTTAGATATGAATATATATACAGTACGTATACAGACTGTGTGAAAAAGTACTTTTGTAAACTTTAAAAAATGTAATATATAAATAGACTGGTGGAATGGACGAGGTCACAAGAGACCCATCAATTAAGTGGATGTAGGGTTTGGCCTCGGAAATCTGACGCAAGGGATACATTTTCAGCAGCAAAAAATATGAAAATATCACGAAGCAAGTTGAAAAATTATTCTCCTAACCGGTGATGAATTGAAGCAAGTGCCACACGCACGACGAATTAATTATACAATGACCAATCGAAGATTACATTATCCGTTAAGCAATGCAAAAACACAAACATATTTTTCCATAAAGTTATCGTGCACGGTTTATGTTTTTTATTACCAATTATCTACAGATGTTATGTGGTTGTTTTTGTTTGTTTGTTCGTGGAGGTGGTTTGACCACACCCCACCACACTGGTCAGTGTGGACGGGTAAAGGTCGGCTACCCAGGACCGGTGCAGACATCACTTGCCACTGGCGTTTGGCATGGTCACGAGAGCACGTTGACCAGGGAGGTGGAATGATGAAATCAATGACATGATCGTAAGAGGTGGCATCGGCTTGGGGAGGCATTTATCCAGCAGTGGAATGACCGTGGCTAATGATGGTGATAATAATGCGTTTATTGTAGTAGCCCTTGCCATTGACGATCTGTGGCAAGATTTACAAGCTGTTAGTAGGTTAAAATCTACAATTTGCATCAAGGCCAATTCAACTTAAGTCACTGACTTCTCAGTGCAGTAACGCTAACCACTATCGCCACTCATTCCCCATTTGTATTTAGCCAACAACAACAACAAAAAACATCACACTGCTCCTCTTATTTTCGTATATATCGGATGCACAGGTTTAAATGTGTGGAATAATGTATGCTTTAAGTGAACGCAACCAAGCTTGCCTCTTTCAATAACACAAACTGAATTGCACGGTGGCAACAATTCATGTGGGAGATATTCTCATAGTCTTCAAAGCAACACAAAGGACACTACAATAATTTAACTCGTAACAGGAATGCTAAAAAGAGCCAAAATGGGGATACTTTACAGCAATATATTTTGTGACCCTGCCAGTTAACATTGCCTTCATGTGTCTTGTATTTCTTTACGTGATATACAGAAAAAAAAACACAAAGATGCCCCTTATAGCCTGAACAGACTGAAAGTGATGTTAGCGAGCCGCTATGAAGGCCGGCACGGCACACGGTGGAATGGCCAGCACCACGCCCGACCGCCTTTGTCTCCCCAGTGGCGATATTTACACACCGCACCAGGTACTCATTTGAGGCTGAGTCGACCGAGGGGAGGTCCAGGACCGGTTCAGATTTTCGTCACTGGTGTTGGCCGTGAGAGGGAATCGAACTCGGGTCGCCGGGTTTGTAGCGCAGGGTGCTAACCGCTACTACACTGCCGCTCCCCACAATACATGAAGACGCCCTGAGCGAGGGAACATGACTAAGAGAAAATTCGTGAAGGAAATGGAGCAATGAAGTCGACTCGCGTGCAGGTGCCAGATGGATTATTAAATCGCAGGACCGCAAGAGTTGGCTGTGGTTTTGGGGAAGCCTTCACCTCGCACTGGATCGATCATGGGTGCTTGATCTGCAATGCCATTTAATGCGTTCAGCACGAGGTTGCTTCAGCTATTTTGGATTACTTTCATTATCTCGCGAGGCGTCTACAATCAGCTGTCTTAAAGGGCATTTGTTGAGTCTGCTGAAATGAAAGGACGTACGTTGCGAATTACTTGAACCTACGTTACTCGCATCGTCCGTTACTCACAACGTACCTTCTTAGCAATTGCCATAGTTCTCTGAACGCTTGCTCACTCACATCCCGTGCCGTTCAAAGTTGAATAAATAATGTTACCGTAACTCCTGAAAGATTTATTGAAAAATCCAGCTGCCACGAAATGCTAAGAGGCAGTGCTGAAAGTACATTAATGCGTCTCTGCCAATGTCCCAGAGACAATGAAATGAACTTGATTAAGAAGTGGGGAGTCGATTGTTGAGAAAGCAATTAACCGAGATGATCAGGGACACCCATTGCAGTGTCTCGCTGCCTTTGATTTCCCATTTATTTAAATGAAGAACGTGAGATGCTTTAAAAATAGCGTGCGCTCAAGATTAATATTGTGATTCACAGCTGGATTCGCCATACTTTTATGACATTTATCATGGTGATGATAATATACTAGTATATTATTATTATTAGTGACAAATATTAAGCTACTATTTAAAGATATATAAACACATTCGTAGGCACCCGCACAATGTTTAGACTAATTATAGAAGTTTATTTTCTTTTCGTTACAAACATTCCTTACAGCTATTAAATTGGAAACAACAAGATCAGGCGTTCCTGAGAATAATTTTATATTTACATGACCACCTTTTTTTTTAAACAAAGGTTTAAACAATTATCGTTTACAATGAGTGGAGATGTAAACTGTTTCACGGTTAGCGGGTTTTTTTTGTTTTAATAAGAGGGCTGTAAATTGCAAAGAGAGAGAAATCAATAGCATATTTCCTCCTACGTAAGAGAATCAATGACAGTCAAGGAAATATATGTACGTAAGCACAACGTTTCTTTGCTCAGATATCACACACTGATACGCATAAAACAATCCTTGTAACGGAATTTCATTGTTTAGCTTCAAGTCTGTTTTATATTGATGAAGCAAGAGAAAATACAAGTCATCTCTGGCTTAAACGTACATTTATTTCAGGGGTATTAAGAAACACTCTTTATTGAGACCCTTTTAAGTGGAGTGTGTACATTATTGACGACAGTACTTCAGTACTAGAGTTTGATATTTATGCTGACAGGGTTGTTATATACACATCGCAGGAGTACATCTTTACAGAAACAGGTTTTTTTTTTATTCCACGTAAATCAGGGCCCATGAATCGTATACCACGTCGTGCACATTTTTGGAAAGCGATGCATGGGGGGGGAGAGTGAACGTTTAACATGTGAAGTGAGACAGAGGATGGGCTCAACACATCAAGTCAATTCAGAGCAACGAGAATAATGTTTCGTGGTATGCACAAGACATTTCCTCGTGTCGACTTGACGATGATTAAACCTTTGTAAACCAAACCCCCGAAAAAAAGACTGTAATGTTTAATTTTGATGGCGACGATGGATAAAAAAAAACCACAGCGTTCTTCTCGAGCATCACTTACAGCCCAAGCGCTGCGCCACTGACCTTCAGAAGAGGCCACGTGGGAAAAAAAGCCGCATGGAGAATACAATTTGTCACGGACAGAAGGGGCCCACAATACAATGTCAAGGTCATGCTTTACTGATGTCCATTATGAGGTGTCAACATTTGTCCTTGTGGGCATAGTGCTTTCTTCGTCTTCCTCTTCCATGTTTCCTGCTCATTTATTCATGTACACAATAACAATTTAATAATTGGATGGTATGAATTTAAAAAATAACAATCATCTTTGATCGTTGTCGCCAATAAGCCATGCTCAACGCTACTGCTTTCTTCGTCTTCCTCTTCCATGTTCCCTGCTCATGTATTCATGTACACAATAGCAATTTAATAATTGGCGAATATAATAAAAAGAATAATCATCATTGATCATTGTCACCAATAAGCCATGCTCAATCTACTGCTCGATATAGGTCGTCATCTCTCGTTATCCCGTGATGTAGTAATCCACCTAACCCTGACGTGCGAACTGATGCAATCGCTCCATCTCCTCTCTGGATGTCTTCTGCTTTGTCTCCCCTATTCTTGACCCATGGGCCATCATTCTAGCTTGAGACGTTATCTGCCCAAGCCCATTTGCTAAAAAAGGAAATATACATATTCATTTATACGGCCAATTAATTCCGAGTATGAAAGTGTTATTATTATTATGTAATTACATGGATGGAAAATAAAAAACTTTTTTGTGGAAAATTCGAACATCACATTGGCAGGGGGGAAAAAAATCTTCGTGTGCGTGTAACTAAATATTTTTTTAAAGAACAAAATAATAAGAAACTCTAGCGAGGTAACCAACCAGCTGAATGAGCGGCTCACAATCAGAAGGTTGTGACGTAAAGCCCTGGATGGGGGGCTTTACTCATCCCATAATCCCTCCAGAGTCATTAAATAAATACCACTTCGCGAGGAAATCATCAGTAGTCGTAATATACGAGACACTGGACCCGCCATCGGAACGTGGGACTTCCACCACTTCCTCAGGGCTGTAATGAGGAGGAGGTGAGCGTTGCCTCAATGCCAATTCTTAGCAAGAAATTACTTGAGGGGAAACACATAATATGACCACCATCTTCTTGGTTCTTTCGGTAAAGTCACGTAAAAATAAAACGTAATAAAATAATTCTCACGACGTTTCGGCCACAACGCAAGCAGCCGTCCTCAGGTGAAGAACAGGCCTGTCGGAAAGACATCTTCCTCAGGAAAGATGTCTTTCCGACAGACCTGTTCTTTCCGACAGATCTGTTCTTCACCTGAGGATGGCTGCTTGCGTTATGGCCGAAACGTCGTGAGAATTATTTTATTATGTTTATTTTTATTATTTTATTATTTCCCGTCTACGTGACTTTACCGAAAGAACCAAGAAGATGAATCCCTGCAGTCACGAAAGCTTTAAATCGAAAAATGACCACCATCGTTTTATGTTCAGTGCCCCATCACACGTGAGCTATCTTGTGGGTTATTTTTTGTAGACTCCAATTTTGTCTCATCTGTATCTTATTAAGCTCTCATCTAATTTGTGTAGAGGACATATCCTTATAAGGGTGTTTTATTGCAAGATGAGCTTTTCTAGTTTTTTAATTAGCAATTATATGCTTTTCAAAGGTATGTTTGTCTGAGATGAACAACACATGAAGTACCTCTCCTCCTCCAATTTCAAAATTTTATTTTGAGCAACGAAAGATATCTTTGGAGGTCACCGCATCAGAGGAAATTTTCTAGCAAATGTGGAAACGCATAGCCACAAAAAAACATATTTCTTACACGCTCTGCGACATCTGTGTATACATTTGATGTGAAAAAAATGTTGCAATCAATTATCTTGATTAATTACCAGAGGTGTTGAAGGTTGTGATATTGATATATAAAAACTACCTATTTCCATGTTGTATTTTTAACGTGTTAAGATATTCCAAAGAGCACGTTTGCCGACACGAATCTTTGCTTTTCGGGACAGAATATTTGTAGCCATCGCAACATTGCGTTAAAAAATAAACTTTACAATGGTTATCACATGCTGTTATGGCATGGCATCGTTTACATACCCAGGTACTCTTATTGTGTGCTGCAGGAGATTGATATAGTTTGAAAAGTGCCTTCAGGGTTAAACAAAAAAAACACTAAGCCACTGCTTCACATTAAAGTGCATGGAGTGGTATTAACGCGGTTTTCTTGGTCATAACGTTCCAACATCCCTTAAGTGCCTTATAATAAGTATGGCCATCTGGTCACCACTTGAAACAAAGGGGGGGCGGGGGGCAGTTACCTTCCGTGGTCAACATTTATTTGTCTAACATGACAATCATGGACCGTTATTCACTTATTTTGTGTCCTATATTGACTAAAACAATACACTTTTCTCCAGGTAAGGTCCACTTAGCTAAATGGCAATTTTTTTTCAGAATCGACCTGGCCAGAAATGATAGCTCAAACGATGTGCACATTTATAGCAGACAAAACATTCTATAAGCACGTCGATTATACATGTGGAGGGAAAAACCGGAGGACCCGGAGAAAATTCTGCACGAACATGCAAACTCCAAATATACAGCAGCAGGCGTCAGGGTCGGGGTCGAAACCACGACCTCCTGTACACCAGGCGAGGTAGTCAACATCTCGCCATCGTGGCTCTCCAGGGACACCATCGCAACGTGCATCACTTAATTTCTCACTCGATTTGGAATCCTGGCCACAGCCACAAGTCGTGCTGAGTGACATCTGAACAGCCCCAAATCCCAACCTGACCACCCCTGCCCTCCCCCACCCATCTCACCAACCCTGCAATGACCGGCGCGTGACGCTGCTGTCTGCCGCTGTCTGACGGCGCGAGTTGCCCTTGAAAATTACTTTGTAGATCGGCAGGGCTTTACTTTCAGAAATAAACTTCTGATTCTGAAGTACCATTAACACAACCCTCATGACGGGGAGGAGTTATTTATCCAGCAAGCTGCGAGAAAGGAAACAAAAATACAATCATTATTATTTGACGTTTTTGCTAACGGAGCAGCACACGTGTTTGAGACTAAACCGCACACGCGCGCACACACACACGTGAGCTGAGATAGATGTGATGTAACACACACACGTGTGTGCGTGTGTGTGTGCGTGACTCTCCTGGGCTTAACTTGTCACTCAATGTTTTTCAGAACACTGGTAGGCTGGCTCATTACAGTATAGAGATGTTTCAGCGCAAGGCACTACTACTAGATGGTATACCCAGTGATACAAACTCGTTATTATTGTACCCGATATTACCGACTCACCATCGCGGTGTCGTGAAGACAACATGAGCTGAGATGGATGTGATGTAACCAAAATTATTGCCCGGAACGGCGTACAATATCTATACATCATGTGCAACGTGCATACATCATCTATACAATTTTCTCTAAAAATTAAACACTGATGTGTGTAAGGAATGTAGTAGGAGGTTTAAAAAAAAAAACTTTAAACAATAATTACGAGTATCATTCACGCATATTGCATCATTGCTCAAGTGTTGACAATTAACCATGTACGCTGGATGATATTTCACAAATATTTTTTTTTGTTGGCAAGAATTGCCCAGGTGTAGATTGTAGCATTGCTCTGCGGCGTTCTGTGTTCGCTCTGCGTGCAGAAAATGTGGGAGAGGGACATTTTGATGTCATATTTAAGAAAAAACCGTGCATTATTGTGTCATCGAATTGCGTAATGTCTTAAAGGATGAGCACTAGATGAATATGTTAATCCTCGCAATGAGCTTTCACTGAGGCCCCCCTGTAAAGTGGTTATGCACATTAGGACACATCTACAAGGGTATAGAAACGGCTCAAAGCACATTTTTGCTGCAAGTTATAACTTAAATTTCGATTTAAAGCTTCCCTTCTACGTGACTTTACCGAAAGAACCAAGAAGAAGTTATAACTTCATTCTATATTTAGATTTAAAGCTTTCGTGACTGCAGGGATTCATATTATTGGTTCTTTTGGTAAAAGTCACGCAGAAGGAAAATATTAAATAATAAAAATCAAACATAATAAAATACAATTCTCACGACTATCTCGACAATGTGCATAGACGGAAAATGTAAAAACTGAAATATCTTGGGAACAGTAATTTTTTTATTATTTTTTTATTTTCTTTGAACCTTTCTACGTGACTTTATCGAAAGACCCAAAGAATATAGTATTCAATCAGCTGATTTAACTGTCATATTTGAATTCAGCACATGCAAATCCATAATAAACAGCACATTTAATCTCTGAAGCAGACGACGTCTAAAACATTGTAGACCAGTGTTCGCACGGTTGGCTACGTACAATGTGCAATAATTTAAACATACGTGCATACATGAAGCTGATTTCAATTCATTGCCAGAACCAGTATCAGTGGCAAGTCTTCTCTGAACTGGTTCTGACCCCTTGTAACCCACCAACTCATACTGACCAGAGGAGTGAAGTATGGTTAAACTACCCCAACCGTAAATGCAGGCTCCTGTCAAGTTGTGGATTGACAAAGGGTTGTAATTTATCATGGCAGTATTATTATAAACTGATTAGTTTAGTATAGTCATCAATATCAGCCGTGTCCGATAAACTTTGTAATGAAATCCATCAAATTCAAGATAGCAATTATATTTTACGAACTGTACAAAGAATAGCAATATTTTGATACGTGGTTAAAATAGTGATCTTTATGAAATATTAAAATTATACTCTAACAAAAATACCGTCACGTTCGTACAACACATTTTCGTAGAATGTTTATGAAACATATTTGCAGTTCGCGGCTGTATCTGGACTGCCGTGTTGCCAGACGCGGCCGCGAAATTTGCACATTTTGCATCTGCTTGGAACATATGGACTTGACGGGTCGTGGCATCTGTCTTCGGGAGAGCTGGCTCACGGAGTGGCAGCCGGTCTCTTGAGACAAATGAGGAGAGGTGTTAAGCAACCTGGCCACCGCTAGATGAACACAACTAGTGGCTGATCTGCGCGGCGAATCTGTTGACGCTGCATTGAATTGCAAAAGGCGCATTTCTGGTTGTTTACACCGGCATGCATTATTAATAGGGCACTTCTACGGTGCAATGATGCGGCATACCCGGAATTGCAATCTTGAGCTCTCTGCTTTGATTCGGTCTCCAGGTACGGCAGTTGCAATGCCGCTAGTGTGTTAACCCCCCCCCCACCCCAATGCAACACATCCCCCCACCATCCAGCTGTACACCACAGTTAATCCATGCGGCGTGGTGAAGTGTGGGTACTGCCATCGCCTCCATGATGTGTGTGCCAGGCTGGGAGAGTAGGCACTTATTTCCATGTAGATGAGCTCTCTAGAGCGGACCATGGTGGAGGCCCTTCTGAAAGCGCGAGTGAGCCACCACACGGCTGCATTGTCAACATTGAGATGGTGCATGGCTGTAGGATGCCTGTGTGAGAGAAAGGGTTCTTTGGATTACGATAACACGATCACCTTTCCATAATTATCAATAGCGATGTGATAGCTCACAAGCTGTGCCAGTAATTTAACACATTAGGGCACAAACACAACCAATCTCGTTTCATTATTTCAAGCTTGGGCACTCAATAAAATGCAGGCGACTCAATGTATAGATTAATTTACCGCTGGAACACCTCTATTTGTGCAATTCGTTCTTTCATTTTACTTTATTATTTCCTGGAACCCCAAAATGCCTCTTATTCCCAACCTCCCGCCTATCAAATGTAGCACATCATTCGTGTTACAATTATTATACTCTTCTGCATGGCTAGGGTGCCATGATGGCGAGATGTTAACTACCTTGCCTGGTATACAGAAGGTCGTGGGTTCGATCCCGACCCTGATGCCTGCTGCATATTTGGAGTTTTCCTTGTCTCTCTCTCTCCCTCTCCCCATGGTCGAGTGGAGTTTACTCCGGGTCCTCCGTTTTTTTTACCTCCACATCTGCAAACATGATTTTAGAGTATTTGCCTGCTATACATTTCCACTTGATAAGCCACTTCTTTGAGCTATCATTTGTGGCGAGCTGGCTTCCAAATAGCTCAGTGGTACTTAGCTGGTGAAATGATAAAAACGCGTTTAAATAGTTTTAATTTCGCTGAACATAATTCCGTTTGCAATCGCTGTTGAAATGACTTGGGACAATGACCTTGGGCTTGCTGACTCAAAGCACCTCCACGCACCTTGCTTCTGGTCAGGTGGCTCTGCAGGAAGAGTGAGCAGCTCGCAATGGGAAGGTTGCAAGTTCAAGTGCAGGTTTGGGGGGTTGACTCAGTTCACCATTCCTCCTGGTGGTTGATCAAATGAGCAATGCTTTTGCGGGGAAGCCAACAGTGGTTGTTTCCTGAATATCGTCACCCTCCGTAAGAATGTGGAATTTTCACCATAGGTTCAGGGGGCTGTAACCGGGAGCTGAGCACTGCCTCAGGACACATTTGAGCAGGAAATCACGTTGACTTTGACTTGACACATCGTACACAGCCATTCCTCTCCTGTGCTTTGTTGAGAGAGAGAGAAAGCACTCTTGCCGTGAACGAAACACTCCGGGGAACGCGTCGCTTTCTTCGCGTGTTCACGAGCGTCTTTGATTGGCATCAATAAGGGAAGGCGCGTGACATGGCGGAGATCGGCGCGTTGTGTGTGTGCAGCGTTCGTGATCGCGTGATGACGCCTCGCTTTTCAAAAGGCATTCATCTGTGTGACCTTTCTGCGTCTTGAACCTGTGAAGACATCCACGTCGTCGTAATTCTTCCCACGAATGTTTTGTTACATATGAGCGATTATAAACACAGATGCACCAACAGTAACACGATGTTTATTTTTTTTATGTGAATTCATAATTAATTAATCAAGTATTTTCTACATTTACAAAGACAAAATGTACGGCGCTTTATCGATCCATTGTGGGATGAAAGCCTCCCCCCATATCGTAATTTTTTTTGGGCGAGGGTAGCTTGACCGTTGATTCACCACGCTGGCCATCGCGGGGTTGCTGAACGGAAGGGGTTGGCCCAGGGCAGGTTCACACATAACTCGCCGCTGCTGTTAGCCATCGCCAGGAGTCGAACTGCCATCGCCAGATACGCTGTGCGGTGTGCTCACCACTGCGCTTGCACTTCATCCCTCGTGCCCCGTACAATGAAGTTACATCCGTCGAGATGAATGTGCAAGACGGAAAGAATAGGGGTCATTGAAATGAAATATATTCTTTGGAGGATAAATGTGTGTCATACGATTGAACCCCCTCAGAGGAAATGAGCTCTTGAACAATGGATCATGAATTATGTACAAACGTGTGCACTAAGATTTAAAAACTTGCCATTGAGGGCATTTGATTTACAGTTCTGATTTTAGTATTGGGTTAAAATTATCATCGTCTTCATCATCGTCGTCGTCGTGACGATCTTTCGATATGATAAGCCACCCCACAGATGCACCCTCAACTTATTTCGTCACTCCATCTCCGTTGTGGACTCTCCTCTCAGTCGCGCCTCGGTTTTAACCGCAACAAAAAACGTAAAAAAAAAATAGCGGTTAAAATAATGACAAAATGTGAAAGAGTGTGGCTTTTGTTGTTATTATACGCCAGACGGCGGCTCGCGTACTGTCAGTTAAGAGTAAAAATATCCCTAACGGCGCGTGGAAGCACCTATTAAACGTCCGTAGGTTATGCAATGAATTGAAAAGTATAAAAGTGTGCAATTTGCCGCTTCAGCCCTCAATGATTGGGGGTACGAAATGACAGAGTGCCCTTGTCAAGTGAATGTGTGGGAGAGGGGGGGGGGCACAGTGCAACGTTGTTCTTCAGATTCTATTACCTTGCATTTTGCATTAATGCTTGGAGGGTGGTGGGCATGGGTCGGAATGAAGAACAACCTTAAACAAACACTTAGTTGACCGTTTGGTCGCTTTGGCAACAGCAACCTCGGATGCACGCAACTGTCCAGGCAACAAAGATTGCAAATGGAAAGGCGTCGGCCCCCATCTCACCGCTTGTGTTAACTGTTGTGAACGCTGTGGATATCGATTTCGCATGGATGCGACGGGTGATTGGCATCTGTGACGCTGTTGCAATGCTCTCCTCCATCGAGCCAAGTGGCCGTGCTTTCTTTCTTTTTTTGCTCGCATGCCAATTCAAGCGTCCCACTGACAGGATGATGCCATGACACCGAGCCGGAAGGACAGACCACTTGTGACCTCACACACACCTCACAAATCGTCGTCTCAGTTCGCCCACACACAAAAAAAAAAACTTTCGGCACGAGCTGTTTGCGATGACGCAATTACACCGCAAAATCGTGATATCGCCCAAGAACAGCGGCGTGAAGTCTCGCATGTTAAGATGCGTATCGCGATTCGTGCCATCAATCCATTACTTATAAATGGGTCCAAACAACAGAGATACTACATCAAATCCAGATAGAGCGAGCGCATATCTCGAGTAGCCAAATGCGGGTGAATGTGATGGATATACATCCAGATAACCTGTTAATGACCTTGTGGGTCCTCTTCATCAATGTAAAAAAAAGCTCTCATGGATGTATCAGCGCCGTTGATTCACTGTTTCACGCTCACCCATCAATATTTGGGGGGGGGGGCACGCCACCCCACTCCCTCCCGTGAAATGTGGTTCATGCAAGACTTAATCGATAGAGCCACGGTGTATGATTTTCTTTGGCACCATCTGTCTCCTTCGATATTGCGGCGTCCCCGTATTATTTATCATGCAGCCATCTGCCTTCGGTGTGCAATTCCGTTCAGATATGTTTTGAGTTTTTTTTTGGTTTTACCTTAGGTTTTGGCCGCTCTCTCACCACCGATGCCTGATGTGCAGAGCAGCAATTGCCTGGAATAAAGTAATTGTCGTACGTTGCACAGACATATTCACGTCATGCAATAGTTAGCGCACTGGACTTACAATCCAGAGATTACTGCTTCAATCTCCTGGCCGCGCAGTTCAAATGACGGGCACATTTCTTAAATCCCATCTGTCTGTCCACCCAGCAGGCTAAATAAGTTAGACTACAGTCAGGCGATCTGAAAGTTGCGTATGGCGGGGGACTAAAGTGTGGTCACCCTCACCTCCGCTGGGGTGTGTGGCTCGCGTGGAATACGCCGCTAAAAACCTTGGCGAGAGATTCGCCCATCCGCCGTCCGTCATCTCACTGTGCAGACGTGGTCAGACCCGTGGCACGTCACTCCAAAAGTGGGCACCATAGTCCCAGTAACGCGTCGGTCGGCCGGTTGTGTGAGGTAAAGGTGGGACAATCTCGACTCTTCCTGGAACTCTGGCTATTGTGGAGGAGGAGAGATCAAGTGGCTCCCTGTAGGCGCTACCTGAAGCTCACTCTATCTTGAGGGGCCTTCCTCCAGCAGTGGCATGAGCAGGCGCTTTACATGGCTGCGCCTTTACCCGTTATGCGTGAATGGGCCAGAAATGTCTCCTTCACGTAAATTACTTCGTTGCTTTGAATTCGATGTTTTGCATCGAATTGTTTTGGTAGAAAACAAAATAAAATTAAAACCGTACTCTAAATTGATGCAGCACGTCTCAAATTTTACCCGCAACTATTTCACGCAACGATAAAAAAAATCGATGACCTACTCATTTAAAACAACTCTAAAATTGGTCCTTCACACACTGCACACACCCCTAAAAGCAAACGAAAACACGTTCATGTAGTCGTGAATAACAATGTCTTCAAAGGGGAAACAAATGTATCCATACTAGGTGATGTTTTGGGCAATACTCATTCTAAGTAGAACATAAAAAATCTCCAAAAACAGAATGCCAGATTTTAGGTTGTCTCTCTTTTATTGCCATTATCAACTAACATCCTTTGGTTGAAATGTTTTAAAAACCTGAAACGTTGTGTGTCTGTCTATGAATGAACATGAATATACGCATACTCTATATACAGGGTGCTTCAAAAATGTTTGAATAATTCTGAGAATTTGCAACAATAGCCCCAGAAATGTGCCTCCGGGCTCTGGAGACCACCTGAAGAAGATTCCAGGCAATGTGTTGACAACGATGGCGAACAAGTGGAGACTCTTTGGCTTTTTGAAACTTTTAACATTACATGTGTTGTCATGTTACAGTGTATTATCCGTTTTTTCCATTAAAAACGATAGTCACATATAAATGTAAAAACATTCGAAGCACCCTTCAATTGTACTCATACACGCAAACAATATATATATGCTACAGCCGGTGACTGAGTGGTAGAGTGAACGTCTTTCAATCAGAAGGTTACGAGGTCAAATCCACGTTGGGCATTGACTCAGCCCACCGTCCCTCCAGGTGCAGTGCTTGTCCTATTAAGACCCATCCCCACCATAGGAACGTGGAATTTCCTTTTGCATGAACTGTATTACTATGGAAGGTGAGGCCACGCCTCCAGTGAGCACGGTTGGCTACGTACGGTGCGAAAGAAGTTCAACATGCTGCACGTACCACGATTGTTCCTAACATTCCACGCATTTTTAAGCCACGCGGCCGGTTAATAGACGCTCGCTTGTCCTGTCTCCACCGTGACAGATTCATTTTGGCCTGAAATGCAAAGTGGCAAAAATTAGCCACTTGAGGATGGCTTCCTGTGGTCTCAATCAAGCCCCCCCCTCTCTCTCTGCCCCCCTCCCCCAGCCCTCCCCACTGTGGCATAGCATGGGGAGTTAGAGTCCATCACTGTCAGCACGTAGGGGACCTGGGAAAAAAACTGGCATCCGCACACCTGCACATTCGCTCTGGACTTCCATGATAATGTATCTCATTTTACCCACGCTGCTCCATACCGGGTATATCAGTTGACCTGCAGCGTGTCCAGAGGGAGTGGGGATTGCTTTACGTGCTGTTGGTTACGCTTGGAATTCATGGCTTATCTCTTTTGAGCCAAAGTACTCTTGTGATACGACTGGAGTATCATGAAGAGCACGCTCCCTTGTGTCATCATGTACGCGAAAGGTGCTTCAGGATGGTGACTTTTGTGAAATAAACATTGGCAAGACATTGAAGTGTCCTAAATGGTCACAGTCACGGTTTTTTTTTATGGACAAATTAGTTGACAAAACAGTTGTGCTGAATATTTTGATAAAAACACGTCCGATTGTGTTCATTTATAAAAAATAAAAAACATGCTTTTAACACTATTACTACAATTAGCACGGATAGAAATGCAATGTATAACGGGGAGCTGACCAATTTTATTCAGTGATTTCCCAATGTAAGTGTGAGTTCCGAGGTGTGAAGCGAATGTGAAGCGGTAGGCATGAGGGGGAGGGAGGGGGGAGGGAGGGGGGAGGGAGGGGGGAGGGAGGGGGGAGGGAGGGGGGAGGGAGGGGGGAGGGAGGGGGGAGGGAGGGGGGAGGATTAACACATCTTCACAAGGGGAAGATGTGTTCAATTGCATTTGCCTTGCGTGATTATTTTAGAGTTTAAACCAGAAGAATATCCGTGCAAACCATGATTATTATTATTACGATACCCGATAGAATAATTGGGCATCTAATTCTGACATTTAAAATTGTTCTCGTGTTTGCCTAGTAATTTTTTTTTCATACATATTTATTGCGTTGTAATGGGCAAAACAAATCAATAATTAGTCTTGGCTATGCATACGGCACTGTTTTGACGCGACGGTTTAGCGATATACCGTATATGCTTATAAATGATGAGGCAATATGAGAAAGCTATGCACGTCTGATTAAATTGCCAAATTACTCGATCATGTTTCATGATAATCATGGTTAATACAGTAATGTACAGTCCTTTCTTCCTCTTTCTGGTTCTCATTACGAGTCTTATTTTTTCCAAATCTACTTTAGTTGGCGTTTCGTTTTTAAGGCCATTCTGCAGGATCACCTCATTGCTATACACGAGGCTCTATAAGCGGTTTATTTACAACGGTAAATTTTTGACACTCGTTTCGATTCATACGTCAGCACTATTTATCGTTCATTCAGTTTGTAGCAAGTTCCGGCATATCTTTTTGCGCGAATTATTTCACTTCCTGCTCTGATTAATCTGCACATTCCCTCAACGTAATGTCCTGTAACTGCCACCACTGCGGACATTCGTGCACCGTTGCCATCCTTGTAACAGAGCTGTGAGCTTAATTGGGTCGTTTCAGCTGAAACAAGAACTGAGTGTTTCGTGTGGCAGGGTGATTAGCAACGTTCTACGTCAATGTTGAGACTGGTGATGTCTTCAGGAGCGACGTCGCGAATTTCTCAAATGCTGGCCAGTGGATGGGGCAAAGGATTGGGCATTTCTGGACGATGCATTCCACGGCGGGGTTCTCATGGCCACAGTCGCCAAGACGATGGGCTGCTTTTTATCCCCCATCGGTGGCCTCATCTTCCACGTGACGTTCAGATGTGGTGCATATTATCAAAGCAGACCGCGTCTTCCTCGGCGAGTCTAGCCAAGGAGGTTCTGTGGTGGGATTAGTGGTCACGGTTGTGAGATGTTAACTACCTCGCCTGATATGGAGGAGGTCGTGGGTTCGATCCCGACCCTGACCCATACTATATATTTTGGAGTTTGCATGTCTCTCTCTCCGTGATCGTGTAGATATTTCTCCAGGTCTTCCGGGTTTTCCCTCCACATTTAAAATCAACATGCGTTTAGAGTATTTGGCTGCTATACATGTGTAGTATATTAATTCAGAGACACTAGTAGGAGGAACTTTCTATTCTTCTTGGTTCTTTCGGTAAAGTCACGTAGAAGGGAAATAATAAAATAAAAATAAAACATAATAAAATAATTCTCACGACGTTTCGGCCACAACTCAAGCAGCCAAAACGTCGTGAGAATTATTTTATTATGTTTTTATTTTAGTATTTCCCTTCTACGTGACTTTACCGAAAGAACCAAGAAGATGAATCCCTGTAGTCACGAAAGCTTTAAATCGAAATTGAACTTTCTCTTGTCTATTCCGGCCTTCACAGCCATAGGGGATAACGACATACCGGGTCAGGACAGCCAACATACTTCCAGACCCACAGCTTGAAGAGGCGAAGACCACGATGATGGCTGCACGGCGAGTTCCACTGCAGATGGCAGCAGCCCCGACTGTGAGTCGGAGCTCGCCTTTCATCCTTCCCAGCGTGGCCAGGCTCCGCCCTCGGCCCCGCCCCTCTGGATCCCCCAGAAGGCTCCTTGCCTCGTCCACAGGTGCAACTGGTAGAACGGGCTGCTACCCCGAATTCTATTGTCTACCAATCTCCCAGCGCCACGCGCTACAGTGACTCATTCAATGTCACTACACATGTCCACATGATAAGCCGCTTCGTTGGCCTATCATTTGTGGCCAGGTTCACTTCTGAAATAGAGCTGTACAGCTCAGTGGGACTTAACTGGTAAAATTGAAAAATATATCTTACTTCAGTTTAGGTCAGGCTCTTGTTTGCAACGTTGGCATTGTCCCACGTTGCTCTCCAGCCCTCTTGTAAATCCACTGCTGGATGAAGGCCTTCCTATCCATGTTGGCCATGGGTAATTTTTTTTTCGTATATACAAATTTAACATTGCTGGTCAATACACATTGGTGAAGAGTGAGACCACGGCCCCAAGCAAGTATTACTCGTCACTTGTGTTAACCATGGCTGGGAATGTAGCTCAGGTCATTGGGTTCACCACTGCTTCTCCACTCATCCCCTTCCTTGGCTTATTAAGCCAATTGGAAATCTGCAGAAACATGACTAAAGTTGACATGCCCTCTCAGCGCCAAACGGTTTAATGTCGTATGCCAAGAACAACCGGCGTGCGATGTGAACATTTATTGCAAATCCATCAAATTAAAATAAATAGGAAGGGTAACTTTGTTTTCTCCGTTGCCACCAAAGTCACGTGCATTCATTTGCCACTGGGTGACCTTTTGCCGTGAGCACACTTGGGTGTAGCACAGGTGAGCATGAGAATGCCTGCGGGTGTGGAATCATTAAAAATAATAAACGCGACGCAGCTAAAGGGAAATGAATTTTTTTTATATAAGTGCACAAAAAACAATATTCAACTCG
This sequence comes from Lampetra fluviatilis, assembly GCF_964198595.1. Lineage (NCBI taxonomy): Eukaryota > Metazoa > Chordata > Hyperoartia > Petromyzontiformes > Petromyzontidae > Lampetra > Lampetra fluviatilis. The sequence continues at coordinate 1,781,681 of NC_136314.1, forward strand.
TTATTTTTTACTTCTACAATATATAGTTAAATAACACACGCCAAATTAAGGTAAAGGCGCCGCGCTGCGATTGCTTGCTCTTGCTACTGCTGGCAGAGGTGGCTTCACTGGAGAGAGGGCCCTCTTACGAGGTGTTTGGTCTACGTTTCCACACTGGCCTGAAGTATTGCAAGAGGTTCGAAGTCACCCACACTTTACCCCACCACACTGCGACCTATCGACCGTCGAGCTGGGCGTGCGCCCGTTAGCAGTGCAGACTGAATGGATGTGTGGGGATTTCATAAATCATTGTTCAAACCAGCACTGACCAGTTTGGTGAAGTATAATCACCCAGCAGCAGATTGACAAATGTTTTTTTACGTACCTTAAACTAGCCACACGCCCTAAAGCGGAACGCATTTCATGTTGTTGTTGTTATTTCTACATTCATTAATTATGTTATTCCATCTTTATGTAATCGTGCCCATGCCAGGACATTGAAACGGGCACAAAACAAGCCCCTTAAACAGGTGGGTAAAAACAAATGAAACATATTTCTTGCACCCTCACACAATATTTATATATATTTTTTCTCCTTTTGTCTGAGCCGCTTGCCCCTCGAGCGGCGAGAGACGTCGGCTGTTAGGCAGCGTCTGATTGAGGTCATTTTGGCACGTGATGGGGGTCGGTGACACAACACGAGTAGCAACGCGTGCGGCGTTCCGCGTGGCCGCGAGAGATGTGCGGGGCTGTGCCCTCATTTCTGGCCAGAGATGACCGAGATCCGGGCACCCTCCTGGGGCGAAATGGAGGAGGGAAAAAAAAAGCAAAATTAGAAACCACATTCTGATAAAGAGAAGTGAAAAAAATCAAACAAATTTCTTGAACGAGGTTGTCCACGGATATGTGTTACCTCGAAGTCTTTCACAACGGAGACACCGACGCGTGGGGCCGTTTCTGCTGCGGTTCCTGGAAAGGAATGGAGGAAGATTTCGCTCTACAAGGATGGTGATGTTAACTGGCTTTGGAAATAACATGTGTGTTATAGTGTTGTTCACGTAGATGTATTTATATATCATGGCCAGTCTAGATTTAATTCAATTAAATTTATTTTACACCTACGTGACTTTACCGAAATAACCAAAGAGTATGGGTCATGGCCAGTGTAGGTAAGAGGTCTTCACTGCCTCCCCCCCCCCCTGTTCTGGCAGTTTTCCTCGGTTCTGTTTCTTGGCCACTTTTCATGCACGGCACGTTGGGATCTACGGATAGAAATGCGGCTTACAAATGTCAATTATTATTATTATTCTAGTGACCTGCTGAAGCAGAATTGGTTTTGTTCCTTGAGCATGTAATCACTCCGTGTCAATCATCTTTTAATGGCGGGCAAGAAAGGGGAATGGGAGGAGTGGTGGTGTGGTGGTTAACATGCGACACTTCGAACCTGGAAAACCTTAAACCGTATATATGTACACACGCTTATACCCATAATGTTCCAAGGCAGCGGTATACGTGTGTATGCAACATTTATGTTTAGATTGAACGTAAGACAGATAGTTTAGATGGAGTGCTCTTGCCAACGACATCTGGTAACCCAGAAAGCATTTGTTCAGCATGTTATGACTGCTGATTCGACCCAAAAGTCCAAAACTGGTCCAGCATTTGCTTGTGTTAACAAAGGCTGCAGGATTATACCGGTCTGGAAGGCCATTACGCCGTTGGACACAAACTTATTGTTTTCGGTGTTCTGCTTATACATGCTTTGATCCGAAGCCTGAGTTTAATTCCCAGCAAAGGCTAACATCATTGGCAAGGGGTAAGTAACTGAGCCCATCTTGGGTCATCCACCCTTCCAACCAACTTGCACTGACCAGTGCGGTGAAGTATGATCACGCGATCCCCGTGATCAACGGCGCATGGGCAAGCCTTCACACCGGGTGGATGGACAAATGGTTGTAAGCAAACAATTTGACCAACATATTCTTAGGTTTTTTCCGGTAAAATCAGCTGTGACAGCTATCGTGCTGTGACGGTTCCACCTGAAGACGGAAGCTTGTGTTGCCTCCGAAACGTCGTGATTTTTATTTTTATTTTACTTTTATTAATTTTAATGTTTTACCTACGTGACTTTACCGAAAAAACCTAAGAATATGAATCCTTGCAGTCACGAAAGCTTCAAATCTAGAATTAATTTGACCAACTTTTTGAAGTTGCAGGTTGCGTTCATCGAGTTGCCCTATTATTTATTTGCACAGGCAAACATTGCATGCCATTCACGCCTCGATGGGATAAGACGCGCAAGCCTTGTCCAGCCCTTATTTACGCATAGCAGGTGTACGATATTTACCACGGAGTGTTCCATTTCGCGACTCAGGTATTAGTAGCCCCCCGTGGCGAGTTCTCTGCCGGTTCCATTAGTCTTGTTGAGTGGCTGATTATCATCTTATCATGGCATTCCCTCCGGGACGCCCTTGCCTGTAGCTTTATTATAGCGGGTCAAAGTCATTTCGGATGTTGGCAGGGGAATATTCGCGATAAGGGGGGGGGGGGGTTATTACACGGTCACTCAAGCATAATAAAATAAAAAAGCACCCGCTTGCATCAAAACAAGATGAATTTCTCTGAATTCCAGGCTCATATCCTGTTCCACGCCCCGCCTATTGTGATTAGAAACGTTGGCCCTGGCTGGGAGCTCCTTGATCCCCATGGCATTTTCTGGGAAATTGCAAAAAAAACTTTTTTTCCCTCTCATGTGGGCACATGCCATCGTGCTCACGGTTGATTCATTACGGTGAATGCTTGAGGATCTTGCTTCAAAATCACTCTTACTTAGAGAATCATTTGTGAGTCAGGATAGACTTATTTCACTGTGACTCGACTAAAAGCCCTCCACTATTTGCTATTCATTTGGCATTGCTCGGTATTGAAGCTGGAAAAGCACTATGCATAGTGCTATGCACCCAATGACCTTAGTTTGATTCCCAACCCTGGATAGTACCAGTGTCGAGTCATTTCTTAATCGGTGCTGGGTACCTCGCTTCAACAACTCACACTGACAGACGTAGTTTATTACGATCAAACAACCCACATGGGACACGTGCTTTGAGGAGGCCTTCATCCAGCAGTGGATTGATAAACGCCTGTACATCACGCGACATTATTAAAACATTGTCCCTTTTTTTCTGTGAATGCCACGTGCCAAGTCCGCGTGACTTGTTGGAGTAACTTGGGCGATTTCAATTGCATTGTGGGGACTTAATCATTATTATCATCATCATCATCATCACACATAATATTTATACCAGTCAGCCTATGTGCTACATCTCGAAATGCATTGTAGCAGGGTGTCTCCTGGTGGCAGCTGTCTGTGTGAAGCACAGGGTGAGGGCATCACTTGCCAGAAAGTGGGCATTAGTTTGCCGGTCGGGAGGGGAGGACGATGTTGCCATCTCCTTCCCAATTAAGTAAGTTGCATATTACACTGGTCAACAATAAAAACAATTTTTTCTGGCCTGGACTCTTGCAGCTGTTTTAGACTAATTTCAGGGTGCTGATTACAAATCTGATCTGAGATTTTCTCTATCACATCTCATTTCATGCTATCGGCATACCCCATTTTCATTGATTTTACCCTAAATTAACTCTGTCACTTATGATTGCAAATTGTTGCGAGTCAGTGACTACTTTAGTGTTAAAATATGGTGCTGTATGTTTAGGATAGTGTGTTTATAATATAATTGAATGTAGATATCCACATTTATTTAATATTTTTCTTCTGCAGTTTTTATTGAAAATGCAATATTTGATATCTCAAAAACCTAATGTGATAGACAAAAACTGATGGCAGATTTGGAATCAGCACCCCAAAATTACCTTAAAACCGTTGGAATACCTTATGCCAGAAAAGTGTGTGACCAGTGTAATTGATCAAACAAAAATGTTGATAAACTTTGGCACATGCAGCCATACTCTTTTTCAAATAAACGTCACGTGATGGATCTTTAGCGACAACCGCGAAGCAAACATGCATTTTATGTTGAATGCACTCGCGGTGTTAACCCGGGCGACCACTGGGCTCGAACCACGAACATCTGCAACAATTGGCCAACAATGTGTCGCGGCGGCATTGAGGCACCCATCACTTTGACACCTGAGTGGCAGATAACAGCAATTATCACTCACGACACGATAATACAAATTACATTCATAACGCACCAGATTTTGCAGATGAGTGAACAACTCTGTAAATTGTAGCGAATTGGCATGTTTTGTTTAAGTGACACACCTAACTAATCGGCAGTGTCGGGAGGTGGCCGGTTTAACAGCACATTTATATTTCACGCGATCTAACCCAAACACCTCTATCATGGATCAGGAATTGTTCATGAGCCATGCCGCGAACAATTAACATTTGGTCCGGATTGGAACGAGGAAGTAATGGACAATGTTCTTCCCATTGTTTGTGCCGTGGCTCCCCTCCCCCTCTCCGCTCGTCAGATCTCAGAGCGCTGACCGGGGTTTATTTTGTTTAGTATTCCAGTTGTGAGATTGACTGAGAATGTCAGGCGTTGCAGGGTTGGGTCACAAGGTGATCAGGAGATACTCTTAGTTTTTTCGGTAAAGTCACGTAGGTAAAAAACAAAATGAAATTAAAAATTAATAAAAGTAATAATAGAAATAAAATGATAAAAATCACGACGTTTCGGAGGCAACACAAGTCTCCGTCATCAGGTGGGACCGTCACAGCTAGATTTGCTGTATCAAGTGAGGCAGGGATTCCAAGATGCAAGTTCTTAAATACAAGTTAAGTGGGAGGAGAGGGGGGGGGGGCTTATCAGAATGTGGTAGCCAATGAATGGAACGTATTGGGAGGGAGGGCGGGGCTAAAAGAGAGCACGAGGTGCACGTAGACGTGTTTGTGCACAAGCACCTGTTGGTGCACATGATAGAAGAGATCGAAAATGCCCATGTTGTTTTTACCAGTGTTGGCTGACAATAAAATACGAAAAGGAGAGTACTGTTAAACGCTGGGGATGTTAACACTCGGTAAAGTAAAATAGTGCCTGTCAAATAAGACAGGAGATGGCAGTACAGCAATCGAGCGTGGAGATGTTTGTGGTTCCCCCCCCCCATTGCATTGCAGCATCTACAACTTATACGGGTGAATCGTGTGTCTGTTGAAGGTCATTATCATCATCAGCTATGATCATTCCACTGCTGGATGAATGCAAGGATCCACCGAGCGGAATTGATTTCAGTGCTCCATCTCCTTTGGCTGGGACCCTCCACTGGGGCGGCGTGATCCATTCGTTGGTTGATTGAGGGTCACAGTTTAAAAAGATCGATGTTGGTATAAAAAAAAGCTCTTCCTTTGAATGGTCCTCCAGCCCACAAAACCGAAAATCCCAAACTCAAAGCCATGGAGGTAGATAAAGGCTTAAAGACGACGCTTGGCCCTTTCGCTATCTTATATTTCTCCTAGACAACTAGTTTGACAATCTGAACCTAGCACTGATGTGTATTGTTCTGCACACACGCACACACGCACATATACAAGAAAGGTGACACATCAAACTACCTTTGTTTATTTTCAGCAACAAAAAAAACGATGTGAGGACAATGTGAGGTGAGCTGTTGAAACAGAGATCATCAGAGAGTTGAGCGAGCACCGCTGAGATATTGGGTTTGAACCCAGGGCAGCCATCTGTGATAAAACCAGGTTGATGGTCTCAGTCCAGTTACCAATGGCTGGGGGAATTGTTGTTGTTATATTACAGTTTAAAGAGTTATCTGGAAAAATCCTGGGGAAAAAAACATATTTTCCGCAACCAATCTTTGACATACTGAGGTGCCGCATTGCACCGCAAGGTTTCTGAATCGTTTGGCTCCTGACTTGTTCCTGAAAGCACGATCAAAAAAACATTTCGAACAAAGACCAAACGAAAAATATTTGAGAGAAAATGTGATTTTATTTACTCATGGAAAGCTGTGTTTAAATAATATTGGACAAATGCATATAGATACGTTAATTTTACCTCTGAATTTTTAAATAATAATGTTAGTGACACTGTGTAATTAGCATGATAATAGAAAGTATAATTGCCTCCTGCAGTATTTATGAGGATCACTCTGGAAATACAAACATATAAAATGAATGCTGAAAATAAACTCAATTTATAATGCTTGACATTAACAGTTTGTTTTAATGTGTGCAATAAATTGATGATCACCATTTATTAAATTAAGATATCCCCATGTTAATTGAGCAGCTTATACAAATAACTGTTACTATATTAAGTTTAGTCACATGTTTATTTTAAGGCAGTGGTTTATTCACCTGTTAACACAATTAGTACGAATTCACACCCCTTTGTCTATATATACTGATGGATGACGACTTTCTAATGCTGTCTTAGCCATCGGGGGTTATTTGACCATACTTCACCATAATTCACGGGGAATCCCCTGGACCTATTAAGATATCACTTGCCACTGATGTTTGCCATGACCAGGACTTGAATTCCAGTCACCAGCTTCACAGCACAGTGCGACCACCACTGCGCCACTGGGTTATATCACCTATATATATAATGAGAATTACGTGAGTTAAAAAGTAAGTATGGCACGTGGTATGCAATGAAACTAATTAATTGTGGTCACGTTTAAAAGGACTTACTAGGCTACCTTTCATGTCACTTGATGTATAGAGCATTAGAGAGTTACTAAAGCACTTAAGGTCATGCACTAAGAACAACCAAGAAATGTCAATTATGATTGATTGTGCACACATGAATTCACTGCGGGACTTGTTATGGTATATATTGCATTTTTAATGGCTTCACAGGTCAGGAAGTGGGTTAAAGGTACATCATTATATCATTATTCTGTTTACATGTCCGAATACAATCACCGGTAATGACTTGTCTTTTTACAAACTGTGGGGTGAGTACAAAGCTCACCTCCAGCCCTGAGTAGTTTTTTTCCCATTAACATTTTCGTGGCATTTGCATTGTTGCATATAAAAAAACACACACACACATCTGTTTACAAGCAGATAGCATTTGTAATAATATTTTTACGTAAATAGAAAAAACCCATGTCTGCAAAGACTTTAGAGAATACAATGTAAACTTGGCATGATGCTGAGTGAAAAAATTAAATTATATTTATTGCGGATATAAATGTTGTTATACGTGTTCGATAAAAGCAAACCAGTTTCTTCCAATTTCCCAAAACTGTTTATCTGGCTGTGTAAGCCAAATTTAAACTCAACATGTTCTTTGCTGAATGTTGAAATGAATGGAATGCATTCATAATCTTCATTAGCATATATAGTGATGTCATAATAGGGATAATTAATCGCATACCACATTCATATTATTGTTTACACAAACAGCTTAGTTTTCGTGTTTTTTGTTGTTGTTGTTGTTGAAGAATGTGTATATATTTAAAACTTAGTGAAACAGTAACAATGCCTATTTTCTCAGCGTGAGCCTTTTTTCGATGATACATCATGGCCATGTGCTCAGAAAGTAGGTAGCCACTTCTTCCTGAATTGCTCTGAACCTCTAATACCGGCAGACCTCCGTTCTGTGTCTCTACAAATAAGCAGGAGTACGTTTTAGTCCATTTGTAATAAAGGACTCGATCCTGGGTCTGTCTCCGTTGTCCTTTATTCGGGTTCTTACACTTTTCCCACACGGCCCTCGCTCAGAGCTCTCCCCTTGGCAGCTCCATAGCTGCGCTCGCTCCCATAGCCTCCACACCTCTGCAGCTCCGCTGCAGATCCCCTGTGCAGTCCTCCGGCTGCCCTCACTGCAGCTCCACCGCTGCCCTCACTGCAGCTCCACCGCTGCCCGTCGTTCCTCCGCGCTTGGTCACCGCTGGCCGACGGTGCCAAGTCTTACTCCCCCGTGTGTGTGGCGATCTCGCCACTCCTCGACCTCCGCCCTGCGTGGCCTCACTCTAACTCTGTCTCCCACACTCTCCCGTCTCTTCCGGTATCTCTCCCTTAAGACCTCACCCCTCTCTCACACGTGACCTAACTCCTCCCCCCCATGACGTCATATCCACGAAGCCGTTTACGCCCGCATTACACATTGGCCTATTGGCTTTTCAGACCAATATTATCCAGCAAACATCCCTTTAAAGTGCCCTTTCCTCTTTGGTTTGGTCGGTTGCCCCTGGCTCTGTTTGTGTCTCCTGCTCTTCATGCATTGAGCTTTGGGATCCTGGCAAATTGGAATTAGTATTACTTAATTAAGTGAGCAACGTCGGATCAGTTTTGACTTTTTGGGTCTCATCAGCAGGGTAAGCCTCGTTCGATCAATGCTGCTGGGTGATCAGATGGTATTGGCAATATTCACTCCATACAATACGATGGGGCCCTGTTCAATGCAAAAAAAAATCAATATTTATATGGACACATTGTGTCTTGTTGTGGAGAGTTATGGGTGAAAACATCTTATATGCAGGGATCCATCTGCCATATAAATAATACGTGCCTTTTAACCAACAATGCTTGATAAGAACGCTTGAGGAGTGTGTAATCTATAACTATAGTGTTCTGTAAAGTGATGATTGTTTATATAAAATGTGCGGTAAAGACCTTGGAGAGACACAGAGAGAGAGAGAGAGATGTAAACTGCGCTAGAGTCGCAGGATCTGGCAAAAGGAAGGAAGTGAGAGCGGAGTGCGGTGGCATCAGCAGCAATGCCCTTGGATGACCTATTGAGTATACAGTGTACCCTGCGCAGGAATTCAATATCGCAGATTAATTGCAGAATGCGGTTGATTTATAGGGCACGCGAGCTTGCAGCGTTTAATTTACCATCACTTATGATTGCGGCTCATCCATTTCAGTGACATTAAAATGACGTGAAAGTTATAGCGTGTATATTTATTAACGTGCAGAGTTTGCAAAGCTGTACCAGTTCACCTTGCTTATTAATAAATAAATAAACACACGGCAATAAAAATACTAATTTACAATTCTCTGGCAATCCACTGTTGACTCCCTTTTTTCCCCCTTCAATCCACTGTTGAATGAAGGCCTCTCCCGTGCTGTGTCGGGGGTTGTGTGACCATACTTTACCATACTGATCAGTGCCGCTTGGAAATTATAGGGGGGGGGGGGGGTTGGTGGGAGGGGAGCAAAAGATCTGGTGTAATTTAAGATTTCAATCACCGCCGATGTTAGCCGCGGCCGGGCATCAAAATCAGATTACCGAGTTTATAATGCAGTGTGCAAATCATTGCTCCCTTCATTCCACCCATAAGAGTTTAAAAACATTCGCTGGTATGGCAGCGCTGAGCACTGTGGCTGCACTCGATAATTTATGGCAATCTCTTAGCAGTGTGAAATTAGAATTAATACATAATGTTGCGCAATACCGCAAATATTTAATTGGCTGTGTGTATGATGTGTTTTTTTTTCGAAAGAATTCAACCCACAATGGCTACAGGATTCCCAGGGCTTGCGCGAAAGATCTGTAAGTTTAGCAGGCTTCCTCTAGACATGTCGAGGAGCGTTATCATTCCAAGGTTCCAAGGTGCTACAGCTGCAAATTCAGAATTGCCAAAAGGCACAAGTGGGGTGGGAAATTATTCTGAATGCTGTTAATGGTTGTGCTCTCACCGCGCCATTAATCGCAGCTTTTTTTTAATATTTGAAATAGTAGCGAGCGTGGCGGTCAGCCTCCAAGCGAAAATTTACGTACAAAAAATGTATGTGCGTGTGAAAATAACACGCAAGTACACTATAAATTATGATTTACATTAAATAATAAAGTCTGCTGTTTTATGAACACATTCGTCAATAGCACTGCGTTCTTAGGAGTGCATAAATGACACGCTAAGAATAAGGGCCATTTCCTGAAACGTCACCTATAATTTACTTTTCTTTCAAGGCCACGGTGTTAATGACGATTGCGCTCAGTTTTTGTTGTTGGTATTTGCGTTTGGACCCCACTAACAATTCTCTACCACCAATGGTGTATTTTCTATTTTATGGTAATCCGCAGGGCCTATGGTTGATATTATCAGCACTGCCGCTAGAATACCAAGTATGCCTAGCCATAAAAATCCTATATTATTGTACCCTATATATGCTATAATCATATTAACAGGTTAATGGAGCATATGCGGACAGAATAAGACGAGAAGGACGTGGCATGCCAAAATCATCTCCGGAGCAGCATTGTGACCATATATACAATAATCAGTCATGCTCTGTCCACTGCTGGATACATGCCTCCCCATGTCCCATCACTCCATTGCGGTGATGGTCGTCCTCCAGGACAAGTTCCTTCAGCTGACGCTGTTGTTATTCTTGACCGTCGGTTGTCAGCCCCTGTAGTTACCCAAGCCCACTTACGGTATTTAACGTCTCATTATGATTTCTATAATTTGTGTTGTTTTATTCTGCTCACATTCTGTTCTTCATTCTGTCTATCAGACTAATTCCCAGAATGCACCTCTCGATGCTTATTTGTGTACTTTTCACGTATCGTTCCACTTCATTTGTAAGTGTCCATCGTTTAAATCAATATCCCATAACAGGTAATATGCATTATGAGACGTCGTTTTTTTCAGGCTTATTGATATTTTGCTTCGCATTATCAAGTTCAGTTTTCCAAAAGCAATCCAATTCGCTTTCACGCCCCTCTTTATATCATCACATTGATCCAGTGTGCCTTCAATGAATGTCCCAAGAACATTTTCTCCCGATGCGTTTTCCAGTTGTGCCCCTCGATCATATCACGGCGGTTAAAACAATGGAATGTACATACAATGGGGGCTGCCTGGTTGCCATGTGTGCCGGTTGACCCTCCCAGAACCGTGATAGCCTCATACACGAGGGGTGGATGTGTGGTTGTCCTTCCCCCGCTCCTCTGATTCGCACGGTTGGATACGTACGGTGCGAAAGAAGTTCAACACACATACATGGCCCAAGTTTCTTCATTCCTAAATAAGAATCCCCGCAGTCAGTGGTGTGGCAGGTTGCGTGTAGCGAAGGAAAGCAAGGGTACTCCCCTCTCCTCCAACATGCCTGAGCGGTGTGAAAGAGTAGGCCAAACACCCAGCAAGGGGATCCCTCTAGATATTTCCCACGAGGGGAGGGAGGCCCTTTGGCCAGAAACGGCGTGGAACCTTTCATCGGTAGACACACCAACGGGCTGCTTCTGTGACTCAAGCAGACCTGAGCATGCGGGCTGCTGCATTATGCATTCCGTGGAGGCTGTGTCTCACAACCACCCACCCCACCTTGTTGTTGACAAAGATTACAGCTCAGTTTGCTCTGATGATTGTTGCTCTCCAGTAGGCGCTCCACAAGATGCTCTTACACGGCACGGCGGCTCATACGAAAAGTCGCAGCACCAGGCGGTGCCAAGCGCTGCTGTGCAATTATCGTGATCGCGCACGGTTTATAGTCAGCCGAAAAACAAATTACACCCCCCCCCCGCACTTTGCAGCTGCCGTGACAATTAAACAATAGCCAGTTCCATGGTGTGGACATTGGGCGTCCCGACTGCAACAAATGTGGAACAGTCATTGTTCAGATGGGAATGAAGCATACATTGACATCGAATACATACAGCGGGAGAATAACCCATGTGCCTGGACGTCGTGTGTGTGTGTGTTATGAAAGAAAGTACTTTTCAAAAGTGAATATTTCTGAAAACGCGTGTGTGTGGTGTGTGCAGTGTTTGCTGCCTTGTGCGATGCTACCAGAGCTCAAGTCTCAGCAGCTGCAGCCCAACATGCATCGCTTGTGATGGGGGGGGTGCCTTCATCTCACTGTGGATTGACAAAGAGCTGTGCATAATAATGATAATAAACATTATAATCGTCATTTAATTGAAATAATACCATTTTACCATTCGCGTGAAAGAATGTGGTTTTAATGAAACAACCAGAAAAGCAGTGTCTGACCTTAATCCTTGCCTTTAAATATAGGCACACGTGGTGAGTGGTGGTAATTTTAAGACAGGGTAAGATTATCAACATGGAAGTTCAGGAACGGAGTGTGGCAAGACAAAGGCGTAGACATAGAAAGAGCCCGTTTTGATGGGTGGGCCATGTGAGTAGGATGGAGGATGGCCGGTTAATGAGACAGACATTGGAGTGGCAACCAGGGGTCTCTGACCAAGGGCAAGACCCAGAGCCAGATGGTGGGATACTCTGAGAGCTGAAGGACAGTTGACAAACGTGCAGTGCCTAAGGATTATGGCAGGAGGAAGTGATGGTCGGGTGTTAAGGCATCATCGGCATTGGACGTGATGACCTCTTGGTACAAATGGGCCACGTGTTGAAACACTGCTCCAGCACAATGATAATGTTTGACTGGGCCAGTACCTCGTTGCGATTGTGTGGTGTCCACGTGAAACGCGGCAGACATCTGCCTGGTAATAATTATCACAGTATCCCATGCGCACCGCTGTCAAGCCACACCGTTCACAAGACACGGAGGTGGAGTGTGCAGGATGCATTTGCGGCGGTGTCATTATCCAGCGAATGTTGTGCAATTAAACGTGATACATGGCCAATTTATGTTCTATTCGCGTGAATGCTACTGTTACGGCAACTAGGAGTGATCGAGATTAATACTTACATATTTTTTCACGATACATGATTGTAGATGAATGCTGACTTGCAATTGGAGCGGGGGGGGGTGCCTTAAATCAGTAAATAACGATTTCAATTCTTTGATGATTTTTTGTCAATAGTCGCAGTCAATGTTATTAAGGTGTATTGGATTAAATATATCCTTGTAATAAATGTTACGAATATAATTTTAACATAATTAATGATTTATGCTCCTTTTCATACTTGAATTAATATTGTATTGATATTATTTATCGCTGAGCAATATATTTAACATCATTCTATTGATTTGAATTTAGCCGCATTGCTCAACAACATCGTTCCTATTATAAATAAAATTATTTAACTAAACTTCAGTTACCAGCCTTTCATGTTTTGCAGTCCTTTCCTTTCAGCATGCGAATTGAGTAGCATGCATTAACATCAATACGTTTGAACGTGGAGACTGAAACGTCAAAACCGGGCCAGAGTTTGCTGGACATTGTTCCCATCATGGCACACGTCGTCAATGTGCTGTGCAAACCACGCGTGTATTATTTTTTGTATTGTGGAAAAAATATGGGAAATAGGCATTACTTACTTTTGTAATAAAACTGCAGCTTGCCAATTATCTGTCGTTTTTGCCAAGCAGACTGATTTCGCCCACGTGTGTTTAAAGTCATCATTGCTGGTAGTGGCCCGGTGGATGTAATCGAAGAGTCTTCAGAGAAAGGTAAACTTTGTTTTAAATAAAACGTTGACAACACATGACGTAATATATTCTACAAACGCATTAAAGTATCCCAGCGCCTGGCTTTAGATCTTGCCACGACGCTATCTATTTATTCTCGAGTTACCTTCTGCCCTCGAACACATTCTCTGTGGTTTTCAATCTGTGTCATTTTCCTTTCAAACTATCGCAATTTTTACTTAGAAGGGCGTTCATTACATCTCTGGTGCCTGAATCAATAGTCTCTAACGCTCACCGCCATTATAATTCTACACGCAAATGTGCCCAACAGCGCATAGTTTTCAACGCTTACAATGCTTAGTAATCCCCATAGTAATTTATGACGAAGCTCAATTTAAAACACTAAATGCAAGTAGCGGCAGATGCAGCAATGTATTTCTAAAGTTGTCATGAAGCTCTTCTATAAAAAAAAACATCACACTCGAAACTTTTCCATGGAAATCTGGCTCCTAATAAATAAGAATGATACTAATGATGTTGAGTGCACATCTGTGTACTATATATGCAATTACATGTGCAATATCTCATTAGCCAAGCATACAATTATAGAAACACAGAACTTGGGCAATTGTTGGCATCAGCTCTGGCTGCCTTCCCACTCATCTGTGGTTTCCCCCACCTCTTGATCACTCCCTCTCTATCTTTCTGAAAATGAACGAGAGCAGTGCGTGATACAAGTGTAATGCGAGCAAGGATTGAGGGGGGTGGAGTCTGGGTCACGTGGGGAGTGGGTGGAGTTAGGGTCACGTGGGGAAAGAGGATTTAGGGGGAGAACCGGAAGGGGAAGAGGGAGTTGAGACGGAGTGAAACACGAGGAGGCCACGCTGGGCAAGACGGAGAGAGAGTGGCGCGGTCGCCACGCGGTGGGAGACGTCGACACCGACAGCCATCGGTGTCAGACGAAGAGAGCTAACGGGGCAGTGAGAGGCTAGCTGTGGAAGGGGCAGCAGTGACGCTAGATAGCGGGGCAGCGGTGTGGCTGCAAGGATTGCCTGACGGAGCAGCAGGGAGACTGCACAACGGAGCAGCCGAGGGCTGTGGAGAGGTCGTCGAGCGGGACGCGGGCCTGAGCGAGACGCCGTGGTACGGAGATTCTACGAACCCAATAAAGGACAACGGAGATCGACATCTGAGAGAGAGTCCTTTAGTACACAAGTTCAATATTAATTAGATTTATTTATTTACGGATCTCCAGCTTCAGGGCTGTACGATGGCCTTCTGCGGCGTGTGGCAGCAGCTCCCGTACAGCGGCAGAGATTCCGTGTGTGAGCGCACACTCGTTTGTGCGCACGTGGTTGTTCAGGAAGCTCGTGCAGGATGCTACTGGGCAGTTTGAGGCAATTCGCCTCGAGCAAGAACAGAGGTTGGAGGAGCGATGTTGACAACAGTGAGCGGAGCGCGCGGGTGGCTAAAAACAAAGCAAGTTGGCACAGTCGGGAGCACAGATTGCGCATCTACCAGTCATATCAGTCAGTTAACGCATAACAGCTGGGCATGTTCCTTGGCCTCCTGTGAATGAGCATTTAACATGTTAGCTCAAAGTGTACCTAGCCTGGCACAAGCTCTATGGTGACATTGTCACCACTTCGTGGGAGATGACAGCTGTTGTTTGTGTTGTACATACAAGCCAACATATAGCGCATCAGTGAAGTAACATTGAATGAGTAAATGTATTCACATAATATCGTGTGTGTGTGTAAGAATCTCGGTTTTTTTAAATCCTTCATATTAAGTTCACTTGCTTGCCTGCTTGCGCGCTTACGACCGTTCAAATCTTTCGGTCGTTTTTAAACCCACTTCCCGTGATCCAATCGAGCTGACATTTTGCACACAGACTCGTTGTGCGTGACAACTTATTTTCGTGAAATTTTTTTTTCCATAACTTTACACTTTTTAGGAAAAATGTTTTTATATTTTATTACCAATTGCTTAATGGTGGCAGGCAATCATCTGACCCATAGGTGGCAGCCATCTCAAGCCAGAGGACGAGAGGACTCTAGCCGCCAAGCATATAAAGGATTTATAGTGAAAAACTTTGTTTATACGGGTTATTTTTTTTCAGTATGTGCTGTATGTCATGCGTTCACATCACGCAACATTCACCACGATGATAAAATAGTGAACATTTAAATAAATTTTGATTCTGAGTTAATTGAATCTTCGGGATTGAGAGGTGCAGAATTGTTTCAGACTTGATTAAAAAAGAGATTGACTTGTACGGTGACATGGTGAAAAGTATTTTAACTGGTATTATTTTGTATTCACTTACATAATAACAAACACATGCATTTTAATTAACGGTCTATAGCCAGGCTAATACATGTTGAACACAAATGCAGTCATAGTTTGACAAAGAGAACAATGCTCCAAACCTTGACTTGAAACTCTCTCCAAATCTTTTCTGTCCTTCCCCGCACTTCCGATTATCACGGTTGGCTAGGTGTGGTGTGAAAGAAGTTCAAAGTACATTCATACAAACACTACCCCGCCGTGGTGTGCTGTCCCTGTAATGCGGTATCCAGCGTGCCCTGTCAAACGATTCCGTCATTTCCACGTGGAAAAAAAAACCGAGAGACTTATCACTTGCAATATTTAAAAAAGTGAACGGACGCAGAGAGCTCATTGGCCACAAGGTGCATCTGCGAAGCGACTCGGCGATGGAATAGACACAACGCAGAATTGGAGGCGCCAATAAGACCCCAAGCTGCCACGGTGGCTTTATCAGTCCGTCACAGATGCGTCGAGAGCAGTACTTAAAAAAACAACACACAGAGACGTGCGCATCTCACGGGGAAAGAGGACAGATCAGCAGGGTGTTTAACCACAATATTCTGATCACCTGCAAATCTGATAAGGCTTGCTGATGGGCTGACCTTTTGCTCCCGAGATTGCTGTAAACAAGCCGATTTGGCTGGACGCGAGTAATGATGTCTGCTTAGTGGTTTATTTTCAGCAATGTTCAATGCCCGCGATTGGACCGAGGCTCAATCCCACCGGAGCAGATCAAGGTCAGATTTGTTTGCTGGGCAATATGAAAGTTAATATCATTGCATGGTTATTATTGTTGTTGTAAAAATAATGCAAATCAAAAGGTAAAGGATGCAGCCGCTGCTATTGCTTGCACATGCCACTGCGCACGGAAGGGATTCAGCGAAATGTATTTGGCCTCCTCTTCCACGTTGGCCAGACGTCTCGAAGAGGACCCCCCAGACTTTGCCTCACCACCAATTTAGAACTAATAATACAAACATATATTTCATCATTCTTGTATCATTAACGCATTGCAATAAATAAACGATGGCTCCTAAGATGCAACAATGTATTCGTATTATCGTGCATATTGAAGGCGTCTGGGAATCCTTGATCTGTGTTGCAGGCACGAATGGGAATAAACAGGAACATAACCCAATTAATAATTGATATTTCCATCAAAGTTTCACCTCTGCACGCAGTGCCAGCCCTTAATAGGCCACGGCAAAATATGTCTTTAATTGGCAAAACGAAAATGTACTGCTGAGTATACAGTTTACAAAAGTTGTTAACTTTATAGCCGAATAGCCCTCTCTTGACATTTACACTCGCATTCCCACCGGCCTTGGAAGGGCCCGACCTTATTTTTTAGTCAGGTTGCTGTAGGTAAGAAGTTAAACCGCAGCCCTGCAAATGTATTGCTCAAGTCGAGTCGCGTCTTCTCCGTGCATACCCCTGCCGTGTCATCACGACTGGCCACGTTGAGTTTAGCCGTGCAGATTGAATATCTTTTAAAGAGCCCGTCTTATCGTCTGGATCTAGGAGCCACCTTCCCCTCCTCTCCCCAGTATTTTAGATCAACGGTTTGTTAGATGTGTGCACGTGTGGGACCAGATTGAGGCGTGTTTATCGACACCGCAAACGACGTCGGGGGTGCGCCTTGCTCTCCGGAGCATCTTATAATCCAGAGAACGCAGTATATATACTCTTAGTTCTTTCGGTAAAGTCACGTAGGAAAAAAATGAAATTAAAATTAATAAAAATAAAACAATAAAAATCACGACGTTTCGGAGGCAACACAAGCTTCCGTCTTCAGGTGAAACCGTCACAGCAAAATATCTGTACCTTATATAGTGGTTAAGGGAGGGAGGAGCACTATATAAGGTACAGATATTTTGCTGTGACGGTTTCACCTGAAGACGGAAGCTTGTGTTGCCTCTGAAACGTCGTGATTTGTATTGTTTTATTTTTATTAATTTTAATTTCATTTTTTACCTACGTGACTTTACGTATTAATCCTTGCAGTCACGAAAGCTTCAAATCTAGAATGCAGTATATCACGATGTTTTGAATGCGGCCGCAGCACAGGTGGCTCGTGCACTGTGCGATGAGCCCAGCGATCTGACTTCGACTGCCAGCAGTGGCTTATTCCGCTCGCGAGTGATATCTGAACCGCCCTTTACCGCGACTGACAAATGTGGTGAAGTATGGTCGAACAACCCCGACGATTGACTCGGTGTGCGACATTCTTCATTCGGCAGTGGATCCAGAATGTAGTCGCAAGCAAGTCGAATAAAGCATCTGATGTGTCAGCTTCGGTGCAGGCGATGCCGGTAATTTCACGACAGGAAAGGATCAACATTTTGGAAGTTGGAAGAAAGGGTTGGTTAATAGTTAATAGACATTGTTGATACAATCATAAATAGCAGGTTTTAGCGGGTCGGGAACGTGTATGCGTTAGACGAATGCAATTTAGAGCGAATAACACCCAGAGGTTGGCTGGTGAGGGAAATAAACCTCAAGCCAGATGGTTTGATACTGCCAGAGCAGGCCATGGAGACTACGTGTCAACTTTGAAAAAAGCTGAGGAATCACGCATGAGAGAGGAAAGAATGGCGAGATCTTACAGCGTCAGCAGCATTGGCCAACATGATGTCTGCACCTGGAAATAATATTATCGTCATTGTTATATCGACAATTCCATTTGAATGAGTATTCGTATTATTGTTTGGAGTCTCGTTGAGCGTGCAATTTGTAAGGCAAATTAGGTCTGCGTGTGTAATAGAAAAGGGTGTATGTGGTAAGTTATGGGTTTAAAAAATGTCATGTAAATAGTCAATTATGAAACGCAAAATGACGATGAAAGTGTTTCTAATTCCCAATGACGTCTCATAAAAATTCATTAGCCATGATCTATTACACTGCTGGATTAAGGCCTCGTCAAGCAACTGCCATCCATCACAGTATTGCAATGCAAAAATCCATCCTGCCTGCAACAAGAGCTGATTCATTTCCCCTTCTGCGAGTTTGGCATATTTCTCAGGGCATGAGTCATGTGGCTGCCAATCTGTGAATAGTCTTGACCATCCGCCATCATCTCATCTCACGACACGTGCTGCCCAAGCCGGTGCTCGCTGAGCTGCATTGGCTTCCAGTTGCCAAACGAATACACGATAAGGTCGCACTCATCACAGAGAAAGTGCTTGCCGCAAATAAACCGCAATACCTCGCTGGTCTCGTCAAAGAGCACAAACCATCACCACGTGAACTCCGGTCATCCTCGGCGGCTTTTGGCTCAGCCATCGAACAAAGATGGCCACCGCATCGCGCGCTTTCAAATGCGCTTCTGTGGCCGTCTGGAACACTCTTCCTTCCTTTCGATATTAGGAAGCCACTGGAGCTATGCACTTTCAAATATAGATTGAAAACTGATTTTTTTTGTTCGAACTGCTTTTAGCGTTTAGTTTGTTGTCCTTCCCCTGCATCTCCGTTGAGCAGGGTGGGCTATGTACGGTGCAAAAGACGCTCAACATACATTCAATAAAATTTGCTCTGTAATCCACGTGTTCCACTTCCAGTCTCTAAATTTAATTCTATGAAAGCTCTTCTGCATGCTCGTTTGCACAGTTGTCTGAAAAAATATAAACGCTAAAATAGGCTGGCTTAAAGAGTAGTTTGTTGCTATTTTTATTCAAGTTTTAATGTTGAAGGCTGTCGGGTAGATTCTAAAATCCGTATTTATTTATAATTTACCAGATATAGACAAAAGACATTAATGTGCATGGGTGGACTCATACGGCATGATGACTGTGCCACCACTTCTAAAATATATCTTCTTATCCAGACAAAGGTTGTGATAAAAAAAAGATGGACAACTCCTTAGAGACCACTTATTGGTTACCCTTATCTGCTTGTGCAAAAGGCTGTGATAATAGGAAATGTTAGCCACTACTTCTCCATCGCTCCCTTTATCCACGCAAGTTTGCTTTCGTGGCACATTCCTAGCAACTGTTCTTAATTGGGGAAACATTTGGCAACAATTACCACCAACTATGAAACTTGCCCGGACCCTCCTAAAAAAGCGGTATTGAGGTTCAACGATGATTGCCTGGGTACAGTAAAAATGTTCTTGCATTGTTACACATGAATGTGTATTGCAAAGGCCTTGGTATATAATGTCACCATTCGGTGCACACTTGCGATGTGTGGATAATAAAGTAGATAGGAGGTATACGGATAAAAGGGAGTTTAACCACATTGTCATTTTTTTTTGGTCACTGAACTTAAACATCGCGTGACAAAAACATAACATGACAGCTTGGTGGAATATAATGAAATATAATTAAATCCCAGAGCAGCGGGGTGAGTGTTGCTGCACTCAAGGTCCTTACATTTAGTAGCTGAGTGCTGGTGTCTAGTTGGTGGAGCATTGTGCTGATCAATTACGTTATTTCGGTATTTTTTTTCTCTTGAACCGGCCCCTTGCTTCACATTCATTTTACGTGGAAAGACTGAGTGAAAAACAAAAAGCAATGCAAACAACGTCACTGGGAAACCATCGTATAATTTAAACTCTGAAAAAAATGCTTTCGGTTATTGAATGTAATTTGCTTGGTTTTTTTTTCCTCATGATTTTAATTGTCATTCCTACTGCCAGATGTTACATTGTTAAACAGTACAATACAACACATTGTGGTGATCTTATTCCGGCTTTAGTTTACGTGCTTAATTGGATATATGCTCATTATAGCACAGAATCTGAATGTTTGCTATAGTTGAATTGGTAGTTCGAGGGATCATTTCCAACGCCATGATATTGAGTCGGCATCTCCGTGAACGTGTGTTCAAATCCTGATGTAGACAAACGCATAAAAATAAAAGAACATTCTGACAATTGTGATAATGTGGTCAGAACAGTAACCTATTCCCTCTGGCGAACAACACAAAAAAACGAGGCAAAACCACAACGCAACAAACGGTGTGTATGATCAGGGTGCACGAAACAATCTGGGCTGAAACCGTTGAATCTTCTTGAAGCATCGCATCAGTGCAAGGCATAGCGATGCACTCACAAGCATCATCGTATTAACTCTTGGCCCAAACTGGCAATGTAATGACATCTCACACGACCTTCACTTATGAGCACATTATTATCGTCCCCCACTATGAGAAAATTTAAAGATAACCACAAGGGAGTGAATGTGCCTCTCGCCCTCTTGATAGAAACTTTGGGAATTGTATATACGGACAGTTTCCTCCCCTCCCCCCTGCCGTCTGGTAATGGATGATTCTATTCACCGATGGAATGCTAAGTGCCAGGGTAAGGCGCAGCTGAGCTCTATTGAACAATGTGAAAAGGTTTTGGTCAACAAACAAAAAAACACCACCAACCGATTATCAATACGCATCCAGCTGAAGGCTTGAAAATGGATCTGTGTTGTCAAGAGCCCCTTGATTGGTGGTCTCCTATCGGCAACAGAAGTGACAATGGATTTCCAATATAGTTTCTCTAGTCAAGAACAACATGTCTCTGTGCTCCCAAAAATACTAAAATCACAAGACAGACCATGACTGTATTTAAATATATAATCGCTGCCTGTTGTCTCTCAACTTTATCCCGATTGCGCCATCGGCATCACGTCGTACGGTGAAGCACCCCTAGCGGATTTCTGCCGCAGTGCAGTGCCACCCTGCGTGCTGGGGTCAGAGGTCGCAAACGGGTTTTGATTCCTTACCCGTACCCGGCCGCATCAGGGTCGCAATCGGGTACCCGTACCCTACCCGATACCCAGCTACCCGTACCCGGCCGGGTATCGGGTAGGGTACGGGTACCCAATTGCGACCTCTGGGATGAAGCCATGTTGCAGGCGCGGGTGGTTTGATTCCAGGAACTTGAATTGTGAGAAGAGACAAGACGTTGGGAAATGAGTGACAAACGGTGACTCACCAGTGACTCACGGCCTAACCAGTACCCGGCCACACCAGGGTCGCAAACGGCTACCCGTACCCGTACCCGGCCGGGTACGGGTAGCCGGGTATCGGGTACCCGATTGCGACCTCTGGCTGGGGTATGGTGCCGCGGAAGTGGAAATGACAGAGCTATTCTCTGATATCCTTCCACGTGACCTCTGGTGCACAATGCAGAGGAGGTGGTACGTCCCCACCCGCTCTGCGTACAAGAGAGAGGGCTTCGTGGCACCAGAGTCAAAAATCTAAAAAATGTATTCTCAGAGATGAAATCTCACCAAATGACCACCAAAAACAATGGTGGTAATGAATTCTATCAAACAATGTGCAATGACAAACAAAAATATCGGCTTATCAGCTGTTGTGATAACAGCGTTTTCAATGAAGCGTAAGAGCTTCTTTGGAAGCTGCAATTTTGTCATTAAAAACGAATGTATGATTAGGCATCAGGAGAAAATTGCGCTCTTAAATTGATAGCTGGCCCGAGTTGCTCTCATCAGAAGTATTCTGTTTTGTACGCATACAGTGTCTTCATTGCCGGGCCGGGCTTGCATATCTCTGGAGCAGCACTCTGACACAACTGCGACTTTTGATAAATAATTCAGAGGCATTATTTTCATCCTTCCGTTCAATCCCTTTTTCCCCCAAATTGTAAAGTGAGGCTGCATAACCTTTAGCCGTCACATCATTCAATCTTGGAGCCTTTATCTTGCCCGTGAATTTTTCTGTACCGCAAGGCCAAACAAATAATCACTCGCGATGCATTATCCAGCCGTTGCCTTCAACTTACCAGCAGTCCTTGAGCATTTGTTCATTTATCCACTTTAGCAGATCAGCTTCTTTATTGTCTTGATTTGAGTTTGTCCCTTTAGGACATTCCAGCAGGTTTGCGTGCTACGAAGAAGGCCCATTACTTGAAACGTCGCATAGTATATATATATTCCTTTTAAATGCAGCGTTATTAACACACGTGTTTAGTGTGTTGGTTATTTGTGCTTGGGCACCACTGTCGATGTAGTATAACCAATTATTGTGTTTTGGAACAGTCCGTTTTGCAACAACAAAATAACATGGCATAGGCCTAATGCGTATTGATAAACAGTGCCGCACCGGTTAGCGTATGAAACCCGATCACATGAGTTTGCTTCTCAGTCAGGGCTAATGTTAGTGGCAAGTGATATTTGAACCAGTCAATAACACCCCACAGCCCCTCTTTCACCAACCAGCACTGTGAGGTACGGTCAGAATGTCATCACAACCAACATCGTATGAGGGAGGCCTTTGTCCAGCAGTAAATTGGCAAAAGACCGTACGTGTATTGTTATTGTTCAGCGGTATTAAACGGTATTGCTGTTATATAGTGTATACTGGTTTTTTTAAAGACACTCCTTAATTAGCACAAACGTGTTATAACTTATACCTATTGATTGCGTTACATTAAACAAATGCATAGCCTTAATTATAATGGTGCGTTTTATTCATATGCCACAAATTAATATAAATCAACATGACAATTAAAAATGAATAACATGTTTAGGCAACTCTTGAGGATTGCCATTAGGATTTTTTAATTGTGTGAAATTAACAATTAAGCAGAATAGAGGGGGGTGGGGGAAGCACGTGAAAAGTTTTTTTTAATGAAACATTCTCTATATTTTTCCTTCAATGGATTCCTTTTTTGCGAACATTTCCCATCTCTCACCAGCAGTGACAATCGAGAAAAACGCCGCACGGCTGGAGGAGGTTAGAAAGTGCTTACATCCTTGAAAACTACCTGGAGCTAGCCTGGGAGAGAAGAAAAAAAAACCTTCAGTCTAGCTCTGTCACCTGCATATTTGAAATGTTTATCTGGCCGCGCTCAAATCAAAACTCATTAGTTTGCAATGTGTCCAAGCGACGACACAAAATTCGCTGCCAGTTGCTGATACACAGTTATGCAGCCATCTGTACAGGGGAGCGATGAACAAAGAGAGATAGTGGCAGCTGTAATCCATCAAGCTTGGGAAGTTGACATCAGCAATAAAAATACAAGTTTCCGCAAGATGTGAGCCTAGCCCCTATGCTTCGCAGTGTACTATATCTGCCGTCCCTAATTCATGGAATTGAGTAAGGCACTGCATCTATTCCTGTGCTCGTTATCTTTCACCTTGTTTGACTGCCCCATTGACAGTGACGAATGTGCTCTCCGCTCACAAACGCAACATCTGTACACAATGGAATTCCCTATCCATATCGGGATCTGCTTTCTCCAAACTCTGTGGGTCAGAGATGCTGGTTATGTGTGTTAAAACATTTTTCCATATCCACAGCAACTAAAATGCTATAATTGTCACGCACATATATATACATTAGGACAATTAAAATGGCCACATAATTTAAACCCATAGCACATAAGCATATTGTTACGTTTCTACCGTATGCCAAACTGCATTTGTTGCTGTTGAAACAGCACTTCATTGGCTTCTGAAATAAAGGAATATGAGCAAATATGCATGCAAGGTATATAAAATATGGTTGGCTCATGCTATACAACTGTATGTACACTACATAGCAGGTATATTGAAATAAAATTTGGATGTTTGGGAATTGATAAAAAAAAATATCAGTTAAATGAAGAGTTAGACTTTTTAAAGTAAATTACTCAACTGGTTATTTATTAAAGATTGTTAAATTTCCCACAGTGTACTTGCATATCTCACACATTGAAAAGTATGTTCAGTTAGACATGGCTTTGACGGTACTTACCTTTCTTCTGGCTGCTAAAAGACTTTTGGATTTTGGGTAATGTTTACTTTGAGAGCTTTTCAATCCTTCTTTGTTGATTTTGATTTCTAAGCATCGAGCCAGTGCTCCACATGAGCGAAGCAGTGTGCACCTGGCAGTGAATGTTTCTAATATATATTATGTATATAAGAATACAATTAGTATATTTAGCATAAAAAAACGGGTTTATTTTTTAAGTGGTTTTCAATGCAATTTATCTTGAGGGGCAATTCTTGTCTTCTGTTTTCAGAGCTGAGCCAGTGGTGGAAATTCCCCATTTCTATGGTGGAGCCGAGTCTAGCCATAGGATAACCACTGTTGACTTCCTCACGAAGTGGTACTTATTTAATCGATTTCAGATGCATGATGGGCTGAGTTGACCCCTGACCGGGATTTGAACTGACACTCTTCCGATGGTGCGCCGCTCACTCTACTGCAGTGCCACTCTGCTGGAATATTAATATTGTACTGCACTTCAATGATCTCAAAAACATTTGACAAGCCATCGAACAAAGAGGGTCACTGCATCATGCGCTTTCAGATGCGCTTCTGCGGCCGTCTGAAATGCTCTTCCTTCCGATATTAGGAAGCCGCTAGAAGTGTGCATTTTTAAATCTGGATTGATAACTAATTTCTTTAGAAATGTTTTTTGTGTTTAGCTTGTTTTCCTTCCCCTGCACCTCCGATTGGCACAGTGGGCTACATACGGTGCGACAGAAGTTCAACATTCATACATACATCTCTGAGCTCACCCCTGCAAAGACAATTCTCTCTGTTATGAATTGAGAAGGTGACTTCGATTGATGCATTTGAACCTTGTCACCTGAGAAATGGCTAACATCATCGGTAAGCGACATTGGAATCGGGTCAAGATCCTCCACTTCTGCCGGTTCGCCAACCATCAGTGATGAAGTTGAATGAAACAACCCCCCAATGAGCGACATGATTTGGGAAGTCCTTCACTCGACAGTGGATTGATAAAGGAGCTGTGAAAAAAGTGTTTTGAAAAAAAACATTTGCAAATGATAATACTAAGACAGTCGTCATATTTTTTTTTGGGGGGGGGGGGAAAGATGAGCATCAGAATTTCTAATTGATTTGATTCATCCATGTATTTTAAAATAAATCAATAGCAATATCATGGGCTGATTAGCGAGTGACTTTCTGCATCCACTCTCTCTATAAAACAAACAATAAGTAAATAAGCGCAACAATATTCTAAAGCTGCGTTGTGTGGTCATACGATATATGGCAGCATGGCGGCTACAAATAAAGGACTGACGCACATCGAACATTGGATGTTTCAAACGATGCCACGTGTGTACGAATTAGAGGAGAGAGAACATCGAGGCAAATGTTTAAAGACGAGGCACGTTGTTTTTGTACAACCGCCTTCATTATCTGTCTGAAAACACGCACGGATTGTGGAATGTCTTTACACGACCCTCGATTGCCAAGCACAGTGTGAATGCGTGTGGTCCATTAAATGTCTGCTCGTTCTTAAGCTGCGACTCGGTGGTGTGCAAGTATTACGCAACACTTTTATTGCGTTTTTTATTCCCCAGAAATGTTTGGAGGGGGAAGGGGGGGGGGGGATTTCCATCAGAATTACAAGTGGATTACACTCATTATTTTTATTTTTTGGGAGGGGGCATTTGTTCATCGCAATAATTCTAAAGGCCTATTTACCGAGTGCCTTGCTTCATAGCTCTCTCTCTTGATAAACAAATTCAGGACCATGAAAGTGTACAGAAGAATGACACTCTTCTCCGATAGGCGAGCATACGTCTTGCTGTCTCCACGATGAACGTCCGCTCTGATATTCGGCGTTCTAAACTGAGAAGCGGGCGAAGAAATCACTGAGACAGATCGGAGGAAAGCGTGGATTAGCGGTTGCGAAAGGAGTTGAACGCGCGTGCGTGTGCGTCCGCAAGCTAATAACGTCGTCAGACACATTGAGAAAGGCGGGAGGGTTTTTTTACGATACGCGAGGAATAGAACGAGCAGCGAGGAATGGAACGCGTCCGAGAGAACGTCCACCGAGGAGATGGAGCGATGGATGGCCTGAGCTGGTGTGGAGGAGCTTCGGTGGATTATTGCGTCCGAGGTGGAATGCGGCTTTGAGGGGCCTTGACCCTGCACTGGATTGACCGTGACTTTTGATGAAAGCGTCGCAGCACGTGATTGCCTCTTGAATTGTGCTTCTTATTTTCCTTTATTAGCCCGTCCTCGTGTGAAAATGCGAAGCCTGAATAGTGTCAGATTTAAGCAAAGTGTGCATAATACACTTTGCTGTTACACAGGAAATACGGCTTATCGTTTCCATCGATCTGGTTCGAGTCAACGTTTATCTTTTTTTTCTGAAATCTACATAATGATATGATGAAGTTGACATGAGCACATTGTGAACGTGTTGTTATAAGATAACTGAGTTTGTGTGGCCCTGTGCTAAGAGCACGTGACTCCCAATCAGATTCAGCTCTGCATCACAACAGGAGGGATACAATAAGCATCGCCTTGTGGGAAGTCGACAGTGGTTGTCCAATGGCATGAATCGTCCTCAATGTAGGAACGTGGAATTGTTTTTTCCACCATTGACAAAGGACCATCAACTAAGATTCGAATGCCCCTTTGTCATTGTGAGTGGGCGAAAGACTTTGAGTTGACGTCATGAGGACGATATGAAATTCTCAACAAAATTGACAATACCAAAGCTAAAAGGATCATCTTCTTGGTTCTTTCGGTAAAGTCACGTAGAATGGAAATAATAAAATAATAAAAATTAAACATAATAAAATAATTCTCACGACGCCTGTCGACCTGTTCTTCACCTGAGGACGGCTGCTTGTGGGCGAAACGTCGTGAGAATTATTTTATTATGTTTAATTTTTATTATTTTATTATTTCCATTCTACGTGACTTTACCGAAAGAACCAATAAGATGAATCCCTGCAGTCACGAAAGCTTTAAATCGAAAACTAAAATAATCATTTGACATTATGGCGTCGGACGATGGGCTTTCCACGTCGTCGCAATGACCCATGACCCTGCGGTGCCACAGCCCATCTTCGCCCCTACACACACACAATCACGTGGATGTCATTGCCCCGCTCTATCTCCACGGTTGTCAAACTCTCGGTGTTCGTTCCCTCCTTTTGCAAGCCACTCCTGCCTCGGTCTCGACCACTGGCCGTCGTTCCTTCTGACGATGTGTCCTGCCCACAGCCACGTGCTTTCATTCGCGTTCAATTCCGTGTCTGACTTGCATTGTTTTTTTTGTTGAATCATCGCATTCTCACTTTCCACCTCTCGGCATACTTCCCAGCACGCATCTCTCCGTGCACTTCTCGTCGTCGTCTCGTTCCACCTTTTTCCGCTCACAATTCTTCGCCGATAACGGACACCGATTGATCGAAATCGTTATTTTTTTAGGCTAATCTTAAGTTGCTATTCATTATTAACCGCGTTGATTTGTTCTAAAGCAGTCCATCGTCTATCTTTATTGCATAATTTTGATGCCTGTCGCGTTAAGTAACATTCTTAATACGCTGCTATTTCCACGTGAAAATAGGTCAGACATGTAATAAAGTGTTTTCGAGAGGGGTAAGAATGCATTGATCCATTAATATCGATTGTTTGCTCACAACACATGCATCAAATCGTGTTTTGAAAAAACCCACGGCTTTTCAGTTGTATATATCATATACAACTGCTTCGCATGATCCCTGCAGCCGAACGAGGCTGGTACATTGACAATAACATGTTTCCACCAAATCTTGAACCAAATCGCGACCGTTCAAAATAATCTCCAGGGGAATGAATCATCCAACCTATGGTATACGACGCAATTGCAGCCAGTTTGTATGCAATGTTTACATTTCAATTGTGTGCACGTGTGTGTGTGAGTGAATATTTAATCAGCTTGTTTTTGATGGGCTAACCTTTCACCTACGCCCCCCCCCCCCCCCATTTTTTTTATTCCCATACCTGTTGGCAGCCTCCAACTGCTCGAAAAGTTCAACTCGTCGCGAAACGAGTCCGGATAAATTTGGAACGAGAGCTCGCGCCCCACTCACTCAACCCGGGGCCATGGACCTGTTCTGATAGCACCCATCACAGCGGGCTGTGGGGGTGGGTGGCGGCATCGGGGTCTGCGCGA
The DNA here is from genome assembly GCF_964198595.1 of Lampetra fluviatilis. NCBI lineage: Eukaryota > Metazoa > Chordata > Hyperoartia > Petromyzontiformes > Petromyzontidae > Lampetra > Lampetra fluviatilis. Next base: position 1,810,135 of record NC_136314.1, read on the forward strand.
GCGCGAGAACGAAGCGTGGGCGAGAGGCGTGCGCTGCATCAGCTGCGTTGTCGAGGGTCTCGTCTGTGCCGCGTGCCTCGTTCGGGGAGGGAGGATGAGGAGGGAAGGGGGGCGTGGCACGGTCCGAGTCGTGCCGGGTTTTTGTCGCCGCTCGTCCCAGAGGTTCGCTCTTTGGAGCTCGGCCGGCCGCCCTGGTTAATACTGCGGGCGGATTAACAACAACAACAACAAAATCGTCCGCTTCACAGTGGACGTTGGAGAACCCATGACGTTGTAAACACACGTATTGGCTGCGTGTGCCGGTGTCATTGCATTTATATTGACACGTTTTTTTTTAAAATCAGATAGTTTTGTAAAGCCTTGCAGCAACATCGCAACTCCTACTGTGAAAGAAGTAAACTTGTCAGTGAGACGTAGAGCCTTTGTGATGAGAGCCTTGCGCTGTATGGATGACACAAAATTCCAAACGTGCAAGTGATGATTTTCTTCGATTCATCGCCTGCTGTACGAGCTGATCGTGAACAGCACCTATGTTTAATGTGCACCTTGCATGTGAAGTGCGTTCACGCGATGCTGCTTTAATGGAGTCTCCGAAATAGGTATCGTGTCTATATCCCAACTATTATGAATGACAAATGCATTTTTTTTATCCATGGAAATGAAGTTTCTACGAAACTGTACTAAAATAAATGGCCACGAGCTTAAACATGTACGGCATTTAACGGATATTCCATATTCTCGGGATTGTTAAGAGAGCATTTTGTTGTTTCAAGCCAACGTTGAGGGGTTGGTCACAAAATCCGGTACATCTGTGGGTGATCCGACTTGTCTCACCTTATTGATACTGGGCACAAGTTTTGGGGTGTATCTTACTCTCACGAGCATCTCATATAGTCTGGAGAAAACTAAAAACTACGAGGACATCTACGTGAGGTGTACAGATATATAATGAATAAAAAAAAAACAATAAGGCAAACTGTATTAATTTATTTACATTGTTTTACACTAAAATTGATTTCACAACACGTTTTTTTTTCAAATCGAAATATCACAAATCCAGCAATGCAACAGAGCCACACTAGCTCCCGTATATAACTAGCAGTAAAACACAATTCAGCAATCAAGATGCCAATTAATTGAAGTACATTTTATGCAATAATTGTAATAAATAAAGGGACATCACTTGAACAATGGCAAACGAAAAAAAATGTCACCGATATAAACATTATTTTCACGGGTTTACTTTCTGGTTTAAATTGTAGATACAATGTATGTGTCTGTGTGTCTGTTTAATTAAACAAAAAACAATATTACAGCGCTAAAACAGCGGTATAAACAACGCGTCCTTCCCATATTTGTCTCCATGAAAAAAATAAGATCATATCAATTTTTTATTGGCTTGCTTGAAGCCTGATTCGACAATGAATGTCAAAACCGGTAATTGGTTTGCCTCTATCCAACCAATTCCTCTGATAATTACGAACTTGAGCAATGCCTTGCAGTTCTGATGGGTTGCGTCAAACATAATCTTATTTCTAGATTTGAAGCTTTCGTGACTGCAAGGATTCATACTCTTTGGTTGTTTCGGTAAAGTCACGTAGGTAAAAAATAAAATGAATGAAAACAACTAAATTAAATCACGACGTTTCGGGCGCAACACAAGCGTCCGTCAGCAGCAGGCCACGCTTTCCCACCTGATGACGGACGCTTGTGTTGCGCCCGAAACGTCGTGATTTAATTTAGTTGTTTTCATTCATTTTATTTTTTACCTACGTGACTTTACCGAAAAAACCAAAGAATATAATCGTATTTTTTTCTTAATTCTGGGAACACGAATATTAAAAGAGCGCGATCATGATTTTGTCACGGGCGTTCTCCGTAACAACGCTCAATGGCCGCTTTGTTTTATGCATGACAAGAACAGTGTTTTGTAAAGCAAATCCATCGCAAGAAAACAAATTAAGTACCGTGACTGGTTGCTCAATTATACGCGTGTTGTAACAACTCTTTGTTAGTTTAAAATGTCGTACTATATATATAACAATGCCCAGTTGCAGTTCAGACATAAACAGTTGCTGTTAATGACTTGGAAAAAAAAAAAACTCCTTGGACTTTGAAAGCTGCATAACAGCACAACCCTTTAAGTACATAGGCCCGGGCACCGTGTCAGGTCTTGCACAGCATCACAAGCTCTAGAAAACCCTCATACCTCTCAATTGTGGTCTCTCCCAGTCAGGCCCATTGCAATTCGCCGCAAACTCTAATCCACTATTTGCCTCCGGGCATATAATGGGCAGGCATGATCAGTCATTAGCCTGCCATCGTTGAAGAGGAAATGTTTAAATTACTGGTGATGTTCATTTTTGTCTTGCCATGTGGCCCACTGCATGTCACCTATTTAATTCACCTTCATCTCCAACATGATTACATCCTCATGTACGATTGTTAATTCTGTGTAAAGCGCCTTGGATAAGGTGCTGTATACATTTTAAGATAATATAAGATGGTTAATATATGTAATAACCAATGTGTGTTCATCTGCACGAGATGTACTACGAAGGGTTAAGGAACAAAGCAAAATAGACCATGGATTCTTGAAGAAAATGCTTCTAACCATGCCCATTCAAACAAGTTTGAATGTGTGTCCGCGGTGAACACTTGAAAACTCGGGTTGTGACCATTCACACCCCTGACAAAGTCATTGTAATGTCACAGTTCAGGGTCATGATTAGATTTTTTGTGTTACACTACGGCGAGTGTAACAGCCTCGAGTGAGAGTACAAGTGGCTTCACACTGGAGGCTGTCGCCATCTCTCACCATCCTGCGATGCAACAAACCATCGGGCTGCTTGCACGCGAGCCGATTGCATCGCTCCGTCCCTCCCGATTCGTACGCACGCGATTCCAATGCGGCTCGTGCGGGCTTTAAGTCGCGATATCAATCAAGGAATCGGTGCGCCTCTGGTGCATAGCCATTGTGGTGAGAAAAAAACATTTGATGGGTTTTTGTTTTATTTATGATTGTACTCAATCCCCCCCCCCTCCCCCCGGATGCAAAAATTGTAATATTATTTACCTGGTATATTTTTGTATTCCTGCAAAGAAGCGCATGATGACCTTTACCGATCTGGACCGAATTTGTAAATTATCGTCGACACCACATCTGTGCATCGTGAGATGCGCAAAACAAAAACTAAACTACTCGAATCAAAGCGGATGATGTATGTATTCACGCACGTGGGAGGTGTTGCCGTTGTCTGAGCTTCAAGTGCTGCATACGAAGCGACCCGGTCGACTTGGGAATGCTCTTTGTCTGCTCACGTGCTATGTTTATTTATGCTCGGGGTGTTGGGCCAGATTGATCTGGGCCCACGGCTGTCTCGCGGCAAAACACATTCAAGCACTTTGTGAGCGGTTAAAAAATACTACAGCTGCCATCACCGTAGTGGATTGTTTTTGTCGTGTAAAAAAAACATCGTGACGATATGTAACACAATTTTTGTTCCTGTGTAGTAAGTGTTATTTCCTAATTGCTTAAGCCTCAAAAGTAAATAAAATGGCGATTATTCCCCGCAAACGTTGCTTTTGTGACCAGAACTTTATGTGAACGAAAGACACAAATGCACACGTTTTCTCATTGAAATTAGGTACATTTCAAAATATCAATGTCCTGGTCACAAAAGCAAAGTTTGTGGGGAATAATAGCCATTTTATTTACTTTTGAGACTGAAGCAATTATGAAATAACACTTACTACCCAGGAGCAATTTTTTTGTCACACACTGTATAATCAATTCCAGATTGTTTTTGGGAGGAGGGGGGGCAGGTGAGGGGGCGGCTTGAGGAGGCTGACCCCGTGACCCTATCGAGTCCAAGCATTTTGGTTCAATATTTAACACCAGTGGCAGGTTTTCCGCAAAGTTCACCAGTTCCGTGAACGCCCATAACCATAAGACGAAGTGTGCCCGTGAGTTGTCCACTCCACACTTCACACACACCGTTATTGGACCAATCCTCCTGCAACCACCAGACGCGCTACGCAAGCTGTCGGTTCGCCTGTACGCGTTACGCAGCACGTACTGTGTGTCGAACTTCTTTCGCACCGTACGCAGCCAACCGTGCTAATCGGAGGTGTAGAGGGGGGAAGGACAACGAACTAAACACATACACAAGCAGCTTTGCGATAGTTGGACGGGGCTGGACAATATGCAGTTCAGCACGATCAAGCCATTGTCGATCACAGCCTTACCTCGCATGCACTCAAGAACACCTGAGCCCTGGGGGTGAGTGTGGGGGGGCAGAATGCGTGATGGCCAACGCCAGATCGCATCGTTACTCATTGCGTTTGGCATTAAGAGACTGGCTTGAATTCATATTTTGGGGGGGTTTTCGGTAAAGTCACGTAGATAGGTTGAACGAAAATAACAAAAAAAAAACGACGAAATTTCGATCACAACACAAGCGATCGTTTTTTTACTCCTGATGACGGTCGCTTGTGTTGGGATCGAAACGTAGTCGTTTTTTTGTTATTTTCGATCAACCTATCTACGTTACTTTACCGAAAGACCCAAAACATTTTAATTCAAACCAGTCTGTTGATGCCAACACGTGGTTGATCAACACAGAGTTGATCACGCAGAGTTGATCACTCAGGCTTGATCAACACAGGATTGATTAACATTGGGTTGATCAACGCATGGGCTGATCAACACGTGATTGATCGCACATGGTTTATCGACACAGTATCGATCACACTAGGTTGATCAACACAGGGTTGATCGCCACATAGTTGATCACGCAGGGTTGATCAACGCTGTGTTGATCAACACAGGGTTGATTAACATCGGGTTGATCAACGCATGGGTTGGTCAACGCATGATTGATCGCACGTGGTTTGTCGACACAGTATCGATCACACTAGGTTGATCAACACAGGGTTGATCGCCACAGAGTTGATCACACAGGATTGATCAACATCGGCTTGATCAACGCATGGGCTGATCAACGCATGATTGATCGCACGTGGTTAATCGACACAGTATTGATCAACACAGGGTTGATCACACAGGGTTGATCGAGTGATGAGTACCCGGGGTAGATGCTGCAGGTGATATTGAGATGCAAAACGTTGCCTTTGTAGTTGCCGTAGAATGCCACCCACTCGAATGGATGTTGTCATTCGCGAGGATGAAAGTAAATGCTTTCCCGTCTGAGGACAATGCTTTGTTTTACCTGTTCCAATGTAATGCGCGTGTGTGTGTAGCCAATCTTCCACTGCTGCATTTCAACCTTTGCCAAAACCTTTTGTTTTCTTGTAATAAACTGTGTGCCGCTCAAGAAACGTGTATTTACATTTCCATACTACAAGCTGCCGGGAAGAAAAGAATGACACGATATAATCCACGCAATATCGTGTATTCCTCGTTCATATTCCCCGTTCATACTCTACCGGGCAGCAGCAGCAGTAGCAGCACGTCCCACTGGGCCAAGACCCCGGGGCCGACCCCGGGACCACGCTGCTGCTAGTTGGACGATGTCACTCGGCTGGCCTGGGAATAACCCAGGAAGAGCTAGAGTAAGTTTATAGCAGTGTATAGTGCTGTGTATAGTAGTGTATAATGTAGTAGTGTATAGTGTATTGTAGTGTATAGTGTAGTATATAGTGTAGTAGTGTATAGTGTAGTAGTGTATAGTTTAGTAGTGTAAAGTGTATAGTAGTGTATAGTAGTGTATAGTGTATAGTAGTGTATAGTAGTGCATAGTAGTGTATAGTGTAGTAGTGTATAGTAGTGTATAGTGTAGTAGTATATAGTGTAGTAGTATATAGTGTAGTAGTGTATAGTGTAGTAGTGTATAGTCTAGTGTATAGTAGTGTATAGTGTACTAGTATATAGTGTAGTAGTGTATAGTGTAGTGTATAGTAGTGTATAGTGTAGTAGTATATAGTGTAGTAGTGTATAGTGTAGTAGTGTATAGTGTAGTAGTGTATAGTGTAGTAGTGTATAGTGTAGTGTATAGTAGTGTATAGTGTATAGTACTGTATAATATAGTAGTGTATAGTGTAGTAGTGTATAGTGTAGTAGTATATAGTGTAGTAGTGTATAGTGTAGTGTATAGTGTAGTAGTGTATAGTGTAGTGTATAGTAGTGCTGAAGTCTGTCGCCAGGGAGAGGGGGGTCTGGACCGTTCTACTTAACACGCTGCCGCCGCGATGCTCACCAGGACCAAGCGGACTGAAAAACGAACGTGCGAACGAACTTTCGTGTTTTTGAAAGTGAACTGTCAATCATTCCAACATTCATTGCTCATCTTTAAAAAGAACAAATAATATATTTTCCAACATTACATACTTGTGCAAATAAAATCAATATCCAGGTGTATGCAATTACTGCGAATTCCGAATGTGAATCGTTGCGACTTAGTACGACATCAATTCAGAAAGGAATAAAAATGTGTCAGCTACTTGGAAGGGCCACGAACATGAAACACTCGACCATTGTCCAGTGACCACAATGAAGAGGCGTGAACGTAGCTGATTATTTTTGGGTATAAAACATGTAAAACAAAGCTACTGCAGTAAAAGTACAGTAGTTTCTGCGATTTGTTTCTTTATTACATCTTGTTTTCGTATATAGGCTGAATGAATAAACAAGCATTTTTTGTTAAAGGACAGCCGCAAATTCCAGGTATATCGTAATAATTAAAATAAGCCATGATTAGTCCAGTGCAATTTTAGGTTCCTAAAGCTCTACATAAGCTTAGAATCATTTTTTTTTCCGCTGGGAGGAAATCCATCGATGCGATCTTCATTTTGCAGATTCACGGGAGAGAACCCTGTGTCGCGAGGACGATAGCCAGGATGATGAACAAGACGTGCGCCGGCAATGACGGGCCTCTCTTCGATGTGCTGGAGTTGCCCGCGTTTGCGTCTGCCAGACAGAAAACAAAAGACATCGAAATTAAAAACAGTTTGGGAGAGGAAAAAAGAACACGCACATGCATGCACACATGCACGCACAATGACGTACACAGCATTCGGATCTGCGTGTTTGGAGTTTTGTGTCATCCCATATTGAATTCAGCCAGATCACAACAAGTTCATACACTCACACAACGACAACAACAACAAAACCGCCATTCGCCACTAAGTGGCGGTGGCGGTGACGTCAACACGGCGCTTGTGCCAGGCTATGTGTACTTTAAGGTCACGTGAAGTGTCGAACGGCCGCTGGCTGGCAGGAGGTCACGGGGCAGACCCAGCAGGTGCCATGGGTTGACTGATTGGGATGACGGGCCGACTCACTCACTCGATCACTCACTCACCCACTTAACTCATCACACTGCAGGTCAAAACACCCAGTTCCTACTTCACTGCGTGTAATCACTCACAAAGTAAAAGCAGGCAGTTTGATTTATCCAGCGATCACTTGCTCACTCATGGCGGGCAGTCATCCCCATATCACTCTTCGATTGCTAATACTCACCCATTTATTCCTTCGCCTGTGTTGAGGACACGGTCTAACAGATTGACTGGTTCATCTCAACCGAATGACATTCAGCCACCAAACTGCAGATCACAAGAACACTCATCCACTCACACATCACCTACTCATTCACTCACACTCACCCACCCACTCATCACACTGCAGATCAAAAAACACTTATCTTTGCTCCTTCACTTGCACTGCTCTGCTTTAGGAATTCCCTCCCATCGTCTCTTTCCCCAAGTTCCTATGACCTTGCTCAATTCAACGGACACGTCAACACGTGAACTCTCATCCATTACAACGTTAAGAGTGCTATTGTTTCTGGCCACTTAGCATGAAAGCCTCCCCATAGAATCTTCAATCATGGGAGTTGCTTGCCCACACATTTCATCATACCGGTCGGTGACTGTTTGTTGGGTAATTGTGCATACCTCCAAGATAAAGTGTTAAGTAAACACGAGCAATACAACGATGGCGATTGCAGAAACATAAGGCTACAGAAGCCTTTCTGCATAATGATGCAGTCTTATCGGGCCCCAATGCAAGTGCTATTTATTTCACTGATAAGTCTCTGACAAGGGTCACGGTGAGCTTAGTGAGCAAAGGGGGTCTATCCATTTCAACACAATGGTTGTTGATGGGACCTGTCATTCCATTCACTTATTTTACCCCAACACCTGCTGATCACTTGAAGGCACTCGACGACGAGTGGCTGTTCACCTCGTCACGAGCAATTTACAAGTGACGCAATCTCTATGGGCGCATGCGAAAAGTATACCGGCTCTTGCGCTTAAATTTTCAGAGCCCAACACGTTTTAACGTAGCCTCACAGGAACGCCTGAGCTTGCACGTGCCACTGGACACGTGACACCGGACACGTGACCAATTGTCGAGAGTCGCAATGGCTGTGGGGTCACCACGGTGAGCACGCCGCGCTCGCAATCCAGAGGTCGCCGGTTCGACTCGACCTCCCCGGCGTGGCAGTTGAAACAACGACGCAAGTTTCTTGAATCGTCACCCTAACCCACCCACCCACCACCACCACCTCTGTCCACCCAGCAGCATAAATGGATAGCGCGCACTGAGTCGATCGACATGTGCGCGTACGGTGAAGTAAAGTCTGGGCAGCACCGCGTCGTATTTATTTATTTCTTCTACATTTATAGAGAACGCCTAGGCCCCGCGGCGCTTTGCATCGTTTAAAATCGGCAACAACAAAAAATGAAGGCCCGACGAATGAGTGACCCGTCACTAATGGCACGTGGGGGGTCACGGATGGGTCATAGGGGAGGGACGGGAAGGAGTTGGAGGGGCGAAGGGAAGGGGATGGGAAATGGAGAAGAGGCGAGGCTTTGAGAGAGTAACGAAAGGAGGATTGAGGAGGTGGACTGCTTAATGTACACCTCTTCTGAGATGTCTTGCTGGAATGGAAGAGTGGGCCAATACCATTGAGAGCTCGCACTAGCGGTGGCCCTTCCACCAGCGGTGGTCGTGAGCAAGCTGATCCTGGGCTGCCAATGTAACCTTATTTTCAGTAATTACTAAAAAGCGTCTCGCCTTTGCGTTGGCCCTGACACACTCTTATAGCACCAAACGCACTCACCCACCCAACATCAGAACAACTGACTCATGTTTCCATCGACTCAATAAAAGTTCGTTCATCCGGCATCAGCGATTACATCTTTAAAATCAATTACATTTTAGTGGTCAACTGAGAAAGTGCTACTCTGCATTATTATAAAGTTGGTAAAATATATCCTGAGATACATTTGAACAATGTTCTAATTTAAATTATGAAAACTATTTTTATTTTATGATGCTGGATTTATGATCCTAGGTTTTACACGCATCATAACTTGTTTACTAGCATATGTTATCTTCTGCACCGTTTCACTGTTATAGATTTAGTGGGTTGGAAAGCAAATTTAAAATGTAAATGGGCCAGAAACTGCAAAGTCCTGCGACCCATAATATGCCCCCCCCCCCTGAGTTGTACCCTGTGTGAGACACACTACCCGTCAGATGTGGTGTTAAGAACGCACCATGACACACACAGCTAAAGGGCAGGAAATTGACAACACAGTATCAGTAATAAACTAGATAAGTACACCAATCAAAGAAATCAACAGCTCGAAATAATGATGATATAAATAAATACTTTTCTCTGATTTCTTGGTGGAATTAAATATTCGCGTGTATATGAGTATGCTTATAGAGGTAAAAAGCTAAAGGTGCAGCACTGAAATTACGTTCTCAAGCCACTGACGGTGGAAGGGACTCGACTAGAAGGAGCTGTGTAGAAAGGCCCTCCAGACGGTATTTTTGCTCTACACTTCAACGTTGGTGCACTACCCATTACACCTTGGCAATCCCTCCGTTGCTTACTTGCATATTTGTATTTCATAATAATACTGAAATTGAAAACGCGCCAGATTTCCCAGACAAGTCAACAATTCAGAGACGCAGAGCCAAGCTCAGGGCTGCTCGAAAGCCCTGACCCAACACAGATATACGAGGCCTTTAGATGTTTCTTACAAGTCAGGGTGCATTTGATGTTGCGGATGTGCAAAGGGATAGAGTCTCGCACTGAGGGGGCGACAGCAGAGAGCCGAAGTGAGGCTGTAGCAGTCTAGATTTGAAGTTTTCGTGACTGCAAGGATCCATACTTTTTGTTTTTTTCGGTTAAGGCACGTGGGTAAAAAATATAAAATAAATTAAAATGAAAACAAATAACATTAAATCACGACGTTTTGGAAGCAACACAAGTGAGGCTGTAGCAGTCTAGATTTGAAGTTTTCGTGACTGCAAGGATCCATACTTTTTGTTTTTTTCGGTTAAGGCACGTGGGTAAAAAATATAAAATAAATTAAAATGAAAACAAATAACATTAAATCACGACGTTTTGGAAGCAACACAAGCAATCGTCATCAGGTGTTGACTGCTCCAGTAAAAATTACCTACGTGACTTAACCGAAAAAAACAAAGAGTATGTAACAGTATAGTTTAGTTGGTAGTAGTGTAGTGAATAGTCGTGTATAGTAGTGGATAGTAGTGCATATAGTAGTTTAGTGTGTAGTAGTGTAATGTATATTAATATACTGTATTGTGTAGTGTATCCTAGTGTAGTGTATTGTAGTGTAGTTTATCATAGTGTATATTAGTGTAGTGTATCGTTGTGTATTGTGTATAGTCTATAGTAGTGTTGTGTATAGTAGTGTAGTGTATAGTAGTGTATTGCATAGTGTCTTGTATAGTGTAGCGTGTAATAGTGTTTGGTGTAGTGTATAGTGATATGAGGCTGTAACAGTTCGAGACCTCGATGTCCGAACCAAATTTTGATTGATACATGTGTAGTGGTGATACGCGCTGGGTGTATATGTCGGGTGCCAGCGCGTATGTACGGGTGTGTGTGTGGTGACGCGCGCTGACGGGGAGGAGCAGGCGTCAGTGCGCGGGTGGGGGTAGTGCTGCTGATTGGCTGTGTGCCGGTGACGCGCCCAGAGGGAGTGATCGGGTAGCAGCGCGGTGTGATTGGTCGGGGAGTGGAAACACGCGCTGAGCGGAACCGGATCGTAGATATAGCGCGTGGGGATTGGGTAACTGAGGAGCGGTGCCGACGTTGAGGTCCGCATCCGCTCCGTCTCCCGGGAGGAAGGGGTATATAAGGTGATGCACAGAGGAGCAGGGGCGGAAGTGGAACCATCTAAGAATGAAGACGAAGGTGCAGAGATAGAGCCCGGAGAGGAGAGTAATGGAGAGTAGAGGAGAGTAAGGTATAAGTGTGTAGCCAGCGAGAGAGAACGGTCTACACGAGCTGAGTAATGTATAGTGTGTAGCCAGCGAGAGAGAACGGTCTACACGAGCTGAGTAATGTATAGTGTGTAGCCAGCGAGAGAGAACGGTCTACACGAGCTGAGTAATGTATAGTGTGTAGCCAGCGAGAGAGAACGGTCTACACGAGCTGAGTAATGTATAGTGTGTAGCCAGCGAGAGAGAACGGTCTACACGAGCCGAGTATGCATACGGTGTAGCCAGCGAGAGAGGAAGGTCTACACGAGCCGAGTATGCATATGGTGTAGCCAGAGAGAGAGATGCAAAGTCTACACGAGGCGAGTGGAGAGTGTAGCAGAGGCGCAGAGTCTACACGAGGCGAGAGAGGAGTGTAGCCGAGGCGCGGAGTCTACACGAGGCACAGAGAGCCGGCAGCACGGAATCCAGAGTCAAGAGAAGCGCATTGTGAAGAAGAGAGGCCACGCGTTGTATTGTTACGAGTCAAGATTTAATAAAAGAAGTGTGTTCCCGTCAAGGAGTTTCCTGCCGTCATTTTCCAATACTTCATCTGGCGTCAGAAGTGAAACGGGCTTCCAAGTATGGAGACGAGGAAGACCCGTAGGACCCACGGGATTGACCGCGAGGAAGACCTGGACGACTCGGGGCCGCTGGTGGCGGGGGGTGAGGAAGAGGACTTGCCCACGCTGCAGGGTCCGTCGACGGCGCCGGCCGAGCGACCGGGGACAGACGCCGGGCTTCGTGAGGCGCACTCCCGACTGGCGGAGCTGCTGCTCGCCGCCGCGTCCATCTTGGCGGAGATCAGCTCGTCGGGAGGAGCGGGGACGGTGGGGGACATTTTACAAGGTCGCCCCGCAGATTCCCGCCAAAACGAATGGGGGATTCCCGCCATTGCGCCTGGGCCTACTTTTGGCGGGAACGGCGAGCGCCACGTGGTGGTGGGTTCCCAAGCGCGCGCATCGACGTCATCAGCGCGCGAGGGGGTCCGCCATCTTACGTCTGCTGCTGGAGCCGCCATCTTAGACACCGACGGACAGGCGGAGAGGAACCACGAGGCGGATGACTTCATTTTTCAGCAGCGCCTGCCCACGTTGTCAGCCTTCAAGGCGGAAGGCGGAGACTGGGGCCAATTTCAGCGAAGGTTTTTGGCCCATCAAGAGATGTCAGCGTGGTCTGATGCTACGGCGCTGCGGGCATTGCCCGCCATGCTGGACGACGATGCGCTCGCGGCCTTCAGGGCTGCACGGAAGTCGGACCGCTCCACGCTGAAGGATGCGCTGGGGTTGTTGGCCAGGGTCTACGGGCCTCCCTCTACGTGCCGCCATCAGTTCTACGCAAGACGGAAAGCGGCCACGGAGACCGCGCTGGCCTATCGCACGGCGTTGCTGGCTCTTGCTGATGCTGCGTTCCCTCGGATGGACGAGGAGGGCCAAGACGCGATGGTTTTGGAGCAGCTGCTCAAGTTGGCGCAGGACCTGGGGGTCCCTATCAACACAGCTGACGAGATTGATATTTCTTCTTTGAGAGTCGCCACGAGTATTCAAGCGCACGAGGCCCTACAACGGAAGCAAGGCGTTGGTTGCAACGCTGCTGTCGTCGCAGCCCCGGGTTTGGTGGTCGCCGAACCCCAAGTCGTCAGCCCACGAGAGGAGGCGTTCGCCACGGGACGACCAGGGGACTGGAGGCCGGGGGCCTGGTCGCCTCTGCGATCGGGCCGAAAGTCGGAGCAACCAAGATCTACTCCGACCCTCGTCACGTGCTATAACTGCGGCCTCCGGGGCCACGTGGCGTCCGGGTGCCGCGCTCCGCGGCAGCGCGCCATGGGAGCTCGGCTGGACGACGACCGAGAGCCCAAGTCATCTCTACAATCCCCGGCAAGTCGCGGCACCTCACACGCTCGGCCTGTTTATTCGGCACACATGGGACGCCGCGTTGCGGCGGAGGAGGGCCGGTTAAGGTTCGGGGATTCGGTTCGGCGAGGGGGGTTCGGCCGGGACCAGGGAGACATTGAATGGGCGGAATTGGGGCATAGAATTGTGGCTGCTTCGGCGGGTTCGTCCGTTGTTACGGGATCTATTGATGGGGTTGAGATTAGGGTGTTAGTGGACACGGGGGCATCGGCAACTATTATATCGGACCTCATTTATAATATTCTTCCGGTCCAATGTCGTCCGCTGCTTCCAGTGGATGTGCCATTTTACGCCGCTAATGGGGGATCGTTGGGCATTATCGGTCAGGTTAGGGCGTCCATTTGCATTGGAGATATCAAATTGTCGGGACCCGTTTTCGTTTCGTCTTCTTTGGCAGTTCCGTGTCTTTTGGGCACTGACTTTTTGGCTAAAATGCCCATTAAAATTCTTATCGATCAACGATGCATTGAACTGCCATCGGGTCGCCGGATTTCATTTTTGACGGGCCCTACTGACATTCGGACGGCGTGCGCTACGATACAAGCGGTGGCGACGCAGACAGTGCAAGTGCCCCCGGGTTCACAGATGTTGATTCCCCTCCGGTTGCGGAAACCATGGGTGAGGGAGGCTTCGGGACAGAGTATGCTTTTGGGTCCTTCTAACAAGGCTGTCGGGGGTCTTGATTTATCGGTGGCTCACACTTTGGTGCGGGCTGACAGGGATCCGTTTGTGATGGTTTTGAACGCGGGGTCGCGACCAGCTGTCATTCCGCAGGGCACCGTGCTGGCTCACGCGGCGCAGGTCCCTGGGGATGATGGGTTGGTTGCGCAGGTGGGCTCGAGCCCCGCGCGGAACGTTGAGCCAAGGGAAGACCTTGAGTGGGTCCATTCGTTATGTGCCGCCTCGGACGATTTGTCGGCGGCGCAGTTGGGTGCGCTGCGCGAGTTGCTCATTGAATTCTCTGATGTATTCAGTAAACATAAGTATGACATTGGGTGCACGGATTTGTTGCACCATCACATTGAAACGGGCGATGCGGCGCCGGTCAGGCTAAATCCCTTCCGACTGAGTCCCGTGGAGAAGGAACATGTTCAGTCGGCTGTTAACGATATGCTAGAAGCCGATATTATTTCGCCCTCCTCTAGCCCGTGGGGAGCGCCTATTGTGCTGGTTAAGAAGCAGGACGGGTCCCTGCGATTCTGCGTTGATTTCCGTCGCCTGAATAAGATCTCTGTGGCTGACGCGTATCCGCTCCCCAGGATGGATGAGTCCCTCGATGCATTGTCTGGTGCGCGATATTTTTCGACTCTTGATTTGTTATCGGGGTTTTGGCAGTTGCCGCTCGACGAAGAGTCGAAACCTAAGACAGCATTTCGGACTCCAGGGGGGCTGTTCCAGTTTAACCGGTTACCCATGGGGCTTCACTCCTCTCCAGCGACGTTTCAGCGACTTATGGAGCTGGTTTTGTCGGGCTTGCAGTGGGATACATGCTTGATTTATATGGACGATGTCATTGTTTTCAGTAAAACGTTTGAGGAACACCTCCGGCGATTGAGAGGGGTGTTCTTGCGAATGCGATCGGCTAAGTTGAAATTTAAACCGGCCAAATGTCACCTCCTTCGTAGGTCCGTTAGATACTTGGGTCACATTGTCGATTCTTCGGGGATCTCCACCGATCCCGCAAAGACGGATTGTGTCGGTTCGTGGCCGACACCTACGTCCGTTTCCGACGTGCGTAGTTTCATCGGGTTTGCTTCTTATTATCGGCGGTTCGTTGAGCACTTCGCCACTATTGCAAAACCCTTGCACGCTCTAACGGCGAAGGGAGTGAAGTTCAAATGGGGACCGGAGGAGGAGGCCGCGTTTCGCTCCCTCCGGGACGCCTTGGTGGGTGCCCCACCCTTGTGTTATCCCGATTTTGCCAGTCCCTTTTTGCTGGACACGGATGCTAGCAACACGGGCATTGGGGGGGTGCTATCCCAAGTCGTTGGGGGTGTCGAAAGAGTTGTCGCCTACGGTAGTAGGGTGTTGTCACCGGCGGAGCAGCGCTACTGTGTCACCCGTCGCGAGCTGCTTGCCATTGTTTTTTTTGTGCAGCAGTTTAGGCCATATCT
The DNA here is from genome assembly GCF_964198595.1 of Lampetra fluviatilis. Lineage (NCBI taxonomy): Eukaryota > Metazoa > Chordata > Hyperoartia > Petromyzontiformes > Petromyzontidae > Lampetra > Lampetra fluviatilis. The sequence goes on from NC_136314.1 coordinate 1,825,434, forward strand.
TTATGGTCGTCACTTTACAGTCCGAACGGACCACGCGGCGCTACAGTATTCATTGAGGGTCGCCCAGCCCTCGGGCCAGTTGTCGCGTTGGTTGGAAGTCCTCCAGGACTATCAGTTTACGACTACGTACCGTAAGGGGTTGCGACACACGAATGCCGATTGCTTGTCGCGGTTGTTGCCTTGTGATGAATGCGCGTGTTTGTCGGGATCGGCGCGCTGTAAACCGACGCTTGCGGGGGAGATGGGGGCACTGGCTGCGACAGCGGGCGCACCGATCGGGGATGATTCCACTGCCTCTCAGGGTCGGGACTCGCTGCTCTCGCTGTCGCTCAGCGAATGGGGCCGCCTCCAGATGGCGGACAGCTCGCTGCTAGCATTGCGCCGCAAGGTTGGGGGTCCCGAGGGGGACCAGGAGCGTACCGGCTCCTATGTACTTGAGCGGGGCGTGTTATTGAAATGGGACAGTTTGTCCCGGCGGAACGCACTCGTGGTGCCTTCCGCTGTGAGGGGGAGGGTTGTCTTGGCGGCACACGAACGCCTCTTGCACTTGGGAGTTAACAAGACGCTTGCCCTGCTTCAGCGTGACTATTACTGGCCGGGAATGGGAAGTGATGTGGTGCATATTCTGAAGGGGTGCGTTGAGTGCGCCAGGCGTAAACCACCGGCCGTGGCAGCTAATCCACCGCTGCAATCTATTCAGGTCTCGCGTACCAACGAGCTCGTTGCACTCGATATTTTGGGGCCCTTCCCAGTCACGCCGAGAGGGAATAAATATTTGTTAGTGGGGGTCGAATACTTTACCCGATGGCCTATGGCGTGGCCTCTCGCTAACCAGTCGGCAGCGGCTGTGACGGATGCCTTCGTCCAGGGCTATGTCCTGGACAAGGGGGCTCCCGAACGCCTGCTGACCGACCAAGGTAAACATTTTTCGAGTAAATTGTTGCAAGAGGTGTGCGATCTGTTGGGTACCAAGAAGGTGCGTACCTCCCCGTACCACCCGCAGACTGACGGGATGGTGGAGAGACTCCACAAAACCTTGACTTCCATGCTGTGCCAGCAGGTGTGCGAGGCACATGTAGATTGGGACCTGCAGGTCCCGGGAGTCCTTGCCGCATATAGAATGGCCCCCCATGCAGCTACGGGGTTTTCCCCATTCTATTTGATGTACGGTCGGGAAGCTGACCCGCCAATAGAAACGCAACTTGGCCTGTCCGCTCCACGAACTAATTCTAATTTGGCAGAACATATTAAGTTTAATATTCACAAGCTGACAGAGGCGAGGGAGGCCGCGCGGCTTAATTCGCGGGCTCGCCAAATTGCTAATGAACGGTTGCGGGCACGGAAGGTGTCCATGCACGAATGGAAACCAGGTGACAGGGCCTGGCTGCATTGCCCTCAGGCACCCTTGGCTACGTCGCCTAAATTGTTGAGACCGTGGAGGGGACCCGTGGAGGTCGTGCGCGTTGCACGGCCCCAGTGCGTTCAGATAAAGTGGGGAAAGCGCCGGTGGTACGTTCACCCCTCCCGACTGAAACCGTTCTCGCCTCCATATGGCCTCCCCTTGTGTCGTGATGGCCGGGCGTGTGACGTGACCGGCGACCCAGAGGGGGAAATGTCTCTGCCTGATCCACACGTATTTTCGCCTGATCTGCTCCCAGGTGTCTCGGAACTGACAGCTGCCGATCACCGGCGGCCGGATCTCCGCGGCGGGGCCGGCCCTTTCAGGCCCGTTCCGCGCCGTCTGGAGCAGCCGGAACCGCCGGACGGTCGTCAGTGTCCCGCCCCATACGATGGACCAGCCAGACGGACTCGCGCCAGGTCGTGCTACTTTGCATGACCTGCCTCGTGAGGAGTCGGGGCAGTTGGAGCGCCTCGTCACTGCGTGTAGTCGCAGGGACGTGGGGCGCGTTCGTTTCGAATTTGCTCGTATCGTGTTATTGTTGACTTTTCGGGTTCATTGTCAATCTGTACATAGTTATTCTTGTTGTTGTTGGTGTTGTGTTATGTTACGGGGCACACTCGGGGGGTTTCGGGGTTTTTTTTTATGTTGGTTGTCGTTTTATCGTCGCGGTTGGTTGTTGTTAGCAGCCGGGCCGGCTGCGAGCTATGTGGGAGGGGGTGATGTAGTGGTGATACGCGCTGGGTGTATATGTCGGGTGCCAGCGCGTATGTACGGGTGTGTGTGTGGTGACGCGCGCTGACGGGGAGGAGCAGGCGTCAGTGCGCGGGTGGGGGTAGTGCTGCTGATTGGCTGTGTGCCGGTGACGCGCCCAGAGGGAGTGATCGGGTAGCAGCGCGGTGTGATTGGTCGGGGAGTGGAAACACGCGCTGAGCGGAACCGGATCGTAGATATAGCGCGTGGGGATTGGGTAACTGAGGAGCGGTGCCGACGTTGAGGTCCGCATCCGCTCCGTCTCCCGGGAGGAAGGGGTATATAAGGTGATGCACAGAGGAGCAGGGGCGGAAGTGGAACCATCTAAGAATGAAGACGAAGGTGCAGAGATAGAGCCCGGAGAGGAGAGTAATGGAGAGTAGAGGAGAGTAAGGTATAAGTGTGTAGCCAGCGAGAGAGAACGGTCTACACGAGCTGAGTAATGTATAGTGTGTAGCCAGCGAGAGAGAACGGTCTACACGAGCTGAGTAATGTATAGTGTGTAGCCAGCGAGAGAGAACGGTCTACACGAGCTGAGTAATGTATAGTGTGTAGCCAGCGAGAGAGAACGGTCTACACGAGCTGAGTAATGTATAGTGTGTAGCCAGCGAGAGAGAACGGTCTACACGAGCCGAGTATGCATACGGTGTAGCCAGCGAGAGAGGAAGGTCTACACGAGCCGAGTATGCATATGGTGTAGCCAGAGAGAGAGATGCAAAGTCTACACGAGGCGAGTGGAGAGTGTAGCAGAGGCGCAGAGTCTACACGAGGCGAGAGAGGAGTGTAGCCGAGGCGCGGAGTCTACACGAGGCACAGAGAGCCGGCAGCACGGAATCCAGAGTCAAGAGAAGCGCATTGTGAAGAAGAGAGGCCACGCGTTGTATTGTTACGAGTCAAGATTTAATAAAAGAAGTGTGTTCCCGTCAAGGAGTTTCCTGCCGTCATTTTCCAATACTTCACATGTACGTATGCATCGATTCACCAATTAATATCAATTCTTAAGCACACGACACACGCGTACACCACTTATTAACGATTTATGCAAATTACATGCAAGCAATATATTACGATAACATCCAGGGTAACAGAGGAAATAAAAACAAAATATGAATAAAAAAAATTAAAATCCAGACGGTAAAATCAAGGGAGAAATAAGAATCGATGCTTGAATTGAATGCTGTTAGCAAATTGTCACAAATCATGTATGCGCGTGTGTGGGTGCGTGGGTGTGATTAATCGCGTACGTATTTGTAGCGGTCGCATGCAGGCTGAACACGCACCACATATTATTTATTTGCAAGGCAAGGGACACGGCAAATCACGGGGCCTCCGAGCTGTGCAAGAAACGCGATACATTCGGCCGTGTTCTTATTAATTGAGGTGCCACGTGGACGGGCGTTGCCGTAGGGAGGTGGAGAGAGAGGGGGGGGGGTCAGTGAGGAATGATGTGCTTCGAACAATGTGCGGATGCTGGAAACCACCCCCAGGGTGTCCGGGTTAACGAGCAGCGCATTCTCCTCACCGGGGTTAGTCCGGATACGGAGCTGGGGACTGGCGGGGCCCTCTCCATCCTCGCTGTGGGCCCTCACTTGGATGACGTACGTTTCGCTGTCAGGGAAGGTCAGCTCCACATATGTCTGGTTTGTCACGATCTCCTTCAGCGTGGTCCCTTCGAGCGAGTGATACGTGATCTGCACACACGAGCGGCCAAACACCATGTATTCAATCTCAATGTATAATGCACACAGATGTTACCATACTGAAATGAGCAATGTGCGGCGGTCGTGCGCTGGTATTCTACCTGACATAGAAATTTGGAATTTGCACCACGAGCTCAGATAAGTGGTGAAACCACTTTGGTTATAATATTTGGAACATATCACGATTTATTTCACACTCGTACAATGTTGGTCGAACACGTGCTATCATTAACAAAGTTGCATATTCTTTGTATGCATATATTAAAATCTGCTTACTAGCTTCTGATTAATGGCATATACAAGCACGTGTACAGAAATAGCGCTCTGCGATTGTGCCTATATATTTTGTCCACACTCTAGGATTAACCCTTATCCATGCCTTTCAATGCTGCTTTGAATGTAAGATATTAACGCATTTACATATGAATAGCAATCTGCTGTGTGTGTGAACAGAAGAGATTACCAGAGCTGAAAATATGCACCATGTTAAGTCTCAAGCAGTGCTATTTGCTATTTCATATTATCTGTATATTAATCAGCAGCAAGGCTTTATAACACCAATATTGGGTTATATATCATGATAATCACTGTGTGCTGTAGGCAAAGAGGCAATGTGGCTTTTGTGAATGCAGAAATGAAACAAAGCATCGTGTATATTATTATTCACGATCAATTGAGGGTTACTGTTGAAATTGCGGTTCAAATCAATTGTAATATCAAAAGGCAATGGCACTTGCATCCCAGTTAACAGGTCATGAGATGCATCGTGTAGCCCAACGGCACTAAACCGACGTGAGAAATTGGCCGCAATAGCAGGGTTAGAGCAGGAGGGCAGTTAGAGCAGCAATTGTAGCCTGTCCCTCTGTAAATATTGCTCTAGCAAGCAGATGCACTGTATGGAATCAGCTTTACCCGTTCGCTGATCGTGCAATGATGTCACCTCACTTTGATAGTATCGATGGGCCCCTCTTACGCTATCGATATGCATCTGCGGAGGATACTGCTGCAAATATGCAGCCTCAGGGAGAATTTGAGAGAGAAAGTATATAAATATATAACGTCGAAAATAAATATATATTTGATTGCGAGCGAGCGAGCACATGTGCTGCTTTTGTGCGAACGCATGCATTAAGACATTTGCCCGTAATGAGTAAAGATTTGTTGCAATTACAGCGAGTCTCATAATGACGGAGCTGCTTTGTCAGACGTGTCCTATCACTCATCCCACTGTCTGCCCCCATCCCGTTGTATTTTGCAATCGTCGTGCTCGCGCATTACCCTGTATCCCGTAACCGCAGACTCATCTTCTCTCGCGACGACGTTCTCCCAGTCGAGGGTCACTCTTCCACCGTCGCGACGCAACTGAAGGCCAGATGGAGGTCGGCTGGGTGCTGTGGCGTCGGGTCAAGTAAGGACAAAACATTGCATTTGTTGGGCGCTGAAATGCCCCAGCATCTCAAAGTGTCTGCGGTGTATTTGTTTTAGCCTAGGGACGTCCCCTCCCACACCGCCAATGACACCTGTCCCTGTGCGGCGCAAAGTGACACAGCAGTGGCTTGCAAATGGGCATTTGTCCATCAGTAGTGGCAGGTATTAGCCATTGGTTATTCCAATGAAGAAATATTTTTCGAGGCATTTTTTGTTTTTACAAATTTTTGGCGAATTTTGGATCGTGATGCCGGCGCGCGGGGATCACCCGTTTTTGTTTTTCATCGTACACTGCGATGCAGATGGGGCACGCGTTCACGGTCCATGCGCCACGCGGAATAAACTGGCGCGGCTGGAGGGGCTTCAACCGCAAACAATCCTCAGCAAAACAAGCGGTGGATGCGCTCGCTCCCATCCGGGCCATGTCGCGAGTAAAAACAATAAAGCGAAAACCACAAAAAACAATCGGTCCACTGATGTGAGCGCGCATGCTTGATTGATTGAAAAGATTACGAACAGTCTTGAAAATTATTGCTTTCCATCTGATATTGATTGCGTTCGTGCGCAAATGTTTATGGGGAGACGGATGACGGAGACCACGGGCACGTTCCCATCATGCACAGCTACAATTGGTCGCTCGATCCATCGGAAGACTGAGCCAATGCACTGGTTCCTGTGAACATGTCCCAAGGCTCTATTATTTTAAATGCATTGGAATTTCCGTTTCTTAATAAAAGATGCCATACTTTTTAAAGTATGCATACACACATATATTTTGCTAGAAAGGGTAAAATCTTTATTTTTTATTTTTCATACTTTGAAACTGGACAAAAGGTACCATGATATAGCTGCTCACCGCGAGCTATGAATGCTTTGATATGTGCAGTGTCTTTGTTCGCTTGTTGGTGTTCTCTGGTCGGACACTGGTGAGACTAGGTCATAAAGAAGGCTGTCTCTGGTGTAGGCCAATCATTTTCAAAAACAACGCATCATATATTATCAGAGCATGTTTAATTGCATGGTCACCAAAAGTACGTGTGGTTAATGCGAACTTGATTCCTTGCAAAAGGTTTCCGTTTGGTGTTTGAACATCTTAACAACCTGTTATATTGCCAGAAAGGGTAAAACCTATTTTTATTTTGAGAACGCATATGACCGTGTTCCCCACGATGTCTTGTGGGAAGTGCTGTGGGAGTACGATGTACCGGTGCCGCTTAAGTGCACTATCTGGTCAACTCTATTCCCGGAGTGAGAGCTGTGTCCGTATTATTGGTGTTAAATAAAAGTCGGTCATTGTGTCGGACTCCGCCAAGGGTGCGTCTTGTGTCCACTCCTGTTTGTGATTTTCATGGACACAAGATATCAAGGCGCAGCCGAGGTATGGATAGTATCCAGTACGGGGACATGGAGGTGACGTGGCTGTTCTTTGCAGATGACGTCGTCCTCTTTGCCTCGTCAGTCTGTGATCTCCAGCGTTTGATGCCGAGCATGAAGCGGCTGGAATGAGGACCAGCACCTCCAAATCTGAGGTCGTGGTTCACTCCCGGGAGACGGTGGAGTGTGCTCTCCAGGTGAGGGAGGAACAGCTGCCCCGAGTGGAGGAGTTTAAATACCTCGAGGTGTCTTTCGCGAGTGATGGTGAGTGGGAGCGGGAGATCGGCCTGCGGATCGGTGCGGCGTCCGCAGCGTTGCGGGCACTGTACCGCTCCGTGGTAGGGAAGCGGGAGCTGAGTTCTCGAACAAAGCTCCGTCGATCTATGTTCCCACCCTCACCTATGGTCATGAGCTTTGGGTAATATTCGACAGGATGAGATCGAGGGTGCAAGGGGCGGAAATGAGGTTTCTCCGCAGGGTTGCCGCGATCACTCTCCGTGATCGGGTGAGGAGCGCGTTAATCCAGAAGGGCCTCAGAGTCGAGGCGCTGCTACTCTGGATCGAGAGGAGTCAGTTGAGGTGGTTCAGGCACCCGGTAAAGATGCCCCCCCGGTAGCCTCCCCCTGGAACTCTACCGAGCAGCAACACGTCCTACTGAGCGAAAAATCCTGGGGCTGGCCCAGGACACGCTGCTTGCTGGACGATGTCGCTCAGCTGGCCTGAGAACGCCTGGGAATTCCTCAGGAACAGCTAGAGTCTGTATAGATCTTGACTTAACGCTTTCGTGACTGCAGGAATTCATATTCGTTGGGTTTTTCGGTAAAGTCACGTAAATAGGTTCAAATAAAATAACAAAAAGCAAAAACTACAATGTTTCGATCGTAACACAAGCGGTCGTCTTCAGGAAAAGGGGGGTTAGCTTCCAAAGGCAAACTATTTATAAGGGTTTGAAATGGGCGTAGCCCAAATGTCAGCAGCCAATGTTAATGCAAGTGGTGGGCAGCCAACCCAACGGTGGTTGATTTTGATTGGTGGAAAACCAACCAACCACTGGAAAAGCGTCCTCAGAAACCAATGAACTATGTCCATATGGTACGATTAATAACGTGTGCACGTGAGAGTAATTTACGAAAATGTTAGATTTTTTTAATATATATTTGCCCCAGGTGGTACAGCAGTAAAATGTGTGGCTTGCAATCGAAAAGATGCGAATTCAAATTACCATAAAATGAGTACTGCCTTTTATTCAAAGTCAACCCCACCATAGAAATATGAAATTTTATTCACTGGCTCAGAGCTGTTTATGAGTGGGTTCCTTTACAGCCATTTATTGGAAACACACTTTCATTTAAATGTATTCATCCACAAGCGAGCATCTGAAGTCAGGAAACTGGACCAACTTTGTCATCTTAAAATAAGTTTAAAAGTTGCTCTACTCGGTAGGTTTCTGTATTTGTGCCGTATCACTCTCCGATGAGCTTCCGTGCTGGACTGCGCATTGCGGGACACGTTCAACATTTCCCTCCACATGCCACGTGCTTCTTCAGCAACCGAATTGAAAAAGCTTGCAACACGCGGAGCTTCGCACCAAACGGCATCCCGCTTCGCTCCGCGTGCCTGTGAGATGATTCAACAATTCAGTTGCTAGAGAGGCTCCCAGCGCGTGCCGGCGAAATGAAACGTCAGACGTCATGTGGTACAAAGCCCGTGGCGCAGTTAACTGCGGTAGTTCGCTTGCGACGAATGAAAAAATCGAACCCTCCGTTCGGCAAAAAAAAAATAGAACGGAGAGTGTCGTGCCATGAAATTCCTACGTGATTTCTTGGTGGTGACCGTCGTTACTTCACTCGGGGGTCCGACCCCTGCGCTGTTGTAGGCGTGCGCTGCGACCTCGTATTGCGTGTTGCACTTGAGCCCCGAGATGCGAGCGGCCGTGTCCGAGCCAGCCACTCTGATCCTCTCCGCCGTGTCCTCCCTCTCGCCACTTTTCCAGAACACGATCTGAAGGGGGCAGAAAAACAACGGGAACCTCAGAAATGGGGAAGAAATAAAGCAACCGTGCAGGAGACACCTTTCCAAAAGCAAGGACACAGCAAAGTCATCCTGCGTGATGGGTTTTCATATGCGGGGCTACAATGCCGTTCGCAAGTAACCAGTACTTTGTGTTCTTTCTCAAGGTGCCAAAGTGAGCCAGCTATTTCAATTTGCCAGTGTGTGTGTGGATGTGCGCATGCAATTTTGTAGAATGCAATTCGCCTGCGAATGTAGACAACGCTGTCGTGTGGCCTTGTTTAATGACACAAACTTTCAACTATTAAAAACTATTTTATTTCTATGTTTGTTTATCACAAATGATAACTCAACGAAGTGGCTTATCACGTGGAATTTTATAGCAGCTAAATACTTTGAATGCATGATTCTAAATTTGGAGGAATAAACTGGAGGACCCGGAGCAAAAGTCCACACGACCATGGGGAAAACACGCAAATTCCAAATATACAGCAGGCGTCAGGGTCGGGATAGAACCCACAACCTCCTGCATATCAGGCGAGGACGTTAACATCTCGCCACTCTTTGTTAGCATCTAGCCACCACGAGATGTCAACACATATTCAACTCTAAACAGATTGAGTAATGATGCAATCGGGCTTTTGTCTTCCGTGCGTTCCCTTGGAGCTCTTACCCATTGTGCATACAAGGAGAGGCTGTGCCCAATACATTTTCAAAAATAACAATTTATCATGGGGGCAGGTGGGGGTAAGTATTCATTTTAGATTTGAAGTTTTTGTGACTGCAAGGATTCATACTCTTTGATTTTTTTCGGTAAAGTCACGTAGGAAAACAAAATCGTTTTCCCATTTATTTTATTATTATTATTTTAAGCTACGTGACTTTACCGAAAAAACTAAAGAGTATGTTTTGGGAATACGGACTGATGCATTGGAATAAATTATAACTGGAACAAGAAAACAAAGTTAATTCGGGAGTGACAAAAAGTACATTGAATATCAAAAGTAACAAGACTTACGCCTGCTATGTAATTTCCCCACAGAGCCACTCGTAAAATTTCAACTATTTTACAAGTAATAAACAACAAAAATATATACTAAAGAATGCATCTAAAGTAAGGTCTGTGAGACTTTCAATATCTCCCCATTTTAATCAGCCACCTGTCAAGGATTGTAGTGTTTTTTTCGGATTTACTTCAATTTGATGTAGGAACGTGTTTTGCTATTGCTTTGATCATCTTAAGGTAAAAGCTCTGTATTTGTCACGAAGAACAATATTTTCAGAAAATAGTCTATCGACTGAAATGTTCCTTCACGTGGTGAGGATAACACTGCAGACAATAATATTATATGGCCCCAGAGCAGTCCAGGTAGCTTGCGAGTCTAAAGGCTGGTTGAGCACTACTTTGTGCGGAAGTCAACTGTGGTGGTTGGATCAACCCTCTCCCGTCATAGGAATATGGAATTCCCACCACTGGCTCCGGGCTGTAAACAAGAGATAAACAATGCCTCGATGCTCATATGAACAGGAAATCACTTTAACCACTTGAAAATTTCCCGAATGACTTTACCTCCTAATGCAGTCATACAGCTTGCATTTGTACATATAATTCTTATTCCACAAATATTCTCTTCCAAGACGTATTGCCAGTGTGGAAGAGTAGGCCAATTACGCTCTTGAGGAGTCATCGAGAGCTACCTCCAGTAAGCAAAACATTGCAGGGCTGCACCTCAACTACTTTTTTGTTTGTTTGTTAAGAAATGTGATTCAACGAATAAGGAGTGGATGGTTAATGTGGAATTTATTCTCTACGACAGCAGTATAAGCCAGTACGACTGAGATCCCGGCTTTGAATCTGGGGCAGTGAAAGTGATTAAACGCGGATTTCAATTGCAGAAAGGTGTTGCTCGTTCACCAATTGCTCAGCAAAACGCAAAGCGATTACAGGCTTGCACCTTGACCTTCACCGCGAACAGGAGATACGAATGCATTTATCAACGCCATCAAAATCTGCTTCCGCATCAAACTCACTTCATATCCTTGCACACGTTCCAAGCTTGCATTGAGTGGAACTGGTCTCCACATCACCTCTACTTCCTTGGATGACAGGCTCCTTGCAGTCACGCTTGATGGAGGCACGTTAGGTTCTGGAGGCGACGCATTGCAAGGTGCAATTTTTCAACGTGGCAGTTTCATGACTAATTCACGTGGCACACACGCTAAGTGTTTAGGTGGCATTTCTTATTTAAATATTCACACTTTGCCTTAAAAAAATAATACAAATGAATGTATTAACATAGACATATAAAAATAACTCACGTTCATTGACAAGGAGGAGAGAAGAGCTTATCTTAAAATGTAACTGATCTACTACTGAAATGGCACACTTACCCATTTGGCCATGTATAATTTAAACTTTTATCCTTTACGTATAATTTTATGGACAATTAAAATTAATACGACCGCATATCTTCCCCATCAATGCAAATCTCTTTTCACGCAATTGATTCCCACCAAAATTGACTTCAAATGCTTTAAGGCACATTTTGCCAAAGATGGGTAGCTATTAAATGACCACGGACCGCACGACAGGTCTTTAGATACAGGCCTCGCCTTGGCGTCTGGTGCCTGCCCAGAAGCAATACCCCATCCATAGCTCCGTGTGGTTGGCACGTGGCCCCCCAAAGCATCACAATGAGCACCGTTCTTTGAATCCAAACCACTTTTCGATATTTAAAACTCCAATACCATCGTGAAAGTAGCCAAATCCACGCCAAGGTCTCTGTAAATGTCACAAATGTGCTCCAGCAATGCTGAACGCACACAAGGCCAGCGGCAATGGCAAGCCATCCTGGCGTACACACACCTGCTTTGAGTCGGAATAGCTTTCACAATTTAACAAAGTTATAACGGCGACAAAGTTGCCTCGCTTTTTTTGCTAAGCTGGCTCAGGGAGAGCGTAGAACAGCACACTTGCTCGAGACCATACATGCGGTTATAAAAGACCTTGGCACAAATTGGGCTATTTTCTCGACGCTCTTGGAGTATGAAATGTCAATCAGCGGTTTGGATTCAGTACACGGTGCTCTTTGTGATGCTTTGGGGCAAAGTGCCGACCACAAAAGCCCTTGGGATGGGATTTTGTTTCATTTCAGACATCAACTCCTAGGCGACCTTTATATCTGAAGAGGTGTCATATACCCCGTGTTCATTCTTCAGCCTCTTAACTACCCTTGGAAAAGTGTGCTTGAAGGCGTTAAAAGTAAAACATTTTTGTTTGTGTGAAAGATATCAATTTTGTGAAAAGAGAGTTGCATTGATGGGCGTATATTCAAACGTGTATATGTTAATTGATGATACAATTATTCGTAGAAGTTTAATGTTAAACTGTATATCGTGAACAGGCTTAGTCTTACGCTTTTTTTTTGCCAGGTGAGTCTTATATGAAGGCAATAAATAAGCAGACCTGCATGCTATCTCTGACATATAAATACAAATGCATTCAGTCTATCAGCCTATTGATTTGTCCAAACCAATATTATCAAGCAGCATTTGCCAAAGCATGTTCTGCACCGGTTTTTAAATCCTGGGTCTCATCAGCAGTGAGGCTCGTTCAACAAACGCTGCTGGATTACCGGATGAGATTGACAAGTGCACTTCATATAAACTCTGAGGCCCCGTTCAATGCGAAACTAAGGCCCGTACACAAGCTCATTCCATGATGCCTTGGAGAATTATGGGTAAACGCGAATACGGTTAAGAGCTCCATTCTCTGTCTCCACATATCAATCAAATACTTGTACTCCATCAGCCTATATTAAGATAGCTTCCTCCACCCCTTAATTCGGAGGGATCACAGGCCAGGAAGAATATCCTCATGCACTTTTCTCGATACAAACAAATACCGTTTGTCTGGCTGACTCGCTGACTGACGGAAACAAAATAATAAGTTCGGCTGTATTTCCAGGCTCTTTCGGGACCCGCATCGTGCAATTTCCCAATCCCTCAATCACCCCTTGTCCAGAATGCATGGAGTCAAACCTATCACCCAATCCGCATCCTGTCAGGCAGCGTATGTCCACCCCGTCAGGACTCAGTAAACACGGCAGTGCATCGCACCTCCCACCGTTGCAATAACTACAATGGCATCAAGATATTTCCCACATTATGACAGGAATACTCTGCATTCATGTTGTGTGCAGCCCTATGTGCATGTTTGGAGAGCATGATTACAGTCAGTTATGAACTACAGCAGTTGCTTTTTTTTTATATGGCAAGTGGAGTGGTGGTGCAGCGGTCAGTGCACCACACTGTGAACCCGGTGACCGAGTGTGATTTGTGGACATGACTGACATCAGTGGCGAGTGACATCTAAACCGGTCCTGGGCATCGCGTTCACCAACCTGTATAGACCAGCGTGGTGAAGTATGGTCAAACAACTCCTGTGTCTGACGCAGCATTGGGGGAGACCTTCATCCCCCAGTGGATTGACAAGGGGCTGTATATATTACTATTATATTATTATAAATGTACGTTGTATCTAAACGTATGTTGCATCAAATGGTGTCACATCACACCGGTCTGCACGTCTGCAGTTTGTTGTCCTTCCCCTGCACCTCCGATTGAGCACGGTGGGCCACGTACGGCGCGCAAGAAGTTCAACGTACGTGCGCACATGGTGGATGTTCAGGATACGCTTCGGCACAAATCGTAGGCGCTTGTTACCGTTTTCCGCCGAGTGCACGATGGTGATGTCGCTGAAGGCGCTCTCTCCGTTCATGTTGTACGCCCTGATCTGGACCTGGAAGGCCGTGTACGGCTTGGTGCTCTCGTTGCGGTATATGTATCTGGAGGACTCTGCCAGCGGAATTGTGACTTTCCTCCAGGGCATCGTCCCGTTCTCCCTGAAGGCCACGATGTAGCCGAAATCGGGCCCGTAGCGATGCGTTCTCTCCACGGGCTGCAAATGCAAACAGCAGCAAAGGTTCGAACGGATTAGTCGGCAAATCTAGATCTGAAGTTTGCGTGACTGCAATGATCCATACTCTTTGGTTCTTTCGGCAACATCGCTGCTCTTTTGCCCACGACAGCAATTTGTTTCTTGTTCTGGCTTTCCCACCTGATGACGGACGCTTGTGTTGCTTCCGAAACGTCGTGATTTAATTAATTTTATATTTTATTTTATACCTACGTGACTTTACCGAAAGAACCAAAGAGTATGGATTAGTCGGCAGTTTGTAACATTTATTCTCTGCAGACGTTTCATTGGGGGATGCACCCATGGTGTAATAGTTGGCCCACTTCCAACTGCAATCCAGAGGGGGCCCGTTCGATCTCCCAGCCTGGCAATTGAATCACTGGGCAATTCTTCTTCAATACTACCATAGCTGGTCTACCCAGCAGTTTGGCTACTCTGATCGTTTGCTCCCGGAGAGCCTCAAATGAGTCTCATGACACTTGGGTGCAAGGCGGTGATTCGATTCGCACGTCGCATATTTTGCAGTAATTAGTGGCTAAACTCACCTCTTCCAATATGTCTAGCCCCTTGGAAAAGTCGACGAAAATATCGCTCAGAGAGGCCTTCTAGTGCTCCCTCCAGTGGAGGCCCTTCTACCAGTAGTGGTATGAACAAGAACCTGCAGGGCTGCACCTTAATCTAAAAAAAACCCATGAAATTAAAGTTGTGCCTGAAAACGTCTGAAACGTGCTTCACACTTAATGCTAAATTTAGCGCTCTTTGCACATAGGCTGTGCATGTTAATGAAAGTGTAAAATTACATTTCAATTAATATCTCTTTTCGCAAGTGTGTGCTATTCTTACAACATTTCACACTTACCTGGTATGACTATTAAGTATACAAAAAAGTAATTAGCCTGTGGTGCTCGATGACGCAAGTGAAACATTTATCAATGCCTTTGTTTTTTGCAGAACCATTGGTGAATGGGCATGAATTCTCGTACACTGGAAAACTCGTTTTAATCCCTTTGATTGCCCCGCTTTCACAAGCAGGATATCAGTCGCACTGGCGTCAGAGTTCTGACAGAGCCGATCATCGCGGCTGTGATCCATCCACTAACCACAGATTCATTCAAAAATTTTGGTGACGAACAAAAAAGAGGAAACGGTGGACTTCCTGGAAACATTTATTTCATGCCCAGCTGCTGGCGAACGGGCCTGCGCTCGAGATGAACACCTCTAGAGGCCACTTGCTCCACTTGCTCCACACTGAGCGGACGCCTTGCAAGAGGTGACGGTACCCACCCTGCCCCCCACCACACGCCACCTGCCCATCGACCCACTGATGCTGCTGGGTGGACAGAGGCGTGGGTCATTTAAGAAACTCCTCCGCATCGTCTCAACCTGCCGAGCCAAGAGATAGATCGACGACCTCTGGGTTGCACGTCCAGCCTGCTAAGCATTACACCTCGGCAGGCATCCCTGCGTTTGGTAACTACTTGTTATGTAATATGAAAAGAGTCTAGAATATATATTAAAGTAAATAGGAATGTATGTGTATTATGATGGTAAAGGGCAATTATGTGCATACCTTTAGCATGTTATTTTCAACTTGCTATTGCTACTTATAGGAAACACATTAGCGTGCCAATAAGGCAACTCGATAGTCATTCCCATTTTTCTTGTTCCTGGTGATTGCCTAGTAAGTGTGCGATAGCCTCCAGTCTGACTCACTGGACATTTAATTGACCGGTAATGGATAGCAAGCTAAATGAGCCCAGGTTGTTGGTTCAGTGGCTTTCAATGCGTGGTCCATATACCACCTAAATGGGTTCATAATACCCCAACATCCTGTAAAATAAATAATACATTAAAAAAATCACTTTTAGGCTGAATGTTTATTCTCTCTCTGTAATTAATTGCAAGATGCTACAGTTTCATATGCAATATTACAGTAATTATCTTCATTCCATCATGAATCACCCCATTGGCTGCCAAGACACATTCATGGGGGAGACCTTGCATTGCGATATTTGGCTCATTCGATTAATGAGTGTTTCACACGTGGGTGCAAACTGTGCTCATAAGACCCGTGTGGAAAACCCGTACATATGAAGGGTTGACACTTAAAGCTCCACACAGATAGATTCATGAACGCATTGCTGTACCGTCATCTCCTTTTACCTCTGCAGCCAAAGCTTACACCACCCGGTATTGCCAGGCAGTCTGCCATCCATGTACTCACGAGGATTAACCGTCGCTTAGCTTCTGAGCTCTGACCAAATTGGGTGCACTCGGGGTAACTCGGTCGTGGGCATGTGAGTGCAGGTGGGATGGCTTTGCAGCGTGATGTGCAGAGGCGCGCGTACCGTCCACGTGATGACAAGTTCATGAGCATGTCCACCGCCGCCGCCGATGTTACTTGGAGGTGTTCTGGGGGCTGTTGGTGAAACGTAAACAACGGCACGGCTGATATACGAATGTATACGGTCCCACGCTCGCTTAGCATGCGCCGTGCACGTCATCGTAGTGGAGAAGGCTTTGGAGTCGGGCTCAAGGTAAAACATAAAACAAGCGAAGTGCCTTTTTTTTGATAACCAATCAACGACAATCGTTAGAAGAATACAACTGGAAAACACACATTGGGTGTTTGTATAACCCGTGACAATTACTGATGGTGCACTGGGAAGACCAGTATGAAATAAAAAGCAGAGCAAGGGCAGATCAATTTAAAGCTTTCGTGACTGCAAGGATTCATATTCTTGGTTCTTTCGGTAAAGTCATGTAGAAGGGAAATAATAAACTAAAATAAAATTCTCACGATGTTTCGATTGCAACAAAAGCAATCATCATCAGGTGTGAAAAACCACAGCAAGAAAAAAACGCCACTTTTTTCAATTTTATCGCTGTGGTTTTCACACCTGATGACGATTGCTTGTGTTGCAATCGAAACGTCGTGATAATTAAAATGTTTTATTTATTTTATTTTATTATTTCCCTTGTACGTGACTTTACCGAAAGAACTAAGAAGATGAATCTCTGCAGTCACGAAAGCTTGAAATCGAAATTTAGTGACCAATTGCCATGTTTTGCTCACGTGACAAACCTTACTAATTGCTTGCGTTGGGTGGTGGTGGGTTTAACGACGCATTTATATTTACGCGATCTAACCCCCCAAAAAAATCTCTGTTACGAATAATATTGGTCGTGAAAGCCGAGATGTTACAGACATTAGGGACATCACGTTGACCGTTACGAAAAGTAGGTGGGCTTTAGCGGGACATGTCTCGAAACAGGAATGATTGCTGATGGTCAGGTCTAGTGACAGGGTGGCCGCCAAAGGAGATAACACGGCCCGTGAACGTCACCACCACGGAGATGGAGCGGCGAAGTCAGATCGTGTGCACGCAGGCGTTTGCATGGACCGTTGCATCATGAAACTACAAGGAATGGTGGCAACGGGAGGAGGCCTTCAAGCAGCTGTCGACTGATCATAACTGATGATATAACAGAATCGAGTAATGTGCACGCTTATGGAAACTATAATAATCGAGTGGGAAATGTTTTAGCTTCAAAAGTGCATTTTAGGTGCAAATCGTTACAATTGAGTTTAGCCTTCCATCAGCATTTTATTCGGATGGTCTCTGAATAATATTGTAAGTTCTGCCATGGTGCTGTTGTCAGCTATGGCAGGATATGGCATATAGATCGCTGCATTATTTCACGTGAAGTGTAATATGAAAATAAATGTTAAACAATGTCGATCGCCTTGCAACACAAAGACACTTTGACGTTGTTGATTTAACCTGCGACTCATTCTGAAAATATTCATGGCTCTTATGAATCGCGTGCTCATCCGCTGCCACGTGAGTCAGCGAGTAAAAACAAAGCCCAAGTTATTCCCTGCTCAAATGAGGATTGAGGCCGTGCTCATATCCTGTTAACATCCCCTGAAGCCAATGGTAGAAAATCCACTTGCAGCAGGATAAACCATTTTTGACCCCAGATGGATGATGGGCTGAGTGAACCACTGACCAGGATTTTAACTCGCAAACCCTTCCAACTGCGAGCCGCTCACTCGACCGCTCAGTCACCGGGCTGGATAAAATAAATGAGTGAACCTTCAAGGCTGCATAAACATAGGCAGATACAATTGCCTTCCAGTCAATTCCAGTTATTCCTAGAAGCCGGCCCATGGAGTTAAAGTGGAAACCCCGATGCAGTTTGACACTGGGACACTTTGACCTGGTAAAGTGGCCCAGCAAGAAACCCCTACGCTGCTCCGCACTGGGATGTTGTTAAAGTGATGGGGAGGGGGGGGTGACGTGCTGTACCAGATGCCAACGTCCGGACGCGCCTGGATGGCGCGCTGGGGTCGCTGTCTCCCAGGAGATTGGTGGCGATTGTCTGGAATTCGTAATCCATCCAGGGCGTCAGTCCCACCACCATCACCATTTCTGAGTCGCCTGCGATATTTTCTGGATCTGTTGAATAATGCACATCGTGTAAACTGTTAATCACATCACAGTTTGTGGTCCTTACCAAACACACACGTGCTTAAATTTCGATTTAAAGATTTCGTGACTGCAGGGATTCATATTCTTGGATCTTTCGGTAAAGTCACGTAGAAGGGAAATGAAAAAATAATAAAAAATAAAACACCTGCGGACGGCTGCTTGTGTTGTGGCCGAAACGTCGTGAGAATTTTATTATGTTTTGTTTGTATTATTTTATTATTTCCCTTCTACGTGACTTTACCGAAAGATCCGAGAATACACGTGCTTAACATTCAGAAGAATACAGGGCTACGGGGAACCGTCCTCTGGCGTGATTATGAACGCGTGCCGCATTCGTATGGCGAGAGATGCCTCCCGGAAGATGATTCTGCACGGCTGGTGGTGTCTTTCGTTCTCTGGGTGTTCATGTAATGCGAGGGACAAACATCTTCCGCAAGGTCATTCTAAACAACCATAGAGATGTACATATATATTTCTAAACAACCATAGAGATTACATATATTTTTTTTTTAAAGGAAGCTAATGGAAGACGATGTACTTTCCAGATCGAATGATGCACCTCCAAACTTTTGCTTTCAAATACACGGGGGGAGAGGTAGGCGAAGGGGGGGGGGGGGGTCTAAGTGTTGGCTTATAATTTGGAGAATAATGTACGGAGTTTCTTATTCTCTATATACATACTGTGAGACTCACAGTAAGCCATTTCCTATTAAGTTTGTCATAGTGCTGCTTGGCACACGGAGTTCTGTCCCAGAATGTTTTTTTTCAAGCTGTGCAAAGACTCATTGTCCTCTAAGTGCTCAACGCGAAGAACTTACCGCACGTGTCCCTAATTTAGAGATGCTGTGTCTAGACTTGTCTCCTTCTATTAGACGTTCCAGGGCCGAATTTTTCAGATGCACTCAGAAAACTGGACCGATTGATGTGAGAAACCATATCATTTTCTGCAAATTGTATATTTCAGAAGCTGCGATATCTCATTATGATTTTTTTTTAAATAGTTGGAAACATATATACGTATTTATCCACGTGCCTGCTGCTTTAAATATAATTAATTCTAGATTTGAAGCTTTCGTGACTGCAAGGATTCATACTCTTAGTTCTTTCGGTAAAGTCACGGAGGTAAAAAATGAAATTATTGTTTTATTTTTATTAATTTCAATTTAAATATAATTAAACATCAACGATTGATCTGATGTCATAACATTTTATACGATGGCACCTATATAAAATCTATATTCGGGATTAAGATGGATAACAGTAGATTTTGTTTTATTACCATAACCAATTTCTGCAAACCAACAAATCAGTATGCTTACAACACGATACGTTTACGATGTGTCAATGCTCAGGATTGATGCAGAGGCAAGGCATGAATGAACACGCTACAAAACCCTTAGCCAATTCAATTACAGCATTGCCATGCATCACGCATTACATTCCCACTGCAGTTCAACATATGATGTGATCAGATCTGTTGCATAAAGTTTAGCCGCTGCATCCTCAACGTATGATTGCATTCTCAACACACGATCACATCCGACCATCAATGCCAACTTAGAACACATATCCGGTACGCGTGTCTTCAAAGGTAACTGTTCCATGACCCGAGTGAAAGGAATTATTCATTTTCTCAAGAGGTGGCAGGCAGCGCAGTCACTCTGCTGGAGTGATCTTTACCACAAGGGTCTCGTGTGGCCCCAAGAAAAATAAATGGTTGCGTGACATGAACATTTTGACAGCGACATTCTCTCACCCGTCTTGACGTCTTGCCAATCAGCAGTAAAGGGCGTTCGGCCTCGCACTTTATAGGCAGTGATGGGGCTGTGGTTGTTTAGCCCGGGGCTCCAGGACAGCACGACAGTTGTGTCGGTCACATCGTCAGCGAGCACCCCTTCTGGAGGGCCTGGAGGACCTGTTTGGCAAAGCGGGTTTTGTTTTTTGGTTAGAAGGACACTTGAGTAATACTCCACATTCACCGATGCGGTGTTAAGAGTTGGCGCGTAGACATTCGCTGGGTCTTTTCCGTGATACCGCCATTCTGGCAGCGATGCGGAAGACCTCAAATTCAACACACTGCAGTCAATAAGACTGCCCTAAAAAAAACAAATGGGCGATGTTTCGTGCCATGGTTCGTCTTCGTAGCAGATGAAGAAGCGCCATTACTATGAAGAAGGGCCGATCCATGAAAGGTCGAAGGAGGGAGGGGGGGGGGGGGTTATTGACGTTTACTGCCCTGTCGAGACAAGTCAAAGCGGATCGCAATTCAAACGAGTACCGAGCGGGACATTAATCTCCGTTGTCACCCATAAACCGTCGATAAAAACATTCCACATTACCATGCTGGGAGCTGTTCTCGCCATAGGGGAACGTCTGTTTATTAGCCATAAAGTAGTGCTCATAATGATAACAATATTAATGTAGCGAAAGAGTTTGTTGTGTGCATGAAGGAAAGCTCTGGTGAGCTTCAATGCTCGTTCCTGCTTTGATATGAATTCATATTTCCTTTATTGGGCATTGGTGTTTCATATTCTTGCCGGGTGTAACATTCTGCCGCCGCTGTCATCTGCTGGCCGAGTTTCCCTTGAAAATATCTGAAAAGCTCAATGGGCTCGACTCGGGAAACATAATTTCCCACTGACTACTGATATCCAGAACCCGACTGCCGCTTGACTGCCTGGAGAAAATTCGTGCACACGAGGATAGACAACTGAATTTCCATGAAATCATAAAACAGAGACCCACGCTCTCCACTGCATCACGTGCAAGAGGTTGTAGGTTTGATCCTGACGCCTGCATATTTGGAGTTTGCATGTTCTCCCCGTGGTCACGTGAATTTTTATCCGGGTCCTCCGGTTTTTCCCCTCCACATTTACAATTAATGTGCGTTTAGAGTATGTGGCTGCTATAGATGTCCACATGATAAGCCACTTTGTCGAGCTATCATTTTGTGGCCTGACGCTTCTGAAAAATATCTGTATATCCTTACTTGCTAAAAATAAAATTGTTGTTTATCGCTTAAACTTACTGTGATCCACCAACCTTGTCCTCAAGCTGATTGATTATAGGCTTTGCCAATCACCGTATTCTGTTGGTGGCATTCGGATGCCTCACCATGAGGGATCGCTCCATTTGATTGTGGGTGTGTTCTGGGAGCAGCTCGAATATCTTAAAATATCGGCAGGTTGGATTCGATCGCTTCTCGGATACTGCTGGGAATTGGGTCACACCGTTCGAACCGGCGGTCGGTTGTGCTGCTGTAAGATATCTTGGAATATCAATGCACTGCAGTCAATCGTGGATGTGGTCTGTTCAGATGTCTTGGATAATACACGGCCATTGGCTTGCCGTATTTACAGGATATATAAGTGGACTGGAACTTGTGTGAAGTGCAGCTAACCAATGTTGGAAAAAACACCAATTACCCCAATGAGCACTCCAGAAGTTTAAAAGTAATCGTTAAAATGTATTTTCTCATAGAGAGTACTTTTTCATTGCAATACATTTATCTGAATACAGGGATGCCGCCATGCTGCAATGGTTAGCAAACGAGAGGTCACCAGTCTTGATTTGAAGTTTCCGTGACTGCAGGAATCCATACTCTTTGGTTCTGTCGGTAAAGTCACGTAGGTAGAAAATAAAATAAATCACGACGTTTCGAGCACAACACAAGCGTCCATCATCACACGCAAAGCATGCTGTCCCACCTGATGATGGACGCTTGTGTTACGCCCGAAACGTCGTGATTTGTTTTATTTTATATTAAACCTACGTGACTTTGCCGAAAGAACCAAAGAAGTGGTCACCAGTTCGATATCTCGGTGCGGCAGTTTAAATGATGATGAAGCTATTTTAAATCCCCCGACCTCTGGCTAGCGGTGTGATTGGCTACACCGGTGTCAGTCGACTGGTGGGTCGCTTGTGGTGGGGTAAAATGTGAGTAAACCCATCCTCTTACAAGGCGCCTTGAGACGTTAGTGGAAGGCGCCTGACAAATAAATGCAAAATTATAATTATTGTTATTATTGTTATTGTATTCCAAGGTGCCTGGCCAGCGCGAAAGAGTTGGCTAAAATACCCTCTAGAGTGGACCTCTAAGAGCTTCAAGTGGAGGCTCTTCTACCAGCAGTGGCATAAGCAAGCAATTGAAGTGCTGGACCTTAGATTAATATTTATTTATGTTAATATTATTAAAAAGTTGATTATATTTTTTCGTAAAAATAATTTTTATTTTTTTATACCAGTTAGGGTCTTTCCGACTCATGGATTCACATGAAGGAAAGTGTTGTGCGTAAATAAATAGCTCTCTATTGGTTAGTGGACTGATGAAACTTTTCAAATTTTCTTGCTGTGGTTTTCACACCTGATGATGATTGCTTGTGTTGCAATCGAAACGTCGTGATAATTTAATAGTTTTTAATTTTATTTTATTATTTCCCTTCTACGTGACTTTACCTAAAAAACCAAGAATATGAATCCCTGCAGTCACGAAAGCTTAAAATCGAAATTTAAATTAACCTACTTTCAAAATAAAAATCGTAACACCAAACTTCTTGACATCGCCACTTACGTGGCTGGTGGCGACAAATCATTACGTGGGCGATACTCTGAACGGCCCGCGTTTGCCAGAGCCGTGCCTCGAACGTTGAATCCACTTATCCCCATCGAGGCATCGTGCGTTCCTCTCGCTCGCATCTGTGCTCCGGTGCATTACCACATCGCCGCACCCCGACTGCTCGATGTGCCGAACGCGTGTCCCCCACGTGCGGTTAGGCCTTTGGGCTTTAAGGGTATCAAGTTTGGGACCATAGATTGGGGCTCACCAAGCAATCGCATTCATTATACAGCACACACACACACACGCGCACGCGCACGTGTTTGTGTTCATGTTTGCTGCTTTGGTAAGCGAACTGCATAATGGTTACTCCACACCTCTCTATCCCTTGCGGTAACCCCGGTAACTAACCAAGTGGCTCAGCGCGAGAATGAGTGGGTCACAATCAAAAGGTTGTGAATTCAATTCCTGGGTGTGTGTTGACTGGGCTCATCATCCCTCTGGGGTCGATAAAATAGATATCACTTCTTGAGGAACTCAAGAGTGGTTGTCCTATGGATGGTCTCACCCTGCCAGAATTTTTTTTTGTCATTTACACCACTGGATCAGGGCTGTAATCAGGAAATGGGTATTATGTCCTTGATCATTTGAGCAAGAATTCACTTTGACTTTTTGACTAGTAGCCACAAGAACCAATGATAAAAAAACTAACTTTTAAATTGACGATATAACCTTTGAGGTTTGAATGCAACTGTAGAAATGGGTTGATCAAATTGAACGATCTTACTATCCTTACGTAGCAACCTGTCACAGGCTACACCTACCTTCTATTAGCCTTCGCGTTACACTGCACAGGTTACAAATGACTTGGTTTTCCTGAAAATGGGAATCATGAGACTTTCAGAACTCTAGGCTGACCCTGCCCTATGAGTAAAATCAATCAGCCTCCAAGCTATAATTTTGGAGGCCCAAATATAAGCTTTCTAGCCTTTCTAAAAGATCATTATAATTTACGTGTCACTCAGTTATAATTGTATGTAAATTGGACATGCATTATGTGGTTTTTTTTGGTCAGCATTGTCCTGCTCATGTTAAGTTAAACTACAAACTCTGCTTCTAATTGATCTATTTGTTCATCTCTTCCTTCTGTTGCACTCATTAAGCAAGCGAAACAGAAATGTACATCGAATATGTTAATTGAGTAAAATAAAAACTCAATATTAAATCAATGGTCCACGTTAAAATAATATTACGCTGAACATATTAGTTAAAATGTCCTCAGTGATGCAGTGACTTAAATGAACATACATTATTTCCTCTGTACAGCATGCAAATGATTCAGCGAGTCACCATAATTAACACACATATATATATAACATACGTATTTTAAGTGTAGTTGTTTACAAACTCAATTAACTCTAAAAAGTAATTGATCAACATTTACATCTGACATTTATATGATCATAAAACAATGTTGGCAACGGGATGATTTACAATGGCAATACATCGCGACTTGACCAAACTGGAACTACAGTAATGAAATTAGTTTATGACACCAATTAAATCGAGGCGAAGATTATGTTGACTTCACCAGATGGAGACTACAGCTCAACACAAATGCGTATTAGAATTGAATGTGTAATTTATTATTTCGTTCGTTTTGTTTTCTGTCACGATACTGCATTGCTAAATCACGTCGCTTCTTACGCGTGGTTTCTATCTTTTGTTTTACTGGTTAGTGGAACAAGTGATGACATTGCCAATAGTTCAATGCGACTCGCATGATCGTAGCTAAATTGGAAAACTGTGTATACAATGTACATGAGGAATGATCATGCATGTGTGTGCAGTGCCAATGGTAATGTGCGAGGCATATTGGGTCTGTAAGGAAATTGAAGCGTTTGCAAACATTAACCGAGCTAGACTGTGCAAAATATGTTTATTGTGTGGAACATCTGATTTAACTTTCTTGAAACGTGTGCGTGTGTGCGCCTGCATATTAACAATACGCAAAGAAGAAACTGATTCATAGAGCACTCTGCAATGACTGACCTGTCACTGACAATAGTTATGGCATGACATCACGATCAATGTTTTTCATTTTATATTCAAATGCCGGCTCCTTAACCCCTTGCAGGCTGGAGTTGTATTAAAACAATAAATGCAAACACGCCCTCAGAGCCCTCTTAAGCAATGGATGGATATTAATAATGCATTTGAGAATAATGAAAGAAATCATACATGCAGAAAAATAATGTGATTATTTTATTAGGTGGATTTGCAATTTTGGAATATTGTTCTATAAAATTACATTTAATTAAATTGTCTAACAATTAAGATCATTTTTTTAATAATTGCCACATGGCCAATGAAAACTGTGCTATAAAATGCTAGCTAGCTCTTTTAAACAGACCCACCATGACACAGCTTTTGTCAGCAGATTAGTTTAGTAGAAAAACAAACTGTGAACAATCTTGATTTAAGCTTTCGTGACTGCAGGAATCCATACTCTCTGTTTCTTTCGGTAAAGTCACGTGGGTAGAAAAAAATAATCAAAGAAAACACGACGTTTCGGTCGCAACACAAGCGTCCGTCTTCAGGTGCGGAAAAGGAAAACTGTGAACACGTGTTTACTGTATACTCTATTGGGATAGTATTACACATGTGAAAGCTTTGAGCCAAAACCCCGTGCACTACTTTTCAGCAAAATAATCAAATGTTAAGTGAACCACTTGAAAGAAGTGAACATTTGTTTCACTGGATTTAAAATAATTTGATTACTGCGGCACAATAATACGTAGATAAGGCTGGATGAATGGCTGACCAAATTACAGCTGCACTCATAACAAGGTTAGAGATAATTTCACGGGAGTTAAGATTATTCTAGATGCTATTTTTTACCCAGATCTGGCACTGAAATCACATCGGTTATATTTGAAAATTGCACATTTTCAAGACGAGAATGAGAATATGGCAGAGTTAAATGCAATTACTTCTTGCGGGACAAAATTTATGGGGCAAATTTTGCGTGTGTGCGCATGTGCCTGCGTCTATGTGTTCATGCGTCTGCATGTTTATGCTTGTTAACCATACTTTTTTCAACAGTCTGTTAAAGGCTACGTGGGATCTTTGTCCTTGTATAGAGTTAGGACATGTGGGTGTGTATGTGTGTGGAGGGGAGCAATGTGATGCTCGCTAACAGCACTGGCCCCAAGAGCCGTTTCAAGTTATATGGGGGGATTTTTGTATTTGTGTATGGGGAGCGGAGGTGCATCGGTTAGGATATTGTGCTCCGAACCTGGCGACCCGACTTCCATTCCCACTCTGAACAATTAACAGCTGCAAATATTTGAACCACCCCCTAGGTCGACTCAGCGACAAATTAGTGCGTGGTGCAATGTCGAAACAACATCGCCACACGGCAGACAAAATCTGTCGTGCGTGGTGCTGGCACCTACCCACCCGTGTGCTGTGCCGGGGTTCATAGGTGCTACTCGCAAACAGCACTTGCACCAAAAGTCTGTAAAAAAAAACTATACAGGAGATATTTATCTTTGCGTGGGTACGTAGAAACGGTGGCGCAGTGGTTAAATGCACAGCGCTACAATCTTTGAAACTTGAGCTGTGAACCCCGGTGATCAGTGGCGAGCGATATGTTATAGTATGCACGTTGAACATCTTTCGGCACCCTAAGAACTGATCCAGTCTTGGATCACCTCCACCTTGAATGAGTGCCCGACACAGTGTGTAGACATGAGCAATAGCGAGACAACCGTGGTTAGGCGAGGTGCTGGCCAGCGGACCTCCCGGTGCTCCAATCACAGCACTTTGGGGAATCTTCGTCTTTGTGTGTGTGTGTGATTGTCAGAGGACGTCATATTCTTAGGTTTTTTCGGTAAAGTCACGTAGGTAAAAAATGTAAATTAATAAAAGTAAAATAAAAATAAAATAATATAATGATATAATAAAAATCTTATTTTTATTTAACTTTTTATTTTACTTTTATTAATTAAATTTTTTTTACCTATGTTAATTTACCGAAAAAACCTAAGAATATGAATCCTTGCAGTCACGAAAGCTTCAAATCTTGAATTGTCAGAGGACGGTTGATTCCTAAGCCTTCCAAAATTCATATTGGGATCTCGTGTGGGCTTCCTGCAGATCTCCTCAGCCTAAAAAATGCGTACCCAGAGTGCCGTGAGTTCGGTTCCGGGGAGGTGATGGCTGAACGGGGTCATTCCGGCACCACGACCTCCTCGTGTGCCATGCTGGCATTAATGGCTTCTCTCCAAGAACACTGTGATGTTGCACTTAGCACATTGTGCCAAATGGCAGTAACAATTAAATGTACCGAACAGGCGTATAATGCGGGCGAGTGTAACGGATCGCGATTTGATGAAATAATTGGAGAAGAGGAAAAAAAATGCTTTAAACTATTTATCACGTGGCAACTGCCAGCATGACTAAAAGGTTAAATTAAATGATAAAGTCTTCATTATGCAAAGCAATTAATTAAACTGCTACCTGCAGTGAAAATGAGCGCATGATCAACGAGCGAGGAATGTGCTGAACTTTATATTGTTATTGTCTCCAAGCCTCGCGGCCAAGGGTTATTTTTACCACCTGACATTTTCCGAAAACTCTGCTAAGGCTGGCTTTGTGCGAGAGTAACATCTGCCGTAAGGCACTACCACTCGAGTGCAACATCATGCCGATCGATAACAATCATCAGAGTCTTGTCCCCTATGTTTCTATAATCCTACGAGCAGGTTCATAACAAATTAAGGCGAGAAGGATGTGCCGTGCATTCATAATAATGCCCACAACAGCGTTCTAGAATGTTCCATCGAGAAATGTGAGCGCCCACTCCCGGGGGGTAAATTCTGCAAGTGGAATACAAGAGTTGACATCCCACGACGTTCGGTTGCTACCCCCACAACGACTCTGGGACCTGGCGATTCCACATTGGTGGCTACCCGCGGTTTGTCCGCAGGATGCTTCGCGCGACGATGGCGTAGTAAGTGGAATTATTTATGTCATCACTCGCCCACTTTGTTTCTCGCTTGCTCGCTCGCTCGCTTGCTGCTGCTGCTGCACACTTATCGCGTGTGTCACGGCGCACACTCGCGTTCTACTGATCTGCATGACCCCCGCGGTATTAAGGAAGCTCACATCCATCTCGAGAACGGCGGTGTTATTGGAAAATGATGGTCGGCCGAACATTATTAAATTATTTACCAGCACGCCTCCCTGGTTAATATGCCCGTGCCCTACGTTTTTACGAGGTGGTTTGTACAGTTATTGGCGGAACTGCATAAAACGCAAAAGGTTATTACAGGCATGGCTCAGGAGGGAATGGCTTGATTTGGTTCGCTTAATTTTCCACGCAACAAGAAGCAGTTGCTGTTACTGAGGTGCAGAATTACTTCTTGCACACATTAGCTATGCATGCTGAGGATAGTATGTGCAGTAATATGTTAGGTGCCTGATTTTTTTTTTTACACTGGAAAGATCTTTTTTTTCTTTTCATATTTTAAGGAAAGACTTTCACAACCAAAAGTAAGGCGACGTGTACCATGCAGATAATGAACACCTACATACGTGTGTGTGTGTGTGTATATAGAGTAGCCCGGTTTTACAGTTGGTTCGTACACCACACTAAGATGCCACCTATCAAGTTTGATTACCAGCCATGGTTCACATCAGTGGTGGGTAATCTATGAACCGGTTCTGTACGTACGTTAAAACTTTTTTCGCACCACACGTAGCCAACCGTGCTAATCGGAGGTGCGAGATGGGAAGTTCTGATCTCCATCTCCTATCACGTCCACTGTCCGGCATGGTGAAGTATGCTCGAGCAACCCCCATTGAGCAACCTTCGGCAATGGATTTACAAAAATGGCAGTAAACTATGTATTATATATGCGTGCACTGCAGTTAATTCGCAGAAGGTTCATTATTGCTGGCACATCGTGGCAGAGGGAGTGATTCATGGACTATTGAAGGACACCGGGGGGAAAGGTCAATGTTGCCCATTGGGCCTTCGCTTCCTGAGTGATCAACAAGACTCGGGGTCCCTGACTCTCACCAACAGACAAAGGTCCCCCGTATAGCCTGAACACACCGTTGGGGCAAGTACTGTTAGCGAGCACCTTTAAAGGTCGGCACGGCGCACGAGGGGATGGGTGGCCAGCACCACGCGCGGATGCCTTTGTCTCCCGAGTGACGATGTTTACACATCGTACAACGGTACTCATTTGAGGCAGAGTCGACCTAGGAGAGGCCCAGGAACGTTTCAGATAATATAATCGTCACTGGTGTTGGCCGCGAGGGGGAAATCGGAGTCGGGCCGCCGGGTTGGTAGTGCAGCGCGCTTAACCACGTACACGACACACACACACACCACAAACGCGCACGCGCGCTCCCACACACAGGGCACGTTCTCAAAAAAAAAGCCAGCAATCTTTTCATATGTACACGTGACTGGGAACAGTCGAGGACTTTCAGCTGTCACTGGATAAATATCTGGGGCGCCGCTAGACCGACCGGAGGAGATGGCACGTGACGAGTTGCCACGGCCATGTCGAGGGGTGTCAAGTGGGTGGTGTGGGGTGCCAGGTGCGAGTGTCATTTATTTTTGAGTTGAAATGAAGCCTTGGGAAGAGTGGCAACCCAGCAGTAGGCTCCGCGAGGTCCCTGCAGCACGGCTGAAGCCAATCGCTCGCTGCTAAATAAAAAGGTGACCTGCACGCTGTTTGCATGCGCGGATTAAACTTGTCATGTTACAGGTTTAGCTGTAAATTTCCTCTCGTTAATTATGCATAAGCGTCTGCTTTTGTTTGTGCAGGCAGCAGCACACACACGCGCACGCTGGTTACAATTGTCATTGATGCAGCGGGTTTATATAAGCTCCGGAATGCAGTTAAACCCTTCTTGAAAAAGTGAAAAATGAAATTGGCTGCGAAGGACGGGTGACCCTCAGTCGATTGATAATTCACTGTGAAAAAAAAAATCGGCTTTTTGTTCCTGGGTAGTAAGTGTTATTTTATAATTGCTTATGACTCAAAAGTACAAAAAATAGCTATTATTCCACACAAACTTTGCTTTTGTGACCAGGGCAGTGATATTTTGAAATGTAACTATTTTCAATGAGAAAACGTGTGAATTTGTGTCATTCCTTCACATAAAGTCCTGGTCACAAAAGCAAAGTTTGTAGGGAATAAGAGCCATGTTCTACTACTTTAGCAATTAGAAAATAGCACTTACTACCCAGCAACAAAAATATGTTACTGCGTGTAATGAGTGTGCCCAGTGCCTCGCCAAAATATTAGTAGCAATAATCACAAAATGATATTAGATGGAGATGCTTTAAAAAAAGAAACTGCTGATTATAAAGGACCGTGAACAAAAGTATGCAAATAAGTGGGCCTCGATACCAAAGCGGTGTCACGGTTTTGGAAACGAGGCGTCAACAAATGTTCGAGAGGTTGCCGGCTCCGTGGTGTTTTCCCTTCACACGCCACAGTCACCGTGTCCACTCTGTCTGTGGGCCACGGGTGTGCCCGAGGAAACACGAACAAATGTATTCATTCCAGTAAGATGCAGCAGCTGTGGCTGCAGAGTTTGGTAGTACATGTTGTTGACGTCGTTCATTGTGAAAATTCGGTCACATTTTCTATGACCTGCACTGTTACATTGCTTTTATGGCTTTATTTTGGTGATTTTCGATAAGTTTTTTGGTTTGGCCATGTTTGTTTGTTGTAGTACAGAGTTAAACTGATTGCCTTAATCGAAGTTGTCTTGTGGTTGTTGTTGTTTGACTTGCATCCCACTGGAGTTTTTGCACATTTTTGTGTACGGTGCTTTTTCTGCAATATTTTACCGTTTTTTCTTGGATTTTCTGTTTGCACTCAGTCACATATTCACTTTAAGATGTTTTTTGTTCATATTTTTGTTTTTTGTTTGTTGCGGTTGTACCCGATTCAAGAGCCGAATGGCTCACAGGGCTATACCTAATAAATTAACTTGAACTTGAACCAATAAATGCACGGCGTGCCTTTATAATATGTGTCTATTTAAACATGCCTCATACCACTCCCAGTTCAACATTTTCTAAAATAATAATATGAGTGCCTTTAATCAGTACATTTTATACCAACTGCTGCCGCTGCAAAATAATAAAATAACATTTCATTTATACAGTTTATTTTTACTGATGCTTGAGCATTATTATAATGATTCCTTGAGTAAATATGATACACAATTAACTTGCACTCAATAAAGCCATTTATTGCACTGTTCTCTGGATTTAGGAAAACATCATTATTAGTGCAGTGCTCGGAAATGCACACACATTCTGTGTGACAACGCGATGAAGGTCCTGTAATTGCGAACAAACTATTAGGGCACTGTGATATATAGATTCAGTCTGATTTATATGCACAACCAGACCAAAGTATTTTTCATTTCAATGTTTTCAATTTCATATGGGAAAAAAATGCGCGTCTCATGAAGCGGTTCTCAACCCATGGGTACAGTGCAAACGCTTTTCAGGATGGGGAGGAAAGGGGGCGAGGGCAGCTTGTGGCATTGATGCCGTGCAGAAGAATTACGTGAATGTGTGCGGGGAACGTCAGCGCCACGTTGCAGTGACGAAACGCACACGGAGACACAACGTGAAACATGTCTTGTCTTCACCATGTTGATGCGTAGGTGTGGGACATGGCGTCTCTCTTTTTTGCATTGTGTTTTTGTGAACGGGGGGTGAGGGGGATTAGTGGTTGATTGGGGGGGGGGGCGTCATACCAAAGAGGTTGTGCATCAAATTGATGCGTAATTTGTATCCTTAGTCAAACGTGTAACCAAAAGTAAAAATTCAAGCCATGCAGTGGGTACAGTTACTTACAATACAAAATATAGTATCAGATGTTAACTTGCTTTTCCATTATCAAGGGGAAATAGATCAGAAGGAAACAGTCTGAATGTTTTCAAAGGTGTTATTTTCAAAGGTGTAATGTGCTTGATCTTCAGAGACAGACTTTAACAAAATATATGGTAGATGTCAAAAATTTGGAGAAAAAAATAACTTCAGGTTGGAAGATGTACAGAGGCTCCCACAAGGCCATGCGGGGGGGCTCCCACAAGGCCATGCGGGAAGGCGTGTGGCACAGTTTAGCATCAGATATAAATGAGTGTGGTCGTGTCGCTACAGTTCTTTGCGGTGAGTACAATGTCTTCAACAACAACGGCGCTACGCCTCTCTAAATAAAATGAACGCTGAGCCGATTTCGCATTCTGAGATGCAGCGGTGAATGGGACACCCACACCCCGAAACTTGCAAACGTCTCGGAACGGAAAAGGGTAATCATGCTTGTTCAATAATCCCAGAGAAACGTGTTTCTAGCATAATAGCCCTTAAAATGTTATCTTGTGATGAATCAATCAGCGTAGTGGGTGGAGATGTAAACTCCCTACAAGGCATATACATATATTTGGTGAAACATTGAGCATTCTTGTAAAATGAAATAAAAAGCCCAGTGTTTGCTTATCCATGGTCTACAGCTTTAATGGCATCCCATTTTGAAAGCGTTTAGAGGGACAACCATCTTTATTAGATAATTCTGGACACCCTTTTAAATAATATATATTCCATCATAGAGGTGTTTGGGTTAGATCGCGTAAATATATAAATGCGTCGTTAAAACCCGCCACCACCCAACACAGCAGATGCTGTACTAGTGACGAATTGCCACGTTCTGTTCACGTGACAACCCTTACTAGTTGGCTGTGTCGAGTGGTAGCGGGTTTTAATGACACGTTTATATATTTACGCAATCTAACCCAAAAACCTCTATTATGGATGATATTGGTCGCGAAAGCCTATGAGTTAAACTATAGATATTCCATCCTCAGGCAATTATCCATGTGAAATATTTGATGAAAAAAATAACCAAATCCACCGTGCAGATGCCACGCATCACACAAATTGAAAAAAAGGGCGTTTGTGGAAACTGAGAAATTACGAGTGAACCTGGTGTGTGCCGTACATTAGCACGGTTTGCTACGTACGGTGTGAAAGAATTCCAACATACGCAGATACATACTCTTAGGTTTTTCGGTAAAGTCACGTAGGTAAAAAATAAACAATAATCAATATAATTGAAAAAATAATAGAAATAAAATAATAAATCACGACGTTTCGGAGGCAACACAAGTCTCCGTCATCAGGTGGGACCGTCACAGCTAAATTTACTGCATCAAGTGAGGCAAAATTCCAAGAGACAAGCCCTTAAATACAAGTTAAGGGGGGAGGGGCTTATCTGAATGTGGTAACCAGGGAATGGAACGTGGGGGGGGGTGGGCGGGGCTACGTGACTTTACCGAAAAACCTAAGAATATGAATCCTTACAGTCACGAAAGCTTCACATCTAGAATTGACGTTTCTTGGTTGTCTGTCCGAGCCGTCAATCCCACTATGCACCACTCACCTGTCGCAGAAGCTGTACCCCCCCCTCCACGTGGTTGGATAAATTTAAACATATTGACAACAAAATTTACATTTCTACGTATTCAATCTGTTTTATTCAATGTGCACTGTATTACGCGTATTCTTGGTTCTTTCGGTAAAGTCACGTAGAAGGGAAATAATAAAATAATAAAAATAAAACATAATACGACGCAGATACGTACATGTCCGCACGTCGCCCGTCGACGCGATACGTTTGTGTTGTGCGAGAACGGTTACATCTTTTGTTGTTTTCATTTGTGCGAATAGGATTTGGACCGATCGCGCCCCTCCCCCCGTGTGATCGCTTGGCGCGAGCGAGAAAGGTTGGAATCGCCTTCGGATCCTCACCTCGCACCATTAGCTCCGCTGTCGCCACGGCCTGGTCCACGACCGTTTGTGCCCAGCACGTGTAATTACCGCCGTGCCTCAGCTGGATCTTCTTTATCGTCAGGTCGCCGAAATTCTGCTTCTGCCACTGGATGTTTCCGCAAAAAAAAAAACGACGGGTGCAAAGCAATTAAGAGCATGACGCACCGATTTGCAACATTCTCGCCCTGTGCCCTTTGCTGTCAAAATGTGATTCATTTCACATCAAAATCGAGTGTGCATTTTAGGAATTTTAATGAAGTGGACTTTTTTTTAACATTAATACGTTGCTTAATCTGATGTTTCGTGAATTTTGTCATTTGTAAAAAAAAAAGTAGTTTTTTTTTCTCCTGTAATTATTTAAAAATACCTTCAAGTGAAAACAACTTTGCCAGCAAAATGTTAATCACACAACTGAAGTCCATTTGAGAGAGCACTCACAATGTCGAGTGCTTCTCTTCCAGCCCCGTGAAATGACACCATGAGCATCGGCAAAAAGAAAGCTAAACTTTTGCCCAAGGCTGGAAGTCAAGGAATAATTTAGGACTGAACTCGGGCAGAAACGGCTTAAGCAGTGGCTCTAAAGGTGAAATAAAAGCCGCGCTATTCGCGCCCTTACGTCTCGAAAGCATTGATGATCCTCGTATCGGTTCTAGGTGATTTAAAAAAAATGTATCCGGTGTAAATAAATCAGTGTATGTGCAAGTGCCAAGTGAATTATTACATCACGTCTTGTGGAGGTGCTCATCTAGCAGTGGATTAATCATGGCTGCCGTTGATGACGACGGGACAATTCTGTGTGTGTTTGTAGAAACTCTCTTAGTTTTAGTAAGTATATTCTTCAGGGATGTGTGGTATATCAGATGAAGCACAACATATTTCAGAAATGCTGGCTTGCGTTCAAAAAGGGCCTCAGCCTTGATAAACATAATGCAAGTAGCTCTTGCGTTCAACTAGTCATCCAGTGGAGTGTTTTTCAGTCGAGCAAATTATATTTCCAATTTCCAAAAATGTGAATATTTCATATGCGCTCATAATTAAACACCCTACTTTTCCGAATATTCTAAGCTACGCTGTTTGATTTTTTTTGTAATGCCACTGATATTTACAGTCACCAGATGTCTTATGGGGCTTTTCAAAGATTCATGGTATTAAACAGCTAAAGGTTAATGTATTTTCCTTGCGATATGAAAGAAAGAATGGGTTGAAAGAAAAGCCTGTTTATATATAAATGTAGCAGAGTTCTCCTGAATGCTATTAGTAATGGGAGATGGTTTTTAAAGCTTACCAGAAAATATAAAAACAACTTTTTTGCGTGCATTTCGATATTTACATTTTATTTATTAGCACGTTCAACCTATACAGGAAATTTAACACTCCTGTAGATTTATACAGATATTGATGATTCTATTTAATGTATATGTCAATTTGAAAGGGTTATATATATTTGATTTTCATTTCACGCAACTTGAAAGCAAATGACTGAAATTGTATTTAGTGTATGTACATAAATGTCTATGAATTGAAGATTGCTTCCTGCTAGCTATGTATAATAATAATGACATGAACATCATTTGGTCATGAACTTCGACCTCAGTACCTAGAGTCCTTAACTCGGATGAATGAATATTTTATGAGAAGCAAGATAACATGCAAGCAGTTTTATATCCCTATAATATAATGTTCAGGGTGGAGTGGTGGTGCATTTGTTAGTGCACTACACTACGAGCCTGGTAATCTCAGTTCAATTGCCAAGCCACTGTCTAACAGTGGTGATGAATAATACATGAACAAGTTCTGGGATCCAATCCGGACAGCACCAGCATGGTGAAGTATGGTCAGACAACTCTCATGACTGACACAAAGTGGGAAGGCCTTTATAGACTGTCAAATGACTCTCATTGCTATAATTATTATAATAAATAACATTTTCAATATCCCGCT
Source organism: Lampetra fluviatilis (assembly GCF_964198595.1). Classification (NCBI taxonomy): domain Eukaryota; kingdom Metazoa; phylum Chordata; class Hyperoartia; order Petromyzontiformes; family Petromyzontidae; genus Lampetra; species Lampetra fluviatilis. The sequence goes on from NC_136314.1 coordinate 1,860,944, forward strand.
CCATCGCTTACGTGATCGGTACTGTATAGATCACACTTGGATTTCTTTCACGAGACAGAGGCAGATGTTGCACGTGTCAAAGCATGGTCCTGACATTGTGAAGATTCCAAGTTCTAATCTGGCCAGCCACCCGTAATTTTAAAGCGGATCCTCACGCGTCGCACACTGCTGCTCTCAACCGGGTCACCAACAACTGAATTAAAATACCACATTTTGATGTTTCGCTAAATTTGTCAAAAATATGCTTTGAGAAAACCCACAAATGTTGGTCGGGCTGCCGTGCAGCGAGCACACATCTACAGGGGGGGTGCGCGTGGGTACGTGCAGTGCCTCTGGAGTGGGTGTGGAGTGACCTGTATGAGGTGTGGCTAGCCACTTCGCACTCATTACACACAAAGTGCTCGCCACAAGTGAACCACAATACCTTCGCTGATCTCGTCAAGGAGCATAAACCACCATCACGCAAACTCCGGACATAATCGCAGCAGCGGCTTTTGGCTAGCCGTCGAGCAAAGGTGGTCACCGCATCATACGCTCTCAGAGGCGCTTCTGCGGCCGTCTGGAACGATCTTCCTTCTGATATTAGGTAATCGCTGGAACTATGCACTTTTAAATATTTTAGATTGAAAACTCATTTCTTGAAAACTGCTTTTTTCTGTTGTTGTCCTTCCCCCACACTTCCGATTAGCACGGTTGGCTCCGTACAATACAAGATCCTTAGGAATCACAGTTTTCTCGGTCACAATTGACCTCACTCTCTCAGTCACGAGACCCAATTCCTGCTGGATAATATTGGTCTGGAAAGCCAAGAGGCCAATGGATAAATTCGTATTTTTTTATTTATATCTGGAGAAACAGCGCAGAGTTATGCTCATATGTATGATATGTTTTTATCCCCTTCTAGAACAATTACATTATCCGCACAGTCCCAATCATTTGTATAAATTATACATGCCTGGCCCTTCGAGAACATCATTAGATATTACATCAATCACTCACAATCATCTATACATATTCAAGATGTCTAACCCTTCCAAAACGCAATTAGAATTTATATCACTTTCTCAGTTACATTCATCCATGTGCATTAAATGTGTAAGTGCTCAGAAGGGAGCTGTAGCGCAGCGGTTTGCACGCTGCGCTGCAAACTCGGCGACCCGAGTTCGATTCCCGCTCACGGCCAACACCAATGACGATTATCTGAACCGGTCTTGGGCCTCTTCTCCAAAGTCGGCTCAGCCTCAAATGAGTACCTAGTGCGGTGTGTAAATATTGCCACTGGGGAGACAAAGGCGGTCGGGCGTGGCGCGTGCCACCCACCCCTTCGTGTGCCGTGCTGGCCTTCATAGGCGCTCCTCGCTAACAGCACTTGCCCTCCAGTCTGTCGAAGGCTATACGGGGGATCTTTATCTTGCGTGTGAGTGCTTAGCCGAGGCTGCTTACCACTTCGGAGCGGTGATAGTGGTCGCTCGTCTTGTCCAGCTCAATGGGCTGCCCGTTGAGTGACCAGAGGAACATGATGTCGAGCGAAGGGTCGTGAGCGGCTCTGCAGGGCATCACCGCGCTCTGTCCCACCGTCACCATTTTGGGGAGCGGCGGCACCGTGATTCGTGTAGACTCTGAAAAAGAGGATGGATGGTGGGGGGGGGCTTGGAGACAGCAGGTACTCTGTAGCTTTGTAATATTCACGAACGCGTGAATATAAATGAGTCGTTAAACCCCGCCACCACCACCCGACACGGCCAATTGGTAAGCATAATAGAGGTTTTTTTGGGTTAGATCGCCAAGACCCAATGTTGGTCGCGAAAGCTTACGCGTGAAAGCAATTAGTAAGGTTTGTCATGCAAACAAAACATGACAATTAGTTGCTACTTCGGCACACCGGTGTGTTTTAGGAGAGTAAACCCACACCGTGTACAATGTGACTACGACGTTTTGCTGGTGATTTCAACCAGCGTCATCAGTTCGGGCGAATTGCCCGAATTCTGATGCCTATTGTGTATGCAGCATAACGCTGAAATACCTGCCCCTCGTGCACTGCCCATCCTCCCCACCCGCCACCTCCCCCAATACTGTAACTGTCATTTTCTATAAATGTCCACACATCTGACCTTTACACGTATCTGCTTATAACCTCAGCCCCCCAGCAGGTAGGATATATGGCATTACGTTGCATATCCAGCGCGTAACAACTATACTAATAAACGCCTGTGCCTGTCCGCGCGCTCGTAATGGTCGAGGAGGTTAGCAGGAAAGGCCCGGGGCATTTAATTTTTATGACAGACATTTACATTGTTTTGTAAATTAATACGTGTAGGGGTGCTGCAAAGGTGTGAAGGTTTAACATACTGGATGTTGCACTCCAGAAGTGGCCGGTTCTATTGCCCAGGGTGACAAGACAAAACAATGTGGGGACATTTGAGATGGACCACGACTACGGTATTCTTGCTGTTGTTGCTGCAATGCATCGCGTGTTCGAGGCTAGTTATCCTCAACTCGTTGTCATGGACAAATGTTCAGTTGTCTTTCGATAATTGTGCACGCGTGTTCTACAAGTTCTGCTTCATTGGACGGGGATCTACAAAATAAATTGGTTTTGAGAGAACATTCCTAAGATTGTGTTATTTTATTTAGGGATGCTTCAGGTTCATTTCCACAGAAATATATGGGCACAAATGTGACCTCAAGGATTGTAGGCATACTCACAGACAGACTTCGGTATTATATATCATGCATTTGCTTGTTTTTGTAGGAGGATGGCTGTGGAATATTTTATGTGACCTATTTGCCAGCCTTCCAGCACGGTGACGTTTTGTCGAACATCCCCCATGATCAATTCAGCGTGAGGAAGCCCTCATTATCGTAACGCGTTTTGACTTTGTTTGGGTGATCGTTTCTGTATTCAGCCGAGCACTGTAGGTACGACACGTCAAGAGTTAAATTGTCGATCTTGTTCTGCTACGATCAAAACAATATCATTAAATTCGGCTCATTAATCGGAAAACCGTCCACTACACGTAGCATTTGAATATTCATCACATTTGCTTGATGGCAATTTTAAAGATGTGCCAATATTTCCGCAGCAGCTGACAGTCAAAAACGAATCTCAGGAGTATCAATGGATTTTGCTTTCGACACGTGGAGCTTAATTAAAAATGGCCAGCTTACTCAGGGAACACGCTTTATTGGATACAATAGCAATTTCCATTGCGATGAATACATGTCGTGTTTGCTCGTGCCACGTTTCCCCTTGTGAACCACTGAGACTTAGAGTGAGTGGCTCAGGTCATAAACGTTGTGGGTGTACTCTCAAAATGGCACGTTATATTTAGTGCCAAACCTTGTTGATTGGCTGTGTTTGGTGGTGGTGGGTTAAGGGATACATTTCTATGTATGCATGCAATCTAACCACAAGAAATCGTTATTAATGAATAATATTGGTCGCAAAAGCCTACGTGTTAAGCCTAAGGTGCAGCCCCGCAACCGCTCGCTCACACCACCGCTGGCGGAAGGGCCTCCACTCGACGGAACTCTAAGCGAGACTCTCTACTAAGAGGGTGTTCGGTCTACTCCTCCAGGCTGGCCACATGACTTCGAAGTGGTGGAAGTACCCACACTTTACCCCACATAAATGCAGTTGGTTATATTGTTTAACACGTAGGCTTTCGCGACCAATATTATTCATAATCAACGTTTTTGGGTTTAGATCGCGTTATTTATAAATGTGTCGTAACCCTCCACCACCCGACACGGCCAATCAGTAAAAAAGTGTCACGTTGATAAAAGACAAATAGTTCACTGCTTTAGCCCACCGGTGTGTTGAAGCGTGAAACCACAACATTTACAATTTGAGTACGACGTTTCGCTGGTAATTGCATCCAGCATCATCAGGCAATTCGCCATTCGTTTCACGCTTCAACACACCGGTGGGCTAAAGCAGTGAACTATTTGTCTTTTGTCAACGTGACACTTTTTTACTGATTGGCCGTGTCGGGTGGTGGAGGGTTACGACACATTTATAAATAATGCGATCTAAACTCAAAAACGTTGATTATGAGTTGGTTATATTGTTGATTCATATTTTATTTCCTCGTTTGAATATTTCATTTGCCTTTGGCAATCTAAGCCGCTCGCTGCATCATAAGTCAATAAATGCACAACTGCTTTAGTTGTATTGGAAGTAATATGCAACCACAAAATAAACCGCATTGTTGTAATCGTTAATATGTTTTCTGCTACATAGAAGCACTACCGCTCAAATTACGGGAAAATTGTGACGTTTACTTGATCTCTGGTACTACAATTGAGGTTTCAAAGGGGGGAAATACACATTGAATGTGAAACTGTGAATGTTACTTTTACACTGAAATAAACGGTCGCCTTTTGTTGTGGCAGCACAATTGGGCAGATGATTGAGATTCTTCTACTCCTACTGCACCGCCACAGTCATAGCATTTTTCAACATGGGGCACATGTGCAGGTGAGTGGGTGGGCGGGTGTGCAAGTGAGTGGGCGAGTGCATGAATGGGTGAGTGAGTGAGTGGGTCTTCTCCTCGTATCCTGCCACCACAGTCATAGGTTTTCCCAGTATCAGACACATGATAATGGTCTGCTCTGTCGCCCTGGCAAGGTCCTCGATGATGCGTGGCTCAGGTCAAAAGCAGTCGTTCCGTGGTCAGTGGCAGGTGCGTGGGTCGTTATAGCAGCCCCACTTCCGAATGTTGACTTTTGAGCTTGCCGACTGCAATTCAAAGATTATTTAAACATCTCCAGGTGGTCAGTAACATCCAAGTGCATTCCGATGGCTGACTGCTGTGATCAACAAAAAAAACACATTTTTTTCTGGCCTGGACTTTTGCAGCTGTTTTAGACTAATTTTAGGGTGCTGATTCCAAATCTGATCTCAGATTTGCTCTATCATATCATTTTTATGCTATCGGCATACCCCATTTTAATTGATTTTACCCGAAATTAACTCTATCATTTATGATTGCAAGTTGTTGCGAGTCAGTGACTGCTTTAGTGTTAAAATATGGTGCTGTATTTTTAGGATAGTGTGTTTATAACATCATTTTATGTAGATATCCACATTTATTTAATATTTTTCTTCTGTAGATTTTATTGAAAATGCAATGTTTGATATCTCAAAAACCTGATGTGATAGACAAAAACTGATGCCAGATTAGGAATCAGCACCCCAAAATTACCTTAAACCCGTTGGAATACCTTATGCCAGAAAAAGTGTGTTGACCAGTGTAATCAAATACCTTTCAGATCCAGGTAGCCGGTGCTGCTGGCTTTTCCAAGTTGGTTTTCAGCTGTGCACGTGTATCCACCTTCGTCACCCTCCAGGACTCTTTCGATCCAGAGGCTTCCATTGTCCAGGATGCTTATCCTAGCAGAGAACACGTTCCTTCGGTTGGCCAGTCACGTTCGCAAACGATATTTTCAATTCAAGCACGTTTTACCCTTCAATATTAGAAACTGGTCATGTAATTACTTAAGTCAGCACCACCCGAACCCCCTCTCACCCACCGCATGAACGTCAAGGAATCGTCACAATTAGGATTCGCGATTCGATTGAATATCAATGTGTTTTCTGTCCCATTTTTTATAGATTCATTTGTATTGTCCGATTTAGCTTTTCTTCTTTTTGAAATGCCTGAAATGTAAAATTAGTGCATCGTACACCACTTGATGAAAACATCTAATCTGGATATTTTTTTCTGAAATGGTACATAATAGATTCTCACACGCATGAGTGATGCATGTAGCATAGGTGGAGCAATCAAACTCAACAAAGAGGTGTTTATTTAAATGTCTACTTGTCATGTTATCTGCGGCAGTTAACAGAACAGCATTGATAGCCGCTGATAGCAACGTGGCGTGTAGCAAAGGGGTGCCACGGTGGCGAAATGTTAACTAATTTCCCTGGTATACAGGAGGTCGTGGGTTCGATCCCAACCCTGACGCCTGTATATTTGGAGTCTGCATGTTTCTCTCCCCGTGGTTGTGTGGACTTTTCTCTGGGTCCTCCAGTTTTCCCTCTACATTTAGAATCAACATGCCCTCATCAAATTTGGCTGCTGGAGATTTACACTTGATAAGCCACTTAGTTAAGCTATCATTTGTGGCCAGGTCGCTTCTGAAACAGAGCTATATAGCTCAGTGGGCCCCACCTGGTAAGATATCAAATAGTTAAAGATTCAAGTAAACAAAAACTTGCACTATCCTCGACCCGTGCAAGCTGCTGGGTTCAGGAGATCAACTGCACACCACTAGCAATTGGACACGATCTCAATGATACTCAGATTGTAAGGAAATCATTGCATCCGATTATGCCCAATCATTGTCTATTCATAATTGACATTGATAGATTTTAAGCCTGGGGTAACAGTGAAGACCCAAGAAAATGCATGCAGTGGCTGAAAATATTATTTGATCGTGTAAAACAAATGTTTGCATTTTATTATAATTTATTTTGAAAGAGTAAATCGAAATGGTATTTAGTACAAAACAGTCAATGTAGAATAGCAAATATTGCTTAACCTGTCATGTCATTCAGAACATTACAACTCTGGCATTTTTTACACCAACAAATAACTGCAAAACATTAAGATGCTCATGACTCAATGATTCAATAAAAAAAATCAATTGTTTTTTATCTCATGTTTACTGTCTCAGTAGTTATGAAGCCTTGATTCTTTCTCATTTTCATTAAAAAATTTGCACATATCATAAAAACGACGCGTAATTGGTTCTCCCCCACTTGATACCGTTAACGTACAATCCAATGAATTGATTCTGGTTAATGATTCGATGCAAGCACACTGCTGAGCAAGCATCGTGGTCTCCCTGAAGAGGGCTCTCTACGGTTCCCTCCAGTTGGAGGCCCTGCTGCCAGCAGTGTCGAGCAAGCAATTGCAGGGCTGCGCCTTAACATCTGCGCCGTAGTGGCATTGACCTCAAGACAGCTGCAACGTGAATCAAAAGGAAAAACCAAAAAAAATGGAATCGATCAAATATCACCAATGCAGGACCCTCCTGAAGAAACAGATCTTAGACTCAGTGGCAATTAAATGAATGTGAAGTAATTTCATTGAGAGATTAAAGAAAAATATTTGCATTATTATTGGCAGTCAAAAGATAATTAATTCTACGTTTTGTATTGGTAATTATTTGCGTTGAGGCCCAAGGGAACTAGCAGGAATATGTTCAAGTCTTTAAAAATACTCAACCAAAAATAAAAGACTATATTACAACGTTTTATCTAAAATAATAATTTCCCAGTGGACCAAATGAAATTAACCGAGCTAATTAAACTTTATTTTTTTATCAGAGTGTCTTTGACAGTAGACTCATGTTTTCCAATACTCTAATTTGCTGTATAGTTGCCCCTCCACTAACCAGTCTTTTTAAAATTATCAAATATTATCTTTTTAAAAATAATTTCCTTTTACCACACTTTTAATTAAAAAACGTGTTTCACGTTGCTCACCCTTTTTTTAAATCAGTAATATACATTTTCTGAACTAATAAGCATGATCCACATATTTTCTTACAATTTGTGAAGGTTTACTTTAAAAAATTTCAGAATATTTCCTGACCTGTATCATCATCATCATCACACGGTGACTTGATTATAATGTACAACTAAGTTTCCGAGGTAATTTTTTTTTTATCTCAAACTGTTGCGTATCATTGGAACACAAGACTTTTGCAGGGGGCTCTGGATACGAGGAAACATTTGACATTCCTTAAAGGCTATGTTCACAGTAAATGAGATGCGTGGAGGCTACAAGACACCCTTCCGTGTCTGTGCAATAGCGTGGGTGGTTATCTTCAACAACTTCTAGATTTGAAGCTTTCGTGACTGCAAGGAATCATCTTCTTAGGTTTTTTCGGTAAAGTCACGTAGAAAGTAAAATAAAATAAAAACAAAAATCACGACGTTTCGGAGGCAGATTAGCTGTATCATTGATACAGCTAATCTGACTGTGACGGTCCCACCTGATGACGGAGACTTGTGTTGCCTCCGAAACGTCGTGATTTTTGTTTTTATTTTATTTTACTTTCTACGTGACTTTACCGAAAAAACCTAAGAAGATATTTTCAACAACCTTAGTTCTGCTGTTTTCACATGCAGGAGCGGTTTGTGAGCATTTGCGCCAAATAAGAATACACTACATGGGCTCAACCGGGAGTGGATGGGTGTCTCAGGAGTAGTTTGCTCTGTATTTGATATTAACATTCACTGGTTGTAAGGCCTTATCTCGGTGTGTTTTATACATTATGATTATTATTAATTTGAGGTGCGATGTCAATCCACTACTGGATGAAGGCCTCCCCACGGTGTGTCGATCATGGGGGGTTGCTTCACCTTACTTCGCCATGCTCGACAAAGCTGATTGGTGAAACACGAGCTGGGGCACACAAAATCGTGCACGACCGATGTTTACTAGCAAAATGTTAACTACTTCGTCTGATATACAGGAGATCGTGGGTTCGATCCCGACCCTGATGCCTGCTGTATATTTGGAGTTTGCGTGTCTCTCTCTCTATCATCATCATCACGGTGGCTAGGAGATGTTAACTACCTCGCCTGGCATGCAGGAGGTCGTGTGTTCGATCCCGACCCTGATGCCTGCTGTATATTTGGAGTTTGCGTGTCTCTCTCCCCGTGGGGGGTCCTCCGGTTTTTCCCTCCACGTTTAGAATTAGCACGCGTTTAGAGTGTTTGTGTGATATACATGTCCACGTGATAAGCCACTTAGTTGAGTTATCATTTGTGGCCAGGTCACTTCTGAAAAAGAGCCATATAGATCCGTGGGCCTTCCTGGTAAATGCAAATAGTTCAGTTTAAATTTTAGTTTAGAACTCCGGCTCACTGGCTTTACAGTGCAGTGTGAAAAGGACCATACCACCACTCCACCGCTTCTATTATTCATATCTAAATTATAGAGGAAGCCAGGCCGTTCCTCTTATCTCGAGTTTCAATCCTCTTGCATTTGCAGAAATTAGAATGAGTGAATAGGTCTCTAGATTTAAGTCGAACGATGTTCACTTAGTGTGCAAATTTACCAATGAGGAACGGCGCAGTTTCTACTGAAGCAAGCTGTATATTTTTTATTTAAAGCTTTCGTGACTACAGGGATTCATATTCTTGGTTCTTTCGGTAAAGTCACGTAGAAGGGAAATAATAAAATAATAAAAAATAAATTGAATTTCGATTTAAAGTTTTCGTGACTACAGGGATTCATATTCTTGGTTCTTTCGGTAAAGTCACGTAGAAGGGAAATAATGAAATAATAAAAATAAAACAATAAAAGTTGTATATTCTTTGGAAAGAGCGATGGCATTGTGGTTCTTGCACTGTTACTTAACCGGCAACCTTCCTTTCATCCTCAGGCTTGGTACGCATCAGTGCTGAGCTATATTGTTTCAGTAAGAGCATAGCACCAATCTGTGTATTATTTCGACTCGTTATAAATTAATGACTTCACACATATCAAAATGACATGCTGGATGAACATGTCTTAAGTGTTATTTATTGTAATTTTACATATAGGAGAAGTGATGCAATGGTTAGTCCACTACACCATTAACCAGACGAGTTTGATTCCTGGCTGTGGTCAACATATGTGACAATTGTTATCTGAATCGGGCTACCTACAAAAACCCACACTTACCAGCGTGGTTGAAGTATGGTCAGTGTGTTTGCAACGTGCAGAAAATATGATAATTTTGTCGAGTACAGAGGAAATGCCCATTATAAACGTGTTAATAAAATAAGCTTGCAGGGTAATGAAATGTTTGCATAAAACAGTACGGTTAGTAGGTGTGCGACGCACCCCATGCGCGCGCGCGCGCGCTGAGGTCACATTCAAAAGCCCCGACGTCGGCAGGATTCTCCGCTTTGCGAGCGCAAACAGACGCGCAAAGTGCACGCACACGCTTCCACGTGGGAGGGACGATCCCCTCGGTTATCATCAGGGGGTGTGGGGGAGAGGGGTAACGCCCTACCGACCACTGCCAGAAGGAGAAGTTGCAGCGGGACTATAGATCAGTGCGGACTTTGATGGAGCGCACCTTTCTCCGATGCGGACGAGAACGTTTCCTTTAGTCCACGAGAAGGTGGGCTTGGGCCACGCTCTTGGCTCGCACTTAATAACGGCCTGTCCGCCCCGAGCCGCCGGAGTGATTCTGGGCACGGGATTGTTTTTGAAATCTGGCAGCGATGCTGAGGACGGAGAAAAATCGGGGGGGGGGGGGGTGGTGGGGGCGGAGATGGGGGTGAGAATAAGCGGAGAGAAATGATGCTCACGTGGACGAGCGCAAACACGTGCACGCGTGCGCGCGACACGACACGGCGTGTCACGACGCTGTCGCCGTCGTCTCGGTGTGATGTCTTATTACGGAGGGCCCCTCTCCCCCCCCCGGCTCCCCCCACCCCATCCCATCTCACCTCACCTTTCGTGATATTTTCTGCTCAGCGGAGGGTGCGGTGATTTATGCCGGAAAACATCACGGGCGTTATTAACCAGGCCTCCAATATCCGTGATGAATGTCTTCCCCCGGCAAGGGCTATAAATACGCGTGGACAGATTTTTATACGTAATTAAGTGCACGGGTCTATTTATCTTCTGGCTTGTTAATAACAAACTGTATAAATAATGACAGCACAATGGACCACATTCAAACCGTCGGCCGGAAGTTCAGTTATTTTTTTGTTTTGGGGGGGGGGGGATAAATTTGGCATGATTTTAGGTGCCAACGTAATGCATCCGATGACATTAATACAAAAACGTGGTTTCCCTAAAGCGTATGAATGTGTGCACAGGATGAACTGCATGCCGTGCACATTTTATCAGGGCTAACGACTATCATCGTTGACCCGCGCAGCATTGATTACCAACATTGCTTTCTTCACAGCTGACACTTGCATTCGAATTCATTTTTTTATTATCCTCTCGCCGTCAAGACACTTCATTACGTATCGAAAACACATTCGCTGGCTGCGTGGAATTTGTAACAATTACAGGTTGAAATTGATGGCCGGTCAGCCTTAGAAGCGGGTAAAAATAAATAAACGCGTTACCTTTGACCCTTAGTTCGGCGCTGGAGTAGATGCGTCCGTGTTTATTCTCTGCGATGCATTGGAACATTCCTCTGTCCGACGGCTTCACGTTGCCGACGATGAGATCGCCGCTTTCCAATACGCGCACCCTTCCCTGGAGAGAAGCCAACGCAGCAGCAGTGCGTCCGACACTTGAGCTATGTCACGTCGTAATCGTCCACGCACAACGCATCCGACATTGCCGACCCATTTGGCAAAGTGTCACGCGATCGTTGAGATGGCTGTGGCAAGCGGCTCGGTCACTTATTTTTTTTTCGAAAAAAAACAAGGTGTCACAGATTTCAGAAAGAGATGATTTGCACCCAGGAAGAGTGTTTGTATTCAGAAACACATTCCATTACTTGTGCTGTTTATATCCATATAAGCTAAAAGAGAGCATGCCCTGCCTACATTGCAATTTGTTATGAAGTATTAGCATTGAAACTAAATGTTTTGGGCTTGCGGCTCATTTGGAAGATATTCTTAAAGTCCAATTTACAAATGAAAAAAGTACAGAATTTGAGCTCCAACGAACCTCTTATAAAATTGACTCATCTTGCATACTACTACCATCACAGGCTCCAAGACCTACATCATCCATTACACATGCATATGCCATGGCCTTCAGCCCAGCCCTCAACATGTGCTCACAACGGCTTGGCTCCAGACCTCCACTACTACATGCTGTGACGATAAGCCCAGCGCTAGACACGAACCGTTCACACGGGTCCTATTAAAGAACGGATATTGCAGCCAGTTGCCAAGGGGGCATGCTCGGCTCACAGCATGGGCAGGACAAAGGCTCAAAATGCTGTCCTGGCTTAAGTCCTGGTGTGTCCTGCATCCAGCCCTGGAGGTGCCTACCGCAGTGGCATATGACTCGGCAATGTAAGACCCAAAAAGGAATCACAGATGAATATTAGTGCTGCAACCACATTGTAATTCTTCCCCGTCATGTTAACAGCATTCACACTCCACTGCATGAGCAATAATCCAACATGAGTGAACTGTTGTGGGATTGCATTGGCTGTGGTGTGCATAGACATTGCAAAGCTACTTGTTATTTCATCCAGTACAGTCGCGATTCCCGCTATGGATGTGTTCAGAAAATAAGCCTTTACATGTTACGGCATGTCAGTAAAGTGTTTGCATGATATAGTACAGCAAGTATGAGTGTTGTCTATTCATGTGCATAATCAAAATGATTGACACACTCTACATTCGTGATGAATACTGCCATCATCACGATTCATCGGCAGATATTCCGTAGGTGTCCTCTGCACATTTCGTCATTTGTTTCCACTTTTCTCTGTCTTGTATCATTATATGCTCAAGTAGTTCAGATCTCTCTGGCAGCAATCTCTCATGCCATCGTAAAGCCATTCTCTTTCAGGTCTTCTTCCAATTTCCTTCCTATCGCTGCCTGCATCGGGTCTTCTTCTATGTGCAACTTTTTTCTTACTTCTACAACACTGCCATACAGCAGAAATGTGTATGAGAGGCTGATAGATTTGGCAATAAGCCTTCCTCAGATCAGGGAGACGGGGCAGAAATAATGGCCGCACTTTCAAACGTGGGGCAATACACGCAAAAATCCGAGAAATTATTGAAAAAGATAACAAATGAAAAGATGTATATGAAAATATGAGCAGTATTCTATCAGTAAACCTTTAATGTCAAATAAACACCTAAAAATCAAGTTGATTTCAATAAAAAAAGATCAACTTTGAGGGCAGAAATGCATCATGGGTAAAAAAAGTTACCAACACAGTACCCAAGGCATTTAGATACATCCATTGCAATATGACTTCTATACATGACAGCCGATGTAATTTGAACGGGTCAAAGCATCACATTTTCAATTACACACATTTGCCAAATACACTCAAGTCTATGCTATCTGCCAGAGGAACTCAGCTGGAAAACACAGCGCAATACCAATGCCCAGGGTGGTTATTGGAGGGGGACAGAGAGCAATGATGAAATGAAGAGGTGGATGAGAGAGTCGAGTCGGTGACATCTTTTGGAAATTTGAACTTGAAGATGAAAAGCGAAACATCAATGTGTCTGAAGAGAAGAGTTGTTTCATCTCGTGAAGAAGCATGGAGAGATGCACTGGGGATTACGCTGGGATGCGTAGAGAAGAGCGCGCGGAATAGAAAACGTACGCAACGTTTAGAATATGATTTTTACTTTTCAGAAAGTGTAATTGGCAGTATACGTAGCCAGCAGGGATGACGGCCGGTGGACGAGAATTTAGACGGAGCAATTAGATCGGCTCGTGTGTAGGTGCTAGGTGGATTGTTGCTTCATGGGATCGGGGAAGATCATGACGACGACGACGACGACGATGAGGCAACTTGAAGGGTTATGTTTTTTTGTTGGCAAAATATTTGAGTTCTATCCTGCATCCAGTCCAGCAAGCGTCGGATTGAGAGGGGATTAATTGTGAAGCTTCCTGCCAAGAACGTTGGCTTCTCACCCGTTGCATGATTAAACATCACGTTGCCCACTTTTCTGAAGAACATGATGAGTGTTATTTTAACAGGATAAAAAGACGGGGGCCGTTTTTTGTTGTTGCCAATGTTACACTTCATCTGGTTAATGGAGTGAGTAGACTTTGAGTTGCCTTACAGTGTGACCCTCAGCGGTTAAAGGCAAAGCCACCCCTGCCGCTCATGCGAAAACAACATGAAAAGCAAATCCTTCTTTTTTTCAATCACTGAATCTTGCACGCTCCACAAATACGCGTTTAAAAATAAAATTTCAGAGAAATATCACATCTTCTGAAGGCATTTATTTCCCTATAACTTATCAACAGCGTTCCCACTTGGGAAGTGCTCACTTGAAAGTCATTTCAAGAAATTCATTTGAAATAACTTTTCCAGAAACAAAAAAAGCACATTTCACTTGCTATACGTGGGCTATTGGCATGCAGTCGGATAATTAGACTTGTTCTATAACCCGTGGTTCACAGTGCACTTACTGTGCACACCGGGCGACATGCGGCGAGAGTTGGTCATAGGCAACTTTAATTCAGTTGCCCGAGTTATGGATAGAATTTACGAGTTAAAAAAAGAGAAGGATTTAAAAAATCATAACTTAAGCAGCGGTAGATCGCAACTGAATTGCTTAATGATGTACAGGCCTGTTTGATGATTTACACGTGGAGACAGAGTGCAAAAAAGCTTACCTCTGCGCCCACAAGCACCCCATCTTTCATCCACTTGTATGCAGGCTGTGGTTTGCCTGTGGCCTTGCATTCCCACTGCAGTGTGTCTCCCAGGCCTTGCTCCACATCACTAATTGGCTCAAGCCATTGTGGAGGAGCTGGTGGAATAAAACATGAAAACACTTGAGACCAGCGCTTTTAATGAACACCGCACTGATAATGACCATGGCGATGATGGTGGTGATGATTGTCGTGGTGGTGGTGATAGTGATGATGGTGGTGGTGATATTGGCATGAGCCATAACGCTCGCAGTATGACTGAAATAGAAGCAGAAGGACAGTTTTGCGGATGTTTCATTGGAAATAAGAATGTCAGCTTGTATAACGTATTACGGTTACGATACTGAACATATCACGAACCTGTGTCCAATGCGGATTTTGTGGAATGGAACTTCGTAATATATATTCTTTACACTTTTTATTTTGGACATAAATGTGCCACATTATTCAATTAAAGTCCTTGACAGATAGTGAACTGCAGAAAATCTAATTACAGTTGTTGTTATAGACAAGGCATTTTCACATGAATAATTATAGAACGTTATACGTTGGAGCAACATGATATTATACCTTGTGTACAAGTGGGTGCTTGTGTCATGAAAGAAATACATTAATATTAATATTCACATTGGTTATCCTTGTAATAGAAAACAAATATTTTCTGTGGAAATGTTTCCGTGCTTTGCGATCTTCTATACATTATAATTGAAATTCTGTCACTTCAAAATGTCATGTGATGATACATTGACTTTAAAGAAGCACCGATTCAAATGTTAAAATAAAAGTTTGAATTGAAAATTCGTAGAAATATATATACACACGCTATATATGGCATACTGTGAATACTTTTTTGCTAACACAAATGTTAACACAATCTGAAGTTTCGCGGTTTCAATTCCGACGACACATTTTTATCACTTAATACAATTCTATGACTGATTTTAGCTGCAGTCATGAATATGATTATGCACAATGTGCTATTAACTCGCCTTTCTTTTCCACAAAATGTAATAACGCGCTGTAACGTTAGCGTACGTTGTTCAGTGCGGTGAATGTCTAAGAGCATTGTCCAATTTTTTTCAGAAAATGATTAAATATAATAGTCACTTTTGCGTCCGTCTCGCAGAGGTGTTGTCTGAACGAATTTTGAGAATACAAATACCTTTATTTGTTATTTAAGGAAAGAAAGGTTCTAGGTAAATGTGTTAACGTGAATAGAAATACTTCAATAGCATTTACGCAAAGGAAGATAATTGAGGCTGTTAGCGAAATATTTCGAGAAAAATTCAATACAACTCTTTACCAAAAAAACATTATTCAAACGTGTAGTGAGTTAAATATATTTAAAACAATGGGAAACGTTTCACTTTGCCAGGGGATAACGTCAAACAACAGCTGAGCAGTTGTGAGAACTAATGCCTTGGCAAGGCTATATTGGCATCCCAGGGTGACTGTCATGAAGGATTTTTCTCAAATAGTTTACTAACATCATTCAACTAAACTATGATTATTTTTTTCAAGCTCTTCCTGCCTAATTTGACAAAGCAAAAATTAATGCAACAAATTGTAACATTTTCTTGGTTATTTCGGTAAAGTCACGTAGAAGGGAAATAATAAAATAATGAAAATGAAACATAATAAAATAATTCTCACGACGTTTCGGCCACAACGCAAGCAGCCGTCCTCAGGTGAAGAACAGGTCTGTCGGAAAGACAGTGTCTGAATGAATCCCTGCAGTCACGAAAGCTTTAAATCGAAATTGTAACATTGCTTCGGCTATAGAGATGTGGAGCATGCGAAATCCTTCCAGTGGTGTTTGTCAAAAAGTCAAAATGATTTCCTGCTCAAATGAGCACTGAGGCAGGAACATCCCCCAATTGCAGTGCTAAGCTCGTGGTGGAAATTCCATCTTCCTATGGTGGACTCGAGTCTAGCCATAGTACAAATACTATTGATTTCATAAGAGTGTTTTTTGGGGGTTAGATCGCGTAAATAGGTAAATGTGTCGTTAAAACCTGCCACCACCCGACACAGCCAACTAGTAAGGGTTGGCACGTAAACAGAACGTGCCAATTCGTCACTAGTACAGCACACCGGTGTGTTGGCTTGGCTGTGTCGGGTGGTGGCGGTTTTTAACGACACATTTATATATTTGCGCGATCTAACCCAAAAACCTCTTATGGATGATATTGGTCGCGAAAGCCTACGTGTTAAACTGACTATTGATTTCCTCACTCTTTGGTACTGATTTTATGGGCCCCAGAGGCATGATGGGCGGACTCAGCCCAAACCAGGATTTTAATTCACAACTTTCTAGGGTTATGAGCTGCTCACTTTACCACTGGACCACCCGACCGTAGTTGTTCATGAATAAATTGTTATTCGTGGGATGTCAACTACCTCGCCTGGTGTACAGAAGGTCGTGGATTCGAACCCGACACTGACGTCTGTATATTTTGAGTTGGCGTGTTCTCCCTGTGGTCGCGTGGATATTTCTCCGGGTCCTCCCTGTTTTTACCTTCACATTTAGAATCAATATGCGTTTATAGTATTTGGCCGGGGTAAATTCCCACATGATAACTTCGTTGGGCTATCATTTGTGATAGGTCGCTTCTGAAAAAGAGCTACAGTATATAATTGAGTGGGCCTCAGCTGGTACATTTTTTTAATATTTTAATTAGGTTAGTTCCTTTTTTAGATGTGTTACATATCATCAGCTTGTATTGCAGTTCATTTGTATTGAATTCTAGTCCTTTTGTTTTTGAAGTTAAATTTAAACATGACAATGCACACTGCTCTATTTATCGTATTTTTGCATTGTTATTCAAGCAAATGTAAATATCACGTGGCAATCAGTCTTCATTTTGCTTTGGCAGCGTGGCATTTTTGGGGAATTATGAGCGTACTCTTTCGTGCCACGCCACATGCTAATCCATAGGCGGCCCCGATAGCAAGCCATCACGAAACACCCACCTGCAACCAATGTCACGCTCACCTTGGCTTAACCCAATGGACGCATGGCTACATCTCTACCATAGCTTTTGCTGCAGTTACAATTTAACACCATGAATGTTGAAGAATCCTGCAATGATGGGTGTGAAAAATCAAAGTAGTGGCCTCCAATGGGACCTCCTTTTATGTTGACAAAGAGCACTTGGGATCGATTGTCACATGAACTCAGTTGGGCAAAAATCACAATACGTGGTCAGTGTGTAAAGTCCATTGCTTGTGAGCACTGCACTAGCGTTCAGTGTTGCGGTTAACGCGCTGCGCTGCAAACCTGGCGACCCGAGTTTGAATCCCGCTCACGGCCAACACTATTAACGATTGTCTGAACCGGTCCTGGGCCTCCCCTAGGTCGACTCAGCCTTAAATGAGTACATGGTGAGGTGTGTAAACATCGCCACTAGGGAGACGAAGGGGGCCGGGCGTGGTGCTGGCCACCCACCCCCTCGTGTGCCGTGCCGGCCTTCATAAATGCTCACTAACAGCACTTGCACCAACAGTCTAGTCACAGACCACGTGGGGGATCTTTGTCTTTGCACTAGCTTGCTGGCATTCTCATGCTCGTGTTCGGTCGGTGCTTATCAGTCGCAGCGCCACTGGGTGTCCCATTTATTGTGACGCATGTAGTCATGACACCGTGAGGTTTATTACGTCTGTGTCAGCAAGATCAATGTGACGGCGTATTACACAGCACGAGTTACAACAATTTTCAAAAGTCAAAGTGATGCTGTTTACAACTCTGAGCCGGAGGGAAGAAACTCCACGTGCCTCCGGCAGGGGCAAGTCTTTCCAAGATGAAATAAAATGTTGACTTCACCACACAGAGGCGGATCCAAAGTTCCATCTTTTTTTTTAAATAGGACTGTTGATTGATTGAACAAATATCTAAATATATTTCTTCTATTCGGGGTCTTGAAGGGGTGAGGAGGGAGGGTGATGACCCCAATCACACCCCACTCCCCTACCCTTGGATACGTCACAGCCCCACACAAATTGGTACAAATTTTATTAACCACCGACCAGAATTTGAACTTGTCCCCCCCACCCCTCTCCCCCACCTCTCCCCCCTTGTCCATTTGTGAGCTGCTCGCTCTCCCACTGGGGCCGGTTGCCAGAACCACCTCGCAAAATGTATCTGAGCCGCATTGGAAACGCGCGGAAAGGTGACTCGTGCCGCATGCTCATTACTTTGCATTCAATCCCACCGTGAAGTCGATGCAGTTCCATTTTTCATTATAAATTTGATTCATGTAAAGTTTCACGGGGATACTATCAGCCAGGTGAACGGAAGGACGCACAAAGGCGCGTAAATATAACGACATATGGCATTCAATAACGTGTGTCAGAAAGATTAAAGTGAAATTCGCTTTTAAATATGTTTTGTTAAATTTTTGTTTACATATATATGCAATGGGAGCGGTGGTGCAATGTCTAATATACTGTGCTATGAACCCGGTAAAAGCAGACTGATTTTACTAACAAAAAACTGTCAATTAAATATGGATTGAGTGGGAGCCCTGGCACAATATGTTGAACGCAAATCTGCGATAAACCCAACGACCTGAGTTTGAT
The DNA here is from genome assembly GCF_964198595.1 of Lampetra fluviatilis. Classification (NCBI taxonomy): domain Eukaryota; kingdom Metazoa; phylum Chordata; class Hyperoartia; order Petromyzontiformes; family Petromyzontidae; genus Lampetra; species Lampetra fluviatilis. Next base: position 1,879,870 of record NC_136314.1, read on the forward strand.
TCTCACCCATGAGTCGCATCATTGTGAGAAATATCTGAAGCGATCCTGAGCAACCCCCCCCCCCCAGCCTCCTCTCTCGAGTCACTCACAATGACCAACATGGCGATGTTCGGTCAAACAACCCCAACCGTTGATATATAGAGTGGGGGAGCCCTTCATCCAGCAGTGGATTGACAAATGGACTGCAAATAATTATTTATTGGTATTCATAAATAGTATATGTGAACCACGCATGATTGCGCATGCAAATCAGAAAATGTGTCGGTGTTTAGTGGATCATTACGTCTTAGGATCATTGGCGATGGTGGCAGTTTTGGGAGGCTTTCATCCAGCAGAAGATTGACAATGGCTACCGATGATGATGATGACGATGATGCAGAATTTTTTTTGTTTAACATCTGCCATACCTTGAAAAAGTAATTCGGGATATACCAGATTGCCCACGTGCTGATTTATTATTGTTGGGGGTTTTTGTTTTATCTTCAGAAGATATGAAAGTAAATGTATTCTAACATTAACATTTCACGCCATAGCAGGGAACAATGTAATCTGAACATTAGCGGTCAGCTTTTGTTTTAGCCTGAGAAATATCCTCACGATTAACACACTATGTTAGCAAATATCGACTGCCATCTCCATTTAGGGTGCACAGCCCTTGATCTATCCGCCAATTTGCCCGACCATTAAGTGAGTTGCCTTGGGTCAGGAATCAAAGAATTGCTCTTGCATATGTCTAACTAATATAAAGAGGATTGCCTGCCAAAGCACGCTTGGCCATTTCATTTTAATGACGGTGGATTAAAGGCACTGCTGTCTCTCTTAACAAGTCCCAGCAAAGCCCTCTGGATCCCGCTCAAGTCGTCAGCTTTCCTCTGCCCTAATCACTACACTGCAACTGTCTTCATTGCCCCTTCATTCTTTGTCGCATCGCAGACGTGGCATTATTATCAACCAAACGCATCGCGCGTGCAACGTGATTTGATCAATTTAGCACACGATTATTTTAATTGGAACGGTTAAACAAAAAATCAGGACCCTCGCAAGAATGCTAAATAGGCACACGTATGAAAGGGCTATTATCTGAAGCTGCGATAAATTAATTAACCTGTCAAGTCAAAAGAGTGCGAGCTGAACTCCTGCTGAACAGGTCCAATACCCATTAGTGGATTGAAGCGACTCAGCTCAATGATAACAACCAAATTCATCATTGTTATTTTTATTGTACAATCATAATGTTGGCATGGGATTATGACGTGTAAAAGCAATTTGTTAACAAAGGTCACACGTGTGTGTCATCTTTCTAATTATGTTTTACTACTTTGTATTCATGCTTCTTTTAGATGCCCTGTGCACTTGCAACACAGTATACGTGCTTTACTGATGGCGAATGTGAATATTCAGTTGCTGGAATATTTAAAGGATACAACTTTCCATGTGCGTAAACATATATACTGACAACATGTAAAGAAAATAATAACGTGCAGCCCTTCATCAATTCACCACTCGATGAAAGTCTCCACATGCAAAACCAGTTATGGGGATTGTTTGACCATACTTCACCACACTTGTTATTCCAAAGAGATGACTGCGTGTGATCGGTCTTCGGACTTAATTACGGTCTGGTTAGCGTGGATTGATGAAATGTGATGACCCAACAATGGTGTAGATGTCACTCCCTACTAACGTTAGCCACGGCTGGGAATTGAACCCAGGTCGCCGGGTTCATATTTCTAACCACTGCGTCACTGCTACAACTCGCTTGAACATGAACATACACGCTCCGAAAATAACTTCGAGTTTTAGATTGCAGAGACATGCTACTCGTTATGAACGTTGATTCAGGCATGTTAACTTCCAAGCGCTAAAAACATGATCTTTGTCCTAATTACAAATGCACTTGCATGCAGATGGCAGGCTGGAGTTTGTGCTGACACTGTCATTGTATCGTCCAGCTCACGCTGAGTGCCCACACCGAGAGACTTGACAAATTAAATCCAGCACTTGTGCACTTCCATCGTTATATGTCATCGCTAAATTGCTTTTCATTTTCCGTACGCTTCCCTTCCACGTGTTGCACGCCCTAAGGTATGAAATCACCTACGATTAACGTTGGGCGAAATTTTCATCCGTGGACATTCCCAATGCACGGCCCCTCCGCTTTCCTTTCTCATGAGAGCCCTGCGAATCTTAACATCCTAAATATCTGCAGCAATTCCCTGACGTCCTTGAAAGAGTATATTCTCTGTTTTTCGGATGTTTCATTCGAAATAAGAACGTAAAATAATATAACATTACGGTTAAGATACTGAACATAATAAGAACCTGTGCCCAATACGGATTTTGTGGAATGGTACTTTATTAGAAATTCCTTACACTTTTAATTTTATCATGAAATATACCACTAAAGTCCTTGACAGATAGTGAACTGCAGAATTTTTTTTTCAGTTGTTGCTATAGACAATGCATTTTAAAATGAAAAATTATAGAACGTCGTAAGTTGATTATTTCTCTTCTTTCTCTTCTTCCTCTTCTTGAGACAGGTAACCGTCGCGTTTGCTCTGCCGTCCCGTCAACGTGAACATCAAGCCTGCCGCATCCCCGCCGTGCAGCCATTGGCAAATTGCCTGGGCCCTGGCAGCGCGGCCCAACAGACTCAATTCCCTTCGCGAGTTCCCGATGGCAGAATTTGCGACATCATTGATGCGACAAATTGACACGGAATCATTTGGGATTATGAAAATGCCTTCGGCTCTCTGGAAGTTTCTTTCTATTATTTTTTTGTGTGTTTGTGAGCCACGCTTGACCAACTGAATTAATCCACCCCCCCCCCCCCCCCAAAGAACGTTTCCCCATTAAGTGCCCTGTGGAGGCGTTTGGCTTTTAGCTTGGCACCATCCGGCAGAGCGGTGGCGCCCAGTGGTTCGCGCACCACAACATGAACCTGGCGACCTGAGCTCAATTTTCGAGCCGTGGCTAACATCGGCGGTGAGTGACATCTGAATCAATACTGGGACCTCCCCATTCACCAAACTTGCATGAGCTAGCGTGGTGAAGTATGGTCAAATAACGGCAGGGAGCGAAATACACAGGGAAGCATTCATCCAGCAGTGGATTTTCCAATGGACTATAAATTATTGTGAATTGCCATTACATGCACCGTGCACCTAGAAAGGCATGGAATAGGAATCATAGCATTGACATCGTGTGGATTTGCATTTTAGTATATGGCTGTTGTGGACAAAATCTAAAATAAAATGTATGTGACAGTGGTTTGTGATATGTCGTTGCTTTACCCTTAGTAAGTTAACTTTGTATTTTACTAACATTTAAATAATTGCCCCGATTATTATCCCCGACTGACAAGAGCGTGCAGTTGTACTTATTCGTCAAATTTTTTTTTTTTTTTACAGCGCGAGCATCGTGTTGTGTATTTTCTTGTCCCTCCCACCATTCGGATTCGCAGCACACACTTATTTTCTCCCCAGTGCCCGCTGTCCGTAAGCACGACCGTGAGGAACGACCGTGGTGCCGTGATCGTCGTCCCGCGCCGTGGGCTGTTCTGCGCGACAAACGCTCCTACCCCCACCACGACCATAACCCCCTCCACTCCCGCTGGTTCTTAAGAAGCACGAACAAACGATCTTCTATCCAGCACCGTCGGCAGAGCAGTCGATGCATCCCTTACCGTAGACGGTTATCTTGCCTTGAGCCGTGTTTTTTCCAGCGGAATTCGCCGCCTTGCACTCGTAGGAGCCAGTGTCCTCTGGTTGAACGTTCGGGATTTCAAGGACAGCGTTCGACTTGGACAGCACGACCTTGGTGGGTAGATCACCATCAATCTTTCTCCAGGATATCCGGGGAACGGGGCTGGGGATGAAATAAGGACGACGCTTTACCTTAAGGCCACGGAAACGCCACAGTTGCGCTCGATTCATCACTGTAACTCAAGCCACGGCAAACTTGTTTTTTTTCCGGCTTGTACCGCTCACTGCTTTAATTTGTTCGAAGCCAGACAACTTGGGCTCGCGTGCGTGTGCACTCACAATGAAAAGCTAACTCAATCGTGTTATCGTTTTGGCGTAATTATTTGTGGAGGGGAAAAAAACGTTTCTCCCTGCTGGCATCAAGTTTTGGTTGGCGAGTTAGCGGTAGACATTCCAATATTCACATTTTCAGAGCAATTCTATCCATTATTATATCACCAGCAAAGTGACGCTTAGTTTAATGGCTCTGGAGGGTTATTGATAGGTTGTGTGAACCCGTAGCCCAATGGTTGTTAGCATATTTCCACCTCCCCAGATATCCCTTGCACACCACGCAATGTACATTTTAAATTCCGATTACAAGACCGTCGTCAATGGTGAAAGCCATGCAAACCTTTCAGGATTTGTGTCGGGATTAATATTGAACTGTCATTGTTGATGAATTGGCATGATTAATCCGTAAATTAGCATTTTTAATAATAGAAAGTGTCTGTTGTCTAAAATCCTTGCTGATCAGTCAAACTCACAGCTCACGGCTGTGTTAATTTAATAATTTGAATAATGAGCTAATTTCGGGTTTGTTTGTTTATTTATTTGCACTGTTGCGTATTATGCTTCTTATATCTTCACGAAGAAACCTGCAGCGACTCTGGTGATCAGCTAACCTGGGGATGCTAAAAATAAGGCCCCTGATGTGCAATTGTTAATGTGAGGGAAGGGATAGAATGTGATAAATTGGCCCCTATGGACAACATGCTTGTATTGAGACTACATAGCACTCTTCTGGCCCTTGAATTGTGTACAATAACCAGCACCATAAGGTATCGATTGCGCGATTTACCCATTTAGCGATTTCATAAATAGCCACGATTCATTGTCACGATTGTGGTGAATGGCAGTTCCTGTCGTGGCTGTGTGGGACACATGAACCCATTCCATGCAACACCTACCAATTGGAAATAATCAATTCGTGAAAACAGCAGGATCATTGATATTAACCCATGAATTGAGGCATCGTTCTACTCCTAATTATAAGACAGTACTGTATACACAGTTGCCCTGTATCTATAACAATCACAGGCATTTGTCCTCTGAATAAGAATCATGCAAACATTTGAACCCTATGCCATAGTTGAGCTGTCAAAAATATATTTTGGGCACGACTCGTACGCGGAATTACGTCACGTTGCATGGGTGCAATATGCAGCATATATATTTTTTCTCACGTGCTAATTATACGAAGCGTACACAGTCCCGTAGCAGGCATGTAATGACACATCAATTCATTGAACCATAAATGCATTCTCGCGCTCGCGTTTGCATGAGAATCGATTGCTCCCCGCTCACATTTGACACACGTCATTAATTCCTGCCAAGTCCTGCGGCAGAGGTGGCGTTGGTGGCGTTCGCAAAGTTAAGCCGAGGCTCAGGGTCCCCCCCCCCCCAAGCAGCTCAAGGGACCCCGAGATTCAAAAGAGAGAGAGAGAGAGAAAAAAAACCCATATCGGTGAACCAAATATCAGCTCCAATTAAAAATCCTCATAAATTTGAAGATCTAATGAACAGGGAAAAAGGCAATTACTCATCCCTATCTTGAATTCGTGTCAGTATTTCTTAGAGGTGGGGACGAGGGGTCAAATTCAGTTCTCCTTTGGGCCCCCAGTGGGCCATCACTGCCACCCATTACCCCTGCAGCCTTTATAGATCCTAACTGAACCACAACGATGGTACAAAACAAATAACAATTGATTAGCAAATCGTATCATGACCTCGAATCGTGCCAATATGTTGAATGATGCGACGGGGGTGGGGGCGGGGAGCGAATCTCCTCTTCTCCACCGATACCCCAGCCAAACAGATAATTTAACACCTCTTGAAAGTAAATCTCTGGCGATAATCGTATTGCGTGTTGCAATGTATTTGCTGTCGCGCGACTCTTGTGTGCGCTTGTGTTACCCGTTCAATGTGCAAATTATTTATCATATTTGCGGGAAAATCGATAACATTCACTGAACTCTACGTTTCGATTTAAAGCTTTCGTGACTGCAGGGATTCATCTTCTTGGTTCTTACGGCTGCTTGCGTTGTGGCCGAAACGTCGTGAGAATTATATTATTTTATTACGTTTTATTATTGTATCACTTCCCTTCTACGTGACTTTACCGAAAGAACCAAGAAGATGAACTCTACGTTGATTGGTGGTGTTTCTTCACAGCTTTTGTGACTTGAACAACCACCCTGATACACCATGGTATACTGAATATTACAGCACAGCGAACTCTTCTTACGTATATCTCGATAACCTGATAATCCTATCCTTGAAATGTCCGCATCCTGGACTGATCTGTCCAAAGGTCTATCGTCCGCAAAGCGGTTGTTTCTTATTTTCGTAACTTGTTTTAAGAATTAAAAAGGAGCCACCCAGAAGTGATGATAAATGCATCACATTTTCCACGTGTTGCTTCCTTGTGCTGCAGCACGAATGGAGGTGCCTTTAAAGATCTGCCCCACAGTGCCCACCGCGTGAGATCAGAGCAGAGCAATTTCACTCTACAACCCGTGGCTGATTCATTCTGCCCAGCACAGAAGTTGAAACTATGGTGCAAAGAGTCTTCATACCCGAATACAATGATATGAATGGGAATAATAGCGACGTTTCGATTGCAACACAAGCAATCATCATCAGGCATTATTTTTAGACGTGACTTAACCGAAAGAACCAAAGAATAATTCCTGCAGTCACGAAAGCTCCAAATTAAGATTGATATGAATGAGTTTTCCGCGGTTAGACCGTCGGCAGGTCGCGCATGGGATAAAGTCTGGGTAATCCAACCTACCGCTTCCAACGCGTTTTCCAGTGTGGAAGAGTAGGCCAAATACCCTCCGAGAGGGACTCTAGAGCGCCCTCTAGTTGAAGGCACTTCCACCAGCGGTGGCACGAGGCAAGAAATTGCAGGGCTGCGCTTTTAAACGTTCGGTTTGACGTCAGCGCCGCAGAGTTTTCATGCAAATGAAATCACCTGCCAAACCGACTTACTTTCCGAGGGCGAAACATTCCAGGCGAGCCATGTCCCCTCTCAAGACGTGCGTCTTTGAAGGGAAGCTGACCTCGATCCGCGGCTCATACTCACCCATGATTCCTGCGGAGAAGAGCGGCCCAGGTCGCTAAGAACGAAGCGTTGCAGTTTAACACGTTGTGGCGGCAGGCTTTCGCGACCAATCATATCCACAGTAGAGGTTTTTGGATTAGATCGCGTAAATATAATGATGTCGTTCAACCCGCCACCGCCCGACACACAGTCAATTAGTAAGGGGTTTGTCACGTAAATAAAACATGCCAATTCGTTACTAGTATAGCACACTGGTGTGTTGGAGAGTAAACACACAACATTTACAATTTGAGTACGACGTTTCGCCAGTAATTGCAACTAGGATCATCAGGCGACAGCCAGAGTTGTGGATAAATCCTGTTTCGTTGCATTTGATGTTTCTTGCTACAACAACAACAAAAATCCCACCTGAGACTTTCGTGTAATTATTGCGACGTGGAAAAAATATATATACCCTCGCTGCCTTGCATCGCCACTGACCTAAAGGATGTCCCTGCAGTATGTCTTATGCGTTATCTCATTTCTCTTTTCAGTAATCAATATTTGCAGTGCTATATGCAGGTCAGCAGATGTTTGGTTAGTACACACATGCACACAGACAGAAGGTGGTGAGGTTAGTGAGGAGGGATTTTTTGTTGTAAAAATTTGAATTATGGAAGATGCAAGCTTCAGTCAAGACAAAAAGGGATTTTATTCATCTTGAAGCCATGCTGATGGCCTGGTGAGAGTTGCCACAAATGGTACAAGCTGTCACGAAGCAATTGTCAATAATACATGCCTACAAATTGTATATTTTGCACGGAGGGCAAAGTATGTCAGGTGTACCCATTAAAAAACAATTCTCATTTCCTGTAGTTCAATCATTATTATTTTATTTTTGCCAGGAAATGTTAACAAATTATCATCACCATTTTTTCACGAGGGCACTCTGTGGCACGCTTGGCCGCGTTGTCATCGTTTATTCTGGAATGCAGGCGGACACCACAGTGCCGAAATAACAACCTCTGCAGGCGATTTAAACATACTTGCTGTACTGCCTCATACAGGCGCCTTGCGACTCTGTGGGGGGGGGGGGGGGGTGGAGGTCTCTCACAATCGCGGTCTGCGTGGTCCACCCGCCCCGCCTTCCAAAGGGCCAAGTGGACAGGCACGCAGTGGGCTGCATTACAAGGCATTGCCTTTCTATCGCTTCCGACATTAGTCACTGATTTCATGTTTAAGAGCCTTTCAGGTTACATGGTGGTTACAGCGATCGACACACAACCATAATCAGGGGCCATCTCAGTCCTTAAAATTTTTGGGTGTCAATAAAAATGACTGATCCTGCCATAGGAATGTGGAATTTCCACCATGGGCTCAATGCAGGAAATGTAGATTAGCACCGCGTTGCTTTTTGCTTTTTTTTTTAACCGGTCCGTGCGTGTGTTTTTGAGACCCAGATTGCGCGGCAGCGTGGTACAGTGGTACCACTTTTGCCTCGCAGCCAGAAGCTTCTGGGTTCAATTCTCGACTCGGGTGCCTTTCTGCGTGGAGTTTGTATGTCCCCCCCGTCCCACCCCCCCCCCCCCCCCGGGTCGTCCGCTTCCATAGCTAAAAAGTAACATTCAATGTGACTGGTATTGGGAAAAAACATCCCAAAGCCAAAAGGTTACCTGAAAACAACTCAAATGGGGTTACAGGCAACAACGTTGCACCATGAAAAAAAGAAAGAAAACATGAACAACTCTCCTAAAAAATGCACCTGATGTTATAAAAGCTGAGCAGGTTAGATCCTGCTTAATACTTGGAATGCGTGATCCATGGGGCTTCAAAAGCTATTGCAGGCTTGGGCCTGCGAGGCGGTCAGGAGAAAGCAGTGTTGAATGTTTTCCCCTCGTGCGCGTGGGTTTTCTCCGAGTACTCTGGCCAAACATCTCAAACAGCAGGGCCCTCCTGAACATATAATCTTGAGAATCAGTGGATGCTTTCCTGGGTAAACGTGTGTCACAATACGAACACTAAATAACAGTGGTGGACACCCAGAGCAGGAATGAGTGCCGTTTCGTTGCGGTGGCGAGATGTTAACTACCTCGCCGGTATACAGGAGGCAATGTGTTCAATTCCGACTCTGACGCCTGTATATTTGGAATTTGCATGTCTCTCTCTCCCCATAGTCACCTGGACTTTTCTCCGGGTCCTCCGCCTTTTCCCTCCACATTTAGAATCAATGTGCATTCAGAGTATTTGGCCGCCAAATAGTCCCGCGTGATGATAAGCCCCTCACTCGAGAGCTATCACACGTGGCCAGGTAGCTTCTGAACAAAAAAAACCTACATAGCTCAGAGGGCCTTACCTTCGCGAAAAAAAAAATCAAAGAGAAGTAAAAGTAAATTTCGATTTAAAGCTTTCGTGACTGCAGGTATTCATCTTCTTGGTTCTTTCGGTAAAGTCACGTAGAATGGAAATAAAAAAACATAATAAAATAATAAAAATATAACTAAAACATAATAAAATAATTATTTTAATATGTTTTAGTTTTATTTTTATTATTTTATTATTTCCATTCTACGTGACTTTACCGAAAGAACCAAGAAGAAGAAGTTAAAGTTGTAACTGTTAAGTTGCGCTCCGTGGGTCGCCCTCACTCACCGCCGGACTTCAGGACGAGCGGTGTGGCGGGGCTCAGCGCTCGCGTGCTCGTCACCGTGTTGGTCACGGCGCACGTGTAGCTGCCCACGTCCGAGTTCTCCACCTTGGCGATGTACAGGTTCCCCGTGGCCTGCGACACGAAGCGGCGTCCGTCTGACTGCACGGTGATTGGGAAGTCGTTGAATACCCAGTCGAAAGCGAGCTCTGGAAAAACACCGGCGGTGGCAGTGTGTGTGTGTGTTGAACTTCTTTCGCACCTTACATGACCAACCGTGCGAATCGGCGGCGTGGTAGACGAGGGAAGGGAGTTTTCCCCCGCCACATTTAGAAACAACACGCGTTTAGAGCATTTGGCTGCACTAAATTTACACGTGATAAGCCACTTCCTTGAGTTGCCAATGGTGGCCAGGTCGCTACTGAAAAGGTGCGACACGTGTAGCTCCTTTCAAAGTAAAATGAAAAAAAATAGTTTGATGTTTGCATAGTTTCAAAAGAGGGAAATGCACGTGAGATGACAACCGTCATGGAGTGGGAGCAATGCGATCAGCTCACGCACAGGGATGGCGACGATGTGGGGAGGCCTTCATCCAGCAGTGGATTGAACATGGCGACCGACTATTTTGACAATACTGTACGTTGGCTTCCACTCTCATAAACATCTCCGTGTAATCATAAGCTGTCCTTCTTTGACAGATGTGCATGAACACAATTTATTATTAATCATATAAAATATTAAATGTGGTTTTGGGGGGTGGGTGTAGAGCAGTGTCGCAGTGATTGGCGCATTGCGCTGTTGACCTGAGTCCCTGAGTTTGATTCCTGGCCGAGGCTAATATCACCGTCGAGCGACATTCAAATTCGTCTTGGACCGCTCCTTCACCAATCCACACGGACCAGAATGGTAACGAATGGTCAGTTTACCTCCCCCCACAATTGACAAAGTACGGGGAACTCCTTCTAGATGGACAACTCGTCTCTTGAGATCTGCTTTTTGTGTTTATTTGTTGGCCTCCACAGGCACCTCCGGTTAGCGCGTTTGGAGATGTACGATGCTAAAGAAGTGCAACATACAGACAGACATGGATTGAAAAACAGCTGTAAACTGGGAGGGTTATAATTACACTGGTCAACACACTTTATCTGGCATAAGGTATTCCAACGGTTTTAAGGTAATTTTGGGGTGCTGATTCCAAATCTGGCATCTGTTTTTGTCTATCACATCAGGTTTTTGAGATATCAGATATTGCATTTTCAATAAAAACTTCAGAAAAAAAATATTAAATAAATGTGAATATCTACATAAAATGATATTATAAACACACTATCCTAAAAATACAGCACCATATTTTAACTTTAAAGCAGTCACTGACTCGCAACAACTTGCAATCATAAGTGACAGAGTTAATTTCGGGTAAAATCAATGAAAATCGGGTATGCCGATAGCATAAAACGAGATGTGATAGAGCAAATCTGAGATCAGATTTGGAATCAGCACCCTGAAATTAGTCTAAAACAGCTGCAAAAGTCCAGGCCAGAATTTTTTTTTTTTGTGTTGACCAGTGTTATTATTGTATGTAGTTATGGAGAGTTGTGTACAGTTGGTAAGAGCGTTATTGATGGATTATGATTGGCGATTAATAGTTTAGATAGTGTGTGGGGGGGGTGCAGTGAAATGTCACTACAGAGAGTCTCGTAATACAATAACAACGATACTGAACGACCTAAGCATAGCACAGGCAACAGCCGAGTCCATGGCGATTGCGTGCATGGCAGCAATGCATCTCTTCCTATGAACTAAGCCGCGCAAAGCGGCATTCACTACCCCCCCTGCAAGACGTGTGATGAATCTGAAAACAATGAACTGATCGAGTGGCAGGTAAGACTCCACTTTCGCGCAGCGGGCACTTTAGCCGAGCACGTGTGCTCTTTGGTGGACGGGTGACTTTTTAAGACTGGCACATTATGGGGATTATTGACGCAACTTTGAAATATATTTTGGCCAAGGTGATGTATACTGCGCTGCCGTGGACGCGTGTGTATAGCCTCGCGTCACTTTAACGGCGAGCCCTCAAAGTTACGGTTTGGGGAGGTAATTATTTTCAATAAAAAACAATGCACCGCTGTGCGCCATCCTTAATACCGTAGCGCATGCCCCGCATGAATCCGTGTGTGACACGGAATTAGTTGGTGATGCTCCGTTGGCAGTGGTGCACGAGCACAAGTAACAAGCAAAACGAAATCAACACATTCATCAACGAGACCGTGCGCGCCTTAAAAATACAAATATATAACAGGCGACGTTTCGGGCAATGGGCCTTCTTCACAGTACATACATCGGTACAATGCACACGCTATGAAGAATGAGCCATATCCCAAAATGTCGCCTCTTATATATTATCATTTTGAGGCAGTGTTACTGACCAATGTGTTAATTTTATGATACGCGTAAGCGCAGCATTATGAAACACACATATACTAATGTGTGTGATTGCAATTAGATGTCCCATCAACTACATGTCTCACACATTGCATTGTGCATATTGCGCGTGTGTAGGCACGAGTGGAGCAGTTGGCAGAGCGGCGATAACACGGCGTTGCGAACCCAGCGGTCTGAGTTTGATCCTCAGCCACGGCTGAGATCGGTTACAAGTGACACACCTGAACGACGTTATTGTTTATACTGGTAGGAACCCACTGGTTCCACCAGCACACAGGGGATTATTGTGTCCGTCCGTCGTGCAGGGAGGGGCTGGGTGTGGAGGGAGGGGATGGGTGGGGAGGGGAGAGTGGGGAGGGGCTGGGTTGGGAGGGTGGGGAGGGGCTGGGTGGGGATGGTGGGGCTGGGTGGGGTTGGGAAGGGTGGGGCTGGGTGGGGAGGGGCTGGTCATCCCATGGTGCCCTTATAAAACTCAACGTTTAACCTACTCACGCCGGCTTGTGCCCGCCCTCACAGTCGGGCATATTTGCGGAATACACCACGCCGCCGTTGACCCTGGCCATTGACCGAACAGCCCAACGTTCCTACCAGCTCCCTCCGCAGGAATGTGTTTAATTCACAGACGTACTGTCAACGCACTTCTGGACGAGAGCCTCCCCACACAGTTGCAGGTCATGGGAGTTTTAGACCGTACATCACCACGCCATTAACATGGGAGCATAGTACAGGACAATAATTGAATCAGCTACACTACCCTCTGCTGACGACAATGGAGCCCTGCAGTAGCCCACACAAAGTTATTTTTTTGCATGTTGGTCGTCAATCCGAGCGCTACCCAGGCTCACAACAGCTTAGCTTCAGGGAAGGGGTGGCAATCCCAAGTGATTTGGTCACAGACGGAGTCGTACTTGCGCACATACCGTAGCACCGCGCACGTGTGTGCTTCGGCAAGTATGGTGCACGCATAATACGCTCGCTGCAGGAACGAGCAATGCTGGCACGTGGTTAAGAACAAGACTACAACTGCGAGGAGCAAAGGAGTGTGGTGCCAAGGGGAGGTTGAGACCTTGGCTCTAACCCAAGCTTGTACCTGGCATACCAATTACGCAACGCGTTAAATCCTGCGGTGGGGCAGCCGTGGCCGCAGTCTAACCACGATGCTTCCGTGCGCCACGGCGTTGCGCACCGCTTGTCGTGAGTCCTGTCATGTGTTTGAAAGCCAAACGCTGCATAGTGCACACCAACGTGATAAACAGCCAGTCGCATCGCAGACGTTTAGTCAGCCCCCCATGAAAGAAATGCCACGGTTTTTCGAGCTGACCTTGTTATTGCTTGTAAGAATACTAAAGCGCGCTTTCCGTAATGCGCCATATGTATTAAATATGCACTGTGAGATGCGAGGCCGGATACAATTTGTAGCCGTTTGCAATATAATAAAAAAAAAACTATTTGGCAAATTCAGTATGAGTGTAAGTATAACGACCATTTGTTTTGCCAGCATACGCCTCACTGAGTCTCAGGACTCATTTTCGAGAACGTTCTAACATTGAGGGTGTTTGGACAATTCCTTTCACGAGTGTTTGGCTTCACGTGGGAAGGAAACCAGAACTCCCAGAGGAGCCCCCACTCACTCACACGAGGGTGTGATGCACCATACTGCGGCCATCTCATAGCCACCTTGCAGCCCCATGTCCGCACCATGTATGAATGTATGTATGTTTTATTGCCAGAAAGGGTAAAACCAATTCTTACATTGTGATAGTGGCAAGGGAGGTCCCATGATGTAGCTGCTCGCCCAGAGCTCTCAATGCACTGATAGTGGCATTGTCTTTGTGCTGGTCGCCTTTTGGTGTCCTCTGGTCTAACACTGTTTGAGACTCGGCTCTAAAGAAAGTTGTCTCTGGTGTGGACCAATCTATTCATATACTACCAGAGCATGTTTTTTTGCATGTTCACCACTAGTACATGTGGTTAATGCAGACATCATTCCTTGCAACGAGGTTTCTGTTTGGTCAGTTTAACACGTAGCATGCTTTCGCGACCAATATCATCCGTAATAGAGGTGTTTTGGATGAGATAGCGTTTAATATACAAACGTGTCGATAAAACCCGCCACCACCCGACACAGCCAACTAGTAAGGGCGGTGGCGGGTTTTAACGACACATTTATATATTTACGTGATCTAACCCAACATCTTAACACAACTGTTTTATTTCCAGAAAGGGTAAAACCGATACTTATATGTACGTATGAATGTTGAACTTCTTTTGCACCGTACATAGTCAACCATGCTCATCAAACTTAACCTTGGCAAAAGCCCTCGTAGTCAAGTCTGCTTCGCTTGCGAGATTGATGATATTGTTGGTGTTGAGCGTGGTTTAGTTGCATAACATTTGATGGAATTCAAACTCTTACTCATATTTACAACGCACAACCGATGAGGACGGTTGGCTATGTACAGTGAGAAAGAAGTTCAATATGCATCATAAAAAAATTGCACCACTAACAAACTGCCTTTTGATTATGTTATGCTACTCAGTTCCAGACACTAACTAGTGGGTTTCTGGAACAATTACACAATCCTAGGTGTGTAAGTGGTAGCAGAGCAGGGTGTGCTTTTTGCAGCCAATGATGATTGTGCTTACAGCAAACACATTGTTCTACGTAGTAATCACTGGCAGAAATCAGAGGATATCAATTACAACGAATTTTAATTGCCACGAACAAGAGGCAGCTTTGCTGTTTTTAATCACGTGAAAAAGTACAAAACTTTGATTCAGAAAGACAAAAAATACAACGAAAAACAAACAATTTGTCAAATTAGCACGCGTGTGTTACGAAGCAGAGAATATCTGCATGGTGAGCGGTAGCGTAGCGGTTAGTGCACCGCACTACTAACTCGGAGACCCGAGGTCGATCTACTCTCACGTCCAACACCCAGTGACGATTATCTGAACCGGTTCTGGGTTTCCCGTTGGTCGACTCAGTCGAACATGAATACCCTGGTGCAATGTGTAACCTTCCCCACTTGTGAGACAAAGGCGTGGTGCTGGCTACCCACCAACTCGTGCTCTGTGCCAGCCTTCGTAAGCTCTCGCGAGCAGCACTTGCCCCAAAAAGGATTGTGAAGACTTTACATGGGTGGGATCTTTAGCTTTGCCATTGTCTTGAATGCGTGCATTGCTGGTGCACTTCCCATTAGTTTAGTTATTTGCTGTTTTCCACCGTGCAGGTTCTTCAAAGCAAAACAACACATGTACTTTGATGCGAATAACGTGCCACTTTAACTTCATCCTCATTAACCTTTTTCTTTTATTCAGATTGTAAAAATGTTCCCAACCGCCAGCGAGTCAGAACATTATATACCGCACACACACACACACTCACGCCGCACGTATCCCTTTGCTAAATTGAAATAGACTACAAAGCCCCTGATTGAAGCTGTGAGCCACAAACTGCACACACCGCGGGTATTTCAGCAAGAGAAACAGTCCCCTCATGTTTTGTGAGGTATGTTACATTTGCTCCTGCCATACAAGCATTCACTTTCTTTTGCTGCGATCAATAGTCAATTTAGAAGTCATCAATCACGCAATTGCCAGCATGGGTCAACAGTGCAGGACCTCCAAACGTGACGCTTGCACAATATAAATATGAATTCCATCCTGCTAATGCCGCTCGCTATTTGAACCCGTTTAATTGAACGAAAACGGTTCCCCCCCCCCCCCCCATTATGCAGCAGCAGCAGTTTTTTTTTTGCAATGGTGCTAATCGGGACATTTCGTAAATTCGCGAGTAGCATGTAAAGCGCGCTTCATTATTGTCACTTTTGGTTTGTGATTATTATTTTTTATAACTTTTCTGCGGCGTAATTTGACTCAAAGCCCTGATTTACTGGAATGTGGAGCGCGGTGTGTTGGTCGAGTTAGCGGGTATCGATCGCGCATGCATAAGCGTCCGCGGGTCGTATTGAAGCCGTTGCGCCGTGATTCATCACCTGCAGCCGAAACTGGGGGAAATAAACTCGGCCCGCCTGAAGGATTTAAAACCTCTGGGCCAAAATCAAATTAGTTCGCCACTTAAGGCGGCAGATGCCAAGACACCGAATCGATTTGCCATTCCTTGTCCGTTTCCTCTGGACTCGCGTTTTCACACATCAAGCTACGCATTTTGCAACCGGTCACTTGTGTTTTACGGGATGGGGGTTGGCCTCCTGTTGTAGCAGCGAGTTTTTAGAACGTGCCGGAAGATGAAGGGGCACAGCGAAGGCGAGATATGAACTACCTCGCCTGCTATACAGGAGATCATTGGTTCGATACCGTCCCTGATGCCTGTGTAGTGCCGTGGATGGGCCACGCTTACCGGCAGTGGTACACGAGATCCATCTGCAAAGGTGCCCCGTACTGCCAAGGGGGGGGGGGGGGGCGCTGCGGGGGATCTACGATCCCACGCAACGCCTCCCCTTGATGGGCAAAGGGGCATAAAAGGGGACCTCCCCAGCCTATCGGGACAGTCACAGCTCAAGACCCAAGACCAGCCAGCTTAGGACCCTGGACCCTTCTCGCCCCGCTTGTCCTCGTGAGGGCCGGGACGCTGTGCGGGCCAGTGGTGGGACTCTGTGACTCCCGGCTCTACGTCCTTGTAAGGGCGAGTTCCGAGGAAGCCAGAGTCTAGACCCGCACCTTGGCTGGGTCGGGTCAGGTAGCCTCCCCTAGGGTAATCGTAGCCGGAGGACCCGAGAGCGTAGCCAGAGTCAGGCACGCTACAAGTAGGCTGTGTCTCTAGGCTGTGTCCCTAGGCTGTGTCAGAGTATTGTTGGAGTGTGGTATCGTAATAAAGAAGTTACGTCTACAAGTGCCTCCGGAACCCATTACACCTGTATATTTGAAATGTGCGTGTTCTCCTCGTGGTCACGTGGATTTTGCTCCGGGTCCTCCGGATTTTCCCTCCACATTTAGAAATATGCGCTTTTATTATTTCGCTGCTACACATTTCAACATGGTAAGTCACTTCATTGAGCTATCATTTCTGGCCAGATCACTTCTTAAAAATATATATGCCTCAGTGGGCCTTACATGGATTCCTCCAGTCTAAATAAAGATTCTACATCTGGTAAATTAGAAAAGCGTTGATAGTTTCGTTTTTTTTTTACTGATGGGAAGCCTCCACATCACTGCCTTGCTCCCAGTGCCGAATTGTGTCGGCCGTAAGTTTATCCGTCGGAAGCAGTGGGTGATAAAATACCGTGATTAGTTCTTTTGCAAATCAATAAAGCCAAGGAATGGAACGCGTCAGAGATGTACACCCGCCGAGGAGATGGAGTGATGTTTTATGTTTTTTAATTCTTTTTTTTCCCTTTCTGGTCCGTGCGCTACTGCTCGGTGGATCGCGAGAGGTGGTGATGGCTTTGCGAGGCCTTCATCCAACAGTGGATTGACCACGGCTGATGATGACAAATCATTCACATCAGCGAAAGCAGATATGGGTCGGTGTGTGCATGACATTGTTCCGCGTCATTGTTATCTCATTTATTTGTAATCATCATCATCATCATAGTGAGGAAACTCTTCATCAGGGAATTGAGCAATGGTGGTCATACCTTACATTGGCAGTGAGTACCTGGCAGATTCAACTCTCACATGAAATCATGGGGGGGGGGGGGCGGGGGGCGGGGGGCTTCTTCACAACCGACCAACGTGCGCTTGTCAGGAGAAGCAAACCACGGATCACCTCCCGAGGTGGCCAGCAGCACCACAATGCACTTTCCCAAGAATGCGCAATGCCAACAAGCAGAAGCGGTGGCGCTGTGCAGAATGTTGGGTAGGAGACCGCCATGCAGGTTGGACAGGAGACGCAATGAAGACGAGTGAGAGCATGAGGAAAACTCGCGATCTTGATTATAATTGGGCAATCTGATTATTTAAGTAATCAATGAATTAACGATGACCGGTGCAATTACTCCGACAATAACTAGGTATTGTTATTATGTGTGCCGCTGCACGGGAGGTGATGGGCGTGGCCTTTGACGTCATCATCATCCACGCAACACTGGCCGTGACTTGTAGTCGGGATTGCTACCTTAGGCAGGCAGAATGTGAAGGAACCACAGTAATCGATCAAAACAAAGGAGTTGATAACAACATTTTAGAGATGAATTAACCTAATCTACTCATCGTCCCAGCTGGAGCTCTGATATAAGTAATTGACAGGTAACTAGAAGGACTGCATCCCTGCTTGTTGTAGCAACTCAACATCAAACGAGTAAATCTTGAACGGGTCTACATTTTCTGCGACAGAAAGCATAGCGTTGAGTGCATTATTTAATTTGACCGATTGCGTAAATCATGGGGACTGTTTGAATATACTTCACTATACTTGTGAGTACGGGTCAGAGAAGCAGGGTAGGGACATAGGGACCAGTTCAGATAATACTCAACGCTGATGTTATCCGTGGCCGGGGAACGAACTCGGGCCGCAGATAAAATTTAAATACGACTATGACAGCACTCCACTCTCGATATATGTGATGGGCTAAACGAGGTTTACAGAGGCATACCTCTGTGTGGTGCTAATTTCTACAGTGTTTATTTTTTTCTCGCAAGGTGAGAAAGTGTGATTTGATTATTATTTTCATTACTATTATTTAGTACAAATACGTATTGGTTGAGTAGTCCATTAAAAAAAAAACATTATCTTGCATTGTAATTGTCAGTTCCATATTTCATCCATTCTTTGTTGTTGTTTTCAGGCCCAATTGGCGAATCTTCTCTGACGGAATGCGCCACTTCGCCATAATGTAGCATATTTATCTTGATGCGGCATCCCACAGTCACTTTGAGAAACGTGTTTTCCATCAAGTGCTGAGTGCAGTTGATTCTTCATAATGACTGAACATTATTCCAAATATCTAATGGCCCATGCCCCGTAAATTTAAATTGAACCTCTGTGTTACTGTTCATTTGAATTTGGTGTCGAGTAAGAATATCAAAAGGCGTGTTTCTGAACAAAACACAACGTTCCTCTTTGGTGTGTCGTTCTTGTTTCAAGTCAATTAAAATACAAAACTCGGCACGCCTTGTCTCCCCCTTGTCTCCCCTTTGAAGTGTATTCGTCCCCCTCATTCTCGCGTATATGCGATGTGCGCGCTCATCTTCATTTGCCAGTGTGCTCGTGCCTGCAAGGGTTTGTGCAATGTCAAATTTGCCGTCTGTTCTTTCGCGACAACGTTCCAAAGGGCGGTATGTGACGTAGATTATATGAATCTGCTTTCATCTCTATACGTCAACCAAAAAAATGTTTCCCTTCTTTGTAAGGGGAAAGTGTGGTGGTGCGTCTTATAACCTGACAAGTGTAAGTGCGTTGGTGTGTGTGTGACCAGATTTGCATAACTGTATTGATACTGTGCGTCTTACTTTCTGGAGCATCTTTTAAGACGGAGAACAGAGGACTTGGCCGACAACAAAAAATACAGAAATGGGGCTGTGCCCATACAATTGTTTCGGACTTCAGGAATTTACAATGCGTTAAACTGACCTGCCTGTATGTATGTTGAACTTATCTCGCACCGTACATAGCCAACCATGCTAATCAGAGGTGCGGGGAAAGGACGACAAGCTAAACACAAAAATCACGTCTAAAAAAATTAGTTTTCAAATGACATTTAAAAGTGCTTAGCTCTCGTGGTGTCCTAATATCGGAAGGAAGAGCGTTCCAGATGGCCACAGAAGCGCATCTGAAAGTGTGCACTGCAGTGACCACCGTCTTTGTTCGAGAGTCAGCCAAAAAGCCGCTGTGAGGATGACCGGAGTTCACGTGATGGTTTATGCTCCTTGATGAGATCAGCGAGGTATTGTGGTACATTTTTGGCAAGCACTTTGTGTGTAATGAGCATGACCTTTTAATGTATTTGTTCAGCAACAGGAAGCCAAGTTTGGCGAGCACTGGACGGACACGGTCGGATCTCGGATCTTGCAGTACCCGTCACGACACGCATTAAACCACCATAAATCACGAAGCCAAATCTGGCATTGCACAATCCAATACTGAAGTTGTTACTGTGCAGGACTAAACCGGAATTCCTGGCGCATGACACCTCTGTGCAGTGTGGAGACGTCGCTAAGCAATGGTCACCAATTGCTTGGTGTGGTGTTCAATTTTTGAGCTGCAGAAATGAGATGTAGATTTTTTTTTGAGTGCCTGAAAAACGCCCATCAAATATGTTGTTTTGTGGATAAACTGCAAACATAATAATCGATATACATACAGTAATTACTTACACAGACATACATACACAGACATAAATACACACACACAGACACACAGACACACAGACACAGATCCCCCGCATAGATTTAACAGACTGTTGGGGTAAATGCTGTTAGCGAGCACCTATGAAGGTCAACCCGGCACACATGGGAATGGGTGGCCAGCACCACGCACGACCGCTTTTGTCTCCCCAGTGGCGATGTTTACCCACCGCATCAGGTACTCATTTGAGGCTGAATCTACCTGCTGTTGTCCGTGAGCGGGAATCGAACTCGGGTTGCCGGGTACGTAGTGCAGGACACAAACCGCTACACAACCGCACCCCATACAGATACACAGAGGCATTTACATATACAGACAATAATGATACAATAGTTATGCAGAGTCAAATTTGCATGAGAAAACAAGGAATTGCGAATGAGCCAATGTTGCTGATAAAAAACTAAATAAACAATATCCCCGAGTAAAAGGGAGCAGAAAAACGTCAAAAGCGTGAAAGTTTGACAGGCAAGGAATTAAATTAACTCTTACAGCAATGTCGTTATTCATTAATGTCTGTGCACTAATTATAAAGGGAGGAAAGTAAAAAATATTTCTTCATAATAATAAAAAATGTGTATAAAATATTCATTAAATTATACATCTCAAAGTATCCCATGGTAACTGCATATTTTTAATTGGAAATTCTTTTAGTGATGAACAGGATGACATTTCTGCAATATTTCTCTCGATGACGGATATGTTTTTTATTTTTATTTTTCATTCATTGATCTCGACCCACATTTTAGGCCACTCGCAGCGTTGAATTCCTTAAATTAGTTTAAAAAAAAATCCAATCCTACTCAAATTTAGCACTCGGGTCATGTCATGACATGATACAAATTGGATCTCTGAAGCAACAATGGATCACTTCTGCACTTCTGAAGTCAAATAGAGCCTTATTGCTCAATCAAATTATCCACAATTAAAGCACACCTTTGGTATTCTCTCCTCACAGCGTCTGCTACATGTCAATCAAACAATTGTTTTAAGTATCAGAGCTGGTACAAGTCAATTTAAGTGAAAACCTAATTTAACACGATGGCTTTTATTCGTGCAGTAATTGGTGATGGAGTCCCGACCATCAACTCACTTGCCTTGAGAAGCCAGTTTAATCACACGTGACTGTGGTACAACTTGGATCTCAGAGGTGCCAGGCTCAGTGCCCTGACTCCTGAGCCACCCATAGACCTCCTTGCTCACTCCTGTTCCGAGCTTTGACATCTGTTTCATTCAACAAATTGAACACTCACAGTGAGATGGTGGAGGCTACAATCGGTGTAATGTTTGCTGTAATCCTGCTGTTACCAGTTCGATTTAAATATCCTATTGCTGCAGTTGAAACGATGGTATATTTTTATTTTATTTAATTCCCCCCGCCTCTATCCATTTAGCAGTATAAATGGTTAAACCCACAGGCCAGGGTAAAGTGTAGATGCTCCCACCTCTCCCAGGACATCCTGTCCAGCTTGGAGGAGTAGGCCAAATGCCATCTTAGAGGGGATGTCTAGAGATCTCTCCAGCGAAGTTCCTTCTCTAAGCAGTGGCAAGAGTTTGCAATTGAATGGCTGCACCCTCACCTCTGCTCGTTTTGTAAAAACACGGCTGTTGAAACAGAAGTAATCGAAACATGCTAATCATGAATAGTATCATAGTAATTATTAATAGTATTACTGTGCTTGTTTTGAGTCTCAAGACTTGATTGCAGGAGGGTCCTGCCAAGTTTACACAGTAGAGGAGGGGGGGGTAGGTGATTTTGCTCCGTGCATTTATGTTGCTATATATAATCCCAATTTAGTAATTTGCAGGTAATATGTCAACATGACTATTGAAATGTATTCATAATATTAATGTTTATGCTGAATGTCTGCTGCTGCTGTGTCCTGTGCAGCCCTTTGAGATATTTGATTAAAAGCGCGCTATAAATGTAAATATTATTGTTTTCTCTTTCTCTCTCTGTTTCTCTCTGCTGTCTCTCTCTCTCTCTCTGCTTGTGCGTCTGTCTATGTTGTCTCCGTGTCTGTGTTTTGTCTCTCTCTCAAATTTAGCAATCTTTGGAAGAAGGTTAATCAACCAGGTGGTGTGTTCACTGTTTTGTTAGCCGACTCTCTGTGTTGTTATTGCATTATATTTCTGAGTTTACTAGGTTTTTTTTCTCATTCATTCATACCTGATGATGATTGCTTATGTTGCAATCGAAACGTCGTATTCTATTATTTCATTTATTTTATTTCTACGTGAATTTCCCAAAAGAACCAAACAGTGAATAGTATTATTATTTACAATGGATTGGTCACCACCATTTCGATTGATATGTATTTGGCTATGGGGAGGAAACCAGAAAGCCCATGCATAACATGTGGGAGAGCGTTCAAACTCCACGCAGAAAGACACCCGAGTACATAATGGAAACCATTCTTTCGGTAAAGTCACGTAGATAAAAATAATAATAATAGAACACAACGTTTCGGTCCAAACACAAGCGTCCGTCATCAGGTGAGAAAGAACGATCCGCTGTTGTGGCTTCATATAGGCACGGGAGGAGTGGGGGGGGGAGAAGGGGAAGGGGTTTTCTAGAGTAAAATTAGAATGTCAATGGGATTTAAATCTCACGGACGCTTGTGTTGCGACCGAAACGTCGTCTTCTATTATTATTACTTTTTCAATCTACGAGACTTCACCGAAAGAACCAGAGAGTATAGATTCCTGCAGTCACGAAAGCTTCAAATCAAGATGACATCATGGAAACCCTTTCTTGCTTCAAGGCACGAGTGTTTCCAATGTGCCAACCGCCGCCACCCCAGCGCCCGTCGTCACAGTGTCCGCCTTACCTGCAGAGTGCGGCGGAGGTGCACAGATGAGCACCACTCCTTGGCCTTGTCGCACGGCCACCGTACCCCGGTGCTTGGTGCGGAAGCTCTCCAGATCTGACCCAGAGGGGATACACGGCCACAATCACGGTTCGCTCGTACTGCGGTGGCAATTCGCTGATGGATCTGGAGAGAAGACCCCGTATCGTTGTATAATCCCACCGAAATGAACAATAAATACTCCTCTGATTGCAGCAGCATAATGTGGGGCCGTGGACCGGTTCAAGCACCGCGGAAAGAACGCATTTCAACGTTGTTAAAGGTTAATAAGCATTTTGGAAAGGAATTGGGAGGCTCAAGATTTAAAAAAAAAAGTAAATCGGCAGCACAATTTTGTCAGCAGCTCCAGGGGATTTCTATCGTGCTGAAGTTATCGCCCGGGCACACCGAGCAATTCCTGTGATGTGAATCTCCCACCAGACAGGACAACCGTTTTATAGTCGCTACTGCCTTGGCTTCTGGCGCCAAGTTGCACCGGCGATGATAAACCGCCAATGTCTTGCGCAACAACGCTTTGAGACTCCAGCTCAGGCTTAGTATTTAAATAGTTTTCGTTTTTTTATGCGTACACACGAGACATCTGATTGAAGTGGAGACAATTACTATGTTGAAGAAAATTGGGTGATTTGATTAAATTGCGGAGTGTTTCCATACGTTAAAGGAACGTGAAAGCGTAAATCAATATACTTGCCGAATCAAAAACATGTTTTATCTACCTGATCTTGTTAGTGCCTGTGAAGGATTGTTATCAATAAAAACATCCACTGGGTTTAAAAGTGGATTCTCCATAATGTTTAACAGCTCTCTCGCTGAGTTCTTCCTGGTTCAGCAGTTCCACTGCTGGATTAGTTTTTCCGCCTAAGGTCGACCGCTTGTGTTGCGATCGAAACGTCTTGATATATTACTTGTTATTTTATTTTTCTACCTACGTGACTTAACCGAAAGAAGCAAAAAGTATGGATTCCTGCAGTCACGAAAGCTTCAAATCAAGATTTTATAGAGTAGACTGTCTAATGGTTGGTTGAGGCGTTGTAAAACACAACTCCGGTTCAGAACTGTCGTCAATACCAACATTATAGCCATGTTGAAGACAAGGATGCTTAAATTGCAAACTTGGTTTCGTTGTATGACATCAGTATTATCCGATTAATTACTTAATTTAATTTCATTCGTAAGCGTTTATTTTTCTTTTCTCTCAGTGCTATCCATTCAGAGCGACCCCCTGTGTGTCAAGAGAATGGCTCGCTGAAAGTGGATATCAGAGAACTACCTCTGAGATCGCTTCAAGTGCCCTCTTGACCTCTGGTTCACACGGTTTATTCATAGGGAGCTGCCCAGATTCGAACCAAGGAATCTTGGCAGGGCCAGGTCTGTGCTCTGCATTCTGAGCCACCCTCTCATCTCTTAATGCTTTGATTATATATATATAACTAAATCTGTCACGTTTGTAATCATAGATGATACCTACCAAGTGTAAATATAAAAACAAATACTTCCTCTAAAGTGCCTGTAATCACAACATTAATTTTTCGTACGTTATTTTGATGAAGAATTCAGTTAAAGGATTACACGAATATTGATGTCGGTGAAGGTTAATAATTCATTTCCAATGTATTTGTATTTAATCGTCAAATACGAGCAATTTAAAAGCAAACATATACCGATTGGTGACATTCCCCTGATTATTTTTATTCAATAGTTTCAAACGTTATATATTTCTCCAAGTATCTTTCGATTCCCTTTCCTGGTATCGTGTCACAAGATGAAGACATTTCTATCCGTAACCCTGCCGAGGAGCAGCGCACCACTTACGTGCCAGTGAAGATGACAATACAGAACAACTACGACTGCAGCCACCCACTTCCCACACTTGAGGGACACTTTATATATATATGTACTACCCACAAATAGTACTTTGTATATTTAAATCAAACGAAAACGTATTGATGTTTTTTTTTCTTTCTCTCCCGAGCTGGCATACGTTTTATCAAGCTTGAAAACAAATATTTTTGTTTGCCATTTCATGTATTCGTGTATGTGTTGTTATGTTCTTGCCAAAATCACGTGAAACTCTGATGAGGAGAAAACGTCAAACTGCTGGGTACGTTTACGAGCATAGCAAGATGTTGACTTGCTCACGAACGTTTCTAAAACATGTATTTTGAAACTCATGTCTCATGCAAACAATCAATGTAATAAGTTAAATATACAGTAAAACCTTGGATTGCGAGCATAATTCGTTCCGGAAACGTGTTTGTAATCAAAAGCACTCGTATATCAAAGCACTCGTGTATCAGTTGTGATCACGTGACGCTCGGCAGACAAAGCGTACACACGTGCCACTCGTATTGCAAGACCTCGCTCGTTTATCAAATTCATATATTATTTTACAAATTTGCTCGTGTTGCAAAACACTCGAAGACTAAGTTACTCGCAATCCAAGGTTTTACTGTATATATATGAACATAAGGGGTGGTGGCGGGTTTAATGACACATTAATATTTACACGATCTAACCCAAAAAAACAACCTGCATTATGGATATATGAACAAAACATGGACAGCGAAAGCACAAGTCAACCTTAATATACCTGTTGACGTGGACTCTGGGAGTCGGTGCGAGTGAACAAAATATCTGCCGTATTATCCACATTAAAAGATGCACTTGCATCCCCCTGCATTTTAAAGCACACTTGGAGTTTCATCTTATATTCCAGTAGCCGCGTGTCTTCCTCTTCGCCCAGATTTGTATCAGCTTTACTGACACCGGACACGAGTTTGGGCTGAGTCTTGCTTTCCGGAGCATCTCGCAATGTGGAGATTCAGGTAAATATAACTGTATACATAGTTTGTGTTACTGCCATTGGAAAACCAGCATGAGTCCTTCAGCTCGCCACACTTGAGGACCGTACGCGTGGCAGACTGCCCAGATTTGAATACGGATGCTGGCTCAGTGTGATCCCCCTGTGGCACGAAGCGACCTCGTGTACTGCCTTAACTTGACAGTCCACTGATGCTGGAGAGATGGGGATCCTTCAGGCAAGTGGCAATATGTGTATTGTGTGACTTCGCATAGACATCACGTCAACTGTATTGTGTGCAGCAAAAAAAAACAACATACCGATTGCAGTGGCAACAACGATGCCGAATGAATGTGTCACCGAAAATAATTATCAACAGCTGGAAAGCCTCGCCAGATCATCACCATCCATCTCAGTCTTGTGATGTCGCTTATGCACAGGCTATTATTATTGATGTCGCTCCATATTTGTGGTGCTCATTCTCTTGAGCATGTTCCCTACTTTGACTGCCATTTCATCAGCAGGCTCATCCAGTGGCCTGGTCCACATGATGTCTCTAAAATGTGTTTCTTCACTGATCCATGCGTTCCTCCTTCTGTGTCTCAGTGCAATTTCCAGCATGGACCTCTCCATGATTATCTGTGTGTTGCGGCAGCCTTTGATCTATGTTCTTTGTCGGTGTGCATATTTTCTGATTCGTGTGTTAGAGCCGGCAATGTAAAAAGTTGGGTAATTTGGTAGAATTACATAATTCAGAGAATACGGTATGCACACATATACATACATATTTCACTCTGTACATATTAACTTAGAGTTTTACGCTGCTATTGCATTTGTCTGTGACTGATTCACCAAATCCAAATGCAGCACACAGGGCAAATTCACGATGCTGAAGGCAGACAGGGATTTATACAATTCGATTGGCCGATTTTAAAAGGTCAGGTGCATGCGACTACCGCATTCCCCTTACAATTTCACCTCTGACCCACGGGGTTACTTTTGAAATCGGCCTTTTAATGAAAGAGCAGAAACAAACATTTTCAGAAGAAAAAAGAGGGGGGAAAAGTGAACATATCCTCCGCCATCACGTACGACAAAGGGTTAAAGGTTCAGCCCTATAATTGCCTGCTCACAACACCGCTGGCGGAAGAGCCTCCACTACGGGACCTCCATAGGGCACTTCTTTCAAGGTATTCGGGCCATCTCGTCCACGCCGGACAGAACCCTTGTAAGAGGTGTGGAGTGCCCACACTTGACCCCACCACGTGCCACCTTCCGATCGGGCAGCTACAGTGAACCCATTTTCGCTGCTGGGTGGACAGAGGCGGGAGGGTGGTGGCGGAATTCAAGGAACTTGCACCGGTGTTTCAGACTCGGCATCTTTATTTATCCTGGAGGAATCCAACGAGCCGTGAAGCTCTCTTTCACAAATATCAAGTTTCAATCGCCGCACATAGCGATGGAATTGAACTGGCGACCTCGCGATTGTTGCAAGTCCAGTGCTCGAACTGCAGTGCCACTGTGGCAGCATCCCTCGCTTATTCGTACGGGTAAATGTGACGTTGCCGCAGAACACCTTCCCCACCCAGTGGGCGTGCGCTAAGCGCGCATTAATTCCCCGATCAAAATCGATCCTCAAGCGCGCGACACGCGCCGGGAATGATACGCGAAGGCCAATTCGGTGCGAGAAACCGTCTAGCGCCACATCGTCCAGTTAGCTCACCGCCACAGCTTGGCCGCGTCTCGTACAATGTGCGTCACGTTGGCAAAGCGTTCGTTTCTTACGCGCGCCTATCGTGAAATGTAGAATCGAAATTAATCGACGAAATGTACGCATCGTTGCACCTCCATTGCTGCAGATGGAAAGTATCCGGCCAGTATGCATCCTTCACGGGGTGTTTACCCTGCTTTTCTTCCAAATCACAGAAGGATTTTTTTGTTTAATAGAATGCCAACACGCACTCGCATTCTATCCAACCGCAACCAACTTGCGAGCATTTCTATTTTACTCGTGGGCGGCTGCTGCTGCAGCAGCAAGGGATTTGTCAAAAGTTGTGGCCGCCTTGAGCTACGAATCGATGCCAACAACCCCTTGCCAGATCATGCATCTGCCCTGGCAACTTCTAAGCAAAGCTTCTGTTGTTGTTTGTTGCTCCTGCTGCTGTTGTTGTTGTTGTGAGTACTCACAAGCAAACTGCAGGGCAGCCTCCCTGCTCCGCACAGTCCCCACGGCATTGGAGGCGAGGCAGTAGTAGGTGCCGGCGTCTTTCCCTTCGGCCGGGTGCGAGATCACGAGTCCCCCGCTGACGACGCCGTAGCGACCCCCCACAGACACCTCCGTGCCGTTTCTCATCCACCTGAACGACAAAGACAAATTGCCTCCGAGTTAATATTTGTCCCCCCCTCCCATCCACCCGTTGCTGAGCACAGGAACGAAGTCGTCCCAAAATTCCAGATTTGAAGCTTTCGTGACTGCAAGGATTCATATTCTTAGGTTTTTTGGGTAAAGTCACGTAGGTAAAAAAATTAAAATTAATAAAAGTAAAATACAAATAAAATAAAAATCACGACGTTTCGGAAGCAACACTAGCTTCCGTCTTCAGGTGGAACCGTCACAGCACGCTAGCTGTATCAAGTAATTTAAATTTTTTACCTACGTGACTTTACCGAAAAAACCTAAGAATATCGTCCCAAAATGCCAAGCTGCCCGGCAGCAATAGCAGCGTGATCGGGGTGTTATCTTGACGAGAGCCAACACGTCCCTGGCCACCTAATTGGTCAGTCATGAGTTGCAGCGGTTGTGTCTCCAAGCGGGCAGTGAAGGCTGCACTCTGGTTGTAAAGTAGCATCTGACGCACACGTGCATTATTGTTGGTGTGAACGAACTCCGCCTTTCCATGCTTAGTGCATTGAGAACGATTGTTTTAAGGGCGCTTTCTAAATGTAAATTATTATAATTATTACCACGACTATCATTAAATGCATTATATTAAAATGTTATCCGAGTTAATATCAGGCAACATTCAACGTCAAAGTGGAATTGTTTTTTTACATAATGTGATTCATGGCATGATAGTAGTCAATCGCCTGATTTTTTGCTCAATAATTAACCCGTTTGAGTATTATTGAACTGATAATCCTGAATGCAGAATAATGTGAGTTGCTGTAGCGATAGCCGCTGAATGGCATGGTATGGTGAAGAGTTAATTCTAAACACACTGCATGCACCATTCTCTTTACCGCACAGAGTATCTGAACGTACCAAAATATACAATTTGGTTAATCGGTTATAACTAGACTCAACTGAAATATCAGATAAAGCAACGACTAGCATGGAGCTGTGTGCACGATCACCCACACCGCTTTGCCATTGCACAATAGCAAAAGTCGCGGTATTTGAGCAGATTTTGCGTTAATATCCAGAGCTCAGCTCTTGAGCGAGAGCTGAGTAATTCCACTAGGAATGTCGTCAGCCATTCTGAAAAAAAAGGATTTGGGATGATCTGACAGGTCAGCACATTGTCTTTCCCGGAAACATTTTGTACAACCGGTCCTCCGAGTGTAGGGAAGACACTGAAATCCCTCAAAAGGCATCGTTGTTAATGCACTCGCGGTATTTCACGTCTGGATGTTACACGTACTCAAGAAGTTACGAGCAGTGCCTTGTTAATGGCTCTGGATGGCTCCGTTCAAAAGTGCTGCTTTAAGCCATATTCGCTTCTGTCAACAAACTCAGATTATCCGTCGGCTTTTTTGAGCACTGCCAAGTTATGCAAACAGTCTCCCGATGCGCGCGCGCCTCAAACATCTCGCATCCAAGAATTGTTTCCATCCGAATGCGCACTCGTTATGAATATTTAATCTCCAACGAAATGTGTTCCGTTGGCTCGGCCAGACTAATGGCTCATTTCATAAGGGATTCGATTTGTGTCAGTTTACCCAACGTCAACACCCCGCCCCCCCTGCCCTCCAACAAGATCCAATTTGTTTATTCTCCCTGCATGCCCCCCACGCCTCTCACCCCCACCCAATCCCACCACCAAATCGTTTTATTCCTGCAATAGTTAAATAATGCCATCATTTTGAGCATCTTCACTCCGTATGATTTGTTTCTTTTCCAACGAACAAAATGGCCCACCTGGTTGAGATTACTTCAGCACCTGTTGGACGTGCTGTTCGAGTGGGGGGGGGCAAGCCGAGTTTGTATATTTGTTTTGTTTAACTCGCCCTTGTTCGAATATGCAAATCACAGGAATTTGCTGGCAAAACTGATTTCAAAGCAAATGCAATTCCCCCACCCGCCCCAGCATGACTATCGCACATTGTCCGTGTGTGGCTGGGTGGCTGGATGGGTTGGTGGGTGATTTGGGTCGTTGGGTGGCTGGGTGGGTAGGAATGGGTGAGTGGGTGTGTGTGAGTGCCTGGGTGGGTTGGTATGGGTAGGTAGAAATGTGTGGGTGGGTATGGGTAGATAGGAATGAATGGGTTGGAATGTGTGCCTGGGTATGGGTGGGTGAGTGGCTGGGTCGGTGGGTGGCTATGGGTAGTGAGGAATGGGTGGGTATGTTGGACGTGCTGTTCGAGTGGGTGGCTGGGTGGGTGGGTATGGGTAGGTAGGAATGGGTGGGTGGGCATATGTGGGTGGGTATGGGTGGATGGCTGGATTAGTGGGTGGTTTGGGTGGGTGGGTGGCTGGCTTGCATGGTGGTGGCTATGGATGGGTGGGTGGGGTAAACCTCTGCGGATTCAGCGTGTGTGAGAGAGCCC
This sequence comes from Lampetra fluviatilis, assembly GCF_964198595.1. Classification (NCBI taxonomy): domain Eukaryota; kingdom Metazoa; phylum Chordata; class Hyperoartia; order Petromyzontiformes; family Petromyzontidae; genus Lampetra; species Lampetra fluviatilis. The sequence goes on from NC_136314.1 coordinate 1,910,769, forward strand.
GGCTTGGGGTTTACTGGCTCAGAAAGCAATCCCTTCCTCGGTATGCTGCGCTGGGCACAGCAACGCTGAGCTCGCTGTTCTGCAGACACTCGCCGTGTTCGGAATCCCACAGCAGTGCGTGCAAAGATCCAAGCCATTGCGTGTCGCTGTTGTCGCCACTGTCAGCACTCGCCACCTAATGAGTTCAATGAGCCGGTCCGCTGAACATTGCGCTAAGAACACGGGGCCTTCCGTAACATTAAGCGCAACTCCGTGGACGGCGTTGGCATCGGTGAGGAAGGGAAGGTTGAAAATGCATGACTGGTCTTGTCGAAACAAAAATAAGACGAGGCTTTACCCTTTCTGGCAATAAAACAGGAGGTGTTAAGATGCTCAAACACCAAATAGAAACCTTTTGCAAAGAATAGAGTTTCCATTAACCACACATACTTGTGGCAAAACAAGTAAACAAACAAGCTATGATAATATATGCCTTGTCTTTGGAATGGAATGGCCTACACCAGAGATAGCCTTCTCCATAGCCCAGTGTTAGACCACAGAACGCCAAAAGTACAAAGTCTACGCAAGTATCAAATTATGAATAGCTTGGGTTGAGCAGTTATATCTATGGGACATTTTTGATACTGGCGAAAAAAGGTACTATAGATATCACTGGTGTTGTCATCAACTGTTGACAAAGGAGCCGTGGTGTCATACAGACATTGTCGTCATCAACAGTCATCCCCAAGTCACCACCACATTTCACAATCCTGTGATGTAATGATGCACCTAGCACTTGAACATGAATGTATGTCATCACTCCAACTCCTTAGTGCACTCATTGATTCCTTTCTAAGGCAGTGTCCGTTGATGTTGAAAGTGGAAAACTGTTTTCAGCTTTTGTTTTGTACATTAGTTGTACAATGTGTTATGTACTAATTTGTTTATATATATAACTGGCAAGGTGGCTCATCAGTAGAGCTAGAAGTCAACAACGGTTGCCCTTTGCATGGGACTCATCCCCATCATAGGAATGTCGAATTTCCGTCACAGGCTCAGGGATGTGCACAGGAGATAAACACCCTCCACACGTATGAACGCCTAAATGTTGCTCATAATAAGGTACAAGATTAAGGTTAAACAAAATAATTATCCCTGCAATGACAAATGACGTATCCTCCAAGTTAAAATGTGCTCCGGGAGGTAAGGCGCACTGCCAACTTTGGCTTTAAAAAAATCACGGGAAAAAAATCTGCGTCTCATAACCAGTATCACAATAATAATAATATGTATCTATACCGGAGGAATCCGATGAGCTGCAAAACTATTTTTCACAGATCTCCCGAGCATGTGTGATTCACAAATATGTGTGAGAAATTCGTACTATCAAGCATTGTAAGTGTAACGTAAAAAAAAGGCAAGTCTTAAACGTACAAAAAAACAGCTAAATCCACACGTTTGACCACCCGGGAGCTGCTTTGTATTAGGACAAGTATTCAAGTAACAAGAAAATGTTGTCATCACAATTAAGCTCACTCCTTCACTGGCATTTTCCATCGATCAATTTATTGAGCCACTTCAATTGTCTCCCCTCACCTGTACGTGGGCGGAGGGCTCCCCTGCGCCTGGCAGTTGAAGACCACCTTCCTTTCTGTCGATTCCACCGAATACATCACGTCGCTGGGCTCTTCCACGAACACTGGCCCATGCTGCCGGTTTTCCTGGGCTGCAAAGAAGAAATAAGATGTAAAAACCGGACGATGGTTCTACACGAAGCATGCCCGCCTCCTGCCTTGGTGCGTTTGTTGGCGGTCTGCCGTCGAGCGGTATCGTTTCGTCTGTCTCAGGAATCCACCCACCCCTACCCCCACCCCATCCCCCCGAAGACTCAGTGCGCGAGGCAACAGCGTCCAACTTCACGAGCGGGGTAGTTTTGTGTCGTCAGTCAGTCGACGTTTTCAAAGAGAAGGGCGAACATTTAAACGTACGGATACTGGCGACATTCGAAACGTGTGTTTGGCGCCGTGTGTCGAAGTGCATGCAGCATTGTGCTGCGGCGTACGCTGGTAATTAGGTAATTTACGATGATTATTTTTTTACTTAAAACTTTCGTGACTGCTGTAATTTATATTATTTGGTTCTTTCGGTAAAGTCACGTATATTGAATTTTTTTTAAAAATTAAAACCACGACGACGACCGCTTGTGCTACGATCAAAACGTCGTGGTTATTATTTTTGTTATTATTATTTTCTATCTACGTGACTGTACTGAAAGAACCAAATAATATTTTTTTTTATATTGTAATTTTAATGAATTGAGCTTCGAGGGAGGCACAAACTCTTCAAAGGTCACCTCAATATTGATTTAGCGCTACTACTATTACGTCGGAGTGCATGGGGTCACATTGTTAGCTTATCACAAAGAGCATAAAATAATTTAAACAGTCCCCACTCATGCCTCTGTGCCATTGATCCTTTGTGTCGTTTAGTTCTTCTGATTTTCTTCCCGACCGTCTACCCATCCCCTCGTTACACCCTCGTTAATTTTGTATCTTCTACGCATTTGCAAAAAGGAAACTCCGCACCCATCGTCCGTGTATTTGACAGTCGCTTTTGGAAATCGTGGCTTTTTGAAGCAATTACAAAATAAAATAAATGAAAGGCGCAGCCCTGCAATTGCTTGCTCGCACCACTGCTGGCGGAAGGAAACTCCACTAGCGGGAGCTCTCGAGAGCTCCGCTCGAGGATGTTTGGCCTGCTCTTCCACACTGGCGGGATGTCTTGCAAGAGGTGGGTGTACCCGCACTTTATCGCACCACTCGTGAGCTGCCGGTCGACTATCTGTGGTGGAAGCCACTTATACCGGCTGGGTGGGTAGAGATGGGGAGGCGGGATTGAATAAACTTGTACCATTGTTTTAATTGCCGTGCCGGGAGATCGAACCAGTAACGTCTGGATCGCAAATCTCCTGTGCTCGCTATGACACCATGGCAGCGCCCCGTTTAGGCGATTGTTTAAACTAAAAAATATGGTCCTTAATGTGGAGGTGGCATGGTGACACAGGTCAGAGAAATACAGGCAGCACCACTGCCCTTCTGAGCTTGGAACGTGGTTAGAGTCACCCGTGATTAAACTGGGGTTCTCAAGTATAATGCATACTCTTTGGTTCTTTCGGTAAAGTCACGTAGGTATAAAATAAAATAAAACATTTTATACCTACGTGACTGTATGGATTCCTGCAGTCACGAAAGCTTCAAATCAAGATTGAAGTGTAATGCGTTTATAATCGCGGCCCAATGACCAATGCCTACATGAAACGTCACATTCAATGTGTGTGGTTTTTTGTTGTTGCGTGTGCATAATTTCGTTCAATTCCAGCCCTAAGAATGGACGACAAAAAATGGTTTATCATGTAGCAGGGGGTACGGGAAAGTGTGCCCCTGGTGTTTTCTCACAGAGGGCGGGGGTTTACAATACTCTGCAAGAGTCGCAAAGAGGATTCTCTGTCTCGCGACACGAGGCTGATAGCACAGTTGGAATATAATTGGAAAATTTTGAGCGGAGAACAAGTTCCAATTTGGTATAAAAGAAAAATCACTTGGAAGACGAATGCTGCACAATAGGAATCACTGCAGGAGAGGAAATGCAGAGCTCGGATGAGGCAGAGAGATAGCAAACTTACAAGGATCAATTCAACACGTAGGCTTTCGCGACCAAAATTATCCATGATAGAGGGGTTTTTTGGGGGGTTAGATCGCGTAAATATTCTATTTATCTTCTATGTACGATATCTAACCCAAAACGCCTATATATTATGGGTACAAGATCAACACTTTGTAGAACAAAGTAGTGACACCTGATATTATGTGTGCATATCTCATGATTATTTTCCCACAGATCATAATCTCAACAATCTCTGATGTCCTTTGTAACTATTATAATAATTAACAAGCCAATCGGAATTGGGCAAGAGATACAGAGATGAGAGTGGAATTAGAGAAGAGCATCCATAATAGAGGACTTTGAGTTAGATCGCGTAAATATCTAAATGTGTCGTTAAAACCCGCCACCACCCGACACAGCCAACTAGTAAGGGTTGTCACGTAAACAGAGCATGCCAATTCGTCACTAGTACAGCACACGGTGTGTTGGAGAGCAAAGCTTAGATCCAAGCTCTCCAATACACCGGTGTGCTGTACTAGTGACGAATTGGCACGTTCTGTTTACGTGACAACCCTTACTAGTTGGCTGTGTTGGGAGGTGGCGGGTTTTAACGACACATTTATATATTTACGCAACCTAACCCAGAAAACCTGTATTATGGATGATTTTGGTCGCGAAAGCCTCCCACGTGTTAAAAAGAAGAGTAAATGCATTCGTCATTCGCATTAACATAATATCTCAATTAGCCTTTAAATTTGGATAATGCACTTAATAATAATGACGTCAATCCACGATGGGATGAACGCCTTCCCATGCCATGTTGATAATGGCAGTTTGTTTGACCATACTTCACCACGCTGCTCAGAGCGGTTTGTATGCATGTATGTTGAACTTCTTTTGCACCGTACATAGCCAGCCGTGCAAATCTGAGGTTGCGCAGTAAAAAGGACAGCGGCACTAAATACAAAAAGCAGTTCTGAAAGAAATTGAGCTCTCAATTTGGTCACGGGACAGGAACGGGACATCTATGATCAACTCCGATATTGCTCGCCACTGAGGATAGCCGTGGCCCGGGTACCCACGAGGTCACTGGGATTCATGGCGCAGTCCGTTAACCACTGTGCACCACTGTTTGCCCATTTATTATATTACATTAGAATATATAGTGCAACAAAGTACACTATATATATCTTAAGTATAAACAACTTACTATTTGTAACCTAATTGCAATTCGTTTGCACGTCGGGAGGTTCCACGAAACGTGGAACATTGCAGCAACAATCAGCCTGCGGCTGCACCCAACTATTCAGAGCGAAAGTTGCCAAAGAGAAAGTGTGGTAATTATTTAGTTTCAACATTGTGGTTTCTTTTTAAACTGGATGTGCCGAATCCTCGCCCATCCTCTGCAGCAGTTTTAAGACCTCAATTCTGAGGGTTTGAGCGACTGACATGGCCATGTGGTTTGAAGCGTTCGTGACCGCAGGAATCTATACTTTTTGGTTCTTTCGGTAAAGTCACGTGGGTAGAAAAATTAAAATAGATCACGACGTTTCGATCGCAACACAAGCGATCGTCATCAGGTGGGACAACCACGGCAAGAAAAAACAGCAGTTTTTGACGATTGCTTCTGTGGCGATCGAAACGTCGTGATCTATTCTTTTTCTACCTACGTGACTTTACCGAAAGAACCAAAGAGTATGGCCATGTGGGTTAATTGATTGAATTTTCAGAGTTGCTGATAGTTGCTAATTTTGAAGTAAACAAAACAAATAGCTTACATACCTTTGTTCATATGTATCTGTGCTGAAGGTTGGGAATGTATATTGCAAATTATATAGCAATTATTTTTGTGTGAATTCTCAAAATAAAATAATCCATATATTTTTTAAGCAAAGCTCTGTGGTTTATTGGAACTATTCTTAGTGTATGGTATGCCTAAACCCCATATCATCTCCCTTCCCTATTTATATCCTACTCCCTACCTCAGCCCCCCAGCTATGACCAGGCTTTCCCCTATCACTACCCCAACCCATATAACTACCCCTATAACCAGAGGTGTGGACTCGAGTCATGTGACTTGGACTCGAGTCAGACTCGAGTCATGAATTTGATGACTTGCGACTCGACTTGGACTTGCATAACAATGACTTTGTCCCACCTATGAGATGTGGACTCGAGTCATGTGACTTGGACTCGAGTCAGACTCGAGTCATGAATTTGATGACTTGCGACTCGACTTGGACTTGCATAACAATGACTTTGTCCCACCTCTGCCTATAACTACCCCTACCCCTATCACTACTCCTACCCCTATCACCACCCCTATCACTATCACTACTCACAGCCCACTTAAATATTTTTTCACTTTGAAGGTTTACAAAAAAAACACTTTTTCTTTACCTTATTTTCACACCTTCTGCATTCGTTAGAGGAGTACACGTCAGATATGAGATGGGGTTACGACAGCAGCCTTACCTACAAGTTGACTAATGAAGGCCAACAGGAAAGGGAGTTCAGTCTGTGGCATCATTCCGACTGATTTGCAGTGAAGGCAACGTCATACAAGTGCCAATTATTCTCTTGATTCTGGGAGTTCAAATCCTGCGGGGGTGTGGTGGAGGGAAGAGGAGAAGCAGCATATTCCATCAACATCGGCAAATTGAGCAAGCCAGACACACATTACAGGTAACATCAGGAGAAACACAAAAAAAGCCATGTTATTGAACGTTGCATATATCCTGAGGGTGTAGGTGGCCACTCAATGTCACGTGACAGTGGTTTCCTGTCCAAGTAAGAATGGAGGTATGCTAATCTTTTCAGCCAATGGTGGAAGAGCTGGAGTATTATCCTTCTTGGTTCTTTCGGTAAAGTCACGTAGAAGGGAAATAATAAAATAATAAAAATTAAACATAATAAAATAATTCTCACGACGTTTCGGCCACAACGCAAGCAGCCGTCCTCAGGTGAAGAACAGGTCTGTTCGGAAAGTCGCTGTCTTTCCGACAGACCTCGTCGTGAGAATTATTTTATTATGTTTTATTGTTATAATTTTATTATGTTTTATTTTTATTATTTTATTATTTCCATTTTACGTGACTTTACTGAAAGAACCAAGAAGATGAATCCCTGCAGTCACGAAAGCTTTAAATCGAAATTTTTCCACTGGTTGTTCGCCGGGCTGATTTGGAACAAAAATCGCAGCACACTGGCCTCACAAGGCGTCTGAATATTGCTCAGAGCCAAGCAGGGCCGAGGGCAGGGCTGACAACGCTTTAATTTCGATTTGACGTCAGTCGGTGCGCCAACGACACCGCTTCACCTCTACGGTGGAAATCCCCTCAGGAATATTCCCTTCTTTCGGCTGCCAGTCCGTTGTTAGCCTTGGCCATGTGCCACCATTCCATGTGCATCTTGCGCTATCCAATGGGCCTTTTCTTTGCTCAAGAGTCATGATGACATCTCTCACAAACATGTGGTCTCTACTCCATATGTTCTTCTCATTGTCCTGCAGTGCAATTGAAAGCACTTCCCTGCGCTTCTTTGCAATGCTTCTCAGTATCCGTTGCATGCGCTTTGTCAATGCCTGGTGATTAAAATCGTTCTTATCTAGGTATGCTGCTTTTAATTTTTGAGCTTAAAAGCAATCACGCTGTCAAGATGCTGTTGCTGCTTATTTGAACCCCGAGCCAAGCCTGTGTTGCTGTGTTAAGGGTTTGCGAGAATAATAAACATTTCGCTTCTTCCCAAAGGGGCTTTTAAGCCTTCTGTGCCACCTGCGCGTGGCTTTCAAACATTTAGCGGTGTTATTTTACAAAAAAAAAGCGAAGCTGGAGTGAGTTGATAATGCAGCATCCTTCACAAACAAAACGTGGCCGACGATAAAATTCGCTTTGGTTCAAGTTTCTGCCGTAATTTATTAATAAAATGAGGCATGGCTGGTGGTATGGCTACTATGCTGAATACTAAATCTCAAAACGTTTGTCAATAACATTTTTCAAAATGGGTATATATATATTCTAGATTTGAAGCTTTCGTGACTGCAAGGATTCATACTCTTAATTTTTTCGGTAAATACACGTACTTTTATTAATTTTAATTTCATTTTTTACCTACGTGACTTTACCGAAAAAACTAAGAGTATGGGTATATATATATACACACACACATATCGCAGGTGATGTTTTTGGAAGTGGCCCTTCTTTAATCGTAGAGAAATATGTGTCTCTGCGATGCACAAGGGTTAGGGATAGTCGAGTACTCTGGGTAGCCAAAGTAAAATTACAGAACTGTCCCTTACGATGCTAAATGCTTTCTGTTAACCCACCCACAATTGCATGTAGGCTTATAGGCAACATTAATTGAAATTACCCTTTATCTCATAGCACAGGCTAAACGCCATTGCTCTAAAGGTCACCTGTTATATATATATCTATCCCATTTATGGTGGCGCTATTCACAATTGAGAAGCGTTTTTTTTGTTACTGTGCTTCTACACGACTGCCAACTCAGTAAAAAATAAATAAACCATGAATGCACATTGTAATAAATACCCAAATAAATAATGTGCTTAATAAATTATTGTATGCTTTACTGGGTTGGGGGGTGGGGGAAACCGAGAATGAATGGGTGTGCGGTAATTTGGACAACACAATTGATATTCATAGCTTATCCAGCTTTCTGTATTCATCAGTTAAAAAAAAAACATGATTTGTGATTTCGAATTTATGGATAGCAGTTTGGTGCATAACGGTGTGAAAATCTATTTTAAATGGCACTTGGGTAAAAGGAGCTGCATGCATGGGGACTGCAGTTCTAACAAAGTGAGAAAAGCAGCTCTGAAGGCTTAGGGGAATGTCAATAAATCAATGTTCTCCTTTCTCCACGCGGTTTAAAGGCATCTTCGCACACACCACCTCCTCACGCTGCCACTTGGCATCGTCGCATCGAACAATCGGTTCATGACTCGCATTGTCGCACGGTTCTAACGTAGGTTATGAGAGGCATTCAGGCGCTATTATCTTCAAACGTGGCGAATCTTTCGTCCCACAGGCTGATTTCGGCCAGTTGATGGGTTTATTCGGTCGGCTACATTTAACTCGCAAAAAAATGATTCATGGATGTAAATTCGTTGGAATAAAATGTATTAATAAATCTCCCATCAACAGGTAAATAAACGTACAATTTCAGGCAGTTGGTTGACAAATTGCTTACTGTGGCAAAATAAAATGTTCAGTGGAGTAAAACCAATTTCTATGTAACGTTATATATTCAAGATGCGACATTGTGTACGAGACATTACATACCATGCGTTGTAGATGACGTTAAAATATTTTAAATATACACATTCACCCACGCTCGGGTATGTCTCTGTATAAATCTACACTAATGACTGCACATACAGCCTCCAGGAAAATCCTCAAGGATACACTGGTAGGAGGTGCATAGTTAAGATGTAAAAATATACCTTGCAGTACTTAATTTTCCCTGTATCCACAGAGACGGCTAAGGATTGATGATGCCACTGGAATAACCTCAACGTGAACTGCAAAGTAAAATTTATATCAGCTGCTGGCTCATACACGCACAGAATTGGCTCCAGAGATGCCAAGCAGCCAACTGAGAGTTGAATTTACCCCAAGGAGGACAAGTACAATATTTTAACAATGCCCTGTGCAAGTTTAATAAGACGCAGTGGTTTGGTACTACTGCTGTAGCGTCCTATTTCACACAAATTGCCAACGAACCGTTGCAAAGTTTTTTTGGCAATAAACAGACATTTTTGCAAGTAAATGTGTGGGGGGTTTCCGAGAAAATTTGGGCATATACGTGGAGATGTTTTTCCCCTTGACAATAAAAATGCAATGCGTATTAGTTTGATTAGTGCTGTGCATAAACACAAGCGTATTTCCTGTGCACCAGAATTAACAATATTTATTTCAATACAATTATTTTTTAATGAAGCATAAGACAATATATATAATGATATGTAGAGCCAGTTATTACGTAGGAGATGGGGGAGAAACATTCCTCAAGACATATATACTCACTGATTTTATGTTTGTGGTGGGGGGAATTTGTAACTTTGATCTGCAAGAAGGATACACATGCCAGAGGTTTATTCCTGCCTCTCTGAGTTGGAAATGAGAGACACTTGAAATACAGTGGGCAGGGAGAAGGTAGGCCCCTGATGCACTGCAATGTGAAATATTATCTAGGAATCCAGGTTTTCCCATACCATTTACCCAAGCAGATTCACCACTCCAAACCCATTATATGTTATGTAAAAGTGATTTCCCGGTCAAGTGGGCATTGAGGCTGTTGCTCATCCCCTCTTTACAGCTCTCAGACATTCGTAGAAATTCCTCATTCCTATGTCAGGGGTGGGTTTCTCCATAAGGCAACTTCTGTTGACTTTCCCAAAAAATGCAGGGATGATTGTCTCAGTCAACCCCCTACCAGAAATTTTACTTTCATCGTCTTCTGACTGATCACAAGCCACTGCCTCTATCACCCAATATACTTACGAGCTACCTGGCTTGATTAATTATTGTCAATTCTCATTATAATATTTTTTTCCAAGAAAATCATGTGCTTGTTATTATTGCTATTATTTTACTGACGATGTAAGCAGAATCATGACAATTATTTACCCGGAAAAATCTCACTGAGACTCGAAAGAGATATATTTTTCAGGATGGCCCTGCTTTAGAATGTTTGGCTAAATTTTGTGAATTTGTGGAAGGGAACCAGAGTATCCGGAAAAAAAACCCCACGACACGAGGAGACGACACTGAACATTGCTAACCACCTCGCAGGACCAAGCTTACAATACATGGAAAGCCCTGGATAAAATACTTACCAAGTATTAACCAGGCTTTATCTTAATCAGATTTTAAAATCTGATCTATTTAGGGTATATTTCTTTTGAGCCATTATCTGCTCAAATAAATTGTTTTGTCTCTGAATCGACAGTATTGCTGAATGTTTTTTTTGTATTTGCGTGGCATTATCCATATCTCGCGCGCTTTCTCGCAGCAGTCCAATAAGAGAAAGTATGGAACCTTTAGCTACACGAACCGTTTAATCACAATAATCATCAACCATGGCCAATCCGCTGCTGGATGAAGGCCTTCCCAAACCGGCTCCATCTCTCACGATCCCGCGAAGTGATAAGCCACCGATCACCGACACATGGCCTGATTCCATCGCTCCGTCTCCGCGTTGGAAGGATTACATTTCTTGACTAATGCTTCAATTTTACTCTTGATGATTGTCTATCGTCCCTTAGACTGAGAGATGTTCTGCCCTACCTCACTTACCTTTTTTTATCAATACAAATATATGTTTTCACATTGTCATTCAAGAACCCAGAATACAAAAGTAGATTTCAAAAAGAGGGAATTAAACAGCAGGCATTTTTTCAACAAACTCGGCGGAATGCACCTTCAAAATTAGGCATCGATCGAGGGCGTCTGGGCTCGCTGCCCAACTGTGGCTTGGGGTTACGATTGGGAAAAGTATATTTTAAAAAAACTATTTTTATATGAAAGAAAAAACACTTTTTATTTTATCAGGGAAGGCCCACTGAGCTATGTAGCTCTTTTTCAGAAGTGACTTGGCCACAAATGATAGCTCTACGAAGTGGCTCATGAGGTGGAAATTTATAGCAGCCAAATAATCTGAACGTACCTTGATTCTAAATGTGGAGGGAAAAACCGGAGGAACCTGGGAAAAAAACCACGTGAACACGGGGAGAGACATGTAAACTCCAAATATACCGGCTTGGAGTTCAGGATCGAACCCACGACCACGTGTATACCAGGCGAGGTAGTTAACACCTCGTCACTGCAGCGTTTAAAGGGGAGGAGTGAAAATGCCTGGATTGGGGGTTGGGGAGGAGGAAGAACTGACTTTTCTTAATAGTTTGGAGGACTTTAAATTATATTCTCTCATCCGTGTGTTCCTCTTTCTGCCCCTAAATATCATTCCAAGCTTGCATCGCTGTGTGCGTTACGCTCGGAATTAAATTGAAAGACAGAACAAGGAACACATGAAGACAGTATTTATGAACCAGATTTTCAGACGAATTACTTCCCCGCAAATTCAGAGAGACAGACATATACTGACACATGAAGAGTCGTATTTTATTACACGCTTACATTTAACTCACTCTGTCTGTTGTTGTTGTTGTTGTCGTATCCTCAAATCTTGTAACTCAATTTGAACCCACTTCCCAATGTGGCATCGACTGCAAACTTGGTATACTTATGTCATACCGATGACAATATTATATTATATCATTAAAAATAAAAATATATTTTTTTTAAACCATCTTTTGTATATGTTATGTTTCGCCTTGGGTGTAATAGTCCACGCTCAACTCACGTTGGCTGTAAATCACCAACGGTCCCTTACGTTATGGCAAGCCTCGGGGCCACTTCCTGGAGTCGTGGAGTTCTGCCATTACTCGTACGGTACATTTCATTAAAGCGTGTTTTTAAAAAGTATTTTTAACCTTCTTGGTTCTTTCGGTAAAGTCACGTAGAAGGGAAGTAATAAAATAATAAAAATAAAACATAATAAAACAATTCTCACGACGTTTCGGCCACAACGCAAGCAGCCATCCTCAGGCGAAGAATGAAACACCCCAAGCTTGGAGCGTATATTTAAGCTGGGTTAGAGGGGGGGGAGGTGGGAAGAAGAGCGCCTAAACAAAATAATTTGCATATCAAGAGGAATTCAGCATATGGAAAATGCGTAGGAGGTGGGCGGGGGGGGTTCCAAATCAATACTATGCCCGTGCATTATGCAGGATTAGCAGCATCAAAGGGGGGGGGGGGAAGGGGGGGAGCATTAACAAAGGAAAGGAATGTTAATAGTATGTAGCTGTAGTTACTAAACAACCACGTAAAAAACTACAGTATAAACTGCATGACAAACTAAAGTATAAACTACATAGCATCATCAGTAAACTTACTATACTCTACAATAAGCTGAGTTACTAACAGTAAGTAATACATGAAAAAATTCTACGTTGTAAAAAATTATATAATATGCTTCCATCTAAATTTTATTCTCTTACATCACACGCGTCTATACCGTACTATATACTTCCATAGGCAAAACCAACATTAAATTACATACTGTATTGCTATAAACCACCCTATACCTTATACATTTTTAATATAACACTATGTATTATTCTACCCACCCTAATGTGTATCAAAATGGTTTATTACGTCCTTCCAGTGATTGCTAAGCCAGAATCCATCTTCTCGGTTAAAATTGTCTCTGTGTTTGTAAATGTGGATCGCCTCATGTACGAATCTCTCATGATAGCCAGATGGCTTGCAGAGAACCTCTGTCTTGGAGAAGTCAATGTCATGTGAGCCCACTGAGTTGTAACAGTGATCTGCCACGGCTGAGGTGTTTGTCCTACAGTGTTTCAGGTCAGCTTTATGTTCACGGATGCGGTCCGAGACATGTCGTTTGGTTTCCCCAATGTAACTGCTACCACAGAGGCAACTTAGTTTGTAGACACCAGGGTACTGTATGTCTGGAACCACATCTTTTACAGACGGTACCAGATCACGGATTTTATGTACTGTGTTGAATCGGACCTGGATCTTGTGTTTAATCAGGATTTTGGAGATCTTTTTTGTGACCCCAGCAATGTAGGGTAAGGTGATGGTCTTGAAAGGCTCCTCAACAGGATCCTTCTTGGTGGTTGGAGTGATGGCTTTGTGTTATATTAAAAATGTATAAGGTATAGGGTGGTTTATAGCAATACAGTATGTAATTTAATGTTGGTTTTGCCTATGGAAGTATATAGTACGGTATAGACGCGTGTGATGTAAGAGAATAAAATTTAGATGGAAGCATATTATATAATTTTTTACAACGTAGAATTTTTTCATGTATTACTTACTGTTAGTAACTCAGCTTATTGTAGAGTATAGTAAGTTTACTGATGATGCTATGTAGTTTATACTTTAGTTTGTCATGCAGTTTATACTGTAGTTTTTTACGTGGTTGTTTAGTAACTACAGCTACATACTATTAACATTCCTTTCCTTTGTTAATGCTCCCCCCCCTTCCCCCCCCCCCTTTGATGCTGCTAATCCTGCATAATGCACGGGCATAGTATTGATTTGGAACCCCCCCCCGCCCACCTCCTACGCATTTTCCATATGCTGAATTCCTCTTGATATGCAAATTATTTTGTTTAGGCGCTCTTCTTCCCACCTCCCCCCCCTCTAACCCAGCTTAAATATACGCTCCAAGCTTGGGGTGTTTCATTCTTCGCCTGAGGATGGCTGCTTGCGTTGTGGCCGAAACGTCGTGAGAATTGTTTTATTATGTTTTATTTTTATTATTTTATTACTTCCCTTCTACGTGACTTTACCGAAAGAACCAAGAAGATGAATCCCTGCAGTCACGAAAGCTTTAAATCGAAAGTATTTTTAAACATGACTTATTTACTCTGAATAGACTTGCACTTCATGAGGAGACATTTGCCCTCACCAAGTAAAAAAAAAAGCTACGTGAGAGTAATTGCTTGAACATACATACATTTTAACCACTGTATGTCAACGGATACTTATTAATCACTATATGCAGGGTTCCATTTAAGTGATTGAAACATTTAACATATTTCACTATCCTTTGGTTTCCACGAAAACAAAAATACCCATCTCTCTTAAAGCACCACGAGCGATATTTAACGTGTGAATGAACTTCCAATGGCGGGAAAGTAAAAAAAAACGTGTCCAGTTTTACGTAAACTTTGTGCCTCGTAAGAATAAAAAACGCTCTTCGTGGGATGATGGCGATAGGCAGTGGCTTAGCAGTTCACAGATAGTGATGATAATATCCTAACTATCGGTGGCTTTGAAACCAGAATGGACGGCCATTGCGATCATAAAATGGACGTGACTCTTGTCATGAATGAAGACGACGAGAACCACCCCTTTTATATTGTCCAGACGTATCCAAAAGATCTTCCCCGGCATGTCAGCGGTTTCAAAGAATGGACAGGTGTCTTAAGTGCCGCCACCTCAAACATGGCGATCACTGCCACGAGTTGACCTGCAGGCCGCGTGTGGGGAGGAGTGTGGAGGTACGGGTGTTCTCGGTCCATCCAAGATGTGTGGCCAACGTGGAAGGGCAGCCCACAACACCGATCTAGAGAGGGGCTCTCTAGAGATCCGTAGAGTGGACGCCATCGTGCCAGCAACTGTCATGAGCAGGCAGTTGCAAGGCTTCATCTTTATTCAGGATTCAGTATTGAGCTTATGTCGCACCGTACGTAGGCAACTGTGCTAATCGGAGGTTGCGGGGGAAGGACAGCAAACTAAAGACAAAATGCAGTTTTAAAGAAATTAGTTTTCAGCCTAGATTTAAAATTGCATATTTCTAGTGGCTCCCTAATAGCGGAAGGAACAGCGTTCCAGACGGTCGCAGAAGCGCATCTGAAAGCGGTGACCATCTTTGTTCGATGTCTAGCCAAACGCTGCTGCGAGGATGAGCGGAGTTCGCGAGACGGTGGTTTATGTTCCTTGACGAGATCAGCACGGTATTGTTGTTCATTTGTGGCAAGCACTTTGCGTGTAATGAGTGCGACTGTATAATGAATTCATTGAGCAACCGGAAGCCAATGCAGCTCAGCGAGCACTGGCCTAACATGATCGGATCTTGCAGTACCCGTCAAAACACGTGCCAGCGAAGTTTGTACGCAAATTTAACCTTATTATTCAAAAGCTCTACAGTGTTGTGAACCTTGCACCGCATTTAATTGCATTCTGAGGTCTCCCTTTGGCAAGCTGTTTGTATCTCAATGGGTTCTATGCTAGTTAAATTTTCCACGTGGTGTTGTATATGCATCATGTGACTGGTGAACGAAAGGTCACCTCACATTTCATGTTTGTTTTAATTGTGTATCCCCTGCCACAAAACGAGCGATATATTTTTATATTGCCATCTATAAATAAAACATGATTTGCCATTCTAATGCTTCCATTTGTAATATTTACGAATTTCAGTTTGTCAAGTAATGTTGAAGTTCAATTGTACGTCTATTTGCATTATTTTAAAAGGGGAATGCTTTTGATCTAAATAAAATCGTTGTATCGTACATTTTTCATAGCATTTACAATCATATCAATTATTTCATAAGTTATGCTAAGGCTGCAAAACGAATTAATTTCGAAACTTTTTTCTTATTACAAAATGCCAGACAGAGTAATTGGCGTATTCGAAAAATGCAGGATTTATTGCAATGAACATCACACAACTATCTCCGTCATGCCAATGATTCACTGCCAACAAGAGAGATGCAGATCAAACCTACGGAGTGGCTGTGTGCAAATAGGCAGGGCCATACAATAATATCTCACGACACAGTATTTTTTTTTTTACAATAAATGCTGAACGCTCAACGAAACGGGCAAGGACGCGATCTGATCTTGTCTCGTGCATTAGGCTCTGGCCCCCACTCTGTGTTGTGCATGGCAAAAGCCTGCGGTGTCCATCACTTAATTGGAGTGATTTTTGTGCCAAATTCATTTGACATTACTGGGAGGTGGTGGTGTGGGGGTGGAACTGCTCCTCAATCAGGAGCTTAGGGTTGGGGTGGGCTGATGCAGTCTGCTAAAACATCAACGCTGCCCTCCACCACCCAACAGCCAATTAGTAAGGTTTGTCACAATAACGAAACATGTCAGTTCGTTGCTAGTCCCGCACACCGTTGTGTTGGAGAGTAAACCCACAACATCGATAATTCGAGTATGACTTTTCACCGGTAATTACTCTTTTAGTTTGTTTGTCCCATCTGAGAACAAAATAATGACCATAACGCACACAACCCACCTATTTTCACGAATGCTTATTTTACTCCGTGCGAAATGTATCGCCTTTGGGCAAAAATAAAGTTAGTTTGAAGTAGTTTTTTTTCAACAGATACAGTGAAACATTTGACACCATCTGTTCTTGCACCGTATTTCATGGGTGGTGATGATTACAATCGACAGAAAGTCACGCAGGTGTACATTGCAACATAAACACGGCAATGTCTAATATGAATATCATTTTTTTATTAAAACTATGTTCGGAGGCTCTACAATTATTACTTTTTGTTTACATCACCGAGACCCGAAGTTCAACTGTTTTGATGTTACCACAATTTATGTTTAATAAATGTAGAATTTAGTTGCTGGTAACTTACGAAGTTCCAGGCAAGGAATTGAATGTGTCCGAAGAGGCCACCCGCCGGGGATAAGAGGAATTAAATCATGTCGCGTGGAGGTGTTGGGTGGATCATTAAACATTTTCAGGATCGTACGAGGTGGTGGCGGTGGCTTGGGGAGGCCATCATCCAGCAGTGGATTGACCATGGCTGATGATAATGATACTTAACTTTCAATGTTAGATTTTTTTTCCACAAACGAATGCCTCATATTGCTAATTATTTCAGGGAGTCTCGATTGGTTTAAACAATTCTCCCCCTTCTCAATTCAATTCTCGAATTATATATACAAAGGATGCTTCAAAAATTTTTAACAATGATATGGACTATCATTAATGGAAACAGAACGAATAATACACTGTAAAATTATAACAAATGTATGTTAATAGCTTCAAAAAGTCAAAGAGTCTCCACTTGTTCACCATTATTGTCAAAACGCCCCTGGAATCTTCTTCAGGTGGTCTCCAGAACCCGGAGGCACATTTCTTGTGGTATTGTTGCAAATTCTCAGAACTGTTAATATTTTTTTTGAAGCACCCTGTCTTTTAAACACTGTGGTAAAATGTAGCGACATCGAGAGAATTTAAGTGGTCACTTGACCCTATTACATTCAATTTGTATAAATAAAAAAACTTCCATTTTTTCACATGCAAATTGATTCTTGTTTCATGAGATTAAGAATCTCTTAATTGATGAGTTATTAAACTGCTGGGCTAGATTGCATCATCATTATCTTCATCAGCCACAGTTCATCCACTGCTTTAACGTTTCCCAAAACTGTCACCACGACTCATGATCCTGTGATGTAATAATCCACCCAGCACCTACGCATGAACGATTATCACCTGCTCCATCACCTCATGAGACGTCCTCTCGGATGCCATTCTATTCCTTGTCTGCAATGGCAGAGCCAGGATTTTCAGGTCGGGGGGGGGGGTGGCGGGGGCAACCCCTCCAGCAATGAAAAAGTTATAGGAGTTGTTAGTAAGTAAGGACTTGTCCCTTGATTTTTATTCGACGCGTGTGCGGTGATGGCGCAGCGATCGATCGAGGGTCGAATTCGAGCCGTGTGTGATCGGCATCGCGCTCGCTGAAGGTGTTTGCCTTCAGGGAAGTCGTGTCATGTATACGTAACTGCGCACAATTCTGTGAGTCACTTATAACTGCTTTGCCGTTACTTTTGTCCTATCATCTCATAGAGTCCCTGGCACGTAATAATATGCTACGCAGTGGCAGTGGGGGTCGCAAAATGCCGATTTATTACTAATAAATCCCAATGATCCGATCGAAATGAGGGATTTAGATCAGATCATTGGGGGGGCACGTGCCACCCTACCCTCCCACTGGCTCCGCCAGTACTCGCCTGCCACAAAATGTATTATTATTGACCATCGGCCATTGTTCCTAAAAGTGACATCTGTTACCTGGTGAAAAAAAAAAAGTTTTGTTGATATTTTTTTTTGTTTATCTCCTGGGGTTGGTTGCATAAGAGAACTCGCGTGAAAATCCCCCTTTAGTTTCCATTGCGATTAAATATAAAGTCAGGTAAATGTTCACCAAAGATCTTTGTAATGCAACTGACCCCAGGTCTGCAACTTGCCGTGGGTGCTCTTGTGCAATTTTATAACCGTTCGCAAAAAATGCTAGGTGGCTGTGACACTCAAGCCTCTCACTTGACAAAAAAACAAAACAAGAAAACGGGGCCAAGTTGGTGAGAACGTCTCAGCGGCCAGGCCACTAGGCGACCTACACGGCGCGCGTGAATGCAGTGGCGTTATACTCCTTGACGATCGCGTTCACTGCCACCAAACCACGTCAGGCTCCATCGCCTCATTCCGCACGGATGTAGATAATAATAATAAATGCGGAGCGACGATTATGCAGGCATTATGCATTTTTGAACATTGCCCAAAGAATGATAGAGGAACTTGTCAATACAGTGCGAAGAGGCGCTTGTGTGCTTTATTTGCTTCATTACGCAGG
This sequence comes from Lampetra fluviatilis, assembly GCF_964198595.1. Lineage (NCBI taxonomy): Eukaryota > Metazoa > Chordata > Hyperoartia > Petromyzontiformes > Petromyzontidae > Lampetra > Lampetra fluviatilis. Next base: position 1,929,637 of record NC_136314.1, read on the forward strand.
GAGGCGGTCGGTATTTTTCTGCATTAAACAGCTGCCCGTGAAGGTGCAATGGGCTGTAAAGCATGCGCCGACCAAATCTGGTGAGGATTACGGAGGGAGGGAGGGTGGGATTCTGTGCGTGATTGATATTCCGTACCGCAGTGCCATGCCTCGTTGTAACTTATGCCACGGAGAGACTGCTGCGGTTGCTGAATAAGGAACAAAGTGACTTTCTAGAATTCAGCAGGGACCCAGCCCATGAACTGTGCTGTACTCTCCATGTTCACCTTTAAAGAGGAAAAAAAAAACATGTTGTGTTACATGCTTTTTGAAGGCACGAGAAAAAAGAAAAAAAGTCAGTGATTCGCCGCTCAAAATTAGTATTGAGGCTGTGCTAATCTCTTTAAATCTCTGAGCGAATGGTCGAAAAGTCGACATCTCTATGGCAGGGGTGAGTCTCGCTCCATAGGACAAGCACTGTTGACTTCCTCACAAAGTGGCACTCATTTAATTGACCCCAGAGGAATGATGGGCTGAGTTAACCCCCAACCAGACGAGATTTGGCAATAGGAATTTCGTTAAGAGAGCCAGTGTTGGTACGATGCTTAATAAACTCAAGTGCGAAGAACTGTCTAGCGGATACAGAAAAAGCCAGATTAAAACACACAAGTATAAAATCGACACTGAACAGAGTGCTTGGACTGAACTTGTGTTTTCAATAGCCAGATAACTTTAGTAGATTGGACCGTGGTAAATAATATATATTTAAAACCTGTAAATTGCGATGCAGGAAAATACTGACGCACATATCGTGGAGCTAATGACATTATGGAGGAACTTACAACCAACGTAAATATATTTTTTTTAAATGTCATTTAAACAAATGTTGACCTGTGATTATCTTCAGCTTATTTGTTTCCATGTCATACATTCGTGTTATGCACATTGTTGTTTGCCAACAGACAGCGGTCCACTGTACATGGAATCAAGCTAAACTCAACCACCACTTGGATGTTTAACTGGCATCCGTTTGATCGTGGGCTGCTCGCTCTACCGTTGAACCCTGGGGCTGGAAACTCCACGCGCGAGATGGAAAACCGCAAGACGCTCATGGTTTTAGCCGTGCTTAAAATAAATGTGTATCCTAGAACACGTTAACAATGCATCGAAGAGATGAAAGCATGTGTAGCAGAAGCTTCTTTTTGCTGCACATTGCTATGCATATATATAATTCATCATATTTGTTTTAGAGGAAATTTTCTTAGGCTTGTTGTACAAAAATGTATTAAGCATGATGGAATAACTTTAACAACATGGTTTTAAAATTTTCGTAAATACATCATGAGGGTTATTTAAATGCGTGATGGATATCATTTTTCTGTTCATTTAGTTTTTTTTGCACAAAAGGACACTCCTTCAGTGAAAGCTGTTCTTCAACTCACGCAAATTGTGACAATTGTCGCAGTGGAAACTGTCTTTCCACAAATGTTACGCTTTTATCACCATAACTTAAACATGTTGGACTTCCCGAGCACATTCTATATTTGATACGTTTTCTTTAGACAGGAAAGCCTCACTGAGTCTCAAAGCCCTTTTTTCAGGAGAGTCCTGCTAAGTTATGTTTGCTGTAGACAGCGACGTTGCAATGTCAATTGCCATTTGAGTAACTTGTAGATATTTTTTTCCTAAAATTTGGCAACTATGAAACCATGACCCCCGGCGCAAATGACCTACTCATTTTCAAATAACTTCCCAGGATCTTTAACATCGACAGGGAGCATACAGTGTGCATTGTTGTGGTTAATACATCCGTCGTGTTATCCGGGGAGGCTTCGTGGCACAAATCCCGCAAAAACCTCTGCACAAGTGGCAAATTCGCTACCTCTCAGCAACTACGTGTCGGCAGAGGACCTTTCTTGCTTCCGGTAAAGCGCCCCTATCTTGGAGGAGTGAAGAGAAAATAAAAGTCCAAGAGAGAGAAAGAGAGTACTTTGAATAAAGGAAATGTCCCAAAACACCAACATGTACATCTCAGCTCTCGTGCCTAGCTTTGAAACATGAAGGACGTGATACGTCTGTAGTGGTAACCGCGCGTAACGCTAACAATGCCCACTACACGTCTGTAAACACCAACTAAATGAACCTTGACGTTAGTCCACTACCTACCGCCTTCCAACACTCCGTGTAACTTGATGGATATATGTTTTAGCGGCCGAGGCGTGTAAGGTTATAAAGAACAGCTCGGGTAAGTCATACATAAGAAACAACAACGTGAAGGTTTAAAAGTGAGTAATGAAATAACCAGCGATGACTCATTGCTCCAATTTGAGTAGGGAATAAAATGTATACTCGGTTTGCCGGTCTCGTTCGATGCATTCAGTTGGTTTAAAACCAGTATTTAGAACGTGATGGCATTGGCTTCATCATCACTTTTCTATAAACGGACTGGCACATGCAGTCCACGCGACTTCCCAGGAGAACTCATCTTGCGGGAGCTCAGTACTAGCACATTATGATACGCTGCCGATACATTCCAAATATTAAATTATACCAAAGTATGACGAATGGGAAGACAAATTTCCGGCCTCCATAAAAAAATAATCAGGAGTATCCCGAATTTAAACTTTTGACCAATACCATTGACGAGCGTTTTGAATTCACGTGGAATTGAACCACGCTGGCCACACAAGTCCCACCAGACACACAGGGGCTCGGAATACAACTGACATCTCGTTTTAGCACACTTGGCTATGTACGGTGCGAAATAAGTTAAAGATACATACATACAACTCCATATGTGCTGTGTAACTGGAACATCTGAACAGGCCTTCTGTCATTTACACTATAAGACCTCCTTTACCAGTGACAAAATATAGTAATAGGTTTTTACGCCTTTTGGCGTCATCTGGTCCAACACCAATTGAGACTAGGCTTTAATAAAAGCTGTCTCGGGTGTGGACCAATCAACTTCAAGGACAGTGCATATCATTATCATCATCAGAGTTGTTTCTTTTTTTGCATTTTGACTGCTTGTGTTGTGGTTATTGCAAACATGATGCTTTGTATAAAGGTGTCAGTTTTTGTACCAGTTGAAAGGGTAAAAGCCTATTACTAGGCCTTCTGTCATTAATCTCCTGGCCACCTCACAGGCCCAAGCTTAAACACGTTGGCAGGCCCGTGCTGATCATCCATCCAAGTACGTGCCAGGCTCAACCCCTGATCACATGTCTGCGGTCTGAATAGATTGTGTACATCGATTTTGTGATAAATTATACGTGAACATTTTGAGTGTTTGCCTAATGCTGGATGGTCTTTGCAAACAAATTATAATTATATACTCTTTGGTTCTTTCGGTGAAGTTACGAGTTAGGAAATTAAATTCCTTTCCAGCTCAGACCCCACTTGCTTGCCCATCGCCACATATATAACCTTGTTGTAACAGCTCTCTCGCTGGTTCAGCAGTTCTACTGCTGGATTATTTTTTTACACCTGAGGACGACCGCTTGTGTTGTGATCGAAACGTCGTGATCTATTATTGTTTTTTCTACCTACTTTGACTTTACCGAAAGAACCGAAGAGTATGAATTCTTGCAGTCACGGAAGCTTCAAATCAAGATTAGAATTATATAGTTGAACACGTCGGCTTTCGGGACCAATATCATCCATAATAGAGGTTTCTGGGTTGTATCGCGTAAATATATTATAGACGTGTATATAAAATGCCACATTCAATCTCCCTTCTCCATCTTTCAGCAGCTGTGACCCGATGGCGAACGGCGATGTGGGTTGCGGTTAAGGTGATGTGATCGTCGGCTGTGAGGCTATACCTGGACTCATCGTTGCCTTGCACTGGAAAACTCGGGGTAGACTCTGGCGCAACGTGATACGACAGCCACAAAGCTGCCAGTGGAAGTAACATATTTGACACGGCAGCAAGCAGTGCTAGAACAAGCAGATACGATGTGTCTCCTTGTTTGGTCTTGAGTCCTTAAAACAAAAAGTGCACGTATCCGTAGCCCGTGTGAGCTCACCCGTGTTTAATCACACGTACAATTGTGCACTATGCTAATAGCTGCGGTTAGCCAGCCGCGTTTTTATTCAATGTTAAGTGAACGCAGTGGTGACCAGGGATAGTACCCCAAGCCACAATGGCACGGAAGAGTACGGAGCATGCCCTCGATTTAGATTTGGGTGGACTCTGTGCTGAGAGATTGAGCCACAGTGTTGTGACGTGCAGGGTGTGTGCCTTGGTCGAACTTGCAGATACGCCAATGCCCTTCGGAAGAACACTTTCGCAATCACGTTTTTGCCGTTCCACAAATAACTCGTGCTCAGCTGTTGCCGATTCCTGCACACAACGCCGAGTCCCTGCACACCGCGTCCGAACTTTTGTCGTTTGCATTGTTGTTGTTATCTATTGAGCCGGCCTATCCCCTCGAGTTAGGATTCGTGGGAGGAGAGGGACAGGGCGGACCGGCTACACATTTAGCTTTAAATTGTGCACAGTAATGGCTCAGTGACAGCTGAGAGCAAAGATGCTGCTGGACCATTTGGGGGCCCTAAGCAGAAATTATATTCTTGGGTTCTCTCCCCCCCCCCCTCCTTTTCAATTCGCAAACTCCGAGTGAGATGACAGAAGCGATATAGCCAAGAGAATTGATTTAGAGATGCGAGCTTAATGTGGACAATGGATGCAATGAGCGCAGAGAAGAGAGATACAGACGAGACAAATGGTTAGAGTGGTTAAACGAGAGAGGTGTTGACAAGTGACGGAGATGGAGTGAGATGACCGGATAGAGCTTTAGGCACCATAGAGCTGGGAGATGATTGATTGTTACGTCAATTGTGTTTTTGGGAGATGATTGATTGTTACGTCAATTGTGTTTTTTATTTTTTAATGATTCATAATTAGTTTATTTTGGGTAAGATCATCGTGTGGATATGTCGGTTTATAACTATAACCCTTCGCCACCCGGACAGAGCCAATCTAATCAGGTCGTGACGTGGACAAATGTGCATTATTATTTTTTCAATGTTTACTGAGATGAGAATTCGAGCAGATGGTTGGTGCATCCCTTTTATTTTTGTTATTAAACCAGGAGCCCTTAAGCTGCTCGAGGCCCTAAGCTTCTGTTAGTTTATTCATGCCTAGAAGCAGCACTGGCTGAGACGATAAGTATAGATTGTCGGCAGCGGAGAGGGCAGGGGGAGTTTAGGCAATGTTAACAGGCTAACAGTTGCATTATCTACAGGTTTCTGATGTGGTAGTGTGGGTGCAAAAGTTAGTCCAACGTATACTTATGTATGCACGTGTAGCTTCTTTCGCACCGTACATAGCTCTACATGCTAATCGGAGGTGCGGTGAAAGGACAACAACATCTATATGCAGTTATCAAGTTGGTTATTTGTTAATTTGCTTGATCTGTATGCGAGGCGATTGACGGTGTCAGAAGAATATAGCAGAAACCGCACAGGGAACGTTGCACGTCAAGGGCGTAGATGGCGCCTTTGCCGGCGTTTGCGTGCGGGTATGGATCGGTCCTCAACGACTTGCGGTGTGATGGGGCTCAGGCAGAATTCCATTCAATGGAGATGTGGGACTTGTATGGGGAGTTGAAGTTTGTTTCCCATAGTTATAGAAGGAATCGGAAAGAGAGGAATATCTAACAGAGAATGGCTTTATGACTTAAGAGATTAGTGCCAGAACAATGTGGCACTACTCGAACATATCGGCAGAAGACGGAGGAAAGTGGAAACGAATGATGAAAATGTGCAGCGGATACCTACGGGATATCTGCAGATGGATCGCGATCATCATGATGATGATGGCAAGCACACTTTCTAAAGTCCGAGTGCTAGACAAAGCTGTTGGGCCACATACCCTGGCTTGCACATGATTCAAGTGGTTGCAAATGAAAGATGAGCCTGGCAATTCTAAAAGTTATATGGCAAGACACAGAGTGAGCCTGTTTCATTTGGAAAATTCATATACTCCATAGAGGCATTCTATCCACGTGTAAAGGAGAAACCAGGCGTTTAACTTCAGAAGGCCTGTTTATTGTAGCCAGTTACATAGCACATATGGAGGTGTATGTATGCATCTTTAACTTATTTCGCACCGTACTTAGCCAACTGTGCTAAAACGAGGTGTAAGTTCTATTCCGAGCCCCTCGTTTTTCTCCTGCCTGCTCCTTGTCCATCTGTCCCGGGTCTTCTCTATCCATCTTAGCCCCCTCCCCTTCCTGGCCAATCAATAACCGTTATGGGCCAAACGAGTCTGTAACCGACCCTCCGTGAACTCTTGAACCCCGCCCTTCAAACTCTTCTGCCCAATCGGGAATCTGCTGCTCACGGCCCCATCTATTGAGTGCACATCCGGTGAGTGTGACAGCATAGCCAACGGGGACCCATAGGCGCTTCCTACTGAGTCACGAAACTGTTAACCCCTTTCCCATCAGTTTTTCTTCCGATTCCGTTCCGATGACGTACGTGCCGATGACGTACGTGTACGTACGTGTATGTCATCGGAAGGGAATCGGAAGAAAAAGTGGAATAAAAAACGTTGTTGGTACGTCTTTAGGTCAGAAGCCTTAGCAAGGCTCCCACAAGGCTATGCGGGGAGGGTGCACGGCACAGTTTGGTGCCAGCGATCACAGAACGCTTTGGTTCTCTGCGGTGAGCAAAATGTCTTGAAAAACAACGGGAACTATGCCTCTATGAATAAAATCTATGCTAACCACTTGCGTCTTCCGAAACTCAGTGGTGAATGGGACACCCACCCTGCAACTTGCAGAGGTCTCGGAGCGGGAAAGGGTTAAACTGTGTCGTACACAGGTGGCAAATATCATTAATTAATGTGATGCACTAACGGCATCCCTTACATTCTTTGCTGCAGAGCACAATGTTATTTATTAAGCCGCGGTGCGGTCTGGCAAGCTTGTCATTACATTTACAATTTATTATTTTGCGAAAGTGTCTTAAAAAAGTTATCGTGAGTGCCAACCAAACAATGTGGATAAGCCCATTGTAGGTGAGTTAACAGAAAACATTTAGCATTGCAACCGACAGTTATTGACTAAAATGTGTAAAGCTCATCTGCGGTGGATTAAGTGGTACATTAGCTATCACACATCCAGGCTTAGCAGAGAGTCAAGATGCTTGGGATGACTTAGTTTCAGCTGTAGTGGCATACCCTTATTTTAATCCATATTTTCATACATTCTAACAATTTTGGGGGAACCTGACAGTGGAATAAAACTTAATTCTAAGTTTACAATATAGGAAAGAAAAATTCAGTTGCCTTTATTTCTCTCCAAACAACAATATCAACCGCCATTCGCCACTAAGTGGCGGTGACATCACCAACGCACCTGTGCCAGGCTAGTTGCACTTTGCGGCTATTACTTTAAGCGGAAAAGAATCGCTGGCAAAAAGGGCACGGGATAGACTGGGGTGTTACAGGTAACTGATTGAGATGACTGACAGATACACCACTCATAATCTCAGTCGGGTTTTTTTCAGGTACATACGCACACCAAATAACAATTGTTTTCCATTCGCTGATTCCTAAGTAGCGGTGATGTCACCATGGCAATCAGGCCGGGCTAGGCGCACCTAGCCCGGCCTGATGCAGCCCTGAAATGACTTGATAATGCCACTGCTGGCAAAAGGCCTCCGCTGGAGGGTGATTAAGAGAGGCCCCCACCGCTCACCCCTCCCCCTCTTAAGACATCGTGGTCTATTCTCAAGGGCTGTATTGATGACATAAGGTTGGAATACAAAAAGACACTTCATTGACATCGAGTAGAGTTTCCACCTGCCCGGCAAATTGGCATCAGTGTTCACGTGGCAGGAATGCATTTGTTCCGAGCTCGAGTGGTTCTGTGTTGAACTCAAAAGCTCAGACATGGGAAGCAGATGTTATAGGTTAACTTAATCGGAAGACTCCCAGGTGCGACTTTCTGTGTTTGTCTGCTTGACTGCTCCGCTCACTTCTGTGCGGAGACATTTGAGAAAATGTCTCCGGTCACCCACAGCAGCATCTTTCACAGGCCACCTCCAGAGGGCAATATTGACATCACTGGTTCCAGTCATCTGCAAGTCCACTCGTATCCAAGTCTGTATCGCATCAGCCTTGCCCATAACCCCCATGTCTACCACCAAACTTAACCGGTTGGGGCGTGTGCTGACTGGGCACGTTGCGCCCCGTGACCCGGCCAATAAATCGCCTTCTGCTGGAGAGGCCCACTGATGGGACTCTATCTGGACCGCTCACGCAATCTTTGCCGAGATAAACCTAGGATAGATTGCGAACAAGCCGGCCTGCACGTTTCGTGCACGGACATGCGTGCACCAACACCGCGTACGCGCACACACACAAGCACGCACGCACTACAACGTGCTCTTCTGATTTCAACTGCATCGTTGCCTATTTACAAATGCCCATTATTAATACGTCTAGTTCAGTTGAGTTAAAATTGCGCGCGTGATTTTTACGGGCAAATATTTCAATCGTTTGCGATCCCTTGTCAATCAATTGCTGGTCGAAGGCAACTCGACGTAGAAATACAGATGTACGTTGAACTTCTTTCTTAACTGTATTTAGCCAACCGCGCTAATTGGAGGTGCGGATGCTGTATCAGTTATGGGGGTTTGTTTGACCATACTTACCACGATGGTCAGAGCGGCTTAGTGAAGAGGGGGGGGTGCCAAGACCATTTCTGATACCAGTTGCCAGCAATGTTTGGCGTTCCCATGAATTTAAACGTTTATTTGCGCCACCAAATCTACCGCATGTACGGTTTCATCATCGTCATTATCATCTCCATAAATCACCGTCTATCATCGTTATGCTAATGGCTGAAGTCATCCGCACGCCTTCACCATCTCCCATTATTATTCTTTGGGTCTTTGGGTAAAGTCACGTAGATATTTTTTTGACCTATCTACGTAACTTTACCGAAAGACCCAAAGAATATGAATTCCTGCAGTCACGAAAGCTTTAAGTCACGATTTCATCTCCCATTGTTTACGCAATGTAGCCATCCACCCAGCATCTACAAACGAGATTATTTCACTGCTCCATCTCCACAGCATGGTTTTCCCTTCGACGCGTTCAATTCTCGAGCTACGTTACCAACTTTTCAAAAGCAACCTGGCCACAAATGATAACTCAACGATGTGGATTTTTATCACGTGGACATTTATAGCAGCCAAATACTCTAAACGCACGTTTTTTTCAAAATGTGGAGGGAAAAACTGGAGGACCAAGAGAAAAATCCAAACGACTACGGGGAGAACATAAAAACTCGAAATATATTGCAGGCGTCAGGGTTGGGATCGAACTCACGACCAGGTGAGGTAGTTAACGTATCTCCACTGTGGCCAGGTCGCTCCTGATAAAGGAGCTTATAGCTCAGTGAGGTTTACCAGGTAAAATTAAGAAAACATTTTAAAATATTTTATAAATATATATTTTTGTGATTTGTTTACCTTTCCTATACTTTACACTCCTATCATGTTTTTGTATTGTTTGTTGTTGTAACTCTCTGACCTGCCCCCACTGGACATCTGTAGCTTCATAGCTCATCGGATTCCTCCCAGTAAAAATTAAAATCTTGATTCTGTATTGGGCTGCCACTCCGTCTTGGTGATACTGAGCATCACCCTCGTAGTTCCGTTGTCCTGCCAACCATTCTTAACTTTTGTTGTATTTCTAAATTATGTCTGTAACCTAAACTGTATTTGTTTTGTTTATCCACGTGTTCCAATGTCTGCCTCACCGTGTAATGCTTCTTTGCGCAATTTTGACCTTTCGTTCCATCTCCTTTGTAAGTGGACCAGGTGTGTGATCCAAAGGCCACAGCAGATAATACGCACCGATTCAGAACGTTCTTATTCTGACACAATGGCATGGCGCTTCACATTATCATGGCCGGCTTCCCAAAGGCTCTCCAACTTTCACTCATTCGCCTCTTTTTTTAGTAATTCTGAACTCGGTCCACCTCCAATCACGGACCAAGGCGTGCATGTATATGTTCCGCTCAAGTTTTTCCAGTTGTATCCCTCCAACAGATATCGCTGGTTGGTTATCAAAATTATTGGGTGTGAATTTCGTTTTCCTTATTCATCCTGAGCCCAACTCTTCAGCCTTCAGTGTAACGTTCTTCTAAAATTTGCTCTGTTTTTTTCTCTCACTTGACATCACCATTACCATAGTCGCTGAATTTTTTTTATGGTTACGGTTTTCTACATTAAGATGAATGCTTTGTTTCTCCAATCCAATGCCTTGGTAGCTAACCCCCCTTTTCGTGAAGAAAACTGCTTGTGTTGCGATCGAAACGTCGTAGTTTTTTTATTATTTTCTTTGAACCTATCTACTTGACTTTACCGAAAGACTCAAGAGTATGAATTCTTGCAATCACGAAAGCTTTAAGACTCTGTGGATAACTTTGGAGAAAGCACACCGCGGAGAATGTACGATTCATCAGTTCTTAAAAAAAAATCATTCGACTTTTGTTGAGAAAAAAACTCAATGCCATGAAAACTTTGGATAAACGTTCAACCCAGCAACCGGTAAGCATGGCAGCGTTGGACAAAAGTTTTCATGTGGTTATGGCCCAACGTTGGCTCAGCATTCCGTGTTTACTAGGAAGTTGCCCAATATTTGGAATTCCAAACAAATTTCGATAAAAGTTGTGCAATGTTTATGTTTTTGGGGAAAGAAGTGTTTATTGCATGTTCACTTGACAGCTGATGATACACTTACACGTTCCTTGTGATTCCATGCGGCTGAATAGGAAACGGTATCACATCTCGCTTGCGTGTATGAGATTTAAAAAGAAAAAATCGTCTTAAAAGAGATTTATGAATAAAAACAACTATTCAAGTATTGTTTATAAACATCGATCATTTTGCTCATTAGCAGGGTTTACTCACGTTTGGGTATATCTTCGTTTCATCAATAACCTACACGCTTACATTTGGAATGTTTTCGCGATTGAGCAGCAATTGCCCTTCAATGGTGTTTTGGATTGTGTGTTGTAGAAACGTGCATTTTGAGTATTTGGCTTATATAAATGTCCATGGCATGAGCTGCTTCGCCAGGATATTATTTGTGTCCAGGTTACTATATAACTCAGTGGGGCTTACCTGGTAAAATAAAAATAAAACTTTCAGAAGCTTTATTTGAATAGTTGTTTGGCAAAATGTCCGACGTTCCGCTCCCTGCACTGGAATCTTCCTCAGGAATTGAATAGAATGAGCATCGATTCAGTTCCTCTCATCACGTGGAGCGAAACGTCAGACATGTACGACCAGAAAGCACAATAGAGAGCTGAACATTACTTATTATATATTAATACGTATCGTTTGAAAATACAGCAGGTAATTGTAATTGCTACTTGGCATTCCCAAACCACTGCCTTTCAGTTTGACACCATTAACAATGTTACCCTTGGATGGGGGTTAGAGTGAACATTTTTCACCATGTACATTTCATATTAGTCTCTGTTTAATTTCACTTGCAATTAACATTCACTATAATAAAGTAGAGTTATAGATATTGCAATGAAGAATGAAAGGGTGTCACCTCTCAGCAAAATTGTGGTTTATCCAACACCTTAATTTATTCAAATTTGACAAGCTAGATATTTTTTCATATTAGTTTACACTTTTCTCCATGTTATAAAGTTCCCATTTATTAATATTTAACTTTCAGTGCATGTTATCATGAATGTATTTTATTGGCATATCGTTTTATTGTACTTTTCCTATAGCAAAAAACCCCACATTATGTCAGTGTACCCGCAAATTAATTGTCATATGTTTGATGGTGACATGCTAATTAATTACCAAAAAAGTAACGTGGGCAAATCTTGCAATAAAATAAACATATTTTAGTACGAGGTTGCAATTCTTCATTCCCATCATATGTTAGTGTGTTTAGTTTTGTTGTCATTCCCCGCACCTCCTATTCGCATGGTTGGCTGCGTACGGCGCAGAAGAAGTTCAACATACATAAAAACAAACACCAGCAGCAGCAGCCTTGACCTATCCGCTGCTGGATGAATGTCCCTCCTCGTTGTCGCCATCCTTCACGGTCTCATTCTCTATCTCTGTGGTGGTTGATCCGCCAGGCATGTTTCCTTCTCTGGCTGCCATTCCATCACCAAACTCAACCATCGGTCATCATCCCTTTCAACGACAATGTCCTGCCAAAACACTGTTACTTTCCTAATAGTCTATATGATGTATTTAATTGACATTTGTTTCACTAATCCACGCATTTCTCTTCCTGTTGCTCAGAGTAATTACAAGAGTTCACCTATCCACGCTTCTTTGTGGATTTTTTCACGTTTCGTTTCATATTCTTTGGCAGGGTCCATGCAGATGATTTGCATCTCGTAGCATGCAATACAAATCTATTGACAATGTTCTTTAGACAAATTGCAACTTTCGATTCGCACATCCAATGAGTGCGGTTCGCCACGCACGGTGCGAAAGCAGCTCAACGCACACATATTGGTAGATCTGATCACTTTGCATTATCAAGTGGAGTTTTTCCACAAAGCACTCCAAGCTGCAGGCTGTTTACCTCCGAGCTTTCATCGTCTTTATCTCAGTTCACCTCTGCGCGGTCATATCCGTCGCCGCAGTCATCGTCGTCCTTGTTGTCTTCGCGTGGAATTATTGGTGCATCGAACTCGCCGCACGCGCGGACACCCTATTACGGACTGCCAGACAGGGTTCAATTTGCGGCTCGTTTGCTTGAGGGCATGAAAGCCGGCTCTCAGACGTGCTAGCTCAGTGCCCTGACACACTGCGGTAGACCCTCAAAGCCGGGCAGCCGAATTGCTGCAGAAAACTGCTACGCCCAGCCAATTGAGCCCTGCAGAAATGCCAGCAGTGCTTCTTTAAAACCAAAAAGGCACACTCGGCTGTAAAAAAGAAAAATCATAGGCATTTCCTTATTGTCTATCCCGCACTTTGAACCGTGTGCTGCTGTATGACAAAGGCTCGCAGTTTGAACTCTACCCATGCTGTGCATTGATTGTTAGAGCGTAACAGTTTTTTTTTTTACTTCAGACCAACGCTACAATTCCACTCGGCATTTTCGTGCATTTGGGCGTATAGGTGACGTTTCTTCACTACAATCCCAAACCGATCAGGTTAGCCTTCCTGGATTCCTGCCGTCTGCTTCAAAGTGCACGTTCAAGATCCCCTCGACGTTTTCGCGGAAGCGTAGGCCACTGCGCGCATACGCCGAGGTACGAAATTTTCCAAATTCTAAAAATGTACATCACAATTGTACGGAGCGATCATCGCCCCCTTCTGGAAGATCAATGCCCCAGGATGCTCTTACAATTTAGACTCATCCTGGTTTCTCGAGTTCTCACCTGGTGAAACTAAATGTATTTAAAACTCGGATTTACCGAGGAGTGGAATGCGTCCGAGAGAGAGAGAGAGAGGACGTACACTGTAGAAATGGAGCGGTGAAATCAGTTTGTGTGCAAATGCTTGGCGGATTGTTGCATAGCAGGATTTAACGAGGTGGAAGTTGTTGGGAAGGCTTTCATCTAGCAGTGGATTGACAAAAGCTTGTGATTATGATGACCCTGGATTACCGTGACCAGGGTTTAGTCGCTTAGAAGATGGGATAGCAAAGTCAAATATACAGATTTCAATCGCTCAACATCTGCATTACCTTCTGCCAATATTCCCAAAACCCAGCAGAAAATAATTCTGCTCACAATTATTTTCCAAAGTAATCAGAATATTAATTAAACTTCAGGGTGTTGTATTTTAATGTATAAATTATAAGCTAATTTAATTTCAACTTAACGAACCTTGCAAAAGCTCCAATGAGTGTGTTTTTTTATATCGTCTTCGCTCCTTATCAGTTGGAAATAAATGTTTCATTTTAAGAAGAATGAAAATATCTAATAAGTCCATGACGCTACAAAAACATTCAAGTCTCTATTACAAATTTAAAATGTCCACTCGTGGTTTAAGACAGTGCTCTCGAATCGGATAACATTCCATATCTTCCCATGTTCATAGCATTATTTAGTGAACATGACGTAGTTCTGAAACTTGATCTATGTGTGCAAATATTGCAGAGTGCCTTCTCTATCCAGATAGTTCAATATAAATGTAGCCTCCAACTGATTTTGTATTATTCACATTTTTAACAAAACCAATATCCCCACACATGACTTAGAGGGATTACACCAAAAAAAATGTCTCATCATTTCTTACTAACGTTTTTATTGCTTCCTTATAAAATGTTACATTCATACATTTTTGAAGTGCTGGAGAAATTGAAAGTCCGAATTTGGGCAATTTTGATGGCAGAAATCCTCCATCACGACACTGCCAGACCGCGCATTGGCCTGAGAACATCAGAGTCCATCTTACGGTCCGTCTGGACCATGCTCTCACATTTACTGCACAGCCCAAACCTGCTACCCTCACAATTTCAACCATATTTGGCTCTTTGATGGAAGGTCGACATGTCTAAAACGAAGCTGCTGCTGGGGTATGCTGTTCGCAAAAGGTGCTGACAAATCCTTCAGCCTTGACGGAATGCGGTTTTGGGACCACATTGCCGCAAATAATTAGAATTGCAACAGTCGACAATGACCGCTTCGTCTGAACAGACATGTGGCCTAGGCCAGAGGCCATAGCGCCATAGGCTACGTCGAGTTGGGGCGCTGCAGTGCCGAGATTGTATCGCCTTCGCCCGCTTGGTAGGAGGTCGTGGGTTCGATCCCGACTCTGACGTCTGTTGTATATTTGGAGTTTGCGTGCCCTCCCCGTGGTCGCGTAGATTTTTCTTAGGATCCGTTCAGATTATTTGGCTGTGATTGTGCATTTCCACTTGTGATGAGCCGCTTCGTTGAGCTATCATTTGTGGCCAGGTCGCTTCTTACATTTTTTTTAGCTCACAGCCCATTGGGCTTCACTTGGTAAATACAACTTTTTGTTTTTTCGAGTTTCAAATGGGTATCTTTGCGAATTTGCTGCACCCACGTGTCTCCTCAGGGCGACCGACAGTACGGCGCCACGAACGGTAGTGGACGGAGACTGCGAGCGTCCATTCTCGCGACGTGACCAAACGGTCGCATTTGCACCCCGGGAGCGAAACGACGCTGTCAGCGTCAGGCAAGCCCCGGTGCTGCTGGACATCTCAGAGCCGCGTTTCTCATCGCACCAATTGACACCGAGTCGTTGACGCTGACGACGCTTTGTGCATTGCCCCGCAACCTGTCGGAGTCGGATTGCTGAACAATCCAGGCCTCGGCGGGAGATGGGAAGGTCGGCATCGTGTACCGTCGCGTGCGCCCCGATCTTCGTCTGCGTGCCGAGCCGTCGCTGCGCCCAGATGCGGTGCAGCAACCCTATCTTCGACGCTGCGATGCCGATCCAGCAGACAATGTTGGGCCGACGACAACCGTCACAAGACCGTTAAGATCTCAGATATATGATGATGATGACACTATGGTGTGGGTGCCCACTCCGATGCTTGGCTCAGGGGGACTAGCGCTAAGGTACTGCACATTTGTCTTTTGCCAGGGAACATTGAGACCGAGTGAGTATGCACCCTGAAAAGTGCTGGAAAGTCAGCTGTTAGCTATATGGGGGCACACACCGACAAGGCAGCATCATCTGCATAGTTCAGGTCGGATAAAAATTGCTCACCAAACTGAATACCATGGGCAGGAGATACCAACAGCACTAACTGGTCAATTGCACAATAAACAAAAACAAATCTGGGGCAGCAACGCAGCCTGGCCGATCCCCCCCGGAGGTGGTACTTTAGTGTGGTGATAAGCTGGAGCCACTACGGACGCTAAGACCTTCTGTGCTGGTTCGCAAATCCCGAAGAGCCGCCGGGGATGCCTGCAACCCCCTCTAGTGCAAGCCGGAGTGCTCTTCTGCCCACAGAATTGAACGCGGGCTTGAGATCAACCTGGGCCCCGTGTAAGGGGGAATTAAACTGGCGGTGTTACTGTCAGAGTGGCCGTGGAGCGGGCACCGTATACAATTGTTTAGCGGCTGGTGGTGGTCAATCCCGATTGGTGTGGGCAGCAGCATTTGGATAGAAGGGGAGTGAGCCTGCCCAGCAGCACACGGGCAAAAAGGGGCTATCCAAGGCACAGGCAGAAGGAGAGATGTGGTGGTAAATGTCATATGTGGTGCAAGGACCTCTTCCCCTTGTATAGGATTAAACAGTCCCATATTTCCACTCGGATGGCGCCTTTCCTGCCTCCAGCATCCACAGGAGAAGCTGACGAAGAGCAAGGCTCGGCCAGCTGAACGGCAAATTTCAGCAGTTTCAAGAGGTATATCGCCCGACCCTTTCCGCACCACCGTTGCGGAGCTTCAGAGTGACCCGTTCTACCTCTTCTGTGGTGGATGGGTTCAGTCTTTGTCTCAGGCTCTAGACTCGCGGCGACAGCTGCATCATTCAGCTCCATGCAAAAGATCAACTTCATAATGTATGTGTGTATCTTGAGCGGTGTGGTAGCAGCTAGCGCGCTGCGCTACAAACCCGGTGACCTGAGTTCAATTCCTGCTCATGGCCAACATCGGAGACGATTATCTGAACTGGTCATGGGCCTCCTCTAGGTCGACTCAGCCTCAAATGAGTACCTCGTACGATGTGTAAACATCGCCAATGGGGAGACAGATGCGGCTGGGCATGGTGCTGGCCACCCACCACTACGTGTGCCGTGCCGGCCTTCATAGGTGCTACTCGCTAACAGCACTTACCCCAACAGTCTGTTACAGGCTAAATGGGGTAATTTTTCTCTTGTTTCGTATATTGAACGTATTTCGCACCGTATGTAGCCAACCGTGCTAATCGGAGGTGTGGGAATGCTCCTCCCATATCTCAGAATTCTCCTTTCATCTCTTAGAAACCTCGTCAGTAGGGCTGCAAGGTGAGCCATCTGCCTGAACGATCGGGGTAGAGATTGACTTAGAAACAGCCTAGGATGTGGTGGTGTAAGCCCTCGCTAGCTTCACGGTGAAGTGGTGTATTCACAGAGGAAAGGGTGTATAGAATACAGTGAAAAATGGAAAAGGCAAACATTTCAGAAATTCCAGTAGATAAATAACGCACTGCATCAATTCAATAAAACAAAAGCTGTTCTGAATAAAAAAAAGTAGGTATTGGCCGGCCATTATGAATTTCGCACCCAGGTGTAGTGGGGATTGCGATTGGATGGAGGTGTGTGCTTATATTTGCGTGCCTATGTGCATCTTGGAAGCTGAGCATTTTCGTGCGGTGGTTAGTGCACTGCTCTATGAACTCTGTTGCATTTATTGAGATGTATTCATGGCCAGGACTAGCATCAGTGGCAAATAATATCTGAAGTGGTCCTGGGTTTCCCCTTTACAAACCCATGCTTTCTAGCATGGTGAAGTATGGTCAAACAAATCGCAATGACTGACACTATGTGAGAATGCCTTAATCCACAAGAGAATTGACCTAGGGCAGAATATGTTTTTATGTATTCTTTTAAAAATGTAAGGGAATCCCTTGAAGGTTGTTCTCATGGATATTCATCGGGTCACTAAAGTCCATCCTCATGTCCACGCCGTGAGGGTTGGCAATGGTCCAAGCAGAGAACCGCTTGACAGGGTGAAGTATGGTCAGGGGCTTATCCACTGAACTGCTATGGCAGGCCCATCATGAACCCTGAAAGCAGCAGCTAAGCAGGCTCAGGCACTGTAGCCCAAGTCAGGCAGTATCCTTGGTGCTACCGGGGAAAGGGTTAAATTGAGAGTAGACTTCTTGGGTATGACATACAGCTGCACTCCAACTTTGTTTCCCAAGTGATGAGTCAAAAACCTGCCCATTGCTAGGGGACAAAGGAAGATAAGGCATTTGTTAGATTGGTCTTCTTCTCCTCTCAATTATCCGAGTCAAGATGTCTCAGTGGGTGACATTAATGCTTCGCTGTGCGTCACAGCCAAATGGAGAGAGTGTTTCTTCAAATGCAGTTTTTGCAAATTGACGAAAGGAAAGTGACTGCACACTTTCATCTTGGCAAACAATCGTCGTCATTTCAGCGGGCAGCCAATTATGGAGGAATATGAAGGATCCAGAAGACATTGAGGAATGTTTGGCTTATAAAAAAGTGCCTGTTGCAAGAAGCCAAATGTCTAATCTGCCAAGTAGCAATGGCTTTATTTGTATGCCTTTCAACAAAATCCTTCCCCGGTTTCTATATTTACTTCACATGTAAAACAATGAAAGTGTATGTTTGTCAGGTACGATACTCCAAATGTCATGATATTTCAAGAAGCTTTAAGTCAAAAATGTAACAAACCTTAAATCAATAACGGGGTGGGGGCATTTATTCCAGTTGCTCTTGGTTACACCATGATAATCACAAAGCCACGGGGATGGATGCACAGGCGAGAGTCATCAGCATTATTGGCTGTAGGGCTGCATATTACAGTAAACGCACACATTTCCACTGGATTTTGTCAGCTACGTCGAATTTATTGGCAAGATGGACATTTATCAACGTAATGTCTCAAGCCATACCGCATGAACATTTAAAAATGTGGCCAATTGGCAATAAACATTTGAAATATTTGTGCAGCTTAACATGACAATTTATGTGTGTGTCCCACCCCCGCCGTTCCCCACCCCGCCCCCCAATTCACTGGAATGAACATCCAGCTCCCGAATATCTGTGCCAAGCAGGCAATGCTAAATGTTAATTTGATTACAATGACAACATTATTTATGAGCAATTGAGGGCGAATAAGAAATACGGTAATTGCTATCCAAAGCCTATGTGGGGAGAGCGAGCGGTGTGACTGCTTACACGGGCAAGACATTATTTCATGGTTTCGTGATTCTGCAGAGCAATGGCATTTTTTTCCCCCGGCACGTTTAATATACCTGTAACAGGCAGGGGACTAGCGTTACTGGGTCACCTTGCTTGCAATCTCCTGAGCAATGATCGATTGCACGGAGTGAGCAAGGAAGATCGTGCCGAAATAAACACCGTGAAATTGTTGGGAGAATCCCGAGGAGCTTGGGCGGTTGCCTTGGAAAGCAGTCGTTGGCTTTGTTTTGTTTGTTGCGGTGTAGCTGGGAAAATCCTCTTTGAAGAGGCCCCTGTTTACTTATTCATGCCGGTGCACGCGAGCTGCTGCAGAAGCTGCAGTTCCTGCAGGGTGAATCGACTTCGCGATGCATTTCCACACGCCGCTGCCGCCGCTGCCGCCGCTGCATCGCCGTCGTTGGTAGCGGTTGCGCCTCGGAGACGTTTAATTGGCAGATTTTCCAGCGGAGGAGGGTAAATGTCAGCCTGGCTTCCGCGAGCCGGCTCAATTGCGCGTTGTTTGATGAATAAATTATCGTGCGACACAAAACGTTGGGGTTTTTTTTTGTTTTGACCAAAAAAAAATTCAAGAAGGGAAAAAAAGACGTGCGGAATTAATTGGCTTCCCGTGGCTTTGTTGTGCATGTTTGACGAGTTGTTTCGTGACTTTTTGAAGAAGAAAAAAAACTAAGATCTTCGGTGAGTATAATTGCATCAGCATGCTTGAAATCCTCTCTCGATATATAAAAAATAATATACCTCGTAAATATTTACATGTGCTCACAATCAATATCTTCTGGAATGCTTGAAGCAGGAATTAATGGTTTAATGCACTACTACCTGAGTACAATGGTATGCCCATCCATTATATCTTGTTATTGTTCACTATATTGTTTGCACTCTACATTCCCTTAATCCGACCATACTGCCGTATCATGATGACAAAAAAACATTCCCGGAAGATAATTTTGGACTTGTTCTGACTGATGTCATGGATTGATAATATACGTAAATTAACTTAAATTTACCCAATGTAGAATTAAACATCTCGTTGTGCAAGGATAACAAAAAAAACATATAATGTTAAACCTAAACAAGTTATCAATAGCTGTACTTTCTGAAGAGCCAATATCACTGCGTAAAATGCATCATGGATTCGATATAAAAAGGAACATCCAATCAATCAGAGATTGTTAGCCAATGTCCTAGCCACATCTAACCAACACAAATTCCATGCAAGCGAAATGTTTTTGTTCACAAATTAAGCAAGAAACATTTCCATCACAATATTGGTCCGATGCACTTAATAAAGAAGCATTTCCAATGCGGGCTGTTCCCAAGATAATCGTATAATTGCGCGGTAAATACCTGAATTGTCTCAGCAAAGAGATCGATATTGGCTGGCCTTGCGACAAATGAATCAATGCAAGTGAGTGCATAGCAAAGAACAATGCGCAAAAAGCCAAGCACTTGGCCATTGGAAGAAAAAACTGTTTTGCGTGACCTCTCTTCACAATGTGTACCTATCGCTTTTGGATATATAATATATATGTTGTAAAAGGTGAGGGCACAGATGTAGCCCTGAAATGACTTGATAATGCCACTGCTGGCAAAAGGCCTCCACTGGAGGGTGATTAAGAGAGGCCCCCACCGCTCACCCCTCCCCCTCTTAAGACATCGTGGTCTATTCTCAAGGGCTGTATTGATGACATAAGGTTGGAATACAAAAAGACACTTAATTGACATCGAGTAGAGTTTCCACCTGCCCGGCAAATTGGCATCTGTGTTCACGTGGCAGGAATGTATTTGTTCCGAGCTCGAGTGGTTCTGTGGTGAACTTTTATCACCGTTTCCTGCACAGTTTTGAGATGCCGAGGATGACCGGAAAGACGTCCCGGTTTGGTCCACGCGAAAGGTGGCAAACCGCAACAGAAAGAGGGTGGCAGGGTGGCACAGTAGTAACACGTGCCTCACAGCAATAAGGGCCTGAGTTTGATTAATGACTCAGGTATATTTTTTACGTGCAGTTTGTATACCCCCCCCCCCCCCCCCGTTCTACACAGGGTTTCTCTGGGTTCTCCAGTTTCGATTTAAAGCTTTCGTGACTGCAGGGATTCATCTTCTTGGTTCTTTCGGTAAAGTCACGTACAATGGAAATAATAAAATAACAAAATAAAACATAATAAAATAATTATCACGACGTTTCGGCCACAACTCAAGCAGCCATCCTCAGGTGAAGACCAGGTCTGTTATTTCCATTTTACGTGACTTTACCGAAAGAACCAAGAAGATTCTCCAGTTTCCTTCCATAGCTAAACATTTGTAACCGGTATGGGCCAAACATCCCAATACAAAAACATATATACAGTGCTATACATTACTCAATTGGGAGAACATATCGCAACAATGCCACCTACTGACACACTCACGCACAGAGACAGCCACCACTAGGGGTGCCCTCGGCTAGACGATTTGGCAATCCTGGCTCCCCTGCTGTGAAAATCATCGCACGGACCTCTTGAAAGAAAACAACAATGTTGAGACTTATCAAAGCTTTCCTGGATAAATAAATGTCATTATCATTCCGACAACATTATGTGATCACTCCACAACGTCTCAAATATGAGTGGACAATTCTATTATTTATGAGATCTAAGAAGCGGTGTGGCTGGATTTTTATCCCACGAGCAGCTTTGAACAACACCGTGAACGACTTAGCAGTCTGTAATCAAGCCATTATAAAGCTAATTATAAGGTTGTTTTTTTTATACTTCTCCTAATTAATTCAACTACAGTATTTTGAAGTGGCAACAGGTTTACATCGAAATAAAATACCTGAAAAAGTGCAATAAAAATGCTTAATGTTTCTTTTGACATTTATTTTACGTATAATAATAATATATACCCCCTATATCAATACATTTCTGGATGAAGGCCTGCCTATGCCATGTTAGTCATGGGGGTTATTTGCCAATACTTTACCGCGCTGGTCAGCGCAGGTTGGTGAACAAGGACCCCGAACTGCTTCAGATATCACCCGCCAACTGGTCTTCGCCACGGCCGGGAAACAAGCTCAGTTCACCAGGTTCATTGCATGTTACGCTAACCACTACATCACCACTCCACGCTTTAAATTTGTGTAGAAGTTGGCTGCTATGAATGTCCACGTGATAAGCCACTTCGTTGAGCTGACATTTGTGACCAGGTTGCTTCTGAAAAAAAGCTGCGTAGCTCAGTGGGACCTTACCTGGTAAAACAAAATTGTATTAGTTTTAGTATAGTTTCAACAAAGCGAATATTTTATCGAACACATTCCATAATTGTGTGACAGCTAAAATTTTACGAATTAGTAAAGTCAAAGGAGTCATCTGCTCAATCATAATTGCACATGTTAATCTCGAATTACCATTCCGGAGGCTCCACATTATTATTCCTTTTTTTCCGCAATCACTTTCCAATGTTGCTATCTGTGCCATGGCATGAATGAATTCCCGGTAGGAGATCAAACAGCAGTGCATCACCGTGTCAGAGAATAGCACTGGAAGATTATATCAAAGAACTACTTCTGAGGTCCCTTCTGTCGACCTCATTATCCACAATAGCGGAATATCTTTTTATTTCCACGCAAAAAAATGTGTCTGTTAGATGTAAATCAGATGATACATTAAATCCAAAGATCTCAAACCTTTTTGCCAAATTGTGTGAACATTTTTTATTTAAAGTCACTTTCTGCGTGCGCAGTAATGAGTGACCATGCTGAGACCAGGGCTGAGACCATGAACTTGAGAACATCGCTTAATCACGGGTGTCTGAAACCTAGATTTGAACCCAAATACTCAACATCAGTGGTTCAGTGTTCTGACTCCTGTGCCATCTGTGCGTCCTTCACGTGCACCTCCGATTAGCAACGTTGGCTACATACGGTGCGAAATAAGTTCAACATACATACATGGTCACCTCTAAATTAAACCTCTCTAATGCAAAGGGGCTGGACTTCTAAGTGGTCAGCCACTGTCAAATTCCCACCAATTGCTGCAGCGTCAAACAGGGTGCTTAAAAAAAATGTGAACACTTCTTAAGAATTTGGAACAATTCCACAAGAAATGTGCCTCCGAGCTCTGGAGACCACCTGGAGAAGATTCCAGGCGTGTGTTGACAATGATGGCGAACAAGTGGAGACTCTGTGACTTTTTGAAGCTATTAACATTACATTTGTTATCATGTTACAGTGTATTGTCCGTTCTTTTTCCATTAAAAACGATTGTCCTATTTAAGTGTTAACATTTTTTTGAAGCACCCTGTATTTTATACTGATCCTGAATGGATGATGGGATAAGCCAACCATGAATGTAAATGTTGACTTCATCCTTGTGATCACATGCTCTATGTTTTGCCAATTGAGCTAGTTGGCTCCTCTCAGTTCATTAATAAAATGTAATTAACTTTGGGTTTTGGTCAACATGGTGTTCCTCCAACGTACGGAGCCTCCTAGATTCATTTTGAAGACAGCTTACAAGAAAACGGGATAAAAATCGCGTATCATTTCAAGGAGAGAGAGAGAGACATGTTTTTTGTCAACAGAAGCCATTGGCAGGCTGCTTTCTCATACTCTTAGGTTTTTTCGGTAAAGTCACGTAGGTAAAAAATAAAAGAAATAATAGAAATATGTAATAGAAATAAAATAATAAATCACAACGTTTCGGAGGCAAGACAAGTCTCCGTCATCAGGTGGGACCGTCACAGCTGAATTTACTGTATCAAGTGGAGGAAAAATCCAAGAGACAAGCCCTTAAATACAAGTTAAGGGGGAAGGGGGGGAGGGGCTTGTCTGAATGTGGTAGCCATACTTTCCCTTGCTCCCTGCAGAAGTCTTCAACCAAATATTATCCGCAGAGATATTTGCGTCGAAATGTATCCACTTGGCAATGCAGTGGCGAAACTCATCACATCAGCTATGGGTGAGCCAGGAAAACATTCCTTTTAAAGCCTGTGTGGCGATTTCATCTTGTAAATGTTTATTTCTCTTTTATCCATACAGTATATAGGCTTTTTCAGCTAACCCTCAAATGCCTTCGCATCAAAGGGTCTTTCCTCTTATCATATATGTCATTCTGCTTGCATTAAAAAAGGGGTGGTACATTTTGCATAATGTGTAATGACAAGTTTTCCAACACCCAAACAGATCGTGAATGTTTAAATGAGAGAGCTGTACATTTTTTTAATTTGTGTTTTCATATGTATAAATGTAAGCACTTTATGAAGCATTGTCATTTTGCTGGTCATCCTCGCAGCGGCTTTTGACTAGTCATTGAACAAAGACGGTCACTGCATCGAATGCTTTCAGATGCGCTTCTGCGGCTGTCTGGAACGCTCTTCCTTCCAATATTACGAAGCCACTGTGAGCTATGCCCTTTTAAATAATCTAAATTGAAAACTAATTTCTCTAGAGCTGCCTTTTGTGTTGAGATGGTTGTCCTTCCCCCACACCTGTGATTATCTCGGTTGGCTACGTACGGTGCGAAAGAAGTTCAACAAGATACTGCTGAATGTAGGCCTCCATAAGCCACCACCACCTCTCATAATCCCACGATGTAATAATCCTCCAAGCACCTGCACGTGAATTGATTTCATTGCTCCATATCATCGATGGTTGTCCACCAATATATTTTCAATGCATTCACGATGTTGTTCGCTTCAATGGGATATCTCAGAGCATGCCGTGCTTTAAAAGGGTTGGTGACCTGGCATTCATATCTGCTTCATAGAGTTAAGATTCACTGCAACGTTTTGAATAAATCTGGGAACACCGTGCAGTCATGAAAAACGAAGTTTAAATGATATAAAACAACACATCATACATCTTGACTTAAAGCTTTCGTGACTGCAGGAATTCATATTCTTGGGTCTTTCGGTAAAGTCACGTAGATAGGTTCGTTATAGATAGGTTTGTTATTTTTGTTATTTTCTTTGAACCTATCTACGTGACTTTACCGAAAGACCCACTAATATAGCACATCATACGTTTTCTCATCTCTGAAAATGAGTTCTGTCAACTAACATTATTATCTTCGCCTTAAAACTAAGAATCCATATATCCACTGGTTACCAGAGGTGTGGACTCGAGTCATGTGACTTGGACTCGAGTCAGACTCGAGTCATGAATTTGATGACTTGCGACTCGACTTGGACTTGCATAACAATGACTTTGTCCCACCTCTGCTGGTTACACTGTGTAACAATTTTTTTGGTCCTGGGTAGTAAGTGTTATTTCCTAATTGGTTATGCTTCAAAAGTACAAAAATGGCTATTATTCCCCACAAACTTTGCTTTTGTGACCAGGACAGTGATATTTTGAAATTTACCTATTTTCCAGAACATTCCAGATAGATTCAGTGCTGAGTCAACTTGGAGTAACTTCTAGAACATTCTGGAACCTTCCAGTAATATAAATAGTAGTATAAATACAGGGGCCTTAAGCCCACCAGTTCAGTTTATTTCCAGCTGACTAAGTGGATACATATCTGCATTTTTCTGAGATGGCATGAAGAGGCTGCAAGCATCTGGCAGACGTATTTTTCTATGTCTGCGGCCAATTTATCAAGACAAGAGAGAAAAGTACTCTGTGGAAGCATTTGCTTTCAAGATGCTCATACATCATGCTACAACAGTGTCAGATGGTTAAAGTCTAAGGAGAGAGAACATTTTAAAGAAGCACTACGACAGAATGGCTACAATAATGCTCAAATTAACAGAGCAATGAATGCGAAATCATGATCGCAAAGCAACACTGCTCAAAGTGATCAGATTATTAAAACAATTAAAATACTATATATCTCAGGATTAACTGACAAATTAGCTCGTGTTTTGCAAAAGCAAAACATTAAAGTAAGATTTGGTACAGTACACAAAATTCAAAGACTAGTTTATTGTACTAAAGACGAATTACCTAAATTATCAACAGAAGGTGTATATCGGATTAATTGCTTATGTGGCAGATGCGATATTGGACAGACGCGATGTAACATCAACGTAAGACGAAAAGAACACCAAATTAATATTAAATTATCTCAAACACAACTGTCGGCAGTGGCAGAACATGCTTGCCAATAAGACCACTAAATTCCTGTTAATAACGTTGAAGTGTTGTGTAAAACTAATGGCCAAGACTAATTATAGAATCCATTGCAATTGAGAGAAATACAAATAACTTTAATCGCTCTGACAGCTAAAGGCTAAGTGCGGCCTGGAAGTGTATTATTAAACAATACATATTACAATTACAATTCCTTATATGGGAAACACATTCTAATTAACGGATTACTAACGTAGTATATAATTACAATAACCCCCCCCCCCCCTTTCGCCACCTCTGATTTCTGCACGTGATTGGGTATAGTGATTGGGTTCAGTTATTAAATCATACACATTACAACTAATTTATAATCTACAACTGATTACTAATCATGCCAATTAACTGATTACTAATTTATTATATAATTACAATACCTCCCCCCTCTCTGCCTCTGATCTTTGCACCTGATTGGGTTGAATGATGACGTCACCCTGCTGCTCTATTTAAGACCGGGAGCAAGTGGAGGGCTTCACTATTCTGGCAAATTGCCCGACGATGCTGGATGTAATTACCAGCGAAACGTCGTACTCAAAAATTGTAAATGTTGGGGATTCACTCTTCAACACACCGGTGGGCTAAAGTAGTGAACTATTTTTGTTTTGTCAACGTGACACATTTTTTTACTGATTGGCCGTGTCGGGTGGCGGAGGGTTGCGACACATTTATAAATAAGGCTATCTAACCCAAAAACCTTTATTATGAATCTGCTAAGATGTTTGAGGCCTACAAGGCATATTTCGGCATGCCTGTCGGGGATCAAGACAAACCCTGGGCACCTCATATCACCTGCGAGCAATGCAAAAAAACTCTGGAAGGTAAGATGGACAATTGTTGCTCAAAATGTTAAGTTGTATAACTTGTTAAAATTTATAAAATTTGAAAAAGTTTTTAATTTTAAAATATTTTACAATTTTAAATTTTATTGAAAAAATATATCATATTTAAAAATGTTGCGAGAATCTCTTAAACATTAGTCATGGGTGAAATAGATGTTATTTTGTATTATGGTACAGAGGAGAAAAGAGAGCCATGAAGTTCGCTATCCCAATAATTTGGCGGGAACCCACTCACCACTCAAGCAACTGCTACTTCTGCATGGTGGACCCTTCCAAACGTAGCAAGAATGCGCCTGCTATCACATATCTGGACCTTCCTTCATCCATCGCCCTGGTGCCACACTGCCATGAGCTTCCCATACCCATTCCTCTGGAAAAAGAGCAGTCGTCTTTAGAAGAGAGCAGCAAGTCAGAGAGCGAGGAAGATGTTGTAGATCCAGATGACAATTTCAGAGGTGGAGCTGAGGAGAAAAACCCATACTACCCCAACCAAAAATACCTCAATGACTTGATCAGAGATCTTGGTCTTACCAAGTCCAATGCCGAGCTTTTGACGTCTAGGCTCAAGCAGTGGAACTTGTTGGTTAAAAGTGTGCAAGTCACAGATTGGAGGAAGTGTCACCAACCTTTTTGCAGCTTCTTCACCCGTCAAGATGGGCTCTGCTTCTGCCACAATGTGACCAGTCTGTTCGAGGCAATTGGAATCACCTGTAACCAGAATGAGTGGAGCCTCTTCATTGACATCTCATCCAGTAGCCTCAAAGCCGTGCTGCTCCATAATGGTAACAAGTACCCGTCTCTTCTCTTGACTCACTCGGTGCACCTCAAAAAGGATTACAACAGCATCAAGACGTTGCTGGACGCCTTGAAGTATGATGAGAACAGCTGGGAGGTCATCTTCAAAATGGTGGCATTCCTGATGGGTCTCGAAGGCAGTTTTACCAAGTTTCCCTGCTATCTTTGCCTTTGGGACAGCAGGGACATCAAGGCGCACTACCACATACGGGACTGGCCACAGCGGACTGAGTTCTCTGTGGGGAGAAACAACGTCAAGTGGGAGCCACTGATGGACCCCCGGAAGGTGCTGATGCCACCACTGCACATCAAATTGGGCCTTATAAAACAATCTGTCATAGCTGTAGATAAGGAGTCGGCAGCCTGCAAGTACCTTCATGACTTCTTCCCTAAGCTGTCTGAGGCAAAGGTCAAAGCCGGTGTCGTCGTCGGACCACAGATAAAGAAGATCCTGGAGTGCAATGAATTCCCCAAGAAGCTCACTAGTAAGGAGAAAGCGGCTTGGAACAGTTTTGTCGCAGTGTTTCGTGGCTTCCTGGGAAATCACAAGGTCGAAAACTATGTGGAGCTGGTTGAGACTCTGGTGAAGAACTACGGCACAATGGGCTGTAGGATGTCCCTCAAAGTCCATATCCTTGATGCTCATCTTGATAAATTCAAGGAGAACATGGGAGCGTACTCGGAGGAGCAAGGCGAGTACTTCCACCAGGATATACTGGACTTTGAACGCCGCTACCAAGGACAGTATAACAAGAACATGATGGGGGACTACATTTGGGGGCTGATTCTTGAAAGTGATTTAAAGTATAATCGTAAATCTCGAAAAACTACTCACTTCAAATTTTTTTGTAGTAATTGTTGCATTACTTTAGTATAAATACATGTTAATTTTGATTCATATGTTTTTTTTCCTGACTTTATGTAAACGAAAAGACACAAATTCGCCCTTTTTCTAATTGAAAATAGGTACATTTTAAAATTGCAATGTCGTGGTCACAAAAGCAAAGTGTGTGGGGAATAATAGCCATTTTCTATACTTCTTAGGCATAACCAATTAGGAAATAACACTAAATACTCAGGAACAAAAATTGTGTTACATAGTGTTATGACTTGTGTTGCTTCAAGATACTGTATATATATTCTCAAAATGAGATTCATATCGAACATGTTTTCTAATTAAAACAAATAACTGTTGGGGGGGGTGGGGGTCATGATAGAAATCTGTTTTGGGAGAATGAGAAAGGAAAATCGGTATACCAATGGTTGGCTACGTATGGTGCAAAAGAAGTTCAACATATATGCAAGTACAGTTTTTAATCGGTGCGTATTGCCAGCTCTAATACATCCAAGTGGCTTATAATCAGAAGGCTGCAAAGATTCAAATCCTGGTTGGGGGTTGACTTCGCCCATCGTTCCTCCGGGGTTACTCAAAATTTATTTACTGATTTTGTGACTGCAAGTCAACAGTGGTTGTCCTATCTGGAGCGACTCATGTCAACCAAAGGAACGTGGAATTTCCACCACCGGCTTAGGACTGGAAGCAGGAGACGATCACCAATTGCCTCGACGCTCATTTGAGCAGGAAATTACCGTCTTTGTTTGGTGCCAGCTACGGATTCACGAGAAGTGTGTGGGAACCGACGAAGAACGTGGAGAAAAAAACATGTAATGTCCGCAAAACAAACGTGCTTTGGAATACTCTCTTCAAGAGACGTCAAGAGGAACGCACCGATTGGGGAAATAAACGCACAACAACGATGTCACTTTAACTCGGCTGGAACGGGACACTGCTAGCAGGGATGACCGCTCAAGAACGTAACTGATGACAGAATGACAGCCAAATGAGAGAATATGCCCCGAGAGGACATCCCAAGTTGGGATGAATTGATTAAGTAAATGTATGTGCAGCAATGAGAAGGATTGTGGCATCACAGAATGGTGAAAGATGACTAGATTGTGGGGGTGGTGATGATGAGTAGACCCAATCGAAATACCAATCTGCATGTATAAAAAAAATATGGTCTAATAAAGGGATGTGTCCCTGCATTTCATTTCAGTACCACCATAACCCCCCCCCCTATCTATGAGCAATGAGTGTCACCACGTTATGTAACGATCGTCACCTGATTACGAGCACCAAATTGCTTTTTTTTTAAAGCCAACAAATGACCCGATTGAAATACAGAGAAACATTTATCAATCGAAATGTGTTTCAATCAGTGCATGGCATATGAATGAAACAAAGACGCTGGAAAAAACACGATGCAAGCAAAAGCTGAAGGGAGTGTGGAATAAAATCGCGGAGAATTGCACGCTTGAAAGTCACACCGTTCCCCCGTGCCGACGACTTTGATGCCGTTGTTCTGTGCTGATGCACCACGGATCTTCCTTCGCAAAGTAGCTTGGCGAACTGGCGAGATGGGACTTTCCATGTGTGACAAATAAGCCTTGATCGACTGATACACCGAGTGACGGACAGAGGAATCCATGGATCGGGCGACGAATGGACATCGGTGACATCGCATTCGCCGTCAAGGGAAATACAGTGGGCTTGGTCAAGTCGCAGGACACATAGCCGGGAGGCACGATGGCCAACGCGCGAGCTGTTGACAGAAGTCCAGCCATAGGAGTAAATGCATCTGAGAGGATGACTACCGTAGAGGTGGAGCGATTAGATGAGCCTGTGCGGTGGATTGAGAGGGCTTGTGGTAGCAGAGGGACCACGAGGGCGTGGATATCCAATGGGTGATGATGATGATGACGATGATTTTTTGTTCTTACAGAATTACGAGTTACCATGAGTATGTTTAACACGTAGGCTTTCGCGACCAATATTATTCATAATACAGTTTGTGGGTTACATCGCGTTATTTATAAATGTGTCGTAACCCTCCACCACCCGACACGGCCAATCGGCAAAAAAAGTGTCACGTTGACAAAAGACAAATAGTTAACTGCTTTAGCCCACCGGTGTGTTGAAGAGTGAAACCACAACATTTACAATTTTTTCCCATCAGTATATTTAAAGTCTATTAGGGGAGGCGGATTCTGATGTGGACGATGACGTTTCTCCCAAGGCACAATGCCTTGCAGACGTGTGCCATTGTTGGCAAGTGAGACACTGGCACTTTCTGAATAAATGTCAGAGCGAGAGCAACGTGGACGAGCGTGTGTATGTTCGTATGTCAAAGCCACTTGTTTTTTTTTACTGTGACCAACTTGCTCACAGCTAAACAATGTACAGAACTGCTATAATTTTTGTGATGTCGGGAACCTATATCATGAAGGTTTATCCACGATTTTACTCCACTTATCTTTGAGAAACACAACGGATAATTGCATATAATGGGAATAATGTGCTGCTGATACACATGCGTGCATGATTTCTAAGACATTCTACAATGAACTGTGAGAAACATCACGATAATTTCACAAAGAGGGCCATGGATAATAGTGTGTTCATGGACTCTATAGCTCCCGCAGATAATAGGAGTCGCAGGTAAAATTAGTAAGTAATAAATTATACGTACAAATTATACAAAAATACTAATGTCAGTGCAAGAAACTAAAGAAGTGCATAATGTCCAACAATTTCAGCTATTTTTGTTGAGCAAAGCAAGCACGTTACATTTTTATGCAGTTATAAATAATTTCTTTATTTTGATGACTGTCTGTTATTTGAAATAACATACCGTGCTTTCCAAGTTTCGTGAATTCTCCCATGTAGAATGTTACTAAAATACGAGTCATTCAAGGTTCATGTGCTCTCTTGGTATGTAGTGAATTAATATTATCATAATTTTCCAGTCATTCCCCTGAAATTCATGTGCATCTGCCCCATCTGTGTCGTAACAAAGTATTGCCAAAAAAGTATATATATATTTTAGGGGGACAGACATTCATGCAACCATCTCAGGACACCTGCTTTCAAATCCTCGTCACATTTTACCGACTCAAATCCACGCTTAAAGCATTTGTTCCACTTAACCAAACTTCCGCACGACATGCATGTATCAAATAACCTTACGGCTATAAAATGTCAGCTGGTTTAACTTTTCCCTTCACCAGAACTGTCATTATACAATGCTTCTGCCCCACACTACATGACGCTATGTATGCCACCATCTTGGAAATACCCAGACTGCTGTAGACAGCTGTGATGTCACTTCACACAGGAGTTGCCAGATATTGTCACCACCACGCCACACTTTTTCAGTGACCTGTCAGTTTTATACGACTACAGTAGCAATCGTCATATCCATGACTGTATTACCCACAACTCCTGATATTCGCGGGAGCTGTAGAGTCTGCATACAACTTGTCTGCGGCCTGACTTTTTATATTATCGGCATTCATCCACATTTTTAAGACACCCTGTTTTGCACAATGGCTTCCTATCATCTGCGAAGGTGTTGTGCATGAAGCAGGTCTCGTAGAAAATGCACCCTATTATCCGTGGGTTATTCGCGGGTATTGATCGGCCATTTTTGTTCTGTCACGCACCTTGGTAAATTACGCCATGACTCTTATTGGCCATGAACTGTTCGCAGATTAGTCATGTTCATCAGCAAATCAATTTTATTATCAGAGGATTCCTCCCCCCCCCCCCCTCCTATGGTAAGTGCGTTGCCACAACCACTCCACACATTTGCAGATCACCCCGTGAATAATTTTGTATTCAATGTTCGTCCCCCACATTACCATAGATAAGGAGGATTCTATCACAAGTAGAACAAAATAGCATCAGATTACCTCTAACAATTCTAGATTTGAAGCTTTCGTGACTGCAAGGAATCATATTCTTAGGTTTTTTTCGGTAAAGTCACGTAGGTAAAACATAAAAATTAATGAAAATAAAATAAAACAAAAACGTCGTGATTTTTGTTTTATTTTATTTTATTTTCATTAATTTTGATGTTTTACCTACGTGACTTTACCGAAAAAAACTAAGAATATACCTCTAACAATCATCATTTTACACCAACGATGTTTTACAAGGTTGTTTGGGTTGTTTTTTCATAACGCAAAAAGGGAAAAAAAAAATGGGGAAATCACCGTTGGTTGCTACAAAACAATGGTGTGAGATTTAATAATGCAATTTAATGAAATATTTATTGCACATCAATATACCGCAGATTTATTTACTCGTTCGTGCTGGAGATTGGCCGTGCTGCCCTTGATACATTGTATTCTCTCCTCGTATTCGTAGGCATTACGTTGGCAGCTGACGGTTTCTTTGAAGATTGTATTGGATTAAAGTAACTATTGTTCCCATCGTCAAATGATCCACAAACCCCTACAGAGTTGGGCAGCCATGTGATAGCAATGCATTTTACACAGTGCAGCACTTTCTAGGTTTTTGACCTCTGGTGTTTATGGGGAGAAAAAAAAACCGTGAGAGAATGGTCCTATAAACTACACGAGTATTGATTAATCTTCTCGAAATATTGTCCTGTCACTGAGGATGGATACTGCATTGATCAATATACAGTATTTGCTAAGATTATGAAGCATCCCTTAATGCTAAAGGTCACCAGAGGTCATACATCACCAAAGAAGATCTGGAGTATTCCAACAATTGTCATTATTATTCTCATCTATAAAAAGTTTAAACAGCAGCGCGAGCCAATCCGTCACAGGTAACCTGTGATACGTTTCACATGTTTGTATTCTCTGCATGTGTTGAAGCAGAGCAGGCCAGGGGATAGGTCACAAATGTCAAAACAAAATGGTCCATTTCCAATTTAAGCCAGTCCTTTGGAATGTGCTATTGCTCATAAAAATTGGTCCAGTGGCTTAGTTGGGACAAGATGTTGGACAAAGATTAAAAATCGTATTAATATATAAGTAGATAATCTGGATTCAGAAAGAGGTCCATTAACAGCCATCAAAACAAAATGACTTCCCATCAAGGAATCAAGTCAGCCGGCAGCTATCATATTGCAACTGTAATTAAATGAAATGGAATATGATATATTTATTGTTTTATTAACATTTTATTGTTTGGCAACGGATCACTGGCCCTTTGCTTTGTGGGTTTGCCTCCACGGTGGCTGCCACCGGGCTTGAGGTTTCAATTCAGTTACTGTGAGGCTTTGACAAAGTGTGCCATTTGTTGGAAATTAGATACCAAAGGCCATGTGGTATAATTTACAGGAAAGAGGACATTGTGTGCCAAGTCATGGCTCAAAATGCCAAAAAAATGTACGTCGGCTTGTATTATACTCAGCCACAACATGCACTATCTTTTTCTAACTGAAACGAAATTCACGTTGGGTATGTTGGCCAAATACCCTCCAGAGCTCCCTCTACTGGAGGCCCTTTCGCCAGCAGTGGCCGTGAGCAAGCAATTGCACGGCTGCACCTTTAGTCGGCGTCTCTATGAACAAAAAAATATACATCGATAATGGCATGAAGTTGAATTGAAATACTCGTTTGTCTATTGGGAAGCTAAATTTGTCCGTTGGACATTAAAATAACAGGCACTAAATATCAATGCAGGTATAATGCTCAAAGAGACCAATCGACAATGCATAATTTATTTGAATACTGTATTGAAATAATAATAATTACGTGATATTTTATAGCCCTTTGTCACTATGCTGCTGGATTACTATGCGGGTTATTTGACCATTCTTCACAACTCTGGTCAATGCGGATTGGTGAGGGACGGTGGGATAATTGCGCAGTGTGGCAACCACAGTGCCACCGCTCTCCCAACGGAGAATATTTGGCCCTGCAAAAGAATCGCTGAAATGTTTTCATGCTTTTAACATTTGTTAGCAAAGCCCAAATGCTAAGATGAGGTTAAAGTGTGTGCAGACATGGTGGATTACAGCTGTTTTAACCTTTCTGCCCCCTGCTGACGGCACTGAACAAAAATTGCCATATTTCCCCCCCCCCCCATCATGTCAGCTCGTGGCTGCTTATTCCAATCACAAAAACCAACGCAGCACATTGACCACAGAGACTGATATATATTCGAACAGTCAAGCTAATCCCACACGGCCACCCACTCGGGCTCTCATCAGTACATATGTACTGTATCTGATTGCGCTGTTATTAATTGCCCGCAGATAAGGCTTTTTGGTAAATGAGCATTAAATTGTCTGGGGATGAGTGCCACCAGCTGAAATTGTGCTTGCGCAATTACACAGTTGTTGCCACGGTGCTTGAGATTCACATGGATCGTTTCCAGGCCTCGGTCTTCCCGAGCCAAATTACAAAAAAGCGCGGAATTACTTTCTAATTGGCGCGTATTCCCTCCGAGGGGGTTGGCTCGACTGAGCTTGAAATGAGTACCTGGCAGGCGGGCGTTTTCAAGCGAGGGGAGGGAATTCTTTGGTCGCGTCCGTCTCGTGTGCTGAGCTGATCTGAATCAAGCACTCACTGACGTCACTTGCCCTGAAATCTATCTGATCGGCCCTCCAAAGGGCCCGAGGCAGGGCTAAATCACTGTGAAATTAATATTCCCGCGGAGGGAGGGAGGGGGGGGGATTTGAGATTTTGTTGGGGAGAACAGGTTGGGTTGAGGGTGCGGATTTTGATCCTGGAGAAGCAATAAGGGAAGTCCTACCTTGGGTGGAGAGATTTGGCAACTGGGGAGGATTTGAAAGTTGGGTGGGAGGCTGGGAGAGGCGATGCAGGGGTGGGGGGTGAAAGGCGCATATTGGCTGATTGCCAGCGACTCCGGTAACCATTATGAAGCATTTTTTGCATGATTCCATGGCAGTGATCGTAACCTTCCGAACGTGTCATTGGATTGATATCAAATGCCTCTGAGCGGTTCAACTTGTCCCCAATTTCCATGCAGCTTCTTGATTCACGTCGGCACTTTCAAGCGCACGCGGGTTTCGTTCCGTTCAGCTGTTGCAATGGATAGAGATACTCACTGGCCAGGGAAACAAACACAAAAAACGAGTCGATTTAGTTGTTGTTATTGTTTAGCACGTGGCATAAGCGCCCCATGTTGAATTCAGTTTGTACATACACCGCAAGCATGCCACGTGTATTTCTTTCCTGCTGTATCATAGCTTCACGCTCAATCTTTACGCTTCCACGAGCACTCGCGTTCTCAAGTCACACGCTCCATCTCACGTGGGGGGGGGGGAAATAAAAAAAACGAAACTCCACGCTCAGCCATTCTGACTTTGATTGTGTCAATTAAGGGCGCAGATAGTTCACCTCTATATTGTGTTTACTGTGCATTGATTAAACAGCACGTTACCCTCTCAATAATTAGCTGCGACTGGCCACTTGTGTTAATTTAAAATTGATATGCTCTATAGATTAGTGCTTTAAACACATAATTATTGTGTATTATGGCAGGGCTTGCTTTATCACTGCCACAACAATGCAATTCATTATCTTCGTCTCGATGTCCACGTAAGATGCAATTATAAATGTTATCGACGACGGCTGCGTGGTATGCACGCGAATCATTGGTGTTACAGCATGCTGGATTTAGCGCTGCAGCATTACAAACTGTTTTATGGTGTAATTATTCGGTGTATTGTATACTAATTGCGGAGTAGAGTTAGTGGAGGATTGTGTCATGAGCAGTGAACCTGAGTTTAATTCCCGGCTCTGGCTAACATTCACTGAAAGATGATATCTGCACATGTTCTCACACCCACGCCCCCACCTCACCTCTTCACCAACCCACACCAACCAGTGTGGTGAAGTATGGTCAAACAACCCCTGTGACTGATAAGAGAGGCATTCGTGTATGTATACGTTGAACTTCTTTTCGCACCGTAGGTCGACAAACGTGCTCATCGGAGGTTAGCATTTGGTAATGAAATACAATTGAACTTTATTTGTTGCTGCCCTTTGTCCAATCCGTGGCTGAAGGCTTCCCCCACCGTCGTGTCGGTCATGGGGGTTGTTTGACCATACTTCACCACGCTGGTGTAGACCGTGGCAGGTTCATGACCCGACTAAAACAAGTGATTACTTCAATGGCAAGTCAGATAATACAAATTTCAGAAAAAAAACCCATAACAGAACAATTCAAAATACCAACACCGGAGCCCCAAGCTAACCATACGTCGAGTGGGTTTTCACGTGAATAATTATCAGCCCAAAACAGGGCACATTCGCACGCAGCTTCTGTCCTTAACCCTTCCGTTAACCGCGCGCTCCGGCAAGAGGTCCTTCCACTATTGTCGTCTGCTCGGCCTTTTCGCGTCTCAACATCCAGAATGTGCTGCGAGGATTGCACGAACGGCGCGATTGCTGACAACAGAGATTGCAACCCCCCACTACCACCCACCCACCCACCCACCACCAAGACCACCACCCCCCCACCCATCAATCTCTTCCCTAGGGGTGGCTTAGCGGGCGTGACGAGCACCCAATCCCGCAGGCACCGCGCGCGCGCGCGATCGTAGTAAACAATGAACGTCATCCATTGGCTCATGGCTCACAGCCAATTAGCGCGGTTGGCTACGTACGGCGAGAAAGAAGTTCAGCATACGTACACACATACACACATAGCAGTCGCAAACACCATCTGTCCTTAGCTCGGGGTAACAAAAGGGGAAACGCCTGCCTGAGCGCACGGCTTTACATGATTGTGCCTCCCGTTCCTTTAAAACAGAGGCTGCGAATATCAAACAAGCTGATGTTTTGTTTTGCCACTCCGATCCTTTATTTATTTTTATCTCTCTTTGTATTGTCTGTTGTTGTAACTTGCTGACCATCCACCACCGGGCTTCATAGCTCATCGGATTCCTCCTCCAGTCTAAGTACAGATTCTGACTCTGAGCTGTTATTCAACATACGCGCGTATGTGCGTGTTCCTTAATAGCAATGTAGTGCTGCCCCAGGTGCGTTTAAATCAGTTTGTGTCCGATTACAGTAATTGTTCGCATGAGCTTATTTAATATCCGTATCACAAAGCGGTCAACCCATGGCACCTGGATCTGTCCCGTGACCTCCCTGTGGGCCAGCCTTCGACACTTCACGCGGGTCCAAAAGTGCACCTAGCCTGGCACAAGCGCCGCGGTTGACGGTGTGCATGTCCACGTGTGCATGCGCACGTGTGCATGTCCAATATTAAGCACAGATTACAGCGGGTTTTTTTTATCCACTGCTAGATTGTTGTGCCATTCTGACCCGACTCCGACTGGAAATCTGTGCAAAAGACCTTCACAGCTCATCGGATTCCTCCAGTATGAACGCATATTCTGATTCTGGATTGTCTCCTCACGCCAGAGCGCTCACGTGGGGTTGTTTGACCATACTTCACCACGTTGGTCAGTGCGAGGTGGGCGGTTGGGGCGAAGGGCTCGCTGAGAGACACGGACTCGCCCACGTCAGCCACGTCCGGGGAATCGAACTCAGGTGGTCGGTTTTTCCGAGCAGAGTGGCACTAACCACTGCGCCACTGCCCCACCTCTCAGCTGTAATATTTGCATATAAATCATTTGTGTTGCTGTCCGCCCGTGCACTGATTAACCCTCTTCATATAAAACGGAGCGATTTTCCGTCGGCAAAATTAAAAGTGCCTCTGGAAAACTGGTTTCCTTTTCCAGCGCATTCCGTGTTTAATTGACCTCGAGATGTCGATGATCTTTCGTGGCTGAATCCTGGCTGTAACGCTTAATGCATCAATTATGCATACGACTGGCTTGGTGGCAGATTCCTTGCTATGCAGTAGCCTCACACACACACACGAGTGGAGCTATTGATCCGCAGCCCAGTAGGATCCCCCATTAAACCTAAAACAATCAAGCCCATGGCAACAATCCAGCAGTGCCAAGTGCACCTACGTTATAACCCAACAGACTGTGATTACAAAAAACCCGTGCTAATGTACGCGTTTCGTTTTGGGCCATTTCTTTTGCAGTGGGTGACAGCCCACCAATTTACCCATCTATCTGACATTTCGCTAGACAGCATTTTAAGTTATCACAATACGCGTAAATGACGAGCACCTATATGTATATTCGTCTGTGCTTGTGTGCGACACAGAATATGCGTGTCACGATGTTTGGTGCGCGCTGACAGCACTTGCCCCAACAGCCTGGAAAAGGCTTTACGGGGGATCTTTGTCTTTGAAACAATTGACCGCTTCGAGTACGTTATCGTGTTTCTGATTACCCTTGGCATGCATAACTGCAGCAGGACAATTATTATCAGAGCTACACGTGCCTCTGCTGTCCAGGTTCAGACAACAAAGACAAAGAACCCCCCGATAGCCTCAACACACTCCTAGGGCAAGTGTACACACGCAATACACATAGACCGCTCCAATCACAAGCTAATAAATAACTCATTGCGTAAATGTCTAATGACCGCGTGTATACACTTTTTTGTGTGCTACAATTGACCACATGAAGTGTCTCTGATTAATTACCATTCGGAGGTTATGGATAACTGCAACAGGAAATTTATTATTTAGTAACTACAACTGCATATGCATTCCAGGAGCACACACAGGCAACGATCCCCCATATAGCCTGAAAAGACTGTTGGGGCAAGTGCTGTTAGCGAGCACCTATTGAAGGCCGGCACGGCACACGAGGGGGGGTGTGGCCAGCACCACGCCCGGCCGCCTTTTTCTCCCCAGTGGCGATGTTCACACAACACACCAGTTACTTATTTGAGGCTGAGTCGACTTAGAGGAGGCCCAGAACCGGTTCAGATAATGGTCACTGGTGTTAGCGCAGCGCGCAAACGCGAAACAAAGACAAACATCCCCCGTGTAGCCTTAACAGGCTGTCGGGGCAAGTGCTGTTAGCGAGCACCTATGAAGACCGGTGCGGAACACACACACACACACGCACGCGAAACAGTCACGCGTACAAACACAAATCGCATCACAGGACCAATCAAACTGGCGCGTTTTGCGCGTGCGGGACAGACGTCAAATGAGAGAGAGAAACGTAGAAATACCTTCAATTCAGGGCGTCTGCTTGCGACGTGCAAGCGAACGTTCTTGTTACCCCAACTGCGCTCAAGCAAAGATCCATCCACCGCAGCGCGCCCTGTTCACTTTGAGCGCTGGTCTTGAACGCATAGCCGCTGTCAACACCCGCGAGCAGTGGTGGGGAGGAGGGGTGGGGGGGGGCAAACCTTCGCACGCTGACTTTCGTTCAGCCCTGCCTGCAGCCAAAGGGATACCTCTGTGTGTGTGTGGTGTGTGTGTTAAGTGTGTGAGTGAGACAACCCAAAGGGAGCGAACGAACGAGAGAGCGAGAGAGGGTGGGGGGTGGGAAGTGAAGGGGGGTGGGGTAAGGAACGATGAACAGAAGCTACAAAATGATTTTCACTTCATCAAGCAGCCCCCCTTTTGCTAAAGTCGTACGCGCGAGATCTAACTGCACGGGTGGGTCGGGTGGGCGAAGCGATTGGCTCAATGTAAACCGAGCAGCAGCAGCGGCGGCGGCAGCGGCGGTAGTGGCCAGTGGCATCCGCGTGCTGATGATGTTAAGCTCCGAGGAGCAGGGGATGAACAGCAGCAGCAGGAGGAGGAGGGAGGAGGCGCGCGCAGTTGGTGCGGGCGTGTCCACGAAGCTGAAGCGCACGGTCTGACAGCGGGGAATTAGTCATTAGGACGTCACTGTGCCCGGAGTGGATTATTTTTGCCTCCGCCGAGGGTGGCGCTCGGTGGTGGATGGAGAAATGGGGGGGGGGGGGGCAACGAGGGGGGGGGGGGTTGCCGGATTGGGTTGCAAGGCGGCGTGCCTTGTTCTGCAGGTTGCGGCGTGTGTGGCTATCAGAACTCCAACATGTACTCACGCTGGGAGATCCCATGCACTGCAAAAGCTCCTTTTCGCAGATGTTCAGCAAGGGGCGGGTGAAAACGTTAGGACATCAAACAATACAGACACGCGATACGAGTGCAGGCGATAGGAGAGGTCAGGCAATTACTCAACAAATTGTAAATACAATTTAAACAAAACTATTTATATTCTACCAGGTAAAGCCCACTGAGCAGATTCGCTTTTTTTTCTTTTCAGAAGCGACCTCGCCACGAATGAGAGCTCAACCAAGTAGCTCGCCATGACGTGAACATTGATCGCAGAGAGGCATCGGGAGAGTAGATCCGTGTTGCCTGGTGTTTGGGAATTCTGCATTGCGTCTCGTGTCGCGTCTCTTGGGCTTTCCAAAGCAACACACAAAGACAAAGATCCCCCGCGTAGCCTTCACTGGCAGTTCGGGGCAAGTGCTGTTTGCGAGCACCAGTGAGGAGTGGGTTACGGGTGCACAGACAGACGGTATGGGCAGGACCACGACCGGCGCCAATGTTGAAACATCCTACCTGGGGCAGAATTAAGGCTGAGTCAACCTAGGGGAGCGCAAGGACCGGTTCAGATATGTTGTCACCGGTGTTGATCGTGGTCGGGAATCAAACTCACAGGTGCTTGCTAACAGAACTTACCCGCTATCCAAAGACAAAGACCCTCCGTATAGCCTTAACAGACTGTTGAGGCAAGTGCTGTTAGCGAGCACCTATGAAGGTCAGCATGGCCCACGAAGGGGTGGGTGGCCAGCACTACTCCCGACGGCTTTTGTCTCCCTAGTGGTCGATGTTTATACACCGCACTTATTTGAGGCTGAGTCGACTTAGGGGAGGCCCAGGACCGATTCAAATATTCGTCACCCGTGTTGGCCGACAGCGGGTATCGAACTCGTGTAGCCGGGTTTGTAGCGCAAGCGCGCTAACCGCTGCACCACCGCTCCCCCACCCGCCACCCATACACATGCACTCGTACATGATGAACGGACACGCATTCGCTCCATCCACTACCTCTGTCCATGCATCCATGGGACATTTAAGGGATGCTTGCAGGTTTTGTTACAGTTATTCCTCCTGGAGTGAAATTCCCAGAAGTTCGTGATTTTTAATAAAGCAGATGAGAGCAGATCACAAGAAAGTGTTCAGAATTGTATGGGACCGTTCCTTATGTCTCCATCTGCATCATCGTCATCACCACCACCATCAACTATGGCCAATCCACTGCTGGCTGAAGGCCTCCTCAAACTGACACCACTTATTCGATCCAGCAATGTAATCATAATAATAATCCACCTAGCACCTGCATACAAATGGATTTCATCATCCCAACTTGGAACGCCCTTTTGGACAGTAAAAGTCCAATACAAGGCAATTGGGCATTTTGGAACTTTAACTTTGTATGTATGACTCATGAGAGCATGCATTGCACTCATTGAGAAGTAAAATATGCCGTGTGATCAAATTGGTTTTCATTTTCGTGTTTGTACTTGTGTATAAATATATAAATAGCAATGTTTTCTTAATTTTTTGGAAACGTTCTTTCAATGTCTTGTAAAATCGATTCACGTTCCATAATAAGTGTATGTGGCATAGTCGTATGTACTACTATTCGGTCGTTTGGCATGGAATCAAATGTTTAATTCTCAGTGTGCTTTCCATTACGCCACGGTTGCATCCAATTTGTTAACCGATAGCAATGCAATTATTATCACACCGTCATATTGCAACAGTTCCTGTATCTATTGGTCCATCCACTGATGGATGGAGGTCCTCCCCATGCCATGTCAGTCTTGGGTGGGGTGGAGGTTTGCTCGAGCATACTTCACCATGCTGGTCAATGCGGACTGGACAAGGAGAGTTCCACAAACCAATTCACGGTTCGCTCGCCACTGATATCAGCCAAGGCCGTGAATCGTACTCAAATGGTCTGGTTCGGAGAGCAAAAGCACTCGCCACTAAGGACACAGCGTAAAGTATGTGTCTATGTATATACGGTATTCTAGAGAGATATAGTGGATCTAATATACACATGAGGTTAATTTACAAGCAGGCAAGACCCCAAAGAAATATACACAGTGAAAAATGTAATTCTGGGAATAATTAACGGGTTTTTTTCGTAAAAAAATTACGTGTGCAAAAGCTAACATGAAATTGATGTTTTATCAATGTATTGTACGCGGATTGTAAACCAGAGCTTATTGTTAAATGAAGGAATTTAGTCAGTCAAATTTAAACAAATGTCACATGTTCAATCCCTCAAATGTGAATATCATCTTACAGCCGACCTCTGAAAAAAACTTATTGAGACCTTGAATGTTCTGTTGTCATCATCTTCAACCGCACTTTTTTCCGCTTGTGGACCGAGACCAGTCTCAACCGAGTCTCAAGACGCTTTTTCAGGAGGGCCTTGCCAAGTTTGTTGATGTTGTACGTGCGGTAGGGGGCGATGTTGCTGCCATGCCAAATTGAGGCCAGTAATTTGCATGTCATGTTTAACCATTGGGACTTTTGGCCAATACCATTTGCATTGTTTTTGTTGATTTTATCCACTGCTGGATGATGTCTAGTTCCTCTGACTTGACGGCAACAGTTAATCTATCTATTGTAGTCGAGCACCAGCCGCCATTCCTTCTCGTCACATGTCCTGCCTCATCCCACACTGACTTTTTTTAGCAGTCAAAATTATGCAGCCTCGCTTGCATTTGCTCTCTCATCCGTGTGTTTTCTCGTTCTCGTTGTCATTCCGAGCGTGCGCTATTTCCTCACTTTGATCGTAGTCTGCGCTTTGGGCCATTGGGCCTCTGCTAAAAAACTGTGATTTTTTAAAATCTGCCAAAAGTTCGCTTCCTCTCCTGCTCCCTTCTTCCTATGCATTCCAATCCTTTCTCTCCCTTTCCCTCCCTCTCGTTTCTCGATGCATCCCATAGATCGGTGCTTCTCAGCCGTCATCATTCCACGGCACACCCTCGAGTTCGCTTGATGTTCGTGGCACATCGAAACCATAAACTCACTGTGGGTGCCCGGGTGGGTTGGGTGGGTGGCCGGCGGTTGGAACTTGACTGACCGTCTGCTGCCCGTGCTGCGTCTCGACCAATGGGGAGGGGATGTTGGGAGGCGGGGACTGGATCGGCCACTGAACGACACGGTAGAAGTTCGTCTGTCCAAGCTTGTGAACAGTGAGGTTATCTCTCTCTCCTGTAATTCTGACAACACAACAGCGCACATTTGATCATTGTCGTGGTTCACCGGTTGCGAGGCAGTGCGCTTGGTTACCGCTTGAAACGGCTTGCCATGTTGCGTCGCAATATACATTGTAATTTTTATTGTTATTAATTCTAGTTTGTACCAGACACT
This sequence comes from Lampetra fluviatilis, assembly GCF_964198595.1. Taxonomy (NCBI): domain Eukaryota; kingdom Metazoa; phylum Chordata; class Hyperoartia; order Petromyzontiformes; family Petromyzontidae; genus Lampetra; species Lampetra fluviatilis. The sequence goes on from NC_136314.1 coordinate 1,973,332, forward strand.
TAGGTGTATATGGACCCCAGTTTATTGTGTCTCTGTACTGGGATTTGTTGTTGAAAAAAAAAAAATTTGTAACATTTGGGTGCATGCATAAAGGTGACGCATAAATTGTACATTTGCACCGAAAGATGTAAATAAATGATTGTGAAAGAACTTTAATGGGAAATCTAAAACTTATATCCATATCTGAGAAACTAATATTGCAATCTTTTATGAGATTTTTTTGAATATACATTTCATAACACCAATCCAACCCAAGGCATACATTGCCATGTATTTAGCCAATTTCATCAGCGGGAAGGGGGAAAAAAAATATTCAGTTGACATGATTGATGTTTGCAGAAGATAAATTGCAGCTGAAATTACAAACAACCACGTGCTTTTCAACACCGGCAAGGTCTAAAGAAGCAGGCAGACAGAGCCACATATTTTCCTGTCACCATTCGCCATCAGCAAAAAACCCACAGACTCACAAAACAGTTTTTAGACCAGAGCATGAACGCATTCCAAAATGTGCATCCACAAAAAGAGCCACACGAACAAAATAAAAATTGGCTCTGCAATGTAAAAAAAGGCCCAATTTTTTTTTAAAAAATCACATTTTATTTTTTCAAGCACAGGTAATACAAGTCTCACGACTCCGTTTAGCATTGTCCTGCTTTGGTTTGTTGACCATTTCTATGTCAAACTGATACGCCATGAAGAGCATGTTCATGCCTCCCTACTATTATATATTTTTCTAGGTATGCCTGCTTGTCGTTATATTCACCGTACTATCCCGCACCCCAACACGTGTACCCGGTGTTTTATATAAGGGGCAATTTTAACAACGGAAGGGAAATGGTTAAAGACGTGTTAAACCAAACATTACTTCATATATATTCTTACAAACAATACAGCAAGTCCATCTTGATGTTGTTCATTTCTCCCCCTCCCCAGTTGCGCCCGTGTGCGATGAAGAAGTATCCAATTGGAACTCTTTCAGAGCAGCGCCAGTACCTGGTGTTAGAGAATGGCCTGTGGAAGGAGATGTTATAGAGTTACTTCAGAAAACTCTTATTTTCCTCATCCCTCTCAAGTGACATCTGTACGCTAGGGGGCGCAATTTCCCAAATTCCAGCAACACATAGGGGCGTTTAATTGCACGTACAACAGGAGTCGGTCAGCCTTATCCACACCACCAACTCAAGAGAACTGGGCTGTGTGGCCATTGTGTCGTTTAGACCGCCAACTCAAATAGTTGAGAAAATGTGGCCGGCCACAATCGGAAGCAGTCAAACAAAGAAACATCTGTAAACCGGTGTCATCCTCATTGGATCTCATCGGTAGAGCACAGTCATCAACGGTCGCTGCTGCCATATGTTTCTGGAAGCCCCATGTCTGGAGCATGCTTACCTTTACACTCAAGGGACCCATTCGCATGCTTTAAAGGCGACGCTAATTCAAATTTGTAACTGATATAAAAACCCATCACACGATGAAAAAAAAAATTGGGTAGGCCCTTCATGACATAATAATCAGGCTGATAAATCAATTATTACAACTGATATTTAGCCAGATTGGTTGAAAAAAATGTGATAACCTATGTCATGGTATTTGTATACGTTGCCAGGTTGACCAGGTGAATGCCTGAGAATTATGCCTAATTATTAGCAAATTGTAATATTTACCAATCAATTTGGAGATTCGCTTGGTAGATTTATTCTGAGCTCATGATGTATGTGCGAAAGACACCCACAATCGTTGACGGCAAAGTGCAGGCAGTACAGCAAGTAGGTCTTTACACCTTTTGCCGTGAAACTGGAGCTTGACATGTTTTTCTTAGGATGTTCTGGTTTCCTCGCACGTGCAAACGCATTCCTTTTTTTTACGTTTCAAAATTAACTCGCGAAACTGGAGCAATTCATATCGAAATCGCTACATCATGGACTATTTTATATACTCTCTCTCTCTTTGGGAGAAAATTCGACCAGCCCTTGGCTAATTGAATGGTAAATTGTACCCGACACAAAGCAGTATTGCTAGCCTACTCCCTTAGTGAGCAGATGGTCAAAGCTGCACAGATGTATCTAATGGATGCTGCTGTTTCATTTCCAGGTGGCAGGCATGATTAATTCATCTCAATGAGCAGTAAATGTCTGCAGACAAATTATACAGGGTCAGGCTAATCTCAGCTGCCTCGAGAACTAAAATGGCATGCAATAATTATCGTCATACACGGTCATTGTATTTCATGTATACCTTGTAATAATTTTACGCATATATAAAGAGAGTCGCTGCATTGCATTGTATTTGTCTGCGCGCGCGTATGACGGTGGTCCAGTCGTTAGCGGAACACTGTCCTTGGTTTGATTGCGAACAGGAAACATTTCCAGTGGCCAGCGGAATACTGCACCTTTATCAGCACTGGAGAGACAAAGACGGCCGGGTGTCACGCTGGTCCCGCGACCACCCTCTCGTTTTGCCACAATGACCCGGATAACATCTCTGCAGCAGCAGTCGCAGTTCTGAATCTGTCGGCGGGACGGGGAGCGGCGGTGCAGCGGTTAGCGCGCCGCACTACGAACCCGGCCCACCAGAGTTCGATTCCCGCTCACGGCCAACACCGGTGACGATTATCTGAACTGGCCATTGTCCTCACCTAGGTCGACTCAGCCTAAAGTGAGTACCCGGAGCGGTGCGTAAACATCGCCACTGGGGAGACAAAGGTGGTGGGGCATGGTGCTGGCTACCCGCCCATACGTTTACCGCCCGTCATCGATGCGTTGACATTATGATCTCTCTGTGTTGCAGTCTTCGTAAAGCTAGGTAAGAGAGGGGGGGGGGGGTTAGGGAGGCCATTCCTAAATATTGGGAATCGCTGTCTTTCTGTCTAGAAGGCTACACTTGGGTTATTGTTCCTCGCGTCGGCATTTACACATATGTATGTTGAACTTCTTTCGCACCGTACGTAGCCAGCCGCGCTAATCTGTGTGCAAGGCGAGGGGACAATCAAGATGAAGATACCCTGGTGAGTACTCATCTCGTTCTGATGAGGTGGCTACATGCCTGAATACGATGTCTTTTTGAATTGGCAAATATACAGTTGTTACGTAACTATTGAGGGTTGAGTAACTGGTAATTAATTATCAAAGAGAATGGTCTTTTAACCTAAATATTATACCTCTATATTGTGCATTACAGAACATAATATAGTTCGATGCATATATAAGCATCATTACGCAGCCATTACTTATCTGCACTTAACCTGTCTGCATTAAACATAATCATCTATCGGTGTGTTTTGCGTTAGAGTGTGCGGGTGTATATATGTAGGAACATCAGCTGCATATTGCTGTGTGGTCTGTCACTCCTGACGAAGCTCCAAGTTTTCTCGGCGAGTTATACCCTCCCTCCTCTACGCTTGTGAAACGTCGAGCCATGTAAAGGGACATCTGCCTCGGTTTGAAACATTCAGGCTAGCCTGCCTACGATCCATCCTGGGTTTAACCAAACCGGATTGTGAGGAGCTTACATATCCTTGGAAGATCTAGAGATAGTCCCATCCATGAGCTCTTGCGTTGACCGGGTCATATAACCCGCATGCCCAGCCACCGCATCCCCAAGCAGCTTCTGTTTGGCTAGATAGATGGGGCTAAATGGGCGCTGCACGGGCTAGAGAAGGGATGTAGTTATGTGGTGCAACAGGATGTGGCGCTCATTGGACTTGACGATGACTGGTACCAGCAGTGTTAAGATGGGCCTCTGTGGAGGACGTTCGTGAAGGATGCTTCTGGGGAGTTGGAGGCAGTCGCCCTGCAGCGACAACGGATGCCAGAGGAGCAACCTTCACAATAACGAGCAGAGCTCTGGGCGAATAAAAGGCTGAGAATTGGCACAGTGGGGAGCACAGTTGGTGCATCTGTCAATCATCTCAGATAGTCAACCCATGGCATCTGGGTCTGTTCCGTGACCTCGTGCCAGCGGGCCCTTGACACTTCACGTGGCCAACATTCCACAAGCGCCGGAGGTGACATCACCGCCACTTAGTGGTGAAAGGAAGTTGTTGTGCGTTGGAAACATCGGCACAGTGGTTCGGACGTTGCGCCATGAACCCCGCGACCTGAGCTCGATTCCTGGCCAACATCAGTGGCAAGTGATACCTGAACCAGTCTTGTGCCTTAAATGAGTACCTGGTGTGGTGTGCAAACATCAACCCTGGGGAGACAAATATGGCCAAGGATGGAGTGGGTCACGCGACACCCGAGTGTGCCGTGCAGGCCTTTATGAGCACTCATTAGCAGCACTTGCTCCGCTAAGTGTGTGTAATCCATACGTGGGTTACTTGACGTTGTGTGTAAGTGCGTGCGTGTTTGTTTTGGTGTTCCATCTCTTTCTCTCGCACCCTGCTGGAAAGACCAAGGAAAATAGATATATTTGTCTGGTACATTGCGTACCCTTTAATACTGACATGACTCATTTACTTAACAGGCACTCTGTCACACAGTACTCGTAACATGAAAGTAGCAGTGCTTGTGTTTTTTTGTATGAATGATTTGCTTTTGTTGAGTGTCGTCATATTTTATATTTATATCTGGCCTAATCATGCAAACTAATCCAAAAGTCGTGATAACGATAGGGGTTTTTTGTTTCTTTCTCTCGCAATTTATGTAACTGTTCCATTGATCAAGGGAGGGTCAGGAGAACGGCAATATATTTTCTAATTAAGTATGCATATGCATTCATAGATAGGTTGAAAAGCAATTAAGATCGCTGCTTCTCGCTTCCGGCAAAACGCTAACAAGCATGAGTAACCGCACGCACATCTGACTTTGAATTCAAAATAATTGAACTCCACATCCCTTTGCATGGCGTCTCTCTTTCCTTCTTGCCGCCTGCATACCCATCGCTATTTGAGCCGTGTTTCATGAAAACATTTTCACTTGGTATTTTTTTTCTTTATGCTTACAGCAAAATAACGTTGCGTTGGTTGCCCAGAGACAACAGTGTTCTCATTGGTGATGGCACAAATTGCGTGAGGTTGCATGATTCCAATATGTATTTAAACCGTATCATGCGAGGCAAGCGATGCAGCCCAATTAACCTCGGTAAATTGTCGCATGACCCAAGTTTCGTGGCTCAACCATTGGAACTGAAGCATCCTGTGCTGTTTGTGAAGCTGGCCCTGGGAAGTGTACACATCCCCCCCCCCACCTAGGAATAAATAACGGGGCTTTCAGCCTGCCACTTTCTATAAAACACATATGTACATGTTTTACGTGCATGTAATACAGCTGTGTCAAGTGCTTAAACAAAAAAATGGTGATTTAATATGATGCACAAATTAGAATAAGTACAAGGTCTGTCACGTGTAAATTGAAAAGGCATATTTTTAATGCACTGATTACCTGCGCCTCATTTCAGGTATGTAAAAAATCTACCTCATTTTTAAACACAACAGCACTGTATTGAGTTCCTCATATCCCTGTTCCACTTAAATCAGAATCATTATTTATACTGGAGGAATCCGATGAGCTATAAAACTATTTTATTATGTATATACCGACGCAGGGCCCGCACATGTATGTGTGCTTTTCCACTGGCATTTTTCGTTGCCGAGTCAAGTTCAAGTTCATGTATTAGGTATAGCCCTGTGAGCCATTCGGCTCTTGAATCGGGTGCAACCGCAACAAACAAAAAACAAAAACATGAACAAAAAACATCGTAAAGTGAATATGTGACTGAGTGCAAACAGAAAATCCAAGAAAAGACAGCAAAATATTGCAGAAAAAACACCGTACACCAACGCTGTGTGCAAAAATCCCAGTGGGATGCAAGTCAAACAACAACAACCATAAGACAACTTAGATTAAGGCCATCAGTCTAACTCTGCACTACAACAAACAAACATGGCTAAACCAATACACTTTTCGAAATCACAAAATAAATCCATGAAAGCAATGAAAAAGCAATCATAGGAGCTGTGACGGAATTTTCACAATAAATGGCATAAACATGTACTACCAAAACCCTGCAAGCCATAGCTGGCTGCATGAGCCACTCCACAACAGCAGGAGCATCAATCGAACTGCGAAATGTTGGCCTCAACTAGGACGCCTCAATCTGGCTGAAGGCCAAGCAGGGCCAGGGGGCGGGGCTAACGACGCGTTCGATGCGTGTGACGTCAGTCGGTGGTACTGGGAGGACACCGCGACGCGTCTCAACCTGCACATTACGTCCACAGCATTTGCTTCAGTTCTTCAATGGGAAAAAAAAAACTGTGCCTGGCTGACTTGTCACAGGCCTAGCACGCTGGACAAATACATGATAACGTTAATTGTTATTCGATTTATATTTTAGTTTTCACATCTCTCTATATATGTGTGTGCCTGTAGCTTGTCTAGCTTAAATATATAATGTACCGTGAAACTTGTAGGAACCATGCATTTATTAGCTTAGGCGTATTAATTGCGCGCAGACAATTTTGGATTGTGTGATCTTTTTTAGAATGATTGTGGCCGGAACTTCGTGAGAATTATTTTATTATGTTTTATTTTCATTATTTTATTATTTCCCTTCTACGTGCATTTACCGAAAGAAACAATAATATGAATTCCTGCAGTCACGAAATATTAAAATCGAAATTTACAATTCGAGTACGATTTTTGTTTTGATGTGTTTCAATGCGTTGTCATTTTGGTTGGAAAATACGGTGGACATTATGTAAAAATACTAAGTCGCGTGGCTTTTGGCACCGGCTCACTGCCTGGCTGCAGCGTTGCCACTCGTCTGCGGCTCCTCTCCGTGCCTCTGAGTCATCCTCTCTCTCTTTGCGGGAGCGGGCAAATACTGTGCGGTCCATCACAAGTTAAAACAACAACAAATACGTATACTATTCTATCGAGTGACATTTAGAGTTAAAATTGTGTTATTTAAAAAAATTTAGATGCAAATAAAGAAGTAAATGTTTCAGACATCATGCAGCAGCAGTTTGTTGCACTGTTCTATGAGCCCGAGTTCAATTTCCATCGATGATTAATATCGTGGATGCGTTTAGAGTATTTGGTTGCTGTAAAATTTCCACGTGATAAGCCACATCGTTGAGCTATCATTTGTGGCCAGGTCGCTTCTGAAACATAACTATATAGCCGGGTGGGGCTTGCTTTGTAAAATAAATTGTTTTAGTTTAGTTCGTTACCTATTGACACTAAATTATTTATCATCGTGCTAGAGGATTGCTTTATAACGATTATAAAGCACGTTTGGGGTGGATTCTAAAAATCTCCGGTCCCAGGGCAGCAGCCCATTAACCCCCCCCCCCCTTGCGTTCTGACTATACTATCCGAATCGAAACAAATACATTTAATTAAGTGAATGTACCACGGTGTCTATCAACACAACTAGAAAGTTAATTAACTCTCTGCAGGAATTCCAATTCACAAATTCTTGTCCGGAGTCGTTTCCTTCCACCAGATACATTTAAACAATGTCAGACCCTTGATTTACATTGAGCATCAATGCATTCCATAGTTGTAGCATACGACGTATATATATCCTTGAGGCTCTTTACGTTTAATATATTTACTTTCAGTTCGGCCTAATGTGACATTGCCATTGTGGTCATGCATCATGACTTTTCCCCCCTGGGCTCCATTTGAACTTATTCGAAGCGGCGGCGGCAGTTTTTGTTGTTGTTGTTTGCAATGCTGCAGCGTTGCAGGCCGCGTGGCTATTTCCGATCTCCTCATAAGAGCGTGCTTTTTTCTTTCTCTTTTTCATCAGCTTCTCTATTCAAGGCTGCGTCTAATTATTACTACAAACGTACAAAGAATTAGGATATTCGCAAACAATACGAAAAGATGGATTCGTTTTGCGGTGCATCTGTGCCGATATCAGGAATCCGAGGTATCACAATGGTGTACCCGTGTCGCGGTTTGTTTATCGCGAGCGAAAAATATATTTATAAATATATATTTTTGCTTCAAAAGTCTGAAGCCATCTGCGATGACCTGTGTTTCGTGCATTGACGCCGTGCTTTGTTATACAATGCAATGCAGATTCAATGCCAGCATTGTACCCACTCCGCTTGCGGCAGAAGGCCCTCTGTGAAGAGCAACTGCCTCCTCCCCGATCGTCATCCCTCCCGATGGTTGCGGGCCCTGTGAGCCCAAGCGCTTCCAGAAGGTCCCATTTACTGAAGGGGGCTTTCGCCGCCAGAATGTGTCGCGTTCATGAGCCGTGTTTCCCTCGCCGATGGTTGTTTGTCGGGTTCTTGAACAACAACAAAAAAACTAAATAAAATACAGGGTGTTACAAAAAGATGGACCCGATTTGAAATCGCTATATCTTTGAAATTGGGTCCATCTTTTTGAAACACATGTGCTCTTTATTTGGCCTACTTTTCCACGCTGGCCGGACGTCTTGGAAGCGTAAAGCCAACAGGATTTTATTTTTTTATAAATGCGGCACTTGATAACGAGGGCATACAACACACTGCTGTGCAAATGCTGCTGGAGTGAGGCAAACTTGTTCCTTTATACTGCTTGCGATATATATTTTTGATAGCCATTTCAGCTTATCTCCCGAGAGGAAACCATCACGGGAAAGCAACGCTTTTAATAAAATAGTTCCTCTGGCAAGCGAGTGCTCTGCTTTAGCTACCACGCCGCCCATGTATTGATAAGTCGTGCAGAACCTTGGGTGCGCATTGTCACTTTTTGTCCAAATACCCAATCTGTCACGGACCGTCCCGTGTTGCTTGCGCGTCGTTCGTCGATTAACGTGTTGACGTGCGTTCTCGAGTGCCCGCCGTCGACCCATCGCAAAGCCGCATTAAGCTTTTCGGACGCGAGGTGCTTTGAAAAGCGTGTGTGTAATTTGCAAGGATGCACTTGCCATTTGTTTTGGGTGGGGGAGGGAAGGAGGCGATGTGACCGGGCAATTTGACTGCTCCATTGCACTCTCTGGTCCGCAATTAAAGTCTAACTTTTTTTTTACAGAGCATGTCAAACGCAGTGCATACCTCTATAACAAAAAAAAACCCAGACCTACTTCCAATTTGCGCGATGGCTACGCACGACCAGAACAACAGATCACCCCCGGAGTAAGGCAAAGGTGCAGCCCTGCAATTCTCTGCTCACTTTGACCCGCTGGGAGAAGGGCCCCAGCTACCAGAGGGAGCTCTTGAGAGCGCGTCAATGCTTCCATGCCTAAAACACTGCACGCAACCTGCCGATTTTGCCGAGAGGCGGGTGCGGATAGATTCAAGCAACCCGCGCCATTGTTGAAACTGTCATGGCGGGATATCAGTTTCATTTCAGTTTTCAGTTTCATTTATTTGGTGTAGCCCTGTGAGCCATTCGGCTCTTGAATCGGGTGCAACCGCAAAAAAAAAACATGAACAAGAAAACATCTTAAAGTGACTATGCGCAAACAGAAAAATCCAGGAAAAAACTGCAAAGTCTTCCAGAAAAAAAGCACCGTACACTAACGCTGTGCAAAAATCCCAGTGGGATGCAAGTCAAACAACAACAACGACAACAACCACAAGACAACTTAGATTAAAGCCACCATTCTAACTCCGTACTACAACAAACAAACATGGCCAAACCAAAAAACGTTTTCGAAATCACCAAAATAAAGCCATAAGCAATGTAACAGTGATCATGTCGAAATGGCGATAACGCCGGATCGCAAGAGCGGTGTGCTGCTAACCGTTGCACCCCCCTCACTGGACCCTCAAGAGTTAAACAGACGAACATGTAATGGGAGGCATACCAGCACCCTCCGTGTTTACCCCACTGGCCCAAGCCTATTACGTTGACGTGTGGAATAACACGGCGGAGAAAGCTATGTTGGCAGAGAATTTGAATCTTGGTGTTTTTGCCCGCAGGTAAAACTGCAGGGAAACGTCAGGATCCTTTGGAATGGTTGAATCAAGCGGCTGTACACATGCCTCCTGTGCTACAAGCAGGTGCACCGAATGTATTTATTTCGAGACTCTAAAGCATAGAGGCGAATTCAATAATGTTTGTCTCCCTCCTCACCCTCATCCCACTTTTAAGTGACCCCCTGCCATCAAGTGAAGATTGTGTTTGTGCATGCCTAAGGTACAGGCGGCACAGGTGGTAAGCCTGCGGATTTATTAAGAGGGTTGAGCGCATTGAACAGCGTGGCTTTTGTTATTATTTCTCAGCCGGGCTAAATTTCTAATCTGTCGAAAAACATCGTGGCTGCCATTCACGTTTTCCTTTAAAAAATGCATTTATAAGTTTCCGTGCAACAAAACAAAAAAACATCATGGATATTCAAGCATTTAATGAATAAAACTTGACACTTTGGATTAACATGAGAATGAATCGGATTAAAAAGCAGACAGGGTCCGATTTATCTTCATGTTAATAATGAAATGTCAATATAATTAAATATACGTATATATCTTCTTGGTTCTTTCAGTAAAGTCACGTAGAAGGGAAGTAATAAAATAATAAAAATAAAACATAATAAAATTATGTTTTATAATAATAAAATTATGTTTTATTAATAAAATTATGTTTTATTTGTATTATTTTATTATTTCCCTTCTACGTGACTTTACCGAAAGAACCAAGAAGATGAATCCCTGCAGTCACGAAAACTTTAAATCAAAATTTATACGTATATATTGTTGTTGTTTTTTTAAACGGAATTGGGCAGGACTTGTTCGCAGAAAGTCTGAATATAAGTGTTGGAATAGCAGCAAAAATGAGTGGATAGAGTCACGTGATATGAAACAAGTAAACCCGTAAAAACAAAGTTTTTCACTATAAATCCTTTATATGCGTGGCGGCTAGAGTCTTCTCGTCCTCTGGCTTGAGATGGCTGCCACCTATGGGTCAGATGATTGTCTGCCAGTATTAAGCAATTGGTAATTAAATATTTAATTTGTTTTCCCTAAACAGTGTAAAATTTTGGGATTTTTTTTCACGAAAATTAATTGTCACACACAACGAGTCTGTGTGGAAAATGTCAGCTCGATTGGATCACGGGAAGTGGGTTAAAAAACGACCGAAAGATTTGCATGGTCGTAAGCAAGCAAGCAAGCACGCAAGCAAGCAAGCAAGCGAACTTAATATAAAGGATTTAAAAAAATGAGAGCACATCTCGGAGTCATGATGCTGTATAAGAGGGACTGGTGGAGAGTGGTGGCACAATGGTTACCGCACTAGGCTCGAAACCCAGAACCTGAGTCCGATTCAGGCACGTGGCGAACATCAGTAGTGAGTAATCACCGAACCCTCCATGGGCGTTGAAGTCAACCGGCCTACGCGAACCAGCGTGGTCAAATGATTCCCAGTGAGCGACTTGATGTGGAGCCGCCCTCATCCAGCAGTGGATTGACGATGGTTTTTAAAAAAACGTTCACGTTTTTTATTCTTAGGTTTTTTCGGTAAAGTCATGTAGGTAAAAAATTAAAATTAAAATTTATAAAAGTAAAATACTTTTATTAATTTAAAATTAATAGAAGTAAAATACTTTTATTAATTTTAATTTTAATTGTTTACCTACGTGACTTTACCGAAAAAAACCTAAGAATATGAATCCTTGCAGTCACGAAAGCTTCAAATCTAGAATTCACGTTTCTTGGTTGTCTGTCCGAGCCGTCAATCCCACTATGCACCACTCACCTGTCGCAGAAGCTGTACCCCCCCCTCCCCGTGGTTGGATAAATTTAAACATATTTATAACAAAATTCACATTTCTACGTATTCAATCTGTCTTTTTCAATGTGCACTGTATTACGCGTATTCTTGGTTCTTTCAGTAAAGTCACGTAGAAGAGAAATAATAAAATAATAAAAACAAAACATAATACAATAAAATTATCACGACGTTTCGGCCACAACGCAAGCAGCCGTCCTTAGGACGGCTACGTGACTTTACCGAAAGAACCAAGAATATGAATCCCTGCAGTCACGAAAGCTTTAAATCGAAATGTGTTACGCCTGAAATGCTCTTAGGATAATATATAATGCCGAAGAACAACGCAGCGAATTGTGCTTGATCGCATCAGATCACTGAAGCTAAGCAGAATAAAGCACGGTTGGAAGTTGCCTTCCATTCTAACGTGGCTGTAGTCACTGCGGAGACTACATTTTAACAATCTAGCAGTAATTATGAACACAAGTTTATTTCGCGTTTAATTATTCATGCTGTATTGCTAGTAGTGGCTTGTCCATTGATTTCTCATTTTTCATGCTAATGCATCTTAGTTAAAACGTTAAAACGTTGGCATAATGTATTCGTCAGACTGCCGTGGCTCTCACTTTTGTATTGACTTTGCTGTCTCTTGCTGTGAAGATCAGAGTTTCAGAGTCCCCTAGCTTCATGCACCTGCACCTTGAAGACTTTTATATTGATTTGCATATATTCAGTCGTCATTATTAATGATTATTAATCATTGATCGCTCGATCACCATGGCCAGTCGCCTCATTGTCACTCGTGTATTGCTACTACCGCTATGGTTCCTGTTCCAGAGAGCTTAAAATATCCATTAATCCATCTATGTTAATGACTCAGCCTCCTAGACTGAGTGTTTTGTGTTATCCGCACTGCATTAAACCACCACACTGCATATCGAAACCCTTCTCTATCGCTCCACTCTGAAATTTTCTCCCGTCTTCTCCGCAAGTTCTTATAACCTCGCTCAAGACATGAAACGTATTCACTGTTATCTTTTACAACATTACTCGGTGCAGCCGCTTACGTGTAATCGTCCCCCAAATGGGGATCTTTCGTAACTTGTATAGTGCTGCTTGTTGATGGCCGTTTCATTGTGGACCCGTTCTAAAAAACAGCTGATGTACATTTATGAATAACCCATCACACGTCTATCTTATGATTTTGACGATTGTCAGCAGAGTGGTTAGCATCGCACGTTATGAACCTGGTTAACCTGAGTTCCATGCCTGGCCTTCCCTCGACTTTGCACTCCGACAGCGTGCTATATCGTTTGCTGTTGTCACTTTCTAACCCACCCCTAAACTGGACATCTGTGAAAAAGAATTGCATAGCTCTTAGCAGAGGTGTGGACTCGAGTCATGTGACTTGGACTCGAGTCAGACTCGAGTCATGAATTTGATGACTTGCGACTCGACTTGGACTTGCATAACAATGACTTTGTCCCACCTATGAGATGTGGACTCGAGTCATGTGACTTGGACTCGAGTCAGACTCGAGTCATGAATTTGATGACTTGCGACTCGACTTGGACTTGCATAACAATGACTTTGTCCCACCTCTGGCTCTTAGGAGTCCTCCAGTATTTATATAAATAATCACGATACTGATTCCGTATCTCAACCGGTCCTGTCTCAACCCACAACCACCTCCCAATCTCCCACCTTCACCAAGCTGCACTGACCAATCAGGTTGGAGTATGGCCACGCATTCCCCACGACTGACAAGGGTGTGGAGGCCTTCACCCAGCAGTCACTCGGCAAAGTGGGGCTTACACGCATCATTTAAATTGATATTCTTCGCATGTCCATGTTCTGCATGTTTCGTGTTTGAAGAACCCCCTTTTTTTCTTTCACGTTTGACAATCGTAGCCTTAAATAGAGTTCACAGGTGCCAGTGTCACGCTCCGGAGAACAATGGCGCACTCTAGCTAAGAGTACCCGGGGGACGTTTAAAGTCTGCGCGGAGGCCTTCTCGTGAGGCCCAATGTCTCCGTTGAAGAATTGGATCCTTGCGATGCAGTCGACACCGAAACTCCACAGGGATATCGTCACAATTGCCTGTTATGTGATCTGTAAATTACCCAATAACAGGTGTGATTCCTATGCAGTGGATATTTAAACGATCGGGACGCCTGTTATTTTTGACAATTTGATAGTCAATCATCGTACATTGATTTCCCAATTGCTCTTCTTTACTAATGGAGTGACGTAAATACGTGTATAGCAAATTATGCAATCGATAAAGGTGATGCCAGATTATCTCTTAGCCTACGAACAAACAATGCTAGGTGTGCTCCGATCTTGTCAAATAAACTAAACTATGAATTATTTTTTATTGTATCATGTTAAGGCCCACTGAGATATAGAGCTCTTTTATTCAAAAGGCCACCTGGGCACAAATAACCATCTCAACGAAGTGGTCTATGGGGCCGTCCATAAATGACGTCACGCACCTAGGGGGGGGCGGTCAGACATTTGTGATGATCTGTGACGAGAGGGGGGGGGGGTAAAAAATCGTCCAAAATTGCATGACGTCATTTATGGACGGCCCCTATCGCGTGGAATTTTACAGCAGCCAAATACTCCAAATGCATGTTTCTAAATGTGGGAGGGAAAAACCGGAGAACCCGTAGAAAAAAACCACGTGACCACGGGCGTCAGGGTCATGATTGAAGCCACAACCTCCTGCATACCAGGCGATGTAGTTAACATCTTGCCACCGCGGCGCCCCTGGTAATCTGAGCAGGGTTGGGTGATCGGGAATGCATCATGACCACGGGTCGACAGGTGTTGTATGTTTGTTGAACTTCTTTCGCACCATGCGCAGGCAACCGTGCTCATCATAGGTGCGGGGAACTGTGCATGCCTGGTGTCACGTTTTCCAACATGATGTCGCCTCTAAAGTATAGATAGGTAACTGTTATTTCAGCAGACAGGGCGCAAACAAGCTTATAGACGGTACAGATGTTATATATTACGAAACTTAGTTATGAGCGTAGTTACGTATGTCATGATATACACAGATGTACATTTTGACAGGAATACAAAACCGTTGGAAAACGTCAAAAATAATAATCGTGACAACATTATTTTACGAACAAAAATAAAAGGAAATTATATATGTATTGAACATATTTAGCGCGTCATGGCATATAAAACAAAAGATGAACAGCAATTAACAAAACAAAAACGAAAATTGTGCAATTGCAGTTACGTTAAGAGACAAATGAACGCGTGGGTTTAAAGTTCACGAGCATTGGATAATTATTTTACTAGTGTCATCTTGACTCCATTACAGACAGATAGACAGCGCTAATGCACGGACAATTTTAGCATGGATACATTTAGTGCTGCAAAGTGTTTCCAGGTAATGTATACTCATTTATGTTCTACCCTGTGTGGCATATTTCAGTTAAAGACGATTTTTATCATTTGGCGGAACATTCAAGATGCATTTGGCGGAAAAAATGTGCGATCCCGCTGTTCCTGTTATTTAAAATTAACATTGACAACTTAGCTGGTTGAGCATTTACCAAATGACTTGTGGTCTAATCATTTGTGGAAGAAAAAAATAATATGCACTCAAACCCCAGCATTGCGTGTGCAGCGATGTCTAGCAAGATACAGCACACGCAGGAAATGAAAGCATGGCTTTGTACTCTGAAGTAATTATTGATTTCACTACGGTCGCAATTTCTTACAAATACACCACGTGAAAACGGCGGCATAATAAATACACAAGATTAAATGTCATATTGTACTAAGCTTAACGTGCCATCACGTATCGAAAGAATGTCAGCCGTGGTCAATATCACGTTGAATGAAGTGTCAATCGCAAAATATTTGTGCTGCATTTAGTCGCCCGCACTAACATTGAATCGCACATTTAAAAACCCATTAATTCCCAGTTCATTGTTATGATACAATTGGGTTGACCGCTTGATCGTGATGAATATAAATTGCTTCCGGACAAATCTGTACCCAATACCAACAGCTAAAATATATCCTCGTAGAATGTGCTTTTGAACTAAGGTCTATATGGCTTAAATGTATTAAAGTGGTATTTAAGTCTTACTATACATTAAACATGTACGCTATTTCACTATGAATTGGTTTACGTTAATATTATTTGTGTCTTTCGGTAAAGTCACGTAGATAGGTTCAAAGAAAATAACAAAAAACTACGACGTTTCGATCGCAACACAAGCGGTCGTCATCACGAAAAGGGGGTTAGCTTCTAAAGGCAAACTGTTCATGAAGGTTTGAAATGGGCGTAGCCCAAATGTCAGCAGCTAATGTAAATGTGAGTGGTGGGCAGCAACCACAACGGTGGTGGGTTTTCCACCAATCAAAGGGCTGCCAGGTGAAAATTAGCATGTTGATGTAAGATCGGTGAGCGGCCTCCATGGCGAGCGCGCTGAGGTGGCTATGTTAATGTGAGTGATTAGCGTGTTAGTGGAAGATCGCAAAGCAGCAACCACGAGGTCGGCGCGTGAAGTGGCTGTGTTGGTGTGAACCTGTTAATGAACAACTAACATCGGAAGGTGGTAGGATGGGAACATCACAGCCAGTTATCACTTAAACTGGTTGATAACGCCCTTCCAATGATTGCTCAGTTTGTACCCATCTTCTCAGTTGAAATTGTGTCTGCGTCTATATATATGGATGGCTTCATGAACGAATCTTTGTTGATAGCCAGTGGGCTTGCAAAGTACCTTCGTCTTAGAGAAATACATTTTGTGTGAACCCACCACATTAAGACGTACATATGTATGTACGTTGAATCACTTTCGCACCATATGTAGCCAACCGTGCTAATCGGAGGCGCGCATGGCAACATTAACTTTTCAATTGGTACTGGCTAGGTGCCCTATGATAGTCATTACATCACCTTGGCACTCGGCCTTTTTGAGAATCAAAGAAAAGAACTGAGGCATGCGCTCTATATTATCTGTACAACGGAGCGAAACCCTCTAATACTTGATGTCACGTCATTCCTGTCGTGCTTGCCTTTCCGCGGTTTGGCTCAAGTGATTTCTACCCAGTTCAGATATCCAGGGCCTTGACCCAGCAAGCATTCAGGGTTGGGGGATTAAATGATTCAGAGATATATTTGAAATGTTCAATTGAAAACCATTACATTAGCAATACTGTCACTTGGGCGTCATCAATACAAATTAGCATACTACACGTGTCTCTTGTGTGAATACGATGCTCCCCATTGTATTGTATTGATGTCCAGGTGGGACTGCAATTGGACGTTGTTGAATGAAGAACCTATACAAAAAAATATTTAATAAACCAGTGACAGGCACATTATTTAAATGTATGCTTGCTAATATATGCTACATAAAGTGAAAATGTGCGTATATATTAAGTGTGCATGGATATTCAGTCATAGAAATGTTTATATCTGTGCCTGTGGTACATGATGACGATGACGACGATGCTGCTGCTCGCCTATGACCACAATGTGCGAGCTCTTGTCACGTATCGGAAATGAATCAGGTGTAAACTTGTACATTAAGCAGTACACCTCGCCTGGTATACAAAAAGTTATGGTTCTAGATTTGAAGCTATCGTGACTGCAAGGATTCATATTCTTAGGTTTTTTGGTAAAGTCACGTAGGTAAAAAAATCAAAATTAATAAAAGTAAAATAAAATAAATGATACAGCTGTCGGGCTGTGACGGTTCCACCTGAAGACGGAAGCTTGTGTTGCCTCCGAAACGTCGTGATTTTTATTTTATTTTACTTTTATTAATTTTGATTTTTTTACCTACGTGACTTTACCGAAAAACCTAAGAATATAAAAAATTATGGGTTCGATCCCGATCCCGACCCCGACACCTGTATAATTGGAGTTTGCACGTTTTACTCATGGTCGCGTTGATTTTTTCCTGTGGGTCCTCCGATTTTTTTTCGCCATCCACATTTAGAAACTTTCGTTTAGAGTATTTGGTTGCTCAACATTTCCACACAATACGCCGCTTGGTTGAGCTCTAATTAGTGGCCAAGTCACTTCTGAAAAAAGAGCGAAATATCCCGGGGGGCCTTACCTGGTAGAAGATATATCACCCAGCCTCATTGCAGTGGGGCCTTGACCTAACAGGCATTCAGGAGTAATATGAATGATTGACTAATTAGTCATATATCCTCAAACGATGACCGTGACAGCAGACATGTACTCTGTCTATTTGTCATCAATATGAATTAGCAAAGGCAATGTGGTTCATGTCATGATGCCCTGAATAACATTATCTGGGGGTCAAAGTGGACTATAATTGTCAGTTGTTGAATTAAAAACGTATAAAAAAATGCTGAATAAAACAGCCACCGTCAAATGTCTTTCAATTTGTGCGTGTATGCATTTACATGCCACATATGGTTTGTGTGAACAGATATTACGTTGTACGTGGTTATCTCTGTAAAAGAATTAGTTCAAGATTTCAGGTTTTCATATTTTGGTTGATTTTAGGATTATTTGTTTCATGCAACAATTAAAAAAACAGCGTTCATTCTCGCTGTTAGTGATGTCACCCGACGTCTCGTGGCACCAGGTTTGGCAGCAGAAGTGGCCTCGTCTCCCTCGTGTCACGCCCGGTGTTAGAATCTTAACCTAACATTTAAAATCATCATAAATGTCATATCTAGACCTCATTTTTGGGATTATCTACACATATGGTAGAGTATATGTAACTATCTAGATGCGTGGGATTCCATTGCTATTTAGAACAACCGCCATTCGCCACTTGGCAGTTACGTCACCACGGCGCTTGTGCCAGGCTAGGTGCACTTTAGTGTCGAACGCCCGCTGGCAGGTCACGTGCCATGGGTTGATGAATCAACAGTACACACACACTCATGTACACAGCTAGATGATCCCTCGATCTCTGTTGAGGCCACGTGAAGAGTTGAACGCCCGCATGCAGGAGGTCACAGGACAGACCCAGGTGCCAGGGGTTGACTGAGATGACTGGCCGATGCACCACCTTTGCCCCCTGCTGAGCAAACTGGCTGTGCTTTAGCCACCCGACGCTCCGCTCGCTGTTATGAGCGTCGCTCCTCTGCCCTCCGTTGTTGTTGCTGAAGGGCGACTACCTCCAACTGCCAAGTAGTAGCGTCCTTCACGAACCTCCTCCACAGACATGTAAACATACACACGTGCATCTTAAGTGTTATTCCTTTTAAAAAAAATAGATGGAAACCGTAAATAATAATCAGATATTTAAAATGTTAAAGAAAAC
Organism: Lampetra fluviatilis; assembly: GCF_964198595.1. Lineage (NCBI taxonomy): Eukaryota > Metazoa > Chordata > Hyperoartia > Petromyzontiformes > Petromyzontidae > Lampetra > Lampetra fluviatilis. The sequence goes on from NC_136314.1 coordinate 1,992,275, forward strand.
ATCAAAATCTCAATTGGTGGGTCTGTATCATTTAAGATTAATTCAATCTAACTTAACAAAAAGGTTAATTTAATATAGACGTAAATGTCGTTTCTGAAATGTAAAACTAAAATAATACGTAATACGTCTAGACAAATGTTTGCCCGAAAGATGACATATATATTAAGTGTCATTAAAATTTGCCTGATAATTTTTTATCTGCCAAATATATTATTTCCTCTTGCCATTTATTGAGTGGTTAAAGCCAAGGGAAAACGGTCAAAGCAGCATCATCTAATAATCCAGGGTTATTCTTTGTCTACATTCATTAAAAAAAACAGACCGTTCAAAATTCAACCTTCCCTTATGCTTGTGCAATAATAGTTTTAACGGTTTTTACATTTGCATATTGCAATCGGCGTTTAGAAATTGGGTAGCCGTGGAACAGTTACAATACATTAATAATTCGCCAATAACACCGGAGCAAATTGTTCAACGCAATTTACTCATTAAATGTTACATTTAGTGTGTTTATTAATTTAATCACCAGCATTGTCACGTCTCAAATGTGTTCCCTTACCATTTCAAACCTCGGCACAATGCACCCACATAACAAACCAAAAAATGTGCAGTCTTTTGTCGCTCTATTTTCAGATGAAGGCCTCCATCCCGCCATGTCGGTCATGGGGGTTGTTTGACCATACTTCACCACGCTGGTTCACTGTGGGTTGGTGATGGGGGATACCGAGAACTACTTCTGATTCCACTGGCAACCCAGGTTGCCACGCATGAGTTGTCAAATAGTAGGACATCACGGGAAGAGGGGAGTACTACCTATGAATGCGTTGTCTGGAGTAAGCATATTATTATTATTGGGCAACTGACACGCAAAATATGTATTGTTTGTCTCACAGAAAATGTGCCCGTTGGCCACATTTTCTCTTTGTTGTGGTCTTTAATTACAACATTTAATACACATACAATTATTTGGCTTATGTTCATACAATGCACATCCTCTGTGTCCTTAGATCGACTCCCCTTCTGGCGTTAGCTCTGGGGGGAGAATTCCATTCATAGCACAGTGCAACGCCCCTCCCGATGCGGTTATTTGGGCTTGACCACCTGAATGTGAAATCGTAGTTGTTGTTGCTCTGTATCCACATCAGCCGTACCACTGCACTACATCTCCCCCCCCCTCCCCCACCTGCCCTGGCCTCCTCCGATAAGAGCAATTGCAGTGGTGTCACGAGCAGGTGATTGGCAGAGCAGGCAGCTCTACTACACACAACTCTTGGCAATCTGGGTTAGATCCCAGGCTGTGGGGAAAGTGCTGCGGGCTGCAAGAGCCCGGACACCTCACGGCGCTGAAAGGAAATCAATACCGTGTCTCTAATCCGCTTGAATCCCTAGAATTCCGTTTCCGCTTCCTCTCCTCCCTTCCATTACTGCATCTACACTCGCTCGCACTCAACCTGTCGACTGCATTGAATGTCACCACCCCTTTCTGTCTTTCAAAACCCTTTCGTGCAATGCAGATGTGACCGATGCCACTCCCCTCTCAGTGAAAGCAAATGTAAGCAGTGCTCCCTGATGTCCGTTCACTTAGAAATGAAACTTTAATTTAGTCCAGCAGCCCATTGGCATTTTCAGACCCATCATATCGAGCGGTATGTGTTGCAGCAAGCAAGCGAGCACTGAGCTGGCTTTGACATGCGGGTCTCATCAGTAGAGTCAGCGGTGTTAAACAAATGCTGCTTGATTTCCAGATGTTATTGGCAAGAGTACTCCACGTAAAATGTGGGTCCCTGTTCAACGCAAACGAGCAATGTGGGGCACAAGCAATGTGGACGTTGCTTTCACACATCGTTTGCGAATCACAACATGAATATTGGCTGTATTTATAAACACTACATAAATCTACCAGACCGGTCTTTCATATGTACATATATCTCAAAGAACATGTTAACGCAAATTATTATCCATCCGCTTACAGTATACATCCTTACGAAAGATAAATAACAATACACAATTTAATTACTTCATGACTTGCGTGACGCTAACACATGTTTGACGTTATATGATAATCCGCCGTTGTTTTTTTTAACACTTAAAAATATAATTTTTTCAATTATATTATTTATTTTTTACCTACGTGACTTTACCGAAAAACCTAATAGTATTAAAATAAGTGTTTGATTGAAGATTATCATCATCATAACGGTCTTCTGACACACATATATCTATCTATCGTCTTCACATAATTGTAATTCACAACATACAATCTCTTAAACAAATAACACCTGTGCGTTTTCAAAAATAAGGCAGGCTTCAAACCCAAAAGTATCACTTTATTTCTGAATTCGATAGATATGCTTTATTGCGCGGCGTGTGCAGAGACGATAGTCATTTTTTGTTACAGAATTTCAGGAATGATGCATTGGAGCAGATGATGCTTTGACAACATTTACCCACACTCCGAGATACATACGCTCTTACTGGCACTCATCATTTCCCCCATCAAACACGTGTGCACCAAGTGAGCCATTGCTTCTGGCATGCCAGCGAGCAGAACAGTCTGTAATGGACAACATGGAGCTTCGTTTCCATTGGGGGCAGGGGGGGGACCCGTTATCTGAAACGCATTTGAAAAATGTGCGGGGAATGTGATTCATATCAACTGAGGAGAGTGGCAATATGGCAACCTGCAGTGAATGATCTCTTATTGAGGCTTCTCAATATAACCGGGGAGGTTTTACAAATATCTCTTTATTAAAGTAACAATGTCCCATTTTTGTTGTTGTTTTTTTATTCGTGCACATACGTTTGCAGTCTTATTCCTCGGGTCTTTGGGTAAAGTCATGTAGATAGGTTCAAAGAAAATGAAAAAATAACAAAAAACTACGACGAATCAATCGTAACGCAAGCGGTCGTCGTAAAAAAAGTGTTTTATTTCGTGAAGACGAACGCTAGTGTTGCGATCGAAACGTCGTATTTTTTTGTTATTCTTTGTTATTTTCTTTGAACCTATCTACGTGACTTTACCGAAAGACCCAAAGAATATGAATTCCTGCAGTCACGAAAGCTTTAAGCCACGGTTTTGCTTTACAAATTCAGATACGGAGCTGTGTTAACACGGACCGATCTCCCAGACTGACTGGCATGCGCCATCAGTCCCAACGTATTTCAATCCTTGTTTTAAAAATCACTCGCACGGCGTGAGCGACCCTCACGACTCGACCCATTCTACATGGCCAGGCGGTGTGCACCACTTATCGCTGCGTGTGACTGCGGAGTGATGCTCAGGCACGTGACTGCAGTGAGATGGTCACGTGTGCGACCGTGGTGTGATGAGAATATGTTTTCCAATTTTTTCTGGCAACAAAACAGGTGTTAAGATGTTAAAACACCAAACTGAAACATTTTACAAGGAATCATGTCAGCATTAACCACAATACTTGTGGTCAGAATGCAAACAAAAAAACGTATTATGGTTAAATTTCGATTTAAAGCTTTCGTGGCTGCAGGGATTATCTTCTTGGTTCTTTCGGTAAAGTCACGTAGAAGGGAAATAATAAAATAATGCAAATAAATCATAATAAAATACAATTCTCACGACGTTTCGGCCACAACGCAAGCAGCCGTCCTCAGGTGAAGAACAGGTCTGTCGGAAAGACGGCTGCTTGCGTTGTGGCCGAAACGTCATGAGAATTGTATTTTATTATGTTTTATTTTCATTATTTTATTATTTCCCTTCTACGTGGCTTTACCGAAAGAACCAAGAAGATGTATTGTGGTTAATTCAGACATGATTCCTTGTAAAAGGTTTCAGTTTGGTGTTTTAACATCTTAACACCTGTTTTGTTTGCCAGAAAAAAGGGGAAAACCTATTCTCATATTTTGGTACTGGCAAAGGAGGTTCCATGATGTGGTGTGATGTTCACGCGTGGCAGCGGTGTGATAGACGTGTAACTGCGGTCTGACGCTCAGAGGTATGAGTGACTGGGCTGTTACCATCAACTCACTGCATTTGATAACGTAGTTACATTCCTGGCGGTCGAAATCCAGATGTCAGAGGTGCTGGCCGAGGCATTATGACATCTGGGTCACGCAGCCACTTAAAATGCTGCTCTATGCATTAATTCCCTTTGTACACTGCAGCATCGGCGTTGCTTTTGGCAGTGAACTTGGCCACTGCTGGGGCAAAAATCAAAGACATCGAATGCCTTGAATATCCGCATTGGATGCACCACGGGAGACAACCTTTCTAAAATCTACTGGCTTCAAATCCTGACATTGTCATCACTTGATTGTGTCCGGTATGAATGCGTCATGGCAATCCCAGGCATGTATGCATGTAAACTCATGTCTCTCGGTGGACTGCTGCCAAGAGGAATATGTAATGGTGATGGGCACCCCTCAAGGAGATCCCAGTTGCTGACACCGTTGATGGCACTGGAGGAACCAGTGGGGGGGGGGTGGCACGTGCCCCCCCAATGTACCGATCGAAATCCATAATTTCGATCGGATCATTGGGGTTTATTAGTAATAAATCGGCATTTTGCGGCCCCCACTGCCAATGTGTAGCATATAATTACGTGCCAGGGACTCTATGAGATGATAGGACAATAGTCTGAGTCCATAATTGGCAATACGTAACGGAAAAGCAGTTATAAGTGACTCACAGAATTGTGCGCAGTTACGTATACAGTACACGACTTCCCTGAAGGCATTCACCTTCAGCGAGCGCGATGCCGATCACACAACGCGGTTCGAATTCGACCCTCGATCGATGGCTGCGCCATCGCCGCACACGCGTCGAATAAAAAGCAAGGGACAAGTTCTTACTTACTAACAACTCCTATCATGTTTCATTGCTGGAGGGGTTGCCCCCCCTACCTGAAAATCCTGGCTCCGCCACTGGTTGATGGTCGTGTGTGTGGTAGAGGGGTTACCCACACTTTTCCCCATCAAACACAACTCGCAAATCAACTATGGTGTACCCGTTCAAACTGCTGGGCGGAGACAGGAGAAATGTAAACTGCAGGTGCCTTCTACATTAACTAACTATTAACTATTTTATTCTACTAGGTAGGCCCACTGAGCTACATAGCTCTTTTGTAGCAGCAACCTGGCCACAAATGATAGCTCAATAAATTAGCTTGCCATGTGTAAATGTCTCACAACTACATTCTCTCAACGCATGTTTCTAAATGTGGAGGGGAAAGACCGGAGGGACCGGGAGAAAAAGCCACGTGGCCACAGGGAAAATACGCTGACTCCAAATATACAGGCGTCAGGGTCCGGATCGAACCCGCGACCTCGGTGAGGTAGTTAACATCTCGCCAACGCGGCGCCTGTGTGCTAACCAATACACCACGTTAACATCATACATTGTCGGGCGTGGTGCTGGCCACCCACCCCCTTGTGTGCAGTGCTGGCCTTCGTACGTGCTCGCTAACAGCACTTGCCCCAACAGTCTGTTCAGGCTACACGGGGGATCTCTGTCTCTGAGTGGCTGAAAGTCCACAAACAGTTTACCGACCACTGCCACACTTTGTACACGTGCCCTCGCCGTTCTACGGAAAACTGCGCAAGGCCCTAAAATGCGTGGCCTTTTCTGGTAATGTCCCATAAATACCAAGAGTACACACATTCATCTGCCCTTCTCACAAGTCTCACAAGAGTGTGCTGTGTAAATATATTTAAGAGCTGTGCGATATATATATGTACACGTATGTGATGTTACCACGGGGTAATGGTTAGCACACTGACGAATGCAGAAGTCGCCGGTTTAAAGCTCCGTGCCTCCTCTGTAACCCCATTCACACTACTGTCCAGCCGACAGTATAAGTGGTTCAATTGGACAGTCGTGTTTGGTGGGGTAAAGTGTGGGTACACCCACTGTCAAAGAGTAGGCCAACCCCCCTCTACAGGCACTATCTTGAGCTCCCCGTAGTGGAGGTCCTTCCGTAAGTAGTTGCATGAGAGAGCAATTGCTTTTATTGGCTGCATTTAATATTTAAAGAATAAACTATTAATCATATTTTGCGCAATATGCTATGTACGTGCATTTCTTATCATTTACCCGTTGTGCTGTATTTATGCCTTCACGAATTATAAGTATCAAAATAATAAATCTTGGAACGTTGCTTCACCCCATACATTCACACGTGGATATAAAAGCTTACACCATTTGCAATCGTGCCTTTGTGTCACGGTGTTAATGACCCATACATATCTGTCAGAGGGACACAAGAGGAAAACACATTAGAGGGTAAGTTAGCGAAGGCAGTCTGGAATTCACGTTATGAAATGCAAAGGTGAAGTTTTTTTTTAATGAATACCAATCTGTTCCAAAAAAAAAAGTTTTACATCAGAGTATCGCCACTTGTTTACGCGTGCACAACTGAGCGCCAAAGAATGTGTTGGCCACTTTTACTAAACCAATGGAGCTGTTAGCGAGGCCAGCATACGAGGCAAAAGTTGGAAACTTCGGGGTCGTAAGGTGGCCAGCCACTGTCGCTCTGCTAAATGGCATTTCAGTTCGTGGCACGGTTGAGTGACAAAAGGCAAGCGCACTGTCGGACGGTGTCGTTTGTAGTTTTTTTTCTATTTGTTGAGCTGGAGGAAATTGAAAAAATATTGAATTGCTCTCTCCGGACATTGCGTTTGTATGCATGCCGGGGGAGTCTTGGACACGTGTGGGAACTTAATGGAGATTTGTGTGACCACATGGCGGTGTTATTGACAGGCAAAGCCGATGAGTCAGACGCTTTCTATGACCTACTGTCACAGGTGCTGGCTAAAGTGGCCACTCGGGACAGAGTCATCTTGTTGGGTGACTTCAATGCCCGAGTTGGTCATGATGCTGGCACCTGGTCTGGAGTGATTGGAAGGCATGGGCCAGATCAGCTCAATAACAACGGTAGGAGGCTGCTAGATTTCTGTGCAGCCCATGGGCTTGTAATTACCAACACGCTCTTCCGGCATCGGCGCATCCACACAACATCATGGATGCATGCCGGGTCCAAGCAAGAACATCTGCTGGACTACGTAGTGACGGACCAGCGGATGCGAGCCCATGTCCTTGACACCAGGACCTACCGTGGAGCTGATCTGCCCTCTGACCATCGACTAGTCATCTGTAAGATGCGCCTGCCATTCTTCCACTCCGGTGGTGGGTGTACACCCAGGATCCCATTCCAACCAAAAGTGGCCTGGTCTAAGTTAGCTGATGAAAGTTGCAAGCGAGAATTTCATCATCGCTTGCAGCTGGGGTTGGCATCGTCCCCCACTCCACCTGATGTCGAGGGTAAATGGGCGAGGTTTAAGACTGTGACTCATGCAGCTGCAATGGCTGCTTTGGGTACGCGGTCCAGACCTCCCCGGGAACCCTGGCTGACGGAGGAGGTGTTCAGGTTAATTGAGAAAAAGCGACAGGCCCACTCTCATCGCCTACAGCATCCCACGTCAGAGAATGAGGAGGTTTACCGCAGCCTTCGCTCGGAGGTTCGGAGAGCCGTAAGGCGCTGTAAGGATGGGTGGTGGTCGCGGGTTGCTGAGGAGATGGAGTCTGCCTCAGTGGCCCGCGATCACAAATCACTATTTAACTCCATCAAAAAAGTAACCTGCAGCGCCACACCTATTACCATCATTAGAGGAAAAAACGGTGATCCAATCTCCGACCCCCAGGAACAGGTTTGCAGATTTGCTGAGCATTTCTGTGAGGTCCTGGGGGAGGGAAAATCTCTCAGCCAGGAAAACATCATGGCACAAAGTGGGGATAACCCTGCTGAGGCTGCGGTGCCTCAAATATTGGAAGAGGTCACCCCCTGTGAGTGGCTGGCTGAGGTACCGGCTGTTGAGGAAGTACTGAGGGCGATCCGGAGTCTGAGACCAGGGAAGGCACCGGGCAGAGATGATCTCCCAGGCGAAATGCTGAGGGAGGGTGGCGTTTGTGCACAGACTGCCCTATATGACATCATAACAACAGTCTGGACCACTGGACGGGTTCCGCAGGACTGGAAGGATGCCCTGGTGGTCCCCCTCTTTAAGAAGGGGGACCGCACAGACTGTAACAACTACAGGGGCATCTCACTCCTCAGTGTGCCGGGTAAGGTCCTGGCAAGGATTATTCAACATCGCCTTGCTAGGCATGCTGAGGAGAGGCTTGCGGAGCCCCAATGTGGTTTCAGGAAAGGGCGGTCCTGCACAGATGCCATATTTTCTGTCCGTCTGCTACAGCAGAGGTGTAGGGAATTCCAAAAAGACCTACATCTCTGCTTTATTGACCTGGTCAAGGCCTATGATACCATCAGTAGGACTGGGCTCTGGGTTGTTCTTCGTGCTTTCGGAGTCCCTGACCCTCTGCTCACGATCATTAAGGACCTTCATGATGGTGAGCGGGCCCGGGTAAAACTACGTGGCCGGGAGTCGGAGCCTTTCCCTGTACACCTTGGGGTGCGACAGGGATGTCCTCTGGCTCCCACATTATTTAACATCTATTTCGACTGCGTAGTTCGTGAAGCCTTCAATAGCTGTACCGGGGGAATTACCATTTGGTACAGATATAATGGGAGGCTGATCGACGCCCGGGTGCGATCAAGGGATGGCTCCCTATTGGTCAACCACGTTATGTATGCCGATGATTTGGTAATAGCTGCTCATTCAGAAGAGGAGTTGGAGACGCTGCTGCTGAGGCTGGAGTGTGCCACTAAGAGGTGGGGCCTTACCATCAGCCCCACCAAAACTAAGCACCTGCCTGGGTATTTTGTACCATCGGGCACTCCGCCCCCACAACTCCCAATCGGTGATGGGGCAGTTGTGGAGAGAGTAGAGAGTTTCCCATACCTGGGCAGTGTGCTCATGACCAGCTCCAGTTTATCAGCAGAGGTCTCACTCCGAATCAGTCGAGCGGCAATATCTTTTCATCGGTTGCGTAACGCTGTGTGGAAGCTACCTGGTCTGTCGCTCCGCACGAAGCTTCAGGTCTTCTCGGCCACGGTCATTCCCTCCCTTCTCTACGCTTGCGAAACGTGGACCCCCCTAGTGGAGCATCTTCGCCGGTTGGAAACATTTAGGCTGGCCTGCCTACGATCCATCCTGGGTTTGACCAGGCTGGATTGTGTGAGGAGCTCACAAGTCCTTGAAAGATCTGGGCAAAGTCCCATCAGTGAGCTCCTCCGGCAGGCAAGGCTGCGTTGGCTGGGTCATGTAGCCCGCATGCCCAGCCACCGCATGCCTAAACAGCTTTTGTTCGGCCGGATCGAGGGGGCTAAACGGGCGCGGCACGGGCTAGAGAAGAGATGGAGTGATGTGGTACAGGAGGACGTGGAGCTGAGTGGACTTGCCGATGACTGGTACCAGCGGTGTCAAGATCGGCCTCAGTGGAGGAGGCTCGTGAAGGACGCTACTGGGCAGTTGGAGGCAGTCGCCCTCCAACAACAACGGAGGGCGGAGGAGCGACGCTCACAACAACGAGCGGAGCGCCGGGTGGCTAAAGCACAGCAAGTTGGCACAGTAGGGGGCACAGGTGGTGCATCAGCCAGTCATCTCGGTCATCTCGGTCAGTCGACCCGTGGCACCTGGGTCTGCCCCGTGACCTCCTGCCAGCGGGCGTTCGACACTTCACGTGGCCTCAAGGTGCACATGGCCTGGCACAAGCGTCGTGGTGACGTCACCGCCACTTAGTGGCGAATGGCGGTTGTTGTTGTTGTTGTTATTGACAAGTCGTTTTCTTCTCAGCTCAGGTTACCATTGTACACAGGTGTTCGCTGTGAATACACTATCGGTGCGGTGTATTTGGCAAGTGATGATCACATTATATATTCTATGCACGCATTGTTTTCAGTCTCTCGGTTGCCGCTTTGCAGCAAAATTGTTTAGAGATTCCCCGTTAAGATATACTAGCATCTTTGCCTGTCCTAGGACCGAAGCTGTAATATTTTAAAAAAAAATTGAGCAGAGTAAAATGTGTAAAATTAATGGCAGGGAACCTTGCAAGAAAGTATATCATCAAACACTTCACTGCATTTCACTGTAGCACTGTATTAATGACAGTTCATCTGCCACAAAACAAAGTCATCAAACACTTCACTGCAGTGAACTGTAGCACTGTATTAATGACAGTGATTCTTGCACGAAACTACGTCATAAACACCTCACTTAATGTCACTGCAGCACTGTATATAATTGACCTTCAATTTGTTCAAATTCACTGCTCTGATACTTTATTATATTCTGCTTTCGGTCGCTGGGGTTAAATTAATTGGAAATCGATATAATATCTGGAAAATCACCCAGAAATGTCCATTTTACAAAAATGTAAAAGCATTAATTAGACTAACCTTTTGACTCAAGCGCTGAAGAAATAAATAAAGACCCCTAAATCCACTTTGTTGCTGCGTAGAATTATTTATTCGATTCAACACAGTACATAAAATTCGTGATTTGATCCCATCTGTGAAGGATGGATCCCTGACATGCAATACCCCGGTGTCTACAAACTAAGCTGTGTCTGCGGCAGTATTTACATTGGGGAAACTAAGCGACATGTCTCGGACCGTGTTCGCGAACATAAGGCAGATCTGAAACACGGTAGGACCAATACCTCGGCCGTGGCTGATCATTGTTTAAATGCTGTGGGCACACACGAAATAAAATTTTCCAAGACGAAGGTACTCTGCAAACCCACTGGCTATCAGCAAAGATTCGTTCATGAAGCCATCCAGATATATAAACACAGACACAATTTAAACCGAGCAGATGGGTACAAACTGAGCAATCATTGGAAGGACGTTATTAACCAGGTTAAGTCATAACTGGCTGTGGTGTTTAGTAGTTATTTTCGATTCTCTGGTGTTACATTAATAGGTTAAATGCCTTTACATTAACAGGTAAAATGTCTCATTAACACCGCCACCGTTGCTCGTTCTCTTTGCTGTGTTGGTGGCTCTACGATCTAACATTGACATGCTAATCTCTCACAATACAATGGCCACCTCCGCAGCTTCGTCGTCGTGGAGGTAGCTCAGCTCTCCGATCTTACATTGACATGCAAATTTCTTCACTAGCCTCACCCACTTCGCTTATGACCCTTGGGCTACACCCATCTCAAACCTTTAGAACATCCTGCCTCAGCAGCTTTCTCACTATTTTTTCACCTGGTGACGATTGCTTGCGTTGCGATCGAAACATCGTGATATTGTTATTATTTTTTCTATCTACGTGGCTTTACCGAAAGACCCAAAGAATATAATTATTTATTCGATTCAATTTCAATGAAGGAACATCAAACTTAAAGCGAATTTGCGAAGAAGAAAAAAATTCCGCTCGACCTTCTTCTGCGTGAGTGTAAAAATCCACCCGCTCATGAATATTAATGATGGGGGGGAGGGGTGCGGCATGACGTCACGCGCGAGACACACATACTTTCTTAGCTCATCATGATATATATACTCAATATAGCAATCGGTATAAAGTGGTAATGGTGCAGCATCGCAAAGTCTTGCTCGCCTCCATCTTCCCTTCTCACAAAAAGACTTCCACTCGAGGGAGCTCTAGCAAATCCCTCTAAAGAGCCCTTTGACCTGGTCTTCCACATTGGCGAGGCATCTTGGGAGAGGCAGAGGGACCAGTGTCGGATTATCCCAGTAGCAAAAGCAGCTACACATGCTACGGGCCCCGTACTTTCAAGGGCCCCGTGCTAAATGTTTTCAAGCGATCAATTCCGGTTCAGTGATTCTGTACTTGCTCTAATACTATAGTACTATACTGCCTTCAACTTTAATGAACGACTGGGTGTTTAAGGTTAGCGATTTGTCGTATTATCTGGCTGTAGAGCAAATGAAAAAATACAATAACTTTACTATGCAAGTAAAAAATGTGTGAGTTAATATTTACGTTTTATTTTATATTTAGGGCCCCTTCATAACAGGCCCCACACTAGCTTAAACAGGCACTGCGAAGTACCCACACCATACCCCAACCAAAGGTGACTTCGCTGCTCAAGTAAACTGTAGGTCTACCCACGTATGCTGCTGGGTGGACGGAGACATTATGGGGGAGATTGCAATAAACTTTCACCCCGTTTACACTATGAGACCTCCTTTACCAGTGGCAAAATATAGTAGTAGGTTTTTACCCTTTAAATTGGTACAAAACTCGCTCTAAGGAAAGCTATCTCGGGTGTGGACCAAACAACTTCAAGGACAATGCATATCATTATCATTATCAGAGTTGTTTCTTTTTGTTTGCATTTTGACTGCTTGTGTTGCGGTTATTGCAAGCATGATGCCTTGTATAAAGGTGTCAATTTTTGTACCAGTTTAAAGGGTAAAAACCTACTACTATATTTCACCCCGTTGTTTCAACCGCGGCGCCGGGAGATCGAAGTGGCGACCTCCAGGGATGGCAAGCCCAGTGCACGCGACCACTGCACCGCCGTGGCAGCATCACCAACGGTTAATGTGGAATGCGTCGTGCAACGGTAAAACAAGAAGTGTTCATGTGCAAATGAGAATTGCGTTGCACTCTGCTGTTTTGTGTTGGTGCCATGGGAAGAAGAAGAAAAACTGATGTCATATAATTACGTAATTCTATTTACACCGCAGTTGATTTATGTGGATACATTAATTGTAGCACCAGGTGGCCCTTTATTGGGAAAGCAATGTTTTCCACGTGATAAAACGTTGAATATGAATTGTGTATTATTGCTATATTCTGACGCTTATATTTAATTAATTCATAATTTTTATTTTACAAAGTGGGTTGGAAAATGTAAGGGCACAATTGCAATTGTTTATGTTGGCATGGATCCATTTTATTCCCTTCCTGCTTAAAGGCATCCATTGTGACAGACAGATTTTTGTAAAATTACACGGGTCTACTGCCAAAATGCTTCCGAAATAAATGTTATCCAACTTTATTAATTCTGGCTCACTGAGAATGAAAATGATGCTTAAAATTATTGATTAGCTCTACCTGTCAAGATATGCTACTGGGCCAGTATATACGACCCTTGACTTGGGAATGGTGGAGGATAAGTGACTTATAAAGAGAAGGGATCTCAATTTAAACCAGACATGACTAAAATACATCTTTGACTGGGTCTATGAATAAATCTATGACTGGGTTTGCACAGTACTTGCTTGTTGAGCCAAACAATGAATGATGCAATCTGAACCTGGTATTGCATCATACATGATATGAATTGCATCATGTTATTGCTAGAAGTCATGGATGATGCAATCGCAACTAGGCTGACATCCGTCTGCTGAACAAATTGCCCTGTATCATCTCCAGAAATGATACAGTGTCGTGTTCTCTTATTTGTCAGTGTTTGATTTTGCGAAGGGACACATTCATGTCCATCCAAAGTGAGCAGATATGCCTCGTACTTGTGCGAACAAAGCATATATCTTTTGCTATGTTTGTGGTGAAGTGACTTTTGCATCACAAAAGCGCAGTATAACCACTATTTCGATTTAAAGCTTTCGTGACTGCAGGGATTCATCTTCTTGGTTCTTTCGGTAAAGTCACGTAGAAGGGAAGTAATAAAATAATAAAAATAAAACATAATAAAACAATTCTCACTATTGTTGTTTTATTATGTTTTATTTTTATTATTTTATTACTTCCCTTCTACGTGACTTTACCGAAAGAACCAAGAAGATAACCACTATTGTTAAGAAAGCCTATCACCTATTTTTTTGGCTGCAAAATTGGAGATCAGGACAAGATGTCGGCCCCACACATATGCTGCAACACTTGCGCAACACATTTTCGCCAGTGGTTGAACAAGAAAGGGAAATCTATGCCTTTTGCAGAGCCAATGATTTGGAGAGAGCCAACAGATCATATCAGCAATTGTTACTTCTGCATGGCGCCTCCAGTTGGGAAAGGTGTGTCAAAGAAGAAAAAGTGGACGGTGCATTATCCAAGCATTCCATCAGCTACACGCCCAGCACCCCACGGAAAAGGACTGTCGCTTCCTGATGCACCAGAATCATTCTCACTTGAGTCAGATGAGCAAGAGGATGAGGAAGAAACTTCTGGTCCTGAACCATCAAGGTCACATGACCCAGATTTTCTCTCATCCTCCTCCTCTGAACCACACCTCATAACACAAGGTGGACTGAAAGACCTTGTCAGGGATTTTGAACTACCCAAGAGTAAGGCAGAGCTGTTGGGCTCCAGACTGCAGCAGTGGGATCTCCTGGCAGGTGATGTTTGGTCAAAAAGGATCTTGTCCCATTCTTCTTCATGGAATGTGCTCTTTTAGCCTGCAACAACATCGATGGTGTGATGGCAGCCCTTAACATCATTCATGATCCGGATGAGTGGAGACTGTTCATTGATCCATCGAAGATGAGTCTTAAAACTGTTTTGCTGCATAATGGCAATATTTTGCCATCAATTCCAGTTGGTCATGCAGTCCTTATGAAGGAAACCTATGACAACATGAAACAACTTTTGAGGTGCATAAACTATGAACAACATAAGTGACTGCTGTCCTCTCTGCGAATGGGATAGTCGCGTGAAAGATTCCCACTACATCAAGATAGATTGGCCACTCCGACAGTCATTGGTGCCAGGGAGGAAGAGTGTTCAGCATCCACCACTTGTTGAGTTAAGGAAGATTTTGTTACCACCCTTACAAATCAAGCTAGGTTTGATGAAGAACTTTGTCAAAGTCATGGACAAAGCACAAGCAGCTTTCAAGTTCCTCCGTGAAAAATTTCCAAGGTTAAGTGAAGCTCAGATAAAGGATAGTGTTTTTGTTGGTCCTCAGATTCGGGAACTTCTTCGAGATGATGCATTTGACAGTGCACTGCCTGGCAAGGAAATTACGGCATGGAAAGCCTTTCAGTTAGTGGCAACACATTTTCTCGTAAACAACTCGGCAGACAACTACGGGGAGTTGGTGGAAAACGCTACTCAAGGCATACACAAGCCACGGTTGCAACAAGTTACGAAAGATACATGTTTTGCACTCTCATCTAGATTCTTTCCCACCGAACTGCGGAGCAGTGAGCGGCGAGCATGGCGAGCGATGTCACCAGGAGATTGCGACAATGGAGAAACGCTCTTAGGGCAAATGGAGCCCATCAATGCTTGCAAACTATTGTTGGACAGTGACAAGAGATGCTCCATTTAATGAATACAAGAGCCAAGCCAAGAAGCGCCGAGTAGACACTGAACAAGGACTAAACTATGTACTTATATATACGTAAAAGTTGTTTTGCCTTTTGTTTCATAATACATTTTATTTTTGCACCCTTTTGCTGATTTTTTAAGTGTTACATGAACAGGACAGGCGACATGTTATCATGTAAAGCAACCACAAACACATGAAAAGACCTAGGTTTACAATTCATGAGCAAAACTCTACTATCTAAACAATATACATAGACCTAATATCTTGGGAACAGTAGCCCATCGGTTGTTTTAATTGCCATATTTGAATTCAGCACATAAAATCCATAACAAACGGCACATTTCATCTCTGAAGCAGACGACGTCTAAAGAATTGTAGACCGGTGATATTAACGGCGACTGCGATAGGGATTTTAGGATAATGTTTGCTTTAAGTCGCCTTTTAAACAGTGCATCTACGAGTTCTATGATTGTCTTAACCCAATTGTCGAACTTTGATTCATTTAAATCATACGTAAAATTTAATTATTGCAACAAAAATGTTGGGGATTGTTGCATCACATGATCATGAGGGGTGGCAGTGGCTTGGGAACGCCTTCATCCTGCAATGAATGAACCATGACTGCTGATGATGATGATGACAATGATGACAATTGCAACAGGAGTGGTTTGTGGCCTGCAGGGTTTTCATAACATAGCCACACTGAGAGCCCCTTTAATAAATATATATGGCGAACGTGCCAGCTATGCAAATGTACGCACTTTTTTTGGAGCACATATATCCTTAATCTTTTATTAATCCTAAGCTTTGATGAATTGAAGGCAAGTAATGTATTACCAGCGTGGTATTAATGAAACTCCGTGTGTGCTTACAACTATGCATCTGAAATAACGGTTCTTTTTTTTTACTCCAGAGGCTTTTATGCCGTGACATTCAGAGTCCTCTGGGAGATGTTGCGAATTCCAAGCTGCTGCGTTAAGGATAAGCCTTAAAATGTCACAGATTGATTTCTTTCAATGCACTATTTTCATCTACAATTTCGTCTGCTTTGAGATAAATAAATAAAAAATACCCCTTTAAAAATACAAATGTTGCAAAGTAAATCAAAATATGAGTTACAGTCTCGTAAAATGCAAGGAGGATAGTTATACAAAACTAATTGTTTTTTTTTAATGGGAGAAAACATTTTATCATGCTTTTTATGAGCAGAACTGTTATGGCTACCAATTTAATAGACTGATCGGATGATATGCATCATAATACATGTGAATATGGTACGTATGCGAATTACAAATCGGTTAAGGTAGTCCAAAGTGCGGTCGCGTTAGCCATTAGAACGAATAAAATAAAGATAAAGGTGCAGGCTCTGCAACGTCTTGCTCATGCCACTGCAGGTGCAAGGGCCTCAAAGGGCAGCGAACTCTACAGGCCATTCGAACCTGTGACCTCTCTTTACCCATGTAGTAGGTTCAATGAGACGTGGACGACGTAGTCGGAGGCACACTTATTTATTATAACGTTTCACTCAGCACAGGCCAATGTATACAAAACTCGAAGGGGTAACGTCCCCTTCACCTGTCTAACAGGGAGACCCCAGTAACTCTAACCGGCTAGCCTGCTCCCAGGTCCTCCACTCGAGAGCTAGGGGAGGCTAGCTGATCCAGCTCTGGTCAAGCTAGGATCACGGCACCCTTAGCCAACAGACCTGCTCTTACAAGAGCATCAGCTCTGGGCTCTCGGGACCACGCCACTGGCTTGCCCTGGTCGGTCCTTAGAAGGGCAGCGATCCAGGAGAGTCCCAGGGTCTATCTAGCCGGTCTTCACTCTTCGCTGGTTTAAGCTGAACACTGAACCCCGAGCCCACCGGCTCACCGCCTTATATAGCAACTCCCCCCCGAGGGGTGGGACCGTGGGGGATCACAGCGCCGTTACAGCCCCCCAGGCTAACCGATGCGGACGTGGATGTAAGCATCCTTCCGCGTGCGGGCATAACCACCCCTGGTGTGTTTGTTCGCCCTCCCGTAACACCCCTACACCCACGTCCAGCCAGCTAAGCGTTACACCAGGGCAGCTCCAAGGACTAATGCCGCAATAAAATTATATCATATTATCAAAAATACCAGCATCGCCTAAGGCTGTCCCTCTCAGACAATAAAACTGCTAGCACATATGGTTCATTTATTAAGAGATTTTTCAAAGCAAATTGGATGTTGCTTATGGAATGAAGTGCCACCTGCATGAGTTAAGAATCCAAGTGTGCATCCGGCAATATTTTTGAGGGGTTATTGGCATTGACTTCATGTGTTGCAACATACCCAACGGGCTGGGATGCCGCCGTGACTTAATGGTTAGCGCACTGGACATTCAGATGTTGCAGGTTCAGTTCTATCACCTGAGACGGCTTTTAACAACAACAAAAACCCCAACACATTCGTCAATAACACTATGGCGTTAATGAAAAATATATAATGGGTGACATTTTGGCCAATTGCCGTTCTTCATAGCACATATATTCACTCAGCAGCATAGCGGGGTACACCACGGTTAGTCAATCGTTAGGTCACATGTTGTAGGGTAAAATGTGAGTGTCCTATTTCTTAAAAAAATTCTGAACGGTGTAAAAAAAGAGATTAGGCGCAAATACCCTCTGGACGGAAGAAGGGGAGGGGGGGCCCTTCCTCCAGCGGTGCCATGAACAGGTAATTGCAGGGTTGCACCCTCACCTTGACAGACCGGGAATAAACCAGAAGGCACAGCATAACTCAACAGGTATGGACATAAACCGATCCGAGGGTGGCTTGTTTGCTTTATTTATTTCTGTGGCGCTACTTTTTTTGCTGTTGTTCTTCTTCTTCTTCACCTTGATCAGTGATTCTGTCGCATGCGATGCTCTTTCGACATACAAATTAATGGTCAGCTGGGGTCTTGTGTTAGGAATGTGTGCACGTGCATGCTAAAATCCATCTCAATGCTAATACAGCCCTGCCGATGGCACGCTCAGTTCAGGCCACGCTCTTTAATTAACGGACAAGGCATCTGCTGTTGTACCGACATGCCCCAAAAGGCGTGCCAGTATGGTCCAGAAATGTTGATGTGTTGGTGTGTGTGTGTGTGCGAGCGCGTGAACACTGACTTCCCAATTGTGAGCATGTCAGGATCCTAGTGTGCCCCAACGGGACGCAATCATACAGCCAGTGCATCGCCTAGCCATCACCCCATTAGCAACATCCTAATAGGTTCTCCAGAGAGAGACAGAGCATGGGAGATCGTGCATGACCTTCTACATTTAATATCATGCAAATGCATGATCTTTGATTTAAATTAAAATTCGACCATTCTAATCATTCGCTTTTGTAAGTCTGTGCTCTTGTGCGATGTGATCTTTTTTGAGTCATCGTCCATTGTTCATTTTCTTTGGCGTTGTGCAATATCTGACTCAGCCTGTTTACATGTTTTGAGAGTTTGAAGAAATTCACAACCTACTTGTGTTTACCTATTTTTATTTAAATCAGCTTTGATGTGATGGCGCCAGTGGTCAGCACATCGCGCTCTCAACCTGCCGGCCTTCTTTGTTGAACCGATTTGGGCACCGGTTCTAGCCAACCGTGCGAATCGGAGGTGCAGGACGAAGGACAACAATCTAAACACGAAAATAATTTACTGGTAGGAACCATCTGGTTCCATCAGCCCAGAGGGGATTATTGTGTCCGTCCGTCCGTCGTGAAGGGAGGGGCTGGGTGGGGAGGGTGGGGCTGGGTGGGGGGTGGGAGGGGTGGGGCTGGGTGGGGAGGGGCTGGTCACCCCTTGGTGCCCTTATAAAACTCAACGTTTAACCTACTCACGCCGGCTTGTGCCCGCCCTCACAGTCGGCCATATTTGCGGAATACACCACGCCGCCGTTGACCCTGGCCATTGACCGAGCAACCCAACGTTCCTACCAGCTCCCTCCGTAGGAATGTTTTCTAGAGACTTGAGTGTAATTCCAGTGGCGAATGATATCTGAGCAGGTCCTAGGCTGCTCACCTTCAACCCACACTGGCCAGCAGGGTGAGGTATGAGGTTAAAGAGCCTCATCACTTACATGGTGTGCAGAGGCCTTCATCCTGTCGTATATTAATACAGAGCTGTAACTAGCATTAGTATTATTTCACCGCTTGAATGTATACGTTAGGTATGGAATTTTATTACAACTGACATCTTCTCAATATTAATATCCAATTAGAATGATAACTTAATATTACTGTCACTTATTGTTACGTGAAGTGGGCCAACATATGAGAGCCAGTGTGTACCACATAGGTTTGCATAGCCGTGGAGAATAACCTTAACTTGAAATGTAACGTACAGCCCTTAGACAGACCACTGCCGGATGAAGACCTGGGGGGCGTTGTCCATACTTCCCCATTCTGGTCAGCGTGTGTTGGTAATGTGGGAGACTCAAGGAGCACTTCAGATGTCGTGCACACGCATAATATACTAACCACTGTGATATTCTAACCACTGTAATATATAATAACCACTGTGCCATGTAAAAAAAAAACATTCCTGCGGAGGGAGCTGGTAGGAACGTTGGGTTGCTCGGTCAATGGCCAGGGTCAACGGCGGCGTGGTGTATTCCGCAAATATGGCCGACTGTGAGGGCGGGCACAAGCCGGCGTGAGTAGGTTAAACGTTGACTTTTATAAGGGCACCCACGGGGTGACCAGCCCCTCCCCACCCAGCCCCACCCCTCCCACCCCCCACCCAGCCCCACCCTCCCCACCCAGCCCCTTCCCACCCTCCCCTCTCCACCCAGCCCCACCCCTCCTATTTTTTGATGCACAACGGACGGACGGACACAATAATCCCCTGTGGGCTGGTGGAACCAGGTGCTTCCTACCTGTAAAAAACTAATGTCTATTAAAAACATGAATAAATGAACACGCAGGCTTTCGCGACCAATATTATTCATAATAACGTTGTTTGGGTGAGATCGCGTAAGTATAAATGTGTCGTAACCCTTCACCACCCGGCACAGCCAGTAAGATTTGTCCACATTGTCAATGTTGTGGATTTACTCTCCAACACACCGGTGGGTTGAAGTAGTAACTATTTGGCACGTTTTGTTTACGTTGACAACCTCAACAACAGTGGTGAGGATTTTTTGTTGACGTGATTTGTGGCGTGTAGGTTTGTAAACTAGAACCTTGGCTGGTGCATTACGACTTCGGACAGTCGGGTAAGCACTCAGTCAAGCAATAGAGCCTTGCGGTAAGCTGTGCAAAGGCTAATTGGATAGCAGTATGCACTTTTATCACAGGCATTGCTAGGAAGAGAGAAAGTTGGAGTAATGGGGTAACTTTCTTTGTATCTACGTAGCAATCAGGGGCGGTTTCTTCATTAGGGCGATTGGGCGACGCACCACCAATCTCAGCCGTTACTGTGCCTCTGGATATAGTCCAATCAGCGTCATGTCACGTTCTGTGGAGTACCGCCTCTTTTTGGTCGATTTCACTCTGGCTGAGAATCGCCCAGTGTGGTCCCATAGACTTACATTCAAAGATGTTTTTTTTCGAAAGGCGGGCGCTGCAATGCATTCTCTATGGCTTCCGGGAGGGCTCGCACTAACGTGCTTACGTCATCATACGTAAGCACGTTTCAGTCAACAATGTTATTTGTCGCCACCTAGTGGAATCTTTAATTAAATAAACTAAGTGGATTGTAATAATAGTGAGATAGAAACAAACAAGATGTATTGTAAGAGTCACTTTATTTTTCATTAATATTAAAGAAGTGAAGTTGCCTTTACATGCTTAAGCTGTTAATTTATCCATTGCATGGGTGGACCTTATCCTTATCAATCATCCAGACATTTGCCCCCCCTGAGAGATTTTGCAGGAGCCGCCACTGGTAGCAATGTATAGAATGCAGGGGAACGTGAGATAGAGGCCAAGAGAAGTGCTGCGTTCGCAGGGTGGTTTTATTATGGACTACATAAACCACTTTAAAAGTGTAGAGATGTAAACTGTCATGGAAAGAATAAAAGTTAGAGGTATGAGCAAAGCCTATGTTATTGCATGGATCAGAGAGATGGATTTCAGCATAGCAACGGGAAGGGAAGCTACTGGCTTTATATTGCAGGTGGATGTGAACGTTTGGAATTATATAGCAGGATAAGGCATGCAAGCAACTTGGACGTTTGCAAAGGAATGTGGCATGAAAGGGTTGCAGGTGATATAGGGAAGAGGAAGTTGTGATGGGTGGGACGAGTGTGTGCAGGATGGAGCAGAGCAGCTTACCGAGACAAATATTGGAGAGCAACTCATAGGTCAGTCACCAAGAATTTCACTCAAATTCTAGCAAAGGGAAGTAAAAACAATTTTAGTTTTGGGATATGTTATTTTTTTTGGGGGGGGGGGGGGGAAACACTAGCCAAAGACATAGTATACCCTTTGAAATTGAGTTTCTATCATCGACTTTGCAACAAAGACCGAGGCTTTGGCGAATTGAAAAACGACGACGTTTCCGCGGCAAACGAAGCCGTCGATGCTCCCACACTGCGCCAGCTGCTGCCCGCCGAGACACGGCGGCATTCTAGATCTTCCCCCTCTCGGCATCCACCGCCATCGGGCTCTGGGGGCTTTCCCCCTTGGTCACCGGTCTGGTGGAGACCTTTCCAACGCCCACCTCTGAATTTTGGCCAAAACCTTTTCTGCATAAGTTGCCCCATCAAGCAGCTGCACTGGGTAGAACATGCGCGCAGGAGGCACCGAATTTTGTGACATTATTATTCGTAACACTGCCCTGGATGAAGGGCTTAGTGACTGTAGGAACGCAACTGTTGATTTGAGCAAACTGGCTCGATGGTTGAGAGTATTAAGCAGAATGATGAACGTAAAAAATATATATATACGTTAAATAAAAAAATACATTGGTGGATAAGGTAATTCCTTTTTTTTCAATGGTACGATGCTGTTAATACAACGTACAGATTTGCAACGACGTAAAAAAAAATAGGCACGTGAAGGGCATGTCGGAGCAAAGTGCTTATTACACATACATGCAGGGCATTCACGAGCCCATCGCTGCCAAGTGCCGTTATAGTTTATGCTATGATCCATATGTCATCTTTATGGCCATTCCAATGTTCACTTCCACTGAACAATTTGCGTGCATATGTGAGTTTTGTATGTAAAGGGAGGCTTCTAGGGGCGGGTCATAATAATGATGAAGAGACAAACTGCTCGGATTTAATAAATCCCGGGCATGCATTTATGCATCAAACGCGAACCAATGAATGTCTGCGCTAACACAGAGTGTACAGCTTCGTGCGCACGATTAGAAACAATAACACGTGTCGTCGTCAACGTCGGTGCGAGAGATTATAAACTTAGCGTAACACTCTTAATTATCTCGATATGAAGTAACGCAAAAAATAGAAATGCCATCCGTTCGTCGTAAAATAAAGTGGGGTTCGTTCGTCCGTGTCTCAGGCCGCTTGTCCTCGTGAGGGTCACGGCAGCAGCGTGTTGAGTGGTGGCGGTCCACACCTCCCTCTCCCTGGCGACAGACTCCAGCATTACTACACTATACACTACTATACACTATACACTACTATACACTACAATACACTATACACTACTATACACTACTATACACTATACACTACTATACACTACTATACACTATACACTACTATACACTACTATACATTACTATACACTACTATACACTATACACTACTATACACTACAATACACTACTACACTATACACTACACTATACACTACTATACACTATACATTACTATAAACTACTACACTACTATACACTACTATACACTACACTATACACTACTATACACTACACTATACACTACTATACACTATACACTACTATACACTATACACTACTATACACTACTATACACTACTATACACTACTACACTATACACTACTATACACGATACACTACTATACACTATACACTACTATACACTACACTATACACTATTATACACTATACACTACTATACACTACTACACACTATACACTACTATAGACTACTACATTATACACTACTATACAATAATAGACATTACTACACTATACACTAATATACACTACCACACTATACACTACTATACACTATACACTACTATTACCTACTGCACTATACACTACTACACTATACACTACTACAATATACACTACACTATAAACTACTTTACACTACTACACTACTACACTAAACATTACTATACACTACATTACTATACACTACACTACTATACACTACTATACACTACTACACTATACATTACTATATACTACACTACTATAAACTACTATACACTACTATACACTATACACTACTACACTAAACACTACTATACACGACTATACACTACGCTACTATACACGACTACACTATACATTACTATACACTACACTACTATACACTACTATACACAGACTCTAGGTCTTCGTGGGTAATTCCCAGGCGTTTTCAGGCCAGCCGAGCGACATCGTCTTGCCAGCAGCAGCAGCGTGTCTTGGGCCGGCCCCTGAGGTCTTCGCCCAAGAAGGTGATAAAGTCATTAATGATGACACAAATGCACCGGATCCAAAACGTGTTTAATCAGCGCTTCACTAATCGCTGTGACGTATAGTTCAGACGCAGAGTTACTGTGACACCCCGATTGACGTCTCCCCCTTTAACGTCGTTTTGAAAATATACGTCGTCACGTTCATAATAACACCGCTCCTACCCGAATTGTGTTGCCTCAACCCTCACACGCGGACGTTGCTGACAGCATCGTCCATTCCTCTCTCGTATATCCGTTGCCTCTCAGCCTTCGCCTCCACCACCTCATCATCATCATCATCGGTTATCACTCGCAATCGAGGATGATTGAAAAGCTGGATAATTATCTGTGTAGGTAAAATTGTTTTAAATAAAATAAATGAAAACCACTCAATTAAATCACGACGTTTCGGGCGCAACACAAGCGTCCGTCATCAGGTGGGAAAGCATAGTCTACTGCTGATGCAGACTGTTTTTAAAGGGAACAAAAACTGTTTTAAAGGGAACAAAAACTGTTTTTAAAAGTCTGCACAGTGGCGGCTCCTGCAAAATCTCTCAGGGGGGGCAAATGTCTGGATGATTGATAAGGATAAGGTCCACCCATGCAATGGATAAATTAACAGCTTAAGCATGTAAAGGCAACTTCACTTCTTTAATATTAATGAAAAATAAAGTGACTCTTACTCACTATTAATACAAACCACTCAAGTTTATTTTATTAAAGATTCCACTAGGTGGCGACAAATTATATTGTTGGATGAAACGTGCTTACGTATGATGACGTAAGCACGTTAGTGCGAGCCCTCCCGGAAGCCATAGAGAATGCATTGCAGCGCCCCCCGTTCGAAAAAAAAACATCTTAGAATGTAAGTCTACGGGAACACTCTGGGCGATTCTCAGCCAGAGTGAAATCGCCCAAAAAGAGGCGGTACTCCACAGAACGTAACATGACGCTGATTGGACTATATCCAGAGGTACAGTGACGGCTAGCGTGACTCTGTGGTTGAATGACATTGGTGGTGCGTCGCCCAATCGCCATAATGAAGAAACCGCCCCTGAGTCTGCATCAGCATTAGGCCATGCTTTCTCACCTGATCACGGACGCTTGTGCTGCATCCCAAAACGTCTTTATTAAATGTAGTTGTTTTCATTTATTTTATTTAATATATTTTTACCTACGTGACTTTACCGAAAAAACCAAAGAGTATGAATCCTTGCAGTCACGAAAGCTTCAAATCTAGAATTATCTGTGTGTCCGAAGATGGCCGAAAAGACCGATTGCCAGATTCTGCCGCAGCTCGACCACACGTGTGTCCAGGCAGAGTGCGTGGAATGGTACCTGGAAGCTTCTTTCCATGAATGTCGCCTGTGCTCTGATTTATTTAATTGCGCAGAAGCTGCTGCACGGCAGCTGACACGCAGTTTCTTGACAGAACGGGAACCACGAATCCAATGGCAAGAAGACCGAGACGATCATTCTGCTGCAGCATTCCTTCGTCCGCCTTCACAGCCGTTGAGATCTTGACGTTTTCGTTGCACCTGCTCTGCCGTTGAGGATACCTGCCGAGTAAATGGCTTCGACTTACGTCGTCTCGATATTCGTCGTCAAAACCTTCAAGGAACGCTTCCTCGACGTAAACCGGGGAATTGCTGTGTTAACAAACAAATATCTCGTAACAACAACACAAAACTAGCCAAATGTGCGGAACTAAAAGTGTGGAAAGATGCGTGCAGGGAATTTACACGGTCAGACACGGGAAGAGGAACACGCGAATTCGAGACGGTAAAATATATTTGGCAGGCATCTCCTCTCACGCGCCGTTCCATTCCTTCACTCCGTTGTTATTATTGGGACCTTTTTTTGCCAGTATAAAAGTATAAAAAAATAAGAATAGCTTTTACACTTTCCGGCAACAAAACAGGTGTTACGACGTTCAAACACCCAACAGAAACCTTTTTCAAGATATCAAGTTCGTATTAACCACACGTACTTGCGTTGAACATGCAAACAGACAAGCTCTGGTAATATATGCATCGTCTTTGTAACGGATTTGCCTACACCAGAGACAGCCATCTTTAGGGCCTAGTCTCACCCAGTGTTAAACCAGAGTACGCCAAAAGGTTTCTATTTGGTGTTTGAACATCTTAACACCTCCTGTTTTATTGCCGGGAAAGGGTCAAACCTATTCTTATTTTTTCATACTTTGATACTGGCAAAAAAGATCCCATGATGTAGCTGCTCGCCCCGAGCTATGCATGCTCTGATAGTGGAATTGTCTTTGTGCTGTTCGCCTTTTGGCGTCGTTCTGGTCTGACACTGGTGGTGAGACTAGGCCCTCAAGAAAAAGGCTGTCTCTGGTGCTGGCCAATCAATTTCGAAGACAATGCATATATTCATCTTCTTGGTTCTTTCGGTGAAGTCACGTAGAAGGGAAATAATAAAATACTAAAAATAAAACATAATAAAATACAATTCTCACGACGTTTCGGCAACAACGCAATCAGCCGTCCTCAGGCGAAGAACAGGTCTGTCGGAAAGACAGCGACTGAAGACAGACCTGTTCTTCACCTGAGGACGGCTGCTTGCGTTGTGGCCGAAACGTCGTGAGAATTATTTTATTATGTTTTATTTGTATTATTTTATTATTTCCCTTCTACGTGACTTTACCGAAAGAACCAAGAAGATGAATCCCTGCAGTCACGAAAGAAGCTTTAAATCGAAATGCATAAAATATTATCAGAGGATGTTTGTTTGCCTGGTCGCAGCAAGTACTGTGTGTGTGATTGATGCGAACGTGATTCCTCCTTGCAAAGGGTTTCTATTTGGTGGTTTGGACATATTAACTCCTCAAAATAAACGTTTTTGGGTTAGATCGCGTTATTTATAAATGTGTCGTAACCCTCCACCACCCAACATATAACGCGATCTAACCCAAAAACGTTTATTATGAATATTGTTCGCGAAAGCCTACGTGTTAAACATGTTAACTCCTGTTTTATTTCCATAAAGGATACAACTTATTCTTATTTTTCATTCACCTTCGTCCCGTCTTGCGATGTGCCCAGTCCAAGCCCCCTAAGCAACGCGTTTCTGAACAGTTTGAACGATGCCATTAACCTCACAATGGTTCTGTAATGCACGTGGTGCTTGTTTTGGTCTCTGTAATTCCAAGCACGGATATGCGTTTACCGGTTATTGATTTTTTTAAAGCTTCTGAAATGCGAAAACAAATAATCTTACAATCCAACCTCGAATCTCTTTCTGAAGAATACGAAAATAACATTACGTTTCGGAAAGCAATATTTGCGTAAAAAATATATATAAGCAATTGTCTGTTTGTGCTGGTGTGATATGATCTTGCACAATACTCAGTGCAGCAATGTCGTGTGCGTTATTGTGATAATGCGAATATCACTGATTAAAATCATCGACCTGCTTTGAAAAAGCTTTCATTGCAAAATATGTGGAGGGTTTTTGTGCAGCGCAAAGCTTTTTTTGTTTGCGATGTGCGCCGTGAGATGATAGCGAATTGCGTAGCCAGGTTAAGCATCCTCATCGAAGGACAACACATGCTTCAGTTGGATTGCCAAAATGAAATCTGTGCCCTCATGTGACACGGGCTGAGAAGGCAAATGCCGGTCAAATCAACAGCAACGTCACATCACATGCAGGTGCGACGTTTCGCCACAGACAATGGATATAATTCAACGTAAATCGGTCAGGTTCATTGTTGATCTAGCAGTCACTAAATTCACTCCAGTCACTCGCTCACGTGCGCTCAGTTACCTCCGTATCACTCTTCTATCGCTACGGCCACGGTTACTGTTCCGGGGAACGTCACTCGATTACACTGGTCAAAAAAAAAAAATCTGGCCTGGACTTTTGCAGCTGTTTTAGACTAATTTCAGGGTCCTGATTCCAAATCTGATCTCAGATTTGCTCTATCACATCATTTTTATGCTATCGGCATACCCCATTTTCATTTATTTTAACAGAAATTAACTCTGTCACTTATGATTGCAAGTTGTTGCGAGTCAGTGACTGCTTTAGTGATAACATATGGTGCTGTATTTTTTGGATAGTGTGTTTATAATATAATTTTATGTAGATATCCACATTTATTTAATATTTTTTCTTCTTCAGTTTTTATTGAAAATGCAATATTTGATATCTCAAAAACCTGATGTGATAGACAAAAACTGATGCCAGATTTGGAATCAGCACCCCAAAATTACCTTAAAACCGTTGGAATACCTTACGCCAGGAAAAGTGTGTTGACCAGTGTTATTCCTTCACCCATGTTGACGACTGTGTCATCTCATTCATCCGTAGTGTGTTCAACCACCACGCCGCAGGTCAACGTGAAGAGGTGCGATTCGCACGGTACAGTGCGAAATAAATTAGAAATTCACACAAACAACGCTCCTCCTTCTGTCTCTCTTCTTCCCTCACACTTTCTCCACGTTGGCATTCATTCCCATTGTCTCTCGTGTGTACGCGTGTTTTTATTTTGTATTTTTACCAAGCACTCATAATAAGCTTGCTCAATTAAATGAGCATATCAACTCTAATAAATCCCAACTATGATCGTGATTTTTTTTTAAAGCTGACTTGCTCAGCAGCCGTGATTACAAGAAACGCACCCTCCACCCACTCCCCACCTCTTTTCCCTCCTCTCCAATGACCTCTTACTCCCCCCCCCCCCCCCCAAGTTTGTTCGTTATCTTGCCCCCCATTACCCTTGTCCGCTCCGATTATAAACTTTCACGTCCCATCCCCCCCCCGCTCGTGGCCCCCACCTGGATGGGTCAGCCAGCCCCCCCCCACCCCTCGGTTTCTCCCCCCCCCCCCTTCGCTACTGCTGGAAAAAAAAATCTGTGAAATGCTGGAGGACATCTGTGAACAAAAAGAGCTTCATAGCTCATCGGATTCCTCCAGCGCAAATACATATTCCGATTCTGATTCGTCGTTAGGCCCTGTCGCCTCGAACTCGATGAGAGCTCCCGTTCGCGGAATTTCTGACCCCACCCCCCCTCTTCGTTCGGCGATCGGCGCTTTGGGGCCGTCCATAAATGACGTCACGCGATTTTGGACGATTTTGACCCCCCCTCGTCACACGGTGTCACAAAAAGTCAGACTCCCCCCCCCCTCAAATATGACGTCACAAAGCTCTGCCCCCCCTAAAAAAAGATGCTTCAAATCGCTTTAAACTATTGTCATTGTAGTGCATATTTAATGTGCCGCTGCAGTCTGTTGTTGTAGGAGAAAACCTTTATTGAAAAGTCTATTTAATTAAGTAGAACGTGTTGTCTATATTTATTTAAAGTTGCGCATTTTTATGTGACGTCACATTTCTCAAACCCCCCCCCCTCGTCACACATCGTCACAAATGTTTGACCCCCCCCCCCCCCTAGGTGCGTGACGTCATTTATGGAAAGCCCCTTTGTAATGGGCTCGCGTCGAAGTTGGAATGAAAAACGATTTTTAAAAAACACAAACTCCCGTCATGCATCGTGTTACTTTCCGATCGCTGACGCGCGCGTTGCCATCTGGGAGCAATGGCGGGCGCGCCGTCGATTGCCCGCGTGAGCTTACCGCGTAATAACATTTGAAAACCACAGCAGTCCAACACCGCCGCTTTTTCCCCCTCCCCCCCCCACCACCTTTCTTAAACTATTCGAGTCAATAAATCAATAGACGCCCGTTTATTAACTCTGCGAGACAGCGACGGGAGTTGCGTGCCCGATGGTGGCTCGCTGTGAAAATGGATGGCTTTTATAACGTCTGGCCCGCTCGCTTGCCCGTGCGAAAATGCGCGCACGTTCGCCCCGGCCCCTGTCACGGGTTCGAGGGGGGGATGGGAGGGGATTGGGGGGATGGGGCGACAATTGATAGCGCCAGACAATTGCTCGAATTATCACGGCAAGAGGAGCCGAGGTCACAGTTTGAATGTTTTCAAAATCTATTCGTTGTTCCGCGCCGGATCGTGTTTGAAACCAAAAGAAAAAATCGTTTAACCTATGTTTGTAATTATGTGCACTTAGAATCCCCCCCTCCATTGCCACCAAGCAACGCTCTGATCTTTTCAAATGTCAATTTTGTGATAATATATGTATTGTGGATGTATTCCCAATTCGAATGAGTCTGTTGGCTGCGATTTAGGAATTGTGTGAAGTATACGAGACAATTTCAGTGTAATATGTGGCCAAGTTAGAGATGAAGGGAAAATTATATTAAATAATTCTTTTTGATCAAGACTGTTCTTCCCCTTAGATTGCAAGATACACAACGAATGAACTATACCAACTATATATATGTAATGGACAGATATACAATGAAAAAAGAAAGTTCTCATTATTTACATGTTTCATTTGTTCATTGCACGGACCATTAGTCGTGTGAATCTTTATATATTTTTTTGGCTAAATGATTTCACTGTTCATTCACGCTATGAAACACGTTGGCTGCCTTTGGGACGAATCTTAGGAATAAAATGGTTTTACAATCCCGAGGTATAGTTATGCAGTTTGATGTCTCTATTGAGAAGAAGTAAATGATGACGACGATGAAAGTGAACTCATAGACAACGAGACAAGAAGCATCGAGGATGATATTGGGGGCAGCGCAAAAAAAGTCAGAATCAGAATATGTATTGATACTGGAGGAATCTGAAGAGCTATAAAGCTCTTTTTTTCACAGATGTTCAGTGGGGGCGGGTAAGAACGTTACAACAACAAACCATACAAGTACATGATAATAGTACAAAGTACATGAAAGGTAAAAAAAATCACCCAAAAACATTAAACAAAACTAAACCATCCCCATCCTACCAGGCAAAGCCCACTGAGGTATTAACTTATTATTCAGAAGCGACCAGACTACAAACGAAAGTGTTCAAGTAATGCGGGAATAATGTTCTGCATTTGCTCATAGTACCAACTGTTCAGATTCTGGAATGACAACACAGACAGACGATTGGGAAAATGTGATGATGTTACTGTCTGCAAAGGTAGCAAGTTGGAGGGCAGCGATCATCATCAGAGCGTCCATCCACTTGCCAGCGTGGCTGGAAAAGTGTACGTTAATGGATCTAGGACAGAGCATCTCATATTTTGGGCTACGGAAGATGCTTCGAGTGGGTTTCTTCCACCTAGAATTGTCCCAAATTATGGGTTAAGAACCTGCTTGCAAATGTATCCCCACTGATTAAAATAATGTTGCAATGTACAGGCCTTTTCAATCCACTTGCAGGATCCGTTTAACACGTAAGCTTTCACGACCAATATTATCCATAGTCAAGTTTTTGTTGCGTTAGATCGCGTAACTAATTCTGACAAATCGCCTGATGAAGCTGGTTTATAATCCCCAGCGAAACGTCGTACTCAAATTGTAAATGCTGTTGGCTTACTCTTCCAACAACACCAGTGTGCTGAAGTAGTATCTAACTGGCACGTTTACCCCTGGGGTTGAGCTCACCAAAACCCTTTATAAGCGCTTGTTGTTAGCAGATCTTTCTCCAAAATCAGCAGTTGTCCTGCTGTATCGGTTCCGCCTGATGACGGTCGCTTGTGTTGCGGTCGAAACGTCGTGATTTATTTGATTTGATTTCTACCCACGTGACTTTACCGAAAGAAACAAAGAGTATGGATTCCTGCAGTCACGAAAGCTTCAAATCAAGATTGGCACGTTTTGTTTACGTGACCAACCTTACGAATTGGCATTGTCGGGTGGTGTTGGGTTAACGACCCATTTATATTTGCGAGATCTAACCCAAAAAACAAGTCTCTACTATGGACCACATGCAGGATTAAGACATTCCCAGGTCATGTCAGTAGTGGGATGTATCTGAACATACTTCACCACTTTGGTGAGTGTGGGTTAGTAAAGAGGAAGGGGAGGGTGGTGGACCAGTTACAATATCACTCAAAGTGACGTGAGCCATGGTTGAGAGCCAAACTCAGGTCACCAGGTTCAGGGCGCAGTGTGTTCACCACTTCACCACGGTTCCACTCTGGCGTGCTGCTCGCTATCAAATACCTTCAATTTACCACGTTAGCAAGTGTAAATATGTACGCATTAAATGTATCTGCGTTCATTTAGGTAGCAAATAAAGAGAGAGAAAGAGACACTGCACACTTGTAACTCAGATTTGTGGCCTTTGGTTGTGGAAAGCCTGGTAGTCTTTCTGGAATGTTCCGGAATGGTTGGCACACTGGAATAGCAATCCAGAGATCACCGGCTCGATCTCCCGGCATGCAATTTGACAAATATCTTAAATTCCCCCATCTTGTTCACCCAGCAGTATAAATGAGTTCCCCACAGTTAGTTGATAGGCAGGTCGTGTGTGGTGTATGTATGTTGAACTTCGTCTGCACCGTACAGAGTCAACCGTGATAATTATATAATCGGGGTGCAGAGGACAACAAACTAAACACAGCAATCAGTTCTCAAGGAATTAATTTTCAATCGAGATTTAAAAGTGGTGTGGTAAAGTGTGGTTACTTTGACCTCTCGTAAAGATGCCTGCCCAACGTGGAAGAGTAGGCCAAATACCCTCAAGAGTGGCTCTCTAGAGATCCTTGTAGTGGACACTTCTGCCAGCAGTGGTGTGAGCAAGCATGCCTCTTCTGTTTTACCTGTTGGACAAAACAGTAATACACGTCGGCTTTCGCGACCAAAATCATCCATAATACAGCGTTTTTTTGGGTTAGATCGCGTAAATATATAAATGTGTCGTTAAACCTGCCACCACCAAATCTGGCTGTCGCCTGATGAAGCTAGTTGTTATTACTGGCGAAAGGTCGTACTCAGATTGTAAATGTTGTGGCTTGACTCAGCTGTACTAGTAATGAATTAGCACGTTCTGTTTACGTGACAACCCTTACTAGTTGGCTGTGTCGGGTGGTGGTAGGTTTGACGACACATTTATATTTTTACGCGATCTAACCCAAACAAACCTGTATTATGGAAAACAGTAATAGTCTGGCCCGGTGGCAAACTCTATGGATGCAAAGGATCTCTGTGACTGAAAGGGGCCTAGGAAAAAGCGCCTCCACCCGTGCAAGAGTGGGGGCGGGGCACGACAAACGACCCCGTCTTGTCGTTGCTTTCTCTCTCTCCGAAGAATCACATCTCCTGAGTGACGGAGGTTAAAATTACGGCGTCCCACCGGATGTCCTCGCGACGCCCTCCGTGATAATGAAGCCACTGTATGTCCTGGTGCAATACAAATAGATGCAGTGTAGCATACAGTGTTGCGCCTGCTTACATACATATGTGACAGTCGCACGTGCATTTGTAATACAATGAATGAGTGTTGCACTGGGTAGTTCTTATTTTCCATGATGATAGGGATAAGTCAGAGCTGGTCCTTTTAATCCGCTCTTATAGTATAAAATTATTCACCTTTATCGTCACGTACCTGCGTGCAAACATGCGGATATCAGGAGTAATGTATCGCTAATTCAAGCTCACTCTTATTTGTACAATGGTTTTGGTGATATGATAAATGTATCACATTCGAGAGAACTATTCCACGTGATATCAACTGTGGATAAATGCAGATTATTGGATTGATTTTCTGCCATTTTTTTGCTACTCCCCTTATCCACAGATAATAGGAAAAGTCAGTGCGTGGGTAATAGGGCTTTTTATACTCTATGTACATACTCTTTTATACTCTTTTTATACTCTATGAGCGACTTATAAAAGGTTCTTTGTAAGGATCTCATTGTGGACACATAATACAACTCATAATCAACGTTTTTGGGTTAGATCGTGTTATTTATAAATGTGTCGTAACCCTCCACCACCCGACACGGCCAATCAGCAAAAAAGTGTCACGTTGACAAAGCCAAATAGTTCACTGCTTTAGCCCACCGGTGTGTTGAAGCGTGAAACCACAAGATTTAAAAATTTTCAGTACGACGTTTTTGCTGATAATTGCATCCAGCATCATCGGGCAATTCGCCAGAAAAATTGTAAATGTTGTGGTTTCACGCTTCAACACACCGGTGGGCTAAAGCAGTGAACTATTTGTCTTTTGTCAAAGTGACACTTTTTTGCTGATTGGCCGTGTCGGGTGGTGGAGGGTTACGACACATTTATAAATAACACGATCTAACCCAAAAACGTTGATTATGAATAATATTGGTCGCGAAAGCCTACGTGTTAAACTGACAAAATACAACTATTAAACTAAACTTTTTTATACCATGTAAGGCCCACTGACCTATGCAGCTCTTTTTCAGATGCAACCTGGCCATAAATGATCGCTCAACGAAGTGGCTTATCACGTGGACATGTATAGCAGCCAAATACTCTAAACGCATGTTTCTAAATATGGAGGGAAAAACTGGAGTACCCGCATAAAAATCCACGCGACCACGGGGAGAGAGACACGCAAACTCCAAATATACAGCAGGCATCCAGGGTCGGATCGAACCCACGACCTCCTGTATATCAAGCGAGGTAGTTAACATCTCCTAGCCACTGTGGTGCCCCTAATAGGAGGGCAGATAAGAGTGTCACTGTATATCTGTGAAATATTTGGACCACATCAGAACAATGCACAGCTGATGCGTCTCTACCCTACACCTAATGACGATTAATAAAATCTCACCGTGCACACTGTGTTTGCCAATCTTTCACTGCGGACCACACGGAAACGCGATTGCCCGCTTCGATTATTCGCCGTCGTTTTAAATGTTCACAAGGCTACTCCTGAAGTCGTCGTCCAAAGGCACACTCACCAACCTCAGCATGAGCGTGGCAACATTGCCGATCAACCAGCTGAGCGGCGTTTCTCAGTGACCGCTGCGATCATCTGAAACTCTCTCCCACTTCACATGCTCAGCAATCAAGCGCCATCCACTTTAAAGTGACAACTCAAGTTCTATCGATATGCTGATGATAAAATAATAAAAACAAAACATAATAAAATAATTCTCACGACGTTTCGGCCACAACGCAATCAGCCGTCCTCAGCTTTTATTACTTCCCTTCTACGTGACTTTACCGAAAGAACCAAGAAGATGAATCCCTGCAGTCACGAAAGCTTTAAATCGAAAAATGCTGATGATACTCAATTGTACACCGCTGCGAAGTCAAAGGTAGGTGTGGAGAGCCTCGGTAACTCAAGTCTCACCTGTTCAGCCCCACACCTGTTCAGGCTGATGTATGAGCCAGTTTAATACGTAGGCTCTATTATGGATGATGTATGAGCGACTTATTTTCGGCTCCGTGCCTCCGAGTACTCGATCGAACATCGCTTCCGATTCCAGAAATATGTCCACGTTTTCAAAAGTTTTTTTTAATGATTATATTATTATTAAGTCCCTACTGTGATAAATAATAATGGGAAAATATACTCATGTGAATGTGGGAGTAGCCAATAGAGAAGAAGCCTACAGCTGGTGGACTGCCATCGTTAGGGAAGAGGTGGGGGTAGCGGGGGAGTGGGGGGAGTGAGGGGAGAGGTGGATTTTGATTTTGAATAAAAGTGCAAATGAAATGCCAGCAAACTTATTTTCATCCCCACGTGAAAGCAAATGGGATTTTTAAAAAAACATAGCAAACATTGTCAAAACCGGCCTACGCATGAATACATTATTTTGTAATGAAGGCACTAAAGGCAAATGAGAGAGACAGCAAAATCAGCATACGCTGCAGGAAATTAAACTGATCAGAATGTGTGCATGTGTGTGTGAGGTTCACACACAGCTGGTGAAAATGAAATGTCCTCGATATAGCGAGCTGCAGACTTCCAGATATGAGACACGAAGCCGAATGGGAAATCAACGAGAATTGTATTTCAGAAAGAAAGCGTCCAGGCAGCAGTTCCCAGGCAGCAAGGGAAGGGGGGGGGGACATTTGCTCCACGCGAAGGTCAACTGTGGGATTTCATACAAAAGTCACGCACAGAACACACGTGAACTTGGACTATGCACCGTCATGAGTTTTAAAATGTAGAGAAGTTGCGTGGTTTGTTCTGAGCACATGTCCCCAATGAAAGTTACCACAGTTCATTGTCCGCACGGCGTGACCTGGCCATAGTCATTGTCTACTTTAATTGTGCTGCAGTGAGTATTTTCGTGCTCATGAAATATGCCACGCAACGGCGGAAATGAATAAATAGCTCCGTGAAAAGCACGCGGGAGCATTATTCTTTCACTGTTGTGAATGTCAGTTTTAAGGCAGCTTGACTTTCAGACAAGGAAAACAACGGAATTAGTTTAATTGTTGCCATGTTATAACATTCTCCCAGCAAATGTACACGGACCCATCAAGAGTTAAAAATTGTGTATTTTCATTTCGGCGCAAAGTAAACATTTTATTTCCTTTACTTGTTCTTCCACAATACAGATCTTTTGGGTTACTTCGTGTAACCCAAAAACATGTATTATGGATTAAATTGGTGGCGACAGCCTGCGTGTTAAACTTACTTGTTCTTTGTTTCATTAACACATAGACTGAGATGTGGTTTAGCAGCGATTCTCAAGATATCCTTTCTGTCTGTTTCATTACTTCGCTGGCGAGATGTTAACTACCTCGCCTGGTATACAGGAGGTCGTGGGTTCGATCCTGGCCCTGGCGCCTGTTGTACGTTCTCCCCGTTTGCATGTTCTCACGTGGCTTCTTCTCCGGGTCCTAGGAGAAGTTCCCTCCACATTTAGAAACATGCTTTTAGCGTATTTGTCTGCTATAAATGTCCATGTAATAATACGACACTTTGTTGAGCTATCATTTGTGGCCAGGTTGCTCCTGCAAAAGAGATATAGCTCAGTGGGCTTTACCTGGTAAAGTAAAAACAAAGTTTAGTTTCATAGTTTATTTTTCGATTGAAAGCTTTCGTGACTGCAGGGATTCATCTTCTTGGTTCTTTCGGTAAAGTCACGTAGAAAGGAAATAATAAAATAATAAAAATAAAACATAATAAAATCTTTTATTATAATAAAATAATAAAAATGAAACATAATAAAATATTTTACTATGTTTTATTTTTTTTATTTTATTATTTTCCTTCTACGTGACTTTACCGAAAGAACCATGAAGATTTCATAGTTTAGTTTCATAGTTCATCGCATGTCAAATACATTATGATGTCACTTCCAAATAAGCCTCACATGAGGGTGGTGCCAACATTTTTTTAGTTTCTCATTATCAAAAGCGACTTACAAGAATGTGGGAAAATGGAGATTTAAAAAAATATCCCACTAATCTCTTTTCTTCACAAGTCATATTACATGTTTTTCATTGGGAGTGTCTGCACGTGTGCGAGTGACATAAATTAATATTTCGTCAGCGTGTATGCTGTTGACAATGTCTTCAGGTTTTGTGTTGAGACCAATTACAGCGGCAATTATAGCCACGCTAAAAATCATAGCGAGCTTACAGTTTAAACGAGAGCAACAACACTGCTCGCACAAACACAGTATTGCATGGAGATCGTATTGCACGACTTTCATCCCTCTAAATCAGTGCTTCCGTACCTTTAATGCAGACTTGCACCCCTGTGGTTCTCGGAAACAAAAGTAAAATGTTAATAAATACATCGGGGTTTGAGTAAACAAAGTAGTTGTACTTACGTGCCCGTGTTTACTTTGTGTTTTCGACGATTTACCTTCAAAAAAAATCTGGCCGTGTCTCGCACTCCCAGGGGGGGGCGTGCACCGCAGGTTAAGAACCATTTCTCTAAACTTTCTCTCTGTGCACCGTAGTGTTGGAAACGCACATCAAATGAAGATTAGAGAGGCTCACACTTGTTCACTGGCATCTCAGTTGTGGATTGTTTGATCATAATTCACAGCCCTCTGGCAATCCCTTTCATTGTCCTTCCCCCCGCACCTCCGATTAGCACGGTTGGCCACGTACTGTGCGAAAGAAGTTCAACATTCATACACACAATACAATCAATTAATGGATGGAGGTCTTCCCATGCACTGACAGTCGTGGAGGGTTTTTTTTGTCAACACACTTCCTCAGGCTGTGGTCCGTGCCAGTTGGTGAAGGCAGATAGGAGGGCCCATGGGACGGTTCAAATATAATTGGCAAATTGCCTTAGCCACCAGCGTATCGAGCTCAGGTTGCTGCTTTCATAGTGCAGCATGCACGCCGCTGCCACCACCGCTTCGACGGGCGTCGATGCCAGGACTATTAAACTCGATGGGAAATCTACTTCATTTTGGAATGGTCTCAACTCAGAAAGCCGGACCGTGTCACTATAATAGGTTTTTTTCCCCTTTTATCCGGCAAACCTATTCTCATATATTGGTACTGCCAAAGGAGGTCCCATGCCGTGTCACTAGAGGTAGGGATTTGCTGTCGTTTAGTGACACAATGAGATTCGAAATTGTTGAGAGTACGCACATGGCGAGCCTTTGAAGCGGGACCGTAAGCTGCAAAAAGAGTCCGGTGTGCGAACCCCTCTCGGGTTAAAAGTTTTTTTTTCGCCACTAAAGAGTCTCCTGGCTCTGCCAAGAACGCGCCGTTGGACCATTAACACAGGGGGCTTTATATTCTTGGTTCTTTCTCCGCTCGGACGCTCGGCGCAAAAGGTGACCAAGTTTCACAGGGCAGCGCCGTGTTGCTTCAACAGTGGCCGTTTCTTTCTAATCGGATCTCTCGGGGCTGTGTTGCTGCAACAGTGGTCAGATTTTAATCCGATCTCTCAGGGCCATCTACAGGAGTGAAAACAACTTTGAGCATTTGCCAGAGCACGATAAAAAAAAAGACGCCTCGCTGCTCAGTAATGGTGGAGGTCATCGCGAAGTTCTGAGTTAGTTGGTTAAATAATTTGGGCCTGATCAATTGTAATGTTCCATCATTGTCGCCATCGTCATCAGCTTTGGTCAGTCTACTGCTG
This sequence comes from Lampetra fluviatilis, assembly GCF_964198595.1. Lineage (NCBI taxonomy): Eukaryota > Metazoa > Chordata > Hyperoartia > Petromyzontiformes > Petromyzontidae > Lampetra > Lampetra fluviatilis. The sequence goes on from NC_136314.1 coordinate 2,030,842, forward strand.
GACGAAGGCCTCCCCAAACTGCCACCACCACTTATGATCCTGAGATGTCGTAATCCACATGAGTTCATCTCTCAAACTTGCTGGGATAAATCCTGTCGGACTCCTTCAATTCCTTGGCTGCCACTCCATCATTAGTCTTAATCATCCGCCATAAGAATAACTGAGTAATTAAAATCGCGTGGGAGATGTCCTCCCCACACAGTGTGGGTCCTATGTTGTTGTACAAAACTTTATCATGCTGGTCAGTGCGCCTTTTGCTGAAGAGGGGTGCTTAGGACCACTTAATATATTACTCGGTGGCAAGCTGTTAACGACCTTGCCTGGTGAATAGGAGGTTGTTCAAGTTCATTTATTAGGTATAGCCCTGTGAGCAATTCGGCTCTTGAATCGGGTGCAACCACAACAAACAAAAAACTAAAACATGAACAAGAAAACATTTTAAAGTGACTATGTGACTACGTGCAAACAGAAAATCCAAGAAAAGATAGCAAAATATGGCAGAAAAAGCACCATACATCAACACTGTGTGCAAAAATCCCAGTGGGATGCAAGTCAAAGAACAACAACAACCACAAGACAACTGAGATTAAGGCCATCAGTCTAACTCCGTACTACAACGAACAAACATGGCCAAACCAAACAACTTTTCGAAATCACCAAAGTAAAGCCATAAAAGCAATGAAACAGTGATCATAGGAACCGTGAGCGATTTTTCACAATAAACGACATAAACAACATGTACTACCAAACCCTGTGGGTTCGTTCTCGACAGTGAAGCCTGTTTATTTGGACTTTGCGTGTCTCTCTCCCCCTGGTCAAGTGGATTTGTCTCCAATTCTTCCGGTTTTTCCCTCCACATTTAGAAACATGCGGTTTGAGAATTTGGCTGCTATAAATGTCCACACGATGAGCCGCTTCGTTGGGCTATCATTTGTGGCCTGGTTACTTCTGAAAAAGTGCTATATAGCTCAGTCGACCTTACCTTGTAAAACATGTTTTTATTTTGTTTAATCACACTCACCGCTGACACCATCCATGGCTGAGATCACCGGATCTTTAGGCTCATAGCGCAGTGTGCTAACCATCACAAGTATTGCAGAAGAATAAACTATAAGTTAACATGTGTGCCTTCTGATTAAACAGCTTCCACCAAAAAATGTGACTTGTCCTTTCACTTTCTTCACTTCCCAAGTCCACACACAACTCAGAAAGTTAGAGGACCTGGTAAAATCTCCCTTTCATTTTAGTTTATTTTTGGCAAAAAGAACAGCTAGTCATTTCTCTGCCAACCAAGTCAGCTGCTGACAGTGTAACACGGCTCAAATCAACAGGGCCGAGTTGTGGTAGATATCCAATTAATTTCAGTGGGAATTGCTGAATGCAGTATATTTATATATTTAGTCTTTGACAACCAGTGCCAATTGTAGTGAATCTGCAGCCTTGTTATTTGCAAGGCCTACTATACGCCACGTCTGGCCAATCTGATATCATTCCCACCATTTATGGGCTGGCCTTCCTATTAGATTCTATGTATTCTAATCTATACTATGGATCTGTCCCCAATGTGCATATTAACCTGAAACAAATCTGGAAATTGGGCCAACATTCAACATTTTTGGTTATCTGGAATATTTCCCATTTTTTATTTGTCTAAAAATGTGACGTCACGGGAAGTGGCGTCACTTCTATGACATCACTTCTGTGCTCTTCCCGCCAAATGAAGTGTCACGTAGCATCGGACGATGGCACAAAATGTAAAGTATATGAAAATCCCAAAAAAGAGTCAGGTAGAAGGGAAATAATAAAATAATAAAAATAAAACATAATAAAGTAATTCTCACGACGTTTCGGCCACAACGCAAGCAGCCGTCCTCAAGTGAAGAATAGGTCTTTCGGAAAGACAGCTTCTGAATGAACACCACCAGGCTTGGCAGCGTATATTTAAGCTGGGTTGGAGGGGGAAAAGCGCCTTGACAAAGGAATTTGCATATCAAGAGGAATTTAGCATATTTATGGGAAATGCAGATATGGGATGAGTCACTGCTTGTGGAATGCGTAGGAGGTGGGCGGGCGGTTTCAAAGTCATATTATGCCCGTGCATTATGCAGGATTAGCAGTATCAAAGGGAAGGAGTAGGGTTAGCATTAATTAAGGGAAGGAATGTTAATAGTATGGAGCTGCAGAAACTAAACCACCACGTAAAAAAATTAAATATAAACTACATCAGTTTATATCCCTTCTACGTGACTTTACCGAAAGAACCAATAAGATGAATCCCTGCAGTCACGAAATCTTTAAATCTAAACCCAAAAGAGAGGTTTGAAATTGCGAGATTTTTTTGTTGGCCGGACTTCACCGCCCGGATCAGTGCACATTCCCGAAGTCTCGGCGCATCGCCGTGGGAGCACAGAATTACCTTTGCAAAAATTGATTTTCCTGCCACTCTCCTCTGCTGCCCACCTCTTCGTCGATCAGAGTTTCTACAGCACTTGCTAAAACAAGCCAGTGTCCCATTCAAGCATTGTTCAGACTCAAGACTGCTCATCTTTGACACGTCTGATGAGATCAGGGGGCGTTCCAGGTGATTTGATCATCTGCTCATTTGGCTCTGCACACTGGGGGCAGCATCACCATTTACTAAGTGCAGTGCAATTCAGGATTACGTTTCATGTCAATTTGTTTGTTACTGCACATCTCGGCTTTAAGAAACGAATTAATCGGGTAATTTGAATAAAAAATGGTTTGAATTAAATCAAATACTCTGTGATGCTGCTACAAATTAGTTCATTCATATAATTTAAAATATCAGTTATATATTTATCAGCATAATCGGAGTCAACGGCAGCAGCCACGATAAATCCACTGCTTGACGAGGGAATCCTGAATCCATCTCCACCCTTCATGATTCTGCGATGCAATGATTCACTGAACAACCTCCTACCTCCCTGCTAAAAATCCTCTTGGACGTGAGTTCCATTCATTGGCTGCCGCTCTTGCCCAAGCCCCCTTAGAGTATTAATGAAGTCATTAACTGGCTTTCTTCTCTATATAAATTATAGAGTAAACTATTTAGTTTTTTTTTTTATCAGGTAAGGCCCACTGGGCTACATTGCTCGTTTTCATAAGCGACCTGGCCACAAGTGACAGCTCAACGAAGTGGCTTATCGTGAAGAAATGTATAGCAGCCAAATACTCAAATCCATGTGTCCTGCTGTCTGTCTCATTGTAATGCCAAGCGTGCATCCCAATATATTTACCTGCATGAAGAAAAGTACATAAACGTAAAATATTCAGTTAACTCAGCAAACTGTATTATTTAATTAAAAAAAATTAGAATTGAATATGTGATAAGGACCGCATTAAGTCTTTTGTACACCGCAACATTGTCAAGCTTCCAAGCAAACTTAGCTGTCGGGAAATAGAATAGCGGTGACTGCGTGAATTATGAGGCGACTCAAGCGCGCTCAGGATAAGCCAGCGTTGGGATACAAGCGAGCGGAAATGAGTGGGCATCTCATTAAAATTGTTTTAAAGGTGAATGGGATTTCCAGGAAATATAGAAGCAATAATGGTACCATCGTCATTACAACGTGATGCACATTCTGCAGGAAATCATTACCACAATAGGTGGTGGCATTGTGTAAAAATACGGCCGGCGAACTGTACACATTGTGGAACTGACTGTCATTTTTTTTAAGTAATTGAAAGTGTACAGGGTGGTCCAGATATCTTGCGACCCATATTTAATTCTCTAAATATTTAGAAACAGAAATTAATATGCAAATGGTAAACAAAAATGTTCTGGGTCAATTAATTGGGGTCGCAAGACATCTGGACCACCGTGTGCACGGTGCTGATGCGTAACGCCGGGTGGTGCAATGGTGAGCACACCGAAATTGCTCTCCAAAGGTCGCCGATTCAAATCGATCTCCAGGCGCGGCAGGTTGATACAATGGGGCAATGTTTCTTTCATAACCCAGTCCCTGTCCACCCAGCAGCATCAATGGTGACACTGCAGTTAATCGATCGGCAGATTGCGTGTGGCGGTGTAAAATGTGAGTGCTTCTATATCTTCCTGGATGTTTGGCCCAAAGTAGAAGAGTAGGCCAAATACCCTCTCGAGGCGCAGCCCTACAGGGAGCTGTAGGGTTACACCTTTAACTTGTACATGGTATTTTAGGTCCTAATTAAAGGGATATTTTGTACCCTTTTCATTAAATAAACCACCTTTTGAAATTAATTACCATTTTAATTGAAATAGCATACATTCCATGATCAATCAACGAACTGGATGGAGGCCTTACCATTTGTATGATGTAGGTTGCTTGGCCATACCTCACCATGCTGACGTGGGTGAGTTGCTAAAGAGGGCGACCCAGGACAGGTTCAAATTTTCATCGCCGCTGATGTTAGCCATGGCTGGGAATTGAACTTAGGCAGTCGTGTATTTCGTGGAGTGCGCTGACCACAGTATCCCTGCTGCCCAAGCAATATGTTGTGGTAGAGTATATTGATTCTGTTACAAATTACTATACAGGATGCAACATTGTGTCCTATTTTATGTTGTCATCCATGGACCGTATACACCACCTCTAAGAAGTTAAGCTTCGGTGGTATTAGCATACAAAAAATGCCAAATAGGAAAGCACTTTGTAAAATCTAAAGCAGATTGATTACTTGGCATTTTAGAAGTTAATGCAGTGAAGTTAATGGATAAAACTAAAGCTCATGTCATCATTGCCAAATCCTCTTCTGTTTTCCATCATTCACACTTTAAAGGTCAGTGGCGTAACATGGGATCATCTTTCAGAGCGGAGTGACAAAGTGAAAGCAGTGGGTCATAAAATGACAGCGGAAGGGAGAAAAAAAACATTGATCTACAACACAAACGGGGGGAAATAAGGACTTGACATCTTTGTTTTCAACCACTGTTGATTTAAACTCCTTACCGGAGGAGTACATATCGGGTAATAACGCCGACGTTGATTGGCACACGTGGGAAATGTGCTCGCTGACAGCACCGGTAAGCGTGTGTGTGGGGGGGGGGATTAAGTAACTTGCACTCTCAGGCTACATTGCTCCAGAGGGTCACATTTGAATGAGTGTCTGTGTAGCGGCGCTGCACGTTCATTCAGATACAGTATATAAACAGGATGCTTCAAAAAAATGTAAACATATATATGGGAATATCGTTTTGCATGTGTATTACACATGTAAAAAGAACGGATAATACACTGTGACATGACAACACATTAATAGTTTTAAAAAGTCAAAGAGTCTCCACTTGTTCACCATCATTGTCAACGCGTGCCTGGAATCTTCTCCAGGTGGTCTCCAGAGCCCGGAGGCATATTCATTGTGGTATTGTTGGAAATTCTCAGAAGTGTTAAAAAAAATGTTGAAGCGCCCTGCAGAAAGACAAGTTAGATCCCCAATGTGCACGTGTTGTTCTTACTCAATAACAGACACACATTTAATATTGTTGCTTGCTCAAAATCAGGTTGCCGAGTGATGTTGAGTTGCTGATATCAATCACCACCGCCAACTCAAAGCTGGCACTAAGTTCACAGGACTGAGATGGCACTGCTGATATCCTGGGTTCGAAATCAACCTTCATGACCTTCGTGACTTTCACCATCAACAATCACATTCATCATCTCAACGTTTTATTTCACATCATTATGAATAATGTTATCGTCCTTGGAAAATCGTGGATAACCGCATGTGCTCTCCTTCCTTTCAGGTGGTCCGGGTTACTCTGGAGGTGAGGGCTCTGGGCTGGCACGACTGCACCCCAAGTTTCCGAACAGCTTACACAATTGCATACATTGAGCGGACCACAATTTTATCGTATTTCAGATTTGCCACGAGATTTATCATGCAAGGGGATTGCGTACATTTCCGTGAGGTCATACAGGTGGTCGGGCACACCCTTCATTTCCCACAAATGTGCACGTGTCCACACACACGCACACACACGTGGTGCCCTCACAAACAAGCACACGGGCGTAGTAGCACACAACATCACAAATGCGCATGCAGACACACGCACACATCCACACGCTGACGACAACAAAAAACACGCACGCAACCCACACACGCAAACATTCGCGTGCACAATCGCGTGGAAATATTCTCTCCACACAAGGCATTCGCTATCACAAAAAAGACAAAACATCCCACACATAGGAACTATTAAGGCCGGCACAGCACACGACAGATACATACAACACGCACAAAATTGCACTCTCTCACACGCACACAAAGACACACCCACGCAAAGTAACACACTCGAAAACAACACATGCATGCGCACTCGCAAACCAGCACAAATAAATTGCATGCCAAATAGCACGAACATTTACTTTAAAAATAAGTAATATTAAAAATATAGTACTAGTAATGGCAGAACTCCACGACTCCAGAAAGTGGCCCCGAAGCTTGCCATAACGTAAGGGACCGTGACCAATTACAGCCAACGTGAGTTTACCGTGGACAACTAGACCCAAGCCGAAACATAACATATAAAAATAATGTTTAAAAGTATAGATTTTTTTTATGATATAATATAGTATTGTCATCAGTGTGACATAAGTATACCAAGTTTGCAGTCGATACCACATTGGGAAGTGGGTTCTAATTGAGTTACAAGATTTGAGGATACGACAACGACAATAACAACGACACCAACAACAGACAGAGTGAGTTAAAAGAAAGCGTGTAAAAATATGACTAAAATGTACAATGTACAACTTATTTCATGAAAGCCATGTTGCACAGGGACTTGATGAAACAACAGGAGCTACGTTCCATCAGGATTATTTCCTTGGCAGCTGATTGGCTGCTGTAGCAGAAGTGGTGACGTGATTTATAGCAACCACTGTGTGGCTAAGATGCGCACAATTACTCCGAGGTCTCGTCTAGTGAGGTCATGGTTCCTAGCTTCCTCACCAATGAATGCACAAACAAAATGTATCGTTCAATTTGGCCTTTCGCTTAATCTAGAAAAATTCCAGATCTGAGGATAAAAAATATATTAGTTTTTCTGACATGTGACAAATATTAATCTATTTTTGGTTCTTTTGGTAAAGTCACGTAGAAGGGAAATAATAAAATAATATTAATATAAAACAATAAAAAAAATTATCACGACGTTTCGACTGCAACACAGGCAATCATCATCAGGTGTGAAATCCACAGCAAGAACATTTTCTCTTTTTTTCTGTGGATTTCACAGCAAGAAAATTTTCTTGCTGTAGATTTCACACCTGATGACGATTGCTTGTGTTGCAGTCGAAACGTCGTGAGATTTTTTATTGTTTTATATTTATATTATTTTATTATTTCCCTTCTACGTGACTTTACCGAAAGAACCAAGAATATGAATCCCTGCAGTCACGAAAGCTTTAAAACAAAAAATATTTCTCTGTAGCGGGATTTGTGGGACACTGCACAGCTTCGAGTGTGTGGATTAAAAAGGTGACGTAAAATGATATCAGAGGAAGTTTTGTGAGATGGCTCTTTGTGGTCCGTTGTCTGACACAGGTGGGTCACTGACAATTGTAGTTTTTGAGGTTTGACAGTGCTGTGCTGGTCGAGAGAGTTGAGGGACCAATGCTGTAATACATGGGGCTACACTGGTCTGTGAGAGGTCCGATGTTTACATCACATGACCTGATGTTGATAGTCACAACTAAATAAACAAAACAGCAAGAACAATGTATAAATAAACTACTGCCAAAATTAATATTATCATATACCATTGATATGTTCTACAATTGTGAATAATTTTGTGAAATGAAGTAAACAGTGGGATGTGATGGGGTGATAGAGACACTTTTATAAGCAGACATCACTTCTAAACGCAGAGATATTCCTGGAAAACCCAAGGCAGATTTGATAATAGGCTTACAGTTTTAATTTACAGATACAGCCTTGATGTTATGCATTAGATGAATAAATCCTTAGTGAATTAGATAAACTTTCAGTCTCGTGTTGTGCTCAGTCTCGTAATAAAATAAAGTGCGGGCTGCTTTTTTATAGCTCATACATGATTCAGTAGATTAACAACTGTCCACTGGTATGGTTACCTAATTATTCTGCTTGTGCTGCATCCCATCAAAACTCAACTCGAAGCGGGTACATTATCATCATCATAATTATCAACAGTCATGATCAATGCACAAGTCTTCGCTGTCCATCACGGTCTCGCAATGCCAGAATCCATCTAACTTTGTTTTATCATTATTTTATCAGGTAAGACCCACTGAGTTATTTGGTCTTTTCAGAAAAGACCTGGCCACAATGAATGGCTCAACGAATTGGCTTATCACGTGGGAATGTATATCAGCCAAATTACAATAAATTCCTGCACATGAGCTGATTGGGCTTAGTCCCGGATTGAAAAACAAAAGGCATGGATATAATTTTTAAAAATTTTTACCTTTTAGCGTTTGCTGATAGCATAGCCATTATTTTAGCCAGCATAAGTGAAGTACATGAAATGATTGAACAACTTAATAAAGGAGCCTGGAATGTTGGGCTCCAGATAGATATGAGCAAAACAATCGTCACGTTGGCTGAATAATTGAAGACATTTTGGACGAACATAACTGGAAGAAAAAAACACCGGCTTATGAATACACAGGGCAGTTATTGAATGTTTGTATCTATATATATATGTGTGTGTGCTAATAGGATAAGATAATTATCACAAGCATAGAAGTTTGGTGATATCACTGGATAGGACAATGATTGCACAGCATCTGTATTTGACCAGGTGGCTCAGCAGATGACAGAATGACTCGCAATTGGAAGGTTGCGAGTCAAGATCCTGCTTGGGGGGGTTTGGCTAAGTTCATCAAGCCTCTGGGGCTATTCAAATTATCCCACCAATGTTGTGCAGAAGTCAACAAAGGTTGTCCTATAGAGAGACTCACCCTCGCTCCAGGAATGTGAAATTCTCACTATTGGCTCAGGGCTCTAAATAAAAGATGAGCGCCACACCAACGCTCAATTTGAGCAGAATTTAGTTTTTTTTTCCCTCTTCTCCTCTGTCCGTAAACATTTGGGACCCAAAAGGAAACGCTGGCATACTTTCGGCTGTGTTCACACGCGGAGAGAGAGAGGGAGGTTGAGTTGAGTAATGGGTTACGCGTGGAAAAGTTCCAGGGAGGCCAATTGAGTGGAGACTAACGCGTGAGATGGATGGCCAATGTCGTGGAGCGGAGTGCGCTAAGCTCTCGAGAGGCTGAGCTGGAGGGAGGCGATCGATGTTGTGGCCGGAGTGCTGCTGTCTGCGTAGCCGGCACGAGCGGACAGCAGCATAAACAGCGAGACGTTGCTATTTGGTGGCAGGATAACAACAACAACAACGAAATGTGATTGGGACTCAATTAGGCTCCCCAGCTCATTCTGCGCTGTGGCATTAATTGAGCCGCTCTTTGAGCATTTGTGAAAATCCAACGCAGGCCATATTTTTTTAGCGGTAGCGATAATAAAAAACGTAAGTTCGTTTGATGGAACTTCTTTGGCCATTTATATCGCATGGCTTGCGCTTTTTATTGCAGTCGTTTTATATTTCTGTATGGAGTCATATTTTTTTACGTGATGATTTGGCCAAACTTCGTGATGAAGGAATGTTCTGCAAAGAGAGTATTAGAATCAGTTGAGACTACAAGGTAAGAGGTACATGTGCAGCCCTGCAGTGTATTGCTCAGTCCACTGCTGGTGGACAAGCCTAAACTAGACGGAGCTGTAGAGGGCCCTCCTAAAGTTGATACTCTTCGAATTATTATTTATTCTATTTATTATTCATCCTCTCAAAATTATTTCCCGCACCTCCGATTAACACAGCTGACTACGTACGTTCTTGATGCAGTCATTTTAGCTGTGACGGTCCCACCTGATGACGGAGACTTGTGTTGCCTCCGAAACGTCGTGATTTATTATTTTATTTTATTTCCATTATTTCTTTTATTAACTTTTAATTTTATTTTTTACCTACGTGACTTTACCGAAAAAACCTAAGAGTATGAATCCTTGCAGTCACGAAAGCTTCAAATCTAGAATGGCTACGTACTGTCTGAATGAAGTTCCTTTATTCCTGCCCATACAATTATACCGTTGCCAATTATGTACGACATATTGCACGTGAGTTCCATAAACAAAGGGATGCTGCCACGCTGTAACGTTTGACACACCGGACTAGCGATCCAGAGGGCATCGGGTTCAACTTTCTGGCACGGCAGTTTGAAACAATGGGGTAAAGTTTTTTCTTATGTCCCCCCCCCCACCTCCTCTGTCCACCCAGCAGTGTGAATGGGTGTGCCACAATTGAGCCGTAGCCTGCGTGCGGTGGAGTAAAGTGTAGGCACACCCACCACTTCCAAGGCCTCAGGCTGGTGTGGGAAGGTATAAGGAAGCACACCGTTCTGAGTAGCTCCCTCGAGCTCCGTCTAGTGGAGGCCCTTCTGCCAGCAGTGGCGTGAGCGAGTTCATTGCCAGGGCTGTTTCTTTATCCCCGTCCCATCAATGGCACAATCCTTTTGAATTGGTCGCGATTAACGTGACCAACGAATTCACCAAACGGAGGCAACTCCGCCACGGGAACAAGGCCCCTTTCCATCACTCACTGGGCCGTCTGCCAAAGGGCGATCATTTGCGTTACAATCCATGGTGTGTGTGTGGGTGTGTGGGTGAGCTGGCAAGGCCTGGGCGTGAACTCACATTCAGCATTCCTGTCCTTTTAAATCTCAGAAAGATTTGGTTGAATGGTCTCGTCCTACACAGTGTGAGAGTGCACATCCGTGTGAGTTGTGTTGCAGGCTGCAGGCACTTGCCCGTAAATGACCTTTGAAGGATTCCCGAATTCCCCGTCGCTGGCATTAGTGCTTTATTTAAGTCAAACATTTTGCCTAATGTGTGTTACATTCACCGTATCACGTCGCGCGATGATGTGTGACCTTCTGCGACGCACGTCTGTAAGGGACCGTCCATAAATGACGTCACGCGATTTTTGACGATTTTTGACCACCCCCCCCCCTTCGTCGCACGGCGTCACAAAAAGTCAGACCCCCCCCCCCCTCAAATATGACGTCACAAAGCTCTGCCCCCCCCAAAAAAAAATTATTAAACATGCTTCAAATCGCTTTAAACTATTGTCATTGTAGTGCGTATTTAATGTGGCGCTGCACTCTGATGTTGTAGGAGAAACATTTCTTAAAAAGTATATTTATTAATTATTACGTGTTGTCTATATTTATGTAAAGTTGCGCATTTTGATGTGACGTCACATTTCTCAACCCCCCCCCCCCCTGGTCACAAATGTCTGACCCCCCAGCCCCCCCGAGGTGCGCGTGACGTCATTTATGGACGGCCCCTAAGGCTATACCAGGGGAATCTTTGTCGTCGCCGTGTGAGCTGCGTGTTTCCGCACAGGATATATAAAGAGAGAGAGAAAGACACACGGAGCGCGTGTGAGACAGAACGAGTGCGACACGAGGCGCGTCGTGCTGGCAGCGGGCGTTTCGGATTGGTGAAGCATGCGTCACTGCCAAGTTAACCTGTCCCAGTGGACCTCTCCCATTCACAGCGCACAGCCAGGAGATGATGGAGAGTCAAAGCAGCAAACCGTCGCATGCAGATGTCGTGAGCGGCGATGTCACGGCGATGGCAGCCGGGAGGGCAGCCCGCCGGTCGTGGTCCCCGTGGAACTCGTTGCCAACAGCTGCTCTCGCTGCGTCGTGCGAGGAAACAACTGCGACCATGTTCGTACACGTGGACGCTAATTGATGGAACGGGAGCGCTACTTTCTTTTCTGTCGATGCGTTGTCCGCAGCCGGGGCATTTGGGTCTAACTTTTTTGTTCAATGCTTGCAACAAAAAAGAGGTTGAAATTGTTCATGCTCGGGATCTGTCTTTCCGTAACGGGATGGGTGGGGGGATACGATGACACTTTCATAGAGATCATGGACGGGATCTGTAGCATGATGTTGTGTTGCTGTTCTGGACTCGCACTGTTGAATGCGGAACATATGGTTGTGTGCTAACGCATTCGCAGCGGCGCCGATGCCCAAACAACAACAACTCAACACAAATCTCGATTTAAAGCTTTCGTGACTGCAGGGATTCATATTCTTGGTTCTTTCGGTAAAGTCACGTAGAAGGGAAATAATAAAATAATACAAATATAAAACAATAAAAAAAATTGCTGTGGATTTTACACCTGATGATGATTGCTTGTGTTGCAGTCGAAACGTCGTGAGATTTTTTATTGTTTTATATTTATATTATTTTATTATTTCCCTTCTACGTGACTTTACCGAAAGAACCAAGAATATCAACACAAATCGTCAACATATCCGCCCGACCTCTCTGGCCTGTCTACTTATGTGCTACGAAGAAGCGCCGTTGTCCAAAATGTCACCGACTATATACTTTTCCTTTCAGGGCAGTCTTATTGACGGATGTGTTGTGTGTGTGTGTGTCTAAAATGGGCTGAAACTTGGGAGACACAAACTGGAGGGAAATTACCATTTGCAAAATATACAACCGTCAGTTTAACACGGAGCAGGCTTTCCCGACACAGCCAATTAGTAAGGTTTGTCACGTAAACAGAACGTGCCAATTTGTTACGAATACAGCACACCGGCGTGTTGGCGGGTTTAACGACACGTTTATATTTATGCGAAACTGATTGGTCCACACCAGAGACATCTTTCTTTTGAGCCTCGTCTCAAACGGTGTTAGACCAGAGGACGCCAAAGAAAGCTGTCTCTGGTGTGGACCAATCAGTTTCAAAGACAATAGATATATTATCAGAGTATATTCTTAGGTTTTTTCGGTAAAGCCACGTAGGTAAAAAATTTTAATTAAAAAAAGTTAAATAAAATAAAAATCACGACGTTTCGGAGGCAACACAAGCTTCCGTCTTCAGGTGAAACCGTCACAGCACGGTAGCTGTTTCAAGTAAGAAAAAAATTCCAAGAAAACAGTCCTTGTATATATACTGGTTGAGGGTGGGACTGAGCCTTTGCTATGTAGAGGTGGTGCGGCTGAAACCGCTGCTAGGAATGAGCCTTTGTTGTGTAGACTGGTTGAACTGGGAAGTTCGAAGAGTTGTTAAGGTGCGGCTGATGTAAAGGTGTGGCTGCTGTGAATGGGACTGAGCCTTTGTTATGTAGATGAAACAGCACTTTGCTACGTTGCTGGAATTCATTCTAGATTTGCCAAATATGTGTGGTAAAACTTAAAGCAGGAAAACCAGTGTGTGAAAAAGACGAAGAAACTATACGGTAACTGAAGAATAGTGCCTGTCAAATAAGATGGTCCAAATATGCGTAGTTAAATCTTTTTTGCATGGTTAATAACATCTTTTCAATGATTACTAAGTTTGTACCCATCATGGATCTTAATTTCGTTGCTAAATTAAAGGCCACCGCTCTCTTGAATTAGGGCATAAGTGGCCTTTAATTTAGCAACGAAATTAAGATCCATCTTTTGTTTGACTGGTTTTATTGTTTCTCATTTCTATTCAAATTATTCTATCAACATCATGTAATGATATGGGAAAAAATCTATTTCAAAACTGTACAATTAGCAGTGCATCACTGGGTCAGAAAATGGCCCAGAAGATGATATTACAAAACTACCTCTGAAATTACTTAATTCATTTTCTTCATCCACACTAGGGTCGCACTTTCTGTATTCACAGCATCAGAGCGTTGGTCGCTCGAGCGGGAATGTGCCAATGTCTGTCCGTGGACCCATGGGGGTGAGACGAGTTGGGTGACATGTGGGCCAAATGTATCATAACAGGCCCAATGTATAGGGTGGTGTATAGTAATATAGTATATAATTTAATGTTGGGTTTGTCTATGGCATTATTTAGTACGGTGTAGACTCGTGTGATGTAAGAGAATAAAGTTTAGCTGGAAGCATATTATATTTTTTGCGACATAGAATTGGAATGTATTACTTACTGTTAGTAGCTCAGCTTATTGGAGAGTATATTTAGTATACTTATGATACTATGTAGTTTATACTTTAGTTGTTTACGTGGTGGTTTAGTTACTGCAGCTACATACTATTAACATTCCTTCCCTTTATTAATGTTACCCCTATCCCCTCCCCTTTGATGCTGTAAATCCTGCATAATGCACGGGCATAATGACTTTAAACCCCCCACCAAACCTCCTTCGCATTTCACAAGTAGTACTAATCGCATATCTGCATTTCCCATAAATATGCTAAATTCCTCTTGATATGCAATTTTTTTGTCAAGGCGCCCTTCCCCCCTCCATCCCAGCTTAAATAGTCGCTCCAAGCCTGGGGTGTGTCATTCAGACTCTGTCTTCTCGACAGACCTGTTCTCCACCTGAGGACGGCTGCTTGCGTTGTGGCCGAAACGTCGTGAGAATTATTTTTATAATGTTTTATTTTTATTATTTTATTATTTCCATTCTACGTGACTTTACCGAAAGAACCAAGAAGTTGAGGCCCAATGTATTAACCCGACTTGTGGCGGAATGATAGCTCCCGTCAATCTGTCAATGCACTGCAGGATGAAAGCCTCCTCATGCGTCGTCAACCATGGGTGTTGTTTTGACCATACTTCATCACGCTGGTCAGTGTGGCGTTGGTGAAGGGGTTTAGACACCACTCATCACTGATGTTGGCCTTGGCTGAGAATTAAACTCATCGGGTAAATGTCACTGTACATCAAACCACTGCATTACCGCTCCTCCAAATTGCTATAATTATGAATCTACATTTTCCGTGATTGCTGTTACGTGGTACTTTCCTTTTGCTAACATTATGTATGATTGACAAGTTATTAAAATTCATGGTTTTTCATTTGTTGAATCACAAATGATAAATAATTGGATTTTAAGACATACTGTATTACGTTTCATAACATTGACGCTAACAGAAATCCATTATAGAACTTAAACGTTTTTAGTATTTTCCCCATGAAAATGGCAATTTTTATGAAGGATAATTACTTTAAATTGTATTATTTATTTGTTCATTGTAACATCAATTCTGAAATACCTCCAATGAAACAATTATCCATCGCAGACCTCAGACCTTGATTACCGAATGACACTAGCAATTAATATACAAACTCTGAACACAAAAGCCTTAATAAAGTAGCATATTAATCCGTTATCACAGATAACTACTTAACATTCATCTGTATTAATGAAGCGTTCAGAATTTTTTTTTTACAAGGGTATCTAAAGTTGGCAGACCACGGCAATTATGAACGATGTCAGTGGCTATGAAACAGATGTTGTTTTTACTCGTAGGAACCTCCTGGTTACACCAGCCCACAAGGGATTATTGTGTCCGTCGTCCATCAAAAATGGGAGAGGTGGGGCTGGGTAGAGAGGGGAGGGTGGGGAGGAGCTGGGTGGGGAGGGTGGGGAGGGGCTGGGTGGGGAGAAGAGGGTGGGGAGGGGTGGGGCTGGGTGGGGAGGGGCTGATCACCCCGTGGTGCCCTTTTAAAACTCAACGTTTAACCTACTCACGCCGGCTTGTGCCCGCCCTCACAGTCGGCCATATTTACGGAATACACCACGCTGCCGTTGACCCTGGCCATTGACCGAGCAACCCAACGTATGTGGATAAATAAATAACTGAATACACAGACACGTACGTTGCTTCTCAAACAAAACATAGTCCACATGCAGCGTGTATTCCACGCTCAGGAATAATTGCTGCAAATGTTTTACGTTACAATACGTTCAGTCGAATTGGTACGCACGGCATCATTTACAGCGCAAGCTAATCGCAGGCAGGCATTCGTCTGCAATAGTTTCACAGTGGGAGGCGATGTCATCACGTGGTTTTACCCAATTATAACATTCTGACCCAATTAATTTAAACCTCTGGACCTTGGACGCCGCCACACGTGACCTACAATTTGTAAAAAAAAAACATCACAGGCATCACGTGTTTTACAGTTGATGCATCCGCAGTATTAACCAGGTCGGCCGCCAGGGTTTGAACTGTGAACCTCTTGCCACAAACATAGAACGTGCCACCGTCCGAAGCAGCCAATTTCCATATCAGCTTGAACTCCTGATTCTCCCCTACAGCGTCTATGTTACGTGCGTAAACAAATGCGCACATGCGCAGACAACTATTCTTCTTGTTCGAGCGCATGGCATGTACGTGTGCACTTCACACGTCCAAGTTTAAGTCTGTGAGCCACGCGATAGCTTTGGGAGTAGCCGCGCGACTACTGCTGAGCGTAGGGCTGAACGATTTGGGGAAAATATCAAATTTTCTGACAGATATTGCGATTACATTTTTTTAAGTCAAGCTGCAGTTCAATATTCACTGCGTAATAGATTTAAAACATGTGATGGAGCATTACCACATTATACCATCAAAATATGAACTGCTCTATATATTCTAATGCAAGGATGAGAACTTAAAATATATGAATTGCTTCCAACATGTATTTATTAAAAATTTTAATTGAAATAGAATAATCAAACAAAGAACAATTGCTAGGTTAAATAAGTAAGTTATAATAAAATAATAAAACAATTCCAATAAGAAAGTAATATGACTTTTCAAATCGCCAAAAATCGCAGCCTTTACGATTTACTAATCGCATTGTTTCGAATTGCGATTTCGAATTGCGATTTCGATTTGAAATCGATTAATCGTTCAGCCCTGCAGTGCTCAGTCTGCCGAAGAGAGCGGGTGCAGGTTGCAGCTGTCCGGTTCTGGTGGCCTCAGTTACTCTGTGGGCTGCCTTTAATTCTCCACTTGTGGAGGTTGCAGCAGCAGGAGGAGGAGGTTTGGCGCGGCGACCAGTTGCGGTTGACGAGGCAACCGTATAAATTCTAGATTTGAAGCTTTCGTGACTGCAAGGATTCATACTCTTAGGTTTTTTCGGTAAAGTCACGTGGGTAAAAAAAAAGATGAAAAAACAAATGTAATAGAAGAAATAATAGAAATAAAATAATAAATCACGACGTTTCGGAGGCAACACAAGCTTCCGTCTTCAGGTAGAACCGTCACAGCACGATCGCTGTATCAAGTAAAGAGAAATCCCAAGAGACCCGACCTTGTATATATACAGGTTGAGGGGGGGAGGAGCCAGGGTAGGCCCCTGTATATATACAAGGTCGGGTCTCTTGGGATTTCTCTTTACTTGATACAGCAATCGTGCTGTGACGGTTCCACCTAAAGACGGAAGCTTGTGTTGCCTCCTAAACGTCGTAATTTATTATTTTATTTGTATTATTTGTATTATTAATATTTTATTATTTATTTATTTCCCCGCGTGACTTTACCGAAAAAAAACTAGGAGTATGGGGCAACCGTAGTTTCCTAGGCAGATCAAAGCCTGTGCGGAGCAATCCATTGATAGTATCGCACTGAGTGACGTAAACCTTATCACGGGTTGTTTTGCGTTTAACAATTGATTCGCTTTGCAGGCCAAAAAGTTCCCTCCTCCAAGTTTACTTCGTGGCGTTGAATCGACGGAATATTTTAGGAATTGAGTTCACATCTCAACGTAATTAGGCCGTGTGTGATGCAGATATTTTTTGTTGTTTTTTAGGTCAGTCCACTACTTATGTAGTTAATGATGTATGCCTTAGATATGTATGGCTTTTGCATCATGACTTTTCTCTGGTAGTCCAACATGTTCTAAGATCAGCCATGCGAGAAGCGGTATATTTACAATTAAAATGTCTCACGATTTATTGTAAGCAATATAAATAAAATGCATCAGGATAATTATGTTTTTTGTGTGCACGCATATATATGTGCCAAGTAAAGCCTGAAATTAGAATTCGAATGTTTGTAATCTCTAAATTTACATATGAATTGTTGAATACAACTAATGCATTAATATTAATGTTAATAAAACATGCTAAACAAATTCAAGTAAAACTTTGAAAACAGGCCAATTTTTTAATTTGTATATGACACATTTCCATACTCTACTATTTTACAACATAATATGTGGTTGTGCGGGGGCGCTCACAACAGACTGGTCAAGTAAATCCTTACGATCCACTCGCACAGAATGCGGTGGGCCTTCATCCAGCAGTGGATTTAAGCTCCCCAAAAACTACAGTACTAATGTAATTTGAACCGTGTGCATTGTTTGTCAGATTTAATTTTTAAAGAACTCACCTTCAACTACTGTTTAACCTAATGGATTGAGAGACGGTCGGGTGTACGGCTGATAGTGAATTACGATTAAAAAACTAAAAAACAACAGATTTGGTCCCGTCTGTAAAATATGGGATTCCAGACATACAGTACCCTGGCGTCTACAAACTAAGTTGCCTCTGTGGTAGCAGTTACATTGGAGAAACCAAACGACATGTCTCGGACCGCATCAGTGAACACAAAGCAGACCTTAAACACGGTAGGACCAACACCTCAGCCATGGAAGACCACTGTTATAATTCAGTGGGCTCACATGACATTGACTTCTCCAAGACACAGGTTATCTGCAAGCCATCTGGCTACCATGAGAGATTCGTTCATGAGGCTATCCACATATACAAACACAGAGACAACAGAGAATAAGGATTCTGGCTTAGCAATCATTGGAAGGATTTTATAAACCATTTCGGGTCTTAATTGATTGTGCTGTCTGACTTTCAGGCAGCATTCCATTCTCTTTCTCTCCCCCCTCCTCCGTTCGAGCATAGGTTTATTTTTATTATTTCATTATTTCCCTTCTACGTGACTTTACCGAAAGAACCAAGAATATGAATCCCTGCAGTCACGAAAGCTTTAAATCGAAAGATATCCAGTAGTTTTCACAATTGTCCATCAAACGCATTCGAACATAAGCAGGCCGATGGGCACATCTACTCCATGAATGGGAAATTCAAGACGCAGCCCCAGTCACGTGGCTGTGGCCATGAACCCCAAAAACGATGGACCAGGTCGTGAATCCCCTGTGGTCTGCGCGTTATTCAACAGAAGAATAACAAAACTACACAAACTCTCCTCCTGAAGCCCTTCCGTGGCGAGTAGATCTCGACATTGGCATGCAGCTCCTGAACCTATTGCCATGCTCAAGGAGAGGTGTGTAAGAATCTATGATTTTCGGTTGGTCTCTGCTTACATTACCCCTGCGGCCACTTGAGACACTCTGTAGAAAATAAATATTCTTTAATCAAATCATGACGATAAATCACAACAATTCATTGCATTTTTTGGAGGCAGGGTGGTGAATGCTTCTAATTATAGTAGCTGGCACACTCGGGATGAGTGTCAGATATAGTCTTTGGTTTTTTCGGTTAAGTCACGTCTAAAGATAAAATAATAAATTACATAATAGCATATTACGACGTTTCGATTGCAACACAAGCAATCGTCATCAGGCATAAAATAAATAGCAACAAAAATCTAACTAGCAAACTATAGACAGACATACAAGCAGACATACATCACAAGGCCACACAGAGAGAGAACACATATCGGCACAAAGAGAGGGGTCGTTTTTGTGACGGGGCCTTAAATATAGAGAGGGGGGCGGGGGCGGAGAGAGGGAGGGGGCAGAGAAAAAATTAGCATATCAATGAGTGTACGGCAACGTGATGCTGCAAGTAAGATGACGACGCGGCACGGCACCCTCTCTTTGTGCCGATATGTGTTCTCTCTCTGTGTGGCCTTGTGATGTCTGTCTGCTTGTATGTCTGTCTATAGTTTTCTAGTTAGATTTTTGTTGCTATTTCTTTTATGCCTGATGACGATTGCTTGTGTTGCAATCGAAACGTCGTAATATGCTATTATTTAGTTTATTATTTTATCTTTAGACGTGACTTAACCGAAAGAACCAAAGAATAATTCCTGCAGTCACGAAAGCTCCAAAATTAAGATTGTCAGATATATATTTTTTCTGATTGTCAGGTTTAGGATTTTTAGACACATATTTGGATTCAATTTTGTAATTACTCAATTATAATGACGTTTGATTGTTTTAGTACGACACCTAATCGTTCAAATAATTGAATTTACAATGTCAACGTGACGCTGCGTCAGCAAAAGAGTAAGGAACAAAATATATCATTGCGCTTCGTTACTTTAGGATACATTATCAACACGTGAAGGCACAAATCACAGAGGTGACACGTGCGATTGACATCACATCCTGAAACCACATTTTTTGGGGGGGGATTCTAAAAAAAAAATTGTAGATTCCTCCGAAAATCGAGAACGCTTCCCAAGTGCGCACACGTAGCATAGACGTGTGTATGATTCACATAACTCTGGGAGAGAGAGAGAGAAAAAAAAAACATTGCCCCTGGGTGGCTCCCTGTCTGATATAATTGAGGCTGTGACCCGCGTGTGTTGGGAGGCTGAGTGCTAACTCTGTGGAGCGCATGCATTTGCACGTGATTCATTTCAGTCCCGAAGGGAGATGGCCTAATATCGGGACGTCATAACCACTGTACTTCGCAAACCCACACGGGGTCCAGGGAGTGAACTGCAGCACTCACCCTGAAACAAATTTCACCTAAAAAAAATAAAGTAGATAAATAATAACGAGAGTTGTACCACATTTTGATTTGTAAATCAGCTGATGGATGAAGGCATTCCTACCCCGTCTGAGTCATGAGTCAGTCATCCTTGAATTTGTATAATTTATACAACTGCTGTATTTAACCAGAAGATGAAATAAGACATTGAGACAGCTGCAACGTTGCCTCTTTTGCAAGGGAAACTTCACTTAAATCAAATTGGTGGATCATACTTCACCATACTGGTCCGTACGGTATGGTGAAGAGAAAGACCCAGGGCCAGTTCTGAGATCACTCCTCACTGATGTTAGCCATGGCTGGGAATAAAACTCAGGTCCCCCATGCTGAGTGTAGTGCATGCACCACCATTCCTCCACTCCATCCCCATACGATGAATAATTGATGCAAAATATCCAGTATATGTGAACAATATTGCCATATGGCAGAGCGAGAGAGAGAGAGAGAGAGCGAGAGGAAACCAAGTAGATATTTAATAGACAGTCTTCATACTCTACGGTTATAAAAGTTCCACGGTAATTGTCTTTGCCTTGCACGGGGCATTGTGGCTAGAGCAACGGTGCAAAATTGACGTGACCTCGCGTGACAAAGCACAGAATTCGTCCACGGCTACGAACGTTGAAAGCGGCGCAGCAAAAACAGATTGCGCGCGTCTCTTTATGTTCCATCTTTTCCCGAATTTCCCTCGCGCAGTTTACCCCCAGAACCTCGAGACGCGTCACCGCCAGCCCCCTTTTGTGTGCCGTCGTCCGTCTATCGCATCGGTGCTTGACCTTTACCGCAGCGTTGAACCCCTTTCGCCGTCTCAATCGTTAGAAAATGTATAATCTTCTTGGTTCTTTCGGTAAAGTCACGTAGAAGGGAAATAATAAAATAAATTTTATTATGTTTTATTTTTATTATTTTATTATTTCCCTTCTACGTGACTTTACCGAAAGAACCAAGAAGATGAATCCCTGCAGTCACGAAAGCTTTAAATCGAAAAATGTAAAATGTTAATGGTTACTTCGGCTTGATGAAACAAAGTGGTTGTGTTTGCGTGCCCGCGCTTCATTCGTGTTTCGATGATTCACCTTCGGACAAAAAATCTGGCCGCGTCTCGCGCCCCTGGAGAGGGCATCTCGCACCCCCTGGAGGTGTGAGCACCCCAGGCTGAGAACCACCGCTCGGTGGTGTGCCGTCCATTCTGCGTACTGGCAGTGAAGTACCTCAGCTGTGAGTATCACAAGCGAAGACCCCTGCATTCATCTCCTGGGTTTTTTTTTATTTCCACCCACAGCAAAAAACCAACACAACTGACTTCCTCCGCATTGCGTATTGCCTGGAATCCGCCTTTGCATGCAGGAGTCAAAGGAGCCCACCCCCTCCACCCCCGCCACCTCCACCCACTTCAAGAATTCAAAGCTGCCCATTGCCCGTGCTGCTCCAAATCTCAATCGGGTTTCTTGTTTTTATTTTTATAAAAAAAATCTACCGCAGCACCACGCTAACCTCTAAACCAGCCCGTCGTCACCGCCACCATCGCCGCGGCCGCCTTCAATCCTCGCGCTGCTTCATCGCACCGCCATCACCGCGTGGCCGTTTCCCTTTTCATCTCCCCTCCAGCTCGCTCCACCATCGCGCCCAACACAGCCCCAGTTTCCATTCATCTGCCGAAAATATGTCTCACCTCATGCCCATCCTATCTGTCGGCTCCCTCCGGCTTCAAACGAACGTCTGTCCACCTTCCCCAACCCCCCCCCCACACTTTCTCCACCCTGGCTGTCTTCTCAAAAGAGCGTAGAGGTTGACTCGACTTGCAAGAAATTGCCACAATCTCTGAATTCATTTCACCTCCCCCCCCGCCCCACGTTAACCATTCATTAGTGCTCTTGACGACGGCTGGGAAGAGGCGTTTTTGTAACGTGTGCGTGTGAGTGAGTGGGGTTTTCTCAGGTGGCACGGCGTTGCGCGTCAAAGCAGTGAGCCAGCACCTCTGAGATCCTGGGCTCGTGGCCCCGTTTCCTCAAGGGGGGGGGGGGGGGGGAGAAGGCTTTCAAGTGTCGGTGCGTTTGAAGGTCTCATCCCAGTTGACTCTGGCGACGGCAGAGTAAATGACGGCGAATAGAAAAACATTGCGCAAATTGTTCATTTTCGTACGGCAACTCGGGAAAGTTGCAAGGATGTAGACATAGATACAAATATATGTTAGGGTTCACTCTCTTTCTAACATGTGTTGCTTCTGGGATTGAGTTGTTTTTTTTATACTCATTGCGTCGTCGTTGACAGCCGTTTCTCAATCCACAACTGGAATAAGGCCTTCCTACTCAATGCCGGTCATGATTCGATCAGTCATTATCCTGCATTCCTATTAAAGGTTATTTTTTTGGTCACGAAAGTGTTCCTGTTAAATTTACTTACCTCTATGGCGAGGATAGATTTGCAATATCCTTTAGTTATCCAGGAAATGCAATAAACACACTGCGATATATGAATCATTACATGTTTTGTAGAGGCAACACGGGTTACATGAAGTTGGCCTTATGAGAGCTACATCACTCTCCACTGACCTTACCTGTGGCTGGGAATCGAACTCAGGTACCCCGGCTCATAGTCCAGTGCCTTAAACCGCGATGCCTCCTCTTCACGGATCAGAAGCGCAATTCATGGGAATTCTCACTGTGCTTTAATTCAACATCTAATTATGATTTGAATAGCATGAAGAATACTAGTATTACAATGCCCTCTATGTACCTAGGCACACCTCACGTGAGTCTGAAGACTGTTGCAGATGGGTGCTCCATTTTGATGTTTGGGCATTTCCACCAATGATTGTTTCGCATGTGGGAACAAACGAGGCTAACCAGAGAAAACCCACCACGTACACACGAGATGGTGCCGCTCCACAAACCCCCACAAACAGAATCACGAATCCATGCCTCTACTGCCATCTGCTGCTCAATTTGTATTCCAAACGACGCAGCAGCTGGCATTCCCAAGGCCATCTCCCCCTCACATCCCACGCACGAAGCAGGCTCAAAGTCTCGGTGCCTTGCTTGGCTTTCGAAATCTGCTCAGATGGAGTGGGGGGGGGTCCATTCTGGGTGATTTGGCCACCGCTGTGAACCTGCAAAGTTGCGTGAGGTTATAATGAAAAGCCATATCACATTACACGTCTCTTCATTTTGCCAGTGGTGGCCCAAAAAAAAAAACCCATCCACCACCGCTCCTTCTAAAGATTCCCTAAGCTATTGCAAAAAAGCTTAATGTTACAAGCCAGGACTGTCAGCCAATAAGCCGCGGGTTATCTCCCTTATAAGCTTCCTGTTCCTCTTTTTAAAAGATTTATATTTATATTCTCATATAAATATATACCCCACCCCCCCCTTATTGCACGTAGATAGGCGCGGAATAGACACGGTATCAGCTCGGGCAATAAAACACGTACAGATACAGGTTATTGCTTATTATGGCTTTCCGTGATGTGCAAGTGTGGTGCTCATTCTCTCCGACCATCGCAATTCGTTAACTTTCAGTCAACGTATTCACTCTGCAAAGCAGATCAAAAGATAATCAGGTGGTGTCTTTAGTCGACTCCAAAGAAAAGCCAAAGTGATCTCCCGCTGCCAAAATGAGCATTGAGGCATTGCAGTTTATCTCCCGTGCAGCAGCCCGAAGCCAGTGGTGTAAATTCCACGTTCACATGACGGGCACGAGTCTATCCGTTCGATCGCCTTTGTTGGCTTCCGCGCAACGTGATCCTCATTTGATTAACCCCAGAGGGATGATGTGGTGAGTCACTGCCAACTGGGATTTGAATTCACAACTTGATGGTTGTGGCACCTTTGCTCTACTGCTGAGCCACCTTGCCGGTTACTATTATACTCACGCACTCGTACTACGGATATCTACGATTGTCATCACCATGATCGAGCCCAAAAAAACTGTATTATGGATGATATTGGTCGCGAAAGCCTACGTGTTAAACTGATCATGGATCGTGTTGGTCGCGAAAGCCTACGTGTTAAACTGATCATGGATCGTGTTGGTCGCGAAAGCCTACATGTTAAACTGATCATGGATCGTGTTGGTCGCGAAAGCCTACGTGTTAAACTGATCACCACCATGACTAGACTATGCAACCGATGAGAACGGTTGCCTACGTACGGTGCGAAAGAAGTTCAACACACGGCCATACAGGGTTCGCTAGAACAAACGTCGTTTTGACTGCCGCTGAAAAAGGCGTGTGCAACGTACGGAGCCATGTTACGTTCCGGCGCAACGAGATCGTAGAAATGTGACGGGAACAAAACCCAGCTGTCTGAAACGCACATGCAAGGACATGTTGAAATTCAGTCAAATTGGTGGAAGGTTCAACTGCAAACCATTGGTTTATTTTATGCTTCAGATGTGACACTGTGGATAAAACAGGGCCTCAGTTACCCCTCCCCCCCGCCCCCATTGTTCTTAGAGTCCATGCACCGTGGCGTGATGGTTTCTCTGTCACTAACAAATTAATCGGTGCGTTCATCGCCGCCGGCGCGCACACAAAATATTTTGCGTACAATAAAAAAAATATACCATTGTGCACTTCGCTCTTTGCGCATTGGTTCGTTAGCAAGCTGGGTCAAGCTTTATTGAATTACACCCTTGGTTGTTGCACAGTTGTCGTTCGCATAGAAATGTGTTGGTTGTCAATGAATCTTTGTTAGAGCATTCGATGAGAAAAAAATATGTTGCTCATACATAAGCAGACGCAGGAAGACAGCACGACATTTACCACGTGAAATAATGGAAGGTTGCAGGACATACTTAGTGCATGTGTTTTCTTTAATTGTGCTGGTTAATTGGGGGAGGGGATCCGTTTATGAGTGTTATTAGTTTACGCACGTAAATGATAAATGACACGGGTCGCATAAATTATATTGTTAATTAAACAGTACATAAGAGTACATGTGCTATGATTACGTTGTTATATAACCTGATGCTGATATTACTGCAAGCCTAAACTGCAGATCGATGATGCCGTTATATTCAATATGCTCGGCATCACAGTTGAATAATATAGGCTCTTAATGCTGGTTTTGGGTTTGAATGGCTGGGCCTTAGGCGTTGCCTACTGAACCCTAACAATGATAACTTACAAATTGATGTGTTCCGCAGCCCAGAGTTCCGTGGTATATCTCTCACCGGTTCTAATGAACGGACCGCAAAGGCGGAGGGATATGATCAGGCCAGGCCCATCGCCAGAAAACGTGTCTCACCAATTGGTTTGGAATGTGCTTCCATGTAGCACAGATCTGGGTCAGTGGCCTCATTTCAACATCCCTGTGGACATCACCCGACCAGCTCTCCCAGCTCTCCCATCTGTCATTTCCACGCCGTTATGTTTGGGCATTGCAGGAGGAAGGAAGGGGGAAAAAATGACACTGTAGCAATTATATTTATAGATACTCTGTGACCTTATCACCTGATCTTGTTTGAACTCCGACGCTAAGCAGAGCGGAGTCTGGCCAATGACTAAATGGGAGTGTCTCTGAGAGCGGAGGGAAGCTTTAGGCGATAACGTGAACATTGAATTTGGGTGCATTAAATGCACGGTAGGCTACGTATGGTGAGAAAGAAGGTCAATGTACATACAGACATGCATGCATCTCTGTTATAGACGGAAACACATTCCAATTAGTCAATCCGACTTCAAGGCAAGATATGTACATATATACAAATGATCTTTCACCATTACCATAAATAATTAACAACTCCACGAAGAGGTGATTAATTCGTGGGTTCCGCTTGATGCAGTTATCCGGTAGGCTAAAATGCTGTAGCCTGTCCAAGGTCACTTTGCTGCGTATAAAACAAATCTTTACTCCACCAAGAGTAGTTCTGCTCGACCACACTCTGAGCCACTGGGCTTTATCTTTGCTTATAATGTGACTGATGGGCATGACCTTGCGGCACCTCCCATCTGGCTTTCTCAAGGAACGCGATGAACCCTCCAGATGTTAACTCTCTCTGAATTATTACACTAAACGGTGTTGGCCCTGATATATTATGGGGGCTTGCAGTGTGATGCATGGTCCTGCCGTTTGACTTAAGATATTTCATAATCGCAGGACCTTTGAAAGACATCTACTTCTCGATCTTACTTCTTTGCCCATGGTTCATGGAATTTAACGTCTGAATATTGAAAACAGTGATTACGTTTATTGTGCATTCTTGGATAATACATTTTCAGAAACCTTTACATTGTCCGAAACCTCTGGCCACACTCCATTCAAATGCAGGCGGTTTCCCATTCATGGCGGTCCGATTTACAACGAACCACATTTACGACGTTAATGCAAAGCCTCCATGGATCTATTCACGACGTGGGAACTTGATTTACGACGCATCTTCAGACACGACTCCGCAACACGTTTGAACAGTCAGTCTGGTTTCCGATGTGACTTAGCATGGAGCTTTTTTTTATTGTCAATAGTTTTTTGAGGATTTTTGTTTTACCCATTGAACCCTGCTAAACATGGCTGATAAAAGGAAGAAGAAACACACCAGAAAGTGACGTTTCAACTCTTTCGAACTGGTTATGGCAACATAGCGGTCCGACTTCCGACGGGTTTTCCAGGGACGCATTGTGCGTCGTAAAAGCGGGGGACCGCCTGCATATCCCAAAAGTCAAAGTGATTTTCGGCTCAAATGAGCATTGAGGCGGTTGTCATTCTCTGCTTACAGCCCTGAGCCATTCATTGGAGGACATCCCACATTCCCATGGTGGGGTGGGGCTGGAGGGAGTCTTTCCACAGGACAACCACACTGTTGACTTCCCGCACAAAGTGGTATTCAATTTATCGACCTCAACCAGGATTTTAACAATGTGAATTTACAACCTTCTAACTTGAGAGCCACTCACTCTAGCACCGAGTCACCTGGCCGGGTTCATTAATAATAGCAAATTCAACGCTTTTTTTTCCCCTTTACGAATTCATCTCATTCTCTGTCAGTCTTGCTGCCTAAATATTTCTACTTGCCCACTTTTGCCAACAATTTGCATTTATATTCCTCTTGCTGTGCAGTCGCCACCGCAGTGTCACAACCCTCATTTTATCCCCATTGCTTTCCAGCTACTTATCCAAATATGATACATACCATGTTTAATGCATTTTGAAAATAAACAGCACCTTAGGAAATGGCTTTTTCCTTTCCTGTTCTCATCAAAACCAAGAAATCAAATGAGCGTCTGCATCTCAGCGATACGTTTAAAGCGTTTTTTTTTACTTCAAAAAAATGCATTGCATGCATTAATAATAAGGGATTAGACACAGAAAACACAAATATTATTTGACGTGTTTGCCTCTATTTTTTTGTAATTACCACTGAGGGCAAAAAGCAAACCCTCTTTAGAAATTCTGCAGAAAAAAACGTGTCCACGGCAGTGAATTCATTGGAGGACGAGATGGAGCGATGAAAACATATCGCGAAATGGTGCAGAGTAAATCATTGCACCGCAGGATCATGAGAGGTGGGGGGTTGGGGAAGGCCTTCATACAGCAGTGGATTGAGCATGGCTGTTGATGATGATGACGACGATAGGGGTGTCACGGTAGCGAGATGTTAACTACCTCGCGTGGCGTGTAGGAGGTTGTGGGCTCGATCCTGACCCTGACACCTGTATATTTGGCCATACTTCACTCCGCTGGTCACTGCTACGGCTTGGTGAACTGGAGGGGAGCCGAGTGGGGTGCAGGACTGGTTGAGGCATTGCCGCAACTATTGCAGGCCATGGCTGGGAACTGAATTCCGTTGGCCAGATTCAGAGTGCAGTCGTCAAACTCCTGTGCCACTACACCCAAACTTCCCTTGGAAATGATGCATTCAAATTAAGGGAGTGTCTGACCTTATGCTGATATGAACACGTATTAAATTGATTCTCACAGGTGCCGAAAGCGGCTTCATATATCGTAAAATAACCCCCATCCTCCAAACACTGGAGGGGTGTGCAAGTAAATACATTCAGCAACTCAGCCCTGGGTATCTCCAGATGAAATCAATTCCTGGCCCACAGGAAAGGTAGCGTTCACCCCTTAAATTATATCACAACTTTTACAAAACTGCTGTATATGTAATATGTATAAGCACAACTTACGTTTTAGTTATACCATCTATATAAACAGACACTTCATTCCAGTGTGTATATTGTCCCAACCTCTTACCATTGAAACGATGTACTGTTGTCATTGATTAGCAATCGGATGCTGTTCATTTGTCATGAATGTTTCTGACTAATGTTTAATAACAGTATGTGATGTAACGCTTAATACAAATGCATAAATAATAACACTGGGTGGAGTGGTAGAACATTGGTTTACAAACTTGGTTATGAGCCCGGTGACCCGAGTGTGATTTGCCAGCCTTCGCTATCATCAGCAGTGCATAATATCTGCAAGTGTTCCTGAACACACAACCTTCACCAACCCACACTAGCCAGCGTGGTGGAGTGTGGTTAAATAACCCGTACCTGTCAACCCGTACGCTCTTGTACAGGGAAATTCGTTTCCAGGTCCATACGGCGTACAGCTGTTTCAATACGGCCATTTAATTTGTCTATTTGTTTGTGTTTCGTCCTTCTGATGGGACTTTGTAGGATAAACGTTGAGATTTATAAGGGCCACGGGGTGCCCAATAAGGTCTGTATTGGCCTGGAATAGAGGGGGCACCGATAAGGGGTTGACGGGTATGAACAACTCCTAAAATCTCCATGATTGTGGGAGGCCTTCATCCAATGGTAAATTTACAAAGGGATACATGCACAACAACAATAACAATACACTGATTCTATATTTGAAGCTTTCGTGACTGCAAGGATTTATATTCTTAGGTTTTTTCGGTAAAGTCACGTAGGTAAAAATTTCAAATTAATAAAAGTAAAATTAAAATAAAATAAAAATCACGACGTTTCGGAGGCAACACAAGCTTCCATCTTCAGGTGGAACCGTCACAGTGATACAGCTATCGTGCTGTGACGGTTCCACCTGAAGACGGAAGCTTGTGTTGCCTCTGAAACGTCGTGATTTTTATTTTATTTTTATTAACAATACACTGGTAACATGCATCTACTTTATGAAATTGTTGAGTTAACAAGAGCTAAAATACGTGACCACTTCAAACGCTTGTTTTTTCAAAGGAATATATCGTCATTTTTTGTTGTTATCTAAACGGAATTCTCTTTAATGTGTTTCCATATTATTTCCATAAAAAAAATGTTCTTCTTCTGGAATTCTATATTTATATGGTTTTCAATATCGCCAAAACGTTGTGCCCTTCAGGGAAGCGATTGTAAACAACCTCTCGAAAGGAAAAGAGAGCTGCGTGTTCCTGTGCAGAGAAGCAAAACACATTTGGTGAGATGAGTCCTGAAATAAATAGCAGAGGACTTAATGAACTTACAGTCCTTTTGTTTTAATGCCTCCATATCCTTTTCACAACAAAACAAATGCGTTTGCACTTAGCACGCGAAGCAGCAAGGACTCGCCACGGGGAGGCAGTGATAAAGGTCATTCATTGAGCAGCAGGAAATTACTCACATTGTCCCATTGATGTAAAGAATTTCAATATTAGATTTGCTGTTAATATTGTGTTTGTAATGTTCTGTTAGTGGGAGGACAATAGGCAATGTCACCTCGTTGGATTTGGAAGCAAGGTTAGCCCTTTAAGAATTCAATATATATGTAATACTAACTTTCATGAGTCTGTAAAGCAAAAACACAGAATTATATACGTAATAACAAAGATGATCCATTGTCATATACATAATACAAAAATATGACATGATTTTTATGGGTTACGCAAATCGGACACATTGTGCGATCGAGAACCGACATGCACAGAGGTAGAGCTGAAAATGCCTCATATGCCAGCCTGGACAGGTGAGATCCTGGATGGGTGAGATCCTGCACGTGTGAGATCCTAGATGGGTGAGATCCTGGATGGGTGAGATCCTGGAAGGGTGAGATTCTGGATGAGTGAGATTCTGGATGGGTGAGATCCTGGATGGGTGAGATCCTGGATGGGTGAGATCCTGGATGAGTGAGATTCTGGATGGGTGAGATCCTGGATGGGTGAGATCCTGGACGGGTGAGATCCTGGATGGGGGAGATCCTGCACGTGTGAGATCCTAGATGGGTGAGATCCTGGATGGGTGAGATCCTGGAAGGGTGAGATTCTGGATGAGTGAGATTCTGGATGGGTGAGATCCTGGACGTGTGAGATCCTAGATGGGTGAGATCCTGGATGGGTGAGATTCTGGATGAGTGAGATTCTGGATGGGTGAGATCCTGGGTGGGTGAGATTCTGGATGGGTGAGATTCTGGATGGGTGAGATCCTGGATGGGTGAGATCCTGGATGGGTGAAATCCTGGATGGGTGAGATCCTGGGCGTGTGAGATCCTGGATGGGTGAGAGCCCTCACCCCCACCGCCATTCCCTCCTTTTCCTCTGTGGGCTGGAGTGAAGTGGGTTCGATCTTCTTTTGTACAGCAACAACGACAATTTCACATTCAGGTGGTCAAGCCCAGATAACTGTGTCAGGAGCAGCGGAGTGTATCATCGCTGTGATGCCTCCTCCGTATGTGTGGATCGCTGGATGTTGTTATGGTCTGTTCTGTGTGACCACATTCGCACAACGGAGAGTTTTTTAAATTAATTTTCCATTTGTGCATCAGGTATCCGCATCTGCCATGGTTTTTGCGGATGCGGTTTGAAATCCCTGGTTTTGAGTGAGGTTATATTAAACTATCTCATTGACTCCTCAACAGAGTAACACTTTGACGGGAAGTCAATAGTGATTGTCTTTTGGATAAACTTGCCCCCACCATAGTAAAGGAGATATCGCACTACTTGCACACAGCCATTAACAGGAGATGGCCACCATTTACATGGTAATTGTAACAGGAAGTCACTTAACACCATCCCAAGCTAAAACGCAATAAGTTTTCATTTTTTGCCGTTTTTTTATCTTATTCTTCAACATGCAAGAATTAAAAGTAGCTCGGAAGTGAATCGAAGTGAAAACGCCGTGTGTCTCGTCCACGTTGACCGTGCAATGTGTCGTGATCGGTATTTTAACTAAATTGTTTTTATATTCTTTGGGTCTTTCGGTAAAGTCACTTAGATAGGTTCAAAGAAAATATCAACATTCATTTGAACCTATGTACGTGACTTCACCGAAAAACTCAAAGAATATAAATTCCTGCAGTCACGAAAGCTTTAAGTCAAGATTTAAATTGTTTTGTTTTGCAGGTGTGAGCCCCCTCACCTTCAGAAAGTGAGCCACGAATCCCGCTCACAGCTCGCTTAGACTCGTTGGGTGTCGTGGGGATTCCCGTTGTGAGTCACCCCCACGCGACGAGGACTTAGCACTGCCTTTAATCAACTCAGAACACCTGCGCAGTGTAAGCCCCATTTTGAGTAAAAGAAAAGAACAAAAAACGCACCTCAGATTAGCACGATTGCCTACGTACGGTGCAAAAAAAGTTCAACGTACCAAACATAGAAAACAGACGCAGAAACTCTATGTCATTAAATTATAACGTCTAGGCTTGATTACGCAATTCTAGATTTGAAGCTTTCGTGACTGCAAGGATTCATACTCTTAGGTTTTTGTCGGTAAAGTCACGTAGGTAAAAAATTTAATTAAAATTAATAAAAGTAAAACTACGCAACTCACTGTATGCTATTTACGTAACTCACTGTACGAAGACTGTATGCTGGCCTACCACACAAACTAATTATTCGCCTCCAATTTGCCTCCAACTGCAACACAATGCAGCCTCCAGAGGCCTGACGAGTGGGCATCAGTGGGAACACATCACCCCGGCGCTGAGAGATTGGTCGCCGGTCCGCTCGAGGAATCACATTTGAGATCCTCCGACCTGACATAATGGCCTCGGAGAGGATGGGTCCTGCTTAGATCTCTGCATTGTTGGAGAGATGTGATCCTCCCAGAAGTCTCAGGTACAGGACACACCGCCTCCTTGGTGGTTTAGCCGTTAGTTTAGGAGGGCGCTCATTCCATGGTTTGGCTCCCATGTTGTGAAATGACCTGCCCCCCCCCCCCCATTGACATCAGAGAAGCTGGTAATTTGTGCACATTTAAAGGGTTACTGAAAACCCATCTCTTCGGTCTAAGACAATTCCCAATGAGGCGAATTGTCTGTCAGCTTCTAAGTGTGGTGGATGTGGTTGTGAGTTTGGTGACTGTGGTTGTGAGGGTGTTGACTGTGGTTGTGAGGGTGTTGACTGTGGTTGTGAGTGTGTTGACTGTGGATGTGAGTGTGTTGACTGTGGTTGTGAGTGGTGGCTGTGGCTGTGAGTGTGTTGACTGTGGTTGTGAGTGTGGTGGCTGTAGTTGTGAGTGTGGTGGCTGTGGTTGTGAGTTTGGTGGTTGTGTTGAGGAATCGGTGTGCTTTCATGATCTCTTCAAGCAAAAGTCCAGGAATAACCTGAAGCACCCTCGTATATTACACTCACACTTCAATTACTTTGGTCCACATTAATTCAAAGTCTTATAATAGCTCGCTTATAAATGCATTGCTGTTTTTGCAGAATTTGTTCGGGTTCTCGTGTAATTTACTGTTACGTTCATCGTGAAATTGCAATTTGGATTTATGTCGCGTGCAATTCTGTACACACTAGGAGATTTACAACCACGTTAAATTGTTCGTATTATGACAAACAGGAATATAATAACACTATGCAGCAAATAGGTTAATGATTCGCTTTAATCCTCATTTGCGGAGCTTTTTTTTCTCCTCGGTGTATTTTAATTGAGAGCTCTCGGTGGTCGAGCAAGCTGCTCGCTCGAGGACAGTTGGGAGTTCAAATCCCGGCTGGGGGTTCATTCAGCCCATCATCCCCCGAGGGTTGATACAATGCGCACCACTCATTCAGAAAATCAACTGTGGTTGTACCATTGAATATACTTGTCCCATTGTAGGAATGTGGAATTTCCACCAGTAGCACAGCGCCGTTCACGGGAGATGAGTAATCCACTTCAATGCTTAGTTGAGCAGAAAATCGCGTTCGTTTTTTTCAACTCATAAGCCTCTATCCACACTCGGGCCACGGCTTTTACGTGCCTGGAGAATAGCGGTCATCACGTTTTAATCAAGTGCTGTGTTTTTTTTATTCTCAGAAAAGGAGTAAACCAAATTAACCAAAATGAATCAACATTGCCTCTGATGTGTAATTATAATCAAATGATCCACCGAATCTTTACGCTAAAAAAATAACAATGATGATGATGATGAAAACAATTGTGCCCACCATCTTCTGAACGTTCTACTTATTGCTGTATATTTTACTTTAAAGTTATGGCCAGCCGAACATCTAAAGCATGAATCTATGGATTTTATAAATGCTATTTTGGAGAGTCGGGCTAATGCATAGCATTACCAGAATGATTACAGACTCTTAATAGCTTGGAGAGTCTGAGCTTGGTGCGCTTTGTCTGTCTTTATGAAATATATTTGTCATAATAAAAAGGCGCCCTATGCAATGCTGCCCACTGCTCTCGCATCAATCCTGTAAGCACATAAACACAATTGATCTGCAAGTACACGTCACGTCCTGTCCTGTGTTTTAATGCATATCGCTAAAACTAAAAGCGTCATGTGTATGGAACATGAACGAATATTTATTTATTTTGTTCATTGCACCAACCTCAGGGGTATCTAGCAATGTTTTATCTTTTGTTTGTATGGTTTTTTTTTGCGTGCGTTTTATTGTTGTCCTTGTTGTTGTTGTTTCCTCTGCGCCTTCTGTGCGTTCAAAACTGCTGAGATCACAGGAGGGCCCCATCCCTGCGTCGTAATTGACAGAACAATCTGGAGCAATGCTCTCAAACGAGTGCACCTCGCGTGGCGGGCCGGCCAGCCGGCGGGCGTACGCGTGCCACTTTAACGATCCCCGCCGCCGCTGCCGCAAAAGCCACGTGCTCTGCCGGACGGCATTTGGGCAATTGACGCCACGTACACAGCGAGAAGAACGCAGACGAGAGAGGGACCTGATGATGCGGGCAGTGGTGGACACGTCGTGCAGGATGGATTGACGACAGGGACATTAAAAAGTGTGTGGCTGTTTGGAAATAAATGGAAGGAAACAGAAAGAGGGGAAGGCCTCATAGAGAATAGCTTGACGACGATGACATAAGAGTTGGTGCCAGAAAGATGTGGCCACTACTTGAGCGCATATCGGCACAAGACAGAGAAAAGTGGAAACAAATGACGACATGTGCAGTGGACACCTACGGGCGATCTTCCCACGGATCGTGACGATGACGATGACACGACGAGGGCTGTCCAGGCTCAAGGAACATTGCAGAATCTGCACGCAGAAACCCGGTTTTTTTTCGTTTGCTTTCATCAAGGATAACAATGCAAAGCAAACAGAACCGGAATGCGCATTTATCGAATGACCTAAAACCCACGTGTACACACGTGGTGGGATGAAATTGCGTAATGGGAGAATGGCAATATCCGGCTCGTATCAACGATCCGGATATGGTGCTTACAGCAGGGCCCATAAGTGTTAATATCTTACATCAGATTCAATCAATGTTCAAATGTGGGTAACTCTTACGGAGTCACATATAACATGGGCACAAGTTTTAGAGTTGTGTTCATTGTTGCTTGGGGCTTTGAGACTGGGTTTACTTTCTTTCACCTGTCTTTTTCTGTTAGTGGCAAAGAGACTTTCGTTAACACTCCTGAACAATAGATTTTTGTTTCCAGTAAACCCTTGCTAAGCCTCAATTTTTTCAGACAAGTTGCCCTCCTTGAGATGGTTTCCAATTGATATTCAGTTTTCAGTCTTTCATTTATTCTCGCAAAGAGATAACATATTCTTTCGCAAATATAATTGCTGTCGTGTGCTGAAAAAGTATTTGCTTACGTGTTTTGTGTACATTTGTAATGCGGGCGAAAGCGACCTTCCGGATGTGACGTCACGAGGAGGCGGAGCCAGGTGACGTGGGTGAAAGGTAGGGGGTCCTTAAGCGGGTAAACCGGAAGGAGAAGGCAGTCGGGGTGTGAATGGAAAGGTGTGGGGCCACGCGGGCGTACGAGCCGAGGGGGCACCGTCAGAAGCGGGAGCCAACCCTGGGAACAGTAGGGAGCTACTGGGAGGTGTAAAGCTGCAGATAGAGATAGGTAGTAAGGTTGTGTGTGAGGAGCAGCAGAGTGGCTGCCAGGAGTCGCAGGAGCGACGAGAAGGCGAGACAGCACGAGGCCGTGAGAGCTGCAGCAGGAACAGCCAAGGGAGCTGTGTGAGAGTACAGCAGCGGAGCTGCTGTGGGGCTGAGAGAGCGACAAGAACAGCAGCGGGGCTGCTGATGTGGACTGGAGTGACATCGGAACCAGCACAGAGAGAATAAGAGAGACAGCCGTGTGGGGACGCAGTACGGACCGAATAAAGGACACTGAGCCAGATATCGTGGTCAAGTCTTTTATTACACATTGATAATTATAATTTACACATATAGAAGGTCCGCGGTGGAAACCTGTTTTTGTTTTCAAGTGTTAGGTGGGCGCTTCGAAGAAATATGAATCTTCCATTTGGACATGCCCGATTCTTTGGCTGGCCCATAATTAACTATTAGTAACCATTGACCCATGGTCTCTTCTCGTCCACTTACTTTTCACAGTCAATATGACTTCCCTAATCTCTGTGTGTGTGTTGTATAATTCACATGTTCCTATTTCTGTCCGTCAGTGTTACTCCAAGCGAGCACATCTCTCCACGCTTCTCTGGGCATGCTTGAGCTTTTTTTCTCAATTTTCTTTGTTAATGGCAATGGTTCTGATCCATATTTAGAAATCTAATTAATTAAACATATTAATGACATTTTAATTAAATGGGGCCTATTCATATCTCGGGGTGCTAATGGTAAAGTCGCAATTTATGAACAGTTAATTAATTAGCACACTAATTAATGTATTGACTTATTGTGTGCCAAGGTGGCGAGATGTTAAATACCTCACTTGGTATACAGGAGGTCGTAGGTTCGATCCCTACCCTGACGCCTGTATATTTGAAGTCTGCATGTCTCTCCCCCGTGGCAGCGTGGATTATTCTCCTTGTCCTCCAGTTCTTCCCTCCACAATTAGAAACATGCGTTTAGAATATTTGGCCGCTATACATTGCCACGTTCTAAGCGACTTCATTGGGCAATCTTTGTGGCCAAGTCGCTTCTGAAAAAGAGCGACATAGCTCATTTGGGCCTTACCTGGTAAACAAACAAAACACCTTTAGTTTATTATTAGTTCGAATTCCTCAATCAATTAATCCGTCTTGCTGCCATCTACTGGCAATGCAGCAGGGAGGGGTGAGGATTGTGAATGGACAGGAAGTTGGGGTGGCAACAGACAGCGTTGTCAACTCCCAAACTATGTCAGACCTGGCAATGATATAAACTTGTTTAAGATTGGTCTGAGACTGTATTATATATATACTTCAAACATGCTTGCCATGTGGTTGTCTGGTTTAGGTTAAGTTCTATCAGCCCAGTACTTTTCTATACAAAGTATAGCTTTAATTAGAGTGCATAGCTTCTATATATGGTACTTATATAATAGTCACCAATTATACTTTTGAATCTTTTGTCTTTGTTAACTCAGAGTAAGTGTTTTACAGTTACACGTTTGGTGGGGGCTATAATGAACAGCATTGATTTTCAGAAATGTCAGATGTCATTATTACTACAGTTTTATTATTATTCCATTAAAAAAACACGTTGAGAATGATTTATAGGTGCACGCATTAGGCTTGCAATAAAAAAAAGAAAGTTCACCCATTTTATAGATCATAATAACAAACATCATCATTTGCAGTGGTCACTAGTTCCACACAATAGTTTACGCACCTCCAATGAGCACAGTTGTCTGTGTACGGGGAGGCAAAAGAAGTTCAACCATTCATACATCGGAGTGTCGCTTCAGTGGTTGCGGAAACGTTTGACTTAAGAAACTCATTACGCGTAAAAGACGGTTCCACTCTGGGACATATTGCTGCCCTTAACAATGACAGATTGCTCTTTTTTTCGATTTAAAGCTTTCGTGACTGCAGAGATTCATCTTCTTGGTTCTTTCGGTGTTCATTCAGACGCTGTCTTTCCGACAGACCTGTTATTCACCTGAGGACGGCTGCTTGCGTTGTGGCCGAAACGTCGTGAGAATTATTTTATTAAGTTTTATTTTTGTTATTTTATTATTTCCCTTCTACGTGACTTTACCGAAAGAACCAAGAAGAAGATTGCTTTTTCCGAGGGATTCACCGGTGATTCTGTGCGCCCCTCTCCTTCCTGTTTCATTTGAGCATCAAATGGCGTCAGCCTCCCAACCGATTCTCAGCGGGTTCAGCGTGTGGAAAGCAATTTTGTTTGATGTTCATCGCACCCGTATCGTTTAAACTCCGTAAAAATGTTTTCGTCCCATCTCCCATCCAATTGCATTTCACTTGGTCGAGTCCGAAGCCTCGCCCCAAGTCCGTTGCGAGTTTCTCACTTTCCCGAGCTTCGTTTGCATCGGCCGCGGGGTGCGACGCATTTCTCCCCCTCGCATTATTAAGCGGTAAATCGACTTGCGTCCGCTCACGTGCGCTGCCGCGTAAAAGTAAAAAAAGCAACACCTTCGGAGACAATGGATGTTCGCAATTTGTGCCGTGCACAGACGTCAGTTGACGTCATAGCCCCCCCCCCCCCCCCCGTTTGTCCATTGCCACCAGCGCAAGCCGCGTGGGAGTCTCCGCGCGCTCTCCGATGAGGCTCTCCGCTCGAGTGCCACCGCTGCACTGACTAGAGCTCGTGGAATTCGAAAGGGGGGGGGGGCAGGGGGGCTGTCAAGTCGCAGCCCTGCAATTGCTCACTCGCGAAACGCTACTGGGCGGAGGGAGTTGCTTTGGAGATGTCCTTGAGAGCGGCGGCTCCCCAGCCTGTGGGCCACTGGTGATCTGCTAGGCCGTAGAAAGAGGTGGTCCACGGAAGTGTTGCATATGTTGAACCGATCTTCTATCGACCGTACGTAGCCGGGCGTGATAATCGTGGCCAGCAGTGATAATCGTGGCCAGCAGTGATAATCGTGGGCAACAGTGCAAAATACGCTAGCACCCCAACTGTTGGGGAAAAAAAACATCTGAGGACCCAATCAAAACCATCACCTTGCCATACGTAGCAGGGGTCACCAAATCGATATCCAAAATCATGAGCAAACACAAGATCCATGTACGATTCAACACAGTACATACAATTCGTGATTTGATCCCATCTGTGAAGGATGTGATCCCTGACATGCAATACCCCGGTGTCTACAAACTGAGCTGTGTCTGCGGCAGCAGTTACATTGGAGAAACTAAGCGACATGTCTCGGACCGTGTTCGTGAACATAAGGCAGATCTAAAACACGGGAGGACCAATACCTCAGCCGTGGCTGATCATTGTTTTAATGCGGTGGGAACACACAACATTTATTTTTCCAAGACGAAGGTACTCTGCAAACTCACTGGCTATCCGCAAAGATTCGTCTATGAAGCCATCCAGATATATAAACACAGACACAATTTCAACCGAGAAGATGGGTACAAACTGAGCACTCATTGGAAGGAGGTTATTAACCAGTTTAGGTTATAACTGGCTGTGATGTTCCCTCCCTACCTACCTATGTTAGCAGTTATTTTCGACTCTCTGAGTTACATTCACTAACACAGCCACCGTTAGCTGTGTTCGTAAATGGCGGCTTGCCATCCTTTTCCACCTCCACGTGGCGATGTTCCTTGCCGAGCTCTCCTGCTTCAGCAGCTCTCACCTGATGAAGATCGCTTGTGTTGCGATCGAAACGTCGTGATATTGTGATTATTTTTATTATTTTTCTATCTACGTGGCTTTACCGAAAGACCCAAAGAATATGAATTGGAGTGTTTGTAATTGAGCAAAATGTGTTTTTGGCAGAGGTGTGGACTCGAGTCATGTGACTTGGACTCGAGTCAGACTCGAGTCATGAATTTGATGACTTGCGACTCGACTTGGACTTGCATAACAATGACTTTGTCCCACCTATGAGATGTGGACTCGAGTCATGTGACTTGGACTCGAGTCAGACTCGAGTCATGAATTTGATGACTTGCGACTCGACTTGGACTTGCATAACAATGACTTTGTCCCACCTCTGGTTTTTGGTGCGTGGCGTTCCAAACACCAACAACAAAAAACACTTTTGAGAGTTCATTGGTCCACAAAGTTTGGGAACTACTGCTCGTCGTTGTATTTTGGCCTACACTTTCACGCCGGCCAGATGTCTTAGCAGAGGTGGGAGAACCCACAGTTTGTCCCATCACATACAACCACCCCGGCCGACTCGGTTGAGCACATTGATCCTTCTGGGTAGACAGAGGCAGGTAAATTTAAGAAATTTGCGCCGTTGTGTTTCAACCGCCTCACCGTGTGACGTGCACAATCGCAGTTGCAGCCGGAGCGTGCATTACGATGAGCCTTTAGGGTTTCAGCCTCCACCCCCGGGTGACTAGATCGTTGCGATTCATGGTTACTATTCGATTAAAGCAACAACGGTCGATGTTTTTAGATCGCAAAGGAGTGTTTGCAACCTCTAGCAGCTGCAGGGCTTGCATATAATGTGCAACCCGCTGCACACGGACAACGCGAATTGAAAACGATTCTTACGCACCCGATTTGATGCACGCATCACGAGCGTAAAGGTTTGTCATTGATCGATGTATCATTGCATGGATACACTCCTGATCTAACCCTGAAAAACAATCCTCACCAAATGCTCATCAATGAATGTTTTCAAGTCCCTTACCCTCTGCAAAATGTCTGGCTGTGCTATGAGTTTACGGATAAACCAGTTTAACAGTATTTGGACGTACACACATTATTTCGTGTATGCTGTGGTGAAGAAAATTGCACTGCTAATATATATTCAGCCGGAACAGTCTATAACTCTTTACCTTAGGCTGTGTCTCGCATGCCACAGCCATCTGGTCCTCATAATTCTAGAAACATGTTCACAGGATTATAGGAAAATCCCAGTCATGATGATATAGGATCAAAATACTGCGCATTACATGCATTGAAGCCCTGAGTATAACACACTGTTAGGTTAATCGCACATTAACGTTGTGCGATGGCCATATTAAGGATGAACAGCGATTGCGTGTTTTGATCGTTTTGGAACGCTACAATGGCAGGACTTCTTGTTCAAGTTCAAGGCCTCGTTCAATTTTCACTCGTCTCTGGCTGTATTGCCACATTCCACCAGACTCTGTATGTTGTCTTTACCGATAGGTTTACCCTCAAGTCCATGTATGATGAAAATTAATAAGCTCCCATGACAGGCCACGGCTTAATTAATTGCCATAACTCTGTTTTATGATTGGTGCCTTGTGAAGGTTTTAGTGATTCTGCTGAAGTCTTGGAAGCTATTAAAAACATACATTACCTCCCAGACACAGGCTAGACAATGTTCAATAAACTGTGGAAGGATATTATGTTCATCACTCTGCTGCTGTGTCGGTCGTACGGTTTGTTTGACCGTACTTCACCACGCTGTTCAATGCGGGTTGTTGAAGTTAGCCGGGAATGAAACTCAGTTGGTCTGGCTCAATGAGCAGTGCGCTAACCACTGCGTCACCGCTCCACCACCATCACCATGTAGATGAGGCGAAACACCTTGGAATTGATCATCTGAAGTTGACCGTAAACTATTTATTGGAAAATAATTCTGGGCAACAAAAAAAACTGATTTAACTTAGGTCAGAAAGTTATTGTATCAGAACACTGGCAAAGCTTCGTACTTATTTGAAAAGGTGACACAGTCTTTTGGTGTTGCAGCACGGACGTTTTGGAACGACCTTTTTCTCCTTTTAACATCGAAGATCTTCCTTCAAAAAATACCCTGAAGCACCAGATTAGTGCTGAGCAACGGTCACATTCGCAAATGTGATTTGCAACTTTGACCCTTGCCTTGTGTCTCCATAGTTCAATGTTAATGTGACATTTTATTGAGGGGCTACTACTGCTGTATGGTGTTACCTTGGTGTGGTTTTGTTCTTTTTGCTGCGTTGCCCACTCTTGATGAATCGGACTTATCTAATGAATGCGCGCTTTAAATTTCGATTCAAAGCTTTCGTGACTGCAGAGATTCATCTTCTTGGTTCTTTCGGTAAAGTCACGTAGAATGGAAATAATAAAATAATAATAAAAATAAAACATAAAATGAAAATAATGAAATAATAATAA
Organism: Lampetra fluviatilis; assembly: GCF_964198595.1. Lineage (NCBI taxonomy): Eukaryota > Metazoa > Chordata > Hyperoartia > Petromyzontiformes > Petromyzontidae > Lampetra > Lampetra fluviatilis. The sequence goes on from NC_136314.1 coordinate 2,072,653, forward strand.
TAAAATAATTTATTGTGATGTTTAATTTTTATTATTTTATTATTTCCATTCTACGTGACTTTACCGAAAGAACCAAGAAAATGCGCTCTTTATTTGCACTCCTATCGTGTTTTTTTGTGTACATTGTTTGCTGTTGTTGCTTACTGACCCCCCCCCGCCCCACTGGACACCCGTGAAGCAAGAGCTTCATAGCTCATCGGATTCCTCCTGCAGCCTCAACAATGGTTCCGAATAACTGGCGTGTTTGGTCACGTGACGCGAGCACGTGACCCATCAAATCGCCGCGCCTGTGTGAACCAATGTCTTGCGCCGCTGCGACAATAATTAACACGGCGTCCACATCCGCCGGGAACACGACATCCATCTCTGTCCCATAGACACGAGCGCCTTGTGTACACAGCCTATGCAATAAATACGTTGATCGAGCGAAGCTGCGCCGATGACAGTTAATCCTCTCGGCGATAAGTTTGACACTTCCCATGACCTTGCGAAATGAAATTATTAACGACGAACGGTGCAAGAGTGATCGCGCCAACACCACGAAATGTGGTACGCGTGGACATTGTTGGGGAGGGGGGGCACAGAGGGTTTTTGAGCGCTTGTGGAAATGTATTCATAAACTGTTCGCCTAACCGAACTCCGTATCAGCATTGTCTGCAACAACGGTTTAACAATGTTGCTTATGACATGTCAAAGCGTGTCCACGTGCGCAACACGTGATGGGTTTGTGTGGGGTATACATGAGTCTGTGTAAGGTGTTCATTGCCTCGTGCGTTGAATGGGACCACATGATGCATATGGAGTGCTCTTGCCAATAACATCTTATCATCTTGCAGCATTCGTTTAACCAAGCCGGACTAATGATGAGAACCCGCAGGTTGAAACCAGTAATATGGGTCTGGAAAGCCAATAGGCTAATGGACTAAACACATCATGTGTGGAAGGTGGGGGTTATGAGGACCTATGTTTAAATCACATCCATGGATGACAAAAATTGTGTTCATTACTCCACTCCTGGAATAATGTCTTCCCTGTGTTGCAGGTGCCACGGTGGCGATATATTAATTACCTACACAGCTGGTCGTGGGTTTGATCCCGACCCTGACGCCTGCATAATTTGTGTTTTCATGTTCTCCCCGTGGTCGCGTGCGTTTTTCTCCAGAGTGTCCTTCCACATTTAGAAACATGCATTTCGAATCTTTGGCTGCTAATCTTTTCCACTTGATGAGCCACATCGCTGAGCTATCATTTTGTGTGCTTCTGAAGAAGAGCTATAAAGATCAGTGGGCCTTGCCTGGTAAAAATATATATTTTCTTTTGAATTTAACTTCAGTGGCAAGTGACATCTCAGCTGTTCCTGAATACCCCGCAAAACAAACCTACACTGACCAGAGTGGTGAAGTATGATCATAAAACCTCCCTTTGCCGACGGAGCATACGGATGCCTTCAACCAGCCACGGAGTGGCATAGAAATGTAACTTATTATCATGATTGTTCACGAATTTTTTTTTATCAAATGCTGAGATTCCTCACTCCGAAGCGAATCAGACAGGCGGTGTACTGCACCGTATTACTGTATGTGATTATCATGCATTGCATTGCATCTTAATGATTATTTTTCAGGACACTGCAATGACATCACAGACACAAATCTAGAACATTTAGCAGAATGTGCGCGTGCTGTTTCAGAAGAGAAAATGAGACCATCCATGTGCCTGCTCGGACCAAAAGTTTCACATCTTTATATTTATCTTCTTGGTTATTTCGGTAAAGTCACGTAGAAGGGAAATAATAAAATAATAAAAAAAATTACATAATAAAATAAAATTATCACGACTTTTCGGCCACAACGCAAGCATTGAAGGACACTGTATTTCTGACAGCTCTGTTTCTTCACCTGAGGACGGCTGCTTGCGTTGTGGCCGAAACGTCGTGATCATTTTATTGTTATATTTTTTTTTATTTCCCTTCTCCGTGAGTTTACCGAAAGAACCAAAAATATGAATCTCTGCAGTCACAAAAGCTTTAAATCGAAATCTTTGTTTTTCCTTTAACAATGTGTTTTTTTCCTCTCCTAATTGCGACGTTGACCTCGTGCCATTCGATGAAAACAAATGCCCTTTCAGACATGTCCCGGTGAGCTCTGGACAACATGTGTCAGAGAATAATATCCCTTCAGCAGCTGGCCTCTTTCACGGTTCCGTGGGTGGTGGGAGGGGGCGGGCACACACCTTCTATACATCCTGCAAAATCGAATTAAGTGAAAGCCCACGCTAAATACGATGGTCCTTTTTGTGAAGCCATTGGTGACTTGGCTGAAGCCATCGACTCACCGCGTTGAGATGTCATCTCCGGTCGCCAAAATCTGACTTAAAATTGACGATCTCAGCAGTGCCCACTCGGTGCTCGTACATGGAATTCGCCTCCAAAGCCCCCTCACCCACCCAGCCACCGTTTCAAACCACCATGATTTATGTAATGTCTACAAGGGATGGCTCATCTCTGGAACAATGCACCATTGCGGTTGTTGTTTTTATTGTGTGTGATTGCTGTTGCTCAATTATGCAGCGCCTAACTCTCAGTGCATTGCTTTACCACTGCATCGTTGTGTGCGTTACGCCCATTGCCATGAATTGTACATGTGCAAAGCGGTTGGTGCACTGCGTTTGCCAGCCGACCTGCGTGCGATTCCTGACGATGGCGTACATCAGTTGCAAGTGATCTCAGAACCGGTCATGGGCCTTTCCGAACTGAGCTCAGCCTTCGGTGCAGTGTGTAAGCTTCAGCCCTGGAGAGACACAAAGGTAGCCAGGCGTGGTACTGACCACACCACCACCTCGTGCACCACCGCTCTGATCTTCATCGGTGCTCACTAACAGTAATTTCCCCAACAGCGTGCAGAAGCCACGTGGAGGCTATTTAGCTTCTTTCTTTGGACTTGTGTGTGTGCGTGCATACGTTCGTGTATGTGTGCACGGTGTGTGTTATTATTGCGGGGAGCTGTGGTGTAGTGGTTAGCGCGCTGTCCTACGAACTCGGCAACCAAATTTCGATTCCCGCTCACGGCTAAAACCGGTGACGATTATCTGAACTGCGCCTGGGCCTCCTCGCCTAGGTCGACTCAGCGTCAAATGAGTACCTGGTACGATGTGTAAAAAAACATTGCCTTATGTGCAATGCTTCACATGCCGACCTTCATTAGTGCTCGCCAACAGCACTTGCCCCAACAGCCTGTTAAGGCTATATGGGGGAATCTTTGCCTTTGTTTTACTATCTCTTGTACTCACTGTCCTTAAACCTGAATGATGAAATTAACGGCCGCAAGCAACCTGCCAATTGCAGAGTTGCTGATTCGATAAGGTCGATGTTATCAGAAGCCACAGCCCACCTATGAATTTGTGCTGCTGAGCTGCGACAAATTTGATTATTGTATTGATCAACCGTGCACCAAGACCCCCCTTCGTTGTAGCGAAAAGTAAAGAATATAAACTTTCACAAAAACAATGACATTTCATACAAAGCAAATCACATCGCGCGAACAATTTAGTCATCCCGTATCGATTAATAAAGCAGTTTATATAAAATGTAGCCGGGATTTTGTTATATATATATTTAAAAAATCAAACTGAAATATGATGAAGCTGTTTTAATGTAAAGAAATATAATTTACGGTCCTGATGGGATTTGTGCCATCTGGGCAATTTATGATGCAAATCTACATAATTAACTTAACTGGGCAAATGTTTGTCTGTGTTGACAGTATTTCCTGCCAAAGTCACATTGCTTGGTGCAAGAACACAATAACACGATCTTGCCTCGTATTAAATGGGGAGTAACTAAGGTGTCATTAAATTGTCCATGAAAACAGCTTTCTCATACTGTCATTTTAATGAACGTACATGCAACGTTGCCACGACCAAATTTGTATTTCATTAAAAAAAAAATTACAATGGTATTCATGACATGTTCCAATTATTGTTAGTCTTTGCAATACAATAAATAAACATATTCGTGGACTTTTCAAACACACATAAACCGTGAATTGCCGTTTAAAATATGAAATGTGAGAATCATCATCACCACCACCACCATCAGCCATAATCAATCTACTGCTGGATGAAGGCCTCTCTGAGCCCCCACTGTTTATCACAATACTGCGCGATGTTTGAAATTCACCCAGTGCCTGCGAAATAACTGATTTAAAAATTAACGTAATGGGACATTTTACTGACACTGCCAAGGCCAAACAAAAATGAATGTCACCATGCTATGAGATGCCTTCATTGAAAACAAATAGTTAAATTCCATTGTATGGCTCAATAAGACGAGCGTGTGCTGTTACATGTACTGACATTTACAAATAATGCGCTTCCATATTTGATCAAGTTTGAAGAAAATACTGATATTACTCCACGGAGGTCAACCATGATAATAATCATGAAAATAAATTTTGACCTGGTTGTAAAATTAGTATTTTTTGTACCCCGATGAAAAGATAAAACACATTTTACAGAGCTATACTAAGAAAGAATGTGCAACTTCTTGGCAGTGACAGGCGACTTTTCTTGGCAGTTCAATACACTCCGGTTATAACACTTCTGTGGTGTCTCTGCTGAGCTAAGGATGGTCCCTTCCCATGTGTTCAATATGCCTTTCCAATATTCAATTAGGGGTGAAGGTGCACCCCTGCAATTGCTTGCTCATGCCACTGCTGGCAGAAGTCCTTGCAATAAAGTTGGCTCTATAGAGGATATTTTGGCCAACTCTTTCACGATTGCCTGAAGTCTTGAATGAGGTGGGCTGCACCCACACTTTGCGCCACCACATCGACTAACCGTTGCGTAACCATTTATTTTTGTGGGTGAACAGAGGCACAGGGATTTTAGAAACGTCTCCAATTATTTCACCTGCTGTTCTTTTGGCTAGCCATCGAACAGAGGGAGTTATGGCATTGCGCGCTTTCAGATGCGCTTTTGTGGCCGTCTGGAAAGCTCTTCCTTCCGATATTAGGAAGTGGCTGCAGGTATGCACTTTTAAATCTAGATTGAAAACTAATTTCTTTAGCATTGCTTTATTGCGTTCAGTTTCTTCCCCCCCACCACCGCACCTCCAATTATAACGATTGGCTACATATGGATTGTACGTACAATGCTTGCCGTTGCACCATGGTAGCAATGCCACAATTGGCTAATCATGTATTTAACACCGCTGGATCACTTGCATTCTGGAAGATGGATTTGAATCCAGGTCACAAATTATTGCAAAAAAAAATCTCATCGAAAATAAATTAGTTTTAAACTGAATTTTGAGAGTGAAATAACTAGGTTAGACTGCCAATGCGATTAAAATGTATAGCAGTGTGTGTCGGAATGTGCAACACCCCATAGGGTTAGAGATCATGTTGAAGGAAACTCGGATATCAGGAAACTCGGATATCACCTTCAGCGGGGCATTCCAACACAGGGAGATACACTGTGAGAGTTCCAAATTGTCACGGCATCACCTCTTGGCTCAATGCAAATAGCATCGCTGGGATAAAAAAAAATGTTTTAAATAACACGAGACCGATCAAAAGCATACACTCTAAACTAACTGCCTTGAGGCCAGAGATACTTCAGAATTGTTGGAGAACGACGATAACAATCCAGACAATTATCTGGAGTCAAACGAATACAATAGACTCATCCTGGACCCCCTGAGATGCAGAAGCAGTTTAATATTACAAAGCAAAGCAGGCCCCTTTGTAAAGCTCACAGGTGTGTGATTTTAGTTATGGCATTTTGCTTCCTTTTCTCATAAACAAGCATCGAGCATCTTCTTGGTTCTTTCGGTAAAGTCACGTAGAAGGGAAATAATAAAATAATAAAACTAAAACATAATTAAATAATATAATATAAGAAAAAAAAATGTTTACTTTATTATTTCCCTTCTACGTGACTTTACCGAAAGAACCAAGAAGATGAATCCCTGCAGTCACGTAAGCTTTAAATCGAAATTTAAGCATCGAGCAGTGGCTCATAAGTTAAAGGATTCGCGTACTCAATGGCTGGATTATCAATGCTGTAAAAAAAACAGGCTTCTCATTACTCAAAATGTGTGCTGCTTGCAATAATTCACAGCGCTACTATGTAAACATGAATGACAAAGCAAAGAATACCCGAAGCCGCGGTTGATCGCTATCCACCCACTGCTGGAGCAATAACTCACAGATGAATTCCCCACGCCGGCATAATTTTTTGTTACCAAACACAGATTCAGGTGGGTGTTGCTGTCGTCTGTTGGTTGGTGCACTGGACGCCAGTTCAATCCGACCTCCATATTTTGGGGCAATTAAAACCAATGGTTCAAGATCCTTTAATCCCGCGCGCGTCTGTCCACCCAGCAGTCGGGTCCACCACGCTTGATCGGCAGGCCGCGAGCAACGGGTTGGATATTCCCATCTCTTCCGAGAAGTTCTGCGTTTGAAAGAGTAGACCAAAATTAGCTCTAGAGAGGGAGGGCTCACTTGCGCTCCCTTCTTGGCCAGGCCCTGCCAGCAGCAGTGGCGTGAGCCAGAAATGACAGGGCTGCATCGTCGCCTTCACCACGTGTTTTATATATTGATTTTTAATTACGCACGTGAATTGCCTTAAACTAATACCAGTTTGGTAGCGAACACGTAACGGTTAGTGGCATGTAATGGACAAAAACAATAAGATTACATTTTTTGCTGGGAGCCGTGACAGGCTTTTCTTATAAATGTGTAAAAAGAAGATATATTTGCGCACATTTGAGCTGCGATTCAGCAATGGATTTCAGCTAACGTATGCACGTGTGAAATTGGTGAAAGAATAAAGCGACCGAGAAATTGCACCAACAAAAAAAATGAATATCTTTGCAATCGAAAAAAGCCTTTGTGAAACAACATTGTTGGTTGCTTTAACAAAAGAGAAAGTGGGAGCACACTATGATTTGTATTATTGTTGTTGTTCTCTGCACACACTATGCTTTACTTGTTTATATATTTATGCATTACAATAAAGCTTTCAGCTTCCAAAAGCAGCTTGTCAGGCAGAGACAGGATGTCTGATTGGAACATAATGGTTCGGCTGTAATTGCCGTTCTTAATGCAGGGACGATATTTCCCATTTCCTTTCATGAATTTCCACTCCTCCTGCCATGCCTGAATAATATATTTTGCGTTATGCATTTAAAAAGGCACTCCTTTTTACCCACGGGTTGTTTGTTTGTTATTTATTTATTGGAGCCATGCCTTCACACACTTTCATACTTGGCAATAAAAACTAAATTCGGGAAAAAGTGACAGTGGTTTAGTGAAGCAGAAAATCTCATGGCTTCACTAATATCTTGTTTATATCCCTGCGCCAGTGATGGTAATTCCCTGTTTCTATGGCAGGGGCTCAAATATATATAAGGCCATTGTGCATTTAGAGTATTTGGTTGCAATACCATTTCCACGTGATGAGCCACTTTGTTGAGCTATAATGTGTGGTCAGGTTCGCTTCTGAAAGAAAGATATAGCTCAGTAGGCCTTACCTGGTAAGATTTAAAAAAATTAATATAGTTAGTTAATTTGAAACTTACTCCTGACTACTCATAAAAGTAATATGATTTTTATACATTCACAGGGGCATTACCAGGATTTGAACTCACAACCTCTTGATCGCAAGTCACACATACTATCAACAAAGCATCGCAGTCACAAAATATCCACGGCCCTATTACCTGCAACTTCTATAATCCCCGAGAGCTGTATATCGTGCGAAAACTCCTACTATTTCCGGTCAAATCTATTCCCATTAGCCACGATGTATTACTCCGTGGACAACCCCCGTGATAATACGACCGCCATATTTGATCTCCCCATATCAAGGCGATCAAGAGGAGTTCTCCTGTATCTATGTGTGTCATTATGTATACCTAACACTACGCGCGGACCTGCAGGGTAGTGGTTAGTGCACTGCGCTACGAACACGACGACCCGAGTTTAACCGCTCAGCATTGGTGACAAACACTGGAACTGGTTATAGACCTCCGGTAGAAAAAAAACGAAACGACGACCTCCGGATTGCAAGTCCAGTGTGCTAATCATTGCACCACAGCGGCATTCGTGTGTGCAATGCATCCGGCATGTAAGTTTCAGCAATGGCTCTTGATTGGTATGTACATCGAAAGATGCTGAACTTGTCGATGTTTAAAAGGTGCAATAGGTGTACATACACACGCGATTTTAAGTAAGCATGTAAAAAAAAATGTGTTTTTTGAGCCTTATTCAAATAGATTCCAATCCATTTAGGGATATGTTTTGCATAATTAATGGTGATTAATTTGTCTGCGACAGCCTGCAATGCTCTACCTTCGTAAAGAGCGCTTTGGGAACGTGAATGCGCACAGCTTTTAATGGGCGACGTTCGCCCCCAGCCCTCTGCGATCTTCCATTTCTTCCCAACACCCTCCCTCCTTCTCTCCCTCAAACAATTAGCCCGAGCAGCAAGATTGCGTGTGAACAACGTGGCAAAAAAAAAAATTAGCCCCACTTCTGCAAGGTGACATTTCACGCATGCGATGAAAACATAAATTGGCGAGGTTTTTCGCTTCAGTCAAATATCACACCTCTTGGCGTGCGATCCGAGCCTGTGTTCTTGAGCTGCGTAGCGAATGAGAGACCGCATCTCGTCCAGGTGTCACCGTTTCAAAATGCACATAGAGGATGCAGTCAATACTATGAGACCTCCTTTACCAGTGGCCAAATATAGTAATAGGTTTTTACCCTTTCAACTGGTACAAAAAATGGCACCTTTATACAAGGCATCATGTTTGCAATAACCACAACACATGCAGTCAAAATGCAAACAAAAAAAAACAACTCTGAAGATGATAACATGATAACATGATGCCTTGTATAAAGGTGTAATTTTTTGTACCAGTTGAAAGGGTAAAAACCTATTACTATATTTTGCCACTGGTAAAGGAGGTCTCATAGTGTAAATGCTTACCCCGAGCTCTCAATACTCTGACAGTGCGCTGTCTTTGAGTTGTACGCCTTTTGGCGTAATTTGGTCCAACACCAATGGAGACAAGGCTCTAATTAAAGCTGTTTCGGGTGTGGACCAATCAACTTCAAGGACAGTGCATATCATTATCATCATCAGAGTTGTTTCTTTTTGTTTGCATTTTGACTGCTTGTGTTGTGGTTATTGCAAACATGATGCCTTGTATAAAGGTGTCATTTTTTGTGCCAGTTGAAAGGGTAAACACCTATTACGATGCAGTCAATGTAAAGGTAAAGCGGTGCAGCCCTGCAATGATTTGCTCGTGTCACTATTGCCAGAAGGGTTTTCCACTAAAGGAAGCTCTGGATAGCCCCCTCGGGAAGGCATTTGGCCGACACGCATCGTGCCAGACGTCTTGGAAGCGGAGGGAATGCACCCGCACTTTACCCAACCACACGTGACCTCAGAAATCTGAATATTTATTTATACTTGATGAATCCGATGAGCCATGAATCTTGATACAGTAAATTTAGCCGTGACGGTCCCACCTGATGACGGAGACTTGTGTTGCCTCCGAAACGTCGTGATTTATTATTTTATTTCTATGATTATTTCTATTACTATTATTTTTACCTACGTGACTTTACCGAAATAACCTAAGAGTATGAATCCTTGCCGTCGCGAAAGCTTCAATCTAGAGCCATGAAGCTCTGTTTCACGGATTTGTCCAGTCGGGGCGGGTAAGAATGTTACAACAACAACAAACAGTGTCAAAAATACCACAATAGGAGTGCAAAGTACAAGGAAGGTAAACACGTACAAATACAAACTAAACCATCCTACCAGACAAAGCCCCGTGAGGTATTCACTTATTATTCGAAAGCGACCTGGCGACCACAAATGATAGCCCAACAAAGTGGCTTATTATTTTGACCGTGGTGAAATGATTTGCACGACCGGACGTATCGAGGTGGGGGTATTTAGAAAATATTTTCATTTTTTTCAACTGCCGGAAGGTTAAATCGAATGGGTAACCTCTGAATTGCAATCCCGGCGTGTAAAGCGTTACACCGTGGTAGCAGCATCTCGCCCATTTTACATGTACAGTACTTACATGGGTATCTGTAATGATAGTGCACAATTCTGCTGTATTGCATTTAATAAGCCCCGCGATGATCGTGGGGTTATCTTGCCTATAACATCAGGCAACCCAGCAGCATTTGTTTAACAGACCTAACCATGCTGATAAGACTCATACAAGTCAAAACCGGTCTGTACCATTATAATAAGAAAACAATCACATTGGCTTATTCCAGCTCTGAGGATATAACGTTTAGGTCTTTTTCCATTGATATGAGATAAAGTAAACTTAATACAATATATTTGAAGTCTGTGCCCGTGGCAGCAGATAAAGTAAGTGACTTCAGAAGCCATTATATCATGGGTTCTGTGATGGGTTCTAAAAATGTCTGACACATGGTGGTACACTGCTCATAGTGACGGCTATGAATGCAAATTTCTTCATATCGTCACATGATGCCGAAAGCACAATTGGACGATATTTTAGAGGAGGGGGGGAATAATCCTCTCGATTAAATTGCCTGTCATTTTGTCCTGTCAGAGATATTTACTTCCTCTGTTTTGGTTTGCTGGAGCACACACTTTGCTATGAATATACCCACCAATAAATATCCCCCCCCCTCCCCCAAAAAAGAAAAATCCACACATTCATAAATAAAATTGCGGCATGAAAAGGAATATATACATACAGTAATAGGTGACGTTTTGGGCAATGCTTCTGCTTCATCGCACAAACATCGATAGGCCAGAGAGATAGAGTTGAGAATAGTTAGAGACTCTACATCTACATTTGAAACACGGTCTAAATGTATTATTATTTCCTGATAAGGCAGTGTTCTTGATGGAACTTGTGGAGTTTTTTTTGTGCTTGTTATTTGTGCTTGTGCACCACTGCTAATGCAGGATCGCCATATAATTGACCGAATAAACAATGGACATTTCTCGTCGTGATTTACCAGGTCAATTAAATGTCGCTTGGTGCCGATCAGAAGTGTAGTTGAAATAATGACTTGTGATGGAGGTGGCTGGGTGGCTGAGCGATCAATGCTCTCATGATTAGTGATATTTGGTCTCAGACCAGTCACCAATGATTACAGAAAAAAAAATATGAAAAGTAATTAGGTTTTTTTTTCCAGTTTAAGTTGAATAAATTATACCAATTGAAAAAGAAACCTCACTTCGAGTGCTGTGCGAAGGATAATTCTCCGCGGTGTTGGCTTGTGGGGAAATCGCTCCCTCGAGCGTGTGGATAATGTAGGTCACGTGAAAGAATCTCAGAAGCAGTTGTGTGATTTCACCTCGGTGCGGCTATTCGCTAAGTAAGACGAGGGTTTGCACTGCTGTGTGAGAGATCCCGATGGACAATGTCTCATGGCATGAAGCCGTGGGGGGGGGGGTGGGAGGGTGTCGGGGGGGGGGGGTACCGAGGTGATTTTAATTAACATTCAACTGATAATTAAAGGTTAACAGCGTATTTTTTTACTTGTGGTATATATTTAAATACAAATTCATGGCAAATGAGCTGGAATGTTGTAACTTTAATGCATTTTTGTTTGCCAACTAGAAACAATGTTTTGATTCCCTTTTATCCACGCACAGTTAATTTTCAGGGGAAGGAGCCAATGATGGGTACATTCCATTGCTGTACACGTTTTATATTCAGCCTCTCTGTTAAATATTCGGTGTTCAAAAATCCGTCGATTGATAATTTCCCACATACCTCAGTTTAATTATCACGAGGCAGTTGTTCTCTTGGTATTCCTCAGGCAGACCACTTGAATTACATCATCGTTTACACTGCGTGTGGATAGTGTATTACACAGAGATGTATTAACCACCTTAAAATGCTTTATGTCATGTAAAACTTGAGCGGACATATATCTGACATTTGCTCATAACCAGGTAAGAATTCATTGACACTCAGTCTCTCTTTCAAGAGAAATCTGGATTTAAATAAGCACAGAAAAATAGAAAACGAATGCCAATGTGCAAAAAAACGAGATGCAGTTTGTTTAACACGTAGGCTTTCGCGACCAATATTATTCATAATCAACGTTTTTGGGTTAGATCGCGTTATTTATAAATGTGTCGTAACCCTCCACCACCCGATCAATCAGCAAAAAAGTGTCACATTGACAAAAGACAAATAGTTCATTACTTTAGCCCACCGGTGTGTTGAAGCGTGAAACCACAACATTTACAATTTTTGAGTACAACGTTTCGCTGGTAATTGCATCCAGCATCATCGGGCAATTCGACATTTTGGCAAATTGCCCGAAATGTAAATGTTGTGGTTTCACGCTTCAACACACCGGTGGGCTAAAGTAGTGAAATATTTGTCGTTTGTCAATGTGACACTTTTTTGCTGATTGGTCGTGTCGGGTGGTGGAGGGTTACGACACATTTATAAATAACGCGATCTAAACCCAAAAACGTTGATTTTGAATGATTATGAGATGCAGTTTACAAACGTATAACACGGAGGTCTGAGTGTAGTGCTGGGTCTAGTGAGATGATGGGTTGCAATCCAGGCAGCTGCTTTTAATTTACCAGGTCCTCAAGTGTAGTGAGTTGCATAGTCTCAGTCCAGTTACCATTGCCTGAACAATATATATTTGTTTTTTAATCATTAAATATAGATTGACTGTCATGCAACTTTGCCTGTAGCAGGGTGGTTGCGAAAGTGCTGCCACCTACAGTAGGTGAGGGGTTACTTGAACGAAATTCAGAAGTAGTTCGGTAACGTCTCCTTCCTTGGCCCGTTCTCTTAACACTGTGGCGCTGCACGTCTGTGCCCGAGTTCCAAACAAGTTCGTCGTTTCATGGCATGACACTGAAGCGCATCGGAATGACATTTTGGGAAACAAACAACGGACGCAGAGGCGTTGTGGTTAACGGCCCTGGACTATGAACTCAGTCGATTTCATTCCCGGCCACGGTTAACATCAGGGCCGAGTTACGTCTCAACCCGTCCTGGGCTCCCCTTCACCAACGCACACTGACGAACGTGGTTAAATAAAGTAACAACAAGCCCCACGACTGAGACGGCATGGGCAGAACTACATCTGACAGTGGATTGACAAAGGGCTTAAGAGTATAGATTTTTGTTACGTGAGATTATCTTTTTTTTTAATGAAAACTTTGCCAATATATAGGCTATGGCAGGCAATGCATATTGGAAGCACGTATCCTGGCAGTGCTGAAACTGCCCTGGTGGCTCTGCGACGGGGTGAGCATATTTTAACGTTGAGGATGACACGGCCGCACATTGAAGCCGAAGTATGGCAATGGGATTAAGCAACGGTGGCATCTTGCAATTGATTCCCGCTTGAGGGTCCGGGGCCCATCTATTCAGTGCCAGCTGTTTGAGGGTTAAGACACATTTTTCACATTTGCCAGGCACGAATAATTCATTTTGTAGAAGAAGAAGACGAAGAAGAGCCGAGGTGTATCCGTGGGTAATATTTTTTTTGTCTACGCCTGAGAACTGAGGCTACGCCATTGCAATTCTAGGTTCCGAATTCCAGATGAAATGAGGTTCGCAAGCACTAACAGGGTGATTAGAGCCCCGGTCTGGCCCATCGATGCGATTAATATCGTCGAAAGGTAGTACAGGTGGAATGACAAGACAAAATGTTTTCCGATAGAGAAATAATCGTATGATTTAAAAAATGAAACGAATCAGTTTTTTCTTTCCCCCCTTCATCGGGCGCTGTCGTGCCGAGCTCAGGGTGGGGGGGGGGGCTGCCCCCCCAGTGCCGGATTAAGATAGCACGGGGCCTGTAGCATATGTTCTAAAGGGGCCCTAAATAAAATAAAAACACGTAAATATTAAAACACAAATTTTTGACTTGCATAGTAAAGTAATTGTATTTTTTCATTTTCTATACAGCGAGATAATACGACAAATCGCTAACCATAAACACCCGGTCGTTCATACCATTTGAAGGCAGTATAGTACTATTATAATAGAGCAAGTGCAGAATCACTGAACCGGAATTGATAGCTTGAAAACATTTAGCACGGGGCCCTTAAAAGTGCGGGGCCTGTAGCATATGTCGCTACTTTTGCTACTGGGATAATCCGGCATTGCTCCCCCCCCCCACCCCGTTAGGTGATCGGCACTTCGTACCGGGCTCGAGTCCATCGAGTTGTAAAAAAAAAACTGTTCTATTAAACAATGTGTGAGGAAGAGGGTGACCACGGAGGAAGTGGGGGAGACTGTCAGCATAGATCTTCAAGATGTGGGTTCCACGTGGAGGAGGAGGAGGTAATTTTCATTCCACTGGACTAGGAAAAGAGTGACGACGCTGCACCACCGCACTCTGTGAAAACTAAGACGGGACAGACTTCGTGCCAAGTCTGCTCGTCGGTCGTTGTAAATTAGAATCGGCATGTATTCCGCGTGCATCCGGTACAATCGAGATACAATGTATATTTTATCTTCGTTTGTTAAAACAATATAAATTGGCTTTACAACATTGTTACACTAATCACTTACCGTAATTTCATAGCACGTACTGTCTGTGCATTTAAGTGCATATTTTCACCGTGACAGATTTCAAAAAAATGCCCATTATAACGGAATTAAACAAATGAAACGTACGCATGTGCTGACTTGAAATGCAGAAATAAGATTTTGTTGGCAAACGCAGCGGGGTCTCTAAGCCCAATTATACCATCAATGCACCCAGAGCTGTCAATTACTTGAGCTTGTACACACAGCGGCACGCGTATATAGCACTTGAAGACTTATGCATTTTCATTGAACGTGGTTAGAGTAATCCTCAACAACTGGCAAACTCAAAAAGTTAAAGCTACATTGGTGAGAGGAAGTGGTGGGGGGGGGGTGCTTTTTTGCTTGTATTTGCAACATTGGACAGATAGATACGTCAGATTAATCCTGGCATCCAATTTCTCCTGAGCCATTGAGCTGCTTTTACATCTTCCACACTGCATTATGGAAAGATTGCAGTTTTGAGTGCTTTCTATGCGCCAGGTCAAATTGAAAACGACATGTTTGACAAAGTCGTGCCAGTGATTCATATCCAACTCGGCATTAGTTTTACATTAGCAGCTTAATAATGAACGCGTCGATCACGCGGCGCGACGTAGCTATTCTCTTTAAAATTTCAACAAACACAAGCGAAAGGCTCCCTGATTCTGCGAGGACTTTTAAAGCTCTTTTCTCGTGTGTGCAAGCCATTGCAATAGGTGAGCTTCCCATCTTATGCAATAGTTATTTGGTAATTCCTTTTTTGAGAAGCACATCCCCGAAAGAGCCTCTCAAACGAAACTGACCACAGGACACATTACCGGGTCTCTATGGAATATTATAAATTCCACTTATATAATTATTTGTGTGTATTTTGTACTGTTGTTATTCCCTTGCATAACTAAATAATATCATTAAAACGAAGATAGTTTTGTTATTGTTGTTGGATTCAAGAGCTAAAGTTTGGTAGAGCTTTGATTTGTGTTTCATGTAAATATTATTTTCACATGGCATTTGGAATGTTTTTTTAAATCATCTCTTCCTTCGGCTCGGCATGTACCTGTACAAACACCAGATAAATACAACTGCACCACAATGTTTCGTCTCATAGAAAGGTCAATGTGAGCAGGGTAATAAATCATTAGCATGGCAGGGTGGCGCAGTGGCACAATTTGTGCCTAACAGCAAGAAGAGTCCCCAGTTCGTTTCATGGCTCTGGAATCTTCCTGTGTGAACGTTGCATGTTCTCCCCCTCTTCTGCGTTGGTTTCCTCGGGGTTGTCCAGTTTCCTACAGTGGCTAAAACCATAAAATGCAACTTATATTGGCCAGAAACATCCCAATGCTATAATAAAAAAATGCAAAAACTGAATTTACTCAAATGGGAAGACACATGCATGGCAGCGTCGCCTACTTCTGTAAAAAAAATTGACAGGGCCCTCCTGAAAAAAAGCAACAACCAAAAACGTTTTGAGACTCGGTGAAACTTCCGTGGGTTTAAAAGTAAAATATATTAAATGAAATGAGTAAAATGCACACGATACCACGCACAATTTAATCAAGTACTCTTCCAGCCATGGTCAATCCACTGCTGAACCAATGCCTCCTCAAGCAACCACCACCTCTCACGGCCCCGCAATGTAATGATACAATCCACCCAGCACGTGTACATTCGCAGATTTCATTGATCCATCTCCTTTGGTTATACGTACTCTTAGATGCGTTTCATTCCTTGGCCACCACTCCGTTTTTCTTCTTGCATGTCGGCTATGACACCTTCTAGAGACACGTGTTGCCCACTCACACTACCTTTTCTTAACAGTTTGGGCGATGTCATCAATCTGCGTACGTTCTCTAACCCGTGCGTTCCTCGTTCTATCGCTCGATGTCATTTCCAAGGATGCGTCTCTGCGTGCTCCCTTGCTCACGTTTCAGTTTCGTCCGATGGTTTTCGTGAAACGACCGCGTTTTCAACCGTATGCCATTGCAGGCGATGCCTGCCGATGAACCGGCTTCAAGTCCATGCGCAACATGCACGTTAAGTTGGTTCTGCAGTTGAGGCAAAGTTCACACGACACAGGATCCTCTCTCCTCAGATCTCAGACTCAATTATTTTGCTAACGCTCTTCTGTGCTTTGCATTTATACCTATCTGGGTGGTGAATTGGTTCCTTGTTTGTCTCAACGGTTCATTGTTAATTTTAAACCGGTTTTCAATGCATATCCTTCAAGCATAAAACATTATTTATTCATGGGTAAAATACTGCATATGCCTCGTGGTCTCCACACGTAAAGTAAGTTACAATCGCCCTAGCGGGGTGCCATGGTGCAATGGTTTGCACACTTGACTTTGCAATCCAGAGGTTTACCGGTTAAACACCGAGACCTCTGTTCAGCAAGTGAAAATATTCGGGAATTTTTTGTTTTGTTTTGATTAACCCACTGCCTCTGCCCCTTTACCTCCTGCGCGTGGCAGGATGAAGTGTGAGCACTTCAACCTGAGCACTTCAACCTCCTTCCAAGACGTCGGGCTAGCGTCAAAGAGCACAAAACCATCGCGTGGGTGCTTTTGGCGAACCGTCAAACAAAGATGGCGGTCACCGCCATTGCGCGGCGCATTCGGACAGGCTTCTGCGGCCCCCTTGGAGCGCTGTTCCTTCCGATGTTCGGAAGCCATTTGGAAGCAACGCACTTTCAAATCATATAGATTGAAAACTCATTTATTTAGAACTGATTTTTGTGTTTAGTTTGTTGTCCTTCCCCCGCACCTCCGATTAGCACGATAGGATATGTACGATGCAAAAGCTCAACATGCATACGAAGGGTAGCTCTAAATGGGGCTCTCGATACATCTCTCTGGTGGAGGCTCTTCCCCCTGCAGCAGAGGTCGCAACCGGGTACCCGATACCCGTACCCTACCCGATACCCGGTACGGGTAGCCGTTTGCGACCCTGGTGCGGCCGGGTACGGGTACGGGTAGGCCGTGAGTCACTGGTGAGTAACCGTTTGTCACTCATTTCGGGTAGGGTACGGGTAGGGAATCAAAACCCGTTTGCGACCTCTGCCCTGCAGTGGCATGAGCAAGGAACCGCGGGGTTGTACTCTGACTTTTTTTAAATCACTGAAAGTTTTTCGGTGAAATTATTTGGCCGGGGTTTTACTTTGTTTATCATCGCATGAGACATTCCCTGGCTGTGAGCAGGAGTCCACAAACTAGGCGATATTTTGTTTGTTGTTGGCAAAGATGCCCAGACCGCTAACTCAAAGATGACATATCCACTTTCACTCATTCTCTCCCTTGTTAAGGCACGCTCTTTGGTTTTATTTGTGGCGCAATAAAAGAAGGTGAAAAAAAAACAGCCCGTGACAAAACCCATTTGAGGCAAAAAATGGGTGTACAAATAAAACATAATAACTATATGGAAATCTTACAGCCTCGTTAAAATTTCTAAAAGTTCTGCAAATTAATTTTTCCTGCCCGCAAAAAAACCCCAGTAATATTAAGTTATTTAATCTATCAGTAGCCGATATGCAACCAGGAAAAGTTATTCAAATTTAACGGGGCCAATTAATTGTTTCAGGTCGCCGGAAGCACTATTTGTAATCCAGTAATACCCCGGGGTTTGCGTCGGGGATGCGTTCCTGAAAGGTGTGATAACGAATATCGAGAACGACGTCAATCGAAGCGATTTACAGGGCAGTACGTTAGTGGGTGGGGTGGTGGAGACGATGGCTGAGAGGCGACGGATTACGAGGATGAACGGACGATGCTGTCAGCGAGCTGAGTCTGCAGGGGGTCGAGGCGACGCAACTCCGGTAGTGGCTGTGTTAATAATAAAGTGACGACGTGTTTGCGAAACGACGTAAAAGGGTGATACATCAATCGGTGTATCACTGTACCTATACATTGGTTGTGCCTTGTATCATCAGGAGGAGGGGGGGAGAGGTGGTACAGTGGTTAGCGCACTGCACGATGAACACAGCGGCCTGAGTTCAATTTACGGTCGTAGCTAATGTCAGTGGGGAGCGATACACTGAACCGGGTCCTGAGTCTCTCCCTTTACCAACTCTCACTGCATGGTGAGTTATGGTCAAACAGCACCTGCATGGGGAAGCCTTCATCCAGCAGCAACAGATTAACTCCTGGGCATCTGTGAAAAAGAGCAATATAGCTAATCGAATTCCTCCAATATAAATCAATATTTTGATTCTGAACTAAGGGCTTTACAGCATATGATAATGCATTATTATTATATATACTAACACATTCCTGCGGAGGGAGCTGGTAGGAACGTTGGGTTGCTCAGTCAATGGCCAGGATCAATGGCGGCGTGGTGTATTCCGCAAATATGGCCGACTGTGAGGGCGGGCACAAGCCGGCGTGAGTAGGTTAAACGTTGAGTTTTATAAGGGCACCACGGGGTGACCAGCCCCTCCCCTCCCCTCCCACCCCCCACCCAGCCCCACCCTCCCCACCCAGCCCCTCCCCACCATCCCCACCCAGCCCCTCCCCACCCTCCTCTCCCCACCCAACCCCACCCTCCCCACCCAGCCCCTCCCCACCCTCCCCTCCCCACCCAGCCCCACCCCTCCCCTCACCACCCAGCCCCACCCTCCCCACCCAGCCCCTCCCCACCATCCCCACCCAGCCCCTCCCCACCCTCCTCTCCCCACCCAACCCCACCCTCCCCACCCAGCCCCTCCCCACCCTCCCCTCCTCACCCAGCCCCTCCCTCCCCACCCAGCCCCTCCCCACGCTCCCCTCTCCACCCAGCCCCACCCCTCCCATTTGTGGATTCACGACGGATAGACGGACACAATAATCCCCTGTGGGCTGGCGTAACCAGGAGGTTCTTACCAGTAAATTGGGATTCCTATAATATAATGGACACAAAGTGAATAGTAACTTATTTTTGTTCTTGAAGGCCAAACCAAATGGTGAATACTCATATCGAGTTCATGGTGCATAATGGATATTGTCGCCATTCAACCCAGAGTAACATCAGATATGGTTCTCAAGTGAGAACCTGAAATTTCGCGTTCTACCTAAAGGTAACATTTCATTTCAATATCCTAGAATGTCAACCCAAGGAGTCATTCGTCAGTGGGAAAGGATCTAGCTAAACTAATTGAATACATCTCTTTCTGTTTTTGTTTTCCAGCCATTACAATGGTCAAGCGGAAAACCGTTGTTGTTATGCCAAGGTTAATGCAAATGCATGGAGTACAATAATGATAATGATTTCCTGTTAATGTAATAATACCAACTGTAAAATGTTCATTGAAAGAACTTTGCATTGATACTGTGACCTTGGCAACAGTATTGAATTGATAGATGCCCTATTTGCAGGGAAAAGCGGGTGGAATAAGAGTTATCATTCACACTCGGGGACGGGATAGCGCTGCACCAATAGAAGCCATTACTGGTACAGATATGGGCATTGGAGGCAGATAAGCGCTGCATGTTGGGCAGTTTTTTATTTTTGAAATATTCTTGGATAGTGCTCGTAATTTGTTTATAATGGGATAGCAAAAGCGAAACGTGTGTCTATTTTAATGTATTTATTTTCGTGTGTGTGTTTGTTGAAGGGCAGTGGAAACTTGTACACAAAGGAATACTAAGAGTATGAAAATACGTACTTTGTTTTAATGCACTCGGTGTTATAACTGTGTTCTAGTGTGCTATAGATTTGTCTTAAAAAGTAGTAGTAACGATGTTTATATCCAGCCAGAACACCCTTACCTACTGAGTTTCCAAACCATGAGTAGAAATAACTTGATTTATTTTAATCCAAATGTATCCCTTGAATTCAAAATAACCAAGTTGTTTCTATAACGTTGAGTAGCTTTAACTGCTTCCAAAGTTAAAATAGAGAATGTTTTTTTTTTGCATAACATCCTTCGCTAGCATAGTGTGCTGTGATTTAAAACAATGCAGCCCATTTGTCAACGAAGACTTGTGGACAAATCACCCAGAATTTCCCTGGCCTCTCCAGATGTTTGAGGCTGATCAGGATTTTGTTAAGCCTGGACTAGTGCTTGCATGGGGTAGCCGCCATGCACAATGTCTTCTGGGCTGTGTTGGAGAACAGAAGGAATTGTGGGGTAAATATACAATGTCGTATGGACGTTTTTGCTCCAACGTTTAAACTTCCGACATTGCATGCCACACTAACTAAGGTGAAGTATGGTCAAATATGCCCCCCCCCCTCCCACCACATGTCCTGGGGAGGCTTTCATTCAGCAGTGGATTAACAAAGGGATGTACACAAGTGCGTACGTATATATTGTGTGCAATCATTAGAGTCATAATATTAACGTCAACAAATTATTTCATTTTTAACATCATCAAAACATTGAATTTACTGGCCGGAAAAGCCAGACTGCTGACTGCTATGCACCGTGTGTGATGGTCACCATTCACACTCACACACGGCACACGTGTGTGAGTGTGATGGTTACCATTCACACTCACACACGGCACACGTGTGTGATGGTCACCATTCACACTCACACACGGCACACGTGTGTGAGTGTGATGGTTACCATTCACACTCACACACGGCACACGTGTGTGATGGTCACCATTCACACTCACACACGGCACACGTGTGTGCAACGTTGGGCGAACGTGGGGGGCCATCCGTTCAGTAGGTACGCAAAAATCTGTCAAAACTTGACCCCCCCCTCCCTGTACGCACGTGGACTTTTTACACCCCCCCCCCCCCACCTGCGTACGTACGCCTAACGCACCCCCCCCCCCCCCACCGAATCCTATAGAACGGCCGATATTTAATCCACGCAGAAACGATCAAGGATTAATAATATTAACGTGTTTAAGCAAACAGTCCACCGCCGGACTATCTAACTCATCTGAAGGCCAATGTAGACAAATTATTATCGAGGCTTCACCACCCCCCCCCCCCCGTTTCATATGCGTGCGTAACATTGTCAGTAGACCCCCCATACGCAAGCGTACGCATTGGGTTAACCCCCCTCTCCCCTCCATGTGTACGCACTAAATGGATGGCCCCTTGGTTCAATGGCCAGTGTCTTTTGAGACCATAACAGTCCACGAGGAGATGTGTGCCCAGCACCACTGCTAACCCCGTTTGTCTCCCCAGCGCTAATGTGGCACTCGGGATTTTGTCCTCATACTGTTAGGAACCTCCTGGTTACACCAGCCCACAGGGGATTATTGTGTCCGTCCGTCGTGCAGGGAGGGGCTGGGTGGGGAGGGGAGGGTGGGGAGAGGCTGGGTGAGGAGGGTGGGGCTGGGTGGTGAGGGGATGGTGGGGAGGGGCTGGGTGGGGAGGGGGGGGAGGGGCTGGGTGGGGAGGGTGGGGCTGGGTGGGGGGTGGGAGGGGAGGGGTGGGGCTGGGTGGGGAGGGGCTGGTCACCCCGTGGTGCCCTTATAAAACTCAACGTTTCACCTACTCACGCCGGCTTGTGCCCGCCCTCACAGTCGGCCATATTTGCGGAATACACCACGCAGCCGTTGGCCCTGCCCATTGACCGAGCAACCCAACGTTCCTACCAGCTCCTTCCGCAGGAACGTGTTTTTAAGGCTGCTCCAACCAAGGCAGACTCAAGGCAGGTTCAGGTACAAGTTGTCACTGTAATGTCATGCATGGCTGGGAATTTAACTTAAGATCACAGCACAGTGCATAAACGCTACCAGGGCTAAACGTCTCACTCGACATTTCCCAGGTTACTTGGCAGACTCACGTAGCAGTAGTAGCCAAGGCCATAGCAGGAGGTGACTTGAGAGAGATATTCTGAACTTGGTGCGCTGGGTGAGAAAATATTTCATGAGTCGACGACCACAGACAAATAATGATGAAATTAATCGCATCTACGCCACTGCACCACCGCTTCCCAAATACGCAAGAACCTGGCTGGTGTGTGCACTTTCACACAGTGCTCCTCGCAAGCAGAATAATGTTAACCTCGCCGCCGAGTTTTATGCCGGCAAATTAGATGCACATTTAGAGAAATGGCTTCCGTAATATATCCTGTGAGACCACCATTTCACGAATTTATGCATTTCACTAACAGGTTGTCTTCCGTTTTAATTAGCTCATAATTGGGGAATGAAAATGAACTAAATTTCATGAAGTGGGGTAATTCGCCGTGCGCGCGTGCATGCTGCGTATAAATTCACATTTCAAAACCCGGTGCTCCACCATTGACCTGTGGGGTCAATATTGGCAGAGATTGCTGATTCAACGTTGCATGAAACATCAATTCGCCAACACTTGGCTTTGGTTAGACCAGAACAACGCAGAGCGTTGAGTGAGTCACTGCTGAGATGCGGGCTTTGGTCCTCGGTGACAGCCGCCCGTGATTACAGCAGGTTCTGAAGTGTCGCAAATTTATGTTCGCTAATGACTGCACACACAAATAAAAAAAAACAAGTGATTTGCTGCTCAAATGAGCACAGAGGCAGTGCTCATCTCTTCTTTACAGCCCCAAGCCAGTGGTAGGAATTCCACGCGACTATGGCAGGAGTGAGTCTGTCTATAGAACCAACCAATGTTGACTTTCCCACAAAGTTGTCATGAGGGATCATGAGCTGAGTCACCTTCCAACCACGCTTCACCTACCCTCATCCATGCCCAGCCACAGCACCTCTCTATCCCATCACTTCACACATGTGCCCCATACCCCCGCTGCCTCTCGTTCGCGTTGCGCCCAACTGTGACCCTCGTTCACCATCACACGCCACCGTGTTCCTCCTTCCCTAGCCCCTGCACATCACGTGGCCCCTGTCCCGTCACCTCCCTCACTGACCGCCGCTCCACCTCGCCCGTTGCTCGCGTTCTGCCCCTTCGTGTGCCGCCGTCGGTTGGCAGTGTAAAGCAACCTGGAATGGGCGCTAGATAAATTATAAATATAATGGAATAGCAGCAGGATATGAACTCGCAGCTTCCTGATTGCAAGCCTCAAATGTGTTCGTTTTACCCCTTGGGTCGGTCAGTGTCCAGTTTTGAATCATTAAAGATATCGGTTTGGCTGTCGTTTAACAAACAGTTGCGTAGCAGAGTGTCTGTGTGTGAAAGTGCAACCTCGCCTGCGTAAGGACAATATGCCACGTGAAGGGGTTTTATTTTCCAGGAGCCCGATGAAAATTATCTCAACAGTTATCCTGAAGCACACGCAACCGCGCCGCTCTCCGACATTTCATCTCGTGACAGCTTGGTGGTCGCGAAAGTTGGAATACATTTGGTGGAGAGAAAACTTCAAAAGAATGTCAAACGTAAAATTACTTAGTGACAATTATTAACCGATACGACTTACGGTTCTGAAATATGCTCGGAAGTAAGAAGAAATACTGCACAGAACGACAACTGAAAAAGTGTGCGGAGCAGCATGGACGGATGCATCCTTGGGATTATTTCGAGAGACACAAATAGGACACGTGGATGAAAAAAAAAATCCAAACCTAATGGCATCATCATCCAAACTATTTCGAAACGCAAATATTAATGAAGTCAACGAGCTTGGGCAGGACACATTGCTACAAGGGATGGTGGCCGATAGTCAAGATATAAAAAATGAATGCGACAGCCAAGAAATTTGAGAACGTCCACCAGGGAGATGGAGCAGGCACGATGTGGACTAATACATCGCAGTGTCGCGGAAGCTGAAGGCGCCGGTTAATTGATAATGGCTACTAGCGATTATGAAATATCCTACGGAGGCCAAATTTGAATCGGTGGTAGAATTGGAGGTAGTTATTTGATGGGGGGTCGAGAGTGATGCATCGTCTTTAACCAAAACAAAAGAGAATCCCCAGGAATACTTTACAACAACAAAACATGTCCGCTGTAATGTTTAGTTCAACTTATAGTGGCTGCATACCCATGGGCGTGCTTTCATTCACTTTCCCTCCCATGATGGGTCCCCGTGTAATGTGTTACAGGTACAGTTTGAGTAAGTGTGCCATCTGCGGACAAGGGACATTAAATCTGCTATCCCATCTGCTTTCCCGCGGTCATAAAGAAATCCTATTGCACGCTTCACAAGGGTCAATGATCGGGTTTCAGCCTCGGGGATAAATTTGCCGAAAAAATATCTCTGTTTTGTTTGAATTCTCCCCTGGAGAGTGGGACATTGCCTGCTTTATACGCAAGGTGTACACGTGTTCGTGAAACTGACATACTGCATAAACTTAGCATCTAATGATCCGTCGATTAAAAAAATAGATTTTCATGCCCGTGATAAATGCGTTGATTTGGTGTTCGAGAATCAATTGTTTGCAATTCATGGAAATCGTATTCTGAAGAGAGTGAGCAGTGGCACGGTTGTCGCAACAACGGCACCGTCAACCCAGCCACCTGAGTTCGATGCTCGGCCACGGCTAAGATCAGTGGGGAGTGATATCTGGGCCGGGGCTGCCCCCAAAGACACCCCCTATACCAATCCATACTGATCGATACAGCACGGGGAATGCCTTCATCCAGGACTGTAAATTACTTTTATTTATATGCAAATGTTCATGCTGGATAATAGAACAAACAAGACGGAATATATGCGAAAGATAATACATGCAAGGAAGTTTCAACTTAACCAAAACAATCATTCTTGAATCCAATTGTGCGCACCAAATTTTGACAATTAATTAAACTCACAATGGGGGGGGGGAGGAAGAACGGTAGATCAAGGAGATTTTCTTTTGACCGCGTGGTGAGAACCCAACAGACCAGGATGAGTCTCCTTTGCAAGATTGGTTCGGGGCATTCATCTCACAACCGAGTTATTTGGGCCATAATTCCGGCACACAATGGCAGGGCATCTTTAACATTCAACGATTTAGTATTAACAGCGGTTTTTAACCGTGAAGCTCTGTGACAAGCAGCGAATGCGCTAACGGGAAGTGATGTCACCCAATCATTGCATACCTAATAAAATGTTCATATAAGCACACTGTAAAGGACAGTTTCAATTGTTTTAAGCTACTCTGACAGCTTCATACAATTTTTAAGCTACATATTTACGAATTACATTCTGTGATATTATTAATTCAAATAATTGCTCTTTTTTCGATTTAAAGCTTTCGTGACTGCAGGGATTCATCTTCTTGGATCTTTCGGTAAAGTCACGTAGAAGGGAAATAATAAAAGAATAAAAATAAAACATCATAAAATACAATTCTCACGACGTTTCGGTTTCAAGACAAGCAGGGCGGCTGCTTGTGTTGTGGCCGAAACGTCGTGAGAATTTTATTAGATTATGTTTCATTATTTTATTATTTCCCTTCTACGTGACTTTACCGAAAGAACCAAGAAGAAGAATTTGGAGCTCTTTGCCAAATCAACTGCTGAATGAATGCCTTTCCATGGGAGGGGGGGGGTTGTTTGACCATACTTCACCACACTGGTAAGTGCGGGTTGGTCAAGGGGTGTCCTCAGGCGGTAGCCGTGCCACAGGGATGCAAACCGCGTTGCTGGGTTCATCGTGCGGTGTGCGAGCTATTGTGCCACCTTTTTTTCCACCCTCCCCCACACCCCCCCCCCCCAAAAGAAGCCCAGTCTAGACATGCTATGTTCACCGAGAGGGAGTAAAAACGATAGCACACTGTGTGGGCTGGGTGTTTTTCTCAGTGTGTTTTGGAATGGATTCTAATGCGTTCACAATGTATTTTAATTAGAAAAGCCCGCGCAGAATTGAACTCAATTCTGTGCGCCTCAAATTATTACTGTAACCTGCTGTGTTCCCAGGCCAATTAAGCACAATGTGCCGTCCCCTTAAGCTTTTAACCAAATGGCTGTTGTGATAAGAACTAAATGCCCCGAATGACTTAAATAGGCTATTAGTGCCATACTAGAATGCTTGTGTTAATGACGGTAAACCATTTTAAGGCTACCTAATGGGTTTTTAAAAGTTTCTTGGGCAAAGTGCATTATTATCAAGACGCATGGCTTGAAAAGCAACGTGATGTGTGTTTGTAGCGTTTTTTTCCCATTAAATTACATGTGATTGGTGGGGAGGGCGAAAAAAATGTAATGTCTGACATAAACAAACATCGAAATCGATGATTGAAAAAAAACCCTTAAAAAATCATTTACATTCCTAAAATAACACGACTGGTAGTTGTGTGTTATGTAAAAGAGCATAATGCATTCTGTTAAGTGTTTGCGGGCACATTAACTATAATAATACTCATGCTACTACTATTACGGTGGACATTAAATATCAATTCATGTCATTCGCAAGACTCGAGTAATTGTGTACCGCCATCACGGTCCAAATTGGCCAAATTCGAAAGTTACCCGCGCAAATCACTCGATTGGGATTTCACACACACACAGTAGCAATCATCGCCCTTCGACTTGGCAGACGAATGCTCCGAGGTCACTCTTGAAAAATGAGACTGTTGGCCACTCACCTGGTTAAACTAAATAAACTTAGAGTGGGTTTTAAAATGCAACAGCCATTTTATATATGCTCTTTGGTTTTTTCGGTAAAGTCACATAGGTAAAAAATAAAATACAAAAAATAAATCATGACGTTTCGGAGGCAACACAATCTTCCGTCTTGAAGTTGTTTTTATTTTTTTTCTGCTTGAAGACGGAAGCTTGTATTGCCTCCTAAACGTCGTGATTTCATTTGTTTTTTATTAAATTTTTTACCTACATGACTTTACCGAAAAAAACAAAGAATATGGACCCTTGCAGTCACGAAAACTTCAAATCTATAATTTTATATATGCTTTCGCGACCATAATTATTCATAATAATGGCTTTTTGGGTTACATCTCGTAAATATAAATGTATCGTTCACTCACCACGTGACAAACCATACTCATTAGCCGTGTCAGGTGGTGGCGAGGTTATCGCGATCTAACCCAAAAAAAGAACTTTACTATGGCAATCCAATGGGAATCACAACATATAGGGGTAAAACGGAGACTGATTGCACACAGAAGTGTGAGCTTCGTATAGCGCCGGTCAGATAAATTCCTGGTGCTCCTGGTAAAAAGAGCTAAGGACATGCTGTCAAATTGTCAGTGCCTAAGTGCTGCTGCCCCAGAGTTAGGTCAGAGACAATCTCTGCTGATGCTGACATATTCATCAGCCCATCAATGCGGCGCGCATTAATCTCTCAATCGTTGGGGTTGCCGCAGAGGTGGAGACCGTCCAGCCATTTCCATCTCACCCCTTTTTAGTAGCAATCGCGTGAAGTTGGTTCCTCGCGACGCGCTTTGACGTTTGTCCTGAGCACGTGTCTCTCCTCCCCACAGTTGCCGGCAGCTGGCTTCTTGGTTTTCAAAATGTACTCACCCTGGCGCATATCTAAGGCATTTAGGTTGGAGACGAATTTTTTTCCTTGCCCTTTCTGCCACAAGAGCTCCATTATAGGTAAATGCAAAGGCGCCGAACACAGCAATCCATCGTCACGTTACAGCCACTTTCACAAAACAAAAAATCTCGTGAACCGTATGTCGATTCTAAAAACAAAGAAGTTTCCTGGCCATCTTTTCATCGTTGTTTTTTGTTCCTGTCGCCGTTGTTTGTGCGGTATACAGGAACACGATTGTGCCGTTAGCCAGCCGGATTGCAGAGCGATCAAAATGTACTCACCCTGACTCGGCAGCACTTGTTGGGGAGATCGAGAGCGGCTTACGCGATGGGGAGGGCTCACGTCCGCCAAAGAGTCGCGGCGGGCGTGAGGCTCGGGGTTGTAAAACAGGAGGTGAATCCTAAGTCGACGCCAATTTGAGAAAGACATTCTTTAGACTTTGACTGCCGTCGGTTTTGTTTTCTTCTCCCCTCTGGCTCCGTGAATCCGTTTAGAAATCTCGCGGATCAATGCGCCTCACCCCATTCCGCTGTACGAGAGCAACGCTTCGGTCTCATTGTGGACGAGACGGTATTTTGATTCTCGTCGTCGGATATTTGTCAAATTGAACGTGAAAAAACAACAACTTGAATATGACTGAGTGCTTGCTTTGGGTACAGTTATTGGTGGCTTAGCTAAAACCATCAACTTCCTCCACTTGACATCCCCAAAGGCAAATCCAGGATCTCAGCTGTGGCAGTTGAGCTCTCTGATCTCTTACCCATCCTGCCACCTCTGAAATACTAAAATCATTTGCAAACTTCCACTTTTCCAGTTGTTCCTCTATTTACGGTTGCATTTCATTTACATTTACCTCGTCTTTGAGGGTTATTTGCTGAACATATACACAGTCAAAACCTCGTGGCCGGAGCAAATGCCAATCAATATCACGTTTTCGTTGGCTGCATGTTAAATGGATGCCGTGCGTTTAGAATCATTATCCGCGGGGAAATCAGTGCCCATAAAAGCAACCCATAATGCTTCTTGAAGCTCATCGCAGCTTGTGAACGTTTAGAAGTAAACGCGGCTTGCTGGGTTTGTTTTAGTTTGCATCTGTGGAGAACGGATTGTTTTTATTTTCGTGTTAAAATGAAATGCATCAGTGATACGCATTGCTATTTACGCATTGCTGGTAACATTTTAATTTGAATGAAGAAAAAGTAATAATAAAGTTTGCTCTATTATTCACAATTGCTACTTATTGCTATCGTTATGTTTTATA
Source organism: Lampetra fluviatilis (assembly GCF_964198595.1). Classification (NCBI taxonomy): domain Eukaryota; kingdom Metazoa; phylum Chordata; class Hyperoartia; order Petromyzontiformes; family Petromyzontidae; genus Lampetra; species Lampetra fluviatilis. Next base: position 2,101,786 of record NC_136314.1, read on the forward strand.
CTACGAGTAGAGAACCCGTTGATCTGCAACAGAATATGAGACAGCTGTAATAGTCATACTCTCCTCAAAGTCCTGTACGCGGAGCGCACACAGTTATCGACTTTTTTATATTATGAAATGCAAAGATAATGTCTATTGTGAGTTTTTTTTAATATTCTCAGAGATTTAAAGAAACATTCTCGGGGGAGTGGGAAATTCGTGAACAGGAGCACACATTCTAAAGTTAGAGCACTTTAAAATGAACCGTGTCATTATTCTTGACCTTCCTCCACCATTTCAATTCAATTCCATGGGTACGTGTTGCACGCACAGTCGCATCTTGCCAGTTACCTGGCTGGTTTCTGTGGCAATGGCTCGCAGCAGCCACGAACAACACAGTTACCGTTGGGGTGAAGAGAAAGCCAGCCAGCAGCCAGCCAGGAAACTCGAGGCAAAGATTATTTTTAATAGCTGGATGATAAAAAATGTAATCTCACATGTTCCATGCCCCATGAATCTCTATTTTTTATATTACATAAATACGTATGCAGAGCCTCTTTCGGAGCTGCGAAACATTATAAATATATATTTTACATACTGTATGCAGGCAGAATAAAAACAAACCCTACGCTGAATATGGGAGAAAATATACAGTTAAATACAGATTATAATCCATTGTGTTTTGAAAGGATGCGTATTCAATCATCTAAATGCTTATAAAATGATCATCATCATCATCACCACCATCATCATCACAATCATCACCATTCATCATGCGCATTGTGCATGCAGAATCTGTCGGTCATTGCTCATGTATCCGCTGCGACGTCATCCCGTCTGGTCGGCAGCTTTCCCCTTGCCTCTCTGGGGCGTGGTCGTTCATTGAGTGGCAGAAATTGCCTCGCAAAACCAGGGGCCTCCACTCAAGCCGCTTTGGCTGCTGTTATCGTTAAGTGGGCACACAATTACGACGCGGCTTCGCCGTGATTTGTGCGGGTCAATCACCACTCGCCAGAATCACTCCCCCACACCCCCCGCCCCGCCGCCGCCGTTGACTATTGTTGGCCAAAGTGGCCTCATTTCCCCGCGTCTGCCAAAGTTGATATGCGGAATCAAGCCGGCAACGTCGCCGTCGTTGCGCCCACGGAAGAGGGCATTTGTACCAAACTGGATTTTTGTGCACGTCCATGGACGTGTGTAGATTGCAGTGAATGTGGAATGTTCAATAGAAAAAATTGTTCAGCTCAAGATTAGTAATAAGGGGGAGGGATGGTTGCCCCATGTGGAGTGACGTCACCCGTTAATGGTTATTGGGGAGGGGTGCGGCTTGTGGAGTGACGTCACCTCCTCATGGTTATTGTGGAGAGGTGCGGCATGCGGAGTGACGTCACCCGCTCATGATTATTAACGAGGAGAGGGGTGAGCCCTGTGGAGTGCGCGACCTTCTTGTGCGTCAGTGTAAATTTCCACGCGGGCATGAATATTAATGAAGGGGGGGGGGGGCTCTTTTGCAGTGACGTCACGCACGAAATTAGCACTGTGCTGCGTAGATTTATTTTTTACCGTCACTTTCTGTAAAGAAACGTCATATTTTAAGCGACTTCGCGTAATAAATGACTTAATTCAGCTCGACCTTCCTCTGTGTTCGTGTAAAAATCCACCCACTCATGAATATTAATGATGGGGGGTGGGCCTCATGTGGAGTGACGTCACGTGGGGGGTGGGCCTCATGTGGAGTGACGTCACGCGCGGGACGGACAGACATTTCTGGGTGATTATAGTGGGTAATGTTGCAATTAGGACACGAGTGGGGCTGGTGCTGCCCGCACGCATTCAGAATGCATTTTGCCCCCCTCATAATTGTACGATCCATTAAAGTGAGTGCTCCGGGTCCTCCCGCAGCCTTTGTGCGGCTATCCACGCAATCTGTATTTCGCTGCGGTGTTAATTGAGAAAAGTACTGGCAACCGGTTGCGCTCAGAATTGGTAAAATATGTATTTCCATTGATCTATACGGACAATCCAAATAATAACGATCGCCCTCTGTGTTAGCGTGCAAACGAGTGTGTGTGTGCGTGGCGCGCCAGATAGAGTGAGCCAATTAGTGCGTGATTGCTCGGTTCCAGCAGCGATTGCAGCATTTCTTAATATGTAGGCCTGGTCTCTGGGGGGGTCCTAAATGTCAGAAGGAAACTAGACACCCTGTTTGGAAGCGACATGATATAAATTGCTTGTTCATTATTTTGAGCCCCGAGGACGAACAAAAATCTATCGTGCCACGTCTGCCCCAGAAATGCCTTACAAGTTTCATAATTTAAGATGCACCCGATGCTCCCGTTTGCTGTGTGCATCGAGCAACGTTGCTTATGTTTTATAGAGGATGCAATTGTGAGCGAGAGTATGGCGCATACATGCCACGAGATATTTTTGGCTTCGTTGTTGTTGTTGTCGCGGGAACATGGCAGGTGTGATTTGTTTGTAGTGGCAAATTTTGTTGATCGTTATTTGCTTTGAATAGCATTCTTGCACGACGGCTCTACGGTTATCACAAGTGGATTTATTTGAAGTCTTGTAAAAAAAAAGAAATGAAGCCTCATCTTTTCGTGCTCAATTGTTGAAACCAAAGCACTGCTTAATTTCAAAGTAGATCTACACTTAAATCAAGACTGCAGGCAAACAGCACTGACATTTGTACCAAAATGACACATTAAAGCTGCAGTGTGCAGAATGTAGCCACGGAAAGTGCGGTGATTACGCGTTCATATTTGCACATTTCGACTGCTAAGTGCTCTCTCTTTTCGTAGGTGCACAGATGACACGGCTGTGAACTGCCTCCCGAAATTATCCAATGTTTTATTTTTTTTTCCTCCATGGGATTTTACAGAATTGTCAACCACCCATCCACGACGACAATCTGAGCGGAGCGTTTTCGAACGGCGCGATTTTCCGCGGCGCGCTTGGCCATTTGGAGAAAGCGTCGACTTTGTTGACATCGGCACTTTGCCGGGATAGTTCCTGACAGTTAACAGCTAACTTGTGAACTCCGAGCGGTGTTACAATTCCGTGCAAGAATTAATGAGACAGCTCCGCACCATCCGCAGCAGTTCCCCTGCCGGCTTGTGTATTTATTAATGTGGCATGTAAAATGTATGCTGTTAAGCTTTTGTTAATTTTTTGTCTGCTCGGGATTATCTTCTTTCTGTTGGGCATTTAGAATGGGATTGCTGCGAGTACGTGGTTTGACTTGAAATGCTGGCTGCATAGATTTACCAATTACAGAGCTTGATTCTTTTGTGTGATTGCCCAATTTGAATCGTACATTGACTGTGACTTTTTGTTCGAATGCTCTCACCTTTTTCTTTTTTTGCAGAAGCCACGAAAAACTGAAGAAAAACATTGCACGTGAATGTATATCGAAATACAAGTCGAGCCAATTACACGCGTGAGACAAATAAAGTGATTTTGTTATTTGCTCTATTTATAATATGTTGATGAATGCATTTGAGGATTTTTTGTCATCTCGTTTAATCACAGATATGTTCATATTTGATGCTAAATGAAGCCTACTTATACAATATAATAATATATAATTTCCAGGTTTAATTCTTGAACGCTGAAAGACATAATTACCATATTAACGGAAAGCCTCCAAATTACTGCAGATTACATGCCTACATGCAAGCCTATTGCCTGGTCAGCTAACGTGTTATCACGATTAAAATACACAAGAGGTTTTTTTTGGGTTAGGTCGCGTAAATATATAAGTGTGTCATAAAAACCCGACACCACCCGACACAGCCAACTAGTAAGGGTTGTCACGTAAACAGAACGTGCCAATTCGTCACTAGTGTAGTGGTTCACACAAAAGGGGACGAAGGCTTCTTTGGAGGCAACACGATTCATACTCTTAGTTTTTTCGGTAAAGTCACGTAGGTAAAAAATTGATATTAAAATTAATAAAAAATAAAATAATAATAATTTAAAAAATCAAGACGTTTCGGAGGCAACACAAGTCTCCGTCATCAGGTGGGACCCTCACAGCCAGATTTGCTGTATCATATAATGTATCAATACAGCAAATCTGGCTGTGACGGTCCCACCTGATGACGGAGACTTGTGTTGCCTCCGAAACGTCTTGATTTTTTATTATTTTATTTTTATTAATTTAATTTTTTTACCTACGTGACTTTACCGAAAAAACTAAGAGTATGAATCCTTGCAGTCACGAAAGCTTCAAATCTAGAATTAGGCAACAAGATTATTTAACAATTCAGCCCTAAACACAAAGGGGTATCTCCCCTTCCACAGATAACCTAGGGAGGTGGTCCCTCTGGGCTAGCCAAGCCCTAACACACACTGGGCAGGCGATATTAGACCGGACCCCGACTCCGGGTCTTGTCTTCGGGGCTTTTCTTCCAGGCAACGACTTCGTGTCTTCCTTCAAACAACAGCAGCCAGCCCCGTTCAGGGCCCCGGCTGATATTCTCGGTGGCCGTCTCGTTCCGCCCCTAGCCACGCGCACCTTCTGGAAGCTCCCAGAAGGATCTCGATGGGACCTGTGGTCCCCCAGCCCTCTCTTTGCCCCCCCCCCCCCCAAGTCGGTACCTCCGGTCACGTGTGCCGCAGGTTCACTCAGAGTGCCGTGGCCCCTTGTGAACCCAGCACCATGCCCGACACTCTCGCCCCCTAAGGCTTGCGCGGTACACGAGGGGGTGGGTGGCCAACACCACGCCCGGCCGCCTTTGTCTCCCTAGTGGCAATGTGTACGCACCGCGCCAGGTACTCATTTGAGGTTGAGTCGACCTAGGCGAGGCCCACGACCAGTTCAGATAATCGTCACCGGTGTTGGCTGTGAGCGGGAATCGAACTCGGGAAACGCCAGGTTCGTAGCGCAACGCGCTAACCGCAACACTACCGCTCCCTCCACACACCCCCACGCACACCCACATGCGCCCACACGCACACCCACACGCACCCACACACACACCTACACATACCCACACGCACTCTTCCACGTGCATTCGCTTCCACTACAACTCCCACGCTCACGTGGGCCACTCGTGACGCGCGCATTGAGCCACCCTGCGGACAGCACGTGGCCGTAGAAGATGCAATGGCTTTATTTGTGCTAGCGGAAACGTTCCCGGCCACGCTGTGCGCATGGTCAAATCCGGCGTTTATTTCTATAATCTGCTTGCAGTTGAAAATTCCCCTGGAATTAGATTTTTTACGTAAAACTTAATGTATGTATTTAAGTTGAACATCTTGAGCAACGTACGTAGCCAACTGTGCTAATCGGAGGTTTGGTGGGAAGTACAACAAACTAAACACAAAATAGGTTTTAAAATGTTAAATTTACTTTTAAAAGTGCATATAATATGGAAAGGAAGAGCGTTTCAGACGGCCACAGAAGCGCAACTGAATGTGCGCGATCCAGTCGCCGTCTTTGTTCGATGCTTAGCCAAAATTATGGGTTGGGTCAATCCCCAAACGGGATTTGAACTTGCACAATGATTCCAATTGCGAGCTGCTCAGTATGTCACTGAGGCACCTGGTCAAAGTTATACGGAGAGGTGTCAGCCATTTACTCTCTCTACACTGTCTCCGACAGAGTATGAATGTGCCCTAATGATGAGTACTTTGTATGTATGATCTCAGCTCAGTCCACCAATCCCTCTGCCTCCAGGGTACTGGATTACAGAACCATGTCAATGCCTCCCTCATCCATTATTTTGTGCTGCCTTTGAAGAGGCCAAATCTAATTTAGTATGACGCAAAACTACTCATTAATAAACAAAGTGGAGCATATTAGTGAGAAAATAAATAATGCCTCCTTTCCAAAACATGTATCTGCACATAAAAAATAAAACCCATCACCCGCATAGTCTTCTTAGCAGCAGCATTCGTTCAATGCAAGCGAGCTGTGGTCCAGTTCCACTTTCAGTGTCTCAGACTCGCTTCAACCAACGATGGTCAGCTGACCGAATGTTATCGGCAAGGATCATTTTCTGTCAGGAAAGGGTCCTAGTTTGACGCAAAACTATATAATTCGTGACTTAAAACTTTCGTGACTGCAGGAATTCATATTCGTGGTTCTTTCGGTAAAGTCACGTAGATATAAAAAAATAATAATAATCAAATGTAATGAACTAAAATTTTAAAATAATAAATTGAAAATAATAAAAGCAAAAAACCCACGACGTTTCGATCGCAACACAAGCGGTCTTCATCAGGCGCCCGATGAAGACCGCCAGGTCCTGCAATGTGGGCTTATGGTGATTGATACAAATGTATTTAACCTCTCATACAATGTAAATGACGATAAATGCCCAGGTAATTCACGCACATTCCATGATATATACTTGTTTAATGATGGTCCTTTACAGTCTTTTGTCATTCTTCTTCTTCTGGATTGAAGGCCTTTGCCATGCTGCGTTGGTCGTCATGGTTTATTTTACCAAACGTCAACAGGCTGGTCAGTGTGAGATGGTGAAAGGACAGACGCAGGACTGGTTCAGATATCACTTCGCCACCGATGTTCCGTATGGCCAAAAATAAAACTCAAGTCGCCGGCTTCAAAGAAGAGAGCGCCAACCACTGTGCCACCGCTCCCCTCCAACGGTGTTTTTTTTCATATATTATGAAAAAAAAGAAGAACATGCCTTACCCTATCTGGCAAAAAATCCCATGCATTTTCTGACATTTTTAGGGATCAACTATGACTTTGCCGCATGCTTATATTTACATGCTGAAAGCTTCTAGGTTTTTTTTTAGGTTTTTTTACATTCGAGGTAGGGGCGTGGATGTTGGGACTTTGATGCAGAGCTTTTAACGTGAGCTACGTTCCAAAAAAAATTATGGGCTGAGATAAAACGTTTAATCCTGCCGCTAGATGATAACGTATTAAACACATTCCTGCGGAGGGAGCTGGTAGGAACGTTGGGTTGCTCGGTCAATGGCCAGGGTCAACGGCGGCGTGGTGTATTCCGCAAATATGCCCGACTGTGAGGGCGGGCACAAGCCGGCGTGAGTAGGTTAAACGTTGAGTTTTATAAGGGCACCACGGGGTGACCAGCCCCTCCCCACCCAGCCCCACCCCTCCCACCCCCCACCCGGCCGCACCCTCCCCACCCAGCCCCACCCCTCCCCTCCCCACCCAGCCCTGCCCTCCCCTCCCCACCCAGCCCCTCCCCACCCAGCCCCTCCCCACCCAGCCTCTCCCCACCCAACCCCTCCCCACCCTCCCCTCCCCACCCAGCCCCTCCCTCCCCACCGAGCCCCTCGCTGCACGACGGACACAATAATCCCCTGTGGGCTGGTGTAACCAGGAGGTTCCTACCAGTATGATGAAAATAACAACACACAACTGACTGTCGCTGCTTCATTATCATCGTTGTTATTTTTATTATTCCCACATACCTAAGGGAGTATCGATGAAGCTTAATGAAAGTAAAAAAGTGCCGCTGTTTATATACCAGCCGAGGAAGGCATTGCCAATTTGTCAGAAGGCTCACGTGGAATTACCAGTACTGCGAAAATCAAATTAACGAAAATTCCAAACCTGATCCGGGCATGTGTGCATCTCGTTAAAACATATAAATTTGGTAAATCCTTACAGACAAGCATTAGCCTTTCCCGCCCGAGCTAAACCACAGTGTTACATATTTCAGCTGGGGAAATAAAAAGGAATTGATTTTTTTTCTGCTAATCAATGTATTTTGAAGGTGGCTTGTGTGTATGACTAACCTTCATTGCACTTCAGAACTTTACAGCATGGTGTGAGTGATGGATACACCACGGTTAGTCAATTTGGTAGGTTGCGTGCGGCAGGGTAAAATGTGGGCATTCCCCTAGAGCTCTCTCTCGTGAAGGTCCATCTGCCGCAGTGGAGTGTTCATGCACCGCAGTGGAGTGTTCATGCACTTTAGACCCTGCACCTTTATCTTTACCTTGGCAACATCGAAGTCAACAACCACATCATCCCTCCTCTAGTGGTCAGTAAAAGTGTGCTTCATTTCAGTCAAAAACCAAACATCTGTTTTTTTTAATATAGATTATAACAGCTACACAGTCGCTTCCCCTGATATTGACAGAAAAAGTAACTATTTTTAGACTTAATCATTGGGTTGTCACCTTTTTTCTTTACTATAGTGCCGAGTCAGCTTGACGTGCTCTTTTGTGTTCAGCCTCTGCTAGTGGGTGAGGTCCTGGATTTCTTATCAAAGGTCAGAAGCAGTTAAAATGTAAATTTTGACTGCATCAATTTGTATACATGTATTTCTACAACCTTCTTTTTTAAAACCCATTTTAACGTAGCCTGTAGCTGGATTCTGTTTGTCACGGAGAAATCCACATTTTCCCATCTAAATTGCCACGCGTGGCTATGCGCGCTCCTAACCAAGTGCTGTGGAAATAATCGGCGTTGATGAAGCCACCGCCAGCGCACAACTCACCATCGACAGCCTGCATCACCATCAACAAATTGCTGCAGTCACAGTCCTGTACAAAATATACACCAACCACTGCCTCCCCCCCCTACAGACCTTCAGGGCCACGCTTCCACCCCCCCCCCATATGAAAGACGCCGTTCCACGCGATTATGCACAACCCTGCAAAGCCATGCCCTTGCCCCCCTCATCTGCCAGAACATTTCTCCCTGAACAGAAGCGTCCTTCACTCTGCTGTCTCGATATGGAACTTCCTCCGTGAAGACATTGTCGGCGAGATCACCGATTCCGGTCTTCAGGCCTTCAAATGCCGAGCGCACATACACACACACACATACGGGGCATCTCCTAACCTCACCGCTCGCCTTGTAGGACTGAGTATTTGAGCTGCAGTGAACCAATGATCATGCCGATTAGATGCGCTAATGTCTGATATGCTTGTTGTTCACAATTGCACCCGTAAAAAAAATAATGGTCGGTGGATTGCACAGATTTGCGAAACTCCCCAAAACCCATTGGCTTTCGCTGTGGTCAGGAGGTGGAAGCATAGCAGCCCTCTTCTTGGTTCTTTCGGTAAAGTCACGTAGAAGGAAAAAAATAAAACATAATTAAATAATTCTCACGACGTTTCGGCCACAACGCAAGCAGCCGTCTTCAGGTGGAGACAGTCTACTTGACAGACCTGTTCTCCACCTGAAGACGGCTGCTTGCGTTGTGGCCGAAACGTCGTGAGAATAATTTTATTATGTGTTATTTTTATTATTTTATTATTTTCCTTCTACGTGACTTTACGGAAAGAACCAAGAAGATGAATCCCTGCAGTCACGAAAGCTTTAAATCTAAACATAGCAGCCTTGTTTGTGAACTCGTCCGTTGCGGAGTTTGTCACGCGGTCACCCGTTCATGCGACTGGATTTTCTCCCGGTGTTATGTCGTTCTACCGATTGCAAAACACGACTCAAAAATGAATTGGCCAAATTTCCCGTTGAAAGTTGTAAAACTCCCAGGCTTTTCTTGATACGTTAAAAGGTCATAATTAGTATGGTTACCGTACGATCATCGTTACGAGATTATGACGCGCTTTTTTCAATTATTTAAAAGCAAAACTCACGAGTGTGTCTCATAGTCTGAAAGCTGGCACTTGGACATGCACTTTGGAATTGCACTCAGTGTCCAGTCTATATGCAGCCACTCGCCTGCATGCCACTCAGTTTTGCCAAATGGATTTTCGCCAGTGACTGGAGAGAAAACTTTTACCGATTACTGTGCACAAGCTTGTTATAATCACATCTTGGCGGAAAATTTAACCAATTGTAAATCCAATATTCATTGCCTCATTGACGTTTGCACTTGATAATGAACAAATATGTTCATGTTAAGCATGAGAAGCTCATATAAGTAGTGTTTTACTATATTAATTAAATAACTGTTGGCTTCTATTGAGCGGACGATCGTAAACAAAAGCATGATGTTTGATGTTTTTATATTATTTAAAATCGTTATTTCATTTGACCTATTAAATCAAAGCATAGGTCGATAGAAAACATCATTAGAAATAAAATGAAAAGTTTTTTTCATAGATAATTCAAGTGCATCATTTTATATTCCTGCTGTTTCACTTGAAGTTATTTCACTTTGATAATTTTGTTAGGTTCAAACATTTTAACACAAATATCATTCGCCATTTCGTTTATGTCTCACTTTTCCACAACATTCGGACCGATCATTAGATTATTATTGTGAATGAATAATGTTTCTTGCTGTGCCCATCTTGTTCGCTTTTCCTCCAGTCAACCAGTTGTTTTGCAAGTTGAGTGGCAATCACTTGGGTCACGCCTCGACATAATTGAAATCGCCAAGACCAATTCAATACCCATCCAGGGAATCACAGTGGAGGATTGGGTCAGTGGAGGTTGAGTAAGCTTTGTCAAATACAGTCGCCCTCCAGTTGATGGATGTTTCGCCTATACTTTGAACTTGTCAACACTGCAGCTGGGATTTCTAAATCAACGTTAGAACCACAGAGCTTTGCATATCTTTGCAATGCTTTCCATAGTGTCAACGTGTGGGTGCGTGTGGAGCGGTGGTGCAGTGGTGAGTGCACTGCTCATACAGCCCAGCGACCCGGGTTTAATTCCCGCTCATGTTGAACATCAGAAGCGAATATTTGAGCGGGCCCTGAGCTTGCCCTGAGTTGACTAAGCCGTAAATGAGCACCTGATGCAGGACATAAACATTTGCATTGGGGAGGCAAAGGATGGTGGTGGTGTAGTCAGCACCACGTGATATCCCCAACCATACCCTCACACCACTCAAAGAGAAAGTTTTTTTTTTTTGAGAAGGCATTAGATGACCTGGAGGACGCACAAAGGTTTGCAATGAAGTATTCCATTTGTTGTGATTGTTGATGACAGGAACATATTGACAGGTGGCTGAATTCCAATATTTTTCAAAATAATCATCTTCTTATTGTTGACTTATTCAAAGACAATTGTGTCTTCTTAGGTTTTTTCGGTAAAGTCACGTAGGTAAAAAATTAATAAAAGTATCATACAGCAATCGTGCTGTGACGGTTCCACCTGAAGACGGAAGCTTGTGTTGCCTCCGAAACGTCGTGATTTTTATTTTATTTTTATTTAACTTTTTTAAATTTTTTACCTACGTGACTTTACCGAAAAAACCTAAGAATATGAATCCTTGCAGTCACTAAAGCTTCAAATCTAAAAACAATTGTGTCTATTTCCATTTTTTTTTTACTCAAGAACTAAACGAGGTACAAGGACGAACCCGCGTGGGTAGGGAGCAGCTGTTATCTTTACACAGTCATGGTGGAGAGATCAATGTCAAAGGGTGCTACTGAAGCTCATTAAGAACAATAATTAATAACACAACGTAACAGGCTCTTCACAGCACGAAAGAAAAGAGACACTTCTCTGCACGAAATGAAAAGAGAAAAGCTCCTGGGCCCGATAGAATAACTGTGGACATCATCAAAAAAGCAGGACGAGTTGTTGGGACAAAATCATCGGGACCTATTTACTAAATGTTTACAAAGATATTAAATACCACCTTCGTGGAATGCCTGAGGCATTCATCTGTTCAAAAATAAGGTGACAAAGCTGACTTCAAGGAATCGCTGGCCAATTAGCCTCTTATCAATCGTATATCCAATGTTCATTGGAAACAGAATAGCAAATGCTTCGAGGCCAACCTAACGGTATGAGGTTCAGGAAAGGTTTATCTAACATCGACTACCGAGATGCTATTAATCGGATTCTGGAAGAGGCGAATGCATGTCAAATGTTAGTATTCCTACGCTGTGTAGACCAACACGGTAAAGGGGCAGCGCTGCAATTACTTGTTCAAACCACTGCTGATAGAAGGGCCTCCAGTTTCGAGAGCGCGATGGGCATTTGGTCTGCTCTTCAATGCTGGCCTGATAACCTAGCACAGAGGTGGGTGTAACTTTGCTATTCACCCCACCAGACATGACCTGCCGATTGACTAACTGTGATGGCCTCGTAGAAGTCAGATAAAGGTTGCATGTAGAAGAAGACAACCTGATGATGCAGGCAGTGATCAGAAGGAAACTGGCACCATTAGGACACATATGTAGGATGGAACAAGGGGAAAATTAAAAGTGTGTTGTTGTTCGGAAAGAGAGGAAGGCCTAACAGATAATGGCTTGACGACGGCATAAAAGATTGGTGCCAGAAATATTTGGCACTGCTTGAGCATATTGGCACAAGACAGATAGGCTTTCGAACAATATTATTCAGAACGGGAGACAGAGCAGATCCTCACCATTCTGGCGAATTGCCCGATGATGCTGGATGCAATTACCAGCAAAACGTCGTACTCAAATGGTAAATGTTGTGGTTTCACGCTTCAACACACCGGTGGGCTAAAGCAGTGAACTATTTGTCTTTTGTCAACGTGACACTTTTTTTTACTGATTGGCCGTGTCGGGTGGTGGAGGGTTACGACACATTTATAAATAACGCGATCTAAACCCAAAAACGTTGATTATGAACAACAAGGGATATCTGCACACGGATCCTAATGATGATGATGACTCATTTATATTACTGCGTGGAGAGAGGCAGGGGTATTTAAGAAACTTCCTTGGTGTTAGAAATGCCACGCCCGGAGATCGAAGATGACCTCTGGGGTAATGGTTGGGATCCCCAGTATACAAAGTGTATAGAGTAAAATTACAAGACTTCAACGGAATGGGTGCGCTTTAAATTGCACTGAATTATCACGACTAAATTGTATTCAGCCAGAGTGAATATCTTGGAGCGCCGCATATGCGCTCGACATTCTATATTAGAAAAAAATACCTCCCAGGGCCCTTCGATACCATCTCGAGAGGTGAGGTGCCAAACACAACAAAGTAATAGGGGAGAGAAACGTGACAAATGAGGCATAACTCCGCACTGGGCGCACACAAATGCATGCGGAGATCGTCCGTGAATTGTCACACAGCTGCCCTGCACGGCGCAAGCGCGCGGGGCATTGAAGCTCAAGCAATGCAACGGGGGGGGGGGGGCTCTCATTTGCGTCGTGGTCCGCGTTTTATACGTCTTTTTATTAGCACGAAAATAAACAGAAGCCCATATCCACGCGGCCCCTTAAGTGTACATCTCCCATAGCTTGCAGCCAGCCTGATGCGATTTTAAAATTGCGGGCGCTGAAATGTAACGCGTGCGGAGATGTTGCTTCGGCTGTGCTTTTACTCCGCGCGTTTCTAGGGTTATTTTATTTTGCTTGCAGCACGGAACGCATTACACTCAACGTGTCGCGCGCATTAACAAAAAAAACTCTCCATGGCTCTCAAAGCCCCGTGCATCGAAAATCTGGCATTGATGCAGGCCCGCACAGTGGGAGGTGGGAGGAAATGTGCTGTGTCAAGTGTGACACTTTAAAATCTATTCCAGTGGCAGACATACGAGGGGACATTTTTTGTATTTGTCTCCAGCATGAACAAATTCAGATATTTTTTTTTTATCAAGCGCAGACACCTATTTTGTGTTTCTTCCAAAACGACTGGGATGTCGTTTTTGTGTTAGAGAATGTTGTGCTTCTGCTCATTTGACTATGCTTTAGCCAATTAAACGTGACTATTTTAGACAGTATATAAAACATATCAATCAAAACTGTAAAGCAACATGTATATACAATTATAGGAACACGGATTTATATAACTGTATCTTTCTAAAAAAAACTTCACTTTCGCTGTGGTGGAGAGGAGGCCATTGCTCAGAAGTTACCTATAGTCTTGCCCGGTTATTCACGGATTTGCTGTCTGCGATTTTGGCTATCCGCGAATCGCATCTGGAACACTACACCACTACTGCATCGAGAAAGAGAGAGAGAGAAAACGATGAAATACAGTCACGAGAGAAAATGTGATGCGAGAAAGTGATGGGACGAAAGTGATGAGAGATCAAAAGTTATGAGATAAAGTGATGAGAGATAAAGTGTTGAGAGATAAAGTGATGAGAGATAAAGTGATGAGAGATAAAGTAATCAGATGAAGTGATGAGAAATTATGAGATGAAGTGATGAAATAAAGTGATGAGAGAGAACGTGAAAATTGATTATTATTTACGCTTTTATTTAAGCTAATTCACTTAGATGGGTTTTCGGAGGCCAATTTAATCGGATAAATGTGCTATTCATGAGCATCTCTGCAACGTATCCCTCGCGAATAACGAGGGCATACTATGATGTTTTTACTGGTAGGAACCTCCTGGTTACACCAGCCCACAGGGGATTATTGTGTCCGTCCGTCGTGAAGGGAGGGGCTGGGTGGGGAGGGAGGGGCTGGGTGGGGAGGGTCGGGCAGGGTGGGGAGGATGGGGAGGGGCTAGTCACCCTGTGGTGCCCTTATAAAACTCAACGTTTAACCTACTCACGCCGGCTTGTGCCCGCCCTCACAGTCGGGCATATATTTGCGGAATACACCACACCGCCGTTGACCCTGGCCATTATCCGAGCAACCCAACGTTCCTACCAGCTCCCTCCGCAGGAATGTGGGGGAGGGAAAGGGGCGGGGTGTTAGTCGTACCACTAATAATGCAGTAGCATATCACCAAATAATCAAATACTGTGTTTGCACTTGATTCACAGTTACGACTTGAATTTCGATTTAAAGCTTTCGTGACTGCAGGGATTCATATTCTTGGTTCTTTCGGTAAAGTCACGTAGAAGGGAAGTAATAAAATAATAAAAATAAAACATAATAAAATGAAATAATTCTCACGACGTTTCGGCTACAACGCAAGCAGCCGTCTTCAGGTGCTACAACGCAAGCAGCCGTCTTCAGGTGAAGACGGCTGCTTGCGTTGTAGCCGAAACGTCGTGAGAATTATTTCATTTTATTATGTTTTATTTTTATTATTTTATTACTTCCCTTCTACGTGACTTTACCGAAAGAACCAAGAAGTTACGACTTGCTTCACATGGCGTCTTGAGATGTGGTCGTATACGTGGCACATATACATCTACTTGAATATTGCCACGATTGTGACGGAACAATTCAGCGATGTGTTTCTACTTTGTCTCGGTGGGACCAGCTGCAAAACAACTTCAATACAGGTGAATACGACCTGTATTAGCCACGAGGGAAACGTCTTGTCAAATGTTGCTATTTTTTGGTGGTGTAATGCAATTTTCTGATTTGATGTATGTCAAAGCAGAAATAGAAAAGGGCAGTGCCATACATCGTTGATGAATATGAAATATGTGCAAAATAAAGTATGTTTATTTTTTCAGATTTGTTTGCTATTGTAATTTTAAGGCTAAATAAAATATGGCTGGTATAACGTCTTAGTGGCCTGATCACTCTTTTTTTTAAATGGAGATGCGTTAAACTACGTTAAGCTCCTTAACCAAAAGATGCTCTATAAATATAGCATTTGATAAGCACAGAGGTAGATATTCGTATTCCTCAAAATGCTCAAGATCCGTGCACTAACCAAAGCCGAGCAACGGCGGTTTTGAGATTTGCTGCCTTCTGCAAATGGAGAATAAGCCGCTGCCTGGCTCCGCAAGACCGCACAAGCTAAATAAATAAATTAATACATATCTCCCCTGGACTGTGTGTTCGTTCTATACTTCCCGGCGTTAGATTGTATCACAATAACGTTGCGAAATCGAACAGTTTTTGTTGTTGTTGTTGCCAAATTATATTTATTGTGTATTTTTAAATACACGGTCTGCCTCTTAGTTTAATAACGTGCTTCATGATATAATAGTTTCATGATAGAATCACTCTATGCCATATCAATCAAACGAGACTGTCTTCCCTATTGTGTGCGAAAAGTGGTGTTTCCCACGACCTATTATTGACGGATGCGTTGAGTTGTTATTAGTGTTGTTGTTGTTTAACTCACTTGTAAACAAATAAATAAAACGGCCGATCATTAAATGGAACAAAATCAGACTGAACAAGTCATTTTACTCAGCTACCCTCTCGGGCCTGTGCATGTTCACGAGGGATAAAAGGGAACATTTGCATAGATCATGAAACCCTTTTCTAGGAATGCACGCCAATGTCATACGATTGCCGATGGATGTGGCACGTGAATGCCTCTCACCTGCAGGGCCTGTGATAAGCGGTGGTAGAGCACCACGAAATTCTGCCTGCCTGCCTCCCCGTGAGGTGGTGTGCCGTACATTTCTAGTTGCTGTTGTTGCTGTTGTTCGCATTGATTCATGGTCGCCTTAAGTAAAGAACACACTCACGATGCCCCCCCCCCCCCCCCCCTGTATTTCGTTCCTGTGTTTTTATGATAAAATTTGCTGCAAAAATTCACCAGTAATAATAATTCCATTCGATAGCAATAATAAGTTTCCAATACCGCGGTCATTCGCCGCAATTTAGCTGGATAAAATCCTCCTCGTGCCATTTCAGATTGAGATTTATTTTTATTTTATTTCAGCAGGGAGCCCCCCCCCCCACCATAAGCTCTGAGTCTCTGTTCAATGGGTATCCTGAAATATAAAACAGTGCAGATATTATCGAGGACAGATCTGATTTGCAGTCATGAGCGCTATGAAAGCAGACTTCACCTGGATAATCAGTGCAGCCATGGAGTGGAAGATGGCAGCCTCAACACAGCCCACTCTGTTAAGTGAGAGAAACATGACGGATCCCATCAACGTGACGACCGAACATCGATCATCGATCTCAAAGGTCTCCAGAGCAACAACTTCCATGGCAACGCTGTCGTGCAGGTATTTTAGCCTACTCCTCAATGCTGGCCACACGTCTTTGAAGCTACCCACACTTGAGCAACTGCTTCAAGTTCAAGTTCATTTATTAGGTATAGCCCTGTGAGCCATTCAGCTCTTGAATCGGGTGCAACCGCAACAAACAAAAAACAAAACATGAACAAAAAAACATCTTAAAGTGAATATGTGACTAAGTGCAAACAGAAAATCCAAGAAAAGACAGCAAAATATTGCAGAAAAAACACCGTACACCAACGCTGTGTGCAAAAATCCCAGTGGGATGCAAGTCAAACAACAACAACAACAACAACCACAAGACAGCTTAAATTAAGGCCATCAGTCTAACTCTGTACTACAACAAACAAACATGGCTAAACCAATACACTTTTCGAAATCACCAAAATAAAGCCATGAAAGCAATGAAAAAGCAATCATAGGAACTGTGACAGAATTTTCACAATAAATGGCATAAACAACATGTACTACCAAAACCCTGCAGCCATAGCTGGCTGCATGAGTCACTCCACCTTTAAGATCAGCACACTAAATCAAAACACAGGTCATACTTTGTAGCGATCATCCGGAGCGAAACATTTTATTTTAGGTCACTGAATAGCACTGGCAGCTAGGGGTGTACAACTCCTCTAGAGCAGTTTTGAGTGAAGATCTCATAGGTAGTGACTCAAGTTTCAATTTATTGGCAACAGCATTCCAGACCCTGGGGGCATCAATAGCAAAGGCCCTTCCTCCAGTATATGTACGGCAATAGGGAATATTAAGCTGGTAAATGAGTGTAGACCTTAGGTCAAATTTGTTCTTTGAAACAGAGATGAGATCCAGCAGGTAATCTGCAGATTCTTTTGCAAGTACATCATGAATAAATAAGATCTGGTGCACAAGCCGTCGAACATTCAGAGATGTTAAGTTTGACCCAATGTAGAGGTCACAGTGGTGAGTCCTATATGGGCAGTTCAATGCAAATCTTAAGGCCGAGTGATACATTGAGTCAAGCTTCTTCAGTACAGTACTTGGGGCTGATTTATAAACAATGTCACAGTAATCAAGTAGAGGCAGTATGGTAGCTTTAATCAATTCCAAACGGAACATAGGGGGGAAGCAGTGCTTGTGTCGATATAGAAAACCAATTTTAATTTTTGTCTTTTTCCCAATATAATCAATGTGATCTTCAAAATTCAGTTTTGAATCCAGGATGATCCCAAGATACTTATAGATCTTAACTTGCTCTATTTGATCATTATTTAAGGAATGTAATTTGGGGAAAATAACTTCCCGCTTTAGTCCTGGTGAGAAGCATAGCACCTTGGTTTTGGCAGGATTTAGGACTAGTTTAAGAGCAACTAGCTGATGTTGTAGTTTGTTGAAATCACTCTGGAGCTTAGCAATCACGTCATCCGGAGAGCGGCCAGCAGAAATTAGTACCGTGTCATCTGCAAAAAGATTTACCCTGGAATAATCCAGTTCAGTGCCCAAGTCATTTACATAAAGAGAGAACAAGAGGGGGCCGAGAATGGAACCCTGTGGAACCCCTTTTGTTATCTTAACACTGTTTGACCTCCAACCATCTGTGAATACAGTTTGGGTGCGAGAAAAGAGGTAATTTTTTAACCATTTTACTGTGTTTTCGGAAAAACCGAGGCAACTTATTTTACTAAGCAGGATGTTGTGGTCTACTGTATCAAAAGCTTTGGACAAGTCAAGAAAAAGACAGGCGCAGTACTGCTTATTACTACATGCGACCTGCCAATAGACGAACTGTGGCGCCACCATTTATCCTGCAGAGTGGACAGAGGCGGTGCAGAGGAGGGGGGGAGGGTTAAGAAATGTACACCGTTGTTTAAACTCCCACGCCGGGAGATTGGACTGGCATCCAGTGTGCTAACCCAATTACTCCGGGCCGTCTGGAACGCTCTTCCTTCCGGTATAAGGAAGCCACTGGAGCTTTGCACTTTTAAATCATTTAGATTGAAAATGCATTTCTTTAGAACGGCGTTTCATGTTTAGTTTGTTGTCCTTCCCCCGCACCTCCGATTAGTGCGGTGGGCTACGTACGGTGTAAAAGAAGTTCACCGTGCATACATATGTAATAAAAGACTTGACCACGATCTCTGGCTCAGTGTCCTTTATTCGGTCCGTACTGCGTTCCCACACGGCTGTCTCTCTTATTCTCTCTGTGCTGGTTCCGATGTCACTCCAGTCCACATCAGCAGCCCCGCTGCTGTTCTTGTCGCTCTTGCAGCCCCACAGCAGCTCAGCTGCTGTACTCTCACACAGCTCCCTTGGCTGTTCCTGCTGCAGCTCTGACAGCCTCGTGCTGTCTCGCCTTCTCGTCGCTCCTGCGACTCTTGGCAGCCACCCCGCTGCCCCTCACACACAGCCTTACTGCCTCTCTCTATCTGCAGCTTTACACCTCCCAGTAGCTCCCTACTGTTTCCAGGGTTGGCTCCCGCTTCTGACGGTGCCCCCTCGGCTCGTACGCCCGCGTGGCCCCACACCTTTCCATTCACACCCCGACTGCCTTCTCCTTCCGGTTTACCCGCTTAAGGACCCCCTACCTTTCACCCACGTCACCTGGCTCCGCCTCCTCGTGACGTCACATCCGGAAGGTCGCTTTCGCCCGCATTACACCACCCTCCCCCATAGAAAAAACCCAGCCGACCTCGGCTGAACAACACCAAAGCGTAATGCGGTGAACCGACCTTCCCCCTTAAAGGACACTAAGCATGCAATATAACAACAAGAACAACACACAAGTAACATCGACGAACGTACGAAAGCATGCGATAAATACGACGGCAAGAACAAGAACAATAACAACATACAATCAACGAAACGTAAGCGATTTGGAACGAGTGCGGGTCGCCGGCCCGTCCCGGACGGTCGGCGGCCCACTTGTAGAACGGGGACGCGATGGAACACGAGAAATGACAGGGGGTAATTCCCCTGCTGCGATTGGAAGTCCACCGACATCTCGTGTCCCTGACGAATCAGTCTTGGTCGTATTCCGCGAATGCGCCTGCAGCGGGGTCGGAAGGGTCGCCGGGCTTGAAGGTCCCGCAGCCCCGGCAGGCGCCCTCCGAACAGGCCCACTCCTCCCCCGCGGTGTCACGGTCGGCCTGTCTGAAACAGGTACGACAGGCGCTCTAGCCAGATCAATGGACGCAGGCGGGGAAGAGTCAGAGTCAGCAGCAACAGACCCCGGCAAGGCAACATTGGGAGATGACGCATCACGTAGGGGAGCAACGTATGGTTTTAACCGCGATGTATGAACAAACCAACGGCGAGACCCAATCTGAACGCGCGCCGACTGTGGATTGGGAACCTCAATGAGGCGCACAGGACCATGCCAAGGTTTGTGCAATTTAGGAGAGGTCCCCGGCCGCACCTGCGGGCAATGGAGCCAGGCCAGGTCTCCCACCTTCCAGGGGCACTCCCCCTCAGACCGCCGAGCATACCGCTCGTTCCGGGCCTGGGCTTTGGCCGTAGCCACGCGGGCGTTTTCCCGCGCCTCCGTAACCCGGCGAACCGTGTCCTGAATGTATTCAGGGAGTGGTTTACGAGGTCCCTTCACCCCAGTACCCAATTGCACATCCACCGGAGGCACGTTTTCCCGACCATACATAAGGTAAAACGGCGAATACCCTGTAGCCGCATGGGGCGTCATCCTGTACGCCGAAAGCACTCCGGGGATGTGCAGATCCCAATCCGATTGCTGTTCACTCACAGTATGGCAAAGCATGGCAGACAATGTCCTGTTCAGCCGCTCAACCATACCATCCGTCTGCGGATGGTATGGAGATGTCCGTATCTTCTTAGTCCCAAGGCCTGCGCACACTTCAGCCAATAATTTAGAAGAGAAATTTCGGCCCTGGTCCGTGAGGAGTCTCTCCGGCGCCCCCTTGTCCATAATGTACCCAAACAAAAAGGCGTCGGTGATGGCCGCGGCCGACTGATCGGGCAACGGCCAGGCCATCGGCCAACGGGAGAGATACTCAACCCCTACCAGCAAATATTTATTTCCCCTCGCCGATGGTGGGAAGGGTCCCAATATGTCCAGTGCCACCAATTCATTGACTCGAGACACCTGAATCGACTGGAGACGCGGCACGTAAGGATGTTTAGGCGGCTTACGCCGGGCGCATTCAGGGCACGCGCGCACGTGCCCTACGACATCTGTCGCCATGCCGTGCCAAAAATAATGACGTTGTAACGTCAACAAGGTCTTCTGCACCCCTAAATGCAATAGTGTGTCACAATGGAGAGTTCTAATCAACTCAAATCGCAAGGACGTTGGTACCACCACACGCCAGCTTTCCTGGAACCTTTCTTGCCACATAAGCAGACCATCTCGGAGAGCGGTTCGCGGCCCCACAGCCGAACTCGGACTCCCATTGTCCCTCATAGACCGCTTCCGCATGGACAACAACGACTCGTCCATCATCTGTTCCCGAATCCAGACAGACCGCGGCAGATTCAAAACCCCATCAGTCGGTCCCGGTTCCATCGGAGTATCCGACTTCCCGACGGCTAACGAAAGCGGCTGAGGGGGGTTCAGAATCGGCGAACACCTATGCGTCCCCGACGCACATTTACAAGGGGCGCGCCCTGGTAATCTGGAAAGTGCGTCAGCGTTCGCATGGCGCACTCCCTTCCGATGTTGAATTTGGAAGGAAAACTCCTGCAGCGTGTCCAACCAACGTGCCCACTGTCCCGATGGCTGGTCCATTTTAAGTGCATATTGCAAGGCCGCATGATCCGTACGCACAATAAAAGAACGACCGTAAAGGTACGGTCGAAATTGCCGTAGGAAAAAAACAACCGCCAAAAGTTCTCTACGAGTGACACAGTAGCGTGTTTCCGCAGGCGACAAGACTCGGCTACCATACGCCACGACGCGCTCTACGCCCCCTTTAGACTGTGATAATACCGCCCCAATACCTGTGTCACTCGCGTCCGTATCAAGAATGAAAGGGCGATCAAAATCGGGATAATCCAATGTCGGGGCCGTAGCCAATAGATCACGCAGACTCCGAAAGGCCGCCTCTTCCGGCTCTCCCCAAACAAATTTCCGTCCTTTACCCGTAAGGAGATGCAAGGGCCTCGCAATCGTCGCAAACCCCGGCACAAATCTTCGGTAATACGAGGCAAATCCCAAAAACCGCCGAACATCCCCCACAGAGGCCGGAGTCGGCCAATCCCGGACACACGCCGTCTTTTCCGGATCCGTGGACACCCCCTCTGCACTCACAATGTGCCCCAAATAACGGACGGACCGTTGCAGTAGGTGGCATTTCTTTGGTTTGAATTTCAAATTGGCAGAGCGCATCCTCATGAACACTGTCTCCAGCCGCGTTAAATGTTCCTCAAATGTGCGGCTGAACACAATAATATCGTCCAAATATATAAGACACGTCTCCCACTGCAACCCCGTCAAAACGAGCTCCATCAATCTTTGAAATGTAGCAGGGGCCGCATTCAATCCCATCGGGAGGCAGTTGAATTGAAATAACCCCTGCGGCGTACGGAATGCGGTTTTCTCCCGTGAGGACTCGTCAAGGGGAAGCTGCCAAAATCCCGAAGAGAGGTCCAGTGTGGAAAAGAACTTAGCCCCCGACAATGCGTCAAGGGAGTCGTCCATACGCGGCAGGGGGTACGCATCTGCCACCGATATCTTATTCAATTTCCGGAAATCGACACAAAATCGCAAGTTGCCATCCTTTTTCTTAACCAAGACCACAGGAGCGCCCCATGGGCTGTTAGATGGCGATATAATGTCCGCAGCCAACATGTCTTTCACCGCCCCCCGAACGTGTTCTCGCTCCGCTGGACTCATCCGATGCGAATTTAACCGAATAGGGGCAGCGTCGCCCGTCTCAATGTGATGGGAAAGCAACGATGTGCGTCCCAAATCCAAATCGTCGGAGCTGAACACATCCGAATACATCAGCAACAATTTACGCAGCGCATCACGTTGCCCCACGGACAGGGAAGAATTTTCGTCACATAAGGTAGCGATCCAACGATTATCCGAACCCCTTGGCTCGGAAACACCAGCGACCACTCCCCGGCGATGCGGACAATCGTGCGTCGCAAACGCCGTAGTGGCATGTGCCACAACCGTACCGGCCGGAACACGGATGTTTTCCACCCCCGCATTAAGCACCTGTAAAACCGGTAATTGATCCGGCCGGACGATGGTCTGTGCCCCAACTAACGCCAATCCCGTTGTTATCGTGGCGGATGGTGACAACAAGACCCCCAATGCTCCTAGCCGATTGGGCAGGGGCTTCCGATACCGCAAGGGTATAAGCATCTGTGAACCAGGTGGGATGTCCACAGATGCGACGGACAGCGCCTGCACCTGTACGGCCGAAGCAGGTCGCCCCCACGGCGACGGCAGAAACGAGATTCGACGGCCCCCCGGCAATTCAATACAATTCTCATTGATTTTAATCAAAATGGGCATCTTAGCCAAAAAATCCGTGCCTAGTAAGCAAGGAACCGCCTAAGATCTCGATATTAACACAACGCCCGAAGCCGACACATCCCCTATAGATATCTTAGCATCCACCTGGCCCACGATACCCATACTACCCCCGTTCGCAGCGACGCAAGACCCATAAACCGGACGCACAGCCCCCGGCGGAATGCCCAACAGATGGAAAATGACATCCGATATAATAGTCGCAGACGCTCCCGAGTCGACCAAAATGCGCACGTCCACACCTTGTATGGACCCCGGTACAGTGGACGAACCCGTAGCGGCCGCGACAACTCTCCGTGCCAATTTGCGCCACTGCGTAACTGAATGACAAGGCCCCGTCGATGGCCTTTCTTTAACAACAACAATAGGATCGCGCAACACAGGTGGTGGGTGAGGTGTAAAGCCTTGCCGAGTGTCTGGTGCGTGCCGACATGCCTGTTTCGGAGGTTCCTTGGTCGGCTTGTCCGGTGTTGTGGGCTCCTGCTGCGGCGGACCCGGGAAGCGGGCCCAGCAATCTTTGGCGTAATGGCCCCTACGGCCGCAGCGGAAGCAATCGGCCTCGTTGCGCCGAAGCGCAGGTCTTGCATCCCGGCGGCCCCGTCCCGATGGCGTAGCGCGCGGCTCCGGCCTTCCGCGTCCCGACCATGGAGAGGAGGCAGCCGTCAGCTCCTGTGGACCCCGCTCATCCGGCACATAGATCGCCCTTGTGGGGTCCCACCCCATCGCGCCTCCTTCCTTGACGGGCCCACCCGTCCATGCCGCCACTTGCTTCCAGCGACGGAGATTAAACTGCGCATCCAGACACTTTGCTGCCGCCCGGGACGTGAGCTTCTCATGCCCACACACAGGCATGGGGATCCCCAGATCCCGAGACAGCTCCAGCATTTTTCCCAATATGAGAGGCTCGAGCAGATCCTGTGGCGTGTCAGGATATGCTGCCATGGCCAGCTCCAACACCTCACCCCTGAACGCCACGGGCGATTCTTCGGGTGCTCGTTGTCGTTGAGCGAATCGCCGATGCGCGTCGTCAGGTGGCTCATAGGCGTCGGCCATTTCCTCAAAAACTCCACATAAAGTCCTCTTCTTATCGGCCGTTATGGAACGGAAAAATCGAACAGATTCGTCGTCCAGTAGAGTCGGCAACACTTCCAAGGCCTCCGCATCGGTCCATCTTGCTGAACGAACCGCCGCCAAAAATCGTCAGGCGAAAGCGCTCCAATCGCCCCCGATAGAGAATTCCTTAACTGTAGTAAGGTGGCGACTCCGACTCCTCTTTACGCCGTCTTCCAATGATGGTTGTTCTGGAGGCAAATTCAAAATGGCGTCGGCCCGCGGCGTGGCCAAGATGGCGGTTTGGCGCCGCGGAGCGCGCAAGATGGCGTCTTCTTGCCGCGTGGCCAATGGCGGCGGCAGGGCAGGCAACGTGGCGGCCCGTGGAGCACCTTCTCGTTCCATCGTCGTCCTTGGCGTAACGAGGTGACATAGATGCGCCAGGACGTCCTTGAGTGTCTCCAGTTGTTCTGCCACCTGTTGCCATCTTTGGTCAGCGTCCGATGTTGTTGACAGACCCGCCATCGCGCCGACATCTTCCACGCCCGTCCCCGTGCTCGCCTCAGCAGGGCTCTCCTCCACCACCCCAGCAGAATCCGTGGTCGGAGGGAATTCGTCGTCGTCGGACGAAGAAGCCGATGCTGGCGCCGGGGGAATTTTCTTCCTTACTTGCTTAGACATGCCGTTTCACTTCTGACCCCAGTGTAATAAAAGACTTGACCACGATCTCTGGCTCAGTGTCCTTTATTCGGTCCGTACTGCGTTCCCACACGGCTGTCTCTCTTATTCTCTCTGTGCTGGTTCCGATGTCACTCCAGTCCACATCAGCAGCCCCGCTGCTGTTCTTGTCGCTCTTGCAGCCCCACAGCAGCTCCGCTGCTGTACTCTCACACAGCTCCCTTGGCTGTTCCTGCTGCAGCTCTGACAGCCTCGTGCTGTCTCGCCTTCTCGTCGCTCCTGCGACTCTTGGCAGCCACCCCGCTGCCCCTCACACACAGCCTTACTGCCTATCTCTATCTGCAGCTTTACACCTCCCAGTAGCTCCCTACTGTTTCCAGGGTTGGCTCCCGCTTCTGACGGTGCCCCCTCGGCTCGTACGCCCGCGTGGCCCCACACCTTTCCATTCACACCCTGACTGCCTTCTCCTTCCGGTTTACCCGCTTAAGGACCCCCTACCTTTCACCCACGTCACCTGGCTCCGCCTCCTCGTGACGTCACATCCGGAAGGTCGCTTTCGCCCGCATTACACATACATTACACGGTGGTATAATCCCGTTCAGTTATTTTTTTTTTATCAAAAACAATTATTCTGAAATAAGCATTGCGATCGCCACTCACCAGGATTAGTCTATGCATTCCTACAAGCTGTGAGGCTCAAGTGCTTGCCATTAAACTTTATCTGCTCACCGTCTTTTGTGCATTAACATTTAATGCCATTGAGTGGCTGGATGGTTCACTGGTAATGCCCTTGTCTTCAACACCTCATATCAGGAGCCGAATGACGGTCACCCTGAATGCCCCCGATCTCATCAGACCTTGGATGCTAAGCGGGATTTTAAAGCCTGGCCAACACCTGGATGGATGCCCATCGAGGTTTACCCGTAGGCGTGTGCGGCGGCTCGGAGGGCCGTGTGATGGCAGTGCAGTGGAGTTTTGAATCTATCTGTGCGGCGCTTTGAGTGTCACTCACCCGCATATGTGGGTTTACCCTGGGTGCTCCAATTTCCTCCTGCATGAAGCCAAACAATTGTAAAAATATTGTGTTGTTTTCCTCTTACTGGATTGAGTGCGTGGCTTTAATCTATCTGGAAATTAGAATGTTTTCTCCTCGTATTTGTGGATATTTCCCGGTGAACACTGCTTTCCACCCACATGAAGCCAAATAGTCACGTAACGAAAGTGGCCAAACATCCCAATGCGAGACCTTTCTAAACCAAAGGAGCCATCATACTCCTTGTGATTTTACTTGGTAGATAATTAGCATAGTTATTTTTTTAACAATAATAACCATTATCAGATACCCCGTTATTGGATTTTTTTGGGTTAATTTAATGCCTTCATGGCCTCTCTCCTTATAAAGGAACATTATCCGAAATGTACTGTTAGGTTTTTTCGGTAAAGTCACGTAGGCAAAAATAAATAAATAATAATGAAATAAATAATAAGAATAAGAGTATGAATCCTTGCAATCACGAAAGCTTCAAATCTAGAATTATCAGATATGGTTAGCATGCTCCTATTTAAGAAAGCCTCAAGGCTGCCTGCGATAACAGGCCATCGCGTGCCAGTGCTGTGACCATTTTTTGTAAAAAAAATGTTTTACCAAGTTGTCAAAAAATCCGTCATGTTGAAAATTACAAGCCTCTTCCGGTAATTAAGCTGCAGTGAGCCGATTATTACAAACGCAGTCAGGAAATTAAGAGCAATCACTTAATTGCACTGTCATGCCAGGTGGCCCTTAAGTTTCGAGCTCCAACACTGATTGTGGAATGGTACGGAGCACATCCCCTCTCCATGTTGAACAAATGAGTACCACTTTGTGGGAAGTCAGCTTTGGTGATTCTATGGAAAGCCTGTTCCTGCAACATGAATGTGTAATTTTCAAAACTGCCTCAGAGCAGCGCATAGAGACCAAGGCATTGCTTGTTGTTATTGGGGCAGAGCATTATTTATGTCATTATGCCAATTGCTATCATTACAGTTGTGGTAACACATTACTGCACATGTCGTCCAAATGCTGTTTGAACACGTGCTCCTTTACACGCAGAAAATAAATAAATAATGACCTGAAGGTCAAAAAACAGACAGTTAATTGCAGAGCCATCGGCGATTAAGATTTTATTTTATTGTGCCTATTATTGTATATCTGTGTAGTGGGTTCCACGGAGCCACACACTTGAACTTGGCGACAACAAGTTTATTCTCACACCCCAACAGGGTAACTACATACACGTACACAAGATAACGACATAGGTGGTAGCTACCACTGTTAACTAGACCACAACGGGGTAACTACGTAACCGGGTCAGTCAGTAACACACTCCCTGACCCACGATGCCGAGCATAAAGACCGAAGACCGAAGACCAAGGACCGAGGATCGAAGAGACGTAGCACCGATGGGTTCCATTCCAACAGACAGCCTCGATCGGCTCCCGGGACCTCCCTTTTATGCCCCTGAGCGTGGCCTGGCTCCGCCCTCAATCACTCCTCCTTTTAGATCCTACTAGAAGGTTCTGGGCTATACACCACGTGTCCCTCTCGCCACCTGTTGGCCCCCCTCATTATCCTGTCCTGGTCACGTGCCCTCTCTGATTCACCCAGACTGTCACGTCCTCAACTGCCCTCTCTCTGACAGCCACCAGAACCATGCCCCCTAGGGCCCCCTTCCATGCCATAACATGCCCTGGTGCCAGAGAGAGGCTCTAACACTCGCAGTTCCACTCGTGTATGAGTATTTGGTGCTAAACGCCGTAGTGATGCAATACACGTCACTCCACCTGTATGCATTCATGATTCACAAAACATGATCCATTCAGTAGTCGGAATTGGAGAAACATAGAATGATTGTCAACTTCTTGTGCATATATTGCATTGTCCAATCTGAGTACCATTACAGCCAATACAATTGACCTAATGAGTGGAGGCTCACTGTGGCGTATGGCCCAAATCACGATGCCCCCAACAGCAGCACAGCTTCACGGCTGCACCACTGGTCATCCTACGTGACTTTACCGAAAGAACCAAAGAGTATGGATGACCCCAGGCTTCCGCCACGACCCTAGCTAGTGACAGCCAGATAACCAACAGGTCAGCGAAGGCTCTTGTCTGTCAACCTTTGGGGTTGAGATAGTTGGTGAATGATTGGTGAACCATGTGCATGCTAAATGACCCCAATAAAAACATTTCTGATACGAGGCTTACGCAGACTTATATTTAGATATTCATGAAGACTACGCTTTTGGCTGGTTGTTATTTTTTTCCAAGTTATAATAAATGTGCCTCTAAAAAACATGTCATAATAAAATGTACGCGTGAATTTGATCTCAAGCAGTGTATCATTCTGTGTCAGAACTGCTACAGAAATCATGCGCAAAGTCATGATCCACACTTGGGGTACACCGTCTCTACGCTGTACAAAGAGTGTTTGCCATATAAATGAAATCAATGTTTTATTCTCAGAGCAGGAATACGCTGAATAATCAGAAATGCACGTTTAATATGATTGAGTTTGTTTTTGTTCACCGATTAGTGAACTGGGCTGAGACAGTGGACTCACTCCACTTAAGAACCAATTTTATTTCGCAAATATAAACAGAACTCTATTCAGTGTCTCCACAAATACATGTATATACGTGTTTCTTCCATCAGCATATTGGCTTCTAGATCAATATTTTTGAGGAGCATTTGTTTAAGCGAGCAAAATTCTGGACCAGTTTTGACCTTGGTTCCATTAGCTGAGTAAGGCTTATTAAACGCATTATGCTAGATTATCAGATGCAAATCTCCAAGAGCATTCTATATAAAATTCGTTATCCTGATCAATACAAAAACCCCAAAGAGGCAGTGAGATTGTGCTCTTTTTTTTGAGGGTTGTTTGTCGAAATTCAAATCAAGGATGCCAGCAGTGCTGGCTCTGTGCTCTAGATCTCTTTTTGTCTCCGTTGCTTAATATAATCCCCAACAGTCCGGTACGATCTTCTGAGATATTATTTTGGGACGCCACCCATCTTAAATTAATGTGTCCACGTAATTGTTATAAACCTGTTCATAGGATTAGATTTAGATTAATATATGGCAGAATAATATATGATTGTTAATATTATGGAACGGCGTATGTTGTAATCCTGTGGCCGTGCCTTACGGCAATAATTTCTACTCTAAGCCGGCCTAAAATTATTCTGAAAAATATCGAGGGAAAAATGAAGTCCTGGTTATTGTATCCCATATATAACCAACATCTATTTGTACAAATTTTCCTAACATGCCGTTGCAATGCCCACTCTAATGCTCTCATTCAGCAAGTCTTCCTCTTTTTCAACAGACAGCGTTAATGGTACTGGAGCCAAGGCATTTTGACAGGCGAACAGAGGTCAGGGCTGGGTTTTTTTTATCAGATACACACTATGGCCTTGAGGTCAGTGCGATGAAAAGACGGACACGCCGAACTGCCAATCATGAGACACTGGGTTTGATTCCCAGGCAAGGAAATTAAAACAGTAATGCATGCAATTGCATCTGTCAAAAAACCCAATAAAATTCGTCTATTATTGTAAGTCAACTGCCTGTTTGCACTTTCTTGAAAACATTACTAGGCCCGTGCAGAAGGCTAAATGTCACTCGAATGTTAGCGATCCTTTGCCTCAAGCAGACGTAGG
Organism: Lampetra fluviatilis; assembly: GCF_964198595.1. Taxonomy (NCBI): domain Eukaryota; kingdom Metazoa; phylum Chordata; class Hyperoartia; order Petromyzontiformes; family Petromyzontidae; genus Lampetra; species Lampetra fluviatilis. Next base: position 2,131,381 of record NC_136314.1, read on the forward strand.
CCAAAGTGATATTAGTACCTTGACAAGACTCTTTAATTATTGACGTCAGGTCATTCCACAAGTGTAGGTGTGCACTTAATTGTACACCTCGCAAGCAATGCATGCAATGTCGAGAAGGCAATCTGTGGAGATGGTGCATCTGCTGCAAGCTTATTGTTTTACTTCATATAAACATCAATAATTTAAACAAAAATCAGCTGCAAGTTGTATTAATTGCCGTTAATTGCAGCTATTAAAGACCCGGCAAGATGATTGTTTTCAACAGGGACAAATTATCTGCAGCTGTCGTGTGAAATATCCCCACGCTCCATCCAAATATCACAATCCTCTACTGGAAGGTAAACGCGAATCTCTGCGATCGCTCGCAATACTTCCACGCTGACCAGAGATGCTGGGCGAGGTTTGTGGGTGTCCACACTTTTACCCCGCCACACAAGACCTGCTCGCCCCGACTTAACCGTGGCATGCCCACTCACACTGCTGGGGTGGACAGAGGCAGCGATGGCATTTCATAATCTTTGCACCGTCGTTCCGGTTCGCCGGGCGGGATGATGGAATCGAACCGCCGACCTCCACATTGCAAGTCCAGCGACATCCCCTGTAAATTAAAACGCGCCTTTAATTATAATATTGCAGACTATTGCAGTTGCAAATTGAGCAGGATTACAACTCCTGTTCGCAATTGAGCACGACGCTGATTTTCGGAGGATCACAGTGCTCAACGGGCACAAGATGCAATTTTAAACGTGATCCTTCATAAATTAACGAGTAACCGGGAATTGATTTTTTTTTGGCTTTAAATATTTTTTTTTGCCGCCTGTACAGTTCCTCCCTGGATGCTCGATGGCCACATAAATTATTCAGCCGTTATCTGTGAGCCACGTTTCTTTTTCTTTTTTGCCAGAAAGTAATTAGCATAAAACACCACATTCATTCTCTGCAGCCGCCCTGCTTTTCATAGCGTGGCATTTAACAGCATGTACATTTCTTCGAAAGGCGGTAATGCGCCACATTTCATTTCGCATCTATTGCATGCACTAAGCTTTTGTTTGTGTGCGCGGCTGAGTGAAAAACGCAACTGCCGCCGAGAGGCAGCAGGAATTAGTCTTCTGTGCAATACGTTCTCCTGTGAGACGCATTATGAAGGGAAACTACCGTACGTATATTTAAAAAATGCATGTGTTTCCTAATTTAAGTAAATTTTCCAAATGTTGTTATGTAAACAAAATGAACGTTTTCGCTCGTTGAAAGACATTTACTACTCGAAATTAAATTGTAAAAAATTGCAGTGCACAATCACGAAGTGCATACCGGATTCTCTGAATTGCAAGAAAAGGAAGAAATACCCCAAACGCATGCCAAGTTTCAATGCAGTTAAACAGATGTCGTCACAAACACAATAACAACATTCGCCATTCACAAACAAGTGGCGTTGACATCACTTGTGCCATGCTAGGTGCACTTTGAGGTCACGTGAAGTGTCGAAGGCCCGCTGGCAGGTCATGGGTTGACTCACTGAGATGAATGCCAGATGTGCCAACCGATCTCGTCACACCCAAAGACAAAGTTCCCCCGTATAGCCTGTAACAGACTGTTGGGGCAAGTGCTGTTAGCGAGCACGTATGAAGGACAGAAACGGCACAAGAGGGGGTTGGGTGGCCAACACCACGCCCTGCCGTCTTTGTCTCCCGATTGGCGATGTTTTTACACACCACACCGGGTTTCCTCATTTGAGGCTCAGTCGACCTAGGGGAGGCCCATGACCGGTTCAGATAATCGTCACTGGTGTCGGCCGTGAGCGGGCATCGAAATCGGGTCGCCAGGTTCGTAGCGCAGGGTGCTATCCACTACACTACCGTTGCCGTGCCCAAAGACCACACACATACTTACAATATTTTGAGTCGCATGTTTTGCCTTAAAATACAGGAGTGGGGGAGTCTGTCTTTATAATACAAATCATAATACCTACTATAATCACACTCGTGACGCCACTCTACATCGACCAGCCCCCTTCATTAATATTCATGAGCAGGTGACGTCCTCCAAATGGACCCCCCCCCGCCATTAATAATAATATTTAGCGGATGACGTCACTCCACATCGAACAGCCCCCTGATTAATAATCATTACAAGGTGACGTCCTCCAAATTGACACCACCCCCCCATTCATAATAATTAGCGGGTGACGTCACTCCACATGGGGGGTGTGGGGGGGGTGAGGCGCCTCCTCCCCCCTCCTCGGCGTCAACTCACAACCTTCACTAGAAAGGCAAAACCCTCACGTCACGTGACCTCCGTCACGCTGTTGAGACATCGAAGTAAAAAGGACGTCATGATGAACAAGGGATTATAACATTAAAATGAAATAGGTCTGTGTCACCGCGGTCTTACAAATTGCACACACAGTAATACAGTGAATATCGCGGTCTACTTTTCGCTTGCAAGTTTCAGATTTACAGGAAGGGCAAAAGGTTCGTATGATATAGTCTAGAATTGGCTAACAGTTTATTTCTGAATGTCCAGTGTCTGAAATGTTCAGCCTAATTTGTGTTGATGTGTTGAAGATCAACCTGGTGAGTGTGTTATGTTTACTGCTTATGATCCGAATCACGTACATTTTACAACATATATGCATTCTGCATTCCGCATGCATGTATATGCTATGGGTGCACGTAATATGAGAACGCAAGTTATAGTGGGGGTGGCACAAAAGTGGAATCGTTCACGCACTGGACTTGCAATTCGTAGGTTGCCGATACCTTCTTACCACGGTGCAGTTGAACCAATGAGTACGTTTCTTGAATGCCCCTGCTTCTGTCCATACAGAAGTAGAAATGAATACACGACATTCAGTCGGTCGCCAGGGTTGCACGTGGTTGAGTAAAGTCAGTGCCGGATTAAGCTAGTGCGGGGCCTGTAACATTTGCTATGAAGGGGCCCTAAATTTAAAAAACACACAAATATTCAAACACAAATTTGTAACTTGCATAGAAAAGTAATTAGAATATGTTTTCATTTGCTATACAGCCAGATAATACGACAAATCGCTAACCTTAAACACCCAGCCGTTCATAAATGTTGCAGGCAGTATAGTACTAGAGTATGAAGAACGGGAGACACAGCAGAGCCTCACCATTCTGGCGAATTGCCTGATGATGCTGGATGCAATTACCAGCGAAACGTCGTGCTACTCAAATTGTAAATGTTGTGGTTCCACGCTTCAACACACCAGTGGGCTAAAGCAGTGAACTATTTGTCTTTTGTCAACGTGACACTTTTTTACTGATTGGCCGTGTCGGGTGGTGGAAGGTTACGACACATTTATAAATAACGCGATCTAAACCCAAAAACGTTGATTATGAATAATATTGGTCGCGAAAGCCTACGTGTTAAACTGACTACTAGAGTAATAGAGCAAGTGCAGAATCACTGAACCGGAATTGATAGCTTGAAGGAATTTAGCGCGGGGCCCTTGAAAGTGCGGGGCCCGTAGCATTGTGTAGCTACTTGCGCTACTAGGATAATCCGGAACTGGGTAAAGCGTGGGCTACTCCCACCTCTCTGTCAAGACTCCCAATCGGCGTGGCGGAGAAGTGGCCACAGTGCGCTGCGATGGGATTTTTTTGGATCTCCCTCGAGTGGAGGCCCAGTTACGCCAGGAATTTTCTTGCGAGCAAAAAAATTCAAGGGCTGCGCGTTTACTATATTTACCATATATTGTGCTCCATTGTTAACGGTTTTAGTTACCCTTGATGTTGCTGTAAACTTTTTTTGTTTCACTGTTGTTACTTTTTTGTGTGTTACGCCTGCAAATCACGCTTCCTCGCGATTTTAAACACAGTTACTCATTTGATGAAAAATGAGAATAGACTTTACCCTTACTGGCAATAAAACGGGTGTTAATGTTCAAACACCAAATAGATGCCTTTCCGCGAGGCATCAAGTCTGCATTAGCCGCACGTACTTGCAGCGAAACATGCAAACAAATATATTATTATAATAAATGGCATTGTCTGTGAAACTAATTGGCCTGCGCCAAGAGACAGCTTTCTTCACGGCTTTGTCTCACCAGTGTTGGACCAGAGAACGCCAAAAGGCGAACAGCACAAAGACAGTGCAAGTGTAATGTAGTAACTTGTCGGGAGACGACCTTACGGGTAGCACACTCTTTATTAACACCAACTCATATTACACGGGTGGCTAACTGCAGCCTAACCCACGGGGTTCCCCTGGCTACACCCACATGGGCTCTTACGCCCCGTAGCTTCTCAGAACCCACCCGGCTGGGGTGTCCGTCTCGACTCTGGGTCCCACAGCCTCGTCCCACATGGACGTCAGACCACGGGTCCCACAGTCTCGCCTCCGAGCCACACAGGGTCCCGGCCCTTACAAGGACAGCGGGACTAGGGGTCTCAGGGCCCTACCTCTTCAACTCCGTCTCCGATCTTCAACTGGTTAACAACTCCCCGAGTGCTCCCGCGCGTCCCCCTTTATAGTCCTTCATGCGGACGTCGCTGAGAGCACCCACCCCAGTTGACCAATCACTGCGCGCTGCCCACGATCCTATTTCCCCCCTTGTGTCAGTGCGCACAACCACGCACCCCGCGCCGCCCCGTGATCTCTCACTGTCGGCGCGCTTCAACACCACCTCTACACAAGCATCAGATTGCATATAGCTCGAGCCGAGCAGTTACATAAATATGGGACATTTACCAGTATCCAAGATGATAACAAAACAAAGCATATATTCAATCTTGATTTGAAGCTTTCGTGACTGCAGGAATCCATACTCTTTGGTTCTTTCGGTAAAGTCACGTAGGTAGAAAATAAAATAAATCACGACGTTTGGGCGCAACACAAGCATCCATAATCATGCTTTCCCACCTGATGACGGACGCTTGTGTTGCGCCCGAAACGTCGTGATTTATTTTATTTTGTACCTACGTCACTTTACCGAAAGAATCAAAGAGAATGCATATATTATAAAAGCATTATCTTAGATACTGGCAAAAAGGTCTCATAGTTTTTGCAAACGAAGGCCCTCCCTCGAACCGCCGCCACCATCTCTCACGATCCTGGCGCTGTTTTAATTGTTCCGTCTTGTCAATGTACAGGGTGCTCCAGATATTTGTCTTGTATCCCACAATTAATTGAGCCCTATATGTGTTCGTTCCTTTCCCTAATCATTATACATGGTACATATGTATGTTGAACTTCTTTGGCACCGAACGTAGCCAGCCGTGCTAAACGCGCTAATTGGAGGTGCGGGGAAAATAAATAAACCTTTAATTTAAAACGTTTTCAGTTTTAGAGAATTACACTAGGTTCACAAGACACCTGGATCACCCTGTATATCAAGTTAAAGTTAATTTATTAGGTAGAGCCCTGTGAGCCATTCGGCTCTTGAATCGGGTGCAACCGCAACAAACAAAAAACAAAAACATGAACAAAAAACATCTTAAAGTGAATATGTGACTAAGTGCAAACAGAAATCCAAGAAAAGACAGCAAAACATTACAGAAAAAAAATCACCCCGGCATTAGCGTCCCAATCCTTAAGCATTTGCTCAATTCAGTTGTTTTCTTATCAAAAGGAAGTGATTGCCATTTCGTTACCAAACATCCACACTAAATCTGTCCATGTGCAGCTGCCAGGTGCCAATTGGCTCGTTAATTCGCAGAGTCCTGAGCGGTGGGGGCGGGGTCCATCATCCGACAGTGATGATGATGATATACAACATCCTCATGAACATATTAAACATAGGCCGGTGAAGGGAATGTTATGGTACAAAAATAAAAAGTTGTGCCCGATGTTCAGCGCCTATCATTTCCTCTCTGGCATCGCGTGCCCTCGTTGTGAAGCCTCGTTTCACTCAGAGACAAATTGGCCAGCGAACCATCGCAGTACGAACATTAACCTCCCATTTACAACGGCTGGTGGCAATGAGAGGCGACCGAGTGCCACTGTTTAGCCATGTGTTTAATTGCCGAAGCTGCCGCGTGCTACGCTGCCATCCCATTCATCACCATCATCATCCATATCAGCAGCAGCTGCGCTACTTCCGCTGCTGAATGAAGGCCTCCCTTAATCATCACTATCCCTCCCCATGACCCAGCAATGTATCAAATCGCCTAGCACCTGCAACAGAAGTGATTTCATCGCTAGATCTCCACGGTGGAACCATTTAGAGGCAACGATGCATATGCATATTTATCCTGTTTGGGTCAGCGTGTAAACTTGAGACGAAGCAATAGTCTTAATGTTTCATAAATCACCGGCAGCCATGGTCAATCCACTGCTGGATGAAGGCCTTCTCAAGCTGCTACCACCCTCAAAATAAATAATCCGCTTAGCACCTGAACTCCCAATTGATCTCATTGGGCCATCTCCTTACTCGGTGGACGTCAATTCAGATGCGCTCTTATTCCTCGGCTGTCACTTATTATTCTGGACCACCGACCACGATCCATTCTAGCGACAAGTCCTGCCCAAGCCCACCTCCTTGATGTCTTTTATCAATGTTCTATAATCCTAGTGTTCTTCTTTAATCCCATTGATCAGCACAAATTGAGCTGAACGGGGCCTGATTTCCACTGGACTAAACGACAATGTTGATGTGCAGTGCAGAGTAACAAGACTATTTGAATTCATGGAACATCTGTATGAGACTTTATTCAGAGCCTGTGACCAAATCGCATAGGATGTAAAACGCATGCAGAACTTCTTTCGCACCGTACGTCGCCAACCGAGCGAATCGGAGGTGGGGATGACAACGTGTGATTCCTGTCCCCCCGCATCCTGCAAATATGAGTTGGTGGAAGCTAAGCTAAGCAGGTATGAGCCTGGAGAGTGCATTCTGTTGCAGGCTGTGGGAGCTATGTGGTAGGCCGCAGAGTGAAGATAATGTTTTAGTTTTGTCCCGCGATGCTCTCGCGTCTCTCGCTCCTCGTCATCATTAACCTGCGCTGGTGAAGTATGGTCAAATATCCCCCACCACTCGCATGGTGTTTGGGAGGCCCTCACCCTGTGCCGAATGTGCACGCTAACAATGACGCGTCGATTCGACGAATTTCTCGAGAGCGCGCGATGTGCGCACCGAATCACGAATGTGTATGCCGGCATCGATGGGCAGGTCATGTGTGGTGGGGTAAAGTGTGGGTACCCCCACCTCTTCCAAGATGTCTATCCCCCCCCCCCACCTCTTCCAAGACGTCTATCCCCCCCACCCCCACCTCTTCCAAGATGTCTATCACCCCCCCACCTCTTCCAAGACGTCTATCCCCCCCACCCCCACCTCTTCCAAGATGTCTATCACCCCCCCACCTCTTTCAATACGTCTATCCCCCCCCCCCCACCTCTTCCAAGATGTCTATCCCCCCCCCCCCCACCTCTTCCAAGACGTCTATCCCGACCCCCACCCCCACCTCTTCCAAGATGTCTACCCCCCCCCCCACCTCTTCCAATACGTCTATCCCCCCCCCACCCCCACCTCTTTCAATACGTGGAAGAGGTGGGGGGGGGGGAGTTCCCGGGGGCTCTGTTTAGTTGAGGCCGTTCTGCGAGCGGTGGCTTGAGCAAATCATTGCAGGGCTGCAACTTTGTCTTTTTACAGGCACGTGTTATATTGTATATGCCTGTGCTCTCATCCCCAATTTGCAGTTCATCTTCATTTTTACGTGTGGCGCTATGTTAGTGGCTACAACTTGTGGCGTGCTCCAAAGCGAGGCTTCTCCGACACGCATTGTGCAACCCGCACGGATTGCGAGCCACGGTGGGCCCCTGCGCTTGCAACGACGCATGCGAAGAATGTCTGGGGCTGCTAATTCCTGGTGACTAAAGGTGTGCTCTGTGCTGAGTGACAGTTTCATTATGGTGTGCGGTGCGCCCATTATCTTCGACCCTACAGCTGCTCACCGTGAAATATCAATCCTCGTACTCCCGGAGTGACAGGCAAGGGAGGGAGAGGGGAAAAAAATCACTGATAATCTACCGTATTTTAAGATGATGTTTCATACTCATAATCAATCCGGCGTAAACAATCGGCAGGGGGGTGTAAAAAAATCTATTTTAATTTAGGACGCTCTCGATAATCATAAACTTCAACTGAGAGGGCACGTTTCAGAATGTGCTTGTTTTGTCGCACAGAACGCTGATATTTAAAAAGATAACAAAAATGGCAACAACGTACGTGTGTTTTTTTAGATAATGTTGTGTAATATCCGCGACTTTGGTTCTCCAATTTAGTTTACATTTTCCCAAGTAACTTAAGGTTGCATTTGTGTTGGCCCTTGCTTAAATGTCGAGGCAACTCAAAGTGCCTTACTTACTTCACGTCTCATCTCAATAATGCCATTGCCCTGCTGCCATCTTGTCAATAGGGACCCCCCTCCCCCAGTGGCAGCTGTACCTGTGTGGCACAAAATGGACACAGCACTAGCCTAGAGATGAGCATGAGTCTTGCATTCAAGGGCGATGTTTCTTCGTGATTTGTCTCAATTCCGTCATTTGTGAGAAATGTCTAAAATTTTGGTAAATTTGGACTGTGATGCCAGCACACGTGTCCTCCTCTATTTCCAGCAGATTTCCACTGTCAATCACATGGTGCGTATTTTATAGTGAACAAATCTAACTTTTATTTGCCAAATATCCCGATCGATGCTGAAAAATTGCCTGCAAATGTAATCATTTGGGATTACACACTGGATCATCGCCCCCATACTGCAAAAAAAAATTCAGTAACTTTCTGAAAGAAAAAAAAAACCTTGTAATTCAATGAGTCTTTCCCGGTTAAAAATTGTAGTCGTAACAATAATGATGATACACCTGCAGGATTATTCAGTGCTGTCGGTTTCTAGTCTTGAGCTATGAACCTCTGAAATGAGCAGCAAACACTGCTCCCACAAGGCACAAGCAGAGCAAAGATTCAATGCATGTGTAGCCGACACGATGTCAAATAGGACATCATCACAAATGAATAAGCCATGTTTTTTAGCCTTACACCATCGCAGAAAAAAACACAACCACTGCTTGAATGCCACCGTAACCAAGTTTACTTCATCTACATAACTACAATGTCCTTTTATTTGAATTAATGCAAATATTAATTTTCATAGGAAACTTAGCATTGTTATGCACACAGGCGGATACTGCCTCAAGACGATTTTTTTACATTTAAATAGAGAAAAAACAATTTTGAATCTCAAATTAATTTTTAAATAGTGATTTAAAACATGCTGTTGCTAAAACACATGTTTCCTGCTTCACGCAGCGTGTCTGTCACTTTGCGTAGAGTGCAGAGAAAGCTTACGCAGTAAATTTATGACTTTTTATGCAATTAACTCTCGGAGCCCAAGTGCGGTCTCGCTGCCGTAGGTGCAGTAAATGAATAGGAGACAGGCGTGAAAGATCATTCAACCGCTGGGGAAATTGCCGGTTTTTACCCCAGGGAAATCTACCCTTTCAAATGAAAAGCATCACTTCCTTCCACAGCCACGTCGCGCAAATTTAAAAATGATGCCCTTAATGTAAACAAAGCATAAACACGGGTAACCGTCCGGTCAAGGGTTCCTCCTCACGCGTTATAGTTATTTATGATTTGGACACATCGCGACGTCCACCGTTGATTTGTTGCGAGCGCTGGCGGCGTGATAATTGCAGCCTGTGATGTCAAATTAAAACGAATGCCCCCGGTTTCACCGGTGAGTTTATTTTAAAGCATTGAAAGCCCGGTGTGTTTTTTTTTTGTTGCGACGGAAGATTACCCTTGTTGGAAGCTTCGAGAATAAAGTGGTGCGAGTGAAGGCGATCATTGTTACTAACGACCTAGCATTTTAACAAACCCAACCGCTTGGAGTCAATTACAAAAGCTTCACCTCCAAAGCAAAGGGGGATCAAAAAAAGTGCATATTAATATATTAAAGCCCCGAAGCTTTTTCAAATGTGCTTGACTTGAAAGAAGCTATCCGCCATAAATGAAAGTGTTGCCAGGAGAATTCATTTCATAAATCGATTCACTGCATCCTCAACCCTCCAGCTACAGTCTCTAATGCTTATTTTTGCTTTGCTCATCAGTTTAGTGTCAAAAAAAGATAAGTTAAATGACTATTTTATGGTCCATAAAGCTTAAACCAGCAAAACCTCCAGGAGAGGAAAGTCCCTGCCATTAAAATTATGTGGGAACGGTTTTAAAAAAAAAAGTTGCAAGTACAGACATTACATAAATATCTTTGCCACCTTAAGGCATGTTCGATGACCAGTGAAGGTCATTAAAGTGTAGTTCTGCGAATATTGTTTCCGCGCTGCAAACTTTGTTTTTACGAAATCAAAATAAAATGAAATTAAAATAACATTCAAGGTAACGGCGCCAGGTTTAAATAGTTGTCAGTGGGAGGTGAGCACGTAGCCCAGAGGGTCCGTGCTGTAGCTGAGCCGTGAGCCGGCACCACCGAAAAACCTGGATTTGATTCTTGGTCTCAGTCACGAATGACCGCACGAACACAAATATAACAAACAGAAAAAGCCTGTCTCGATTTGCATACATTTGAGCGTTCACATTTACGAGGATATTCCAAATCTGAGGATAAAAACAATTGTCATGGGGGATGAACATTGTTTTCGAGTCATTCAAAAGGTCTGCCCCAGCAATGGATAAAGAGTAATAAAGTAAATTAAAAAGTGATGATGCCAATTGTTTTCCTAAAAAAACCTCACTCAGTCTCAAGACCTTTTCATTTGGTACGGGTTAGCAATGCCATTCATTCAATTAACGTTTGGCAAGTAGGAAGAAACTGGAGTATTCAGAGAAATCCAATATTGAACCGAAGTCTATACTACCTGTTATCCCAATGCAGTCTCCCATCTAAGCACTCACAAGGCTCTAATATATTCTCAGGATTGTTTGGTCATATTCTTTTTTATGGGGCCATTCTCTGACACGAAATGTTCTACTTATTTTTTTCGTCATGACATGATGAAGAGAGCAATATTGACGTTTAATTGGAATAAAAAAAATAATTGGCCCAACTTGTTCTAAAAATAATTGTATTTATTTGATAAAGACTTTCTATTTTCAGCATTTCTAAGAGGCTTTTATGATTTTCTGAAAATTGCAATGGTTTAAAATGTATGTTATAATTAATTGATGAACACAAACTCCCACAAGCTCAATGATTTACTTGTTTACTGGTTTATATACTCGATAATTAATTCCATGTAAAATGTGTCCCTACAGAACACAAGCATAGTAAATACATATGTAATGTACAGTAATGTGTGACAATAAATGGTCATGTATAAGTAGCTAATTGTAATTCGTATACATCTGTTTCATAAACTTGTACATATTATAGAGCACGTTTATAATACAATGATGAGTATTTATTGATGTGTGTGTATATTAATATAACAATCCAAATTTACCCTGGTAATAAACAATGATATTCCCGAAGAATAACAGGTTAAAGTTACCCATCATGTTAATATTATTGCCCACATATGTGTATCAGTCCGCATTACCTGCCATAACATATGGAATGTCTGCGAAAATAACCAGAGTCATTAATCAATCTAAATTCCGCGGAACAAATGACGTAGAGCCATGGAGAGATGGTTCGGGGCCGTCCATAAATGACGTCACGCGATTTTGGACGATTTCCCCCCCCCCCCTTCGTCACACGGCGTCACAAAAAGTCAGACCCCCACCCCTCAAATATGACGTCACAAATCTCTGCCCCCCCCCAAAAAAAAACATGCTTCAAATCGCTTTAAACTATTGTCATTGTAGTGCGTATTTAATGTGTCGCTGCACTCTGATGTTGTAGGAGAAAACATTTATTAAAAGGTATATTCAATTAAGTAGAACGTGTTGTCTATATTTATTTAAAGTTGCGCATTTTTATGTGACGTCACATTTCTCAACCCCCCCCCCCTCGTCACACATCGTCACAAATGTCTGACCCCCCCCGCCCCCTAGGTGCGTGACGTCATTTATGGACGGACCCTTATTCGGATTTCTATCGAGACACAGAAAGAGGAACACGTGGTTTAGACAACATACGCAGGCGATAGACATCGTCGTGACTGTTTAGAAACGAAAGAGGCCTTGGCTGTAGGCGAGACATGTTTCAAGAAGTGATGGTGGCTGACTTTCAAGCACAAAAGTAAAAAACTAAAACTTTTTTTTTTATTCTACCAGGTGAGGCCCACTAAGCTAAGTAGCTCTTTTTCAGAAGCGACCTGGCCACAAATGATAGCTCCGTGTAGTGGCTTACAACGTGGACATTTAGAGCAGCCAAATACGCTAAACGCACATTGTTTTTGAATGTGCAGGGCAAATCCAGAGGGCCTGGAGAAAAAAAATCCACGCGACCACGAGGAGAACATGCAAACTCCAAATATACAGGCGTCAGGTTCGAACCCGCGACCTGTATCATTATTTTTGAGTGGCAGACAAGAAATGGAACCTATCCAAGGGGATGCTCAGCGGGGATATGGAGCTATTATAAGATCAGTTGGTGTCCAGGTTCTGGGTGGATTTATTACTGCTCAGGATCGGTAGAGATGCCAGCGACTTGGGGAGGCTTTCATCCATCAGTCGATTGACCATGGCCGAAAAGGATCAATAAAATATTTATCAGATGTATAGTTTGTTATCCTTCCTCTGCACCTCTAATTAGCAGGTTTTGCTACGTACATACACTTGAACATGCTGACAAATATATAAGATTGCGTCTAAATTGCATCACCCTCGGGTATAAATGAAAAAAATGTTATTTAAATATTCTACATTATGAGATCATCATTTGGACATATTTAGTGTCACTCGTGTTGAAACCAGAGTTTCTGGAAGAAAAAAAACCCGTGGGATGCCACTTAAAAATTCACACAGATATGTAATAAACCTGCGACTGCCACTTGCAGGCAGGTTTCTCGAGAATATAATTACATCATTTTGATCAAGTTTTGAAGTACGAGATTTTTCCCATTTCAACTATATGCATCTGCTTCTTATGATCATAAGTGCTGCATACATTTGCTCACGATTTTGTTATTTTCAGGCCCCGCTGGAGCGGGGAGGAAGTGTTCTATAAGGCTGATTGGAAGGGACATGCTAAGAGCTTAAGGTACTATTACTAATACGACTGTGGCACAAAGTGGAAACGCATTGAATTAAACGCTGGAATTGTTTTCCTTTGTTATGGGCGAGCAGTGGTTTTAGTATGGGCAGACACAATGGACTGATCATACGGTGTGCTAACATATCTGGCTGTGTACCAGATCCAGGCTATACATCATGCTTAGCGATCTGCCCTCCCAACCAGCTTGCTAATAAATTGCAGAAAGACTTTATCCATCATGCGGTGGCAGCGGAGGTTTATCAAAAGGCATTGGAAAGCAGTTTATATTGGGACTGCGCCTCTCGTGCATGCAGACACTCGTAACGAACTGCAAGATCAGATAATCAGCCTCACTGGCATTTTCAGAATTTTAAAAATGCTACCCAATCTATTTTAGACAATACGAGAAGTACAACCGTTCGTTGTGTGTGCATGTGTGCGCGTGTGCATTTCATTTTCACTGTATTTTTCTCCGTGCGTGCGTGTGTGTGTGTGTTTTTAAGTATTGTACATTATTTGGATGCTGCTGTGCTGTAATGGTGAGCACACTGGAGAGGTCTTCTCTTATATTTGTGCATCAGTCAATGCAGTGGGAAGCAACGGCCACGTTCCTTAAATTCCCCCCTTTGCCTATGTCCACCCGGCAACGTAATTGCGTACAGCGGTTTTGTAGGTCGTGTATAGTGAACTAAAATGTGGGTAGGCCTGCTTCGAGTAAGCCAAAAGCCCTCCTCTCCCGAGGGACTTTTCAGAGCTCCCACGAGCAGCGAGCGGTCCGTCCACCATCAGTGGCATGAGCAAGCGATCGCAGGGCTGCATCTGTCCTTCTGTATGCATATTATGCACACAGCATTAATATGCTGTGTTAAAATGTGAAGTTATCAGGACTTAGGTTCAGCTGGGGGTGCACGTCCGTTTGTTTGGCTGTGCGGAGATTCATTCTTCGATAACGCAGTAGCCCCGATGAAATGCAGAATGAGTGCACACATGAACGCCAGTGGTTGAACACATTTTGACTATAGTAATAGGTTTTTACCCTTTCAACTGGTACAAAAACTGACACCTTTATACAAGGCATCATGTTTGCAATAACCACAACACAAGCAGTCAAAATGCAAAGAAAAAGAAACAACTCTGATGATGATAATGATATGCACTGTCCTTGAAGTTGATTGGTCCACACCCGAGACAGCTTTTTTTCTTAGAGCCTAGTCTCCATTGGTGTTGGACCAGATGACGCCAAAAGGCGTAAGACATTTTGACTACACATGTACTGTGTGTTGAACTTCTTTCGCGCCGTACGCAGCCAACCGTGCTAATCGGAGGTGCGGGGGAAGGACAACGAACTAAAGACAAGAAGCAGTTTTAAATAAATGAGTTTTCAATTCAGATTGGCTGTCACGAGTTCAATGGTAAAACAAACAGATACAACACAAAAGCACGATTGTCCCATAATCATCTTTGCAAATGTTCGTTGCACGTGTGTGTAGTGCAAGAATGAGTGCCTCAAACCACCATCCAATGACGTCTGCTGGCCTAGAAAGGGCGTGTTGCATGTGATTTTGAACATGATTCAACATTCACGCCGCCGCCCTTCATAGCTCAGGGGGATCTATTATTCTAGATTTGAAGCTTTCGTCATTGCAAGGATTCATACTCTTAGGTTGTTTCGGTAAAAAAAAAAATAATAATTATAGAAATAATAATTGAAGTAAAATAAAAAATCATTATTTTATTTCTATTATTATTTGTATTATTTATTATAGAAATAAGCATATAAATAAAATAATAAATCAAATAATAAATACATTTTTCATTCCGATTATTATTTGTATAATTTTGATAGAAATAATAATAGAAATAAACTAATAACTCATTATTTTATTTCTATTATTATTTCTATTATTTTAATGATTTATTTATATTTTTTACCTACGTGACTTTACCGAAAAAACCTAAGCGTATCTATTATTATATTTGTTTTAGACGAGAACAACACATCAACGAGGTTTGCTTTTATGTTTGATGTTGATCCGGCGTGGCATTTCTGTGCTTTTTCAAGAGGGTGTTCGATTGTTATTTAGTGGTTGCGTGTTAATTTTATTTTGGGGGGGGGGGTGATTCGTTATTGAGTTCAGTACCATGACGTCTGTCTTCTTACAACGTATTGCAGCACAAGTATGATCAGTGTACAGAGGGAACTGTTAGTGCATGTAGAGATCGTGACAATGAATGCTGCACATACTCGTGGGTGCTAGGGTAAATTGATAAAGGCAAGTCCTGGACATTAAAGCCAGTGGATGTTTTATATTAGCTGAATGTCTTGCAATCATTTGTGTGAGGGTTTAACACGCTTCAGTTACTGTCTGACAATTAGTCGGAACGAGTGGGGGGAAGAAAATGTAGAACCCAACGTCTGATACGAACCCACAAGGAACGTGTTAATGTTGACGACGCTGCTCAAACGAGGATGGTTTGATGGTTCAGCAGCCAGCACTGCGTTTCTGTGTTTGAATTATTTAAGAGAGTAATGTTTGTAATTTAAAAAAAAACGAATCAAAGAATATGTTGTGCATCCCTTAAAATATCATAACAACGCTCAATTGGGCACGATTTGGACGTCTAGGTTTATTTTATTTTATTTCTGAATGTATATCCACAACACAATTTAACCACTATATACAGTAATGTGTTTCTCTAATATATGTATTTAATATATTATACGTAAATGGACTACTCAAAAGGTAATAAATGTCTACATTTTACAGATATTCTGAACTTGAAGGAAATCAACCTCGTAGCATATACAGTAACGCTTTGACGCCATTTAAACACATTCCTGCGGAGGGAGCTGGTAGGAACGTTGGGTTGCTCGGTCAATGGCCAGGGTCAACGGCGGCGTGGTGTATTCCGCAAATATGCCCGACTGTGAGGGCGGGCACAAGCCGGCGTGAGTAGGTTAAACGTTGAGTTTCATAAGGGCACCACGGGGTGACCAGCCCCTCCCCACACAGCCCCACCCCTCCCACCCAGCCCCACCATCCCCACCCAGCCCCTCCCCACCCTCCCCACCCAGCCCCTCCCCACCCTCCCCTCCCCACCTAACCCCTCCCCACCCTCCCCACCCAGCCCCTCCCCACCCTCCCCACCCAGCCCCACCCCTCCCAGTCTTGGATGCACGACGGACGGATGGACACAATAATCCCCTGTGGGCTGGTGTAGCCAGGACGTTCCTACCAGTACCAGGTCCATGTTAGAAGTTGAGCTGGTGGCTATCATGGGGTCAGACCAGGTTCACAGGACAGGTATCTCTCGTTGACAAAAAAAGGATTCGTTCTTCAAAAAACACGAGCGTGATGACATTTCGTAAATCGTTATGGCCTTTCCCATGGGTCTGCCTGCGCTGTTTGTATGCGATCGTGTTAACGGTGGCATCTGTGTGTGCGTTTGTGATGATGCACCCCGTTGTGTTTGTGATGCTGTGGGGCGTGGTAGTTAGCGGACTGCGCTACAAACCCGGCCACCCGAGTTCGATTCCCGCTCGCGGCCACCACCAGTGACCATTTTCTGGATTGGTTGTGGGCATCCGCTAGGTCGACTCAGGCTTAAATGAGTACCGGATGCTATGTGTAAACATCGCAGCTGGGGAGACAAAGGTGGCCGGGCGTGGTGTTGACCACCCACCTCCTCGTTTGCCGTGCCGGCCTTCATAGGTGCTCGATAACAGCACTTGCCCCAACAGTCTGGCTAAAGCTAAACGGGGGATATTTGGCTTTGTTTATGATTATGTGTGTGTGTATTCATGATGACGATGATGTGTGTGTGTGTTTATGATGATGATGTGTGTGTTTATGATGATGATGTGTGTGTGTTTATGATGATGATGTGTGTGTTTATGATGATGATGATGTGTGTGTGTGTTTATGATGATGACGTGTGTGTTTATGGTGATGATGTTTGTGTGTTTATGATGATGTATGTGTTTATGATGATGTATGTGTGTGTTGATGATGATGTGTGTGTGTGTGTTGATGATGATGTGTGTGTTTATGATGATGATGTGTGTGTTGATGATGATGATGATGTATGTGTGTGTTGTTGATGATGATGTGTGTGTGTGTTTATGATGATGATGTGTGTGTTTATGATGATGATGTGTGTGTGTGTTTATGATGATGACGTGTGTGTTTATGATGATGATGTTTGTGTGTTTATGATGATGTGTGTGTGTGTGTTGATGATGATGATGTATGTGTGTGTTGATGATGATGTGTGTGTGTGTTGATGATGATGATGTATGTGTGTGTTGATGATGATGTGTGTGTGTGTGTTGATGATGATGTATGTGTGTGTTGATGATGATGTGTGTGTGTGTTAATGATGATGTATGTGTGTGTTGATGATGATGTGTGTGTGTGTGTTGATGATGATGTGTGTGTGTGTTGATGATGATGTATGTGTGTGTTTATGATGATGTATGTGTTTATGATGATGTATGTGTGTGTTGATGATGATGATGATGTATGTGTGTGTTGATGATGATGTGTGTGTGTGTGTTTATGATGATGTGTGTGTGTTGATGATGATGTATGTGTTTATGATGATGTGTGTGTGTGTGTTGATGATGATGTATGTGTGTGTTTATGATGATGTATGTGTTTATGATGATGTATGTGTGTGTTGATGATGATGATGATGTATGTGTGTGTTGATGATGATGTGTGTGTGTGTGTTTATGATGATGATGTGTGTGTTGATGATGATGTATGTGTTTATGATGATGTGTGTGTGTGTGTTGATGATGATGATGTATGTGTGTGTTGATGATGATGTGTGTGTGTGTGTTTATGATGATGTGTGTGTGTGTGTGTGATGATGATGATGTGTGTGTGTGTGTTGATGATGATGTGTGTGTGTGTTGATGATGATGTGTGTGTGTGTGTGTTGATGATGATGTGTGTGTGTGTTGATGATGATGTATGTGTGTGTTGATGATGATGATGTATGTGTGTATTGATGATGATGTGTGTGTGTGTTGATGATGATGATGATGTGTGTGTGTTGATGATGATGTGTGTGTGTGTTGATGATGATGTGTGTGTGTGTTGATGATGATGATGTGTGTGTGTTGATGATGATGTGTGTGTGTGTTGATGATGATGTATGTGTGTGTTGATGATGATGTGTGTGTGTGTTGATGATGATGTGTGTGTGTGTGTTTATGATGTGTGTGTGTGTGTGTTGATGATGATGTGTGTGTGTGTGTTGATGATGATGTGTGTGTGTGTTGATGATGATGTGTGTGTGTGTGTTGATGATGATGTGTGAGTGTGTGTTGATGATGATGTGTGTGTGTGTTGATGATGATGTGTGTGTGTTTATGCAAGGTGCGCGTGTACTTCTGCACACGTCACTTCGCTCGTCCGTCACATGCTTCGCGACTTTGCGCGTGGCTCCCTCGGTCTCCCCGGAGGGACCTCTTCGAATCCGCTGGCGGCCGCAACGAAAAAAATCGTCGTCAGAAAGGAGAAGGGGGAGGGGGGGCGTCAATTTCCAGGGGAAAGTCAATGGGGGGGGCGGGGTAGTTGTGGCGGTGAGGTGTCGAAAGATTCGTGTCACCGGGCGTCTCTTCGAATCTGCTGGAGTCGTCGAGAAATTCGCCGGCTCCCACTGCCGGCCCAACTTGCCCCGACTGCCGCTGCTTGTTTCGTGGGTCGCCTGCCTACGCGTGCAGGATGCTTGCTGCACGGTGCAGAGAGCTTCTTCGCCTTTTGTTAACGTGGCGGCGAGATGTTAACTACCTCGTCTGGTGATGCAAGCAGGTCCAGGGTTCGATCCCGACCCTGACGCCTGTGTAGTTGGAGTTTGCATGTCCCGCTCTCTCTCTTTCTCTCCACGTGGTCGCGTGGATTTTAAAAAAAAAATCCTTTAGAGTATGTGTCTGCTTTTAAGCTGACAAAATACAAATAATGTATAGTAGGAAATAATTGGGGTATTCTCTGACAAATGGTTGTCTCATGATATGATGTTCAAAGCACAATATGAATGAAAATGACTGAGAAAGCAAAAAAATAGTGATTTTTTAAATTTAATAATCACTGAATAATTTTAATGAAACCACACGTCGATTATATTTGCTGTATCAGTTATGCTGGCAATATGTATTGAATCACACAACTGTTCGTGTTATCCCCAACGATAAACTAATTTCCCATTGTTTCACTGTCGTCACACATTTATAAGAACAGTGAATGCAGATATTAACGTGTGAAGCATATTAAGAGAATAACGGCCTATTAATGTGTAAACAGATTTTGGCATTCATTGCGACTTCAAAGTGTCTCGTGTTCACACGTCCGTACGGAGTTGCACATGCACAGTCTGTGCATGTGCAAAAAAAGAAATCTCTTAAACAATACGGGGTTTGTTTATTCTTAATTTTTCATGATTCGTTTGCAGAGCAAATTTTTTTTATCGCTTTCAGTCCTGGCGTTTGGCTCAGGCGAGCAGTCAAAAAAAAATCGGCGACGCTTAAATGAAATTATTTGCATTCACGGCTCGGTAAACGTAAAACAGATTTCAAGGCCGTGCATTAAAAATGCATTGCTACCCCTTTAGTAAGATGGGCACATTGGTAGTTTTGCTGACTGTGACCACAGCGCACTTAAGCCCCAGCCTCCCCGTGACACACTGACCCAGCCGTCCGCCGAGGCCACGTTTTTGGTTGTCTTCTCTCTGGGGCTGCAGGAGATACTTGATCAATCCTCGGACGTTTTGCACGCCGAGCCTGCTGATCCGCAGTGGACTCGCTTCAGGGCGTCTCTGGGATTATGGATTTTTACCTTTGTCATACATTTTGCACAAATTTGCATTTGCATCTATATCTGTGTCCTGTCCACTGTACGCGGTTTGCCATTTGTGGATTTAACAACATTCAAAGATTCGCATTGAATACACTAAAAGCTATCAGCCTCATCCAGGCCACTAGCTCAAAAGAACTAAATGCTTGGCTGTTTTGTCATTTAAACATATATCTCTTTGTGTGGTTTTCCGGCCTGCTATATATTTGTTTTTACTGTGATGGGTTTTGTCGTCATATGCCCCGGGTGTGTTGACACTATATACAAAGTTGAAATAGTTGTGAGCTGTAGCTTAGCCCCTCGTGCACTGCGCCATGGGCGCACATCCTGAGTTTGCTTCCCAGTCACGACTAACATCAGTGGCGCCCCCCTAGGTCGACTCAGCCGTCAATGGGTACCTGGTACTGCCTGTAAACATGCGACTATGCATGGCGTCTGGCCACATCACTGCCTCGTGCACTGCACCAGCCTTCATGGATGACCGCTCGCAGCGCTTGTCGCAAACAGTCTGCATGGTTATAGGGTTGGATGTTTTATCTTTGGTTCCTATAAGCGTGTTTATATCTGCGGGTTGTTCGAGCGACTTGTGTACAGTAAATTACATTTGTCGCAAAAAGGGTTATTTAATATTGATTCGAAGACAAATCTCAGGGGCATGCGACGCATGCAGTGGGGAATTTAAGGCGGGAACACAGCGCAGGATTTGTCCAATTAAATCAATTAAAGCAAGTGCACTTTAATTAAAGGAAATCGGCGCAAACGACACAAAGGAAGGACGAAATCAGGCGTGAAAAATATGGGTGGGGGGGGGCAAACACCGCTGATGATATCACTGCATTCGTAACATCGTAAGTTAAACTTGAATGCCTGCAAACACATAGGAGACAGGTGGTATGACATTTGAAATAATTCCTTGAAGGAGTTAACATTCGTGTCACCGTGTCTGCTGGCAACGCTTTCTTTGGGATACAAATCTGCATACAAGTGCACTCACTTTACCATTGTATACCATGTGTTGTGTTTGCACTTCATTCTCTGCGATGTCTAATTATTATCGTTGTTCTTCGTGCTGGAGACGTCACGAGGGAGACAAAGGCGGCCGTCCACGGTGCTGGCTACTCCACCCCCTCGTGCGCTGTGCCGCCCTTGAGCGTTCGCGAACATCACGTGCCATTGCAATCTGTTAGAAGCTACAAGGGGGGGTCGTTGTCTTTGCGTGTGTGTGTGTGAGTATTGTATGGATTGGTGTTGGCCATCCCACCAACCTCCCCTCGTGTGCCCTACCGGCCTTCATCGGTGCTCGATAACAGCACTTGCTCCAAAAGTATGTTAAGGCTACACGGGGGATCTTTGCCTTCGTATCGCTTGATATTGTGTGTGCTATACATTTTGCAGGAGCTCGCTAACAGCACTTGCTCCAACAGTATGTTAATGCTACACGGGGGATCTTTGCCTTCGTATCGCTTGATATTGTGTGCGCTATACATTTTGCAGGAGCTCGCTAACAGCACTTGCTCCAACAGTATGTTAAGGCTACACGGGGGATCTTTGTCATTGCCTCTGTACATGTTGTCCATTGTGTGGTAGCGACACCTAGTGACATGGTGCGCATTGAGCCGAGGGTACCCTCGCTCTCGGTACAAATGGAAACAGCTCCCATTTGTTGCAGCCACTGCTGTTGGAAGCTGATAGTGGAATGGATAATGATGTGGCATGCACTGCATTGCACTGTGATCCTGGTGTTCATAATTTTCTCTTAATACGTTATTGCGCGGAGTCATTCGCCGCGGTTAGCACAATTGTGAATTTGATTTCTGACCATGGCTGCTAACATCAGTGGCGACTGATATCAGTCCTGGCGCAGGATGTCCTCAAGGTCAACTCAGTCTTAAGTGAGGCCCTGGTGCTCTGTGCATCCATCAGTACTTGGGAGTCTAAGGCAGACTGGCATAATGCTGGCCACATCCACTCGTATATAGCCGTTCCAGCCTTCACAGGTGCTCGCTAACAACACGCTCCCCCAAAATTCAGATACAAGCTGTACTGGGTAGCTTTGTAGGTATGGATTTTGAACGAGTTTCGCACCCTGCGTAGCCAACCGTGCTGATCGGAGGTGCTGCGTGCTAATGGCATCTTATCACAGAGACTTTATATTGATTCCCACCCATGGCCAACATTGATGGCAGGTATCCTTTGAACCTGTCCCTGGCCTCCCCTAGGTCAACTCAGCCTTAAATGGCACTCCACGTAAACATCAGCACTGGGGAGGACAAAGGCAGTCTGGCGTGGTGCTGACCACACAGCTGCTTTGTGCGCAGTGCTGGCCATTTCACGCTCCAATAGCCCTTAATATTTTGGTTTTTGGTGCCAACCCAAAAACCTTTATTACGAATAACATTGGTCGCGAAAGCTTCCCGCGATATAACCCAAAAACCTTCATTGTGAATAATATTGGTCGCGAAAGGCTACGTGTTAAATTGAATTCGTGGGATAACTTAATTATAAGCGTAAGGCAATGATGATCAGAGATTGGACCCCATTAGTAGGTAAGGCCCACTGAGCTACGAGCTCTTTTCTAGAAGCGACCTGGCCACAAATGGTTGCTAAAACGAAGTGACATCAGCTGGACCATTTACAGCAGTGCCGCATCAAGCTAGTGCGGGGCCGCTAGCATATGTTATAAAGGGTCCAAGAATAAAAAAAACACTTGAATATTAAAACACATACATTTTTAGCTTGCATAGTAAAGTAATTGTATTTTGTCTATTTGCTATACGGATAGATAATACGACAAATCGCTAACCTTAAACACCCAGTCGTTCATAAAAGTTGAAGGCAGTATAGTACTATAGTAATAGAGCAAGTGCAGAATCACTGAACCGGAATTTATAGCTTGAAAGCTTTTAGCGCGGGTCCCTTGATTCGGAGTGCAGGGCACTGCCTCAATTCAAATTTGGGGTGGATTCCGTGCTGAGAGACTGAGCTGAGGTGTTGTTGTGTGACGTGGAGGGTGATGGGGAGTTGGGGGGGGGGTTCTGTCTGGTCATTATTGCAGGCACGCGAATGCTCCTCGGAATACCACTCTGAAACAAAAGCGTCGGTGCCGTTTCACAAATCTCCGGCGCTCGTCTGTTGCGTCGTCGCCCAAGTCTCGGGAGAACAGAGCACAGCGCCAGAGTATCTTCTAGCCGTCGTCGTCGAATCACGGGGAGGAGGGGGTAAGCGGTGGGTGGGGGGGGGGCTACATGAAACCCTCTCCAAGCCACCGCCCGCCCACACCTCGGTACATCCTCATCCAAGAAATAGCACGCGGGGTCTTGAATATCGCACCTGACTGCCCTACATTGCTGGAGGTATGGGGCAGCCGTCACGTGACTATGCAGGGGCCTGGATGCCAAGCCGACAGAGCTCCTGAAGAGTGGCGATTGAAGCCAGTTAGCAATCGCCTTGCGTCATCTGTTCACACTGAATGGAGTTCAAAAGAACTCACAAACACACACCTCGTTCATAATACGGGTTTTGTGGGTTAGTTTGCGGAAATGTACGCATGTGTCGTTAAACCCGCCACCACCCGACACAGTCAATTGGCAAGATGTGTCACGTAAAACAGCTCGTTGTGAAAGACCAAACGCAGAAGATCGGCCGGGTTTTTGATCTTCCACGAAGCTCATGGTCCACCCTCAATTGCATCCACTCCCCAAACCATGGCAAATACGGACATCTGACACACGAATGTCAAATTTAAAAAAAAAACTCTCCAGTGTGTGACTGTGGTCCTCCAGATCAGACCGCACAACGCACATCGACGCGACGCGCCGATCCGCAAACACGAAGGAGCCATCACGGCGACGCACTCCGCGGCTCCACCAGAAGCAGTTATCCGGCGCGAGCACCTGAACGTGAAATTGTAACCGTCCCTCTGCATCTACATCAGCCGTACGACAATAAGAAGAAGAAGAAGAATCAGAATCTGTTCACCCTGAACGGAACCTCTGGGCCAAGTCCTGGCTGGCTAGAGCAGTGGCGTGTGATTGTCTCTCTTTGTAAGGGGAAAGGCTCGCCAGCAGCCAACGGTAGCAGCTACCGTCCCGTCACCCTTCTACCTGTCCCTGAAAAAATATGTGCCAACGGGGGGGGGGGGGGTGCATGTTAGCACTTCCATCATTCTGGCCGGTTATCGACCGGTTGATGGGTAGAGCTGCAGTCAACCACGGACCCTCCGTCGGCCGCGTGCGTTTTATGGACTGCGAGCACGCCGACAACGTTGCACTCCACTTCAGCGAACCGGTTGGCGCGCCACAATCCTCCTCTCGACCACGTGCAGGTGGGGGAAGGCCTCGGGGCTGCGTCTGTCGACGACCAGCACGCTAGCATATCCCACTCAAAGGCTCAGGACACGCTGTCATACCATCACGTCATCACACGATCATGCTCACACCTATGAGTCAATCGATCAGTCTGCATTTAGTGTGCGCCAATATCGTAGGCGTCGGCGCACGTTCCAGGGGAGCGGGAAACGGCGCTGGGGGAGGGGGGGGGGCACGAAGCAACGGGGAATGAGAAGAGATAGAACCCGTCACGCCCATCAGCGGCGAACACCGACCGGGCAGACGAAATTGCAACGGCGCGCAAAGTGATCGTGAACACTTCCCTGGCTCACACCTGCCACTTGGGCTCGCGACTGACAAAACAAATCCCTAAATAAACCCTCGAATGCATGAATCCACGGATGAAATCGTTTTCTGGCTGACTCAATGCCTGGATTCCTGTCTGACTGGCTGGCGTGCTCACGTCACACCCCCCCCCCCCCCCATCATCCACTTCGACCGTGGACAGCATGCAGATGCGATGGGGGGGGGTAGAAGAGGGAGGAAGAGATGGACAGCAATGGAGAGGAGTGAGGCGGGTGTGAAAGAGCGTCAAATGGAGAGGGAAAAGAGAGAGAGAGGGGAAAACGTAAAGAGGAGAGCGAGGGCAGCAATGAACAGTGGGGGAGATTAGGGAGAGGCGAGAGAGATTGAGACGGGGAAGGGAGAGTGTGGGACTAAGAAGAATGGAGGGGGGGGGGGTGAGAGAATTACACACGGGGAGAGATAGGGGGACATGGAAGTGGGTGGAGATAGAGTTGAGGGAGGAGAGGAATAGAGAGAGAGGTAGCAGAGGGGACAGAGGAAGAGCTTAACGTGCCCCCCCCCCCCTGTTTAAATGAAATATTTCACAAAAGATTTCACGCTCTGCTCTCCTCCTTCTTACCCCTTCCCTCTCTCTCTACCCTCGTGTTCACCTTCTGAAGCACTCGCTCGTCACCAGTGGCGTGCGCGATGACCACCACCACCACCACGTGACTTTTCTTTCGTGTTGTGCGCGGTGCTTTTAGCGCCACAGCGCGTGGATTTGTAGCGTTAATTTCCATTTGTTTGCTGGTGACTTTGTGTATTTCGAATCGAAATCGCCTCCGGTGCTGTTGCTGCTGGCGGCAATAAAAGTTGTTTAAAAGTCGAAAAAGAGAGCAACAGACAAAGGGACAACGTGAGACATCGATATACATTCCAATAGACAACATAGAGAATGCAAGAGAGAGGTGGAGATAGACAGGGCCCTATATAAGAGTAGACGTTTTGCTGGCTGGCTGGCTGGGAGGGATGGTTAGGTAACTAGCTATTTTTTTTTATTGACGATTGTTTTTATTAAAAAAAATATTGTACATCGCTGTCATTGCAGTATTGCAAAAAAAAAGGTTCAAACATATTAATGGTCTCTAGTATGAGTGCTTCCTCTTAATTATTCCCACATGCAAAGATTCTCAAAACAAAATTGGCCAAAGAAGACCCGGCTGAAATGAGTGTTATGACTCAGCGAGGCTTTTCTTGAGTAAAAAGATATTTTAAAAAATCTCAGCAGCCATAGCAAGACGTTTTAATAGCTTTTAGACAATGTAATGTTTTACTTGCGCGAATGGTAATGCGTGTAACAAAATTGGCTGTGTCAGACAATGGCCCTCCTCCTAATGATTTGTCCAACCAGCACCACATTTGTGAATCAACAACCCGTTTCTAAAATATAACCCGGCCAGGACGCTGACTTCGCTAAAGCTCGCGATGTAATGGGGGGCCGCTCTATTGCAACTCCACTTCTAAGCAGAAATGACTGAGAGTTCCCAAATCATAACAATTACCCGTAATTACGTCAACGATTACCCCTAATTGAAAGTTAAACTGGGTTGATGATGACAAAAATCGTCCCATACATCAATGAACCACACGTAAGTCGCGATTTGTTTGCATATTTATTTAAAAACTGCGCATGAAATAAACGTACGTATTTTTATATTCAATCACAATATTTTTTTTTTCTCAGGACAGACAGTAGCAACGCAATGTTTGGACATATTAAGGCAAATAAGCATACGTCAAACACACATAACCTATGCATTGTATGATCTTTTATTAGCATTGATATATTATAATCTGCAATAGCCGATAGCCGAAAAAGTGAATGTATTTAGTACAATATGGGGCAATGTGGCGTTATTCCTAGTGAAAGGTGAGTACTCTAATGAGGACTGTTAGTGGAACTTAGTCATTTGAGTGAATGGCGAGGTGGTGGTGGTGGTGGTGGTGGCCAATCCAAGAGGCGGTTTTGAATGGGCCAGGGCAGACACGTTTTGTCTGCGAGACATTGTATTCAGTGAACATGTGTGTCAAAGGAATACAAAATGCAAAATGTATACATTTCTATGGCCTCAAAGCCACCATGGGAACTACAATCAAATCGTTTGCTGGGCTTCACTGTCTTCCAAAACGGACTGAACTTTTGCCACCACACCAAAAAAAATGTTTAAACTTTCTACGCAAAACGTTAAATATGAACGGTAAACGATGACAAAAATCTGAATGCATTAACTCTAGAAAAAAGTATACACAAAGTCGACAACAACACACTTTGGCATTAAGAAAATGTACAAAAACCATGAAACGGAAATAAAAAAAACACACTATGTTTTTAGTGGCTTTCAAATGAGTTGAGTAAAAATTGTGCACAACAAAGCCTTGAAACAAATTTAACATTGACGCTGTCGCGGCGTGGTTTTCGGGAGTTGAAGATGCCCACAGTTAGTGTGTGGCTGAAGCTTCATGGACAAAACGCTAAACATTCGACACTACTTGCAAGACCGGAAAACCACGCGTACACCTGAAGCGGGTTAAAAAATGGGGGCAGTAATTTTTACCGGATACAAATAATAAAAATTATGATAACGTGCAGTTCAACATTTTTTGACAGCATTCATCTAAGTGGTTTTTTTATCCCAAAGTATTACTAAGGCTGTGTCACTCTCACAGCTACGTGTAATATTTTCCCGCAAGAGGTCAGAAGCTGGCGTTTTATTTTCCCCAAAGAAAAGCGGCTGTCTTGACGCGAATTTGAAAATCGTGTTAAGCATGCGGAATACATTCTTCGCTCCAAACGATCACGTGGCCAAAATGTACGGCACATGTGGCGGATGATGCATGTTTGGAATATTTTCTTTTGCGCATACAGTCATACGTACAGCCATGCATGAAAGGTTTAGTTTGGGATCAGAGCCACTATTCCTGTTAAGGAAAAAAGAAAATAGACAATAATAATGTACATTTGTTTTAAAGGATTGCAGAGATGCAACACAAAAATTAAGTACAGTTTTGTCATGTCTTGTAGTTTGTTTCTATTTTCATACATGTGTACTAACATGATCAAGATTGATTTAAAAAACAAAAACGCTATTGCAGAATTAAAGTCAAAAATGTATTCAGGAGCACTTTGCTTATGGAGAGATCGTCCTCAACTGTTGTGAGATTGCTACAAATGTACCGATTTAACATTTCATAATGTTTCCCCTCTTAATATCCCAATTGCACTATCAGCGTTGCGTCACGGGACCAAGTATCCATCCGGGCCTCTTGCAGAACAGTGCAACCCACTCGTGTTTGGAGAATGGCCCACGGAGGTGGATATCCCAGAGCTACCTCTGAGATCCCTTCAAGTGATAGCCTCGTCCACAAAGATTCGAGGGGCAGCACTCCTCACTTCCTCTGAACATGAGAGGTCCACCACATGCCGGATATTGAAATTCCAACAGCTGGAATTGAAGAAAATTAAGTGCAGGCCCCAATTTAACGTGATCTTTTTTTGACAGCCATTGTTGATCGGGCTGAGAACATAGACACGTGCACCTTTCTCATGCAAGAAATCACATTTTAGTCTAGCATTAGAAATGTCCAATCATCAAAGCTCCAGTTTAATTTTCTCACGTGGGGCAAAGTATGTTTTAAAATACATTTTAAGCTGTATTGACTGCGGCCCTTGTTTAAATTGCAAGCACACACACACACTCCGACTTACACATCTAGATCCGACATTTTAGCTTTTCATTCGTGAATATCTGGTACTGCTACTTAGTTACACGGTCATATACACATACAGCACTTACTTCCATTCTCCCAGCATCAATTATTTTGCTGTGCAACTAGTATACATGTATATATATTTATTTTTTTCTTCAATATATATCGCACGGTGTTTTCACGTGTCATATTGAGAGAGATTATATGAGACTTTTTGTTTGCTTTCATTTTTTTTGTTAACAGTAAAACCGTGAAATAGCTCGTGAACGCACGCATATATACGCAGAGTGAACGAGGAGGGATCAGAGAGTTACTTGAAGAAATTCATCTCGGGTGCAATCCTCGGCACATCTCCGACACATTCCTCGACACACCTCCGGTTTGGCATTGCTGTTAAATTAAACATAATGAGACAGTGGGGCTTTACACCAGAGCCCTCTGCTTCTTCCATGCAGTCTTAAATTATCTCCAAAAACTGAGCTTGATGTGTTAACAATTAATGTGTACACCGATGCATTTTGAGCAAACATCTCCCTTGAACCTGCCCAGCATGCTTGCTATCGTGAATCATTTGTCAACCACTGTACTGGTTTCACAACGCTAACAAATATATTGTATTTATCTTATTCAGCCACCCGCGCGTGTGTGTGTGTGTGTTATTGCAGCGGTGCAGGTAGCATGCGTGTGTGACACTCCCCGTTCCATTTGGCGCGGACGGGATTGCAACGTTGGAATGAGATTTTTTGGGGGGGGGGGAAATCAGAAAGCCATCGTGGAGTGCGAGTCACCACCGTAGGCCAAGTGAGAAGCCGTCGATCAAAAGGCATGGATTGGAAATATGGTCCCTGACAAGCGGAGGTGATGTTACAAAAGCTGAACGCCCATGCAAGCCAAACACGTTGTGACACGTGGCGGGCTTTCACGACCACAGTTATCCATAAGAGGTGTTTTTTTATTAGATCGTGTAAATATAAATACGTGGTTAAGTCCCCCACCACCAAACACAGCCAATTAGTAAGGTTTGTCACGTAAACAAAACATGCCAATCTGTTACTAGTTCAGCACACTGGTGTGTCGGAGAGTAAACCCACAACATTTACAATTCGAGTACGACGTTTCGCCGGTAATTACAACCAGCATCATCAGGCGACAGCCAGGGTTGTAAATGTTTACTCTCCCACTCAATTATGGAAAAAAAACCTTTTGCAAATATAACCGTTAATAAAACAAACAAATAAAAACATTCCATTGAACATACGGAACTGGAAATGAAAGTGAAGTGGAATCGAGCGCACACGAAGAAAGCCCCGCGAGTGATCACTGGCAACGTGCGGAGCAGGGACAGGAGGACTGATGGATTAAATGGGAAGTGCAATGACAGTCAGGGGATGGGAAAAGATTACGAGACAGATTCACGGAAAAGGTATCAGCAAATTGTTGGCGTCTGCTTCTCGGACGAGAGCCACAAAACCATTCGAATGCAATAATCATAAAGGGTGAGGAGGTGAAACGGTGAAAACAACATTGGGGTCACGCCCAGGCTGACACGAAATGTATTTCATCCGCAGTGTTGCTGACTAATGCCGACGCTGATGATGCTGATGGTGATAATTACGGTGAAGATGATGCTCTAACCCAGTGTCAATTTAGTCAACGTATTTTCTTTTTTCAGTCACGCAGTCTTAGTCTGTGGATTTCATCGAGTCGTTTTCTCCAAGTCGAGTCGATGAAAGCAGTCGGGCGTTTCGTCAAACGCTCTTTACTTATTAAACGTTGGTGTGAGGAGCGCGGAATTTGTCGCCACCCATCAGGTCATTCAATTGGTCAGCTGGGTAAATTCCTTACTTTTTATTTATTTATACATTTATAGCCAGTTACCACGTTTGGGAAATCATCAGCGCATAAGCAGCCTCCAATAGCGTTACCATATTACCGTGGGGCCTGCGTTCCACTTCAGGCCCATTGATTTCGTCTCGTCACAGGTCAGCTCCTCTAGAGGAACTCTCTGGCGCGCTCCCCCTTAGCCAGATGCCCCCTTTCCACCGGCTGTGGCGTCAAGCCGGCAAATGCAGGGGGTGGGGGTGGAGGGGGGCCAGTGGCGTAGCTGGGATATTTTGCTCCCGGGGACGAACTATAAAATTGCCCCCCCCCCCTCCCCCGTCTAATCACATACCAAAATGTAATTACATGACATATATAAACTTTTAGGTTCAGATGTAGATTTGTGCGGTAGTTTCAGGCTGCCGCGCCCGCCGCAATAAGTTATAATGTAACGTTGTAAGCCTCATTGTGGCGCCCCTTTTCCTTGGCGCCCGGGGACACATGTACCCCCCTGCCCCCCCCACCCCTAGCTACGCCTGACGGGTTCCGCGTTCCGCAGTGCGCCGGTCACGGTCATCGTCACTGTCGGCGATCCCCCCCCCCCCCAGTCCCGCCACGGCCACGCGCCGGCTAAACGAAGAGCGACCGTTTCTGTCGCCAAATCTCGCAA
Source organism: Lampetra fluviatilis (assembly GCF_964198595.1). Taxonomy (NCBI): domain Eukaryota; kingdom Metazoa; phylum Chordata; class Hyperoartia; order Petromyzontiformes; family Petromyzontidae; genus Lampetra; species Lampetra fluviatilis. The sequence continues at coordinate 2,162,228 of NC_136314.1, forward strand.
GCCGCCCCGACCCACCCACCCACCACCCTCCAAAAAAAAAAAACGCCCCCGGCTCGCGCCGCCGGCTACCGGCTCAGGCCGTAGGGGCGACGGGCGACGTGGCGGCCGAGCCACCGGGCGGCGGCAGCGGCGGCGCCGCCGGGCCCCCGTCCGCGGTGGAGGAGACGCGCTCCTTGCTGCCGCGGTACTGCCCGATGAAGGAGCCGTCCTCGTTGAACATGCCCTCGACGCCGTCGCCGTACTGCGCCAGGCTGTCCTCGCTCTCGCCGTGCGGCACCGAGCCGTTGAGCGACGGCATGCTCGCGGCCAGCGGCTTCTCGTCGTTGTCGCTGCGGGGTGGGTGGGGGTCAGTGGCGACGCGAACAAGTGTGGGGAGTTGGGGGGGGGGCACAGGTTGGCACAAAAGGGTGAACATCTTGCCAGTCATCTCGGGCAGTTAACCCATGGCACCTGCTGGGCCTGTCCCGTTGACCTGAGTCTACGACACTTCACGTGGCTTTAAAGTGCACATAGCCTGGCACAATCAGCATGGTGACATCACCGTCACTTAGTGGGGAATGCCGGTTGTTGTTGGGGAGGTGGGGAGCGGTAGTGTAGCGGTTTGCGCACAGCGCTACGAACACGGCGTCCTGAGTTAGATTCCTGCTCACGGCCAATATCGCTGATGAATATCTGAACCGGTTCTGGGCCTCCTCTAGATATACTCAGCCTCAAATGAATACCTGGTGAGGTGTGTAAACATCACCCACCCCCTCGTGTGCCGTGCCGGCCTTCATAGGTGCTCGGTAACAGCACTTGCCCCAACAATCTGTTACAGGCTATACGGGGGATCTTTGTCTTTGTGGGGAGGAGACATGGAGGGAGGGGGAGCGGTGGTGTAGTGGTTGTTAGCACTCTGCGTTATGAGACCCAGCAAAACACCACGAGCGTTTATTGGAACCGGTCCTGGACCTTCCCTCCATCAACTCAGCCTTAATCATATCAGCTTAAAATTAGTGGCGGGTGTGTAAACTAGCACTGTGCCGGTGCTGCATGCTAATGGCACTTGCCCCCTGCAGCCTGCATGCCCTGGCAATTCAAGAGATTTTCATACATAAAGATAAAGATCCCCCGTATAGCCTTAACAGACTGTAGGGGCAAGTGCTGTTAGCGAGCACCTATGAAGGCCGGAACGGTACACGAGGGGGTGGGTGGCCAGCACCACGCCCGACCGCCTTTGTCTCCCCAGTGGCGATGTTTACACACCGCACCAGGTACTCATTTGAGGCTGAGTTGACCTAGGGGAGGTCCAGGACCGGTTCAGATAATCGTCACTGGGTGTTGGCCGTGAGCGGGAATCGAACTCGGGTCGCCAGGTTCATAGCGCAGCGCGCTAACCGCTACACCACCGCTCCCCACTATACACACACGCACACGCATAGTTGACCATTAAATAATGAAGCTGATTAAGGTATGCTTCACCAAAGCAGCTGAGCCAAAGCTACTGTGCGCATGATACATTTCACAGGCAGTGTTATAACTATTTAATATTTTGGAATAAATCGCAAGCGAAGTTTTCCTTCAAATGTATGGGAATCAAGTGACAGTAACTCTAAGCGAGCCTGTACCATGACTTTGTTAAATTAGAGAGGTGCACGAAAGACGTTGAATAAACGTTGAAAGGAATATGAATCAATAAACAGAATCAGGAAAGATACCACCTGCTGTGTATTAGGCTTGCCACTGGTGTTAAATGTTGTGCAAACATTTTTCTTTATATTCCACTATTTCATGCTCATCCTCCTCCCCCACCAGGAATTCAAGGGGCTGATGCAAAGCTATTGACATTGGGCCACACTAATTAATCCATTGGCAATGCAAAAAAAAAGGTCACCCAGCAGATTGTGCCAAGTTAGGAGTAATCCTGAACACGCTTCAATAAGGGACAAACCCTATAGCCCGTGATATTGCCATATCGACTCAAAGGTCCTTGATCCGCAATGAAAATATTCAAAATAGATTGTCATTTGCTCAGCCGTGTCGCTTTTCACAACACCTCCGAGCCATTTCCGTCGCTGGCACTCAATCAGGTATGTGCTGTTTTGGCTACGCCCCAGCCACTGTTGCGGGATGAGTTTGCGATGGTGAGCAGCAAATGGGGCTGGGAAGAAAGAAAGGTTGGCGAGCAGGTACAGCGCGGTGGGGCAGGAAAAACTGAAAATGTAACGGAAGCAATGACTGCCAAATGTTTTTTGTGTCATCCATGACAGGGACATAGGGCATTAAACTGGTGCATATGCATTGCTGCTGGATAGGGGCAATGGTTAAACCAACAGTTAATAGAAAATGGCGATTGTTTATTAAAAATGTGTCATTTTCTCCCACGTTATGCCGATCGTGCAAATGGCATAATTTGATAGGATGACGCATCCATTGAAATATCCCTGGAGAAGAGCCTACAGAAGCAGACACTCCAGAACTACATTTAAGATCCCTTCAAGTGATCCCTTGTCCTCGGAGCAGAGGGCATCACAGCCTCTGGTGTATATGAGAGCAATGCCCGTCGCATGGCAGTCAAGCCGATATTTGAATTCTCATAGGTGGAAAATGCATTGCAGGACCACATTTAATGCGATGGCGTTGCTGTGAGGTCATTGGTGACCAGGCTGAGACCATGAAGCCATCACGGCGCTTGACAACCTGGTTAAATCATGGGTGGTTCCCTGAATTCAAAGTTAGGCACCCGTACCGACACAGGGTTCTGGCATCTGAGCCACCCCAAGAATAGCCTTTATTTAAGGTGTCAGTTTGTTGATTATGGTAAAGCGTTTTTTTAAACATTTAAATAAAATATCTGTTAAATGTGAACAGTACCTACCTTTCGAGTGGTCTATATATCCAAAGGTTTGCAAACAAAATGAATTGAAAGGCATTAAAACGTGATTAACATTGCGTTGCAGATGTGCATTTCAAGATAAAATATGGTAAACAACAAAGACATGCGTGTTCATGTTTGTTAAATGTCTAAAGGAAAGATGTCGATTTATTGTAAACCCATGAAAGTTAGTTGACTTAAACGTTTCAATTCTGTGTTTAAGTCAGGGGACATGTCTACGGTGCAATTGTGGATACTTCAACATTGAAAGTTATGTTTTTACTTTCAATTTCAAATTAACATTTTATGGAAATAATATATGTATGTATTCACGTAAGTGCATTTTAAGTGGATCCTTACAGGAAGCCATTTAAAAATCACATTTAAATGTGAGACGTCACTGCACTTTAATTGCTGTGGCCTCAGTAGACATTATTAAAACATGCTTATCATTGCGCAACTTGGAAAGCTGATTCTAGGCGAGCAAGTTTTTCTCTCAGCCAGAGAAATGAGACACGTGTGAGCAAAATACGATGGTACCGCAGTTGAAATGTGCTATTTATATAGGCATTAGTGCTTAAGATCCATTTGGGCAATGCATGCTTGGGCAGGCAACACGTAAGATAACATGCACCAATACACACACACAGCAAGCAGAGCTCGGCAGGGTAAACAAAGGAAACATTTCAAAGGCAAAACTGAATGCATTTTATAAATAATGATGACAACTATGCGAGCACCGTTAAATTAAAACAACATACATGGGTTTCATCTATTGTGAGAAGAATGTACGTATTATTTATTTCTTTTTCAGAACCGGCGATGGAGAATTAAAAAAAAGATGATCAGGAAATGTGTCCATGTCCTATTGCTATTTTTGATCCGATTGATCAGAAATAATACACATTCTTATGATGGGAGCAAGTCTACCCATTAGGGCTGCAATCAATCAAGAATTACAAAAAATTCAATCATAATCTATAATGAGGTGCAGGTTTGCTGCCTCCAGTAGCTGCAGGGGATCACGTGAACGAACGACTGATGACACGCAACATGCATACGCTTTAACAATCATTAATTCCCGCACGCACGATTTGATGCAACGTTGTACTCAAATTCTGGACATCATTCTCCACGTTCTAGCTACCACTTTGCCACCTCACGTCGTTACGATGCCACAATCCATCTCGCTCCTTTGCGAGAGCCGATCTCACCCAGGAGAGGCATCGTGTTCGTGCCCGGTGAATAATATTACTCTGAACACACCTGCAATTTATCTGGCATTAAACACAGCTTTCAGTACATTGGCCATGGCCAAAAGTGAGATACACAGGAAGACGCCTACCCTGACTTCACGAGCGACAAACAACACGTGTTGAAGCTACCTGCAAATATCACTCCGCTATAGGAGGTTGAGTGTATATGTTTTTGGGGTGTTTGTTTGAGTTCACTTTCCCATACCTGTATTCACCAAAAGTGTCCTCTTTCGTGGGTTTTATATCAGGATCTGCTCTGGCATCTTCCTTGTCTTTGACTGTTGACGAGAGAAAGGCACTCACAAACAAGGACACTCATCACATTCACGTTTGTCGAATGACATCCAACGTCGAACACCAATAACATTTGATGAGGCTGTTGAATAAGTCTGGCTGCTGATGAGACTGAAGGTCAAACCAAATAAATTCTGTTGTAAAAATAAAATAAAAAATACACTCTCATCCGGATGGTCCGTCATCTATAACACAACAAATACACTTTTAGTAATCTATATTTTTAGAGATTTCCTCAATTTTATCCAAATCATGGTAATGGCATCACGTCATTAGACAAAGTATCCATTCAAATATCTCGCAAAGCAGTGGCAACCCTTGGCCCATGGAAGTGGATATCACAGAGTTGCCTCTGAGATGCCTTTGAGTGACCTCTGTTCCACATGGTAGACGATAACGAAAAAAAACCACGTATTTAATGTCGAGTGATGGACTTCCTATCCATTATTTATATGCTAATTCCACTCAATGTGCTCTGGGGCTCAGTGAATATTAATGATTGTGAAATAATATGGATAGATATTTTTTAATAATACGATTTATCTCACTGATGTCAGGACTCAAAATGTCAAAAGCATACTTGTGGATACAAAGTAGTACACATTTCACGAAATTCCCTTTCTTCAGCATTCACATTATTGCAGCTAAACTAGCAAGTGGCATTTCGGCATTGGTTTAAATGCAAAACCCAACTGCCAGCACGGCGACAACAATTCGGAATTTTCAACAAAGTGCAACCAAGGCAACGTAATTATCACATTTCCCATCGGCAGAATCTTACAGATGACGTGCAAAGGAATGGCCCGTTAAACAAGGCAGGCCGCTGACGAGTGTCCGGCGACGTCTGCAATTAGCACGTGGGGACCCTCACCGGAATACTTGCCGCCTTTGTTCCTCTTGATGAAGCAAATGATGAGCAGGATAAGGATGAGGAGGGCTATCAAGCACAGCAGCGCGATGAACCACGCCTGAGTAGCCAGGTCCACGGACCTCGTTGGGTATGCTGTAAGCGGCACACGCAGAGGTCCCGTGAGCTAAACTAAACTATATATACTCTTAGTTCTTTCGGTAAAAGTCACGTTGGTAAAAAAATGAAATTAAAATTAATAAAAAATAATAAACTAACGACGTTTCGAAGGCAACACAAGTCTTCGTCATCAGGTGGGACCGTCACAGCCAGATTTGCTTGTGTTGCCTCCGAAACATCGTGAGTTTATTATTTTATTTTCATTAATTTTAATTTAATTTTTTTACCTACGTGACTTTACCGAAAGAACTAAGAGTATGAATCCTTGCAGTCACGAAAGCTTCAAATCTAAAACTGAACTAAATTTTGTATTTTTATTTTACCAGATAAAGCCCACCAAGCGATAGAGCTCTTTTTTGACAAGCGACCTGGCTATCACAAATGGCTTATCCATCACGTGGGCATTTATAGCAGCCAAATACTCTAAACGCATGTTTCTAAATGCGGAGGGAAAAACTGGAGGAACCGAAGAAGAATCCACGCGATCACAGGGAGAACATGCAAACTCCAAATATACAGGCGTCAGGGTTGGGATCAAACCCACGACCTTCTGCATCCCTGGTGAGGTAGTTAACATCTCGTCACTGTGGCGCCCCCCTAAGGGGACCCACATGAGCTACAACATTCAACAGCAGCCACAGCGCGGACAACAAAAGTGAAAATCTCACCGCCGCACGTTACGGTTGCGCAACTCTTGTCGGCAGGAATTTTTTTTATCGTCATCATCCACTGCTGGATGAAGGCCTCCACGAACAATCCATTGAGTGCCAACACACGAACTGACTTCATCGCTACATCTCCCCGGTGGATGTTCTCTCGGACGCATTCCATCCCTTATTATTCACTCTGTTCATTATTATTTGACCATCGGCCATCGTCCCGTTCTCGAGACGTGTCCTACCCAAGTCCGATTGGCTTTTCTGCGCAGTTCGGATGAAGTCTTTCACCTCCGTAGGTCAGAGGTCGCAACCGGGTACCCGATACCCGTACCCTACCCGATACCTGGCTACCTGTACCCGGCCAGGTACGGGTACGGGTAGCCGTTTGCGAACCTGGTGCGGCCGGGTACGGGTAAGCCGTGAGTCACTGGTGAGTAACCGTTTGTCACTCATTTCGGGTAGGGTACAGGTACGGGTAGGGAACGGGAACCCGTACCCAGCCGGGTACGGGTACGGGAACCCATTTGCGACCCTGGTGTGGCCGGGTACGGGTACGGGTAAGGAATCAAAACCCGTTTGCGACCTCTGCCGTAGGTTCTCCGGTGAATGTGTTCTTCTTTCAACGACAGCCGACCCATCAAGCAAGACCTCAACAATCTATCTCGCCGCCGACTTAAGTGACGATCCCCCTGCTGCGATTGCACTGTTACCATCTCTAGATTCTCACCCGGATCCAGGAACAACGGCTGGCGAACAGGATGGAACAACGCGGACGCCCGGTGTAACAGGCTAAAATAAGCCCTGTCCCGATTAAACCCGGGTATAGTTTGGCCCAGGCCAAAGCATACCCGGGGGCATAAAGTATCCTCGGCTAAACTATACCCCCCGGGGGTTTAAACTCGACTGGGCCAGACCATACCCCTCCAGGGCAGAATATGCCCCATGTGAAAGTTCAAACGAACTTCAATCGATAACTAAAAAGCGTATAAATTGAAGTAAGAATCTCAATTTGATCAATTGAAGCATTTTTAGGGTTAGGGATAGGGTTAGGGATAGGGTTAGGGAGAGGGTTAGGGTTAGGGATAGGGTTAGGGAGAGGGTTAGGGATAGGGTTAGGGATAGGGTTAGGGATAGGGTTAGGGATAGGGTTAGGGATAGGGTTAGGGAGAGGGTTAGGGAGAGGGTTAGGGAGAGGGTTAGGGAGAGGGTTAGGGAGAGGGTTAGGGAGAGGGTTAGGGAGAGGGTTAGGGAGAGGGTTAGGGAGAGGGTTAGGGAGAGGGTTAGGGAGAGGGTTAGGGAGAGGGTTAGGGATAGGGTTAGGGATAGGGTTAGGGATAGGGTTAGGGAGAGGGTTAGGGAGAGGGTTAGGGAGAGGGTTAGGGAGAGGGTTAGGGTTATTATTAAAGTTTTCCTGGTTGAAGCAATCAAAGTCTATGTGTTTACAGTTTTAAATAAAATGTTGAAAAAGTTTAGTCATTCATGTGTATATCGCTCAACACTATTACTATCATGGGGGTATAATTTGGCCGAGGCCATAATATACTCCAGAGTATAAATTGGCCTAGGCCATAATATACCCGGGTATAATCTAGCCTAGGCCGTTTTAACCCCGGGTATACTACGGCCTGGGGGTATACTACGGCCTGTTACACCGGAATAAACACCTCGTCCGAGACGGAAACATCGCACCCTCCTGGCCCTGACATTCCTCAAAGACACGCGTGTAACCATCAACCGTATCTGAACATCATCAGGCCGATGCGCAACATCTCATTCATGAACGGGCAATTGAAGGCACAGCCACATTGCAAAACTCGACAAACTTTCTCCCGAGGCCCTCTCGACGTGGCTAGCAGACCTCGACATGACTTCCGCTTTGTGTGCTTAGTCCGTTGCCCCTTTCCCCCGCACCTCCGGTTTACACGGTTGGGTACCTACGGTGCCCTGTGCAAGAATGGAACAGCGTAATTCCAAGCGTGCGATGACACACGTGCTGCAATCACGCAAGCCGGCATGCGTGCAACGCCTTTACCCGTGCCGATGGTTTCCACAAAGTCCTCCTCGCTCACGGTGTGCCCATAGTCGTTGCGTGCGATGACGCGGATGTTGTAAGTGGTCCCCGGCTGGAGGTCCTCGAGGACAAAGAAGTTGGTCGAAGAATCCAGGGTAGAGGAATTCTTCCAATCGTCGTCATCGCCTTTGGGGGGGAAATGTACAGGCAGAGAGCGCTTTGAATGATCAGACTGTATCACGCCACCTCTTTTCCCAAGTGCTTCTCGCCTTGCTCGATACATGAAATGTGTTCACTCGTTTCTATTGCGGCTGGAACAGTGCCATTCGTTCCTGGCAGCTTTGCAAGCACAACTTGAAAAAAAGCAAACAAATATTCACACATGCAGCACGTACATACATGTGCACACAGTCAACAAACACAAGTCGTGGGTGCATCCTTAACGGACCGTAGGGGCAAGTTATGTTAGGCTGGAACAGCGCACGAGGAGGTCGGTGGTCAGCACCACGCCCGGCCACATTTTGTCTCCCCAGTGGCGATGCTTACACACCACACCAGGTTCTAATTTCAGCCTGTGTCGACCTAGGGAAGGCCCATGACTGGTTCAGATAATCTTTACTGGTGTTGGTCGTTAGCGGGAATCGAACTCGAGTCGCCGGATTCGTAGCGCAGAGCTCTAACTGCTGCACTACTGCTCACGCACTTTCGCACACGTAGCACACGCATTCACACAGCCCACACACAGTCACGCATGCAACACACACACAGGCACATTCATGCAGCGCGCACACATTCGCTCGTGCAACACACGCACTTTCACACAGCGCGCACACATACATGCAACGAAAACACAGGCACAATCACGCAGCGCACACACATTCACGCGTGCAACACACACTCACGCACATCCATACAGCGGGCACACATCCACGCGTGCAACGCTCACATTCGCACAGCGCACACACTTTCCGACTCCACTGCGCGGTGCAGCGGAGTAAGTAGGACACCGAATAAGAAGGGCATTTCCAACTAACGCTTCGCGGCTGACAAGTAATTGCCTGACATTCGAGACCCCGATGGTAGTAGTGGTGGCGTTGATTGCGCGTCCACAGTGTCCCTTTTCCTACGGCGTACCATTTTTCTTCTGGTACTGGACCACGTACTGCTCCTGCCCATCGCTGGGAAGCCACGAGATGTTGGCGAAGTTTTTCCCGACGATGTGACTCCCTCTCTGCAGCGAAGGTGGTTTCGGAGCTTTGCAAAAGAAAGCGTGTCAGCAACCGTCATTTGTTATTCGAGCGAGAAAAAAAAACGCTGTTCACACTGCATTAGTTAATAACACTGCCCGAATAAGGACAACAACTACCACAGAACACGTTGTAGGATAGGTGACGTTTCAGGCAATTGCCCTAATTCGTAGTAGAAAGACGAAGATGAACGGCCCTTTGGCAGGAAAGTTATATTTTTAAAATAATATTACGTCTCTAATTAGTTACGTCACAGCTATATTGTTTCTCATTTCATCAATCTCGTTTGTACTGCTTTGTTCGTGCAATTTTGCAAACGCATTAAAGCAGCACATCATCTGCATACACTTTGCATGAATCGCACACGATGCATTTATGCATGCAACACGCAACGCAAGTATAAGTGAGCGTAGGAAATTATACGGATCAATTGATCTGTTGTCAGATGCCTCAAAAATATACAAGGTAGCGTGCGTCAAGGGGAAAACAATATCGTTCTGCTTTACATCGCATTCGCACAGCGGTTCTCAGCCTTCGAGAGGGGGCACAGGCTGCGGCATGGATACCGTGCAGGAGAAAATGTTGAATATGCGAGGGAACGTCAGCACCTCAATGTGGCTACAAAACGCACTGATGCATACTGTTAAACGCATGCTTTACACACCTATACACAATGTGAAACACGTGCCTTAGTAACACAAAACACGCTAAAACACAAATTTGTATAAATGCCTTGCCAATACACGATGCGCAGATACACGCAACGTGAAACAGGTGCCTTGTTAACACAACAAAAACACACGAAGCAAAACAAATGCCTTCGTAATCTCAGTGATGGAGGAGGAGGGCGCATGCAGCCCTTGATTGTGGAGGAGGGAGAGGGGGAAAACATGAAGATTGAGAACCACAGCTTTTTAGCGGTTTCGCTGTGATGGAATTGTCAGATTTCACCACAACAAAGTACTTCAACATCGCAGTTTCTATGCAAGGTCTGGGATTGAAACGATCACCCATTGCCGCGCAACGCGCACACCAACTTGTTTGCTCGCTGCGCCTTTCGATCGTGAAGAAATACACTCATTACAAGAAAGGGGCGACACGGCCGTGAATCCGGCCCCGGCGAGCGTGAAGAATGCGCGTCCCTTTGGAAGGAGCGATTGACGGGTTTGTTGCAGGCCCGGCAGTCGCATCACGCAAGCCACGCCGGAGGATTCAAATGCATGTCGGGTCAAAAGCGCTTCCGCGGAGGACGAGGAGGAGGCGATTTAACACGCCGTAGGCTTTCGCGACCAAAATTATTCACGATAAAAATTAATAATGTAGAACAAGGGCCCTATAATAGAGGTTTTTGGGTTAGATCGCGTAAATATATTAGCGTCGTTAAACCTGCCACCACCCGACACAGCCAATTGGTGAGGTTTGTCGCGTAAACAGAACGTGCCAATTCGTTACTAGTACAGCACACCGGTGTGTTGGAGAGCAAATCCACAACATTTACAACATTTACAATCCAACACGCCGGTGTTGCTGTACTAGAAACGAATTGGCACGTTCTGTTTACGTGATAAACCTTACTAATTGGCTTTGTCGGATGGTAGCGGGTTTAACGGCACATTTATATTAACGCGATCTAACACCCCCCTCCCAAAAAAAAAACCTACATTATGGAAGCTATTGGTCGCGAAAGCCTGCGTGTTAAATTCACAATAAGTGTTTTTTCTTTCAGTTAGATCGCGTAAATATACGTGTGCCGTTAGCCCACCAATTAGTAAGGTCTGTCACGTGAACAAAAAGTGCCAACTAGTTACTAACTAGTTACTATCTTCTTGGTTCTTTCGGTAAAGTCACGTAGAAGGGAAGTAATAAAATAATAAAAATAACGCAAGCAGCCGCCCTCTTCACCTGAGGACGGCTGCTTGCGTTGTGGCCGAAACGTCGTGATAATTATTTTATTATGTTTTATTTTTATTATTTTATTACTTCCCTTCTACGTGACTTTACCGAAAGAACCAATAAGATGAATCCCTGCAGTCACGAAAGCTTTAAATCGAAAAACTAGTTACTATTTAAGAATTTCCTAGGATAACCTCTGTTGGATTCAGGTGATCTCCTCATCGAGCCTATCCTGTATTAATGATTTAAGACTGTGCCATCAATTATTGTAATGTCTCAGTAATGATGCAGGTTTACTGTAAAATAAAGGCAACCATGTTGGATTGTTCAATATGCATTGCTGTGCAACAATTAAATTCACAATTCTAGATTTGAAGCTTTCGTGACTGCAAGGATTCATATTCCTAGGTTTTTTCGGTAAAGTCACGTAGGTAAAAAATTTTAATTTAAATTAATCAAAGTAAAAAAAAAAATCACGAAACGTCGTGATTTTATTTTTATTTTAAATTAATAAAAGTAAAATTAAAATAAACTAAAATCACGAAACGTCGTGATTTTAATTTTATTTTTATTTTACTTTTATAAATTTTAATTTTTTACCTACGTGACTTTACCGAAAAAACCTAGGAATACTTTCACAATACAATGCAATTGAGATTTATAGGGCGTTTAAATGTGACCGCATCTGGAGGTGCTATATTAAACAGCGGGGATCTATCTGTACGCACAGTGTACGCATTCATGCAGACAGCCTGGGGAATCGGCTCTTGTGCGGGTTGCTGGACGTGGCGTTGTTGCGTCGCATAAGTGAGGCACAGGCTTGGTGGGGAGGCCTTCATCCAGTACGGGGGTTCAACAGACAGACAAGAAGTCAGTCGTTGACGGAGCAGAAGAGGAAGGTGTTGAGACTTAGTCTCGAACAGAGGCTGGGAGTCCAGAGCACGGATGGCTGGGGGGGCAGGGAGTTAAATTTGGGGTGCAGCTAAGGAAAATGAGCGACCTACAACTGAGCAAAGATTGACTATTTTGAAGAGTGCAATCATTTACGTACAGAACAGTTACAACCAATGAACCTCAGCTTCAGAGGTGTAATACATACGGTGCGTGTGCATCGATGTGTATAACAAAACATTTTTCTTTTTTAAATCATGGAAGTAACCTTTCACTACATAACACACCCGCATAGGAATCGGACCTTTTATTTAGCTGTGAACGTTTCCAAAATGTAACTCAAGTGACTCCAATTAATTGTCAAACGCCCACGAATTGTTGACAATAACGCACACGTGTTACTGTTAAGGAAAAAAAACGAATTCCCACGCGTGGCACAAGGCTTCCTAGTTTCAGAATAGCGCGGTGTATATTAATACACGGATAGTATTTGAGTGTGATAAAACAGTCTCAGATTCCGTGGGTCAATTTACAGTGAACTTATATAAATCATCATTTTCAGCCCTTTGTCAATCCACTGCTGGATGAAGACACGGTGTGGGGGGGGGGGGGTGTTTGACCATACTTCACCACGCTGATCTCTCTTGTTTGATGCAGGAGAGACACCGCTTACCGAAATATCACTCTATTAAAATTTTAGCCACGGTCTAGAAACAAACTCATCTCACCTGATTCATATTTGTTTGCATTCATAACTGATTGAATGTAACAATGGTGATACCGTTGCAAAAGAGGCCATGCATCATACGCCTCAATGGGCCTGCATTTCCATCTGCTGGTTAAGCAAAGGATACCGCAACTACCGTATCTAATGTATGTTGAACATATTTTAGCACCGTACGTAGCCAACCGTGCTAATCGGAGGTGAGTTGATCACGGTTGGCTACTCCTGCTACTGGCACAGTGCAGTGTTCTCACCGCTGCGCCACTTGCTCCAGCCTTGTTTTTACGTGACAGGAACAACAACAACAACATAAATATATATATACAACCACACATGGCCACAAATAGCGTCAAGACGCCCGCCGCCGTTTCAATAACGCCGCTGTCACGTCCGAGAGCGCGAAGTGCACCGTCTCTCTCAAGGGACCCCGGGGAGCCTAAATTTGTCCCGGAAGGTTCGGGCAGTATGATAATCCACAATCTCAAAAGCAATGGAAAGCAGCCGCAAGCATTCGGAAGCCATGCCTCTCGAGAAGCGTGACCTGCTTCGTGTAGCGTTACCTGCCATTCCTGTCTGAACAGCACGGTTAAAATCACCTGATTGTCAAGGACAGGAGGAACAGAGGGACATATGCTTGCTTGATCAGGACAAAGCACAGGGCAACACACACACACAATCACAAGCCCGACGCGACCCACTGGCAAACACACCGCAATGCATTTGCACTTTCAAGTTGCCGTGTAAATTATGTATGCACAGCATTAAGGAAACTGCTTCCAAAAATGTTACATTTTTAAGGTTTCTAAAAATTGTTCAGCCTGATCACGCAAAGTACAATTAACTGTGGTTTGTGCTTTAGCTCAAATATGGCCAGCGTTGCACGAGGAAATGCTTTGCAAAACATATCCCTTTGTCAATTCCACACATAATAAGCAACATAATCACTGCATGGTAACTATAGGATCATACAATGGTAATTATTTATTTTTAAGGTTTCCCGAGGGAAATAAATAAATAGGTTGACAAGATGAATTATCAGCATGGCCGGGCAGTGGCAAATCGAAATGATGGGAGTTCAAATTCTGTTTGGCGGTTGACTCTTCCCTTCCACGTGACTTTACCGAAAGAACCAAGAAAATGAATCCCTGCAGTCACGAAAGCTTTACATCGAAATTTAACCGGGGCCTCATTATTATTTTACCAAAGCAACTAGCTAAAAACGAAAACGAGCGCGAACGACAGTTCTACGTCAGCGGTTCACCCACGGGACAAGTGAGCAAGGGCGAATATTTACCGACATCCATAACGGTGTGGGCCTCTTCCGTGATCACGATCCCAGACCCGGCGTTGGTCTGAGCTACCACGTGGAACTTGTACTTGCTCTGGGGCTCCAGCTCGGTCACCTGCCACGAGGTCACATTCGCCGGGATGTTTTCTGTTTTACTTGGACCCAGCTCCTGTGTGGTGCTGTTAACTGCACACACGCACAACGTGGGTAATGGGGGGTGGAGGGGGAGGCAGGGGAATACGGGGTGGGGGGGTTGCACAGACATGGAAAATAAATATTTTTGATTATTCCTGCAGCTATGCAACTACTAAGGCATGAGCTATATTACGATGAGTATAAACTGATATCTCGAGGGTTAAGGACCACGTGCCAACGGCAGAGGAATGTGGAATTCCACGTTCCTATAGCGGAGCAAGTGTACCCATAGGATAACGACTGTTGACTTTCCCACATAGAGAGGGACGCCTTCATTTTATCGACCCCAGAGGTATGATGGGCCGAGTCAACCCCCAGGCAGGATTTGAACTCGCAGGCCTTCCGATCGCAAGATGCTCACTGTGCCACCGAGCCGTTCAGATTCGGTGCGAGTTCATTTTTTTTTGGGGGGGGGGGGGGGGGCATCTGCTTTAATTACGGTGCAGAGAAAAGTGAACTGGGGGGTGAAACTGCCACAGCATTGGCCGAATGCAAATTTGAAAACACACAAAGGACGCTTTTTTTTGTCTTTCTTCCGCGAGTGCGTGCACCGCATCGGGACGTTTTGTTGCAGGCAAGCGTCCCTGCCCACCGTTCCAAAACGATTTACTGGAAAAAAAAACCAGCTGGAATACATTTTGCGGTTACGTGGACGGACGTTTATTCCACGGCGAATTTATAATGAAAATTAATGAGACAATTAAGGGTGTTTGTTTGTGGGGGCTGGTTATCTCCGTGCGATGTTTGCACGGCTCGCGTGTGCCCACAACTTGCCTCTCTGCAGTACATTTCACACCCCTAGCACTGCGTCCGCGTTCAATGTTTAACGCATTTAAGTTTGCTCAGCTCTGTAAGCTTAGGCTCTTTCCACGTTGTTAAACAAACAACCGTTGTTTAGTTTGGAGTTTATTAGTGGCCCATTGACAGTTGTGTTTGGAGATGCCAGCGTGTCAAGGAGACTGAAACAGTGGCGCGGCTGCTTCCAGTGTGGCTGTCTATGTTTAGCACTTCCACATCCAAAATGCGGGGCATACCAATGACCTCTCGGTTTGCGATTGCGTTTGCCGCAACGCACATTGTGATATATATTTGTATTAAAGGGATTCGCGTTACTTCCACAGGCGCCCACGTCGACGTTATGAAACAACAGCGGGCGAGTGTAAAGGGGCAGCCGTGCAATCTCCTGCTCACGCCACTGCTGACGGAAGAGCCTCAACTAAAGGGAGCTCGAGAGGGCGTCTTTTAGGCGAATGCGATCTCAAAACGCTGCCGTCATGGGATGTGTAACCTGCGCAGACCCTCGCACGCAAGAGGCGCGGGAGCCCAAGGGCACGAGGGAAAGCAGCCAGGACAGGCACCGACGATTTCCCAAGCTCTGCGGTCCTATATTGGGATGTTTTGCCAACTCCATTAATGAGTGTTTATAAACCAGGCGGCGGGGGGGGGGGGAAACTGAAGCACCCAGATAAAGCCCACTTGTGCAAGGAGATGGGGGAAGTGGTGGGGGGGGGGAGTAACGTGGACTCCCCATACAGATGGAACTTTATCCACTTGCTTTACTGCTATTATGGTCTGGCCATGAGCCAAGAGATGGCAACGATTATCGGAACCGGCCCTGGGCCTCCCCTAAGTCGACTCAGCCTCAAATGAGTATCTGGTGCGGTGTGTAAACAACACCACTAGGGAGACAAAGGCGGTCGGGCGTGGTGCTGGCCACCCACCCCCTCGTGTACCGTTGTGGCCTTCATAGGTGCTCGCTAACAGCACTTGCCCCTACAGTCTGTTAAGGCTATATGGGGGGTCTTTGTCTTTGTAGATACATATTTCTTTCCACCTCCCTCTGGAGTGTAGGTTTCACGAATTTGTGTGATTCATCAAGCTCCGCCTCCACACTTCCGAGTTTCATCAATGCATAGGCAACAGGCCCTCACTACAAATGACTATTTACACATAGGCTGTGATTTAAGTTATAAATATATATGTAAAGAGCACGCACAAGACGCAGTGTTTCACTGCATGAAGCACATGTGCTTAACTTCTCAGAAGAACTCATGCCCTAGCTTGGTTCGCTCGCTGCTGCTGCTGCTGCTTTTTAGTGTGACAGTGGTGACCTAAAACTAAAATTGCTGGGTTAATCGTTTTTTTTTTCAGGCTTTAATGAGGCCAAGAATGCACCATTGGACACAGAGACCAGCTTCATGAAAGGATGGGCATTCGTGACTGCTTTGCAGATTCTGACTATGAATGGGAGACAGCCTTTAGCCCATCACAGTCAGTGATTGCTATCCAAATGAAAGGAGACAAGGACACTGCAACATTACCTTCTCACCAAACAAATTCCCATGGAGGGTTAAGGCGAAATAAAAGAGCGTGCCTTGTGCATGCGATGGACATGGCACTGGCCATAGCATTGTCCTACTTTCTACGTCGACCTCAATAGGAGCTCACTAACGGCCCTTCCTCTCAGCTATCCATCGCAGACCAAGTGTGGGCATCGCTGTATTGTGTGTGCGTGTGTACGTATATGTATGAGACGGCCAACATTAGTATCAGTAGAACATGTATTAGCTGGTCCTGGGCCTCACATAGGTTAACCCAGCCTTAAACGAGTCACCGGCACTGTGTGTAAACATTAGCACCGGGGAAACAAACACGGTCGGGCATTGTGATAGCTACACCATCCTCTCATTTTCCAGTTTGCTCTTCAGAGGCGCTCGCTAACAGCACTTGCCCCGACCGTTTATAAGGCTACAGAAGGGATCTTTGTCCCCTGATTTGTGTGCCCTGGGTTATATCTTCAACCATTCATATTTGTGTATGATGGAATCTGAACCTTAACTAGCCCTCCCCTAGGTCAATTTAGGGTGCAAGCTGCATCCTCTGGGGGTGCGAGATGCCCTTCCTGGGGGTGTGAGATACGGCCAGATTTTTTTAGAAGGTAAATAATCGAAACACAATCTAAGCACGCGCACGTAAGCACAACCACTTTGTTTCATCAAACCCCTATGTACAGGTAGTCCCCGACTTACGATGGAGATGCGTTACGACGACCCCATCGTAAGTCGAAAATATCGTAAGTCGAAGATGGCCTATAGCCTACCCAGGAGTCTTAAAGAATGGTGATAATGTAGCAAAACAGAGCAATTTACAGTACCGTACTGTATAAACTATATGCGTACAGTACATCCCGGCAGCGTCCCAACGTACAGTATCGTACCTCGTACGCTGCTGCGTTTGCCTGCCGCGCGAAATGTAAAATATTTTACAATTTTGTCATATCGCTATCGCCATCGTAAGATCGAAATATCGTAAGTCGGACCATCGTAAGTCGGGGACTACCTGTATCTATTATTATTGTACATTTTTGTAATGATTGAGAACCAAAGGGGTGCAACGCTGCAGTGAAGGTGAAAACCCGCTGGTCTAAACGCTGGTCACCCCCACCCTTGACCGAGTGGCTCTTGCCCGAGCACGGTCTGTTATGGAGTCTTCGGATGCTTTCAAATCAGGTCATGTATAGTGTTACGCCTCCACCACACTACTCAAGTGTGTCTGGGGTCAAGGGCCAGCAACCCTTGAACCCCGCCCTCAGTCGCAACGAGAAACAATGCACCACACGCCTTGTACGACCAAGCCTTTGCGCTGCAGTGAACCCAATGATGATGCCGATCAGACGTTACTAATGTCTGATATGGCTGTTCACAATTGTACCCAATGAAACAAAAAAACAGAGACATTTGTTTGTGTGTTTATTTGATGATTTCTTTGGCGGACTTACTGTATTCGTACGTCAGGGTATATCCGGTAAGGATACCGTTGCGTTCTGCTGGCGGCTTCCACTCCAGTGTCACGGAATTCAAAGTTGTCTGAGAAACTTGTAGGCCAACAACTTTTCCAGGAACTGTAAAAAAAAGAAACCACACATATATACATACGTGCACACACGGACGAAAAAAAAGATTAAGAAAAAGTCACACAGCAGTGCGCGTGGTTAGTACAGGTCCTGCAGCTGGAGTAAAATGCAATTCAAAGCAGGTATGTGGTTAATATGTCCCGTATAAAGAAAGAGGCATTGATAATTAGTCTTTTACCCTTCTATCTGGCAACAAAACTGACACCTTTTTTACAAGGAGTCATGTTTGCAATGACCACAATACCTGCAGTCATAATGCAAACAAAACAACTCTGATAATGTGCACTGTCCTTGAAGTTGATTGGTCCACACCCGAGACAGCTTTCCTTAGAGCATAGTCTCACATGGGTTGGACCAGATGACGCCAAAAGGCGCACAACACAAAGACAATTCACCATCAGAATATGAGAGCTCGGGGATGACGCCAAAAAGCCCCCACAATTTGTACGTACACTTTTCGTCTCTCCAAACCCCACGTGGCATTGGCCATACACGTCGCGTCAAATATTTCTTTAGACGGTCCCAAGCATTTCCCCAAACATCTCGAGAGCGATTGTTTCAAATGCCCCTGCTGCACGCACGCATGTACATGTTGAACTTCTTTCGCAGCGTACGTAGCCAGCTGCCCTAATCGGATGGTGCTGCGTTGGTAATCCACTTTGCGGAGTGCTTGAACTCGTGCAAAATACGAGCGCTCATCGTGATTTCTCAAGCTGCGCTATGAGGAATACCCAGTTCTAGAGATGAAGTATGGTCAACCCTCCCCTCCCATGGATCGTCTCGGTGATGTGGTGTGAATGTGTACGCAGGCTGGTACTGCGTCCACCTTGATTTCCGACAGTTACCACTGGAGATCCCCTTCGCAAGGGATATTGGAACTGTCGAGTTGTGATGTAAGCATGGGTGGCGTTTTGAGGGGGTATGCTCCCCCCAGACTGGACAACTTAATTAATTTATTTTTAGTAGTTTACAATGTAATTAATTAATGTGAGGGAAAAAGCAAACCCCTCCTCCCCCCAAATATAGAAGTGAAACTCCGCCTCTGGATGTAAGGCAATTAAACAAGTGCGCTACGCATGCAACTCATTATCCGTATTGGTCGATTGAGAATAGGTGGCATTTATCCTTTTTTAATGTATTTGTTTTGGTGGGATAGTGAGCCCAATTGCTCCCCCGCCTCCTTTCTGTTGATTATGCAAGATGATAGATTTTGGATGTTTTTTCGGGTGCACTGCGTTTGGGGATTCTGTTCGCCGAGTTTCTGTGCCCCTCCTCGTGATTAGAAGTTTATTGCTCCATATGGGGCTCTTGTTGAAAAACAAAAAACACATTTAATATACAGGGTGCTTAAAAAAAATATTAACACTTATGAGAATTTGCAACAATACCACAAGAAATGTGCCCCTCCGGGCTCTGGAGACCATCTGGAGAAGATTCCAGGCACGTGTTGACAATGATGGTGAACAAGTGGAGACTCTATGACTTTTTGAAGCTATTGACGACGTACATTTGTTGTCATGTCACAGTGTAGCATCCGTTCTTTTTCCATTAAAAACGAGTCCCATGAAGTGTTTACATTTTTTTGAAGCACCCTGTGTGTGTGTGTATATGTGGGGAGCAATAGTGTAGCGGTTAGCACGCTGCGCTATGAACCTGGCACCCGCGTTCGATTCCCGCTCACGGCCAACACCAGTGACGATTATCGTAACCGACCATGGGCCTCCCCTAGGTCGACTCAGCCTCAAATGAGTACCTGGTGCGGTGTGTAAACATCACCACTAGGGAGACTAAGGCGGTCGGGCGTGGTGCTGGCCACCCACCCCCTCGTGTACCGTTGCGGCCTTCATAGGTGCTCGCTAACAGCACTTGCCCCTACATTCTGTTAAGGCTATATGGGGGGTCTTTGTCTTTGTATATACATATTTCTTCCCACCTCCCTCTGGAGTGTTGGCGATGATGGGGTGACTTGACGGCCCCTCTCCCTTGCTGTTGAACGCCGCCACCTCCACGCTGTAGGCGCTGAACGGCTCAAGGCCGGGCAGCATTGTGAAGTTCCTGGCGCCGTGAAATTCCAGCACCTTCTTGCCCGTGTGACGTCGCCTCCTCTCCTGCAGCCCCCTCACCTTCGAGTAGTAGATCTGTTGCACAACGCACACGCTGCCTTTACTACGACAACAACAACAACAGCAACGACCGCTAAGTGGCGGTGACATCATTGCGGCACTTGTGCCAGGCTAGGCATGCTTAGAGGTTATGTGACGTGTCGAAGGATCTCTGCTAGCAGGAGGTCACGGGACAGACCCAGGTGCTATGGGTTGACTGACTGAGATGACTGGCAGATGCACCACCTGTGCTCCCCACTGTGCCAACTTGCTGCACTTTAGCATCGCTCCTCTGCCCTCCGTTGTTGCTGAAGGGCGACTGCCTCCAACTGCCCAGTAGCATCTTTTATGAGCCTCCTCCACAGGGGCTGATCTTGAAACGATGTTACCAGTCGTCAGAAAGTCCACTCAGCTTCACATCCTCTTGTACCACATCACCCCATCGCTTCTCTAGCCATTCCCATTGTAGTCCCCACTATCTGGTCAAGCAGAAGCAGCTTGGTTTCAACTCAACCTCCCTTCTGGAGAAGCTCACTCATGGGGATAGTGGCGTATGTACCTATGGTCATGTGGAGCACTACTCAGAGGATCATGATAAGTTAGTCGTAAACCAATTAGTCACGAAAAAAATGCCACTTATGTGAATCAAAGGTGTGCGAATTCACGCAAACTCTGGCTGCATTCTACCACAACAGTGTACCACATCGTGTCTAATGCGAGTCTATGGCTCAATGTGTGAGTCTATGGTTCTCTGTGTGAATCTATACTCTCTGTGCGAGTCTATGGGTTTCCATGTGAGTTTGTGGGTCTCTGCGAGTCTACACTGGTCTCTGTGAGTCTATGGGTCTCTGTGTGAGTCTGGGCCTCTGTAAGTCTACGCCAGTCTCTAAGTCTGTGTCTTCGATTGAGTCGATGCATTTCCGTGCGACTTTATGCAGGTCTCTGCAAGTCTACTCATCTCTGCGTGAGTCTACGGGACACTGTGCGAATTTGTGTCCCCTGTGAGCATTCTCTGAGAGCGAGAGGTAGAAAGAGAGAGAGAGGGGAAGAGGGGGAGCTAGAGAGAGTGAGAGAGATATGGGGGGGCACGGTGTTACCTTATAACCTTGAAGCCGACCGAGCACATCTTCTTGGCGGAGTGGCTCCCACGAGACCCTGATCACGGTGCTGTTCACCACCTTGTACATCACGTTCTTCGGTGCCGTGCGCGGAACTGCAGCAATAAGGCAATGGGAACACAGCGATT
This sequence comes from Lampetra fluviatilis, assembly GCF_964198595.1. Classification (NCBI taxonomy): domain Eukaryota; kingdom Metazoa; phylum Chordata; class Hyperoartia; order Petromyzontiformes; family Petromyzontidae; genus Lampetra; species Lampetra fluviatilis. The sequence continues at coordinate 2,183,828 of NC_136314.1, forward strand.
GGATGCGTGGTAATACACGTCCGATTCACCGCTTGCGGGTCGGGCCGAGAAATAACTTCGCAGCTCATGGGATTCCATCGAGTGTGTAAATAAACGACCCGATTCCGATTCGGCTCTCGCGTGCTCGCGGAGCACGCATCGAAGGGTGCGTGCAATGCATCCGCTGCTGAAGAAACTTCCCGGGGGGCATGGGAAGCGAAACGTCGGACATCGCGCCAAACGACGCACGCGGTACACCCCGGAAACACGTCGGTCATGTTGATTGTGTGTACACGTCGTCATGCGAAGGCGTTCGTGTGACCTCTGCAGGCGAGGCAATACGTTCGCTAGAAAGCTAAACACACCAATTTGTTTTATTGAATCGTGACAATTCGTTGAAATATTGAGGGGGAAAGACGGATAATTGAAATAACTAAGAGTTACACGGGGCATTTTCCACAGCAGCTGCGCTTCGTGTGATTGTACAGCATCGACGATTAAAACCAGCAGGAGCAGCAGAAATAGCTGTGCTTGAATATTAATATCGATTGTGAGGCTTTTTTCAGTTCTGCGTATGAATGCATCAGGGGACGTTAAGTGGGCCTTCAACATCCATCATTTATTTGGAATCAGTGGCAGTCACTTACGTAGGTTTGTGTGTCTCCACATACATTTATGCAATTACCTAAAGGCTACATTTAAACAGGAGGTGGTGCGGTGGTGGCACTGTGGTTACCGCACTGCACAACGAACCCAGTGACCCAGTGTCCAGTACGAACCCAGTATCTGAACCTATCTGGTAGCCACCACCTCCTGTTCAAATTAATGATCGAGGTAATTGCATACATGTATATGGAGAAACACAAACCTACGTAGCTGATTTGTCATGGCAATGGATTCCTTGAAGCTATTTGCCACTTGAATATCGTCCCTGAATACTCCAGATTCCTCTCAAATGAAGCCCAACAAGACATGCAAATCTTCTTGGTTCTTTCGGTAAAGTCACGTAGATAGGGAAATAATAAAATAATAAAAAGAAACATTATAAAGTAATATAATAAAATACAAAAATAATATAATAATATAATAATATTAAATAATATAATAATATTATTTCCCTTCTACGTGACTTTACCGAAAGAACCAAGAAGATGAATCCCTGCAGTCACGAAAGCTTTAAATCGAAATTTAAGACATGCAAATGTTGCGCACATCCCAATGCGGAACCCTGTATTGTTCTCCGACTGGATGTAGGAGGCCTGGTAACCAGGTTCTCCTGCATGCTGTACACATGCCCCACCAATCACTTTCAGATACACTTCCGGGGCCGTCTGGAATGCTTTTTCTTCTGATATTAGGAAGCCACTGGAGCTATGCACTTTGAAATCAACTAGATTAAAAACTAATTTATTTTGAACTGATTTTTGTGTTTATTTTGTTGTCCTTCCCCCGCACCTCTAATTAGCACGGTTGGCTACGCACGATACGAAACAAGTTCAACATACGTTGAACAGCACCACATTCACATGTGGAGGACTTGCATTGCCTGTGGGTTCAACATACATACAGTACATACACAAATCACAACGTCCTGTCCCCGATCATGCAACGGCCAATAGGAGCTGCAGGCCTTCCTCTTTTACCGGCCTCTCCGGAGAAGCCGACGATGACCAGCGGTTCGGGCCCCTTGCCCTGGTTGTTGACGGCCTGCACTTTGACCTCGTAGGGCGTGAAGGGCGGCGTGCCGGCCAGCACGTAGTGGGACTCGTTCCCGCCAACCATCTCCTCCCGCCAGTCATCGCCAGATCCCTTCTGTCGCAAGCTCACTTTGTACTGCAGGTCCGGGCCATTGGAATCCAGGGCATCCAGTGGCTGTGAAATGTGTGAGACACGCGAGAGGTTTAGGGTGGCAGTGGTAACACTCGAGCCTCACAGCGAGAATGACCTGGGTTCGATTCCCAGGCAAGTAAATTTTATTGTGTAAGTTGGAGAAATAACTATACAAGAAACAAATGACGTTTGTCATTGTCGTAGCTGCACCGCGCTGATGCGTGACTTTGACGTTTGGGATTTGACCAAGTACAGTTATTTTTGTGGATTGTTTAGTTTTCATGTTTGTTTGCTGTAACGAGGTTTGACGGTGTAGTCAAGTCCCCATCCAAAATGAGCATTCATAGGGGTGAGAAAGGCAGCTTTGGATGCTTGTTTCCGACCCCACCAGGATCTTATGGGCCATCCCATGGGTACTCGCTAAACAAACGCAGGAGCTCACGCCTGTAAGCCAACACTTTGGAAGTAAGGTTTCGGTGGATCGAGCAAATTTGTGAACTTCCCAAAGCCGCTGAACTGCGAGGTAGCCAGGAGGAGGCAGTAAAGTGAGTTAATTGAATTCATCTGTGCGGAACTTTGAGTGTTAACCCATTCGAGCGTGTGGGTTTGAGCCGAGTAGCCCAGTTTCCTCCCACAGGCTTCTGAACTCTCATTAAATGGCATTGGCCAAACATCCCCGAAGCAGGACGGACAGTCGCAATCAGACACCGTGTACATGTGTGTTTTATTTCACACCGCTCGTAGCCAACATTTGCCAACCGTGCTAATAGGAGGTGCGGGGGAAGTAACAAACTAAACGCGAGAAGCAGTTTACATGTGTGTCCATGCGTTTGCATTGATAGTGCAGCGCATTACTCGCACGCTTACTTTCCAAGATATGGTCATCTTGTCTGGATCGGTCCCTTCTGCTTTCACGCCAAATGGCGCAATGTCAGGTGCTGAAAAAAAAACACACAAACTACACTCACCAAAACTCGTTGTTTTTTTTCGTCTTTTTTTCCAAATTATAGTCGATTGTATTCATTGGCCTCGATGCGTAATTGTTCGACCATTTGGAACTTATGTTAACGCAACATTTTCGGGGAGGTGCAGGATTGGTAAAAGGCCTTTCCGCGTAGCTGCTCCACGTTTAGGGAATACCCTCGGCTGCTCACCTTCAGCTTGGCTCCCTCCCTTCACCCCCCCCCCCCCCCTCTTTACTCCCCTGTTCGACCAAAACTCACAGTACTTACTTGTGCCTGTGTCTAACTTTTTTCCTCCGGTGCCTCTTGCTCCCACGTGTTTTGCGCTGTCTTTTTCGATCCGCGTGTCCTTCATGGCAACGTTAGGCTAAAATGCAGAGCTTACTGGCACTGGCACCCGTACCTAACTTCTTTTAATGGCAACTCTTGGTGTCGTATTGTTTTTTTGCAGTTTTAATTTTATTTTAATTAATGTGTATTTCGTGAACGGCCGTCATATTAACCTTATGGCGGGACCCCGGGGTCCCATAACCCCCCGGCTCTCGCATAAACTGCGTTGCGACGTCATTATATGTCTGTTGAAGGCGAACGATACGGCAATCTATTCCTATCGACGAGCTCTACACGATGCGCTAATCACAGTTTCAAAGTTTTGTTTCTTCTGCGCATTCGTCCTCGCTGCTACGCTTGGACGACACGACAACAGAATGATCTGCGCCAGGCGGGTCGCGGCGTTTATGTGCGCGGTGAGACGGAGTCGCCAAAAATAAATAACCTAATTACGATTTTGACTTTCATTTATTCGGGACCCCGGGGTCCCGCCATAAGGTTCATATACCTCGTTTGTTAGTTGTGCGATATTCCTCAAGGACTCTGCTCTGTGCTCGTTCTCTGCAACGTGTCGATGTTTTTTTTTCGTCTTTTGTTTGTGTCGTTGCTGTGCTCACGCAGCACCCCGGGGATCTCCGACCGCGACGATCGCAGCGTGATATAGCCAGGCAGCTGGCTAAACGGGACCATCATCCGTGCAACAAATCAAAGTAAACTTCGGAGGTCCCTTCAGGTGCCTCTCATTGTCCACGCTCGATGGTAGCTCACTGCCAATGGGGTGTTCATCTCATGGCAATCAAACCGAACATTGTGTTAACAACCTCACAGCCATGAATATGCCCAATCATGATGACGATGATGACAATGACCATGCCGACCCTATTGATAGTGTTGATATTTCTACCGAAGCTTCTTCTGCAGACAATGCTAATTTAGATGCTCCTGTTGCCAATGCCAATCATAATCATCATCGCAATGCTGTTGGCAACGCTGACGATGCTGGCAATGTTATTAATGCCGCTGCAGCTACAGATAAGGCTGCTGCTGCTGATGAGGCTGATGTGGACATTGTTGGCACTGTTTTTAGTGTTTGTTAAACAGACTTGTTTCATACTAGTGTAATATCGCATAATAAATGACAGCGATGATGATAATACTGATAATTCTGCTGCTGCTGCAGATGATGATGATGATAATAATGTGTTTTTTTGTTTTGGCTAGTCATGGAACAAAGACGGTCACTGCATCGCACGCTTTCAGTTGCGCTTCTGGAACGCTCTGTCTTGCGATATTAGGAAGCCACTGGAGCCTGTGCACTTTTAAATCTAAATTGAAAACTCATTTCTTTCTAACCGCTTTTCACGTGTAGCCTGTTGTCCTTCCCCCGCACCTCCAATTAGCATGGTTGGAAAGAAGTTCAACATACACGCGCAGACGATGAAACCGGCTGCACTGCCGCGTGGTTGCCGTTGAAACTGCTGCTGCTGCAGACGAAGCTGGCTGGCGCGAGCGATGCTTCGCCGTGCCGTGTTTGTCTTTGTTGATGGTCGCGGATACCTACTGGACGGCGGCGTGAAGTATCGCTCCGAGGGCTCGCTGGCATTGCTCGGTCCCAGCTCGTTGTGCGCGATCAGCCGGAAGCGGTAGTTCACGTACGGACGCAGCTGCAGCTTGGCCGAGCTCACGTCGCCCGTGAAGTTGTCGAGCGTCTGCCAATCGCCGGGGCGGTGCTTGTCCTCCTCGAATTGGACCGTCACACCTGCGTGCCAGGAGAAAACGATGCCCCACCGGCCAGCGTGTTGAGAGGAATGCTGCTGTTGGCGGCGGGCACCACCTATGAAGTCCGGCGCAGTGCCCGAGGGGGTTTGGCGTAGCCGGCGCAACGTCCCCGGACCGCCTTTGCCACACCGCAATGCTGATGTTTAAACACCGTGCAAGGTGCTCTTTTAAGGCTGATTCGACCTAGGGGAGGACCCTCATCCGGTTCAGACAATCGTCAACGGTGTTGGCCGTGAGCGGGAATCGAACTCGGGTCGCCGGGTTCGTAGCGCAGCGTGCTAACCGTTACACTACCGCTCTCTACATGCACACATACACAAGATCAACAGGTCATCAAGGTCAAAGCCGTCTATGCCACCACACTTCGCCAATGCTTTCTACCACTGCTGCTGCACAGGAGGCACGTGACCTCCAAGACATGCCCTGACAGTATCACACCATTTGCTCTGACTACAGTGTTAAACGAGGGTACTTGATGAGATCAGGTGCATTCAGAGATAACTGCTAAACGGGAGTCACCTTGTGCTCCTTCGTCTTCTGGTCGATGTTGTTGATGTAATTTTACATTGAGATGGTCGAGCCAGATAATTTGCGCTCAGGAGCAGCGGAGTGTATCGCGGTGACGATGCGTCCTCCTTTATATAGATATAAAAACGTGCGAATCGGACTCGTTATATAACTTCCACGGTCTGCTCTGGCTGGTGACCGCAGTTGCACACTGCCGGGGAGTTACTCATTTTTCCATCCGGTGCACCATCAACGAATCCGCATCTGTCGCTGCTGCCATGACTGAAGCCGCGAAGTTCAAAGTTACCGCCTCCGAGATCCTGAGAGACCACATTTTGATTCGGGGGAGCGGGGAGGGGGAGGGCGTTCGTAACCGCTGGCAAGAGCGTGCGGCAAGAGTAGCCGCACCTGAGACGGGGCTGTTGTGGCTGTCGCCCGGAGCCCACTGGAGCTCCACGCTGCGATCGCCCAGGTCAGAGAGGGTGAGCTGCGCGGGGGCGGCCGGCCGGTCTGCTCGTGAGGAAGAGAAGAAACGAAACAAACAAGAAAACAACAGAACGGTCGTTGTTTACGCCGGGGATTAAGCCTCCGTTTGCTCGAGTGAACGTGGAGGAGTTGCGGGGGGGGGGGGGGGGTGATCGAAATGACAAAAGCAAAGTGAATGAAATCGAGCGGTGAACACGTTTCAAACCGGAGCTAAAACAACGGCGTCACGTGAGTTATCGAAAACGTTCCACGTACGTACCTTATCTTCACGTTGTTTATAAAGCGCCTTAACCAAGCACTTCACAGTGGAATTAACAGCGCTTCGCGTGGATGCGACGGTAGAGATGAGGTGAATGAAATGTATGGGAGGGAGCAATGGTGTGTGAATTCGGCGAAAGCGCGAAATTGATGATGGTAAATGATGATGGATTGAATGAACGGGGTTCATGAGTGACAGCCATGTGAATGAGAAGATTAAGATGGAACCAAACAAGTGAGTTTTAAGAGAGGGGCAAAAACTCTTGAGGAAAGACGACTGCTTAAATCAGCGTTCAATAACACGTTTCGACTGATCATAGTCCAATTACAGTGGTGCACGCACACAGTTTCAGTTTCATTTATTTGGTATAGCCCTGTGAGCCATTCGGCTCTTGAATCGGGTGCAACCGCAACAAACATAAAACTAAAACATGAACAAGAAAACATCTTAAAGTGACTATGTGACTATGCGCAAACAGAAAAATCCAGGAAAAAACTGCCAAGTCTTCCAGAATAAAAGCACCGTACACCAACGCTGTGCAAAAATCCCAGTGGGATGCAAGTCAAACAACAACAACAACAACCACAAGACAACTTAGATTAAAGCCATCATTCTAACTCCGTACTACAACAAATAAACCTATCCCTTTGGTCACTCCATGTGCTGTGAAGAAGTGCCATTTTCCGAAATGTCGTGCATGACGTACTTAGTAATTTTAAGGCGGTATTATTATTGACAAATGTGGTGAGGTTTTTGTTGTTGTTGTTCTTACTTTTTGTTATGTGTTCGCTAAATGTGCATAGCGAAATGACAATTTACGTCACGGACACGTTAAACGGACAGACTGTCGTACTAATCTGGAGAGAGACGATATATACGGCGAGGCAGTGGCAAGCAGCACCTCCGATTAAACTAAAACTACACTTAGACTATAAACCATTACTAAAAATAACCTTTTATTTATTTTACCAGCTAAGGCCCACCGAGCTATGTAGCTCTTTTTTCAGAAGCGGACCTGGGCACAGACAATCGCTCAAGTGGCTTATCACGTGGACATTGATAGCAGCCAAATACTCTCAACGGCACGTTGATTCTAAATGCGAAGGGGAAAACCTGAGGACCCGGAGAAAAATCCACGCGGCCACGAGAAGAGAGAGACACGAAAACTCCAAATCTACAGCAGGCGTCAGGGTTGGGATCGAGCCCACGACCTCCTGCATAACAGGCGAGGCAGATAACACCTCGCCACTAGCACAATTAGCACGGTTCGCTACGTAGGGCGCGAAAGAAGTTCAACGTACACGCACGCGCGCGTGCAAGCGTCGGCGTGCGTACCGAGCACGGTGAGGCTGGCCGAGGCGGAGTGTCGGTCGAGCGAGGTCTCGGCGAAGCAGGTGTAGACGCCGCCGTCCTCCTCGGTGACGTCCTCGATGGTGAGCACGCCTCCGTCCACCGCCACCCTGCACGGGACTCGGTGAGTATCAGTGGGGAGGCGAAGGGTGCCCGTCTAATGGGTTGGCAGGGGAGCCTCCAAAAGAGGGACCTTTAAAGAGACCCTAAAATTTTCAGTTTCAGTTTTCAGTTTCAATTATTTAGGTGTAACCCTGTGAGCCATGCGGCACTTGACTCGGGTGCAACCGCAACAAAACAAACACATGAACAAGAAACATCTTAAAGTGACTACACGCAAACAGAAAAATCAAGGAAAAAACAGCAAAGTCTTCCAGAAAAAAACACCGCATTTCAACGCTGTGTGCAAAAATCCCAGTGGGATGCAAGTCAAACAATAACAACCATAAGACAATTTAAATTAAAGTTATCAGGCTAACTCTGTACTATGGTGCTTGGCCTCCTCTTCCACGTTGGCCAGATGCCTTCGAAGAGCAGGAAGTACCCAGACTTATCCCCACGACACCGTGCATCCTGCTGGGTGGACAGAAGTTGGTGGATATCGAGAAATGTTCCATGTTGTTGAAACTGCCATGCCAGGAGACTGGGCTAGCGACCGTCTGGATTGCAATTCCCGTGACGCTATCCGTTGCACCACCATGGCAGAATATGACATAACCACTGGAGCGATGTACTGTTAAATTAAGATTGAAAACTCATTGCTTTTGCTTTTTGTGTTTAGTTTGTTGACCATTCCCCTCCCACACCTTCGATTAGCTCGGTTGGCTACGTAGACCGTGAAATAAGTTCAACATACGTAGAGCAAGTAGCTAAAGAGAAGCTTGCTGTGGCTACTGTAACTCCCTCTTGAATTGTGTTTCCACCGAGTGCACCCTTGCCTGACCCAAGATGGTTCTGAGAAATGATTGCATGCATAATAAACGTCAATATTTTACCCAATTGTTCATTTCGTGAGGTGTACTTGACCGGCTGGTAACCGCAAGCGAATCAAACCAAACCCAGCGGGCGCTTTGCACGCGCGACGCCACTCGCTTGCGCTCGCCGGTAACTCTTGAAGACCGCCATTGTTTACGATAGACGAGTTTAGAAAAAGGCATTTTACATCATTCTAGGCTACCATCTGACTTTAAAATGTCACCGCAGTTATTTCACGATGGCAGATTCTTACGCGATTAGTCACCAATGCCTCGCGCGCGTGACGCAAGTTCACGCATTTGTAAATCGCCTCGCCTGCCCCCAGTGGGAACATTTCTCGATATACCACGCCTGCCCGCCTCTCGGTTGAGAACCACCAGCTGGAAACGACGCGATGCGCGGAACCTGCCTGCTGCTGACGATCGGCGCCGCGCCGTCCTTCTCCCAGGAGACGTTGAGGCTGAGGTTTTCGTCGGAGGAGACGTTGCACACGAACCGAGCGTCCTTGAGCCTCTCCACCCGCAGAGACGCCATCGGCTCGATCCTCGTAGCGTCTGCGGTGGCGAGAACGCCGCGTGGCCCCGCGTCGAACGGAACGTTTACTCTGCGCAGCAGCAGTAGCCCTCGTCGGCCGGATAGATTACGTGTTGATCTATTTAATTGTTAACTATAAATGTTTTGTTCATTTGACCACTGAGCTGTACGGCTCTTTTTCAGAAGCGAACGTGGCCACAAACGATAGCGCAACGAAGTGGCTCATCGCGTGCAAATTTATAGCGGTAGCCAACAACTCTAAACGAGTGTTTTGTTTCTAAATGTGGAGGGAAAAAAACGGAAGACCCGGCGAAAAATCCACGCGACCACAGGGAGAATATGCAAACTCCAAATATAGAGCAGCAGGCATTAGGGTCGGGATCGAACCCACGACCTTCTGTATACCAGTCGAGGTGGTTAACATCTCACGGCCATGGTGCCCTTCAGGATCTCCTCTGGTGCACTTTCCCACACACCCAACTACACAAGGATGCCGTCATTTGGCAGGCAAGCCGATATTATTTTAATTATGAGAGCTGGAATTTTGTCAAATTAAGTGAAAAAGCAAATTTTATTGCTTTTTTGATACATATATATGCAGTCATTGATGACTGGGCTTAGACCATTAACTCACGATGTTTGGGATCCTGTTATGAATCGCATGTGGTTGAATGAGCGCTGAAAATATGCACAGAAGCGGAGACATGCATGCTTGGAATTGAAATGAGATACAGAAAGAGCAGCGCGTGGATTAGAAAACAGGTTAACGACACCATCCAAACTATGAAGAGTGAGTGAGCTAGATCAGTGCTCAGTCTGGGTGCATGTCCACTCATTGCCTCCGATCAAAACGCAGAGAGAGAGAGAGAGATCTGTGCACGGCGTGACGCAAGAAGCTCGCGGTCGATGTTACTCGCCATCGAAGAAAGACGGACACCGCAACCGCGCGCTTTCGGACGCGCTTCTGCGGCCGTCTGGAACGCTCTTCCTTCCCGATATTAGGAAGCCACTGGAGCTATGCACTTTTAAATCTACATTGAAAACTGATTTCTTGAGAACTGTTTTTTTGTGTGTGTTTAGTTTGTTGACCCCCCCCCGCAACTCTGATGAACATGGTTGGCGATGTACAGTGCGAAACAAGTTCAACAAACAGACAGACATACAAAGACAAAGATTTCCTATATATCCTGGAACAGACTGTTGGGGCAAGTGCTGTTAGCGAGCACCTACGAAGGTCAGCACAACACACGAGAGGGTGATTGGCCAGCACCACGCCCGGCCACCTCTGTCTCTCGAGTGCCAATGTTTAAAACACCGCACTGGGTACTAATTTGAGGCTGAGTCGACCTAGAGGAGGGTCCAAGTTCAGTTCAGATATCCTTCACCGATGTTGGCCGTGAGTGGGAATCGAACTCGGGCCGCCGGGTTCGTAGCGCAGCGTGCAAGACCGCGACACCACCGCTCCCCACAACACACACACATGCACCTACTATTGCACTATGACAGACACCCCTTTCTCAGCGCAAGCTGGCGTCCGTTTCAGGACTTTGCGTGCCACGTGAATTTGTGTGTGGGGGGGGCAATGGGGCTCCTGTGGGCCTGGCTTCGAGCCAAGTGGGAAACAATAAACAGAGTGGTCACAACCTCATTAGGAATCCTGCTGAAGTAGCTGCTGTTCATCCCTTATGGGCTCTTGACACTTTAACACAAGCCATAATAATATGCGGAGCAATTTGGTTTCTCGCTGACGCACAAATGTGTACGTGCATATGCGTACGCAACATATTAATGCGTGCATTATGTGCGGGTATAGTTAAAGGTAAAGTGGGAGCACTGCAATGACGTTCCTCATGCCACTGCTGGCAGATGAGCCTCCAAAGAGGGTATTTTGCCTACTCTTCCCTGGTGGCCATATGTCTTGAAAGAGCTAGAAGCACTCACACTCTACTCCACCACACACGACCTGCCGATTGGCTAAGATGTGTATAGATATATATGATTGCTGCTCAATAACTGTAAATCGCGAAGTGCTATGCAGGATGAACCAGCTCAGTATGCGCGCAAATCAGTGTCCGGTCAGGTGGACGCACTGTCACAACAAGATGGATGTGACGAGTTATCTCAAGTCCTTCACAGATAATGTTGTCACCATCAGGACTGGGATGTCATACGCCCCCCTCAAGGTCGGTACCCTGACCGAGAAAGCTGCGATCCACCGATGAGCAATTGCTAAACATGCCTGGTCCCTGGGGTCCGACTGTAAACTTCTGGGATCTTGGTGCTTTGCTTGCATGGCTGCTGCCCTGTAGAATTCCCTTCCTCGTCGGATGAGGGACTGCCCGACTGTCCAATTGTATTAAAAAGAGAACTTAAAATGAATCAGTTAAGCTTCGCTTTTCCAGATGAAAAGTGAATGCATTTTACAAACTTAATGGTTGCCGATTAACCTGCTTGCTATTTTAATTGCGTGGTTTTAACATTTTAATGGAGGATACATTTTACATATTCTTTGGGTCTTTCGGTAACATCACGACGTGAGAAAATATTCTCAGCAGCTCTCCCGCTATATTTTTCACCTGATGATGATTGCTTGTGTTGCGATCGAAACGTCGTGATATCGTTGTTATTTGTATTATTTGTTCTATCTACGTGGCTTTACCGAAAGACCCAAAGAATATGAATCCCTGCAGTCACGAAAGCTTTAAGTCAAGATACATTTTACGTCCAGGGGGAAGCCTTGGTTTTCATAAAAGTGCCTTCGAAGAAATAAAGTTTGACTGATTGTTGAGCTTACTTACATTCCTCAATATCTAGGCATATGATAACACATCAATTAACTTTTTTTTTAAAGCACTTGCGTAAACATGAATCGAATGGTGAATGCAAGAACCGATTATTTTCAAATTGCTCTTCCTCCCCATGAATTGGGTCCGCGCAAAACCTTGCAAGCGACCAGAGGCGCTGCATTTACCACAATAAAAACAAAAAATCTTGAGTCTCGAGCCAAATCTGAATGGTGACAACACACTCCTCATGAATTCATCTCTACTTTCACAATATTTCCCCATCATCATCATCATGGTCGATCGACTGCTAGATGAAGGCCTCTCCAAGCCGTCGCCATCTCTCACAATCCTTTGATGTAATGATTCACCCAGCATCTGCAATTTCATCGCACCATCTCCTTTGTCGGAATTATCTCAAATGAATTCTATTACTTGGCTGCATTTTTATATATATGTGTGTATAGCTCTCATCACTGAAACAACTTTAGACAGAGCAGCAACTGTGATGAGACCCTCCTCTGTTTATTAAGCATCACCCCTGCAGCGGACAAATTTGGTAGTTTCAAGGAAAAATGTCTGGGTAAATTGGGTCATGCCATTGGCTGTAATTAAACTCATATAACATTTACAAATACTTGGATCAAATGAGAATTGCAATTATAAACTGTTTAACTATTTACAGAAGCATGCCGAGCATGCGTCTTTAGGGCATGTTCCCTGAATAGCTCAAATTTAAAAAGTAATCATATACAAACATTACAAATCTGATTCATTTCACTCCCTTATTTCAATTTTATTTTGCAAACAAATTAATGACCCTAGTTTAAGTGCAACATTTTCTAAATTCAGAATATAAGTGTTGGTGTCTGATATATCTTAAAGCACTTCAGTTGACTGATTTTGAGTAACATTGACACGCGATATACGCAGGCAGTTTCAGATCATCAATCTCACAGTCATGCTTAATTCACTGCTGGATCAAGGCCTCTCCAAGCCGAGATCATGAATGCAATAACCATGAAACGAGGACACAAGCGTCTATTCCTGACTGGTGAAATTTGGTGCAAAAATTCTGGAAAGTCGTTCCACTGCATTACAGCATCAGGAGCCCTGACCCTTCCCTTCTTGAATCCTGGGTTCAAATCCAGGTTTCGGTTAGCTGTGATGAAACTGGGTCCTTAAGTTCAAGTGTCGCAGATCCAAGGGTCTGGCAATGACTGCATCAACAACAAACATGTAGCTTTGGTTTCTCACGTAATTCATGACAAATTCCAACTCGGATTTGTTTGTATTTTTTATCGACTCGCCTGCCGTGCGGCAAACGTCTCTGTGGCAGCAGGGCTCGCTGGGACATGACGCGCCTTTGGTTTGAATACCGGTCACTTACACTTGGAGGAATCTCAAACAGTAGTTTAACAAAATCCTCACCGATGGATCATTCTCGAACACAAAGGGGCGGCGCAGAGGTCTGCAGGAGTTGCCGAATGTAAATCCCATTTCGTCGCGTGGCATCAAGAGCAGAATTTGAATTAAAAAACTGGGCACAAAAAAAAGAAAAGACCCAGACGCAAAAAACTAATATTTGCGTTGCAATTTCACTAATGGCGCACGTTGAGAGCCAGCGAGCATTTTTGGAGAGCCAGTGAGGAGGAGCGGCTCTGGGCTGTCCGTGTCTCAAGTCGAGCACCTCTGACGATGAGGTTGGCTTGAATGCTCGTCGAGTTGAGCTCATTGGTCGCAGTGCACGTGTACAGCCCTTGGTCGCGCTTGGTGGTCCTCTGGATGAAGAGGTTTCCATTTGCGTAGACGACATTTTCATTCTTCTCCTTGGACCTAGGAAGAATGGAAAGGTGCGTACAGCGATAACGATTGCTTGGTTTATAGAGCGTCGTCGTTAGTGCAAATTGCATCTCACAGTCGCTGAGCAACCACGAACAAGCTGCAAGACAGCCAGCCAGTGGGCCGGCCGCAACCATCGCCGTATATTAAGATGCTTTCAGCCTATTCGTGAGCATTCAAACGTGTGAGAGAAAGCCGGAGCACATGGAGAAAACGCACAAGTGTGAGGGGGCAATACTCTATCCCAAGCCAGGGAATCACACCTCGATACCCACAGAGGAGGGAGTGGGGTGGGGGTGGGGGTGGGGGTGGGGGTGTAATCCATCAGCCCTCACTGCCTCCACAGTGCAGGATTACAGGAATGCATAACTACCACCGACATCGACAATGCGCCGATTCATCGATTCATATTGGCACTCTACGCTCGCGACAGATACGCGCATCGAATCGCGTATGAACGAATGCATTGCTTACGATGTATACATCAACAATGGTGAGCGTGAATGGCTCATTGAAGGAGGTGATCGAGGAGACATTCTTTGGGAGGAGACCGAGAGGAAGAGAAAGAATGGTGAATGTGTTGGCGATGTTCACCAAGGCAGGACATATGAAGAGATGAAGGGAGCAGTGGAAGACAAAGGCTACACACGGAGGAGAGAATTGTGCCTCCGACCCATCTCGAGACAGAACACAAAGTGAACACATTGCACTATATGCAAAATGTATGCTCATGGTACGTACAGAGAATACAACTGTGCAGACCACGCAGAAAGAATTGCTAAACAATGCAAACAAGATGGTGAAATTAAGGGGGGGGGGGGGGGAAATGCCAATTCCTGAATCAAACCATGACCCTGTATTATAGCAATTCGTTGAATTATCGGGGCGAGGGATTGCATTGCCAGCATCCTTAATTGTGATGCCGAGTCTCTTACCATTGCATCACAGGCTTGGGTGAGCCAAACGCTTTGCACTCCAGGGCAATCGCCTTGTTTTCCACCACCTCGTAAACTTTGTTGTTTTCCGTTTGTATGAGTGGGGCCACCGCTGCAGACACACACAGAAGGCCAGCGACGTCGTACGCATCAGCTTGCGCGGGTTTCCACGCTTGCGCTGTACAGCCGGGTACGGGTACCCGTTTGCCACCCTGGTGCGGCCGGGTACGGGTAGGCCGTGAGTCACTGGTGAGTAACCGTTTGTCACTCATTTCCCAACATCTTGTCTCTTCTCACAATTCAAGTTCCTAGAATCAACCCACCCGCGCCTGCAACATGGCTTCATCCCAGAGGTCGCAATCGGGTACCCGTACCCTACCCGATACCCGGCCGGGTACGGGTAGCCGGGTATCGGGTAGGGTACGGGTACCCGTTTGCGACCCTGGTGCGGCCGGGTACGGGTAAGGAATGAAAACCCGTTTGCGACCTCTGCTGTACAGCCCCCCCCCCCTCTCTCTCCGACGTGTTCCTGAAGAAGCTCCGAGCGCGATGGAGCGAAACGTCGAGATGTGACGTCGGACAACGTGCGGTGCAACCCAGCAACGTAATCAGAGGGCTGTAATGTCATACGTAGCGACACGCGATATCAAACACGCACAACATACCGCGGAATATCTGTACCCCCCCCATCTCCCCGTTGCTCGCGCTTTGTGCCACACTCTTGTTTAATATAAAAAAACTATTATAACAACAACAACAAAAACACACACAACGCGTAATTGATGACTTGTCGTACAAATGTCGAATGGGCAAGACACCGGTTTTGAAAAACAAACGTGAGAAAAAGCGTGCGCGGGTGGGCGTTGTCTTGTTTTTTTTAAACAACATTTAATATCACGTGAGAAACTTAATTTGTTCATCCGTGAGTGAGTCTGTCAGTCAGAGTCGAGCAAACGCTCATTCTGACTGCAGAAAGGACTAGGGCCCTATAATGGAGGTTTTTAGTTAGTTCGTGTAAATATAAATGTGTCGTTAAACCCGCCGCCACCCGACACAGCCAATAAGTGAGTTTTCTCACGTAAACAGAACGTGCCAATTCGTCACTAGTCCAGCACGCTGGTGTGTTGGAGAGCCAAGCCACAACTTTTACAAACTGAGTACAACGTTCCGCCACTAATTGCCACTCGCCTCATCGGGCAACCGGCTGTCCGCCCTATGGACCCGAGAACTCAATGTCCCTGTACAAGAATACTGGGTGAACCCGCGTAAATTGACAGCTACGAGATCGGCAGTGGGTTCTTTTTTCTCTCGCTCGCTCACCCAGCACATTGACGAAGACGTTGGCGAGCGAAGAGCCGTGTTTGTTCGTTGCTTGGCACTGGTACACGGCACTGCCGCCAATCGGCAGCCGCTTCAGCGTGACGAGGTCCCCCCTGACGATGCGGTTGGGGTTGTGCGGCACCTCTGGGAAGAACAAACGACACGGCGTTAGCTCCGCGTGTTTACGAATCACGAGCAACAACAACAACCGTCGTTTAACCCACGGGGTGTCGGTGACGTCACCGCGGCGCGTGTGCCATGCTAGGTGCACTTTGGTGAGTGAGAGTGTGAGTGAGCTGAGTGAGTGTGTTGTTGTGACCTGCAGTGTGGAATTGGCTGAACACAGTGTGGCAGAGACTAAGCAATCGAGTAGACCAAGTCCGCAGCAAGGGTAGAGGAATCAGGCAGTGGCTTTGTGGGGTATTAAGTCCATGACAACATTGGGGAAATTTCAGACTAGAACCTCTATGCTGCAGTGAAATGGCCCCACTTGTTTTGGAAAAGGCTGTCGCGCGGTCATTTGTTGTCTCGGGTATTCACCCGAACCCTACGCCAGCCGCCATCGGTGTGCTCACCCAACGTATAATTGATGGGAAATGACGGCGACTGCAAGAGTTATTGCAGAGACCCACGATGCAATAGGGCGACCGGATTTTGGGCTGGCCTTTGAACAAAGACGGTCACCAGAACGCGCGCTTACACGTGTGCTTCTGCGGCCGTCTGGAACGCTCCTCCTTCCGTGATTAGGAAGCACTGGAGTTGTGCACTTTTAAATCTATATTGAAAACTAATTTCCTTACAACAGCTACTTTTGTGTGCTTCCTTTGTTCTATTTCCCACCACACCTCCGATTATCGCAGTCGGCTATGTACGTTGAAAAAGAAGTTCAATACTACAATGAGCGCACCTTCCACAGGAACGCCGTTGATGAGCCATTGGATCTTGGGCTTGGGTTTGCCATCCGCCTCGCAGTACAAGTTGGCATCGTCTCCTGGAACAACCGTCTTCCCCTCCGGCTTCGATGTCCAGTAGGGAGCGGCTGCAATGACGACAGCAATAACAACAATGAAGTCAAAACGAAAGGTCAGAGTATCTCTCTGCTCGATTACTCAACGGAGGGTGTCAATTTGCGCTGGTGGTCCCTAATCCAGTCGTGGAATACTCGGCCTTTCGCTGGCAGGAGTATTTTTCTCTCCATGGGACGGCCACTCGAGACTACCCGCAAAGTGGTACTCATTTTTATCAACCGCCGACAAATCGTCGCTTGACCTTGGAACCCTCCAAAGCGCAAGTGGCACGGTGGAAGCAAGAGGGCTGCACCGTCACTGCCGAAGGTCTTGCGCTGTGCCAGTCCTTGTCGCAGAGCCGCTCAATGGGTCCCTCGCCGGCTCAAACAATAAAGCGTCAGATGCAGTGTAGCATCTCACGCCTCACTAACAAACCGCTCGCTGCCCTGCCCGTGCTGGGCATCGACGCATCGAGCAGCTCGAGAATCGGACGCCGTTAACAAACGGCTATGCCGGACGCCCCCCCCCTACCCTCTCTCTGCGATGCATCGGCCGCACGACGCATCGGGACCGACCGTCGATGGTGACGTCGAACACGTGCTTGTCGGTGCCCTGGGGGTTGCTGGCGGTGCACTCGTACTGGCCGGCGTTTCTCAGCGACACGGGCGAGATGCGCAGAGTCTTGTTGAAGTTCTCCAAGCTCAGCGTCCCCTGGGGAAGGCTGCCGTCCAACTTGCGCCAAGTGATGTATGGCGTCGGCCTGTCGGCTCAAGCAAATTCACGACAACAACGTTAGTGATGATGATGGTGATGACGATTCAACCGTGTTATTACATCTATGCCGGACACCCTTCGGTACCCTTAAGACGTAATAACCGAGGCAATGGATGAAATGGCGATATCCAGTCTTGAACACCTCTGGGCCTCTGTAGCGGTGATCGCTCATCGTTTGTAGGAAGATCTGGTCTCTCGTTGACTCGTGTCACCCCACTGTGTACTCACCGCACATCACTCCGCCACTCTTTCAGTTTGCCTTTCTCTTGTGCCTCCTTTCCCTTGTGTGCTGCTGCTGCTGCTGCCGTTACCAAGATAACAACTAGCGGCACCCAACGTTTGCACGAGTTCAGGCCGGGTCATACAGACACTGTGTACCACCCCGATGCTGTGCTTTCGTGTATTCGTTGTGTTGAACGCGTGAATAAATAAACTCTTCAGACGAGAGATGTTGGAAGTAGCTGCCCCACTCCCCCCCTCCCCCCGACCTTTGCTGAAGGCTCAGCCCACCATTCTAAATATTTATAGTCAAGTAAAAAAGATGTTGGTACGTTATTTTACGTCACCTGACCGAGTGGATAATCGACAGAGCGAGCGGCTCACATCCGGAAAAGACTGCGAGTTCAAATCATCCTGCTTGACGGCTGACTCGGCCCATCAGATCGATAAAATAGGGAACCGCTTTGTTGGTTTTCATCAGCAGTGGTTCGTCCGATGGAGAGACTGGACCCAGCCCTAGAAATGTGAAATGTCCACCGCTGGCTCAGAACTGTAAACGGGAGATGCTCAACTTGGGCAGGAAACCACTTTGACTTATGTTGTTTTCGGCAAATAGGCAATAAGCCGGTCACAGCCTTTCCTACAGGATCGTTACACAAGCAGATGGCATCGTCACTAATTGTGTTTAGCGATTAACATTCGTTTAAAGTTGACATTCACTGCACCTCCACCCACCCGTCACCCCCCCCCCCAACACACTTTAAACAAGGTCACGTTACTTGACGCATCTACCAATCTCTGTTCACATGCAGCTGGAGCACGAGACAGCGCGCAATGCAATGCCTGGATTCCCGGCTCCGACGGGAGAGCGGGCGCGTGACATTGCTGATAGACGGCAAACACACGCGGTCAATGTCAACCTGCTCAGCTGCATTGGCATATGCACCCACCAGATGGCAGTACACAACGGATAACCCAAAGCCAACGCATTTACCGCACAACGCAAAGCAAATATAATTGTGAATGTGGTAAAGTTCAGCGTTTGTATGTGTGTTAAACTTCTTTTACAAGATACGTAGCCAACCGCGCTAATCGTAGATGCGGGGGAAGGACAACAAACTAAACACAAAAAGCAGTTCGAAAGAAATGAGTTTTTAATCTAGATGATTTAAAAGTGCTGCTCCCATTGGCTTCCTCACATCGGAAGGAAGAGCGTTCCACGCGGCCCGCAGAAAGCGCATCTGAAAGCGCGCGATGCGGTGAGACCGTCTCTGTTCGCCGGCGAGCCAAAATCCGCTTGCGACGGGGATAACCGGAGTTCGTTGGCTACGTGCAGTGCGAAAGAAGTTCAACGCACAAATCCAACGTGCAGCGCCAGGGAGCGCGTGACGCACCGTTTATTGTGCCGCACGGTGCGCATCCTCATCCAGATTGAAAATTCATTTCTTTAGAAATTCTTATTTTTCGTTTGTTTATACTCTTTGGGGGAGGGGCATGGGGGAGGGGGCATGGGGGGACATGGGGGAGGGGGCATGGGGGAGGGGGCATGGCGGGGCATGGGGGGCGGCGTGGGGGGGGGGGCATGGGGAGGGCATGGGGGGGTCCGGCACTCACAGCCCCTCGGCGATGCATTCCAGGAGCAGGTCGTCCCCTCTCAGCGCGTGCTTGCTGCTGCTCTTCCCGAGGGGGGTGAGCATCCTGGCCGGACGGCTTTGCAGGCGGCCTGCCGGAGACAAGCGGGGGGGGGGGGGGGGGGGCACCGCGGTGAAACTGCGGCGGTGGCGGCGGGAGCTGCG
Organism: Lampetra fluviatilis; assembly: GCF_964198595.1. Taxonomy (NCBI): domain Eukaryota; kingdom Metazoa; phylum Chordata; class Hyperoartia; order Petromyzontiformes; family Petromyzontidae; genus Lampetra; species Lampetra fluviatilis. The sequence continues at coordinate 2,203,495 of NC_136314.1, forward strand.
GCATCAGCACGATACGAGGGGGGGGGGGCACTCAAAGTCAAAAGCGCGTTGGCACGCTGAAAATTATCAAGGTCGTCGTTTGCAAGTCGGCAAGCCGTGAGGCGGCTCGGGGTTAGATCGAGAGGCTCGCGATGGGAGAGGTTGCAAAAGTTCAAATTTCGAAGGTTGGCGGTTCGCTGGGCTCATCTTCACTCCCCAGGGTCGATAAAATGAGTACCACTTTGCGGGGAAGTCGACAGCGGTGGCCCTCTGGGTAGTCGAGTTTCCACCACTGGCTCAGTAGTGACTAGATCCACTTTTGCGCAAGAATTCACTTTGTTTGGGTTGTTTTTTTTTAAGATGTAAAAAACATAGGAAGGCAAACTCACGAATAGTGATGACGTACTTTATTTTACACACACGAGGGGGGTGGGTTTAAGCGTGCGGTCGAGGCCTTACGTGATCCAGCACTAACGGGGATTGCATGCTGTCATTGTCACTTCTAGCCTCCCCGATCAATACCAGTGGCTTGGAGCAGCTTGAAGCATTAATTTAGCTGATTTGGTCACAAATGACCGCCGCCGTCTTGAAAAATCAAACACGAACGAATAAATGTGAGATTAAGTTCGCGTTTGATCAACGTCGGCCTCATTTCGTATGGGATACAATACGCAACGATTTGATTTGGAAAAGGCGTCAGCAACGAGACGCGTTACAATTCACAAGAAAGTTTACAGAGCAATGTTCCGCGGTGATTTAGGCGCTCTGCTTTCCATGACTGTGGAGTGCTTAGTCAATGTACCCAATTCAAATGACAAAAAACATCATAAATGGTTGTAAAACATTTGTTTGATCGTCGTTTTTTCTCTTTTTCACAACGGCATTACGGATTCGCGAGACTCTCGGTGGACGCATTGCGAGAATGCACGCCCGATGTATTTCTTTCAAGTCCAGTCTACGGACAGAAAATATAATTCTTCTCCGTGTGTTTTTGTTTTTTTCCTCCGACAAAATGTGCGGACATATGGTCCGGTGGGGCTTCTCGAAAGGAAAATCCCACAAACACCAGATGGATGCAGGCATGGTCGTAGCTCAAGTTTCAATCCCACCGAGGTTTTGACAAAGTGGCGAGGGCCATACATTTTTCAAAGGAGTAAGGCAGAACTAACGGTATTTTAGAAACAAAGATAATCATTTATTTTCCCCAGTCTTTGAAACCGTTTAAAAGAATAAGTCACTTTACAAACTCAATCGACATGTTAAGACGTCAAATGTATTCGTGATACTCGTTTGGCAGTGGTGCATCAACACAAACTAAACATTTGACACGTATGAATAACACGGTCCTAAGACAGAAAAAACATATAGAAAGTGGGAAATGGGACTTCTTCATAGCAGAGAGATAGAGAGGCCAGACAGATTGAGTAAATAATGACGTCAAAACTGTATGATACTCCATGGAGCCCTTACACAAATATAATGTCAATATTGTTCCCTAATGGACAGTCTTAAATTTGAATATCAATAGTAAAACGTTGGTAATTTTCCCTCAAAATAAATACGTGACATTATATTTGCTGTTAATAGGCACCCTGGAGATCCCTAATATGCCACTAGAAATAAGCAGAGTAAACAAGCACCACGGCAAAGTTAGCATCTAAAATCAGTGCAAGGTTAATTTCAACATATACCGGTTTTGCAAAAAACGATTAAAAGCAAAGTGAGGTTGTGGTTAAAGCTACACATCAACACGAGGTTAGTTCCGAGGGACACTTACCACCACCTAACTGCTTCCCATCCACATTAGTTGCCAATGAATCATTATGAACAGCAACTGTAAACAAAAGCATGCAAAATGGCTACGTAAAAAATAACATAATGGCAAACTTAAAAATGCAAGCGAAAAGAAACATGATATTAAGAATAAAAAATAAGGTTGCTTGGTCTGAACCACGGAATAGTTTCATGCAAGATCTTGATACAGTAACGGATAGAGGTGCAGCCCTGCAAGTTCCATCTCATGCCACTGCTACCAGAAGGGCCTCTGCTATAGGGAACTTTGAGAGAGTATTTGGCCTACTTGTCCACTCTGGCCGGACATCTAGGAAGTGGTGAGAGTACCCACACGGCCACCTCACCGCATTGCAAATGGGCGCAACAATCTCGGGGGGGCCACAGATGGCGAAATTACAAAAATAAAAATCTTGCCCCATTGCATCAAACTGCTGCGGGTGACCCGGTGACCTCTGCACCACAAGTCCAGTGTGCCAGCCATTGCACTCGACGTAGGCATACTGCGAAAAAATGTTTTATACATCTTCTTGGTTCTTTCGGTAAAGTCACGTAGAATGGAAATAATATAATAATACAAATAATACATAATTAAATAATTCTCACGACGTTTCGGCCACAACGCAAGCAGCCGTCTTCAGGTGAAGAACAGGTCTGTCGATGAGACAGACTCTGTCTTCAGGTGAAGAACAGGTCTGTCGATAAGACAGAGTCTGTCTTATCGACAGACCTGTTCTTCACCTGAAGACGGCTGCTTGCGTTGTCTTATCGACAGACCTGTTCTTCACCTGAAGACGGATGCTTGCGTTGTGGCCGAAACGTCGTGAGAATTATTTTATTATGTTTTATTTGTATTATTTTTTTCATTCCATTCTACGTGACTTTATCGAAAGAACCAAGAAGATGAATCCCTGCAGTCACGAAAGCTTAAAATCGAAATATTTTATACATGTTATTTAATCTATACGGACTACATTTTTTGGACACAGTAAGGAAGGTGGGTGTTGAGCGGGTCCCGAGGACCCCGTGTACAGAAGCGCCGAGATAGGGACACTGTTTTGGGAAACAGCGCTGCCTGCTGCACAGTTACATCAACCGCCTGGTGACAGAAACCTGAATGCATTTGATTGTTTTCGTCGGGACTCTCATAGCCGTGCCCGATGGGAGACATAAATTATGCACAAACACGCACAAAATACTAGTTTGCCAAAACAACAACCGTACATTACCAACGCATGGAATGGCCTTGGATGGTGTTGATGGAAAACCAACACGCTGTCAGGATTTGCGATGCAATACAACGCCGGCAAACTCCTCACATTAGAATGTGAGGATTCTAGTGCGAGGGGTTTGTTAGATCCTCCCTGCTTCTGTCCACCCAGCAGCTTTAAAGGGTTCACTGTAATGAGTCTATCAGCAGGTCGCTTGGGGTGCGGTAGAGTGAGGGTAACTCCCCACCTCTTCCAAGGCATCTGACCAATATGGAGGAATAGGCCAACAAAACTCTCTCGAGAGAGAGGTCATTCCGCCAGCAACGTGCGAGCAAGACATTGCCAGGCTCATCGCCTTTCCATTTCGGTTTCGATAAAATATACTGAGCGAAGATAAACTTAAAGTCTCAGCTCGCTATTACACCCATACACACGTGGTGATACCACCCCGCCCCCCTCCACCTCGATGCTTGAGTCATCTCCGGATACTCAGATATCCTCCCACATGTATAGACACTCATCCATGGCAGTTCACCAAACATCCCAATGTCGTAGTCCCCTCCTTTCTCTTAACCGGTTTGGCTTATGTTGACGGTGCGTAGGACGTGCGTCACAGCGTGACGTAACGGGCCCGCATACATCGCCTCAATAAAAATGTATAGTTTTTTAAATCAACCCGAGTGTAGGATCACAGAGCTCGGGCAATTGCTGGAGCCAGTTCTGGGACGCTTTCCCGCATCGTCTGCACTTCCCTGCGCCTCTGCAGGAGGGGGATTCTGCGCGCGTTAAAATTCCACGGCGTTTTCGTGATGCATTCTTTTTTAAGAATGGTGCTACGCAGAAATTACCATCGTATGTACGTATATATATATCAACAAAACGAATCCGACAGACGTTTCTTTGCGAACGCAAGAGAACGAACGCGCTGCTCACGCGGGTTCACTTGGAGCTTGATGGGCTCCTTCTGGATGATGGTGCGAGACGCCTTGAACTGGGCGTAGCACGTGTAGTCCTCTCGGCTGTCCGACGAAATCACGTTCGCGAAGTACAGGTCGCCGTTGAGCCCCTGCGTCACCCTGCGGTCCTGACGGATGTGGTCGAGCGCTGGTGCGGGACAGAAACGGTCACGCGGCGGTGAGGGGGGTGAGGAGCGAGGAGCCATGGACACATGACCGGAGCAGCTGTCAGAGACAAGCATTGCCATTGCAGCTGCATGTGGGCAGCTCCTCTTTCTAATTTAATTTTACGTGTAAACTATTTTTCACAACCGTCATGTGCGCGTGGGTAGACCCGGTGCAGTGTCAACCACCATTTTCTCACGGTGTTTTAGAAATCCGACCACTTGCACGTACAGTATTTTGTTCTTAATCTCGCGCAAATTCGCTTGCCGCTAAATGTCCCCTCCGTTATACACCAGGTCCGTGAGTCACCCACCTCCCCACCCTACCCGACTTCGAGCTTTCCTCATTTCACTCTACGGACACATTTCGTCCAATTCTGGAAAGCAGCAGTTTTACTTTGAAAGCAAGTAAAGCTTTGCCCGACTTTCAAAGCATTGTGCACTTTAGCTGTGCCCAGTAAACTAAAAGTCAATTTATTAAAGGTCCAAATATCCCTCTGGACTGTTACACGATCATAACCTGTGACTCCCTCTAAGATGTCTGCGTTGTGTATTTGTACTCTCGATCATAAATAAATAAATATAAATGTCCACGTAGCCAACCTTTTCACATATCCGCCACGGTGGCGAGATGTTAACTACCTTGCCTGGTATACAAGAGGTCGTGAGTTCGATCCCGACGCTGACGCCTGTATTATTGGAGTTTGTGTGTTCTCCCCATGGTCGCGTGGATTTTTCTCTGGGTCGAAGGGCTTTTCCCTCCACATTTAGAATCAACGTGCGCTTAGAGTGTTTGTTTGCTTTACATTTCCACATAAATGATAAACCACTTCATTGAAGCCATCATTTGTGGCCATGTTTCTTCTGGAAAAGAGGGGCTCTTGCCTCTGTAAAAAGAATAGTTTTTGTTATTTTTTACTCAACACGGGAAAAGTGTTAGTCCCTGTGTGAATCCTGTTCGTCACGCAGCGGACAGCGGGGCCTTACTGCTCGTCATCCAGTAGATAATGGGAGGAGGCAGTCCGAAGGGTGGATTGCAGGGCAGCACCACGGACCTTCCCTCATCCACCCTCTTCGGCTCCAGGACTTCTTTAGGCCACTTCGGAGTACCTGCAAAAAAAAATGTCTCATTTTTTAAAAAAAACTGTCCCGCACTTGACAAAAGCACGACCAACGCACACGGGACTCGTGTGCCTGGGTTCTTCAGCTGTACTTCCCCAGGCGATGTGGGGAGGAGGAGGGGGGGCAAGTAACACAATTAGCGTGCGCTAGTGGACCACGTGGCGCGACAGCGTAACACGGTGCAGATGTTACAATGTCACGTGGCGTCGTGACGTCGCAACATCTGTACATGTGACCACTGATCTGTATCCGTCGTATCCAGCTCTCTCAACTCCACGTCTGGTTTATCTCTCTTTCATTAACCTGTATCTCTTTGTCTACAGCTCTCTCATGTCTATCTTCTGTCTGTCTCTCTGCCGTGTCTCGGCAAGCCGTATCTCCCAGGAGGCCACTCTGAGGGTCACCCGTTAAAGATCCCTGTCGTAGGCAACACACGATCCAACCTGACACATTTTGAACAACTCTCTTTATTTTAACGACTCAATTGGGAAAACACCATTAAATTTAGAAGAACCCTCCTGAAAAACGGCCTTGAGACTCACTCAGTGAGGGCTTTCCTGTGCAAATAAATGCATGAATGAATGAAAGGAATCGTCCATAATACAGGTTGCTCTCCAACACACCGGTGTGCTGTACTAGTAACGAATTGGCACGTTCTGTTTACGTGACAAACCCTACTAATTGGCTGTGTCGGGTGGTGGCAGGTTTAACGACACATTTATATTTTTAAATCCTTTATATTAAGTTCGCTTGCTTGCTTGCGCGCTTACGACCGTGCAAATCTTTCGGTCGTTTTTTAACCCACTTCCCGTGATCCAATCGAGCTGACATTTTGCACACAGACTCGTTGTGCGTAACAATTTATTTTCGTGAAATTTTTTTTCCATAACTTTACACTTTTTAGAATTTTTTTTTTATATTTCATTACCAATTGCTTAATGGTGGCAGGCAATCATCTGACCCATAGGTGGCAGCCATCTCAAGCCAGAGGACGAGAGGACTCTAGCCGCCACGCATATAAAGGATTTATAGTGAAAAACTTAGTTTTTACGGGTAAATTTTTTACGCGATCTAACCCAAAACCAAAAAAACCTGTATTATGGGTGATATTGGTCACGAAAGCCTGCGTGTTAAACCGACAGGAAACACGTTTGAATTTAGATGTGTCCATTTCTCTCGAGATGTTTTGCACAGCAGCAGATGACTTAATGTGTAAAGATGGACCGGTTGCGGGCACACGAGGTCTCACATTGGCCACCCTTGCAATGCAGCAGACATTCGCACATTTTTCTTAAGATCACCAACACAGAAACGTAAAGGCGCACGTTTCTAACGGGGGAAGGTGAGGATCTCTGCCGAACAAAGCACTTTTTTGTCAGCGTGCAATATTAACGCCGCTGTCAGCAATGCTCAATTCCACGACGAGTCCACCCCTGGTTTTGCGGAGCGGTGCAAAATGCGGGTAAATGCACACGTGCGTTGAAAATGTAAACATTTCCAAGCACCTCCTTGACTCGATTCATGACACTTGAAAATACAAAAGCATAATATTCCTATTCATTTACAGTCCTTTCCTATTGCACTGCTGGATGAAGGCCTCCGCACACCATGTCAATCATAAAGTGTTTTTTTTTATACTTCACCATGTTGGTCAGTGCAGGTGAGTGATTGTCGGGTGAGTGCCCAAGATCAGTTCAGATATCACTCTCCACTGATATTAGCCAGGGCCAAGATTCGAAATTGGGTCATTAGATTTGTGATGGGTTCCGGAGACACTTTGTAGAAGTTGTGATGGGCCCTGTCTACCACTGCCGGTAAGCGTGGCCCATCTACGACACTACAGATTCATAGTGCAGAATGCTTGCCAATGCACCACCTCATCCGCCCAAATACAATAGAACCCATCTCAAACAAATGTATGATGTTAGCCAGGGCCAGGATTCGAATTTGGGTCATTAGATTCATCGTGCAGAATGCTTGCCAATGCACCATCTCATCCGCCCAAATACAATAGAACCCATCTCAAACAAATGTATGATGTTAGTCAGGGCGAGGATTCGAATTTGGGTCATTAGATTCATAGTGTAGAAAGCTTACCAATGCACCATCTCATCCGCCCAAATACAATAGAACCCATCTCAAACAAATGTATGATGTTAGTCAGGGCGAGGATTCGAATATGGGTCATTAGATTCATAGTGCAGAAAGCTTACCAATGCACCACCTCATCCGCCCAAATACAAAATAACCCATCTCAAACAAATGTATGATGTTAGCCAGGGCCAGGATTAGAATTTGGGTCATTAGATTCATAGTGCAGAAAGCTTACCAATGCACCATCTCATCCGCCCAAATACAATAGAACCCATCTCAAACAAATGTATGATGTTAGTCAGGGCGAGGATTCGAATTTGGGTCATTAGATTCATAGTGCAGAAAGCTTACTAATGCACCATCTCATCCGCCCAAATACAAAATAACCCATCTCAAACAAATGTATGATGTTAGCACATGGCCAGGAATCGAACTTGGGTCACTAGGTTCATAGTGCAGAATGCTTACCAATGCATAACCTCATCCCACCAAATACAAACGTATTCAGCTCAAATAGTGATTGTTCATGCACCACTATTTCTGCCCACACACCGGTAAAACGGGCACAACGCTTACGTAAACTCTAGAGTCTTACAATACAATTGCATTCAAATGTGAATGGCTTCCCGAGCCAGTGAGACACGTGCACAATCGCTAAAAGGCTTGTCTTTTACTTTACCTATAAATGCACTTGTGACATCATTCTTTAAAAAAAAAGCACCATTAGGGCTGCCACATCCAAAAAAATGGAGGTAAAAACCTTTTGACACGTATGCATCCCTCTGTTTTACCTTCACACTGGCTTATTTATAGGATAAACACACGCACAGAGGCACTCGCTATCTCCGACACACACACGCGGGTAGAGTCATCGGGAAACACATTACTACAGGGTCACGGGACAAGGCAGGGAGTGCTAATGAGGGCAAATCACCGATTGACGAAAGCACCAAAGCCGAGGATAGATTTCCCGTTTAGTAAAAATTATATTAACAAAGGAATAAGACATTTTCAGCCTTTGAAAATTCCACTGCTGGATGAAGGCATCCCATGCCGTGTGGCCATGGGGGTTGATCGACCGCACCGAACCTCACTGGGTCAGTGCGGCTCGGTGACTGGTTCAGAAATCACAGACGTTAGTCGTGGGTGGGAATCGAACTCAGTTGCAGTGGCTTCATAGGTGCAGTGCGTGAACCACCGCGCTACTGCTTTGGCCGATTATACTATCGTCATTATTTAGAATTTACTCGATCGTATTACACTTCATGCCAATGCATTTCATTTCGTAATACAATTTTTTTTTTTTTGAGTATGTAGGCATACCTTACGTATATATAATCAACGACTTGCCGCTTTCGAAAATCGCGCGTTTAAAAGTCACAGCGCAGACACGGCGTTGGCAAACAGGCTTGGACTGGCAGGCGGGTGAGGTTTACCTTGCAGGACATGGTGCATGAAACCCTCAATCGCTGTCCGGGAATCAAGTGAAAAAAAAAGCGAGCGGAAAGACAATAAAAGAAATGTAAAAACCAAAAAATGTAATCCGCGTGAAATGATTTATCAAGTGAGAATGTTCTGGGATGCATGCTAATAAGCAATTCGAGTGATGAGAGCGATATTTAAGTCGCGTTTTGAAAACTCACCTTTTTAATCTGGCCTTTAGCTCCACTAGTTCTGCCCGTTTAACCTGCAGGTTCTGATAATTCCCTGCTTTCCATACACAGCGCATTGGGATCTACGGATGAAATGTGTCTTACAATTGTAAATTATTATCCTTATTAATGTCTTATCACATTGCCTCCTTGCTAGGTAAGAGTAACTCAAAAGCAAGGTTTTTGTTTTTTTTCATTCATAGATTAATATAATTTTTGTTCATCTCAAAACGACGACGTTTTTACCGTTGATTTCAATTAATATGCGGTACCAATTTATTTAGTGAGCCAATTGGCAGGTCGGACATGGTGGGGTAAAGTGTGACTATTTGTGTCCAGCGTGGAAGCGTAGGCCACGTGACGTCTTGTGGGGATCTCTACAGTTCACTTCAGTGGCGTGAGCTGGCAATTGCAGGGCTGCACCTTTAGCCTTTTACTATAAACTTAATACAAATAGGGTATTGCCAAGTACCGTGATTTACTCTCTGACAAGTTACGATAAGGATATTTTACGACGATTAAGTTATTTCCCTCGATTGACATTATCTGCAACTTTTTTGGAATCCCGTTAATACATTTTTTGCCAAGTTGATAATCAAATTTTAAGTGCAATTCTGTGGATACTCCTGTGGGTCTGTACATCATTTATTGACGGATTTATTAAAGAGCAACACTGCTTTTGCTCTGTGCAAAAATCCCTGCAGTGGCCTTGAACACAAAATTAACTACATCTACAAAATAATCAATATATATTTTTTCCAAATGTCAGCTGCATTTGACAGCCCAATAGAAATATTTAAAAGTGATGTAAAAAATCGATTATCAATAAATGGTACACCTCCATAAAAATGCAATGATACGGATAGCATTAACAACAGAAAATATGTTTGGATTACTAAGCAAAACATCCTCTTAAATGTAATTGTCATACGACCAGAATTTTACGTATTTCAAATGTAAGAGTTACATTTAAAATGTTATTAAAATAATATAATGAGTTTTAAGGAGATGCTATTCGGGTTAAGCTTTCACGATTCTGACTAAAGGTCAGTCTTTTGCAGAGACTCAATAAGCAAGATAATAGCTTTTGCAATCAAAGGCAATTCATCTAAAGGACATCACCCCATTCCAACACGAGACACAGCCATTAAAACAACAGCAATGAAAGGGCAACAAAAAAACAACACATGGAGAGCTTGAATATTAGGACCACAGTGATACATTGATGGACGCCTCGAGAAATACTTATGAACTTTGTGAGTGATATAACCACACAGAGGGATGTATGGTAGAGTCAACTGCTGTTACGGAGCAGCTGTTCAAGTCTACGCAGCACATCAGGGAGTGCTGTGATCCTAATGTTTACCCACTTTGCCAGGTACACATCTAAGGCTGAGTCAACCTAGGGGAGGCTCAGTACAGATTCAGATACCACTTGCCAATGATGTTGTTATACATGGCTAAGAATCGAACTTGGGTTGCTCAGATTGTGTCACATGCACAAAGACAAAGACCCCCCTTACAGCCTTAACAGACTGCTGGGGCAAGTGCTGTTAGCGAGCACCTATGAAGGCTGGCACGGCACACGAGGGGGTTGGTGGCCAACACCACGCGCGACCGCCTTTATCTCCCAAGTGGTGATTTTTACACACAGCACCAGGTCGTCATTTGACACTGAATCGACTTAGGTGAGGCCCACGACCGGCTCAGATAAATCGTCACTGGTTTTGGCAGTGAGCGGGATTCGAATTCTGGTCGCCGGGTTCGTAGCGTAACACGCTAACCATTACGCTACCGCTCCCAACGTACGCACATGTGAGCATACAGACACACACGGCGTGGTGTTTTTTTTTTGCCCCAATCACTTTACATTCCAATTTAGCTCATCAGTGTCATGTCAATGACACGTACCTTTCAACCCCTTATCAGTGCCTACCTTATTGCAGACCAAATCAGACATCACCCCGTGCCGTTAAAAATCTCAACGTCCATCCAACAGTCTCAACACGAACAAATGGACAAAAAACATTTCTTGCCGGTATTAAAACGGCTGTACGCCACCGTATGGACCTGCAAGCTCAATTTCCCTGTACAAGAATACGGGCTAAACCGTGTGGTTTGACAGCTACGATGAGACAAAGACACATTTTCATTGGGGGGAAACTCTCACAGAGAACAGGGCAATCCACCCCACGCTCGCGAACGCGCGATGGAAACCTATGTCCCATCCGTCCATCCCGAGAACTCTCACAACAACAACCGACCGACCGAGCAGCCAGCCAGCCAGCGAGCGACGATCGCCGAGGGACGTACTGGCCAGGCGGAGACGAATCTTTTCGGAGAGCGCCTTGCCTACGGCGTTCGACACGATGCACTGGTAGTCGCCCTCGTACTTCTTGTTGAGGACGCCGTTCGACTTTTGCACCTTGAACGAGCCCGAGTTGTTGTTGGTCAACGCGATGTTGGGGTCGAGGCCCGGGTCAAAGTGCTCCCCGTCCTTAGTCCAGGCGAAGCTGGGGAGAGCACGTGCCCATTCCATGCATGAGTGGATTATTTTTAATGGCACGTGCGGTCAGGGGAGGCAGAGCCCTTACCTGTCATACTACAACGAGAATAGCTGTTACGAAAAGTAAAAAGAATACATCATTAGAACTCCTTTGCCAGTACCAAAATAAAATAATAGGGGTTTCCCCCCTTTTTTCTGGCAACAAAACTGAAACCTTTTTTTACAAGGATTCATGTCTGCATTAACCACAATATGCCACGATGCTCACCCCGAGCCCTCATCACTTTGATAGTGCATTGTCTTTGAGCTGTACACCTCTTGGCTTCCTCTGGTCGAGCACCAATTGGGTCGAGGCTCAAAAGAAAGCCGTCTCTGGTGTGGACCAATCAGTTTCAAGGACAATGCATATACTCTTAGGCTTTTTTCGGTAAAGTCACGTAGGTAAAAAATAAAAATAAAATTCATGCATACATTATCAAAGCATGTTTTTTGTTTGCATTTTGACTGCAAGTATTGTGGTTAATGCAGACATGAATCCTCGTAAAAAAAGGTTTCAGTTTTGCTGCCAGAAAAAAGGGGGAAAACCCTATTATTTTATTTTGGTACTGGCAAAGGAGGTCTAATGATGTAGGACTACTACTGTATTTTGGTTCTATCGGTAAAGTCACGTAGATAGAAAAATACAAATACAATTAAAATTTTAAACCACTAATGTAGACTGTAGCCTGGTTCTTAATCGCAGTGAGTGTACTGCCAGTCAATAATGTAGACTGTAGCCGGGTTATTAACTGCTGTAACAGTTACTGCTGTAATAGCTACTGGCGTAATCGTTACTACTATAAAAGCTACTGCTGTAATATCTACAGCTTTAAACAACTACCGCTACAGCAGCTGCCGCTGGAATCGACGGCCGCGCTGAAGCCATCCGCCTCCTGTGCGCATGCGCGTCGTGGGCCGTGTGTGCGGGTCGCACCTGGGGGCAGGGTTCCCCTTGGCCTCGCAGTCGATGTGGATGTCGTCCGTGGGATCGACAAAGTAGACCTTGGGCGGCTGCTTCGTGATCGTGGGCGGTTGTTCGACTACGGGGTCATACAGCGGGGGGGGGGGGGGGGGTAGGGGTGCGTTCGTCCACATTTCACTCGAGACAAGCAAGCGACCGGATTTTGTGGCTTGATGGGAGCCGTGGTGACGTTGGTTTATTGGGTCAGAATTGATCATTGTACGGCCGCACTCTCGTGTCCATGACGTTGGGAAATCGGTGGCTGTATTTAGCCACAACTGCAGTGCTGTAGTCGTGTTTTTTTAATGCACACGGAGTAATGGCCGTACAAGCACAATCAATAGTCGTTAGGGTTATGAATATATTTAATTATTTATATTGTTCTGCTTGACTTTTTTACGACGTTTAGATGAACAACGCCTTTGTCTTAGGTAAAAAAATGGGGATATTTCCGTCACGGTAATGTTTTTTTACGCATTTCCAACTCTCTCCTCCCATGCCTCTTCGTGTTTCAGTTGAGAACATGGAATAGGTGTTTTTGGTTTTTCTGAATACAATTTGGGATGATGTAATCCCTACCATCGTCGGTGAGGTCAAAGGTGACCCAAGCGGTGTTTGGGAAACGCTCATGTTAAATCCAGCCCTTGTTCGTTTGGCTAAATTCGATGAGGTCCAAAGTGAGTTGGCATGTAGAGTACACATTTTTATTAGTTTGTAGGTCACTTGTACACGATATCACTTTTGTTCAAACTTGAAGAGGCTCATTGTGACCGGGTAGCAGATGACAAGGCCTACTACATACACTACAGGTCACTCGTGCCAAGAAGTTTTACGAAGGTTTGATGTTAAAAAAACGATTTACTCCATCCGTAAAAAAAATTACTGGCTTGTAAGATAAAGTAAAACAAACAACATTTTATGTCTGTATTATTGTACAGCTTTTTCCAAACAGTATTTTTTTTAATGTTGTGGGCTTACTTTCCAACACACCGGCTAGTGCTGTACTAGTAACGAATTGGCATGTGTTGTTTACGTGACAAACCTCACTAATTGGCTGTGTCGGGTGGTGGAGGGTTTAACGACATATTTATATATTTACACGATCTAACCAAAAAATCATGGATAATGAACAAAAATGCTACGGTTAAATTTTGGCTATCTATTACAATTTCTTGGTTCTTTCGGTAAAGTCACGTAGGATGGAAATAATAAAATAATAAAAATTTAACATAATAAAATAACATAATTATTATAAAACATAATAAAATAATTATTATAAAACATAATAAAATAAAATAGTTATTTTATTATGTTTTATTTTATTTTTTTATTATTCCCATTCTACGTGACTTTACCGAAAGAACCAAGAAGATGAATCCCTGCAGTCACGAAAGCTTTAAATCGAAATATCTATTACATTGTCTATGGATGGCAAATAGGATATGAACTTCAACACCAATTTAATTTCCGTTCGAAGAGATGTTGATAATCGTTATAGCCACAAGTTCAACGACACACAACTGTCTCTCCGAAAAACATTTTGACGCGCTGCTCAGAGCCACAACATATCCAAAGCTAATTTCTCAAATCAGCACCGATTAACAACAGTTAAATTGAACACATCTCCAATGTTATACCGAACAACACAAATGTCTATCTGTGATCAAACACGTGTGGCGATTCAAACGCATGCGTACACACTGCAGCAACATGCAAGTCATGCGAGACAATGAAGCATATATTAAACGTGCAAGGCACTTACCACCTTCAAGAAATTTGGCTACAAAATGCAAGACATACGTCAATAAAAGGTTAGCGTTACTTGTTAAAGTTCATTGATTAAGTGTCACATACTTAGTGGCTGCTTACCCCTCTCCCCGTGTGAGGACACTTGCAAGAGAAGAGCCACACTGAAATAAATGCGTTACCAAGTTGCGATGATCTCACGCTGTTCATTTTTTCCCCAGTATTGTCCCGACTATGGTATCCGCTGTAACGTCAGTGGACGCAGCATCCATTCAGATGTCACACAGAGCCGTGGATCGCCCCATGTTAGTGAATTGCCCGCGGAATGAGTTATCCAAGCACCCGGTACTTGTAAGCTACAATCAAGGTGAGTTCTGCAATCTTTATCACGTGCTCGCCTGGAATGCAGGAGGCCGTGGGTTCGATCCCGACCCTGACGCCTGTATATCTGGAGTTTGCGATGTTAACTACCTCGCCTGGTATGCAGGAGGCCGTGGGTCTGATTCCGACCCTGACGCCTGCTGTATATTTGGAGTTTGCATGTCTCTCTCCCTGTGGTCACGTAGAGTTTTCTCCGCATAGATTATTTGGCTGCAATACATTTCCGCATGATAAGTCACTTAATTGAGCTATCATTTGTGAAAAAGAGCTATATAGCTCAGTGGGCCTTACCTGATAAACTATAAAATTGGTAAGCAATAGTAGTAGGTTCGTCGCATATCAAAAAAGTACCGTATATCTTATTTTATAGTTATCGAGCTATCACTCTTCGAGCTAGAATTTCACTAAATTAAGTGTATTGCCTTAATTGAAGTGTGCGGTCATCGATGACAAGTCTCGTAAAATCAACTCAATTATCTTGAGAACCCAGGTTAATCACAGGTGGCTGAAACTCGAATTTAAAGCCAGTGCATAGATTGAGATCAATTCATGTAATTTGCTTGCTGATACCACCTGATATAGCAAAGCTTGAGTTGTTCCAAGAGCTTTAAATCGCGAATAAAAGTGAATTGTGGAGTAAACCTGTGTTAGTAAAGACATTATCACATCATCCGATGTTACTTGCCTTATACAGAAACTGGCATCAGTAAACATTTACCACTTCTAGTGCGGTAGCAAATATCTGCTCTGGCCCGTGGATGCGGCGCCAGTTGAACATTTCGACCAGTGAGCCACTGGGCCACCTGCAGGCTTGGAACCACATAATGCTTCCCGGGTTGGTGACAGTTTCGTAGGGCCAACTTTGGGCGTGCCGCGTCCCCTTACGGCAGAGGTCAGCAACCTGCGGTTCTGGATCCCCATGCGGCACCTTTAAGGGACTGCTCTGTGTGTGGATACGAGGCGTTGGCCCTCAAAAAATATTGAGGGCCTCAATAATTATTGAGGGCCAAAGTCTCAATAATTTTTGAGGCCCTCAAAAAATATTGAGGGCCTCAATAATTATTGAGGGCCAAAGTCTCAATAATTTTTGAGGCCCTCAAAAAATATTGAGGGCCTCAATAATTATTGAGGGCCAAAGTCTCAATAATTTTTGAGGCCCTCAAAAAATATTGAGGGCCTCAACAATTATTGAGGGCCAACGTCTCAATAAATGTTGAGGCCCTCAAAAAATATTGAGGGCCTCAATAATTATCGAGGGCCAACGTCTCAATATTTTTTGAGGCCCTCAAAAAAAAATATTGAGGGCCTCAATAACTATCGAGGGCCAACGCCTCGTATCCACCCGCATTGCATTGAGGCTCTTGAAATATTTGGGGTTTTGTTGTTATTGTTTTACCGAATTCTAGAAAAAAATGCCTCGTTATTTTAGTGGCTGATCGCTGCCCCTTGGGAGAGCAAGTGGCTGGCGTGTGCATGTTCTTACTCTGCAGGGGGATGTCCTGTGACAAGGACGTCACGACGCTGACGCACAGTATCGCCAGGGCCCTCAGAAAGGCGCACGGAGGTTTCCGCGGCAACATTTCTCCCGGTCGTCAGCAAAGCTGCGGACAAGTAAGACGGCAGAGGGAGTGTGACGGGGGCGATGGGCCTGGCGAGGCGGGGAGGGAAATCGGGACGTATCCTCGCTCAATCTCGCTGGGTTCTCAGCAATCGCTGTCTGGTGGGGAGGGGAAGGGGAAGAAGACGAGCAGAAAAATAAAAAGATAATAATGGATGGAGATGAAGGACACGTAATTCGGAGTATAAATCCCTAATGGATAATAATAAAAATAAGCAAGGAAATAAATAATGGCAACAGAGGAAATGGATGGGTTTTTTTTGCTTTTATGCCTACTTATTTACAGCGCTGTATAAAACATCACTAAGTACATCTGTGTCTTGCCTTTTATTGTCCATGCGAGCTGTTGGGCTGCAACAACCCTCATAGCTGTTTACTTATTCAAAATGAGCTCGGCAGGGGCTCATGAATTTATTAGAAATTGCGTAAATGCGGCAAATGTCCACCTTTGAAGCGTGCAACAGCAGAAATGAATAAAATAAAAACCTGTAGCCCGATCGACCCTCGTGAAAATTGTGTCCTTGACAAATACAAACATTTACAAACAAGATTAACGGAAACGACTTCCAGGGAAATAAATCATTTTACCGACGATCACATTGCAGGACAGAGTTACTATTTAACTCACTTTGCCGTGCACACAAATGATACAAATCTGGAGATAACACAAGGCGAAGGTTTAGACTGGCGTGGTTCATTCACTGCGATACTGCAACAGACAACCCCCCCCCCCCTCAAGACAACACCCCCGAAACAAATAGCATTTCAAATCCGTCGAAAAAAAATGCACAATCGTTGCACCGCTGTGATACGACGCGAAATCATAATTCGCACGCGGATTCCCGCAAGAGTCAAACAGCAGCAGCAGCGGCCGCGACTCACCTTGGCAGAACGAGAAATCTCCGTCGCCGCACGCACACAGACACACAGACAGCAGTGGGACCAGATGGCAGCAAGCAACGAGGCGCGTCGGCAGAAGCCGTCTTCCAGAGGCGTATTCACCACCCCACCCACAACACGCCAGGCGGGACAACGCCCACGGTGACCGTGCCAGCGAAACGCCGGGGGAGGTTCCGCAACTGGACCGCGACGTGGAGTCCGATCGAGGGGGTGCCCAGCTACTGCCAGACGCCACCGCCGTAGCCAACGGCGATTGCTGCAACCTGGCAGAGGCCCAGCTTAGCGCACTCTAAGAGATTAGCGATGGGCCCGCTGCTTGGCTCGCGCGAGTCACCGCGGCGAAATTAACTTTGGCACGAGCACAAACGCGTCCCCGTTCGGGTGCGCGCGGGGCGGATGGACCGTGGCTGGCTGGTGGGTGGAGGGGGAGGTTGGGATTTGGATGGGCGGGACGTGTGGTTTGGACGGCGGCGGCACGGCAGCGCGGATATTTGTTTGTTCTGTTACAATCAGTGCCGGATTAAGCAAGTGCCGGGCCTGTTGAAGATGGTATAAAGGGGCCCTAAATATAAAAAAACACATACACGTGAATTTTTTTTTTACTCGCATAGTAAAGTTATTGTATTTTTTTATTTGCTATACAGCCAGATAATACGACAAATCGCTAACCTTAAACACCCAGTCGTTCATAAAAGTTGAAGGCGGTATAGTACTATAGTAATAGAGCAAGTGCAGAAACACCGAACCGGAATTGATAGCTTGAAAGCATTTAGCGCGGGGCCCTTGAAAGTGCGGGGCCCGTAGCTACTACACATGTAGCTACTTTTGCTACTAGGAACATCCGGCACTGGTTACAATGCCGATCGATGCGTGGAGTTGCAATGCGTTCGATCGACGGACGGATCGCAAGCCGACCGGCGTCGCGGACCATCGCATCCGACGTGCGATACAACTGCCGCACGTCCTAGCCCTCGTTGGCTTGGTAGTTTTCGTGAAGGACGAGGCGTGCCGCCGTGATGGAAGAGTTAACTCGCTGAACTTGCAATCTTGCTTCATCGCGAGGTCGCCGGATTGATTCGATGCCCTGGGCGTGGCAGCTGAAACAGTCGTGCACGTTTCTTAAATATACCCCCCCCCCCCCCCCCCGTCGTTTGTGTACACTCAACATGGTTATGCCACAGTTCTACAACAATATCTTCCAACTTCTGGCACACGTGGAAGGGCAGGCCAAATACCCACTGAAGAGGCTTTCTAGTGGAGGCCCTTCAGCCTCCACTGTTGCAGGTGCAGTCACGATACAAATACGCGGCGTTTGCTTCAAAGTGGACCTTAAAGATCCCGTGACATCACTCGCAAGAGTAAGCCATTGTGTGCTGGCATCATGGTTCCAATTTGTCAAAGAATGAGACAAATTATACCCACAAATCACTCGGTTTTAATGAAAAAACAACTTGGCAAGACCCTCCTGAAAGAGTCACGAGACTCATCGAGACTTTCGTAGGTGAATAATAATCATCATAGCAGTTGGATGAGTAAGCAATAGCAGGGCTGCACCTTTACCCTGAATGACGAATGATATATTGAATATTTTTTTTACTTCTATTTTTTCATTTTATGGAATACCCACCATAGCTTTGAAGAAGATGAATTTGAAACGTTCATAGCAACAGTGGTGCTGTGCTATGAATCGGCTTTTGGGAAAATAATTATTTTACGTCCTGCCACTCAGGCGATGCAACCATTACTCCAGTCCGCTTTTATTCAATTGCCCCGTGCACCAAAAAAATAATCCCGATGTGAGATAGGACAGCCACTTTAAGATACACGCTTTTGAGTCACAATTATGCTACATAACAGACCTGTTATTCACCTGAGGACGGCTGCTTGCGTTGTGGCCGAAACGTCGTGAGAATTATTTTATTGTTTTATTTTTATTATTTTATTATTTCCCTTCTACGTGACTTTACCGAAAGAACCAAGAAGATGAATCCCTGCAGTCACGAAAGCTTTAAATCGAAATTTAATTATGCTACATGTTCGGTTTAATATAATATCTGAGTCGGTGTTCTAAAGGTGATTAAGAAAGCTGAAAAAAATTTCCGTGCAAAGACGACAATTCCGATAAATTCCCACCGTATATTCACTTAAGCACATAATTACTCGGAGCAACAAACGATTACTGTGAATTAGTCCGTTCGTTTATACTGGTAGGAACCTCCTGGTTACACCAGCCCACAGGGGATTATTGTGTCCGTCCGTCCGTCGTGCAGGGAGGGGCTGGGTGGGGAGGGGCTGGGTGGGGAGGGTGGGTCTGGGTGGGGAGGGGCTGGGTGGGGAGGGTGGGGAGGGGCTGGGTGGGGAGGGGCTGGGTGGGAAGGGTGGGGCTGGGTGGGGGGTGGGAGGGGTGGGGCTGGGTGGGGAGGGGCTGGTCACCCCGTGGTGCCCTTATAAAACTCAACGTTTAACCTACTCACGCCGGCTTGTGCCCGCCCTCACAGTCGGCCATATTTTCGGAATACACCACGCCGCCGTTGACCCTGGCCATTGACCGAGCAACCCAATGTTCCTACCAGTTCCTTCCGCAGGAATGTGTTCCCAAGTAAATGCCAAATGTGCACAGCAAAAATGTGGATGAAATTAACTTCTAAAAATGCATCGAAGACTTTGGTACTGACTAAGAAAATGGAAGCAAAGCTCGAAACTGCATAAAAAGAAGCAATGCGACGTATACGTGCCAGGAATTACACTCAGATTCAGACCTACGAATCAGAGGCATCGCATTGTTTATCACTGAACTATGTTTGTTTTTTTACCAGGTCAGGCCCGAATGAGATATATAGTTATTCTTCAGAAGTGAACGTGGCCACAAATGATAGCTACGCAAAGTGGCTTATTGAGTCTCATTGTGAAGGGGGAAACTGTAGGATATTGGATAAAATTCCACGCGACCACGGGAAGAGAGACACTCTAACTCCAAATACACAGCAGGCATCAGGGTCGTGATCGCAACCCACGACCTCCTGCATACCAGGCGAGGTAGTTAACATCTCGCCACTGCGGCTCGAAGCGATGGTGGCTGGATGGACGCGACCGGTGCTGGAACGGCGCCCCAAGGAGAGGAAGACTCGACATGGAGGACGACCACTGCGGAGGTGGAGCGAGATAATTGTCCGACGTGCGTGACATGGACCTGTGGTACTGAAGGGCCATCAAAAGGGACGGCAACAGAGGCTTTCGTCCAACAGGGAATAGACCACGGGGGGTGCCAATCTGTGGCTACAGGAGCCGCATGAGGTGGACCGTTCATGCCACGCTTCGTGACGTTATTTTTTTTTGTTTAAGGACCACAGTCTCGAATTAACCAAATGCATTGCAGCTCTTGAAATATTGAGGTTGATTTTTGTGACAGAATTCGGAAAAATAATGTGTCTTGTTGTTATTCTTAGGTTTTTTTTTCGGTAAAGTCACGTAGGTAATTTTTTTTAATTAAAATTAATTAAAGTAAAATAAAATAAAAATCACGACGTTTCGGAGGCAACACAAGCCTCCGTCTTCAGGTGGAAACGTCACACGTTATTTTACTTTTATTAATTTTAATTTTTTACCTACGTGACTTTACCGAAAAAAACCTAAGAATATGAATCCTTGCAGTCACGAAAGCTTCAAATCTAGAATATTTTGTTGTTGTTGTTGTTTTGGTGACCGACTCCTGGAATAGATAATGGTTAATGTTGACGACGGCGTGAGAAAAAATAAGCGCAACATTCCCGTTGACCTTATAGAAATACACGCACACCTCCACGCTCGCTGTGCCTACTGGATGAGGCAGCGAGACCAATCCCCAACCCGCCAGCCCCTCTCTCCTCTGAACTCACGCGCACTGCGTCTGGGGCTAGGGCGTTTCTGTACCCCATGGCCGCGTCGCGGTTTGTGCTCTGCACCGGGCTCCTGTTGAAATATAATTAAATATAAATGTATAAATATAGCTTTATATAAATGAATATTTAAATTAGAATATAAACAGTTGAAGAAAAAAACATAACATTTTCGTTGACCTACAAAAAAAAAACGAAACCGTGTTGAATCTCTGCAATCCTCGCACCTCGTCGCAGTTTCCGAGGAGGGCAGCCCCCACAACTGAGGCTGCCGCGATCGCAGAGTTCACTTTGTTAAAAAATAATTGCATTTTGAAAGGCGGCGGGTGGGGGGGGGATAAGGGGGAGACTTTTTCGACAAAAAAGACCACATCGTACAACACCGACTGTGATTCAGAATCTTTGAAGCCCACTGAAATGTAAATACGAGATTCAGAGAGCAGGTCTTGCACAAAAGAACAACAACCGAATGGACCCAGACATCAATAATTACCGATTCTTCATCTCGAGTGCACCAGCCCTGCGTAGAGAGCTCTCGGCTGAGTGAATCTATATCACCATCTCTTGCTCTAGCCCGCCAAGTATAACATCGACTCTCAGTTCAAAGTCAAAGATTGAGATTTCTACTCCGAGGACAAGGTGGGACACACACGAACGTGGCCAATTTGTCCCAATAGTCATTGGTCATTGGCTTCCGGTTGCCGAACGAATACATGATGAGGTCGCACTAATTACACACAGTGCTCGCGCAAGTAAACCACAACACCTCGTCATGGAGCATAAACCATCACAGGAACTCCGATCATCCTCGCAGCAAGCGGCTTTTGGCGAGCCGTCGAGCAAAGACGGTCGCCGCATCGTGCGCTTCTGCGGCCGTCTGGAACGCTCTTCCATCCGATATTTGGAAGCCACTGGAGCTATGCACTTATAAATCTCGAACTGCTTTTTTGCGTTGTTTTCTGTCATCTCCACACACTCCGATTAGCCCGGCCGGCTACATACGTGTACGTGTGGAAGAAGTTCAACATATATAAAAACCCCCATACGTTGCGAAGTCATTTTTGTTTATTGGCAGCTAAGAGGCAACAAATATAACTGTCGATTTGCTTTTCCTATTCAAGGCAAACTGATCATACGGTTCTATGCGATGCTTTCAGACTTTGCGAATCGTTTCCTACGGCTCGCGTCTTAATCCCGGCCGGGTAGCTCAGCGGTGGACTGGATCACAATCGGAATATTAACGAGTTCAAACTCCTGGTTGAGAGTTGACTTGGCCCATCAGCCCTCTGCAGTCGATAAATTAAGTAACCGCTTTGTGGGGAAGTCATCCACTGGATAGACTTACCCCTGCCATAGGGATGGTCGTCTGTGAAAGAGCTTTATCGATTATCAGATTCCTTCAGTATAAATAAATATTCTGATTCTGAATGGAATTTCAACCACTGAGTATAAAGGAGATTAACACCACCTCAATTCTCATTTGAGCAGGAAATCACTTTGGCTGTTTTGCCTGCTTACCCAAGACTGTAAGTGGAGTGTGAATTGCTTCAGCAAGGCATTGCTTCTCAATCTTATCCCAACAAATGTGTAGCTTTGCAACCAACTTATGTCCCGATGTATTAATGTAAAGTCAACACCACTTTAATATTCTCAGAGCCAGCCTATTCACGCGTGCATATATTCATAATTGCAGTGACAGATAATCCATTTAACAGAACGCTCGAATCACGTGCACTTTAAAGTCACGGTGCTTGAAGGACATTTTCTTTTTTAAACTTTAGCACTTAATTAAAACACAATCTATAATTGACGCTTTAAAAACCAGTATTTCTACAACATGCCTGATGGACCAATAAGTACAGTGGCACGTGAACTCATGACATGTCAACTTGCTGCAGACATTACGTTTTGTTATTTCACTGCATTACTTCTTACGGGATCATTAAAGGCCCTTATCTGATATTATTAAGCGTAGAGTCACCTTGACCGCTCCATGTATTGGTGTGAGCACCTCATTTATGGAATAATCGAGTGCTAGTCCGGTCAAATTGGGAACACTTTGGTAACATCCAGGGTGGATCGGTCAGTTCTTGTGTCAGGAACTTGGGCGATCGAAGTTTAATAAAATTACACGTAAAGATGATCTTAGGGTGAAATCAGTCCGGTTTATCAACGCTCCTACATTCTAGATTTGAAGCTTTCGTGACTGCAAGGATTCATATTCTTAGATTTTTTTTCGGTAAAGTCACGTAGGTAAAAAAATAAATTAATAAAAGTAAAAAAAAAATAACGAAGTTTCGAAGCTTGTGTTGCCTCCGAAACGTTGTGATTTTTATTTTATTTTTATTTTACTTTTATTAATTTAAATTTTTTACCTACGTGACTTTACCGAAAAAAACCTAAGAATATAACGCTCCTACACTCACCGATTCACTCCAATAACTCGGCCACTAATGTTCAGTTGCCTTCTTACTCACTCCTGTTCGCTCCCCGTGAAGCATACGGCCGCAGCAATCCCAAGCCATGCCGGACGATCTTTCGCAGCCTTCTCTGCATCACCCCAAGACATGCCCCCCATGGTCTTCATGTGGTCTTGAACAGTGCCGTCGCCAGGTGGACTTGGGCCTGCCCACGTGGTCTCTTACCTTGTGGTGTCCACAGTCGGACAGTTTTCGCTATGGACTCGAGTTCCATTCTCAGCACGTGTCCCAGCCACCTGAGTGTTCTGTCTGCTATGTCCCGCGTTAGGCATCTTGCATTGGTCCTTATGACTCTTGTATATTGCTGGTGCCACTTAGGGCGTTGTTCAGTATACCGTGTTGCCTCTCACAAATATTCAGTTGCCTCCACATCACTCTCGTATTGCTACTATCACAGGCACCCTTCATGTGTCGTGTGAGTGCCATCCCGTCTTACTTGTGAGTTGTCTCAGCAAATACAAAACAATTACGAATGTTCCCGTCGTGTTTCTACTCACAGGACTCTCCTGCATATGGCGCATTATGGGACTTGATTCAATGTCCCTGCCGTGGCATTTTTTTTCTCAGATGGTATCAGGACATCAGGCCAGCGTGTAAGAGACGATCAAAAATTCGGTCTGGAGAGAGCTGTCTAGAGCTCCTACTCAGGGAGGGCCTTTTGCCAGCAGTGGCACGAGCAAGATATTTCAGGGCTCAATCGTTACACTTTATCAAAATATAAAAAGGCAAAGTTTTGGGCAATGCATGTATGTTAGACTTCTTTCGCACCATGCGTAGCCAACCCTGCTAATCGGGCAACACACGGAACGCAAAAAGCAGTTCGAAAGAAATGAGTCTTCAATCGAGCAATGGTCCTTCTCCAGCACACATAGAGGCTCGACAAGTAGAGTCACTCCACCTGGGGCACTCTGTGGGCACGTGAAGTGTCAAAGCACTGCTGGCAGGAAGTCCCAGTACCAACTCAGGTGTTATGGACCGACTGAAATGACTGGTGAGATGCACCACGTGTGCTCCTCATTGTGCCACTTTGCTGTGTTTTAGCCGCCCGGTGGTCCGCTCGTTGCTGTGAGTGTTGCTCCTCCAACTTCTGTTGTTGTTGAGGGGTGAGTGCCTCCAACTGCCCAGTAGCATCCTCCACGAGTCTCCTTCATAGAGGTTGATCTTGACACCGCCGGTACCAGTCATCGGCAAGTCCGCTCAGCTACACATCCTCCCATACCACATCAGCTCATCCCTTCTCTAGCCCGTGCCACACCCGTTAAGCACCCTCTATCGGGCCAAACAAAAACTGCTTGCGCAAGCGGTAGCTGGGCATGCGGGCTACGTGACCCAGCCAACGCAAGCGTCGCCTCATGCACTGACACACACTCTCGCACGTATGCACATATTGATTTTTAAATGGTCCCTCCGTTGGATGCTCTGTCTAAAGCTTTCTCTGAAGAACCCTCTGTATTATTCATGTGCTGCAGGGGAAGCTCTGCCAATGTCTCACCGTATGCACCCACTCCACTGTCTGGCCGTGATATTAGCATACGGACAAGACAATATGAATCCAATTTGGGAATGTGGAGTCAATTGGATGGGGAATACTCCCAGGGTGAGTGCAACTTACGCCAAGGTGAATGAGCGAAATATATTAACGAATGCGTTTGTCTTATATTGTTCATTTTGCCATCACAATTAATCATGAATTTGTTATTTCCTAATTAGTACAAGAGCTTTGTAAAGTGTATTTGTTTTATAAAAAAAATGAAATTTGTAAGCCGCGATTGTTAATCCACTGCTAGATACAGTCCTCCCCCCATTCAGTGACGATCATTGGGCTTACTTGATTATACCAGTACGAGTTGTCGACTTTTAGTTTCAATATCTAAGTCTTGACATTGTATTACGAAGCAAAGGACCAAAGTGTCTGGAAGCTAAGCAAAGGTTTGAGGCTGGTTAGTACTTGGACGGGAGACAGCCCTGCTGAGTGACATCCGACTCGCTCTTGCCCCCACCAGCCCCACCGATCCACCGTCACCGACCGCCACGAAGTGGTGAAGTATGGTCAAACAAACGTTGACAACCGAATGCACCATGCGGAGGCTTCGTCCACTGGTGAATTAACAAAGGGTTTGGAAATATTTTATGTATATATGTTTTTTTTTACGTATACATCCAATCATTTTAAGTTCAGCTCCACACGCTGAAGGGCATCGCAAAATGTGGAGCCTGACATCGCATCGTACCTTTGGTCAACATCATATGTACGTAGCAGAGTAGACCATTGCCTATGCACGGTGGTCGAAATGGACATTTAGAAGTCCTGACGTAGACATCTATTCACCCTGCAGCCCAATTCCACTGCCCGCCTCGCCTCTGCGGAAACATCATGGCATGGGCATAGTAACCATCCTCAACACCGGCCCCATTTCTACCACCGCATACAACATATATGATGATGATGATGATGGCGAGTATTCTCCTGCACGATATAACAAACAAAAAATATCGTGGACCGCATCAGCGGTGTTAGAGGAAAACTGCGCGCAGACACTTCACTCTTCGCGTCATTGAGACGCAAAGGGCTCGCGTGGTTTTCTGCTCATGTTCAGTTCTCAAGCCCAGTGCAATTGGAGGGGAATTCCAACATTCCTACTACGTTCTTGGCACGTCTCTCCACGCCTGTGTGTGTGTGTGCATGTTGAATTTGTTTCGCGCCGTACGTAGATAACTTTGATCATTATAATCGGAGATGCGGGGGATGGACAACAAACGAAACACAAAAAGCAGTTATAAAGAAACGAGTTGTCAATCGAGATGATTTAAAAGTGCATAGCTCCAGTGGCTTCTTAACATCGAAAGGAAGAATGTTCCAGACGGCCGCAGAAAGCACATCTGAGAGCTTGCGATGCTGTGACCGTTTTTGTTCGATGGCCCAGCCCAAAGCTGCTGCTGTTGCTGCTGTTGCTGCCAGGCTGAGTTCGCGTGATGACGCCCCTTGACGCGCCATGAGCCGCTGTTGTCGCACCGGCTACATGTCCAGCAAAGGATCGATTACGAGCTGACCATGCCCATCTTTCAAACGCACACAAGGAATTAGAAAAGGCGGGGTGGGGTGGGATGGGGACTGAGCCTTTAGCAGGAAAGGGGTGGGGGGGGAGTTGCTCAGGCACGCACAGCAATGCGCGGAGCGCAGCAGGCCATGTCGGGACAGAGGACAGAGGACCAGGCGCTTTGCTAATTGTTCGTAATCAGTCTCCATCCGTGGCCACCCATTTTCATTTCAATAATGTGCGGGAACAGAGGGTTCGACGCGTCTTGAAGGCCGTCTCACCGCGTCCGCACGCGGGCAAGTTTTGAGGCCGTTGTTGTATATATATTTTTTTAACGAATGTTTTATTGAGGTTCGGGGAACGGCCACGCGTTGTTGATGCACCGAACGCAACGCGTCACCGTCGTCATCGTCAGCCGCAGTCCGTCATCCACTGCTGCGTGAAGGCTTCCCCGTTCAATGTTACACGTCACAATGCCCCTATGTCTATGCTTAGCGGCCGTCCATAAATGACGTCACGCACCTAGGGGGGGGAGGGGGTCAGAGATTTGTGACGATGTGTGACGAGGGGGGGGGGGTGTTTGAGAAATGTGACGTCACATCAAAATGCGCAACTTTAAATAAATATAGACAACACGTTCTACTTAATTAAATAGACTTTTTAATGAATGTCTTCTACAACATCAGAGTGCAGCGCCACATTAAATACGCACTACAATGACAAAAGTTTAAAGCGATTTGAAGCTTTTTGGGGGGGGGGGGGCAGAGCTTTGTGACGTCATATTTGAGGGGGGGTCTGACTTTTTGTGACGTCGTGTGACGACGGGGGGTGGGTCAAAAATCGTCAAAAATCGAGTGACGTCATTTATGGACGGCCCCTTACCCGTCCTTCACCAATCAGCACTGTCCAGTGTGATGGCGTACAGTCTGATAACCCTCGCAGCGGCGGTGGTGGTGGCTGTGGACGCCTGTAATTCAGCACTCTCATGGCCAGGGTTGCTGGGGACCACGCAAATGAGAATTATTTTATTATGTTTTCTTTTTATTATTTTATTATTTTCCTTCTACGTGACTTTACCGAAAGAACCAAGAAGATAAACTCTCTACCGGCGGGCGCCAGGGTTGCCGTACCTTGGCGGGCCAGGAGAAGGCAGCACAGCAACAAATGTGGACTCCATCTGTTCCGTCTGCACGGGATCGAGCTTGACGCATATATGTCTGTCGCCTGATGAAGCTAGTTGTAATTACTGGCGAAACGTCGTACTCATATTGTAAATGTTGTGGCTTGGCTCTCCAACACACCGGTTAGTGCTGTACTAGTGACGAATTGGCCACGTTCTGTTGACGTGACAACCCTTACTAGTTGGCTGTGTCGGGTGGTGGCGGGTTTAACGACACATTTATATATTTACGCGATCTAGCCCAAAATAACTCTATCATGGACGGGATAGAGCGTTTAGCCCTCACACACGTGGCAGTTTCTCTGGCTTTTCCCGTTTCCTCCCAAAGGTAAACACTCATTCATCGTCCGGTAACACCGCGATATATAGAGGACCGCAGAGCTTGGGAAAATTATGACGTCGGCTCATCGCGTGGCTGCCTTCCTGCCGTCCTTGTGTCTCTTAGCCGCTCTCTCTCTCTCTACGACAGTGAGCGAATATTGTGAGCGTCACAAGTTAAGATGAGTATTGTTATTACAACCATTCCCGTATGGCGTGGGGAGGCCCTCATCTTGCGGTAGTTTGACAAAAGGGTTGTACACGCACATGTGGATACGGTGGTCATCGCTATATGCTTAATACGTTCAGATTTGTGGCCTCGTTTAGCCTTGTTCAGACATCCCCGCAGGAGCACAAATGATACCACAACGATTTCTGACAGCTGCCGCCCAGGGTACAGATCAGAATCCGAATCGATTGCCCCTTCTCCCTTGATAATTTAATCTTCCGCCCACGCTCCCCCTTGCACCGTGACTCGCTCTGCTCATCGCTTGAGCTGAAATGCCTCATTCTCGAACATTCCCACGAGACGTCTCACATCCCCACAGTGCATTTCGGGTCGCCGTCCGCATCTGTGACACTGACGGACGTCAATAAATGGGAGGATAATCAATTAAGATTAGCTGGAATACGCGTACCTTTGAAAAAATCGATAACCCTGGGGTGTATCACGTGGCCGTTTGGTATGTGGCATTGCTGATCAGCCGCCTGTTTGCCACTTGTTGCAGAAGTTTACGGTTTGAACCCCGCGGCGAACACCATTGGTGTGTTGCCCATGGATATGCACTGTCTGTTTCACAGCGATCGACGAAAATCCTGTGAGGTCGTTTGAAATAGAAAGCCACCTGAAGAGGTGTCGTAGTCCAAATCATCAAAATAAAAACAACGATTCACCAATTACTCGATTGCATGAACACACATTAACTACGAAACTACTGCAGACTACGTATGTGAAACATCGCACCTTTAGTATAGCCTTACACTCTAAGAATGCTACGAATAGCAAACGTACTAATGCTCTGATTTTGTTATTTATTTGATTCAATGCCTGACCCTTTAACTGAGAAAATATCGATCGTATGACGTGCTATCAATATATTTTTGATTATGTTCTATTTTACCAAGAAAGACCCATTTAGTTATTTGCATATTTTTCAGAAGCCACCTGCCAATCACAAATGATAGCTCAACGAAGTGGCTCACTACGTAGACATTTATTACAGCCACATATTCTGAACGCCTGTTTCTAAATGTGGAGGGAAAATCGGAGGACCCTGAGAAAAATCCACGGGGAGAGACAATACAAACTCGAAATATACAGCAGCAGGCGTCAGGATCGGGATCAAACCCACGACCTCCTGTATACCGAGTGAGGGAGTTAACATCTCGCCATCAAAGCCCTTCACACTCCACTGCTTAAATAAAGGCTTGCCCATGCTGTGTCGGTCGTGGGGGGTTGTTTGACCATACTTCACCACGCTGTTCCCCGTGGGTTGTTGAGTTTGGTGGAGACCCAGGATCGGTCCAGATATTTCTCACAACCGACGTCATCTGTGGCTTCAAATCGACGCACGTCACCGGTTTCACACCACAGTGCGTCAAGCAATGCGCCACCCATCCACCCCAATGTATAACATGTGTTTGGTGAACCAGGTTATTTTAATCTAACCCTAATGGTTGCAATATGTGTTAATCCATTGCTAATGAAATATATAAATATGCTTAAATGCAATTAATCGGCCTACATGCACGATTCAATATTTTACTATAAATAAATGCATTATGTGCATGTGAGCAAACGCATGCAAGGCCCGAATAACTTCACACTGTATCGACCTTACTGACAATAATGCCAGCGGCGACGGTTATAGCGCGAGTAAATTAACGACGTAGCAAGATTCCTAACAAAAAAAACAATCGCAATTCAGTGTTCTTAAAGCAACCTTAACAATATGTTTGTTTGTGTCTCCCTAGTTGTATATCCTCCTATGGCACTATATGATGTCATCTAAAATTTAGATTGAAAAAAAATTCTTTAGAACTTATTTTTTGCGTGTGATTAGTTCGGCGTCCTTACTCGCCGCACCTCCGATTAGCACGGTTGTCAACGTACGGTGCGAAAGAAGTTCAACACGCACGTCATACGTACAACATTCCCCAAACGCCGTTGGCACAAAGGACAGACTCCGGCAATCAAAAACGTGTTTAATTTCACCCCGGTTATAACCTCCCAGAGCAAAACAAAGGAGTGCCTGTGTTTAGTTAAATCCGCAGTGATTGACGCGGGGTGATAATCCTCCCTCGTTGGCTCTGCCAGGGCAGCCCAGCGCGGCTTGGCTGCAGGTCCCGGCCCCCCACATTCCACGTGCAAGTTCAACAGGGTCGCACCACGAAACGCATGCAACCAGAAACCGTGGTGTAGCTTTTCCATGAACTTCCAGCTCTGAATTAGACGCACAGTCCTGCGCTAAATTACCATTAGCCTGCGTGTATGCGATTGGCCAAAGTTGACATCGTCATGATCTTTTTTTTTTACATGATATGGCCGTGTTTTGCATGGTCGTGGTTTACATGGCCCTTCAAAGGACGCATTGTCACATTGCATTCATTAAATGCAATTGGGGAAATTGAGGACAGGACTGGCGTAAAAAACATTTTAAACAATGTTTCCTTCTTTATTTTGAGCAGATGGTGAAGTATGAGCCGGTGGTACGTCGTGAGAATTGTATTTTATTATGTTTTATTTTATTATTTCCCTTCTACGTGACTTTACCGAAAGAACCAAGAAGATCGTCATGATCGTCTTCATCGGCCATGATGGATCCACTGCTGGATGAAGGCCTCCCCGGAGCTTGGCACAAGTGTTCCTGAGCCACCAGGTCACCAGCTGTAAAATGTCCACGCTGAGATGCGCAATGATTTAACGTTTAATTTAAGTGGTGGTGGTGCTTGCTTACTTACTTATTTATCATTTTTTGCTGCTATAATTTTCCACGTGATAATCCACTTCGTTGCGCTATCATGTGTGGTCACTTCTGACAAAAAAAAAAGATTATAGCTCAGTGGACCTTACCTGGTAAAATTAAAGCAGTTTAACAGTTTCAATAGTTTAACATATATGCCAATTAATATACACATGATGGCCCACATACACACACAAACCCAAAATGAAAGGTGTCTCCGTATAACCTCATACAAAACGGATAACGGAATCGATGCGTATGTGTGATCATTCTTTCCATGTTAAAACCGCGGTTGTTTTCTTCGTCGTAGAAACTTCGCGTAGAGTGTTAACAGGGCCTGTGCTGGCTTTTTGGGACCCAAACAAACAAAAAAGCAGAGCAACAACGATCCCCGTGGCACAATGTCGAATCAGCCCGTGAGGCGCAATGATTTTGTTTCTCTCCTAACAAACACAAGCTGTGCGCTTAATTCAGCGAGCACTTCGCCCGAGGCGTCAGCACATCGGGCGTGGCAAGTAACTACTACTACTACTATGCCACTAATCGTACCACCGGCTCACACTTCACCATCTGCTCAAAATTAAAGGAGACATTGTTTAAAATGTCTTTTACGCCAGTGATGTCCTCAATTTCCCCAATTGCATTTCATGAATACAATGTGACAATGAGTCCTTTGAAGGGCCATGTAAACCACGGCCATGCAAAACACGGCCATGGCATGCAAACCACGGTCGTGGAAACCACGGCCATGTAAACCACGGCCATGTGAACCACAAGCAGCTACGGGACGACGTCGTGGACCCCAGAGGGAAGCGCAGTCAACGCCAGTACGACGGTGTACTCGGCATATCACAACAAGGTGAGTAAAAAAAAAACTTCAAATACCAACGTGGCATGGAGAGGCCCTCAATTATCAATCCGTCTAACGAGCCGAGGGGGTTATTCCGTTACCACGTGGGGTGGTGAATGCTTCCAGTGTCCACCATGGCCACTGTCCACCTTGGACATTGTCCACCATGGGTAGTTTCCACCACGGCCAGTATCCACCATTTGTAGATTGTAGTGTGTGTGTGTATTTATACACACTGTTTAATAGACACCATTCGTATTCATGTTCATATTCCCCAGATGTTTAATGTAACAAAAAATGGAACAAAACATTCTATCAAACGTACAATGGGCAAGCTTCTTTACCAAAATGTGTCCTGTATAAAGGCTACGTTGGTAACCTTACTATCATAAATATTCGCGAATCAAGAGAAAACAATAGTCAAGGTAAGCAACGTTAGCAGTTGCCACCTCGGTGAGTAACAACAATCCATCGCTTGGCCATTGGCCCAAGAAATTAGTGGTTTGACAAATACGGGGAAGGGATTACATCTGCCGGTGTGGGGTGAATGGGTTAACAGATATAAAGAGCTCAGTGCGGGGCTTACGCACTGCCCACCAGCTTCATAATCCCGCCACGCGTGTGCATATGTTTGCTATTCTCCTGTGTGCTCGTATAATCGCGATTGTATTAGGTGTAGGTGGAGTTACAAGGTTGCTCATGTAATCACACACAGAGCTCTTCGATGCGTTGCGGTGCATGACATCAATTGCGATGCGGTAACTCAAATCTAGATTGTTACAAATATCTTCGATGAATTCCGTACCGCCACTACATAAGCACGCAGCTGCTTTTGAAACAAATGTGTTGAAAGAGATAGAAATGAAATTCGATGTTATTTTGTGATAGTTTATCAATACGTTGACGTATGCAGCGTACTTGATACACAATTTAACATTGGTGTACACTGTATATCCATTCGAAATCATACACCAATACTATTAATTAGTAGTACAGTGCAGTGATAAACATGAGCCCCTTGTCAACAATATCCTGGATGAGATGGAGGCTTCCCCATGCACTGTCGATCATGGGGGTTGTTTGTACATATTCTAGATTTGAAGTTTTAGTGTCTGCAACGATCCATACTCTTTGTTTTTTTCGGTAAAGTCACGTGGGTAAAAAACATAAAATAAATTAAAATGAAAAAAAATAAAGGCACGCAAGGTAAAAAATATAAAATAAATTTAAATTAAAACAAATACATGAAATATTTGTTTTCATTTTAGTTAATTTTATATTTTTTTTACCTACGTGACTTTACCGAAAAAAGCAAAGAGTATGTTTGTACATACTTCACCACGTCGGTCGGTGGAGATTGTTGAGGGTGCGGAGGCAGGGGAGGAGGGTGGAGGTGGGGTTCAGAACCGACTGGAGGTATCACTCGCCACTGTGAATCGAACTCAGGTGGCCGGGCTGAAAGCAGTGCGCTAACCGCTGCACCACCACTCGCCTATTTGACTCCGGTACTGTCTAATCCAGGGGTCAGCGACCTGCTGCTTTAGAGCCGCATGCGGCTCTTTAGCGACTGCTTGGTGACTTTATTTATTGAGGACAACCGTCTCATCTTCACCACATGCATTACGGCTCTTGAAATATTCCGTTATTTTCTTCTTAACCGAATTAGAAAATAATGCCTCTTCCTGTTATTTTTGTTGTCGACCACTGGTACAATCATACATCGGCACCTTTTTTGTTATCAACCACTGCCTCAACAGCCATCGCTCACTACAGCATAGGGACGATAACCCTTGACTTCTGCATACCCTCTAACTATTGTAGCACTGGTGGCGAACGGCTGTAATCCAGCACTGTGGATGCTAGAGTCTGTGGATCGCACAAACGTCGTGGTGAATCTCCCTTCCCGCGGGCGTTAAGGTTGCCACACCATGGGCTCGCTAGGAGAAGGTGGTACAGCAACATTCAGACTCCACCTCTTTCG
Organism: Lampetra fluviatilis; assembly: GCF_964198595.1. Taxonomy (NCBI): domain Eukaryota; kingdom Metazoa; phylum Chordata; class Hyperoartia; order Petromyzontiformes; family Petromyzontidae; genus Lampetra; species Lampetra fluviatilis. Next base: position 2,237,300 of record NC_136314.1, read on the forward strand.
CCTGTATGGGACAGTGTCCAAACTCCCCCGCCCCCCCCTCTCGAATGCGTGGATTTTCTCCACGCACTCCCATTCCCTCCCCATAATTTAACACTCAAATACTTGGGTGAAAACATCTTGATAGACAGAGAGGACTCAGGACCTCCTTGGGTAATTGTTGGTGCCGGCTCAACGCCTGGCTGCCTTTCCCGTTCGTCTGTGGCCTCTGAGTCATCCTATCTCTCCATAAGAGCGGGCGAGTACTGCACACGTGTATAAGTTAAAATGTCTTATTGTTGTGGACAGTGTTGTTAGCGATACGCTATACGTGGAAATGTTGCTGTTAGTCTTATTATTGTGGACAGCGTTGTTAGCGAGGACCTTTTAAGCGATATGAATCGGGGCATGGTCAGCACCACGGAGAGCGCTTTCTCTGTTCTCCATAATGCTGACGCAGACCACGCTGCTTTTTGGTTGTGTCAACCGAGTTGGAAGCACCAGTGCACGCTCTCATATAGAGAATAAAATGTCATTGGTGTCACTGGTGTTGCGTGACATCGTCAGAAATTGGATATGGGAAGTAAGAATGGTGGTGCAGTATGCTAGCCACGGCGCTGGTATTCCCTGGATACACGTTAATGTGTAAAGGGTGCTTCAAAAAAATGTTAACACTTCCGAGAAATTGCAACACTGCCACAAGAAATCTACCCCCCGGGGTGTGGAGATCGCCTGGTGAAGATTCCAATCATGTGTTGACAATGATGGCGAACAAGTTGAGACTCTTTGACTTTTTGAAGCTATTAACATACATTTGTTATCATTTGACAAGTGTATTATCCGTTCCTTTTCCATTAAAAACGATAGTCCCATATAAGTGTTAAACATTTTTTGTAGCACCCTGTTTAAGTACTGTACTGTACGATAAAGATCTGCCCCGCATCATAGCCTTTCCCAGACTTGTTGGGATGAGTGCTGTTCTCGAGCCTCTACGAAGGCCAACACCGCGCGTCAAGAGGGTGGGTGGTCAGCACCATGCCCGGGGCAGCCTTTGTCTCCCCAATGCTGACGTTTAGACACCACGCCAGGGTGACACATACGAGGTTGAGTCGACCTCGGGGAGGCACAGGACCAGTCCAGATAATCGTCGCCGATATTGAACTCGGGTCGCCGGTTGGGTGGGGATTTTCTATTATAACTCAAGGGCCACCTCTTACCCAGTCACATTGTTACGTAAAGCGCCTAGGGGATTAGCACGGGTTGGCTACGTACGGTGCGAAAGAAGCTCAACACACATAAGCCGTACATTATTATTATTTCTACGCGACTGCTCCCCCACACGCATGTACTCAGACACTTGGCCGGCCAGTGGCTGAATAGTTGTACTGATCAGATGATGTATTTCGTGAAAGCGCTACAAAACCTAAAAGCTGCATTCATAATATAGAGCTCACCGTGGACAGACGCCAAGTATAAGATAATGCACAATATCCGCACCCAGACGGATTCCATGTCAGATTCTGCAGCGGCTGCAATTACTCCAATTCATGTTCGTCCATGGCAGGTGGATGGCATGCGCCATGTGCGTGTGCGCATATGTGGAGAGTGGTGGGGAGCGGTGGTGTAGCAGTTAGCGCACTGTGCTGTGAACCCGGCCACCCGAGTTCGACTCCCGCTCGCGGCCAACACCAGCGACGATTATCTGAACTGGTCCTGCGCCTCCCCTAGGTCGACTTGGCCTCAAATGAGTACTTGGTAAGGTGTGTCGTAAACATCGCCACCGGGGAGACCCAAGGCGGTCGGGCGTGGTGGTGGCAACCCACCCCCTCGTGTGCCGTCGTGAGAATTTTTATTATATTTTATTTGTATTATTTTATTATTTCCCTTCTACTTGCCTTTACCGAAATAACCAATTATAAGAGATTCATAGCTCGTCGGATTCCTCCAAGTGTGAACAAATATTCCGATTCTAGTTGTTCGCCAACACAGCACTGCATGCCAATGGCTTATACGAGCGGGGCGTTCTGTGTCTCTTATTCTACGTGTGTGTGTATATACTGCTGCACCTTATCTGGTAAGATACTGGGGGTAGGGTTAGAATCAAGTGCCTCTAATCGCTGACTTACCACAGCTGAAACACTGAAGAATTAAACAATTGTTTAACGGGCTTAGAGGTACGATAATTTGTTTAATCCGTGTATTAGTGTGGGCGTGCATGTCAGACATCTATATACTAATGCCGCTGCTACAGTATATACGTGTTAACAACACGTGCACGTACATTTCTCTTAGACTGGCATAACCCTGATTTGTATTAGATAATGTTGTTTACGTATTTTGTGTACACACACACACGTACGTTGTGTTTGGTGTGGGCCAGCGATGAAGTGATTTGGGCACTGCGCTCTGAACCTGTGAACCTGAGCTCGATTCTCAGCCATGGTTTAACGCTGTATCAGCCCATCACTGACCAGCGTGGTGAAGTATGGCCAAAACATCTCACGTCGCCTAACGGCATGGCAAGGCCTTCATCCTGCAGTGGGATTGACAGAGGGTTCTCAAGTGACCATTTCTAGCTACACGTGGGAATGCGTGCCATGCACGTGAAATATTACTGGTAGGAACCACCTGGTTCCACCAGCCCACAGGGGATTATTATGTCCGTCCGTCCGTCGTGCATCCAAAGAAGAGAGGGGTCGGGCTGAGTGGAAAGGGGAGGGTGGGGAGGAGCTGGGTGGGGAGGGTGGGGAGGGGCTGGGTGGGGAGGGTGGGGCTGGGTGGGGAGGAGCTGGTCACCCCGTGGTGCCCTTATAAAACTCAACGTTTAACCTACTCACGCCGGATTGTGCCCGCCCTCACAGTCGGCCATATTTGCGGAATACACCACGCCGCCGTTGACCCTGGCCATTGACCGAGCAACCCAACGTTCCTACCAGCTCCCTCCGCAGGAATGTGTTTAATTCTAGAGAGCAGCCCGTCCTATACAGACGGGATTATCTTCGTCAGCGACTCAGTCCCCCTTCGCTCAACTCACGTACAGAGCTGTATCCTCCCCCTCGACTGGTGTCTCCATCGTGAGCTTCCACTCCTCCTATGTCGGCCGCTCTCACCACTCACCAGGCACCTGCCACGACTCACCACCTGACACTGTCACCGGATACCCACCACTCACCTGAACACCGCTGCCAGGTAAAACTCCAGACTGGCATCTGTTTTTTTGTTTGCTTGCAAATGCAGAGAATACGGGCTTTCACATCAATAACATATTTTTTCGCACGGAGCTTAAAAAAATCGATTTCTTTCCGGTTTGTTCAAAGCAGCACATACATACCCAGTGCTCTACTATTCAGCTACATATAGCCGAATGTTAGAGTGCTAATTGTAAGAGAAAACTATTAATCGTACAGTATATCCAAGACGCATATATATAAAGAAGGACACATAAGGTACAGCAACAATCATTTCTTAATAAAGTTCATCAATACAGAAAGCTGGAGTAAGCCTTTTCGTGGAATCACATTACTGTGGCACCATTTTACTTGCTACTCGACATGGATTACATGGACCGGAATGAACGAAGACACACTCCAAGGCGTCGGCACACGTCAACTCCAGTTCCACGCAAACCAATTCCGCGCCGTATTTTGGAAATCGGCATCGCGCTAGCAATGCAGGGATGCAAGAAGAGCAAAATGCTTTGGTTGCAGGTATTCAAATAGCCGTGCGATGTGCACACACGGTAATGTGAGCCCGAGGTAGTATCGATGCACAAAGAGCTATCGATTGCCCTTGGGCGTGGCCATCAATATTATCAAGAGCAGCAGGGCATCCTGTTTGGTGGCACGGCCATCATCAGTGCATTTGCCCGCTCGATCCGTGCCAAGTTTGTGGTTTTAAATGACGGTCAAGGGTGTATCTCATACCGTGTTTTCCTTTCATGGCCGGTAAAATAGATACCGTTTTGGGCGTAAAGTTCTCGAGTGGACCTCGCGTAGGTAGATTTAGCCCGATCATGGGATTGTTAGATTCCCATCGCTGGATCAGGACAGTCAACAGTCGATGTGCACCATACCACGGATGTTGTGGTGAGGACCCAGTAAACATGGTAATGTTGGGCCGACATTGGCACAACGTTGGTTCAAAGTTGGTCCAATGGTTCCAACCACACGCCGACGTTGGTTCAACGTTGCATGTTCACTGGGGAACTGCTCTGACGCTTGACCATGAGCTCAAGGCATACGTTTAACCAACGCAGCCTGCGCTCCTCCAACATGGCCAACTGTTCCATCCATGCAATTAGTTTATTGCGAATATTAACGTAGGGGTACTAAGTTCATCATATAATATGCACGGTAGATTTTTTTTTTTGCATAACGTGTGAATGGCTCCACTGCAATGTATTTTTTTACAAATTAAATTCGTAAAGTGCAAACAATGACAATTACGCCATACTTTATGATTTACCCATGAAGCCACCTTGAGTCTCAACACTTTCTCAGGAGGGCCCTGCATTGGGACGTTTGGCCCATTCCATGACTCAGCCATTTGGCACGTGTAATGAAACCGGAGTACCCAGCAGAACAAAACCTCACAAACATAAATGGATAACCCTCAAAGCACTATACAGATTGGTTCATGAAACCACTTAGTTTGCTACCATATCCTGGACACATCACGGCCCAGCGAGCTCCACGTGTAAATGTATCGCACAACGACCACGCACAGCCTCGCGGGATTTCAACCCCAGGCTTTTCACTGGCCAAAAATCATCACTCGCGTTGTATTTGTTATTTTGTGTGATGCGTTACATAGTTTTGAGTCAAACTTAGGCCCATAGCTAACAGACAAGGTCCTTGTCCATAGGTACTCGCCTTTGTTCAAGCAAGCCTGACTGCTGATGAGATAAAGATAGTCAAGACCGGTTTAGATAATTTGTTTGTATTGAACCAATGATGCTGAAATTGTGCACTTCCACAATGCTGTGCGGCTAATGTGATATGAAATACATTTGTTCGATCTGGAGGGACAGATATAGGAAGGAGATTGTCTGCTTATTTGTTTAACCTACGCTATAAAATGCTTTCAAACCAAGTCACCATTCTTTACTCAACCTAAGCAGCGTCTCACAGGAACGCCTTTACATCTGAGTAACGCTGTGAATATACTGAAGAAATTGTGCCCTTAGCAATACGGTTTTTCAAAACGTGATATCAGCAGGGCTATTTGCCAGCCGTATTGAAAGCACCGATATGTCAAACGGGACTTTGCATGAAGCTTTCGTGACTGCAGGAATCCATACTCTTTCGTTCTTTCCGTAAAGTCACGTAGATATAAAATAAATTACGACGTTTCGGGCGCAACACAAGTGTCCGTCATCAGGTGGGACGTTTGTGTTGCGCCCGAAACGTCGTGATTTATTCTATTGTATACCTACGTGACTTTACCGAAAGAACCAAAGAGCATGGGCCTTTGCATGTTAAGTTACGGGGCACCATAAAAGCATGTCCATACCACGGAGGTACGGAACTAACGCGATGTGAGTAGTCGGAGCCCCGATTGTCTGGGGTGCGTTGCCATTGTCGGGACAGTGTTGCCACGAGGTCAAAAGGTGAAGTAAAAATCAACGTCATGTCTTGCGGTGGCATCTTCTTGGTTCTTTCGGTAAAGTCGCGTAGAAGGGAATTAATAAAATAATAAAAATAAAACATGATAAAATAATTCTCACGACGTTTCGGCCACAACGCAGGCTGCTTGCGTTGTTGCCGATACGTCGTGAGAATTATTTTTATTATGTTTTATGTGGCTTTACCGAAAGAACCAAGAAGATGAATCCCTACAATCACGAAAGCTTTAAATCGAAATCTTGTGGTGGTGTTAGGCAGCATCGTCCGTTCGGAGCCGAGCAAGTGCACTGCTGAGAGTGAGCTCGCAGGGACGGCGCAACGCATCTGCACTGCTCCGGCATTATGCCTCCATCCATCTGGGCACCACAGTGGCGAGATGTTAACTACCTCGCCTGGTATGCAGGAGGTCGTGGGTTCCATCCCGACCCTGACGCCTTACGCCTGATGTATATTTGGAGTTTGCATGTTTCTCTCCCCGTGGTCGCGTGGATTTTTCTCCCGGTTCTCTGGTTTTCCCCTCCACACGTTTAGAATCAACACGCGTTTAGAGTATTTGGCTGCGATACATTTCCACGCGATAAGCCACTTCGTGGAGCAATCACTTGTGGCCAGGTCGTGTCTGAAACAGCGCTATATCGCTCAGCGGGCCTTACCTCGTAAAATTGAAAGAGCTTCGTTAAAATAGTTTGTACTGTAATAGCTCCATCAAGTGCATCATAAGCAGACAATAATATCGCCAAGTCTGCGGCGAGCCACTGAAGAAGTGCTATTAATGCACTACAACCACAATCCTCCCTACTCAGGTCTTAAACTGCCATTCCGCAGCACACAACAAATGCAATCCTTGTGCACTGGGTACGGCGAGGGAGTTTTACACGGGGTTTCATTGAGTGGGGTGGCAATCGCAGATGCGTTTAGATAATGGTTTTAATGTCTTCGTGTGCGTACGCACGGGATATGGTTGTCTTTCTGCGGAGCGGTGGGACACAGTTTAGCGCATTGCGTTACAAACTTGATTTGCACGGGTTCGATTTCCAGCCGCAGCTAGCATCAGTGGCTCTTATCTGACACTGATCCAGGCCCTCGCCCCAGGTGGACTCAGCCTCAAAAGAGTACCTTGCTACAATGTGTCATTATCAGGACTGGAGAGAGACAAAGAGGATTAGAATAACGTCCTGCCTGGCGTCACATGCCATGCAAGTCATTATTTACAGAACTCGCTGTTGGCGTTTTTTTAAAGTAAATATCGCCATAACAGAAAATGTCAAATGTTTATGTCATACCAATTTGTATGAATCCGTGGGTGCATCCAGTGGTACTGATTTCAATGAACAAGAAACAACCCATAAACCTTCGTCCATTCAAGGATTGAAGGTTGTGGGGGTCGGTTCACCGTACTTCATCAAGCTGGTCAGTGCAGGCTGACGAAGTGGGGGTGCCCAGGCTCAGTTCAGATGTTAGCCGAGGCTGGACATTTCACTCAGGTTCACCGCGCAATTCGCTAGCCATTGTGCCGTACATCTGCCCACCTGCTATTATGAGAATTTCGATTTAAAGTTTTCGTGACTGCAGGGATTCATCTTCTTGGTTCTTTCGGTAAAGTCACGTAGAAGGGAAATAATAAAGTAATAGAAATAAATATTATATTATATAATTTTATTATTATATTTTATTGTATAGTTATATTATATTATTATATTAATTTATTATGTAAAATTTTAATTATTTTATTATTTTCCTTCTACGTGACTTTACCGAAAGAACCAAGAAGATATTATGAGAATATTATAGTGCAAAAAAACGATGATTCTTTGACCACACGTGATTAATGTCAGTTTGCGTACATTGAATACACAAAAACTGACAAAATTAAAACAAATCACGACGTTTCGATTGCAACACAAGCAATCATCATCAGGTGGGAAAACCACAGCAATAATTTTTTTTCTGCTGAAGTTGGAGAGAGATGCCAAGGTACTCTGCGAACCGTCTGGCTACTATGAAAGGTTTGTTCATGAAGCCATCCAGATATATAAACATAGACATAACTTCAACCTGGATACAAATTGAGCAATCATTGTAAGGATGTTATTAACCAGGTAAAACCTTAACTGTTTATGGTTTTTCCATCATATCTGCTGGATACTAGTCTATTTTTCCGATGTAATTCCCCCCCCCCCCCGTATTCCCAGCGTTTGGCATTGCTGCTGCATTGACATTGCTGCTGCATTGGCATTGCTGCTGCATTGGCGTTGTTGCTGCATTGGCACTCGTGCACAGCCCGTGTTTCCGAGTTAACTTCCCCCTCGCTAATAATGCAGGCGAAAAAAATACAGAGATATGCATGATTCACAATCAACCTCCAGTGACTTAAATTCAGCCGGAACAGTCTGGAAGGCTGCTCCGGTAATTATTATTGATGGCACGCCACATCCATCTCGCCATACCCTGTCCTCACGATACCCACGGTGGTCTGTGCAGCGGTCTGTGTGACAGTCTGTGGAACAACAAAACAAACAAAAAAACTTCCGTGAATAGTGCTCAGGAATTCTAGATTTGAAGCTTTCGTGACTGCAAGGATTCATACTCTTAGTTTTTTCGGTAAAGTCACGTAGGTAAAAAATGTAAATTTAAATTAATAAAAATAAAATAATAAAATCACGACGTTTCGGAGGCAACACAAGTCTCCGTCATCAGGTGGGACCGTCACAGCCAGATTTGCTGTATCATGTGAGGCAGGGATTCCTCCCCCTTAACTTGTATTTAAGAACTTGCATCTTGAAATCCTTGCCTCACTTGATACAGCAAATCTGGCTGTGATGGTCCCACCTGATGACGGAGACTTATGTTGCCTCCGAAACGTCGTGATTTTATTATTATTTTATTATTATTAATTTTAATAAAAACTAAATAATAATAAAACTAAGAGTAGTGCTCAGGAATACCAGATGTCCTTCAGGAAAGAACTTGCATTCAACTTATTTGTCCTTGAGATAAACTGTCTATGGTAACAACCGGAGCGTACTTGGCAATACCATTCGTGAGCAGTCTTTTTTGTTTTTTTTATAGCCAGAAATAATGGTGCGCACCTGCAACCCAGCGCTCGGTGCGTGAGGATTGGTGGATCACACAAGGATCACGACGTGCGCGAGACATCAAAACGTGCGGGGCTTTAAGGTGGCCAAGGTGGGGAGCTGCATCCGTGTGGAAGTTGCGTGCTGTTTCCTTGTGTGCGTGGATGTTCTGGGCGCCGCGGTGGCGAGATGTTAACTACCTCGCCTGGAATACAGGAGGTTGTGGGTTCTACCCCGACTCTGACGCCTGTTGTATAATTGGAGTTTGCATGTCTCTCTGCCCGTGGTCGTGTGGATGTTTCTCCGGGACCTCCGGTTTTCCCCTCCACATTTAGAATGAACATCACCCATTTAGAGTATTTGGCTGCGATAGATTTCCACATGATAAGCCACTTCTTTGCGCTATCATATGTGGCCAGGGTCGCTTCTGACAAAATATCTGAATAGCTCAGTGGGCCTTACCTGCTATAAATAAATAAAAACATTTGAGTTTAAAGAGTTTATATTTTTTCAAACGAATCTCGCTTCCTGCCGGGGCAAGTAACACTTCACTCGCGCTGCAATTTGATGACCTGTCACAATGAGATTGCTATATATGGGTGTGTTTTGACATTGTGGTAAATGACCATGGCTGCAGGATGCACGTCAACAAATCACGTGCAACACATTGTTCGTCACGATCCTGCACCGTGAGTGGCATCAAATGCGCCGACGCCTCGAGGCACAGTCCAAACATATCGGGACAAGATCCTCTTGAAGATAAAAAAAAGTGTCTTGAGGCTATTTAAGAATGTTTTCAATTAACAAAAATGATGGCCAATATTTTTTTTTTCATGTATTGCCATTGTGCTGAAACGGCTCGGCACACACAGGCCAACTGGTTCGATCTCCCAGAGCAGCAGTTGATGAAATTGACTAAAATGTAAACAAATAACCCCCGACTCCACCTACCCTCTGTCCGTCCGGCAGTGCAATTGGGTCACCAACAGCTGCTTGATTGCCAGTTTGCGTGCATGTGTGCATGATGCACTTCTTTCGCACCGTACATAGCCAACCGTCCTAATCGTAGGTGCGGGGGTTAGGACAACAAACTTAACACAACGCAAGTTAAAAATAAATTAGTTTTCAATCGAGATGATTTAGAAGTGCACAGCTTCAGTGGCTTCCTCATATCGGAAGGAGGAGCTTTCCAGGAGGACGCAGAAGCGCATCTGAAAGCGCCGCGCGGCGATGCGGTGACTACCGTCTTTGTTTGATGGTTGAGCCAAAAGCCGTTGCTGCTGCTGCGAGGATGAGCACCAGAGGTCGCAACCGGGTACCCGATACCCGTACCCTACCCGATACCCGGCTACCCGTACCCGACCGGGTACAGGTACGGGTAGCCATTTGCGACCCTGGTGCGGCCGGGTACGGGTACGGGTAGGCCGTGAGTCACTGGTGAGTAACCGTTTGTCACTCATTTCGGGTAGGGTACGGGTACGGGTAGGGAACGGGTACCCGTACCTGGCCGGGTACGGGTACGGGTACCCATTTGCGACCCTGGTGCGGCCGGGTACGGGTACGGGTAAGCAATCAAAACCCGTTTGCGACCTCTGATGAGCACTGGAGTTCACGTGATGGTGGTGTATGCTCATTGGCGAGATCAGCAAGGTACTCTGGTTCCATCGTGGCAAGCATGTTGCGTGTAATGAGTGCAACCTCCTAATGTTTTCGTATTGTGGTCAGATCTTGTGGGATGTAACGGTTAATTTGCTGCCACCAGTCATTGTTGTACCCTGGCCATTTCTTCTTCTGCTCTGGTTTACTTTTTTGGTTTTTATTGTTGTTGTTGAAAAATATTTTAATATGTTTTTTTAAGTGAGTCACAGCTCCCAAGCCCCCCCTCCTCCCCGCCTCACCCCCCAGGATAAACAAACGCACACTCATAAACACAGATGCACACTTCCTGCACATCATGTTGTAAAAATCAATAGACGCTCGGGTGATGCTTTGGGCATTATGCCTCCCATTAAGTACTTAATCGTTTCTCTCCCACGTTTGAAAGCTCATCCTTTGGTTAATTTGCCTCCCATTTCAAAATTGAGTTTGTCTCTCTCTCTGAATAGTCCCCTATTCGATGTAATGGTTTGCACTCCGAACAGCTTAGGCTGCATTTGTGTCCAATGCACATCCAGTTAAATGCAAGCACGAGTTTACTCGGCACCACATAATGGTGGCTTAGCTTGATCACGTGATGGATGGCGACGATCACGTAACATTCATTAACAGCAAACCAATATAACAAAAAGAGCCGAGTTTTTTTTTCGAATTCAGTAAGGAACTCAAAATCTCAAGAGCCGCGATGCAATGCGAATCACGGGACGGTGGGTCCTTAACAATAACAATAATAATTCAAATTTATAATGCGCATTCCATTCCAGGATCCCAACGCGCAATGCATGGAAAGCAGGAAACAAAAACAAAACCAGGGGAAACCGAACAAACTAAAGAGAAAAGGGCACTTTAAAGAGGTGGGTTTTCAAAGCTGACTTAGAATTTTTTTTATCTGAAGCTTTCGTTACTGCAGGAATCCATACTCTTTGTTTCTTTCGGTAAAGTCACGTAGGTATAAAATGTTATAGACGTTACCGAAAGAACCAAAGAGTTCTGACTTACATTTTTGCTACCGACTCTGATTCCCTGATTTCAAGTGCCAAGGTCGTTTCCATAGCTGAATGGATAACGTCTCACGAATGCATCCCTCTAAGAAGAACGCGTTTGACTCCGGGGCTGCAGATTGCCGACTCCCCCCTGAGCCAGACGCATCAGTTGGCCTCTTCCACATTGTACACGATGCCTGTGTGTGCGCGTGTGTGCGCGCTACGCGATTGGGCTAACGATGACGCGCCGATGCATCAATCAACATTGGTTTATTTTTAATTATTTCACGAATACGGGCATCGATTCACGGGTGCTGGAATCTATGCAATGGTTTGTTCTCGTATTTGTTGTGCGTTAATGGGTTTTGGCGACCCACCACCTGCAGCCACTAGAGGCCGCTGCATTCACCACAAAATATTTTATTTCTCAAGTTGAATCCTATTTTTTTCTGAAACGCGACCCATCGTAGAATCGCAGTAAATATCTAAACCTTTTTTTTTCTATTTACTGAGCTGTGAGCTAATTTTTTTAGAGGCGACCTGTACCACACCTGATGATAGCTAATCGAAGTGGCTTATATCATCACACTTGGGAATTCATGAGAGAGGCCAATTAATCTAAACGCATTATATTTTAAATGTGGGGGTGGGCAAAACCGGAAATAATCCGGAGAAAAATCGATGCGACCACCACGGGCAGAGAGAAGGAATACGCAGACTCCAAATATATACAACAGAACATCGTCAGGGTCCGGGATTGAACCCATGACCTCCTGCGCACCAAGTGAAGGAGATAACATCGCGTCGCCACCGGATTACGAGCACCATAAGAGGCTCGAGAAGAATACGAATCAGTCAAATACAGAATGCTTTATCGACTCCCAGGTCGAGTGCCGTCAGCGAGCACCTATGGACGCGAGCATCAAGCCCGGCCGCCTTTGTCTCCCGAGTGGCAATGTTTTCGCACACCGCACCAGGCACGGGACTGGTTCAGATATAATCCGTAAACGGGCGTTGGCCATGAGTGGGAATCGTACTTGCTCACCGGGGCTCTTAGAACAGCGCGCTAACCGCACACACCACGCTAGGGCTGAACGATTTTTGGGAAAATATCTAATTGCTATTTTTCTGACAGATATTGCGATTTGATTTGTGATTGCAATTTATTAAGTCAAGCTTCAGTTCAATATGCACTGTGTAATAGGTTTTAAAACACATCATGGAGCATTACCACGTGATACCATCAAAATATGAACTGCTCTATATATTCTAATGCAAGGATGAGAACTTAAAATAGATGAATTGCTTCCAACATGTATTTATAAAAATGTTTTAATTGAAATAGAACAATCAAACATAGAACAATTGTTAAGTTAAATTAAAAAAAAGTTAGAATAATAACATTTGTTTGGATAAAACTCACCATGAATATCAGCCACGGCTGGGAATTGAATTCTCATGGTGAGATTCATGGCGTGGCGTGAAACCCACTGCACAAACCACGCGTGTTCATCCCATGAAACGTTTAAGAGCTGGTTGAAATACAGGGACATTTTTTTTATCCATCACCAAAAAAACAAGATTGCAAGGTTACATGCGAAAGGCTGGATTTATTTTATGTTTTATGTATTCTCCTTCAACGATGCAACATGGCCCTTGAGGATGCGTGCCCCTACAGCGGTGCGATGTGGAAACCCACTCACAATGGGGAAGAGACACCGACAGAACCACTCTTGCGGGGAGCGTTTTCTCTCCTCCACCATCACAGTCTGCTCGTTTCTAAGCGAGTGGAGTTTTTTCCTTTCCTGGGAACAGCGTGAGAATCATAGTTGTCATCGTCTCCTACAGCCCTGTGTGATTATGCTCCAGGCAGGTGCCTCGGCCCTAACCCCAATTCGGAGCCGGATTACATTGAGCGATCGCTCAATACCGCAGCGCATTTAGCTTAACAGTGGCAGCTTCCATGCCTCGTAATTTTCCCCATAGATGGAACACGCAGATTATTTTTGCACAAAATTAGAACCTATGCGTCCGACGTTCAAGGACAAAAACAAATCCATTACTGTACATCACGTAGCTGTTTTTTTCATGCTATTTTTACACATCTGTAATTTTTTTTCCATAAAATGTTTGGCATTTATTATAAGTTTGAAGGATGCAAAACATATTTTTGTACAAACACGGTTGTTGTTGCTTTGGATGTGATTAATACATAAACGAATTAAGTTTCTTTTCCGGTAACCTGCTGCATCGAAACGTTGGACACCACACGCCACTTCGGACATGTGTTTTGTTTGACCATACTTCACCTCCCTGGTCAATGCGGACTCGGTTGAGGGTATCACTTTGGCACCGTCGTTAGCGGCGTGCCGGGAATCAAACTCGAGTTGTCAGATTCGCCACCGTGCCGCCACTTCAAACCCACGTTGTACGCACTGTACACATCAATCATTCAGGTGAACACTATAGGTCACGTACGGTACACGCCAGCTTGCAAAGGGGCCGTCCATAAATGACGTCACGCGATTTTGGACTATTTTTGACCCCCCCCCTCGTCACATGGCGTCACAAAAAGTCAGACCCCCCCCTCAAATATGACGTCACAATGCTCTGTCCCCCCCAAATAAAAAATATGCTTCATATTGCTTTAAACTATTGTCATTGTAGTGCGTATTTAATGTGCCGCTGCACTCTGATGTTGTAGGAGAAGACATTTATTAAAAAGTCTATTTAATTAAGTAGAAAGTGTTATCTATATTTATTTAAAGTTGCGCATTTTGATGTGACGTCACATTTCTCAAGCCCCCCCCCCTCGTCACACATCCTCACAAATGTCTGACCCCCCCCCCCCCCCAGGTGCGTGACGTCATTTATGGATGGCCCCAAAACAAAATCTTCGTCCCATCCAAGATTTAAAAAAGAAACACGGGTTCTCATGCAAGCGTGAGGTCAGTTGAAGGGCGAATGCAATCAAGGGCACTTCCAGAGTCTCAGGATGAAAACAAAAACCCAACCCGAGTGAGATTGCCTCCCTTCTCGAATGGACAATATCCCAGGGACTGATCACCTGAATTTCATACAGCAGACAGGTACGATATGTGTGTGTGAACCTAGCTTAAGAATTGATCATGCACATAAGCACGCACAGTGCTTCAATCAGCACGCGAACAGTGTCGCGGCAGACATCTTTTATTTATTTAGGAAAGTCATCTGGCTCACTCCAAATTATGGCTTGCTCGAGTCCGGCCTTTGAGAGGTTTTCACCGTATTCTTAGGTTTTTTCAGTAAAGTCACGTAGATAACACAAGCTTCCGTCTTCAGGTGGAAGACGGAAGCTTGTGTTGCCTCCGAAACGTCGTGATTTTTATTTTTATTTTACTTTTATTAATTTTAATTTTTTACCTACGTCACTTTACCGAAAAAACCTAAGAATATGAATCCTTGCAGTCACGAAAGCTTCAAATCTAGAGTTTTCACCGTAGTTAGATAACCGCTGCTGGCAAAAGCACTACATGAGTACAAACTCGACGTGGGGCAATGCTCATATTTCAAATCAAGAATGCTCATATTTGTTGATTTCCCTGCTCCAGTGGTGGACATTCCATATTCCTATGGAGGGGCCGCAGTGCATCCACAGGGTGACCACTACCATAACGCAAATCTTAATCATGTATTAGGTAGTGGGTCAGGCTCGGCTGTCAGTGGTGGCTTGCGATGGGGGAGGGGGGGTGATGCCCAGTCTGTCATGGAGAGTTGTGAGATTTGGGAAGTGAGAAAAGGGTGGCAGGAGTTCGGAGTTCATGGAGCCAGGAAGGATGTCTCACAGAGCGTGGTTTCACCAGTGACTTAAATTCCCTTTCATTCGGCTGCACAAAGCCACGACTGACTCCAGGGTGGGTGAGAGTGGGAGAATAGGAGATAGAAGGGAGGGGCTAGGGCCCTGCGTTTGAGATTTGTCAGCGAGGGAGAAACTGAGCCCCTTAGACGCGGGCCCCGCACGTATAAAGCGTCCGTCTGACCTCGTGAACTTCGCGCGAACAGCGCTCTGCTTTGCTCGTGTATAAAACGGTAAATTCGGGCACGAAACCAGGTTCAAGTGATTCCTCTGATTTTTGCCAGTCGATTACATGAAGCGTCATCGGTGCTCGCAGTATTAATTCGCCGTAACGGATCGTAAGCACAGCCGGGGAGAATCAACACCAACATGACCACATGCGAATTTCTAGCCAGCACAGACTCATTAACACGTGCGGAGAGCTTATCCATAAACTATGGGACGTGAATAGGGCTGATGGAATCGTGACATTTATTGCGCAGTGGTGCGTCCCGATTCCTGTAGGTTCGGCAAGCCAAAAGTTCCACGTGTCCGTAATGTCGTGATTGAAATATGATGACGTCTATGTAAAATGCTGTGGGGTAACCCTCTATTCCAAGACGATTTTGATAATAAAAAAAACTATGCTGAAGGATTGAATCCGACTTCTAGCAAAACGTGTGTGCTCTACACGTTTCACTTAATCTCATCCGCGAAAATCCGCCCCCACACCGTTGGCGATCTAGAATGTTCTGCCACGAGTTCGGAGTGAAACCACCAAAACGAGCCCGCCTCCATTGCCCATTTAGGCCCGAGAGGAACCTTTGACTTTTGAGGGTGGCTTCAATCAAGGGTCAATAGTCGACCCCCGAGAGCTTTCCTTTGAAAAAAAAAATTACGCCCGCAACACAAAACAACACACATACACATTGTGCATTCAACTCTGACCCCCCCCCCCCCCACCCTGATACTGCCCATCTGTGCAAAAGAGCTTCATGGCTCGTCGGATTCCTCATGCAGTCTAAATAAAGATGCTGATTCTATTATTTGGGTCTTTCGGTGAAGTCACGTAGATAGGTTAAAATTAATCAAATAAAAACTACATTGTTTATTTTCATGAATTTAAACCTATCTACGTGACTTTACCGAAAGAACCAAAGAATATGAATCCCTGCAGTCACGAAAGCTGTAAGTCGAGGGCTGTGACGTCACGCTGACGGTGTGGTTTCGGCAGCTGGTCAAGGAAATTACAGGGCTGTACCTTTACATTTTAAGTTTCTGGTTTAATTCGCTTAACACAGGCGAGAGCTCAAAAGGACCACGGACGTCTCATTTGCAAGAGTGACCTGGGTCACGAAAATGCCAAAAGCAAGAAAAGTTAAATGCAGCACAGCGTTCAAGCGAATAGACATCAAAGCAAAAGCAACCGCTATGTCACGTGAGAGTTCTAAAATACATGAATCAATTGGAATGAATGAATTACACTGGTCAACAAAATAAAAACATTTTTTTCTGGCCTGGACTTTTGCAGCTGTTTTAGACTAATTTCAGGGTGCTGATTCCAAATATGATCTCAGATTTGCTCTATCACATCTCTTTTTTATGCTATCGGCATACCCCTTTTTCATTGATTTTACCCGAAATTAACTCCGTCACTTATGATTGCAAGTTGTTGTGAGTCAGTGACTACTTTAGTGTTAAAATATGGTTCTGTATTTTTAGGATAGTGTGTTTATAATATCATTCTATGTAGATATCCACATTTAATTTATATTTTTCTTCTGCAGTTTTTATTGAAAATGCAATATTTGATATCTCAAAAACCTGATGTGATAGACAAAAACTGATGCCAGATTTGGAATCAGCACCCCGAAATGACATTAAAACCGTTGGGAATACCTTATGCCAGAAAAAGTGTGTTGACCAGTGTTATCTGAAGTTAAGTCGGCTCGAGCAGCTTAGCGACTTTCAGCACGGATCTGACTCTGGGGTTGTTTGGGTTATGGTCTCACGCATCTTCTTGGTTCTTTCGGTAAAGTCACGTAGAAGGAAAATAATAAAATAATAAAATAATAAAAATAAAACAATAAAATATTTCTCACGACGTTTCGCATGTCTGGAATGACCACAACCCAATGGCCAGTCCTCCAGCTGACCTTCGCTCTGGCCTTCTGCCAGGATGCTCTTTAACTTTAAACGGCTATAAATTAGCACGAGGTGAATGCCTTAGTGTTCACGCATCCTGTCCAAAAACAATGTGCGTTATTTAATTATTTGTTCCAAACCCACGCCGTTTATCTTTTTCTCCCCTTTTATCATGTTAATCCTCGCTATTCACACTTGTACATGGGACCTCTATTTGCCACGGTGCCATGGAATGCCCCATTAGAATGTGACCAGAGCAAATTCACGGGGAAATACATGGAGGGTTGCTCTATTTAACGTGCTGTCGAAGTTTCGTTTGTTTTAAATAAGCACGGGGATGATGATAATAACGAGAATAAATTTAACTTGCTACGCGCGCGCACGCAGCATTCGCTCGCTCTTGAAGAGAGGGAACGGTTCAGAGGCGCGAGGAACCACTGACAAGTGGGAAGATCAGCCAAGCGGTGAGCTGTTGCGAATTTTTAGAGCCGAGCCAACCTAGGTGGTGGCCAAGCCAGTTAAAGATGCCCCTTACCAACGGTTGGACATTGCCACCGCTAGACCCTGCACCGCGATATTTTCGCAGTGCGTGAAGATTGTGAAGACACAGGGCTCTCTCGCGTCGCCTTTAATCATGGTAATGGTTGGTTGTTTGATACCGGGGCGCCTCAGACTGCTGGGGGAAGTTTCTGTGAGCGAGCACCTGTGAAGGCCGGCACGGTGGTGTGGCAAAACCACGGGCCCGCTGCCTCCATCTCCCCATTGATGACGTTTACACACGGCACTTGCTACCCATGTGTGGCCAAGTCGACCTAGGGTTGGCCCAGGACTGGTTCAGACATTCACCACTGATGTCAGCCGTGAGTGGCAAGTTCACGTAGCACGCTGTGCAAACCACCGCGCCAATGCCCCACCACTGCACACAAGACAAAGATCCCCCGTATAGCCTTAAGAGACTGTTGGGGCAAGTGCTGTTAGCGAGCACCTATGAAGGCCGGTACGGGACATGAGGGGGTGGGTAACCAGCACCACGCCCGGCCGCCTTTGTCTCCCCAGTGGCGATGTTTACACACTGCACCGGGCACTCATTTGAGGCTGAGTCGACCTTGTGGAGGCCCAGAACCGTTTCAGACATTCACCACTGGTGTTCGCCATGAGTGGCAATTGACCGCAGGGCACAGCTTCGTAGCACGTTGTGCGAAGCCACTCCGACAATTCTCCACCACTGCGCGCTCACGCGTGGCACGCACGCACGCACGCAGCCTGGTGAGTTTTGATCTTGCACATGCTGGGCAGCTCTTCACAGTCCTTAAACATTCTCATCTTCTCAGCAGCAAGCCACAGCGGTAACTCTACATTGTCACCAATGCCGCCCGTGAGCTTGCTTTGAAAAATAAATCATCTCGCGCACACCGTGAGACAGAATCGGGTACATGACAGCATTTAGGCACGGACACTGACACCAGCGAAACAAATGTTCTGCACATTATGGTGGTGTTTGCATAGTCCGAATAAAGCCATTCTGAAGATGTTACAGAAGCAACGCTGACATTAATTGTGCAAGATTACTATTATCATTGAATTAGACCGTGTTTTGCGTCAAAATGCACGATCAATGATTTACCAACAATTAAATTCCAAGACTCCGATTATTTTCCTGGGACCTATCAAGTGTTGTGTTACCGAGTGGGAGAAATGTGCGTGCGCATAGCCCTTGAGCATAATTCACAAATTGTCTACGTGGTTTGTCCCACGTAGAACGCTAAAATTAAATTCAAACTACTCGTAGACATTAGCGGGAGCAGATCACACTTGAATGTTTCAGTTCAGTTTTTCAGTTTCATGTATTAGGTTTAACCCTGTGAGCCATGCGGCTATTGACTCGGGTGCAACCGCAGCAAACAAAAACATGAACAAGAAACATCTTAAAGTGAATGTGCCCCGTCTCATCGGATTGCCATCTGCAGGACCGGGTCTGGCTTGTACTTGTTTGGGTGACCACTACGGCTTGCCGGGTGTTGTAGTACGTGTGGAGCCCTGGGAGGTGGCCATGGCGATGTCAGTTTTAAGAGTCACCCCATGATATGTGAGGTGTGGCTTTCTCCCTCCGGTGAACGCCAAACAAATCAAAGTCAAGCACTCATTCATGGCTTTTGGTTATTACATCTCAACGTAGCAGTTCCCTATCTGAAAAGGAGTTTTGACATTTGCCGAGTCTCTGCTGATTAAATAAGTGGCATTACAATGACCTTTGATGAATTACAGCAAATACATCCTTGGCAGTGTAAACCAAAACAAAGCGAGTTCTACTCCATCGCCATCACAAACTCGCCTTGGATGGCGCACGGTGTTTAGCAGCGTCAGCCGTACGAGCACGCAGTGGCACTTAAAGAAAGTCTCTGCTACCAAGAGCAAGAGACACACAGCATCGCCAGCCACCACCACCACCCTCGCCTCTCCACTAGCATCTCGGGGAAGGCTGGGGGAGGGTGCGATGGGCTTGGGAGCTCAGACATTTAACTCAAAAGGGAAGCAGAGGACAAACGCATCCTCTAGCTCGCGGGCACATTCATGTCGCGGGCGTGCAGACGGTGACCAAATGAGAGAATGTTTCTGGTTAATGCGTTTGTTCTCTTTTCAGGACTAACGATTTGTCTCTTGTGAGCCCAACGCTCACGACTCAGTTGCTGGAGTACCCCCCCCCCCCCCCCCTGAAAAGAACGTGGGGTCTGGGTGTGCCCTAATGTGGCATCGCGCAGCCGTTTGTTTCCACACCTCGGAATGACACGGTTGGCTACGTCAGGTGCGAAAGAAGTTCAACATACATACCTACATACAAACATGTGTCACGCGTGACTTTGTCAAATATCTAAAATGCAGCCGACATGTGGATCGGAGAACCGATCAATGGCATCATTTCAACGTTTCAGAAAAGTACGTGGGCTTGAGTGCATGGTACGGATTGACTAGGGGTCGGAAATTAAAATAACAAGAAGATATTTAGATTAGAAGTTTTCGTGACTGCAGGGATCCATACTCTTTGGTTCTTTCGGTAAAATCACGTAGGTATAAAATAAAATAAATTCAATCACGACGTTTCGATCGCTACACAAGCAACCATCATCAGTTGGGAAAACCACAACAATAATTTTTTTTTGCTGAAGTGGGAGAGAGAGTTTGCCGTGGTAAGAGGTAAAAAAAAATCATCATCGATATTTCAAGAGCCGCAATGCGTGCGATGGATACGAGACGGCGGTGGTCCTGCATAGATGACGGTCACCAATCAGCGGGTTCCGCGGGTTCCCGAGGTCCGGGTCACGGCTGTCACGGGGACGACGGTGGCCCACGGGCAGAGGATGACAACGGAGCGTCAACCAGGGAACGAGAAGGCATTCCGACACGACGTCCATCGCGGAAACGGAGCAAGGTGCTTGCCGACTGATGGCAACATCGCAAGATCGCCAGGGGCGGCGATGGCTCGGGTCGAACTTCATCCGGCAGTCGGCGATGGTGAAGATGTATCCACGGCAAAAAGTTGGGGGTTTTTTTAACGAAAGAACGCGTGAATTACGAGCGAATTGTGGCCGTGCTGCGCGAGTAAAACTCGCCACGTTGGCAAACAGCCACACGGGCGTGAATAGACAGAGGCAACCAGACTCAGACATACAATCACCAAGGGACCCAGACACTCAGCCACATATACCGAGGCACCAGTCCTTCGGTTACAATCCAACTACGATCAGCAAACTGACACAATGGCCATATTCTCAGCATTATTATTGTCTGCATTGTAAGCGTCTTATCTGGTAGCTGCGTGTTGTGCATGCGCATCTGTGTGCATCATGATAATATTGAACGCTTATTAAATATGTGAATGACATACGTGACGATTCATTAACGGAAAACAATTGTTATGCTCACTATCTTAATAGATGCGTCTAACAATTGATCTTATAATGTAATACAAACCATATGCATATTAATAAAAAAAAATCTGCTCATCTCTTTGCTGTGGAGCGCTATAGCCCCGAAACTTTGCCTGTGATATTTTTTTTTTATCAGATTTGAAAAACGGAGTTATTGACGAATGTGTTCGAGTTTCTTGTTATCCATGCTCATGCACCACTGCCGACGCAGCATCACAAACAGATGCAGGTTATAACATAGTTTTTTGTGGGTTAGATCGTGTAAATATAAATGTGTCGTTAAGCCAGCCACCACCCGGCACAGCCAATTAGTAAGGTTTATCACGTAAACAGAACGTGCCAATTCGTTACGAGTACAGCACACCGGTGTGTTGGAGAGCAAATCCACAACATTTACAATCTGAGTACGACGTTTCGCCAGTAATTACAACTAGCAACATCAGGTGGACAGCCATATTTGGATGATATTGGTCCCGAAAGCCATCGTGTTACACCAAATGCAGGCTAATAGCATAGAGTAGGACAGAACAAATAAGTTGAAACATTCTAGAAGGACCCTAGTGAAACAGTACAAATGAGGCAGTGCAAACAAGATTTAAAAAAAAACATTTCCCTGGAATGTAATTCTGGCCTTGAATCATGACAATTAATCTAACAACTTGTAAATAGGCGATGCACTCTTACAGGTTGAATATCAATTTAAATGTGTGTGGTGTCACATTTGTCGTTTATGGGTTTCATATCTTTGGAGGTAATATTTGACGGAGGTAAGAATGGAATGATAACATAGACCTGCTCCAACCAACGCTTTCCCTAGGTAATGTTGCCATTTGCGAATGTCCTCTTCAGAGTGCAGGCGCTTAAATGGATTGTTTGTATAGCACACAAGACAGTATGTTGATTGGCAGACATACAAATACTGGACAATGACGGGGGGAGGTGACTATTATTTTGGAATGACTGTCTTACGGCTGGGATTAACGGGACAAATGCCTGCAACAAAGGGTGCATGAACAGGATAAATGTACACAACATCTCATTAGGGACATTTTGGGCTCTCATAACTCATTAAAAAAAAACACTAGAATGTTATGGAGGCTTATTACAAATTGGCTCTTCACGAAGTCTTAATTCCAGTGATGTAAAAAAAAAATTAGATTTGAAATTAATTTCGCAAAAAGAGGCTGCCCCACCTCATTCCAACTCACAAAAACGAAAATGAAATCCAATAACATTACCAGCAGCGTGCTCCTTATAAAAACAATATTTCGAATGAAAATAAAAGATAAACAATCAATCAAAGGGTGAATTTGGTTCTAGATTTGAAGCTTTCGTGACTGCAAGGAGTCATACTCTTTGTTTTTTTCGATAAAGTCACGTAGGTAAAAAATACAATAAATGAAAACAACTAAATTAAATCACGACGTTTCGGGCGCAACACAAGCATCCTTCTTCAGGTGGGGACAACGTAGCATTTGGTATTTGCGCAATTCTCATAACGCAAGGCTACTTGAGTAATTCGCCGACAATTCAAGTCTGCGGTCATTTCACAGGTGAGGGGCAATGCTCCTTCACCAATTAAAGTAATCTGAGTCATTCTCAATGTCGGCAAATTTGCACCGCCACACAGGCTCACAACGGAGGCCTCCTCCTCTCTTTCACAAAACATCTCTGCGAAGCAGACGGCACGTGTGCACCCACAGTAGTAATAACAACAAGAACGTCTTTCATATATCCAGGAAAGTCTCACAGAGCCCCACGATTTGTTATATTTCAGGAGGGCCCTGCCATAATGCTACGCAAGCACTAGCATTGGTGTTGCCGTACTCATTTGTTGTTATTAACCAGGGTGGCCCATGGGTTCAGACCGCGAAACCTCTACAACAAGCGGCATATGTGCAACCACCCGGCTATGTTGCGATGAAACTCGTTTCACATAGGCCGCTTTTTGGATCTTTCACTGCATAGCCCGCAGCACACACTGCCGAACGCAACCAGGCGTTTTATGAGCAGATGTCACTCTTACCAACAACAGGCAGTGAGTGTCCCATACACAGAGACAGCATTAAGTACGTTACTCTGCAATTAGCGAGAAGGGATTGCCAAAGTGAAGCGTAGCAGTGTCTTAGGGACAAAGAGCTCCGTTAGACCTGGCATCACACGCCATGAATTGAACCTTTGTGTGAACGCCAAAAACCGAGGCCCAAAAGTCAGTGACCATTTCAAAGAAAACACAAACCCAGTTTTTTCCCGAAAAAATGCAAAAGCAGCATTCATACGGTCTCCCTTATTATTCACCGTGCATTGTTGCAATTCTTCACATTGACCTTCATGACCAAGGTTATTCAGCTCTAAAAAAAAAAAAATCTGTGTGCGCATATTTATTTTGGGAACATTTTAGTCCAACACCGAATAAATCCTCGACTCGTGTGTTGGAGTTGTTTTGATAGGGATGCAACAATACCTTTCATCTTTTGGGCAATCTTTAACACTCAAAAACTCGAAGCATTTTTCATTCTCTATGTATGTATGTTGAAATTCTTTCGCGCCGTGCGTAGCCAACCGTGAGTGGATTTGGACAGGACACGTCACTCCAAGGGATGACGTCTGACGGTCAAAATGGTAATAGAGTGGCAGACAAGGGATGGGACGTGTCCGAGTGTACATCTACCAAGTTGAAGGAGCGATGACATCACTTTGTGTGAAGGTGCGAGGTGGATTATCGCATGGTGGGATTGCAAGAGGTGGTGGCAGATTGGGGAGGCCTTCATCAGCGGATTGACCATGGCTGGAAATGATGATGATGATGATGATGATGATTTCGGAATGTACATCTTTTTTCATTATTTGCTTACATATTGCAAAGCCTACACTGATATTTTTCCCCTATTATTTTTCGCATTATTTTTCTGACAAAAAAAGATATATTACACACGAGTAGCGACACGTTTCTGAGCCCAATTGTGCCGGGACGTCACATGTGGATGCAAAGCGAGATGCGTAAATTGAGGAGGGAAGGGGGAAATAAATAAATAAACACCTCGGTGGCATTTCATGTCCCGATGAAATCTGAAGCGTGCATGCGGTCAATGTGGGGTGCCTTTCTCGTGAGGCTATCTGCTGTGAGATGCACTCCCCGCATGGAGGTCGCTGCTTCAGGCTCGGCGAGATCCACCTACCTGCCCTCCCCACCGTCTATGACGGTGCAGCGACGCGTTTCCGTAACATATGATGATGATGATGATAGTCTCATTGATTTTGCATCCAGGAAAGCTATACTGAGCCGTAGGACTCTTTTTCAGGAGTGTAATTCCTTTGGGTTTTAATTTTAAGATGTGTTCAGCCAATTAATGAAACACGTGGGATGAAACCGGAGCACCCAGAGAAAACCCCACGTGTGCAAGGGAGCAACACGCTATCCCCTGCACAGAAGGAAATAATCCCCACGAACCACACGGCATGGAGAGGCCCTTATCTAGCAGTGGATGGACAAAGGGCATGAATAGATATTGTTCAATGATCATTATATTCATATCATACAATGCCATATGGTCACATGGACTACATAGGGGAAATAAAATGCAGTTACTGAAGAGCAGATGTGTTATTTCATTGCCAGAAAACTGGCATGAATATCTGTATTCATCAACCAAACCCTTACAAATCAGACTCAACAACAAAAATAGATTCTGCTCACATGCTTTGTTCACTCGTAAGTCTCCAACAACCGTCTCTCGTCATCATCATCAGCCGTGGTCAATCCACTGTGGGATGAAGGCCTCCAAAATCAGCCACGACGTAGCAGTTTACCCCGCACCTGCACACGAACCGATTTCATCGCTTCGTATTGCCGGTCCACGTCCTCTCGTCCAAACTGTGCATCTATTAACATGTCAGTGCGTGCGAGTGGCATGTGTTTCGGAGCGAATGCATGCACTTTGACGTTTCGCTATCGAGGTCATTGATTAAGTTTGGCATCGATCTGTCCAGCACGGTCGCAGAGCGCTGAGGGCTGCAGTGAAATCAAGAGAGGGCCATCTGCATTGAGCTGCACGCAAGTCTGCGTGCTTGTGTACGCACTCGCAGAATCCAATGCATCACAGGGTTCTCAAATATGCCAGTGGTCTCAAAGGACGCAATAAAAAATATATATGTTAAAACCTCAAGAGATGCAGCATTTTTTTTATTTTTTACGATCCGTGTTTTTTTTTTATGAACACCGAAGAAGAAATATGAATTTGGATTTAAAGCTTTCGTGACTGCAGGGATTCATCTTCTTGGTTCTTTCGGTAAAGTCACGTAGAAGGGAAATAATAAAATAATAAAAATAAAACATAATAAAAACATTCTCACGACGTTTCGGCCACAACGCAAGCAGCCGTCCTCAGGTGAAGAACAGGTCTATCATCAAGCAGCAATTTCAGACGCTGTCTTTCCGACAGACCTGTTCTTCACCTGAGGACGGCTGCTTGCGTTGTGGCCGAAATGTCGTGAGAATTATTTTATTATGTTTTATTTTTATTATTTTATTATTTCCCTTCTACGTGACTTTACCGAAAGAACCAAGAAGAAGAAATATGAAGGCTGCTCCCCAGTAAAAGTGCGACATTGGGACAACATTGGCACCTCGGATTAGCACGGTTGGCTGCGAACGTTGCGAAAGAACGTCAACATACAGTACATACAGATGCCTGGGACTGTTGGCTCGATGTTGATCCAACGTTCCATGTTTACTGCGCCGGGTTCATGCTTTTTTACTTTAATATTGCACAAATACGTACGGCATTTTTTTCACTGTGCAAAAAAATAATGCGTTGCTCCAGTAGAGCATTGTGGGTAAAAACAAACATAGACAACTCAATTCTGCTTTTCCACACAAAGACAATATGTTCTTATTAGTCTTCCAGTTCAATAACATCAAGCAGCAAGTTTAATTGCTCTTAAAACTACTGCTGAATAATACTTGTCAAGAAAGCCAATAGCCTAATGGACTTAAATATTTCTATATTTTTCTGTGCAGAAAATGCACTTCCGCTTCTATTTATTTTGAAACTGTATAGTTGAGCCAACTACAGTGTATAGAAACTAATCACAACATTTGTTTGCATTTGCCCACACATATATATTTAGTCGTATGCAGTCACGTATATGTATATATTTAAAGCCTAGACATGCTGAGTGTATCCGCTGAAAGGCATTGGTGTCATTTTACAGGGATGGAACCACAAATTTCCGTATTGGGAGCTGCATGGGGATATTAGATGGAGGGGGGCTGTTGTTTTGTTTGAAATGTGGGATTTCTCATATCTGCAGTGCAGATTATGAACTGACTTTTGAACGTCTTATCCGAAATACGACAGCAACACCTTCTTCCACAGCGCAGTGCCTCGCCTCTTGCTGCATGACACTGGGCTGGGACATTTCTGTTCAAGGCTGGCATGCCCAATTTAAAATACACATAAACAGAATTCCAATCTGCCTCTCCACATAGCATGCATTTCCCCCCGCACCTCTGAATGTCTATTTTAGGTTGAATTTGTGTGCATTATAAATGCAAAAAAAACAGTGAATATATATCAATAGAAATTAGATATTCTAAAAAAATATGTGTGTTTTAGTCCGGCAACCGAGTGGCTTTCCAGACCAATATTATCCAGCGGTGTTTATTTAATTAACACAACTCTACATTCGGTTCACACTTTTTCTGTCTCATCCGCCAAGGCAAGTGTGTTAAACAAGTACTCCTGTATAACCAGAGGTTATTGGCAGAACACTCCTCCGTATAAGCGGTGGGACCCCGTTCGACGCAGGCATCATCTGTAAAAGGCAATACAAGTTCAACTTCTTCCAATTTAACTAACAATTTTAAAATGTCATCGGTAGATCAGCTGCTTGGTTGATCAAGTAATTATAAAAGCTTAAACCCCAGGTTGCGTTGAGGTATTCAGAATTGTCTTCATGATCTTAAGTAACCACACGCCGCCAACATCGGCGAGCATGATCATTATGCAAACACTCACATGATTCACGGGCATCATGGCATTCGGGAAATGCCAAGTGGTCAATAGAGAATACCTAAAAGAGAACCAATCTCCGGAGTTTAGGTACGTTGAAATGCACAGCATTGATTTAAAGCTTTCGTGACTGCAGGGATTCGTATTCTTGGTTCTTTCGGTAAAGTCACGTCGAAGGGAAATAATAACATAATATAAATATAGAACAATAAAAATTCTCACGACGTTTCGACTGCAACACAAGCAATCATTATCAGGTGTGGAATCCACAGCAAGAACATTTGAAAAAAAATATTATTGCAGTAGATTTCACACCTGATGATGATTGCTTGTTGCAGTCTAAACGTCGTGAGAATTTTTATTGTTTTATATTTATATTATTTTATTATTTCCCTTCTACGTGACTTTACCGAAAGAACCAAGAATATGCACAGCATTGTTCAATTGTTAAAACACCACGTTGCATCTTGCAAGCAGAGCGAGATAAGGGAACTCATACTGGGGGTGGCATCTCCTTAGCTTGGCCTATTATTAATAGCCCATTACATAACTTATTAATGAGCAAATAATTGTGGAAGAACTTAAGCTTCAAATCGTTTTATGCGTCAACATGAATAATTAATTAATTTTCCTGTTGGTTTCAATTTATTGCAAGTGACTTATCGTGCGATATTCAGCCTCATTAATGTAAACGTTGGAACAACAGCGTCCACAAAGCGTCATGAGTGTCTCATTACTCCAGATGAGCTTCGCCCTTCTATGGAAGCGACCAGTCTCTCCAATCACTCCAATCACGGACCAATAGTGAAACAATCACAATCACGAAAACAATCACGAAAAATCACAAGGCCACACCCAGTTGTGTTATCTCACCCAGCAGCACGGATTGTGTGTGTGTGTTGATAATCGTGGGGAGCCGTGGAGTAGCGGTTAGCTCACGGCCAACACCAGTGACGATTATCTTAACCGGTGCTGGGCGGGCCTCCCCTAGGTCGACTCAGCCTCAAATGAGTGCTTTTGTCTCCCCAGGCGGCCGGGCATGGTGCTGACCACCCACTCTCTCCTCTGCCGTGCCGGCCTTCATATGTGCTCGCTAACAGTACTTGCATTAATCGTCTATCAGTGTACAGGCAGCCACAACGGCACATTGGCTGCGTCAAGCACTCAAAGAGGAGGTCCCTCAAGTTGAAATCCGTGGACCTCGGCTAACGCGTGGCCGCTCAGACACATTTGGGATTTGCATCGCTATTACGCGGTCTGGCTGCATTGCGGCTGCAAGCTTCAAGCTAACAAGGCTGGGACAAACGCACTGGTGTTAGCCGATGGCCGAGATGAGTCCAATGCATTCGATCGTTGTAAGAAGATGTGTTAAGTGCCGAGATTGTCTGCGGGGGTGCAAGGTGCTGTCTGTCACATCGCGATGTTAAAGCGATCCCTCGCCCGCATTGCAGGTGCACAAGGGCCTCCAATAGTGGAAGCGCTCCAGGGGTGTGTGGCTGACTCTCTCGGGCTGGCTGGGACGTCCTTGCATGGGATGGGAATAACGACGATTGACCCCACCACACGTCATCTGCAGATCTACTCAGTGCGAGCCACGTGATGTGAAATTCATGAAATGCTGTTGTGTATAGGGCATGAAATAGTAAAGCTGTCATTTGACTGACAACTTGTATGTGTAGTATATTTGTGTGTGTGTGTATATAGTCTCTACACACCGCTGGATGAAGGCCTCCCCAGCCAAAATCGTCGCCATCCATATTGGACGGTGTCATGATGCCAACAATCCAGCTAGCTCTCGCCACGCAAGCCTATCTCATCGCTCCGTGGTTGGCTACGTAGGGCGCGAAAGAAGTTCAAAATACATATGTACCAATGAAGCAGTTGACATGGCGCACGCGTTTGCAAGCGAGCAATTATGCGGCCCGTATCGTTTTCCTTTTTTAAGCAGGCTGTACGCAACGCAACATCAATCAAGATGCTGCTCGAGTGAGCAATTGGGCAATGCAACTAATCACGCGTGAGAATGCATGCGGGGAATACAATCCATCAAATACGCAAACACGTGTTTGGAACACTGCAGTTGAATACAGAGCTGCAATGCCAAAGGGTGACTGCATTCTGTCTTTCGTGTGGATCACACAGATGTCGCGAAACTCTCTTCCCGTTGGCGTCGACGTGGAGCAGTACCCCTGGCTCGCCAGGAGAGGGCGGCACAGCAAGTTGACTAATCGCCATCTGTTTCCATCTGTACGGGGATAGAGCGTTGCCACCCCCCTCCCCCTTATCGTGCGCGCGGGTTTTTTCCGGGTCTTCAGATTTTCGCCACAATTGCAATAACAACTCACATTTTCTGGCAACATCTGAATTTACAATCCAATGAAGCGGGACCCCTCGTGAAAAAAAAGTCCTATGACGTGATTGGTGTGGCTTTCCTCGATAATTAACTAACTATAGTGGTGATGATGATGATTATTATTATTTAAAGAAACATTTACCCTCTGAATTTGAAAACAAATATCAGGGGCGCGTCTCATAATCCAGTAGGTGTGTGACCATGTTTGTATGATCTGAAGAATAAAATATTTTTTTTAAAACAAAACACGTTGGTTAAAAAAATATATACACCACTTGCTGTCAACAAATAAGAAAGACGACCCATTGTTTAACCACTCGATTGCACTCACTCCGCGCTCAGCAGTAATCGTGTCCACATAGTCAATTGAGTGTATCACAGGCGGTGTCGACATCGAACGAACGTCTGCACCGCTAACACAGCAGAAGTAGGGGTTTGTTTTAGTCTACTATTTTCGCACGAGTGATTTCGTTATACAAAGAAAAAGATCCCCCGTATAGCCTCAACAGACTGTTGGGGCAAGTGCTGTTAGCGAGCACCTATGAAGGCCGGCACGGCACACGAGGGGGCGGGTGGACAGCACCACGCCCGGCCGCCTTTGTCTCCCCAGTGGCGATACAACACTTGGTTTCACACACATACCTACTTGGATTATAAGACGCACCAATAATATTTATTTTAAAAATACAAGTGCGTCTTATAATCGAGAAAACAAAAACTGTGCAAAGACACACACATACAGTATACAAATTCCGAAACGACTGCTTGTGTGTGTACTGGGGAGCGGTAGTGTAGTGGTTAGCGCGCTGCGCTACGAACCAGGCGACCCGAGTGACGATTTATATGAACCGGTCCTGAGACCCTCCCCTAGGTCGACTCAGCCTCAAATGAGTACCCGGTGCGGTGTGTAAACAGCGCCACTCGGGAGACAAAGGCGGCAGGGCGTGGTGCCGACCATGTCGGCATTCATAGGTGCTCGCTAACAACACTTTTCCCAACAGTATGTTAAGGCTATACGGGGGATCTTTATCTGTGTACTGCAAAGTCTCTGGCATAACCCAGAGATGAATTTCTCACTCGACATTTCGCTTTTCAGGGCTTGCCGGATTATCGGCGTAAGGCACTACCACCACGACGTATCCATTACAATCATATACTGCATTGTTGTGCCATGCATGTTGTCTTGGACGGATTTCCGAAACGAATTGAGGGATAGAATAAGGCGAGATGCTTGCGTCGGATTGTAATACGCAACCCCCAACTTTTGCTTTAAATCACGAGGGTGGGTGGTGGCAACGCGCATCTTATAATCCGAAATACACGCGCGTAACAACAGCAGCAGCAGCACCGCAACACCGCCTCTGCATACCAACAACAGCAGCGCGCGCTCGCACTGCGCTATTGAAACTCACGGCGTGCAATGCGAGTGCGAGTCGCGGTGTGCTGACGACGCTGCTGCTGCTGCAGCCGCAGCCGTAACCCACTCTCGCGTTACCTGCTCAGAAGAGGAAGAAGGAAGCGTCGGGACGATGCTCGGCTCTCGCAAGCCTCTTGCTCGGCACAGGCGCGAGCGTTGTGAATGACGAGCTTAAATAAACACAGCAGGAGAGATGATGGTGGTGGTGGAGGGGGAGGAGGAGGGGGAGGTCTCGGCAAAAGCTCCGCAGCTCCAAAGACTTCACCAACGCATGTGGCCCTCTTGCGCCTCCTCGCAACGCAGTCACAGGAGCGAGCTGCTGCGGTTGCTTCTGCAGCTCGCAAGAAGTAGCATCAGCAGCAGCATCATCAGCAGCATCATCAGCAGCGGCGGAGGCGGTGTCACGCCATTACGTAATGCTAATGATGGCTTTGCACTGCGCATCAGATTTCCGTGACGCAGACGCGCGCGCTGGCATCACGCGGGATCCCCGCGGGACTCAATGCGGACGCAATGGACATGGCCAATCTACTGCTGGATGAGGGCAGCCAACGCCACAGCCAAGCCTGAGCCGTCCGTTCAGGACGTGGGGTTTGCATGGTCATACTTCAGCACTCTGGTCAGCAAGGTGTGGGCAGCATTGTAATTGTTACGCATGAGTACGACATTTTCGTGCAGAGTTTACAATGATTGTGGCAACAATCGTGTTTTCTTCCGTCGTTTTGTTTACCTGTACAGGCACTTTTGTCAATCCACTGCCAAATGAGGGCCTCCCCCTCTCGCCCACCAAGCGGTGATTTGGTCATACTTCACCACGCTGGTCAGCGCTGGTGGTTGAAGGTTGGAGTTGTGGGGAGTGCTGGATTACACTATATAGTTTAACTTATTAAACATGGAAGGCACATGCATTATTGTTTTTGGGGATATGTAAATTGCGCTACTTATTGTTTCGTCGTAAAATGATTAACTGGTTTCATATTTGAGTTGTTCGTTCCATTTAAAACGGTGTCGAATGGCGTTTCCTCGCATTTCGTTTGCACTGTATACGTACAGGCCCCTCTATCCCCGTGTCGTGCGGGCTATTTGACCATACCTCAACCACGTTTGTCAGTGCAGGGTTTTCTGCGGGTGAGAATTTACGTGGGAGCATATAAGTGGAGTACAATAGCTTGTTTATTTCCTACACTACAATATGCTTCCCACAACATAGACCCCGCCCTGCCCCCCAGAGACTTCTAACGCCAGCAAGTCTCTTTCGTCATCCGTCGACGGTCTTAGCTCACTGGGCCTTGCCGAAGTTCCGAGACTCAGTGTTTCATAACCTGACAATATTTGACTAAACCAGTGATTCTACTTAACAAGACAACATTTGACTAAAACAGTGGTTCTTCTTAACCTGGCAATGTTTGACTAAAACAGTGGTTCTTAACCTGGCAATATTTTATTAAACCAGTGGCTCTTAACCTGGCAATGTTTTATTAAGCCAGTGGTTCTTAACCTGGGGTGCACGCACCACCTCCTGGGGGTGCGAGATGCCCTTTCTGGGGGTAGCGAGACATGTCCAGATTTTATTTTTCAGAAGGTAAATAGCACTGTGTTACAATTGTGTTTGTTCCTCGCTTGTAAGTGTTATTTTCTTATTGCTTATGCCTCAAAAGTACAGAAAATGGCTATTATTCCACACAAACTTTTCTTTTGTGACCAGGACAGTGATATTTAGATATTTATCTATTTTCCAGAACATTCCAGATAGATTCAGTGCTGAGTAAACTTGGAGTAACTTCTAGAACATTCTATTTATATCCGGTAATATGAATAGTAGTATAAATACAGGGGCCTTAAGCCCACCAGTGCAGTTTAGTTCCAGCTGCCTAAGTGGATACATCTCTGCATTTTTCTGAGATGGCATCAAGAGGCTGCAAGCATCCGGCAGACACATTTTGCTTTGTCTGCGGCCAATGTATCAAGACAAGAGCGAAAAAGTACTCTGTGGAAGCATCTGCTAAGATGTGTGAGGCCTACAAGGCATATTTCGGCATGCCTGTCGGGGATCAAGACAAACCCTGGGCACCTCATTTCACCTGTGAGCAATGCAAAAAAACTCTGGAAGGTAAGATGGACAATTGTTGCTCGGAATTTTACGTGATAAAATTTGTAAAAAAATAATTGTCAAAGTTTTTAATTTTTAAATGTTTTACAATTTTCAATGTTATTTAAAAAAATCTATCATATATGAAAAATGTTGCGAGAATCAAAATGGTGGCATTCCTGATGTGTATCTAAGGCGTTTTTACCAAGTTTCCCTGCTATCTTTGCTTTTTGGACAGCAGGGACACCAAGGCGCACTACCACAGTCGGGACTGGCCACAGTGGACCGAGTTCTCTGTGGGGAGGAACAACGTCAAGTGGGAGCCACTGGTGGACCCCCGGAAGGTGCTGATGCCACCACTGCACATCAAATTGGTGCCTTATGAAAATTTTTTCAGAGCTGTAGATAAGGAGTTGGCAGCCTTCAAGTACCTTCAAGATTTATTCCCTAAGCTATCTGAGGCAAAGGTCAAAGCCGGTGTCTTCGTCAGACCACAGATGAAGAAGATCCTGGAGTGCAATTAATTCCCCATGAAGCTCACTATTAAGGAGAAAGCGGCTTGGAACAGCTTTGTCGCAGTGGTTCGTGGCTTCCTGGGCAATTACAAGGTCGAAAACTATGTGGAGCTGGTTGAGACTGGTGAAGAACTACGGCACAATGGGCTGTAGAATGTCCCTCAAAGTACATATCCTTGATGCTTATCTTGATAAATTCAAGGAGAACATGGGAGCGTACTCGGAGGAGCAAGGCGAGCGCTTACACCAGGATATACTGGACTTTGAAGGACAGTAGAACGAGAACATGATGGAAGACTACATTTGGGGGCTGATTCTTGAAAGTGATTTACAGTTTCATCGTAAATCTCAAAACACTACTAACTTCTAAATCTTTTGTCGTATTTTTTTTTTATTACTTTAGTATAAATACATGTTAATTTTGATTCATGGTGTTTTTGTCTGAATTTATGTGAATTAAAATACACAAATTCGCCAGTTTTCTCATTGAAAATAGGTAAATTAAAAAAATATCACTGTCCTGGTCACAAAAGCAAAGTTTGTGGGGAATAATAGCCATTTTCTATACTTTTTAGGCATAACCAATTACGAAATAACACTTAATACCCATTAACAAAAATTGTGTTACATCGTGTAATTAATCGAAAACACAAATGAAGCATGGGCATGTAAGAACACCTTACTTTGTTTCATCAAACCCTGTGTATTTGCTAACATTGTACTTTTATTTTACGATTTAGTAACAAATGGGTACAAGGCTGCAGTAAATGTTAAGAGCCACTGCCCTAGAGAGTCTGAGTATCAACCCTGGATGAGTTTCTAAGGTTTTAACGAGATCACGCGCGCATTAAAGGGCGATGTGGATCGTGGCGCTTGTGTTGTTAACGCGTTTTCTATCCGTGTTGTGCTGTATTTACGTAATCCCATGTCTCTTTTGGGCTCAAAACCAGTCCCAAATAAAGGTCGTATATGTATCACACACGTGTAACGTGCATGTGCATGCAAGCGGATGGAATTGAGGTTTCATGTCGGAGGCTAATGCTTGAACTGTACACGCTGCGTACCGTGCACACGTGCGGGAAATCTGCATTTGGCCATGGCTGATTACAAAATTAGCGGTGTTTTAGAAGGGCTAGAAAGGTGAAAATTTACACAAACATAGTCGAATCCATGGTTATGGTAAAATTGCATTTTAAAAATTTGGGTTCACCAAAAGATACGGCCTGGTGGTTCATTGCGTTCGTTTCATGGGGCACGGTCAGCCTCGAGTTGCACATCTCGCTCGAGCCCTCGTGACGAACACACACAGCCCGGTCCACATCATCAGTGGACACGTGTGGAGCTGAAGCCCAACAACGCGGGCCAAGGTCGCTACGAATGACCCGACTACGACATCGTTTTAGCGTGGAGTTCGTGGATGTGTACGGCACAATGAAAGCTCACAGTCGACTACATTATATACTACGAGCCCGACGATTGTGTGAATTAGTCATGGGCCTCTCCTAGGTCGACTCAGCCTGAAATTAGTACCTGGTGCGATATGTAAACATCGCCACTAGGAAGACAAAGGCGGCCTGGCGTGGTACCGTGCAGTCCTTCATAGGTGCTCGCTAACATCGCTTGCCCCAACAGTCTAAATGGGGGATCTTTGTCTTTTGGTCTTTAGAATTTTTTTTTAAATCAGTATTTCTGAAAATGTTTTCGTAACCATCCCAATGTAAATGGCCATATTGGCAGACACCCCATCATGCGTCATTGCCCAGATGCACCAAATCATCGGAATGGATATACCTGATAAACGCACGTGGAACACGATTGATGGTCACATTGAGATAATGACAGCATCATCACGTCCTGTCAACGTTTGCTCCACTAATAGCGTAATAGATATCCGATTTAAACATACAGGACTCTTTTTATGTTTTTTTTTATGGAACTATAACACAAAACCAACATGGCAATGTTGTTATGGCAGTTATGTGGCCTTGAAGTACAGTACTGTAGTCCACTTTGTATTCGGGAGAATTATATAAGACCTTGAGCCTGATAATATATTTGTTGTTGTTGAATAATCCACTTGAGCCTCAGTTGAAAAGGATAGAATTACACTTTTACCACCAGTCACGGAATAGGATAATCAAGGTGAAGACGCAGACCTGCAATTGCCGTCACACCGAACGACTGCCAGAAGCGCCTCCTACGAGTTCAAACTCAAGACAGCCCAGCCGCTCTAGAAGAGGACAGAATGTGGCCTATGGGGCCGTCCATAAATGACGTCACGCATCTGGGGGGGGGGGGTTCAGACATTTGTGACGATGTGTGTGACGAGGGGGGGGGGGGAGTTTGAGAAATGTGACGTCACATCAAAATGCGCAACTTTAAATAAATATAGACAACACGTTCTACTGAATTAAATAGACGTTTTATTACAGGTAGGAGCAACAGGTTCCACACTGCCCACCAGGGATTATTTGTCTGTCTGTCGTGCATATTTGTCTGTCGTGCACGAATGCGCTGTCCAACCAAGTTCCTACCTGCCCACTCCGAAGGAACGTGTTACATGTTTTCTCCTACAACATCAGAGTGCAGCGGCACATTAAATACGCACTACAATGACAATAGTTTAAAGCGATTTGAAGCATGTTTTATTTCCAAAATGGAAATATGGTTTTGGGGGGCGGGGGGCAGAGCTTTGTGACGTCATATTTGAGGGGGGGTCTGACTTTTTGTGACGCCGTGTGACGAGTGGGGGGGGGGGTCAAAAATCATCCAAAATCGCGTGACGTCATTTATGGACGGCCCCTATGTTGTACACGCTGGCCCGACAGCTGAGAAGAGGCGGCACTGCTCCCACTTGATCCCACTGATAGACTCGTCTGTGGTGTTGCCCATTGACAGAGGTGCCATGATGGCGAGATGTTAATTAGCTCGCCTGGTATGCAGGAGGCCGTGGGTTCGATCCCGAGCCTGACGCCTGCTGCTGTATATTTGGAGTGTGCGCGTTCTCCCCGGGGTCGTGTGGATTTTTCTCCGGGTCCTCCGGTTTTTTCTCTCCACATTTAGAAACGTGCGTTAAAGAGCAGTTGGCTGCTATACATTTCCACACGATAAGCCACTTCGTTGAGCTATCATTTGTGGCCAGATCGTTTCTGATAAAGAGCTGCATAGCCTTGAGACAGTGGAAGGCGCCTTACAAATAAATGTCAATTATTATAGCTCAGTGGGTCTTACCCGATAAAATAAAATAAAAAATTTAATAGTATAATGTTGGGTGGACAGAGGCGGGAAGATTTCCAAAAAATTGCACCATTGTGTCAATTGCCACGCCTGGAGATCGAACCAAACCGACCACTTCAGTGTGCTGCTAAACGTTACAGCACGGCAGCATCCGTCCGGCACTGAGCACTTTGTGTGTCCCAGAGATATGGATCCCACGGCATGCAATGTCCGGATCTCCCACATGGAAGACAGCACTTCTCGGAAGCAGGCTGCGCGCATTATCAACACACACGCCGCCTTCTCGCACACAAACTAAGATTGATACGACCGCCCATCACCAATCGATAAGCACACCGCCGTTTATTTCTTAATGGATGTGCGTGCTGCATGTGCATTAGCACTAAGGTTCTTAAATTATCCTACCGTACATATGGATACATACGCACGTTTTAATGTGTCGTGTGTACAGGAAGCCTCTTTCCTCTAGAGCCGCAGACTATTTTAACAAACTGCGGCAAGGCAGTACCTGGCATCCAGGTACTGCCTTGCCGCATGTTTTGCCACAAGTCTGAGTTGTAAATGCAGATTTGATGTCTTGCAATATGTATCTATTTGGCATTTGAACATTTTAACACCTGCCAGAAAGGGGAAAGCCTTTTTTTTCCCCCATCACTTTGATACTGGCAAAAATGTCCCATAGACATCGTGTTATCGTCACAAGCGAGAGTTCATGCCCACGGCGGATACGGTCTGTATTTCATGACCTTCAACGTGTCTCGTGGAGTCCTGTCCAAACCGCTCACATTGACCCACCAACCCCTCTTCCCTTGCCGACTCATCCAACTGACACGCACACAGCAAAAGGCAATTACGTTGTGCCCTTTGCCGACACACCCTTGTTAAATATCCAATGCCAGCGCTAAGAGGAAATATTTTACGATGGCTCCCATGCAGGCATGGACCAACAGATTTTTTTTGTTCCAATGCCAGACGGCAACAGCAGGTCGTGCCAGCTTGATTTACGGCACACTGCCACGAGCGATAAGCATTCAAGTGGTGGTGCTCTTACGCTGAACCCAGGCAGCAAAAGGCGCATTTATGTAACCTCCCCCCCCCCAAAACAATCCTCATGTCCATATATAAGCGAAGCTGTAACTTTTTTTTATCTCTAAATATTATAGCGAGTAATTCACCTATTGCTTAATTTCAGGCAGAACAGTCCTGAAATGCTGCTCCGGAAAATAATGTTGGCACGCCACATCCACTTAACCTCAATGCGTCAGGATACTGCGGTGGTGTGAAAAAACAACCCATGCGTGTACAGTAACTTGGCGTTTCCAGATGATTGTAGGGACCGTACTTAAATATTGGGTACCATAATATTGGTTGCGTATAGCTTGGTATAACTTGTCCTCTAAGGATACGCCTGTCTAGTAGCTTATGCCAGGAATCCCGACTCCCAAGGCATCGCAGCAGCGTTCCACAAAACATTGAGAAATCAACGCCCGGTACCATCCGTGATTTATACATTACACTCGAGAGCCAAAAGTCAGTGACTTGAGTACCATAAATTGCCTCTTTCAAGTAAACGACGTGGCTCAGTATGCACGCAAAGCATACATTCTCAAACAGTCCACGTGGAAATATTGGCCGACGTGCTTCGTCTTGAGCCGCTGGAGTATTTTATTTGCCAGAGAATGCGTTTGCTTGTCCCGAAATGTCGGGTTCGGTAATCTTTCTTGAAGTGTGGCCTCTCGATTTCCAAGCCTGACAATGTATCGGCAAGGGAGCAGGGCTACAATGTGCTGATGTGCCCTAATACATCACATCAGCATAAAATAGGCACATTGATTCACTGCTGTAGAGATTCAAAGTCAACATGGTCATCCAACAGAACGGTGGGCGAACTAAACAGCAGTGTGTATATATTTGCGTGTGCACTCCATCATGCCATCTCATTCTAAACACCTTTTCTTGCTTCAACACGTATCGGTCAACAAAGAATGGCTGTGTGTTGATGTATGTTACTGGAGGGAGAAGGCCGGACAATAAGGCACTATAGTACTGTGACAGACACCATGAAGACGGAGTCACCCTAAGTCAGAGGTGGGACAAAGTCATTGTTATGCAAGTCCAAGTCGAGTCGCAAGTCATCAAATTCATGACTCGAGTCTGACTCGAGTCCAAGTCACATGACTCGAGTCCACATCTCATAGGTGGGACAAAGTCATTGTTATGCAAGTCCAAGTCGAGTCGCAAGTCATCAAATTCATGACTCGAGTCTGACTCGAGTCCAAGTCACATGACTCGAGTCCACACCTCTGCCCTAAGTACTTCAGAGGCAGACGATATGATACTATGTTCCTACGCACACGTACAAATATATATATATTTTCCCCCAGCAATGTACAAATAGGTACTGTATTTCCCCCGATAGCAATCTCACTTGGACCCAAGTAACCATCACATTTAATATAATCGATTCATTATAACGAGTTGTCCACGCATTGCTTAATGTCAGCGATGAGTCCAGAATGCTGCTCCGGGAACACGTTTGGCGCCCCACATCCGTTTCACCTGATTTTTAAATCCTTTATATTAAGTTCACTTGCTTGCTTGCGCGCTTACGACCGTGCAAATCTTTCGGTCGTTTTTTAACCCACTTCCCGTGATCCAATCGAGCTGACATTTTGCACACAGACTCGTTGTGCGTGACTATTTATTTTCGGGAGAAAAAATTTCCAAAATGTTCCATTTTTAGGGAATTTTTTTTTTCATATTTAATTTAAAATACCAATGTGATAAAAATGAAACTCTTACTCAAGAAAAACAGAAATGAATAATAAAATTAAACCGATGCCACGCATATAAAGGATTTATAGTGAAAAAGTTTGTTTTTACGGGTTAATTTTTTCTCCTGAGACACCTCGGTCGTGTGCTAGAAAACACGTGCGTGAATAGTGCTTAAAATCAACCAATATTAAAACTAACATGGATATTGTTCTTCTTGGTTCTTTCGGTAAAGTCACGTAGAATGGAAATAATACAATAATAAAAATAAAACATAATGAAATAATTCTCACGTTTCTGCCACAGAAGACAGTCTGAAGTTCAGACTGTCTTCTCGACAGACCTGTTCTTCACCTGAGGACGGCTGCTTGCGTTGTGGCTGAAACGTCGTGAGAATTATTGTTAAATTTTTATTATTTTATTATTTCCATTCTACGTGACTTTACCGAAAGAACCAAGAAGATGAATCCCTGCAGTCACGAAAGCTTTAAATCTAAAAATGAATATTGTTGCTAACGATATTGGATCGCAATGACAGATAAGTCTCTCACGACAATAACAGCAACAGACCACATTAAAAACTCGTATCCATCCATGACATGCAGTAATGATTTGCTAATTTTATTTTTTGTAAAAAGCAATATTGGCTACAATCGTGCATACATTTTACACACATGTTTTTTTTTTATTGTGAGCCAAGGATTATATTTGAGTTAATGCAAGTACTGTACTGTATCGTCTATATTGCGTTCTGGCAGTGAGAACAAATTTATAACCACAGTGAGTGACATTCATCAATTATTGTTTCTCTGAAATAAAAACTGTTAAGATTTGTTTTGGGATGCAAGACGTCAGGAAACGTTTCAATCTAAGCTGGGCATGGCCAGGGAGAATTTTAATACTTGCCTATGGCTATTAACATAGTAACGCTTCTTCATAATAAATGCATTTCGATTCAAGACCACTAATCACCACCTAACATTAAATAAAAATACAATTTGGCAACACGTAATTTGCTTTGCATGCAATATAAGTGATCAACTTTTTTTTTGCAAATTGACAGTCAAGGGTAAAATCTGTTTTCCACTAGTTTTCATTTACTACAAACGTGTTTCATTGCTTGAATGTAATACATTTACTAAATTCCATAATCCCCCCTGCCATGTGAACCATTTTGTTTAAGTTGCAGATTTTGTTTGTATTTCTTTATCAAATAATCTTGAAATGTAAACACACTTAGCTGCTATAAATGCAGTGGGGAAACAAGAGATGTGGCCAAACATATGGACGGCAACAGAAACATATGAACATTACAAAATGTAAATAAGCACCTCATGAATTATGTACGTATACGGTAATTCGAGATTACTAATTTCAAGAAACACAATCTTGTAGAAAGTGCTCAGGTTTGAAACAAATTAAATGTACCACTGTCATTGAGATTTATTAAGCAATTTTAAAAGTGTCTCTCTTATTAACGCAGGTTATAAAACAGACCATATTTTTGTGAATCAGTTCTTAAAATAATAAGTGCATTAACGTGATGACGTTTTAATGCCAGTGGAAATATACAATTTTCGTGCAAAACAGGAGATGTAGAATGGCGATGAACGTGTCACATGCTACTTCGTATTGTAATTGGTGTGATCCAGCGGTTCTTCGCCTTCACTGCAGTCGTTAAAAAACCCATGGTAATACACAGGGTTTGATGAAACAAGAGGAGTACTTCCGTGGCCGTGATTAATTTGTGTTTTCGATTATTTACCTTCTAAAAACATCTGGCTATGTCTCGCACCCCAACGGGGTGAAAATAAAAAAAAAAGTGGCGTTTTTTTCTTGCTGTGGTGTTCACACCCGATGATGATTGCTTGTGTTGCAATCGAAACGTCGTGATAATTTTATTTCCCTTCTACGTGACTTTACCGAAAGAACCAAGAATATGAATCCCTGCAGTCACGAAAGCTTTCAATCGAAAAGTATCATCTTGCTTTACCCACAAGTGGTGCACAGGGAATATGGGGAGAATGATACAGAGGTATTTGACACAATTTATGCAGATATCCGTCTCAAAAGCACCTTTCTCCCTTATAGCAGCTGAATTTAATGACGGGCAAGTACACTGTATAGAATACATGATTACTCGGCAAATTACAGAATGAGAACATAACACAATTTACTCGTTGACTAAAGTACAACACAGCCTGTGATCGTGTAGGTTAGTAAAACAGAACGATACATTATGAGAAATAGCAAGAACAATGTTAAATGTTTGAACCCCATATGCAAATGTTGTGAGCCTGTGATTAAAATCGTTTAGAATGAGGAAGAGGAATTTCAAAGTTTCTAACTAAAGTACCATTACGCTAGCTTAACCATCCTCATTGTTTTAGTACTAGATAGGCAACGTAGTTTTCATGTTATTTCAAAGCATGTTACACCAAATCGTTGGGGAAAAAACAACACCAATCCTATCTTAAGGAACACTAACAGCTGGTAGAATATATATTAAAAAATATATTTAAGGATTGTTTTGTCAAATCATTGTGACATTAGCATTTCATGTTTTATTTAACGGTAGTTACATTGAATTTCATACAATGATCGGCACTGATTTTAAATGTACAAAACATAAAGACGACATGTCCAACCGTGCATATACTGTTGATAAAAAAAGACTTAAGGAATGAAAAACTGAAAATACAATGAAGCACAGGAGAAAAGTGAATATTGCCAGTCAGTGATCAGCATACGTTTGTTGAAAGTGCTCCCTACTCACTGTTGCAATTATGTAGGTCTTGAATGCAACCTGCTACACATTGCTCTATCCCATGGATTCAGCAGCAAAATTCTATAAATGCGGCACACATCACTGCAGCACGCATGCATATTCTTTAGAGAGAAAAAAATCAACACGATTGCAATCAAAACTAAAAATTCCAGATACGTTCCACCTTGTGTTGTACAAATAAAGTGCAACGTCCAGGGGCCACATTCATATCTTGACAAACCACACTTGCTCTGGCGATTTGTCAGACTGTTGGTAACGGAAACACTGGCACATTGATGCCAAAAATCGGACACAAATGGGAGCCACTCGCCAAAGTTATCAGTTAGGCCCTCATTTTCAAAAAGCTTTTCAGATTTACGGAAAATAAATCGCTGGAAAATCCACGATCACAGCTTGGACATGGCGGTTGGCCGCACACCCATCGTGTCCCTCCAGAGCTGCCAGCGTTCGGCCACGCGCTGCCGCCACGGCTTGCCGAGGCTCAGGCGAGCCGCTGCCCGCTCCAGCTTGGCACCGTTGCGCTCCAGGTAGGCGTGGGCGTCGTGCTGCAGCTGGTTGAGCCGCTCGGCGCGAC
The DNA here is from genome assembly GCF_964198595.1 of Lampetra fluviatilis. NCBI lineage: Eukaryota > Metazoa > Chordata > Hyperoartia > Petromyzontiformes > Petromyzontidae > Lampetra > Lampetra fluviatilis. Next base: position 2,280,257 of record NC_136314.1, read on the forward strand.
GCTCGTCAAGCGCCACGTCCTCGCGCGTCAGTGGGTTGAAGCGGAAGTAGGCGTCCGCGGGCAGCAGGCCGTCCAGCATCGTGTGCACCTCTGTACCGGCGCGCAAGGGGTACCCAGGAGATCAAGAGTCGTACCTGAGATTGATTTTTGTTTGTTTGTATGTATGTGCATAATATAGGGTTTTTTGGGGTTAGATCGCGTAAATATGAACGGCGATAAACCTGTCACCATCCAACACAGCCAACTAGTGAGGTTTGTCACGTAAACAGAACAGGCCAATTCGTTACTAGTACAGCACACCGGTGCGTTGGAGAGCAAATCCACAACATTTACAATCTGAGTAGGACGTTTCGCCAGTAATAACAAGCTTCATCAGGTGACAGCCAGATTTGTTACGGATTTCTACTAGTAACGAATTGGCATGTTCTGTTTACGTGACAAACCTTACTAAATGGCCGTGACGGGTGGGGGTGAGTTTAACGACACATTTATATTCACGCGATATAACCCCAAAAAAAGTATTATGGATGATATTGGTTGCAAAAACCTACGTGTTAAACTGTATGTGGTCAGGTTGATTTATTAAATTATTACACCTTTTTTTTACCAGGGTAAGGCGCATTGAGCCTATATAGCTCTTTTTCAGAAGTGTACCTGGCCACAAGTGACACGGCTCAACGAAATGGCTTATCGCGTGGAGATTTGTAGCAGCCAAGTACTCTGAACGCATGCTGTTTCGAAATGTGGAGGGAAAAAACCGGGGGGACGTGGAAAAAAATCCACGCGACCAAGGGGAGAACATGCAAACTCCAATATACAGCAGGCGTCAGGATCGGAATCGAACCCACGACCCTCTGTATATCAGGCGAGATAGTTAACATCTCTCCACCGTGACGCCCATTGATGATCTTGCCCTCGTGGATTCACTCCAGTTAATCACTCAACGAGAGGTCAGTTGCCTTCTCATAAGTCGACCGCTTCTGCAATGGGTACGTTCACTCATTGACGCCTCCGCCCGTGTTCTGGACTTAATCTACCAGAATGACTGTTTCGTCTCTTCCACGCTCTGGTCAACCCCCCAATACTGCAGATCGTGACAACACACCCTCTGACACGCTCACTCACACAATCACCCACTCGTCCACCATGTTTCATCACGCTCATCGGTGTGTGGATTGGTGCAGGAGGGGGGACGACTAAGGACCGGTTTAGATACGACTCGCCGCAAATCAGGTCACAGTGTGCATTGTGTCGTGGTTGGATAATCACTACACCACTGCATTTCCCAGATGCTTGTTCATTCTCATGTTGCAGTCATCATTATTTTATCGACCATCGAGGGCGGGATAATTAGCTGAGTTGCACCTGGAGCAGGATATGACCTCGCAAACGTCAAGCACTCCACCACAGTAGCACCAGATCAGATTAAATGTTAGTACAAACTATTTTTGATGAATGCTCTACTGTCATGTAAGCAAAGTTCGAAATCGATACAATGTGAGTGGCATACAAGCGTTCATGCCTAACATCAATGTAACAGAGGCAATTAAATTGCAATGCTTCTCTGTACTATTATTTTGCAGTTTCAGTTATCCAGAGTGTTTTGCCAGTCTACTGGCTTGATTTGGCAGCCTCACTCCAGAACATTAGAAAACTAGCTTTTTTGAAAAAACAAATTTTGGCTATAGGTCCCAAGAAAGGAAATGCATTTCTTCAACGAATAATACTAATTAAAAAAATTGCATCCAAAAATCTGCAGCACAATATCTCATCATAGCAATTACTTAAAAAATGTGTGCAATAAAAGTAAAATTGCTGATAGAGGATGCTTGCTGTTGGAGATTTATATCAACCCAAAAGATCATCATGAGCAGTATAATATTCACAAAATGTACAGAATATCAACAAATCAAATTTTCAAGCGGAACTTTCTGTATACTCCATACCTTTTCCCAGCATGGTTGCATATATACAATTTTGCAACTGAAGCAGAACAAAAGTATGATGCCACTACCACATTAATGTGAGGTTTTTTTCATAATAAAATGCACCTCTTGTCACTACTGGGCCGAGTGCAGTCTGTTGCCACTGTCGTTTCATCGAAGATCCATGTGGGTTTTTTTTGCAACCATTACTGGGGCTAGGCCTGTGGCCATCTAACTTGCAAAATGTTTTTAAAACAATGACAGTGCCAGGACAACATGCAAAGTCACGGTTGTCCAACCAAGCGCTTAGATTTAGAATCCAAAGTTGACGTTGCTGTCTGCCACTGAAACCAATTATACATCATAACCATCAGTCATGATCAATCCACTGCTGGATGAAGGCCTCTGCAAACAGTCACTATGTCACGGACCTGTGATGGAATTAAACTTTGAAGAGGACCTGCACATGAGCTGAAGTAATTGCTCCATCTCCATGGTGGGCACCCTTTCCGGAATATTCCCTCATTTGGCAGCAGCTAACATTGTGTTGTTAGTCTTGTCCACTGGCCATAATCCCTTCAAGGGATGTGTCTTTCCCAAGCACACTTATTTTCTTCACTGTCAATATATCTGTAACTTGCGTAACTTCTCTTGTATATAGCTCACCATAAATCCCAGAAATGCGTCATTCATTCTCGTCTAAATGAGTCCTTACAAGATTTTATAATAAAATACTCAAATGCCATCACTAAATTATGGACAGACAATATCAACATAACAGACTAAAGGAGTAGGAGGCTCTCATTAAAATCTTCTGCATGGCGAACTACAAAACTGGAAAACACATGATCCTCCTGAGTTTAAGATTTGGGTCAATAAACTTTTCCGCGTAATGTCCACGGAGCATTTGGGCTGCAAAATGACAAAACAGATCGTTGGCTTGCCAACAGATCTGGTCCCCATTGTTTTACACTCTGCCAAATTCTTTCAGGGGCGTTAACATAATCCAGCTGGGTTCGTACCCAGGTGAGTTCACTCTTATTTAATGTTCTCCTTATTGTCTTCATTACTCTTCCTTTAGTTCAAATGAGGACTCTGCACATATTTAAATCCCCTCCCCTCATCCCCATACATTTAGCCCTTTCAGCTTGAAATTCCCTCCCTTAATTTGTTTTACCAATTAACCTCGAAGGTTTATACCAATAAAGACAGATGGATTTAGCGTTAAAAGGAGACAAGGTGAAATTGGGTCATTCCTTAACTGTTGGTTAGTTTACTATCTCGGAAAAGAAATACCAATGGATTTTTTAATGCTTTCTACCATTAGTTTTTTTTTTCTCTGAAAGTATCAAACTAATAACATGACACGGCCAAACGTCATGAGCAGAGGCGTGCACATGACCTGTCCTGTGACGTCGTGAGATGACACCATGCATGGTTATGGCGTCGTGGCGCATGACGACATTGCACTGGCCGAGGAGGCTCACCCCATCACCGCTGGTTTTTTAATCACCAAATTATGGGTAATGCTTTGATTAATTTCCCCGATGTTCTTGAGGGTTAAGTCTCCAATGGGGAAACAACGTTATAATTATATTGCATTTATATTGAAATGTCTATGCGAAGAGTTATATCGTGACCCAAAATCACAGTCAAATGGACGACAAAGCTCATGCATTAACACATTCAACCTGAGTTGCCCCTGGCCTGCTCTGATGAGTCCGGTGTGCCTGATACCCTCAATGCCCCTGAAACTACCACCCGGAACGTCGGAATGTTGCAATGTATAATGTGAAGGAGAATGTGGAATGAAAATATTTAATACAAAAAAATAAAGAGAGGGAGTACGCGATGGTAGCTACGCCAAGGTTGCACCGCACACTCACCCTCCGTGTCCGTGGCGCTGGTGATCACGTTGCTCAGCTTGGCGCGCAGGCTGGTGGAGGAGACGTTGCTGGAGCTGGTGAGTTCGTGCCGACCGGTGCCCAACGACACCACGCACTGCCACGGCATGCCCGGCCACAGCAGCTGGCACTCGTGAAGGGCCAGCCCGCATGGGTTATTCACCGTTAGGGCGCCGTCCTGTTCCCGCAACGACAAAGAGTGTTCAATGCACCGATGAATATCAATATAAAACCCGAAAAACAGACGCTCCGATGGACTTAAAGTAGACCGTGGAGGTTTCATATCAAACACATTCCTGCGGAGGGAGCTGGTAGGAACGTTGGGTTGCTCGGTCAATGGCCAGGGTCAACGGCGGCGTGGTGTATTCCGCAAATATGCCCGACTGTGAGGGCGGGCACAAGCCAGCGTGAGTAGGTTAAACGTTGAGTTTTATAAGGGCACCACGGGGTGACCAGCCCCTCCCCACCCAGCCCCACCCCTCCCACCCCGCACACAGCCCCACCTTCCCCCTCCCCACCCAGCCCCTCCCTGCACGACAGACGGACACAATAATCCCCTGTGGGATGGTGTAACCAGGAGGTTCCTACCAGTATATTTGTAGAATCTGGCAGGAAGAAGCAAGTGACGGCTTGGTGTGCTATCATCTAAGATAGTGGCTTTAATAACCTCTTAAACCGGATATTGAATTGCGTTCAGAAATGTACTCTTAATGTATTGTTCTTGGCAAAGCAAATTATATTTGACAACAAGACTATTGTTTGTTTAAGTGGATATATAAACACACTCCATGCATGAGTGCAATTGTACATGCTTGCATACTGATAATAGGAAACCCATACTACTGTATCAAGGTCAAGACAATAATGACACTGATGACCCAGTTACATTTAATGGGAAACTATTGTTGGTGTGGCCCACATAATAAGCAAATGGCATAACATTCATCAACGTCCTACAAACTGTATTCACGTTGTATACGGCGTTACAAAAACCACTGCGTTACAAAAAACCACTGCATAATTGTTCCATGGGCATATGCTCCGCAATGTCAATTATCTTATTCTAAACAGTGCATTACATTCATTTGCACTTTATTTGTAGATGTGATGTGCAATTACAAATCAATGCACCGGCCCAAAGCACTAATTAACTTGACTACTTAAGGCCATCAATTGGTGCAATAATTTGCATAGCCATCAGCTGCAACGAGAGAAGAACTAATGCTTTTAAACTTAAAGCCTCATGGCCTGATTAAAAAAAATCAATTAACCTCAATTTCTATCAGGCACGAGTGTCTCGCAACACACAAGCTGTCTTTCCTGCTCACCAGGAGCCTAAGGAGATTGTGTGACATGTGAATGTGACTACCTATTTACAACTTAAAACCACAATACTACAATAACATTTCTCCTTTTTGTTTTTAATATATTCATGACTAGCTTTACTACCCGGCTTCGCCCTGGACTTGGATTCACCACGCCCGGCCGCCTTTGTCCCCCCAGTGGCGATGTTCACACACAACACACCAGTTACTCGTTTGAGGCTGAGTCGACCTAGGGGAGGCCCAGGACCGGTTGAAATAATCGTCACCGGTGGTGGCCGTGAGCGGGAATCAAACTCGGGTCGCCGGGTTCGTAGTGCAGCGCGCTAAGCACTACGCGTGCGCGGGTCACATGACAGATGTGACGTCACAGCTCACTTGCCGTGCAAAATATATGCATTATTGCGTCCCCCCCCCCCCAAAAAAAAAAAAACCAAAGTGTATTTTTTTAATTTTAGCATGGTGTACAGTCTGGAAAGTACCCACATGGCAAATTTAAAGTTTGTTGCATGTCGGGAAGTATGCTAAACATTTTAAACAGACACACACATTCACAAATTTCCCTTCTAGAAAAAAGATTTCCCGACTATGCAACCGCCACCTCAGCACACACCAAATCATTATGCATGACCTTTCTGCAACAGCAAAGGCACGCACAACACCACCATGGGATGGACCTGGAAGTAGCATCCGTTATGGATCTGTCTACCGCAATCTCTCAACTGTGCTCTCTAGGCCACAGCAGCGTGTTTTACTCAAGGGTTATCGTCTGAAAAAGTCCTTGGCTATCGGAAATGAACATTAAAATAGCAAAACCGAAAACCCGTTTAAGTTCACCCAGCCATCTTCACCCAAAATGTGTATGCACCTTTCCCAGTCTTGTAATGTTCAAATTGTAATGTTTAAGAGACGAGGTTTTTACCGGCTTTGTTTTTAAATATGCAAAGAAGCATCCTTGTAGTAATGTTTGGGTGTCCCTTAAATCCTTTACACTGTATATTAAGGGATGGGTAAGGTATTGAAAGACAGCTTCTCACTCATTACAGTGGTCAACAAAAAAATACATTTTTTTCTGGCCTGGACTTGTGCAGCTGTTTTAGACTAATTTCAGGGTGCTGATTCCAAATCTGATCTCAGATTTGCTCTATCACATCTAATTTTATGCTATCGGCATACCCCATTTTCATTGATTTTACCCGAAATTAACTCTGTCACTTATGATTGCAAGTTGTTGCGAGTCAGTGACTACTTTAGTGTTAAAATATGGTGCTGTATTTTTAGGATAGTGTGTTTATAATATAATTTTATGCAGATATCCACATTTATTTAATATTTTTCTTCTGCAGTTTTGATTGAAAATGCAATATTTGATATCTCAAAAACCTGATGTGATAGACAAAAACTGATGCCAGATTTAGAATCAGCACCCCAAAAGTACATTAGAACCGTTGGAATACCTTATGCCAGAAAAAGTGTGTTGACCAGTGTAATCGATATTCAAGGTGAAGAGGCCAACAGACAAGTCACATTGGCCTCTATAATCGGCATGGGAAGAGCAGTTGCGAGTTTAATGGAAAATTAACATTCCTCCTAAATCAGCCTTGTCCCACACTCCAAACCTTCACTGCCTTGATAAATTGGCTTTTCTTTCTGCCCGTCATTTAGTAAAGCGCCCATTACTTTGCAGTGTCATACTATTATTTGTTTATTGGAAGTGGTTGCAGATCAATTGGTGGCTTCCTAGCGACTAGTTTGTTGTCAAAGCTTAATGATTAAGTTTGCAAAGAGCACTGTGCAATTTATTGCAATTATCTATGATGAGCCTCATGTGGTATGACCCTTTTGGTGTGTTCGTCTGTAAATGGTGATGCATTCTTACTAAAATTACGTTATTGAATAACAGAGATGCACTTGGGAGTTCGCTAAGCCGTGATATATTACTCAATAGTTTGCATTTAACGTTTAACAAGATAAAAATTAGGGAATACACAAAGTAAAGAATAACATTAAGTATTTTACGACTCTTTTCATTCAACCTATTTCTTCATTCCTATGGTGCTGTAACAGATTTCACTAACCCGTGGGAAATCAGGAGCTGTCAACATTCCCACTAAACATTTATTGATGAGCATTGTCCCAAGGTGATTGAATTACATGCTGCAATAAATAAATAAACGTGCCATAGATATGGGCAAAAAAATAACGGCAGCATAATGATTGGCATTACATGTTATTCTGGAACGGATTTTTAAATAGTATGGACGAAGAAATGCAGAAGGCAGCTTAACTGGAAGCTTCCTTATATCATCGTCTACTTAATATACAACGGGGCTGTGCAAGCACATGCTGTGTGCAATGCTTGTGCATGAAATCACATATGATTGAATTAATACCATTAAATTAGGTTATTAAAGAGACCAAACGAGGCTACTGCACAAAGTACTACACAAATTCACCCAAAATGCAACTCTATAGTAAAAGTGTCATGGTTAAAAAAAATACATTCTTCGACCACGCTTTATCCAATTGGGTATAATGTGTCTTTAAGTAGAAAAAAACAGGGTCATACTGGTGTCAGAAACACACATTCTGCAATAAGTTATTTAGAGAATACGTTTGCATTTGCTTCTAACTTGCCAACTCTGGTGTACAAATCCCGCTGCTGTTCTGCTTACCACTTGGTGACCCAAGAATTGGCTCATGTTGTGCTCGGCACACATCCAGCTGACAAAAGCGCTGGTCTCTGAGCCATCATTATAATTCTGAAAACGTACACCCTTCCGCCAGCATAAGTGGTAAATGGCTAGCTTGTAACTTCAACAAAAAATATCGCCATTACCATTAGTATGCCAAGTACTGCCTTAGGAAATTTGCTCCAAGTGAGAAAGATGATCATGAGAGATAGTGGTGGTTCAGAGGGGCCTCAAGCCTGCAATGGCTTGACATGGCTCATGAAAGATGTTCCAATTAGCATAGGACAGTCCACGTGTTGTACAAAGCAAACAACATGCCTGGTTAAATATTCCAAGCACACTAACCCTCACCCAGATAAATAACATGTGCAAGTGTTTTCTGTACACGTGTGGAAATGCTCCAGAGCTACATTTAGTGATGAAGCATCCCATGTGAAAACAGTGGCAGAGTGACAGCGTATAGCAGGCTAAGGCCGTCAATTAATTCCGGGAAACTTGACGGATGTCACCACAACGCACATGTGTGGAGGTCAGAAATATAAATTGAGCAGCAATGACTTCCAACCTAAGGGTGAAAATGATCAATTTAGGTCAGATGCTGCATCAACACTGTTATCCTTTGGCAAGCGGGTTTATTCAACTGTAACATTATAATTTTTTCATGTTTCAGATTCCAGTGAACATGTGTAATGAAAAGAACGACACTGCAGTCTTTATCTTTCACAAATTTATCCAAATGCAAAACATCTATTTTACTGAAAGAATTTGAAACTTCCATAACAGAAATTCCAAACACATGTCTAATAAACAACAGTATATCTGTGTGGGGAGCGATAGTGTAGCGGTTAGCGCGCTGCGCTATGAACCCGGCCACCCGAGTTCGATTCCCGCTCACGGCCAACACCAGTGACAATGATCTGAACCGGTCCTGGGCCTCCCCTAGGTCGACTCAGCCTCAAATGAGTACCTGGTGCGGTGTGTAAACATCACCACTAGGGAGACAAAGGCGGTCGGCCGTGGTGCTGGCCACCCGCCCCCTCGTGTACCTTTGCGGCCTTCATAGGTGCTCGCTAACATCACTTGCCCAAACAGCCTGTTAATGCTACATGGGGGATATTTGCCTATTTTTGTGTGTGCACATGTATGGGTGTGTTAAAGTTCGTTGTCTATTTACTTATTTATAAAGATAATTTACAGACCTTTACCAACTGACAAAGAGATTAAGGCTTCCCCAACGCATGTTGGTCAAAGGGGTTGCTTGACCATACATCACCACATTGGTCAGTCCGGGTTGCTGGGTTCATAGCGCAGTAAGAGCTTCCATCACCGTACAACCCCACTATTTATTGAGCAAACAAATACTAAACAAGGATGTATTTTTCATTCAATGAAAATTGACGATTTACTTTTCGAGGCTGAAGTAGGCGTTTTCATCACGATCTTTTACGAAACTTTTAACTCACACTAAAAACCAATATTCTGCTGTCCTGCTAGCCAAAACCTCAATTTATCTCGAGTTGAATAAATAAAATCACAAACAACGCGGGGGTGGTGTTGTCAATGGCGGAGCCAGGATTTTCAGGTAGAGGGGGCAACTCCTCCAGCTGGCGCAGCCATCGATCGATGGTCGAATTCGAATCGTCTGTGATCGGCATCGCGCTCGCTGAAGGTGTTTGCCTTCAGGGAAGTCGTGTACTGTACACGCAACTGTGCACAATTCTGTGAGTCACTGATTGCCAATTATGGACTCAGACTATTTTCCTATCATCTCATAGTCCCTGGCACGTAATAATATGCTACACAGTAGCAGTGGGTGTCGCAAAATGCCTATTTATTACGAATAAACCCCAATGATCCGATCAAAATTAGGGATTTCGATCGGATCATTGGGGGGGGCCCGTGCCACCCCACCCCCCCCCCCCCCCACAGGCTCCGCCAGTGAGTGTGGTCAGTACCAAACCTGGCTGCCTTTGTCTGCCCAGCGTTGATAGTGACTGAACCTTGACTGGGACTAAATAAGTGCTGAGTCGATCTAGGGGAGGCCCAGGACCAGTTCACATATTCACCACGGACTTCGGCCATGAGCAAGAGTTGCACTCGGGCGGCCGGGGTTTGTAGTGCGGCACGCTAAACCGCCGTGCCACCGCTCCGCACGCGTGCACGCGCTCAGATGTGGAACTTCGGCGCACCGGACGGCAACGCAGCGTTTGCTGGTGGAGCGTCACACAACGCACGGGCCGAGAGGAGAGGGGGCGTCACCTGGTGCAGGTAATCGTTGAGCTTGTACTCCTGGAAGTATCCGGGCGCGGCAGAGGAGGCGCGGATTGCCTCCCACAGGCGGTAGCTGCAAGCCCCCGGATAGTGCGAGCGCATGCCCACGCGGTGGTTGTAGTTCCTGAAAACGAAGGGCTTGGGTGCCGAACCAACGTTCACCACCGTGCTCACGGCCACCACCTGTTTTGTCCACACAAGCACGTGGAGGTCGTGGGTACACAGGGATAAATTTTTTTTAATGGGAAAAGGCAAATGGTAAAAAAAAAACATCTAACCACTGTGCACTGATTTATATGTCACGAGCACAGGACCAATGTTTAATTATATAATTATCGGAATATTAATGAACCCAACACAATACTGGACAATGTATTTTTTTTTAATAGCTACAAACGTTTGAGGGTATATTAAACATTCCCGTCTGTAGTCTGTCTGAAAGTGTACGAGAAAATGACGGTTGACAATGTATTATATAACTTTCCAGAAAATCCATTAAATAAATCGAGTGTTCGAGATTCTAACGCTGTACAAAGAACTCTCATGCACGAAACATGCAGGGCCTCTGCTGCCGAATGCTGAGGGGCAGTAAAAATTCATGACGGGTATCGGGAACCAGACCAGATAATGGTTCCCAATTTATTAAAACTAGAGGCAGCAGAAGATGTGCTTTAGTTTGGCACGAAAGGAAGAGCCCATCAAATACACATTCAATTCTGCAGAGTGCCGTAATCTAGCAGAGTGCATAATAATTTCTATCTTAGCACTAACGCAAAAACCCCACAAAGAAAAATGCGTGACTGTTAACACAAAGCAACAAGGCGTGGCTCTCTTTAAAAAAATCATCCGAAGAAACATCAGCACGGAACGATTGTGAGCTTTTCTACTGACATTGTATTCATGTTTTGGGACCATATTTAGCCTCAGGAGGCAAGACTCAACTTTGATTTTGGTGCCATAGCGTACTTTTAAAAATTCTGGATTTTCTTTTCAAAGTAACCTACTGCAGAGAGATGTTGTGTATCGGTACAGCCCTCTTGTGCATCCAATGCTGCACAAGCAGGCAATGGGGGTTAATTCACCATATTTTACCAAGCTCCTCAGTGTGGGTTGGTGAATGCAGAGGGAGTCGATGTTCGAGTTGTTGGGAGCACAGAACAGCACATCAGTGGCTTTCACAGTGTGACTCTATGTGGACAACATAGCATTGCAGCAACCTAAAGCCCCTGTGTACTGTGCATGGCTGGGTACATTTTGGGCGATTGTTCATTGACACAAGGGTTTGCAGGTAACAACATTGGAATTAAGTTTCTTAAATGTTGCCAAATTACCTTTGGCGTGCCAGAATTACGAGCCGTTTCAATCATTCGCGAATCTCCCATCCGTTCCCTTGTCAAAAAACAATGGGAAAAAGACAATTTAAATTATCGACGTTCACTGTATATGCCGGTAACATGTCACACAGAACGGAGCAGTTCACGCAAAAAAAAGTCCTGAATGCAAGTTTGCAGAGACAAATGGCTTTGCATCCCAGTAGCTTTCGGCTCAGGCATTGCAATGTCAGCCACAGCGTCTCTCATCAGACGCTGCGCACTGTGAATCCACTGCCAAATCAATATGCATTTGGCAACAGAGACAAAAGCTTGCGGTGCTAAATCCAATGCTGAGGCACCGGTGGAGAGCCGAAAGCGGATGAATATAATTAAGTAACTTGCGTGTTGTCTTCATGCCGCAAAAGGACAGGATGTAATTCTGTAATGCACGCCGATGTTCATTATGAGAGCTATCGTGTCATCTCGGTGCCAAGCTTTTGTTTGAAAAAAATCTACCCAAGTAAATGTGTTTTGAAAGATTGAAATTATTTTACTTTATACGATGTGTGTATGCAAACACAGTATGTACAGAGGGATGTTACATTTTTCGACACATGTCTATTTTGCAAGTGATCCCTTAGGCATAAATATAAATGCAAAGTCAGAGAGTACCGTTTCTACTCATCTTGGCAGTATGAACTCACATACGGAACATATACGCAAGTACTTGCACGCATGTACATGTGGCAGCCCTTTGTCAATCCGCTTCCGTGCGAGGTTCTACCCACTCCATGCAGACCGTGGGGGTTAATTAACCATACCTCCCCCACACTGGTCAGCGTGGGTTGCTGAAGGCGGGTTAGTATAAACATGGGGGGGCATCAAAGCACAGTTCACCAATGGATTTTGCTGCGTTGCCCCCTGCTGGCCAATACAAAACCCCACAGCCTACAAGACCAGTTTAAACATTGTGGACAACCAACGTAGCACTATCCAGGCTAAAGCCCTGCTTGACTTTCGAGATATGACGGGATCAGGTGCATTCCGGATTACTTCATCATAGTCATACCATGCGTGCGCAGTGGGTGAATACAGGTGGTCTCTCTGGATTTACGACAGTCCGATTTACAAAGATCCGCATTTACGACGTTTATATCATTGCCACCATGAATCAATTTACGACGCAGAAATTTGATTTACGACGCATTTTCCGACACGACTCTGGGACACATTTGAATAGTCTGGTTTCCGATGTGACTTGGCATGAAGGTTTTTGTTATTCTCAAGTGTTTTTTTTTACCAATTAAACTGTGTTAATACGGCTGATAAAAGGAAAAAAACTAATCAGCAGGTTGGTGTTTCTGCTCTTTCTACTACCCGAGGAAATTTACGACGATCTGATATACGACCAGGGGGTTCCAGCAACGCGCTGCGTTGTGAAAAAACGGGAACAGTTACTTGAGTATTTTCTCCCAGGCCTGGCTGTCGTAGAAGGCGTGGCTCCAACCCATCTTCATGGTGCCAACAAAAACATTTTGAGTGAAGATGTCAGAGCCCAGCTGGCGGTACATTTCCTCGCACTCCTGCAGCGGGATGCGGTAAACGCCCAGCATGAACGCCAGGATGGCACCTGTACACGAGTCAGAAAATCAGGAACTGTTTGCTTCAATTCACCTCACACCGTTTCACACTCACGTGCGTAGCAACAGCGGTGCCAGAATAAAATGGGAGTCATTTATTGTAATGTGAAACATTTAGCAGCTCCTCTGTCGGCAAAACTGCCTACAGTACTATTACAAGCTATGCTCCATCAAGCTCCTACATGTTGTTGCTTAATCTCCACTTGTATTCTTGCTCTATATGAACCCTTTGTCTTAACTGATGTTTCGAGCATTTGCATCAATGACTGTGAACGGATAAAATGATACGCTCTATAATCGAATGCACCTTGGACCTGTGTTTGAAACTAGCCTGCATTATTAATCTGACTCATCAGGAAAATCATTGCGTTCACCGATTAATACTTTCGTTATTTTTTTTGTCAGACCAATTAATGCTCGGTGCCTATTTAGGCACAATTGTCACCAGTAATGTTTCCTCAACACACTTTAGGCACAATCACGAAAAGGTACATTTCCTCATACTCTGGCAGCAATTAAGTTCTCCACAATAGTGTTGTTTTGGTTTGGTCGCGTAAATGTATGTCATGAAACCCACCACCACCCAACACAGCCAATTAAGGTTTGTCGCGCGAGCTGGGCTGGAGTCATTGGCCGTCGGGTGGTGGCAGGTTTAAAGACAAATTTATATTCATGAGACCTAACCCAAAAAACCCTCTATTAAGTATATTGGTCGTGAAAGCCTACGTGTTAAATCAAGTTCTCTTCCTCTCATGCCAATTCCCCTTGCCTCACGTGAACGAATATCCCTCATTTCAATCCTCACGCTCTAACTTCCTCACTTTTCTGAGCATTCCCACTCTATCCCTGTTCCTTGGCAAGCCTCTCAAGGGCTGATTTGCCAAAATTTTTCTTAAGTTCACTTCTAGAGATTGAAAATCGTAGTGGAGTGATCGGAATGTATTCCACGGACGGCGAAACTTCGTGGCTTGCGGTAAAACCAAATGCTAACAGAGTGAAATGAGTTTCTGTCTGGGTTGCTTTTGATATCAGGGGAGCCCAAAGGCATTGACTGCAGCACTTTAACGACACAGAGGTTTAACCCAGTGAAACGGCAGCTGTCAAACATACAATGTCAATGCACTCTCTTTTTTATCCACTTAGGTAAAAAAATAAAATTTAGGCTTCCATTAAAAAATTCAATTTTATTGTCATCTAACGAGAAATGACGTCCATCCTCACACAGAAACTCAAACAAATCCACTGAATCTTGACTTAAAGCTTTCGTGACTGCAGGAATTCATATTCTTTGGGTCTTTCGGTAAAGCGACGTAGATAGAAAAATAATAAAAATATATCACGACGTTTCGATCGCAACACGAGCAATCGTCATCAAGTGAAAAAATATAGCGGGAGAGCTGCTGAGGCAGGATGTTATAAAGGTTTAAGATGGGTGAAGGCAAACGGTCATAAGCGAAGTGGGCGGGGTTAGTGAATAAATTTGCATGTCAATCTAAGATCGGAGAGCTGAGCTACCTCCACGACGACGAAGCTGCGGAGGTGGCCATTGCATTGTGAGAGATGGGCATGTCAATGTAGGAAAAACGAAAACCACCGCCACATCGAGGAAAACGAGCAACGGTGGCTGTGTTAGTGAGACACGCCAAAGCACTCTTCTCAGGAAATAAAAGAGAAACACTGCAGTATGAAACACAATTAAGCTTTGACAAACGTTGGCAATTCAAAGGCAAATTTGCATTCTATGGGTCACAAACAAGGTTATATTTAAGAATTAGCGTGGCCTTTGAAGCCGAAACTGCTAGAGTAGCGGGATAAAACACTCCACCCCCCCCACCCCAAGTACACTTACTCACATGCTAAACTGCTAGTTCAGAAAATGTGCTAACATTACAGAGGCGAATCCAGACTCTTTGCCGATGACAGTCACGTATCCCGGGCAAGTGGGTGTGCAGCCACAACGCATTACCAAAACACACAACACACGCGGTGAAGGGTGCGCGAGTGAGGACAACATAAATGGTAGTACCTGTGCTGACGCCGCAGATGTAGTCAAACATTTCGTGAACGGGTTTCCCTGCGTGCCCCTCCAGCTTCTTCAGTGCTTGCAAGGCCACAAGCCCCCTTCGGAAACAGGCAAAAGGTGTCGAAGTTACTTGCTGCCGAAACGAGCATCGATATATACAGCACCTGAGCCAGCGGGGGGAAATTCCACATTCGTATGGTGGAGGAAAGTCTATCCATAGGACAAGCACGGCTGAGTTTCCCAGAGTGGGACTTGTTGCCTTTTTCCCGCACCTCCAATTGGCACGGTTGGCTACGTGCGGTGCGAAAAAAGTTAAATATGCATACATAGATCTTACATTATATTTATTTAGATAATAGATATCGCAAATTACTCATAAACTGCAGCATTGTATTCCAATGCTCTTTCGGTATAATACATTTGGCTAATTCCATGTGGGAACACCGAAAGCTTTGCATGTGGCGCCATCTGATGCCTTCGCTGTGACATTGCACGGAAAATTCAGTATGAGTGCTTGCTGCAGGGTTTTACGATAACCAAATTTGTAAATGGTGAAAAAAAGCCATAAAGCTCTATATAAATCCCATTGTACTGCTTGACACATATCAATGCAAGTGGAACACATGCGTCCAATGTGACATACTTCCCCACCCCATGCTGGGCGTGCGTAAATAACAACATCGTTCAAAGCAAGCTGCACTTAGCAGGTTAAACAAGAAAACATTATAACGTTGCATATAAAGCATGCTTGGCTATATTAATTGCATGACAGCATTACAATCGCAGTGTCATAAAATTATTTGAGACTGTAAAAAATTTCTGATGATTCAACAACATCCCTAACGCCACTGACATTGCATACGTCATTGGAACTGCTTGCGATGTTGGTTTGACATTGGAGCAGATTACACTCGTATTCAAAAGGCAATAGATGAAACATGCAATTCAGCATTCATTGCTTGCTGTTCGAGAAGCGAACCAGAAAGAAATTGATTACTTGCTGTAGAAAGGAGACGTCCGCTTACTGTGCAATATGTAAAACTAAACTGTAAACTATTTGTATTTTACCAGGTAAGGCCCACTGAGCTATGTAGGTCTTTTTCAGAAGCGACCTGGCCACAAATGATAGCCCAATGAAGTGGCTTATCACGTGGAAATATATCGCAGCCAAATACTCTAAACGGGTGATGTTCATTCTAAATGTGGAGGGAAAACCGGAGGTCCCGGAGAAACAACTACACAACCACGGGGGAAAACATACAAACTCCAAATGTATAGGTGTCAGGGTCAGGATCGAACCCACAACCTCCTGTATACCAGGCGAAGTAGTTAGCATCTAGCCACCGTGGCACCCCATACACTGCCAGTTGCTGGAGAAGCTCAGGACTTATTTTTATGCCAGTCCAGATAGTGAGCCATCGCCTCTGAGATCATGAGTTTGAGTCTCTCAATCCATAAACCTGCACAAATAAGTAAAGGTGAAACCTAGCACAGTCCTGAAAGACTGCGCAAAAAACGAACAAGCCTATTGTAAAAATAATTAATATGAATGTTGAAACGACACAAATTGTAAACACAGCAGAATATGCGTACATCGGGTAGTTGTTGAAGGTGGATCAGGATCCAACAGATGAAGTTAAAGTTTAACGTGAAAATGAGAATACCACTGTATCTAAAGAAGCGTTTTCAATCACTGCCAACTGATAGCCATGACATAAATTAGAAACACACTGACAAAGAAAACACACTGACAAAGAAAACAAAGTTCACAAAGGGGAGATACATGTTTTACGTAACACCGAGGGACAGAAGAAGGAACACAAGGATCAAGGAAAAAACACAAATCAGAGACATCATAATTACAAGGAAGCTAAATGAGATTGGGCAGGACATATTTCCAGACGGCAAGATGGTCGATGGACGAGACTGGTGACTGAATGGCAGCCAAAGAAGTGAGCGAGTCCAAGTTGGTGACCATCGCGGAGATGAAGAGATGAGATTGTAGCAGCACTGGACCATGAGGGGCGGTGAGAGCATGGGAAGGCTTTCATTTTCCAGCAGTGGAAAGGCAATGGCTGAAAATGATAACACCTCTCTGCATGGGAGAAATTTAAAGTTCCACCTGACCAACTCAATAAGGCGTCCTAAATTGTTTAAGATTTCATTTCGCTGGTAATTACATCCAGCATCATCGGGCGATTTGCCAAAGGAGGTCCCATGATGAGACTTAAGTTCGTCTTAACTTATCCCTTTAACAACGATTACATATATTAAAGAATGCACACGTTTACAAACAAATATACCATTCGGAAGAGTTACAATAAAGCCATTGCTGGATGAGTGTGCGTTGTCTTATGATCCTGTAAAGTGACTGCACACGAACGGACCTCGGTGCTCCACCACCTCAGTGGGCATCCTCTAAGGCGCATTCCCTCCCTTGCCTGCCGCTCAATGGTTCTCGAAATCAGCCATCATCCCTAATCAGCCATCAGAGACATATCCTGCCCAAGACCGGAAACATGTCGTAACAGTCAGAATATCTAACTTTCACTATGTAAATTTGTCCATATGCTCCTTTTCATCTCAATGGAATTCAAATAATGAATCTCAAAGCGCATCTTTGCGCTTCCTAACATCGGAAGAAAGAGTGTTCAAGACGTCCTTGGAAGCGGATCTGAAAGCACGCAATGCAGTGACCACCTTTGTTCAATGGTTAACCAAAAGCCGCTGCTGCGAGCATGACCAGAATTCACGTGATAGTTTACGCTCCTCTACGAGATCAGCAAGATATTGTAGTTAATTTGTGGAAAGCACGTTGATGTAATGGGTCATCGATCGTGAGGAATAGAGTTTGGAAATCCCTGCATTAGGATTCACTTCACAAAAATTAAGACAATGATGCAGACGAGTAAGTGGATATGCGCTACCTCGTTCCTCCACCGTCGATGGAGAGTACACGAATGCCAAAGCCCCGCACGGGGTCAACGTATCCGACGAGAGAGAGGGCCTCACGTACAGACGCCTGCAGCCGTTCATTGCCAGCCTGCCTCATCCGCAACAGGCATGAAATAGCCTTCTCCTGCATCCCAGCACACAGGTATGTATGAATGTTGAACTTCTTTCGCATCGTTCGTAGCTAACCGTGGAAATCGGAGGTGTGGGTGAAGGGCAGCAAACTCAACAAAAAAAGCAGTTCCAATGAAATGTAGTTTTCGATCTAGATTTTAAAGTGCATAACTCCAGTGGCTTCCTAATAACAGAAGGGTGTTCCAGATGGTCGCAGCAGTGCATCTGAAGGCACATAATGAAACGGCACCCTCCATGTACATTTGCTTTAAACTGCTGCCAAAATTGAACATTTTCCAAAAATTACAGACATTGCGACACTGCCAAAAAAAAGTAGGTTGAACTTATTTCGCACCTCACGTAGCCGACCATAGTGATCAGGGGTACAATAGCTGTTGAACAATACATTTAAAGAATGTCTACCTGTGTACTGTTATTGCAGAGCTGAATTATCATCCGCCAAGTTTGGTCACTCGTTGTCACGGAATTAGGTTGTTGTGAGGCGAAAAGTGTCACGTACAGCTCATTACAAGCGTCAATAGAGTCATATACTGTAAAGTGCATTGGGACTTTGGCCAGTCCCATGTAGTTTAAACGTAGTTTCTTACTCAATACCTCTATGACCAATGACGCAACAGTAAACACTGGCAGTGTTCAACAGGCATGCAACATCTCATACATTCCTTGATTTAAATATATTATTACGCGCTATATGAATGCTTCTAATTAATATGTGGCAAAAAATATATGATTCTATCAATACATGTTGAAAGAACTTGGTTTCAATTACCCCAATTGCCACATTCACCACAATCTAAAGAAAGAAAAATCTTTTATTTTTTTATTGAATCGTGACCTGTGAATCTTCAGAATGGCAAATCCAAAAATTTTTGTGTACATCCCACTCATAAAAGTTACACATTCACAGCGTCAGATATATTAATACGCATTATGTACAAGAGAAGAACGATATCGTTGATGGTTCTTGTTTAAAAAAAACAATAAACAATAAACAGAAGTGTGAATTGGATTCAATGTAATGCCTCACTCAGACATATCTATAATATAATAGGTACATCGCGATTCACTCCATTGTGATGAAATAATTTTCACAAATTGGGGTCACAATTCAATTCAAGAATGGATAGTTTGTCATTACGCATGTGGAATCGCTACTGGCTGTAGGATTTACGCAAACCAATTACGTACAGCAAATATAAATCGTAAATACTTGATTCTTGTACACTCAATTGGATACATACATTATGAACATTATAACCAATTGCCATGGATTAAATCGATGCACTCTTACACACCTCATCATTATCACGATGCATGGGCAGAGAGCCCGTAGGTGTCTACTGCACATTTGAACCTTATGGCGGGAGCCCGGTGTCCCGAATAAACGGAAGTCAAAATCGTAATTAATTTTTTTTTGGCGACTCCATCCCACCGCACACACAAACGCCGCGACCCACCAGAAATCAATCCTCTCGTTTCTTCACCAAGCACCCGTCATTGCCAAAATTGCCGTAGTCATAAACAAAACTTTTAAACTTTGATTAGCGCATTGTGTAGAGCTCGTCGAGGAATAGATTACCGTATTGTTCGCCTTCAACAGACATAAAATGACGTCGCAACGCAGTTTATGCGAAAGCTGGGGGCTTATGGGACCCCGGGGTTCCACCATAAGGTTAATTTCCTAACTTATTTCCATTTTCCTCCTCCTTGTGCCAATATGCTCAATAAGTGCCACATTTATGTGGCACCAATCTATTTATGTCATCAAGCCATTCTGTGAGGATTTCCTCTCTTTCCGTTCCTTCCATTTTTCCAAACAACACACTTTGAAATTTCTTGTTGTTGTCCATCCTACATATATATAAAAGGGTAATTTGTGAATGTGTGTCTGTTAGAAATGTTTAGCATACCTCCCAACATGCTACAAACTTGAAATTTGGCATGTGGGTAGCTTCCAGACTCTACACAATGCTAAAAGTCTAAAAATAGACTTTTGAATTTTGGGGGGGGGGGGGAGGGCGAAGCCAGGTAGTAAAGCTAGTCTTACATATATGTCCAAATAGTGCCAGTTTCCTTCTCCTCACTGCCTGCATTATCAGGTCTTCTTCTATGTGCAACCTTTTTCTTACTTCTACGTTGGTCACTCTTTGGGTCCAGTTTAGATGCAGTATCCTTCTATAACAATACGCCTAATATACATCCTATGCGCATGTTGTCAAGACTGAATTGTTCAAGGTGCATGCTGTATAAAATTGACTCGATTCCAAATTCCATGCGAGCTTGCACACCTCCACAGCGACGAGCCTGGACTCGGGATACTCCACAAGATGCTTGTTGAGGTCCCCCAATCGGGACACCTGGCTGGGCAAATCGTTGGCCTTTCTCAGGTCCTGCACCAGGCACCGCGTGTGACTGTCCGCGCTCACACGTGCAAGCACCTGCTCCCAACAAAAAAGTGCACGGACGAAGGAGAAAGGTGAACAAGCCAACAGGTCATTTTCACTGTCAGGTGTGCAAAGTTCCAACCGGCGTCATTATCTGTCGTTCCTATGTAGTCAATGTAGCGATAATTTATAGCTTCAGAATTTACAGCCACTTCCGTAAAAATTGTATTATATTAATGGTATAATCACACAACACTAGCTTTGATTATGACTAAATTGGTTAAATCTGTTTTTGTGAAGGTGACGTACATGAAAGTATTTGACTATATAAACTGCAACTGGATAAGTTAAACTAATATTCAAGGTGTTCACAGTGAGGAGTGTTTGTGTGCAGAGTGTGACAAATCAGAAATGAAAGTACAAATGGTCAGGAGCTTAGACCATGCTAAGGTTACCTTGGCTCTTTGAAGCTGCAGCTTCAACATTTTCTCCTCCGATTTAGACACAGCTTTGCCAGGCTTATCTGGAGGCCCTGCCTCTTTCTCTGATGAGATATCAGCTGCATCCTTCTCCCCCATCTTCGAGGATTTCACAAGCCGTGGCTCACGGAGTTTGCTCGCCAGCCCCGTGACGTAGCCGCCCACCAAATTGACGGGGTGTCGGATGTGGTCTGAGAACGCCTTTTTCTTCGGAGATTGACCTCGAACACTCGCCGGCTTTTCCTGCACCGGTTCCTCGACACCACTCTTCACCTGCACCGAAACCGACTCAACAGGTTGCTTCTCAGGTGACGGTTGACTTGGTTCTAACGCCCGTTGCCCGGCTTCTGACGTGGTAGCTTCATTTTCCCAGAAGTGCTGATCAACATGCTTTGAAATGTGCTTGCTGGCCTCACCAAGGTCAACGCCAAAATATGGTACGCTAAACATATTTCCCTTAGGACTACTATCGTCAAGGACATCATGAACGGATGATTCCACTGGTTTTGAGCTGCCATCTCTACTCCCATTGCCTTTACTGTCATCATCGTTATTACCATTCTTAACCCGTTTTTCTGGTGCACTCACAGGCATGCCCGTTACTGACGTCCTATTCACAGACTCAGAAGTTCGGGGAAATGTGGCAGGGTTAAAATTCACAAAAGAAAATCTCTCTCTGAGCTCATTGCTTGTGCTTGCTATAATCTTTGATAAACAGTTCAAGGTATTCTTCAAACGTGACATTCAGTACATTAATGTTAATCAAACCCCAAAGGCAACTGGATCACCTGAACGCAACTTTACCAATGTACTTCAGTTATACATCCGACTTGACTCAAAACAGCATAATTGATTTGTGTATTCTAATTGCCAATACTAAATGCTTTTAATATTTGACAGTGTTTTTTCCTTTTATTAAACATACTGCATGTGATAGCCACATATCTTATGAGCTGTTATTGAAGAGTCATAATGTCTTGTTCCTTCATATCCAAGTTGAATGTAATCATATCACCTTGTTGGTTTACCCTGAAAAACAAATCCATGAAATAAAATTAAAAACTATCACGTGCCTCATGCCTATTTATACATAGAACATGATATAATTGAGGGAAAACAGCAAACATTCAATTTATATCAAACATCTCCATTATACATCTTAGCTTGTAAAATACATTTTACTTTAAACAGTTAACTTTAGAGGTCTTGTATGACAACATACAATGCCTGAATATAGTTGGCACAATTTAACTTGGTTGAAATTATATGAAAAACTGTAACTGCCGACTACATTTGGAGACGATGAAATGAAATGAATTAGTAAAAAAAAAATCCCAATTAACTTAATGATAGGTTACAATAACAGACTAGAATATATCATAACAATAAACCAGAGACCTTTTAAAGGGCTCACATATCAGCCACGATCTATTCACTTCCGGATTAAAGCCTCTCCACACATCTCCGACATCTAACCGTGTTGCAATGTAACAATCCATGTCAACAATGATTGCTAAAATCAATTAGAATACCCCAATGTATTTGTAGATGATGGAAAAGCATTTGACGAAATGAAAATGTATAGTCGACCAAACTATATAAATAAAATGGTTGTAACGGGGCGTAAATAAAGCTACTTAATGCAAAAGTCTGCAATGCATACTGCCAAGTGGAACCTTAAATTACTATGCAATATCCAGTATGAAGTGTATTAGAAAACCAAGCTTTACTCGCAAAGGTCACTAAATTCAAACTGCCACTGCTCATGTTTGTTTGCCCAAATTGTAAACATTCCACATTCCTTCAGCAGGGCTAACAAAGTCAAAGAACAAAACGAAAACGAACGGCATTATCAGCCATTATCAATCCACTGTTGGATTAATTCCATGCCAAGCCATCACAATTCCTCAAGGTTCCTGCAATATAACAATCCACTTAGCGCTGAACACGCGGTTATATCTCCCCGAAGGACATGCTCTCCAGCAACTCTTCCCAATATCCTCGAGTGTGCGGACCCCTTTTCAACCTCCAACCATTTTGAGGACCACCGCATGCTTGAAATTATACATTTCCTTGGTGATATTATTATTTCGATTTAAAGCTTTCGTGACTGCAGGGATTCATCTTCTTGGTTCTTTCGGTAGTCACGTAGAAGGGAAATAATAAAATAATAAAAATAAAACATGATAAAATAAAATAATTCTCACGACGTTTCGGCCACAACGCAAGCAGCCGTCCTCAGGTGAAGAACAGGTCTGTCATTCAGACGCTGTCTTTCCGATGGTAGCCAAAGGGTTTGCAGAGCACCTTGTTTTTTCCGAGACTAAGGTGCTCTGCAAACCCTCTGGCTACCATCAAAGGTTTGTACACGAAGCCATTCAGATATACAAACACAGGCATAATTTCAACCGTGATGATGGGTACAAACTTAGTAATCATTGGAAAGATGTTATCAACCATGCAAAAAAGATTTAACTACACATTTTTGGACCATCTTATCTGACAGGCACTATTTTACTTTACCGAGTGTTAACATCCCCAGCGTTTAACAGTACTCTCTTTATTGTCAGCCAACACTGGTATAAACATGGGCATTTTCGTTTCTTTTCTATCATGTGCATCCACAGTGACTTGCGCACAAACACGCCCACGTCGAGGACGCCCACGAGTACCTCGTGCCTTCTTTTAGCCCCGCCCCCCCATCCCGATACCTTCCATTCATTGGCTACCACATTCTGATAAACTCCTCCCCCCCTCTCCTCCCCCTTTAACTTGTATTTAAGAGCTTGCATCTTGAATCGCTGCCTCACTTGATGCAGCAAATCTGGCTGTGACGGTCCCACCTGATTACGGAGACTTGTGTTGCCTCCGAAACGTCGTGATTTTATTGTTTTATTTTATTAATTATAATTTCATTTTTTTACCTACGTGACTTTACCGAAAGAACTAAGAGTATATATGTAAACTCCTCTGTCAAGGCGCTCTCCTCCTCCGACCTAACTTAAATATACGCTGCCAAGCTTGGCGGTGTTCATTGGGACGCTGTCTTTCCGAACAGCTCTGTTTCTTCACCTGAGGACGGCTGCTTGTGTTGTGGCCGAAACGTCGTGAGAATTTGTATTTGATTGTTTTATTTTTATTATTGTATTATTTCCCTTCTACGTGACTTTACCGAAAGAACCAAGAAGAAGACATGTGGAGCAGTGCTCATTTAAGTTGGCTATCCAGTTACCAGCGGTGGACATTACACATTCCCATGACATGTTCTTTTGGCCAGTCCATAATTAAGTGACTACGTTTAATACAAAGCGTATTTCTGCCAAACAAGCGGAATTTCACATTCATATCGCATGACCAAGAGGACACAATAACGATTATTCCGTAATACGGCAGTAATCTGTCGCATTTACAAGAGACAATTTGCCACAGCGGTGTCAACTATTTAATCAATGTTACATTTTTACATTTAATCTTATAGGTTTTTGAAGGGACAATGTACACAGCTGTTAATATCTATTGGTCCACTAACAGCCGGTTTCTGCTGTGGAAACTCCACATTCATACGACAAGATAGCACTCATCCATGAAGGCCAAGAGCATATTCTGTGCTATACACCAACACAGGAGTGATTTGAGGAACATCTCGTCGGGCTCTCGTGGTGGTGTGAGCAGGCAGTTGCAGGGCTGCACCTTTACCTCTGCGACATTCACGAACAGCTAGAACCGCGCTAACATGACAGACGTAATTTTCCACAGCAGTCAATTAAAAACAAAACATCAGTGATTTAATTATAAAGTGTGTATTTAATCGTACACGTTTTAACGTTAATATCTGAATTACGCGCGCGTGCCAGCTGTAAGGCCAAATTATACACTAACAGCCAGTGGCAACTCCACGTTCCTATGGCACAATAGCAGTTTACAGTACAGTACACCCCATTGGTGTAAGTCGCTCGACGATAAAAACACAACGTAATATCTTGATTAGCCGCGGCGGTGCTCTTTAAGCGGTGTTAGACGACGGTTCTGGTGAGTTTTACCTCAGAAAGTACTGGCTTACAGGCTTGCGAGGCCCCCCGTTGGCTACAGTGCGACACGCCTGGGCCTACCACAGAACGCGTTCATTCAAACGGCGCCGATCGTCACGCAAGGTTTAAAACGCTGGCGGATGTCGCCACGCACCTGGTGTTCTCTCTTCGAAAATAGCTGACGGTTTTCACAAAAAAAAATACTGAAAGGCGAAGGAGGAAGAAGGCAACAAACAAAACTCGATTAAAAAATTCGTTGCGTTACGACGCTCAGCGTGGACATTGAAAGCAGCGGTCTCTTCGACTGCAGCGAAGTAAACAGTCGTGACGTCACCGCCGCGGCGGCTTACCATTGGCTGAGGCCATTGCCGCCCCAATAAATTATGTAAATTAGTCTTTGGTTCTTTCGGTAAAGTCGCGGAGAAAGAAAAATATTTTGATTTAAAGCTTTCGTGACTGCAGGGATTCATATTCTTTGTTCTTTCGGTAAAGTCACGTAGAAGGGAAATAATAAAATAATATTATATTTGTTTTATTTTATTATTTCCCTTCTACGTGACTTTACCGAAAGAACCAAGAATATAAAGAAAAATATGTTAATTATCAGTGAGTTTTTCGCGGCCCCCAGAGGCACATCTACATTAATTATGTTAATTATCAACACGAGGTGATACGGGAGTCCCCGTAGTCCGATGCTACTCTTGCATACATTATGCTAATTACTAGTGAGGTTTTGCCACCGCCCCCCCATCGCCCGATGTCACGCTCTCATAAATTATGTTAATTAGAGGGTTACAAGAGGTTACATCTTCACCACATTATCATATCACAATACAGGGCACAACAAACTAATTATAACCAATGCATTATAACTAAATCCCTTATACACAAACGCATTACCACGGTGTTGCTGTGGATGATTGGAACTTCTTCTCATAATGTCCAATTCAATAAAAATATTAACTTCTGATCTGAGGGGCCGTCCATAAATGACGTCACACAATTTTGAACGATTTTTGACCCCCCCCCTCCTCACACGGCGTCACAAAAAGTCAGACCCCCCACTCAAATGACGTCACAAAGCTCTGCACCCCCCCCCCCACACCAAAAATTCATTCTTCAAATCGCTTTAAACTATTGTCATTGTAGTGCGTATTTAATGTTGCGCTGCACTCTGATGTTGTAGGAGAAAACATTTACTAAAAAGTATATTTAATTAAGTAGAACGTGTTGTCTATATTTATTTAAAGTTGTGCATTTTGATGTGACGTCACATTTCTCAACCCCCCCCCCCCCGCGTCACACATCGTCACAAATGTCTGACCCCCAGGTGCGTGACGTCATTTATGGCCGGCCCCTGATTATTGCTGGGCGCTTGGGTGTTTCGGACCTTTGACCGCTGTGCAGTGCAACGATAATTCAATCGTGTTTGTTTTACTCGTAGGCAGTGGCGTAGTAACTAACATTATGTCAGTGGCGTAGTAACTGCATCATTATCAGTGGCTTAGTGACTACATTAACACATTCCTGCGGAGGGAGCTGGAAGGAACGTTGGGTTGCTCGGTCAATGGCCAGGGTCAACGGCGGCGTGGTGTATTCCGCAATATGCCCGACTGTGAGGGCGGGCACAAGCCGGCGTGAGTAGGTTAAACGTTGAGTTTTATAAGGGCACCACGGTGTGACCAACCCCTCCCCACCCCTCCCACCACCTAGCCCCACCCTCCACACCCAGCCCCTCCCCACCCTCCCCTCTCCACCCAGCCCCACCCAGCCCTATCCTCCCCACCCAGCCCCTCCCCACCCTCCCCACCCAGCCCCTACCCACCATCCCCACTCAGCCCCTCCCTCCCCACCCAGCCCCTACCTGCACGACGGACGGACGGACACAATAATCTCCTGTGGGCTGGTGTAACCAGGAGGTTCCTACCAGTATTATCAGTGGGGGAGTGAATACATTGTCAGTGGCGTAGTGACTACAATCGGTCTTACGCTGCAAGTTGGCCATTAGATGGCAGTACAATACAGCAATGGATTCCTGAATATATTGTGTGGAGTTCACGCAAAGCCAAACGTCCCAATGTAGCAGGAGCCTCTTGAAAAAACACGTCTCAAGACCCAGTGAGCATTTTTATTACACGCATTTATTTAACTCACTGTCTGTTGTTGTTGTCGTATCCTCAAATATTGTAACTCAATTTTTACCCACTTCACAATGTGGTATCGACTGCAAATTTGGTATACTTATGTCATACTGATGACAATACTATATTCTATCATAAAAATAAATGTAAACATTATTTTTTATATGTTATGTTTCGGCTTGGGTCTAATTGCCCACGCTCAACTCAAGTTGGCTGTAATTGACCACAGTCCCTTAGGTTATGGCAAGCTTCGGGGCCACTTCCTGGAGTCGTGGAGTTCTTCCATTACTAGAACGGTACATTTCATAAAAGCGTGTTTTAAAAAACTTTTTTTTTTATGTTACTTATTTATGGGTGAGTCTTATAAACCCTGTAGGTGTACGTGTGACCAGATTTTTTTTAATACGGTCCTTTTCTTGAAACGGTGCGCAGTTTTAGGGTGCGTCTGATGATTATCAGACGCTACGTAAAGCAAGATCATTATAATAATCTTCAGCATTTCGATAGATGGCAGAATTTGGTGATTGGGAATGGGGCCACAATTGAGTCAAAGTTCTTGGCAGCGTTCGCATCAGCCTCCACCAGATGGCAGGCGTTATTCACCAAGCCTGGCCGATGTTTTTTTGGCACAACAATTGCAACGCTATCCACGTTTCACACACATGTAACGGCAGGGATTGATTTTAACCGCAGTTGTCCGTGGCGGAGCTCCGTAAATGAAACCCGAAGGTCTATTTAACGTGTAACATTCGCAATTCTCTGGAGAGAAAACAGACAAATTTACAAAGTTGAATCCACGTGATTATTTAAATGAGGTACGAAAATAAATAAAAAACCGCACTCCAGTATTTAGTTGTACTGAATTACACTTGTAAAATTAAATATCAAACAGCCACTGCACGCAAGACATTTGGTCAACATATTTACGGAATGGGCTTGTGACCAAGTAACCCTTGGGGGCTTCTCTCGCGTGCCCCTTCGGCCGTTGTGAGTGTGCACACAAGTGACGTCACGTCGGTGAATAATGTTTCAGCAGAATGCTGTGGAAAATACAGAACACACACACACACAAACGACCTCGGTAGCGGGGTAAATAAGACGCGTGCATTATCGCATGCAATTGCCGATGAAATACTGCTCAACACGATGTCAAGGAAGCCTTTTGTTGACCGTTTTCAATGCGTGCCTGTATTATTTGGAACCCAAAGAGCAAAAATTCCCCGACATCTACGTGTGGGGGCAAGTGTTGTTAGCGAGCACCTGTTAAGGTCAGAACGGATCACGAAGGGGTGGTGGTGGTGTGAATCAGAATCTTTATTGATACTGGAGGAATTGGATGGGTTATAGTTATTATTTTTTACAGATGTGCCCAGCCGCCTTACACGCCACGCAAGGTGACTCATTTAAGGCTGAGTCGACTCAGAATTAGCCAGTTCAAGATATCACTCGCCAACGCTGTTTAGCAATGGCTGGGAATCGAACTCGTTTTGCTGGGTTCGTGGCACAAGGCAGCGTCGCTGTTCCATTCATTTGCGCACGCACGCTCAATGCTGGGCTTGTGGCGAGAGGGAATATTACTAATACAGAACGCGTCGCCAGAAGCAGCCATGGCCGATGGTCAAGATCAATAACGGATTGGCGGTCGACAGGAATTTAAGGGGATACGGAGCTCGTCCAGCGAGAGGAGAGATGGGGCGTTGAAATGAGTCCGCGTGCAGGCGCTCGGTGCGATTGTTTCAATGGCACGGTCGTGAGAGGGCTGACGAGTTCGAGAGGACTTCATCCAGCAGTGGATTGGCAATGGCCGATGATAGGAGTGTAAAGGAAATGTCGTCGTTACCGTGTTGTCCTGGAGAGTAAGATCACGTACGGTTAGTTAAATTATATTAATACTATTCTTGGTTCTTTTGATAAAGTCACGTAGGGAAATAAAAAAAATAGAAAGAATCAAGAATATTAATCCCTGCAGTCACGAAAGCTTTAAATCAAAATTTATATTAATACTCTGTAATCGCGAGTAAATAGTCATATGCGGGTTAAGAAGCGGGACACGTTACAACATTTTTTTTTAAATTGCAACTCTTTTCGTAAATTAATTGCTAAAGTCCTTCCAATGCCGTGTGCGTTATTTGACCATACTTCACCACGCTGGTCGATACGGGTTAGTGAAGGGAAGGGTGGGGGGGGATAACTATGAACTCGGTTAACTAATTTCGATTCCAGGCCACGGCTAACATCCGTGGCTAGTTATATTACAACGACCCGGACTGGCTATAGTAGCAGTAACGTGTGGTACAATAATCCTCGCAACTGACACAACGCGGGGGAGACCTTCATCCAGCAGTAGATTAACTAAAACATCCGTAGGTATATTCATATATATATATTTAAGTGCATAATTAAAAATGGTTAATCCTGCATATGTAAGTTTTAAATTAATGATATACTATTCTGCTTGGACACACAAGTGCCTGGAACCGGTATATTCACACGTGGGCCGAAGGGGCCCTTATGGTGGCAACAGTTGTATCCTTTCACTCCGTAGATTGGATGTTGATAAATGAGGGGTGGCGCAGTGGTTAGCGCGCTGCTCTGAATTCGGCAAAACTGAGTTCGATTCCCAGCCACGGCGAACATCAGGGGCTAGTGATATCCGAAGCAGTCTTCGCTCTCCATCACCAACCGGCGCTGACGAGAGTGGTGAATTTTTTTATTTTTTTAAAATAAAAAAACCCACAAAATGGGACCTATATAAACCGACACCTGAAACGGTCGGTGGCGGCCTTCATCCAGCGGTGGATTAAACAAAGGGCTGAACATATGGTCTTGTCAATAGGTCTCTGCACTGGCTGACGGAAGCTGGAGTGGCTTTGTAAATACTTCATCACGGTCTCTGGGGGACTCTGAGATACATAATATGGGCGAAAAACTACATCGATGTGTTATAAAAACATAACTTTTTTTCATGTATTTTAAGCACCGCAATTGACACCGAATTGTTGAAAAAAAACTTTTCCTACTTACAAACCTGAGCCAATGATGGAAATTCCTCCTTCCTACGTTGAGTCCATCCACAGCTAAAGCGCTGTCGGCTTCATTGTATCCCACCCCGCAACGCTAAAGTACTGAGTCGAGTAACCTCCCATTTGCGAGCACTAATAATTATCAATCATTAGTGTCATCCGACTAACTTCACAGACGCAATGTATATATTCGTCGACTGATGAATTCGTGGTGTCTGTATTTGTATGTGTGCGTGTGCCTGTGTGTATATCAAACCGGTCCAACATTGCACCCATAACCCCCCCCCCCCCCCCACAGTGTACATATCACCTTCTATTTAATTTGGAATGGCGCCACATTGCGGATGTTTTTTTCGTCTTCTTCATGCAAAAAAAGGATTCAATTCCTCAGCCGCTTAGCCCCGAAGGTAGCGAGTGGTAAAACTTCGCCGGCCAGAAAAAAAAATCTGACGAAGATAAGTGCCAATTCTTGGCATTTATTCATTCTCGTCGCAGATCGTCTGTACGCTACACATGCCCTGCGGTGCACACGCCCGTACAACATTGACTGCGGTGCAGCCGTGCGCGCATCAAAGTAAAAGCCGGTGTCTATCTCCGCGAGCGCGCCACGTGTGCGTGACTTGGAGTAGCATTGCACGGGGAGGGGACTCGGAGCGATGGGATAGCTGGATACCCAAGGGAGAGTTACTCTAAACAAGCGCGAATACTCGGGCCGTGCTGCGCGCTTTGATCGGGCGAGTGTGAAGCTACGAGATAAAATACCCGAAGGCTACCATCATCGATGCTCACAACGAGTCTCATCGAAGCTGTGTCCGTCTCCTGCCTGCGCGTGGAATTCATGACGCCTCGCATTCATGAAATGCATACAGATGAAGAGGGAAGAGCGGCGATTTATCCGTCAATTATAAAAACACCACCGTGCTTTCCCTCTCTCTCTCCCTCTTTTCTCCCTCTCTTCTGTCTCCGCGTCTTCCCTTATTCATTGATTTTCCTCCTTTACACGACTGGCTGCATCGTGGACCGGATTGACATTTCGTAGAGAACTTCTTGCATGGAAGAGAAGGCGAGGCCCGGGGATTAGACTGCCCTTGGTTATTATTAACAAGCGCTTCTAAACAACAACAGCAGCAGCAGCAGCATCCACAACAGCAGCAGCATCCACAACAGCAGCAGCAGCAGCAGCATCCACAACAGCAGCAGCAGCAGCATCCACAACAGCAGCAGTAGCAGCGGCAAGCGGCCGCGCACTTCGCTGTACATTCGTATAGACCGCTCCACACAGACGTTAATCATCATGTGCTTGCGGATGTTACATTGGATGCTACACATTCTGCCTTGCATTGGAGTCATCTACCTAAGCATTGGGTGAGTTGTGGTTTTTTTGTTGTATCGCAAATACAGAAATGTGCACACAGTTGACGCGATGGACGAACTAGGGACACTGCTTACGAATCGCATACATGTGTGGATGTTAGTACTGCAGTGCACCGCATTTTTATATATAAAGCCATGCTCAACACACTGCTGGATGAAGGCCTCCAAAAGCCGACTTGCCACCACCCACGATAAGATAACTCTAGAAAAGCGCACGGGGTGCACAGTTCGGGCAGAACAACCATATGAATGAACGTATCCATGTATAATCGTTGACGATGCGTGCGTAGCTCGCACATGTACCATGATAGTCGTGGTGTACATGACTCTCCACGTGTGTGGATGGTAGAACGAGGAACGTTTCATAATACAAAAACGTGCTACGACTTGGTCAGGATCAAATCAAGTTAAGATCAAATGTGTCGTGTACGTGCGTAACATAAGCGCAGATTGCATGTAACACGCGCTATATTATTTTTCATAACGAGGAGAGCTAAAGTCGAACTGTTGAAGCGTACAAAGAAGGGCTCCAGATCTGATAAGCAAGCAAATAGTGCGCGCGCTGAAAAGTTTAGTTTAAAAAAAACACATATACAGTGGCTTATAACAACAGCCCTCGCGCAAGGCATTTAACAAGGTTGACTGGCTCGATCCCAAAATCTTTGCCGCTCTCATTATCAATCTTCGTAGAGAGGCCACGAGTCATTGTAAATTGTAAATGACTCGTCATTGTAAACGACTCGTTATTGCTCCAATGAAACGCACCTGTGAAAACGCGCTTGCGAATACACGTCTGTCTTCAGTCGCCTTCTGTAAAGTTACCTGTGAAGTTATCGCGACACAACTCGATTGATAGGACCCATTGGCGCTCGACGGCCAAGTGGAGAGCGTGATTCGTCCGTATCGATTTTGCTTCATGTCAGGTTTCACTGCGAATATTCGTGCGATTAAGGATATAAACATATCCCGTACAGTTATAAATCTGCGCAAAGATAAAAAACGCTCTATATATTTTCACGTTTAATTGTTTTGTCATTAATTGGTAGATTAGCCGCAGCATGTTCGTACCATCTGTTAATCATACAATCTGGTAATCCACTGCTGATTAGACCCCGAAAGTCGAATCCGGTCCAGAGTTTGCTTGCTTAAAATGCAGGCTGCTTGATAATATATTTATCTTTAAGAGCCAATCAGCCGATGGACTTAAAACACATTTTTATTCTTACGTGGAGAGACACAGCGGAGTTCTGCTTATATTTCCCTTTGAAATCGAACAGCTTTTAAAATATTACATGCACTATAAAACAATAACTGGCATAATCATTTTACATTTTTCAACAATATACTTATTTTTTGTTACATCAACAAGAGTTATCAAAGTGAGACGCGTTCCTAGAACTTCTGCAATTGTTCGTATGGCAGCGCATCCACAGACTACTGTGCACACGATAGGCTGTTTACATCAAACACATAAAACTAGTTAAACTAGATCGCTCATAAATACGCCCGCAAAGCCAGTGCTCAGAAATTCTCGTAAGCTCCCCCCTCACTCGCCGAACTCGCACTACCACCCATCGCTTACGATGCGTGCGAACACGACCCACCGTGAGATATAGGAACAACGATTAGCAATGCCACACACACGCACGCACGCGGGATCGTTCGTAATTGGTATTGGGCACATTGACATTAGCTTCTACGAGAATGTGTGTGTGTGTAGCGGAGCGGTGGTGTAGCAGTTGGTGCGCTTCGCTTCCGAAGTTCGACTCCCCGCTCACGGCCAACACCAGTGACGATTGTCTGAACCGGTCCTGGGCCTCCCATAGGTCGACTCAGCCTTTATTGAGTACAGAGTGCGATGTATTAAAAAAAACATTGCCACTCGGGAGAAAAGGCGGTCGGGCGTGGTACTGGCCACCCCACCCCCGAATGTGCCTTGCCGGCCTTCATATGTACTACTCGCTAACAGCACTTGCCTCAACAGTCGAATAAGGCTATACGGGGGATCTTTGTCTTTGTGTGTATCGAGTCGAGGTCTATTCACACGACACTTGACACGCACACCATCAGATAAAGTCGCGCAACAAGTTGCCCGTATGCTCAACGCGCCGCAACATCTTCCGAGACGACCTTGGCGAGGTTGCAAAGGGCTCCGGAATTATTGAATGACAACTTCTTGATAAAACACGCATCACGTCTCGTTGATATGAGCGCGCTACGCATGGATTGATTGCAAGGCGGGTAAGAGAGGTGCCTAGAGGTGTCTCAGGCCTGTAGGGCGATTTCCCCAAACCACGGAGTCCTCGAAACTAACACGCATCTCGTCGCGTTCACACGCCGCGCGCGCCTGATGATTGGTAGTACGTGGGACACGCGCACACGTGTACGCACACCGGCATACGCGCATATGCCAAACGAACTGATCGCTATCTTCACTTGAGGCTGCGCTCTCCGCGGCTGACGACTTAATTCGTGTTTGGAACGGGGAAGGCGGCACGTGCAGTGTCGGATCGCGGCGGTCCGAGATCGGACTGGAGTTTGTGGGGAAACCCGCGGTTTGTAGAGAAACCCCGACCCAATTATCCGCGGGATTTTTTTAATTATCAACGACATGGTTTTTTTTTTCTTCTGCGTATGAGTTCGAGTAAAATCTCGCCGACAATAGGGTCCGCTATAATCGTCCACCCGCATCATCACGGAGTTCACCTGAATGCGATTCTTAGTGTGTGTCAGCGCGCGCGTGTGTGTATGGTACGCGTGTGTAAACATCGCCACTGGGGAGACAAAGGCGGTCGGGCGTGGTGCTGGCCACCGAACCCCCTCGTGTACCGTTCTGGCCTTCATAGGTGCTCGCTAACAGCACTTGCCCCTACAGTCTGTTAAGGCTATACGGGGGATCTTTATCTTTATGGTACGCGTACAGCTACGAGCCCCGGTGACCCGAGTTCAATTCCCCGCTCAATTCCCCGCTCACGGCCAACGCCGGTGACGATTATCTAAAGCGGTTCTGGGCCTCCCCTAGGTCGACTCAGCCTAAAATGAGCACCTGGTGCGATGCGTAAACATCGCCACTGGGGAAACAAAAGCGGACGAGCGTGGTGTTGGCCACCCAGCTCCATCGTGTGCCGTGACGGCCTTCATAGGTGCTACTCGCTAACAGCACTTGCCCCAACAGTCCGTTAAGGCTACACGGGGGGACCTTTGTCTTTGGTATGTATATATGCATGTATGTACGTGTGTGTGTGTGTGTGTGCAAGTATTCGTTTCACAAATGTTTGGGGAGTGTGTTGAAAGCACGCCCGGTGCGGTATGGCCCTGGTACACACGTCTCGTATACACATCCGTTGCCTGGGGCGCACACACACACACGGTCTATCTCTCAGCCGCATTCCCTTTAAAGTTGCGTAATTTAAAACGCTATTTAAGAAAAAAAAATCTTGGGTGGAAAAAAAGATGATGAATCTCCTCCCTGCCAACTCTCAACGTATAATTATATTTGTATCTTTAGCTGCGGGTGTGCGTGTGTGTATTTTTTGTGAACATTCAATGCAGTGTATACGTACTTGCCTCTTTGCTTTCACCGTAAAACGGTCACGTGCGGTTATATTGTTCAGCAAGTGGGATAAATATATGGCAAACGAGTGTTCGATTTGGGGGAATAATCAATGTTGAATTAATCGTCCAAATTAGATCGATTTCTTTTAGAATTAGGTTATATTTGAACGGTAATCTTGCATGAAAAACACACATATATATAAAAGAACACGGCTTTTTTACCAAATAGCATTGGTTCATCAATATAAACAACTTTGGAGTTAACGTTATAAAATAACGGTTACAATTTATACACCGATAATTCCACAGTGCATGCGTTGAGATAAAAGCATTGTCAATTATTGGCTTTGGACCTAATGCCATAAATTGAAACGTTACAGCCAAAACGTTGGGCTGTCACGGCTGGACACTGCGATTGCTTTGAAGTCATCCTGCATGTCGTACATATCGGTGATATAATCGAATTATAACCCAATTGATAGTCCGTTTATGATACGCTGAAATGTATAGTTGCGATTAAGATTTCTTGCGCATCGATTGGAATATGTAACCTGCAGGGTAATCCCTTGAGATGGAACATTGTGTCTATCGATGTGTTAGAGCGTGTCTGTAAATGTGTTTTTGTTGTTGTTATATGTATGTATGTATACGTTAAATTTCGATTTAAAGCTTTCGTGACTGAAGGGATTCATCTTCTTGGTTCTTTCGGTAAAGTCACGTAGAAGGGAAATAATAAAATAATAAAAATAAAACATAATAAAATTATTCTCACGACGTTTCGGCCACAACGCAAGCAGCCGTCCTCAGGTGTCTTTCTGACAGACCTGTTCTTCACCTGAGGACGGCTGCTTGCGTTGTGGCCGAAACGTCGTGAGAATTATTTTATTATGTTTTATTTTTATTATTTTATTATTTCCATTCTACGTGACTTCACCGAAAGAACCAAGAAGATATTTATACGTTGTAGAATTATCAAGAAATAATTATCACTGCTCCTGCAGCACACAGGCTTGTACAGAGTTATCTAGAATCATCTTGGCTGCTCCCGTGTAGCACAAACGGAATCATTGCCGCCACAGAATACAATACAGCCAGTCAGGTTGACACCATGCATGTTCAAACGAGCAAATTGTTATACAACAAAGTATTTTTCCTAACCTCTTCTTGGTTTTTTCGGTAAAGTCACGTAGAATGGTAATAATAAAATAATAAAATAAAACATAATAAGATAATTCTCACGACGTTTCGGCCACAACGCAAGCAGCCGTCCTCAGGTGAAGACCAGGTCAGACCTGGTAATAAAATAAAACATAATAAGATAATTCTCACGACGTTTCGGCCACAATGCAAGCAGCCATTCTACGTGACTTTACCGAAAGAACCAAGAAGATGAATCCCTGCAGTCACGAAAGCTTTGAATCGAAATGTATTTTCCTAACGTTGATGAAAATGAAATAATATTTTATATTACTCTATCTGAACCATGTTGTCTGTTAAGTCACTTGCACACGTAACTTGAATTATTCCGAGTGTTATGCAATTGCTATGTTAAAGTCTTGTATGTACTTGCACACACACACAAATGTACATGTGCATGCACATTTTTATTGCACCCACGCCTCGTCTATCCTCGTGTCAATGTCACGACTCTAACTTGATACATTTATTTTCACGCAAAACACGCTTAAAGGGAATTGGCCAAACATGTAAATGCAGGATGCTCCTGAAATATGGTCTTGAGACTCAGTAAGGCTTTCCTGGGTAAATCAAGGCCATCGTTATTATTTTACAGCTGTACATTAGGACAGGATATATGTGCAGAAATTAAAATTATTGTTTTCAATATATATTACGGAACATTACGTCATGATTCCCTTGTATATGTATAATATATACATCGTTATTTTGTATTTATACATAGCGAGAGTGATGAAATCAGTTCGTGTGCAGGTCGTCGGTTGGAATATTGCATTGAGTGATCCGTGAGATGTGGTGGTGGCTACTCGGAGAGGCTTTCATCCAGCAGTGGATTGGCCGTGGCTGACGGTGATGGTGACACGTACCTATGGCACAGAACTGTTTGTGTCGTTTCAAGATGCTATCTATTCCCAACCTCGACGTGCCTTTATGCCTGTGCGCTTGCAAATGCTTTTTTTTGTTTTACTCGCAAAACGTTACACAACAAACCCGTCAGCTAACCCCTACCTATTCACAAAGGGCCTCCCAGAATTTAGTGGGCGATTGCCAGGGCGTTCCAGGTGTGCTGTAGATGCGCGGCTCTGGAGTGTTGCTTAATAGATGGCAGTAGCAAGGACGGTGGTGTGGTGGATTTTCTCCGGGATCTCCAGTTTACTCCCACAAAGAGACAATGTGGCATTGGCCAAACATGCCGACGTGTTAGCATCTCGGTGGCGAGATGTTAACAACCTCGACTGGTATACAGGAGGTCGTAGGTTCGATCCCGATGATGCCGACCCTGACGCCTGTATATTTAGAGTTTGCATGTTCTCCCCGTGGTCGTGTGGATTTTTCTCAGTGACCTCTGGTTCCCCCCCCCCCCCCGATATTTAGACTCAACGTGCGTTTAGACGATTTGTCAGCTATACATTTCCACACGATAAGCCACTTCGTTGAGCTATCATTTGTGATAGCCAGGTCGCATTTGAAAAGCAGCTACATAGCTCAGTGGGCCTTGCCTCGTAAAATAAAAATATAAAGTTTTAACAGTAATCCTGAGACAACGGCGAGGTTCTATGACAACCTCTTTGTGCCTGGTAGTCATCCATCTAAGCACTTTCCAGGCTCAACGCTGCTTAGCCTTCGTGGTCTGTTGGCTCGCCTTCAGCCCCCGAAATAAATAGGCTGCCAGTTAATTTGCTGTCACTTTCTGACCCCGTGCCCCTACTGGGCATCCTATAAAGAAGAGCATTTTAGCTAATCGGATTCCTCCAGTACGAAAAAATATTTTGGTTCTGATAGACATGCGCTGTGTACGTATATACAGGGTGCTTAAAACAAATGTTAACACTTATACGGACAAATTTTGATTTAAAGCTTTCGTGACTGCAGGGATTCATATTCTTGGTTCTTTCGGTAAAGTCACGTAGAAGGGAAATAATAAAATAATATAAATATAAAACAATAAAAATTATCACGACGTTTCGACTGCAACACAAGCAATCATCATCAGGTGTGAAATCCACGGCAAGAAAATTTGAAAAAAGGTGTGGATTTTCACACCTGATGATGATTGCTTGTGTTGCAGTCAACGTTGTGATAATTTGTATTGTTTTATATCAATATAATTATATTATTTCCCTTCTACGTGACTTTACCGAAAGAACCAAGAATACTTATACGGAACTATCGTTTTTAATGGAATAATAACGCATAATACACTCTAACGTGATAACAAATGTGATGTTAATAACTTCAAAAAGTCAAGAGTCTCTACTTGTTCGCCATCGTTGTCAACACGTGTCTGGAATCTTCTCCAGGTGGTCTCCAGAGCCCCGAGGCACATTTCTCGTGGCCTTGTTGCAAATTCTCGGAAGTGTTCACATGTTTTTGAAGCACCCCCCTGTATAATGATCAGCGCACTCGACTTATAACCCAGAGGTCGCTTTAACACGTAGTCTTTCGCGACCAATATGTAGAATCCAGAGGCCACTCGTTTGATTCGATCTCCGGACGTGGCCGTTTATGCAACTGGAGCATGATTTAATCTCCTACCTCCATTCAGGAGCAGGTCACGTGTGTCGAGTAACCTGTGGATACTTCTAACCTCTCCCAAGGCACCTGGCACGTGTGGAGAAGTAGGCCAAATTCACCCACTAGAGGGGCTCTCTGAGAGCTCCTTCTGCTTGAGCAAATAATGCGGTGATGCGGCGCTGTAAAGTGGTGCACAAATAGCAAAACAACTCAACACATGAGTCAACAACATTGTTTTTAATGGTAAAAAAAATGTACATAACAGATGTTTAGGGAAACGGCCCTTCTTCATAGCACTTCATTGTGACTGAAGCTTCTGGTCGAAGTCTCCTCCGCCAGCCATGAGTGGTCTGAGCAGGCAATTGCAGGGGCGGCGCCTTTACACACACAAAGACAAAGATCCCCCGTGTAGCCCTAACAGACCGTACGGGCAAGTATTGTTAGCGAGCACCTATTAAGGGCGGCACGCGAGGGGGGTGGGTGGCCAACACCATGTTCGTCCGCCTTTGTCTCCCCAGTCGTGATGTTTACACACCGCACCAGGTGCTCATTTGAGGCTGAGTCGACCTAGGGGAGGCCCATGACCGGTTCAGATAATCGTCACCGGTGTTGGCCATGAGCGGGAATCGAGCTCGGGTCGCTGGGTTCGTAGCGCAGCGTAGCGCTAACCGCTACACCCCCGCTCCCCACACACACCCACACACACACACCAGGCACACACAAAACAATGTGCACACGTATGCGCACAACGTGTTCAGCTGTGAGATGATGAATGAATGCAGGCTGGGAAATGTGCTGCTGCTGCTGCTGCTACGGCTACGGTCTCTGCTGTGCGTGTCGCGGGCACTTGTAGCGGCTTGTTGCAATGCGTCTGTAACCGCTGTAATCCCCATGGTGCGGAAAGCCACGGGCACGGCTCACGTCACGGATCACCGCACGCCCACTTCTCCCGTCGCCCCCCCCTCTCCTTTATCTGCTCAATCGAGAGATCAGGCGCACTGCGACTGAGCACGTCCCACCAGTCGGTGTTGAGAAAGCGGATCTCCGAAGCGAGTTGTTGTAGTTTTGTTTTTTGTGTGTGTTTTTTTAAAGTATTTTGAGCAGTGGCTATGCAATATAACATTTTTACAATTTAAGAATCTGTGATATCATCCTGGAGTCAAAGAGTGGCCAACGTAGAAGTGAGAAAAAGGTTTCGAATAGAAGAAGGCCTGACCATGCAGGAAGCGATGAGAAGGGAACTGGCACTTTGTACACACACGTGTAGGATGGACAACAACACGAAAATTAAAAGTGCGTCGTTGGGAAAAATGGAAGGAACTGGAAAGAGAGGACGACATAAGAGATTGGTGCCAAAAATATGTGGCACTGCTTGAGCGTATTGGCACAAGACGGAGGAAGGTGGAAACAACACGTGACGCGAAGTGTGCAGTGGACACCTACGGCCGATCTGCCCATAGATCGTGATGATGATGTCATCCTTATCAGTTGCATCATTATTGATGATCGGAACTATCCCTTCATTTTTCTTTCGGTAAAGTCACGTAGAAGGGAGGTAATAAAACAATAAAAATTAAACATAATAAAATAATTCTCACGACGTTTCGGCCACAACGCAATCAGCCGTCCTCAGGTGAAAACCGGATCTGTCGAGGCGATAGCGTCTGGTTTTCACCTGAGGACGGCTGCTTGCGTTGTGGCCGAAACGTCGTGAGAATTATTTTATTATGTTTTATTTCTATTATTTTATTACTTCCCTTCTACGTGACTTTACCGAAAGAACCAAGAAGATGAATCCCTGCAGTCACGAAAGCTTTACATCGACATTTATCCCTTCATTGTCATATTTGTTGACGAGTAGGTGATGTGTGTCGTCACAAATGTCATTGTCTTTTCTTGCTCTGCCCTTGCACTTACTGCTTGACTTTGCAATTCCCTCCCATAGTCTCTTCTCCCAGGATCTTATAACCGTTGCACATTCCCAGAAACATGTTGAACTCTCGATTTAAAGCTTTCGTGACTGCAGGGATTCATCTTCTTGGTTCTTTCGGTAAAGTCACGTAGAATGGAAATAATAAAATAATAAAAATAAAACATAATAAAATAATTCTCACGACGTTTCGGCCACAACGCAAGCAGCCGTCCTCAGGTGGATAGCAGGTCTGTTGAGGAGACAGTCTGAATTCAGACTCTGTCTTGAGTGACAGAGTTAATTTCGGGTAAAATCAATGAATTCAGACTCTGTCTCCTCGACAGACCTGCTCTCCACCTGAGGACGGCTGCTTGCGTTGTGGCCGAAACGTCGTGAGAATTATTTTATTGTTTTATTTTTATTATTTTATTATTTCCATTCTACGTGAATTTACCGAAAGAACCAAGAACATGTTGAACTCTCTTATCCAACACAACTTTGACGGTGCCGATTGTTGCTGACCACTTGGTGTTCTGAGCCTTTGGAACCTTTGGTCACAACTGCGTTCTTTTTATATATAAAAAATCGTCTACAAAGTGATATTAACACTGGTGAACAACATTGTTCAAGTCCATCATCATCATCATCAATAACACTGGTCAACACACTTTTTCTGGCATAAGGTATTCCAACGGTTTGTAAGGTAATTTTCGGGAGCTGATTCCAAATCTGTTTTTTGAGATATCAAATATTGCATTTTCAATAAAAACTGCAGAAGAAAAATATTAAATAAATGTGGATATCTACATAAAATGATATTATAAACACACTATCCTAAAAATACAGCACCATATTTTAACACTAAAGCAGTCACTGACTCGCAACAACTTGCAATCATAAGTGACAGAGTTAATTTCGGGTAAAATCAATGAAAATGGGGTATGCCGATTGCATAAAAATGAGATGTGATAGAGCAAATTTGAGATCAGATTTGGAATCAGCACCCTGAAATTAGTCTAAAACAGCTGCAAAAGTCTAGGCCAGAATTTTTTTTTTTAATCTGTTCGATGTTTGCGTGCAGTTTTGTTGTATGCATTCATCATCATCATCAGCAGCCGTGATGAAGACGTCCCTTCACAGTGCAGGGGTCGGCAACCTGCTGCTTCAGAGCCGCATTCGGTGGCTCTTTAAGGACCACTTTGTGACTTGATTTAAGGACCACCGTCTCGTTTTCACATGCATTGCGGCTCTAGAAATATTGAGGGTTTGTTTACTGAATAAAAAAAAAAGATTGGTCTTGTTATTTTGGTTGCCGACCTCTGACCATGGGAGTTCTATTTACCATTGAAGTCCAGTTCATCATGGGA
This sequence comes from Lampetra fluviatilis, assembly GCF_964198595.1. NCBI lineage: Eukaryota > Metazoa > Chordata > Hyperoartia > Petromyzontiformes > Petromyzontidae > Lampetra > Lampetra fluviatilis. The sequence continues at coordinate 2,322,409 of NC_136314.1, forward strand.
GTCCAGTTTACCATGGAAATTCAGTTTACATGGGAGTCCAGTTCATCATGGGAGTCCAGTTTGCTATGGAAATCCCGTTGACCATGGGAGTCCAGTTTACTCATGAAGTCCAGTTTACCATGAGAGTCCAATTTACTAGGAAAGTCCAGTTTACCATGGAAATTCAGTTTACATGGGAGTCCAGTTCATCATGGGAGTCCAGTTTGCTATGGAAATCCCGTTGACCATGGGAGTCCAGTTTACTCATGAAGTCCAGTTTACCATGAGAGTCCAATTTACTAGGAAAGTCCAGTTTACCATGGGCAGTGGTGTCAACCTGCAGCTCTGAAGCCGCATGCGGCTGTTCAAGGACTGCTTTGTGACGTCGCTATTTATCAAGAACCGCCGTCTCGTATGCACGTGCATTGTGGCTCTTGAAATATTGAGGGCATTTTTTTTTGTCTGTTACCGAATTCGAACAAAAATGTATATTCGTGTTATATTGGTTGCTGACCCCCTGCCTTGCTTTAACCTTGCCATGCAAGTTACAGTCATGAGCAATGTATTGCACAAAGGGGGCACGAACGGGGGAGAGGTTTTGGATTTGATCGCGATCAAACCCAAAAAACCTGTATCATGGATGATATTGGTCGCGAAAGCCGACGTGTTAAGCCGGTGATGATGAAGTAGTGGGTGGCGCATTGAGCGAAACACCTGACCAGCCGTCAGCGGCGACTGATGCCCGAACCAGTCTGGTGAAGTAGGAACTTGTGGTCAGACGGCCACGTGACCGACACAGGGTGAGAGGGCCTTCATCCAGCAGTAGATGTACAAAGAAACCGCAGTGTCACTGCATATATATTCTACACACTATGTACGAACGCATTCACCTATCACTGAACTAACCCACACGTGCCACAGACGTGAACAAAGTTGTCCTCTCCACTGCTGGGCGATGACCCACCTCCCCGTGACGTTTCAGTCGTGAGGGATTGTTCAACCGTACGGTAACTTCACCACCTTAGCCGGTGCAAGTCGCTTGGCCGCTGTAAATGTCCATGCGACGATAAGCCACTTCGTTGAGGTGTCATTTGTGGCCAAGTCGCTTCTCAACCAGCGCTACATAGCTCAGCGGGGCCTTACCTCGTAAAATAAAACATATCTTAGTTTTGTTAGAGGGGGGGGGGAGTGGGCACAAGGCGGGTTTAGATATCACTCGCCGCTGATGTTATCCGCGGCCGTGACTTGAACTCTGGGCGCGGGTTCACGTCGCTGTGCGCTCGCTAATCGCTCCGTCACTGCTCCACCACACGAGGCAGCGAGCGGCGTTAACGACTTAGGCAGCGGTGGTGGTGCTGGTGGTGGTGGTGGTGGTGCTGGTGCTGGCGGTGGCGGTGCTGGTGCTGGTGGTGGTGCTGGTGGTGGTGGTGGTGCTGGTGGCGGTGCTGGTGGTGCTGGTGGTGCTGGTGGTGCTGGTGGTGGTGCTGGTGGTGCTGGTGGTGCTGGTGGTGCTGGTGATGCTGGTGGTGCTGGTGTTGCTGGTGGTGCTGGTGGTGCTGGTGCTGGTGGTGGTGCTGGTGGTGGATGTTTTAGATTTGTGCTCCAGAGCCTCTGCCGACGCAGTCTGATTTTTACAAAAGTGGCACAGAACCGATGATGGCACCAGTTGTTGAGTTCCACCTCTTCACGGTGCTGTATTAGATCCAGTTGGATTCCCGACTTTGAAATTCCCTCCCCCGTCGTCTCATTGTCCACCGTTCTAATAACCATGCCCGATGCAAGAAGCGTATCAATGTTGTAGCAATTGATTTCTTCCGGGTGCTGTTTGTTGCTGGCTATTCTGCGTTTTGGGCCTTTAGATAACAACGCATTGCTTACTGTTGGGGACGATACGCAGCACGTGAGCGCGTACACGTTTTTTTTGTTATCTCGCATCTACATTCACGTACAAATGTGTGCATTGTGTATTTCCTACAAAGTTGGATGTGTGTTTTATATTACAACAGCTCCTTACCGTAATAGTTGTATTAAGACAGTATTTTTTTTCTGACGATTGTGAATATATTTACCAACAGTTATTGATTCACAATTCACACAACACACACACACGCACTCTACCAATTATTTAGTAATGCTGCTGCATTGGCAGCGGTCCACGAACACAAATAACGACAACAACTCGACACGCATCACACGAGCACGGTATGTCTATTTAAAACAACAACAACAACTAAAACTCCGAGCTTCTGCATTAGCCACAATCACGGCAGTCGCACAAAGCAATGCTCACAATGCGACTGGGTGCATTATTCCTGCTCTGTGGGAGCCGTCAGTCATATTCATAATGTTCAGTTAAAGCCATCAGTCATCCTCAAAGTTTGTTTCGACGGTTTGTTTGTTTGTTAACACCAAACAAATGGTGGGGCCAAGATTCACATCAACTTGTGTGCACTGATGCAAGCAGAGAGACGACACGAGTTTGAATTGTCATTTCTCGAAAATGCGGCGGGGTTGTTTTTATTTATTTATTTTCCAAAATAGGCAATGGTCACGATCGTGGGTTATTTGTTTTTTGGTTCCCTGAGCTAACCCCAAAGACGAACGGTGTAAATAATTATTTATATATCGGCTCTTCACAAGCGCGCGCCATGGGCTGAACGACGAGCCGGCGAGATCGTAGCGGCGACATCGCCACGGAACAGAAATGCGGCGGCGCTCAGTCGCCGTGGAGCATTGCATGCGTTGGTTCGCACCGAGTGAGTGTTGGGGCTGGCTGCCATGGCAGTGGTGTGCACTGAGTGAGTGTTGGGGCTGACTGGGATGGCAGTGGTGTGCACTGAGTGAGTGTTGGGGCTGGCTGCCATGGCAGTGGTGTGCACTGAGTGAGTGTTGGGGCTGACTGGGATGGCAGTGGTGCGCACCGAGTGAGTGTTGGGGCTGGATGGGATGTCAGTGGTGTGCACTGAGTGAGTGTTGGGGCTGGCTGCCATGGCAGTGGTGTGCACTGAGTGAGTGTTGGGGCTGGCTGTGATGGCAGTGGTGTGCACTGAGTGAGTGTTGGGGCTGCATGTGATGGCAGTGGTGTGCACTGAGTGAGTGTTGGGGCTGCCTGTGATGGCAGTGGTGTGCACTGAGTGAGTGTTGGGGCTGCCTGTGATGGCAGTGGTGTGCACTGAATTAGTGTTGGGGCTGGCTGCCATGGCAGTGGGTGCGCACGCGCAAATAACGAAAACGAACTCGTCTCAATCGGCAGACATCACCGCGTCGAACGGGAAAGAACAAGAAACATGGGCTACGTTTTCGTTGCGCATGGTACACCGTGAAAGGTCTCCCTGCGTTTAAACAACACATGTCCCGCCTGTATCTGAATGAAAACGTTGGGAAGTGCACCTTCTTCTGAACCGGTCGATGTGTCTGTAATGTGAGGCGAGATGAAAGCTGGGGTTGCGTCTTACTTTCCGATGAGTCTTTCAATGCGAGGGGGCATACAGCCGTGCCCGACGGATGGTGAGAGCCCTTCTGATAGGATGCAATGGCTCCCGCAGGTATTGCTGATCTCGGCTGAGCAATTACCAAAGTATCCACAACACAAAGGAATGCGGCGTTGGGTTTTTTTGTATTTTACCTTGGTCCTAATGATAGTAATAATTCCGTCACATTGCTGCTGCTGTTCAGGTTTGGGGCATTCACCCGCACATCAGCGGTGGCTGTGTAATTGTACGTCACGCGCCCCGCGCCAAGTATCACACTCGGTAATGGCAGGTAATGTAACATAATTGGATTCGGCGATGAAAGGGAGAGCATTTGAATGAAGTTCCCTGAATAATAATAATAATATCGTTACGGGCAGAGCGGTGGCGCAGCGGGTTAGCGCATCTCGGCGATGAAACCTGAGTTCGATTCCGGGCCACGGCTGACATCTGTGGCGTTGAGAGTATTTGGCTGCTGTGCATTTCCACTTGATAAGCCACTTCGTTGAACCATTATTTGCGTCCAGGAGCTTCTGAAAAAGAGCTATACAGCTCAGTGGGCCTTAGCCGGTAAAAAACAATTGTTTTAGAGGGTGATGTCTGAACCACGCCTGTTCCGCATCCCCACATTTATCAACTAGCACTGACCCACGTGGTGAAGTATGGTCAAACAACCTCTCTGACCACGTGGTTGAAGTATGGTCAAACAACCTCACTGACCACGTGGTTGAAGTATGGTCAAACAACCTCTCTGACCACGTGGTGAAGTATGGTCAAACAACCTCTCTGACCACGTGGTTGAAGTATGGTCAAACAACCTCTCTGACCACGTGGTTGAAGTATGGTCAAACAACCTCTCTGACCACGTGGTGAAGTATGGTCAAACAACCTCTCTGACCACGTGGTGAAGTATGGTCAAACAACCTCTCTGACCACGTGGTGAAGTATGGTCAAACAACCTCTCTGACCACGTGGTGAAGTATGGTCAAACAACCTCTCTGACCACGTGGTGAAGTATGGTCAAACAACCTCTCTGACCACGTGCTGAAGTATGGTCAAACAACCTCTCTGACCACGTGGTGAAGTATGGTCAAACAACCTCTCTGACCGACACAACGTGGGGGAGGGAGGCCATCATCCATAAAGTGTCTGCTAGTCGCTGTGAGGTTCGCGCACACTGCACAGTCTATGTTCTTACAGAGCACGCTATTTAAAAAGGTAATTAACTGTGTACTGTATTTTAAAAACCTAGTCGCATTTTAAATGAACGCTCACGAACGTGCTGGAAGGCATCTGGTTATATGTTTACAAATGTAAACGCGGTGAAATGTAACTGTATATTATTGTCGATAACACATGTGCTGAAACATTGAGTTATTTAATAAAAATCGACAATAATGTAAACAAATCACTTATTTGGCATATGTCTACCTTAGAAACACTCATTTGACTTTGAATTTATAATTTGTTCAAAGTAAGTCTTTCTGTTATATGAAAATACAATGCGGTTTAGAAAATGTTTTTTTTTATAAATGAGACCAAGATGTATAGGGTATACATCTTTAAACTGATATTTATTTATCAATTAGATGTGTTACTCTGTAAACAGTGATTTAACATAATATGCTGCACAGAGTTATTACATTACTTTATATAAATACATTATATTACACTGTGTAACATTTTTTTTTTGTTCCTGGGTAGTACGTATTAATTCCTAATTGCTTATGCCTCAAAAGTACAGAAAATGCCTTATTCCCCACAAACTTTGCTTTTGTGATCAGGACAATTATATTTTGAAATGTAACTATTTTCAATGAGCAAACGTGGTTTGCATTTGTGTCATTCCTTCACATAAAGTCCTGGTTACAAAAGCAAAGTTTGTGGGGAATAATAGCCATGTTTGACTACTTTTGAGGCATAAGCAATGAGATAATAACACTTACTACCCAGGAACAAAAATCGTGTTACATCGTGTTATCATTCAGTTATAGAATAAAGCACAGTCCCATCGATGACCACATTGCATCTTCGTTGTAATCCTCTCAAATGTGACTTGATGTATGAATGCGTTGAATGTACTTAATCGCCATTGTTGTGTTACTTTCTAGCAGCGTTGTGCACAAATACATCACGGTCCTATCTCACACGGTGGAGATGATTGTGAGTGAGTGATGGACATTTTTGTGATGTTTTAGAAAGCGCGAGAGAACCAAAACTTTGTTCAAATATTGTCGAATTTATGCCTATAACTAGAATACAAAAGTGACAAACTGAATGATTGTCTATAGGGTTTACTGATTTCACTCATAGGGCAGGCTCTGCCTAAGGGTTAACATTGCTTAAAGTCTCATGCAAAATACCAACAAATACATCGTCTCTATTGTCAGTAAACCAAAGCAATCTACCTCCCATGGAGTGTGATAGAAAGAATGAAAAGCCCACTAATAAGTTAATATTTATTTAATATTGTGCTTACACATGCGTTCAGGTCACAAAGCACGCACGCATTGCACAGTTCGTACTTGTGTACCAACGCGCGTTGTACGAGCGTTGTACCAACAGCAAAACAAAATCTCAGACAATCCAACACAACCCTAACCAAGAAACCGATTATCGGAATAGCCCAACCATTGTACCACATCATGGGTGGTCTCCGGATGACGCATAGAATTTGGCAAGTTATTCCTTGGGGACCTGGACACATTTGAATTTTGTTTCTCAATATGCCACTCATTCCCTGCTCCCCCATCACCCCTGTCCCTCCTCTCTCTCCTCTCTCTCTCTCTCCATCCCCCATCGCCCACCTGCAGGGCGCTGTCGTCTGTGGTTGCGCTGGGTGCCAACATCATCTGCAACAAGATCCCGGGTCTGGCCCCGCGGCAGCGAGCGTTGTGCCAAAGCCGGCCCGATGTCATCATCGTCATCGGGGAGGGCGCGCAGTTGGGCATCAGCGAGTGCCAGTACCAGTTCCGCTTCGGCCGCTGGAACTGCACGGCGCTGGGTGAACGTACTGTGTTCGGGCAAGAGCTCAAAGTAGGTAAGTCGCCTCGCTACAGCGGCACGCCCCGACACACGCGGTCCACACAGTCCACGCGGCGGTGCGTGGCTCACACACGCAGTAGTGTCGGTTACACACGCGGTCCGTGTGTCTCGTCACAGTCCCCCCTCCAACCACATAGACTGCTGGCTATACTCGCAGTCTGCCAGCACACCCAAGTCAGCATGTCTCACAGTACAACAGTCACATAGCCCTGTCGGCTGTGCGCACAGTCCACCGGCTACACAACTCACCCGTCTTGGAGGCGGTCAGCCTCGATCATCTATCGATACGGACCACCAGAGACCCAGACCACAGCCTAAACCCACCAGCTACATAATCAATTGGGCTGCACAATCCAGCTGCCTCACAGCTTCGCTAGCAACACAGTCTATTACTTATGCTCAGTCTGCTCGCTATAGTTTACCAAGATCAAGATGCATCCGAGACAGAGTCCACCAGTTGGAAAGCCCAATAGCTACATGGTTCACCCAATTCACAGTTGAGAAGTCCACCAGCGATACAGTCGACTGGATGCAACAGACATGCCACCAACCGCACACATGGTTCACCGAGCTACAAACTACTGCTGCTGCTGCTGCACGGTCTACCTTCGAAGAAGTTCACCAGTTAGACGGTCAATCGATTACAAAGCCAACCTTCTCAACAACAAAGCTGCTGGACAGATCATCGGTTATTCTCCACCAGTGGCCCTTAACCGTTACTGCAACCTTTGCACGCCTTTGGTTTTTAATCGTAAAAAATATTCATAACGTTAACAAATAATACATAGGTTTGATGAAACAAAGTTGTTGTACTTACATGTGCCCGTGGCTTAATTTGGTGTTTCGATGATTTATCTAAACAAAAAAAATCTGCCCGTGTCTCGCACCCCCAGAGAGGGCATCTCGCACGCCCAGGGGATGCGTGCACCCCAGGTTAAGAAGCACTGCTCTACACAGTCCAGCAATATGCGCCCAATGCACACACAACGCACAGTGACCATTGCCACGCCATGCAGTGCGTCACACTCCACAGGGTGACAATTTTCCACCTCGTCACTTCGTCTGCAGCGCTTATCACCTGGGCGGTGAACGTTGACGCGCATCCGTTGATCGGTTGTTGTGGAAAAAAATGGGGGCTATGTGTTTGTGGCCGGGGAAAAAAATATCCCTGATTTCCCCATCAATCACGTGACAGCTGAGGGGTGAGGGCCTGGTATGATCTCTCATCGTTGGCAATGTGTCCACGTCGAGCCCTCTTTGAAGAAACCTTTCAATAGAATGTTCGTTTTTGGCGAGCATGAGCACGATTCGATTTAAGATTTTTTTTTAACAACCGTGTTATGAATGTCCGCGTGAATCCATTAGTTTTGGTATCTCTCACAATCATATTTCCCTCATTACCACCAATTAAATTTTGGATGATAGTAGCACAAACATTCAAAGAGGTTTTAATATATATAAATAGTATCTTGCATGTCCCGGCACCTTTGACAAAGCCTTGAAGTCTATCACCCTCGGCGTGTTTCCAAAATGCTTGTTTAAAACAATATTCTTTTGCCAAACTGAGGTGGTATTTTGCTTACTACCAGAGGCGTTTGTCATTATTCCCGCCACTTAATGTGAAGGTGAGTGCACGGTGGGGGGGAGGGGGAGCTTCTCTTGACCTTAGCTATAACCTTAAGTCTTGACCTTCAGTGTGATTATGGGATAAGTGGCCCCAGACAGATCGCCGGTTCACAGCATTCTTTCTGCTGATGCTGTTAAGTGCTAAAGGCCATAGGTCAACGTGGAAAATCGGAATCTTGATTTAGACTGGAAGAGGAATCCGATGAGCTAGGAAGCTCTGTTTTTTTTTTTTACAGATGTCCAGTAAGGATAAAAGGAGACAAATAAACTCAAGCAGAACATTTACACGAGGGGAAATTCTTCAGGACAGATTAGGCTCAACGTGACAAAGGTTTGCAGTGTTATTAGAAATCTAAATTTGATGATCAACAACAGCAAATGCAATGCAGAAGAATATTTGCAATCGGTTAATATTACCCGCAGTGACATGCATAAAAAATATCGAGAATGATGGTTAAAATGGAACAAACGGTGAAAAGGATGGAAAGGCTCACGTTTACAATTGCCCTGACAGGTGTAAATTGGAACACGTGGAACAGGAAACACCCGCAAATTAGAGACATCGTTTTGAACGTTAGGGAAAGCGACGAGGCCTTGGGCAGGAGGCGTTTGCTCTAAGGGACAATGGACTCCGATCGAGGCTGTTAACAGAATGGAAACCGTCTTCACGCAAACTCCGGTCGTCCTGACAGCGGCTTTTGGCTCTGCATCGAACAAAGACGGTTACCGCATCGCGCGCTTTCAGATGCGCTTCTGCGGCTGTCTGAAATGTGCTTCCTTCCGATATTAGCAAGCCACTGGAGCTATGCACTTTAAAATCTAAAGTGAAAATTAATTTATTTTGAACTGCTTTTTGTGTTTAGTTTGTAGTCTTTGCCCGCACCTCCGATTAGCACTGTTCGCTACGTACGGTGCGAAAGACGTTCAACATACATACAATCCAAAGGAGAGGTTGACCTCCGTAGGGATGGAGCGAGCGATGAGAAGTTTATGCTTCAGAATGACATGGATTGTGGGTTGTCACCGAACCATGAGGGATGCTGACAAGGTGGGAAAACCTTCATCCAGCAGTTGATAGACCATGACGTATGATGGTGGTTATGATGATGACCACCATCAGATTGAAGAGATGTCATTGAATTTGTATGCATGAGCCGTGGAGGAGATCACAACGGGTCGAATGAAGGTTAGGAGGACGTGCAGATGTGATAAAAAAAATTAGTGACCTTAAAAAGATACCGCAGAGTCAACAAAATCATACACGTGCGGTGATGTCATAATGTCTATTAATCTCAGTAATGTCAGATACGTCCAATGTCACAAATGTTCAACATTTGTGACATTGGATGTCACAAATGTTCAACATTGTATTTTTCGGGTTTTTTATTCTTTGGTATTTGAGCATCGCTGGCCATCCAGAATCTATTTTCCACCGCGAGTCGTTCCGCTGGTGCTGGGGAGTCCTCCTCCAGTTGCCGCCCCCCGTGTGGTGGTGGTGAGGGTGGTGGTGGTGGTGGTGAGGGTGGTGGTGGTGAGGGTGGTGGTGAGGGTGGTGGTGGTGGTGGTGAGGGTGGTGGTGGTGGTGGTGGTGGTGAGGGTGGTGGTGGGGGTGGTGGTGGTGGTGGTGAGGGTGGTGAGGGTGGTGGTGGTGGTGGCGAGGGTGGTGGTGGTGAGAGTGGTGGTGGCGAGGGTGCCCCCTCCCCTCCCCCCACAATGCTGTTTTTCAGGGAATTTCGTCGATGTCGCAAATGTCACCCCCCTCCCCCACTGATACGCGTCTCCTCTCCCGTGTCCCCTCCGACCCCTACCGACCCCTACCGACCCCTCTAACCCCTCTGACCCCTACCGACCCCTACCGACCCCTGCGACCCCTGCGACCCCTACCGACCCCTACCGACCCCTACCCACCCCTCCCATCCCTGCCAACCCCTCTGACCCCTCTGACCCCTACCGACCCCTCCGACCCCTACCGACCCCTCCGACCCCTACCGACCCCACCGACCCCTACCGACCCCACCGACCCCTAATAACCCCTCCGACCCCTCCGAACCCTCCGACCCCTACCGACCCCTACCGACCCCTCCAAAGGTAGCCGAGAAGCGGCGTTCGCGCACGCGGTGGCGTCGGCGGGCGTGGCGCACGCCATCACGACGGCGTGCAGCCAGGGCAACCTGAGCGAGTGCGGCTGCGACCGAGCGCGCCAGGGCTCGTACAACGCGCGCGAGGGCTGGCGCTGGGGCGGCTGCTCGGCGGACGTCCACCACGGCCTCGAGCTGTCGCGCCTCTTCGTGGACGCTCGCGAGGTGCGCCAGAGCGCGCGCACGCTCATGAACCTGCACAACAACCGCGTGGGACGCAAGGTGAGCGCCCGGCGGTCGCTCGCCAGCCGTCGTCGCTGTCGTCACGCGGCGGTCGTGTAGACAGCCAACGAGAAGTCGAGAGGGGTGAAACCAGGATTCCAGCCTCGTTTGCGAGAGTGGACGCGAATCGACGAAGACGAGAAAAAAATGTAAACTGAAAAAAAAAATTGGTCGTAAATAACGGAGCGGAGCTAAAGCTGCGTTTAGAGGAGGAACAAAAATGTTCGCAAATCTACGTAACTATTAAATTAAATAGAATTTCCCGTAAAATGATGTTTTTTAAAATCAAATTACGATGAAAACAATTAAAATTACGATCACGTGATCTATCACTACAAGCATCTTAGCAACACTAATCAGGGGGAAATATATTCGATGTAATCGACCTGGAAACACTGTGCTTCTAATCTGAGTAAAGTGCAATCACTTTGCATCAAGGACTCCTTCATGCACTGTCGAGGCTTACAAGGTACATGCTCACCTGCTTACGGGATTTGAGAGTTGTATTTGGCCACCAGTAAAGGAAAGCATCCCCCCCCTCCCCATCCTTGGCTTAGAATGACACTTCTGGATGAGCAGTTTGGACAAAAACATCATCCCGTATGAAGCAGGCAAGACACTTTAATAAAATCCCCCAAATGTAATCAGAATCGGAGTCAAAAGTTTATTTGCCACTGAGTAAAGCCACAGAGAGCTAAGAAACAATTTTTCAATGATGACTCGGCCAGCAGACAACATCACAGCATTCCACAATTACAGATCAAACATATAACAAAAGCAGTTATGTTGCACAATCAAATGATGCAGAATTGCAATGACGGGTCACTTGCAAAATGTGTCTTTCTCACCCCCACCCTCGCAATCCGAGCGAGCATTAGAGCGTTTTGGAACGTCACGGCTAAAAAAAAAAATTACTTTTCCATTTTACCTCGCAAAGATTGAAACACCGCAGGGGGTTACCGAATTTGACCGCACGCAGCTCTCTCGTTGACCTTTACCTCTGACCTTCTACTTTTAACGGGTCACTCCTCTTCCTCCCCTCCCTCCCTCCCTGCTTCCCTCCCTCCCTCCTTCCTTTTTTTACGATCAGTGGAAACAAGAAGATGCTCGGTGTATTCGGCACTTTGCTTCGTTCATCATTTCGTAATTTTTTTTTTATTAAAATTTTTAAAACTTGGCTTTATGTAAACCCCCCCCCCCTCTCGCTCGCTCTCTCGCTCGCTCTCTCTCTCGCTTGCTCTCTCGCTCGCTCACTCTCTCGCTCTGTCTCGTTCTGCACGCAGCACCCCTCGCAGTCCGACGGCCTCCGACAGGTAGCTCATATCAGTCCTTCGCCTGCCTTCTCACACCAACCCCTCCCAAACCCCATCTCAGACTCTCTCGCATTTCACAAGCAGATGAAACAGCAACATCACAGCTATGCAGACAGTTTGGGATTTGCAGGGTTAAAGATGGATTGTTTGAGAAGCGAGAGAGAGGTTTTTTTTTTAAACCCCACCTGGTTGCACAGCTCCCCCCCGCCCTTTGGTGCCCCTCCCGAGAGTGCGAGAGAGAAAATATTTAAGCCCGCGGACAATAAATACCAAGGCAGGTTTTCACAAGAGCGTGTCATTGTGCGTTTGTCGTAATGGTGTTATGGCAAAAATTAACCCACTTGCCACGAAAGCCCGCAAAGGATGCACGCTTTGTTTTGTAAAATGACCCTCGAAGTGAGAGACGCTCCGTCACGGAGCGATCCTCCTGCGACGGCATCGTAAGTGGCCGCTTTAAAACCACGGCCGCGTTAGGTGGCCGTGCGTTCTTGTGAAACACATTTAAAATGCTGAACTTTACACGATTTGAGTGTTTTTTACCAAATGCATTAGTTTGATTCACAGTGTTTTGCAATTGACGCAAATTTATATATCAGCTATATCGTCTCCGGTAACCATTGCAATGAGTTAGAGGGATATTGCTGTTGAATTTAAGACATTAATATCGACAACAAAGAGGTTACTACGTTCATGACGTATGTGGCAATATTTGAGAGCATTATTATTTTTTATTCTTTGGAACCAGATTTATGAAAGCCAAAATCGACCTTTTTGTGATATCGTTCAGCTTCATTAGAAATGTATCAAGTCTGTGTTAGATGTCATAGAGAAGCATAGACGTGGAATATATTTGGGATGTGCATGTTCTCCCAGTGGTTCTCCGGTTTTTCCCTCCAGATTTCGAATCACCGTGCGTTCACAAATGATAGCCCAATGAAGTGTTATATAGATCAATGGTCCTTACCTCGTCAAAAAAAACCCATCTTTTAAAAATAGTTTATAGTGTCCGGGCCGTGCTGCATGCTGTTTGGAACGATGTCTGGCTGTTCGTCCCACGTTCTGCGAACCAAATTCAGTGGTGATGTGTGAACGGACGGACGGAGAGAGCTCGTGCATAAACACTGATGACGAACGCTTGTGTTGCAATAGAAACGTCGTAGTTTTTTGTTATGTTTAGTTTTTTTTCTTTGAACCTATCTACGTGACTTTACCAAAAGACACAACAAATACTAAAAATAGCTTTACAAATAAGAACAAAATGTATTAATCTGGAATTACATATATTCAGCATTCATATACAACTACCAAAACTCCGATTCAGCACGATGCAAAATAAGTTCAACATTCATGCAACTTTTTTATTCTAATTCATACGATATTCCAATACTAGCAATGAATCCCATGCTGTGTCAGTTTTTGGGGGTTAATTTGACCTTACTTCACCATGCCGGTTAGTGCAGGTTGGTAAAGGCAGCTCTTGTTAGCTATAGCCAGGAATCAAACTCCGTCACCCAGTTCACAGTTCAACGTGCTTAACCGCTGCGCCACCACTCGTTTGAAAATCCAATATTGCATTGGTGTAAGCGGTAAAACCCAACGGCCCAGTGCAAGGATGCAGTCGGCTCGCAACTTGTGTTTGAACACGCTTCGCTCTTCACGCTCTGCCGTAACCCGCCTTCTGTTGGCGGCACGGGAACCAGCGGCGGCACGTGTATTTCTTGGGGCGCTTGTTCGCAGATGTTCCTTATCGCCATTTCCACTCCACCGACCAGGTGCTGGAGGAGAAGATGAAGCTGGAGTGCAAGTGCCACGGCGTGTCGGGCTCGTGCACCACCAAGACGTGCTGGACCACGCTGCCCAAGTTCCGCGAGGTGGGCTACGCGCTCAAGGACAAGTACGAGCACACGGTGCACGTGGAGCCGGTGAGCGGCAGCCGTTACCTGCGGCCGATGTTCCTCAAGGTGAAGAAGTCGCGCTCGTACCGCAAGCCGCTCGACACGGAGCTCGTGTTCACCGAGCGCTCGCCCAACTACTGCGAGGAGGACCCGGCGACGGGTAGCGCGGGGACACGCGGTCGCCTGTGCAACCGCACGTCGCCGCACGCCGACGGCTGCGACCTGCTGTGCTGCGGCCGCGGCTACAACACGCACCAGTACACGCGCGCGTGGCAGTGCAACTGCAAGTTCCACTGGTGCTGCTACGTGCGCTGCAGCGCGTGCAGCGAGAGGACAGAGGAGTACACGTGCAAGTGACGGAGGCGGTCGGTCGGTCGGTCGGTTGGTCGGTTGGTGATGCCCTCTTGAAATGATGGGGCGAGGGAGGGCAGTTTGATTTGTGTTTGTTTCGGTTTTTATTGCCGGCGTTAAGTATTGAGCTCGTTTGATTTTACGTTTTTGTTTCTTGTGGTGGTGTTGTTTTTGTCGGCGTTCTTTTTGACAGTTTTTTTATTTTTACTTTTAGTTTATTTTAATTTTAAATGATTATAACGCGGGGTGAAATGGAAGTGTAATTTCCATGGCACGCGATTCGTGAGACGGTGGATTTCAATAATGACAGATCCCATCGCCGTGTGCTTAAAGTGCCGATTGAGAGTGGGAAGAATTAATTGAGGACCGTGGACGCAAATTTCCTTTCGTGAAAGAGGGGCAAAGTTTTAACCTCAACAGTTTAATTACTTCTGAAAATCCATTTACATTCAGAAGTAAAGTTAAACAAAAATGAAGTTAAACATGCTGTTGCTGCAAAGCATACCCAATTAATCTTTGCATGCAGGATATAAACATTAAATAACTTTTAAAATTGAATTATATTTTTACATTAATTTTAACAAGTCTCCGCGAATAAGGTAACAAAAAAAACTTACTGTGGAGTATTGTACTTTAAGTATAATTATTTTTGTTTAAATTTTCAGATTGAAATGAATCAATATTTTGTTGTTGCGAGAAATTAACAAACTTAAGAAAAAAGTTAAAATAATAGCAGCAATATACGGGGGGTGGGGAGCTCAATCGCTCTCCGAGTGTCTTGTTAAAACCTTTTCATAGACGATGTGTGAAGACCTTGGTCTTAACGTGTAGCACTGACAAACAGAAAACAATCCAAGCTATGTGCAGTCTGTGCGTTTGTCGGTTCTCTGTGATGATTTGTGAGGGGGGGAGGGGGGAAATCGGTGAATTTGAATCTTGAACACACAACGCCGGCTTTTTTTTCGTTTCCATACAGCTGATGCCGCAGAATATCTTGTTGCGTATCAACTTTTGAATGTGTTCCTCGTAACTAATTTATAGGGGTTTGGCATAAAAAAAAATAAACCGCGAGACTGAACGTTGACGGTACACGTGGACTCGTGGAGAATATTTGCTTCCGTTTAGCATTTTAGGCAAAAGTACATTTCTCTACCTTTTATTTATTTTTATTTTGTACGGACTTACTATTAAACTGTAGGGAAGTCTTGCTTAGCAATGCATTTATTTGTATATTTTGCAAGAGAGTATTTTTATATGAATATTTTATTTATATTGCTGTTTTTTTTTTTGTAAATGTAACTGCTGAGGGGAAAAGTTTATTTGGAACACTGACAGATTAATTGTTTAAGTTGCGGTACACGATGTCCTCTCTCGACGCTTGCATAGTAACTGAACTGCACTAATTGTGAAGAAACACTGCAATAGTTTGACACGACAGTCTTGGCCACTTACAAGGGAATTGACGACGAGTGGCCTACCCCCACGGAAGTGCAGATTGATTCACGCGCCGGATTTTCAATCCAAAGGTCGCCGGTGTGATCCCATATTCCAGCGCGGAAGTTGAAACTCAAATCACCCCCCCCCCCTCCACCACCAACCTCTGTCCACCTGGCAATGTAAATGAAAACACCTGAGGTCAACACGTGGTGGTGGGGTCAAGTCTGGGGACGTCCACCTCTTCCAACACGTCTGGTCAACGTGGAAAGGTGGACCCAAGTCCCCTTTAGAGTTTGTGCGAGCGGAGGGCCTTGCGTTAGCGGTGGCGTGAGCGAGCATTTGCAGGGGCTGCACCTTTGCCCACATTTACCCAGCCTGCCCCACGAAATCCTTCCAGTTCCTTTGATTCAGAACCAGGTGAATGTGACGTACAAGATCGATGTTATACGAATGTGTAATACGCTCCACGATTGACGCGACATCACGAGGCTTTCATCCAGCAGCGGGTGAAGAAAAACGCCTGTGAATGAAAATTAGTACGATCATCATTATAATTGTTACCCATAACAAACAACAAAATATAAAGCGGGTAGAATCGTCATACCGTATATGTCGAGCGTAATAAAAAATGTGATTTTTCTTCTTGATTATCACGGCCACGAAGCCAACAATCGTTGACGTTGACAGCAGAGCGAGCGGCTCATCTGGGTCACAGCGAGCGGCCTAAGGCCCTTCGCTTAGCAGCTACAATGAGGGCGATTGATGGGCACGAGGTTTGTACAATCGGATCAGCCGGGCAGTGGACAGCACACCGAATGGGGGGTGGGGGGGAACACCAAAGGTGAATTGTGTAGCAAACACAATAAGTAAGGCTGCAAGCAAGCAGGGGTTGGCCAACATTTTCAAAACTGGAGGGGAAGAATAGAGGACGAATCCTGAAACGCCTTCATAACAAAACAAAAAAAAGACGGGGTATACAGACTGGCGGTTGAAAACCTGTGGTAGAACAAATTCAGTTATTTTGCGTTTGTCTCTTTTTTTTCTGGTCTAAGCACTATAGTTGTGGGAGTGCACGAAACTGTGGTCATATTGTCTGCCAGGCATGCAACACGTAGTCATGGGGTGGGTTTGTCCTGCGGTTTATTTTATATTTTGTTTCTCACGAAAGCACGGTTTGTGTACAAGCGGTGCGTTTCGGGACTTAAACGGCCACGGGACAGAAGCATAAGGAGCGGCGGCTGCGGTGGCGGCCGCGGTGGTGGCAGGCGGGGGCGCGCACCGTCTTCGGGATTGCACGGTGTTCGAGGCTACCGTAGTCTCGTTGTTACCATGAGTGAGGCCCCCCCCCCCCGCCCGCCTTATACACCCTGGAATTGTCGCGCGAACGCCAAGGCAGGATGGGCGCAGTGCGTTTCGCCGGCCTGCGTGCCCACGTTGTTGTCGGCGTATGAAATAATTTTTGCCTACGCGCACAAACCTCCGCAGAGAAATAAATGGCCATCACTGCATTTTTTCGGGTCTGCTTTTGTCCACGTTTAAAACAACAAAAAACAACGATGAACGTGATTGTCTTGAAAAGGGTTACCTGGCTGTCGACCCGTGTTGTACGTTGTGATGATGCGTTGGCTGCTCTGAGAGTTCGCAGTAAGACGAGTGTTTTTTTTTCTTAAATGTAAATTCCCCAGATTTAAAATGAATATTCAATTTCTAATCAGTGGCCTGCTAACGGATAATAACAGTAATACAGTTATAATAATACGAATGTCTGTTTTGCCACTTAAAAATAAAGTAAACCATGCAATCCACCACAACAGCAAGTCATAACGTTTGTGCTTTGTTTTCTGTGCTGAGGCTCCGTGGAATTTGCGTGGTGAACAGCCAATGAGCACTCGCCCTGCTGATGACTCGGAAATTTAAAACCAGTCCAGCATTTATCTGCTTAAATTATGGCGTGAAACAATTGTTCCATACGCTGATAGGCAAATGGAGAAAAAAAATACTTAATTTATTATATTTTCGTGGTGAAACAGATTCGTGAATTATTCTGGTAACCAAAATATGACATGACAGAAATTCCACATTATGACGATTCCATTCAAGGATTCGTTCTTTATAGAACTATTTAAAATATATATTTATTTAATTTTACCAGGCAAGACCCACTGAGCTATACATCTCTCTTTGTTAGATGGCCTGGCCACAAATGATACCTCAACGAATTAGCGTAACACGTGGATGCTTAAAGCAGCCAAATACTCTTAAAAAACATGTAGATTCTAAATGTGGAAGTACAAAACGGAGAACCCAGAGAAAATTCCACTAGACCACGGGGAGAAGAATACAACTCCAAATATACAAGGGTCAGGGTCTGCTGGATCGAACTAACGACCTCCTGCATACCAGGCGATGGAATTAACATCTTAACATCATGGCGCCCCTATATAATTGCGTGAATTGTATTGCATCAAAGGGTGATTGAAATACATGAAATTCAACACGTACGAATCTAAAATCATTGATTCTTAGACGCGCAAGTTGATGCATTGTACGGCGAGCTTACGAACATATATGTCGCTGATGAGACGACATCTTTAAACCACTAGTAGATATAGTATCATGAATGCTAGGGTTAATTCCAGCTGATCTAAAACTGTTGATGGACTATATTGACCGCACAAATTGAGTGCAAATGAGATTTTGTTTAACATGGTGAGTACTCGAGACGTAAGAATCAAAAAAATACATCAGTGAAGAAGATAGCAATCAGCGGCAAACACGAGCGAGATTATATTTAAGCAAAGGACTCACGCACTACAGAAGCAATGGAATATTGGCTTCGACAATTTTACTGAAAGAAAAAAAAACATGTGTAGTCAAATCAATTTACAGAAACATCAAAACGTACTTGGGTGTTTATTGCAGGTGTACGTAAACCAGATCCCAGATACTTGAATGAAAGTCTGCAAGCAGCACTTTGTCCAGTTTTTTTTTATATTGCATCCCTCAACTGGGGACCGATTTACTTCTCAAGGCAACAAATGACGGCAGCAAGATTCCGCGTATTCCACGCACTATTTAATATTTGGAGAAACGGGCGGGGTGGGGGGAGAAAAAAAACAATCCCATACCGAAGCAGAACGGTAACAAACTGCGTTCATCGTCGATCCACTCGGTGAACTTTATCACCAGCCGTGGAAATCCATTCGCAAACTTAACCTCCTCCACCCCAGACCTCACCCCCCCCTCACCACCGTCCAATTGCCGAAATGCCGTAACCCTCTGGGAAGTAAATCGGATGCGGCATCAGGCCGGTCACCAATGACTGCGCAAAGAAAATATTTAACTCGTTAACAAGTAAACCCGTAAAAACAAAGTTTTTCACTATAAATCCTTTATATGCGTGGCAGCTAGAGCCTTCTCGTCTTCTGGCTTGAGATGGCTGCCACCTATGGGTCAGATGATTGTCTGCCAGTATTAAGCAATTGCTAATTAAATATATAATTTGTTTTCCCTAAACAGTGTAAAATTTTGAAAAAAATTTTCACGAACATTAATTGTCTCGCACAACGAGTCTGTGTGGAAAATGTCAGCTCGATTGGATCACGGGAAGTGGGTTAAAAAACGACCGAAAGATTTGCACGGTCGTAAGCAAGCAAGCAAGCACGCAAGCAAGCAAGCACGCAAGCAAGCAAGCAAGCGAACTTAATATAAAGGATTTAAAAATGGCTTTTGCGCTTGATTGGCTTAAATAACGTATCTGACTATAACAGTAATACAAATATTGTTTTGACTTGTCACGCAACCAACATTGCATAGTTTAACACCGTAGGCTGTCGCGACCAATATCCACAATGCAGGTTTGTTTGTTTGTTTTGCGGGGGGGGGGGGGGTGTTATATCGTGTGAATAGCATCGTGTGGGAAAGTGCGACTCCTGCTGTACAGAGGGTGAAATGACCACCTGATTAATTTTGTTCAAAAGTACTGCGATGAAAATCTCTCCCGCAACCGTTCCCTACCGACACACACGGGGGGGGGGGGTGGGGGGGGGCTACCAACGCATCGATCTGTGGCATTTCTACACGGACCCTCGTTCTCGCGGCACGGCACAACACCGATAGCACAATCAGAAATAAACTACCAGAAGGAAAGGTGAACAAATGTTGGGGGAAAAAAAAATGCAGCTCGCGATTTGCAGGCGTGTCACCATGCAGACGTTTCTCAAACGCCCTCTTCAAAGCTTCCCATCATTTCCCGTTTAGCCCAAAAAAATATTAACATGCAAATGAGCTCACGCATCTGCTGATTGGCAAAGCGACAAAAAACATTAAAATTGTGGGAGACTCGTGGGGAGGGCGAGAGGACCTGAGCGGTTCGAGAGGTCGTAGCCCTCCGTGTCACAATTCCATCGCATTCATCCCCTTTTTCGAAACGCAATTGCCAGTGGCGGCGACTCAAGGGGGGTAGTGGAGCAAGTGCGGGCACAAAGGATGGCCAATGTAAGGGTGATCACCGCCCTCGCAGGGCTGTTTAGCCACAGTTCCACCACCCCCACCACCACCGCCGCCGCCGCAGCCGCAGCCTTTCCTGCCCTCCCATTTAGATCATTGAAGCCGGAGAGAATTCAGCAACGTAAATTTGCCACTGCCCTCCCACCAACCCACCACCACCCTCCTCGCATCCCACCCCAAACCAATCTTGCCATTTTTTATTGTTGCTGCTACTGCTACCGCCGCCCAATCTCTCACAAGGGGGGGAGGGGGGGGAGACACAAAAGCGCAGAACAACATCGCAGCTTGGCGGCTTTGGCGGTCGGAATCCTCGGCCGAAAATTCCTGGGTCGGCACGGGCAATGGAATTGCAGCGGCGCAGATCCGCTCCGCTCCACTCCGATCAGCTCCGTTCCACCCCTTCCGAGGCGGCGGAGACGCCACCATAATCCCCGTACGATCCACCACCACAATCCCCGCAGGATTCACCACCACAATCCCGCAGGATTCACCACCACAATCCCGCAGGATTCACCACCACAATCCCGCAGGATCCACCACCACAATCCCGCAGGATCCACCACCACAATCCCGCAGGATCCACCACCACAATCCCGTAGGATCCACCACCACAATCCCCGCAGGATTCACCACCACAATCCCCGCAGGATCCACCACCACAATCCCCGCAGGATTCACCACCACAATCCCCGCAGGATCCACCACCACAATCCCCGCAGGATCCACCACCACAATCCCCGCAGGATTCACCACCACAATCCCGCAGGATCCACCACCACAATCCCCGCAGGATTCACCACCACAATCTCGTAGGATTCACCACCACAATCCCGCAGGATTCACCACCACAATCCCCGCAGGATTCACCACCACAATCCCGTAGGATCCACCACCACAATCCGGTAGGATCCACCACCACAATCCCGCAGGATCCACCACCACAATCCCCGCAGGATTCACCACCACAATCCCCGCAGGATTCACCACCACAATCCCCGCAGGATTCACCACCACAATCCCGTAGGATCCACCACCACAATCCCGTAAGATTCACCACCACAATCCCCGCAGGATTCACCACCACAATCCCCTAAGATCCACCACCACAATCCCCGCAGGATTCACCACCACAATCCCGTAGGATCCACCACCACAATCCCGCAGGATCCACCACCACAATCCCGTAGGATCCACCACCACAATCCCGCAGGATCCACCACCACAATCCCGTAGGATCCACCACCACAATCCCGCAGGATTCACCACCGGTGCTCCGGGCGGCGCTCCGCCCCGCATCTTAATGAAGCGACCGCTTTTCAAACGTCGCCTGGGAGGGGGGCAGGGTGGGGACCCCCCTTCGTGAGCGTAGCGTTTTTTTCCACCGCCAGCTGCCGGCACCGGTTAATAAGTGGCCCTGATGGCTGGGGTCGGGCCAGTGGAGGGAGAGGAGGTGGGGGGAGGGAGCGAGAGAGAACGGCAGCGATTTCACACTGCGAGAGAGAGAGATCTTGTCAGCAATGAGTCGCTGAATTGCTCTCTTTCTCTCTCGCACCCATCCAACCACCTCCACCGCAGATGAGGACGATACACTGCAGTCAAGCAACGCAAGCGGCCCTCATTCTCTCTCACACTCGCGTTCAATTTGCTGTCCTTCCCCCGGCAACTCCGATTACCACGGTTGGCTACGCGCGGTGCGAAAGACGTTCAACATAAATACGCGTTGCAGGTCGATTGCGAGCGAAATGAAAACCTCCCAGAACATCCTGTGAAACGTTGGACTTCGTGCCCAACAAATAATGCACTCGGTAAGAACCAGAAAAAAAATAGAAAGAAAAGTAAAGCACATCAGAGAGCTCAACATCACGACCGCGAAAAGCCTCCGTAGTAGCGAACGAAATCAGCTCACAATACATCTCATCATTGCTGGATACCCGCGAGAGAATTGGCCCAACATCCCGGTACTGCACAATACTGAGAGTCTTGAAAATCATTGAGCCGTTCTCAGCTGCGTAAAGGGAATTATATAACTCTACGACCCTTTGCAAATCCTCTGCTTGATTAAAGCCTCACCACACCACACCACCGTGATGTCCGTGTCGGCCGTGGGAATTGTGCGGTGTCCATACTTCACCAATCTGGTCAATGCGGGTTTGTGAATGGGAGAGGAGGGTGGGGGAGAAGTTCCGATTCAGATATCATCACTGATGTCAGCCGTAGCCAGGAATTGAACACAAGCAGCATGGTTCACGCCGCTGCGCACTCATCACTCACAATTGCCACCGATGACACGAATAACATTTGAATTGTTCTAGATTTGAAGTTTTCGTGACTGCAAGGATCCATACTCTTTAGTTATTTCGGTAAAGTCGCGTAGATGAAAAAAATAAAAATAATAAAATGAAAATAACTAAATTAGCTAAATTTAGCTGTGGCTGTTCCACCTGATGACGGAAGCTTGTGTTGCCTCCGAAACGTCGTGATTTAGTTATTTTCATTTTATTATTATTTTTATTATTATAAATGTTTCATCTACGTGACTTTACCGACAGAACCAAAGAGTATTTGAATTGTTACTCAAGAAAAAATATATAACAGTTTATTTCTGATTGCCCTACCGCATATCGGTAAACGCGATGTCTTCATGTGACTAAACGGACAGTCAACTCTTGTTTGGAAGTATTTGCCTGTTGTCACAAATTCCTGGGCACATGTCCAGAGAGGAATCCAACGAACAGTGGCCTTGCAGCAGGTTGCATTCAACAATGATTCGCGCATCGGAAATGAATCGATGCATTTCTTGAGTTGAGCGAGAGTTATGGGAACTCCGGGGGGTGGGGGGGGGAATAAAGAGGTCACGGGAGGGTGTTCCGATGCTCCCCAAACGCACTGCGCATGCGAGGAAAACGGTCAGTCTGGTAGAACAAGTCCTTAACATCGGCGGAGGTATAAATGCGTGAAGTTCATGGGGGTGGGAAAAGTGACAATGAAGCCATTGAATGGCAATGAGTGATTGAGTGGGTGACTTGAGTGATTCAGTGAGTTGAGGATCAATCGACCAAGCACGCTTCGTTTCTTTTTTTGGTTTCCCATTGAATTCTATCAAGACACGTTATACAAGGAACTCGAATTAACGTTGCAAAACGTACACAATGTATTTTCAAATTCTATCAGCTGCCAATTACCTTCAGCGAAATTTCAATCGCATTTAATAATGCTTTGGGCGGAGTGGTGGCACGGGTGTTTGCCCACTGTGTGATGAACCCGGCGACCAGAGTTCAACTCCGGGCCACGGCTGTCATCAGTGGCGAGTGATATCAGAACCGACACTGCACCTCCACACAATTAACCAAATTGCGCTGTGACGCAGTGCAATAAATGATGGTCAAAGAAGCCCTCTTGACTGTCACAGTGCGGGAAGTCTTTCACGCAGCAGTGGATCGACAACCGGCAGTTCCTTGTTATTTACTACTTATTATAGTTCGAGCTAGGTGATCTCACAACAGCCTGCACTGAGCCTTGAGAAAAACACCTCCGAATTGCCACCGCTGCATGTACGTCACGAGCCACGTGGGGGGGGGGGGGGGGGTGCCAAGGCAGCGGTGCCGTTGGCATCTTCGTTTGATCTGTCCAAAGCAACCTCCTTTGCTTTGCCCTCATTAGCACGAGAGCTCGCCAACCATTGCATAGTGGTGACTGCACAGCGCGCAATGCGATTATGTCGGAATGGCCCAACAGCCACAGTAGCTCTGGGTAACCGCAGACCCTGTCTTTGGCAGAGTCCCAGGCCAGGTGAGAGCTGACAGACGTAATGGCCACTTAAAGCACTTACAGCAGACAATGAGCCATCTGTGAGCATCAGGCAGTGTCTGGGCCAAGCAGCAGCTGAGAGTCAAAGGCCGTGCGATGTCACCGTGACTTTAATTCTACTCAATTTGTTTTACTTCGCCGAGATAACAAATAGGTGTTCGTACGATGCATTGGTTCGTTGGTTAAAAAATAATCTATCACTAATAGCGGTAATGCGCGCGTGAAAACATGCTTGTAAAAAAAACTGATTATTTATCATTTGGTAAAATGTATAGATGCTGCCACAGTGGTTGTAACGGTGAGCATATTGGACTTGCAACCCAGAGGTCGCCGGTTCGATTTCATGTTCCGGTGGCGCGGCAGTTGAAACAATGGGACAAGTTTTTGTTTTTGTTTAAACCCAACCACTCCCCCACCCTCCACCACCTCTGTCCAACCCAGTAGTGTCAGTGGGTTCACCGCAATCGCTTGGGCAGGCCGCGTGTGGTGGGGTAAAGTGTGGGCACTCCCACCTCTTACGACGTGGTCTGGTCAACGTGGAAGATCAGACCAAATGCCCCGTAGAGTTTGATCGAGTTGGAGGCCCTTCCACCAGCCAGTGGCGAGAGCAAGAAATTGCAGGGCTGCGCATTTAACCCTTACCCCCCACTGGTGCAAGTTTATTAAATCCCCCTACCTCCATTCACCCCACAGTATAAATGAGTTAACCACAGTTACATGCTCGGTGGGTTACGTGTGGTGAGTTCTAGTGTGGAAGAGTAGGCAAAATACCCTCTATATAAGGTCTCCCTTGAGTTCCCTCGAGTGGAGGGCTATCCAACAGCGGTGGCGTGAAAAAGCAGTTTCAGGACTGCATCTTCACCTTGTGTACATTCTATGAAAATTACCGCATACGACAATGTGCATATGAGACGAATTTGTGATACAAATGTACGACCCCCAAAATTGTGAGCCAAAATTGCAACACCAAATTTGGGACCTCGCATTATGACCCGGAATGTCGACCCAGAATCGTGACCCCGAATTGAGATATTTGTATTCATTGACTTGCCAAGGGGAGTTTGGGTGGGGGCAGTGAGCAGGCCTCGTAGCGAGCAACAATGAAATAAGTGAGAAATAAATGGAATACCTGAGAATCCATGATAGAGAGTTTTGGCTTCGATCGTGTACATTATAATGTGCCGTTGAACCCGCCACCACCCGACACAGCCAATTAGTAAGTAAGGTTCCGTTATTAGTCAAGCACAAGGGTGCGTTGGAGAGTAAACCCACACCGTTTACAATTCTAATACGACGTTTCACCCGGTAATTACAACCAGCATCATCAGGCGACAGCCAGAGTTGTGAAGAAATCCTCCTGTTTCGGACTTGAATACTCTCCAACACGCCGGTGATCGTGAAATTCCCGAACATGAAACAAACCAACAAAAACCGTAAAATCCATTAGCGGTGGTATCCAAGCACAGATTAATTATTATTTGTTTTACCACAATTGGAGCAGGTCTTCCTTATATTGCCGAAACACATCAGTCGATTGCAGTATATCTACTGTATATATGCATGGTAGACTTTTATTTTCTCGGTCATATCAACAACAAAGACAATATCTCCATGAGTATAGCCTGTAACAAACTTTTGGAGCAAGTGCTGTTAGCGAGCGCCTATGAAGGCCGCCACAGCAAACGAGGGGGGTGGGTGACCAGCACCACGCCCGGCCGCCTTTGTCTCCCTAGCGGCGATATTTACACACCGCACCAGGAACTCATTCGAGGCTGAGTCGACCTAGGGGAGGCCCAGGGAACGGTTAAAAAAAATCATCACTGGCGTTGGCCGTGAGCGGGAATCGAACTCTGGTCGCCGGGTTTGGAGTACGGCGCGCTCACCACTGCACCACTGCACCACCGCTGCCACTCAACATGGACACAGAGACAAAGGTCCCACGAAATTGTCGAAACAGATTTTTTTGTTTTCCTTTGGGGCACGTTGCCGTCAGCGAGCACCCTATGAACATGAACGCACGTGTACACATCCACACACACACAGAGAGAGAGAGAGCAGCGGCATTTGCAACCCTCATGCGTAACGGAAGAACCGCGTTCTCCTTCGTAATAATTTCTCTGGCAGATTCGCTATATGAGTTCGCACCGCCTCTTTTGCCCACTCCTTTCTTGTGAAACCGAGCCCAAGTGTCGAGCGCTCTCAACGCGTCCTGACAAATCCGCGTCCAATAGAGTCGCCGCGCCGTGAAAGGAGCGCTTGGCCGTGTTTATCGAGGCCGGAGCCCCCCTGTGTGGAGACCACAAAGCTGCCCCCAGGAGGTGATGGTGGGAAGGCTCTCACGCCATTCTGCAATGAGCTATCAGTGGCTGACAGGTTTTGTGGGGTCTCTCTTTAAAAAAAATATTCTCACTCAAACACGCACGGACCAGCATCACCATCACCACACACGCACCACCACACACATACACCACATATACATACCACACACACACTTCACTCACATACACCACACATACACCACACACACACACACCATACATCCCATACACACACCACACACACACACCACACACACCACACACACACCACATACACCACGTACACACACCACACACACCACACAGACCACACACACCACACACACCACACACACACAGCACACACACACCATACACACACCACACACATACACCACACACACACACCACACACACACACACACCACACACACACCACACACACACACCACCACACCACACACACACCACACACACCACACACACACACCACACGCACCACACACACCACACACACCACACGCACCACACACACACCACACACACACCAAACACGCGGACTTGGGAAGAGAAACGCAATCTTTATTTTCATTCAAAGTAAAACTAATTAAAAGAAGCAGCTCCAATTGTCGCCTTATTTCGCTTTTCGTAATTTTTTTACTTTTTTTAGTTTTGTTTTTAAGTTTTGTTTTCACCCGCCGTGTTTGTTGTTTGCTTTTTGTTTACTTTGTTTGGCTTTGTTGTTGTTTGTTGATGATGATGATGATGACGTTACCATCAATGGTGGTGGTCGGGGAGGGGGGGGGGGCCGTTGTTTTGTGTCTTTTATTGCAAAGTGAAACCGCGATGTCGTATACCGCTGTGAGCACGTGGACTTCCTTCGCACCGTACGTAGCCGACCGCGCTAATCGGAGGCGCGCAGGGGAAAGAAAACAAACTGAAGGCAACAACGCAGTGCTAAGTAAACAAGTTTTCAATCTAGATCTGAACAGCGATGGCAGAGGGGAGAGCAATTGCAGGCCTTCGCCTTGTTACACTTGAGTCTTGCCACGGACGCAGACACGTCGTTTTCACTCGCAGGGAACTTGTGTTAAACGTGCGGTTTACTTGAGATGCGCGCGCACGTCTGTTGAACTTTCTTCAGCACCGTACGTAGGCGACCGCTGTTCTAAAGAAGTGAGATTTCAATCGAGATGATTTCAATGGAGACATTCCAAGCACCGACCGGTCCAGTCTCGTTGTCGACTTCAATTTCCTCCGACCAAACGAGCCGTTCATCTGCACACAGATGAACCACAATGCCTCGCTCATCTCGTGAAAGGAGCATAAACCACCACCGCGCCAACTCCGGTTCATCCTCGCAGCACAGGCGGATCTTGGCTCTCCGTCTAACAAAGACGGTGGTCACCTCATTGCCGCGTGCTTCCAAATGCGCTTCTAGGGCGGCAATTTGGAACGCTCTTCCGTTCGATGTTAGGAAGGGCATTGGAGCTCTGCAACTTGCAAATCAAGAAGGAAAACACAACTATTTGGTTCTTTCGGTAAAGTCACGGAGGTATAAAATAAATATACCCACGTGACTTTACCGAAAGAACCAAAGAGTATGGATTCCTGCAGTCACGAAAGCTTCGAATCTAGAAAACCCAACTCTTTAGAACTGCTCTTTCGCGTGTTGAGTTTGCTGTCCTTCCAGTTTAACACGGTTGGGTACGTACGGTGCGAAAGAAGTTCGATATACATACACCCGATTGGCAAAGCTGGCTACGTACGGTGCGAAAGAAGTTCAACGTGCATACATGCACACACAGCGTACACCGGATATTACAGACACACACGCCTGGTGACTGCCGGTGTGTTTCCCACGCTATGTAATGACTCCGCACCGCGGGGTAGCTGTCAACACGCCGCACGCTGAACCTGGAAACCTGCAAGCTATAGAGGTCGCCCGTTCAACTCGATCTCCCGGCCCGGCAGCTGACTGCAATGGAGCAAGTTTTCTTAAATCGTCCTAGCGGTGTGAATGGACTTCGCCAAGAGTCGGTCAATGTGCGGGTCGCGTGTGGTGTGGGTTAAAGCGTGGGTAGTCCCACATTTGTCGAGATGTCTTGGCAGAGTGTGGAAGAAAAGGTCAAACAGCCTACACAAGGACTCTCCCGAGCTCGCTCTCTTTCTCTCTCTCAGGTCCTTCTGTCGGCAGTGGCTTGAACATTTTATTTCAGGGTTGCGCCTTTACCTTTTATACACATTCCTACCGATGTATGTTGAACTTAATCTTGATTTGAAGCTTTCGTGACTGCAGGAATCCATACTCTTTGGTTCTTTCGGTAAAGTCACGTAGGTATATTATATTATATGTTATTATCAATTATAACATTATTATATATTATAATATATTATACCTACGTGACTTTACCGAAATAACCATTTATACGAATTCCTGCAGTCAAGAAAGCTTCAAGTCAAGATTTAATCTAACTAAGCTTTACTCTGCACGCCTAACTCATTAATCTTACGGATCCTTAGCTGAAAAACGACCAAAAGCCAGAGCAATTTTCCCTCTCGTTAGGCTGCCCGAGCGAGCACAACACCTGTGAGATGTACACAGACACGGAACAAAAAACAAACCCACATTCTCAAGTGGAATTCAACTGCCACTCAAGTGGCACTGCGCCTCGTTGTGCCAGACTTCGTGACATTTTTATCATCGCAAGCAACTGAGCCACCAATATCATATTCACGTCCCGAGCCACAACGTGGTATCGATTCATTTACACGACTATTTACGACATTAGCCATGCTTCATATTGACGAGGGAGTGACGGCGCATTAGTTAACGCATTTAACAAAGGACCCTTTAACCTGAGTTTGATTCCCCGGTCATGGCTAACATCAGAAGATCGTGATATCTGAACTGGTCCTGAGCCTTAACCCCTGACTAACCCACACTGGCCAGCATGGTGAAGTATGGTCAAGCAACCCCCCACGACCGGTACTGTGTGGGAAGGCCTTTATCCAACAGTGTTTTTAACTAAATTGTTTTGATATCTTTTTGTATTGTATTCGTTAAAATATTTTACCTGGAAAATCTCATGAGATGGAACATCTAATTTCCAAGATTCTCCGGGGTGTGTCATTCGACTCATAAATTGAAAACGCGTGACGATATGAATACAAACACTTAAAAAAACGTTCATTACCGCATTTTAACGCATCTAATGTGCACCAGTAGTAGATCCTGGCACAGGTTGGAAAGCGTTGTCGAGGCGTGGTGCCATCAACGGCCGTGGCCGTGGCGGCGTCTGTGACCTTGACCACAAGGTTACCGGAGAAGCTCTTGAGCAGGAATTCGCAAGAGCGTTATAGACCTTAAACCTGTATCTGCAAAACGCCTGTCAATCACGAGACATCTGTGTGACCACCCCCACTCTGAATCCCTCCCCTCTCCCCGCCCACTGTGAGAACAGAAGCCGCCCCGTGTAGCAGCAGCAGCAGTGACGCCCTCATGCAGCCTCTTCCTCTCCACCCTTACCTATCGTGAACATTGTCTCTAGTTTATTCATTCATCTCCCTCTTACAGTCCATTACTTTTAGCTTCTCTCTTCTAATTTCCATTCATTAGGCGCCGAGGTGGCGAGATGTTAACTACCTCGCCTGATATGCAGGAGGTCGTGAATTCGATCCCGACCCTGACGCCTGCTGCTGTATATTTCGAGTTTGTGTGTCTCTCTCTCATCATCATCACGGTGGCTGGGAGATGTTGACTACCTCGCCTGATATGCAGGAGGTCATGAATTCGACCCCGACCCTGACGCCAGCTATATATTTGGAGTTTGTATGTCTCTCTCCGCGTGGTCGTTGGGATTTGTCTCCGGGTCCTCCACTTTTTTTCCCCCTCCACATTTAAAATCATGCGTTTAGAGAAGTTAGCTGCTAAAAATGTCCACATGATGATCCACTTTATTTAGCTATCATTTGTGGTCAGGTGGCTTCTGAAAAATAGCTATATCGCTCAGTGGGCCTCACCTGGTAAAATACAACGTTTAGTTTAGTTTACTTCTTGTTTTATTACTGTTCCTTGACACTCACCACCTTCCCATGATTGGGCCACGTGTGCAAATTTGTGAGCACACTCAAAAATATATAAATACTGAGTAAGTAATGGATACAAATCCTCTTCAGGCGGTGTTTTCTGGGTAAGTAAAGGACACTGTTACCTATTATTACATTGCAGATCAACGTCGCATGTTGGTTCATATGCCCACGTTAAATGCGGAGGAGTTTTACGATGTTACACAATAAAAGTTAAACTCTTCGCTAATGAGACCCCGGCATTAGCGTGAATTATTGACGTTTGCCAGTAAAATGTCATCAATGCTAGGTTTACAATAGCTGCTCCTGCTGTTGTTGCTGCTGCTGCTGCTGTTCCTGCGACTGCTGTTGCTGCTGCTGCTGTTGTTGCTGCTGTTACTGCTGCTGTTGCTGCTGCTGTTGCTGCTGTTACCGTTACTGCTGCTGTTACTACTGTTGCTGCTGTTGTAGTTACTGCTGCTACTGCTGCTGCTGCTACTGCTGCTGTTGCTGCTGCTGTTGCTGCTACTGCTGCTACTGCTGCTGCTACTGCTGCTGCTACTGCTGCTACTGCTGCTGCTACTACTGCTGCTGCTACTGCTGCTGCTGCTACTGCTGCTACTGCTGCTGCTACTGCTGCTGCTGCTACTGCTGCTGTTGTTTACTGCTGTTGCTGCTGCTACTGCTGCTGTTGCTGCTGCTACTGCTGCTGCTGTTGCTGCTGCTACTGCTGCTGTTGCTGCTGCTACTGCTGCTGTTGCTGCTGCTACTGCTGCTGTTGCTGCTGCTACTGCTGCTGTTGCTGCTGCTGCTGCTGCTGTTGCTGCTGCTGTTGCTGCTATCCCTGTTGCTGCTGTTACTGCTGTTTGTTGCTGCTGCTGCCGCTGTTTGTCGCTGCTACGACCACTGCTGCCCGCCCTGGGCCCCACGCGAGTGAAGATGACCCAACGGTGCTGATGGGTGTCTCTCTCTCTCTCGTCTCCGTCATCTCCTGGTCCGTCGCGACGAGGGGGGGGGGGGCGCAATTCGAACGACTTTTATCAGCTGCGCAGAGGAGAGAGACCCACGCTCCGCGAAGCCGGCCGATAATTATCCAACAATGGAGAAACGCTATCAGGCAGAGCCGGATTAAGCTAGTGCGGGGCCTGTAGCATTTGTTATAATGGGGCCCTAAAGAATCAATCAAAAACATAAATATTAAAACACAAATGTTTAACTTGCATAGTAAAGTAATTGTATTTTTTAATTCGCTATACAGCCAAACAAACACCCAGTCGCTCATAAAAGTTGAAGGCAGTATAGTACTATAGTAATAGATAAAGTGCAGAATCACTGAACCGGAATTGATAGCTTAAAAGCATTTAGCGCGGGGCCCTTGAAAAGCGGGGCCTGTAGCATATGTAGGTACTTTTGCTACGGGGATAATCCGGCACTGCTATCAGGGCAAATGGAATCCATCAATGCTTGCAGACGTTTGCTGGACAGTGACGAGAGATGCTCCATTTAATGAATACAAGAGACAGCCAAGAAGCGCCGAGTAGACACTGAATAAGGACTCAACTATGTACTTATATATACATAATAATAGTGTTTTGCATTTTGTATCATAATACATTTTATTTATATAACCCTTTTGCAGATTTTTTTAAGTGTTACATGAACAGGACAGGCGACGTAATCATGTAAAGCAACTATAAAAACACGAAAAGACCTCGGTTTGTAATTTATGAGTAAAACTCTACTATCGACACAATATCGATAGACGTAAAATGTAAACACTTAAATATCTTGGGAACAGTAGCAAAGCAGTTGTTTTAAATCGTCATATTTCAATTCAGCACGTAAAAATCCACAACAAACGGCGCATTTCATCTCTCTGAAGCAGACGACGTCTAAAACAATTGTAGACCGGTGTGATCTGCGCAGATATGCCGCGCCTCTCCCCCCCCACCGTGTGACAAGCCGAGCGGCTCGGACACTGCGAAACGAACCCCGGGGGGGGGGGGGGCAAAAAGCGCCGAGCCTCATGGCGAGATCCTCCTCGTATCGTCCGACGCCTGGGCTACTTGTGAGCCGGGATTATCCGAGGCGCACAATACAACACAAAGGCGTATTGTACCTGCACGTGGGTGTGTGTGTGCGTGCGGTGTGGTGCTGCGTGTGTGTGTGTGTACGTGGCGTGTGTGTGAGTATCAAAATCCGATTTTGAGTAGCACTGCCAACGGACATTCGGAATCAGGGCAAAATGAATAAAGGAGCGGTGGTGGAGCGGTTAGCGCGCTGCGCTGCGAACCCGGCGACTCGAGTTCGACTCCCGCTCGCGGCCAACACCAGTCAAGATTATCTAAGCCAGTCCTGGGCCTCCCTTAGGTCGACTCAGCCTCAAATGAGTACCTGGTGAGGTGTGTAAACATCGCCACTTGGGTGACAAAGGCGGCCGGGCGTGGTGTTGGCCACCCACCCGCTCGTGTGCCGTGCCGGCCTTCATAGGTGCTCGCTAACAGCACTTGCCCCAACAGCCTGTTCAGCCCATACGGGGGGAGCTTTGTCTTTGTGTCCGTGCGTGTGTGTGAGTATCAAAATCGGATTTGGAAGAGCACGGAAAACGGACATTCGGAATAAAGGCAAAATGAACAGACGAATAAAGAATACAAAGGGGGCTGGGGGGGGGGCGAAGGAGGAGGGGGGGGGATGAGCATGAATAGAGCTCAACGGATACAATCACGTGAATGCGCTTTTGTGCTGCGTCTTTGGTTACATACTGAAACACGACGTAGACAATATTCGCTTCGTGCGTTCCAATATTGTTGCGCTGAAACTTCAAAGGCATTTCGGCATTATGTTTTTAATCTGTGTTGGCGATCTCCTCGGTGGACATCCTCTCGGATGCCTTCCACGCCTCGGATTGACAATCCCCATCGCCCATCCTCCCTCGTCCGTCAGCCGTTGTCGTCTCTTCACGGCGACGCCTTTCAGCCCGTGGGTGGGCAGTCGCTGGGCAGACTGTTACGCATGTACGGGGACTCCTCTACTTACGAACACTCGACTTACGAACTTATAAAGGTACGAACAAACCTGTCCGGGTGTCATGCAGATGCCGCATGAAGAATAAATGGCACCTACATCTGCAGAACGTGAAGAACCAGTGGCATCTACATCTGTAGAACATGAAGAACCAGTGGTATCTATATCTGCAGAACATGAAGAACCAGTGGCATCTACATCTGTAGAACATGAAGAACCAGTGGCATCTACATCTGCAGAACATGAAGAACTAGTGGCATCTACATCTGTAGAACATGAAGAACTAGTGGCATCTACATATGCAGAACATGAAGAACCAGTGGCATCTAGATCTGTAGAACATGAAAAACTAGTGGCATTTACATCTGTAGAACATGAAAAACTAGTGGCATTTACATCTGTAGAACATGAAGAACTAGTGGCATCTACATCTGTGGAACATAAAGAACCAGTGGCATCTACATCTGTAGAACATGAAAAACTAGTGGCATTTACATCTGTAGAACATGAAGAACTAGTGGCATTTACATCTGTAGAACATGAAAAACTAGTGGCATTTACATCTGTAGAACATGAAAAACTAGTGGCATTTAATCTGCAGAACATGAAGAACCAGTGGCATCTACATCTGTAGAACATGAAGAACCAGTGGCATTTACATCTGTAGAACATGAAAAACTAGTGGCATCTACATCTGTAGAACATGAAGAACCAGTGGCATCTACATCTGTAGAACATGAAGAACCAGTGGCATTTACATCTGCAGAACTTGAAGAACCAGTGGCATCTACATCTGCAGAACATAAAGAACCAGTGGCATCTACATCTGCAGAACATAAAGAACCAGTGGCATCTACATCTATAGAACATGAAGAACCAGTGGCATTTACATCTGTAGAACATGAAGAACCAGTGGCATCTACATCTGCATGACATGAAGAACCAGTGGCATCTACATCTGTAGAACATGAAGAACCAGTGGCATCTACAGTTGCAGAACATGAAGAACCAGTGGCATTTACATATGCGGAAGATTATACAACGTTTAAAGCCATTCCTCGTGTTTAGTGTACACACCGTACAGCGTGTTTGGAATCGACATGAGTAAAGTTGGACTTACGAACAAATAAACTTATGAACAGACCTCTGGAACCTAAGTCGTTTGTAAGTAGAGGAGTCCCTGTATGTTGAACTTCGTTCGCACCGAACGTAGCCAACTGTGCTAATCGGAGGTGCGGGAAACAACACAGGTGCAACCCAGAATCCCATCAGAGAGTTCAATGCAACATTTGATGCAACATTTGATGAATATAATACGGCAGGTGTTAAGATATTCAAACACCAAATAGACACATATCGAGTTTGCATTAACCACACATGCTCGGATTAAAACATGCTTTGACAATGTACGCACTGTCTTTGAAAATGGATTGGCCTACATCAGAGGCAGCCTCCTTCATGGCCATGTCTCACGGCTGGTGTTAGGCCAGAGAACAGCGCCGAACGGCAGCACTGCATATTAAAAAAAAAAGCGTCAAGAGCTCGGGTTTGAGCGGTCATATCTAGGAAGGGGGCCCCTGCTTGCCACGATCGCTGAAAGCCTCGAAGCGGAAACAAACAACCCGAGTGAGCAAGAGCGGCCTCGGAGCTGCCGAGGCCAACGTGTGAAGCACTAATGCAGTGGGTGTGTCGGGAACTATGAACTCTTTAACCTCAACGGAACCCACACTCCACTACCGCTTTGTGGCTATTGAATCAACTCGCAATCAGAGAGCCCCATACGGGCGAGCACACGATAGAGTATGTATCTGTTATTCTCATTGTGTTTGCGTATAGTTATTGTTTTTATGTTTGAGTATATTAATGGTGATGGTGGAGCTTTGAGTGGCAGATTTGTACCAGATTTGTGGTTCTTAACCTTCGCTGCAGCCTTGCACCCCTTCGGTGCTCAATGTGCAATGTTAATCAATTACAAAGGTTTAGTGAAACAAAGCGGTTGTGTTCAAGTGCCCCTGCTTCATTTTTGTTTAGATGATTCACCTTTCAGAAAAAAAATCTGGCCGTGTCTCGTACCCCCAGAAAGGGCATCTCGCACCCCCAGGGAGTGCAGCGTGTACCCCAGGTTCAGATCCACTGCTCCCACTCATCTGTCGGTGGCCCAGTGGTGACAATTCCACATTCCCACGATGGGGACCAGTCCCTCCAAAGTACAAACCCCTCTGTCGACCTCGAACAAAGTGGTACTCGTTTTGTGGCTGTGTAGTTTTCGCAGTTGTGCTGTACGGATCTCAGGTGCATTTTCTAGTTGTTACCGTGTGTGTGTGTGTGTGTTGTTCGATACGATGTCCGGCGTTTCGCACCACGTGCTATGAGCTTCCTCAATTGTATTTGGAAGTCAGTCGCTGAAGAAGCTCCCAGGCACCGTCGAGAGAGACGTCGGATGAACATCGCCCTTCACCACACGCATCAATGAAATGGTTCTCTCTCTCTCGAAGCATACCGGAAGAAATATGACGATGGGCTGCGTGGGACACAAGGTTCAAGTGGATTTCTTCTAACCAAGTGATAACTGAAAATATACAGGGTAACCTCATTTATAAAAGTGCCCCAGGGGGGTCATTTGTAAGAGTGCCCTAAGGGCATCATTTGTAAGAGTGCCCCGGGGCATCAGTTGTAAGAGTGCCCTGGGGGCATCATTCGTCAGATTGCCTCGCGGGCATCATTTGCAAGTGTGCCCTGGGGGCATCATCTGTAAGAGTGCTCCTTCCCAAAAGTCCCCCGCTCTCTCTCTTTCTCGTGGACATTCCACGTGCAGTGCTGCACCTTCATCTCCAACGCACGTGCCGCTTCACGTTTCGCCACGTAACTCCGAGCGTGCATCTCTCCGGACTTTTCAGTCTTTGTTCAAACTTCTTTTTCTACACTATTCAACTTTTTGGGGAATTTATAAAGGCACCTTTCGCCAAGGCGCTTGACAATGCTTCTGCCCACGACGGTATAAACATGGCAAAATAAGGGCAGGATGGGTGGAGTGTTACGGCCGTCGGTAATCGGGTTTGGAAAAAGAATGAGATGCCGCAGCAGGGAAAGGAGGCGATGGTGCATGATGTCGAAGGAGGAATGAGTGGAGCGTGATCCATACTTCACTGCGAGCAATTGAAAAGGAATTTTCTTTAAGGCATTTGGCATTCTAAACATTCAGTAGATTGTTGTTGTTGCTGCTATGGATGCCGTGTTATTCACGAAGTAGGGAAAGTGCTCGAATTGATGTGCCAACTTTGGCCAGGTGACTTTACTTTACAGCGCACATCACCCTCGGCACTAAATCCGTATCAGTCAGGTTGGCTTTGCTCTGCGGTAATGTATGAGAGACACCCATTTCATTTAATTGCGAAAACCACTTCAGGTCACTTAACGTAATGACAGAAAAAAACATTTTGAGTGTGTGTGTGTCTTTTTAAAACTTAAAAGCAGAAACATAAATCGCTTTAATCCGCGCCGGATTAGTGAAAGGTGAGTGCGAGATTATTATTTTTTTAATGTATAACGCGCATAAAAGGAGTTGTAACGACTGCTGTGCAATTAGCGTGGACTTCACTGGGGCCCCTCGCGAGGGAGTTGAAACCGAACATCGCCAATAAACAGATCACGTCACTGGCCATGGAAACCGCGAAGAGTGTTCGTTTTAAATGTAATATCACCTTCACTCGAGGGGGATTATCAAACCAATGTACACTCAAATTAAATGCAACGACAATAATGTTCGAGTCAAAGCCGTGAGAAAGTAGTGAATCTTGCACTCCATCAGAAATTCTGCATGTGTGCACCAGTGGTCATCCAGGACAGAAAGTGCAGCATCATAACGGACGCAATATCCTCGATCCACAAATACGCAGCGATGCACTTGTGCCTTAAGGCAGTTGTCTGTCTGTCTCGATCACCTTGAGTGTGACATTACAGCTGTTGTTCTGCATCTACATCAGCCGAGCGACAACAACAACAACAGCAACAAGAACAAGACCGACCATCAGGGTCCACGCCTGTCCTGATTTCCCCAGGATCTGCCCTCTTGTTGAGGCAGAATGCTGTCCTGAGTGGACATCTGTGAGTCTTCCCGGGACATCTGGTCCAATGCGTCGCCTTTTGGCGTCATCTGGTCCAACACCATGTGAGACTAGGCTCTAAAGAAAGCTGTCTCGGGTGTGGACCAATCAATTTGAAGGACAGTGCATACATTATCAGAGTTATGTTTTTGTTTGCATTCCGACTGCAAGTATTGTGGTCAATGCAAACATGACTCCTTGTAAAAAAAAGGTGTCAGTTTTGTTGCCAGATAAAGGGTAAAAAAAACAATTATCATATTTTGCTACTGGAAAATGAGGTTCTAATGGTGAATAATAATAATAATAATGATGATGATAATTCATCACTCAAGGCGATGTTTTTACACGTAAGTTCTCCACAGGTTGCAAGTCTCCTGGTGTTGTGAGATGTTCTTCACGTCTGAGATGTTCTCACAGTAGAAGGACACGTGCCCGTGTTTGTCTGCTCCACCTCAGCGGTGCCCACCCTGAGCAGCAGAGAGACGCAGCGAGCGTGACGTCATCGACTACTTAACACTTGATAAGACGCTTTTTTATAATTTGAGCTGTTACCATTTGTGATAGCCAGTTCGATTTTTTTTGGTTCAGTGGGTAAAGTAAAAATAGCTGTCTTGTGTGTATGATTTACTTACCTTTCCTATACGTTGCACTCCTATCGTGCTTTTGCACTGTTGTTGTAACTTTCTGACCGGCCCCTACTGGACATCTGTGATCAAAGAGCTTCATAGCTCATCGGATTCCTCCTGCAGTATGAATGAATACAAAAACAATCTGATTCCGACTTTTTTTTTTTGGGTCTCCTCCTTAACCACAAGCCCTTGAGCGAAATGATTGCTCTGAAATGCGCTTCTCCGGATTTGCCCAGGCCGGCCGGCGAGCCAGCCGGCGGGCACCCAAAACCGGCAGCTTCGACTGAGTACATTGAGAGATGGTGGGGAGGAGGTGGGGGAGTTGCGTTTAGAGAGGTGCCGCGTCACCGTGGCAGTAGCCGAGCCATGTAAGTGGCTCATTCGGCTCGCAATCGGAAGTTCAAATTCCCGGTTGAGAGGTTGGCTCAGCCCTCCAAGGATGATAGAATGAGCGCTGCCTTAATTTAGATGGTGAAGACACGGGGGGGGGAGGGTGGGGGTTAACGAGGTTAAAGGCGCAGCCCTGCAATTGCTTGCTACCGTCACTGCTGGTGGAAGGGCCTCCAACTCGAGCGAACTCTACGGGGCATTTGGTCGATCTTCCACGTTGACCAGACCACGTCGTAAGAGGTGGACGCGCACCCACACTTTACTCCACCACACGCGGCCTGCCAAAGCGATTACGGGCGAACCCACTTACACTGCTGGGTTGGACAGAGGTGGTGGGTGGTGGGTGGGGGGGGCGCGGGGGGGGGGGTTAAAAATATCTCGTTCCATTGTTTCAACGGAAGATGGACTCTGGTTTGCAAGTCCGGCGCGCTGACCACCACTGCACCGCGGGCAGGTTCTCACGATCGTGGCCAGGATCTGGGATGGAGGTGGCACCTGGGATATTTCATAAATGCAGACGTGCAAACCTGCCCAATCCACATACCTGATTTCTTAGCCGTGTGCCCTCGGGCTCTTGGGTATGCAGAGGGGAGATGTACAGTGGAGAAATGTTGCCGGGGTTGAGCAAGAGAAACAAGACGTGAAGCAGTCACTGTCGTAATTCAAGAACTCGCTCAAAAAACTCCCCTTCTTCAGTAGTCCCAATGTCACTCTCACGACAGTTTTTCGCTGCGGTGGAAAAATGCTAAATGCCTTTTTTTTTTGGCGGTCCATTCTGCACTCTCGCGATGGTCTTGCCACGTTGTAGCGCTGTGGAAAGCGTCGTTAGTGGTTTTAAAGGTAATTCGGCTATGCACGCAGCAGCGGCTTTTGGCTAGCCGTCGAAGAAAGACGGTCACTGCATCGGGCAGGGCTCTCAGATGCACTTCTGCGGCCGTCTGGAACGCTCTTCCGATATTAGGAAGCCACTTGGAGCTATGCACTCTTAAAATCTATAGAATGAAATCTCATATCCTTGGAACTGATTTTTGCATTTCGTGCGTTGTCCTTCACCCGCACCTCCGATGAGCAGGGTTGGCTACGTACGGTGCGAAAGAAGTTCAACATTCATTGCGAAAGATTTCAAAGCCCCAAAAAGCCCCGAATGAACTCTGACACTTTGTGGAATCATTGAGCCCCCCTCCCACTTCTCTCCACGGCCCCAGTGCGGAGGGCAAATTGTTGAACTTTTGAATTGACGGTTTTTTCGTTTTCAAAGCGTGGTATCCCATTGTGTCGTCTGCTCGCGACGTCACGCCGGTAATCTAATTAATAAATTAATCAATTTCCAACACTCTGCTTATTGTGACGGGTTCATTCAGAGGGGAGCAGACTTTAAGCAGAAAGGGAAAAAAACGTTAACGCGAAGAAGTAAAAGCGCGGGGACGTGTTTGCGTGGACAGCGCACACTGACACACACACGCACACACACACAAACACACAGGGGGGGCTCCGCGATTGAACTTCTCGGCAGTGAAAGAGTGTGTCAAAATATTTTGAAGGGGATTTTTCTTTACCTTCTTTGTCCGCCCGGTAATTTATTTTCCCCAAAATGTCGACATATTTGTCCATTGTTCCGACGCGTAAAGCGAGGAAAGAGAGAAGAGAGAAAGAGAGAGAAAAGCAAAGCCCCCATTGTGGCATGCTCGCCCGGTGATTGGCAGAGGGCTTATTATTTGCGTCTCGCTCAAAGACAACGGCCGCTCGGGGGGGGTTCATGACGGTACAGCATGGCCCGCACAGTCGGCAAGAAGGTGAGAGCGAGGCCCAAGGTTACGGCTACATCATAAATCACCTTTCGTGCAACGGCTCTCAAGCAACGCTTTTTTTGCTATTCTCCGTTTGTGTGTGCGTGTGTGTGCGTGTGTGTGCGTGCGTGTGCGTGCGTGCGTGTGTGGGGAGCGGTGGTGTAGCGGTTAGCGCGCTGCGCTATGAACCCAGCGACCCGGGTTCGATTCCCGCTCACGGTCAACACCCAGTGACGATTATCTGAACCGGTCTTGGGCCTCCCCTAGGTCGACTCAGACTCAAATGAGTGCCCGGTGCGATGTGTAAACATCGTCACTAGGGAGACAAAGGCGGCCGGGCGTGGTGTTGGCCACCCACCCCCTCGTGTGCCGTGTCGGCCTTCATAGGTGCTCGCTAACAGCACTTGCCCCTACAGTCTGTTAAGGCTAAATGGGGGGGTCTTTGTGTGTGCGTGTGTGCGTTAACGGAGTACACTACATTGTCGCCCAGTGTCTCTTCAGTGCGCGTCGCGCTGCAGTCGACAATGCGCCCCCCCCCCCCCCCCCCCCGGGAGACGAAGACCCAGGTCTGTGTGTGTGTGTGCGCGTGAAAAGCCTCTCCATTCTCACGTCGTTACCCATTGCCACTGACAGAATTGTGTCAACGCGAGCCCCGAATCCGCGTGGCATACCAGGCCCACCCTCCCTCGCGGAGCTGCGAAACGAACGGCAACTCCGCGGCAGCGTGCCGTGATGTGGACGCCGAGACGAGCTGCGTCTCTGCTTGGAGGAATTGCGACGTTATGCGAGCGCGGGTTTTTAAACGCGCGGCATCTAACGCGGCGTGTTAATTTTATAACTACTTGAGCAAGGTGGGGGGACGGTGGAGGAGGTAACGTTGAGTGGCGCACGGGGCATTCAAGAGCATTGTGCTTTAATGGGTATCGCGGGAGGAAGTGATGTTAAGAAGGGGCATTTCCACTCGCCCCTGCCACCCCCCCAACACTTTCGCCTATTGAATAATAAGCCAACAATTTAAGCGGCGCAACAACGGCCATCCTTCCACGCTCAATGTACCTTGACGCCACCGAGAGAATGAAAGACATTCACCAGACACGTGTTGTGTCGGGGCCCTCTACGCTCCGGTTCACTTTGTTCACCGCACCCTGCATGCAACAGGAGCAGCATTGCCCGGAGCGATTGCGCCGCTTAAAATTAATACATTATGAGATTAGCATTACGGGATTTGTTGTTGTTTTTTTTCTCTTCTCCCAGGTAGCCCCCCCCCCCCCGTGGTGTAAATGCTGAGCTCACGGGACTCACAATCGATCGAAGAGGCCGTAGGTTCGATTCGATCGCCCAGCGCGTCATTTGACACAATGGGGGCGAGTTTATTAAATCCCCCCACCTGTCCAACCATACATATGAATGGGTGCTCTACATATTCTTTGGTTATTTCGTAACATCACGTAGATATAAAAATTATAATAAAAAATTAAGTGAATAAAAAAACACGAATGTAGACTGCAGCCTGGTTCTTAATCGGAGTGAGTGTACTGGCAATCTGTAATGTAGATTGTAGCACGGTGATCAAGTTTGGTGAGTGTACTGGTAGCCTATAATATAGACGGTAGCAATGGTTATTAACCATCGCTACAGTCTACATTATAGAGTTAGTCATGTTAGTGATATAGTTAGTCCATGGGCAGGCCGCGTGTGGCGGGGTAAAGCGTGGGTAATTCCCGCCTCTTCCAAGATGCCTGGGGACAATGCAAGTGGGGGACGAATGCCCTCTAAAGGGGGTTTCTTCCTCCAGTTGGATCTCATTTTACTTTGACACACGTGCACACACAAAAAACAGGGGCCCAAAACTAAACTGCGCAGTGAATAGTGCTGACCTCCATTGCTGGTCCCGAGCCAGGAGTAGAATAACAATTTTTTTTTCCAGGTCAGCCCCCACTGAGCTGGACAGCTCTTTTCCCAAAAGCGACCTGGTCATCACAAATTATATCTTAACGAAGCGGCTTATCACGTGCACATTTATAGCAACAAAACAATCTCAACGAAACTCAACGCAAAACACGCGTGGGGACACCGAGAATGACGAGAA
Organism: Lampetra fluviatilis; assembly: GCF_964198595.1. Taxonomy (NCBI): domain Eukaryota; kingdom Metazoa; phylum Chordata; class Hyperoartia; order Petromyzontiformes; family Petromyzontidae; genus Lampetra; species Lampetra fluviatilis. The sequence continues at coordinate 2,364,588 of NC_136314.1, forward strand.
CGAGCATAACAAAAAGACAAATCCAATGGGGATTTTGAGTGCTGCTGCGGAAAAAAGGGCGGCTAATCTGCCGGCACATCGAGCGCGCCCTTCAAGTGGCCGCGTGCCCAGCCCCGAGCGCAGAGAGTAAATAGGGGCGACCACCGCGAGTCTCATCCCTGGCTGATTGCCCCTTGAACCCCCGGACACCCCCCCCCTCTCCCGACACCCGACCCCGTTCAGACGCACGCCGAAACACGTTCGCGAGAGGCGCTCGATAGATTCCCAGCGTGGTGGTGGATGGCAGCGGTGCGCGGTGGGCAAGTGCGTGTGACCCACCCCCCCCCACGACCACCTCGCGCGCGCACGTTGAAGCGACAACACGGACTGCGGGGGGAGAAGGGGGGTGGGAGCGCGAACCGTCGGACGTTTCGCCCGCGGGGGTGCCAGCCTCGCCACGGCACGTCGGTGTCTCATGAAGCAACATTCGCAAGAAGGGGGGAGGGGAGAAATCTCCCGTGTGGGTTTCTTCGCATACCCGGGAAACCAGCCAGCCCACCTGTTAAGCAGACGAGGCTGGATCCTATGCGGTAAAACGCAGAGAAAAGCTGTCTGTAAAATGCAAAGTAGCCCATGAACCCAACACCCCTTAGGGTGGTGAATATTGCCACTATCCACCATGGTTAGTATATGCACCGTGAGCACAAATCTTGGCATGCGTCCTGTACGTTTTAGAGACACTCTTCTGTAGATTATTTATTCTCATATTCTGTAGATGTTTCATATCACATTCGGGGTTTTTCTTACTCCCAAAATGATTTTCTCTGTCACACATAAATACTCTTATTTAATTTTTTTTTTTAAAAAGCTTCTACGCGGATCTTGCTATCATAAATATTCGTGATTCAGAGACAAAATGCTTCAAGAAATTCATTGGTAACATTTGCCACCGTGGGTGGTACCAATAATCCATCTTTGGTCCGATTGCTCAAAGACAAAAGCACTTTTAACTGTGGGCTAAAAAAATACAGACGTGATAACTGACCTGATAAACTGAGAGGTCATGATAATAACTTTACAGAAATAATGCAACTACTGCATTTAGTTCCACAGAAAATGTGAAATGCTTGCATACAGTGGCACAACCAACAACGCGCTACGATGCCCCCATGGTTTTGTTGCTCTGGAGACCGAGAGATCGATGGTCGATGTTCGGTCGGCGCCTTGATGCCATTCGTCGTCATTTCTCACTTAACAGAGTGGGGCCACGTGAAGGTTGTTGCGGTCTTCTGCTATGCTGACCCCTGACCTCATTGGAGTCCACGGTTGAGTTTGGTTGGAGATGATCCAGGCCATAGGTCTACGAGGTGTCCAGGATATATCGTTGCTGAGTGTTTCCACTTGGTAAGCGTGGATTATCTCCGGGTAATCCAGTTTTCTCCCACATACCAAACACTCAGCAATGTTGTTGGCAAAACATTCCAATCCCAGGACCTTCTTGAAGAAAAGAGGCTTTGTCTCATCAGATGATGCCGACAGCATGATTGCATTACATTTCAGGACAAAGAGCAAATAATATTTTTGGGGGGGGGGCGGATCCGGATCGTAACAATTTGCAGCATGCAGCAAGACCAACATTCTTCCAGAATCAAACGTACCCCGATATTCTCAATCCTTGAGGTAGACTGGCACTGAACATATATAGAGCAAGCGCGACTGTAAAATGTTCTTTACTGCGTGAAAATAAATCAGTGCCATGCTGCATAGCAAGCAACCGTAAATCTGTCATTGCAAGGTGAAAACATTCCTGCCAAACATCCTACATTTACAAATTCAACACGGTCCGTTTACTGGCTACGCGTGTTAAAAAAAAGAGAAACGAACAGTGGCAATTTGGGAGAGAAAACAATTCCAAAATATCCAAATGTATTTAACGAGGCCATGTACAATGTATATGTTCAAAAGGGGGAAGAAAAAAAAACATCTAAAGTTTTAATTGCACTGACATTAACATTGTTTGGCGAATTCTGTGGAGGCGGTAGGATGGTAAGACGTATAATAAATGCGCACTTACATTTCACTTGAGCTGATTAACTTTTACCCCCCGTTTTGCTACGGTGGCTGAGGCATCCCAGGAGCATTGTACAAACCCCAAGATGTTGCTAGATGTAGGCCAGCACAGCCCGCATTCCCACGGCAGTAAATCTCTGGCAAGTTAGTGGATGGCGAGTGGACATGAACTCCTGGGGGGGGGGGGTGGTGTCGAGTCGCAGAAGCTGATGCAGGAAAAGAGTTCAAATAAAACGCCCCCCCCCCCCACCCCGCCTGCTCCTCCACCTGAATTACCGATCAATATTAAAAGTATGGGAGCATTTGTCGGACCCCGGGCTGTCCATCCCGTGTGTCGCAATCGCTCAGCTGTGGATTTGTTTACGTTTAAGCGACGGTACGATGTCGAGCATCCGTCTCGTCGGCGCGGATCGCGTGAAATATTCTGATGTTGTGTTGAACTCGTGCTTTGTTGGTCACGACGACGCCGCCGCCGCTGCTGCTGCTGCATTGACAATGGTGCACAAACGCAATCGACAATGGTAAATTCAACGCACGTGTCAATAACACCAACGCGTGTCGCCTTAAAAGGACGCATAAAATAGGCGACGTTTCAGGCAATGATCCTTCTTCGTAGCACGTATACAAAGGATGAAGAAGGACCATTGACTGAAACGTCACCAGTTTTCAATATGGTTTTCTGCTTTTAAAAATATGTTGAACAGCGGTAGAAAATTTACTGTGAAGCCAGGCGCAAATAGGTGCTGGACTTAAAATCAGTGCAAAGTTATTTGAGGATTGCGAATGAGTCACCGAATGCAACAAGGACGGGGTTTTTCGATTTAAAGCTTTCGTGACTGCAGGGATTCATCTTCTTGGTTCTTTCGGTAAAGTCACGTAGAAGGGAAGTAATAAAATAATAAAAATAAAACATAATAAATAATTCTCACGACGTTTCGGCCACAACGCAAGCAGCCGTCCTCATGTGAAGACCAGGTCTGTCGGGGAGACAGCGTCTGAATGAAACACCCCCACGCTTGGAGCGTATATTTAAGCTGGGTTGGAAGAGGGGAAAGGGCGCCTTGACAAAATAATTTGCATATCAAGAGCAATTTAGCATATTTATGGGAAATGCAGGTATGTGATGGACGGGATGGTGAATGTCAGTGGAAAATGACAGGTAGGAAGGTAGGTACGTACGTAGACAATGTGGTAGGTGGGCAGACAGAAAGTATGTTGGTAAGTAGGTAAGTATGTCGGTGGATAGGTAGGTGGATATATAGGTACGTAGAGGCAAGGCCGTAATTATAATATATATTGGGGATGACACATCCCCCCCAATATTCAAATATGCTCAAAATATCGCCCCCAAATATATTGCTATAAAATAGAGTGCTGTTTACAGTATATGATTGTGGTTATGGTTGTACTTTATAAATCCCTAATCTCTGCCATTGCATACAATGAAACAAGAAAAGGTAAAAAAAAGAAGATAAACAGAGCAATGTAATACAATACACTATTAGACATTATTGTAAAAAAAAAAAGTCAATCTCATGTGTTAGTGAATTTTTTTTTATTTTAGGCAGGAAATTCGTTTTCAAATTTAGATTTTTTTTCTCGCGGGGGGGGGGGGGGGGGTGAGCCCCAGATCCCCTGGAAGATTTGGGTCCCCCCCAATGTTGACTCCATGGCTACGGCCTTGCGTCGATGGATAGGTACGTAGGTAGGTGGATAGCTAGTATGCAGATGGAGAGGTAGATAGGTGGATAGGGAGGTGGGTGGATATTTAGGTAAGTAGACATGTCGGTATGTAGGTAAGTAGATAATTACACCGGCAGGTAGGTGGGCATGTAAGTTGCTAGGTGGATAGTTGGCTAGATAGGTGGGCGGGTAGATAGGTGGATAACTTGACTGGGAGGCAGGTCATCAGGTTGGTAAGAAGTTACGTTGGTAGGTAGCCATTTATCCATAAGTACATAAGGACTCATTGGGTCAAGTGCGTGTTAAAGAGAGAGGTGGAGTGGAAAGATTGAACACAGACAAATATCACCCGTATATTCTAAACATACTTTTGGGGCAAGTGCTGTTAGCGAGCACCTATGAAGGCTGGCACAGTACAGGAGAGAGTGGGTGGCCAGCACCACGTCTGGCCGCCTTTGTCTCCCTAGTGGCGATGTTTACACACCGCACCAGGTACTCATTTGAGGCTGAGTCGACCTGAAATCCCTTTATCAAAGATGCAACACACACACACACACGATACGATGTTGGTTTTTCATCTCGCAAGGAGACGACCGTATTACTCATTCACATGCCGTAACCTATGTGGTCTTCACAGGCGAATCATAGCCGTAAGAAGAAGATATATAAAAAAAACTGAAATTTGGCCGAAGAAAGGCTTTCCTTACATCCATTTGGCGTTAGGGTGAACATTTCTACTCATCACAATAATCGCGACAAAAAGAATAATAATAAATAATAAACAACCCTCCCCGTTCCACCCACCCCCTCCCCACACAATAAAGCAATCTGCTTGTAAATAACATCAGACCCGTGCTTCATGACGCTGGTCATCTTTGCGTTGCTAAAGCAGAGGGGGAACCCAGCGCAAGTTCAGATATCACTTGCCACTGAAGCCAAGCGCATGGCTGGGAATCAAACTCCGTGTCACTGGGTTCATAGTGCAGTGCGCTAACCACAGCCAACTCACCCCGTCCGCTCACTTTGCACGGCCTAAACACTTCTGTTTCATTCCCTCGGTGAGTTTTTATTTTAACAAGCATATATGTATTCTTGGTTCTTTCGGTAAAGTCACGTAGACGGGAAATAATAAAACAATAAAAATATAAAACAATTGCTTATTATTTTCCTTCTACGTGACTTTACCGAAAGAACCAATAATATGAATCCCTGCAGTCACGAAAGCTTTAAATCAAAAGTATATATGTGTAAAAACAAAAACAAAAAACCTTCATTGTTTGCTGTGTTTCACAGAGACAGGCGTGCCATGCTTTATAGCCTTTTGGCTTGGAGATGGGGTGGTGAAGAGAGAGTGAGATAGATGGGGGGGGGTAGGGAAGGGAGAGAGAGAGAGAAAGGTAAGGTGTGGAGGAAAGCGAGCGTGTCAGTGTAAGGGAGCAACTTGAGTTTGACGTCCCGATTGATTCACTGCCAAACTCTCCCCCGTCGCAAATCTGTCCGGGGGGCCCCTGGGGGCAAATCCGAGCTGGCTGTGAGCCACTCGGAGCTGGGGCGGGCTTCGTCCACCGCTGGGAGAAGCAGTGTCAGCCCAGGGAGCTGGATGCTCGGAGACATCGCAAAACAATTTGTAATCCTGGATTAGGGGGCGCATTACCCGCGCCGTGTCACTTAGGTGCACACAACCCGCTCGCAGGTGCGGGGAGATGTTTTAATGTGGTTGTTGTTGTTGTTAAATGTGTTGAGTAGTTCCGACGGACGTACTCGTAGACGGAGGTAAGTTAAGGGCTTCCGCCAGGGTTTATTAAAGCTGTTACAATATTACACACAGCAGGGTACACAACTCCCAGGGGCTAGGGTCCTACTCTGAGTCCGGGTCCCTGCCGGCTAGCTCCGGTCTCTCTCTCTCTCGTGTCGGATCGTGGACTCTGCCGACTCCACCGAGCGGAGAGAGAAGCGCCTCTAAGGCTACCACCGGCTTCTCCCCAGACTCACCACTCGGTCCCTCTCTCTACCCCTGGTTCCCTCTTCACCCTTCGTACTCTACCCGTTCCCACAGTGACCCCGCTTACGTCACGGGGTATCCCTTAAGTACCCTAGGAGACGTGACGTCATGTGCACTGTCCAGCGCGCGTGACCCCACGTCCCGTGACGTCATCGCACTGGACACCGCACACGACGCCACTACTCTCCTCTACTCCTCTACATCTGCACAACTGCTTAACGTTGCGTGATTCTTTCGTACGATCGCGAGACGCGTTCAATCGTCGTCGTCGTCGTCGTCAGCGGCCACGGTCAATCCGCCGCTGGATGAAGGCATCCCCCAAAGTCGCCGCCATCTCTCACAATCCTGCGATGTGACAATCCGCCTCGCGCGAGCCGATCTCATCGCTCCGCATCCTCGGTGGAGGTCCTCTTGGAACGCGTTCCGTTCCTTTGGTTGCCACTCCGTTCGTATTACTCTTCACCGTCGCCTCTCACACCTTCTAAACCCGACGTGCCCTGCCGAAGCCCAACTTACTTTTCGCCATACTCCTGGATGATGTCATTGACTCGCGCGCCACGTTCTTTCATCCGCGTGGTGTACCTCTTCCTGTCTCTCAAGACAAATCCAAGCGTGCGCGCCTGTGCCGCCGTGGCGAGATGTTAACTACCTCGCCTGGTATACAGGAGGTCGTGGGTTCGATTCTGATGTTGTATATGTGGAGATCCCTACCCTGACGCCTGCTGTGTATTTGGAGCTTGCAATGTCTCTCTCTCTCTCCGTGATGAGATCTTAACTCCATCGCCTAGTATACAGGAGGTCATGGGTTCGATCCTGACACCCGACGTCTGCTGTGTATTTGGAGCTTGCGATGTCTCTCTCTCCTTGGTGAGATGTTAACTCCCTCGCCTGGTATGCAGGAGGTCCTGGGTTCGATCCCGATCCCGACCCTGACGCCTGCTGTATATTTGGAGTTTGCATGCCTTTCTCTCCGTGGTGAGATGTTAACTCCCTCGCCTGGTATGCAGGAGGTCGTGGGTTCGATCCCTACCCTGACGCCTGCTGTGTATTTGGAGTTTGCGTGTCTCTCTCCACGTGGTCGCGTGGATGTTTCTCGGAGTCCTCCGGCGTTTTCCTCCACATTTAGAATCATCGTGCGTTTAGAGTATTTGGCTGCTATACATTTCCACGTGATAAGCCACTTCGTTGGGCTATCATTTGTGGCCAGATCCCTTCTAAAAAAGAGTTATACAGCTCAGTGGGCCTTGCGTGGTAAAATAAAAAATATAGTTTAGTTAATTGATGACTTCTGTTAATGTTTCATTGCACGCCCATCAGTATTTGTTCTATAGTATTGAATTAATGACCACGGTTCCTAACCATACCCTATTGCGGGTAATCACCAATATTATCACTGATTAAAAGCTTTATTCTTTCAGCCACACTGCTATGTTACTATTTGTTCTAAAGTTCAAGCTTCCCAAAACCACTCCAACCTGCTCTTGATCCCCCCCTTCCCCAATCTTCAATAGCTGTCCCAAGTACAGAATCCTCTGCTGTAACGGCACGTACAATACCGTATGGAAAAAGGTCAATGAAACGCCGCCTGAAAATATAACCAAAAATGCCAAAGCTGATGGTCTCCGTGTATCAGCTAGTGCGGCGATGTTGGAGATCACGCGCGTCATTGACAATTACGCGAATGTGTTAAAAACGTGTGCTACAAATCTTGTTGTTAAAACGTAAACCTGCCGTTTTCGTGAATGCGGGATATTTTCTCGTTTGCCACGCCAGAAAAAGGTGTAAAGAAAATTAAGACACGGATTTTAAATACCGCCTTGCCAGATGCTACTGAGAACATTCCACGATGCAGTTTGGAGTTGATAGGTTATGACGATGTTAAAGAATTCGGTGCCATCAATCGTGGATCCGGTTGTGTTTATCTGTCGCATGCCTCGGCAAGTCACAATTCACTGCCAGAACAACGCTTACACAGCAAGGTACTTGGTACAAAAACACACACACACACGGTGCATTTAAACTTAAATAATGTTAATAAACGACGCTGTTTTGGTATTTTTACACAAGCGTTTGGATATACGACTGATTTAATGTGACGACATATATATTTAGATATATATCGTGAGTAACTGTAATTTGACGATGTTTTCTGGATTTTGGATATGACTTTTTTCTGAAATACGACGACCAAAACGTGGCCAGGTTTCACGAACCCCCACGCCGCCACCTCTGTCCACCCAGCAGCGGAAGTGCGTTCACCACAGTCAGTCGATTTGTCAGGCTCCGTGTGGTGGGTTAAAGTGTGGGCACTGCAATAGTGGGCCACATATCTTCTAGAGCTCTCTCTCCCTTTCTGATGGAGGCCCTTCTGCCAGCAGTGGGGTGAGCAAGCAATTGCAGGGCTACGCCTTCACATTTTTGTCACAATTTTTTTTTTTTACCGAAATGAGGCTGGTATTTATTGCCAGGTTCGTTAACATTAGCGTTCCGATCTCCCCGTAAGACATTCCTCATCTCAAGATACCGCAAAAATAATAGGCTTAAGTAGATGACAATATTGTGTTGTTAGAATGCTTTAAATTCATCAAAAACAACAAAAAATCGTAATTACTCTCCTGTTCCATATGTCCTCCGCAAGAAATTGCAAATCCCAAAAAACAAGGCCTTGTTATTTTAGTAAACAAAACAAATTCAAGGTTAAAGATTGTCTTTCCACAGTTTACCCTTTAACAAATAAACACGTTCGAGAAAATTCAACATCTGGCCAACTTGAGAAATGTTGTTAAAAAAAAGTGCCACTAAACACACAAACACATTCTTGCAAATATTTCCCCTGCATTGACAAAATAAAAGATACCTTATTATCAGTATGTCAATTGTAATGTTTACAGTTCTCAACCGCTTGGTTTTCATGCGAAATTACTCCACGAAATATTGCAAAACCTCATAAATATTACATTTGTAAGAAGCATTAAAAAAAAATCGAAAAGTGCAGCTCTGCAATTACTCACTCGTGCCACTGTTCGTGGAAGGGCCACCAGTGGAGTGAATTCGAGATTGAATTTGGTCTACTCTTCCACGTTAACCAGACGTGTTGGAAGAGGTGGGCACACCCACGCTTTACCCCACCGTACGTGACTTGCCACATCAGGCACAGCAAACCTCTGCAACATGCGGTGAATGTGCCACTGCTGATGAACTTGCATGGCACACGTTTGGGGGGGGGGTGTTACTGGGCAGAGAGTATTTTATAATCTAGAGCATGCGGTAATAAATAAATACAATTCTAGATTTGAAATTTTCGTGACTGCAAGGATTCATACTCTTTGGTTGTTTCGATGAAGTCACGTAGGTAAAAATTTTACAAATAAAATTAAATAGAATGAAAACAACTAAAATAAATTTTATTTTAGTTGTTTTCATTCTATTTTATTGTTTTCATTCTTTTTAATTGTATTTATTTAAAAACATTTCTACGTGACTTTACCAAAAAAAAAAAGAGTAATAATAATATTAATAAGTGAGATTCATTGTGTTAATTAATATTCATTAGTGAGATTCATTTTGCTTCTAAAAGGTCCTTCCATTGCCTGGCGGACGCAAATGTACTCTGCATGGTCGAGGTGCCGACTTCAATGCCAGTTCATCACGGATCTCTGTTCTTATTGAACCTCAAAATCAAAGGCGGAATATGAGCAAAACTCTCGCCTGCTCGTCAATTAAAGTACAGCATGCAAAAAAAGATATAATCTGTATTTAATTTCTAAAGCCTTTCGTTTGAAAACGCATTTCTTTCGAACTGCTGTCTGTGTTCAGTTTATTGTCCATCTCCCGCACCTCCGATTCGCGCGGTTGGCTACGTACGGTGCGAAAGAAGGTTCAACGTACGTACACACATCTGTTGATCATCTGCAAGAAACGTGTGCGAGCCAGATTGAAAGTAATTAAAATACTCACCAATTATTCAGTTCAATAAAAAATAAATAACCCCACCCCCTCCCCTCCCAAATACCGAAGGCCGATGCCGGAGCCATTCAAAGACAACGAACGTCACTCGTCTCGTCCCCGCTGACATCTCCAACTCGCTTGACCATTCGACGCTCAAATCCCACTCCGAGTCAAGGGAGTGAAAGGCAGGGGGGGCCGTTGTCGTCGTCGTGGGTTTGCGGAAGACGCGGGGGAAGGTTTGGCGGCGTGGGCCAACGTTGGAGCGAACCCAGTGGCGTTCGTCTCTCGCGAAAAACTTTGATCGGTGCGTAAAACCCCCCCCCAAAAAACGCCACCTTCGCAACTTTGGGCCGCGTCAACTTTGGGAGTTCCCCCCTTTGCATGGTGCAGATATCCGTTGGGCGGTTGGGGGGGGGGGCGACTCGTGTTTGTTCACCACCACGGCTCGAAATCAAACCTGGCTCTCAAGGGTTTCAGGTGCAGAGCACTTTCAGTGGAAGTGTGTATGTGTTTGTGGGGAACGGTATCGCAGCGTGGCTAGCGCGCTGCGATACGAACCTGGTGACCCGGGTTCGATTCCCACTAACGGCCAACACCAGTGACGATTATCTGAACCGGTCCTGGGCCTCCCCTAGTTCGACTCAGCCTCAAATGAGTAGCTGGTGATGTGTGTAAACATCGCGACTATGGAAACAAAGGAGGCCGGGCGTGGTGTTGGCCACCCACCCTCTCGTGTGCCGTGCCGGCCTAAATAGGTCCTCGCTAACAGCACTTTTCCTAACAGTCTGTTAAGGCTATACGGGGCCCAGGACCGGTTCATCAAAATAGTCACTGTTGTTGGTCGTGAGCGGGAATCGAACTCGGGTCGCCGGGTTCATAAAGCAGAGCGCTACCCGCTACGCCTACCGTGTGTGTGTGTAGATGTGCACGCGCGCATGCACGCACAGATTTCATTTGACTGTTTCACATGGACACTTTCCCCCGGCCGTGTTTGCTTTGGGACATTCGCACAAGCTCGCATGCGGACCCTCCCATCTCAAACATGGTATGTCGGTCCTGCGTGCATTACAGCTGCTGTGGTTTATGGATTTATGATATTGCATACTTGAGCAAATGCCAGTTAAACCACTGATTTGAATGTTATGGTACAGATCCAGTCAAATAAACACTCTCCTATGCCAGGAAGGAGAAGGTGCAGGCCGCGGAGTGACAGGTGCTGTAGAAACATGGAGCGGGCCGATGCAATGCCTCAAACGCGACGGAGAGAGATAGCGCCGATAGCCGCCGACAATGTCTCACTTTGGGTCCACGTGGCACAGCACGGTTGACTACGTGCGGTGCAAAAGAAGTTCAACATACAACATACGTTACGATGTTGTATGTACGGTTTCACTCCATCATGCGTTTTCAGATGCGCTTCTGCGGCCGTCTGGAACGCTCTTAATTCCAATATTAGAAAGCCACTGGAGCTTCGCGCTTATAAATCTATATTGAAAACTAATTTCTCTAGAATAATTTTTGTGTGTTTAGCTTGTTGTCCTTCTCCCGCACCTCCGATTAGCACGGTTGGTTACGTAGGTCAACATACATACGATGGTGATACTGCAGTTTATAGGTTCTTTGTATATTTATAATCAGGACCACCCACAGTGCCATGAGGGACACCCTTAATCATAAGCGACCAAGTAACAGATTCACATTGGGACTCTCCTTCGTGTGAGGCCCACGGCAAATTTCCCATTTACCCCCACCCACCCCACCTTCCTTTCGTTGGCCCTGCATTTAACTTAATGACCGCATACATTACGAAGCGTGCCCTGTGCATACAACTTCATCTCCAGCAGGGGACGGAGCGAATGCTTGGGCGGCTGATGGTGGGAAGGCATGCGTGGGCGCAACTCTATGACCCACCGCAATGAATGTTCCGGCAATGTTGCGACGGTGTAACGCTCTTAACCCATTCCCGTTCCGATGACGTTTGTGTATGTCATTAGTTTTTCTTCCGATTCCGTTCCTTACAGTACGTAGGTAAGGGGCATTTCGCCGAAACATCGCTGATTAGATCAGTTTCCTCTTAAGGTCACGGTCATATTTACAACGTGTTTGGCTACGTAGCGTGCGAAAGAAGTTCAACAAACGTACATACATACATTGAAACAATGGAGCCAGTGTCTTCAATACCCCCACACCCCCACCTCTCGCTTCTGTTCACCTGGCAGAATAAATGGATTCACCCCACTTAGACGATCAACAGGTTCTATGTTGTGCAAGATGCCTGGGAAGTGTGGAAGAGTAGGCCGAGGTATCCTCCCAAAGGATCTCTCTCCTTCTTTCTCTCTCTTGGTGGATTCCTTTCCGGCAGAATTGGCATGAGCAATAATAAACTAAGCTAAACTATTTTTTTTTACTTTACCAGGTAAGGCCCACTGAGCTATATCGCTCTTTTTCAGAAGTGACCTGACTATCACAGCTGATAGCTCAAAGAAGTGATTTATGGTGTGGAAATTTAGAGCGGCCAAATGTTTATAAATGTGGAGAGAAAAACAGGCAGACCTGGAAAAGAATCCACGCGACCACGGAGAGAGAGAGACATTCTAGATTTGAAGCTTTCGTGACTGCAAGGATTCATACTGTTAGGTTTTTTCGGTAAAGTCACGTAGGTAAAAAAAATAAAATTAAAAGTTAATAAAAGTAATAATGGAAATAAAATAAAATAATAAATCACGACGTTTCGGAGGCAACACAAGTCTCCGTCATCAGGTGCGACCGTCACAGCTAAAATTAGAGAGAGAGACACCCAAACTCCAAATATACAGCAGCAGGCGTCAGGGTCCGGATCGAACCCACGACCTCCTGTGTACCAGGCGAGGTAGTGAACATTCCGCACCTTCATCTTTAACTATGCCGCCTTTTGTACGCGCGCCCGCGTACCAGTCAGCCAGTTGATACGTGCGGCTTACCGAGGCGGGATAGGGCATTCTCAGGGGCCATAAGTCATAGGCAATAATGGAATGCCTTGCCCCGAGCAGAGTTTTTATCTGATCATAGCGTGGTTCTTTTTTTTTAAGGGTAACACCTTTCAGCCAGCAGCCTAACCCGCACCCCCATAATTAGCACACCTGCCAGACAAACTGTGACCCCGCCGTAACCCTCACAACAAACGCTGTCCCACAGCAGACGCGGCTCCTTAATGGACTAGGACGAGCGCTCGCAGACTATAAACATTGCACCAACGTACGAAACGTTGAACATAAATGATATATTTACACAAAAGGTGCGCATATATATTTACACGTGGTTTTTTTTTTTTAACTAAGACCTGGCAGAGTCAAGCCGACCCAACCTTAGACGCATTGCGTGCGCGCGATTTGTGGTCCGTTTTATTCATAATAATTGTTGAAATGATCAGTTGTTCAGTCGTGCCTTATTTAACGTGGGGGGGAGGGGGTGGCTGCACCCAGTTTGAAGAATTCCTGTCTCGGGCATCCACCTTGGGACGATAGTGCAATTCATATTAACCGTATCCTGCGTGTGGGAGGAGGCCAACATTGCCGAAGAAACGACACACGTGCAAGCAGATAACAGCCACGATACTCCGCATGGGAAACTTCGAAATATTCCTCGCATTTCTTCAACGTGTGCGATGCACATTTGGGATGCTGCCGTGAAATGATGGTTCTAACACGGGACTTGCCATATGAAGGTCACCCAGTTCAATCTCCCGGTGGCGGCAGTTGAAATGCCCCCTTTGCCTCGGTCCACCCAGCAGCATGCACGGGGTGCACTGCAGTTATGGTTGGTTGCATCGTGGAGCGAAGTGTGGTGGGGTAAAGTGTGGGTACACCCAACTCTCTTCTACGATGTATTATAGCCAGAGTGGAAGACTAGACCAAAATAACCTTCAGAGGTGCGCTCTCTATCTCTGGTTCTCCTTCTAGTGGGACGCCCTTCTGCCAGCGGTGGCGTGAGCAAGTAATTGCAGGGCTGCGCTTTGACCTTTACAGGGATGTGGACGAACGTATACACACACACGCACGTATACACACACGTATGCACACACACACGTATACAACAACAACCGCCATTCGCCACTAAGTGGCGGTGACGTCACCACGACGCTTGTGCCAGGCCATGTGCACCTTGAGGCCACGTGAAGTGTCGAACGCCCGCTGGCAGGAGGTCACGGGGCAGACCCAGGTGCCACGGGTCGACTGACCGAGATGACCGAGATGACTGGCTGATGCACCACCTGTGCCCCCTACTGTGCCAACTTGCTGTGCTTTAGCCACCCGGCGCTCCGCTCGTTGTTGTGAGCGTCGCTCCTCCGCCCTCCGTTGTTGTTGGAGGGCGACTGCCTCCAACTGCCCAGTAGCGTCCTTCACGAGCCTCCTCCACTGAGGCCGATCTTGACACCGCTGGTACCAGTCATCGGCAAGTCCACTCAGCTCCACGTCCTCCTGTACCACATCACTCCATCTCTTCTCTAGCCCGTGCCGCGCCCGTTTAGCCCCCTCGATCCGGCCGAACAAAAGCTGTTTAGGCATGCGTATACACGTATACACACACACGTATACACACAAGCATGTATACACACACACACGCACGTATACACATACACGTATACACACACACATGCACGTATACACTATACACACACGCACGTATACACACACACACGCACGTATACACACACACGTATGCACACACACACGTATACACACACACGTATACACACACGCATGTATACACACACACACGCACGTATACACACACGTATACACACACACATGCACGTATACACTATACACACACACACGCACGTATACACTACACACACGCACGCACGCGCCATGCACCCTACTACTACACGTCAAAGCAAAACCAAGAGAGGCAGACAACGCAAACGTCGAGCAACGCTCACCTGTTCAGGCAGGAGCGGCCTTAAAAATAATAAAAATTGCATGTTTAAGGTATCATTCTGGCTACGCTGGCGAGATGTTAACTATCTCGCCTGGTATACAGGAGGTCGTGGGTTCGATGCCGACCCTGATGCCTGCTGCTGTATATTTGGAGTTTGCGTGTTCTCCGAGTGGTCGCGTGGATTTTTCTCCGTGTCCTCCTATTTTCCCCTCCACATTGAGAAGCATGCTTTCAGAATATTTGGCTGCTTAAAATCTTCACGCAACAAGCTTCTCGAAAAGGAGCTATGCAGCTTAGTGGGCCTTACCTGGTGAAATAAAATAGCAGCGGTAGTAAGCATCACTGCAAATGTTGTGGAATTTGCAGCTCGCAAATTGTCGCACGGAGGCGCGGGGTAGCTACGGGCAAACCTTACGAATTGGCTGTGTCGGGTGGCGGCGGGTTTAACGACACATGTATATGTTTACGCGATCTAACCCAATTAAAACCTGTATTATGGACAACTGGATGTCGTTTTGCTATTCAGCGGCTTGCGCAAGATGTCTAAAGACGTCCCTAATCGATACGGACAACAACAAACGTGGGCTGATAAGATCCACGGAACAACATTTCCTCCTATCCAACTACACCATCGCGTGTTTTTCAGCTATGCCTGATGCACGGGATCCATGAAAATGGGGCACATTGCAATAAAACCGGCCACGGCTCTATAACGGAGAGAAGCGTTGAGTGGAATGTGTAAAGGTCTGTCAATACATTTTTAACTGATCGCTTCGTTAATGGGGGGAGGGGAGTTAATTTTATAGCATTGCAAACGCCCTGGGCCAATTATCGCTGGAATCTCTTTGAAACACGAACGCGTGACACAGCAGGCCGAAGGGGTCCACTCTTGCTGTGACCACGATTTCTGTCATCAGAAGACAGTCTGCATCAGCAGTAGGCCATGCTTTCCCACCTGATGACGGACGCTTGTGTTGCGCCCGAAACGTCGTGATTTAATTGAGTTGTTTTCATTTATTTTATTTTATTTTCTACCTACGTGACTTTACCGAAAAAAACAAAAAGTATGAATCCTTGCAGTCACGAAAGCTTCAAATCTAGATTCAGAAGACTGATCCGGCACTGCTCTGTCGTGTTTTCACTGAAGGACGAGGGTTTGAATGAATGTATGATTCAAATTAAGAAACCCGTTCATCATTTGATAGTTGAGCCTCACCCAGAGCGTTATCGGCAGAGCAATATGTGCTCGCGAACAGCAGCATATTAGCTGATCGTGGCATACGACGCTGACAATAATACCCCTGGAAGAAATCTGCTCGCATTAATAGGTTCCTGCTAACAGCATAATTATTTATTGTGAGCAACGAATCAACTCAGATGTTAGTGCTTTGTGCACTGCACTTAAACCCTCCCATCCCAGCTGAGATTATGCACAACAGCAGCAGAAATAGTCGTAATTTACTGACATGGGCCTCCACCAGATTGACTCAGCCTAAAATCGGTACCTGGTGCCGTGTGTCAACATCGGTGATTGTTGCATTCTGCATCCTGCGCTGTAGACCATGTACCATGACACGGACCACTTATTTGAAACGATGGCCACAGTGGTGAGATGTTAACAACCTCGCCTGGTATTCAGGAGGTCGTGGGTACGATCCCGACCCTGCCGCCTGTTGTATATTTGGAGTTTGCCTGTCTCTCTCCCCATGGTCGCGTGAATTTTTCTCCGGGTTCCCCGGTTTTTCCCTCCACATATAGAATCAACGTGCGTTCAGAGTATTTGGCTGCTATACAATTCTACATAATGAGGCACTTTGTGGCCATGTCGCTTCTGAAAAAGAGCTAAATAGCTCAGTGGGCCTTACCTGGTAAAATAAAAAAAAATAGTTTCGTTTAATACTTGCTAACGCGAATGCTGGCGGAAAGGAATCCACCAGGAGAAAGAAAGAGAGAGAGAGATCCTCTGAGAGCAGAAATCGGCCTACTCTTCCACACTTGTCAGGCATCTTGCAAGGTGTAGAATCTGCTAATCGTTAAAAAGAAAAAGTCGATAGTTTTATATGAATACGCAGCTTAAGAGAAACGAAATTTGTCCGCGCAATGAATAAGCATGGGCACGGGCAACACACATCGCTAAAGGAGGCTGTCAGCACATGGAAATATCAAGTTCCCAGGAAACCGCGCGGCAACAAAAAAAAAACATTTAAAAATAGTTTGATGCGCGCTCAATGCTGGACAACAATTCCAAACGCGGACAAAGCTGGACGCGAGGGAGGGAGGTTTTTTTTGTTTGTTTTTGACAGCGAGTGGGGCGTGCAGTCGGCGTGCAGTCGGCGTGAGCGCGTGGCTCGTTTGCGTGCGACATTCAATGCGCAACATTTCCATGAGCGCGACTCAATGGACGTGGGTGGAAACCGCACCGCGCTGCGCTGCGTGGAGGGCTACATCCTTGACCTTTGCACTGGTGGCGTTGCTTTGACTTTGCTTGGGAAAAGGAGGAAACAAAAGAACCGTTTTGTGAAATTATTATATACGCGACGAGTTCGGTTTTAGCACGCGCACTTTATTTTTGTGTGTGTGCGCGAGTGAGTGAACGGGTCTCTCGTGTGAGCCCATGAGGCCAGGCAGTCTGTAGGTACCACATATGATACCAGTATTCACCATGGGCAGTGTGCACCAGCACGGATGTGTTAAGTGTTAGGGGGATTATGATCATTTTTTCCGAAGACTTTCAAAAATGTTTAAAGCTATTTTGGATCAAAACAAATGCACGCCTGTCAAAATGTTAACAAAGTAAGCTTCACAATCGCCCACACGACCGTACGGGCTTTCACCGCACAAATGGAATCGCAAAGTGATCACCGTTACATTCAAACACTGCAATTACTTTTCACCTGTACCTAATCTTTTCTGGGACCTCTTGCTCTCGTTATATTTGCACAGTTTTTTATTATTAATATTATTATTATTATTATTCACGTGTGTTTTGTTTATGGCCAGTAGATACCTCGTTCGTTAGTTGTGCAAAATATTCCTTAATGATCCTGTACTCGTTCTCTGCGAAAACGATGCATTTTGTCTTCGTTGTGTTGTTGTTGCTGGGCTCACGCACCGCGCAATCTCTCTCCTAAAACAGCCAGGTAACTTCCGATTTAAAGCTTTCGTGACTGCAGGGATTCATCTTCTTGGTTCTTTCGGTAAAGTCATGTAGAAGGGAAATAATAAAATAATAATAATAAAACATTATAAAAGATTTTATTAGTTTATATTTTTATTATTTTATTATTTCCCTTCTACATGACTTTACCGAAAGAACCAAGAAGTCACGTAGAAGGGAAATAATAAAATAATAAAAATAAAACATAATAAAATATTTTATTAGTTTTTATTTTTATTATTTTATAATTTCCCTTCTACGTGACTTTACCGAAAGAACCAAGAAGATGAAGCCAGGTAACTGTCGACACGGGACCATCGTCCTTGAAACAAAACTCAAACCAAAACCTCAGCAGCAATAACACTAAAGAACCAAGCAGGTGACCGGAAGCCATCGGCAAATACGAAACCAATCATTATCAGATGTGTCACTCGGCCCATTGGTTCAAACTCGGTGTTAAGCGGCTTCGTTCGTGTCATCAGTGTGAGCCGGGGAGGCGAGCGGGGTGGGGGGGGGGCAGTCAGATAAAGGTGTGAATGAATTGCTCTTCTCGCACCTTGAAAGGTAAAAGAGACTCATGGGTGGTCTCAATGCAGAAGAACATTCGAGCAAATTCTTCTGCCCCGATAACCTTCTTGGCTGGAGAAAGATTATTATTTTTTCTTCCAAAGGTGCGGACAGGTTTTGAGAATGCTTTTCGTGAAATGCAGCGAGCATCGTCGTGCACGAAAGTGTCCTTCTGTGTTCCGCGTGCGCTGTGCCACAATGAGAACGGGACCGTGCTTTCTACGGTTTAACACTGGAGGCACGACAAATATGTCTTTATATCTGTGCTTAAGACTCGCGATCGGGAGGTTGCGAGTTCAAAACCCGGTCAGGGTTGATTCGGCCTGTCACGGTCAAAATATGTAGGTATGGTAGCAGTCCGTGTGATGGACTGTTGGCTCAATGGTCAGCACACTGCACTGTGAGGCCGGTAAGATGAATTCGTTTCTCAGCCAAAGTTTGGTCAAACAAGACCCCGTGAAGTGACGTGGCATGTGGAAACGTTTATCCAGCAGTGGATTAAAGGGCTACCTCTGGGACATTTTTTTTTTTGACACTGTCAAAATTATGAAGTTAGAAGAATAGGCGTTGCCCTTCCTGGCGATAACACACCGGCGGTGTTAAGATGTTCAAACACCAAAAATAGAGACACACGCGCACACACACCTATTGCAAAGAGATCAAGGCTGCATCAACCGCACATGCTTGTGGTAAAACATGCGAACACACGTGCTCTGATAACAATGCGTGCATTGTCTTTGAAAGTGATTGGCCTACACCAGAGACAAGCCTTCTTTATTGCCTCGTCTCACCGGTATTAGAACGCCAAGAGGTGAGGAGTACAAAGACAATGCAGTTAATCGAAGCCTTCATAGCTCAGGTTGAGCAGTTATATATCGGGGACCTTTTTGACAGTGTCAAAATGATGAAATAATAAGCATAGGCTTTGCCCTTTCAGGCAATAACACAGGAGGCGTGAAGATGTCCAAACAGCAAGTAGAGCCGATTAAGTGGCTGTCAATTACAGATCACAAAGAGCGCCGCGTGTGCATCCTGGGTCGAGCGCTGCTGCTGGTGCTGGTGCTGAAACGTTAGAAAGATCCTGGGGGAAGGCGATGAGAAGCCCTCTCCGCCATCCTCCCTCGGTCTGGACCACACAACAACAACAGCAACAACAACAACAGCAACAGCAACAACAAAACACCCCTCGGTATTTCACGAGCCGCAACGCACTGCACGGTGACTATGAGACCTCGGTCCTTAATCAATAACGTGGCGAGCCGCAGGTTACTGACCGCTGGTCATGACGAACAAACTCGAGCAGCGGAGAGCGCGCTGCTGCGAGGGGGGGGGGATCCGCATCAGATGTTATGCATGGACGGTGAACTTTTTTCGCACCGTACGTAACCAATCGTGATAATTGTAGGTGCTGGGGGGGGGGAGGAGGACAACACACTAACCACAAAAAAAGTTCTAAAAAATTATGATTATTATATTTAGATGATGGTTCAAAAGTGTAAAGCTCCAGTGGCTTCGTAATATCGGCAGGAAGAGCGTTTCAGACGGCCGCAGAAGCGCGGATGACACTGAGGGAGCTCGAGCCATGGGTGGACCTGGCGTTGGGCAAACTAATGGAGCCCGAGAACACTTCGTGGAAAGCCAATAACGTTTAGCCAAACCGATATGCAGTACACTACTGGCACGCAGCATAAGGACGATGAATTAACAGCGTTGACGTGACGTGTCACCAATAGATATGAGCACTGCCCCCCCCCCCCCACCGCGTGTTTGTTTTTAGTTCAAACCACATCTTGTCAATGACATGAAAACACGGCGCGGATCACACATACAGCACAATTGTAAATTGGGCACGCGTGCATCTCGAAGGATATTGCGACAACAACAACAACAACAGAACTCCCGATAAAGATGACGTCTACGGGCAGATCCTCGTGGGATCGATCCACTCCGTGTTCACTCTCTCTCCTTCCCCGGGTGGGGGGGGGGATAGCTTGCAGATGCACTCCTGCGTCAGCTGTTCGCCCATTGTGCGGCAGAATGAGCCCCCACCTCCTCCCAGTGAATGGGGGACTCCTGATGCGAAGCTCACGCCGAGTTTCTATTCCTGCCCGTCCGATCGGAAAGCGCAAATCTCATTTGCTTCACCTGAGGTTTTAGCCGAATGCGTTCGGGAGAAATGTGGGAGCTAAAACGAATGAAGGCGTTTTTGTTTGTGTTTATTAAGGCTTGCATTCAAATTTGCTACAAATGAGAGCTGTTGAAATACGTCAACCGGATGGAATGATATTACACGGTTAGTTTTGATTGCCCGATGATTCTCTGGTGCTTTTTTATAAAACGGATCGTTGCCGATGAACATCGGTTAGCTTACCTTCGCTTACCAAGCGTTGGCTCAAACGAGACACTGCATGTCAAAACACCGGTCTGTGATGTGCTAACCTTGAATCAGCGCTCCAGATGAGGTTAACTCCCGGTAGGGTGTACGGCTGATGAGTTGTGTGTAAAAAATTAAAAAATACAAATTTTTTACACGTGGAGAAACACACGTGAGAATGAGGCATTATTTATTGTGATTATCACGTGAGCTCAGTTGGCTGGGCTTTCGCTTGTGCTGTTTTAATTTACGATGGACACATTTCATTCCTCTCGATGGTTTTGTAGCAGCTTTAACCGGTGAATGGCATTCACTGCCTCAAGTGACGATACAGGTGTGCGACTCGGTTATTATTCGTGTGTGTGCGTTAAGCCTCTTTGCCGATCCACTGCTGGATGAGGGCCTCCCCGTGCCTGTGCCGGTTGTTTGATTCACCGCACAGCTCCGTGCAGGAACCGTAGAAGTACAGTACAACCATGCGCTCTGCTGCCCACCACGTAGCCCTACAACAGCAGCAGCCTATAGCACCCGATAGGTATGATGGTAACCAATCTGGACTCAACCCTGCTTAGCTGCTTAGATGAGAAGATACTGTATGTATCATGTGTTATTTGGACATAAGTATGACATTACTTCAGCATGAATTTCTACAAGTGATATCACTCAACTTGTTTTGGAGCTTTGACTTCTGTTTCAATACTTGGCTATCGCATAAACACTGGAGTCTCAAAGTCTTTTCAACGCACGATTGCACTGACGTTGTATTTACATTTCTTATTCTTATTTGAAAATTGGAAAAATAAATGTGATAATGGACAGCAGGCTACCAATGTACCTGACGAGGAATGTTTAAAACGAGTGTATATTTTTCAGCTCTTGACGCATGAATCAGAAATATTAACACTGACAATGCAAATGGGACAAGGGGTTCACAAGAGTGCAAAGAGGCCTGGAGAAGGTTACAATATTGTGAGCTGTAGGCACACTCGAGGACAAGAAGCACACCCATCGGCGGCAAGGCAGAGGGCCACATTGGCCAGCGAACAGACGCAAATCGGACATTGCGTTCACCTTCTTCTTGGTTTTTTCGGTAAAGTCACGTAGAAGGGAAATAATAAAATAATAAAAAATACAACATAATAAAATACAATTCTCACGACGTTTCGGCCACAACGCAAGAAGATGAATCCCTGCAGTCACGAAAGCTTTAAATCGCGTTCACCGTTGAAGAAGGTGAACTGGCTGGGGCAGGGCACGTCGCGAGAAGGGGACATTAGGGGTGGACAAGACCGGGACATTAGGGACATTAGGACTGGGACATTAGGGACAATAGGACCTGGACATTAGGGACAGACGAGACCGAGGAACAAGGGGTGGCCAAAGGAGTCAATTTGCCTGAGAAGGGCGGGTAACCACCGCCGTGGAGATGGAGCGACGGGGAAAAGCCAGCGGCGCGGGAGTGACGCGGCGCGTGGCATCGCGACACCGCCGGGGATGGTGACGGTGTCCGGGGGGGCGGGGAAGTGGTTGGGAGACCCCCCATGCAACGGCGGATAGATAACGGCTGCCGGTGATTATTTGACAATTGAACTCGGCTATGACGGGTCTAAATATTTAACTTTGCACACGGAGAGCACGCGTGAACCTTGGAGGCTCACGGTGGCGTTGGTACCAGAATACATGGCAAGCTTCAGCCTCATCCTGGACATGTTTCCTCTCTTGTTTCCCTCCATCTGCTTCTCAAGACGATGATGCGGACTGGGATCCTCCCACCTCTTTCTGTCTCGCACCGGGCGTCAAGGCTTCGCCCATGTCTCACGCGTCGAGACATCTACTGGACATCTGTTAAAAAACGAGCTTTATCGATCATCGGATTCCGATTTGTTCGGAATTACTCTTGAGCGCTTCAGTCCAGATCAACAGGAGACCATTCGTTTCCAGATGTGAAGTCTGCCAGGGCGTGCCGGGCGGGACTGGTAGTGGTTGTGGTTGTTGTTGTGGTTGTTGCTGTGGTTGTTGTTGTGGTTGTTGTTGTGGTTGTTGTTGTG
The DNA here is from genome assembly GCF_964198595.1 of Lampetra fluviatilis. Lineage (NCBI taxonomy): Eukaryota > Metazoa > Chordata > Hyperoartia > Petromyzontiformes > Petromyzontidae > Lampetra > Lampetra fluviatilis. The sequence goes on from NC_136314.1 coordinate 2,387,336, forward strand.
GTTGTTGTTGTGGTTGTTGTTGTGGTTGTTGTTGTGGTTGTTGTTGTGGTTGTTGCTGTGGTTGTTGTTGTGGTTGTTGTTGTGGTTGTTGCTGTGGTTGTTGTTGTGGTTGTTGTTGTGGTTGTTGTTGTGGTTGTTGCTGTGGTTGTTGTCCTGCACGTGCTGGAGGAGGAGGGTGTCACACGTCACGTGGCTCCGTGGCCACGTGGGCTGACGTCCACTCACATATAACACATGTATGCATGCATTGTACGTTGAGCTTCTTTCGCACCGTACGTAACCAACTGTCCTAATTGGAGGTGCGGAGGGGGGGTGGACGACGACAACAAATTAAACACAAAAAGCGGTTCAAAAGAAGTGAGATTTTAATCTAATGCATTGCTCCAGTGGCCTCTTAATATCGGAAGGAAAAATAAACAGCGAGTGGAAGCTCTCGACCAGTGGTTCTTCACCTGGGGGGCACGTTGCATCCCCTGGGGGTGCGAGACATGGCCAGATTTTTCTTAGAAGGTAAATCATCGAAAACACACATTTATCACGGGCACGCGAGCACAACTGTTTTGTTGCACCACACCCTATGTGTGTATTAACATTGTACATGTTCTTCTTGGTTATTTCGGTATATTTCGATTTAAAGCTTTCGTGACTGCAGGGATTCATCTTCTTGGTTCTTTCGGTAAAGTCACGTAGAAGGGAAATAATAAAATAATAAAAATATAAAATAATAATACAATAATAATAATACAACATATTATTTTATTATGTTTTATTTATTTTATTTTTTCCATTCTTTCGGTAAAGTGACGTAGAAGGGAAATAATAAAATAATAAAATAACAAAATACTATTATTATTTTTATTTTATTATTTCCCTTCTACGTGACTTTACTGAAAGAACTAAGAAGATGAATCCCTCCAGTCACGAAAGCTTTAAATCGAAATTGTACATTTTTAAAAACTATTTAGAACCAGAGGGGTGCAAGGCTGCAGTGTAAAGGTTAAGAAGAGGAGGGGACCGTGAGCAACCAATAAATATGAACAGAGTAAAATGAGATTCTCAGAAGTTGACTTTTTCACGAAAAGCTACAAATTGAGAGTAGGACAGTGAGTGGCACCCTGCTGTGTATATACACACACACAATTCTACGTGTGTGCGTACTCTGCAGATGTATAAAAAAAAAATTAAGCTTAATCCACATTCAAGGAACATCTGTAAATTCCTCTAAGTTTCCAAGTCAAGTTGTTTTTTCTCTTCACCACCGACAGAAGCCAAATGTGACAATCACAGTGCCGGCGGAGACAATCCTTATATGGTTGTCTAATTTGTCATCTGCTCAGGTATAATGCCCATGACACTGCAGCAGCAGCAGCAGCAGCAGAAAAAAAAAACCCAAGGGTTCTCAAGTTCCCTTTTATGTTCGTCCCACAGGACAAAGCAGGGACAGCTACCCCGTGCCCTGCTGGTGACAGGCAGACAAGAGGGCAGCGCTAGCGGCAGTGTTATTAACAATCGTTTGGCAATGACATGGGCCCCCTCCCCCCCACACACACACAACGGTTGCAATCATTTCATTGCGGAGATTAAAGTGTGTCGAACAGAACAGTAAAATCAATTGTGTGCGAGGGTGCATCTTGGAGAGAGATGTACACCTGTGTTTACACAGCGTGCTTAGAAAAAAAAATACTAACACCTCTATGGGACTTTCGTTTTTAATGGTAAAAGACCGGTTAATACACTCTTCTTGGTTCTTTCGGTGAAGTCACGTAGAAGGAAAATAATAAAATAATAAAAATCTAACATTTGAATTTTTTTCATTACTTTATTATTTTATTATTTTCCTTCTACGTGACTTTACCGAAAGAACCAAGAAGATGAATCCCTGCAGTCACGAAAGCTTTAAATCGAAGGTTAATACACTCTAACATGATAACAAATGTAATGTTAATAGCTTAAAAACATCAGAGTCTCCACTCGACGCATGCCTGGAATCTTCTCCAGATGGTTTCCAGAGCCGACAAGCAGCACGTTTCTTGTGGCGTTGTTGAAAAGTCTCACAAGTGTTAAACATTCTTTTTGAAGCACGCTGTATCAAATATACATTTATTGATTTTATTCCTAGGTTTTTTTTTAATTGCGCTCCGCTGCGTCACGAGACGTATGGACGTTTTTTTTAACCCCTTTTGAATCGAGAATGATTCTGAAAAAGTATACCGTAGAACTACATCTGAAGTGCTTCCAATTGGCCGCTTATTCGCACGGGTGTAACACCTTCTTTGACACGCTCTCCCATCTACAAACATTTGTGCTTGAAGTATCACCCAAGATATGAGAGAGAAAAAAAACATGTTCATCAATAGCACTGCTCCTCAAGGATAAAAAAAATACAACATGCGACGTTTTAAGCAATGACCCTTTCCCATAGCACATAGGGCGAAGCACCATTGCTTGAAACGTCAAGTTTTGTTGTTGTCGTGTGTGAGTTGTGCTTGCGATCCGCTGCAGGCGCAGCAACACCAAATAACGAATTGCTTCGAATGCGAGCGGCGAGTGTTAATCACATTTGCTCATTACACCCCCGCAGCATTCGATTTGTTGTCCCTCAGGCCCCAACCTCCGTGTTCATGAGAGCTCCCCGTCGGGAAGGCCCGGTGGGTCAGTGGTCAGACCAACTACGAGGCACCTTCACGGAGTTTGCCGCTCCGATTTCGACCAACGTCTGGACGTTCACAGTCCATGGCGATTGAACAGGGCTGGGGAAATTTTGATTTAAAGCTTTCGTGACTGCAGGAATTCATATTCTTGGTTCTTTCGGTAAAGTCACGTAGAAGGGAAATCATAAAATAATATAAATATAAAACAATAACAATTATCACGACGTTTCGACTGCAACACAAGCAATCATCATCAGATGTGAAATCCACAGCAAGAAAATTAGAAAAAAGTTGCGGTTTTTCATAACTTTTTTCAAATTGCATGGTGGGCCGTGTAGCCCCTTTAAGGTTCTGCAACGGGGGGGGGGGGCATCGTCCACACCCGTTCGCACACCACGTGGTTTTTGAGCTGATGCCGTTTCTCTCTATTCACCCTGGCGATCAACTTTCTTGGGTCACCCAGGACGGACTGCGCAGCATACGACGACCGCAATGCCCCCGAACCACCAACACCAAGTAGACATCGCGGCGATGAGACACCACGCCGCTGCTCCTGACGCGCTCGTCTGGGCTTGACCACGTGACATTCTAGCTGTTGCTCTGCATCCAACATCAGCCAGACGAAAGGAGAAGACAGAAACAAAGACAACGATGACATCGTCAGAGTGATCCGCATCGGCCACACGAGAGAAGAAGAATCTTTTGGAGGGTGAATTTTCCCCTTTGGTCTACGACAGGGGTGGCCAAGCTGTAACAGACCAAGAGACAAACAGTAGCCACGATTTCTGCACAGAGCCAAGTTTATACATCAAAGTGTATACACATAATGACAGTTCTTCTTGGTTCTTTCGGTAAAGTCACGTAGAAGGGAAATAATAAAATAATAATAAATATTATGTTTTATTTTATTATTTCCCTTCTACGTGACTTTACCGAAAGAACCAAGAAGATGAATCCCTGCAGTCACGAAAGCTTTAAATCGAAATATTGACAGTTTTTTGGGCACAGCACGGGAGACATTCATCATTCATTGCTGCTGTGATCGCACGGTCTACGTTATGTACCCTTCAATAGAGCCGCATGTGGTGGATTTAAGGGCCGCATGCGGCTCGAGAGACGCCAATTGGGCCGCCGCTGAGTCTATAACATCAGCGGCCATTAGAAGCTGACGTCTGAGTGATCACAGGCCCTGATTCACATCTCCCAACGAGTTCAATGTTGTTTCCAAACGGTAAGTGTGGATGCGATTTAGCCACATTCGTCAGATGTGCTGCTGCTGCTGCGCTGCTGCTGCGTGCCCATGGTGAGCTGCGTCTGTTTCTCTCACTCGTGTATTAATCTCCTCCCTTGTTACCGGAGCATTTAGACTTTTGAATAAATCAGCACCGTAGGCCCTGAGGGCCACAGGGAATTCCAGCAGACCTGTTCTATCCGCCATGTGCCGTAGCACGCGCCGCTTGGATCCTGGTTTTTGCATGAAATGTTTGGCCGCCCACGATTATTTAAATCGAATTCTTGTGAACGGTGAGTTCGTGTTCTCAGTTTGGTCACCAATGACTGCACAAAAAAATAAAATTGTCTTGAATTACGTTTTTGCGCTTAATTCGCCAAACATTCAGCCGCGATTATAAAAGGCTTGGATTGACTGCCGTACGACAAACATCGCAACAACGTTTCAGAGAGGAAGATAAGTTGCAGTGCCCATCTGGTGGATAGTAAGTCACTTGAAGGGATCTGAGCAGTAATTCTGTGAAATCTACTTCTGCGGGCCATTATCTAACGCAGGGGTGGTGAGATGCGACTTCTCTGGAAATTTCGTCACCTCGTGATATGATGTCGCTAGCAGGGTTAGAATAAGGTTGGGGCGGGTAGAAATTAATACAGGATTGAAGCTCTGTGGTGTCACCTTCAGTTAAAGTCAACCCATACGCTGGTCGCTTCGTCGAATCGGCGTTGGTTAGGACGAGAAGTAAAGAGGAGGACAAGGAAATTAAATTATCTTCGAGAAAGAAGACAAACTTGTCAGCCAAGTTTTTGGCCTGGGGGTTCATTCCGCTGGGTTGGCAAAAAAAAAATAACATCGTTGACTCTTGCACCTTTGCTGGTAGCTGAAGAATCTTGACAGTTATTTCCAGTTGTGAGAATTATAATAATAACAACAACAATAATCGTTAATTTATTTATTCATTAAAACTATTTGTTGCAAGTATTTGCCCATTTAGTGTTCTTGCATGGGTATTTTATTTTATATAAATTTTCTCAAATTTGTACAACTAGTATCATCAGGTGACAGCCTGGCTGTCGCCTGATAATGCTGGTTGTAATTACCGGCGAAACGTCGTACTTGAATTGTAAATGTTGTGGGTTTACTCTCCAACACACCGGTGTGCTGAACTAGTAACGAATTGGCCACATTTTGTTTACTTGACAACCCTTACTAATTGGCTGTGCTGGGTGGTGGCGGGTTTAACGATAGATTTATAATTACGCGATATAACCCAAAAACCTCTTTGATGGATAATAGCCTATGTGATAAACTAATCATGAGCACAGTAAAGGATGATATTTTTTGTGAAGCCGATGTGATGATCGCAGATCCTGTATCACGTGACATATCTTTGTAGCTCCCAATGTAGGAACACTTTCCTCTCAAGAAATTGCACTGCGTCTTGTCGATTATAAAATGTTGAGTGTGCAATTCACATTTCTTTACTTAATCTTATACATGCATTCATTAAATTATTGTTACATTTAATCCAGAAATGTTTATATATATATATAAATATTGATGTAACCCCAGGTCGCCCTTACAAAAGAGGCAGTGTTTCAACTGTCAAGCGTCTCAAAACTGCCTGGAAATCATCTCCCAGTTAAACAAGGATACCTCGAGCACCGCCGTCAACACCACCACCACCACCGCCACCACCACCGCCACCACCACCACTGCGATCATTGCCATCACCACCACCATTACCACCACCGCCGTCGCCACCACCACCGTCACCACCGCCACCATCACCACCAACACCACCGCCACCATCACCACCACCACCGCCACCATTACCACCACCGCCGACACCACCATCACCACCACCACCGCCACCACCACCGCCACCACCACCACCATCACCACCAACGCCACCACCGCCACCACCACCGCCACCACCACCACCGCCACCGCCGCCACCACCGCCACCGGTGCAACGGCCGCCGCCGCCCCCACCACGACACCGCCACCCTGTGAGCCACCCACCTTCCCATGACTCTTGACGATCCGAGCCGTCAGCAAGAATCCCGCCACGGAACCCTCCCCCACCCCACTGCGGCGAAGCGACGGAGGGGACAGCGCTAGGGGGTGGTGGTGATGGTAGTGGTGGTGGTGATGATGGTGGTGGTGGTGGGGGGAAGGAAGGAAGGAAGAAGGAGAGCTTCAGACGGCCCCATCAAAACCTCGCCGACAAAGAGGCCCTTTGAGCAGGGCGCGCACGGAGAGCTGGAAGAAGCGATCTCGTGGGAAAAGGGAGGACAATCCCTCCGAATGGAGAGAGAGGAGTAGAAAGGGGAGGCTGCTGTAATCTGTCTGCGGCTGGTAATGAGACCTCAGAACATAATTCTGAGGATTTACATAGTAAATGCGTAGAGCACACACACACACACGCGCACAAAAAACCAGGTCCCGGTGGTAGTTAATCCGCAACAAGGACCTACCTTTGTTGCAAACGTGACCAGCACTATGGATACCGGCCCCAAAAAAGCTCCCTTCACAAGAGGCCGGGTTCCGCCAACTGCACTGGGCTGGGCACATCTCATTGGGTGGTCAACAGATGCGCAACAACAGAGATTTGGGTCGATCTACAAAAGTGTGATTAAATGCCTTTGTGGCTCTCCGCATTCAGAGCGTGTGATCTGTATCTCGCATTAGGTCGGAACCACGTGCGGACTGGACACGAGCTTGAAGGACGGGGGGGGGGGGTTGAGGAGGAGGAGGGGGGGGGCTAAGAAAGAGGAGGGGGGGGGGAGTGAGTTTCGCATCCCCGATTAAAAACGGACAGCAGCAGCAAACAGTCGCAGCGTTGCTGCCGTGCAAACTAATTGAAAGTAATTCATGAACCAATTGATGTTTTTTTCTTTGTACGTACATATAAATACTGTTGCATAGCGAAGCCAACTAGTTGATAGAGCTACATTTACTGGGCGCATAGACCCTAAGAGACACTTAGCATCAGTATCGCCATCATCATCATCATCATCACCAGTCGTAGCGTCTTCTTCGGTAATTGCACCATTGGCATCATCAACATCAGCATCGAACTATCTGGGGCAAAGGCTTCAGGAGCACTGTCAACATCACCGACAATGTCAGCATTGTCTAAGTTATAATATAATGATGATTATGATGACAAGCAGTAACAGCAGCAGCATTAGTAGCTGCAGCAGCAACATCATTCGCAGTCGTATTTGCATCATCATCATCATCAACAGCAACAGTGGCATAATAAGAAACATCTTTATCAGTAGCAATTGCAAGATCAACAGCGTAACACATCAGGATCATCATCAATAGTAGCATCATCATCATCACGATCAACTGCATCCTCAGCATCATTAACAGCTGCAACATCTGCAGAAACTGCATCACCATGATCATCGCAAGAATTTCATCAACAACCATCACAATCGATAGCATCATCATCATCAATCACAACCGAAGCAGATGAACTAAACAATATATAACGTAATTATATAATTTAAAATCACCCGTCAGTTTATTTGTTTTATTTAGTTTGCTCCTGCTGCTGACTGTTATAATGTAACCCAATCGCTTTGCCGACAGTTGTGCCGGGGGGGGGGAGGGGGGGGGTGCAGAGTCGACCACTTTCAACAGGTGTCCCCTATCTTGGCAGTGCAGGTCCGTCGCTTTGAACTACTAGAGGGCCCAGATACCCCCATACGCCGCAACCTGCGACGTGGGCATGCAGGTAGCGTTCACTTTGAAGCTCCCAACAATTATAACTGGCAGATCCCCGATCTTGTCTAGCGCTCGACGAGGGCATATTCGTGACCGACGCATGAAATAAGCCACGGACGGAAAAAGATGTCTGCATCACCACGCCATTCTCTGCCCCTTTGTCTGCCTGTGCCTCTCCGTTTCTGTCGATGGCCACAATTCACTTGAGGTGGTCTCCTGCGCTGCTAACGCACGCTCGCATCGCGCTTTTAGCGTCCGTTTTTTTTTGCTCTCTTGAATAAAAAATAAAAACAAACCAAAAAAAAGAGGCAGATAACGAGGCAGTGTCGTGCGGTGCCTTCGTACGTATTTCTTGAACGTTCGAGATGAAATCTGTCCGAGCAATCACCCAGGCAAGAAGCCCGCAGATAACACGGCCATTTGCGTTCCTCTCGTTTAATGCCCTAAACGGAATTAAGCCGTTTGTTGAGACGTGTGTGTGTGTGCGCGCGTCTCTTTCCTTATTCGCGTTTGTCCCTTCCGTCACCCGTGCCAGCCCTCCGTGGCAAATGAGCTGAGCGTCCACACGATGTTGTGACTCTGCACAACGAGAGAGACGGGTTTGTGCGATGCGAAATGAACTCGAGCACCACCTCGTTTGCCAGTAAGCAAAACATTTTTTACCTTCATTCTCCCTTCAGGGTTAATCAAATGAGAATAACTTTGTTCAGTCAGACGTCATTTTGTTATTGGTGGTGTTCTTTGTAGAGACGGGTCTCGGCCATAGGAATGTGGATTTTCCCACCACTCGCTCAGCGCAAGCAATTGAGATGAGTACAGTAACCCCCTCCCCCCTCCCGCCCCACCGAAGGATCGTAACCTCATCGTGGTGGCGGGGTCTGTGTGTTCCAATGACCCTCGGAGCTCTGTCGCCCAGAGTCTTGTACTCCTGGCAGGGTCTCCCTTGGCGAACACGTCTGGAGGGGAGGTTCCGGGCAAATAACGGTCCGAAAAAAGCTCCTCGTGAATGGTTTAAAAAATAAAATAAATGAAATAACCTCGCCAGGCGGACAAGGGATACCGGGACATACCCCTGGAGCCAGGCGTGGGGGTGGTGGCAAGCGCCTGGTGGCCGGGTGGCTTCACGTAACCCGGTCGGGCCCAGCCCGAAATGGCTCAGTGGCGTCGTCCTGTGAGCCCGCCACCCGCAGGAAGAAGGGTGAGGGGTGGGTGTGAGATGCCAGTATGGCTGGGAGATGGATGGTCTCGGACGGACTGAACCTTGGCGATGGACACTCGCAATTGGGACGTGGAATGTCACGTCACTGGGGGGTGGGGTGGGGGGGTGAGGAGTAGCCAGGGCTGTTGGAAAAGTACCGACGAGGTAGAGTTGGTCTCACCTCTACACGCAGCAATGGCACTGAAAGTCAACTTCTCGATCGGGGGCTGGTCTCTCTCCTATTCCGGAGTAACCCCTGGTGAGAGCACCGGGCGGGTGTGGGGATACTCACAAGCCCCCAGCTGGGTGCTGTTCAGTTGGAGTTTGTCCCAGTGGATGAGAGGGTCTCCCCAATGAGACTTTGGGTCTCAGAATAAAAACTCTGACCGTTGCCTGTCCTCATGCACCAAACAGCAGTTCAGAGAATTCGGCCTTCTTGGAGACGTTGGGTGCAGCGCTCCACAGAGTGCCACCTACCGACTCCACAGTCTTACTGGGCGACGTCAATGCTCACGTGGGAAATGATGCAGATACCTGGAGAGGCGTGATTAGGAGGAATGCCCCCCACCCCCCTGATCTGAACCCGAATGGTGAGATGTTATTGGAATTCTGTGCAAGTCACGGAATATCAATAACAAACACCATGTTCGAACACAAGGATGCTCATAAGTTTACTTGGTACCAGACCACTTGTGACCGAAGGTCAATGATTGACTTTATAGCTGTATTATCGGACCTAAGGCCATATGTTCTGGACACTCGGGTGAAGAGAGAGTCAGAGCTGTTAACTGATTACCACCTGGTGGTACGTTGGATCCGACACTTGGGGCACTGATCAGATGGACGTGGAAGACCCAAACAAATAGTACGGGCTTTCTCGGAACGTCTGGCGGAAGAGCCAGTGCAGAAATAATTCAACTTCCACCTCTGGGAAAAGTGATCGTGTTCTCCCAGGGAGGACGTGGACACCGAGTCCGAGCGGACGATGTTCAGGACCTCCATTGTGGATGCAGCTGCGAAAATCTGAGGCCTGAAGGTAGTTGGTGCCTGTCATGGCGGCAACTCTAGAACCCGTTGCTGGACTCCAGCGGTGATGGAAGCTGTCAAGTTGAAGAAGGAGGCTTTCCGAGTTTTTGCTCGGAAAAAGGTCTCCCGACTCGATTGAGAGGTACCGTTCCGCCAAGAGGGTGGCAGCTGCAGCAGTCGCTGAAGCGACAGCCTCGGAGGGCGTGGGAGGAGTTTGCAGAGGCCATGGAGAGGGACAGCAGGGCAGCCTCAAAGATGTTCTGGCAAACCGTACAACGCCTTAGGAGGGGTCAACGGGACGTGGCCCAGGATGCTTTCAGTAAGGGTGGCGTAACATTGACCTCAACTAAGGAGTTAGTCAAGAGGTGGAACGAACACGAATGGCATTTGGCTGATCTTCCCAGAGAAAGTTTCTGCTGAGATTGAGTCAGACGTTTTTTGGTCAATGAATTGATTTGAATAATTGGCACTGACATTTTTTATTTTATTTACAACCCCGGGACTGAATGGAAGGCCTCCACACGTCCTGTCGGTCGTAGGGTTTTTGGGACATACTTCACCATTCTGGTCAGTGCAAGCTGGTGAGGTGGAAGGGTGGGGAGGCAGGACCAGTTTAAGACCATTTCGCCGTGGCTGGGGATCGAACTCAGGTTACTGGATTTACAAAGCCCCCTTTATTAAGGCGGCTGCTGTCCTGGGAAACATGTGCTTCTTCCCGGGACGTTTCAAGTCCCAGTAGTTGCCAGTTGTGTAGCAAAAACATCGATAAATCTCCACTCAAGACAACGAATCGCCATGTAGTTCTCCCCTCCTCTGGAATTGTGAGATATACCTCTTCCCATGATGTGTCCCGGGTGTTTTTTTGTTGCGCACAAGGTAGCAACCCTCGTGCACACACACATATATACACAAATGTGCATGCATGTGTAAAAACACCCATGTGTGTACATGTATATGCACCCATGTGACTAGATAGCATACAGTGTGAGCACGGAATTATTTATAAAATAGTTTTTTAAAATAAAAATGATTTATTGACAGACACTAGGGTGGCAACCCCAGGGAATACATGTGTATATACATGTAAGCACCATAGTGTGCATGTATACACCCATGTGTATGCATGTATATACACCCATATGTATACTCTAGGGTTTCCACCCTAGTATCTGTCAATAAATTATACGTATATATTTTTAAACCTTTTTTTTCAATTATTCTGTGCTCACACTGTATGTTATCTATTCACGAGCACGCAGACTTTTTTTTTCCTCGCATGCAAAGAGCGGAAAGTATTTCTCTATAGCCTCGTCCACGTAAACTCCCAGCAACGTCCGCGGAATTTATCTCTCCATCGCAATGGCTGATGTCCCCATTGCGATCACGCGACCCTGGAATTTTTTTTGTTTTCAGGCACCGAAATCATCGTTTAACGTTTGTTTAGGTCCCTTCTCTTAGCAACAGTGTAAGCGTTGCTCGCAAATCCAAATGCTGGCGCTGTCCGTGGGCCCACCGCGCTTATTTTGATGTCTCATCCCGCTCGAAAAATCGTTTTTTTTTTCTGCCCGTTTGCCGCAATCTGCTGCGTACGATCGCTACCTGGGGGCCCGGGGCCTTGGGCGAATCGCTTCGAGCGCCCGTGCGACCCGGCACGTCACGGCGAAGACGACGAAGACGACGAAGACGATGATATCTCCGAGCTGCTGATTTCCCAGCCGAGTGCCCTCGTTGCGATGGACGCGATTAGGCATGATACAGAGCTACCCGGCAGTGAAACAAAATCCTGCACTTCTGATAACGTATAAAAGATAAAGGTTTGCTTTCCACACAGAGTTCATGGCACTGCAGACGGAAGGCCGATCCTTCATTTTTTGGGGTGGATTTTTTTTTGTGCAGGTTTTTTTTCAAATTTACTGCAATCGTGCTGCTATCCGCGTCGTGACATGAGTTGAATAAGAATCCCAGCGGAAATCTCGCAGAGCAGTACTCCCCCCCCCCCGTGCAGGGGAATTGACTTCAGAACAAATTGTGGGCGCTACGATGGCGAGTTGTTAACTACCTCGCCTAGTACACAGGAGGTCATGGGTTCTATCCCGACCCTGACACCTGAAAATTTGGAGTTTGCGTGTCTCTCTCCCTGTGGTCGCATGGATTTTCATCTGGGTCCTCCGGGTTTTCCTCCAAATTTAGAAACATGCGTTTCGAGTATTCGGCTGCTATAATTTTCACATGATAAGCCACTTCATTGGGCTATCATTTGTGGCCAGGTCGCTTCTGAAAAAGCTGTTTTGCACAGTGGGCCTTACCTGATGAACTAAAACGTAGTTTCATAGTTTACAATCCTTTTTTTACTTTTCGAGTAGAACGCACGGTTTCCTGCAAGTCCAGCTCTGAGACTGCGTGTCGAAAGACGTGAAAACGAAATGTTATTGAGCTCGCATTTAGACAAATCAAGTGCCGCCAGCGGTGTAATGGTTTCACGCACTTGGACTTGCAATCCAAAGGCTGTCGATTCTATTTCTATTTTCCGGCGTGGCAGCTGAAACAATGAGGTCCGTTTCTTAAAATACCCATCGCCCACTGCTCCCATCCAGCCAGCAGTATGGACAGGTTGATCACAGTTATCAATGGTATGCCACGCGCGGTGGGGTACAATGTGGGTACCACTACCTCGTATACGATCAGAATCTTTACTTAGACCGGAGGAAGCCAATGAGCTGTAAAGTTCTTTTTCCACAGCTGCTCAAACTATTTTTTCACTCTGGATTTGAAGCTTTCGTGACTGCAGGAATCCATACTTTTTGGTTATTTCGGTAAAGTCACGTAGGTAGAAAAATTAATAAATCACGACGTTTCGATCGCAACACAAGCGACCCTCATCAGGTTGTGATAATCAGTTTCCCTGCTGTGATTGTTTCACCTGATGACGGACGCTTGTGTTGCGATCGAAACGTCGTGATCTATTGTTTTTTCTACCTACGTGACTTTACCGAAAGAACCCAAGAGTATGTTTTCACTATTTTTTTCAGCTAAGGCCCACTGAGCTATACTGTTTAGCTTTTTTTTAGACGCGACCTAACCATAAATGATAGCTCAACGAAGTGGCTTGTCATTTGGAAATGTTATAGCAGCCAAAAACGTCAGATGTCTGAACAGAAACCGATAAACTAGCCAGTTTTATTCCAGCCTACTCCCTCTGCTGGCAAATAAACACATTCCTGCAGAGGGAGCTGGTAGGAACGTTGGGTTGCTCGGTCAATGGCCAGGGTCAACGACGGCGTGGTGTATTACGCAAATATGCCCGACTGTGAGGGCGGACACAAGCCGGCGTGAGTAGGTTAAACGTTGAGTTTTATAAGGGCACCACGGGGTGACCAGCCCCTCCCCACCCAACCCTTACCCTCCCCACCAAGCTCTCCCCACCATCCCCACCCAGCCCCCCACCCTCCCCTCCCCACCCAGCCCCACCCTCCCCACCCAGCCCCTCCCCACCCTCCCCACCCAGCCCCTCCCTGCACAACGGACGGACGGACACAATAATCCCCTATGGGCTGGTGTAACCAGGAGGTTCCTAACAGTAAAAACAACTGTCTGCTAATCTATAATACATTATTTAACATCCGCTAAATGTATGTTTTGCTGGAGTGGTACACCACGTGAAAGGTGGTGGTATCTGGCTTATTCAGATCAGCCCCGGTGTTCACCAAACACAGAAATAATGCCGTTCCATAATTCTAGGTGTGTTATTGGGTTAAACAATAACAAACAAATTGCAGATAAAGCGGCAGTCCCGAAATTGTTTTCTCACGCCACTATGCAAGAGGGGATACCATTAAAAGTTCTGTACAGATGAATTCAAGAATACAATGATGTATTGCCATCCGTTGACCACTTCGTGTTAATTTATATTAATTTTAAGTAAACAAAAGCTTCGATACAAACGGCTCTACTCGAGATATGTTCCAAGGCTATGCCTCGACCTTTCCAACACGAGTTTTATACCTTGCTAACAATAATGATACGCCAAAAAAAAACCAGCCTTTAACGCGAATTTATTTCTGGTAACATCACTCCCCTAATATTAAGCGTTTCCAATGATGAAGAGAAGCATTAAGACTTCAAGCGTGGAGAAAATTCACAAATGGTCTTTTTGTACGCGCCCGAGAATCAGTTCAGTGCGAACTACATTGTCATGTTATGACAACAATGGTGCGTCAGGACACACTCCACGGCGTTGAGCAAGACTGCGATGTACTTTGTTTTGACGTCGGCGAGGTCGATATATTTGTCAATCTAACTGCGGGAATGATTCCGCCCCTTCTCCGCCAGGTTTCGAGAAAAACGTCCCCCCCACAAATGCAGCCACGATAGACAGACACAAAGACAAAGATCCCCCGTATAGCCTTAACAGACTGTAGAGGCAAGTGCTGTTAGCAAGCACCTATGAAGGCCGGAACGGTACACGAGGGGGTGGGTGGCCAGCACCACGCCCGACCGCCTTTGTCTCCCTAGTGGCAATGTTTACACACCGCACCAGATACTCATTTGAGGTTGAGTCGACCTAGGGGAGGCCCGGGACCGGTTCAGATAATTGTCACTGATGTTGGCGGTGAGCGGAAAACGAAACCGTGTCGCCGGGTTCATAGCGCAGCGCGCTAACCGCTATACTATCGCTCACCACGACAGACAGACAGACACGGTCACACACACACACAACAGCGATCTACCCCTAACACCCAACCCTTTGGAAGTGTGCGCATCATCCAGATGCATCATGGGACTCGCGGGCTGAAATCACCAATTTTGTTGTGTCATATTGTTAATCTCCAGAGGTGATGACGAGAGGGTCCACAAACACAGCCGTGATTGTACATTCTCGACGGTATGACCGTTCGCCCGAGGCATTTACAAGAAAAGGACCCCCCCTCCACCACCCCCCCCCTCACCACTGCACACCTGCAGCTATTTAAAGCAGTCAATCCAAGGTGCCTTCTTTCCTCCTCCCTCCTCACTTCTGCAAGGGGAGACGGAGAGAGAAGGGGCGGAGAGAGAAGCATGGTCTCTTCCCCACTCTTTGGGGACACTGGGTAGGGGACAAAAGCAAAGACCAAAGATTCCCCCGGGTAGCCTTAACAGACTGTTGGGGCAAGTGCTGTTGGCGAGCACCTATGAAGGCCGGCACGGTACACTAGGGGGTGGGTGGCCAGCACCACGCCCGGCCGCCTTTGTCTCCCCATATACTCATTTAAGGCTGAGTCCGCCAAGGGGAGGCCCAGGACCGGTTCAGATAATCCTCACTGGTGTTGGTGGCCGTGAGCGGGAATCGAACTCGGGTGGTCGGGTTCGTAGCGCAGAGCAGCGCTAACCGATACACCACCGCTCCCCAATACACACACGCACGTACACGCACACACACACGCGCGCTAACCGCTACACCACCGCTCCCCTAAGCAACACACACTGCGCGTTTTTGAAGTCTTCCCTTCACTCTCCAGCGTTGCCATGAAAGCGAGCGGGAACAATAACAACACGTGAGCGCATGCATATATGTGTGTGTGTGTATGTATATGTTGAACTTCTTTCGCACCGGACGTAGCCGACTGTGCTAATCGGAGGTGCGGGGGAAGGACAATGAACTAATCACAAAAAACAGTTCTAAAGAAGTGGGTTTTAAAGCTATATTTAAAAGTGCGCATATTGCTCCAGTGAATTTCTAACATCGGAAAGAAGAGCGTTCCAGACGGTAGCCTAAGTGCGTCTGAGAGCGCTGCGACGCTATGGCCGTCATTGCCGCCGCCGCTACGAGGAACAATTGGAGCTCGCGTGGTGATGGTCTACAGGTGATGGTCTACAGCACCGGTCTTCATCTGAAGGCCCACAGGCTACTGGCGGCCCCTGGTGGCCTTTAGTGCCGGCCCCCTGATGGTGCCGCAACCTGACACCCCCCCCCCCCCCAATCATCGTCATCATCATCGTCAAACCCCCAATGGTTTCAAATGTGTGGCGGCCCTCACACTGACGATGTCTTATCGAGCGAAAGTAGCACCCCCCCCCCCTTCTGGAAATTAGTGAAAAACACTGGTTCATGGGACCTCCCCTAGATTGGCTCAGCCTGAAATGAGTGCCTGGTGTGGCCTGTGAAAACTTCAACACGAGGGAGACTAAAGGCCCCTGTGAATGATTCCAACCCCTCGTACGCCCAGCCGGTCTTTGATACAATCCCACCGAGAGCACTTGTCCCCAACAATCTAAAGTCGAGTCGAGGTTTTTATTCGATCAATTTCATGGGGAGCTGATAGTGCATCAGTTAGAGAGCCGCGCTCCAGACCCGGCGACCCGAGATCGATTCCCGCTCACGTCCAACACCTGTAACGATTATCTGAACCCGTCGTGAGCCTCCCCAAAGTCGACTCAGCCTCAAATAGGTGCCTGATGAGGTGTGTCGTAAACATCGCCGCTGGGGAGACAAAGGTGGCCGGGTGTAGTTCCTGGCCACCGAACCCCTCGTGTGTCATGCCGGCCTTCATATGTGCCACTCGCGAACAGTACTTTCCCCTGTTCAGGGCTATACGGGGGATCTTTGTCTTTGTGTGACATAACACTCCTGTAATGATTGTGCTTTACGGAGAAAATGCTCGCGGAGTCTAAATACATTTGTTCAGGAAAGTCCTGCAATGGGATGTTTAGCTAATACCTGAACAGAGATTTAACACACACATACACAGTACACTAAACTATGAACAATTTTTTTTATTTTACCAAGGAAGGCCTACTGAGCTATATAGCTCCTTTACAGAACCGACAGGGCCTCGCATGATAACTCAACGAAGTGGCTTATCATGTGGACGTTTATAGCAGCCAAATACTCGAAAACGCATGTTTATCATTGTGGAGGGAAACCCCGAAGGGCCCGGAGAAAAACCCACGCGAACACGGGGAGAAGGACACGCAAACTCTACATATATAACAGGCGTCAGGGTCGAGATCGACCTCAAGACCTCATGTATACCAGGCGAGGTAATTAACATCTCGCCACCATGGCACCCACACACAGGGGCATGGCACGAATTAAACAAGGGAGACATGCACGTGGATTTCATACATTTTTGCAGGTGCAGTGCCTTAAAATTTTGCGTGGGGGACAAAAAACAACAAAAATTCCCCATATAGTCTTCAAATGACTGTTGGGGCAAGCGCTGTTAGCGAGCACCTATCAAGGCCGTCACGGCGGTTGAGGGGCGTGGTGTGGATAACATCACGCCCAGCTGCCTTTGTCTCTCCAACGCTGATGTTTACACACAGCACCAGGTGCTTGTTTAAGGCTGAGTGGACCCAGCAGAGGCCCAGAACCGGTTACAATATTCGCCACTCATGTTGGAATTGAACTTCGGTTACTGGGTTGGTTGCGAAGTTCGCTAGCGGTTGCATCCCCCTCCACACACACACACACACGTGTGTCTAAATACACACGTGTGTGTGTGTGTCTAAATGCACACGTGTGTGTGTGTCTAAATACACACGTGTGTGTGTGTGTCTAAATACACACGTGTGTGTGTGTGTCTAAATACACACGTGTGTGTGTGTGTGTCTAAATACACACGTGTGTGTGTGTGTCTAAATACACACGTGTGTGTGTGTGTGTCTAAATACACACGTGTGTGTGTGTGTGTCTAAATACACACGTGTGTGTGTGTGTGTCTAAATACACACGTGTGTGTGTGTGTGTGTCTAAATACACACGTGTGTGTGTGTGTCTAAATACACACGTGTGTGTATGTGTCTAAATACACACGTGTGTGTGTGTGTCTAAATGCACACGTGTGTGTGTGTGTCTAAATACACACGTGTGTGTGTGTGTGTCTAAATACACACGTGTGTGTGTGTGTGTCTAAATACACACGTGTGTGTGTGTGTCTAAATACACACGTGTGTGTGTGTGTGTCTAAATACACACGTGTGGTGTGTGTGTCTAAATACACACGTGTGTGTGTGTGTCTAAATACACACGTGTGTGTGTGTGTGTCTAAATACACACGTGTGTGTGTGTGTCTAAATACACACGTGTGTGTGTGTGTCTAAATACACACGTGTGTGTGTGTGTGTCTAAATACACACGTGTGGTGTGTGTGTCTAAATACACACGTGTGTGTGTGTGTCTAAATACACACGTGTGTGTGTGTGTCTAAATACACACGTGTGTGTGTGTGTCTAAATACACACGTGTGTGTGTGTGTGTCTAAATACACACGTGTGTGTGTGTGTGTCTAAATACACACGTGTGTGTGTGTGTCTAAATACACACGTGTGTGTGTGTGTGTCTAAATACACACGTGTGGTGTGTGTGTCTAAATACACACGTGTGTGTGTGTGTCTAAATACACACGTGTGTGTGTGTGTGTCTAAATACACACGTGTGTGTGTGTGTCTAAATACACACGTGTGTGTGTGTGTGTCTAAATACACACGTGTGGTGTGTGTGTCTAAATACACACGTGTGTGTATGTGTCTAAATACACACGTGTGTGTGTGTGTCTAAATGCACACGTGTGTGTGTGTGTGTCTAAATACACACGTGTGTGTGTGTGTCTAAATGCACACGTGTGTGTGTGTGTGTCTAAATACACACGTGTGTGTATGTGTCTAAATACACACGTGTGTGTGTGTGTCTAAATGCACACGTGTGTGTGTGTGTGTCTAAATACACACGTGTGTGTGTGTGTGTCTAAATACACACGTGTGTGTGTGTGTGTCTAAATACACACGTGTGTGTGTGTGTGTCTAAATACACACGTGTGTGTGTGTGTGTGTGTCTAAATACACACGTGTGTGTGTGTGTCTAAATACACACGTGTGTGTGTGTGTCTAAATACACACGTGTGTGTGTGTGTGTAAATACACACGTGTGGTGTGTGTGTCTAAATACACACGTGTGTGTGTGTGTGTCTAAATACACACGTGTGTGTGTGTGTCTAAATACACACGTGTGTGTGTGTGTCTAAATACACACGTGTGTGTGTGTGTGTCTAAATACACACGTGTGTGTGTGTGTGTCTAAATACACACGTGTGTGTGTATGTGTCTAAATACACACGTGTGTGTATGTGTCTAAATACACACGTGTGTGTGTATGTGTCTAAATACACACGTGTGGTGTGTGTGTCTAAATACACACGTGTGTGTGTGTGTGTGTCTAAATACACACGTGTGTGTGTGTGTGTCTAAATACACACGTGTGTGTGTGTGTGTCTAAATACACACGTGTGTGTGTGTCTAAATACACACGTGTGTGTGTGTGTGTCTAAATACACACGTGTGTGTGTGTGTGTCTAAATACACACGTGTGTGTGTGTGTCTAAATACACACGTGTGTGTGTGTGTCTAAATACACACGTGTGGTGTGTGTGTCTAAATACACACGTGTGTGTGTGTGTCTAAATACACACGTGTGTGTGTGTGTCTAAATGCACACGTGTGTGTGTGTGTGTCTAAATACACACGTGTGTGTGTGTGTCTAAATACACACGTGTGTGTGTGTGTCTAAATACACACGTGTGTGTGTGTGTCTAAATGCACACGTGTGTGTGTGTGTGTCTAAATACACACGTGTGTGTGTGTGTGTCTAAATACACACGTGTGTGTGTGTGTGTCTAAATACACACGTGTGTGTGTGTGTCTAAATGCACACGTGTGTGTGTGTGTATTTAGATTCCCTTCAGGGTTACAGAACGAGCAAAAGGGTGGGTATTGACATCGCTTGATCTTTCAGGATGGGACAAGCGCTGCAGGTTATTCAAGTTTCTTTGCTTAGGTGTGGCTAAATACAGTTAATTGGATGAGTAATATATTATTTTTTTGTCTATGCAATGAACATCAAGGGAATTGGCCCACACCTGCCCAAAGCGGCATTTGTAAATCCTGTAGCAAGACGACGGAGAGCGTGAATAGTCGTAGGCCAAGCAGGGAATCCATGGAGATGCACTGACACGAAACAACGATAGCGAGCACACGTAATCATCATCATCATCATCATTATTATCATCATCAGAAGCAGCAGCCATGGTCAATATACTTGCTAGGTGAAGGTGTCTCCAAGCTGCCACCATCTATCACGATGCTGCTGCTGCTGCTGCGATGTAATGATCCACCCAGCACCTCCATACGAACTGATTCCTTTAATAATTATTATTATTTACATTTACATCCCAGGATCACCAATACGCAATGCACGAAAGGCAGGAAACAAAATCATAACCAGCGCAAGCGACCGAGCTGAAGAGGGAAGGCTCCGTTTTAAGAGATGGGTTTTCAAAAAAACTCAAATATATCGACCGACTCCGATTGCCTGATTTGAAGTGGCAAGGCGTCCCATTGCTTGGGTGCCACGCGAACAAAAGCCCGATCAACAACGAGAGCGCAACGTGGACCTTTAACTCCATCTCCATGGTGGGCGTATTTCTCGGACACGTGTCGTTCCCTGTCTGCCACTCTCCATTCTTACTTTTGACCGTCGCCGAAATAATTCCTCATTCCTTCTAGAGGCAGGTCCTACCCAAAACCTGCGTTTCTTAACACGCTTGGATGATGTCATTAACCCTCGTACGTTCTCTAAGCCATCCGCAAGCAAGCAATGTCATCCAAATTTGCGACACATCATCATACAATAATAACCCATGCCATCACTAGTTTATTTTTCCCCAATGTAAAGTATATTTCAGAAAATAACTCTGAAGCCCTCTTTATAGCTTGCGATATTTCTCTGCCGTACATGAATCACACAAATCCAATTCTCAGCCATTACAACCTCCCTGTTCATCTCAAGCAGAAGCAGCAAATTTTATTATTTGTGATGATATGGCAACTCTCCACCATATATAAATGTGTTAAGCAGCATTTGTGTCCGGAATTCTATCGACAGATGAACTGGGCAGCGTGTGCATTAATCTACATCCACGTACATGTACGTACATTCCATTATTTACGTGTCTATGTATGTTGGACTTCTTTCGCACCGTACGTAGTCAACCGTGCCCATCGGAGGTGCGGGGAATGGAGAACAAAAGCGTTCTAAAGAAATTCCTTTTCACGTTTGTAGTTGTTGAATGAGATGTCGCTGGTAAGAGCTGCTGCACTTTATCTTTTCGAACACTGCTGATTCTTCACCATAAGATATTTATGTGGCCCTCGACTTCATGAAGTCGATATAAAACTTGAACAATCATCCGCTTAGCTGATATAAGCCAGACCTGTGCCAGCGATGAGCTCATGACGTCTCGATGAAAACGGAGGCAGCGCATGTCTTTACACACACATACACATTTCACACGTTACAAAAAATATCAAATAATTTCCATCAGCATTGGAAGTGGCTGGGTGGCTCAGAGGTCATAGAGTTGCTGAGTTGGTATCGCAGAGAGCCTGGGTTCGAATCCAGGCAGCTTCCCGGGATTAAACCACGTTCTCAGATGTAAAATGTGCTTGCACATTGACTGCATTGTTATTCTTAGGTTTTTTCGGTAAAGTCACGTAGGTAAAACATCCAAATTAATAAAAGTTTTTTTTTATTTTTTATTAATTTGGATTTTTTACCTACGTGACTTTACCGAAAAAAACCCTAAGAATATGAATACTTGCCGTCACGAAAGCTTCAAATCTAGACTACATTGTTATGCTAAAATTGTTTCGTTCTTAATTTGATTAATATCCAGCTCTGTGAAATAAAACAAAACATCTTGGGTTTGGCTGTCAAGTGGTGAACATTATTCGCTAGCATGTCTTGCGTGACTGCATGTCCCGAGTGTGGATAAGGGACCACTTGCCAGACAACTCAGTGATGTCCGCTCCTGTAAATTGTTGTCAAAGAAGGACAACTACACTGCTCTTACAACAGCTCCAAAGGTTCTCCTCGTCGCATCAAAGTTCTGCGATATGTGGGAGTGCAAGCGCGGCGTTCTAAGAATTACAGCAAGGAAGCATCCCTTTTTGACGAACACAAACTATTTCAGCGATGAGTTGGGTATCGAAAACCTAAACTCAACCCTTCATCACAGTAGTGGCCGGTCGAAGGGGAGGCTTGTTCCCACCATAGGAATGTAGAATTTCCACTCCTCGCTCGGAGGCATACACAGCAGATCACTGACAGTCCCATGCACAATTGAGCAGGAAATCACTGTGACTTGTTTTCTCTCACCCTAACCACTAACACACAGCTGACGTATGACGAGAGAGAGAGAGTTGTGTTCGAAGCCGGCGCTTGTAGCTCAAGAGATTTTTGCAAAGTAGTGGGCGGATTTATTTTTTATAAATATATAACTTGTAAAACACGCAGTCCATTATTTTCATTATTACACAAACGAATGCGATTTGCTTTGAACGTTCGGCATCTGCCCTAAACAGAAGCTCTTTTGGCGAGCTGACCTCCTCAATGAGCTAACTCCTCGTGAGATGAGAGAATAAATAAATGAGAATAGTTATACAGGAGAGGAATCCGATTAGCTATAAATCTATTATTCACACGTGTCCAACAGGGGCGGGTAAGAACGTTGCATAAAAAAAAATCAGGGAACATGATAGTAGTGTAAAGTACAAGAAAGGTAAACAATTCAGCCAAACATTTAGGGGAAAAACTAAACCATCCCCATCCTACCAGGCAAAACGCACCGAGGTAGGATCTTGTTTTTCAGAAGCGACCTGACCACAAATGATAGCTCAACAACGTGGCTCATCGTTTGGATATTTATAGCAGCAAAATCATCCTGGTAGGAACCACCTGGTTCCACCAGCCCACAGGGGATTATTGTGTCCGTCCTTCCGTCGTGCATCCAAAAATGGGAGGGGTGGGGAGGGGAGGGTGGGGAGGGGCTGGGTGGGTGGGTTGGGTGGGGCTGGGTGGGGGGTGAGAGGGGTGGGGCTGGGTGGGGAGAGGCTGGTCACCCCGTGGTGCCCTTATAAAACTCAACGTTTAACCTACTCACGCCGGCTTGTGCCCGCCCTCACAGTTGGGCATATTTGCGGAATACACCACGCCGCCGTTGACCCTGGCCATTGACCGAGCAACCCAACGTTCCTACCAGCTCCCTCCGCAGGAATGTGTTTTCAACGCGCATTTCTCAATGTGCAGGGACAAACCGGAGGACGCGAGCTGAAACAAAGAGAGGTGGGGAGGTTTGCGAAGGACGTGGAAGTGAAATGAAATGAAACGAGAGAACTGCAGGCCAGATAGCTCAGAATCAGCATATTTGTTTAGACTGGAGGAATCCGATGAGCCGTAATGCTCTTTTTGTTACCGATGTCCAGTAGCTGCTGAGAGAGATCGAGTTAGCATTTGTGGATATTAATTTATATTAAATGCTCTTTGTTTTTTATTATTATCAGAAGTAAAATCTTGAATCTAAGAAGGGAAAAAAAGGTTTATTTGCTCGTTCATTATTTTCTTTACTTCATGTACTAATTACTTATGCAACTCGTTGCGATGGGTCGTTTCTTTATTCATTCCATGTTGCACTATGCCCCCTCAACCGTTCCCGTTCTGCAGCAATGTGCACTGATGCCCACTTTATTGGGGGCGATATTGGCTCGTAAAATAAAGAAAAATATTTATGGATTTAGGGCTAAATCCATATTTCTTTTCTTCTTCGTGTACATCCTGTTGTCCTATAACGCGGCATTCCCGACGAACAACGCGTAATGTAAAACTCGCGTTATAATAGTAAACAACATCTGACATAGGGGTAAAGCACAGTCCGCGATAACACGTGCGATGCGCACGCAGGCTGAAACAAACACCGAGGCGCGTGGGTAGCATCTAGAAGCATCCAGCAGTATCCCGCCTCGTGTGATGATGCTACGTCCAGGGCAGCCGTACAACCGCTTATTCCTACTCGCCCGACGTAGTTCTGTTCACCCAATCTCATTATTTCCAATCCGCGGTTTTGAAAAAATAAATGTGTTCTCTAATACATCCGTCGCGTTATATCCAATTCGCGTTATGTTAACACGTGGCGTTATAGGTGAACAGACTGTATCCGAAGCAAATGTAAGTTGCTTGGGTGCCCTTAGGATTTATCTCAGTTTGCTTATGACGGTCGGTAGGGCTCAAATATAGCTACGCACTTTTCCATATATATAGAAGAAGAATAAAAACGAACTCACCGCTGCCATAAGAAAGAAAAAACAAATTCATGAAACTTTTAGAGAGAAAGAAAAAAAAATCCCCCCCCCCACCCCCCAGCGAATGGGTGCGTGTACTGTAGTTTTACATGACGGTCACAATCCTCCGCACCTCGCTGTGACATCCTGTCAGGATGACGGACCGCCACTGTCAAACAACTTTTCTTTCCAAAAAAATGTATTTAGTCTACGCAAGAAAGAATCACGCACGCGCTCGCGCGTTCTGCTCGGCTGAGCACAGGAGCAGTCAGCCAGTGGCCCAGAAAAAAATGTTGCAACCGGCACACCACGTCCAGTATACGCCCCACGCCTCCTTTCAAAAGCATTGAATTGGGCCGCTTGCCCCTACAGTCTGTGAAGGCTATACGGGGGATCTTTGTCTTTGTGGGACAAAGGCGGCCGGGCGTGGTGCTGGTCACCCACACCCCTCGTGTGCCGTGCTGGCCTTCATAGGTGCTCGCTAACAGCTCTTGCCCCTACAGTCTGTGAAGGCTATACAGGGGAACTTTGGCTTTTTTTTTGGTGAGAGCGGTAGTGGTTTGCACGATGCGCTATGCACCCAGCGACCCGAGTTTGATTCCTGCTCATGGCCAAAACACCGTGATGATTATTTGAACCGGTCCTGCCCCCCAACCCCCCTCCCTAGGTCGACTCAGCCTCAAATGAGTACCTGGTGTGGTGTGTGTTAAACATCGCCACTGGGGAGACAAAGGCGGTCGGGCGCGGTGCTGGCCACCTAACCCCCTCGCGTACCGTTCCGGCCTTAATAGGTGCTCTCTAACAGCACTTGCCCCTACAGTCTGTGAAGGCTATACGGGGGATCTTTGTCTTTATCTCTATACATAGTGTGTGTGTCATTGTTTTTGTTGATTCGTGTGCGTGTCTATATGTGGGGAGCGGTAGTGTAGTAGTTAGAGCGCTGTGCTACGAACTCGACAGACCGCGTTCGATTCCAGCTCAGGGCCAACGCCATTGGCGAATATTTGAACCGGTCGTGGACCTCTCCTAGGTCGACTCAGCCTCAAATGAATACTTTGTGGGTTGTGTAAACATCGCTGGCAACCCCCCCCCCCCCCCCCCCCCGTGTGCCATACCGGCCTTCATAGGTGGTCGGTAACAGCACTTGCCCCAATAGTCTGTTAAATGATATACGGAGGATGGGGGATATTTGTTTTTTTACGGAGTCCAAATCTGTGTATTTCAAGGGCGACCCCCCACCACCCGCACCACCCCCGTGGACATTCGTGGCCGAGGCTTTTGGCCCAACGGAGCAAAGAGGTGGTGGTGCTGCTGCACATCTCCACCAACCACCACGTGGCACTTCCAGCTCTCCCACCGCGCCGTCCTTCCCATGGAGGCGTTGCAAAGGAACCCGCGGAGAGGCGTCTCCGCAGCTCGCTCCGTCACTCCCAGCGCCTCAGGGCCGCGGGAACAGCGCCAAGCCCGCCGCTGCTGCTGCTGCCACGGGGAACAGCAGGTGCAGGCGTGGGCCATATGATCATCATCGATGAAAATTATCGCCCGATGGATAATTTTCGATTATTATTATCTCCAGATGAGAATTCTTGCCCGATAATAATTAGCGCCCGATGGATAATTTTCGATTATTATTATCGCCAGATGATCATCATCGCCCGATGAATATTATCAATGATAATTGTTGCCCGATGATAATAATAGATGATCATTATTGCCCAATGATAATTATCGCTCGATCATGATTATCGCTCGATCATGATTATCGACCGATGATAATGATCGCTCCATGTGTTTTCTGAAAGGCTGCACCAGGCTGTTCGCATGGAGCAGCGATGACCGGCGGAAGGGAAAACAAAACTCTCCTCAACTTAACGTAACTCGCCCTAAACCCGACCAAAGCTAAAACGTCACCCACCCACAAACCCTGCTGAAGAGAATGTTACTCAACTTATCGAATCGTTCAGCTCCAGCCGGGCGGATTGCGAGTCGCCAGCCGTCGCAACGACAGCCTTCGACTCACCGCAGCATCCAGCCACCTCGCAATCGGAACATCCCTTTACATGTCGATTTAAAGCTTTCGTGACTACAGGGATTCATCTTCTTGGTTCTTTCCGTATAGTCACGTAGAATGGGAAAACATAATAATAATAAAATAATTCTCTCGATGTTTCGGCCACAACGCAAGCAGCCGTCATCACCCTATGACGGCTGCTTGCGTTGTGGCCGAAACGTCGTGAGACTTATTTTATTATGTTTTATTTTATTATTTTTATTTTTCCATTCTACGTGACTTTACCGAAAGAACCAAGAAGATGAATCCCTTTACATGCTGGAGAAAATCCGATGAGCGACTAAGCTCTTTGGGCGCACGGCGTCAAAGTGGTGGGCACGTCGGGCAATGGAGAGAAGCGTCGTCTCCCTAGGTCAGCCAGCGTGGGAGAGTGCCCGGCACGTGTAAGTGAACGATCCTTGGGGCGCTTTGATCCGTGGTATCGGTTGATGTGAAAGAGACTCGTCCCGCGCCTTCTCCCATTACATGTAAGCGGTGCCTGGTATGCTGCTGCTTGTGCTGTGGTGTTTCATGTCGAGATGTATGACGAGCAAACCCCCCCCCCCTTCCCCGACCCTCCACCCACACGGAGGGTTTGCGTCTCCGCAGGCCACGTGTGCAGAGGTGCTTCCATGAAGAAGAAGATTAAGAAATTCTAGATTTGTATTAATTTTAAAAAAATTACCTACGTGACTTTACCAGAAAAAAACCTAAGAATAAGATTAAGAAAGGTGGTGCGTCACTCCTCTGGATATCGGGGAATCAGAATCTGTGTTTATACTGGAGAGAATACGACGTGCCAGTACGACTGGCACTATCCACCGAGGAGGTACATCGGTAGGCGCTGTGTACGGCCTCTTCGGTATATTTGCTACCAGTGAAGAACATCTTCCTTTCATTGGCATTGTTATACCTCGCCTGGTATACAGGAGGTGGTATGTTCGATCCCGACCTGGACATTTGGAGTTTGCGTGTCTCTCTATCCCCGTGGCCACGTGGATTTTTCTCCGGGTCCTCCGGTTTTTCACTCCACATTTTAAGATAATTTGGCTGCAATAAATGTCCGCACGATGGGAAACGTCGTTCGAGCAATTATTTGTGATAGCCAGGTCGTTCTTTTTTAATATATTAAAGAGCTATATAGCTCAGTGGGCCTTTCCAGGTAAAAAAAATTAATTCAAATATGAGTAAAAATAAAAAAGTATTGAAATCTCCATCGTTGGTGCCACAAGCGGCAGAGGCGAATAAACCGCGACAATGCCCCCTCGGCGTGGGCAGAGCGCGATGATGTCTCGAGCAAGTTGGAGTGCGAGTCTCATATCAGTTTGTATGACACAGATGTTGAAAGCAGAGGCTATCTTCTGTTTTTGATGACGTTTCATTGGCAAGGTTGGCTTACATTTATGCAGACCTTAATTTAGACGTAGACACGCGTGCACGCGTATAGACGGTGCATCGAATTGACGTGCCAAATGGGCATGTGAAGCAAATCGTGCATATATCGGTGACGTGAATCAGGTTATCGTAAGGGCCACCGGCTGATTTTTGCTTTCAAGAAAAAAAAATCCAACCACTGCAGAATGTTGGAACATTTCTCTGCGTGGTATGCTGCCTGTTTGTGTTTCAAATAAGACTCTCACACTTGACCTTTCAAAGCGTTTAAGGTGGCTTTTGGGAGTGTACAGGTATGCTTTCATTACAGTCTTCGCGATCGGAGTTTCCGCCTCGCCTTACTCGACGATGATTGCAGTGCTGCTATAGGGATGGAAGAGCGGCACGGTGGTTCACGCCACGTGCCCAAGTTCGACTCCTGGCCAGAGCGAGCATCGGTGACTAGCTACGTGTCAACAGGGCCTGCCCACCCCACTCACCACCCTTCGCCAATTGAATCATCAGCCCACACCGGACCAGCACGGTGAAGTATGGCGACGCGTCCTCCACGAGTGACGCAATTGTGGGGATGCCTTCGGTCAGCAGAGGAATGCGAAAGTGCTGTCGATTATTGCGGTCTGCTACACGT
The DNA here is from genome assembly GCF_964198595.1 of Lampetra fluviatilis. NCBI lineage: Eukaryota > Metazoa > Chordata > Hyperoartia > Petromyzontiformes > Petromyzontidae > Lampetra > Lampetra fluviatilis. The sequence goes on from NC_136314.1 coordinate 2,415,395, forward strand.
GGCCGGCGTAGGCCTTGCGATGAATCGCGTGCGTTATTGTCAACTCCGTAGCACGTGGGAACCCGAGAAAGCATGGTGCACATCGACGGAGACCACAGGGAGCGTTTTATGATTTAGAAGATCCGGCGATGGTGATCACAGTCGAGTGTGAGGTGGTAGGGCCCCAATGTCTTCATAACACGACCACTGTTGGCTTCCCAAAATGTGGCACACATTCAATTGAACCCCGTGATGGATTTGTGGGCAGAATCCGACCCCTCACCTGGATTTCAGCTTAAAAAAAAAATCTCAAAAATAACCAAAATGTTTCGTTCAACTTTCAACTGCACCGCAAGGCTCCGCGCTCATTGTTTGCGCGATGGGTAATGCAACCCACCACTTCAAAGTTATAGCCCTGTGATCACAGGTGAACATAATCCATTCACTCCCTCTCTCTCTCTCTCCCTCCTCCTCTTCCCCTCCCATTCTCCGCCTCTCACCTGCCCGTCGTTAAAAGCACTGGGGGCTTTCACCCTGAGTCCCACTTCTGTAACGTGTTTGTATGTTGAACTTCTTTCGCACCGTACGTAGCCAACCGTGCTAATCGGAGGCGCGGGGGAAGGACAACAAACCAAACACAAAAGTCGGTTCTAAAGAAATGCATTTTTAATTTAATATCGTGGTGCAGTGTATAGTCATGCAGTGGATCGTAGTGTGTAGTGTAGTATATAGTATAGTGTAAGTTGAACTCCTTTCGCATCGTACGTAGCCAACCGTGCTAATCGGAGGTACTATAAGCACAAAGCGCCTGAAGATCCACCACCATTATTTTTGGCTTCGCCTGCAAGTAAACCGGAGAGAGAACCCAGACAATCTCGGCATCACTCAGCACCGCCATCCGCTGGCCAAAACCTCGCAGTCCCACACTTGGCAAAGCCCCCCCTCCCCCCGGCTCCTCCCGCGGTAGTCACCACCAATCCAAGTACGGACCAGGCTCAACACTATAATAGGGGTTTTCCCCTTTTTTCTGGCAACAAAACTAAAACCTTTTTTATTTTTATATTTTGGTGTTGGCAAAGGAGGTCTAATGATGTAGATGCTCACCCCGAGCCCTCAGTACTTTGATAGTGCAGTATTGTCATTGAGCTGTACGCCTCTTGGCGTCCTCTGGTCTAGCACCAATTGAGACGAGGCTCAAAAGAAAGCTGTCTCTGGTGTGGACCAATCAGTTTCAAGGACAATGCATATGTTATCAGAGTGTGTTTTTTGTTTGCATTTTGACTGCAAGTATTGTGGTTAATGCAGACATGAATCCTTGTAAAACGGTTTCAGTTTTGTTGCCAGAAAAAAGGGGGAAAACCCTATTATTATATTTTGGTACTGGCAAAGGAGGTCTAATGAGGCTCAACACTGCTTAGCTTTTGAAATCCGACGAGAGCGGGTGCCGTCACAGTGTGACTTCGTCGACGGACGGGTTTCTGCACGCTCTGCTCTGTAATTATAACAACAAAAGGGGCTCGCCTGCAAAAACCCAAAAAAACATGTTGGCAGCATGTGAGCTTAACCTCGTACACAAATAATTTTGAAATTGTATCTATCGGTGGGCCTAAAGCTCACCCCAAAGATGCCCCTTAGCGGAGTTTTAAAGTCGTAGGGTTCGCTTGTTTGTATTCCCTCTTCTTCTTCTTCTGCACCCAGTTTGGGTTTTTTTTTCCCATTCCAATGTCGAAGCGCTCGAATTCATCGGAGTAACTCGGGCATGGACGATTCCAGGCTTTGTGCACCGGACACAGAGCATTAACTCTTGTCAGGCAAACTTATTTTTTTTTTCTTGTGTGTCACTAAAAAAGAAGGCTCCACAATGTGCCTTTACGTTGAATTCTGAACCTTTCTGAGAAATGAAGGCGTAGTATTGAGCGGACCAAAAAAAAAAAAACCTCCCGCAAATAGTCTGTACCCGAGCGGTGGTGGCAGAATAGACCATCGAAGGATGTCAGCTGGGAAGGGCAGCAGTGGCACTTCCTACTCACGGCAATACATCCACAAGAGTAGAATAACCCTCCCTCCCATATCACAAGCCACATCAATGCGCTCGTGTTTGTTTGCCTTTGTAAAACGGCCGCAAAGCCGCCGATATTTTTTAATTCGTCGTCTCTCTCTCTCTGCGGGGAGGCATAAAGCTACCAAAACACATCGAGCTCCTCAAAATCCCTGCGAACTTCCTGCACGGGCAGGTATCAGAGCCCTCTTTAGGGCATGTCTCAGTCGGCAGATGCCAAAACGTCGCGCGATAAACAGCCCTTGCTCACACGTATCACTCACTCGAAAGCTTAAAAACGTGGCCGTCGAGCATTCCCGGAATGCGAGTCCTAATCTGCGGCATTTAATTCTTCGCGAAAATATTATTGCCTCTAAATACCAAGGATGCAGAAAAAAACAGAGCGCATGCAGGTGGCTTGCGATGGGGAGACAGCTGTGTGAGTGTAATGCACATTCCACTCAGCGTAGCGATAGAGAGGGAGAGAGAGAGAGACAGACAGACAGAGACGCGGTGCAGGTTTGAAAAAAAAGCCCTTTATTTATGTGGGAATAAATGGAAATAAATGCGAGGTTGTTGATCCGTATAAATACAAGGCGTGCACACTTGAAGACAGCACAGACACACGCGTCTATATAAATAAGCTACGGGTCTATATGCATACTCTGGGTGTAACAAAGTACCCATTCGTATCGTTTTTGCAAAGTTGCAAAACGTGCGTTCGAATCTGAGCACGCGCGTCTAAGAGTGGACGGCGGTTCACGTGATCAGTGCAGCCACCGGAGGCATTAAAATTCAAATGAGAATAATATATTGGATCGGACCGCGACTTTGGTGGCTGTGAATCGAGACACGCGTGCACAACGAACATAAATGTGCGCGCGTAGGCTCAGACTTAATATTCACGAATCGGCTGCAACTCAGAAGGGATTTATTCTCCACTTGCCCAGACCAGATGTTTCACTTTAGCCGATGCCATCTGAGGTGGCATAACTTTAGCCGTTCCAATGTCTGTGTGGCCACTAACAGTGAATTAGGTGATAACCACCTGAAACGAGTGAGCTGTCAAAGCAATGTCTCTTATTCGCCGTTCAATCACTCAGCATGACTAACGTTTTGATACCTTGACTTGCTAGCAATTCGTTTTTGGTCCATTACATGGGCGAATGCCACATTGTTCGTAATGGGACACATCAGTGCACATTTTGGCTATTTTTTTTTTATCAAAACGTGAATTTGCCAACAGGTCAATCCAGGCCCACATTGTAAGGTGTGTGTGGATGCATTGATGCAATGATGTTGATACATCGATGCATGTATATCTGAATGCATTCACGTGCTGATGTGTGCGTTAAAGCATTGATCTTGATGCATTTATGCACTGATGTATGAATGTGCGAATGTATGTGTTGATGCATTGATGTTGAACCATTGACGTTATGTGTGAATGCATGTATGTATGTGTTGGCAGAAGGCCCTCCACAAGAGGGAGCCATAGAGGGCCCTTCTAGAGAGCGCTTGGCCTACTCTTCCATGCTGGGCAGACGTCTCCGTCGAGGTGGGGGTACCCACACTTTTCCACACTACACACGTCCTGATGATCAACTGACTTTTAACTCGATAAACGTGGCTTGTAAATTCGCAGAATTGACCGACATTGTACACTGCAAATTAATATTCTCACTTAAACAGAAATCGTATGGCTTTCTTGAAATGCTTTACAGCATCCAATATATACGCAAACACAAGAATAGTCTACAAAGCAAATTATATGAAAGTTACGCCTGAAATATAAATATGTGTGCAGTGTACTTAAGATGGGCTTGCGGTCAAAATATCTGGTTAATTTCTCCGATTAAAAAAATCTTGCAATGTAATGAAAACGTTCAGTAAGTAAACGGATAGGCGGATGGAATGGAGGAAGAGGTCCTTAGTGCGCAATGACTATGATCACATCATCGCCACTTCCTGAAGAACGATGGCTGTCATGCATGCGTGTGCGTCTTTGTCTCAGCAGTGTAAGAAATGAAATGCACAAGAATAGTTGCAATGCGCGTCCACGAAACAGCACAATATAGCGCATCAACAGGACGTTCATAATAATATCAGGTCACGTTTTACGCGCCCTATCTTGACCCTTTAATAGAGACAGGCAGACGAGTCAGATGGACAAACAGAGGAAGACAGAGGGACAAACAGAAAGACAGACGGGCAGAGCTAATCGCATCAACGTTCAGTTGGAAAGTAACAAAAAGTAAAATAAAATAGCCTTCCCCCATGCAACTATTCTACCCAGGGCGTCTTGGCAACGTTTGAACCTCAGCGGCCACTCACCTGGTTAAAGAACATTGACCTGCACAATCGGACATTCCTTTAAGCTGGCCACTTACATTATTCAGCGACTGAGAGGTCACGAGACGCACAGCACATATCAAAACGTCGACTGTGGCAGCTTCAAACACAAAATGAGTACCGTTGGTGCAATTTTACATTGCTCTAAAGATGATGATAGCGGCGGCGGCGGCGGTGGCGGTGATAATTTAATGATTGGTGGTGGTAGTGGTGGTGGTTTGAGGTGGCCAGATGGGTCAGAGGTCAAGAGCGCTGAGCCGTGACTGCTGAGATCGTGGGTTTAAAGAATCCCGGCACAGCCACCCAGGTGCTTAAACCGGCACCTCAAGCGCAAGCGGATTGATGGTCTCAGCCAAGCCGACAAGTTACCGCGCGCGGAAGTGAACCCATGACATTCAATTCGGGCGCTTCATTTAACTACGGACACAATCAAAGCTCCCGAGGATCATCAATTTAACCGGCACGTGATGGCACATTGTCCGTCACATGACGTCATCGTGATGTTTAACGTTGTGGTTTAACGCTTGTTTAACGTGGACTGCCACCCCCCCCCCCCCCCAGGTCTGTGGTAGGGGGCTACAGATGGGGGGGGCGCAATTAAATGCTTTGCCCATCGAAGACGGTCACCGCATCTCACGCGCTTTCAGATGCGCTTCCGCGGCCGTCTGGAACGCTCTTGCTTCCGATAATAGGAAGCCGCCGGAGAGCTGTGCACTTTTAACGATTCTCGATTTTAAAACGAATTCCTTCAGAACTGCTCTGTTGTGTTTAGTTTGTTGTTGTCCTTCCCCCGCACCTCCGATGAGCAGGGCCGGCTACGTCCGGTGCAAAAGAAGTTCAACACACACGCGCGCACAACACACACACGCACGACACGCACAACACACACACGACACGACACGCACGCGCGACACACACACGCACGACACACACTCACAATACACACAGACGCACGACACACACACACGCACGACACGCACAACACACACACACGACACGCACACACGCGCGCGTACGAATCGACCCGGCCATCGTCGCCTCCCCTACACGGTTTTCCACCCCTCCCCGCCGCCGTCCACGACGGGCGGACGACGGAACGGATCGTCGGTGACGACGACGAAAACCCTCGCCAGGAGGCTCAGCGCGCGCCGATCGCGCCGCAGCAGCCGGATCTGCACGTCGAGGAGAAAATCGGCGACGCCGCTTAGACGCCGCCGGAGGAACAGCGCCCCCCGATGGCCCGCGAGGGTCCGCACCCCGAAGTGGGCTCCCGGATCGCTGTGCGGCGACACCGAGAGGAGCACGCTGTCGCCGGGCACCGTGCGCGACGGGCCCACGTGCAGAACCGCAGCCGGAGGACGCACGCTCGCCGGGAAGGACACGCGGTGGTAGGTGATGATCGCAGGGCTGGTGGCGCAGTCCTGGTGGTGGTGGTGGTGGTGAGGGTGGTGCTCAATCAGCTCCTTCTGCTTCAGCTCATGAAGGAGGCGGTCGTGATCGTTGTCGTCCTCGCACGATATTCGCTCACATCGCCTGCGGCGACATTTGCGAAAACGTTTGGTAACATGCGTAGGGTGCAAAGTGTCAAGGACATTCACCAGAAAACTCACAAGTGGGGCCTTTTAGTGAGTTAGTTTCTTACGGTTGTCATTTGTAGGTTAGGATTGTCATTCTCTGGATGAATAAAAAAAAAATGGCCCTAAATGTGACATTTCTGGTGGATTTATTTGAAACTTTGGAGTGTGTATGTACGTTCAACTTCTTCTTGATTCTTTCGGTAAAGTCGCGTAGAATTGAAATAATAAAATTATAAAAATCAAACATAATAAAATAATAAAAATCAAACATAATAAAATAATTCTCACGACGTTTCGGCCGACTTTACCGAAAGAACCGAAAAGATGAATCCCTGCAGTCACGAAAGCTTTAAATCGAAATTTACGTTCAACTTCTTTCGCACCATACGTAGCCAACCGTGCCAATCGGAGGGGCAGGGGGAAGGACAACAAACGCTAAACACAACAACACGCGGTTCGTGAGTTTTCAATCTAGATGAGTTAAAAATGCATAACTCCAGTGGCACCCTAATATCGGAAAGAGGAGCGTTCCAGACGGTCGCAGATGCGCATCTGAAAGCGCGCGATGCGGTGACCGTACGTATCCATGTACTGCATGCTGAACTTCTTCCGCACCATACGTAGACAACCGTGCCAATCGGAGGTGCAGTGGGAAGGACAACAAACGCTAAACACACAAAGCGATTAAACGTCACGTTCTGTCACTTCGGTACCGCTTTGTGCACCATCGGTCGTGACCTCACCTTTGCGAACGCGAAGACACGACGCATTCGTACGCGAATGTAAATCATCCGTAAATGCAAAGGGAGATCCAAAATTGCCCTTAAAAAAATCCAAAGATCCTCAGTCCTATTGTTTGTTTTTATTTGAAACTCATCGCCAGGACTGCACACACACACGCTCAGATGAGTGAAATCTCTACGTAAGCCACAGGACAAGTTCACGTGTCAACCTTAAGGGGCCGTCCATAAATTACGTCACGCGATTTTGGACGATTTTTGACCCCCCCCCCCCCTTCGTCACACGCCGTCACACAAAGTCAGACCCCCCCCCCCTCAAATATGACGTCACAAAGCTCTGCCCCCCCCCCCCAAATAAAACATGCTTCAAATCGCTTTAAACTATTGTCATTGTAGTGCGTATTTAATGTGGCGCTGCACTCTGATGTTGTAGAAAACATTTATTAAAAAGTCTATTTAATTAAGTAGAACGTGTTGCCTATATTTATTTAAAGTTGCGCATTTTGATGTGACGCCACATTTCTCAAACCCCCCCCCCTCGTCACACATCGTCACAAATGTCTGACCCCCCCCCCCAGGTGCGTTGACGTCATTTACGGACGGCCCCTAAATTATGCCCACAGCTCACAGCTGAACAACTGAAATTTTGGATCATGAAAAAGCGCGCTGAACACTAAAATAGTGCAGTGTGCGTGCCCATTCCATGGTCACATCATCACCACTTCCCGAAGAACGGTGGCTGCCAAGCATGGGTGTGCGTCTTTGTCTCAGCAGCGGTCTTGCAGTGATTCGCCCATCTGCAATGCGGATTCCAGCGATGTGTGTTTGACTCCTGGCCATGCGTAGTATCTGTGCGCGTGCGTGCACGTCTTTGTGCGTCAACACCTCGGGAGCGGGAGGTGTAGCGGCAAACTTGCCAACCAGAGTTAAATTCCCGCTCGCGGGCAAACGCCAGTGACGATTATCTGAAATGGTCCTGGGCCTCCCCCAGGTCGACTCAGCCTCAAGCGAGCACCTGGTGCAAAGTATAAACATTGCGACGAGAGAGACAAAGGCGGCCGGGCGTGGTGCAGGCCGCCCACCCCCTTCGTGTGCCGTGCCGTCCCTTCACAGGTGCTGCTCGCTAATGGCACTTGCCCCCAGAGCCTGTCAGAGTCTACGAGGGGGGGCATCTTCCTCTTTGCCTCCTTGCCTGCTGGGGAGCGGCTTCGTAGCGGTCAGTGCACCCCCTTCGTGCAAGCGGCGACGTCAACCCCCCCCCCCCCCCCCCGGCTCTCACGGCAACATCAGTGGCGAGTGCACGAACGTGGTCCTCGGTCTCCCCCACGTGTTGACTCGGACTGGCGACGCCGTGCCGCGTGCGTCGGCGGCGGCTGAACGCAACTCACGTGGCCGAAGTCTTCTTGTAGTTGGGCGGGCAGCTGTAGGCCAGGCAGCGGAATCCACCGGCCACGTTGTAGCAGACCTCGGCGGAGGTGCAGTTGTGAGTTCCGGAGGAGCACTCGTCGATGTCTTTAGGGAAGGCGGAAACACACACCGCCCCCCCCCACGCGCGCCCGCCGAGGATGAAACAATCTCGTAAGAATTCATTGTGTCCATTGTAGGGCAGTCACGTTGATTGATGACCCAGCGCTCGCTAATTCACGGCGGTCGATCGCTCACTCATCGGCGGTCGGTTACTCTCCTTATCGGTCTTCCTATCGCTAACGCCGTGGTCACTGTTACCATGAACTTCACCCGTTGATTCCTCCACCCGTGTTGAGGACTCGGGCGAGCCCACTGGCTGTGTGTCATCTCCTTCACACCGTGTTCAGCCACCATACTGCAGGTCACAACAAAGCACTCACCCACTCGCTCACGCATTCACTCGCTCGCTCGCCCAGTCACTCACTCGCCCACTCACTCACCCATTCACTCACTTACCCACTCGCCCACCCACTCACTCACCCACCCACTCACCCACTCACTCATTTACTCACTCACTCACCTACTCACTCACTCACCCAGTCACCCAGTCACCCAGTCACTCACCTACCCAACCACTCACTCACCCACCCACTCACTCACCCACTCACTCACCCAGTCACTCACCCACTCACTCACCCAGTCACTCACCCACTCACCCACTCACTCACCCAGTCTCTCCCTCGTCCACTCACTCACCCAGTCACCCAGTAACCCACTCACTCACCCAGTCACTCACCCACTCACCCACTCACTCACCCACCCACTCACCCACTCACTCACGCATCACACTGCAAGTCAAATCACTTCTCTTTCTGCGTCTTCCCTCACACTGCTCCACTTTTAAATTCCCTCTCCATCATCGTCTCACGCCCCAAAATATATGTTAACCTCGCTCAATAAAAAAAAACATTCAGTTGAAACGTTTTATGGTGCTGCTTGTTGCTAGCCGCTTGATATTTTGTGCCTTTGGGAAATTAGCTCAGCAACGGTGTAAAAAATGTAATCTCAGAAAGCACACAAATACATGCACGTGTGTTCCAAACACAACTAAATTAAGATCTGGAGTCAAACCCAGGCATCGGTGCTCCGATCCCTGGACACACCAAACTGTATCAAGGCAATTCAATGTTAATGGGTTGCAGGTGCGTGCGGAGCGATGGCATAGCAGTGGGCACACTGAGCTACGGATCCGGCGACCCGAGTTCGATTCCCGCTCACAGCCAACATCAGTGGAGAAAATCTGTACCGCACCTGACCTTCTTTAGGTTGACTCAGCCTTAAATGACCACCTGGTGCAGCCCTTAATCGTCAGCACTGGGGAGATAAAGGCGGCCGGGCGTGGTGTTGACCACACGATTCGCTCGTGCGTCGTGCCAGATTTAGGTGGAGCTTGCTAACAACAGCACTCGCCTCAACACCCAGCGCAGTCTACCTGGGGGATCTTTGTCTTTGTCTTTAACTTTATGTGTGCGTCTGTGTGGGGAGCGGTAGTGCAACGGGTTAGCGCGCTGCTCTCCGAACCAGACGACCCGAGTTCGGCTTCCGCTCACAGCCCAACACCAGCAACGAACGTTCGAACCGATCCTGTGCCTCGCGCCTAGGTCGACTCAGCCTAAAATGAGTAACCGGGTGCGTTGTTGTAAACATCGCCACCGGGGAGACAAAGGCGGCCGGGCGTGGTTGCGTTTTTTGGTCACCCACCCCCTTCCGTGTGCTGTGGCCGGCATTCATAGGCGGCGCTGCAACTCGTCACTAACAGCACCTGTCCCCTCGACGGTCTGTTGCAGGCGGGGGAATGAATGTCCGTGCGCGTGGTCTTTTGCTCTGTGTTTGGTGCGCGGGCTCTGTTACCCCCACCTCGACACGCGTGGCCATTGGGCGAGAGCGTGTAGCCCGGCACGGGACACCTGCACGCGTAGCTGCCCGGGGTGTTCACGCAGCGGTACGTGCAGACCTCACCTCCGCTGACACCGCCGAAGCATTCATCAATGTCTGGCGAAGAGAGAAAACACAACAAGGTGCGGGGGGGGGGGGGGATGGTGCGGGCGAGCGAGCGGTAACAGTCGGCCTCGTGCGACGTGGGGCAACATTTTTAGAATTCAGTGAGGAGGGAGAGAGAGAGAGGGAGAAAAAATGCCCCCCCCCAGGGACCTCTTGTAGCAGCAGCAGCAGTCGTCTTCGGTGACTGGGTGGTCTTACGGATATCTTCACGTGATGACTCCCCCCCCCCACCACCACCACCACCCCCGGAGCGCTGTAAGTGACCCTCATCAAACGCTGTCGCCAACGCCGCTTGCCCCGCTTGACGATGCTTTGCGGGAGCTTCATCGGAGTGAGCGAAACCTCCCGGAGGCTGTTGGGGGGGGGTGGGAGGGTGCTCTGAAGGGTACGTTCCCGTGTGCGCTTTGTGATGGGTACTGGTAGCGCAACCTTAGTGCCCCGAGCAGGACTCTCCGTGCCGGGCGTGAGGCTAAAGTCTGTTGGAACACCGCCTTGAGAACTTTACGGTGTCAACACGCTCGCGCACATGATAAGGAACCTCGTTGGCCCATCTGTTGTAGTCGGTGAAATAAATGAATGGGGAGGAGGAGAGCCGCTCCTGAAATGAGAGCCTTGCGGAGAATTCTCAACGCTTCTTTCAGATGATGTTGTTGCCGTGAATGTCCACTCGAAAAGCCACTTCGTTGAGATGTCATTTGTGGCCAAGTCGCTTCTGAAGAAGAAGCCAATAGCTCAACGGGCTTTACCTGGTAAGATAAAAAAAAATAACTGTTTAGTTTTATGAGTACATTTTTTTAAGTAATTTTGTTTTTACCTTTCCTATACTTTGCACTCCTATCGTGTTTTTTTTCGTATTGTTTGTTGTTGTAACGTTCTGACCCGCCCCTCCGGGACATCGGTGAAAGAAGAGCTTCATAGCTCATCGGATTTCTCCGGTATATTTACACAAAGATCCTGAGAACGAGCAAACACACGAACAAGGAAGAAGTCCCGGGGTAAGAAGAGACACCGACGAAAAGAATCGAGGCAACCGAGTCAGGGCAATTAGGGGAGGCCGCAATGTTTCGGGCACGTGAACCGGGGTGATTCGTGACCGCAGGGAGACATGGAAGGCGCTCGGAAGACCACACAATGTGAGCGGGCGTCAACCATCCACACTGGACACGATGGTAGAATACAGCGGCGGACAAACGAGAGAAGTGGAAAGGCAGCGCTGCGTGGATGGTATCTAGGGTGAAGGCAAAAAGGTCGTGAGCCCAATGACCCAGAAGATGGAGCCATCTGCGTGTGAGTCGGTCGGTCACAGCGCTTGATCGCTCTCGCCGAAGAGGAATCGGCGAACCTGTGACCATGACGACGAGGTCTTGACGACACGCGGCTTCTGACCGAGGTCAAAAAAACACGTGCGACTTCAATTTGTCGACTGAGTGGAGTTGAATTTGTTTTTGAACTCTCTTCTCACTTCATGTTTTTCTTTTATTTATTCAGAGTTGACAGTTGGTTTTGGAGGCTGCAGAGAAGATCGAACCGTGACCGGAGGTAGCGGAGGATGGAGCCAACGGAGGCTTCAGGTCGCTAACGCAATGCCGATTTAATGAGGGTTGTAAATTAGAAAGATACTCGCTGCATCCAAAGCAAGAGCAGATGCCTGCCCGTATAGAATCAATAATACTGGGAGCACGTCACCCCAAAGGAGATGGAGCGATGGAATCAAATTCTGTGCCGATGCCGGGGTGGATCGTTGTAATCGTCGGATGACGAGAGGTGGTGACTTCTTGGGAAGGATTTCTCAACCCAGCAGTGGATTGAGAAAGGTCTTTAAATTAACATCTTATCATCGTCATGGAAGAAGATCTGACAATGCGGTCACCGATGAGAAGGAAACTGTCACTGTTCGGACACGTGTGCATGATGGAAAACGACGAGAAATTAAAAGTGCGTTGTTGTTGTTTGGAATAATGGAATGAACCGGAAAGGGAGGAAGACCTAACAGAGCTTAGCTTGACGACGACGTAAGAGACGGGTGCCACAAAGACGCGGCCACCACTTGAGCACATTGGCACAAGACGGAGGAGAGTTGAAACGAACGGCGAAATGTTTAGTGTGAACCTACGGTGCTATCTGCCCATGGGTCGTGATGAGGATAACCACGAAGTCTGCAGGACATCCATTCTTTAAATACCATTCCGTTATGCCGCCGTGGAATTGTGCTGGGATATCGGTACGTGCCGAAGAGCATTTTGAGTGCCGATGAATCATGGAGCCCCAGCGTGAACGGAGTGCGATCGTGAGACGGGGCAAGGGCGGTCACGCACAACCCGACGTTTCAATGCGGACACAACGACAACACAAACTTACAGTTAGCGACAGAGGTGGGACAAAGTCATTGTTATGCAAGTCCAAGTCGAGTCGCAAGTCATCAAATTCATGACTCGAGTCTGACTCGAGTCCAAGTCACATGACTCGAGTCCACATCTCAGAGGTGGGACAAAGTCATTGTTATGCAAGTTCAAGTCGAGTCGCAAGTCATCAAATTCATGACTCGAGTCTGACTCGAGTCCAAGTCACATGACTCGAGTCCACACCTCTGGTTAGCGAACAAACAAATAACCAAAAACGAGCGCATGGAGTGAAGAGTCGGTGGATTCATCGTTTTGGTTATTTCGGTAAAGTCACGTAGAAGGGAAATAATAAAGAATAAAAATAAAACATAATAAAATACATTATTTCCCTTCTACGTGACTTTACCGAAAGAACCAAGAAGATGAATCCCTGCAGTCACGAAAGCTTTAAATCGAAATTTGTTCATTCAGACGCTGTCTTTCCGACAGACCTGTTCTTCACCCGAGGACGGCTGCTTGCGTTGTGGCCGAAACGTTGTTAGAATTTTATTTTATTATGTTTTATTATTTTATTTTATTTCCCTTCGACGTGACTTTATCGAAAGAACCAAAAAGATGAATCCCTGCAGTCACGAAAGCTTTAAATCGAGTCGATGGATGTTCGTCCAAACGGAACGACCAATCGAATGAAATATTTCCGGGCGGAGAGGAGGATTTGAGGACAAATCATCGTGGCGCAAAATTCCGCACGTCGTGGCAGCGGTAAGACGCCGTGCAGTGCGAGAATCGATACCCGAATGAGCTGGTGTTGCACATTAACATTGTGGAAGTTGGCCTATGTTTGAGTCGCTGTACATTTAACGTGACGGTCCCCCCAAAAATATTAATGTTTGACCACCGCTTGTAAAACTGATGAATGCCCGCGGATGAAAGGTTTGCGTGCATTGCAAGGCAACAGACAGGTACATTGTCGACTTTAGAAAAGGAGTGAGTTGGGTGAGTGGGTAGGTGAGCGAGAGCGTGAGTTGTTGAGCGATTCATTGGGCGAGTCGCTGAGCAAAGCGGGTCAGTGAATGAATGAACGCGCAAAGGAGGTGAGTGAGTCAGTAAGTGACCGAGTGAGTGAGGAGCGAGTAAGTGATGGGCACGAGTGAGCGGGCGGGTGAAGTGAATGAATGGGCAAGCAATCGAGGTGAGTGAGTGCGTCACCTAATGAGTCTATCAATCAGTCATCGGCCAGTCGGTCAGTCGGCCCTTGGGCAGATGTGCCAGCGTGCGAGTGAACAAACGGGCGAGAGACTCGGTGAAAAGCAACGCACTCCACACCCCACCCTACCCACCTCCCCTCCCTCTCAACCCATCACCCCCCCCACACCGACTCCCTCCTCCCCACTGCACCTTCGCACGTGGCGCTGTTGTTCCCGGGGCCGCGCCGATATCCCTGTTCGCAGTGGCACCGGTACGAGCCGTAGGTGTTGCTGCACCGCTGCTGGCACACGGACGGGCGCAGGCACTCGTCCACATCTGCAGCGCAGGGGGGGGTCAAGGGTCAAGGGAGAGGAGCACGAACGCCCGTGAACTCCGAGGGGCCGGACACAAAATCTCCCCACACCATGATCGGCGCGCACCCGGCCAGTCTTCAATTATGTTAAATTTCGATTTAAAGCTTTCGTGACTGCAGGGATTCATCTTCTTGGTTCTTTCGGTAAAGGCACGTAGACTCTGTCTTCTCGACAGACCTGTTCTTCACCTGAGGACGGCTGCTTGCGTTGTGGCCGAAATGTCGTGAGAATTATTTAATTATGTTTTATTTTTATTATTTTATTATTTCCATTCTACATGACTTTACCGAAAGAACCAAGAAGTTCAATTATGTTGTGTTCGATCTTGATATAAAGCTTTCGTGACTGCAGGAATCCATTTGGTGGGCTACGTACGGTGCGAAAGACGTTCAACATGCACACGTGCAGTGTTCGCCATTCACGAACTTAGCTGTCCGCAACTTTGGGGCTATCTGCGACTCACATGTTCAACTCTACACCACCGCACCGAGAGAGCGAGAGAGGTGAAGATGGTATGGACGTTGAACTTCTTTCGCGCCGTACGCAGCCAACTGCGCCAATTGAAGGTGATGCGATAAAGTGACGAGAGATATTTGTTACGATTGTCGCGTACCTAATAGCTTATTCACGTCGTAGTTATATAAGCCAACGTCATTTATCCACGAAATTTGCTCTTTCACGAGCATCTCCAGAACGTGTCCCTTGTGAACGACGGGGGAAGGCTTCGCATTGTCTCTCTGAAGCTCGTCGCTGAACTCCGCTGCTCATGGGAACCCCCCTCGAGCGAGGAATGTTTAATTGTCTCACCTCTGTGTCTCGAGGCGTCAATCTCACGATGAAAGGGGGAGGGGGGGGCATGGGCTCAGAGTCTCTCGACACCACCGCAACCACTGCAACCACCGCAACCATTGCAACTACTGCAACCACAGCAATCACCGCAACCACCGCGACCACCACAACCACCGCAACCACCGCAACCACCGCAACCACCACAACCACCGCAACTACTGCAACTACTGCAACCACCACAACCACTGCAACCACCGCAATCACTGCAACCACCGCAACCACCGCAAACATCGCGACCACCGCAACCATTGCAAGCACTGGGCTAGGTCCCAGATTCTTCCTCTTTCGTATGGATTAATAGCAGCAGAGTGGATCTCGTCCGTTCTTCCTCTAAAGGAGCAAAGACTGCATCAGCAGCAGCGGAGTGTTCACGATGCCGGTCGATGTGATGTGCCATTTGTGCATCACGTGACCGCTGCGGCCGCGTGGCCCGGATCTGTTTCGGTTGACGGTCGACCGTCGACGGCGTGGAAGATTGAAACCGGCAGGTTCGACGGGAGGGTCGCAGTCCAGACTCTAGCTTTCATCCCTCGCCGTCGTTTATATTTGTGGCGTGGAGCGAGGCCGCTGTGATCCAGACGGGGTGGCGTGATTTTAGGCGAACAGGCGCCACCGGGTTTGCGTCCCGATGTATTAGATTATTTCTAATACCGATAATTTGTCCAGGTCGGGTTAGACGCTGTTTGTTCCCGTGTCTGGATATACAAACTAAAATACGCTTCGGTTCAACTGTAAGAGAGACGAGATAGCCATGATATAGATATAAGTATGATGCTTTTACGCTCTGTCCGAATTGGGTGTAATGTGGCGAGATGTTAACTACCTCGCCTGGTATGCAGGAGGGTCGTGGGTTCGATCCCGACCCTGATGCCTGCTGCTGTATATTTGGAGTTTGCGTGTCTTTCTCCCCATGGTCGTGTGGTTTTTTCTCGGAGTCCCCCGTTTTTCCCTCCGCATTTAAAATCAACGTCACGCGTTTAGAGTGTTTGTCAGCTAAACATTAGCAGGCGATAAGCCCACTTCGTTCAGCTATCATTTGTGATAGCCAGGTGGCTTCTGTGAAAGAACTATACAGCTCAGTGGGCTTCACCTGCGAGAATAAAAAAAAAACAGTAGAAGTTGTGGTGATATCGACTCGTAATCCCACGGGCACTTTCCCCACCAAGTTGCACTGACCGGCGGAAGCAAAGTACGGTCAACCAAGCCCCGACAACCAACCCTGTGCACAGACATTGCACGAGAGGGCACTCCTGCCGCCCCTTACGTCACGTACCTCACCATTTTTCAACGGTTTTACTCAACTTGATTCCTCTGTTTGTCGTGGTCAATTCTTGTAGTAAAAATTTAGTTCACTTCCCATTGTCCAATCAGGTCCACATTTTGCACGCGTACTCAGATCCGGTGACAATGCATGCCTGTATCAAAATCGGTATCAATTCATCAATTAATTCGCTACTTTAAAGCAATTTACATTTTGTATGGACGCCTTATTATTTATATATATATTTGCGGAGGTCAAACACGTCGCGGTCCCTAAACTGTGGAATTGTCTCGCACAAAACGCAGGCGCCGCGTGTCTCAAGCGCCAATGACGAACTTCTCGACAGTGAGTTAAACGAAGTTGTTAATAAAATCGTTGTTTAAAAAAAAACAAATTTTAAGGAGTTTATTGTGTGTTTAGTGTTGCCCTTCCACCCGCACCTTTCGATTAGCACGGTTGGCCACGTACGGTGCGAAAAAAGTCCAACGCACCCACCTTCACATGTCCTGCCGTCATAGCTGAGAGCCAGCCCCCGTGCACAGAGGCATCGGAAGGAGCCCTGCGTGTTCTCACAGAGCTGCTCGCACGGCTTCCCCGAGCCTTGCGCGCACTCGTTCACATCTGTGTGTGTGTGAACAACAACAATAACAACAGCGGCAGCAGCAGCAGCGTTAGCCAGATCCAGCATCACTCAGATTCAACATTGTTATACTGGTAGGAACCTCCTGCTTACACCAGCCCACAGGGGATTATTGTGTCCGTCATGCAGGGAGGGGCTGGGTGGGGAGGGGCTGGGTGGGGAGGGTGGGGCTGGGTGGGCGGTGGGAGGGGTGGGGCTGGGTGGGGAGGGGAGGGGCTGGTCACCCCGTGGTGCCCTTATAAAACTCAACGTTTAACCTACTCACGCCGGCTTGTGCCCGCCCTCATAGTGGGCCATATTTGCGGAATACACCACGCCGCCGTTGACCCTGCAGGCCATTGACCGAGCAACCCAACGTTGCTACCAGCTCCCTCCGCAGGACAATGTGTTCGTTACTGTTGCTAAAATGGTTGACCCAGCGGAGCAATTGCCGAGTCTCAAGACTATCTTACGGGAGGGTCCTGCCAACGTTTCACACTGGAGAGTGATGCTGCTATGGGGCCGTCCATAAATGACGTCACGCCATTTTGGACGATTTTTACCCCCCCTCCCCTTTCGTCACACGGCGTCACAAAAAGTCAGACCCCCCCTCAAATATGACGTCACAAAGCTCTGCCTCCGTCCTCCCCCAAAAAATGAAACATGCTTCAAATCTCTATAAACTATTGTCATTGTAGTGCATATTTAATGTGGCGCTGTACTCTGATGTTGTAGGAGAAAACATCAAAAAGTATATTTAATTAATTAGAACGTGTTATTTATATCTATTTAAAGTTGCGCATTTTGATGTGACGTCACATTTCTCAACCCCCCCCCCCCCCCATCGTCACACATCGTCACAAATGTCTGACTCTATCCCCCCCCCCCCCACCAGGTGCGTGACGTCATTTATGAACGGCCCCAAACGCCCGCCGCTCCCACCCACCCACCGAGGCACGAGCGGCTGCGCGGGTCGTGACGGTAGCCGGGCCGGCACTCGCAGCGGTAGCTGCCCAGGGAGTTGCGGCATAGCTGGCCCTCGCCGCAGCCGTGGACGCCCGTGGTGCACTCGTCCACATCTGCCGTGGCACGCGGCGAGCGTTGGCGTCACAATCGTCGTCACAATCATGGTCACGTGCGAGCGTTGACGTCACAATCATCGTCACAATCGTCGTCACAATCATGGTCACGTGCGAGCGTTGACGTCACAATCATCGTCACAATCATCGTCACAATCATCGTCACGTGTGAACGTCGTCACAATCGTCGACACAATCATCGTCACGTGGGAGCGTTGTCGTCACAATCGTCGTCACAATCATCGTCACAATCATTCGTCACGTGTGAACGTCGTCACAATCGTCGACACAATCATCGTCACACGCGAGCGTCGTCACACGCGCCGCATCATATTTTGGTGATTTTATTTTTATTTTTGTGATTTTCAAAAAGTTTTTTCGGTTTGGCCATGTTTGTTTGTTGTAGTACAGAGTTAGACTGATGGCCTTAATCTAAGTTGTCTTGTGGTTGTTGTTGTTTTTTGACTTGCATCCCACTGGGATTTTGCACACAGCGTTGGTGTACGGTGCTTTTTCTGCAATATTTAGCTGTCTTTTCTTGGATTTTCTGTTTGCACGTAGTCACTTTAAGATGTTTTCTTGTTCATGTTTTTGTTTGTTGCGGTTGCACCCGATTCAAGAGCCGAATGGCTCACAAGGCTATACCTAATAAATGAACTTGAACTTAAATAAATGAACTTGATAACAACAACAACAACAGCGACAACGAAGACGAATATCCAACCCCAAAGACAAAGATCCCCCCCCCCGTATAGCCTGAACAGACTGTTAACGAGCACCTATGAAGGCCGGCACGGCACACGAGGGGGTGGGTGACCAGCACCACGCCCGGCCACCTTTGTCTCCCCAGTAACGATGTTTACACACCACACCGGGTACTTATTTGAGGCTGAGCAACCTCAGGGGAGGCCCAGAACCTGTTTAAATAAGCGTCACCGGTGTTGGCCGTGAGCGGGAATCGAACTTGGGTCGCCGGGTTCGTGGTGCAGTGCGCTAACCACTACACCACCGCTCCCCACCCCCTTCCCAAACGTGCCTTATAAAGATGTTATTATTATTATTTTATCTATGGGACCTTAACCACTGCTCCCCGTAACAATAACGACCCGCAAGCAGCAGCCGCAGTCGTTCACCGCTAAGCAGTGGGCAACGTCACCACCGCAGCGCTCGTGCCAGGCTAGGTGCACTTTGTGGCCATCGCGTGAAGTGCCGAAGGCAGGAGGTCACGTGACCGACGCAGGCGCCATGGGGATGACTGAGACGACCGACAGATGCACCAACTGTGACCCTCCCTGTTGTGCCCGATTCAAAACAGCGCACGCACGAAGACACGTAAGTGGGTCGACAGCTCGCCAGCGAACTGGCAGGAGGTGTCGCGTGCGTGCGGCCAGACGGATCGACGGTAGGACCTGTGCATGCGCCCGTGCTGGGGCTGGCAATGAACCCGCGGGCGCACGGCATGGGCTGGGCGCCGCACTGGAACGAGCCCGCCGTGTTGACGCACGGCAGCTCGCCGGCGCAGGGCGACTGCTCAGCGGAGCACTCGTCCACATCTGCAGAGAGAGCGAGCGCTGTCACCGAGCGCTCGTCGAGCTCCGACATCGTCGACGCGTTGCGCGCGCCGCGCGAGCGAGCGGTGATCGAGCGATGACGTGCGTGTGCGTGTGTGTGTGTATGTGCGTGTGTGTGCATGTGTGCGTGTGTGTGTGGCCTCAAGGTGCACATGGCCTGGCACAAGCGTCGTGGTGACGTCGCCGCCACTTAGTGGCGAATGGCGATTGTTGCTGTGTGCGCGTGTGTGTGCGCACGTGTGGGGAGCGGTGGTGCAACGGTTAGCGCTGCGCTATGAACCCGGCGACACGAGTTCGATTCCCGCTCACGGCCGACACCAGTGACGATTATTTTAATCGGTCCTGGGCCTCTCCTAGGTCGACTCAGCCTCAAATGAGTACCTGGTGTGGTGTGTAAAACATCGCCACTATGGCGACAAAGGCGGCTGGACGTGGTGCTGGCCACCCACCCCCTCGTGTGCCGTGCCGGCCTTTATAGGTGCTCGCTAACAGCACTTGTCTCAACAGTCTGTTAAGGCTATACGGGGGATCTTTGTTGTTTGTTGTACGCACGTTGAACTTCTTCTGCACTGCACGTAGCCAACGGTGCTAATCGGAGGTGCAGGGGGGGGGAACAAGAAACTAAACAAGAAAAAATCGGTTTTCAAGGAAGTGAGTTTTCGATTTTGATTTAAAAATTCGTAGCTGCAGATGCCTGCGTCGTCGGTTACATCTGCTCCAAAGTGCACTGTGTATGTATGCACGTCGACCTTCTGGATGTGAAAAGTGCACAGCGCCCAGTGCCTTCCTAATATCGGAAGGAAGAGCGTTCCAGACGGCCGCAAAAGCGCCTCTGAACGCGCGCGCAAATTCAGCGACCGTTCTTCAGGCAACTCCAAATTACTCCTCATTCATCACTCGTTCTGTCGCGAGATTCGTTTGTTCCTGTTCGACCCCCACGCCGCCACACAAGCCGCTGGGCGGGGTGGCTGTCAGCGTGACGTGAGCATTGCTGGGTCCACAGTGCTCACACGCTGCGTGCAGCCTCGGGCAAGCCGTGGAGATTTCACACTCCGATGACAGTGCCGAGTCTATCCATAGGACAACCACCGTTGACTTCCCCCACAATTCTGGAACTCGTTGTATCGACCCCCCCCCACCCCCCCGCCTAGAGGGATGACGGGATGAGTGAACCCCAACGCCAGGGTATGAACCCCCGAACTTCCGATTGTTGCAAGCTACTCGCCCTACCGCACAGCCACCTGTCCGGTCTGCCCGCGATAGAAAATAATGCCCCCCCCCCCCGCCCACCTTTGACGATAGCAATAATTTAAGTTTAAAGATGAACATATTAGGCCACTGAAATGCCTGAGCAACTCAAAAACTCTAAACCATTCCGTTGCCCTTCTGCAGCACAGCCAAATGGGGACCCCCCTCCACCCGCCACCATGGCAGCTCTCCGCGTGGGTCCGTGCGCGCCCCCGTCCCGAGTGACGGGCGAGTTGAGGGGGGACGTCGGACGCGGGAGACGCCCATCGTGCCCACGCACCGGCGCAGCCCCCGTTGTCGTCGAGGCGATAGCCGGCGCCGCACTGCGCCCGCGCCTGGCACAGGAACGAGCCCTTGGTGTTGCTGCACTCCGTGCCGTCGGTGCAGTCGTGGCCGCCGCTCGCGCACTCGTCGATGTCTGCGGAGGGGAGGGGGCGCAGAGGCGGTGGGGACGCACGCTCACGCGTTCGCGATCGAGCACGGACAACAGTGGTATTGATCGCGTGCGGTGGTGGAGAAAACCAGCGCAGGGACTCCCCTACTTGCGGACGAGTGAGGTTCAAGAGGTCTCGTCTTCTTGGTTCTTTATTTTATTATGTGTTATTTTTATTATTTTATTATTTCCCTTCTACGTGACTTTACCGAAA
Organism: Lampetra fluviatilis; assembly: GCF_964198595.1. NCBI lineage: Eukaryota > Metazoa > Chordata > Hyperoartia > Petromyzontiformes > Petromyzontidae > Lampetra > Lampetra fluviatilis. The sequence goes on from NC_136314.1 coordinate 2,436,727, forward strand.
GAACCAAGAAGATGAATCCCTGCAGTCACGAAAGCTTTAAATCGAAATCTTTTGGTTAAGTCACGTAGAAGGGAAATAATAAAATAATAAAAATAAAACATAATAAAATATACCTTCTTGGTTCTTTCTTGGTTCTTTCGGTAAAGTCACGTCGAAGGGAAATAATAAAATAATAAAAAATAAAACATAATAAAATACACCTTTATTATGTTTTATTTTTATTATTTTATTATTTCCCTTCTACGTGACTTTACCTGAAAGAACCAAGATGAATCCCTGCAGTCACGAAAGCTCGAAATTTAAAAGCAAGTTTTTAAAAAGTTAGTTTTTAGACTTATTTTAAAAGTGCTTAATGACTCTGAAGCCCTCAGATCCCCTGGCAGGCTGTTTCACAGGCGAGGACCGTACACACTCAACGCCGCTTCTCCCTGGGGTTTAGTCCTAACCTTTGCGACGACTAAAAGACCGGCACCAGAGGATCTGAGGGATCTTGTTGGTCCATATCCCTAAAGCATGGAAGAAGTGGCTACAAGAGGTGGGGGGGGAGGTAAACGAAGTGGATAGACGAAGGGTGGACAAGATGAAGAAGTCACCGATGCAATCGTTGTCCTCGTCTAGCTGGTAGCCGTTGTCGCAGCCGCCGCCGCGCTCGCAAGAGAAGGAGCCGGGGGAGTTGACGCAGCGCTGAGCCGGCCCGCAGGCGCGGCTCACCGCCAGGCACTCGTTCACGTCTGCCGAGGGGGTGGTGGAGAGATACGGAGACGAGGACGACGCTTAACCCTCCAGTGCCAAGGGGGGGTCGGCAAACCAAGATGACAAGCGGAGCCGTTTTCTTCAAATTTGGTAAATAATTATTTTCAAGAGCCGCGATAATGCGTGCGAATACAAGAAGGGAATTATTTTATTATGTTTTATTTTTATTATTTTATTACCTCCCTTCCACGCGACTTTACCGAAAGAACCAAGAAGATGAATCCCTGCAGTCACGAAAGCTTTAAATCGAAAAATACAAGACGGGTACTTAGCTATTAACGTCAAACCGTGTTGTCTTGCGATCGATGTTTTCAGAAGGTCGCACGCGCAATTATTCGCAATTGCCGAATTACGAATCACCGTTGGGCTTTTTGGACGTCCGCCGTTCATCGATAATGAATTCGGAGGGTGTTTGTTGTTGTTGTTACTTTGCAATGATAGCGTCGCGAGCCACAAAACAGCGGTCCTTAAAGAACCTCAGGCTGCCGACCCCCCTGCTCCAGAGCTGGGGCAGGAAGGGCTCACTCTCTCTTGAACTCCCTCTGCGGTGGAGGCCCGTTCTGCCTGCGGTGGCGAGAGAGAGCCACCCTAAGGACTCTGCACCTTTGCTCAACATTCCATCCCTTTTGCGCGGCTCGTTGTAACCGCCGCACTGGCGATCATCCCGAGTATCGCGACATCCCTAGTATCACGATATCGCGAGTATCGTGATATCGCGATATCCCAAGTATCGCGATATCCCAAGCATCGCGATATCCCGAGTATCGTGAAATCGCGATCATCCCGAGTATCGCGATATCCCGAGTATGGTGATATCGCGATATCCCAAGTATCGCGATATCCCGAGTATCGCGATATCCCGAGTATGGTGATATCCCGAGTATCGTGATATCGCGATATCCCAAGTATCGCGATATCCCGAGTATGGTGATATCCCGAGTATCGTGATATCGCGATATCCCAAGTATCGCGATATCCCGAGTATCGCGATATCCCAAGTATCGCGATATCCCGAGTATCGCGATATCCCGAGTATCGCAATATCCCGAGTATCGTGATATCGCGATATCACAATAATCGCGAAATCACGAGCGATGTCGAGAGTATCCGTGTCGTCCAAGCGATTGTTCGTGGGCCACATGAGCCGCACTTCGCGAGGGGCGACTCGACAAGAACGCGAGATTGATTGCCATCGTAAAATTGTTTGGCATTTGAATGTCCACGCTGCCTGAACATTATCGCCACGCACGTAAATGTCCCCCCCCCCCCCCCCCCCCGGCTGATGTATGTCGCATATTTGTTCATTGCGGTGGTCATAAGTGCTCTTATTATTATTATACAGATGTGTATATACATAATCACCGATTACAGTCTTCGCACAATTTATTTTGCGGTATTTTTTGCGGTCTTGCCATTACATTCACGGGATGTTTTCAGAAACTTCGCGAGCGGGCAGGGCATCCTTGCCGAGTGGTAAGTAGTGGCTCTGGAAGATGATGCCAATGGTACGTTGAGTGGTGACCACGTGCCACTCGTCCACTATGTTTGTAAACGTCTACGCTACGAGTGGTCGTCGCATGCTAATTGCCCTGAGCCAGTGGTGGGAATTCCACGTTCCCATGGTGGGCGCGAGTCTCTCCATAGGACACTCATAGTGAACATTTTGTCTGACTGACATTGTATTGTTACATTTTCCACAAGTCTCTCCATAGTTTTGTATTTTGTTAAGCAAACTAAGTTTCTACATTACTGCTATTTACTCGCTTCCTGGACGGTTTCTGCCAAGCAGCTAACTTTTTGTATCATTGTAATGCTTGGCCAATGCCAGTTACACCCTATGTGTTTTGAAACTCTACTTTACAGGCTTTGTGCATCGCCATTGGTAATTTCTGCCGCTGTGTTGGCAGTAGTGCACAAGCACAACAACAACAACAAAAGCCTCAACACATTCGTCAATAACACTTCATGATGGGGGGGTGGGGGGGGGGAACCCCCACATATAACAGCTGACATTTCGGGCAATGGTCTTCTTCCTCTGCCTCTCCATGTGCTGTGAAGAAGCGCTAATACTTGATACTTTATACTTATCTTTAGGTGTCACTGGACGAGTGCGTTGAGTTAGTTGGTTCGCGCTAATCGCAGTTGGCTGCACTGCCGTGCTACAAGGGGCCTTCTTCGAACGGTCACAGCCTGGCTGTCCGTCTGTCCATCCATCCGTCCGTCCGTCTGTCCACCCAGTCCGTTTGTCCGTCCGTCGTGAGTCGTACCGACGCAGCGTCCGCGCGGGTTTCGGACGAAGCCTCTGCGACAGCTCTCGTCGGCCTCGGAGCAAACGAAGGAGCCCCAAGTGTTTCTGCATTCCTGGCCCTCGGAGCAGTTGTGAGCGCCGCTCTCGCATTCATCAATGTCTGGGAACAAAGAGAGGGGAGAGAGATGGGGGGAGAGAGGTCCGAGCGTGCGGTGCTCTGTCAGCGTTATCGCTCGGTCGCATCGCAAGCCTCGTGCCATGCCCGTCTTAGCGATTGCCCTACATCGATGGTTGCACCTGCGCTAAAGTGCACCGTGTATATATGCATGTTGGACTTCTTTTGCACCGTACGTAGCCAAACGTGCTACTCGGAGGTGCGGGAGGAAAGGACGACGAACTGAACACCAAAAAATACTATTTTCAAGAAATGAGTTGTCAATCTAGATTTAAAGGGAGCTTCCTTATATCGGAAAGAAGAGCGTTCCAGACGGCTGCAGAAGCCAATCTGAAAGCACTCGATGCAGTGACCGTCTTTAAATAAATACCTATCTAGGAAGCCACTGGAGCCATGCACAGCTGGGCACAAATTTAAATTGAAAACTAATTTGTTAAGAACTTATTTTTGTGTTTAGTTTGCTGTCCTTTCCCCGAACCTCCAATTAGCACGGTTGGCTACGTACGGTGCAAAAGAAGTTCAACACACACACATACATAAACGAGCGCTGAACTATGACATTATTTTTTTTAAATGATGATTACCGTGCCACCATTCGCTGAGATAATCTGCTAAGATCATGCTGTAGAAAGCCATGAGAGTGATAGACTAAAACACGTTTGTGTCTATGCGTGGAGACACAGAAACGGAGCTTTGCTAATATTTGTTAAGACTATACGTAGATTAGAATTGACATGATGGAAAACAAATCAGAGTTACCCATTCTGCCGAGAATACAGGAGGTGTAAAAGATGTTCAAATACGAAATCAAACTAAACGATTTAAACTTACACTACTCTTTATTTTACCAAGTAAGGCCCACTGAGCTATGTAGCTCTTTTTCAGAAGCGACCTGGCCACAAATGATAGCTCAACGAAGTGGCATATCACGTGGAAACGAATCACAGCCAAATCATCTAAACCCATGCGGGGGGGGGGGGGGGGCGGGGGGAGAAACCGAAGAACCCCAAGCAAAATCCACACGACCACGGGGAGAGAGACACCACGCAAACCCCAAGCATACAGGCGTCAAGGTCGGGATAGAACCCACGACCTCCTGTGCACCAGGCGAGATAGCTAACACCTCGCCACCGTGAACCAAGACGTCTATAGCGAAGCGTCAGGCCCCGTGTTGACCGCACGTGCGCGCGTCCGTGTCCCTAGCCGAGTAAACGGCGCGCCGCTGCGGTGCCCACCGGCACAAGCATCCCCTGGGCCTCGCTCGCGGAAGCCTGCGTTGCAAGTGCAGACGGTGCCTTGCTCCGTCGCGTGGCACAGCTGGGCGCAAGCACCTCCTGGTATGCACGCAAGTGGAGGGGGGGGTGGTGGGATGGGTTAAACTTATTTTAAAACTATTAACTATTTATATGCTTGGGTGTTTCGGTAAGGTCACGTCGATAGGTTCAAAGAAAATCGCAAAAAAATCGCAAAAGACTATGACGTTTCGATCGCAAAGCAAGCGGTCGTCATCAGAAAGACCCACGAATATGAATTCCTGCAGTCACGAAAGCGTTAAGTCAATATTTACAACTTACTGCTAGTTTCTATGCCACCTTCCTTTGTTCCGGTTTATGCGATGTACCGAGCACATGGCGAATTACGCACTAAAGTTTGTATCTTATTTTATTTGACCATGTGCAAGGCTCACTGAGCTATCCAGTTCTTGTTCAGAAGCGACCTGGATGTCACAAATGACAGGTCAACGAGGTGGTTCATCGTCGTGCGGAAATGCGTCGCAGCCAAAAGCTCTGAGCGCACGTTGATTCTAAATGTCGAGTGCCGAGTGCATCGTGCAGTCGAAATTCACGTCGGCTTTGTCCAGTTCATTCGCGCTCTCTATGTGACGCCAAAGGTGTTCGATCACGACTTCTTCCCTCTTATCTTATTTTAATTTACATGGCGCCTTAACCAAGGCACTGCTCCACTATAGAATTCCCTCTCACTATCATCTCCGTCGCCAAGTCATCATAACCTTACCCAGAATGCAAGAAACGTGATAAGTAAATTATTGCTTTTTTATGACAAGAGCGCTGTCAGCTGCTGGTCGCTGAGCATGTTGGGCTGATTGGCCTGTGCTAAAAAGAGAAGAAAAATGTAATTCCCTCCCATCGTCTCCTTGACCAAGTTCGTAAAACCTCGCTTAATTGAATACAATTATCGACTCTTATCTCTTACACAAGTGCTGTCTGTTGCTGGCCGCTTATGCTCGAGAAAACCATGATGTAAAATATCACGGTCATCATAACAATGACGATCATCATCACTCGTACTGTCTTATTACTGAGCCCTTACTCGTCAATAACACCGTGAACTTCAAAAACATTTCTATAATTTGCGACGTTTGGGCAATGAACCCTTCTTCATCGATCAAAGACGGTCACCGCATCGCACGCTTTCAGACGCGCTTCTGCGGCCGTCTGGAACGCTCTTCCGTCAGCTATTTGTACACCACTGGAGCTATGCGCTTTAAATTCTTCATTGATCTACAACTGCTTTTTGTGTTTAGTTTGCTGTCCTTCCCCCGCAAACTCCAATTAGCGCGGTCGGCTACGTACGGTGCAAAATAAGTTCAATGTACGTACGTGCGCAACCACACGAATTGCACTGAACCTTCCTGCCTTTTCATCTTCGCGTTTTTAAAGCGCCCCCGAAATGCTGACGGGAAAACACGACGGCGCGCCGCGAAACGCGCCGTGGGTGACGAGGGCTCGAGCAGCGCGTGACCTTGGCAGAGTTCCGTTGCGGCCGCGTCCTCTTCGCCACTGAACGCCTCCACGTCCGCTGCTGCTGCTGCTGCTGCCCGATGAGCAGAGGTGGGACAAAGTCATTGTTATGCAAGTCCAAGTCGAGTCGCAAGTCATCAAATTCATGACTCGAGTCTGACTCGAGTCCAAGTCACATGACTCGAGTCCACATCTCATAGGTGGGACAAAGTCATTGTTATGCAAGTCCAAGTCGAGTCGCAAGTCATCAAATTCATGACTCGAGTCTGACTCGAGTCCAAGTCACATGACTCGAGTCCACATCTCAGAGGTGGGACAAAGTCATTGTTATGCAAGTCCAAGTCGAGTCGCAAGTCATCAAATTCATGACTCGAGTCTGACTCGAGTCCAAGTCACATGACTCGAGTCCACACCTCTGCCGATGAGACAAACATTCGACGCGGGATGGAGCGGAGGGCGAAGTTGGCGGCGGCACGCGGAGCGAGCCAACAAACAAGGAAACAACGCGACGCAGCTTCCCGTCGTCAATGCGTGGACAAGCGTGCGCGGAGTTCAATAATATTGTTCAGTCCAAATGTTTAACAAAAAACTATTTTGCAACGTTGCCCCAAAAGCGTTCAATGATGTCCTTAAGTGAGAAGTATAATGTGGCAAGCAATAGGTTTTTTTTGCTGCGTAAGAATCCATTTGTACCTTCGGCTGGTTTACCGATAAAAAATGTACATTATCACTATGAATTAGTAATGTATATAGTAAATACATTTGGAGTTTTGCATCAGTTACAACCACGTATGGATAGAAACCCAAAGTATGAAATGACTCGGCTCATTCAAATCAAAATGTCGTCACATTGAGCAACATCGTTTTTCACAAAACACATACAACTGCAATCGAATACATTAAAATCATTGCGTCCCTTAAATATAATCGCGTTTTATTCTAGATCGCATCGCTCGTGCCCACTGCATCTCACAACGCTGTCCACTTTCTCGCGCGCAGTTTTCGCAGAGGAGCGGGACATCGGACTAGAGTGGGGAACACGGCCAGAGCCAAACCCGTCAATTGCCCAAGTTCTGCGGTCCTATGTTGGGATGTTTTGCCCCGCTCCGTTCACAGTCACATTGGTGGCAAGAAACAGGAGAACACAGATTGCAGCACCGGTGGACACGAAACGGCCCTGTTCGCGACAGGACTTGCCGTACCCTGCAGAGCCAGCAGGTGGCGACCTTGAACCCAGGAGCCAGCTCCTGCATCGGGTGCCCGCCAAACAGAGGTCGCAACCGGGTACCCGATACCCGTACCCTACACGATACCCGTACCCGGCCGGGTACGGGTAGCCGTTTGCGACCCTGGTGCGGCCGGGTACGGGTACGGGTAGGCCGTGAGTCACCGGTGAGTAACCGTTTGTCACTCATTTCCCAACGTCTTGTCTCTTCTCATAATTCAAGATCCTAGAATCAACCCACCCGTGCCTGCAACATGGCTTCATCCCAGAGGTCGCAATCGGGTACTCGTACCCGTACCCTACCCTATACCCGGCCGGGTACGGGTAGCCAGGTATCGGGTAGGGTACAGGTACCCGTTTTCGACCCTGCTGTGGCCGGGTACGGGTACGGGTAAGGAATCAAACCCCGTTTGCGACCTCTGCCGCCAAAGGGAGGGTCGCTCTTCGGGTTGCTCCGATAAAACGGCTTCCCCTCTAGGTTGACGAAGCCTCAGATTTGGCATTCACTGCGGTGCATGAACATCAGCGCTGCGAAGGTAAAGGCAGCCGGGCCTGGTTGCTGCTCATAACAGAATCATCATCTTTATTTAGACTGGATGAGTCGGATGAGCCACGGGGCTATTTTTCATGGATGACCAGTATGGGCGGATAAAGCTCCGCCTGTACCAGGCCAGTGTCATAAAAAATGTTTAACAGTGATGTCTTGCGCCAATGAGCATTGAGATGGTGCTCATTCCTGAGCTTGGTGGTGGAAATTGCATATTCCCGTGACGAGGGTGAGTCTATCCATAGGACAATCACTTTTGGACTTCCCCTCAAAGTGGTACCCACTTTACCGACCCCGGTGGGATGATGGGTTCAGTCGATCCCAGCACCAGGATTTGAATTCGCAGCTTTCCGATTGCTCGCTCTACTGCTGACTAAGAAGCCACGTGGTCGGTTAATAGGTGTTTGCTACGGCACCTGCCCCAACAAAAAAAATATCTAAATGAGGGAGGGGTATACGACTCCTTTTGTTGTTCATCGACGGCTCGAGGCCACAAAACCTCTTGACCTCACCGATGCTGTGGCTGGGAACCGTGGCCCCGGGCTCCATTGCCTCCGCGCTCCCATCCAACGTTTCAGCGCTGCCGTCCATTGGCTCCAGCGTGACCCTGGGGGCTGTCAGACGACAAGAAGACGTGGACACGGGAGACGTGGACAAGGAGGCGTGGACAAAAGAGGGCTACAGCACTGGATGTCAGTCACAGGGAGGGTCAAATTCTCTGCTCAACATTTTATTTTATTTAACCAGGTAAGGCCCACTGAGCTATCGTACGGCTCTTTTTTCAGATGCCACCTTGGCTATCACCAATGAAGGCTCAACGAAGTGGCTTATGATCAACGTGGACATTTATAGCAGCCAAAATACTCCAAACGTGTGGTGTTGAGTTTAAATGTGGAGGGGGGGAAACCCGGTGGACCCGGAGACAAATCCACGCGACCACGGGGAGAGAGAGAGTCACACGAAAACTCCATGTAGAGGCCCTCCCTCCTTGCCAGCAGGGCCATGAGCAAGGATGCGCAGGGATGCACCTTTACCTTTATATTTTCATTGGGCTCGAGACTCACAGCGGACATCGAACTTAGGGTCGACCCTGCCCTGCGTGTACGTCCAATACTGAACTGTGCGTTCTAATCTCTGGGAGGCTTAAATGCGATGTTTTTTCCTTGTTTTAAATATAAGTTTATAATCGCCTATATTCAAGCCAAACGTGAGCATTCTAGACCTTGCATAGAATATCGTTATAATTTACATACAATACTCATCACTCACGACCGTCTTACGTGTACACCAATTGGCAATCATGTCCCCCCTAAATAAATACGAATATAATGTTTTTTTGTAAATTCCTTTGCTCTGCATTCAAATATAGATTTCTATCTCCGTTGACTAAACCAAATTCCTGTAGGGTACTAAAAAGAGCAATGCTTGTTGGAGGTGTCCTTACAACAACCACGGTGTACGCCTCAAGGGTGGCACAGTCGGGTTTTTTACAATCGGGTTTAATTGTCTTTTTATTTTAAACCCGATCATCTGAGATTGGGAGAAATCCGGTTGAATTGGTTCTAATTGCAGAACCGCACTTCTCAACGATGGGCTTCATCCATTCCAAGCCAAGGAACTCACTGGCGCCCACGATTGTGGAGAAGCTCGTGTTCATCAAGACCAACCTGCCCGCCGCATTCTACGACTACCCCGTGCCCGACGGCCCCCCGAGTACGATGATCGCAGCACCGACGAGGAAGCAGCCTAAGCCTTGGATCCGAGTTTCGTATTCATTAAACCAGGTTTTAATTCCCCGAAATCGGGTTTAATTGTATTAAAGAAAAAACCCGATGCCTGCCGCTGGAAAAGTCGGGGTTTTTCCACCCATGGTACTACAACTCCGACTACCAGTGGGTGCCGCAAGAGGCGTGGGACGCCAAAAGTCGAAAAACTAAAATTAAATAACACGACTGGATGTGAGTGGCTGCTGACGCTGCTGACCCTTGCTGATGCTGCTGATGCTGCTGATGCTACTGACGATGCTGGTGCCGCTGATGCCGCTGATGCTACTGATGCTGCTGACGCTGCTGATGCTACTGATGCTGCTGATGCCGCTGATGCCGCTGATGCTACTGACGCTGCTTGTGCTGCTAATGCTACTGACGCTGCTGATGCTGCTAATGCTACTGATGCTGCTGATGCCGCTGATGCCGCTGATGCCGCTGATGCTACTGACGCTGCTGATGCTGCTAATGCTACTGATGCTGCTGATGCCGCTGATGCTGGTGATGCTGCTGACGCTGCTGATGCTACTGATGCTGCTGATGCCGCTGATGCCGCTGATGCTACTGACGCTGCTGATGCTGCTAATGCTACTGATGCTGCTGATGCCGCTGATGCTACTGATGCTGCTGACGCTGCTGATGCTACTGATGCTGCTGATGCCGCTGATGCTACTGATGCTGCTGATGCCGCTGATGCCGCTGATGCTACTGACGCTGCTGATGCTGCTAATGCTACTGATGCCGCTGATGCCGCTGATGCTACTGATGCTGCTGACGCTGCTGATGCTACTGATGCTGCTGATGCCGCTGATGCCGCTGATGCTACTGACGCTGCTGATGCTGCTAATGCTACTGATGCTGCTGATGCCGCTGATGCCGCTGATGCCGCTGACGCTGCTGCTGCATTGGAAGGTGGTGCACGCGAGTGTGGCACGCTGGGCTAGCCCAGCCTGATCGTTGCACCGCCCGTGGTGCCTCGCGGTTGATGTGCGCGGCACGGAGGTGCGTCGGACGACTCACAGGAAGCCGATGGCGCCATTCATGCTCGTACGAATGCGTAACGCGTAGCAGGCTTTCGCGACCAAATATTACTCATAATAAAGGTTTTAAAGGTGAGATCGCGTAAGTATTAATGTGTCGTAACCCTCCACCACCCTACACAGCCAATCAGTAAGGGATTTGTCACGTAAACAAAACGCCAATTAGTTTACTACTTCAGCACACCGGTGTGTTGGAGAGTAAATCCACAAGACTAACAATCTGAGTAGTACGACGTTTCGCTGGTAATTACATCCAGCATCATCACGCGATTTGAGTACGAATGTTGAACTTCTTTTTTGCACCGTACGGAGCCACTTTAAAAATGTAAGATTGAAAATCTATTTCTTTAGAACTCCTTTTTTGCATTTCATTTTGAGTCCTTCACCCCGCACCCCCGATAAAGCAACGGTTGGCTACGTACGGCGCGGAAGAAGTTCGATGTACGCATACGTACGGTGGGTGCAGATCGAGGGGAGGGGGGCGAGCGAGACGGAGGGGTCCGTTTAATGCCCCCACCAACCCCCCCCCTCCCCGCCCGTCCTACCTCACCACCCCACACCGCAGGGAATGAAAGAGCGGTTGAAGATTCGCAACGCGGGCAGCGAAGAGAATTATCCGTCAAGGCCGTCGGTTTCGGGATGCGCGCAACGCGGTGCGTTTGCTGCTCCGGCAAAGTCGAGTTGGTTGTCAAGTTTTCGAGGTCTCATGCCGGGGGGGGGGGTGGGGGTGGATGGACTCGGCCCAATCCTTGCAGCCCACCACGTGTTGGTTACGTTGAAAATGAATCTGCAATTTGTACGTGCAACGCAGCTCCCGACGCGACTGCGCCCACACGACGCCGCGCACGTGGAAAGAACAACACGTGCGTCTCGAGAGATGGGAGGAAGAGAGAGTTTGACGATTTCATACTCGTAGAGCAATTACAGTTGGGGAGTAGAATACCAATCATTCAATGAGTACCACCAGTTCTTCCCCTTGCCATGCGAATGCGGAATTTCCACCAGCGGAGATGAGCACCGCCCAATGCTCTTTTGAGTAGGGAGAAGACTTGTGACCACGTTGACGAGATGTTAACTACCTCGCCGGGTATGCAGGCGGTCACGTGGGTTCGACTCCGACCCTGGCGCCTGCATATTTGGAGTTTGCGTGTCTCTCTCTCCCCGTGGTCACGTGGATTTTTGTTTTTTTCCTCCACATTTAGAAACATGAGTTAAGAGTATCTGGCTGCTATTAATTTGCACCTGATAAGCCACTTCGTTGAGCTATCATTTGTGACCACGTCGCTTAACTATATAGCTCAGTGGGCCTTACCTGATCAAATACAACATATATAGTTTAGTTTATTTATTCTGCTGGATGGACAAAGTTGGAGGGATTTAAGAAGCTTGCTCAATTGGTTCAACCATCCATGCCTGGAGATGGAATTGAACCTGCGACCTCTAAATTGCCCATCAAGGGCAAGTGTGCTAACTGTTTAATCACCGTGGCAGGAGCAGCAGCAACAGCAGCGTCCCTTGGATGTAACTGGACCCGAACGCTCAGGACCTACCAGCCAGAGCAAGCAACGACTCACCCTTCTTGGTTCTTTCGGTAAAGTCACGTAGAAGGAAAATAATAAAATAATAAAAATAAAACATAATAAAATAATTCTCACGACGTTTCGGCCCCAACGCAAGCAGCCGTCTTCAGGTGGAGAACAGGTCTGTCGAGAAGGCAGAGTCTGAAGACGGCTGCTTGCGTTGTGGCCGAAACGTCGTGAGAATTATTTTATTATGTTTTATTTTTATTATTTTTTTATTTTCCTTCTACGTGACTTTACCGAAAGAACCAAGAAGATGAATCCCTGCAGTCACGAAAGCTTTAAATCGAAACGACTCACCCGTCGAAGGGACCCTACTACGAGCTGCGTTCATCTCAGCCACCAAATGCGCGTTTGTGCCTCTGCACGGGTGCCTGCAATGTGTCCGTTCTGCTGTTCTTGTTGTTGTTAAATTCATACCCTACGACAACCGCGCGGTAATTCATAGTTGCGGCAGAAAAAAAATTGGATCTGGAAACAAATTCCGATCGTGCCAATGCACGGAGGGCATTAATTATGGGTAAGGACGGACGGTAACGATCACGGCGTTCCATCCGTTCCCCAGCCAATGTTGCGATGGCCAGGTGGGACATTGGCTGGGGAACACGGCACACGAGATGAACATCATTATTAGGAAGTGTCTTTATTCTAGCAAGTATTAGTCAGTATCAGAGATAAGTGGTTAACTAAAAGTAATACCGGGTGCGATCGCTGCAACACAATGTCCCCTTGGCCACGTTCCTGCGAGGCATTCCCCGCCGCTCGTGATTCACGCTCCTTGCGTGTAACCGTGCGGCCACGCGTTGTGGCTCGCGATGGCCAGATGGATGAATGTGTAACTTCTTTCGCACCGTACGTAGCCAGCGCGCGTGCTAATCAGGGGGTATTCAGGAGGTCGGGGGTTCGATCCAGACCCTTACGCCTCCCCATTTGGAGTTTGCGTGGATTTTTTTCCGGGTCCTCCGGTTTTTTCCCCTCCACATTTAGAATCGAAACTCACGCGTTCAGAGTGTTTGTGTTGCCGCGTGACGATAAACCCACTTCGTTTTGAGCCATCATTTGCGATGGCCAGGTGGCTTCCCACAAAAAAAGTGCCACGCAGCTCAGCGGGGCCCTTAACACCTGGCAAACTCGTAAATAAAACGAAGCAAACAACAACAACAAAAAGGTCAATAGTTCACCGGCGGTGCTGAGCGCCGGACCGACGGACATCTGGGTCCCGAGAGCCGCCGCCCGGGCCGTCGTCACCACCGCCGCCGCCGTCTCGGGCTCCTGGCAGCAGCTGCGCATAACGAGCGCGCACAGCGAACCCAGGGAGCCCAGGGAGCCCAGGGAGCCCAGCGACGCCTCGCAGCCGCGGCCCCGTCGCCTGGCCCGCAGGCCCAGCGAGCAGCACTCGCAGCACTGCTGCTCGATAGCGGCAGCAGCAGCGGCAAAAGGGGGCAGAAGTAGCGGGGGCAGCGGGGGCAGGGGCAGCAGAGGCAGTAGCAGAAGTAGCAGCAGCGGCAGGGGCAGCAGAGGCAGTGGTGGTGGCAGCAGCGGCAGTAGCAGCGTGGGCAGTGGCAGGGACATCAAAAGCAGCGGCAGAGGCAGTGGTGACAGTGGCAGAAGTAGCAGCGGCAGCAGAGACACACGCGTGAATTCATCTCTCGCCACTGCCGACATGATCGCTGCCCTCACAACAGAGGCGCAGCGCTCCTCCTGTGCGCAGCAGCAGCGACACGGAGGCACGTTGACCCAGCACGTGCACTGAGCGCATTTGTGTCTTGCATGCTGCATTCAGGGTGGTGCACAAGCCCCCCCGAACGATACGAACTCAACACATCACGTGAACGGCGCTGTCCCAAAGAGGAAGTACGTGAAAGAGCTGACGTTTCGGGCAATGGTCCTTCTTCATAACCATAGCCTATGAAGGAAGGCCACTACCTGGAAACATGCGTTGAGTTTTTGAAGAAGTTGTGGAGGTCATAATGGTGATGATGATGATGATGTAGTGGTGGTGACGATGATGATGCAGACACGCTACTGATGATGATAATGATTAAGGCTGTAACACCTTATAATGCACGGCCCCACACTGATCCAAAGGTTCAGCGGTGCAGAAGCCGCTCCTCTTGGCCACAGAGATCCCCGCTCCGCACTGCGACTCCTGCACAGCAGCAAGGCAGCACTGCTCCTGCGTGATCCTGCAACCATATCATCATCATCAGCAGCAGCAGCAACAGCAGTATCATCAGCAGCAGCAGTAACAGCAGTATCATCAACAACAGCATCAGCAACGTTATATGCAGCAATAGAAACAGCAGTAGCTGCGTCGTCACCATCAATAGGGTGGCTTGCATCAGTATCACCATCACCAATAGCACTCTCTGCACGTTCATCATCATTGGTTGCAGCATCAATAGCACATCGGCACCGTGATAAGTAGCAGCAGCAGCACTGTCCACATCATCAGCATCGTCTGCATCACCATCATTAATAACACGTATATCATCATCATCACAGCAGCAACAGCCGTCCAATTTTTATCACCTCTGCTGGCGTCATCAATCACTGCGTCCTTGGAATTACAATCGCAGCACGTCACTGTGCCGAGCCCTACGAAGTGTAGACACCGCGCGGTTACCCGCCTTACGAAGCGACGGGCGGCAGCATCTGGAGCTGGCCACGAGCGAAGGACGTAGCCATGGAGTCAACATTGGAGGGGGGGGGGACCAAATCTTCCAGGGTGTCCCAACCCATAAAAAAATATCTAAATTTGAAAACTAATTTCCTGCCTAAAATATTTAAAAATTCACTAACACACAGGATGGACTTGTTTTTTTTTACAATAATGTCTAATAGTGTATTGTATTAAATTGCTCTGTTTTTACTTTTTTTTTTACCATTTATTGTTTAATTGTATGTAATGGCAGAGATTAGGGATTAATAAAGAACAACCACAATCACATTAACAGAAATCTATGCATTTATTTACATGAAGACAAGTCCAGATATTGTGGCCAAGGTTTAGCAAATTGTTGTTTTTGTATTTACATAGCATAACAATTTTTTTCATAGCAATATATTGGGGGAGATATTACGGCCTTTTCCCCTGCAATCAAATGACACCGCCTGCTTGCACATCCTCCGTGCCGTAAGCCCTGCGAGCCGACATTTCAACGTTGATACCATCGCAACTGGGTTGTCACCAGTGCCGGATTCAGCTAGCGCGGGGCCTGTAGCAAATGCTACTTTTTGCTACGAGGATAATCCGGCACTGGTTGTCACGCCAAAAAACAGACCTCAAATCAATGGGAAACACGTTGTGGTGACTGCAGGGTTGACAAGTAGTTTTGGTGGGATGGGATTTAGCGTTGTGTTCCTCTGCTGCCAGAATTAAAAGCAAAATTACGCGGACATTTTGTCTGGCTGCTTATTTAAACGTTGGCCTGAAACCCTGTAGCCTAACAATGAACCCAGCCGAGTACATTACGGAGCATTCTTTGTCAAAGAGGACCCCACTGCTGTGAGAGTTTGTCCAATGTCTTATTTGAGTTGTTCCTGTTGTTGTGCGTAGTAGGAAACCGACACGCCAGCAGAGCAAACCCCGCGCAAACTGCTCGTCATCAAGACGCGTTTCGCCACCGGCGATTTTAACCGAACCCCAGCCCAACGTCGTCCCTAGGGAGGGCACGACGAATCGGGGCGACCGCCCAGGGCCCCGCGCTTTGGGGGGGAGGCGGTGGAGGAGGGGGGAGATGTGAGATGTGATACTTTCGGTTTGGTTTGGAGGCGTCGGAGGGCACAACACCGTGGGGTTTGCCCCGGGGCCCTGCAACCCCCCCCCCCCCCCCGAGACGGCCCTGCCCCCTAACTATCGATTTATATATCGATCCCTTGAGTGCAAGAGGCAATGGGTTGTGAGCCAGCGTGCAGTTCGCAGCATGCTTCAAACATAAAATATGATGAACATTGGTAGTGATGATGTTGCTGTTGATGATTATGATGGTGAACATTGGTAGTTATGATGTTGCTGTTGATGATTATGACGGTGCTGCTGCTGATGATGAAGACTGGTATATCTGATTGTGCTACTCATGATTATGATGATGGTAAAGACTGGTAGTTACGATGGTGCTGCTGCTGATGATGATGATGATAATTATGCTGCTGATGCTGCTGCTGCTGCCACTGGCTGACGATCGCGGCCTCTGCGAACGACAACGGTGTTCCAACAACGCTTGCACTGCCCACGACGACGAGTGGTGACAACGGCAGCGGTGTGGAGCGGGCAAATCGGTGCGTGCGGAGGGGTGGTGGTGGTGGTGGCGGTGGCGCTGAACCTGCACTCTTCCGTGGCTCCGCGAGTTTTCGGGGCCACGTCCTCGCAGCGACCCGTGGCCAAAGCCCACGATCGTCCCTCGTCACAGCAGCTCCCGATCAGCTCCTCCAGAGAAGCTGTGGCAGGGGTGCAGGCCAGAGGGGGACGGGGGGGGTTGTCACGAATCAAAGAGGAGGGAAACACAAGAGGCGTTGCGTTCCTTGTCGTGAATAAACCTAAACAAAAATTATTCGCGATAAGCTTTTTTGGGGGGGGGAGGGGGGGATCGCGTAGTTATAAATGTGTCGACACATTTATACTTAACACGAAAAAAACTCTTATTATGAATAATATTGGTCGCGAATGCCTACGCGTCAAACTAAAAATATAAATGTTGTAGCAGGTCAGGCCCATTGAGCTGCATAGCTAAAAAAAATTCAGAAGCGACCTGACCACAAATTCTTCCTCTTTTCATCACCACACACCACCGATTTGATCAGCCCCTCCAGCGTTTTAAACTTAACCTTGCTGTGTCGTTGGCAAATGTTGAAGTGAAGAACTGCACATTGAATATCTGAATCAGACAAGTGTCGGTATATCACTGATATCCATATGAAAACTATTTAAAACATTTTATTTTACCAGGTTTTTATTTATTTTACCAGGTTTACTGAGCTGTATAGCTTGTTCTCGGAAGCGACCTGGCTGTGACAAATGATAGCCGAACGAAGCGACTTATCACGTGGAAATGTACGTCAGCCAAATACTCTAAAACGCATGTTTCTAAATGTGGAGGGGAAAACCGGAGGACCCGGAGAAAAATCAACGCGACCACGGGGAGCGAGAGAGACACGCAAACTCCAAATATACAGCAGGCGTCAGGGTCGAGATCGAACCCACGACCCCTGTATACCTGGCGAGGTAGTTAACATCTCCTAGCCACCGCGATCCTCGTAATGAAGCCTCCCTTCTCAAGCGGGTGGAGCGACTGCGATGAGTGACCGCCGATTTTGTGTGGCTTTTTTTAATTGGAGCCATGTAGCTTGACAAACTTCGGGAGCGGAAAACGAAACGTTTTTTTCATGCGATAAATTATTGAATGAGTATAAATCGGGCAAGGTTGTTTTCTCGCTGAAAACAATACAACGTGATGTACGTAGTGCATTGGGGTGCAGCGATGGCACGGCGAACTGCCCTACGCAGCTGGCAACCTGAGTTGGATCCGCGGCCTCGGTTAACGTCAATATCTAAACCGGTTCTGTGCACCGCCCTGCGCCAACCTGCAAATACCAACGTGGTGAAGTATGGTCAAACAACCCCCACGATCACGTGGCATGGTGAGATCTTCATCTGAGCGATACGCTCATCTTCCGAGCGCTGGCGCTCACACGCTAGCGCTGACTCTTAAACATACAACAGGCGTCAGGGTCGGGATTGAGCGTTGCTGCGTTACCGGAGTGGTAACGCAGCAATCCTCGAACCGCCGCCGCCCTCCTGGCACGGGAACGTGGAATGTACCTGCTTGTAGGAAGAGCCAGAGGGCGACGCACGGCACGATCAGAGCTCGTCGCCAGCGGCTCCCCATGGCAAAGCGTCGCTATTCCCGGCACCACCAACCACCAACCACCACCACCACTACCACCACCACCACCACGCTACGCAGATTAGCGCTCGTGCTTGTTCGCTGCCCGCCTGGCCACGGAGTTGACTCACGACCTCGCCACCCGTGCAATCACGGGGCACTTTGAGATGTGTTTTTTTCTACACCCACCCACCCCCACACACCACACCACACTTTCACAATCGACGCGTTACTCCGGGCGGGCGTGTGGTGCTTGCTGGGCACAGACACACAGAGGGGCCTCAGTGTGCACGGGAGAGGCCGTGACGCCAGGACCCGCGTCTTCTTCTCGCGTTCACGTTTGGGAGCCCCCCCCCACACACCGGACCATTTCCCCCCCCCCCCCCCCGTGAGGTGAGGCAATCGACGCACGTGGCTGGACCTCACCCATTGACGACTCGTGGCGGTGTGGGTGGTAGTGGTGGTGGTGGTGGACTCATGCTGTTGGATGGACAGTTGTAGGGAGAGAGGTGGAGGGAGGCGCGTTGAAGAAACTCGCACGGTCGTTTAACAGCTGCCGCGCCTGGAGATTGGATCGAGTCTGTGACCCCCTTCTGGGTGGCAGGTCCGTCACGCGGCCACTGCATGGCAGCAGCAGCGTCCCAGAGCAATGTTAACAATCGTGTTATATTTATTATTTGAATTTATTAAATGATTGTATTGACCTCTTGTCGGTGAATTTATTACATTCACAATCCTGTGAATGTAGTTAATTCACCAACAGGCTTGCTGTTAATCATATATATTTTACATTAAAAAAACGGCTCTATTGTGATTATTTTAGTTCACGTATTAACGTTAAAGTCGTTTCATTGCACGATTAACTATGCAGTTAGTCATGAACATCCTTAATTCCAGTGCAAAATACTTTAAAAAATTCGTAATCACATTTGTATTATTATTAATCCCGCACCGCCGATTAGTACGGGTGGTCACGTATGGCGTAAAAGAAGTTCCACATACATTGGCAATTTAACACGTAGTAGGCTTTGTCGACCAATATTATTAATAATAAAGGTTTTTGGGTTAGATCGCTGTAAGTATAAATGTGTCGTAACCCTCCGCCACCCGATACAGCCAGCAAGGTTGTGGATGCTGGATGTAATTACCAGCGAAACGTCGAACTACTCAAATTGTAAATGTTGTGGTTTTACTCTCCAACACACCGGTGGGCTCAAGTAGTAAATCATTGGCGCGTTGTTTGCGTGATTAATCCCTTAATGCCTGTGTCGGGTGGTGGAGGGTGACGACACATTTATACTTACAGCGATCTGACCCAACCCCCCTTATGAATACATTGGCAATGGTACTGACTATCCCGCCTTGCATTGCGTGCGCTGTGCTCATGGCGTGATCTTTGTGCTGTGTTTTTACGACTGATCGAGCGTGACGCCTCCTCCTCATCAGCTGTACCACGGACTACGACGATGATTTACTGTGGCCATCAACCGCATGCCCCCTCCCCGTGTAAACCAGGGGCGCCACGGTACATAGGAGATGTTAACTACCTCGCCTGGTATACATGAGGTCGTGAGTTCGACCCCGACCCTGACGCCTGCTGTGTATGTAAGAGTCAGCGTGCTCTCCCCGTGGCAAACGTGGATTTTTCTCCGGGTCCTCCGGTTTTTGCTTCCCCCTTCGCATTTAGAATCGACATCACGCGTTTAGAGCATTTGGCCGCTCATACATATCTCCCCGTGACGATAAGCCACTTCGTCTGAGCTATCATTTGTGGCCAGGTCGCTTCTGAAAAACAGCTCAGTCGGGGCCTTTCACCTGTTAACATAACATTTTTAAAAAGTTAAACAAAAATCAAAACAGTTCCATCGGCTGACAGTCGCTCCCAGTGGCATGACCTCGTGCGCGATGGAGAAGCAACCCTGAGGCCCCCTTTGTATACACGCGCGCCGTTTGCAGAAAGGAAAGTAAGAGAGAAGGGCTCAGGGGAGTAGAGGGAAAGCGTGCAAGGGGTTACAATCGGTCGGAACGTTTCTACAAGAACAACAATAACAACACAAATGCGTGTACATGCTAACGCGACTGGTTATGCGCGCAATGTCGTTGGTATAATGGTCAACACGTTGAGCTCCCAATTCAGAGGTTGCCAGTTCTCCCGTTGCGGCAGTTGCGACATTATTCACGTTACTTTTTGGTTCTTTGGGTAAAGTCACGTAGGAATAAAACAAAATAAATCACGACGTTTCGGGCGCAACACAAGCGTCGTGATTTATTTTATTTTTCTACCTACGTGACTTCACCGAAAGAACCAAATAGTATGGATTCCTGCAGTCACGAAAGCTTCAAATCAAGATTATTCACGTTCCTTAAACCCCACGCCAAACTTCCCACCGCCTCCGTTCACCCAGCAGCGTGAATGGTTTCGCCGCAATGAAGATGACGATTGCTTGTGTTGCAATCGAAACGTCGTATTCTATTATTTAATTTATTTTCTTTCTACGTGACTTTACCGAAAGAACCAGAACGTAATACATATCTGTTTTATACATTTTCATTCTGAAAAGCCTCACTGAGTCTTAAGATTGTTTTTTTTGTCAGGTGGATCCTGCATTTGGACATGAGGCGGATGCCATTCATCGGTGCTAAGTTTGTGTTTAGAGAACCCAGGGTCCCTGGAGAAAGCTCACGACTATGAAAGGATAACCTCGCTCTTGAGTGCCGGGTTGGAAGGACGCAAATCATGCCAAATCTACAACGCGGCAATCAAATTCAAAGAGCTCATTGAGAGGAAACGGCAAGTATTTGTCGCAACATTAAAAAGAATAAACTTTTTTCCAGCACTTATTTCAGAACTTCGGCATACAAAGTCTAATATATAATTCAACACACCCTTAAATTAAGATATTAATATATCAGTCTGCGTGATGATGCCCACAGAATGCGGAGTGCATTCGTTACGTGGCCACTCAAGAGCAGCGATAGGTTAAAGTTCGCCTGCGTGGCTTGTCGTGAGATGCCAGGACTTGTCCTGATGCAATCACCATCGGTGTTGGCCTGTCAGCTCTGTATGTGTGTATGTGTGTAGAACTATCTTTCGCACCGTACCTATCCAACCGTGCTCATCAGATGGTGCAGGCGAGAGAGAGGCGTGGTGTGTGTGGACAACAAACTGAACACAATTAGCGATGTCAGAGAACAGCACCGCGCGCGATCCACGCGAGCCGCAGCTATGCGCGACGTCTTGTCCTGTTGCTGCTGCTGTTGCTGTTGTTAATCTTGCCTGTTCCTACTCAATAATTCATCCCTCTCAGCTCTGCGTCGGGAAAACGTCCGAAAGCGCGTGCCGCTCGTGGCGCAGCTCGTGCCACGAGAACGTTCCAAACCCCCGGGGCAGGTCAACATCGTTTAGCACAAACAAGAACACGCGTGCGCACGCACGCGCCCCGGTACTGGGTAGAGGTCCCGTTACTCCGAACAAGCGTCCGCCTTTCTACCTCGCCACTCCGGGGCGGGGGGGGGCGGAAGGAGTGGGGAGGGAGAATGAGTATGGATGGAGGGGGTCATTCACGGTGGCACCAGCTCCACTTCAAGGCCGCTTTTCACCCCCCCCCCCCCCCCTCCGAGCACTGCAGTCGACCGCCTGGCCCGGTGGGGCCTTGCGCAACCGCTTGGGGGGCTGGCTGGGGGGGGGGGCGTCCTTCTGTTTGGTGCGCGCGCCTCTCGCGACCGGCCATGTGCGGTTTTTTTATGCCGCCACCCCCCAACACCCCCCCCCCCAACACAACATAACGCCCCCCATCTCCTTCTCTTTTTTTTACGATCAGTGGAAACAAGAAGATGCTCGGTGTAGTCGGCACTTTGCTTCATTCATCATTTCGTATTTTTATTTTACTTTGCTTTATGTAAACCCCCACCTCTCGCTCACTCTCCCGGTCACTCTCTCGGTCACTCTCTCGCTCACTCTCTCGTTCTGCACGCAGCCCCTTCGCGCAGTCCGACGGCCTCCGACGGGTAGCTCATATCAGCATGCTGAGCTCCCCGTCATCTGCCACCGAGCACACGGCCTCCTCCATCGCCCACTGCTCCTTGAAGGCCGGCACGGCGTGGGTCAGCCGCGCATGGCGGAACTCCAGCCACACCCTGGCTCTGACCAGAGCGCCAAACTCCGTGGAAGCGAGGGAGATCTTAGCGGAGCCGCGCGTGTCGGGGGAAGACGCCACTCGAGAGCGGCGTGAGACGCCTCCTGTCAAGCTCGGCTGCTCTTCCTTGCGAGGCCCCGCGGGGCAAATGACCCCAACCCCCCAACCCCCCAACCCCCTCCCCCCGCCACCGTGGCCCACCGGGTGGTGGCCCTGAGTGTGGCCCTTGACGGTTCGGTCTCCCGCCGACAACGCACACAGCAAGTGCGATACCATCGTCGTCGTAGTCCTCGTGCTGCTGTAACCCCCCCCCCCCCAGTGGTTTCAGAATTGACACCTTTATACAAGGCATCATGTTTGCAATAACCACAACACAAGTAGTCAAAATGCAAACAAAAAGAAACAACTCTGATAATGATAATAATATCATTATCAGAGTTGGTGTCATCTGGTCCAACACCAATGGAGACTAGGCTCTAAGGAAAGCTGTCTTGGGTGTGGACCAATCAACTTCAAGGACAGTGCATAGTATTATCATTATCAGAGTTGTTTCTTTTTGTTTGCATTTTGACTACAGTATTTGTGTTGTGGTTATTGCAAACATTATGCCTTGTATAAAGGTGCCAGTTTTGTACCAGTTTAAAGGGTCAAAAACCTACTACTATATTTTGCCACTGGTAAAGGAGATGTCTCAGTGGATTCAGAATTGTGTGGCAGCTCTCGCGCCGGTGATGTCTCATCGGTGAAAGTACCCTCCCCCCCCCTCTGAAAAGGAGTGAGGACACTGGCTGAGCTTGCCACCCCAACCCCCACCCATCCCCGTCCCTTCTATCCCCTTCCTTGTGTTCTTTCCTTCACATCCCCCATACTAGCACAAGAAACAATCCACGGTCAGTTTCGCTGTCCCCACCTCGGTCTATTGTATTTGATTTCCATTCATTTATATGCGTTTCTCTCGACATCCTCCAGACATATACTGGACGTGCAGAAATACACTCGTAAAGAATGCAGTCAAAAAAATCTCAGAGCAGGAATCTGCTGAACACAAATCTTGAGGCTTAGTGAGAAAATCCTGGTTATGTAATAATATTTGTTATTATTTGAATGAATGATAGCTATCGGTATAATATGAACAACTTCAGGCGTCACACTTAAACAACTAATTCCAAATGCTATGGTGGGAAGTGCAAATAAATAAATGTAGTTATTTATCGAAATATTTAACTTTGGGTTTTTTTCCTTCTTAAAAATGTAACAGCCATATTAAAAAAACAAATAAATAAAAATGTTATACGTTCTGTTCGCGCAAAGCGATTTGTGCAACTATTGCTTTATTAAGGACTCCTTCACGCCAAGTTATTCCGTAAAACAGTGGCCTCTTTCAGACGATCAAATATTGCGTTTGTGGGTGAAATAGCTGCATGCGAGGGTTTGAACCAGACGGCTCTAAGCGCCAGTGATGTAAAAAAAACAGTCTACAGCTTCTAACTTTAACAAATATAGAACTCCTCGTATCCGCCTGTGCTGAGGGCGAGCAACCATCAAAAGATTAGCTTTTCCGCCAGGGTTATCCACAAAGTGTATATATTGTCTTAATGTGGATAAAATTGCCAGTAATAGGATGAATTTCGCCAATGAACTCTCGTGCTAACGAATGTTGCGGATAATGGGAAGCTGTTGCACTTTGCGGATAATGGGAAGCTGATGGGGGGGAGGACGTGGATATAGAAATAGGGCCACGGATAATAGTATTCGCTGACCCTACAACTCCACTGGATAATAAGAGTTGAGGGTAATAGGGTCGCAGATATGAGGAGCTTCTGTAGTAGTGTTTTTGTTAGCAGTAGGTTAGAGGCAACTCCTGCTGCTGCTGATGATGATTGTGATGTTGATTACCACTATGTTGGAAGTCAATGGACACTGTCCTGTAGACACACTTGCCCCTGCCATACAAATGTGGAATTTCCATCACTAAAGAGTGTCGCAGTGTACGAGCACTGCGATACTGTTTAAGCATGACACCGGTTTGATTTATCTTGGAGTAATGATGACACTGATAGAGATGATAATCATGACGACGATGAGTTCGGTAATGGCTTCCGCTAAACCACAGTTTGTGGGGTTTGAGTAATAACAATATAGATTGGTGAAGATCTCAGAGTACGATGCGTGTGTAGGAGAAATTGTAAAAGTGTACAAGGAGGAGATAATGAAGAACAGGTGGCCTTAGAATACTGTATAGATTATTATTAAAGTACAGACATGTCGAGATGATTATGAACAGGTGGCCGTGGGGAGCTGTGAGAGAGGACAGGGACATATTCACGTTGAGATCATTAAAGTCACGGGCCGCAGGATGGAGGGCAACTGTCCAATTAAGAGCGGGGCCGCGATGGTATATAAGCCAGAGCGAGGCCCGGAGTCTGGACGATTGCCCTGGACCAGGATCTACAAGCTGTAAGACGTCGGGGCTGACTGATCGTGAAGCAACGAGGTAGAAGGCGTCAAGGGCTGAATGATCGTGAAGCAACACACAAGGTGGAAGACATTGGGACTGACTGATCGTGAAGCGACGAGGTGGACGACATCAGAGCTGACTGCTTGCGGAGCTGTATGTACATAATTTTTCAGAAAATAAAGACGTCGCCTTTTTTATGATGGACGTCTCCAAGGAGCTTCTTTACAGATGTGTAGTGACTAACTCGGAGACGGAAAGACTTGGAGGCACTTCTTTTATGTAACGAGCACTATTGAGACAATACACACCCTACGTGGGTACACACTATCACTGTTGCTCGCCTAAACACAACGCTAACCGTCTAACACTGACGGCGCTGAACGGAGACAGCCAACAACTATCTAGCAGCGCAATGTCGAGTGAAGCGGACAGCGACGATGGCGACGAGACAATGGCGACGACGAGATGGTAACGACGACTTTGTTGAACAGCAAGACGGAGATCCCACTTCCAGCAACAGCCCCGAGGTCCCTCACAGGGGCCCTTCTTTTACTCCCAGCGTGGCCTCACTCCGCCCTGACCACGCCCCTCTCCGCCCTGACCACGCCCCTCTCCACCCTGACCACGCCCCTCTCCACCCTGACCACGCCCCTCTCCGCCCTGACCACGCCCCTCTCCGCCCTGACCACGCCCCTCTCCACCCTGACCACGCCCCTCTCCAACCCTGACCACGCCCCCTCTCTGCAACCTACTAGCGGGATCCAGAGACTTCCCGATGGGCCCTCCTCTGTGACCTTTCCCCCAGATGTCTCCCTCTCGTGTCTATCAGGGTCTGCTGAAGTCAGTACTACTGTACACTGCAGTTACCCCTTTTCACCAGCAGCCAGCGCTATGCCACTACAGATGTGTAGTAATGGGTTCTTTTGAGACACACTCTTGAGTATAGAGGCAACATGTTTTATTCACTCACACAACAGGCAAGGCACAACTCGACGGGATAACGGCTAAGGGTGGTGACCACCCTGAATAGCTACATAACACTCACGGGAACACTATATAAACTGCCGGGCCAGCTCACACGTTGCCCGGCTCTGGACGACTTCTCTCATGCCCGAAGACCGAGGATCCAAGATTTGTCGAGCGGGTCCCATCTCTCTTTGACAGCCCTCCAACGACGGCGACCCTGTCGGCTTCTCCGCCCCGGCTTGTATCCGCTCCGGCATGGCCGGAGCGGATATAAGCCGGTCAGACCGCACGTTGGCTGCTCTGACCCGATTATAGTTATCCCGTATGCGAGAGAGATAGGTATATTGTAGTCCCGTGTGTAACAAGAGTGAGAGATAGGTGCATTAGTCCCGTGTGTAACGGTGTTGCATAAGTGTATAAAAATGTCAATTAGTGTCTCTGAAATGACTCACTACACATGCATACAACACATTACAGACTGTGGGGCTACACTGAAAGCTGCATAAGACAGCCCAGCTAAATACAATGTATTATCCTATGCCCCTGGTCAATGCTCTCCACCGTAACCAACCTGCACTATCCGGTGCGGTGAATTATACAATAGCCCCCACCTCCCATGGGCATCACAACAACAGTGCCTTTGACACTGGGCTGGATGATTATTATCACTTCTCACAGACAGGGCAGCTCTTGACTGACTCACCTAGAGCAAAGATGGCCGCTGGCGCCGGCGGTCCTGTGATATCAGCATCAGGCGGTGCAGGAGCGACTGCGGCGGTGGTGGCGGCAGTGGTGGTGGTGGAGCCATGAGCGCTGGAGTCCCGCACCCACTCAGTGGTCACTCCTCTATTCTGGCCACGGTGCCATCCGATCGTCGCTTGCACCTCGGACACTTCTTTGGCGGCCGTCGTCCCGGTCACAGATGAGGCGTCCTTGACCGTTATCCATCCGGCAGCGTCCGAGTCGAACGCGTGACCGATGGTGCCCGACGTGCCGAAGCGCCCATTACCTTCAGGAGAGAGTTGTCCGTGCTTCTCTCTGTGCGGGGCGGCTGCTGTGCCATGCGCCTTGTCGTTTACGATCTCTCCGTGCTCCGAGATGCCACCGCTTTCTCCGCCGTCCGTCGGCGTTGTCGCTGTGGCCGGTGATACGGGAAACCTGAGTGTGTTTTCTACCTCCCGAGTAAGAACAATTCCACCGTGCCATGCCCTCGGTCCATCAAGATTGTTACCTTCTTCCTCGTCACTCCTGTCATCATGGTTTTCCTCTTCTGACCGAGTCACATAATTGTCTGCAAGTTGTGCACTTCTCTCCAAGTTTGGCGCAGCGTCAACGTACTCAGGTACCTTTGCAGAGGCCGTTTCGCTGAAATGAAATCTAACGGGGGGCAGTTCATTCACTGACGGGTCGTGAAGGCCGTTTGCCACTTCGAGTGGCACACGCAGATCCGGCTGCACTTCTCGCATGCCCGACAGGTCCACTGGGTGGGGCTGATGTTTTGGCAAGGATGAGTCCAGCACACCGGGACTTAGATAACTCGCACCCACGTCCCCGTACAACGGATACGAGGGCAGGGCATTCGCATGCCATGGATAATCAGGATGCTCTGCGAGTCCCGGGTCAAATCCGTAAGCAAAACCATCGCCACCAGCATTATCATAATGACTGTCGTCGCCGTCTATACCGTAGTCATCCCCTCGCCTGCCTCCCCTGTTGTCCACCAGCGAGGGCTCTGATCCAATGCCATCAGCAAAGCCACCGCCGTCGCCACCGCCGTCGCCACCGCCATTATAATCACCACCACGTCCAGCAACAGCGGAAGCGGCATTCTCATTACGACCACCGTAGCCGTCTTCGCCACGGTCATCCCCTCGAGCGCCCTCCCCATCGTCCACCGGAGGGACGGCGGCGGCAGCAAAATCGACAGCCGAGTCGCAGCCCGGGACGGTGTAGCACAGGAGCTGCGACTGCCCAAGGGGGCAGTGGCAGACGCGGCAGCCTGGCAGGCGGAAGGTGAACCCGGCGTCGTGATTGTGGCCATTGTCTGAGACGCAGCCGGCGCGGAGGCACACGGGGCAGTGGTCGAGCGGCCGGTGGACCTCCTCGATGCAGTTGGACGGGAGGTCTGGGCAGGGCATGAAGCTGCAGCTGATGGAGCCGCCTCGCGCGGGGCACGAGCACGCCGTGGTGCCGTCGTCGACGTAGTAGACGTGCCCCTCCGGCACCTGCTCGCGCACCAAGCACGGAGGCTGAGTCAGCACCGGGTTGGCTTTGTACGGTGCGAAAGAAGCTCAGCATTTCTACGTGCGTAATGAAGGACTCCAAAAATGCGGCACTGCTTGGATTAAGTTGATTGTCCTCGACAACAACGTCCAGTGGCCTACCACCAGCCAACGCAAGTCCCTTGCTTTCCCTCTCCCAAGGGCCCACCACTTCCCCCTCACCCTTCCATTTTTTCCTTTTCCCCCTCCCCGTATCTCATCTCCGCCCATCCCTTCCTTCTAACCAATCTCTCTGCTCCCCTTCTAACCGACTTAACTGACCCCCCGCCTTTATCGCTCTCTTTTAAACCGTCCAACCAATCACCATCTAGCAGGACACGTCACGGCTAACCTTATACAGTAGTTCCCCCTCGTGGTGGTTATGATATCTTCTTTTCTATACTATTTATATAAACGCCCTACTTTATCTGTGATGAACGCTGCACTTCCCGTTGTTTTCATGCAGGGGGCGCGTAGGTTTGAACGACGGAGGCGCACGGACAAACGTTCGACTACGTTGGAATCGATCTGCAGAATGAGGCGATTCGGTGTCGATTCCCAGAATCGACGTGTCCCCCACCGACACGACTTTGCCATTTGTTTTGCAATAACGACGACAACAATTTCCCATTCTCCCCGCATACGCTATCGCAATCAACAAGTCGCAGGGACAGACGTTCCATTGCGTTGGTAAGCGCACAACTTGATCTATCTTTTTGTGATGATGAATATAATAATATTAGATAAAACATCTAAACGGAACATCGGGTGCTTGCAGGAATGCGTCGTTTTTGTGCAAATTTTGTGACTTTCCTGGCCAAAGGAAAGTCACCCCACATGTCATTCAAAGACGCTATCCAAGGATGTCGAACATCCTTACACAAACTTACGTACAAAGTTGCGCGCACGCACGAAACGCCGGTTATAATCGCCGTGATTCGATCCGTTTGAGTGAGCCATTTCACTGAGAACTGTAGTCTCAATGAAATGTGTTGTTCTTCTCCCGCACCTCCGATGGGCACGGTTGGCTACGTACCCTGCGAACGAAGCTCTACATACATACATAGTCATCTCTTTGTAGATGCAGCCCTGCAATTTGTTTGCCCATGGCACTGCTGCTGCTGCTTTAAGGACCTCTACTCGAGAAGGCTCAAGGGAGTATCTCTTCTGGGCATTGATCCGTTCTTCCATGCTGGCCACACGTCTTGAATGTGGTCAGCAATATTCACACTGTTGGTCCACCACACACAACCCGCCAATCAACTGCGGTGAACCCATCCATTCTGCTGAGCGGACAGAGGCACGGGGATTTAAGAAACGTGTCCATTGCTTCAACTGCCCTGGCGGCAGATTGTACGGAGCCAGTGATGTCCAGCGTGCTAAACATTACACCACGTGCCGGATTTCTCCAGCCACCCTCTGCAGCAATGGATTCTTGAATCTTTGAATAATCTTTAGCGTTAGCTCCTTGTACGCGTGCATTTTCTCCAACTTCCTCGCACGTGCCAAGCACTCACAAATTAAATTGGTCTAACATCTCAATGCAGGACTCTCATGAAAACAAGGCTTGATCCTCATTTAAACTCTACTGTGCAAAGAACCGCTATTACATGGTATTACTTTGACGGCAACACAGCATTACATACAAGCTTGGTAGGAGATACTGGTGATACTGGCCACGATAAACCACGAACAATTCCCGACTTTAATGTAAACGTGCTCGAGCCACCCACCTGCAGAGAGAATGAATGATGTATCTAAACGAGACAGTACAGCAAGTAGGTTGCCCGCCTATCTGCGCGGCGGATTCTGCGCATGGCTTTTCCTACGGCGACTCGGGTTCGAACATCCCACGGGCACCAGTGCATGCACGACACAATAGTCGATTGTTGACAATCATGAGACCGGGCTTTTAATACCACGGTAATTTAAACATCGGAGTGGAACGCACTAAAAGCTGTCAACAGTGCGTCCTCAGCGACGCTCAAACGGCATGGTAAAGATAGACCACGCAAGGCATTTGATCCGGTGAAATGGAAAAACGAATGAACACATTCACACGCCTCCTACGAATTCGTGGGAGGAGTGGTGGTGCAGTGGTTCGCGCACTAAGGCTACGAACCCCGCCGCTTGAGTGTCGCTCCCAGTGGCGAGTGCCACGTCCCACCGCCCCCCCCCCCCCCCCATTTCTATAACCGGCAACGAATTGACCGGCGTGATGAAAAATGGTCAAACTTTGTCTCTAACCGACATGGCCGGGGGAAGCCTTCATCCAGCAGTGGATTGACGAAGGGCTATCATCATTATTATGCACTCACATTTTTTGCCCTTGCCACGGGAAAGTTTAATTTTCTATGAAATTCTTTGGGGTTGTAAAATATTCTAATTTTATATTCGTGCACACACTTTTAGGCACATTAGCTACAGGTGCCTCTTGACAACAGGAGCTCCCACAGCCCTGAGCAGGTTTAGCCAAGGCCGTGCACAAAGCTGTCGAAACGAAGAAACACTCGGGAAACTGCGGTCAAAAGGCGATGAACAGAACAAAATACCTTTCCATTTGTGTATCCGGCAGCGACGCAGTCATAGTACTGATATCCCTGGCAGGTGCAGCCCAGCTGAAGGCACGTCGGGCAGCAAGTGGGGGGCTCCGAGCTCTCTGCGATGCAGCGGTCGTTTGGGGGGCAGACCACCCCGGCGCAGTCCGGAGGATACGCACGACTCTCCTTCGCTCCCAGCGTCAGCACGGCCAACGCGGCGAGCACCAAACGCAGAGCGCCCGACGGTTGTGCCGGGGGGGCCGCCACCGCCGGCGATGGCGCCGCTGCTGCGCGATCCATTTCCTGCGCGAACTAAAAAGAGAGACGAGGGCGCAGAGCTCACGGCGAACGGCGAAGAGTTCCCCGGACTCGGTGAACGTCTCACGTCAAGTCCGGACCCCGGAGATTGCCCGCTCGGTGCGTCGTATTCCATTATCCCACGCGCTCCGTGGCTCTCCCAAGACAAACATTACAAGGGAAGGAGGGGGTGGTGGTGGTGGTGGGAGAGAACGTTCCAAAAGGACTGCGCGTGCTTTGGAACGACGTCTGTCCCCTACGGCATTGCTCACATGCGATATTGCTCGCGGCGAAACCGCCCGCGCACCGCGAAAGGCGTCGGCCGCGGAGAACAACGGAGACAAACGCAACGGACGCATGATGGGCACGTTTGTCGACCGGCGAACGCGACGCTCGCCACGTGGAGAGAGCGCGGGCCATGCACGCGCACGCGCGCGTTTGTCTTCCCTCGCGCACAACCGCGCCCCCCATCTGCACATGAGATCACGCATCGCCACCCACTTGCTCCTGGCAAGTGCAGCAGTTGACAGCAAATGATCCCCAAAATAAATAAAGCCACTGCTCACGTGGCTGAGCGCAGCGCAGGAGCGTGATTTCAACGATTAGTCGGGTGAATGTGGGGAAATGAAATGAATTTGCTTGCTTACCAGTTAAAAAGTCATTGCCCGCACGCCTGCACCTCTCCCCAAAGGTGCCAGACTTAAGGAATGGGCTTTTTATTTAACGTGGAGGGAAGTGCGTTTTAATTTACAGGATCTCTGCCAAACTGGCGACCCAGTGAAGACCGATCAGCAAATGTTCAGCTCTGAATCTGTAACAAAAGAGCCAATGTTTGGCAAGGCAATATGGAAATTGGGTGGGGGAGAGAAATGCTGACAACATCGCAGTAATGATGATTCGGAAGTTTGGCGTTTTTGTTGATGGTCCTGGAAAAAATTACTCGAAACGGAACACTGAAAAAGTTGGCATCTTGCGTGTCGGTCGTTTCTTACAAGCATCGCAATGTTTCAGACGCTTGGACCTTTTAGGCCCACACTTGGATAGCGTCCGAGTGAGATGTATTGCATGCGGATGGAGTAGGTGGAATATTATCAATGTCTCAAGATGGAAAGGTTTTTTTATGTTACTTTCAACTGCGGTGATTTTTTTTTTATCAAATTGGGATACTTGATTCCAATATTCCCTTGAAAGTATGAAATGCCATGCATTGACACACACACACACGTGTGTGCCTTGGCCACCAGACACACAGAAGAAGTAGAAAATTACGATGTGTGGAACCAACAAAACCTTCCATAGATATTTTCATAAACTAATATTTGCTATACTGTACTTTCTAACCAAACCCAATGACGCCCATTTCAACAAATACGACCAAGAAAACACAAATATTGAAATTGCAAGAAAATAACTGACCAGGATTTTTTAGTTTTGCCCCGTAAAAGCTCACATTCCTGACTGCAATAATAATAATAATAATCTCACGGGAAAACTTAATTTGCGATAATAAAAAAAATACCGCGTTGCAGTGCGAAGACTGCAGCTTGAAAAGGAGGCATTGAGCCAGCGACAAACGAAAGTTGCACGCCTCGGAATTTTCGCGAGCTGGGACGTGCGCCTCGATGGTCACACTGCAGTTTGGCACGGAAGCCCAAAGGCATGCTGTGATGGGGGCAGAGATGGGAAACGGCATCACATTGTAGTTTTCCCACGACAGAGATAGTGTGGGCACAAATACCCGTGGCCTGCATATAACAGGGTGGTAGATTTGAAGCTTGCGTGACTGCAAGGATTCATATTCTTAGGTTTTTTCGGAAAAGTCACGTAGATAAAAAAATAAAATTAATAAAAGTAAAATAAAAAATAAAATAAAAATCACGACGTTTCGGAGGCAACACAAGCTTCCGTCTTCAGGTGGAACCGTCACAGCACGAAAGCTGTATCACCTTGATACAGCTGTATCACCTTGATACATCTATCGTGCTGTGACGGTTCCACCTGAAGACGGAAGCTTGTGTTGCCTCCGAAACGTCGTGATTTTTTTTTACTTTATTAATTTTTTTTTATCTACGTGACTTTACCGAAAAAACCTAAGAATATAACAGGGTGGTGTTTCGGTGCCCGTTAAAAATAAAAAGGACATTCGCTCACAGTCCCTGCATAAGTGGAGCGGATAGCCCAACCTTCCCTCTTCCCAGAACCCAGCAGCACTGAGTTCCGGCTTCGGACCACGAAATTTCTGTACCCCCCCCACACCGCCCCCTTGTTACGGATTATGTCTTGTCAACGTATTAAAAAAAACACGTAACATTTTTTTTGTATATCGTACTCTGAAGCTCAAAAATGTAACAGCGTTGTAAAGCCGAGCAGACTGATCATTAGCCGTGTCTCCAAGCTGCCAAACAAAAAATATCTCATAGGTCAGCGTTCTCCACTAATGTTCAGAGGGGGGCTACTTTCGCCGATAAAACATCATCAGCGTGAGGGCCCCCACAACATGTTAAACTCATTGGGTGTTTGACAGCAGCACGATGATGGAGATGGATGGGGTGCTTTCACATTTGTGTATTGTCGGGGGCCGCACTAAAGGCCACCAGGGGCCGCCAGTAGCCCACGTGCCTTGCAATGAAGACCACTGCCACAGATAAATATGTTTAGTACCGTAATAATCATTACATTTATGAGGCGCCCTTAAGCAATCGTTCTCAGGGCGCAATGCGTACAAATCCAGAAATAGCTTAACATCATCTTCTTAGATGATGTTAAATAGCTTAACATCAACCAAATACAGAAGTGAGAAAGACGTTTGAAAATAACTAAATAAGAAAAAAAGTTATTTTAAACAGGTATGTTTTTAGTCGAGATTTAAAGATTTGTGTCTTGGAAGTCCTGGCCTCGAAGGGAAAGGAGGTCCAGAGTTTAGGGTGTCGCAATTGCAATGGCGCGATCACCTCCAATTGTGAAGCCAAATCTGGATGGTGGTGTCTTTTTTAAAACACTTTAATGTAGATTTCATTTTATATCGCTATAATATACTTAAAGCGGAATTTAAATATTATTACAAGCTGTAAATGTTCTTTGGGTTTTTTGGTTAAGCCACGTAGATAAATAAAATATTTAAAAAAATATCACGACGTTTCGATCGCAACACAAGCAATCGTCATCATGTGTAAAAATATAGGGCCGGCCTTGCCCCTGATCTCAGAGAGAATGAGATTGCCCCGATTTGAACTAGACAATTTAGAAAATTATCTTGCAATCACACTTAACATTGACAGAAAAAAATGTCTACATCTGATTGGGAACATGTAGATAACATGACAGCCTCCTCAGCTGTCGGCTAAATGCAACGATAACCTGATGTCCAAGTTCAACCTCCTTTCCAAGAAGAAGCCAGGTCCACACATTAAAAAGTTAGACGGTGACAAGATTGTTATCAATCCGAGTAACATCCCAATTTCCGACAGCTTAAAATCGGGTCTAGCTAAAGAGTTGAATTTCGCAGTCACCCCTAAACACATCTTATTTGATATAATTGCCCAGGTTGACGCAGCCCTTAAGGGTTTGGGACACATTCCTGCAGACGTGGCAAGATCGGAAATCGCTGAAATCGTCAAAAGCGCTAAGACACCTATTAGTAACATCAGCAAGGATGAGCGCTTTGAGCTTTCTCTAATAAAAAATAGAGATGACAAAGTCATCCTCTCAGCCGACAAGGGCAATGCCACTGTCATCATGGACAAAACCACATACAATAACAAAGTGCTGGGCCTACTTAATGATGGCAGCTATACCAAATCAAGAGATCCTACCAACCGCCTGGTTACGAAAACCAACATCATCTCTGATTCGACATCTTTAATCGAACAAACCAAGCAGTTTTCCTTAAAACCCTCTGCTGCTCGACCGCCCAGATTTTATGGCTTACCAAAAATCCAGGAAGAAGGTACACCACTCTGTCCAATCGTCTCCACCATTGACTCACCCACCTACAAACTGGCCCGATTTCTGAGACCTTACAACCATTCACTGGTAAGACCTTCTCAGCTGTACTTAACTCAGCTCACTTGGTATCGCTAATTAAGGACTTCTCACTATCTCCAGGTGATTTGCTTCTCAGTTTAAATGTAGTATCTTTGTTTACCAAAGTTCCTGTGCCTGACACCGTTGCAATCAATGAAGATTTGGTCCAACAAGGACTGAATGCTGATGTACCGGCCCTGGTTAGACACTGCCTCACCAAAGCTTAAATAAAAAAAATCGTGTGGTTGTCTGTAAAAAATTCACACACACAAGTTGTATTGGAACAAACCTGTACAAGTGTAGTGTAACAGCACCCGCTGGTGACCAGCAGCAGCAACTGCGGTGTACAAACAGTACACACGCCGGTGAGCATATACACGGGTGTGTCGGCAGGGCGGAGGAACTGGGGCAAGGGTCATGGAGGGCCCCATTTGGGAGCTCCTGAAACCTGTTAGTGGGTTCGAGAAGGGAGGCGCGACCAGGGACGGAGCCAGGCAACGCTGGTGGGAATACAGGGGTCGAGATCAGGAGCTCGAGGCTGGCGTGTTGGGATTGGATCGTCTCGTCGTTGCTGCCGTCTCGCCATCGTCGCTGCCATCTTCGCTCGACATTGAGCTGCTAGATAGCCTAAGTGTCTCATTTAGCGCTGCCCATGCTAGACGGCTAGTGTTGTGTCATAGGCTAGCGAGTAGTGTGGTGTGCACGTAAGATCACTTGTGTTAATAAAAGGTGCCACTACAAATATCGTCTTCGAAGTCACCGCACTACACATGTACTTGCCGACACACAGGACAGCGTGTACTCTAAATGTTAACTTATTAGGTTTACTTTGTCAAGCAGTTCCAGTGGTTGAACTCGCTTGAAACACAAGTTTCCTTTGACTTTGATTCACTGCATCTTTGGCCACCGATAGTCATGAAGTGTTGTGGGACTCATAAAAAAAACCCCACCACCAACAACACTGCTCCATTCAGGAAGGGCCTCGCAGCTTCGACCAATTTACGCGCGTGCCCGTCTGGGAACGTGCCTCGCTTCTTTTCCATGAGCAAATGATCTCCATGGAGATTCTGACCTCCTCAAGTCAAGACGTTCTTCAAGCGCTTATCGTGAAGGCTAAAGAAACACCTTCAGTGTCACGGAACTTGGTACATCGCCGCTGCACCGTGCAAGTAAATTATTTAAAGCTGCACTCGCCTTCACGGGACTCGGCCAAGCATCACTTGTGCTTCTTGCCAATTTGCACAAACATGTGCTCACCAAGTTTTTTTGGCTTCGTTCGTTGGGTCAGAGGTCACCATGCAATTGACGCAACAGAATGAAAAAGTAATGTCTCAACAATGTTTGAAGCCCTGGCCTCTTAATATGGGCATCGATATATTAAAGTCGATTGTTTAAGGAAGAAACCTAGGTGGTGGTGGAAATTTATAATGCAGGAATAGAAGTGGTGGTTTGGCAGGTTCAGAGATCAGAGCATTGAGTGGCTTATACCAATGCCTGCACACACGAATCATCAATTGAAGTTGTTTCCAATTATGATAATTGTTTTTTTACCTTTTTATCTGGCAACAAAACTGACTGAAAAAAAGGTGTCAGTTTTGTTGGCAGATAAAAGGGTAAAAAAAACTATTATCATATTTTGTTACTTGCAAATGAGGTTCCATTGGTTGTTTCCAATTACTTTTCTAAATGCAGCTGAGAAAAAAAAACTATTTTCAAAGATTTATGCGATGACAGTCCACACACTCGTGTATGGGAATTAATGGACTGATGCATCGTTTCAGTCTCCCGTGCGAGTGAGATAAACAGTTACAGAAAATTGCACAGTAAAAAAAATACGATCACAGGTGCAATTCGGTCATTTATTTCGACAATTGTTATCGAATGACAATTTCTGAAAACCACAAAGGTTCAAATGGGGGGTGGGGGGGTATTCCACATCGGGACAAAGCTAAAGTACAGAATTTCAAACTTTGTCATTGGTCAACCGAAGGTGGTGAGAGAAAGCAACATACGTTGTATTAAAGGTATCAGCAATGTTGGTAACAGAGAAACATGTAAACAATAAAAGTACTTTAGTAGCTACGCAAGTATTATTTGGTTCTTTCGGTAAAGTCACGTATCTACGTATCTACGTGACTTTACCCAAAGAACCAAATAAGATGAATTCCTTGCAGTCACGAAAGTTTTAAGTCAAAATTTAGCTACACAAGCATATTAGAATATATGCCTTAAATGGAACACAAAAACTTTGATTTGCAAAACGTGCATTTAGGTGCTCTAAGACAGAATTCCGTTTTACACAAAAATTGGGGGAAAACACCACTTGCATACAGGGTGTGACATACAGGTATTGCTGGTAAATACAGCTTGGATGGTGTAGAAAATTGTCTAATAAAATGGCCACAGCTTATACAGGCATGCAGAAGCCAAAGGACGTAAACTTGACAATTTCACACATTGCTAGTGCAAGCTTATGCCTTTAAGTTAAATTGCCGGTCCCTTTACAATGGCACAAAAGCCAGGATTTTTCGTCTTTCATACGTACATAAATTAACTACTCCAAATCTAGAAGACCGACTTGATTTGCTTGTTCTTGCCAAGACTACACAAGAAGCTATTATTATCGGCATGTTGTTAAACATATACATACAGGCATACAAGTCCCACGTCTTCTACTCAACGTTCGACGCAGTTTAGCTTGTCATCCTTCCCCCGCACCTCCTATGAGCACAATTGGCTACGTACGATGCCAAAGCAATTCAACATACATACAAACAAGTGGTTCACATCTCTACAGGGGCAACGCACAGCTAAAACACATCTCCGTTAACCTATCATTTCACATCCACCACGGTGAAAGCAAATGCATTCTTGCGTGACCCTACCGGTGTTCTTGTCGTCCTAATAACTCGACTATGATGCACAAGCCAATATTTCATGGCCATTTTTAAACACTTGAGTTGAATAGGTAATTTTGTGTTGTTGTAAAAGAGTGTTTTCAGCAGAGATTAATCATTTACAACCTCATCTCAAATACACGGCTGAAGATCATGCCCATGCTGTGTTGGTCATGGGAGTTGTTTGGACAATTCTTCACCATGCTGCTCATTGCAGGTTAGGGAACCTGGTCCAAGAACTGGCTATTTTACCATTCGCCACTGATGCTAGCCATGCCCAGGAATCAAACTCTGGTGACCGAGGCTTGTAGTGCAGTGCATTAACCACAGCCACAGCACCCCCCCCCTTTTAGTAAATATTTAAAGTTAAATATTGCATACAGTGGCGTTCACGGACTGAATTATGATAATTATTTGCAAAACACAGCTTCCATCAATATTAATCTTAGGCTTTTGTGGAGGAATTGCATATGATGTGTTTACAGACACAACATGATAGAATAATAACTTTGAAAACGTATTGTTATTCTGGAGATACACATTTTTGGACAGTAATTCTAAGGGGTTTTAAGAATGCAAAAATTTTTAGGCAGTGCAAAGTTTCAGAGATGAGTTCCATAGGACCAAGAGAACAGTGACGACACTAAAGTTTGTGCATTAAGTGGTCTCAGCATTAAGAAGTGGTCATATCAGTGTCAGCTCTGCTCTACGTTAAAGATGACATTTCAACTAGTGGGAAAAAATAAGGTTGCAATGTAAGCATATATATATAAATAGGAGGCCTAAAGAAACGTTAAAGAGTAAAACAATCCATTTGCAGGATTGTAGGTCAATGGTTCTACCATTTCCTGCAAGGGAAAAGAAAATGTGCAAATGTTTCAAGGGAAGAGAACCACTATTCACAGTTTCTTCGTAACACTGATATAAAGTTGTGACGTACAGTACAGCAAAGCCTCGTACTTTTTTAAAAGGTAGCTACATCAGTTACATTTTTGTGAGCGGGGTAAACAAATGTGTTTTTTTCTTCAAGTATCTTATTTTAGTTTTCGGTGGTATTTTTTTTACACATTTCACCTTAACACAGTGCAACTTTACTTTAAGCCCATATGACACTGTGGCTAAAAGACAAATCACAACACACACGAGTAGGCATTTTAGTCAACCGCGACGGGGTGGGAGGAGGGAAACCCCCCCCCCCGACCCACTAAAACTCACCTACAATTTCAACATCGGATAACGTTCGCCAATTCGTACGCGGGGCTGAAAAATTCTTAAAATTCAAGTTGCTGCCATCAAAATGGGAATCATGTGTGATAATTTTTTCAATTATTTATCGCTCGTCTTTCAGTGAGGTTGCAGTAAAAAAATAATGCCTTGCCCCTACACTCAAAGCTGTTTGTCTTACAGCGAACAACAATGCCACCACCAAAACGCGTGCGCATTTTTTCCCAATGGGGAGACGACGAACAATGTTTCCGCACGTACACGCTTTTTTGTTCTTCTTCTTACACAAATGCCATGTACAGCTTTCAGTCATGCATCCGCAAGGCACCACATTGCAAGGACTTGTTTTTATATTTAGTCTGAGCGCAATCTTCATAGTGCCAAAATAATGCCCAAAATCAAGGTTGTAGGATTGTTCCAAAGTGATTGGCCACACAATAGGCTTTGTTTTTACCTCTTTGTTCTTTCGTATTTTTTTTTCCGAGCAAACGGTAACATTGAGCATTTTCACAGTCTGAGGTCTTGGCTTCTTACCTACACCATTTACACCTGCCACCTATCGTTCCCAATGGCTTCAAAGCAAAACACAAGGCACTCTCTTCCAAAATTACGGGGTTTTGGGTTGACCTAGGAAGCATTTCAACGTTTGTCCTTTGTTTACACGTAATTTACATTTCATCGCAATTGTGCATCTGGATGCTTGCAACGCTGAAAACATGTTGCTTTTGTTTTGAGAAATTAAAAGGATAATTACGTAAAATAAACAGTTACAAGGGGCCCTTCAAAGAAAAAAATATAGATGTTTACAATGCTGTCTCATGCATCCTCTAACAATGTGAAAGTGTTTTGATTTGCACACGTGCGGTTAGAACAAAACAAAAAACACCAACTATCGATCGGGCGCAACTCTCCACCGTTAGTTCGTCTAACATATTGCTCTTTTTTTTTGTTCAGCCATTTTCTTGCACAGGGCAACTAAGGCGCGCTCGCACAACACACAACAACGCTGCCACAAGCTCGCATTAGGAACGCACAAATTGCGGCGTAAATAAATACACCGGTCCCGCTACTCGTGATAACATAATCATAAAAAAACTTCACGTAATAAATAGACTTCAACCCGGGGGAATAGCCGCGGGGTAATAGCTCTCCTCTTTCTTGCTCGCTCATGTGGTCCGCATGTTTGGGCTTGAATTGGGGGCAGCCACGTACACGGGGAACGACTGAACCCCTCCGTTCCCCATCGGCTGGTACTGCGCCACCCCCTGCGAGGGCGCAGCCGACGCTTGCTGGCCGCCCGGCAGTGCACACGAGGCCCAGCCCATGCCGACCGCTCCGCCGTAGGTGCCGGGCGGCGCACCGTACTGCACGCAGAGAAGTGGGGCCATGGGCGCAGCCGACGAGTAGGGGGTCGCGGGCGGCCGCGACCCGGGGCAGCTGCCGCCGCGGCCGCCGAGGCCACAAGCCGTGGTGGCCAAGGGAGGGGAGTGCGGAGAAGCGGACGCCACCACCCCAACCTGCAGGCCCAGCTGTGCCGGCGCTGAGAGTTTGCGCATGACCGGAGGCATCACCACGACGGGAGAAGTCTGCAACAGGAATAATACATTTTTAAGTGAAAGTGTAGCATTGCAATTTCATGGCCGACGTCGCGACTGGTAGAAGAACCTGTCTGACGGAGCTCTACAGAGCTCCTCTACAGGGTATTCGGCCTTCGCTTCCACACTGGCCAGATATCGTGGAAAAAAATGGGGTTACCCGCATTTTATGGGTTTACTCACCTGACCGTGGAGACCAATTGATATGTCCGGGTCGACAGAGGCAAGGGGGGTTTTCAGAAACTTGCCCTATTCTCTTAACCGGCTTCGAACCGGCGACCTCTGGATTGCATGTCCAAGGTGCTCATAACCATTGCACCATAGCAGGATGGGGAAACTGCACAGCGACAGGTAACAAGTGACTCGCTTGGTCCCATGGATTTGCATGCCATTCAAGGAAATACAACTTGTGCAATCAATCTTGATTTGAAGCTTTCGTGACTGCAGGAATCCATACTCTTTGGTTCTTTCGGTAAAGTCACGTAGGTAGAAAATAAAATAAATCACGACGTTTCGGGCACAACACAAGCGTCCGTCATCATCATCATTGTGCAATCGTGTATAATAATTCATTGACTGCAGTGTACTATTGTGTATGTTGCACTTCGTTCGCACCGTACGTAGCCAGCCGCGCGCTAACCAGAGGCGACACGCCGCTCTGCGAGATTTCCCACTGTGTGACGCCACGGCAATAACACAATCCCAATAGAGCTGTGGAACGGATGCAACTAAATATAGGGTGCTTTTTTTTTCTAACACTTATATGGGACTATCGTTTTGAATGGAAAAAGAATGGATAATAAATACACTGTAACATGATAACAAATGTAATGTTAATAGCTTCAAAAAGTCAGAGTCTCCACTTATTCGCCATCATTGTCAACACATGCCTGGAATATTCTGCAGGTGGTCACCAGAGCCCAGAGGGCACATTCCTTATTGTTGCATATTCTCAGAAGCGTTAACATTGTTGCGAAGCACCCTGTATATATAAACCCCTCTCTTTTGACGGAGCTTTACCTCTGACTGGCAAGGCTTTGGCCGCCCGCCCGCCGTATCCTGCCGACTCTGCGCGTGCTTTGTCTTGATGCTGCTGTTGGTGCTGCTGGTGGCGTCCTTAGCCCAGTCGTCAACGAGCTTGTGCAGGTCATCGGTGAA
The DNA here is from genome assembly GCF_964198595.1 of Lampetra fluviatilis. Classification (NCBI taxonomy): domain Eukaryota; kingdom Metazoa; phylum Chordata; class Hyperoartia; order Petromyzontiformes; family Petromyzontidae; genus Lampetra; species Lampetra fluviatilis. The sequence goes on from NC_136314.1 coordinate 2,478,263, forward strand.
GGTGCCCTTCTTGTTTCCCGGGGCTGCTGCTGCTGCCGCTGCCGCCGCCGCTGCAGCCTGTGCTTGCCCGCCGTGCTGGTTGGCGCTGAAACTCCTTGACCCTTTGCGATGATTAAAGTCCGCAGCAAAGAGATGCAGAAAAAGAGGAGAGGGAAAAACTAATTTGAGTAGGTTATATTTTATTGTATTGCATGGAGATGGACTGTGCACAACGAAATACAATGAGGCCTTTGACTGAATGTTAAAGTAATTTGTCTCTCAACATCCACTTGTACAGGGATTTTTATGCAAATGTTACTCCACATGTTTTCCAATTAAAGTTCAATGTGTCATTGAATATCTTAGTGAGCTCAGATAAGTTTTAGGGTGTTCCAAGTCAAATTGAAGAGGTGACCTCGGCCGATAGGGCTACTCTACCACACATCGCCATCACTTCCTTCCATCTGCTAGATCCCAGTTTCTGTTCAAGTCGACTGGCGTTATGCAATTTTAGTATTCATGTCAAATACCTAGGATAAAAAAACTAAAAGAAAACCATTACTACACATCCATGCACATTTTATACAGCAAATTTACAATCGTTGGTTTCATTATAAGCTTATTTATTATTCAAGGTCTGCTGCAGTGTACAAAATATTAATACACTAAAAATTAAAGTCGACTACAGGCCTCACTGTATTCGGTGTAGTATCACGCCACATATATACGGGAAGAAAACTTTCAGATGATCAATACTTGCCACCATAACATGAGCACAAGGGTTGCATTCTGATGTCCGTCAAATGATGCCAAGCAAAAAAATCAAGAACAGAGCCACGCGCTTCCACCGAAAGCAATAAAACCTGCACAAACGGTGACAAAATAAATGTCCAAGGAACCATAACAGACGGACTCAAACAGAGAAACATCGACATGCTAAGATACCCACCAACGAAAACACATTAAACAATGATCAGGGATGACAATAAGGCGTTGCTGTATTTTTGGCAGCAATAAATTGTACATCGTGAATAAATTATTTGATGATCAAAAATGATTCCTGCGATTGGAACAAAACCATTGCACGACAATGGAATTTGTTAACACATCCAACAGGATGCACAGCTGAAAAACAAATAATGTTCTTAATAAAACCTCTCAAAGCCGGACTCAATTTAGCCAGAATTTGGGGTGAGCCAGGTTACCCAAACTAAACAGAAAAAAATAAAGCTTCTCCACAGGAACAATCTTCACACGCTAATTAAGCTGTGGGTATCAAAAGAAAGTGTGCATATGTTCACTAGCAATTATAAAGCTGTAAGCGTATCGTATATATCTGTTTAATGGAATCATGCAAAACCCATTAAAAGCCAAGTGCTCAAAATCACATCTTCAAGTTTCATCTTTAGACCTCCTTTGCCAGTACCAAGATATAATAATAGGGGTTTTCCCCTCTTTTCTGGCAACAAAACTGAAACCTTTTTACAAGGAATCATGTGTGCATTAACCACAATTACTTGTGGTCAAAATGCAAACAAAAATGTATTCGGCCTTGCACATCCAAAGAGCCTCGCGGCCTTCCACCTGTGCTTCATGGTGACTGATTAAATGACACAATATTAGCTTTATTGTGAATTAAAGCCTCAAGCTTTGTTATTTGCTAAACATCTCAGGTGTTCATTACATATACATTTGATTACAATATGGTATTTTAAAAATCTTGTATGTATGTAGAACCTCTTTCGCACCGTACGTAGCCAACCGTGCTCATCGGAGGTGCAGAAAATAACCTTAATTATTTGTAGGATACAAAGCGTCCCCATTATTGGGAAATGCTCTCCGCCCAATTAGTCCTGCTTCGAGAGGTGAGACCATATTCTTTGGGTCTTTCGATAGGACCATTTAAATGTGGTGCAATTATTTATCTCTCTATATATAATTCGGATAAAATAACTTGATCCACCCCTTCCCATCACAAAATGCTTCATTTTCTTATTTCCCTTCACATTTTTGGAGCCCAGTGTGATCCCTGTGAAAAAAAATATAACAAAGGGAGCTCACACGTACACAAACACAGGCACAATGGCACATGCAGCTATAGAGGAGGAACGAGAAAAAGACCGATAGTTACTACTGCGATCTTTTCCTAGACAAAACCGTCTTAGGGAGTTCCCTGCAAAGCAAAGGAAAGAAACCACAAGTGTTAGGCAAAAACCGCTGGGTAGATCTTGCCCTGCACGCATGACCACTCGGTGATTTTAAAATAAAAAAAACCCCAATTGGGATAAAAGTTTCAATTGCGATAAAAGTTGCAATTGCACGGACACTGTACGTAAAGCAGACCGACCCCGGAAACAGGTCTATGTGCTGTGTGGTTAACAGCGATGCCGTACAATAACGTAATACTGCGCCGACTATTGTACTTATAAATACCAAACGGGAACACGATATTTAATAAACGTTTATTTATTTGTTTAAGCAGTGAACGCGAATGCAAATAAGAATACTTTTGCATGCGGCTTTCGGATAAAAAAAAATGTTATATCTTAATAGACAATAAACCAAATGGACGAATTACTTATTTCCCCCCTCCTCAATACAATTAGGCATTAACAACATACACAAATTCACTTTACGAAATTAAAATGTACATTTCTTTCACAGACATTTTAAATAAACACTTCTTTTGAGGGAATTGCGAGTGGGGGGGGGGGGAAATAAAAACGAAAATTAATGCGAGCCAAGCAAATCCGACAGCCCTCCCAGATCTGCAAACTTTCTCAAAGAGTGAATGCAATTCAGCACAGCATGGAGGCATAATGCACTACGCTAGTATAAGAGTTAGTCAATGGGGGCCTGCAATCGGAGGATTGTCCGCGCAGCTGCCAAGAACCCAAGCGTGAATGTTCCCGGTGCAACGAAAACATTTCCGTCGAGTGAGGTCACACGTGATCATCTCATCTGGTAACGACAAGGGTGGGGGACTTGGGGAGGTCATCTCGACTTGGGACTGGCAACAGTCAAGGTGATTGTTTACGCGATTTGTGGGTGGAGCGCTAATGGATTCGAGTTCACGTGCAAAGAATGCATGTGCGCGCACAAGGGGAACCCGTCAAGTGAGGAATCAATCGGCCTGTAGACATTACACAAAATACCTCGTTTACGCATGCCTCCATGACTGTACGCTGAACTGTCAAGATACATCAATTCCGTGCGCATGCGTTTCGGTTTAGACCAACCACGTTACAATTAAAAGCGGCCAATTCCTGTTCACTACTGGAAATTGAATCACCAGAGTGAAGACTGAAACATTGCGGTGAAGGGTGGTCCAACTATTTTAAACCGAAGCCAAAAGTTTTGGCTGTTGATGTGGAAACAATGGAATGTGAGCCCAATACTATTATAGGGCTTCAAGTGCAGACGGGCACAGCAGCGCCACCCTGTGTACAATCGGGGAGAGCTGCCAACAGCTGCACGTTTAGAGTTTAAGACGAAGAACAATTACAGATAGACCAGGACATGGATCCACTGATGAATCTGGTACGAGGTTTGCTACTAGATTTATTGGCGACTTTCTCGGAGGGTTTGCGGAAAAGTGTCCAACCTACAGGTGAAGGTAAGACAAAAGAGGGGGGAAGGAAACGAAGGAAGACACTCTCACAGGTCAAGTTGTTAATGACAAACGGTACACGCTCCAAACGACAGCACGCCGAAGCGACAGCGAACGCGGTTTCGTCACCGGGGAAGGAACGCCAATGCCTCACTGCGTCAGAGTACCACTGGACGTCGCGACAGCGGCACTCATGAGCCAGGCCGACGTTGCTCGCGTAGCGCCCTGGTGTCGGGTGCAGCCAAGAGAGAGGTAATGTGACTCTTAAGAACAAATGATAAATATTCAATCAGCGGAACTGTGCACAAAAGGTGCGGACGTCGGAAAGAACGGCGTGACTCATGCGACTCCCCCGGCGTGGCGAGCGAGTGCATGTCCCGACCATCCGAGACACTTTGTTCCTTTTTTTGTAAACTATACTTTCACAGGCTTGAGAGCTATTTTATGTATCTTTTATTACTCGAACGGTTATTACAGTGCAAAAACGAGGCAGTATTCAGTGTTTGGTACAAGTGTCGCAACATTGATTCATAACATTAGTAATAAAAAGGCGATACAACGAACCCTGGTGTTCAAATACTACAAAAGTAGAACATTTTTACTTTTTCTTTACTCAATTATGAGACCACCATACCGTAAACGCAAAGTTGTCAGCATTATTTTCACATAAAACAACCGTTCTACATAAAGTGCTTTGAAGAAATTGCGATTTAACATCGAAGCGCACTTGTTCAGCAAATCAAGCAACTTTTCAAGTTAAACACACAGTCGTAACAATCGTCCCCACAGAAACAATGGAAAAAGTCCAACGCCATGTCCAAAACAAGATGGACTTAACCCAAACGTAGCAGATTTAATTAAAAACATGTCACCTTCTCCTTTTGGCCAAAACCACTGCCCCCCCACCCCCACCGGCCGTTTAAAAAACACAAAAGCAATACAAAAACGCATAAAACATCGCGAGCAAATAAAAGAAGGCTACTTGGTGCCTTAGGATCAGCGGTTCCCTACCTTGGCTGCTGCCACCGTGACCCGAAAACGATGCGTCACCGAGCACGGCGTTCTGCACGCACTCCTGCTCGGGGGCAGCAGCGGCCGCTGCGGGCCTCAGCGCCTTGGGCTGCTTGGTCTGCACCCCCGCGGGGCACGTGCTCAGCTCCGGCCGTGCCACCGCCAGCGGGCTGGTGACGGCGTCCACCAGCCAAGTGCCCGCCGTGCCGCACGCCGAGGAGGGCCCGGTCGCGCCTGCGGTCGCAAACGATTGTCAGTCGTCGTCCGTCGTCGATCGAAGCGACAGACCCCATCACCCCCCCAATCCGCCAGACACCACCGCGTGCTTCTTCTTCTTCCTGTCGTACGGCCGATGCAGATGCAGAGCTACAACTACAATTTCACATTCAGGTGGTTGAGTCAGATGACTGGGTCAGGAGGTGCGGAGTGTGTCATCGCTTCGATGTCTCCTTCGCATTTGCGGATCGGGGCAATGCGTCGTTTACACGTTGTACTGTCTATTCTGGATGACCGCAGTCGCACACTGGAGGGTTTTTTTACTTTCCTCCCCAAGCACTGTTGTGCGTAGACTGCCTACGGTCAAAATCACCCGGAATGCGTCCGGTTCTCGTCACACCTCGGAAGCTAAGCAGGTTTTTTCGAGCTTGGATAGTGCTAAGATGGCATGCATAACGGCCGTCATAGGCTGTGGGTATAAACTGTGAGCAGCAGATGGTGCAGCGAAGCCCCAATATTGTGCAAGACATTTGTTGCCATGTCTATGCTGCTCACCCTTCCCGGACCCAGACTGACCAGCGTGGTGAAGTAAAGCGATTCCTTCCAAACGCAAACACTTATTATTAGATATTTCTATTACACACACACACCAATGTAGGATGCTCGCCTCACCCATCTGCCAGGCTAAGTCCTCCTGTGATCGACACAATTTGAGGAGAAGACACGGGGCCTACTATATTTAAATTACCAAATCATTATATTCCCGTATTCTATGGTTGCAAGCACTGCAATGAACATAACGTCCCATTGAACCACTCGGCATTGATTCTCAAAAACACGCACAAAACGTGACCACCCTTTTAAGCATGTATCCACGTTGATTCGTACAGTGAGTACAAAACAAACGAGTGAAAGTTAAAATTACAGAAACAGCTGATTAGAGCACGTCACAACTAATGAGAGAAAATATGTTTGTTTTTGTAAAGGAAGCTTGGCTTCTGCACGGGAAAACTCGGTTTCTTTCCCAAGGGAAGCCGTGTAAGAAAGGCTCAAATAAACACACCGTTTCCACAATTTCCCATGCAAAGCGACAGTTTGTTTTTCTGGACGCCTACTGCTAACATCAATGGGACATCATTTTGAAAGCTCATTAAACGCCGTCAATCTACCCACTCCTATGAATTGCTAGACATCAACATCTGTTGCTTGTGTTCTGGATTGTTGCCTTTTTTTCCATTTCGGCACTATCCCAATTTTTTTTTAAGGAACAAATAACGAGAGGGTCACTTTATAAAAACCTTGCACGTATATTTAACAAAAAAAATTATCCTCCCACTCTCCGACTTATAAATCATTCTGGCTCGGTAATGGATGCCTTTCCTAATTACTCAGAATGCATTAACGTCTATATTTAATTACGTGCGAAGCTAAATCTTTCCAATTTATCGCTTACAATGGACAAAGCACTTCCACACTCAGCCGGACATTGTTAATTATTCACGGCTACTAACACGGAGGGGGAACAGAAAGAAGAGGCGCATGGGAATGGCTGGGGGGGGGGGTGTCACTCGCCACTGGCAGGCGACGGCGCGGTGGCTTGCGCCTGCTCGCCTCTGCCTACTCCTCCTCCTCCGCCGCCTCCTCCTGGTGGCAATTTTCCGGCCCTGGCCGTCCGCGCGCCCTTGCCGTTGCGCCACCGCCGGCCGGAAGGTGGCACCAGCTGCGGCAGTCCCGCGGGGGTGGGCGGGAGTCGCCCGAGGTGCTCGTAAAGCTCCTCCATTTCCCTCCTCTGCTGCGTCTGGAGCTCCGACAGCTCCTTCAGGTGCCTGGGGGTTGAATGGAAAAGAAGCAGGGGGGGTGGGGGGGATGGGGGGGGGGGGCTTGACGCCGGCGCGGACGTTTGGCAACACGCGAACGCGGGGGACTTTGCGGCGCCGACGGACAATGCCAGGATTTGGGGATTTCGGCCAGAGGAACCATTGCCAGAGCAATGGCAACTCCAGAGCGCGGACACCACCCCCCCAAAGGGTGTCTCCCTCGATGACTCGGCCGATGGAAGCTCTTCGTAAACGACGGAGCTCGGTTACAAAGCGACGGAGTTGTTTTGTCCGGCCGTCTGTTGCGGGGAGTGTGCTGCCGAGAGTTCAGCGGGCCCACAAGGAAGCGCGAGCACGAACGTTAACTCAGTTCCTTCGATCCGGTTACCAATGACGGTTTGGATCAAAAAGATGAGAAAAAGTTCATGCAAAATAAAGGTTATTCCGCACAAACTTTCCCCTGCCATAGACGTGTGCAAATTCCACCACTGGTCAACAGCAGTCAATAAAGATGAGCACAACCCCATTGTTTGAGCAGAGCAATAGTTTGATTTTGACTTAAAGCTTTCGTGACTGCAGGAATTCATACTCTATGGGTCTTTCGGTAAAGTCATGGAGATAGAAAAATAATAGACGTGATTTTACCGAAAGACCCAAAGAGTATAATAGTTTGATTGTTCATCAAGGCATTGATTACTGATCTTGCGCAGGCCCAACAGTTTGAACTCTGCACTACAATATAATACTGGTAGGAACCTCCTGGTTACACCAGCCCACAGGGGATTGTGTCCGTCGTGCAGGGAGGGGCTGGGTGGGGAGGGGAGGGTGGTGGAGGGGCTGGGTGGGGAGGGTGGGGCTGGGTGGGGGCTGGGTGGGGTGGGACAGGGTGGGGTGGGGCTGGGTGGGGAGGGGCTAGGTGGGAAGGGGCTGGTCACCACGTGGTGCCCTTATAAAACTCGACGTTTAACCTACTCACGCCGGCTTGTGCCTGCCCTCACAGTCGGCCATATTTGCGGAATACACCACGCCGCCGTTGACCCTGGCCATTGACCGAGCAACCCAACGTTCCTACCAGCTCCCTCCGCAGGAATGTGATTGCTTCAAATATTATTGCAGGTGTGTACCAATTTTATTTTATTGAAGGTGTGCTTCATGTAACCAATGCACAACAACAAACAATAGCATCGCAATTGACATCAGTTATGAACAGGAAACTTCACTGCAATATGAAACCATTCACGTTTGGAGGGTATTTACTTTTAAATTAATCATCCACCACATTTGTGAGCACCGCTTTTCAGGTGAGCAAGATACCACGCAGTCTGTGCTCGGGGTCTTGGCGGGACAACAACCACGCCAAAAGACAAGTCGACCATCGACGCAGTCTCACCTCTCCCGGAGTTTCTGCAGCTCCTTCTTTAGGTCTCCCTCATCGGGATCCGAGTCCAAGTCGCTGCTTAAATAGGGCGACCGCTGTTCGTCGGACGAGTCCCTGGCTTCATGGTAAGGGTGCTCCACCATCCTTGCAGAGCGAGGCTCGAGGCTTGCGTACATCTCATCATTGTCATCCTGGTCTCCGGGTGCACTCTGCTCCGGAATGACGGAGACCATCGGCTGGAATGAAACCACCCCCTTCTTCGAGGGCGTCTGGCTGGCCGTCGTCGCCGCTAGCACCGCGGCGATGCCGTCATCCTGCTCCTCGGCGTGGCACGCCGTCGAGTTCGTGGGCACGGGAGAAGGCGCCGAATTCTCGAAGCCTGCGCGACGATTTGCTCGTTGGTCCGAGTTTGCCGAGTGGGAATCGGGGGCCTTGGCAGCGGTCGCGTCCATCTGCGCGCCAACGGCAGCGAGCTTTCCGCTCCCGTCAGCGGCGGCGGTGTGCTCGTCCACGCTGCGTCTACGCAGCACTTGCCCCGTTTCCATCTCTTCAACGGAAGGAGCGACTGTCGCCGATCCGGGGTCCGCAGTCGCCTTGGTGCCGGTTTGCACTTCCTGCGGTGTTTCCACTGCCACTGGAATCACCTGCAGTGGTACCAATTATAATGAAGGTGAATTGGTTAATCTCTAAGAAACTATGTCGTGTACTATTTAAACTAAACGCCCTACTGCAAGTGAATAAGCCAAAATGTAACCAACATATTAGCGCTGAGGTCAAAATGTGTTTTAATGGCCATGTAAAAGCGAACGTTAATTTTGTCTGTCGTTGATTTCTACACTTATCAAACACACATTTCAACACGTAACATATTGCTTTCATTGCCCAAATACGATGTTTGAGTCCATTAACCGCTGGTCTTCTTCAGCAAGAATATTTGACAGCAACGTGTTATACCGGGCAAAGTTTAACCTATTTCCACTGGCCTTGAGTCTCATCAGTTGGGTGCGGCTACTACTCAATAAATGCAGCTCCGATGTCTGGTGTTATGGATAATGTCCGCACAGGGAAATTGTGGGTCCCAGGGTAACACTCGGTGTGGTTCAACAAAACCGTACGGAATAATCAAGAGCTATCTCGCCAGATTGTAAGCAATATATAAAACGATTCATGGGTGAAAAAATCTAATAATTTAATCGATCAACTAATGGGTGCATAACGATGACAATCAAATTAAGACGAGCTTAATGTCAGGCCATTTCTTCTGGTACTAAAGAGGTTGCGAGTTTAGTTCTGGCATAGCTATTACAATTATATGTGCAGTCTGTCCAATGATGTCAATTCAACCGTTAATGATGACGATGATGACACACAAGGAGACAACTGCCGAAAATTGCGAACTCTAGGCTTAATTTTCACTTTACCTATGAAAAGGGGGACATGGTGTAAGAATACACGGTGATTCAAAAGCACACGTTGCTTATGTTTGGGTTAGATTCTGCTATCCCAAGCAAATAACCAATTATTAGTCTTAAGTTTATACCATTGAAGACCGTTGATTTCGCTGGAAAGGGCACTATATAAATCCAAAATTGAATAGACTTCAGTGAGAGATACAATCGACGTTCAATGTGATTCATGTATTAACCTGAGTGACTTGAAGACTGTTTCCGAGGGCAGACCAGGTTAAAGTGTGAAAACTCGCTTTTGGTCCAGGCATAACATTTACATTTTTCATCTCATGAACGAAGCATTTCAACTCATGTCAGGCAGCTCGGGTGACACAGCCAAGGTCCACATCTAGAAGGTAAGAAGTGTTTGTGCTTTGCCTGTGTCTTGAAAAAAAAAACACATATCCAATGGAAATCCTGGGGTCAAAATGCTGACCAACTAGCATTTGCGTCAATGAACTGCGTGTATCTTAACAGCAATGCTAAACTACACTCAACTTTTTTTACTTTACCTGGGAAGATTCACCGAGCTATACAGCTCTTTTCCAGAAGTGGCCTGGCCACAAACGATAGCTAAACCAAGTGGCGGCTTACCATCACGTGGACATTTATAGCAGCCGAATGCTCTGAACGCGGACGAACGTCGCTTCTCGGCGAGTGTCCCCGGGGGAAAAGATCAAGGGCGAGACATCACCACACAGCCAAGGGCCATTGACGCAGAGGAGGAAACAAAATACCTGAAACCGCCCAAGTTTGACGACGGGTTGGAGACGCTCGTCGAAGCGAGCTTCAGACGGGCGCAACTGCACGCCGGCACTCGCTTGGGAATCTTGCCCGCGTATCGCCGCCACTGTGCAACAAAACCCGAGACAATCAGTTCGTTTAACACAGATTTCCAAGGGCCTCGCACGGACTGGGCGTTCGAAGGAATAATCATCATGCGACGTACGAGGCCGTGTGCCGATGCCAACACACGCTCAAGATTACACTCGCGGCATTGCCGTGCGTCTCGGTGTGGAGCTCTGTGCAGGCATGCAAAGTTCCTTAGCGTGCACTTGGGCAAATTTGTATCCAACTGATGTGTGGTCATTGGAGTTAATCAAATTGCACTTGGCAGTAAATGTTTGCCCGTTCTATATTAAGGCACACCTGGCATCGGCAAGGAATATATTACACACGCTGGGCAAGTGCTAAAATCCCAAACTGCAGCTTCCAATACGGCAGTCCACTTTGTATAATGTATCATAAACACACAATAAGCTGTAATCTCTTAATGGTCATGGAACAATATTAAACACATACATTCCAGCCCTGTATTATACTCCAATTACATATGAAAACCAAATGTTTCTCTCTGGCAAGAAAAATCATTGCCTTGTATAGCCAACTTACGAATAACATACACTCCCACCGCCCATAAACATCCATATAAAAATAAAGCCTGATATACACGGAAGAAAAGATGCACTTACTTTCATTATCTGAAATACTGAATCGTTGTGAAAATTCATCAAGACCAATACCTCCAGATTCACCACCGACAGCCTGGAAATAAATAATAGGCACCGTTCAAGGCAGATATCAACAAGACAAAAATTGCATGAAGCATATTTTTTTAAACAGTAGACATGACTGATTATGTCTTTCCATTTGTTTCAAGCACATTTAAATATTTTCAACTCTGTGCACGAGACCAAGCTTAACACGTAAACGTATTGGTGCACAATTCAGTATCAATCAGTGTGTGAAATCTAATACTGAAATGGAAAAAACACCATTAGTCTGTGTCAGCGCTTAGTGCATTTTTTCATACCACTGAAACACTGGCTCTTAATATGCCCACATCCATGAAGATAGTGCATCACATATATTAAAGTAAAGTGAGCAAGGGCGGAGTTGTTAATGCATTGTGCTACGATTTAAGCGTTGCACTTTCAATCCGCGCTGTGCCTAACACTCATATCTTGTGGAATATCAACCTAGTTTGTGTCGTGCCTGGGTCAACTGAGCCTAAAATGAGTACAGTGTCAGCATCAACAACAGAGATAAAAGGCAACTGGGAAATGCTTAAATCTTGACTTAAAGCTTTCGTGACTGCAGGAATTCATATTCTTTGGGTCTTTTAGTAAAGTCACGTTTACATCGCAACACAAGCAAGACGATTGATAGTTAATATTTTTATTATTTATTCTATCTACGTGGCTTTACCGAAAAACCCAAACAATGGGAATGCGTAGATCTGGTCACAATAGCCCCTTGGGTGCCACGCTGTTCTTAATAGGTGCTTGCTAACAGTATATGCCCCAAAGCTGTTATGCTAAACAGTGGATAAAACTAAATAAGGTTTTAAATCACTAAATATATTAATACACATGCACCTCTGATTAACACGGTTGATTACGCATTGTGCGAGAGAAGTTTAACATACATACACACACAGTATGAAACCAGATACATATCTTGACTGTAAAGCCAACTTTGTCTTATAGCTTATGATTTTAAAAATAAATGTTAACCTGCCCACTGCTATGAAAATCTTAGCAGTCAAGTATTAGCTGCAATGTTGTCATTTATAACATAAATCACCTATTACCGAACTGCGAAAATAAATAACAGTCAAAGGGGTTCAAGCTAGCAGTTCGTCCTGGGGAAAAAAAGCGTAACAAATAACAAGCTGAGATCACATGACTTGTCAACAATAATCACACGCAAGATAAGGCACTGGTGTGGTTGGCATAATGCTTTGGCATCGTCACAGCTGTGCCAAGCTCCTCTGAATCTGCCCAACCTGTCAGTGCGATTGTGCAGTCACAGAGAGCACTTTCGCTGCCATATCGGCTGGACGCTATAAAAAGAACAAGCAGCAGCATCCACAAAGAAGACTCGGCCAACCAGGGAAGAGAGAGATAAATTAAAAAATGTACATGCATAGTAAAAATTCCCACATAATGCTCTATTCAGCTGGTTTCTGCCGAAATACAAGAATGTGTCACTCTGCTGCAATAATTGTGTTGGTGTTGTTGGGGCAATGCAGGCAGCATCTGCGTGAACGTCATCAGCTGCCCGATTTATTTACAGCATCAACAGAACGTCCTTGGGATGCAAGGACGTGCCATGTTTTTAGAAAATTGCACTTCAGTCTCGCAAGACTGGCATGGTCATAATTTGTGTTGCTTTTTACATTTTGCGCGTCTCAAAAATAGGCACAGAGAGCGTAGCGGATTCTGATATTGGTGGAATTTCTTTTCTGCTTCATAAAAATAAACATTCATTGCATATTTGCATTATTTTAATGAACTAAAATGGCAGGTGTGTGCAAGCTATACATTAATAAACGTTATTGGGTTAGATCGCGTTATTTATAAATGTGTCGTAACCCTGCACCACACGACACGGCCAATCAGTAAAAAAGTGTCACGTTCACAAAAGACAAATAGTTCACTACTTTAGCCCACCGGTGTGTTGAAGAGTGAATCCACAACATTTATAATCTTTGAGTACGACGTTTAGATGGTAATTACATCCAACATTATCGGGCAATGCTCCACTACTTTAGCCAGAATTCTGGCAAACTGCCCGATGATGCTGGATGTAATTACCAGCGAAACGTCGTACTCAATTTTTTAAATGTTGTGGATTCACTCTTCAACACACCGGTGGGCTAAAGTAGTGAACTATTTGTCTTTTGTCAACGTGACACTTTTTTACTGATTGGCCGTGTCGAGTGGTGGAGGGTTAGGACACATTTATAAATAACGCGATCTAACCCAAAAACGTCTATTATGAATAATATTGGTCGCGAAAGCCTACGTGTTAATAAGCTATACATTGTTTGCCCAATATAATAAATCGAATTATATTTTCATTATTTCAGTATTAGGTTAATTATTTTAGTACTTGAAACACAGAAAGCTCCACAGAGATAAGTTTAGACAGACCTAATTACGATGTATAAAGCACAAAATTTAACATTGATCTTTTGCTATCACCGATTGAGTTAATCTCACTTTGAAATTTTAAGTAAATTTCAACAGAGGGCATCAATTGCACGAATAAAATTAATGTGTACTACCCAACAAAATAATTTGGTAACAAAACATGTTTACAAATGGGAAGCACTATTCAATAACATGTTTTGTTTATCGAATTTGCTGTATTAAAAAAAATGCTTAAAACTCAAGTCTCCATTACTTCCAAAGCTACCGCATCCTATTGGACAAGGGCCTCCCCCTCACAAAGATTAGCACGTAGTAAAAGTAAGCCACCCACCCAGCTGCATAATCAAGAAAAGGGAATCGACTAATTAGGCTCAACTCCAACTTACAGGTGCGTACGGAGAAAGGGAATGAGCTCGGGGACGGCAGGCAGGAAGGAAAGGCAATCCAGCAGGGTCACCACTGGGAAGGAACGAGGCCGGTGGGGTTGGGGGCCGGTTGCAAGCTTGGTCGGGAAGCGCAGGCAGAAGAGACTCCTCTGCCGACGCTAGGGCGGGAGGGAAGGCAACACTTCCGAGTGCGGCATGCGGGAACGGGGTCGCGTTCTGCTGGCAGGATGGCGTGCCGGCTGGCGTAACGGCGGCGGCATTAGCGGCGGCGGCAGAAGTGGCGGCGGCGGGGAGGGGGAGGCCCGTGGTTTTGCTCGGCGATTCTGCGCCGCCTTGATCAGCACCGCAAGTTTCCGAGACGCTGGCCGCGAGATCTTTCTGGCCATCGCCGTACGTCGCAGACGACACGGACGAGCTAGAACTGCACGAGTCCTGAAACAGGGTCCTCAGCTTCTCATCCAAGTCCTTAATATTACCAGCCTGGGTGGGCACCTTGGGGGTGTCCGGCTCAGATGTGGATGTGGACACTTCGCTATTGATTTGCTGCGACTCCACGGTCTGGGAGTTCGCTTGAGCGACGTGCGTCTGCGCGTCGCCCGCGACAGCCGAGTACGAGATGCTCCCTGGGGAGACCATGGGAGAGTCGGCCGCTACCGGCAGCCCGGACTGGGGCGGCTGAACGGGTGCGCACGGCAACGTGGCGCTGCCCGGGGTTACGGCCAACATCAACGCGCACGGCTGGTGCTCAAGCGACGGGGATGGCTCGAAGCCAGAGGAGCTCACGGCTAAGAGGGGCGTCGCATTCAGTGCAGCGACAGGGGCTTCCAAAACAGTAATGGCCAGGGACATGGGAACCTGCACGTGGGCGCTCGAGTGCTGCCGTGCGTGCTGCTGCTCTGCCGGCGGAGGAGCTACAGGGAGGGACGCGTCCGGAGCGCCGCACGCAACCGACGCGCCGCCGCCGCCGCCGCCGCCGCCGCCGCCGCCGCCCCCCTCTGCCAGAGCGACACATACTTCGGGCGACGGCATTTCTGCCACGCCGTCCGCGATCGACTCTCGGCAGACGGCGCTGGGAACGCTTATGAAAAGCTCGTGCGGTGCTGCGTCATTTTCTACGGAGGGGCTGGAGAGGAGAAGGAAGGGCGGGGGGCCGGCTTGGAAAGTCGGCGGTGCCGTGTTGGGGCTCTCGGACAGCTGGCAGCCCTTCCTCATCTCGTCGAACATCCGTTTCAAGCTGACGACCGAGTCCGAGTTGGACAGCCCCGCTCTGACATCGCTTCCTGCACGCGTGACAAAACAAGGATAAACGCAGTGTCGCTGTTCGTCATTTGCTTGAATTCAATTTCAAATCCTGGTTTTTTTTTTCACACGTACCAACATTTAAATTGTACGTTGCTGAATGTATATTTATGTAAAATGTATTCAGCACCGTACGTAGCCAACTATGATAATCGGAGGTGAGGGGGAAGGACAACAAACTAAACACAAAAATCAGTTCTAAAAAAAATTGTTAAGCCTATCAAATTATGCAAAAAGAGTGATGAAACTTGAACATGAAGCTATGTCAACAGTAATTGATTCCATTATTTTGATATTCAAAGCAGAAGAAGAGTGTATGGCCTCTCACGAGCACGCTAAAACACAAATACAAATTTCATCAAAATTAATTTAATACATGAACAATAACTGTTCCCAATAAAACATTCAAAGCGGAGTCCAAATGTACGGCCTTGGAGAAACACAGTGAAGCATTGCGGACTGATAGATAGACAATTTTATAATTGGAGACAATATTTCATAAAACAGTAGGCCAGCAACATTATTATAGGAGCATGATTCACTCACCACCCCCTGGTATACTGACGAGTGAATGAGTCAGCGATGACTCACTGTTTTCATTTGTAGCTTCAGGTACCCAGGGCTCTGTGGGAAATACATCTGTTGTCGAGTCGGCCTCAATGCCGATATCTTCCAGCTGACTCTCAAGCACTGGGCTCACGATGAACTTGCGGCCTCCCGTGCGAACCACTGTGGAGCGTCTTGTGGCTTCTCCTTGAAGCAACAACAAAAATAAATGAGAAACACACTCATTGCATACTCACAAAGAGCATGAGCTTAGGCTCGCTGCGGCGCTAATTTGATATTCCCAATGTTAAATAAAGCATTTACACGGAATGCCTTGCAGACAATGATGCTTGTAGCCATATGCGTCATTAAAAACCACCTCATGGGGGTCATGCGGCATGCGCAGGTTTTGGAAAGCCTTCTGAATTAGTGAATGCCTCTTAGCCCCCAAGTGTCAGATTAATGTACTTCATTTACTAACGTGTTGTCGTTTGTTAAACTGGATATTCACCAATAACATGGTTGTCTTTTCGTTTTGGATTAGATTAAGCTGTGAGATGTGACCATTTAGGCATGACTATAAAGTTACCATCTATTTGGCTGACATTATCATGCAAATAATAAATCCGGCATGTTTGCTTTATTCCGTCCGTCATGATCGCGGTTTCGGGTTCAATAAAGACATTATAAAAAAGATGGAAATAATTATTATTTTAATTGCAGGCTTTCATAACCGATATGATTATTCATAATTAGATAACGAAATGAAAATTAAACACCTATATACATTCATGGGCTCATCATACATAGTTAACCTATGTGTCCTACTCTAAGATGTATCTTTGTAAAAAAACATGAACTGTTTACGAGATATATTTTGGATAAAATAAAAAAAACTCAAATTTAATATGTATATATAAATGATAGGAAATGCAAAACAACAGCTTATTTTAAGGCATGGAAATGAATTCAGAAAAGCAAATTGCAAAAATAAAGCCGACAATAGATTCACCTTTGGCATGGAATGGAACAAACTGGAGAAGAATGGATCCACACTTGGACAACTTCAGCTTTTTAATGAGATTAGGTTTTAACTTTGTGATGGTACAAGAATGTTTGCAATACAAGTGATTCTGTAGTTGTTTTCTATTTAACGAGTCGGGAAATGTTGATGTGCATGGGATTCCTTCTGTATGAGCGTGTAAACAGCTGCGTTGATTCTGGTTATCCAGAGCAAAGTTGTGCTTACCACAGGTAAGTGAACCCGGAGTCTTCATTGACGAATGCTGCAAAAAATTGTCATACAGATGCCAATTTTTTTACTGCAAGGACAGCTCTTAGAGGTTCAGTGCAATTTGCTGAGTCAACTCTTGAATAATAATTTTAAAAAAATCTATTACACATTTTGCCAAGAGCAAAACCGGCAATTCGCCTTGCTAGCGCGATTCTGTTTTGTGTCGATTGAAAGATGCCAGTGTGCTCCAGCGAGGTCGCATGTTCCGCGCGCGCATTTACCTTGCATTGATGTTTGGTGGGCTCTTTTTCCCCATCGGCATTGGTGCCATCGAGACTCTCCGTGCAGTCTCCGTCGTTCACCGCCCAGATGTTCATCTCGTCAACCTTCTCCACAATATCTTTAATTTGCTCCGTGAAAATCTCCTTTTCCGAATCCAGTATGAAGTTGTTCACCACCTACAACATCGTATGAAATAGAATTACCTATTTGTAACGTGACATATGAATATGGAATAGTTTTTTCACGAACAAAGGTTTTCCTGTGGGCCTAGTAAATGAACCCAGCAGCAGCAAACCCTGCATTTAACCATATACAAGAAATATTATTTCGTGAGACACAAAAACAACATTTACCAACTGACAACTACAGGTTGAAAACAGAACCTAACGCTCATATTTAATGTTCATCATGTACATTTTACAAGCCCGAAGGAAATGTAATGCTGACGCATCCCATAATTAAATTTAGAAAACATTACCGCGCTGTGAGGCGATGAGGGCGACAAATTGCCGCGTGCGAATGCTGCACATTAACGGTAAATTGTGTCCGCATTTAAGATGGCATACCATGTAATCCGCAATCTCCTCTGGGTCGTCATAATCTGGCTCAAATTGAAAGGTGACCGTCTTGTGGTTGTGCGTTTCCATTTGGCATTCAACGACCTTATCTCCCTCTTCTGAAACCTTCAGCGAAACAATGCAGAATGCGCGTGAGAAAGCAGCTTACAACCACACTCCAAGCAAGCGGGGGCGGAAAGGACAAACCATTTTAAAAACAAGCCATCGTGTAAGACGGCCAGCTGCTGGTATTAAGGGCTACAGCAATGAGCTGGCAGCATTGAAATCCTGGGCTCGAATCCGATCACACACCGATGATTCAACAAAGTTCTCGAGTGTCGTGAGTTTATGGTGTCAGCCCAAGATGACTGAACAAAAACATCACGTTAAGTAGTTGTTTTCCTTCACTTTATTTGGATAATTCCAGCTATGAGCCTTGAAGTTGGATATTTAGAGTTGATAAGGAGGCCTAATTTGAAGTGATTTCAAAAGTAATTCTGTGACGTCTTCCGAAGCCATTCTCTGATGCAGAATGATACATTGTTAACTGCAAACACACCCACGGTGTGACACATTTCACCTGTGGCTACACCTAAGGTACGTGAGCTGTACAAAGCACTGCATCTCAGAGCTTTAAGTGTAAACATCTGCTTCAACGCTTCAGTCATTTTCAATATGGAACCAATTCCCATGACAAATAAATCACCGTATAAACAAGAGCATACAAATTATATCTAATGAACACAAATACATTTAATATAGAGCTCAACATTTGGGACTGCCATCATCATAACCATGGATCATCTTAAAGAATTAATGACAATTTAAACGTGTGTGCATATAATACATGCAAACATAGCAACATAGAAAGCCTCTGCATTCAATCTAATCTCAAAATCCTACACAATAGGAGAGGAAGATCAGTTTAAGAGAGGAAGGAAACGTAATCAATGGAATATAACTTCATAGCAACGGGTAACGAGGTGTACAACTTAAAACACACAACAGCAGTCGGTCACATACGGGTACGGAACTTTCAATAGAACCCATCCGTCATCTCACATTGAGAATGGTGACACGTGGCTTGACAGACTTTTCCTGCCGGGACTTGCGATTGGACCTGCGAATTCTCCTCGAGTGTCTGCCGTCCACTCTGCTGCTTCCGCCCGTCGCCTCGTTCTCGCTCAGCTCTTTGGCGGACGTGGCGTCGGAGGTCATGCTGGAGGAGAACACACAACAAGAGAGGGCCGGAAAGGCTTTGAGAGCGCGATACTATTCACGTGCAGTGGTGTGTTTATCCGTTTGAGATTACATTGATGGTTAATACCGACAGCCTTTTCTTAATCCACGACTGGATGCAATTAAGGCCGAGCCACCCTTTGTTGGTCGTGGGGTTTGTTTGACCATAAATGCACCAAGCTGGTCAGTGAGGGTCTTACTGGACATCTGTGAAAAAGAGCTGTATAATAGCTCATTGGATTCCTCCAGTATGAGTAAATATTCTGATTCTGGTTCTGAAAGGGGGTCCCCCCCCCCCTCCCTCAAGACACGGTTCAGATATCGCTCACCACTGATGTTAGGCATGATTCAAGAGTGAAACCCTGATCGCAGGGATCGAATTCTTACATCCGTAACAAATGCTATCTGTGTTGTTAATAAACATTGGTGAAATATTAAAACATTTTATGTGATGCACTCCAATTCATACATTTCTCATGTGGTAAGATAAACGATATGCAAAAAAAAAATAAGAAACATATTGCATGCAAACATTTTTTCATTTGCAATGCGTGCATGCTGCTCAATGTGACCATGTATAATTTAAACCTGTGACTTGTGTGAAAATTCTAATTACGCGTGGAATTTCCGCAACACAAAAAAAATGTATAATCATGTTAAAGCAGTCTCAGGGATTAAGCTGAACGTGTGCAGACAATGGCAGCCACAAACAAATGTGGATCCACTTTTGGGAAAAATAATTACAAATCACATGCTTACCTCTCGTTCATGGTTAATCCTTGGGCGATCTGTGCTTCATTCATTTCACTTGGGTTATCGACACCAGAGTTGGACACCTATGAAAATGCATTGCCACCAGTTATTTTGTGGATGTTATTTCGTAGGTATATTCATTTCGTATAAACCAATAAAAGCATACGAATAAAATCCTGTAATCCCTGGCTCTCTTTCCAAATAACATCCAAAGGTTTGATGGGATTTTATTAATTGATCAAGCTCAGTGAGTTAATGTCACGTATATTACCCCAAAGCAATAACATAGTGATGTTAATATCCAAAAGAAATGAACGGCCGATGACTCACGTAATTAACAAGCAGAACTTCACACAGAGGCCAGACTTTCAGCGAAATGTCATTGAACAAAACGTGGCAATACGGTCAAGAACATGACAGATGCATCACATCAGTTTGATTGAATGAACAAGCTTTCCGACACCGGCAAAAAAGTCACGGCACATCCAAATTGAATATGCTCTTCTGTAAAGTTCGGTAAAGGCTGGCATACATCATGACGCATGAATATCATTAAAAGCGAACGTTGCCCAAAAAGATCAAGGAGACATTTCTTACAATGACACGGTTAGCATCATAAACTAAACTATTAAACTCAACAATTTTTTATTTTACCAGGTAAGTCCCACTGAGCTATACAGCTCTTATTCAGAAGCAATCTGGCCACTAATGATAGCTGAACGAAGTGGCTCATCACGTGGAAATTTATATCAGCCATCTAACCTATAAAACGCATGTTTATAAATGAGGGAAAAACCGGACGACCCGGAGAAAAATCCACGCGACCACGGCGAGAGAGATACATGCAACTCAAAATATACAACAGGCGGCAGGGTCGGGATCGAACCCACGACCTCCTTCATACCCGACGAGGTAGTTAACATCTCGCCACCAGTGGCACGCCCCTAAGAACAAATGCGAGTCGATTCAACCTCTGTGCAAACGTACCTCTTCTTGTACCTGTCGTTGAGGCTGGGCGGGAAGGCTCCGTGTGGGGTCGTGCTCCTGACCGCTCGGCATGGGGTATGAGGGCACCACGTCCGTCGCGCTCTGCACGGGGACGTCCAGAGTTGTGTCACGAAACTGCATCGTCTCAGGAGGTGCCACACCTCCCGTGCCAACGGCGGATGCAGGATCGATGCCAGCAGTCACTTTTGACTGAATCTCAGGGCCGACTTCGTGAGCCGTTGGCAGCGAAGGTGAAATCACGGTCTGTGGGCAGATCACAAGCAGCAACGACATTTTTGTGGTGAAACAAACGGTCAGTAATTTTGTCCGATGAATCGACACACACAAATGCATGTGCTCTTGACACATATTCATATATACACACGAGGCCTATAAAAAAATAAATCCCGTCACATCTTGGAATCTAAACAGGGTTTATGTGTCTGGATAATGCTTGGATGGGTAACCATCATGCATAACAATATCATAGGCTGTGAGGCAGTGTTGTCCTGGACTTCTGATTCTAGCCATATCGATGCTGTCTGCCATCACCAACCCACATCTTGCACATGGGTAAGTAAAGTCAAAAGTCAAGTCTCTACCCACATTGAAACCAGCATTGGGCACTTCTTAACGTCATCAGCAGACCTGCGCGAATTATCAAAATTCTACCATTAGAACCTCCTTTGCCAGTAGCAAAATATGATAATTGTTTTTTTACCCTTTTATCTGGCAACAAAACTGGTGGCTAGGAGATGTTAACTACCTCGCCTTTTGGCGTCATCTGGTCCAACACCATGTGAGACTAGGCTCTAAGAAAAGCTGTCTCGGGTGTGGACCAATCAATTTCAAGGACATTGTATACATTATGAGAGTTGTGTTTTTTGTTTGCATTCCGACCGCAGGTATTGTGGTCAATACAAACATGACTCCTTGTAAAAAAGGTGTCAGTTTTGTTGCCAGATAAAAGGGTAAAAAACAATTATCATATCAAAATTCTACTTTTCTATTAGAGTGACCAATTTACTCGCAGCACAACCATTGCAGACATTCTATAAAATGGTGCATATTTTATAACATTTGCTTATTATAACTGTAACAAAACACATGAAAAAAACACTGACAACATTCGTCATTAAACACCTCTGGGGGTGAAGCAGTGGCACAGTGATTCACACGCTGATTCTAGGAGGTCATGGCGAACATAAGTAATGAGAGGACACCTGAACCAGTTCTGCAGACAACCCTTCACCTACTCCAACTGAGCACGGTAGTGAAGTACAGTCAAACAATTCCAATGAACAACACGGCATGGGGAGGCCTTCATCCAACAGTGCACTGCAAACAAATTGTTCACCTGCGTCTGCGTGTCAATGGAGACCATCAGTTGATCTGCGAGTGGCGCTTGCATAGTCTGCGCAGTTCGAGGAACCGACGGCATCCAATGAAGTTGGCCGGCGTCGGTGGCCGGCGGCGGCGGCAGCGGAGGAGGGTGCGATGAGGGGCAGTGCGGCCGAAGAGCCGGGTCGGCGAGTCCAATGGCGCACTGCACCGGAGTGTCCTGCCCCGCGGCGGTGGTGACGCCGCTCGACGGCGCGAGTCGAGCGGGGGTCATGGGGGCATCGCTGGCGCTCAGCTGGGCAGCGCTCGCCTGGGGGCAAGGCAGGCCGAGTGTTAGAGATTCAGCGAGCGAACACAATGGCTCCAGTGCCATGAAATGTCATGACGGTAATTTACATTTGTAATGCACATTTCATCCGTAACAATGATTAAATACGACAATGACTGCTATTTTAATTTTACCAGATAAGGCTCACCAAGCTATATAGATATTTTTCAGAAGCGACCTGGCCACAATTGATAGCCCAATGAAGTGGCTTATCCAGCGGAAATGTATCGCAGGCAAATACTCTGAACGCATGTTTCTAAATGTGGAGGGAAAAACTGGCACACCCGGAGGAAAAACTACGTGACCACGGGGAGATCGCGCAAACTCCAAATATACAGGCATCAGGGTCGGGATCAAACCCACGACCTCCCATCTCGCCACAGTGACGCCATACCCAATTACTTGGGTATTTACTAAACAATACACGAGAGTAGTGCCATCGCTATATCAAAGTACTGCCGATTTTGAAATGTCTAATTGTGTTTATCACAACCAAGTTTGAGTGTTATCCACTCTCAAATGTTCGTGGAGCGATGCTCATCTAGTACAGTCCTGAGCCAGTGGCAGAAATTGCACATTTTCATGGACAGGGACCAGTCTAAGCGTAAAAAATACAACGAATGTCAACTGCCCACAAAGTGGTACTCATTTTATCAATCTTGGAGGGATGAATTACTGAATCACTGACTGGGATTCGAAATTGTAACCTTCCAAATACTTGTTTCAAGCTCTAAACACAATGTCACGTGGCCATTTGTTACACAAAAATGATAATATATTATAATAAATGTAAAACATTCGTGAATGAGTGCGGTATTATCTGATAAGACTTTCTATGAATGGAATAGAATGATAAATATCGGCACAGATGTAACACAAAAAGAGTAAAGTCGATGCTCATAACCCCCCCCCACCGCAAAACATTCGACTTTGGACTCCGCAATGAATTAGAGTTCAGAGATTGATAGGCTTAAGCCACAACTCTAAACTGGTTTAAGTCTCCTGCTGAACACTTCACAAAAATACGATCTCCCATCAACAGCAAACTATGTATTCATAATAAAGGTTTTTAGGTTAGATTGCGTAAGTATGTGTTGTAATACTCCACCACCCGACACAGCCAGTTAGGTTTGTCACGTAAACAGCGTGCCAATTAGTTGCTACTTCAGCTGACCGGTGTTCTGGAGAGTAAATCCAAACCATTTACAATTTGAGTAGTTCGACGTTCCGCTGGTAACTACATCCAGCATCCACAACCTTACTGGCTGTGTTGGGTGGTGGAGGGTTACGACACATTTATACTTACACGATCTAATACAAAAACCTTTATTATAAATAATATTGGTCACAAAAGCCTATCAGTTAAACCGAGTGAACCAAGTAATTTATCCCCCATGCTTGTATCATGTCACAGGTAATGGAAATTGGGCAAAGTCCATAACCCAAAACTAGATACGTTATAACTCATAATGATCACCGTAATTATATTAATAGGTAACATATTGCCTGCAATAAAAAATGAAAATATCCTCGTGTTAAGATGTACGAAAGTACAACTAACAATGTCACCACTATAACGGTTACGCATGGAGAAGTTCTACAGGCTGTCCTTACACTCAGGTCACGCAGACAAAGTGGGACTGGGGAACACACCGTTCAGACCGTTACAGACAGTCATGTGCAGTTCAGTTCTTACCAGAGATATTGTCCAATTAAATTATTCAATAGATTTGTTCTTTGTAATCTCCAATGAACCAAAAAATCGTAAAATAAACAATGTTTTTTTAATGGCAGTTCCATGAGAGCTCAGTTAGAACATAATTACCCAAAAAAATCCATGATGCAATGCATTTGACATTTCATACGTTGACTACATTAACATCTGCAGGCCCTTTCATGCACGCCATAATAAATGAATGGCTATGTGAATGTTTGAACACTTAAATCTGTCCACATCACCATTACATTTCTAGTTTTTCATTCTATAACGTAACCAACAAAATAAAATAACAAGCATTCAAAAGTCAGGCTCCAAAAAAATGTTTGACAGGCAATCACTCGTGTTGGCTTGCATTAAAAAGCTCTTTAAGCGAGTCACAGGATAAACAATCCAATTCCACCTGCATGACCCCAGAGTACGTGGGCAGTGGTGGGGTGAGAACAGCAGAGACATCCAAAGACACAAGACCCACATTCTAGCTTTTGGCCATGGCTTCTGCGTTTTGCTTTGAAGGGGGGGGGAAACCAACCGAGAGCACACCTAAGGCCACACCGCGTTCACAAGTCACACTCACCGTTCGAGGAGTGCGTTTGTACACTCGCAAAAACAGAGGGAAAGACTAATATCACGCGGTTTGTAAATCGATTGTTTCAAGTTGCACACGACACTACATTACCACCGGCTGACTCATCTCTCCCCCTCCCAGCTGCTCCCCTAGTGTCTGCTCCGACATTGTCACTGTTTGTGCCGCGCAGCCTCTCCTCCTCCTCCCAGCTCTCGTCCCCTGCCCACTCTCTCACTTTGGAAATCATTAGAAGCAGTTGCATTTGGAGGCTTGCCCCCTCTTTTCTCTCCGCCTGGTGAAGACCGCTTGTGTTGCGATCGAAACGTCGTGGGTTTGTTGCTTTTATTATTTTCAATTTCTTATTTTAAATGTAAATTGTATTATTTTTCTTTTCTATCTACGTGACTTTACCGAAAGAAACCAGAATATTTGCACACGACAGTTTTCGGTTGGATGGAACTCGCTTTGACAGTCGTTTCATTCGGTACATTTAAGTCCAAGTCAACACCTAATATCACGTATTCATGATATTTAGAAATCATTGGTTTACAAAATAATGTTAATTAAAGTGCAGAGGGGGTACTTCAGAGAAAGATGCACTGAAGCATTCAAGCTGTCACTTTTGATTTTTTTTATTATCCTTCATTAATCTTCAAATTAATGTCAGACTGTTGGAACATACAACCTTGGTGCAAACCTTTACATAAGGCTTATTTGTTGACTTGGGTTTTGTCTTCCTTTACACATTGCAATGCATATTCGCAGTAGGTTTGAAAATATCATCATGGCCAAATGCCACTGATGGCTCACACCTTGCCACCGTTTCATTACCTCTTCTGTCAAATCCCACAACTTTTGCCAATTCATTTCTGGGTGGAGGAGCGGGGGGGTGAGGTGTGCTTCAATCTCACGTTATAAGGTGCAGGAGACCAAGCAAGCATGCATACCTCTTGTGGCTGAGTGCACACGTAGATCTGTGACGTATGATCAGGCTGCACATCTTGCTGCTGCATGTAGGCCGCTGCCTGCACCGCCGACTGCGCCGCTTGCTGAAGTCCATTAAATGCTCCCTGCTGACAAGGCGGCGGTGGCTGTTGCTGCTGCTGCTGCTGGAGAGACTGCACTGGCACCTGCTGCAAAAGGTCAATTCCGTGAGCACGAGAACATTATTAGCGGCCTGGAGGCAATGTCAAGTTAAGAGCTCAGTGGGCTTTACCTGGTAAAATAAACATCGATAGATATTCCTACACTTTGCACCCCTATCGTGTTTTCGTATTGTTTGTCGTCGTAACTTTATGTTCCGCCCCGACTGGACATCTGCGAAAAAGAGCTTCGAAGCTCAACGGATTTCTCCCGTGTCAATATTCTTCTTCTGAAGTTTTTTTTATTACGAGACGCTATTAAGCTTTGGTCCGGAATGCAAACGTGCTCAACGCACAACGCAGATGGGCGACGACATGAAACACGGACACATTTTTGGCAATAATGCTCCCTGCTTGTGAGCGCTGAGTACAGAATAATGCATTGTTGTCATATAAACCGGGGTAATAGAGTAATGCTTAAGTGCAGCTTCTACGGATGGCAAGTTTCCAAATGTTACTAATAATGGTTCAGCTCTCCCCATGCCGTGCAGGTCATCTACCCCACATTTCAACCCACACTAGTCAGTGTGGGTTGGTGAAGGGGGCTTCCAGTACTGTTTCAGATATCACTTGCCACTACTGTAGCTGGGAAGCAGACCCAAGTCGTTGTGTTAATGAACGTAGACATGGAATATGGATTTATAGACAATATGTATACATCTGCAACGTAGCAACGCATTTATAATATATATTTTAAAGCAATTGGCAATGTTTCGGTTCCTGAAGTATATTCAAGTAATTTCATAGACGAGATGCCTTTTATTGATAGTCATATGAAGGCCAATTCATATGTTCAAAACCTGAAATATGTAAAATTGGACCTCAGCACTAAAAACAGTGGGATTTCTTTAAATAGACTTGACTCACTGCTGCTAGTCGCTGTGACATCAAATAAAACAAATTCAGAACGCTCTAATGAGCAAAGAATGTTTGTGTGAAACGCGCGTGACGTCACACCACGTCGACCAGCCCCCCTCATTAATAATTATGAACAGGTGGGGTCCTCCACATGGACCCCCCCCCCCCACTGTCATTAATAATATTTTCAGGTGACGTCACTCCACATGGAGAATACCCCCCCCCCCCCCATTAATAATCATGTGCAGGTGATGGCCCATCACGTCTAACAGCCCCCCTCAGTAATAGTCATGCGCAGGTGACGTCCTCCAAACGCCCCCCCCCCCCTCATTAATAATCATGTGCGGGTGACGTCACTCCACATGGGGGGGTGAGGCGCCTCCTCCCCCCTACTCAGCGTCAACTCACAACCCTCACTACAAACACAGAACCCTCACGTCACGCGATTTCCGTAACGCTATTGAGACAGAAGTAAAAAGGACGTCATGATGATGAACAAGGGATGAAAACCTTTAAATGAAATCAATCTGTCACCACGGCCTTACAAATTGCACACTAATGGTCTGCTTTTCGCTTGAATATTTCAGATTTACTGCAATACACCCGTCCTTGGAGGGGCTATAGACTAGTTACAATATATTCTGCTTTATACAGCCATTATAGGAAAGACATGTCCTTGAATTTGCATAAAAAGTAAGCATTTAAAAAAATCACAATATTAGCATCATCAAATTGTACAGCTTTCTTGAGACCAATCTTCAGTTGAATTTTGTTACATCCACCCAAAACCAGAGGAAAAAGGAGCTTTGGTCTTTTTAATCAAAGGTCACTTATTACCATCATATATATTATATTCTTGGTTCTTTCAGTAAAGTCACGTATTTAAATTTATATTTTATTATTTTATTATTTCCCTTCTACGTGGTGACTTTACCGAAAGAACCAAGAATATGAATCCCTGCAGTCACGAAAGCTTTAAATAAAAATCATATATATTATTACATTATCCTGTGTAACGTAATGTGGAATTAATATCTACCTGTTGAGGGTGAGCCATGTAGTAACAATTTCCATACTAAAAGGAAACAAATCCAAGATAATCATTCAGCGAGGGAACAAATGTACATAGACATACGATGCACCGCATTAAAGCCATCGTTTAAACGACAAAAATCGAAGTGGATAATACAGAGCATCGCATATGTGGTCATGGAGAGGGCAGGGTTACACAGACATGGATGCATCGGATTGTTCACAATGTTCCAGCAACCTAAGAGGCCGGATAGCCACCTCCCTTTTGATTGCTGCAGGCCTCTCTGTGCAGCGTGCCATGCAATTTGTATCGCGGTTCTGCGACAAGGCCACACCAGAGCGATAAGTGATGAATGCCAAAAAACTGTACTCAACTTTGGCCATGAAACACTTATGGTTACTTGGAAGGACAAAGTGATGGTGTCCCCTTCGACTCCAGAAACTGAATTTAATCTATTAAAGGGATTATTTGCCAGCATGCACAACCCGAGATCGGACATCTCAATTACGTTAATGTCCCAGAGATGGCATATTGTCAAACATTGCGGAAAGGAAAGGTTGTATTCTAATCATCCAACGCAAATAACAATTGCACGTATTTCGTACGGTATTTGGGAAGATGTTAATTTATTAATTTTAAATTGTGAAATACAGTAAAACCTTGGATTGCGAGTAACTTGGTCTGTAAGTGTTTTGCAAGACGAGTATTTTTTTTTAATAAATATGAATTTGATAAACGAGCGAGGTCTTGCAATACGAGTAGTACGTGTATACGCTTTGTCTGCCGAGCATCTTGTGATCACAACTGATATACGAGTGCTTTGGATTACAAACACGTTTCCGGAACGAATTATGCTCGCAATCCAAGGTTTTACTGTACATAGATATGAAGATTCCCCTTCCTATTTCATAGACTGGTCAGGGGTGATATGGCCAGTAACGTGGCCACCTGCCATTGTCTCCCCCGATGATAACGTTCACATACTGTCACCAGGAACTTATTTAAAACCGAGTTGGCCGAGAGGAGACGCAGGGCAGGTTCTAATGCCACTTTCTACAGACATTAACCATGGCCGGGAAATTAACTCAGGCCACCAGATTCAGAGAGGAGTGCACTCAACAACGATGCACCAATTTCTACTGACAAGCAAACCCACACACGCACGCCCTTAAGAGGCTGCAACATATAAGTATCTAATCTGGCAGCACAGTTTTAATCATACTGCAAGTCAATTAAATCGCAACCCACAATTTTTACCTTACTACAAAAATGCATTGTTTCCCTTTCACTTTAATACTGAAAATTACAGGAGCTGCCGGTACAACGTGCGAGGTCCGGAAAAGGACAACGAGAAAAAAACAAATCTAACCTGTTGACCATGCTGACAAGATGCTTGCTGCAGGGGAGGCTGATCTGATGGGAAAGGTTGTGCATATGGCTGGGGCAGACAGCATGTCTGCAAAAGACCTGGAGACTGTTGGCAAAAAATAAGCGCCGATAAATCACAACGACCTTGCACCGAATTAATTTATATCTATAAAAATAATAGCTAAGACAATCAAAGCACACGCTATCATGTGGAAATACAGTTGGGAGTGGCACCGTAATAGTGGTGCAATATATATTATATCGCACGGTGATTTTCAATAACCATTTAAAGCTTTCGTGACTGCAGGGATTCATCTTCTTGGTTCTTTCGGTAAAGTCACGTAGAAGGGAAGTATGTTTTATTTTTATTATTTTATTACTTCCCTTCTACGTGACTTTACCGAAAGAACCAAGAAGATTTCAATAACCATTGATATGTTAGCTTCTGAATTAACGTATTCTCCAAAATTAGCACCATCACATTAAATGTAACTCTGCAACTTGCATCACTTACTGATCGAGACCAAAATATATAGAGCAAAGATGAGCAACAAAACAGAGCAACAAAACAAATCTTCAGACATTCAAAGAGACATTAAAGAGAAGAAAAAATGGAGCACGCAAACAAAAGCAGTGTTACTGTCAATGACACGTATCACTTAATTCCAGACTGATTAAACAGAAAAAACACTTTAAAGTCTTTACCTTGGACACCGGAAGGAAAAAAGTGGGAAAACCGTAAAAGTTGTCAGGAGCAGCAACAGGTGGATGGAGGTGAGGAAAACCGCTGGGATGACCGAGCAGCATTGTCTGCTGCACGTAAGACGGCCCAGGCATGCCGACCTGAGCCTGGTAAGCCTGGGAGAAATTGTCCAGTGTGGAGCAGCGGTGCAAACTTTTGGAAGCAGCCCAGGGGTCATTGAAGGTGGCGCAGGGGAAGTACGGAGGGTACGACTGCACAAGCGGGTTCGGTTGAAGTTGGTAACCATGCATCGGGACGTAGGAGGGCTCTGCGGGGTACTCGGGCATGGGACACCTCCTGTAGTCGCCCTCCTGTGTCCTGTCCCCAACGTCGCAAGTTCTGGGGTCTGAGCCGCCACCCGGCAGGTGGGGGGATGTGGTCAGCCCGTGATCGGTCACCACCACTTGTGGCCTCTCGACCAGCTCAAACTCCTCCACCTCCGAGTACACGTCTTCCGTCTCATCGTCGGAGTCGTCCGTGGGGCTAGGGAAGGTGAACACCGAGAAGCTGCCCACAGAGCCGTCGCAGCTCAGCAGGTACAGGGGGGATGTGAAGGGAGTCGAAAGCTGCGCGCCACCTACCGAACCGTCCGCGCCACCTACCGCTAGCAAACCGTCCTTGGTCGTGGCGCCGTCGAGTGCTCCGCCGCTGGCCGGGGCAGCCGACGACGCAGCATTGCCCGGCGGGTCGGGCTGGGGCGGCTGGCGCGCCGCTCTCCCGGCAGCCTCCCAGTGCTCCACCCGAGAGGGTTGGTATCTCACCTCGACCGCCGGCTGCACCGCAATGGGGGGTCCATGCCGCTCGGAGCACGGGGCAGCGGGGGCCGAGTGGGGGACCGACTTGATGGGCGGGGCGACCGAGCATTGTCCGGTGGCCAAATTCAGGGAGTCGAGGGTAGCGCTCGTGGGATGGCAATAGCAGGCGCCGGTTTGTGGAGACGGGCAGTAAGGGACGCGGCACACATGCATGGCTTGCTGCGTGCTGACCAGGAGGAAGGGGGAGGCAGGGGGAACTCCGTAGGCCATGCCGTGCACACCCGGGACGGGCTGCATGACGAGCTTTTGCGCCGGAGGAAGGACGTGGTATACGAGCGGGTACGGAAAGCTCTGCAACGACGGCGGCAGAAGCTGTGTGGCACCGCCGTCGGACGAGCCGGCGGTGCCGGAAAACTGCTGCCGCAACGGAGCACTTGGAGGGCTTCCAGACAACCTGTCCGACGGCGGGCGGGCGTATATGGACGGAGGCGGGTAACGATGCCCCGGAGCTGCTCCGCACCGCACCGGGGTCGGGTGAGGGAAGGGCTCGTCCGGCTGGCCATGAGCGGCGAAGGCGTAACAGCCGTAGTCGGGAGGATGGCCCAAGGGATTCTGCCTGCCCCGCGCACCGTGCCGGTCGTGCGCGCAGGGTGGTGGCTCGCTGGATGATCGCTGAGCGGCGAGGCGCTGCATGCTAGCCAGCGACAGCGCGACAGCCTGCGAGTAGCAGTGCCTAGCTCCCCGCGACAGGGCGCGGCTAACAGCCCAGCGGATGGGGCGAAAATGCTGCGCTGGTGCCTCGAGGATTGATGTGCTTCCGCGTCTCTGCAAGTGATGGTCTATAGGAAGAAAGCCAAGCTGGGAGGAGGAGCGACGTGGAGGAGGTATTTCAAGAGAGGCTAGCCGAGCCGCGTACTCAATCCGCTAACAAGTGTTGGGGGGGACAGGAGGACCGAAATATGGGAGGTGAAAAGGAAAATGATATAATGCACACAACGCCAAAAAAGAAAGTGTTAAATTTAAACCGCACGTAACATCCGGCCAAGGAAGCCTGCACAGCCCTGCTGACATTGTGATAAATAATACGGAGGCGTATCGATTCAAAATTTAAAGGAGTGTTCAAAGGCTACATTCTGAATATGGTGGGCCGAGTGCGGTAACATTCACTCAACCAAAGCAAAATGAAAAATAAAAATGCATAAGAAATAAAATTACAATTTATGCATATATAAAACATACAGTGTTTAAAAACCACCTCAATAAATCATAAATATATGATATTGTTTTGTTCACGAAATTATAGCATTACTAATATTTATTTATTTATTATACTGCACAAAAATGTATTTGTGAAATTAAAAACCCTCTGCCTAGTGACGAGGTAGCAATCGCCACACGACTGTACAAGCTATAAATGTAGGAAGCTTCGTGAATGTTTAATATGCTTGGGCAGATAAATTGCCATTAAGTTTATATTATTGGTGCAATAACACGTCACGGCATATTTTGTACAGACATTTAAATGTAAGGAATATACCACCCCAATAGAGACCTCTCCGCGTGTCGGTAAAAGCAGTGGCGATTGCAATACAAGTGTGTACAGTGTGGTCTGCCAATGAATACTAATACCTGGGCCCAGACACCAAGTCAGACTGACCATTACAAATTCTGCACGGTAATCGTTACCAGACTGCAGTCATGGCCCATAGTCTGGGCCATATAATCTAGTGACTGCCACGAGTGCAAAACTGATGACTTTCCCTTTTTCCTCATGCACATAATGCATTGTAATCGGCACGACAACAAAACACCAGCCTACAGTCATGCACTTGCCAAGGGAACAAAAAAAAACGTGCTAGACACTACTGAGCACTATTTTTTTTCAACCTTGTCATCGTCCCAAGTATAGATGTGAAAGTCTACCATGATAATGAATTTGGGGAGTGGTGGCAGAGTGATTGGCAGACTGCACTATAACACCGTCAATCTGAGTTCCATGTATGGCCAAGGTGAACATCAACGGCGATTGATATCGAAAAGGCTGTGGGCACTCTTCCCCCCCACTCACCAACCCTCAATGGCCAGCATGGTGAAGTATAGTCAAACAAGACTCATGACTGGCACAATATTCTGTTGATTATAAGCTAAAAGTAATCATTCGATTTAAAAAATACAAGTACAATATTTAAAATCACTAATAACCAATATCATGAAAATGTGATTGAAATATTATGCCGAGTAATTTATAGTGAATATACGTGGTCAGTCATGGGGGGGATGGTTATACTTCACCACACTAGTCAGTGTGGGTTGGTGAAGAGGGGGAGAGGTGGTTCGTAGCGCAGTGCGCTGACCATTCCACCGCCACTCCCTCCTCCAACACCCCAATGCGGTGTGTGGCTTCTATGTGAATTCATCCCCATCTATAATAAAACAGCGATGCCAAATGTCAACACAGAGAAATAGAAATTCCTAGCGTAAACGCTCGCCCGGTCTTTCGTGAATTCCCAAGCCAAAATTTCTGCATTAGTGCGCAATATGCATGCAAGCGTGCACGCTCTGCGCTGCGCGTCTGCATTGACAGACGGATGCAATGTTCCTAAACAATTCAACAGGGGGAGAATGCGGAGAATAAAACCCCTTCATTTAAATCAGAAGCACAATGGTGCGTGCATACAGTGCATAGCCAAAAGCCTTTCCCTTGCGGGCAAGGGGACATTTTTTTGTCATACAGGGATATTGTAACAGGTCCAAAACCCCTGCAATGCTGGCTGTTTAATGCTTAAAAATGCACGATGCTAATTTTCAAACCAACACGGCCAATAAAAGGAGCAAAAGCTAATTTTGGAGTAAGAATGACTAGCTACTGTAATCCCCTCTAGTGAAGCTGTCAGCATTGCCGCAGCCTTTGTCCAAAAGCAGCTCTGCTCCACAACCCCGCGGTACGCGTGGACCAGATGAGCGAGTGCAGAGTCGACAATTAGGCCAGGAAAGAAGAGCAAGTGCGCAGGCACGTACGTGTGCATCACCGTCATCGCCTTCGTGAATGCGCAAGTCAAACGCTCAGGAGTAAAGCCAATCTAATTTTAATGGATAAATCGCTGGTGGCAGGCGAGGTGGTGAACGCAGGAAAGGGGTTGCAGAACGTTAAGGTTCGTGTCCCCGATTGTGCAAGCTGAGCAGAAAACGCCGCACTCCTTTAACATTGCTCCAAGGTCAAGTGAGATCCACGCTGCAGCAAAGGACTAATTGGAAGGCATGGCGAACGGTGCTGTGGGATAATTGACATGCGTGCGCCAACAGGGCAGCAGTGCTTCCGAGCGCAAAAAGTATGGAGATTTAAGGACAGCGAGGTTCAAGATGATTGTCACGTGAGACGGGGTTTCCAAATGAGTTACCACTGAAAATCTGCCACAATGCATGGGCCTTACAACGCAGCTATATTCAGCTACATGCTTCCATACGCTGGTTACAATATTAGTGACGCAAATTCGAACCCTTACTCTGCCAAAACATATAAGACATGCTGTCATTCACGCGAACACGAGTCTCTCGACTGAGAATTGTCAATCCACTGTTAGATGAAGCTCTGCACACATCGTGTTAGAAAGAGGCTTTTTAAATCCTTCATATTAAGTTCACTTGCTTGCTTGCGCGCTTACGACCGTGCAAATCTTTCGGTCGTTTTTTAACCCACTTCCCGTGATCCAATCGAGCTGACATTTTCCACACAGACTCGTTGTGCGTGACAATTTATTTTCGTGAAAAGATTGTTTTTCCAAAATTTTACACTTTTTAGGAAAAAAATAATTAGATTTAATTACCAATTGCTTAATGGTGGCAGGCAATCATCTGACCCATACGTGGCAGCCATCTCAAGCCAGAGGACGAGAGGACTCTAGCCGCCACGCATATAAAGGATTTATAGTGAAAAACTTTGTTTTTACGGGTTATACTTGTTTCTCACCATATTTCACAATATTGCTCAATGCGGGCTGGTTAAGGATGCAGGATCCATTCAGATAACACTCGCCACTGATGATAGCCTTGAGCCAGAATCAAACTCAGGGGTCCATAGTGCAGTGCACGCTAACCAGTGGACCACCGCTCCCCTACTCTACTTGCGTTAGATGTAAATAATTCTTAAACTATGGACACAACATATGTAAATCACGACCCAGAGGACTCAACTAAGCAATATCGCTTGACATTTGTAGTCAAGCGGCGCAAATGACAGATTCTGGGGGGCACAGGGGATTAATATCCCAACAGAGCAATGAGCCAGCACCTTGGTTTGGATCTTGGGTTAAGCCTTCTGTGATTAGACCAGGTTCGTATGTATGCATTTATGTTGGACTTCTTTAGCACCGTACGTAGCCACACCATGCTAATGGGAGGTGCGGTTCGAGTGTCGCAAGGTGATGATCTCAGTGCAAAAAAAACACATCGGAATATTACATTTGGCTTTTTGCTTAATTTGGCATGAGGTTTATTAAAGTAACTTGAGAAGTAGTTCTGCGACATCAACCTCTGAGGACTTTCCCGACAAACGGTTGGTGACACTGCTAGCTTGCAAGAGTTAAAAATGCAAAAATAATCTCATGAGATGATGCGGAAAATACAATTTGAAAATAAGCGAGGGCAAATGTAAAAACAGACGAATAAACGAGAACACTAACGCTCTCTCACCTGAAGACGATTGCTTGTGTTGCGATCGAAACGTCGTGATTTTTTCTTATTTTTTTTATCTACGTGACTTTACCGAAAGACCCAAAGGGTATGAATTACTGCAGTCATGAAAGCTTTAAGTCAAGATTTGACACTAATGGTATGAAATTGTTTTCTCCAAAGTTGCCAGTGACAAAAGTCAAGAAAATGTTAACCACAAATTTTTTTTTTACATATTGTAATCTATATAAAAAGAAGACCTCCCATAGTGGGAAAGTTCAGCACACTGCACACATTATAAATCAACA
The DNA here is from genome assembly GCF_964198595.1 of Lampetra fluviatilis. Lineage (NCBI taxonomy): Eukaryota > Metazoa > Chordata > Hyperoartia > Petromyzontiformes > Petromyzontidae > Lampetra > Lampetra fluviatilis. The sequence goes on from NC_136314.1 coordinate 2,513,771, forward strand.
CTGCAGTATTAAGTTACGCACGTATGTGCTGAGTTTTGACAACTGCAGTGCACAGACGACACTATTCTTGGCGTCCAAAAGCCCTTTCTGAAGTGCAGTCACGTCCTTTGCCGTCACATCGCAAACCGACACGAGACCGGCACTGGATGACCGAGTGCCTTGGCCGCTTGTAGAAACGTACAATCGTCAAAACAATAATTATACTTAACACACAGATGAATACAAAATGTTTGTTTTACATCAATGTGGGCACACTTGCATGCCGACATAACCGTGGCCACTGTGGGAAAAGTTCCTTAGAATTTAACACCATGTCGAGGTTGCTCAGAGGTCATAGGAATTATCTTGCACCGATGAGAGTCGGCGTTTGAATCCTGGGCGTGCGCCTGCGATTGAAACGGGGTTCCCAAGTGGAGCGAGTCGATAAGTATCAGTCTGGTCACGAATTAATTGCAAGAAACAAAATCAGCACACCAAATGTGAATTCTGCATTTCATTTGGCTAAACTCCAGGTGTGAAGATTACAAGCCTTGGTCTGACTGTCATGCAACAGACGTTACTCTCGTTCGACAGGACAAGTGGGAAAAAGTTCCACCCCCTGTGTGGACCAGAAGCTTACGTAAGTCATCTCAGAGATAGCGTTGGGGCTGTTCCTCTCACCGACAAGGGGTGCGCAAAACTTCGCAAGATATAGGAATCGAAACCCCATCTCGTGACGTGCCACAAAATTGGGGGAGAAATCACGTGAATAGAGTGGTGACAGCACGTAAATGTGCACCCAGTGCCGTGCGTGAATGGAAACTGGCATTAAAAAAACGTGGAAAAGACGCGAGCGGACCACAGAGGGCTTTACAAATTACCATGCATCTGCTCGTTGGGGGCTGACGCGGATTGCCGCCACGTAATAACACAAAGCAGACCCATCTGTTCTAGATCAGCAGGCCTTAAAAGCGCACACAAAGTGGGTGTCGTCTTTAAAGGCACGGCTGTGACCTATATAACTTGAACTCCCCAGGGTCTCCCCTTACCCTCATCCCCAGACGTTGCCCCCCCCCCTCAACTCCCTTGCACTTTTGTAACCGAGGTCCAAATGAAAAACATGCCACGACTCTTGGCTGCGTTGTTTCACTGCAAATTACACTTGCACCAGAGCTTCACATCGAAGGCGCTGCATCGGAGATGTCATCCGTGCCATTGTGCGCGTACGGCCGTTTCTCTATGGCAACGCAACATTCGACTTGCTCTCGTGTCCAGGCAACGGCTTTTTTTTTCTTCTCAATGCGCCTATATAACCTTCAATCACTTGCCGAGGCACAGATAACATTGCGTGCGTTCGCGTAAAATGCCAGCCGGATCACAGTGCCAGCCATTCATTGACTAAAAAAAAGGACAGTCATGGCAAGCCGTTGCCAAGCCTCGGCTCGGCTCGACAATTTAAGCAGCGATCACGTTGTTTCACATTTACTGTGTAAAAAATATACATAAATCCCGTTTTTAAATGGAATACATTCTGCAGAAGCTCTCAAGCATTGCAAAATATTTATGGTCAACATTGGGATCGAATTACAGAGCACAAAGTAAATTTCTGACCCAACAGGCCAGACAGTAAAACGAATGATTCAACCCGTTTCAGAGCAGGGGTGAAGTTATTCACCTTGTCAGCACTTCAACGGATTGTCACGATTCAGGGTTATTATTTGATTCAAGAGCCAATGACTATTTTATACTTTTCGTTGTGCATATAGTAGCAGTGGCTGCAGGGGTGAAGAGAACCAATTTACACACCACATATGTTCATCTAAAAACATAAGATTCTTAAACATGTGATTCGCTATACGTATCTTGAGATTGAGAATCAATATTCATCGATGAATTGATGCACATCTTGAAACCGACATTGCAGCGTAAGGGAAGCGTGCCTAATTATAATTTATAAATAGTTTATGGAAAAAAAGGTCAGTGCATATAGATGAGTGCAAACCACGGCAAAATTATGCAGCGATGACTCATGTGAGAGCAAACAAAGTCAATAATCATATCTACTGCATTCATTTTATTTTAACATTAATTATCTCTGTTCAACCGTGTTGGTTATCCTACGAATGTCCTCTGTCATAGTAATGAGGAGTTTCCACCACTGGGCATGGGAGCCATAGATAGCAGAGAAAAAAAGGGCTGCGATTTGTGACCTACGTTCCAAATAAGAATGACTCCCAAGTTCTTTTAACGCCTACCTCGGCACACAAAAATATAGTTTCATACACTTCAATTATACATTCCAGTCATGTAATCTTACACGGTGCCGTGTTAGGTAAAGACATTATGGGTACACACAGCCCTTACATAAGGTCACCTAAGGTTAAACCTAGTTATAGCATGTGATATGCCCGAAGTGTGCTTAATGCCACGCTCATTAGGCTAGTGTGCAGGCTGTATAACCCTTAGCAGCACTTGCTCAAATCATGTCGCAATCCAAACACGTCCGTTACAGAACCCGTCTCAGTCGGCTCCAACCTGATTTACACTCAAAGCAAGTTAATACAACACTCTTTCATCGAATGGTGACGCCACATTGTGAGAATTCATCCAAATGTTAAGGGGACGCGTAGTTCAGGATAAGAATCTTCATTTATCCTGGATAAGTCTCACGAGCTATGAAGCTCTTTTCTCAGAAAGTTACAATACAAAAAAACGACAGTAGTGCAAGTTATAGGAAAGGTAAGAAAATTACTCAAAGTAACGCAACTAAAACTATTCTTATGCTACCAGGTAGAGCCCACTGAGCTATCGTGTTTTTCTTCCAGAAGCAACCTGGTGAAAAATGATAGCTCAACAAAGTGGTTTATCACATTGAAACTTATAGCAGTCAAATAATGTAGAAATACCTTCCTCTGCATATCCACAATATCCTGTGGATGATAAGAGGACCCGGAAAGTAAGTCGCAACCCAAAGATCCCCTATGAAGGCCGGCATGGCACACGAGTTGACCAACACCACGCCCGGCCGTGGCATACTCATTTAAGACTGAGTTGACCTAAGGGGAGGCTCAAGAACAAATTCAGATATTTGTCACCGATGTTGGCAGTGAACGGAAATTAAACTCATGTCACCGGGTTTATAGCGCAGTGCGCTAACCGCTACACTATCGCTCCCCATAACTCCGCTCACACACACGCGCAGTTTCTCTGTATTATAGTGTACTCCCACCTTCAGGGCAGAGGTCGCAAACGGGTTTTGATTCCTTACCCGTACCCGTACCCGGCCGCACCAGGGTCGCAAACGGGTACTCGTACCCGTACCCTACCCGATACCCGGCTACCCGTACATGGCCAGGTATCGGATAGGGTACGGGTACCTGATTGCGACCTCTGGGATGAAGCCATGTTGCAGGCGTGGGTGGATTGATTCTAGGAACTTGAATTGTGAGAAGAGACAAGACGTTGGGAAATGAGTGACAAACGGTGACTCACCAGTGACTCACGACCTACCCGTACCCGGCCGCACCAGGGTCGCAAACGGGTACCCATACCTGTACCCGGCCGGGTACGGGTAGCCGGGTATCGGGTAGGGTACGGGTATCGGGTACCCGGTTGCGACCTCTGCTTCAGGGTACTGTCTGGAATAATCCGTCCCACCTACCGTGCTCCCCATTAAAAGTGCTTGCCACAAATGAACCACAATACCTTGCTGATATCGTCAAGGAGCATAAAACAGCACGCTAACCATCGAACAAAGAGGGTCACTGCATCGCGTGCTTTCAGATGAGCTTCTGTGGCCGTCTGGAATGCTCTTCCTTCTGATATTAGAAAGCCACTGGGGCTATGCACTTTGAAATCTAAATTGAAAACTCGTTTTTTTATAACTGCTTTTTGTGTTAAGTTTCTTGTCCTTCCCCCGCACCTCCGATTCGCACAGCTGACTACGTACGGTGGGAAAGACGTTCAACATACATACATACAAAGAAAACAAAAAATATCCTTGCTCACATAACCTCAACAGGCAAATATCCCCCTATTGTTCAGCGCTGTGAGATGCAGTCACATTTACACATTTTAAAAATTCTAAACTCCGCTGTCCTCTAAGGGGCAGGTCACTCACCCCTTGCTGATGAACGAAGGCGTGTGCTGGGTGCTGTTGCAGGTTTCCAAGATCAAGACTTCCCGCCTGCTCCGATGGAATGCACGGGGGCTGCGGGTGCGGAGACTGTTGCTGTAGCGGAGGCTGCAGCTGTTGCGCCGGGTGTTGAAGCTGTTGAAGCAGCTGTGGCTGCTGTAGTGATTGATGTTGCAGCTGTGGCTGCTGTGGCTGCTGTGGCTGCTGTTTCTGTTGCAATAACTGCTGTTGTTGTGGCTGTTGTATCAACTGCTGTTGCTGCTGTAAATGTTCAGGAATCTGTAGCTGCTGGGCCTGCTGTATTACCAATTGTTGCAGCTGCTGTTGAGGTTGTTGTGGCTGTTGACTTAATTGCTGTTGTTGCGGAGGCTGTTCTTGCAGCTGCTGCTGTGGCTGCTGTTGTAGCTGCTGCTGTGGCAGCTGTTGTAGCTGCTGCTGCAGTTGCTGTGGTGGCTGCTGTGTTAGTTGCTGTGTTAGTTGTTGTGGTGGCTGTTGTAGCTGCTGTTGCAGCTGCTGTTGTAGCTGCTGTTGCAGCTGCTGCTGTGGCTGCTGTTGCAGCTGCTGCTGTGGCTGCTGTTGCAGCTGCTGTTGAGGTTGTTGTGGCTGTTGTATCAACTGCTGTTGCTGCTGTAAATGTTCAGGAATCTGTAGCTGCTGGGCCTGCTGTATTACCAATTGTTGCAGCTGCTGTTGAGGTTGTTGTGGTTGTTGCGGAGGCTGTTCTTGCAGCTGTGGCTGCTGTTGTAGCTGCTGGGTTAGTTGCTGTGTTAGTTGCTGTGGTGGCTGTTGCAGCTGCTGCTGTGGGGGCTGTTGCAGTTGCTGCTGTGGGGGCTGTTGCAGCTGCTGCTGTGGCTGCTGTTGCAGCTGCTGCTGTGGCTGCTGTTGCAGCTGCTGTGGTGGCTGTTGTATTAGCTGCTGCTGCAATGGAGCCTGTTGCATCTGTGGCTGCTGTAACAACTGCTGAAGCTGTTGCTGTGGAAGTTCAGGAATATGTTGCTGTGAGGCTTGCTGCATTGGTGGTTGTTGCAGCTGCTGATGTTGTTGTGGCTGTTGCATTGGCTGCTGCTGCAGCTGTTGTTGTGCTTGCTGAGGCAGCTGTAATGGATGTGACTGTTCCAACGGCTGCTGGTGCAGCTGTTGTGGCGGCGGCTGGATATTAAGGTGTGCCTGCTGTTGCAGCGGAGGCGGCTGTTGTGTTAAATGCTGTGGCAAGTGCTGCATCTGCTGTACAGGCTGCAGTTGCTGCTGCAGCTGTTGTAGAGGCTGTGGCTCAGGCAGTTGCTGCTGCTGTGGCTGTTGTGAATGTTGTGGTGGCTGCTGTTGCAACTGTGGCTGTAACTGCTGTTGCTGCTGCTGTGTTGGCTGCAAGGGCTGTTGCTGAAGTTGATGTGGTTGCTGCTGCAACTGCTGATTTAGTTGCTGCGTTGGCTGCTGTGTATACTGCTGTAGCTCTTGCACTTGCTGCTGTACCAGGTGCTGTAGCTCCTGCTGCATTGGCTGTTGCTGCAGCTGTTGTGACTGTGGTGTTTGCTGTTGTTGCTGCGTCTGCTGTGGCGGCTGCTGCGGGTGCTGTTGGAGTGGCTGTTGCTGCTGCAGAAGTAGTTGTGGCTGCTGTAGCGACTGTGGCTGGGATGGCTGCTGTTGTACTTGCTGCTGTGGTTGCTGCTGCTGCAGCTGCTGCTGTGGTTCTTGATGTGGCTGTTGTTGTTGCAGTTGCTGTTGTTGCTGCGGATGTGGCTGTTGAAGTTGCTGCTGTTGCTGTGGCTGTTGTTGTTGCTGTTGTAGCTGCTGTTGCTGTGCTTGTTGAAGCTGCTGATGTTGCTGTTGTAGCTGCTGTTGCTGTGCTTGTTGAAGCTGTTGCAACTGTGGCTGCTGAAGTTGCTGCTGCTGTGGCTGCTGCTGTTGAAGTTGCTGCTGCTGCTGTATTAGTTGCTGCTGCAGCTGGTGTTGAGGCTGCTGTGCTTGTTGTAGCTCCTGTTGCTGCTGCTGTTGCTGTATTAGCTGCTGCTGCTGCAGCTGGTGTTGTGGCTGCTGTGCTTGTTGTAGCTCCTGTTGCTGTGGCTGCTGTTGCTGTATTAGTTGCTGCTGCAGCTGTTGCTGGTGTGCTTGCTGTATCTCCTGCTGATATGGCTGCTGTGGCTGTTGCTGTTGCTGTATTAGCTGCTGCTGCTGCAGCTGTTGCTGATGTGCTTGTTGTAGCTCCTGTTGTTGCTGTATTAGCTGCTGCTGCTGTGCTTGTTGTAGCTCCTGTTGCTGCTGTGGCTGCTGCTGTTGCTGTATTAGCTGCTGCTGCTGCTGAGGCTGGTGTGTTTGCAGCTCCTGGTGCTGTGGTTGCTCAAGCTGCTGTTGTGGCTGCTGTTGCTGTATTAGCTGCTGCTGTTGCTGCTGCTGAGGCTGGTGTGTTTGTTGCAGCTCCTGCTGCTGAGGCTGATGAAGCTGCTGCTGTGGTTGCTGTTGCTGCTGTTGCTGTATTAGCTGCTGCTGCTGAGTCTGGTGTGTTTGTTGCAGTTCCTGGTGCTGTTGCTGCTGCAGCTGCTGCTGTGGTTGCTGAAGCTGCTGCGGTGGCTGCTGTTGCTGCATTAGCTGCTGCTGAGGCTGGTGCGTTGGTTGTAACTCATGTTGCTGTGGCTGATACATCTGCTGCAATGGCTGTTGAAGCTGCTGCTGCTGCTGCAGGTATAGCTGCTGCTGCTGCGGTTGTTGCTGCTGCGGTTGTTGTTGTTGCTGCTGCTGCGCTGGTGGGTGCTGCTGCCCAGTCTCGATGATTCCCGCATGCTGCTGTTGCTGATGCTGCTGAGTCTGCTGCAAGGTCTCCAGTTGCATCTGCAGGGCAGCTTCTGCAAGGCTTGGCCTCTGAAGCAGCAGCGGCGATGGCTGAACGACACCGATGCTGTAGTGTTGCTGCTGCGGTGCCATCTGTGTGTGCACAACCTCCACCGACCCCTGCTCCACAGCCGTTTGAAAGGCCTCTATTGAGATTTGGGGCTTCACCAAATCTTGCGTTTCGACAGGTGGTGCCAAAACCTGCTCTGCGTACGACTGTGCCTGTGGCTGGATATGCATTTGTGCTGCCATCTCTAAACCAAGCTCTGAAAAATGCCCGGAAAGTTCCTGCAGCGGCTGATGCGCCTGGGGCTGTGCAAATGCCATCACGTTCGCCTGCTGCTGCTGTATGCCCCCAGTAAAATGCTGCTGTGCTTGAACTTGTGGCGGGTAAGAAGTGGCATGCACGTCTGGCTGAGTCTGTACCACCAAGCTCTGGTGCAGTGCGGTCGGCACCACCCCCTGAGTGCACGGTGGCACTCCACCTTGTTGCGTTGGTAGCTGAGCAGTTTCCAACTGCGACTGAGCTGGACCCGGATGCTGTAGGTTCACCGGCGGAGGCAGGCCATCGGCCATGACATTCTGCTGCTGCGCAGGCTGCTGCAGGGCAGCGTCGACTGGCTGCTGCTGCTGCTGCACGACAGCAAATTGAGCCTGCACCCCTGAACACTGCGCGAGTTCCAATAGTCCCACCGGACACGTCTGCTGCAGAGTGCCGGGTGTGCACTGCTGCAACGTCTGCACGCCGTCCGACGGCACTTGGGCCGCCTGCTGCACCGATGCGGTCAACGGGGCACAAGGTGCCAGCACTGACACGTAGCCAGACATCTGAACCTGCTGCATTGGTACCGACTGTGTGGTGTTGCCGGCGGGGCAGTGTTGCTGATGGGGGGGCAGTGGCTGGTCTTGCAGAGGTTGACTGTACAGCTCCTGTAGCGGAGGCAGGGGCATGTTGAGGTGTGCACTCTGCGAGTCCAGTAGCAGCCCAATGTCCGCATGGACTGGCGCTGGCGAGAGAAGCATACGAACAAGGTCACTTACATTTTATCAGTGTTTAATATGGATTTAATATTATAAACTAACATCTGATCCAATACTTCAAAATATATTAAATTTGCCACAATATATGTTACGGTGTTGCTGGTGTACCCAAGTATACTTAGCAGGCATGAAACGATTCAGCACCCACTGCAATGTGTCATCACAATTTGGGCTCACAGATTCAAGAATTATTGCCTCATTTGTATCGTCTGCCTGATATGCCGTCACATTTATAGCGACTCATTTGTTCCAATTGTGTTAAGGTTACATTTGCATATGTGCACGAATTAGAAATAATTAATATTTGCATAAATTTTTTGATGCACCTCTAATTAGCACAGTTGGCTGAAAGAAGTTCAACGTACAAACATACATGCATGTATTGTGCATGTGAGAATATATTTTTCTTGATGAATCATTACATTCCTAAAAAAACTGGAAAAAATGCTTTTCTCAAAAACATTATTCGTATTTTTGTCAACTGTAGTTTTAATTTTGCTTGTCAATGTTTAACTTTTTGGTTTTGCATGCATGTGTTATGTAGCAGAGGTCAAACATTCCGGATCGACAATGCACATTACTCCAAAAGCAATTGGTAAAAAAAATGAAAAAAACATGACCATCGTTATTTAATAGGAAACAGCACCAGTGGTTTGCGCTAAGTAGGGACTCCGTAAACCAACCTTCTGTCGTTTCGCCAAGCAAGCACTGCTCCATGGGTAGCTGGGACATGGGCAGCAGTAGCTCGCCAGCTGTGGGACCTGCCATGGTCTGAGTGTGGAGGCCAGACCGCATGGCATCTTCCTCTGCCATCCCACCGCCTTTGTCCTGTTCCTCCATGACCTGCAACCCCCATCATATGGTCAGCATCAAGAACATCACGAGCATCATCGTCATCAACGGCATGATCAGCATCATGAGCATCACCAGCATCATCATCAGCAGCAGCATTAACATCACCAGTTGCATATTACTTGGATGGGAGCCTGCCCAGGACTATTAGATGTCGTTAGACTTGGACTGCGAGGCGACCAGGAGATGACACTACAGCAATGGGCTATTGAAGTCGTCCCTATCACCCCAAAGATGCAGTGAGTTGTCCCAGGGCACCCCAGTTTCCTCCTCACTCAACCAACACACTCATTAATGGAATTGGTCAAACATCCCAAAGCAGGACTGTCCTGAAAAATATTTGTTAAGACTCGGGGAACCTTACCTGGGTGAAATTAATCTTGTGACACAAATCAGCATGTCATCAATTATAGTTATCGCTGGCTGCTAACAAACTGCAATGATCATCAGAGCTAGATAATGCACATGGATGTTAATGAGCTGAACGTCATCAGGTTACTGAACCAACACGGCAAAGCCAATCCATAATTTCAGTTGTTCTTGTAAAACACCTGATCGTACAGCATGTTTTTATCATGACACAGCAACCAATAACAATTCATTCACAGTCCGTCGTCATTGTGTGCACTTTTATTGACGTTTATTGACAGCGTTGCGGTCCTTGCCAACAAAGCGTCCACACATGCATCACAGCAGGTCAGGGGATGGAATCACGTTACCACGTCAAAAAATTCCCGTGAGCAAGTCCATCAACAGCAGCAAAAAAAGGAGCAAATGAGATCATTATGTATCCGCATGATTAACCATCCATTACCTGTTTGTTCTGCTCACGCTTGTTTTTAATCAACGCCACGCGATCTCTGATCACTTTGGCTACGACCTTGATGTCACTCTCGTGAACTATGCCAGACTTCACCTGTACACAGAAACAGGACAACGGGAACGTGTGTTGGAAGAGACGAAATGTTTTTTTGTCATTCTTTCAGCAGGCAAGTAACGGATTCATACACCGTCTTCAGCACCACTTGATAAATTGTCACGATTTGGGGTCATTATCCACTTAAAGAATACATTACTTTTCATCTCTTTTGCACTGTCTCGTTATTCCATCTATCTCATCACTATTACCCTGTATCCTCTCTCATTTATACGGTCTATTTTTTAAGTTATTTCTTGAATGGACTGTATCATTCGGATTGTCTGCATTCCCACATGTTTTAGTTTTGCATGCAATGTCTTCCTCATTCTCTCCCAATAAGTTACGTCTTATTCATTCGAAGCATATGCCAAAATTACAACTTTCTTGTCATGTTCTATTCTGACCCTCCGAGTAGCTTACACACCATATTTCCATTAAATTCCCAGCATTCTCCACTTGGGACTTGCCAAAAGCTATATTTCACATCGTTTTGTTAAAGTTCAGATCTCCGACTCACATAGTGAAGTACAAGAAAGGCAAATTAAAAGAAAAACAGGTTAGGCAAAAGCACGAATCGGGGTTGACCAACCCTTTTATCACTTCGACCAGTTTTCAACAGGCTCCCCTGTTACAGACAGACAGGGCGGACCGAGAGACGGAAGGGCAGACAGAGCTCAAGCAGAAACAACGTTCATCCTCAATTGGAAAGCACAATCGCCCCGAGACCTCTTACCATTTCCTGTGCTATCTCTTCAGCAGCATCTTTGTCGAGCTCAAAGCTGAACTCTATAGCTTCGTTTTCTTTGTACTTCCCTTTCAGCTTCTTCGGGTCCTCAACCCTGAGACGCAGGCCAATGACGGGCTTCTCACCGTCGTCCTCCTCCGCCAGCTCCACCCGGACTCCAGTGTCCTCGGCAAAGAACCCGTGGTTGAGCAGGTCCTTAATGGAGTACCTGCAAGACATTCACATAGCTGCCTCACGCTATGTATTTCAGCGGTGCATTGATTTGCTCGCTAAGGGCAGGGCTTCTGGAACTTCAAGTTGCTCCCATCCCGTCATCAACTGCCTTTCCACGTGCGGCGATCTTCTCCGGTCGAGTTCAGGTTAGCATTCCAGTATTGGCATTATGCCAAAAAATATTATTATTCACTCATTTATAAGCGTTATATGATGCTAAACATACAATTTTGATTCAGAAAACCCATTGCCAAGTCCTTTGCTTCATTATACAGCACTCAGACCTTGGTAGTAGAATTTTAATCACACCCTTGACTCAAACAACCCAAATATTGGCAATTAAAGTCAACAAGTGAATACATTTAAATCGCATGGAACAACAATGTGACCACAGTTACCACATGAAATAGATGCAAAACTAAATGCATTTATATAAAATAAATCTTATTTTCAATTGGGAACACACAAAAGTATAATAAACTGTGACGACAAGAGTTACTATTAATCATTACACAAATTTTCCACAAAGCCATCGTCCATTGTTTAAGAATTCACAAAGGCAGTTTGAACTACGTCCTTCAAATGTTGGCAAGAAGTTCCTTATACATCATAATCATCACGATCCATGGGCACATAGCCCCGTAAGTATCCACTGCACATTTCGAAATGTGTTTATATTTTCCTCTGCATGTATGTATAACTTATTGCGCAACATACGTAGCCAACCGTGCAACTCGGATGTGCGGACCGTGCTAATCTATCCTGTGCCAATATGCTCAAGTAGTGCCACATCTTTGTGGCACCAATCTATTTATGCCGTCAGTCCATTCTCTGTTAGGTCTTCCTCTTTTTGCGGTTCCTTTCATTTTAATTTGCATGTTGTTGTCCATCCTACACGTGTGTTCCTTATTCAATTTGTTTTATTTACTCAAAAACTGCAGTGATCTTCAACAGCAAATTAAAAAAGCATTTGAACAAAAATTACACTAAAGACGTTGGCGAATATTTATTGTCCATTTAAATATAAACGTAATGTGTGCCGACAGAACCATGGCAGACACGTGATAATTTAGAGGCATGAAACCCACACGTTAAAGTGAATACGCACGTGCATTTTTATGAAGCCAGCTCAAAGTGCCGATTAATTAAATTTCTTTGAAAGTGATGATACCTTTACAAAGTAATTACGGTCACTTGTTGACAAATTCGAGCGTTTAACATCATAGGCGTAGAAGGGCACCGTTTGTTGTTGTGCTAAAGTGTAGGGGGCATCAACAGGATAATCTGACGGATGTACTTCAACATCCAGTGCAAAGCCAGTCTCAATGGACAACTCACCCGATGGGTCAAAGATTAAACTCGAGTACTGCCCGAGCTGCACTTTTAATCACACTTTATTTTTTGGAGAGGCCACACTGTGTAAAAGCCTTACGGCACAGTTTCATAAGTGCAGGCTTGACGCGCAAGAACTCGGCCGACCAATTTCAGCCGCGATAAGCGTTGTGGTGGAGAGCGATTCGGGCTGCTCACAACAGCACACTGCGTGTGCGCGCCAATGGGCCAGTATATTGCCACGTTATAAAGCGAAGGCGAAGACAGCTGTGAAAGATTTACTGAGCGCAACGATAAACCACTCACTTTAGGCAGCAGTGTTTGAAGCTGCGTATAATAGAAAAATATATTTACACAAGCGCCCTACACCGCCTGCTTAAAGATACCAATACAAAACACTCTATTGCATGTTATGAACAAAAGCCCTGTGGCACAAGCATCTGGGGGATAAATTTGACGTGAAAATAAATAATTTACAATTCCGATTAGGAAGGCAACTTCCTCCAAAGTGCTCAACCTCACCTGCATACCACATTTAAGTTCTGACATTGGGAGACTTCAGAACATTTGTGTTATATCAATAGGAAGCACTCCTTATGTCCGCAATCACTGGATGTTTTGATTTTATTGGGCCATGTCGTTATAAGTGCCTGACCTGCTTTCTGCCCCGCCTAAATACCTTTCATCTTTGTTTGTCCTGATGCAACCTTCAATTATCTCCTTTAATTCTGGCATCGCAACTTTGTTGAAGCTTGCTGGTTTCACGCCCTGCATACAAGACAAAGACGCAATTAAAGTGCAACACTCAATGATCACTGTATGTTTCACCGGTTTATTTATATCAGGGCTTAATTTTCCAAAATTGAAGGTGCAAGCAAATGTGGAAAGTAAAACATATATACATTTATATGCCTACTTAAAAAGTTATTATATTGAATGTACATTAACTATATTCACGTTACTATGAAGCACATTCAAATGTATTTCAGTGTAATTAAATATCTTAGATGCAATTCAACGGTGCATAAAACAGCCCATATTTCCCAGAGCAAAAACACGAATTGCATGCAATGAAAATACTGTGTTTAAAACACATTTTTTTACTTGATCTTATTTGGGAAGGGGTAGTTTTTCAATGCTTATTGCACTAAACCATTAACCCGTGAATCTCGCAACCAGAGTTAGATTCCTAGCCACAGATAACATCTCCAACCTGCACTGCTCAGCATGGTCAAATTTACTCTCATGACAAACAGCTGGTAAGGATTGTTATTTTTATGATTCTCAAGAAAAATCCAACAATACATGAATAGGTGATCAAATCATACCTGTCAACCCATATGGTTTAACCGTATTCTTGTACAGGAAAATTGAGTTTTCAGGTCCATACGACGTACGAGCCGTTTCAATGTTGTCTATTTGTTTGTGATTCTCCCTTGTGATGGGACTTTGTAGGATGAACGTTGAGATGTATAAGGGTACGGGGTAACCAATAAGGTCTAAATTGGTCTGTAATAAGGTAAGCACTGATAAGGGGTTTATAGGTATGTCTAATTATGGTAGTTTTAAAAAGTCGATAACATGCAATGAACTCATCTCTTTAAAAACAGTCTGTTTACCTATCATTCACATACATTTATTTTATCCAAGTGATATCATCACAACGTACGAATTATTCCAAGTATAACACAAATAAGCAGGGACATGCTTACGAATTGCTCACGGGAACTGGCTCGGAAAAATATAAATCACGGTCAACGTAGAAGTGTTTTATACACAGCCTCACATATGGGCTTTCTTAAACAATTAATAGCAATGAATCCTCACAACAGATCATACTTTTATTGCAAGCAGTCCTGTGCACAAACTGTAAGAACATATGGTTTGGGCCAAATAATTTGTATGGAAGTAAATCAAATAAAAAAAAACAAAGCTTGAACATTAAACAAATAAATATTTTTGCCATTATGGTTTTAATGTTGCTTTTTAAGTCAATAAAATTGCTTAATAACCAAATAAAGCGCTTAAATTTTGGCTTGCGCAATGAAATACGGCTACAAAATCGATATTCAAACGTAATGAAATAATAACTTAAACCAGCTGAATTTTAACTACCAGCATAAGGCCTTGACCACAGTGGTAATACAATGTGAAGTGCTTCACAATGTAGTTTTCTCGATTGAAAATGTCCACGGGGCTTCCCCGCGTAATATTATATTTGAAAGAAGTCAATAACGTAATGTCGAATGTGCTCATGCGGTCTTAATGCCGGACATAAAACAAGATTAAGGCAGTGCCCCACTCGGCACAGCCTTCATTACATTGTCAAGGAAAATTTAGCAGACAGAACACTCGTTTAATTAAAAACTAATGCAGCCACATAAGTCCTGGGTTCCGTCATTAGTGAGCTGACACATATTAAGATATATGAAAAAGACCCCAAATTTAGCAAAATGTGTCTCGATAAAGCATGTTTTGGAAGGCCTACACACGCCAAGCTCACTCCCCACTGTACAATGCGCAGACATTAATCCAGTCGTGCTCTTGTACGTCAACAAAACCCCACATTCAGCAAAATCCCACCGTTCCCATGAAACAATGCGCTTTGCGGATCAATGTTAAAACAACGCAATGTGTCTGCTGAGACAGGCCACTGCCAAAACGTGTGCTGCGCTTCAGTTTCTTTTTGCGCATTTTTAAATTTAAAGTTTTTGATCCATCTTTGATGCACTGTTCTGGGTTACACTATTTGGATATTTTACAGAGAGTAAAAATTGCACGTTGCTCACATAATGTAGGCTTTTAATGATGAAAAGCAAAATAAACAGTGGCTGTTTCATCTGACATTTAAAGGACTGACACATTTAGAAATGTAAATACAGCAGTCTTAACACAATAAACATTGCATTCCTCTTGTATACTACAAGAACTGCTGACTACTGCTTATGTTCTCAAAAAATAGCCAGGCTAAATCCTGGTGGGCAAGTCAGCCAAAACTCATTATTCATGGCAACTCACCGTTATGTTCCACAAATTCA
This sequence comes from Lampetra fluviatilis, assembly GCF_964198595.1. Lineage (NCBI taxonomy): Eukaryota > Metazoa > Chordata > Hyperoartia > Petromyzontiformes > Petromyzontidae > Lampetra > Lampetra fluviatilis. Next base: position 2,528,848 of record NC_136314.1, read on the forward strand.
AACACTGGATTCACTGTCCATCAAGGACTTACACCGGATTTTTGTGCTTTTTTGTAAATGAAAGTTAAAAAATTTGAACAATGCCACCTTGGAACTTAAAAACCGCTGATGGTTACATGGATCAAAAAATTGTTAATTACAGATGAAGCAGAATTCTTTCCATATTGCATTGTATGTGTGGTTTTTTTGCTGCTGCAATTTTAATAAACTTGCAAGACAAGATTTCGTTTTTCCAAACAAGGCAGTTTGTTTTTTGTATCTTGCTCAGTTCACGGATAAATGGAACAAAATCTATTTGTTGTGACAGTATTGACAAGACAAACACATTTTCAATTTCCTCACCGCCACTTTAAGTTGAAAGCGAGTTACCATGTTGTTTTTTTCAAGCATTTAAACAACCGTGTCAAGTGTACGTTTGTGTATGTTTTGCATAAAATTACGCTTAACTCTGCTCAGACAAGATTCAGTGAGTTATAATTACATTGAAAGTAAATTCAAAGCCACGTGATAAATTTGTCTGGAATAAAAACCTGTGGCTTCTAATAAACGAGTCAACAGTCATGTTTAAACGAAACTAAGCTGTGCCTGCGGCAGTAGTTACATTGGGGAAACTAAGCGACTTGTCTCAGACCGTGTTCGCAAACACAAGGCGGATCTGAAACACGGTAGGACCAACACCTCTGCCGTGGCTGATCATTGTTTTAACGCCGTGGGCACACATGAAATTGATTTCTCCAAGACGAAGGTACTATGCAAACCCACTGGCTATCATCAGAGATTTGTTCAAGAAGCCATCCAGATATATATAACCCCAGACACAATTTCGACCGAGACGATGGGTACAAACTGAGCAATCATTGGAAGGATGTTATTAACCAGGTAAAGTCATAACTGGCTGTGATGCTTCCATCCTACCTGCCTATGTTAGCAGTTATTTACGACTCTCTGAGTTACATTACCTTGTTTCAAATGTCTTTACATTAACAGGCTAAATGTCTCATTAACATAGCTGCTGCTCCTCTTTTCCTCGATGCGGCGGTGGCGCTCATTGTTTAATAGGCTGAATGTCTCTCATTAACACAGCCGCTGCTGCGGGAGCCGTCTCACATTGACATGCTAGTCTCTAATCTCGAGCAATACAATGGCCGAGGTGTTCCTAGCTCTGCGATCTTACATTTACTTGCAAATTCGATCTCTAGCCCTGCCAACTTACCCTTGGGTTGTACCCATCTCAAACTTTATAACCTATGGCTGCAGTAGCTCTCTCGCCATATTTATTCCTGCCTCAGCAGTCCGCCTGCTGTATTTTTTCACCTGAAGACGATTGCTCGTGTTGCGATCGAAACATTGTGGTTTTTTTATTATTTTTCTATCTACGTGGCTTTACGGAAAGACCCAAAGCATATAAACATTTTTATTTTACCAGGTAAAGCCCACTGAGCTATCGAGCTCTTTTTAAGAAACGACCTGGCAACAACTGATAGCTCAACGACGTGGCTTATCATGTATAAATGTATCGCAACGAAATACTCTAAACACAAGTTTCTAAATGTGGACTGAAAAACCGAAAAACCCGGAGAAAAATCCATGCCACAACGGGGAGAACATGCAAATTCAAAATGTACAGGTGTCAGGGTCGGGATCGAACCCACAACCTCCTCCATACCAGGCAAGGGAGATAACATCTTGCCATCGTAGTGAGAAGTTCTAAAATGTATCATTACATTTTAGTTATCCTCAACCATACACTTTTTTAATCATAATGAACAATTTAAAGAATTCCCAACTGGCATGATATGTAGCTTACAAGTGACATCCTGCTGCCATTAGGTGTCAAGGTGTCCGCGGCGATTCCTTGTTAACGCAGATGTCTTCCGCAATTGGAGCAACGACAAACATCTTTTGACCTAAACCCAAGTACTCACCGTAGTGACCTTACGGTAAATCTGCGCCGGGTTTTGGCACTCAGAGTAAGGGTATTCTGACGTAGCCATTTCCAGCATGCACATTCCAAAGGCGTACACGTCCACGGCCTCGTCATAATGTTCCTCGTACATTTCTGGAGCCATGAACTCGGGTGTTCCTGCGGAATACATGATCAAACACCCCAGGGCTCGATTTAAATTTAGCAATGCAATGGAATCAACCACCAATAATCACGACCGTGAGGTTTCGCCACATCTTAAGAGATTTGCTCAAAAATGGAAAAGCAAAACAATCAACTTGTTTAACTGCGTGCGACACGCTCGACACTGCCACTTAGGGAAAGAAATGCTGCCACCGTTTAGTTCACATTTGTGGATGTAAAAAGCATGACATTTCGCGCATACGCTTTACAATGTTTTTAAAGGTAATTAAAAATGTTTTCAGATACACTCTTTCGTGCATTCAATTTAGTCAAATCCGGCCAATACATTTCAAACTCAAATATATTATCGCAATAAATTCAAATTGTGTTTTCCCAAGGTTTCAGAGATATTGCAAAATAGTATGTTGTGTAGAATTCAGTCGATGCCTGAATGGCACGGTTGACTAAATAGTGCATTTGTAATATCTACATTTTAGTTTTCCACAAACACAAAATTATATTTAGTCAACTTAGCAAAAAATTGAAAGAACTGCTGACTGCACACCCAATGTGGTGTATAACCACGTCATCACATTCAATTTGAACAACCAAATAATTAGGTGCGATTCCAGCTCTGCAAAACGGCATGTGAGAAAATGCCGCCCCCCTAGTGCATGAATACAAATAAATGTCACGTAGAAGAAGGCTCATCAGAGGTCCGGCGACATCCCTTTGCAAGGGTCGTTCTGTTACACCCTGGGCAATGCACTGCTCTTTTAAAGTTTTTAATCAATCCTTCATCTCAAGACATTCCATCCACAACGCAATTGGAAACTGTCTCCTCAAGCATAGCGAGTTGATGGTCCCAGCCTAGTTATAAATTACTGGAAAAAAAAAGTCACATTTGGTTTTGGAACGTAGTTTGTCTTATTTCAACTCGGAAAATTAAAAGAAACCTCCGACTGTCAAGTAACAAAGACACCCATTTCATAGCAGAGTGTGGGAAAATGCACCCCCCTTGGAGGGGTTTTTGTTTTTGAAGTTTGAGTTAAAATATAATGGGCAAATGTACTGAGGCACAGGGTCAATTTTCCTTGAGATTTCTTAAGGGATTCTTTGTCACATGACATGCCACCGATGAGGCACAAACACAAAAATTGGTGGAAAGATGACAAAAATACATAGACTTTTCTAGAAGAAACAGTAAAATAAATGCTTTTACCTATCACGCTTTTGGCAAACGATGCTCGTTTTAGTGTGGCCAGCCCCAGGTCTCCAATCTTTACCGAGCCCGTGGGACCCGTGATAAAGATGTTGTCACACTTGAGGTCCCTGTGAATAATGGGCGGTGTCCTCGTGTGCAGGAAGTGTAAGCCCTTTAGGATCTGACGACACCAACTCTGCAGAACTTTCGTCTTCATTACCTTGAAACGCTTCAGGTACCTGAAAAGGGGGAGAGCAAAACTCGTTAGACCAATGTCAATTACTGCATCATTATAATTTTAGCTGTGACGGTCCCACCTGATGACGGAGACTTGTGTTGCCTCCGAAACGTCGTGATTTATTATTTTATTTTATTTCCATTATTACTTTCATTAACTTTTAATTTTATTTTTTACCTACGTGACTTTACCGAAAAAACCTGAGAGTATGAATCCTTGCAGTCACGAAAGCTTCAAATCTACAATGTCAACAGTTAGCCGATGATCATCATGCGCTGCTACGACCTCCGCATATGAGACATCGGTCGCGTTTAAACATTCTCAAGAATCTCGATTTAAAGCTTTCGTGACTGCAGGGATTCATCTTCTTGGTTTTTTCGGTAAAGTCACGTAGAAGGGAAGTAATACAATAATAAAAATAAAACATAATAACATTGAGTCATTTTATTATGTTTTATTTTTATTATTTTATTACTTCCCTTCTACGTGACTTTACCGAAAAAACCAAGAAGATGAATCCCTGCAGTCACGAAAGCTTTAAATCGAAATTTAACCGCCTCTACGGGGAGGGTTTCCACATAACATTGAGTCATTTTATTATGTTTTATTTTTATTATTTTATTACTTCCCTTCTAGGTGATTTTACCGAAAAAACCAAAAAGATGGATTCTCAAGAATCGTTTGTCGTCCCATAAAAGTGTTGCCTGGAAGGGAGCGATCACTGCAGTGATATTTTCCTTCAGCGCGTTGCTCCCTTCGTAGAAAGTCTACAATTGTGAGGCGTCTGGTACACATCTAAAGCCCCTTCCACTGAATTTGACAAAACACAAAGTGACACCGGGAATTCAGTGTTTAAACATAGCAAGTGTTTGTTTAAATCTTAATATAAGAGTGGTGGTATGCAAGAGGCAATTAATATTCCTTCTTTAAAATAGACTTTACTGGTGCAAGTTATTGGATTTAGTATATGAAATGGCCATTGTTGTATAACTAATCAAACATTAATCTGATTACCCTAATGGTTTGGACTGCCGTGGCATATCTGAGTGTACTTTATATCCGTGTCAATTGATCGGAAATGTTTTAGTACACAGTAGGTTGCGGCGCTTGCCAACGGAGGCTGTTTATGTTGTGAAAACACTGCTACTCGTGTGTCAATTGCAACAGTCAGCGGTATCTTGTTTCCCAAGTGACTCAATGGGAAAAGACTCAACATTATTCAGGATTAAAAGGTATTCAATGTTTTTACACGAGGGCAGCTTTTACAGTATTCACATTTGACAGCCCAAATGTAAGCTACTGCCTATAGTTAAACAGAATATCAACCTCGGTTAAAGTGTCTCCCCCTCCTCAGATAAAGAATAGGCTGGTAGTGTTCTTCTTCATCGATGGCCATGACCCAGGGGTGGAAATTCCACATTCCTATGACGGACGTCAGTTCCACCATAAAGAAACAATTGCTAACTTAGAGCAAAGTCGTCGTGATTTTACAAACCACCAATTGTGATTTAAGCTAGGAACCTTATCACTGCAAGCTGGATGTGCTAACCACGGCTCTAAAGGGAAATTATAGAATTACAGTTTGTGCACCGATTAAAATCAGTCCATGAATCAAATCGTCCGTGTAACATTTTTTTCCAACCATGCAAATGTTATTATTTTTCCAGATGGCCAAAACAAAGTAGACAGTAACAAGTAAACCCGTAAAAACAAAGTTTTTCACTATAAATCCTTTATATGCGTGGCGGCTAGAGTCTTCTCGTCCTCTGGCTTGAGATGGCTGCCACCTATGGGTCAGATGATTGTCTGCCAGTATTAAGCAATTGGTAATTAAATATTTAATTTGTTTTCCCTAAACAGTGTAAAATTTTGGGAATTTTTTTTTCACGAACATTAATTGTCTCGCACAACGAGTCTGTGTGGAAAATGTCAGCTCGATTGGATCACGGGAAGTGGGTTAAAAAACGACCGAAAGATTTGCACGGTCGTAAGCAAGCAAGCAAGCACGCAAGCAAGCAAGCACGCAAGCAAGTAAGCAAGCGAGCAAGCGAACTTAATATAAAGGATTAAAAAAGAGTCACGATACAAATGGAAAAAAATAAAAACGCGATGGACAGACAATACAAAGTATCCAAAGAGAAAAGACGAAACACAGTAAAGAGGAGTTGGACAGCACCACATTACAAACCAGGCAAATAGTACAAATGAGACAATACAGACGAGAGAAACAGCACAAAATCAGACAGAAAACAATTCCAGACTGTGAAGAGGCAACAGGGAGTACAGACATTTTATTTTATTTTTTATTTTTTCACCTACGTGACTTTACCGAAAGAACCAAAGAGTATGGATTCTTGCAGTCATGAAAACTTCAAATCTAGAATGCTTGGTGAGCTTTTATTTACCAGGGGGGGGTTGAAAACAACCTGATCATACAATACAAAACATGGTCTTAGCTGCAAAGGATGTCCTGGAATTAAACCAAAAAAACGCAGGAAAATCAAAGCATCAATAACACAAAGGCCACACAGACGAGATAGACAACATAGACGAGACGCTTTAAAAATACAAAAAATGTGTACGCAATTCAAATCTAGATACCCGCATGGCATAAAACGCAAGTTTCAACGAGACAGGTTGCGGACACCGTGATGTTCCAAATGAACGTGACAAACTGCGCGAGAGGGCCCACGGGGTGCTCGCGAATGCTCACGTTTTCAGTGTGCCGGACGTCATGAGCTCCGTGACGAGCACGATGCTGTGCTTGCCCTTCAGGGTGCTTTCCCATGAGTCGTAGAAGCGCACGATGCTCGGGTGTTGGAGGCCCTTCAGCATGTCTGCCTCTTCTCTGAAGCGCTGTTTCTCAGGCTTGCTCAGTTTCCTGTCCTGCACGACGCCCGCCACCGTCGTTCGCCCCCCGGTCGACAACACAGCACGTTACACACAGCAGCTCCGGCGGAAAATTGGTAAATAACGTTAATAAGCCAGAGCCGCCTTCATTTTCATTCACGGTAAATTGGGCCGCATTCACCGGAACTGAATGCCACAAGTGGCACGATTTGTCTGTGCGAAGCCACAGAGTGAGCAGACATTATTACCCACTTCAGCAATACCAATTGCTGCTGGAATACACATTTCATGCAAAGAAGCAACAATGCAGTTACAAAACAATATTCATTGTCATCAGCCATGATCAATCCACTGCTGGGTAAGACCTCCATTTATTAAATTGTATTGTGTGCTACTCACGCACTTTCTTAAATTACAGAATGAAACAAAACCCGTGGTTTGGTTATAGGAATTAGAAAATCCAGCCATGCGAGAGTCCTAAGGACACAAAGCACCACACACGCAAAATATTTTCCCAGACCCACATTCAAAATAACGTTTGAATGATAAATGGAATTAATATTATGAGCCAATGTCCTTAAAAAGCCTGGCAGCCCAGTTCCTATGATCTTTTTTTCCCTCCCATCAGTCACCAGATGATAAACGTAAATTGTGAGTCTGCCTGTGCATGGTGAGATGATTTCATTTTCAAGTAAAGGAAGATGCAGCATACAAAGTACAGCCATCCCTTTGCTAATCTGCGGTTGACTTAATACATTGCCTGTGAAAATCCACAGCTCACACGATGGCTACTGAATATTTAACCATAAAAGTTACCCAATTATGCGCCTGTTTGGCATTTCCTGGGTCAATGCCACACTGGCAAACTGTGCAAGCGCACCAGATAATTAACCTACATCCATGTCCTTGCAGCAATGAATTAGTAACCGAGGGCTATGTAACACATTCCTGCGGAGGGAGCTGGTAGGAACGTTGGGTTGCTCGGTCAATGGCCAGGGTCAACGGCGGCGTGGTGCATTCCGCAAATATGCCCGACTGAGGGCGGGCACAAGCCGGCGTGAGTAGGTTAAACGTTGAGTTTTATAAGGGCACCACGGGGGTGACCAGCCCCTCCCCACCCAGCCCCATGCCTCCCACCCGCCACCCAGCCCCACCTTCCCCACCCAGCCCCTCCCAACCCTCCCCCTCCCCACCCGGCCCCTCCCATTTTTGGATGCACGACGGACGGACACAATAATCCCGTGGGCTGGTGTGACCAGGAGGTTCCTACTAGTAAAATACCTTTATATTATCCTCCCGAGTTGAACACAGATAAATATTACAGTAAGCAAGTATGCCTTAGTAGAAGGAGTCACCAATTCGTAAACATTAGTGTCTCATTCACAGGGCATCTACTTGATACTGCTCAAATACTGCAGTGCATTGAACTATCATTTGTAAGACAAGCATTGCCCTCCTGACACTTTGTGCTCGGTATATTCTACTGGTGCAAAGCAAGTGCAGTCAAAGTGAGAATGCGGTAAATGCAAAGGCTTTGAAAATACAAACGATGGTTTTATAACCATTACAACAAATACAACGTGAAATTTTCTCGAGGCCACAGAAATTACTACACAGTGCGAGAATTTAACGATGTTCCACAAACAAATTATTACATTATAGATATTAGAGAGTAAATATGAAAGGTATTTATATTCTGCAGTACGTGCTCACCCAACATTTGGTGGAGTGGTGGGCAAACGTGGTTCTGAACCCAGTTTACTGCGTTATGAATCTGGTGACCTGAATCCAAATCCAAGCTATGACCAGTGTGGTGAAGTATGTCATACAGCCCTCAATGGAGGCTTTTATTCAGCACTGAACTGACAAAGGGCTGATCGTTTTTTAGGTATTAAGAGCCCATTGAGACCAGTGGTCTCTTCTCAAGGGAGCACGTGGCTTAAATAAATAAAAACAATAAACAATGATGAATGTTGCATTTGAACTAGGTGGAATATCAACCCCAGTGGCAAGCGTGTTAACCACACAAATCCAGCTCGCCCAGTCTGTTATTGCATTAGAGGATTGTACGCCATATGGACACCCATTTTAATAAATGCCATTTGGGCAGGGTTTCATAATCACATTATAGCAACTCTATGTTTAATGAAATCCACGAAGCTACGGATTGGAAAAAAAAACCATTATACTATGTTAATTATGACGATCAAAGTCACTCTTAGGTTTTGACAAGAGTTTCAATTTGTTTTCACCAGAAACGAAATGCATCCAATTATACCACTTCGATCAATACACATTCCGAATATAATAGAATAACAGATGAACAGAACCTTCCAAAAAGTACACATTCACTACAGTATCCATTCAGTACTCTTATTAAAGATAAAATAGGCATTGATTTAAAAAATACACTTACAACCATTTGTAAATGTATTTACACATCTACGTTGGTGGATCGCGCAAATGTTGTACAACTAATTAGGCATCGTTCACAGGGACTTAAAACCAAACCAACATGGGCCGGGAATCCATTGCTTCTACCTCCTGTGGCTACGTGTACTGCAAAATAATGTTGACAAGACGTAAAACGTGCCTGCTGTCTCTTCTCACCAACAACTTACACAGATATAAAGCTTTCGTGACTGCAGGGATTCATATTCTTGGTTCTTTCGGTAAAGTCATGTAGAAGGGAAATAATAAAATAATAAAAATAAAACATAATAAAATACAATTCTCACAATTGTATTTTATTATGTGACAATTGTATTTTATTATTTTTTATTATTTCCCTTCTACGTGACTTTACCAAAAGAACCAAGAAGATGAATCCCTGCAGTCACGAAAGCTTTAAATCGAAAAATAAAATAATAAATAATAAAAATATAAAACTATAAAATTATCATCAGATGATGATGACTGCTTGTGTTGCAGTCGAAACGTCGTGAGAATTGTATTGTTTTTTTTATTGTTTCCCTTCTACGTGACTTTACCGAAAGAACCAAGAATATAAGGTACACAGACTTTACAGGCAACCTTGAAGGTCATCCAGTATAGTCTGGGATATGCCAAGGCCATCTCACACTGGAAAATTCCCCAATGGGCACTGGACAAATGCTCACCACCCGCTTTGCATTTGCCTCGGAGCATGCACCAAAATAAAATAAAAACCCCACCATAGGTATTTCTGGGTCAAACCCTTGAAAACATGCAAATCAACAATCAGAGTAATAGAAGCAAGCCATAAGCTGATTTCGGGTTAGAGGCACTAATCTTTCCTTATTAACTGTACTATTAGTTTTATTATTACAGTGCAATGAGGAGCTGCCCAGAGGAACATTTTCCTGTAGGTCAACCATTACTAAAGTTAATCAAACCTCTGTCAATTTATATGTGCTCCAGCCACAATGTCAAATCAGAAGTTATACTTTTTGTAGGCATATAATTATCATCCATGAGATTGTGGGAAGGCGGCGGTGGCTTGGTGAAGCCTTGATCGAGCAGTGATTTGACCAAAGTTGATGATAATCCATAATTACTACCCACAAGAGCCCACCATTGTGCTCATCTTCCAAAGCCAAAATTGGGATATTATCTGAATCTATTACATGTTCTTTTCCTGAACGCCTAACTGGATTAAGTTGGCCTGTACTGAGACGATCACATCTCTCTGGAACAAATTTTCAAAATGCAACACAGCGCTTGGGGATATAGACAATGATTTGGCCAACCAGTGCACATTAAATTCATGCTCAAATGGTGATTTCCTTGCGCTTTGCATGCTTTGGAAAATTACAGACACGGCCGACTACGCGACCGTGGCCAGTCAACTGGGGTTGTTATTGCTTCAAGCACCGTTCACCAGAAGCGACGAACGACTGTCTGTCTGTGTAAAGCAACAATGGAATGCTAATCATTGCACAGCTGAGCTGAACCCGGTGGACTCCTACTTGTGATGAACTTTGAATGGGGGTAAATTTTTGCTTTTGTACAATGCAGTGAAGCACATACAGTACACGGGAAAGGGGGATTCTGGCACGAGTGAAAACCTTTGCGGCAAAATATCTTGCAGTAGAGAAAAAAACTCCTCTTATCCGCGCCGCACTATATTGTCCGCAGCAGCTGTACGCATGTTGAACTTCTTTCGCAACATACGGAGCCAACCATGTTCGTCGGAGGTGATAGGAGTTTCCAAGGAAACTCCTATTATCCACGGTACTATTTCTTCCTATGATCTACAATTATTCACGATTTTGCCCGTTGTGCCGAGTGAAGGGGCTTCCAAATATTGGAGTTTACCGCAGATAAAGGGTCGTGCGGAAAATTACTCCGAATATCGGCTTTTTTTCATTTGAAAAAATGTGATATGACCAAAGCAATTTCACCGGCAGCACTGAACTTGATCACGAGACAGACACAAATAAACTCAATGAGACACGGAGTCAGAAACATATATGGATACACAGAGAGTCAGAGACAAACATGCAGACTGTTGGGGAAAATGACAGGTAGCACAATACACTTTAAAAAATAGATGTCTGCACCCTTGTTCTCCTGCTCAAATAGCAGCAACATGAAACACTCGGTTGAGCCATATCCATCTGATCAAAGGTAAGTCCCAATTACCTGGGCAATTCCGAACGTCCATTCATCTACACAACACTCAGAAGGTGATTAAATCTAGCCTAGGCCATTACTTTCTTGCCACATACACTATCCAAAGATTAACTGAAAACATGTACAGGACTTTAATTGTATTCTATCCTAAGACCCAAATAATCCCAGTGGCTTCAACTCCAGAAGACTGACAGACAAACAAGTAAAGATCAATGTCAACAAACGTGATATCATCAGCAGTCAACATTCGCAATTCAGACTTTGCCAACATATAACGACAAAGACCATGATCCACTATTAAAGCAGACAATTCATAAAAATAATTAAACATAACTGATAACACGCACATTTAAATAATCAGACGCAATGTTTGATCGAGAACTCAAGAGGCACAGTGGTGAGCACGCCCATACCTCGCAATTTACTTTGAAGCCAGTGGCATAACCACCTTTAACAGTGCATTTGATTCTGCAGCGTGAGCAGGCCTCAAACCAACAATCTTAGCAGGGATCAACGAATTCGTAGGTCCTCCCAGAGCTTATCACTATGCGTAGATTGAAACACCGTCTTCAGCTACCCTAGGCACCCTTTCCAACCGAGACGTTCCATTTTGGCAAGGGATTAAAACTAGGTCAAATATTTGAGTCAATAAAATATAAGATCAACATTTTGGCTTCAAGCAGCCTCCACTGGGACTTCCGAGTACACAGAACAAAGCCTCAACAGTTCACCAGTCACCCTACACACTCCGGCAGGTTTGCTTTTATACCATACACCGCTGAGGTTCCTCAAATGACGATAGGGAATCTCTAACTGGTCCATCGGCAGCCATAGCACAACTGATATCCAGATATGTAACATGGGATATGTTTCTGCCAATGGGATGACTAACCAGATTTCTCCAGGAAAGTAAGATGAAACTTGTCTAATTGCATGATAGCCCTTTGTACAGCCCTTTGTCAATCCACTGCTGAATGAAAGCCTCCCCACACCGTGTGGGTTGGACTATACTTCACTGTGACTGTCAGTGTATGTTCGTAAAGGCAGGGAACATAGAGTGACAGAGCACAGAAGTTTAGCGCAACAATAGAATATTTTCCGCCCATTTGCTCCAATGCACGATTGGACGAATGTACTAATTTGACAAAACGATCTGTTTTCATTGCTTATCAATCATGACAATTACAGATACATAACAAATTCACCCAATTTAGTAATTCGTATTACAACGTTTGTTCGGTTGGGTATTCATATCTTTTGGCTCCAATGGACAAAATAACATAACTTCAGCACTTCAAATGAAAGTATAAAAAAATTGTATTGCCATTTGAACCTTATGGCGGGGATCCCGGGGTCCCGAATAAACGGAACTCAAAATGGTAATTAAGTCATTTATTATTGGCGACTCCGTCCCACCGCGCGCATATACGCCGCGACCCACCTGGCGCTAATCATTCTGTGGTCATGTCGTCCAAGCGAAGTAGCGAGGACAAATGCGCAGAAGAAACAAAACTTTGAAACTTTCATTAGCGCATTGTGTAGAACTCGTCGAGAGGAATAGATTGCCATATCGTTGGCGTTCAACAGACATGAAATGTTGTCGCAATGCAGTTTATGCGAGAGCCGGGGGCTTATGGGACCCCAGTGTCCCGCCATGAGGTTCATTTGTTATACAACAAATAATGAATTTTTGGCAACAATATAAATTAGAAAGCAAAACAATTCCAGTCCACGTACATCTGCATAATACCCTTTTGAGATTAAATCCAGGTGCACCAACCACAATGTAATTCTAATCCACGTCCTTTTGCATGCCATGGCTGGCATACAAAGTAAAAAAATGTGCTACAAAAATGGCCCACCTACAGCAGTAACAGTAGTAGTAGTTTCCATTATTTAACCAGATGAAGGATCACAGAGACAAGGCTCTGTTGCCAGCAGACCTTTTATAAGTCATTCAACCAATAGCGTGTGTTGAAGCTGAACTGAATAAAGAACGTGACATTGAGCTACAGCAAAACTGGAAAAGAGATCTACAGTGCTCTAGCATAATTGCAATCGCACTAATCAATCAAAACGTATAATTAAGCGTCTGAACCGCAGCCAGCCCTGAACCCGGTTGAACTTGTAATTGAAAGCCTCGAAGGAGAATTGCATTAGCATCACTAAATTAAGCCCTCTGAATGAAAACTACAGCTGCGAACTTTTTTTTGTTACGGTGGAGCGTGTGTGTGCGTGTGTGGGGGGAGCGGTGGTGTAGCGGTTAGCGCGCTGCGCTACGAACCCGGCGACCGGAGTTTGCTTCCCGCTCACGGCCAACGCCAGTGACGATTATCTGAACCGGTCCTGGGCCACCCCTAGGTCGACTCTGCCTCAAATGAGTACCTAGTGCGGTGTGTAAACATCGCCATTAGGGAGACAAAGGCAGTCAGTCGGGTGTGATGCTGGCCACCCGCCCCCTCGTGTGCCATGCTGCCCTTCATAGGTGCTCACTATATGCCTCAACAGTCTGTTTTTGGAGGCGCATGCAAAGGGGGCGGGGGGGGGAAGGAAAAGGATTTTTTTTGTTGTTGCTGGCTCTGGTCCTGAAACGCTGTCAAGGGAGACGCACCTGGCAATAGCATTGTCAGCACACGATAAATCATTCAAGTATGCTTTGTCTGCCTTTTGTGGAATCTCTGAATGCCTCCACCCGGTTTGGTTTCAATCCGAAATCCTGCTAAAAAAAGAAATATGCAGATTTTTTTTCTTGTTCCCATTGACCCCGAGATAAGTATAGACGCACACGGCGTAATATTCTAAAATAAGTAACGCTTTCTAATGCCTAACAAAAAATATGCTTTACGAACAACAATAGGAAAAAAAATGGGTGGAGTCAATACATTGTTGTGTATTTCTGCCCGTGATTTTAACCCGAGTCGCTGACTGTCTGTGTGACAAGAGCAAACGAGCAAATTGCTGACCAACAATTGTCATCTGTTGGACTTTTAAATAACGTCTCTTTGATCGATGCGGCGGGTATGTGGCTGGAGATGGTGGTAAAGATCACATTTGTTTTGCTTGTTCCAACATTGGTAGGTGTCACTGCAAACAGCAGCTGGTCGCGTTATAAAAAGAAAACCCTTTTTAAAAAAACATGAAGCTCTTTTCATTAAAAAAACAAGCTTTCAGAAAGAGCACTTACAATGAACACTCCATAGGCATACATTATATTACAAAGAAATATCGAACCACAATACAGACAATATGCGGGCAAAATGAGCGTAACAATGATTAATTATCAGGGAGCTCAATGAGCGCACCACTGACAATGCTCCTCATATATTAAGTTAAAACAAATACTTTAAACTCGGCATCCTTCAGCTGTTCATATATTAATAGGACTGGGGAATTGCAGAAATTCTAAACATGCATACTACTACTATTCTTGGTTCTTTCGGTAAAGTCACGTAGAAGGGAAATAAGAAAATAAGAAAAATATAAAACAATAAAAATCCTCACGACGTTTCGACTGCAACACAAGCAATCATCATCAGGTGTGAAATCTGATGATGATTGCTTGTGTTGCAGTCGAAACGTCGTGAGAATTTGTATTGTTTTATATTCATATTATTTTATTGTTTCCCTTCTACGTGACTTTACCAAAAGAACCAAGAATATGAATCCCTGCAGTCACGGAAGCTTTCAATCAAAATGCATACTACCATTTAAGGTATATTTAAATAATCGCTCAAGTTATCATGTCCCCTCTCAAGGAACCACATCACAAAGAGAGGATCCCCCTGTGACTAATTATAATTGGAGACCGATGCCAGCTGATGTCATATCTGTTTGTAAATGTCAATACACGCCGACATAATTTACTACGCACTAGACCAAGAACCCCAATCAATCGCATCCTGCTCTGTGTAAAGAAGATTTAAAGCATGATCTCACACTTCACATATTACAGTCGTCACACTAAAGTCATAATCCGCAGTACAGCCAATGCACTTGATTTTGTTTTGTTGCAGGGCAGTGCGACACCGAATTCCTGCAAACAATACGTAATTTGTTGGCATATACTTCATGTCATCCTTACGGGAGCTGGGACATTTAAGTGGTAAAATATATATTATTTAATATTTTTTAATGTGACGATGGAACGTTTTTGCTCAAAACATTCCTACGACATATTCAGAAATGGGAAAGGTACTGCTGATTCTTGCATAATACCCCAGTGGTCAGGTAGAGCGTTTAGTGTTTTCATCATTAAGTATGCATGGTTTTTCCAAGTCTGACTGACAGCTTATTGCCGCAACGTCTGGACAGCGGAGAGGGTGGCACAAAAGCAGCAAAACGATCCGTTCCTGTAACACTCCTGCAAGTGATGCTTATTTTGAAGGGCCCATCAATCACCGGAGTTTAATTGTAACCTGCTTTTAAAATAACCACAACACTCTCACAAAGTTTGAACTCAGCGGACACACACCAAACACAGTGTGTGTATAGCCTTCACTGTGCCACTTTATCCATACACGCATACATAGAAAAACACTGAGTGCCTTGCTGAGCTAAACTTGCAGAGCAAATACTTCAGAATAAATTGTCCCGATTCAACTTCAAATGACAGCAATTCTTTTTTACAAGCAGTAAGCAGCAGCACTTTCTCAGAGATTCAGTGTACTGTATGCTGTAAATATAAAACATGCACGCTGCGTGCGCACATTAGATAATGGACTTTGCAGCTGCTAACAGCAGCACACCAATTTAACAGCGCGGTGCAGCAAACCGCAATGAATGGCTCCAGGAAAACCACAGTGAACCTCAAGACCTTTCGTAGTACGGTTGAAATGTTGGTCCAGTTGGTTCATTAGTAATTTCCATACAGGAAGAAACTGCAGCGCCCAGGGAAAAATCCATACGCTTCAGGAACTAACATCAAAATACCTGATCCACGTTTGTTTTCAGGGCTAGACAAAGGGTAGTCTTATACCAAAATTATCGTCATTAACCCTCCAGCATCCAACAAGAATGTCATGTTTACAAAGATAATATTTACATGTGCCAATGAATTGATTTAATTATGGTCAATAAGGCTCAACATTGGTGGTTTAGCTGATGAAGCGCAAAGCAGCTTGAGCGAAACGTCATATATTGATGCCGAATTAAGTGATTGAGTATTTAGCCACCGGGTGACCTTCAGTGGTGAGAATGTGATGATTACATTGGCATATATAACATTATCTTCGTAAACATTACAACCATGTGAGGTGGTGGAGGCCTAACACCATCCCACCTTAAACTTACAAGCCAACTGGTCACCTACACAAATAAGTCAATGATTGTTACTCACTATATATTTAGTGCATTTTACGTGGCCTATATTACCAAATTCACAAGGCCAACAACCACTCTCGATCTCGTTGCTATGTGGGTAAATTCACGTAACTCTATCTCCCTTCTACAGCCAAACTATAATCATTTGTGAATTAGTCAATTCGTGAAAGCCTTATACTGCCTTAATGGCACAAATGCCAAATATACTAAATTCGAATTACCATCAGAAAACATCAACAGACTCGAACCATCTCTCCCCACGCCACCACCGTCGCACGCCCTCACCTGCAGTTCACACCAGGCCACCTCGACCCAGGTCTCCGTGTCCAGCCCCTTGTACACCGTCTTAAAGGAGCCACGACCCAGCTCGATGTCAAACTTGAGGAAGCGGCCGTCAGTCGACGTGTCGATGGCCTTCATCTCCGCCTCCTCTTCCTCCTTCTCGCGCTTCGCCGTGGCCGCCGCAGCATCCGCCAGGGCCGCCTCGACGCTAGAGGAACGCCTTCGAGCCGACGACTGCGATTGCTGCTGCTGCTGCTGCTCCTGCAGCTGCTGCCGGCGGACGAACACCGGGCTGGGCACCCCGGGCTCGCGATCAGACTCGCACGCATCCCCGTGCAGCACCGCACAAACGGCCCCGCTCTCCTCCTCCTCCTCCTGCACCTCATCTGCTTGTCGTTCACAGGTCTTGTTCGCCTTACCATTGCTGCCCCCGCTGTTGTTGTTTCTGACATCGCTGCAGTCCCCGCCCGTAATTTCTGCACATCCCTGCTCCCCAGTGTCCGCGACCTCTCGATTGTCATCAACGTTCGTTCGCCCTCTATTACCGTCGGCGGCCGATTCCGCTCCTCCGTCGCCGACAGAATCATGGCCCGTAGCCCGGCAGCGTGCGTCGTGACTCGCTGGCTTTGCCCCTCCCCGGGCCGCGTGACCCACTTTCGGGCACGTCCGAGGCAGCAACGCCGGCGGTGACAGCGACGACACAGCGTCCTCGCGTCTGGCGAAGGGTCGGTCTGCGGAGGGCCAGGCGGCTGGCCTGCGCAACGTCGAGTCGAGCGAGCGCCGCGTTCCGCACGCGCGTCTCTCAGGGACGGGGACGCCCTGTGGCACCGCCGTCGCCATCGTCTCAGACGACGAGGAGAGAGAGGCACAACGCTTCGGCATGCCGGCACGGGCGGTGCGGCGAGACCTCCTCAGAGGCTCCGCTACACTCGCCTCTTCATGTCTGCGCTCAGCCGCTGAGGCTGTGAATGCTAATGCCCCTGCTGTCTCCAATGATGATGATGCTGCTGCTGCTGATGTTGGTGGTGATGGCAATATTGCTAAAATTCGTGGTGATGCCAATGATGATGATGACGCTGTGTAAGGAGATGGCTCAGCTGCAGCTGACGATGCTGCTGCTGCTATTGCCGTCACTAATGACGATGGTGATGATGCTGACGATGTTGGGGGTGACAGTGATGATGCCAAATTTGGTGGTGATGTCAATGCTAATGATGATGATGTGGTAGCCGGGGCTACAGAAGGAGATGCCTTTTCCCGAGATCGAGATGGTCGTTCTTGTTCTATCTGCGACATCACCCGTTTACAATTAAAGAAAATAATACAACTAGACAGTAGATATAGAACGGTGTTCCACCTAGCCTTCCTTGTTTACCTTAGCCGAGCCCCATGATGAATTCTCAGAATCTGTCAAAGAAAATAAAACAGAATAAAACAAATATACCTATAGAACTCTCACGGCAATAGTATCTCAGTGAGGGTATTGCAACCCTCGGATGGCAATAGACAATGGCTATGGTTTAATGATATTTTTACCAACAAAAATACTGTACATCGCATGTAAGTCTCGAGAAACAAACGTGAAATGCAACAGAAACACAAACAGATGCCAGCGGTAACCTGCATTGACCAAATTATGTTTTACTGCAGGTCATCATAAACGTATAACATCTCGGTGAAAATACAATTTTGCTTTTAAAAAAACGTCACGTGAACCTTTAGCATTGGCCATAAACAGACGCTTACACATGTATCGTGGACTCGCGTTGGCAATGGGCCAAAGCGACGATCTGATATGCGCTTCAAACAATGTCATGCTCTCATGAAGAATATACATGTAAATTGTGTTTAGTGTACATGTGTGCATATAATTTGCAATCAAAGGCCAGTGGGTTTTTTTTGCAATAATTTTTTAAATATTACATTTAGTCCAATGCGGCTCCGTCAATTGCGCTGATGTACATACAGTCCACTGATGTGACGACAGGACAAAAATGAAATGCGCGTTTTGAGTCGAAGCGTACAGAGGAACTGATTTTAACCCCCCTTGAGCCGTAATAAACAAGCAAACACCACTCTACCGCGAGATAACGTGCCAGGCAACACAGCTAAGTGCATTCACTATATACCGCAGTGACTGCAATGACTGAACAGACAACAACAACAGCAAACACCACACGGTGTTTCCACGGTGGCGAGGAGATAGATGTGAGCACGGCAGCAGGATTACATTCTTGCAACAACAACAACAACGACAAAACATCCAGTCACATAAATTGCCCGGTGGGTTTCCCTTCCACACTAAGCGTGCACTCAATCGCGTGCGCACTGCAATGCAACGTTGTCTGACATCCCACCGGTGAAGAGAGAACTCCCCACCTTCTGAAAGGCAGGTACCGTAATTGTGACTCGGTAAATGATTGCCCTGTTGTGTAAACGACGGTGGGCATCGTAATCATCGCGCTGCACGCGAGAATCGAAACAGAGACGCAATTTAATCAATAGTTGACAAACGAATCTAAAAAGGCAGCAGACGCACACAAACGACAGCCAATTTGTGCGTACGCTCCAATAACCACCCTCCCAAGTTGTAGATTAGAAATGATATGGATGGTCGACCACACCACGCTGTACAGTGCCGTGTTACACACGTGTGCGGAGGACGGTAACACACACACACACGTTGGACTTTAATGGGTGAGTGAATGAATGAGCCGCGGCAAAAGGGGGTCGTGTCTAGGAGCAGTAACAGCTCATTAAAGACAGCTGGTTGCGCCATGCTACACTCGAGGTGTGTGTGTGTGTGCACAGTACAGTACCGCAGACTCTAACGAGGTGAGTGTTGTTGGTAAGCTGCATTTAATAAATAATAAAGCCGTTTTAGAACAATTCATTCAGGAAATCCTCATTGAGTTCCAAGACTCTTTTATCCAATAGGGTCTCTGGCCGCATTGTGCTCATTTGGCTAAGTCCATGAATGTTTGGAATGTGGGAAGAACCAGAATTGCCGAAAGACAATGCACATGTTTTACATTACACACACACATCTTTGCATACCTGTCAACCCCTTATCAGTGCCCTACCTTATTACAGACCAATTCAGACCGTATTGGTCACCCCGTGCACCTTATACATCTCAACGCTCATACTACAAAGTCCCATCACAAGAGAGAAACACAAACAAAGACACGAACAATGTTACCGTTTTGAAACGGCTGTACGCCACCGTATGGACCTGAAAACCCAATTTCCCTGTACAATACGAGATATAAACCGTATGGGTTGACAGGTATGTATTTGAAATATCTTGAGATCAGAAATTGGGAGGGCAATCAGGGTGATTTGGTCGTAGCAAAAGCTCATAGATTGAGGCTGGCTTTGTCTACATATTGAGCATTTATTAATTGGCTTTTTGCTTTACTTATAAACAGGCCAAATCATTTAAATTCTACAAATAAAACACACCGTAAGTTTACACTTATTCACCAAATCCTGTTCACTAATTCCCAGAAGAAGATTGAGGCTGGATTTGTCTACATAATGAGCATTTACCAATTGGCTTCGTTTCTTTACTTATAAACAGGCCAAATCACTTGAATTCTACAAATAAAACACACCGTATGTTTGCACTTATTCACCAAATCCTGTTCACTTATTCCCAGAAGAAGAAAAAAAACCTGTAAGCATATCCTGGTGTTGATTCCAATCGCTTTTTAAAGCACTGTATGCATACAGTATTTTTTATACATCCTTATCGATATATATTATTTAAGTTTACATTAACTAAAACTCCCCGAACCCGTAGTTGCATAGAAGTGTTACTCATACAATATGCACGTGCGCAGCATAGCCTCCTGTTTAAAACATCACATGTCATCAACCTTGTGGCACACTTGCTCAAGTTTAATGAACAAACAAACAACCCACACGGTTTATACCCCTTATTCTTGTACAGGGAAATTGAGTTTTCAGGTCCATACGGCGACGTACAGCCGTTTCAACACGGGCAAAACAATGTTGTCTATTTTTTGTGTTTCTCCATTGCGATGGGACTCTGTAGGATGAACGTTGATATTCATAAGCTGCACGTGGTGACCAATACGGTCTGAATTGTCCTTTAATAAAGCGCAATGATAAGGGGTTTGACAGGTATGAAAGTCGTGGACAAGTAGCTGCTGTGTAGCTATGGGAGAAGATCCGTTTTGGTTTCTCGCGGGTTCAATTAAATAACCAATTAGATAGGTGTGTCATGAACACGCGTAACCCACGCGGATTTCATTTGCTGATAAGGATTATTTATAACCAAGGCATTGTGACAGAAATGCAGAAAATGAACTGTTATACTGTACGCACTATACTTTCTTTGGTCCCGTGTCTAACCAATGTGAAGTATGGTCAAACAATGGACTATCAGAATAGCTGCTAAACATGATCATTAAACGCAAGTTATATTATTACACACACTAGCTACAGTTGTTAATGTAAATACACTACAGTACGTCGTCAGTACTCCTTATGAAATATATATCT
Organism: Lampetra fluviatilis; assembly: GCF_964198595.1. Lineage (NCBI taxonomy): Eukaryota > Metazoa > Chordata > Hyperoartia > Petromyzontiformes > Petromyzontidae > Lampetra > Lampetra fluviatilis. Next base: position 2,549,953 of record NC_136314.1, read on the forward strand.
ACAATTTAAAAAGGAACATTTAACTTGCATCAATGAAGGATGCACATGTGAACACACACGTGCATCTGTGCAACGTATTTACAATTACAAATTAAAACGTTAAAAACATTCGGATCAATCAAGTGAATGGGACAAGGGTTTCGAGAGCATGTCAAACATCACTTAAGCTTTATAGATTTCTAGAAACCACTAAAACTATACTCCATCTCCTCCGACCGTAACACAGCAATCGTTCGATTATGATCATTAGATTAATTATACTCTAATAGGAAGTATCACTGTTAAGCAGTATTACGAGTCTAAAATGCTTTGTACTACTCCCATCACACAATGAGGTAAAATAAATAAATATACTTTTCATAGCAAACAATATACTCACGTTTTACATCCGCGTCGAATGCCGCTTATATCAACAAACGACATTAATCGTTTTCTCTACGATTACGTTGCTTATTTACCGTTGTGAACGTTATCTGTAACGAATTGCTTCTATTGGAGTCGTGTTATATTGTTGCTGTTACGGGCTGCGCCAAGCCAACGCCGCAGCTGCCAGAGAGCGCGCGCGAGCTACGCCGGCCACCCACTACTGAGGGCGCGCGCGCGCGGGTAGGCGGGGCCACCCCGATAATGGGGGAGGGGCAGTAAAAAAAGGCGGGACTACGCGTGTACGAGCCCGCTCATTGGTTGAACGGGCGATAGAATCTGGTGGGGGGGTGCTCACCGGTTTGGCACCCCATCCCCCCTTCTAGCAGATGTCTAAAATAGGGCGGGGCTACTGTATATAGGAGCCCATTCATTGGTCGAGAGCGTGGCCGCTCGAACATGATTGGTCAGATTAACGCCGCCGGTGGAACGTGAGTGATAGTGGGTGGGGATGGTGCTAAGAGGGGTGATTGACGGGAGGGGAATGAGGGGTATATTGAGGGGAGGGGGGAATTGTGGGGAAGGGAATGAGGGGCATATTGAGGGGAGGGGGATGATGGGGGGTTAAGGGGAGGGGGGAATTGAGGGGAGGGGGGAATTGAGGGGAAGGGGGAATTGAGGGGAAGGGGGAATTGAAGGGAGGGGTATGAGGGGGGGAATTGAAGGGAGGGGGCTTGGGGGATGGTTGAGGGGAGGGGGATATTGACGGGAGGGGGATGATGGGGGGATTGCCTGGTGGGGGGTGTGTGAGGGATGGAGGGGAGGGGGTAGGTGGGGGGTGTGTTGAGGGATGGAGGGGAGGGGGTCACACGTAACTCGAGCCATCTAAGGATTCTCCGATTTCACTCCTTGGCCCGCGATTCATTCTTGCATCGATTTCGACCGCCATAAACCGCTTATTTTTACGATTCTATAACGTTACATGCGATGTGCTCACATAGATCGGACGTGTCCGTGGAGGTTATTAAATCGCCATGCATACACTATCGATTCGATGGGCAGAGCAATAAAAAAACCAGAGGAATCGATTAATGAATCAATTCAGTTGAGAAGTCGCTTCACGAATCAGTTTTTTCCACCTCTGCCCCCCCCCATCAACTATAACGGAAAAGGCGTGGCTAAAAGAACATTTATTGTATACAGTATTTGATTTATATGTTTATATTTGCTACGAGTTCACTAATAAATAACTGTAGCTGTTCGTATACATTCTGCAATAAATGAAATGCTATGCCAATTTGTAAAATGACTTTTGTAAATTTGTAAATGACGTCATATCCGCTAATGGTTGCGCATTACATCACGAGTTATAATTTACGTGATGACGTCAGCAGCCGTAGCACGTGCGTCATTCTCGATCCACTGCTAGGTGAAGAATTCCCTTTCCCGGTGCCTAAGCCATCCACAATTGTCTTGAATACAATGCAACAATATTGCGCAATTGTTTCCAAAATAAAACCTGTACAGCGAATCCAAGTATGTCCATTCATACATTGCAATCGTACATTAATGACAATATGCTGTACCTCGTACCAGAATAGTATTAACACGCAGCATTGCATCTACTGCAGTCATAAATGTGGACTTTTTAAATTTCACTAACGTTGATACGTTACTGTTTATCAATGAAATCGTTGACATTAAAAAGAACACATTTTGCAATGCATATACCTATTATAATCACCCAGGAATGTCCTTAACGCTCGTGACGTCACTCCACATTGACCAGCCCCCCTCATTAATAATCATGAGCGGGTGACGTCACTCAACATCGAACAGCCCCCCTCATTAATAATCATGAGCAGGTGACGTCCTCCAAATGGTCACCCCCCCCCCTCCTCATTAATAATCATGAGCAGGTGACGTCACTCCACATCGAACAACCCCCTTCATTAATAATCATTACAAGGTGACGTCCTCCAAACTGACACCCCTACCATTCATAATAATTAGCGGGTGACGTCACTCCACATGGGGGGGGGGTGGCGAGGCGCCTCCTCCCCCCTCCTCGGCGTCCACTCACAACCCTCACGTCACGTGATCTCCATAACGCTGTTGAGACATCAAAGTAAAAAGGACGTCATGATGAACAAGGGATTATAACCTTTACATGAACTAAGTCTGTGTCACGCGCCCTTACAAATTGCACACGCATTGATGCAATGAATATCACGGCCTGCTTTTCGCTTGCAAGTTTCAGATTTACTGCAATGCACCCGTCCTTGGACGGACAAAAAGCGAGTTACCCTATAAGTAACAAGTACTTTTAATATATAATTCGATAACATTTTATATTACCACTTTGATAAACATACAAATATATGGGGTGGATAACATAGATAAGTATAATTTTAGATGCTTTTCTTCATCATCATCATTAGTATTGCTCTTATTTACTCAGAAAAGGCTCACTGAGTCTGAAGACTCGTATTCAGGAGGTGGGCCGTGGGGAGAGTTTTACTACCAGGGAACGATATTGCTGCTGGGTATTTGCAATTGTTTAATGCAATTGGATGTTTGACCAGTACCAACGACTATACCTTGTTTTTAGCAATGGAAAATTACGCAATAAAATAACCCGAATCAGCACATCGTCGTTAAGTCAGTGCGTTTAAATTATTCAATTTGGAGTTTAGTTTGCCAAATAACTCCTTCAAAACCTCAACTTGCCAACATTCCAATACTGTAGCAGGACCCTCCTGAAAATAAATACTTGACACGCAATGTGGTTTTCCTGAGTAAATACTGTCACTGGCTTCCACTGATTTAATGTCATCCCTTGAACATTTGTACGTACGTATTTTGAACATTTGCACCGTGCAAAGCCAACCGTGCTTATCGGAGGTGCATCCTACATGAACCCTTCACGGCAAATATGGAACGTTGGACCAACGATTCTCCAATGGATCGAGTTGCATGCCAACGTTGACCCGTCGCATGTTTACAGGTTGCTGCAAATCTGAGTGTGTCCATTAGTCTCCCTTTGCAAGACTGACGTGCTGTTATAGGCACACCACCTGGTTATGAATCAATATAATATTTGACTGATGCGTGTCTTCTATTAACTGTCATCCTATGATTAGTTGTGTCCATCAGTTGTCATTACTTACAGCTTCATGTCATACGAAGCTTATACATGTCTCTTGAATGTCCTCATGATATGTTGGTGGCCGGCTTTTAATCTGACACGCAGGTTTTGTCTTCTTGTCAAGACACGACGCGCCCGAATCTGTCAATTCTCCATGAATGTGTCTGAACGCAGGGCCAGCATAGCCGAGAACCTGGGTTTGATGGGGAATTTCAGCCACTCTTGCTTAAATGATGTTATCAAGTATAGCAAGTTGATAATCTCCACCCGGTCATCATTGACTGCTAAAAAATGAATAAAATATTATTGTATTTTGCATTTGGTATTTCACTTCATTTGACTTATTCCAACTCCGAGGGTTTATTGACATTATAGCAGAGCACTTGAAAAGGCTACATCAATTACTGCACTGGCTCTGTGATGTGGTCTTCCAAAGGTTTTTCTAAAACACTCCTTTTTTTTTCTGCAAAAGTTCATCTTGCATATATCAGACCGCTATTTTCAAATCTACAGTAATTAGAACCATAATAGAGGGTTTTTTTCTGGGTTAGATCGCGTAAATATAAATTCACATTCGCTATCAAATAATAATGGCGTTGTGGTTGTTCTTTGTTCTTTGCACCTGCAATTATAAATAGTACTTCTGACAGTTTCCCTACAATAGTCGTGCTTTTAAATGTTCCTTGTATTTATCATGGAACTGATTTCGTGCAATTTATTTTCATCTTGTGATGTGATGATGACATTCGCTAGCAAATTAAGATGTCAGAGTATTTAACCATTTTCTGTGCTTAATAGTCCAATAATAGCCACTTAAAATGGAAAAGCACAACAATTAAGTACAATTGCAGTTTTACAATGCTAAAACGTTGCCTACATTGTGTGCATTTAATGGTTGCTTACAATTCTGAAAACTCCCATGTGAATTGAGTCTGTTTTCTCAACGATCAGTTCACTGTGAAATTCAATATTGCAATGTTAATCGGACCATTGGTTTAGATGTTATATTCAGTTGATGCAATTCGACATCGTGACTCAGCTGTTATTCACATTGATGTAGTACACATTGTTTTGCTATTAATATAAATAGAAAATTACTGTTAAAGCACTGTCATTTATCAAATATAATGAGACACATTCTATTCCTTTGGCCTGTTATTTACTCCTAACATGTCCTCTAAAATAGTGTTGAAGGTTTGCTCTAAGTTGCTGTGACCTGGTTGCAACAATCAGAAAAAAACTGACAACTTATGTGAATTAAGACCAAATTTAGTTTTATACAAATTTGGGCCGAAAAATAAATAAAAACCTTAAGACATCTGGAATCTATATTAAATGCCCCAATGGGATTAATACAACTATCGGAATCACGTTGGAATATTTATATTTATACACTTAACAAATCCCCATGACAACACGGTATGTTACTGTAGTGGTGAATTAGAAAATGTACGTGAACTATTATTATTACATTGGTATTTACATATATACGTGTTACTACCCAACCGAAATACATCCATTAACTTCTTTATGAATGCAGTCTGATACTGCTGTATTATTATTATCATTAATCATTGCCACAGCCCTTAGACAATCCACTACCAGATGAATATCTCCCCATGATCTCTCATTTACGTGGTTTGTTGGACCATATTTCATTGCAGTGGTCAATGCGTGTCAGTAAAGGGAGGGTACCCAGGACTGGTTGACTCATACCTGTCTACCCATACGGTTTACCCGAATTCTTGTACTACAGGGAAACTGAGTTTGTAAGTCTATTTGGCGTGCAACCGTCTCAATGCGGGCAAAAACATGTTTTGGTCTATTTGTGTTTCTCCCTTGTGATGGGACTTTGCAGGATGAACGTTGAGATGTATAAGGGCACGGGGTGACCAATAAGGTCTGAATTGGTCTGTAATAATGTAGGCACTGACATTAAGGGGTTCACAGGTATGTTTACTTATCACTTCCCAGTCGATGTCAGCTGTGGCCCGAGAATCAAACTGATGGAGCCAGGTTCAAAACGCAGCGCGCTACAAACGGCGGCCACTTCTCTCCCCCTCATGTATTAAGCTCTGAAACACAGTCTTCGTGGCTTTGCATATCGCGCCTATTGCAACTCTACGCGCGATAAGCGTTCACGCAATTGTTTGTAAGTGCAGACATTAATAATAATAATCGTCGGTGTTTCGCAAAGCATCATTCATTGCAAACTGCATCTCACAACTGCACAATATCCCGACATACGGACGTGCGCAAATATTAAGATGTTTTTCAGCCAATTAATGAGTGTTAATACTGGTAGGAACCTCCTGGTTACACCAGCCCAACAGGGGATTATTGTGTCCGTCCGTCGTGCAGGGAAGGGCTGGGTGGGGAGGGAGGGGCTGGGTGGGGAGGGGAGAATGGGAAGGGGCTGGATGGGGAGGGTGGGGCTGGGTGGGGGGTGGGAGGGGAGGGGAGGGGCTGGGTGGGGAGGGTGGGGCTGGGTGGAGAGGGGAGGGTGGGGAGGGGCTGGGTGGGGAGGGTGGGGCTGGGTGGGGGGTGGGAGGGGTGGGGAGGGGTGGGGCTGGTCACCCCGTGGTGCCCTTATAAAACTCAACGTTTACCCTACTCACGCCGGCTTGTGCCCGCCCTCACAGTCGGGCATATTTGCGGAATACACCACGCCGCCGTTGACCCTGGCCATTGACCGAGCAACCCAACGTTCCTACCAGCTCCCTCCGCAGGAATGTGTTTATACCTTGTGGGAAGAAACCGGACCGCCTGGAGAAACCCCACAAGAGCCAGGGGCAACACTATGGGCATTCAAACCTATTTTTGAAGTCCACGTATGTATTGTTTTAATTAATAGGTCCTGAGCAACCTGCATTTCATGAAATCCCAGGAGCACTTCCACACACTTTGTGTTTGCAATGGTTATTTTTAGGCCACAATTGGGCATTCTTTCAGCGAGTGCATGTGACAGTGTAGGTCAGGAGGGGTTGCGATCTTGCACAGCGAAGTTTCAGCATTTTGCGACTCCAATAAACTTTTAATCACGTGAACGCCCACTGCGACACACATTCGTTTCTTAAAGACCTGAGGGTTCAAATTAGTTTATAATCAGGGTTGTAATGATTTGCTACCATCGCGATTCAATGAAGTGTCACAAATCAGCGTGGTGATTTTATTAAATAATTAATAATTGGTGCCTTGCTTAACACAGTGGGAAGGCAACAGCCTGCTGTGGCCGGAAGTGTCATGTGAACCAATTACATACCACATTTATATACAAGAAAAAACATACGTTCATTATTACATGTATAACTAAATGCATAGATCTCGATAATCAATATAAAGTGATGAAATCATACATCATTGCACCCCTGTATACAATGCGCACTCAATAACATTGATTATCAATGTTTTCATTGCACGAGTCTACAATGGCTTAATGTTCAAATTGACGTAACACATTACCTAGCTTTTCATTGAGTGTGTTTTTTTAACGGCCTGCTTTCCCTCGGTTGGACAGTCAACAACTGTGGATGCACCAATTCCAAACCGAAATATCTGTGACGATGTGATTCATGAACATTTCCACAACTCATGGTGATCAAGTGGCTCAAAGGCCGGAGAGCTTAGCTGGCATCAGTGAGATTATGAGTGTAGTAAGATGTCTGTAAACGGGACATGAAGAGCTGCGACATCAACCCAAATGACTGGGAGAAAACTGCCGGTGACCGACTCAGCTGGCAGCAGGCTGTGAAAACAGGCCTCAGGAGAGGCGAGGACAAAAGACGCACCGCTTGGCAGACAAAAAGGGAGCGACGTAAAGAACAAGCAACAAACACCTCTAGAGCTGCCACCGCATTCACTTGCAATTGTTGTGGCAAGGATTGCCACTCAAGGATTGGCCTGCTAAGTCATTCTAGGCGCTGCAAAACCTAGAGCTGACCTCGTAAGGCGCAAAATAAATTTCTCTCGAGACACAAAGGCCTATGAAGTTTAGTGAGGTGATGGTCTCATCCCAGTCACCAATAACAATACAAAAACGCATTATGTGAAATATAGTTTTTGCATTTAACGCAGCAAATTTTCAACTCTGAAATTTCTAAATATTGGTTTGACTGCCAGGCGACGAGAATTCCTCTTCACAGCATAGTGGGTGGGAAAGTGCTGATCCCTGGTGTAGACAAAGGCCCAATTGAAGGGATCTCAGCTGTTCTGTAATGTCTCCTTCTGCGGACCATTCTCAAACACGGGATGATGCAGTGTCCTGAAATTTTTACGAAATTATTGCTCAACACGTGACATGATGTTCATTGTACAATCGGAATAAGGTTGTCGTAAAAAAGGGTAAGAATAAGTATTCCAAAGTTCATGCGTTGGTTCCAGACCACGGACTAAATTGATTTGTTTGTTCTCACATTTGCCAAGCAGTTTGACCTGGCTATGTGCCAGTTGGTGGTTTTGCATCTCGTCCCACAATGCCATTGAATTGTCCCCCGAGACAAACATGTTTTAAAATGTCAAAATAATTATTTTATTTTTCGATTTAAAGCTTTCGTGACTGCAGGGATTCATCTTCTTGGTTCTTTCGGTAAAGTCACGTAGAAGGGAAATAATAAAAGAATAAAAATAAAACAATAAAATACAATTCTCACGACGTTTCGGCCACAACGCAAGCAGCCGTCCTCAGGTGAAGAACAGGTCTGTCGGAAAGACAGCGTCTGAATGAAAGTTCATTGAAAGTTCAAAGTTCAATGAAAGTTCATTCAGACGCTGTCTTTCCGACAGACCTGTTCTTCACCTGAGGACGGCTGCTTGCGTTGTGGCCGAAACGTCGTAAGAATTGTATTTTATTATGTTTTATTTTTATTATTTTATTATTTCCTTTCCATGTGACTTTACCGAAAGAACCAAGAAGAATTATTTTATTTTCAACAATGGCTCTGGCAGCGAGCTTGATGTTTCGAACTAACGTGGCCATGCGAACCTTTCAAACTCTCGTAAAGTGGGTTTCACTGTGTGCAACTGAGTCCGTCTGAAAGCTGATGAGATGAAAAAAAAATCGTGTTCGTTTTTAGTCTCGGCTATATCATTTGGAAGATTATTAAATGTTATATAGTGCTCCTGTCCAAAGGACAAGATATCTCTCCAACCTAACAATACTGCTCGTCAAATAACCAAGTACTGAAAATCACATATTAGAAGCAAGTGCCTTAATGTCAGTGGTTACTACAGTATTGTAAATATGAAATAAAAGTCTGGGTCTGTTCTTTAATGTTAATTCATCAACGTGTCCTCACCATTACTGGTTTATCACTGTCACTGCTAGGATTTCATTTCTTAATTTGAATTCATTGCTTTCAGTTTTACCATGTGATTGTCAGCGAGACAACACGATTAAAGGGCAACACACAACCAAATGTTGCACAAACCGAAAAATAAATTTCTTTGAAATCAACTTGGGCTTTCAAATTTTGCAATCTTCATCTGAGGTTAATGTAATTGATGGAAACCATAGGTACGATACACTGTAAGAAATCGTTTCAGTACAGTAGTTTAACACATAGGCTTTCGCGACCAATATTCATAATCCAGGTTTGTTTTTGTGTTTGATGGCGTAAACATAATTGCGTCGTTAAACCCGCCACTACCCGACAGCAAATTAGTAAGGTGTGTCACGTAAACAGAACATGCCAATTCGTCACTAGTACAGCACATCGGTGTGTTGGAGAGAAAATACACAACATGTACGACGTTTCGCCAGCAATTACAACTAGCATCATCAGGGGATAGATGTGATGATGTCACTTGTGAGCCCTTCACGTGCGAAAGGTGGCGGGGGGACGTAATGAATCAATTCAGTACATATTCAATATACATTCAATGTTGAGTACAGTAAATTGTTGTAGTCTTGGTTTTTGAAAAACTATCAGTTTCACTGTACTTACAAGCAAGGCCGTAACCATGGAGTCAACATTGGGGGAGAGCAAATCTTCCAGGGGGTCTAAGGGTCCCCCCAGAAAAAAAACATCTAAATTTGAAAACGAATTTCCTGCCATTTCCTGCCTAAAATAAAAAAAAATCACTAACAATTAGGATGGACTTTTTATTCATTTTTTACAACAATGCTTAAAAGTGTATTGTATTACATTGCTCTGTTTTTTCTTTTATACCTTTTCTTGTTTCATTGTATGTAATGGCAGAGGTTAGGGATTAAGAAAGTACAACCATAACCACAATCATATAAACAGAAATGTATTTTATAGCAATATTTTGGAGGGGAGGGGCTGGGTGGAGAGGGTGGGGAGGGGCTGGGTGGGGAGGGGAGGGGCTGGGTGGGGAGGGTGGGGAGGGGGAGGGTGGGGCTGTGTGCGGGGTGGGAGGGGTGGGGCTGGGTGGGGAGGGGCTGGTCACCCCGTGGTGCCCTTATAAAACTCAACGTTTAACCTACTCACGCTGGCTTGTGCCCGCCCTCACAGTCGGGCATATTTTCGGAATACACCACGCCGCCGTTGACCCTGGCCATTGACCGAGCAACCCAACGTTCCTACCAGCTCCCTCCGCAGGAATGTGTTTGACACCGGGCACAAGATTTGGGTTGCGTTCTGCTTTCTGGAGCTTCTTATCATCGCGAGAATGCGGTGCCCTAGCACAACCCTCACGAGAAGTCACACGGTGACAAAGAAAAAACCAGTCGTCTCAATACATTCCGAAGGAAATACACCGTGAATATGCCGAGCTGCACAGTCTAAGTTTGTGGTTGCGGATTAAGTCACGCACTGGATTCAAGCACTTGCGTTAATCGGAGTGACGTTTCTTTTGCTTCCTTGAACCGTACAATATGAGCTTTTAATTAAAATGTCTGTCACACGACAGCAGACTACTCGAGTGCATGTCCTTGGTAAACATGAATCCACTGTAATAAAAAAAGAGTACCATAGTCACTAAATATGCCACGGTTTGATCAAGCAACGTATTTACATGTAATACGTTCTGTAGTTTTTGCTTGTGAGCGTTTTTCTAAAATTCTCAACTGCGTGGCAAGGAGGGTAATCACACCCCAGTCACTGTGGGGCTTGTTGTGACGCATCTTTGAAAGATTAATCATTAAGTTCGGATTCGGCTTTCATAAAGTGCTGTCCTAGTTCAAACTACTGCGTATAACTATATAATGAGCATATACAGTATTAATATAAGCCAATTATATATTAACTAGCCTTTTGCCCGTCCAAGGACGGGCGCATTGCAGTAAATGTGAAACTTGCAAGCGAAAAGCAGAGTGCGATATTCATTGCATCAATGCGTGTGCAATTTGTAAGGGCGCGGTGACACAGACTTAGTTCATTTAAAGGTTATAATCCCTTAGTTTTTTCGGTAAAGTCACGTAGGTAAAAAATGAAATAAAAATTAATAAAAATAAAATAATAAAAATCACGACGTTTCGGAGGCAACACAAGTCTCCGAAACGTCGTGATTTTTATTATTTTATTTTTTATTAATTTTAATTTCATTTTTTACCTACGTGACTTTACCAAAACAAACTAAGAGTATGAATCCTTGCAGTCACGAAAGCTTCAAATCTAGAATTTATAATCCTTTGTTCATCATGACGTCTTTTTTACTTCAATGTCTCAATAGCGTTACGGAGATCGCGTGACGTGAGGGTTCTGCCGTTGTAGTGAGGGTTGTGAGTTGACGCCGAGGAGGGGGGAGGAGGCGCCTCGCCCCCCCATGTGGAGTGACGTCACCTTCTAATTTTATGAATGGGGGGGGGTCCATTTAGAGGACGTCACCTTGTAATGATTATTAATGAGGGGGGCTGTTCGATGTGGAGTGACGTCACCTGCTATATGATTATTAATGAGGGGGGAGGGTGCTCCATGTGGAGTGACGTCACCTGCTCATGATTATTAATGAGGGGGGAGGGTGCTCCATGTGGAGTGACGTCACCTGCTCATGATTATTAATGAGGGGGGGAGGGGTCAGGGACGTGCGGTCAGGGGAAGCAGAGCCTCACCTGTCATACTCCAATGAAAACAGCTGTTACGAAAAGTAGAAAAAAAGAATAATAAAATAAAATAAATATTGAGATTTTTCCACTGATCTGTGTTATAAATGTCATTTATGTACGATTCCAATCGTTGCGCTATCATTTGTGATAGCCAGGTCGCATCTGAAACAAGAGCTATATAGCTCAGTGGGCCTTACCTGGTGAATTCAACCTAAATTGCTGGGGTCACGGCGTTGCATTTTCCACTGCAGTGCACTATCCACTGCGGCACAGCTCTGGAAGAAATTTCAGCACATTCCCAGTACCAGATCGAGGTACAAATAAATTCTTGCTGCCCGAACACAGAGGTCAATTTCTGGACCCTCCAGGTCAAACCTGGGCAGCTGGCGACCCTTGGTGTGCCAGCTCTCAACTTGCTTGCAGTGCCACGCACACGCATGCACTATTTGGCTAATCGTCAGGGTGGTGCAGTGGTAACGCTTGCACCTCACAACAACAACGACCTAGGTTCGATTCCAGACTCGAGTCTGTGTGGAGATTGTATGTTCTCCCCCTGTTCTGCAAGCTTTGCGCAATTTTCTCCGGTTTCCCCACATAGTAAAAAAAGCATAAATTGTATCTGGTATTGGCCAAACATCCCAATGCCAAGATAATTACTTGAAAATTACTAAATTTGGATTACTCATCCAGGACCCTCCTGAAAGAGAGTCTGGAGACTCATTGAGACCTCCTAGAGTATACAACCTTCATAACGATGATAACAAAATATCATAAACCCAACATCAAGGGCCATTCCTGCAAACAGCATTCGATGACCACGGCATCTGCGGCATATTACACGAGGGTAGCCCCTCTGGCTTTAGCCGTCTCACGAACGCGAAGAAGATTCCACGCTGCAGCACAGAAGCATTAATGTGACCTTGTAAGTGCACAGGCAATGCCTTGGTCACAGAAAACATTCACAGCCGGATGAGTCTCACCCAGTGTGCCATGAGCACGGGTCCTTGACAGAGTTACTGTATCGACGTCCATGAGGATGCAGGGCATCTTTCCGGCTTGTCTGTAGCAATAGGGTTGAAGATTGAATACATACGTGGAATGTTGACGTGCTAGTTTTGTTTTGCCTCCTTCCTGCGGGGAATCTAAAGCCCCTGGCACAATGTCTAAAAAATACAAATCAATGAACACCTTCAGGCATTGTACAGCGAGGATGATAGCAGTAGTGCATCTTTGAAAATAATTTATTTCTTTCCACCTCATTTCACGTCGATCTACAACCAGGCTGAGCCTCTGCATGCAGCGTCTCTTTAAGTGCAATTCTTAACAGCGGATGGCTTTGGATAACACGCAAAATATCCCACATGACTGATCGGGCCGTCCAATGACCTTGCTCGAACGCTGCGCTAAATGTAGAATTTTCCCAAGTACGGCCGTCCCAGAGTTAAGTGCTGGTAAGTCTGAAAAGACAGATGGCCTTTTCTGTTGTGGAAAATGTCCAATTGTAAAAACAGGACGACGTCAATGTTGTGTGCTAAGATTCCGTAGAGTTCAATTTTAAAGAAATAATACACGTCACGTCGTGGAAGTGGCTCAGCTGTGGCGTTTATGTTTACTTTGGCTCAAAATATTGCGCCAGCCTGCTGTGAATAGGCATCGTATCTTATAGGTCGTTTAGAGTTAAATAAATATCCATAGTCATTCTTCATTTTACACGCTTTTCACAACCAATATCATGACTCATACTTGTGTAGTGTGGTGTTTATTCACGCGGAAAAACTTCGTCTTTCTCTCCTGTGTCACTTTATTCACAGCATCCCACACGGACGCTCCTCTTGTTCATCACCACGCTCTCCCGTCGCGAACTCTTCCTCTCTTCCTCCGCTAGCCTGTTACTCCCCGCTCTCCTAGCCTGTCACGGACTCTCTCTCTCTCTCTCTGTATACTCTGCTAGCTTCTCACCCCGCTAGCCTATCACGCTCAGACTAAAGATTCCGCTAGCCTCTCCACTGCTAGCCTGTCCACACCCGCACCTCCAACCTCGCCCGCTACCCCCAGCGGGGGTTCAGCCAACACCGCTGGGTTAGGACGAGGTGTGGAGGGGGAGGTCCCGGACTTCACTTGAATCTCTTTCACTGCTTCATCTCCAACCAACTCAACCCCAACTGCCTCACGCGTTCCCCTTTCATCCCCCTCCTCCTTAAGTTCCCTCAGATGGCCCTCATCAAGCCGGCGTCCTTCCGGCGTCTCTCGCACGTGTTCTGCCCCTTATCGCCACTATCTCTCGCCTCCGTGGCGCCTACCCCGCGTTTGCATTTGCAGCCAGCCAATCACTGCCTCTTTCACCAATTGCTGGCGTCTCTCTGTCTGCTGCCACCCAGGCCACCCGCCTGCACCTGCTCGTCCTGAGCTGGCCTCACTGTTTGCAACTCCGTACGTGCATGCAACTGCTGTTTGCGAACCCTGCGCGCGTTACGCCACTACACTTGTTTTATTTTGGGTCAGATCGTACAGATATAGTGCGATTTAATGTTTTTAATAATTCTCCACCACCAGACAGAGCCAATCAATTCAAGTTGGTACGTGGGCAAATATGCTAATTTATAGTTTTTTAAGCGAATCGGAATGTTAAAGCGCAAGCAAAACGTCATCATTGTTGCATGACGTTTCGCTGGAGATTACACCGGGCATCATGAGGAGCTCTCACATCCTTATCTTCACGTAAAAAAAAATACAGGATCGCCAAATGGCCTTCCAGGGATTGTGTTAATTAAGGGAATATATCATGAAGACAATTATGGACCAGTTCAGACCTTCTGGGTCTCATTAGAATCAGACTTGCTTAAAAATGGTGCTGCTGGTTGATCAGATGTTCATGATCAAAGCATTCCCTATAAATGATGAGACCATGTCAAAGCAAATCATCTCTGTGTACTGTATATGGTATGAACAAAACTCATTATGAGCTGTACTGGAATATTCCATATAATCACGTAAACAAATCGACGTCCATTCTCTGATGTGGAGAGATACTAACACGAGGTTCAATTAATTGCATTACTAAATTAATTGCATTACTAACGCTCCACTACTCCGAATAATCATTTTGTATACGAAAAACAAATTTGCAACGACAGGGCAACCGTGGTTTCGAGGGCACGTGCACTCACCAATAATGTGTAATAACCCAGCAGTAGCTCTATTTTTGTTCAAATGCCTCTGCTGATGAGATTTAGATTGTCAATTAAAAAAAACCGGTCCAGAATTTTCCTGCTTGAACAAATGTACACCGAAGGTTCTTCCATCAATACACTGCTGGATGAGGGGGGGGGGGGCTCTTTCACGCGACAAGGATCGTGAGGGTTATGTGGCCATACTTGATCACTGCTCAGTGCGGGTTTATGAAGGCGGGGGAGGCACAGGCGTTTGATCATAGTACAGTACAATTGATTTTGCTTCACCGCTCTCTGCTGACAGCAGCAGCATACGCCTGTTGCATGCGTCGTGGTCGCCCATGCAAGATCTGTCCACAGCCTCTGGAGTCTAACCTCGTTAGCGTCTGGCGAGGTCACGTGCGTTCCCCGGTGATTTGGGTTCATAGGCCCACCGACTTGTATCGGTAAAGGTGCAACCCTGCAATTGCCTGCTCACGCCACTGCTGTTGGAAGATCATCCACGAGAGGGAGCTCTAGAGAGCCCCACCGCTTGGTATTTTGGACGACTCTTTCACAATGGCCAAACACGTGGGCATCAGAATGATTTATTTATCCGATGAGCTGTTTGAAGTTTGAAGTTCTTTTACACAGATGTCCAGTGGACGATAACTGACACGCCGTACCCACCACATGGAACCTCTCTGCCGTTCGACTTAGGTGTCCTTACCTATCCTGCTGAGTGGACAGAATGAGGTGAGGGGGCAGGGGTGGACATTCACGACACTTGCCCCATTGTTTCAACCGCCGCCGCACCGGGAAATCAAATACATTCCAGATGTGTATTCTTTGGGTCTTTCGGTAAAACCACGTAGATAGAAAAAATAATAAAAATTAAAACAACATCACGACGTTTCGATCGCAACACAAGCAATCGTCGTCAGGTGAAAAAATATAGCGGGAGAGCTGCTGAGGCAGGATGTTATAAAGGTTTGAGATGAGTGTAGCCCAAGGGTAAATGGGCGGGGCTCGAGATGAAATTTGCATGTCAATGTAAGACCAGAGAGCTGAGCCATACCCACGACGACGACGCTGTGGGGGTGGCCATTGTATTGTGTGAGATTAGCATGTCAATGTGATCAATTTGCATGCAAATGTAAAATCGGAGAGAGCTCGGCAAGACAGCGTCTCATTCAGGCGCTGTCTTTCCGACAGACCTGTTCTTCACCTGAGGACGGCTGCTTGCGTTGTGGCCGAAACGTCTCATTCAGACGCTGTCTTTCCGACGGACCTGTTCTTCACCTGAGGACGGCTGCTTGCGTTGTGGCCGAAACGTCTCATTCAGACGCTGTCTTTCCGACGACAGACCTGTTCTTCACCTGAGGACGGCTGCTTGCGTTGTGGCCGAAACGTCGTGAGAATTATTGTATTATGCTTTATTTTAATTTTATTATTTCCCTTCTACGTGACTTTCACGAGAAATGTAAACAAGTTGCTAAATGTCTTTGCGTAACTGCTTCTCGCTTGGATAAGCAATAGCCACCCCGACAGCCTCATCGTCGTGGGTATGGCTCAGCTTTCCGATCTTACATTTACATGCAAATTTCATCTCGAGCCCCGCCCATTTACCCTTGGGCTACACTCATCTCAAACCTTCATAACATCCTGCCTCAGCAGCTCTCCCGCTATATTTTTTCACCTGATGACGATTGCTTGTGTTGCGATCGAAACGTCGTGATATTGTTATTATTTTTTAATTATTTTTCCATCTACGTGTTTACCGAAGAACCCAAATAATATGAATCCCTGCAGTCACGAAAGCTTTAAGCCAAGATTCCAGATGCGCTTAAGTCGTCTGAGATGCTATCTCCCGGTCTGTTTCGCACGGTCGCACCTCGAAGCTATTTATATCTCGCGGTCTCCTTTAGCCCCAATCGCATCACCTTCACGCTCACCGTCTCGAACGCTTCACGCTGTAGGGACTGCTCCGTCTTCGCAAAATGCAGCCGCTACAGCTCTGCTTGTTTACCTGGTTACACCGTGACGACAACGACATTGAAGACAAGCAATTTGCGGAAACCAAAACGTCACTGCTCTAATGAAATTGAAATAAATCGTGGTATGTAAATGAAAGCGTTTTCATGAAGAAAAAA
Source organism: Lampetra fluviatilis (assembly GCF_964198595.1). Taxonomy (NCBI): domain Eukaryota; kingdom Metazoa; phylum Chordata; class Hyperoartia; order Petromyzontiformes; family Petromyzontidae; genus Lampetra; species Lampetra fluviatilis. Next base: position 2,566,771 of record NC_136314.1, read on the forward strand.
AAATCGATTTAAACCGCGTTTTAAATAAGTGATTTGTTCTTTTGAAAACAAATCTCATGGTTGTTGTCAAGGGAGGCCCCAAATCGTAGCTTTGGCCACGGGGGGGGGGGGGGGGGGGTCAAGGCACTCCCTGTCTGCCGCCACGCTCGTTGCGCTCCTGGCAACGAGGAGGCTTCAACGGCTCACAGCCATTGGGTCCCGCGCTGCGGCGAGTATCATGGGAGTGGGGGCAGGTCACGGGAATAAACAACAACAACAACAACAACAAAACCGATAATTGTTTTTTTACCCTTCTATCTGGCAACAAAACTGACACCTTTTTTACAAGGAGTCATGTTTGCATAGACCACAATACCTGCAGCCATAATGCAAACAAAAGGGGTCATCTGGTCCAACCCATGTGAGACTAGGCTCTAAGGAAAGCTGTCTCGGGTGTGGACCAATCAACTTCAAGGACAGTGCATATATTATCAAAGTTATGTTTTTTGTTTGCATTATGGCTGCAGGTATTGTGGTCTATGCAAACATGACTCCTTGTAAAAAAGGTGTCAGTTTTGTTGCCAGATAGAAGGGTAAAAAACCAATTATCATATTTTTTACTGCCAAATGAGGTTCCAATGGAACAACAAAACCCCCGTCTCACGCTCATTACGCACGACACGCAACGCGCACGTTTCACGCCACGCGTTCTCAAGTCACTGCGGCTGGTCAATAGAGAATGAGCGAGGACGTAACAGCGACGACAGGATCATGGAGATGAGGCTTGCATAGCTAGCCCCAGCGCCGTGCATACAGATGACTCGTGCTCTGTCGGTGGATTGATGGGACTCGGAGATCGATAACGCAAAGGGGGCCATTGAACAATGCATCACGGCACAAAGCCTTGACATGGCAATGGAACGGTGACCGTAAAGGCTGCAAGCGGTGTAATATGACAGCGCGCCATGGATTTAAAACTGGGACCGGGATGTAAAAAAAACACGTTGCGTTTGTCGCACGCCGCGCGATGACAGAGAGCGTGTGTTGGGCTCGTCTGCTCCGTGGGTAACCCTCGATGGCTACGACCACGGCGGTTCAAATCAGTGGCACAAAAAACAGTGTCGTGCTGCCGCCGGGGGACGCAAGTCAATTTAGCAGAATATACAAGTAGGAGCGTGCCATGTACATAATGTATAACGACCTATATTCTTTAAAAACATGATCTTGGGCAGGGGACGCATCGCTTGAAGGGAGGTATGATGGCCCATGAATGGAAGTGACGCGGTGGAACGATGGAATGGCATCCGGAGAAGGAAAAACGCCGGGGCAGAGGATGGCTGCTGTGGAGGTGCAGCGATGGGATGCAGAGATGCAGCGATCGGATGCAGCGATGAGATGCAGCGCATTGGGGGCTGAATCCAGATGGATCGTCGCATCATCGCGAGACCGTGCAGGAATGCGGTGCGGCTTCGCCTGGGGGAATGCCTTTCATCCAGCAGTGGATAGAGCACGTCTGATAATGATCACGACTGTGCATATAGATATAAAACAAGACATGAAATAAAAATAGGTGCTTTTAAATCATTTTCACATTGTAAATGTCAAGAGTATTTAAATCCTGTCATAGTTTGCAGGCACATGTTCACATACAGCATGTGTATGAATTTATTGTACATTACACTGTACACATTTTGCAAATGTTTGCAAATGATCATCTTTCACAAAACATTTGACAGGTTATGACGGCACTAATGCATTTCAGCGTAAAGTTTCACGATGTAAATGTGTGCTTACTGTGAATTGTCTCGCTGAATGCTGGCATATCACAAATGTGGCATGAACGTGTGTCTGTTGGAAAATACTGGACTCGTATGTGGACAATATCATTGGTGGTATGAATGTATAAATAAGTATACAATTGTGAATGCAATTTCTCCTCGAATTTTTTTTCATTTATTGAATAAAAAAAAGTATTGCTCTCTTATTCATCAACATTATAGGTCCACAGCAGGAACAGTGAACTTCCGAGCTAAAACAAACGGCTCGCTCTTGCCAACATTCACAGGTACACGATGGGCGCAGTCCTGACTCGAGATGGTACTGCTGTGAAATCAAAAAAAAATGTCTCCCAACGCACGGTTAAATAATAAAAAAAAAAACTCTTCAGTGTAATGAATGGTGGGTGTTACAACAGGAACAGATGCATACAATTATGCCCACTCTGTACTGCCAAGTGTTTTTTTTTCTTGACAATGACAACGCCTATTCGTTACTGAACAAGCAATAAACAAGGCTGAAACATGCAAATCGCCACTCCGCACAAATGTTTAAACGAAAAATCACTCAACTGTAGAATGTTATCAAAAGCACAAAGCTGAACCACGCAATAATAACACAACCGATTTGAGTAATTTCCATAGAAAATTGTCTACATATGCTGTATATGTAATATTAAGTCTTCTTGGTTCTTTCGGTAAAGTCACGTAGAAGGGAAATAATAAAATAATAAAAGTAAAACATAATAAAATAATTCTCACGACGTTTCGGCCACAATGCAAGCAGCCGTCCTCAGGTGAAGAACAGGTCTGTCGGAAAGACGGCTGCTTGCGTTGTGGCCGAAACGTCGTGAGAATTATTTTATTGTTTTATTTTTATTATTTTATTATTTCCCTTCTACGTGACTTTACCGAAAGAACCAAGAAGATGAATCCGTGCAGTCACGAAAGCTTTCAATCGAAATATTAACAGTGTTATTGTGCTCTACGGTAGTAATGTACACGAACGGGTCTTTTGTCATCCACTACTGGATGTGGGGCCCTCCCAATACTAATGTGGGTCATCGGTCAATTGGCCGTCTCCTTGTTCAGACCGGATGAGTGCAGTTTCCTGCACTGCCCTCTGCTGTCCACCACGGCGGAGCCCTTTGAGAAAATGTAAAACCTGCAGCAGTCCACATGCTGGCTCAACCATCTGAGCAACGATCCGGGCTCAATCGCTCCTTGGAAACCAAGATGAGACCTGGCGCATCTCGAATGTTCTGGTCACAGGCCTTGGCAGTGTACAGAGGGTGGTCCAAATGTCTTTTGATCCCCAATTATTGGACCCCGAACATTTGTTTCCCCTTGATCGTTCATTTCTGATTTTACACCCATTGGTATATATATTGAATTTTTTTTTACGTTTTAATAAAGTTAAATGTGGATCACGAAACATCTGGACCACACATGTACATCGTATCGTATGGTGTGGTGAAAGCGTAACAGCTATGAACGTAAACGCACCGACACATACATTACACGTACAATATCATCGGGATGACTGATATGGGTCAGATCTACATGCCGGCAGAAATATATCTCCGTGCCAGCTTGCCGCATTGCTGGCGACCAAGAGGCATCGGCGTGCAATTCGACGCACTTTGGGCGAAAATGTTCATGACACATATGTGGATGTGCCCCATTTGGCCAGGGTTGTCCAAACTCAAATCTTTGCTACCCACCAACCACCTCGCCACGTCTGTCGGCGTCAAATACAAATGAACTCGTTACACGCTGCACGCACCCGATGGTTGTTAAACACATACCACGTGACGCTCTAAGCGGTAAATAAAGTCTGCGTTTCATGGCCAATTCAAAATAAGACTGAGATCTCTGTGCGCGTGTGCGCGCTTGACGCAGAGGGCGTTGATTGCTTTAGCGAGTCACGTATTTAGATTTAATTAGTAGTTTGAACGGGGAGGAGTAAATTGGTGAACGGTGAAAGACGGAGAGTGGTGGGAGGTCGTGAGGGCTGGAGTTTAGAAAACCCTCCATTGCGCGGTTGCTATGTTATTTATGACGTGCAATTGAAGCTTTGAAAATTACACATCTTTTTTGCAATTATATTTTGAATTATTATTCTGAAATGTAGTTGTGAAATGGAACTGCTCTGACATCACAACGCTAAGCCACATTTAAATTCGCCCAGGAATGCGGCATTTTTCCCCTCCTGCCTATTAACTTTGAAGTGGTCTCTTTCAAAGCGTCTCGCGCTGCAAGACGGGATTCAGTTTTTTTTGTTCTCAAGCACAATACATTAACCATGATGAATGGTCGAGTATGGTCACATTTTCAAAAGCATCCACGTTAACGCTGCGAATTACAAACACGTCTGCAAACGGTGTTAGCATTCTGTTCAACAAAAATAGGAGCCATTTTCTGTCTCTATTTCACAACACATGGCCTTAACGTTTAGCCTTCTTTATATATAACATGTCAACAAAAGCCATGGACGGCAAGATCTTATTTTTTCTCTTCTGCCCGGCATTGGCGGCTGATGACGATGCTGTCTTTCACTGTTTCCTTTCCCTGGTCACGGCGATCGCTTCCTCTCAGCACGCGTCTCTTTTAAATCCTCCGTCAATCCACCTTTTGTGAGAGTTGTCACTACTCGCCGCTCCTTTCACATGTTCGGGCGAGGCCAATGGTGACGTGGTTAGGGTCAGGGTTATTTTTGGCCTCCATTCCATTTACATGTCCAAACCAAATAAATATCCCATCTTGTATTGTTTGCGTCAGAGCCTTCTGCTAGCCTAGTTTTTTTCTTCATAAGGTCCCCAAATTATGGTACTGTATTCCGTACAGCAATATGCTGTACTGTACTCAAATGAAGCATATTTATTTTGAAGCCCTCGGCATAATGGAGATAATAAAACACGATGAAAATGGAGATCTTAGTTCTCGACATTTTGCCAGTCAAGGGAGATGGTGCGGTTCATTTGACTATACATAAATTTCGATTTAAAGCTTTCGTGACTGCAGGGATTCATCTTCTTGGTTCTTTCGGTAAAGTCACGTAGAAGGGAAGTAATAAAATAATAAAAAATAAAACATAATAAAATAATTGTCACGACGTTTCGGCCACAACGCAAGCAGCCGTCCTCAGGTGAAGACCAGGTCTGTCGGGGAAACATGTTCTTCACCTGAGGACGGCTGCTTGCGTTGTGGCCGAAACGTCGTGAGAATTTAATTTTATTATGTTTCATTTGTATTATTTTATTACTTCCCTTCTACGTGACTTTACCGAAAGAACCAAGAAGTTAATTTAGGAGCTTTCGTGACTGCAGGAATTATTCTTTGGTTCTTTTCGGTTAAGTCACGTCTAAAAATAAAATAATAAATTAAAATAACATTAATTTTCGTGTGCCTGTCTCCTAATTTTCAAGCTTGCGTGCCCGTTCCACATTGTCATCTTACTTGCAACAGCAGTACGTTGCCGTATACTCATTGATATGCTAATTCTCTCTGCCCCCTCCCTCTCTCCGTCCCCGCCCCCCCCCTCTCTATATTTAAGGGACCGTCACAGAATCGACCCCTCTCTTTGTGCCGATTTGTGTCCTCTCTCTGTGTGCCGTTGTGATGTCTGTCTGCTTGTATGTCTGTCTATAGTTTTCTAGTTAGATTTTTGTTGCTATTTCTTTTATACCTGATGATGATTGCTTGTGTTGCAATCGAAACGTCGTAATATGTTATTTTAATTTATTATTTTATTTTTAGACGTGACTTAACCGAAAAGAACCAAAGAATAACCAAGAAGTTGACTATACTTCACCACGCTGGTCAGTTCAGGTTGCTAAAGGGAAGTGGGTCCAGGTCTACTTCAGATATCGCTCGCCACTAACATCAGCTGGGGCTGGCACTCAAACTTAGCTCAAGCTTTTCCCCAACCCTGTATCATTAATTAACAATTCTACAAGTGCATTGATATTAATTAGTCCGATTTTGTCAATATAAAAAATCTTACCTGAGAAAAATGTTCACTGCGTGAATGTATTGTTCTGTAAATATCAGCAATATGACAAGTGCATTAATGTGTTGGGTTATCAAGTAAAATATTCGACTGAGTTTATGATTTCTTTTTTTTTATGCTTTTATAAATAGTAAACACTTCCATCCTCAATGTTAACACCACCACCACCACAGTAATACTGCTCAAATTGGACGGCCGGGTCAATGTGGTCGATGCAACGTTGCAGCCACGCACTTTCAGTCGTCACGACCTCGGCTATAGTGCCCTCTGCTGATCGTAAAGAGAAAGACTGCTCGGCGGAAACTCACAGCAGACACAGTGTGTCTCCCCCGCCCCCCCTCATCTGAGACAGCGTTGGACAATATGGAAAATATAAAATCTAAACGCCACGCGTTGCATCTGATGACATGACTTCAACTTACGCTTCACACACCGTAGTAGGAGTAGTAGTTGCCCCAAAACTGTTACATTGCTTTTATGGCTTTATTTTGGTGATTTTCGAAAAGTTTTTTGGTTTGGCCATGTTTGTTTGTTGTAGTACAGAGTTAGACTGATGGCCTTAATCTAAGTTGTCTTGTGGTTGTTGTTGTTTGACTTGCATCCCACTGAGATTTTTGCACACAGCCTTGGTGTACGGTGCTTTTTCTGCAATATTTTGCTGTCTTTTCTTGGATTTTCTGTTTGCACTTAGTCACTTTAAGATGTTTTCTTGTTCATGTTTTTGTTTTTTGTTTGTTGCGGTTGCACCCGATTCAAGAGCCGAATGGCTCACAGGGCTATACCTAATAAATTAACTTGAACTTGAAAACGGGGCTTCTGTAGTTCAGAAATACATTGGGCTTCTGTCCACAGTGGCATTGTTCTTCCATTGACTTCCAGAGGTGCTTGTGAAGGATATTTCCTCATCGAACACGTTCACAACATGGCTGTGGGGAACAAATAGGAGAGGATTAAATAATGCATTTTAAACTTGCCAAGAGCTTAGTGGATATGTATACGCTGATCATCAAAAACACACCGCCCCCTGCCGCGAACAAGGACGGTTCGAAAAGTTATCACATTTCTGGGGATCAATTAAATTAAAATAGCAATTCCTTGTTTAACATTTGTAGTTTGCAGAGGTCAGGTGAAACCATTGCATACGATACTCTTCGTTTTTTTCGGGCATTACATACGACATGTATGATTTGGAAAACATTAATTCTGATGCTCGTGATATGTAGCATATGTTGTATTAATTGATGAAATGACAGGCCCTTATACTCCTTGTGATAACTGTGGGTTCCCTAAGAAGAACAAATATTGATAACCCACGTGTTTATTTAAAACATAAGCCATGCTCGCATCACTGCAACACTTGACAATATACTTTTCATACTTTTGCTTTGATTGTATCATCTCCCTCTGGATGATAATAAACTCTGTGGATTTTTGCGTTGATTCTGCGCGACTCTCCGATGTGTGTTCGGGGGTTGGGCCACGATGTCCGACGATTCATTTCACAATGCTCGGAGCTTCTTCGACAACGCCCTTGTTGCCGAACTAATACGGATGTAATAGGTTACTGTAATTCCATTAACCTGCTCACTGGACCTCAGACAGGATCAATGCCCGCGCATCTCACCGGGTGAACGCCAATTCAGATTCATAACCTTCTGTAATAGGGGCCAGGGAGTAGAAAACTCGACACAGTAATTCCACAACGCTGTGAACATCAATACACCGCACTTGAGGAGGAGAACCTTCTTCTTGGTTCTTTCGGTAAAGTCACGTAAAATGGAAATAATAAAATAATAAAAGTAAAACATAATAAAAATAATTCTCACGACGTTTCGGCCACAACGCAAGCAGCCGTCCTCAGGTGAAGAACAGGTCTGTCGATAAGACAGACTCTGTCTTATCGACAGACCTGTTCTTCACCTGATAATTATTTTATTATGTTTTATTTTTATTATTTTATTATTTCCATTCTACGTGACTTTACCGAAAGAACCAAGAAGATGAATCCCTGCAGTCACGAAAGCTTTAAATCGAGGATAACCTTCTTTAACTTCAGGTGGGAGGTGGCTGCCCACATCAAACTCAGGGCCCTCAGTGGACTTTGGCTCAATGCTCTGTCATAGGCATATGAGCATTACATTTTAACCACCCATTCTCTTCTCTCATTATATCAGGACTGGTTTTTTTTATCTGTGTTTGTGACCGTTAAATCCCTCGTTTGTTGTGCAACATCACTTAAGGACCCTGTACTCACTTTCTCCAATATAGATATTTTTTTCTTTGTTTTGTTGTTACTGTTGCTGTGATCACGCACCACGGACCTCCCGTGTGAATTAGCCGGGCAGCTGACTCAACGGGACCATCATCCGTGCAACAAGTCAAACTTAAACTCAACACTTCACCCACGTCGAGATTTATTATCATTATAAAAATGCCAACAGCCGTTTCATTGACACCGCACCATGGCAAGGCGTTACAAGGGGACTGTGTCTTCTTGGTTCTTTCGGTAAAGTCACGTAGAAGGGATTGTGGCCGAAACGTCGTGAGAATTATTTTATTATGTTTTATTTTTATTATTTTATTACTTCCCTTCTACCTGCAGTCACGAAAGCTTTAAATCGAAAGGGGACTGTGGTCGAGCGGACCGGTGGGTGTCTGCAAGGCTGTGTTCCTGATGCTAAGATTTGGAGTCGTTTTCATTGGAAAAAGTGCCATTAGTGCACAGTGATCCTGCACATGTTTTGGAGGGCTGACAGTGGTCTGAATTAGAAGACAGTACATGTATGTTGAACCTCTTCTTCCGCACCGTACGTAGCCAACCATGCTTATCGGGGGGTGCGGAGGAATGACAAACTAAACACAAAAAGCAGTTCTGAAGAAATGTGTTTTCAATCTAGATTTTAAAGTGCATAGCAATGGCATGAGCAAGGAATTGCAGTGATGCACCTTCATCATCGTCATATACTTTTTTTTAAATACACAACAAATTCAGTTGGCTGATGGCTGATGTGCTCACTCATCTAGCCTGCATAGCTCATCGAATTCCTCCAGGATAAATACGGATTCTGATTCTGACACGTGGGCCATTAGCCAAGTGTGAATGGGCTGGCTGTGCAAGGCCTTAAAACGTTCTCGAGCGCTTGTGTACGTGTGTGTGTGTGTTTGTACGTATGTACGCTGAACTTCTTTAACGCTGTACGTAGCCAACCGGTGAATTTGTGTTTGCCCGTGAGCGTTACCTTGTCCGGTCAACGCCTCTTGAGTGCGCGTCTCTCCGCTGCGCTGACGAATTGCTCAAGCACCTGCTCAGGCAGCAGACGATGAAACACAGGCCGAGAAGGAGGATGACGGCGCCGCTGATGATGGCGACGATCACGGCGATTTCGTGCCCTTTGTTTTTGAAAATGTCTTCGTTTCCCTCTGTTCAGATGCAAAGGTGCAGCACGCAGTCAGACAAGGCACGCAAATGCCAATGCAGCCAATAAAGTGAGTGTTTATCCGTGTGGGATGAAACCGGGGTGCCCAGAGAAATTTGCCACGCATGAGGGTGAAACGCTCTATCCCCATACAGATGGAAACCGATGGAATTTAGTCCACTTGCTGGACCGCCTTCTGCTGGCGAGCCAGGATATGGCACCTCCTCAACATCCACAGGGAAGGGGTTTTACAACATCTGTGTGCCATCCACCAACCACCGCTGCAACCACATATGTATGTATGTAGAACTTATTTTGCACCATATGCAGCCAACCGTGTGAATTGGGAGTGCTGGATTAGAGGCCACGTGTGCCACTGCCGCCCGGCAGGGTTGAATGAAGACGGGACAGTCGGAAAATTAGCAAGAAACCTAGACCAACGTGACACGCACGTGATGCATTGTTGCACGTGTTATCATGAATCATTGCATGGCATGACACGGTTGAGGAGCGCGCATGTAGAGTGTGCCTATGTTCACCTTGGATAACCCCAAGTGAACACGGATTTGAGAGATGCGTCTACACGAACAACTGTGGACCATCACTCGTACACATTCGAAAGCTCGGCTTATCGCATCCAACAAAAAAAACATTGACAAACACTCGTCAGATGACAGGTCTGCATTGTCTCGCTAAAAATGTAAAAAAACGCAAACGCATTTCGAGTATCCTATTTTCCAAACTGTGTTCCTCCAGTAAATATTTTTTTTATCGTGTTTAGCAAATTGATTGTACATGAATTCTAGATTTGAAGCTTTCGTGACTGCAAGGATTCATACTTATTTCTATTATTTTGTATTATTTATTTTTCTTATTTATTTTTTACCTACGTGACTTCACCGAAAAAAACTAAGAGTATTCATCGTGGTACACCCATCATTAATTGTCTTGAGGCATATACACAACACACCGTTGTCTGTTCCAGATGTGATCCTTCCACAGACATCACCAACTTTCTCTAGTCCCCCCTATTCCATTATGTATCCATTCGTTTTCTTCCTGGTCCTAATTCTAGATTTGAAGCTTTCGTGACTGCTTGGATTCATACTCTTAAAAAGAATAGAAAAAAATTATAGAAACAAAATAATTTATTTTATTTCTATTATTTTGTATTATTATTTTTCTTATTTATTTTTTACCTACGTGACTTTACCGAAAAAACCTAAGAGTGTTCATCGTGGTCCACCCATCATTCATTGTCTTGAGGCACACAACACACCGTTGTCTTCTTCTTGGTTCTTTCGGTAAAGTCACGTAGAAGGGAAATAATAAAATAACAAAAATAAAACATAATAAAATAATTCTCACGACGTTTCGGCCACAATGCAAGCAGCCGTCCTCAGGTGAAGAACAGGTTTGTCGGGAAGACAGCGTCTGAATGAAACACCCCAGGCTTGGAGCGTATATTTAAGCTGGGTTGGAGGGGGAAGAGCGCCTTGACAAAATAATTTACATATCAAGAGGCATTTAGCATATTTATGGGAAATGCAGATATGGGATTAGTACTACTTGTGAAATGCGTAGGAGGTGGGCGGGGGGTTTCAAAGTCATATTATGCGCGTGCATTATGCAGGATCCTTCCACAGACATCGCCGGACAAGTCGTCGTGGCTACGATTGGCGTGGCCTGTTATCCAGCAATGGAAAGGCAACGAAGGTTGGTGGATTGCACAAACGATGTGAAACTCATACCCTATGTAAACACGTGTCTCTATGTAGCGCTCTTCATACGCTACAGTAATTTTGCTGGAGCGCTCACACCTGATGACGGATGCTTGTGTTGCTTCCGAAACGTCGTAATTTAATTTAGTTGTTTTATTTTTATTTCGTTTTCACCTACGTGACTTTACCGAAAAAAACCAAAGAGCATGGATCCTTGCAGTCACGAAAACTTCAAATCTAGGATGAGAAACTCCCTTCCCGTGGGGCGTTGAGGAGCCTTATACCCTGGCTCACCAGGAGAAGGCGGTACAGCAAGTTGACTTCTGTCCATTTGCATCTGTACGAGGAGAGAGTGTTCCTCCCTCGCACGTGAGGATTTTCTCCACGTGCTCCAGCCCCCCCCCCCACATGTATAAACACTCATTATAAATTGGCTGAAAAATAATCTCAAAATAAAAACCCAATTAGTTATTGGCTCAGTGTGGCTTTCCTACGTGAATTAGCCATGCTATTATTATTATTAAGTATCTGTTATTGTTTAGAAAACTTTCTATAATCGATTGTTGCGTCGCTCATACGCATTTATATTGCGTTTCGCATTGCAGCTTTACTCGCTTCTCTAATCGTTTCCTGTTGTTCATTTCTGTTGGTTGATATCATGACCATGTCATCAGCAACTATGGGATGCCATTGGAACCTCGTTTGCCAGTAAAAAATATGATAATTGGTTTTTTACCCTTCTATCTAGCAACAAAACTGACACCTTTTTTACAAGGAGTCATGTTTGCATAGACCACAATACTTGCAGTCATAATGCAAACAAAAAACATATCTCTGATAATGTATGCACTGTCCTTGAAGTTGATTGGTCCACACCCGAGACAGCTTTCCTTAGAGCATAGTCTCACATGGGTTGGACCAGATGACGCCAAAAGGCGCACAACTCAAAGACAATGCACCATCAGAGTATGAGAGCTCGGGGTAAGGTGTCAGTTTTGTTGCCAGATAGAAGGGTTAAAAACCAATTATCATATTTTTTACTGGCAAATGAGGTTCCAATGGTGTAAATAATGATGATCTCCAGTGTGCAGTATAAAACCAAATAGAGGGCGTGTATCAGATTAGGCTACTTATCAGATGGGGTAGCAGGACATTGTCGACACATTGTACAATGAAGGCCAAATACGATAGGAAATAATGCAAATGAGCGATTGTATATTTTTATGTCATTTCCGAAACCTCTGATAAACAAAGTATCCAGACTTTTGCCAATCTACCCCATGGGTGAATAAGGTGTTTCCACGTGGTGACAGACATGAAGGTCGTTAAGCAAGACCCAACAAAATGATTGCGTCAAATGTCACGAAAACAATTGCTTATGGGAATATATATTGACGGCAAAAAACAACAACAACTGTATGACCAAACATGGCATGCGGTAGAATTTTTGTTTACTTGATTATGGCAATATTAATCTTCTTGGTTCTTTCGGTAAAGTCACGTAGAAGGGAAATAATAAAATTATAAAAATAAAACATAATAAAATACAATTCTCACTATAATATGCCTTTGAGACCCCCCCCACCTCATACGCATTCCACAAGTAGTGACTAATCCCATATCTGCATTTTTCATAAATATGCTAAATTCCTGTTGATATGCAATTCCTTTGTCAAGGCGCCCTTCCTCCCCTAACCCAGCTTAAATATACGCTGCCAAGCTTGGTGGTGTTCATTCAGACGCTGTCTTTCCGACAGACCTGTTCTTCACCTGATGACGGCTGCTTGCGTTGTGGCCGAAACGTCGTGAGAATTATTTTATTATGTTTTATTTTTATTATTTTATTATTTCCCTTCTACGTGACTTTACCGAAAGAACCAAGAAGATGAATCCCTGCAGTCACGAAAGCTTTAAATCGAAATCCATGGCAATATTACAAACAAAACCCCTCTATGGCAGCAGGGTGCTTGTCCAAGCGAGAAGCAGTTACGCAACGACATTCAGCAACTTGTTCACATTTCTCGCGAAGTGAACTTTATTTTCCCGACATATGAAAATAAATATATTAATAAAAACAACTATTCAAAGCTGTTTCGTCATCGAAATGGTAAATGAAGATCCCTCCACGACCATGCTGCTCGGGAAGTTTGTTTTGCCACACTCCAGCAGGATGGATGGCACGGGTTGATAAACGGCGTGCGTCAAACTTCCCGGATGGGGGGGAGGTTTGTGGGGGGCCACCACAACAGTGATTCACCGCTAGGGGGAATGAACTTGGGTTGGGCCAAAGGAACATCTGGCAGTCTAGGACACACCCCTTCGAACCCCTAAACGTCAGCCATGGCGGCGAGAAGTTAACTGCAGACCTCGCCTGGTATGCAGGAGCACCTGAGTTCGATCCCGACCCTGGCACCTGCTGTATATTTGGAGTTTGCATGTCTCTCTCTCAAAACCACCCCCCACCCTGCACCCATCCTCCTTGGCTTCTCCCCCCTCCTCTTACCCTATATATTAATGCCCCATCACAAATAACATCCACTACAGTTATTTTGCTGTGCCTTTTTACACCTGATGAAGGAAGCTTGTGTTGCCTCCGAAACGTCGTGATTTATTATTTTCTTTCTATTATTATTTCAATAATAATGTATAAAGTAATATTTATTTATTTCTTTATTTTTCCCTACGTGACTTTACCGAAAAAACCTAAGACTATGAATCCTTCTCTCTCCCCGTGGTCACGTGGATTTTATCTGCGGGTCCTTTGGTTTTCCCTCCACATTTAGAAACATGTGTTTAGAGCAATCATTTATTATTCATTATTATTCATTATTTTTCTACCTACGTGACTTTACCGAAAGAACCAAAGAGTATGGATTCCTGCGGTCACGAAAGCTTCAAATCAAGAATGTGTTTAGAGTATTTGGTTGCGATCAATTTTCACGTGATAAGCCACTTTGCTGAGCTATCATTTGTGGCAAGGTCAGTGGGTCTTACCTGATAAAATAAAAAATTTAGTTTAGTTGTAGTATATATATTTGCACTATGTAACCTGTAGTGGTGGAGGTCAAATTAATTATCAGATGCCCAAAATGGAAAAAAGTTTAATTTCCATCACTGGCACACAGGGTAACGAACAGATTTGAAACCAATATGAAAGATTACAATGCACTGCAGCACCATACTAGCCTTGTCAATACATCTCAATTGTTAACACTGACAAATGCACAAGATGGAGGATCAAGTATATCATCCTCAAATATTAAAGACTTTTAAATGTCAGTGTCTGAAATATAAGGTCTCAACTCACCGCGAGGAGGCGGCTGAGAAAATACGTGTCCGAGCTTCGTGATGGCAATCCCAAGTGCTTCTGTGGTGTTGACTTTCCACAGAGAAGGGAGACAGAAACGAATAGCAAGCATCATTAAAGTGCAAAGCAATTGTATTTCAAAACGTGACGAACTAAATTCCAGTACTTATGTGTGTACGTATGTTTTGTTTCTCTATATTTTTATTGTTATCCAATTTTATCTCAATCGCGCTCTCAGCGTCATGTAATGTGACGAAGTATCCGCTCGGGTGTCTGGCTGAGAGGCGTTCCACTTCACATCAGAGAATGGCCCACAGAAGTTGATATCACAGAACCACTTGCGTTAATGTAAAGTCTGGTCCACACAAGTAGAGGGCAGCACTTTCTATTTTTTTAAACCATATTTCGCAAACATTTGAAAGTATTATTTGTCGCTGAATAATAACTATTCATAGCCATTATTTCCATGTTGAAATGTAACCAAATTTCATGCAAGGCCAAATTGAATGACATCTTTTTTTTGTGACGTGATTGATGACCAACCAGGCTGAGGCCACCAACTAAGAACCCGGTTTAATCACAAGCGACCGCCTGGATTCAAACCCAGTGTGTCACCAGTGCCAGCTCACCCCTCTGAACCTCTGAGCCGCCCAGCCACCGTGGAGTTTACATATCGTTCAAATATATATATATATTTTTTTATAAAATACCGTACTACCAAAAAAGGGCACTATTGTGTAATATTCTAAAATAAATACTTGTAACAGGTCTTGTGTAAAAAAAACAAATCTATATAGCCACAAACCGTATAAGTTTCAACATACACTGTATAAAAAGTTATCAGCCTTAAGAAGTATGCAAAACCACCATTTCCTCAAGAAGTGCATTGTGATCATCTGAAGTCGCCAGCAATACTATGAACAAATGTAACCACCCAACTAGCAGCGGTTTCATCATCACCCAACGAGCAGCGGTTTCATCATCATTAAGACTCATCAGTACAGTTATGCATGCACACTGTTACCAAGTATTCCTCTGGGAACCTAAAACTATTTAAAAACTAAACAATATTTATTTTAGCAGGTAAGGCCCACTAAGCTTTATAGCTCTTTTTTTAGAAACGACCTGGCCACAAATTATAGCTCAACTTAGTGGCTTATAACGTGGAAATGTATTGCAGCCAAATACTGTACTATAAACGCGTGTGTTTAACCTCAGACCCACCTCGAAAACTAAAAAAGACCTATAAACTTTGTTTTTATGTTACCAGGTAAGGCCCACTGAGATATACAGCTCTTTTTCAGAAGTGACCTATCATGTGGACATTTAGAGCAGCCAGATACTCTAAACGCGTGATGCTGATTCTAACTATGGAGTGAAAAACCGGAGAAAAATCCACACGACAGCGGGGAGAACATGCAAGCTGCAAATATGCAGGCACCATGGTCGTGATCGAACCCACGACCTCCTCCTGTACACCAGGCGACGGAGTTAACATCTCGCCACCGTGATGGGGGGAGGGCCCACATCGGCTCGTGTAAATACGTTTCGACAAGGCACAGAAACGAGCACTGAGTGTACAATAATCTCTCGGCTTGATGCAAACCCACTACGGCTCAAGTAACTTCTAAAACCAAGCACAAGCTCGTAATAACGCGATGAAAATCTCGAATGACAATGTAAGCAGCGCTGTGTCCAGCTCGATCAACTCACCTGCCATGAGAGCGATGATGACGACGACGAGACGGCCACAAGTGAACGCGACGCGTGTCGAAAAGTCCCACGAGAAGGAACCAATTCGAATCCTTCCCAAAGACTTTGGTGGAATCACCAACCACCAACCACCAAACACCACCAACCAACCACCACTACCAACCACCACCCAACCACCACTACCAACCACCACCAACCAACCACCACTACCAACCACCAAACACCACCACCACCCACCACCACCAACAACCACCACCACCGACCACCACTACCAACCACCAAACACCACCACTACCACCACCCACCACTACCAACCACCACCAAACCGCCGCCTTGTCGACGATGCAACAGCAGCGTCGCACGTGGAAGCAAGTCGAAGGGTCCTTGCCCACCGGCAACTTTCCGCCGTTGCGAACGCGACCTCCGTTATAGACGACGCCGTCAAATGTGTCCCAGCGCATTTGACGTTGCCACGCCCGTGCGCACAAGCGAAGGGGGGGTGGGGGAACGCAGACAACCACGGAGGGGAGTGGTGGTGGTGGTGGGCTGACGGTGGTGGATGGAGAGGGGGGAGAGCCTCATGCGGTCGATGTCTGATGCCGCGTGCTCCCAGCCGATTGCGTTCGACGGAGTCGTGGGCAGCAGTCGTATCGCTGGCGCGCGTCTTGAGCGCCTGTTTGCAAAACGCCGCTGATAAGGAAGTCGGATGCCACAATGCTGGCGGGGCCCACGCACCGGTTGCACCACTCTTGGCTATTTCTCCACAGTTCCTCCCCACCACCACCAATGACGTTCGGCTGGAAACCCACGCGCGTCAAGGCGGTGGCAGCGGTGGCTTTTTAAATCCTTTATATTAAGTTCACTTGCGCGCTTGCTTGCGCGCTTACGACCGTGCAAATCTTTCGGTCGTTTTTTAACCCACTTCCCGTGATCCAATCGAGCTGACATTTTGCACACAGACTCGTTGTGCGTGACAATTTATTTTCGTGAAAATTTTTTTCCAAAATTTCCCACTTTTTATGAAGAAAAAAAATTTCATATTTAATTTAAAATACCAATGTGATAAAAATGAAACTCTTACTCAAGAAAAACAGAAATGAATAATAAAATAAAACCGATGCCACGCATATAAAGGATTTATAGTTAAAAACTTTGTTTTCACGGGTTAAATTTTAAACTCATCGGTCGCACAGACGCAGATTTGGCAACTTTTGCACAAATACGTCGGGGGAATTGGCTGAAACTTTACTGCGGTTTTGCACCCCTTTTGGGTTCTCGGTCGTAATGTTTGTTTCATGGATGTAACGGTGATAAATAAATAAATACACAGGGTTTGATTAAACAAAGTAAGTTGTGACTTACGTGCCCCATGTGTAATTTGCGTTTCGATTATTTATCTTCGAACAAACACGTGGCCATGCCTCGCACCCGCAGAGAGGGCATCTCGTACCCCCAGGTAGTACGTGCACCCCAGGTGAAGAAGAACCACTGGTTTAGTCAGACATTGTCTTGTTAAGAAGAACCACTGGTTTAGTCAAACATTGCCAGGTTAAGAAGAACCACTGGCCTAAAAGGTTTGTAAAGTGGATGCTTAACAAGGCCGAAATTAGGGTTGCTTTCATGGTCTAGAACTGTAATAAGATGATTTTATCAGTATGTCAAACATTACGTTAATAAGTTCGATGACTGTACTTCATGTTTTTCGCGTATATACTGTCTAGCCGTCCAATGTGTCTTTACGTTGTATGTATGCATGTGTATGATGTGTGTTGGACTTCATTCACACCGTACGTAGCCAACCGTGCTAATCGGATGTGCGGGGAAAGGGGCCGTCCATAAATGACGTCACGCACCTAGGGGGGGGAGTCAGACATTTGTGACGATGTGTGACGAGAGAGGGGGGGGGGTGAGAAATGTGACGTCACATTAAAATGCGCAACTTTAAGTAAAGAAAGACAACACGTTCTACTTAATAAAATTGACTTTTTAATAAATGTTTTCTCCTACAACATCAGAGTGCAGCGCCACATTAAATACGCACTACAATGACAATAGTTTAAAGCGATTTGAAGCATGTGTTTTTTTTTTGGGGGGGGGGCAGAGCTTTGTGACGTCATATTTGAGAGGGGGGTCTGACCTTTTGTGACGTCGTGTGACGAGGGGGGGGGGGTCAAAAATAGTCCAAAATCGCGTGACGCCATTTATGGACGGCCCCTAAGCACAAAAAGCACCTCTAAAGAAATGATTTTCAATCTGGATTTAAAAGTGCCATAGCCCAGTGGCTTCCTGATATCGTTGTATTGCGCGTTGTGTGACGTGATGCTGTGGGTTTCCTACAAGTGCTTGCGAGCGTGTTGAGCAACAAAAGTCTGCTTTCACGTTTAAGAGGCGGCGTTGTTTTGGCAGGACGACTTTTCGCTCCATGTCCTGCGAGAAATTAAAAAGGAACTGAATTTATAATAACCGACGCTCCCGGCCGCAGTCGCCCGCAGTCGCCACGTGTGTGCGTGTGCTGGGTAGTGACCCAAATCTCCTGCCCCATCTCTGGACCCAGAATGATTGAGGCCGGGCTTCAGTCTGCCGAGTTTTTGTAACCACCGCCCCCACCCCCTTGTTGCGTGCGGTCTGTGCCTTCTCCAAGAGCTCTTGTTTTGTTGGAAGAAAAAAAAGGAACTTAATTAATTTCCTGGAAAAGCACCCAGCACGTGGAGCGAAACGTCGGACATCGTGTTGAACAGCACTCAGCGCAGCAAACAAACATCTCGACCTCGGTAATATTAGTGGTTCTTGCCACAGGAACGTGGAATTTCCAACACTTTCTCAAGACCATGGGCAACGTTGAGTGCTGCCCTATTGTTTGTCTGGGCATGGAGTCGCTATGACGTAATACAACAATTAAATGTGGACTTTCACCTTTTTTGGACTCACATAAATAACGAAAATGAAACATCTTACTGTTCATTTAATAACCTCAATGTAGACACAGGTAAAAAAAAAACATTGATTAAAATCAGTATTTGAATAAGTATTTGAATCAAAGTTACCAAAAATGTCGTGGCGGTATCAACGTCTGCTTTCTCGAATGTGCAGAAACATGTTTTGGTTGAAAAGTTCACACCACATTGCAGATAACCAATGCCGCTGGCTCGGCGTCTGGTAGTTTATTTAATTCCCTGCGATTATCTTGCTCTGCACATGAGTCTGGCGGTCTGCGTGGATTAAAATAATTATTATGGGTTAAACTTCAGTAGGTCAAAGGCTCCCTAATAATCCCGGACATGTGTCATATATAAGCAACGGCTCAAGTTATTTTGGTGTGCAGCTATAGTGCCAAGAGCTTGACTCTTCAGCATAAAGCGCCAGCCATGATCTATCAACTGCTGGATGAAGGCCTCTTACAAGCAACTGGGATATCTAACGGTCTTAGCGACGCGCCAATCCACTTAGTTCCTGCACACCAACTGATTTGCTTACTCCATTGTTAATCTCAAAAGACCATCATTTCATCGTTCTCCTCGTGATGTCTCCTACCAAAAAGCACTCACTTTTATATGAATTTAACTCAGTGTAATTTCACGCATGCAAACTCTCCATACCTCTTTGAAGACTTTTGAGATATTTCCATTTAAAGCTTTCGTGACTGCAGGGATTCATCTTCTTGGTTACTCCTACGCATTTCACAAGTAGTACTAATCGCATATCTGCATTTCCCATAAATATGCTAAATTCCTCTTGATATGCAAATTATTTTGTCAAGGCGCTCTTCCCCCCTCCATCCCAGCTTAAATAGACGCTCCAAGCCTGGGGTGTGTCATTCAGACTCTGTCTTCTCGACAGACCTGTTCTCCACCTGAGGACGGCTGCTTGCGTTGTGGCCGAAACGTCGTGAGAATGATTTTATTATGTTTTATTTTTATTATTTTATTATTTCCATTCTACGTGCCTTTACCGAAAGAACCAAGATGATTTTGAGATATTGTTCCAAACTAATCACCTACATTATTTTTATTTTACCAGGTAAGGCCCACTAAGCTACATAGCTGTTTTTCAGAAGCGACCTGACCACAAAGCATAGCTCAACGAAGTGGCTTATCATGTGGACATTTATAGTAGCCAAATGCTCTTGATAATATGCACCTGCTCTTGTCCACCACTAGATTAATTCCATCTTGGTCCACCATCAAGAACTGCCCTGGATATGCATGCTCTGAGATGTTTTTCAGTTGTGGGCTTTAACAAATATCTGCAATTGTTTTGCAAATTTGTTGTACAAACCGTGATTATGAAAACAGTATTCAACCCTAAATAATAGACGATGTCACGGCAAGCAATGGGAGCACGGAAACATTAAATAGTTTGATAATTGGAGTACAGTGGGAGTAAAACGTCTTTTTTGGGCTAAAAGTTACCGGGTTAATTATACAATATTTTCAAATGGAAAAATAGAAAATAAAGGTCAGGAATCAAACCACATTTCAGATGAAGCAGAGTGAGTGAGCTCAACGTCACACTTGAGGAAGTAAACGCTGCCCTTCTCAGTATGAAAAAGCGAAGCCTCGACCAGATGGTAAAACTGTATGTCACCATCAAGGAAGTGGGAACAGTTGTTCAAACTAAATTATTGGTCCTATTTACTGTTAAGTTTATTGTCCATCCTCCGCAACCTCCGATTAGCACGGTTGGATACGTACGGTGCGAATGAAGTTTGACATACATTCATATAAATTTTGATTTAAAGCTTTCGTGACTGCAGGGATTCATATTCTTGGTTCTTTCGGTAAAGTCACGTAGAAGGGAAATAATAAAATAATATGAATATAAAACAATACAAATTCTCACGACGTTTCGACTGCAACACAAACAATCATCATCAGGTGTGAAATCCACAGCGATTTCCACAGGATTTCCACAGCGAAATCAACGACACATTTGTATTGTTTGGGTCTTTCGGTAAAGTCACGTAGTAGGTTCAAAAAAGTAATAAAGTAAGGGGCCGTCCATAAATGACGTCACGCACCTAGGGGGGGGGGTGTCAGACATTTGTGACGATGTGTGACGAGGGGGGTGGGGGTTTGAGAAATGTGACGTCACATGAAAATGCGGAACTTTAAATAAAAAGCGTGTAATAAAAATTAAAAGGGAGGAAGCCACTAAAGGCGAACTGTTTTATACTTAAGCGATCTCACCTTTAAAACCATTACTATCAATACTATTGGTCGCGAAAGCCTACGTGTTTAAACCGGGTACGACGTTTCGCCAGTAATTACAACTCGCCTCATGAGGCGACAGCACAGATTTGTGGAGAACAACCTCCTGTTCGCGTTCCTTAAATCGAGGGGGAGATGCCGATGGCATCACCCGTGAGCCCTTCACGTGCGAAGTTGGTGGTGGTGGTGAATCTTGATTTGAAGCTTTGGTGGTGGTGGTGGTGGTGGCGGGGTTTGGGGGGTAGATTAATGAATGCATATAAATGACATTGGGTATATCCATCGCCGGTTGGGTTATACGTGAGTTGGGGGGGGAGTGGGATGGGGATTTTGACTTAACACTTTCGTGACTGCAGGAATTCATATTCTTTTGGTACCTTCGGTTAAGTCACGTATATAGAAAAAAAAATGTAAACAAAATTTTATTTTACATTTTTAAATAACATTTGTATTTAAAAAAATAGTTTCTATCTACGTGACTTTATCGTAAGAACCAAAGAATAGTGATGGGGATTACATTTGTCTGTCCGAAATGAGAACACACAAAAAAACAAATCGCGTTTTTTCGCGTTTTTTTTTTGTGTGCGCGTGCGTTGCACACGCGGCTCGCCGTAGTTTTGCTCCGGCCCTGCGAGCGGCTCCAGCGTGGCGACTCCCGGGGCCGGCGACCCACGACGACGACGACTTCATCGGCGTTCGCGCTTCCAGGCGGAATGCTTCTGACAAGAAACCTTTAGGACGTCGGCCCGTACGCTAAGACGCCTTCGAAGGGCCTTTCGTCGCCAGCTGTCGGGAGTTTTAAAGGCGAGTGACGGCCTCCTTAGCGCAAAGGACCCCCCACCCCCCACCAAAACAAAAAACCCCATCGCAGTTTCGAGAGTTTTTGATTCACGCGAACGGTAACCGAATGAAAACCGGTGGATAAAACCGGTTACTGCTTTTGCCGCGCGTATGTAGAAATGTCTGGGAATGCAGCATTGGAACGTGTCGCTGCCATCGTCGTGGCGATGGTGGTCGAACTCGGGGTTCGACGGTTCGATCCCAGCTCTCGGCCTGTTGAAACAAACCCCGGGGGGTAATCTATCCTCACCGATCGGCGCGTATATCGGAGCCGGTAATCAAATCTGTCAAACTCTTTACCGATTTTAATCGTTACAACAGACCGAATGTTGACATTGTGAACCGTTCAGCAGACTTCCCGACTTGTTGTTGTTAAACTTTGGTTACCAACAGCACCCCGACCGACAATCGTGTAGTTTATTATACGGCTGATAACGTGGAGGGTGAAATGCAGGAATGTTTTCTTTTTATATTTGTGCTGTGTCCGTCGCAAGCTCGCTCATTACATGTTGTGTGTGGTTATTAATCCGCTAGGGGGCACAGTTGTATCAGTGAACACATTCCTGCGGAGGGAGCTGGTAGGAACGTTGGGTTGCTTGGTCAATGGCCAGGGTCAACGGCGGCGTGGTGTATTCCGCAAATATGCCCGACTGTGAGGGCGGGCACAAGCCGGCGTGAGTAGGTGAAACGTTGAGTTTTATAAGGGCACCACGGGGTGACCAGCCCCTCCCCACCCAGCCCCACCCAGCCCCACCCTCCCCACCCAGCCCCTCCCAGCCCCTCCCCTCCCTACCCAGCCCCACCCCTCCCACCCTCCACCCAGCCCCTCCCCACCCAGCCCCTCCCCACCCAGCCCCACCCTCCCTACCCAGCCCCTCCCCACCCTCCCCTCTCCACCCAGCCCCACCCCTCCCATTTTTGGATGCAGGACGGACAGACACAATAATCCCCTGTGGACTGGTGTAACTAGGAGGTTCCTACCAGTATTATCTCGCTGAACTGCCCCGTACAGTTTTGCAGTTCATGATCACATCATATTTAATTCAGTCCTGTCAACCCACATAAGTTACCCCATATTCTTGTACAGGGACATTGAGTTTTCGGGTCCATACGGCGTACAGCCGTTTCAATACGGGCAGCAACACAAATCTGTCTTTGTGTTTTTCTCCTTGTGATGGGACTTTGTAGTATGAGCGTTGAGATTTATAAGGGCACGGGGTGACCAATACGGTCTGAATTGGTTTGTAATAAGGTAGGGCACTGATAAGGGCATGCCAGGTATGGTCATTCTACGTTGGCAGTGGCACACGAGCACTAATGACACAAACTCCACAACACATTAGAGGCAATACCCTGTTCTATAAGGGACACGATGTAATTACGGACGTTCGGCCAATGCAATTAAGAAGAGCAGTGGCTTTTATCGCCTTATTGCAGAGGAGATGAAGAAAAGTATATTGCCTGGAACGTCGCTTATTATATTTATATAACCTTTGGACGGTGTGGTTGACGAACGTGTTGTGGGTGTCTCTGGAGGTTGGCTTGCCCCTGGAAGGGATGATTGGCCGACTCACCCGTGGATTTGAACTAAATTTAATGAAAATTCATTTGAAGCAAAGTTGTGGTGTTAAGTGGTGGAAATTCCCCTCGACTGTTGGAGGGAATCTTTTGACCCTTGTTGTTCCAGAGAAGATAGGCCAGTGTCCACACACAGCTCAAGGGCAGTATTTACATATTACACTCCGTGCAAGCTGTGTAGACTGGGCGAGTGAGCTCTTAGTGAGCACCTATTTTAGGCCGGCAAGAAGCGAGCGAGGGGGTAATGTTGCCAGCACCATGCCTGGCCACCTTTGTCTTCCCGGTGGAGCACATTAGCCAACACAATGCTGGCCCTACCGCAACGTATAACCAACCAACCAGACAGTAACGCTTAGGTCTACCCTTAACTCAAACCATCTCGTGAACAAGCAACAAGTAATAGTTTTTCCCACTGAACATATAACTCCAACTCTGGTACTTAGCCGAGGCGCCTTATCACTTTTTATTTGCTTCTCAGGTTTAACATTCACACTGTCACGCATAACATACGAACACAGGATAGTTTATACATCTATTTATAACACTAACAACGCGACACGCTTGGCTGTGACGTGACCAAGAGATGGTACGTTTTCCGCTTGTTAAGATTGTCAGAATTCAAGCCCATCGGCCGCCTCGGCTAATTCTCCTGTATATAGCCCATAAATACACAGCATCTGCTTCATGTGGAACATTAAAGTTCCTGTGACAGCGTTCAGAAAATAGTGGCCCCCGTATCCTGGCATCATGGTCCAAGTTTACCACGTAAAAAGGATGTCCCGTGAATTCCGTATTTTTAAAACTTTTTATTGTACCTAGTAAGGTCCACTGCGCTATATAGTTCTCTTTCAGAAGCGACCTGGCCGCAAGTGATAGCTCAATGAAGTGGCTTATCACGTGGAAATGTTTTGCAGCCAAACACTCTGAGCGCACGTTTCATAAATGTGGAGGAAAAAACCAGAGGACCCGGAGAAAAATCCACGCGACCACGGGGAGAACATACAACCTCCAAATATACAGACGTCAGGTTTGGGATCAAACCCACGACCTGTATACCAGGCGAGGTAGTTAACATCTCACCACCGTGGCACCCCTAATTGTGGATATTGACACAGCTGCATCGCCTTACTAGCAGAATCTACTGCTCTGTGTAACAGCGCCTTGGTGATATCTTTGCACCCTAATATCACGAATACCAAATGTGCCATATAATTCTCGATTATTATTGCTCTTGTTTTTTTCCCTTAAGGTTGCATAGCGGCGCTAGTGACCCTGGGGTGGAGTAAGTTCACTGGACCCGGCCGCCACCGCATGCAGCGGATGTTGTGGAGCCGACTCGTGCTGCCTGCCTTCAGGACGCTGCATTCCCGGGTGGAGGGACGCACCATGAGGCTGGGCACCAGCGAGTTCCAGTGCCTCTTCACTGATGGCCTCAAAGCCATTGCCGGTACTGCCTAGCTTCACCACTGCCCCCCCCTCACCCCCTTCATGGGGCTGTATGTGTGTGTGCCTTTATATGGGGAGCAGTAGTGTAGCGGTTAGTGCGCTGGGCTGTGAAACCGGCGCCCCGAGTTTGATTCCCGCTCACGGCCAACACCAGTGACTATTATCTGAACCGGGCCTGGGCCTATCCTAGGTCGAATCGGACTCAAATGAGTACCTTGTGCGATGTGTAAACATCGCCACTGGGGAGACAAATGTTGGCCGGGCGTGGTGCTGGCCACCCACCCCCTCGTGTGCCATTGCCGGCCTTCAGAGGTACTCGCTAACAGCACTTGCCCCAACAGTCCGCTCAGGCTATACGGGGGATATTTGTCTTTGCCTTTGTGTGTTCGCAAGCCATAGCTGTAGCGTAGAGAAGGTGGAGCGGTAGCAGAGCGCCCTACGAACCCGGCGACTCGAGTTCTATTCCCGTTCACGACCAACATCAATGGTGAATATCTGAACTTTAGATTGACTTGGCCTCATAAGAGTAGTACCTGGTGTTGCATGTAAACAGAGGAACTGGGGAGACAAATGCGGCCGCAATGCATGGTGCTGGCCACACCACCGCTTTGTGTCCTGTGCTGCCCTTCATAGTGTCTTGTCCCAGCAGCCTGACGAGGCTATTTGGAGGATCTTTGTCTTTGTTTAAGCCATATGGGCAGCCTTTAGAAAACTTACGTCAAATCCCTGCAGCAGACCAAGCAGGGATTTCTTGTGCGTTCCTGTCACGCTCATAATGCTTTTAACTATCGGTGATGTGCAGCTTAGTTGACCTGCCTAAATATTTGACACTAAATAGTATTGTAAGTTTAAACAGACGTATATTAAACGTAGGTTGGAACGCTATGTTTCCCTGGGGTTGAAAGTTAAACTCTCCGTCAACTGATTGAAACTTTGTAGATAGGGACTGCCACTGCATCCTGAGCCGTCCTGCACAATGGTCAATGTGAACAATATAATAAGTAATATTTAAAAAAACTTTTTTTAAAACACGCTTTAATAAAATGTACCGTACTAGTAATGGAAGAACTCCACGACTCCAGGAAGTGGCCCGAAGCTTGCCATAACGTAAGGGGACCGTGGCCAATTACAGCCAACATCAGTTGAGCGTGGACAATTAGACCCAAGCCGAAATATAACATATAAAAAAGAATGTTTATATAAAATACATTTGTTATGATAGAATATAGTGTTGTCATCAGTATGACATTAGTATACCAAGTTTGCAGTCGATACCACATTGGGAAGTGGGTTAAAATTTGAGGATATAACAACAGACAGAGTGAGTTAAATAAAAGCGTGTAATAAAACAATATAGATTTTCGTTAGAGCCACCACCATGCCGCCCCAGTGACGAGACTGCAGTGACTCATTAAGAGAGTATGGGAGTGAGCCTGATCCTATGTCTCTCTCTGCTTTCAACGTCTCTCCACAACACCTTTCTCTTCAGCCCTGTGCCTTCGCAATCATTAATTGCATCTTTTCACTCCTTCCCTTGATGGATTCCTCCCATTGTCTCATTCGTTTATTTTAGATTCATTATTACACTTGGTTGTCCAGGAAAGCCGCACTGAATTCCAAGACTTTCAGCAGGTTCCTGCCACGTTTTCTCAGTAGGGGGCAATGTTGTCTGTAATTCTGTACTCATAACGTATACATGCAGTCCCCGTGTTACTGAATGGTTAGGTTCCCGAGAAATATCCGTAACCCGAATTTTCCATGTCGGAAACTGAACAATTTTCCCCCAAATTCAAGATAAAATCCCTTAGCCGGAAATAGTTGTGCCTCCTCTACCGTTTTCTCTCAGTACCGTATCGCGTTGTCGTCCGATTTGTTATCGCTAACCGTATTGCATCTTTCTACATACGCTATGCACTTCCTAGGACCCTTTCATTTGATCAAATATCATCCCTAACACTACCCATACTTAAACTAACGCAACATATACTGTACTGTGTCCAATTGTTAATGAATACCCCGAAGCATAGGCAAACAAAACAATGACGTAATGCTGCAAAAGGAAAATAATTACCCAACGCTACAAATAAAATCCATTTACCTTAGTCCTAGCGGGGCCCGGTGAAGGCGGCGTTTTGGTGGTGAACGTGGCTTTTATGCTCTAAATCAACCACTTTACGCTTGCGAGCAGGTCCTGCACTCTTGCAAGCACTTGGTCGCTTTCCAGGCATTATTCCAATGCAATTAAGGGTAGTACTGCACTGAAAGTTACGACACGATGTGGCGGGTACAGTATGCTCACGGTAACAATGTAACAGCGTGACTCGGAGTGCGACACATTACACCGCCGCCTTGGGGAATATGCGGCCCCACTTTACGCCTCGCTCCGCTGGATTAATCTGCAAGCTCACCGCGCTGCACTATTTGCGCTTGGTTAACTAATGCAAACATTTACGCATACAGCATAATTTTTTAACATGATTTATGGGAGCATTTCCGTAAAGTCGTATTTCCGTAACCCGGGGACTGCCTGTATGTGCATTTGATATGTAAGTTGCTCGTGTTATTAACTCAGCTTCAAGCTTGCATTGGGCATCCTAGGGCATTCGGTCCTGGTACATATGTACGGGATATATTTGTTTGTTTCTGGTTATATGTTTAATTTTACCTGTCACATTGCTGCCACGTCGAATGTCTTTGGCTCAAATGAACTCCTCTATAATTACTTTCAGGTTGTGATCGATTTGTCATTGATCATTGCTTGTAATTAATTTAATAACTAGATGCATTACACTGATAGTTCACAAGGACAAAGTCGCATGAACTGCCATCCACGGTTCGGAGCACCTTAGATTGTTTAACATCCATCACTTGATGCAGCAAATCTGGCTGTGACAGTCCCACCTGATGACGGAGACTTGTGTTGCCTCCGAAATGTCGTGATTTTATTATTTGATTTTTTATTAATTTTATTTTTTACCTACGTGACTTTACCAAAAGAACTAAGAGTATGAATCCATAATATAGGTTTTGTGGGTTGGATTGCGAAAATATGTGTTGTTAAATCCACCATCACCCGACACAGCCAATTAGTAAGGTTTGTCACATAAACAGAAAATGTCAATTTGTTAGAAGTACAGTACACTGGTGTGTTGGAGAGCAAATCCCCAACATTTACAATCTGAGTACGACGTTTTGCCAGTAATTACAACTAGCATCATCAGGCGGACAGACAGATTTTCGCGAAAGCCAACGTGTTAATTTGTTTGACGTCACGTGGGGACATTTTCTTTGTCCATTTTTACTTGAATAGCTTATCACATTTTCTTAAGATATTATATCAATGTTGATGAATTGGGGTGAGAAAAGCATGACTTCATTTACGCTTCATGAATGGGCTTCAGAATTTTATCCCAATAAGTGTGAATTAAATCTTTAAAAGGCTGTGATAAATTATTATTTTCAAACAAATTGGCACTTACTAAGCAAGACACTGGCACAATGATTGCATAAAATTTAACAAAAAGAAATTGGTTATGGAAAGAGATTATTTTAGGGAAGAAATATGATCAACAATGACACAATAAAAAATACATGATTAACTAAATACAGGAATCCCCCGCTATGCATAAGGAATGCATTCTTGGGAAATGTTACATAAGTTGAAATTACTTAAAGCGAACTCTAATTTCCCGTAGACATAATGTTAAAATCAGGGGTCGAGTTCCGAGTCGACATTTCTGGAAAAAAAATGTGTGTACAAAAATGTGATTATAATTGGACGTACATTTCAACAAACGATGAAAACAGATAATTATATAAACCTTATCAGAGATGGTTGAAGAGTCTACTGACGGACGCCTCTTGGAGTGAGCAGTGGTGGAGTGATGCAGACGAAGGGGCAGGATGACCTGCCTCTTGATCTTGACGATGAAAGCTGGAGCCACAGGATTGTTCACCAGAGGAAGCTGCGTCTCTTCCGGGCTCTTCCTCGGACCTGGTACAGCTCCTCAGAGCAGTGAATGCCATCGGTTCATGTCCTTTTAGCTCTAGAGCTGATTTTTATTTTTGGATTATCCTCTCTGAAAATGTCTATTGCTGCTTCCCAATGAATAACAACCTCTGACAATCCTTTTGAAGTGAACATTCGTGGTGGTGGCGGTGGTGGTGATGGTGGAGGTATCGTTTCATCGGCCTCTTCCTCAGCTTATTGATCTTCCAGCTTCATCAAATCCTCACTTGACAGGGGAGCCCACACGGTGGGATTTGCCCCAGGCCCTTGCTGTGGATGGCCCTGAAGGTCTATAGAAATTGACAGCTTACACCATATACAAATACTGGCATTGTAGCCAAGTTGCAGAATTATGTTGTTTTCTTCTTATTATTATTCCTCCCGCCAATCGCGTTCGCAACAGCGCTGTTTGCGGAGCACGGGCACGAGCTGCGGATTGCGGGTGGCGCCGTGCGGGACTTGCTGAGCGGCAAACAACCTCAGGACATCGACTTCGCCACGTCCGCCACCCCGGCACAGATGAAGGAGATGTTCTCAGCGGCCGGTGTCCGCACCATCAACACGCTCGGCGAGAAGCATGGGACCATCACCGCAAGGGTGCGCCCTTCGTCGTCCCACCACCACCACCACCACGATAATCTCCGTCGTGCAAACCATTAACGATGTTGTAACTGTCCATCGCACAGTTTTTTCCCTCTCGCTGTCGGAGAGCGGAGAACGAGAGACTGATTCAGGGACACCGCAGGCGAGAGAGAAGTCAGCCAGAACCGGTTGCCCAAGCTCTGTGGTCCTACATTTGGATGTTTGATGAAATGCATTGATGAATCTGTATGCATGCGGGAGGAAACCAGAGGAAATCAGAGTGGCCGGAGAAAGCTCATGTATGTGTCGGCGGGGGGAGGTAACGCTCCCATTCCTGACCAGTTGGAGATACTTTTGCTGTACTGCCATTCCTCCGGTGAGCCAGAAGATGGCGAAACTTGCCCGGTAGGAAGCTTCACGAATTTGTATGGTTCTCACATCCCTCGCAATTTTACAGTCGTGCACCGCCAGCGCTCAGCTATACATATATTTTGATTTAAAGCTTTCGTGACTGCAGGGATTCATATTCTTGGTTCTTTCGGTAAAGTTACGTAGAAGGGAAATAATAAGGTGAGAATTTTTTATTGTATAATATTTATATTATTTTATTATTTCCCTTTTACGTGACTTTACCGAAAGAACCAAGACTATACATATATTCATAATATTTTACACCGCTTTACTTTGGCCCAAGGATCAAAAACCTGGTTTGCTCAGCAGCTAGCATGCCACTCGTGACCCGCTTATGGTTTTTCCCAGGGTTGGTCGGCTCGTATCCAACGTAGGTCCGCCAATAAAGCACCGCGGGGAATGGTATCAAACTGCGTGCCATATGCTGATTTATGTGGCTGTGAAATGCATCCATGGCATTATTGACAAGAGTAGACCATGATGAGCTAGGGTCATGGCCTAAACCTGGAAGGTTGCCCACGATTGTTAAATTACCCATTTGTTGCTCCATGAATGCTTGTTAGAGCAGAAAGCCTCCAAGCTAAGGCAAGCAGAGCATCCTTTTGGGCCAAAGCTGCTGCTGCAAGACGATGCATTTCGTCCTGTAATTGACGCCCACTGCAAATGCATTCGGCCGGAATCCCCTAGGGAGGGGAGCGGGCAGTGCTACGTCGCCTGTTCGCTCCGGTATATAAAACCAAACAACGTCCCCTTCTATTATCTCTCGCATTAGTCTACCGCTCGAGCCGCGGGTGCGTTCCATCGGCAAGCTCGTTCGGCGGGCCGAAGCCTCGGCTTACCAACCGGGCGCGTTCTCTTGCGCGCTCGAACCCGCTCGCTTCCCTCGGCATGCCCCCTTGTCTGCAGGTGCACGAGCAGAACTTTGAGATCACGACGCTGCGAGTGGACGTGACGACGGACGGCCGCCACGCCGAGGTGGAGTTCACCACCGACTGGCAGACGGACTCTGAGCGGCGTGACCTCACCATCAACTCCATGTTCCTAGGCAGGTGCCCACCCCCCCCCCCCCCCCCCGAAGGGGATTTTGCACCGTGATCACGCACGCTCCGTTTTGACGATCCAGCTCTCGCGTTATCACTCCAGTCACTCGCTCACTGACGGTCTACCAGCTCGTTACCAATATTCTATCGTTGCTGCCGCCATGGTTATTGGTTCGGTGAACTTGTCACTCATTGATTCCTCCACCCATGTTGAGGACTCGGTCTACCTCGATTGATTGTGTCATTCAATCCCCATTGCGTTCGAGAATCACCACTGCAGGTCACGATACATCTCATTCTGATTCATTCCTCGCACTGCTCAGCGAGGGAATTCCCTCTTCGTGTTTCTCCCCCCCCCCGCAAGCCCTTCCAATTACCTTGCTCCATTCAAGAAAAATGTTAACTTTCATCCATTACATTTTCGATGGTGATGTTTTGTTGGTTGCCATTTGACATTGTGGGCCTTTGGGCCTGTGCTCACAAAACTAGGTGAAAAAGCCCACTCTGTGTTGTGCATGCCCTATCCACTGCTGGAACGAACAGTGGGCCGAGCATGCCGAGACTCGTGTCTGCAGCCCTGTGCAGTGCAGACTACATCACTACTACCTCAACACTTTGACGACTATGTTCTTGGTTCTTTCGGTAAAGTCATGTAGAAGGGAAACAATAAAATAATAAAAATATAAAACAATAAAATTCTCACGACGTTTCGATTGCAACACAAGCAATCATCATCAGTCCATGCCTTCACACCCACTTAATGAGCGCCTTCTCTCATTGCCTGCTAGTGCCCCTCCCATTCCCTCCAAGTATTTCATTGCTCTGAGACGTTTGTTATATTTTCGGCACGTTACAGATGTAGGTTGTTTCACAACTTTCGGGCCGCCTTTTACCCATTGCCACTTTAAAATTGGCTACATTTTGGTGAATGTGTGCCGCACAAGTTGGTTTTCTAAGGAGTGATTTGCTGATTCCACATTGCATCTTTATAATGAACGCGTGGTATTAGCTTGGAGAACGAAGCACGCAATTGCCAAGATATGTGCATGTGACGCCACAGTTTTAGAGCTGGGATATAGAAGTGTTTGGATGGCATGGAGCTCTCAATTGAAGGTTAAAATGCTGGACTAGATCAACTCAGCTCGTTGTCCCTCCAGGGTCTCCAAAATAAGCACCACCTGGTTAGTGTCACTCAACATGAGGTCGGAAGTGGGATTCCAGTGCGGGAAATAGTTCCTGCCACAGGAATTTAATTCCTTCGACTGGCTCAAGATTGAATCCTGCTGTCAGTCGGGGCTGCTGCATATCTTGATTAGTGATGCACATGTAAATCTTCCGCTGGATGAAAGCCTTCCCATGTCATCCTGGGCATGGAAGTCGTTTGGCTATACCGCACCACACGAGTGAGTGCGGCAGTGGTTGGCACAGTGCGCTAACCACTCTGCCAATCTCAGATTTTAATGTTTTTAATATTTGGCTTATCAGTGGCTGATACTGTGAGTCCATTCTGGAAATATTACTGAAGGAAAGCAATAACCCTGCTTTAAGCCATCTGCACCCAGTTTCGGAGACAAGCAGTGGCTATGTGATGGAAGGGAGCATAAATCTGGGAATAAAATAATAGATTTTCTCCGCACTGCTGTCTGCCGCCCGAAACATAACCCCATAGCATCCATGCATGGTGGGCAACTATCCAAGTACTCGCCAGGCTTAGTTATGCTTAGCTTCTGCGGTCTTTTGAGATCGGGTTACATGTTGAGTGATTTGGTTATAGGCGTGGATTGGTGATACATCGGCGGCAATAATAATATTACACCCATAATGGTGCTGTAGTAAAACTCTAATACGAGCGCAGCCTCACAGGAGCACGCATTATTACATCCGTCGGGACTCTACGGAGTTACAACTCTATTCCTCATTGACCAGGCCCCTTAGTCCTGTGGGACCTTCCTCCAGTGATACAGATCGCTTGCAGTGCTGGACATTGCAAACGATTGGGCAGCCAATAAAACCCAGAAAAAAAGTGTCCTCACATGACACACTCATTTACGAGCCCGCACTGCAGTAGTTTACTTTGGGGAAAGAAAAAAAAGAAACTTCCAGTGTACAGAGGGTAGGATCTGCAGTCACGGTCCGCTTGGCCGAGGCGACACGAATCTGTGGGAGAGACTCCGAGTTGTACTGAATTTCTTTCAGCGGCGTGCAAAACTGTCCACTCTAAAGAAGATAGATGGATGGTCTGGGACCGGCTTTTGTGGGGGGAGAGATTTTTCTATTTATTCCTGCGTCTCTATCTCCCTTTTTCAGACCAAATAGCTTGGGGCCCGATATTTATTTTGGTCATTTGTGGTCTATCTGATTGTTAGAGCCACAACACAGGGGGGTAATAAAAGGGAGAGGACATTGCTGTGACTTTTGTTTAAACGCTTAATACCTGTGTCCAAACATTTTCTTTGTTTACTCTGCAACAGCCTTCTCCAAACTCGATGGCCCATTGCATGATTTACCAATTTGCTGGAAAATGTGAATTCTTAAAAAAGAACTGTTTCAGTCCACCTTATCTAAATGAAGTTTAATCTCTGAGCCCGGTCCAAACATTATCATCATGAACCGTTTATTCTGGGACTGTGTTCAGCTATTTTATCAGCAACTTGGGCAATTTTAAATTAAGGCGGTTATTTATTTTTCTTTCTAGGGGCATTTGTTATTTAAACAGACAATGCTTTAAAGGGGAACATTTCCACACTTATAAATTATACATGCTACATTACAGTAATAAATACGTCACACCTAGTAATTTAAGTGTCATTGTTAAATATGTTAAAGGGTGTCAAGTTATTTGAGATGTCTTATTTGGCCATTTATGTTAACACTGCTTCTTGTGCAGTAGAATAATGGCTGTCAACACTCTTTGTGCACATTATTAAAACATAAATTCCGAAATGCATAAATACAAATTACGCCTTCCAATGCAGTCGATGCATCATTCTAAGTGAATCAACGCAGCCCGTGTGTATACGCTGAGCCTAATTTGTGCTGAGACACGGAAGGCCTCCGTACTAAAGTCAGATGTTGACTTGTGGGTGTGTGCCTCGTAGTAGTGACATTTAATATAAGCCGACACGTTGCACTTTTAGAGCGGAGAATGCAGACGTGGATGTCTGATTTACATATTTAATCAACTCCTGGATCTTCATTTTCTTCGTCATGAAAAGCCTTTGCATATTTGAAATGTGGACATCTTGTGAATACAAATTGTGTTGTGATTTTAACGCATTGGGCATAACCATGCCCTTATTTATTGGTGAGAGCTATTTCGCGTAACTTTAGGCAAATGTGTAGCCCTGAAATTTGTGGTTCATGCCACACCGTTCCATTAGTGGGAGCTTTGGAGATCCACTCTAGGTGGTGTTTTTGGCCTGCTCTTCCTCACTGGCCACACCGTCTTGAAAGAGGGCGCGAGTTTCCCACACTTTACCCCAACACTCAACCTGCCATTCTACTGACTTGTGGACCCTTGTATGCTGCTTCGTGGAAACTTGGGGATTTAAGAAACTTTCCCCTTAACATAAATGTTGCTTATTTCCAGCGTTTTTTTCTATTAATTGGCAATGTATTTATATTCCTGGGTCTTTCGGTAAAGTCGCGTAGATAGGTTCAAAGAAAATAAACAAAAAATATTCCTTGAACCTATCTACGTGACTTTACCGAAAGACCCAAGAATATGAATTATTGCAGTCACGAAAGCTTTACGTCAAGATTTAATGTATTTTATACTCACTAAAATTTAAGTTTTAGAACAAACTGCATCACATAAAAAAAATATGCAATACATGTTTTTTGTGATAATGGTGTGGGATGATGACTCCTTGTGTTGATAATAAGGATGCTGAAGTTGTTAATATTCATTTTTTTCTGCCATGATGATGATTGTAATTTTCAGTACTTTCAGCCACAATACGTGCCAAATGGTATAATATACACACATAACAGGTCAATTAAATACAACTACAGGCTGTGTTTTTACTGTAAGAGCAAAGGAAAATTCCAATGTTTTGGCCGACTGATGTTCGTTAAATCCTCCTTCGTCTCGGTGATCACGGTGTCGAGATGTTAACTCCGTCGCCTCGTGTACAGGAGGAGGTCGTGGGTTCGATCACGACCATGGCGCCTGCATATTTGCAGTTTGCATGTTCTCCCCGCTGTCGTGTGGATTTTTCTCCGGGTCCTCTGGTTTTTCACTCCATATTTAGAATCAACATCACGCGTTTAGAGTTTTTGGCCGCTCTAAATGTCCACGTGATAAGCCACTTCATTGAGCTATCCTTTGTGGCTGGGTCACCTCTGAAAAAAATCTGTATAGCTCAGTGGGCCTTACCTGGTAACATTAAACTTTTAGTTAGTAATTAAATTAACCCATTTATTTAATGAATATTTCTACTGAATCAATAACTTGAAAGCCTACATCTACCGCATTCCCCTGATTATAAGACACTCGGGAAAATAAGACAAACCCAAAATTTTTGTGCCCTGTGTCAATCATTTTGTAAAAATATAGTTACACACATACCACAACCAGATTATTTGATACACTCCCAACTTTTGCTTTAAACTACAGCGGGGAAACAGCATCCTATAATCTGCAGAACGCGGTGTTACAAATATCGCATCTTGCTACACGAAGCCTAAAGTGTCATTGTCATGTCTCCGTTATGCACAATGTGTAATTATACGATGAAGCGGTCGGTCGGTTTATTTCGCGTGAGGCTCATTGAGCTAATAAGCTCTTTTCCAACGGATACCCGGCCAAAACGGCCGATTCATTAGCACGCACAAGGGTTGTGAAGTACAAAAGCAGGAAGAGTTAATAAACATGACTAATCTAGCTAGCAATCCAAAGTGACGTGCATGACATTAGTGAGAGGAACTCGAAAATGGCATCTCAAATGGCATTCATGCACGCCATGAATTACAATTGCATTTCATTTGTAAATTAACACATTCCAAATATGGCATTATTAAGTTCCATACACTATCATAGCATGCACTACACATAGCAGGCGCGACTGTACGATCGATGCCTACGGCTACGAGGCATCGTGCAGTGACGCCCTTTGTCGTGCGTCGCCAGGTCTCGATGGGACACTTTACGACTACTTCAACGGGATGGAGGACCTGAAAAATAAGAAGGTGCGCTTCGTAGGAGACCCAGAGAAAAGGATCCAGGAAGATTATCTCCGCATCCTGCGATATTTCAGGTGCATACTCCTTTCATCTGTCCGGAACAGTGGCGCAGTGGTTCGCAGACTGCACCTATGAACCTGCAAACCTGAGTTTCAGTTCTGACCCTGGCTAACATAATTGATGTGTGATATCTGAATCTGTCCTGTCCTGCACGCCCTCCACGCCTCCCCCCCCCCCCCCCCTTTCTCCAGGAGGGTCTTGTAATGTGTTTTCAGAGTATAGGTAATTCAAAGAATCGCCAAACTGCGACTGTGGTAAAACCCAAAACATCAAACGCATCACTGTCGAGTGCACCATCCACACACAGCCTGGCAGGATCGCTGCAATCCATACAGCGTCTACTGCCGCCTTGGATCAGTTGAAGGATCTTAACATTCAACTATGACATCGATACACACTTACTCTCTCCCCCCCTCCCACACCATACGAAAGAAGAAGAGGGTAGGGGTGACGATTGCTGGATTGCTATTAGCGTAACTTCTTAGCGAACGTACCACAGGGTTGATGTCCGGAGCCAGTTGACGACGCTGATTTGTGGTTGCCTGTGTGTATTGCTCAGATCGAGAGAGCAGTGCGTGAAGGTCTTTTCCCCCATACGACAGGAGGATTGCACGGTGTTCCACAATTAAGTAATTTACAAGTAGTTTTCAAAATAAAGGTTTTTTTGGGTGAGATCGCGTAAATATTAATGTGTCGTTAACCCACATTTTTCACAATTGTGAATGTTGTGGGTTTACTCTCCCAACACGCCGGTGTGCTCAAGTAGTAACTAATTGGCACGATTTGTTCACGTGACAAACCTCACTAATTGGCTGTATCGAGTGGTGGTGGGTTAACGACACATTAATATTTACGCGTTCTAACCCAAACACCTTATTATGAATAATGTTGGTCACGAAAGCCTACGTGTTAAACTCATTTTCAAAACTTGGCACTTGTACATACCTTCAAATACCGTACGTGTAACCGAGCCTTGGGACTCGAATAAGTTTCCCAAAATTATTTTGGCTCACTTTTAAACCATTTACCACTCCTACATCAGGATTAATGGCTCAGCACTTTACGCGATTGATTTAACGAAATGGTGCTTTATTATAAGAACCAGACTCTTGCTAATATTGTGAAACAATTTGTAATAAATCATTTATGTAGAGAGAAAAAAAATAATCCCCCCGTCTGCTGAACTTGGACGTACAAGTCTGGCTTTACTTTTCTTTTGAAAATCAATATTATGAATCAGTCTAGAGAAATAACACAATGGGTGTCTGCGAGAGCAATCAAGCCGCTGTGCACTTGCGTATAAGTAGTCTTTACATTCATTGATTTTTGCGGGAGGTGCAGTCTCGTGGAGGATATATATTTCTTCAACGCCACCTATTCTGCGTCTCGTAAAATAGACGGACGGGATGTCTGTTTTTCGGTTTTTTTGTTTGTGTGTGTGTCGGTGACTTGAAAACCATATAAATAGTTTTTCGGTGCAATAAAAAAAAGATTGTGATGAATGAGAAAGGATCAAATTAAAGTCACAACCTGAATACAATGCTCGTTAGGTGGCCAGATGACTCGCATCATGTTTGACCACTGAGGCATCGCTGCTGGCTGCATTGATGCTCGGGCAGCCACGCCTGCTTTAAGCCAGATTTACAAGTGTAGCAACAGCCAAATATTCCAAAGTGGCTACAGAACAAGCACTATGGTGTCATTTTTCACCTTTATTCCCTGATGTGGAAGGCGATGCCCTTGTGAAATGACCATTCCAAAAGGACCTCTTTTTTTCCTCGCGCATTTCGGGTGACAATTGGTGATAAAATACCCAAGACCTGAACATCTATTTGATGAAGTGCTGAGCGCGTAGACGTTAATGCTTTCTGGCCGGGTGGCTGTGTGCATGGCATGCTTGGTCTCGCGTTTGGAAAGTTGCAAGTTCGTACCGCGGTCAAGAGATTCGCTCGGCCCATCGTTTTCTCCAGGGCGGTTAAATATCTACCGCTTGGCAGAGGTCGCAAACGGGTTTTGATTCCTTACCCGTACCCGGCCGCACCAGGGTTACAAATGGGTACCCGTACCCAGCCGGGTACGGGTACCCGTTCCCTACTCGTACCCGTACCCTACCCGAAATGAGTGACAAACGGTTACTCACCAGTGACTCACGGCCTACCCGTACCCGGCCGCACCAGGGTCGCAAACGGCTACCCGTACCTGGCCGGGTACGGGTAGCCGGGTATCGGGTACCCGATTGCGACCTCTGCCGCTTGGTGGGACGTCAACAGTGGTTGCGTATTGGAGAGACTGGCCTGTGGAATTGCTACGACTGTTTGGGAGCCACCAGTGGAGATGAGCGGCTGCCCCCCCATTGATGCTCATTGAGTCGGGAGACACTTTGACCTGTTGACTTTTGAGCTGCAGTGCTGAGCCATTGCTTCTTGGAGGGTGGCTTGTGTGTGCGTGGCAGGGGGAGCGATAGTGTAGCGGTCAGCGCACTGTGCTATGATCACGGCCAACCGGGTTTGATTCCCGCTCACGGCCAACACCAGTGATGATTATCTGAACGAGTTCTGGGCCTCCCCTTAGGACGACTCGGCCTCACTTGTGTACCTGGTGCGGTGTGTAAACATCGACAGTAGGGAGACAAAGGTGGCGTCTCGTGGTGCTGGCCACCCACCCCCTCATGTTCCATTCCGGCCTTCGTTGGTGCTACTCGCTAGCATCACTTGCCCAATGGTATGTTAAGGCTATACGGGGGATATTTGTCTTTGCAGTGGCAGGACAGTGGTTAGTGCATTGCGGAACAAATCTAGCCACCTGAGTTTTGATTCCAAACCTTAGCGCACATGAGTGGCAATTAGCTGAACCTGTCCTGGGCGCCCCCTCCCCCCCGAGTTCGATTTGGCCAGCTTTAAAGTGACCGCCCACTCCAGTGTGCCGACAACTCGCTCGGCGCTCGGGAGACAAAGTCGGCCGGGCCCAGTGCTGGCGATTCCCCCCCCCCGACCTCACGTCCCCGTGCCGGCGTGAATGTGCCCTTGCTAACGGCGCTTGCCTCGACAGCCCGTGTCGAGTAGACGCTTGATCTCAATCCGTGTACGTGGCGCTTCCAGGTTTTATGGATCCGTGGCCGAGCACGCGGACGCGCACGAGCCGCAGACGCTGGTGGCGATCGAGCGCAACGCGGGCGGGCTGGCCGGCATCGCGGGCGAGCGCATCTGGGTGGAGCTGAAGAAGACGCTCATGGGAAACCATGCGAGCCACCTCTTCGCTCTCCTCTACAAGCTCGGCGTGGCACCACACATAGGCACGGCGTGTTAATATAATAAATCCGGTATTTGACCAGAAGCATTGGCTTCCTGGAATGCATTGTAAGGTCGCACTCAGTGCAGACAAAGTGCTTGCCACAAATGAACCAGAATAGCTTGCTGGTCTCCTCAAGGAGCATAAACCCTCACCACGTGATCCTAGCCGTGGCGGCTTTTGCCTAACCATCGACCAAAGACGGTCACCGCATCACGCACTTTCAGATGCGCTTCTGGGGCCATCTGGAACGCTCTTCCAATCTTAGGAAGCCACTGGAGCTATGCACTTTGAAATCTAGATTGAAAGCTCATTTGTTTAGAACTGCTTTTTGTACATAGTTTGTTGTCCTTCCCCCGCACCTCTCATGAGCACGGTTGGCTCCGTACGGTGCGAAAGAAGTTCAGTGTACATATGGTTATAATGATAGCCGAGATGCTGCCGCGGCGGTGTAATGGTTAGGCACACTCGACTTGCAATCCGGAAGACGCCGGTTCAATTCAATCTCCAGTTGAAGCAACGGGTGAGCTTATTACATCCCCATCCCCTCCCACTGCCGCTGTTCGCCCAGCCATATAAGTGGGTACACCACAGTCAATCAGCAGGTCGTGTCGATGGCTAGGAGAGATGGCCAATGTACTCTCCATAGAGGGGCTCTCGAGAACGAGTGGGCAGGCCGTTCTGCGAGCAGCATTGTAAACAAGCGATTGAAGGGCTGCACCTGAATTTTACATCGGGACATAAACCTGGTGGCGCCTGTTAGCATAAAATCACGCCACCCCGTCTGGATCCCAGCGGCCTCACTTCACTCAACAAATATAAACGAAGGCGAGGGATGGAAGCGAGAGTCTGGACTGCGGCCGATGTCAAATGTAAACATCTCATACAGGACCCTCCCGTCGAATTTTCCGGTTTCAACCTTCCATGCTGCCAATGGCCGACCATCAACCGAATCAGGACTGAGCCGCGTGGCCGATGCGGCCACCTGACGCACAAATGGCGCGTCAAAAAATTCAGGGCAGCCCTGCGAGTGTCCGGCCACGAATCCCAAACCATCGGCCGCATCCCAAACACTGGTGCTGCTTTCACTGCTTTAAAGGAGGAATGGACGAAATCCACTCTGCGTCTGAACAGACAATTGCGTGGATAACAACATCTAAAATTACATCTTTAATCTACTGCTATCAATCCATACGAAAGAGGGAGAGCTGAATTTTAGTCGTTGTCTCTGCCAACGTTGTCACACTGTGTGAATGGGTGCACCGCAGTCAGATGGCAGGGTTGTGTGCGGTTGGGGTGGGTACTCATTTCTGTGAGAATATGTACGACCAGCGTGGGAAGAGTACCCCAAATATCTCGTGAGAGGGACTCTCTGGAGCTCTCTCGTAGAGGCCCAATCATAAGCGGCGGCTCGTTCGATGCTTGCACAGATGACACGTTCATTTGTTTGGCCGAATGGGGTGGTGGGAGAGTCTTCACGACATGAATTTGGCACTTCTTCACATGCTATTAAGAAGAAACGTCTCCTACTTTGGTCTTTTTATACCAACACCACGCAATGTTATTGACGAATGTGTTGATTTTTGTTGTCAATCGTGCATTCGTGCACCACTGTCAACGTGGCAGCCGCAACATCGCCCACCGATTCAACCTGTTCAATTTGGCTGCGTCATCACGCGGCTCTCATAACCCGCACGCCGCGCCCACCCCCACGCGCGCAGGGCTGCCATGCGACGGGAACGTGGGCGAGCTGCAGCGCGTGTGGGAGCGCTCGCGCGCCTCCCCCCCGCGCCCCATCACGCTCCTGTCGGCGCTCCTGCGCTGCGCCGACGACGTGGGGCAGCTGGACGCGCGTCTCCGCCTCTCCAAGGACGAGCGCAACCTGGCGGCGTTCGTCGTCAAGCACCGCGGGGAGCTGCG
This sequence comes from Lampetra fluviatilis, assembly GCF_964198595.1. NCBI lineage: Eukaryota > Metazoa > Chordata > Hyperoartia > Petromyzontiformes > Petromyzontidae > Lampetra > Lampetra fluviatilis. The sequence continues at coordinate 2,608,259 of NC_136314.1, forward strand.
GCCCGACGCGGACGGAGACGACCCGCTCGGCTCCATCAAGGCCTTCGTCACCGACGTAAGAGCCGTGCCGTCACCGCGTTTACAGTAGTGACAACGGTGCAATCAAAGGCATTTTGCATTCGTGACAGTTCCGAAGCGTGGCGCTATGTCGCTTGGCTCCATCAAGGCCTTCGTCACCGACGTGAGCGCCGAACCTCGTGGTGTCACAGTGGTTACAATAACGATGTAGTCATCGAATATATTTGCTTTCGTAACATTTCCGTAGCGTGGGTGTATGTTGCACCTTGGCGTTATCCAACTGTAACGTACGTGTCGACCAGGAATATAAAAAGGTGCTCGCGGTGACAGAAGTGACTGAGCTCGCGAAAAGTGGAAACGCTACAGCACTCGATTAATGCGGCTACGACGCTTGAATGGAATGATAAAGTATTATGTAGACCTTCCATACCGTACATAGCCAACCGTGCTAATCGGAGGTATGGGGAGGAAGGGCAACCAAACTAAACACAAGAAGCATTTTTAAAATAAATTAATTTTTCGATCTAGATTTAAACGTGCATAGCTCCAGTGGCTTCCTAATAAAGGAAGAAAGAGCGTTCCAGACGGCCGCAGAAGCGCATCTGAAAGCGCGCGATACGGTGACCGTCTTTGTTCGATGGGCTCGCCAAAAGCCGCCACTGCGAGGATGACCCAAGTTTGCGTGACCGTTTACGCTCCTTAACGAGATCAGCGCGACATCGTGGCTCATTTGCGGCAAGCACTTACGCGCATAATGAGTGCAAAGTATAAACATCGGCAACAGGTAGACAAGGCAGCACAGATTTGCCGGTCACGACACCCTCGTCCCAGTGTACCGCCTGCACCCTTAGCAGGCGCTCACCGACCCATGTGCCCGATCGTTGTCGCGCGCAGGCACGTCCGCACGGTGAGGCGAAGGCTCGCGCGAGCGAGCTGCTGCGCTACCTGGGCGAGGCGGGGCCCGCCGGCGAGCTGGACGGTTGGAGGCCGCCGGCCTTCCCCGTGAGCGGCCACGACCTCCGCCGGCTGGGCCTCACGTCCGGCAAGGAGATCGGCACGGAGCTGCAGCGCCTGCGCGCTGTCTGGCAGCGCTCGGGCTACCGTGCTGACAAGGACGCTCTGCTGGCCACCGTCCGGCAGGGCCAGAAGTCGAAGTCGTGACGGTCGCTTCGGGTCGGAAGCTTTTCGACTGCGCTCGTTGTGTTTGTCGGTTAGTTCGTCCGCTCGTTTGTCATCTCTCGGTCATTGGTCGTTTGGTGTCGGTGCTCAGTTTCCCCTCGGAACGGTCAGAAATGCTGTTTTTGCGGAAATGATCATTTTTTTGGCAAACCACATTCACCGAGGAGTGGATTGGACCCCGTAGTGGATTGATCTAAATTATTAGCGGCAAAACAAACTTATCGGCGGGGTTGCTGTGGGTGGCGCTTTAAATCGCGGCGTGTTTTACGGGGCAAAATCGATGTGCTGCTGTTAAGAAGTAAGTTTTCGGGTGTTTTTTGTTCAAGTTAACATTTTAAAAGGACGCAAACCAGGACACACACACAACTCCTTGCGGGTCAGTTATCGGCTTTAACAAACCATTTATCTTCTTGTAAACGGTGGCTGCCTGTCTCACAAATGCGTTAATTTACTTTGTGACGCAAATTTTGCTGAGGGGCAGGGTGGGGTGGGATATAAGAGAAGTGTAAAAGCAGCGAGTAAAATACAGCGTTGACAATTACTGGCGGGCATTTGGCGCCCTGGGAAACCGGTGAGCAGTAATGCATGTCCCCACGCACAGGGCAACTCGAGTTCGATTCCCGTTGTGGAATAATCGGCGTTGGCGCTAGACGCGGGCAAATTCAGCAAAAGTTGATGGCCCCAAGTAGTGCAGTGGGCCCTGGGTTTATGAAAACTATAGGGACAAAGCAAAGTCAGAAAAATATATTTCAATGAACATCAAAAGTTAATTTGTCTCATCTTTCATTTGACATATTCTTTGTCTGATCTACAGCTCGTTCCATCACAGCTGTCTCATCTGTATCTCTATTGTCTGTCGTCTCTATCTCTTGTATATTCTGTCGCCTCGCTGCGAGTAACATACGAACCAGTCCTGCTGGGTCCCTCCGCTCCACCGAGCCACACTGACGAGTGTGGAGAAGTACGGTTGGATAGCCACCGTGCCCGATGACGTCTCATTCGTGTACCAGAGAAAGAAGAAGATAGCGATACATATATGTTGGGATGCGTGTTGGACGTATTTCGCACCACCGTAAGTAGCCGACCGTGCTAATCGGAGGCGTGGGGGGGGGAAGGACAACAAACTAAAGACAAAGCAGATATGACGTGGGGAGGGAGGCCTTCATCCAGCAGTAAGCTGACGACGGGGCTGCACACATCATCATTATGATGCGTGTTTGCTTCCTCTTAACCTGTCGTGGGGGGAGATGTGTACCGTCACGGTACTGTGCCGAGCTTCTGGGAGGTGGATGAGAGAGGGGGGGGCATTGCTGGGGTGTGTGGGTCGAGCGAATGCTTAAGTCTCTCACACAGGTCAGTCATCCCTCCTGAGCCAATGTGCCTTGACCAATATTTACCCATCAGTAAGCTCATGTAAATATTAGGGCTGCTGTCTGCACACCGAGAGTGAACCAAACACGATAGGATTGCATCGGAAACCATCCACGGTCCAGTAAGGCGTGTGGCGTTCAGTCGCCGGTACTTAGAGTTTACGTCTGCATAACAACACGTGTTGAAGATTGTGTGTATATAGTTTGCCATACTTGGGATAGATTATAGTGGCTACTGTAATTATGATGTGGGTTCTGTTGTGCGGTACATCTTTGTGGGTTTTTGTTGTATTTTACGTGTGAAACTAATGTACAGAAAGCCCCTTTGTCAATCCACTGCCGGATGAAGTCCACTCCGCGCCGTGTCGGTCACAGAGAGCGTTGCACCGTGCATGGTGACGGTGTGAATATACGATTGTTGGGTAATTGTCAGGAGTGTTTCACGTGTCTTTTTTTTTGTATTCATCCTGAGACTATTCTGATGCGTAATTCATCCGGGGCTGTACTTGAGATGTTTGAAATAAAAAATAAAATAAAAAACCTCATCAAACATTGCCCAATCACATTCGCGGCTTCTTGCGAGATCGGTGCCAGTGTGGGTTAAGTGTATCTATCGCCAGTGCTTAACATTTTATTCATTTTCGTGATGTATTCTTTATGACACTATAAACAGGAGCCTGTGGCAGCTAAGCAAGTAAAGGATTCGGAGTTCCGAGTGTGTTACGACTAAGTTGAAAGAAACCAATTTGAACATGCATTGACTGGTGTGGAATCTGTATAACAGTGTGCACTCTGATAATTGTTTTTTTACCCTTTTATCTGGCAACAAAACTGACACCTTTTTTACGAGGAGTCATGTTTGCATAGACCAGAATTCCTGCAGTCATAATGCAAACAAAAACATAACTCTGATAATGTATGCACTGTCCTTGAAGTTGATTGGTCCACACCCGAGACAGCTTTCCTTAGAGCCTAGTCTCACATGGTGTTGGACCAGATGACGCCAAAATTCCTCTTTTCAGTTTTGTTGCCAGATAAAAGGTTAAAAACCAATTATCATATTTTTTACTGCCAAATGAGGTTCCAATGGTGTGCACTGTTTACCAAACCATGTTTTATTTTACACGAGCCTTCAGGCATTAAACTCTGTCAACATTTGGCAGCATTCCATATAATTTGGATTCTCTCGCCAAGCGTACAAATGCACCTCCCCAAATTAAATGTAACCATTAAGCATCGTTGTGGATAATGTTAACAATAAATAAATACTACCCCCTTACCATATTTGTCTCTCTATATGAACCTTATGGTGGTACCCTGGGGTACCATGGCATTCCGGCTCTCGCATAATGTCCGTGATGCGGCAATCGACTCATCTCGACGAGCTGTACACGATGCACCACTACGGTGCGTACGAGCGTTCAGGGTTTCGGCGCAATCGTCCTCGCTGCGTTTCGACATCGCGGAGTGTGGCACTGATTTCGGATTGATTGGTACCCCAGTCGTGGAGTTAAGTCCACCCCTGGGAAAAAATAGTGTCCAAGAAATAAAATATTGAATTGCCTCGGCCAGTTTGTATTATTCCTCCATAAGGATCATATGAATAATTTAAAGTATTGTTTTACACAAACCATACACAGTCTTTTGGGGGTGCATCGTAGCAGTATTGCTTCAGAAAAAGATAATTCTTGACCAGTTTTGACTCTCTCATCAGCAGTCGGGTTTACTTGAACCAGTGCTGGTGAACTGCTCGATGTTTATAGACGAGGATTTTCTGCCTGTCCCGTAAGATATTGCTGGTCATGGGAATTATGTGACCATAATTCACCATGCTGTGTGGCAGTCACCCATCCGGGAGCTATCCAGGCTCAACTCTGCTTGTGTTCGGAAATCCCATCAAAGTCGGTGCAATCCGGGTCATTTGGTCAAAGACATGTACTCTTTAACAGTCCTGTGTAATCGAGTCATTAACGCAATCACCTGAGTAAGAGATTGGCTTAATATTTTCATATTGAACTTCAATAATCATAAAAGATTGAGTCATGCAATTTCTTGCTCATGCCACTGCTGGCAGATCTTGCAGGGTATTTGCCAAAGCCCCTTCTTACTCTTTGGTTCTTTCGGTAAAGTCGCGTAGGTAGAAATAAAATAAAATAAATCACGACGTTTCGAACGCAACACAAGCGTTCGTCTTCAGGTGAAAATCGCGATAGTTGCGATGTCTGCTGCCTTGTTGCAGGGTATGTCAGAGCCACTTCTTCTCGCATGGTATTTGGCCTACTATTTCCACGCTGGCAGACTTGCTCGAAGCGGTGTTAAGTACCCACAATTTACCACACCACTTTGGAGCTTGCGATCGACTAGTTGCGGTGTTCCCACCATTTTTACCGCTGTGTGGACGGAGCCGTTGGCTCCTCTTAACTGCGTCATCGTTTCGATAGCCACACGGGATGGGATCGAATCGAACTGGTGATCTCTGGCTTGCAAGTCCAGTTCGTTGCTAATTGCTATGCCAGTAGTAAGTTCAGATAATCTTACAGGGGAATACAAACATTACACATATAAACTACGAAACGATGAACGTTTTGTTTTATTTTACCAGGTCAGGCCCACTGAGTTATACAGCTTTTTTTCAGAAGTAACCTGGCCACAAGTGATAGCTCGACAAAGTGGCTTATGTGGACATTCTAGATTTTAAGCTTTCGTGACTGCAAGGATTCATACGCTTAGGTTTTTTCGGTAAAGTCACGTAGGTAAAAAATAAATAATTGAAATAATAATGGAAATTAAATGATAAATCACGACGTTTCGGAGGCAACACAAGTCTCCGTCATCAGGCGGGACCGTCACAGATAAATGTACTGTATCAAGTGAGGAAAAAATCCAAGAGACAAGCTCTTAAATACAAGTTAAAGGGGAGGGGCTTATCTGAATGTGGTTGCCAGGAATGGTGGGGGGGGGCTAAAAGAAAGCAATTGGTGCGTGGTGCGCATCGACTCGGGGTTGTGGCCGGTGTTAGCTGATAATCAAAATAAAAAAGAAAGTATTGTTAAACGCGGACATTTACAGCAGCCAATTACTCTCAACGCATGTTTCTAAATGTGGAGGAAGGGAAAGCCGGAGGACCCGGAGAAAAATCCACGCGACCACGGGGAGAGAGCCATGCAAACTCCAAATGTTAAAAGCGTCGGGTCGGGATTGAACCCACGGCCTCCTGCAGACCAGGCGAGGGAGTTAACATCACTCCACCCGCTGCATGACATCTCGCACCGTATGGAGGGAAGTGTTGGCGAGAGTGGACCGCTCTGAGCCACCCTGTTTTCTCGTGCACGGGCAACTCGCTTTGGCTGCATGAGCCCACGGCATTTATGCTGCAGCCTTAAGTGCATTTTAAATCTTAAAAAAATAAGTCCGCTGCGGGATTTGAACCAGCAACCTCGGCAGTCACTTTTCCCCCAACTCCCTGGCCGCAGCCCTTCCATGCCCGGTGCTAAAAATGATTAACGATGTCTGCATTGCACCATGGCCCCGCGCACTGTTATACATACACCGATGTCTGCACAAACCTAATACTTTGCGCGTATATTCACGTTTTAAAATAAATATATTGTTCCTTGATGCCCATTTTCATCCCCCGCCTCCTAAAACAGCTTATACGCTCTGGCAAGCCCTCGCAAGCGCAAAGTCTGCTAAGCAGAGCCGCACAAAGCCATCATTCTGGCCACAGACCAAGCTGAACGGTGTTGGTGAGCCCAGCTAAATCCGCATGTGTGACAGTCCACTTGGATTAGTTAGTCATTCTCAATCCACTGCTGGATGATGCTAGATTTGTCTCCAATCCTCAATAGTTTCAGAAGCGAGTGGACAGTGCACATTATCAGAGTTATGTTCTTTTGTTTGTATTATGACTGCAGGTATTGCAGTCTATGCAAACATGACTCCTTGTAAAAAGGTGTCAGTTTTGTTGCCAGATAGAAGGGTAAAGAACCAATTATCATATTTTTACTGGCAAATGAGGTTCCCATAGTGTAGATGCTTGCCCCGAGCTCTCATACTCTGATGGTGCGTTGTCTTTGAGTTGTGCGCCTTTTGGCGTCATCTGGTCCAACCCATATGAGACTAGGCTCTAAGGAAAGCTGTCTCGGGTGTGGATCAATCAATTTTAAGGACAGTGCACATTATCAGAGTTATGTTCTTTTGTTTGTATTATGACTGCAGGTATTGCGGTCTATGCAAACATGACTCCTTGTAAAAAAGGTGTCAGTTTTGTTGCCAGATAGAAGGGTAAAGAACCAATTATCATATTTTTACTGGCAAATGAGGTTCCCATAGTGGATAAGAGTTATTTTTTTCATCACACTTGCAAGCGGTTTATTCACTTTAAATGTGTATTCGGCATGCATACATACCACATGTATGTATGTTGAACTTCTTTCGCACCCTACGTAGCCAACCGTGCCCATCGAAGGTACCAGGGGAAAGACAACACACAAAACACAAACGGCAGTTCTAAAGAAATTAGTTTTCAATCTTAATATAAAAGTGCATTGCTCCATTCTTTGTTCGTTCGCCAGACAAAAGCCACCGCTGCTGCTGCTGCTGCGAGGATGACCGGGGGAGTTCGCGTGGTGTTTTACGATCGTGGGACGTGATGGTTTGTGCACACAGAACACGCGCGTTCGAAGGCAGCAGACACGATGATGCCCCCCCACCCCGAGTCCTTCTCAGGCTTTTCGTCACTGGGCCTGACGTATTCTTCAACCAATCGCACGCCCCCGTGAATCCTAAAAGGGGGGGGGGGTAGTCTTCAACTCGCCACGCTTTCGTCTTTGAATTTAAAGGGCGCTCTCGCCCTTTAAATTCTCTCGACCAAATGTGGTTGAAACGCAATTTCGTGCGCCCAGCCAATCAGAAGGGCGTATGCTCAGCGGTCAGCCAATCAGCTCGTCAGTCCGACCCACAGCACGTGTTTGGCTGGCCAATAGAATTCAAACGATCTTGATTTGAAGTGTGTTAAAAATTGAGTTACAATATTTTTTAAGGATACGACCACAAGATGAGTGAGTTAAATAAAAGCGTGTTAAGAGCGCGACGCCCTTCGACGTTTCCTCCATCTCGTGCACGATTTATGTATCGCCTAATTCCGAAGCGTTTTACGCCAATTATAAAATTGTCCGTGGTTGAGATATTGAAAGCGGTGGTGTAGTTCTGGTGACAGGAGAACGGCCAGGAGAGGTCGAAGGAGGGGTTGGAGTTTCTAGATTTGAAGTTATTTTGCTGTGCCTTTTTACACCTGATGAAGGAAGCTTGTGTTGCCTCCGAAACTTCGTGATTTAATTGATGTATACTCTTAGGTTTTTTCGGTAAAGTCACGTAGGTAAAAAATTTAAATTAATAAAAGTAAAATAAAACAAATTAAAAAATTCACGACGTTTCGGAAGCAACACAAGCCTCCGTCTTCAGGTGGAACCGTCACAGCCACGACAGCTGTATCAAGTAATTCCGAAGCGTTTTACGCCATTTACTTGATACAGCTGTCGTGGCTGTGTCGGTTCCACCTGAAGACGGAGGCTTGTGTTGTTTCCGAAACGTCTTGACTTTTTTAATTTGTTTATTTTACTTTTATTAATTTAATTTTTTTACCTACGTGACTTTACCGAAAAAACCTAAGAGTATGGGTTGGAGTTTGCCTGGTCGTATCTCGGGGTGGGGGTGGGGGATATGAGGAGGATGGGCATCGATGCATCAATTAACATTGATTCTGAAGTTGCAAATGCACGCATATGTGCATAAGAATCGATTTGTTCGATTCGTATGTGTTGGTTGCATGCACAGTGATGTGTTCCTGTGACCCTCCCAGTCTCTAGAGGTCACGACAATTGAGAGATGGCATGCACAGCACGATCAGCCTTGTCTAGACCACCATCTCAAAAGACCTGCACGTGTGGGCATATTTTTTTGTTGTTGCGTAGGCAACCAATGCAATTAAGCGTTTTAAAAATGCGGTTGTCCTAGTCGATGGCCACACGTTCAGCTCCTTTTGAGTTGGTGGTCTAAACAAGGCCGACAGCATTGCGTAAGGAATGCGGTGGTCACGTGACACGAATGCAAGGCGTGTTTGGGGGTGTGCCCCCCCCTTCCCTGCTATTTGTGAGCAGCGCAACTTTGTGCGTTATTCAATCGGAAAGTTTCCTACCTGCACGCATTCTTTTTGTCGTGATCGGGGTGTTCTCGTGGTTTATTTTTTTGCAGAGAGTGTTGGATTTTAAGTGTTTGCCCAGGAGTTGCCAGTGCAGTCGAGTCAGCAGATGGGGCTGTGGACGTGTATTTGGTTCGCTAAGTTGCGGGCTAGAGCCCTCCCTCCACCACGTGAAATTTGGCAGATGTGGTGGTAACTGTCAGCGTGAGTAATTGTCAGTGCAATGTAATTAGTGGGAATAAAATTATTTATTTCTAGTCCCCTCTAGCTCCCCTTCCACCCCCATACTCCCCACCCTGTCCTCCAAACCCCCCCCTCACCCTCTCAATTCACCAAGCCCGCTCGTATTTGATGAACAATAAATTACTCGCGAGGCTTTGTCACGCTGACAAGTAGAAACGGCGCACTTGACAAAAAAAAATGCAAAGCAAAAGTCTTTTTTCAAAAATCTGTCCCGTTCAATATTCACCTAACCGCTCGGACCATATATCCTTCACGCGCCAATCGATACATGCATACAAAGCAAGAATGAACATCTTGATTACCGAAAAGTGAAATATATGTTGTACGGGTGTGTTAGGTGGTCCTCTGAAATTAGCGTCGGTGTGAGTAACCGTCAGTGAATGCAACAGGGCTTTAGATGTGTGTGTGTGTGACCGGCATCACTGTTCAACCAAACCTGGCTATTTTGGAGGCTTATTTGCCCCCCCTCGAAGGTGACATTGCAATGTGGTAGCTGATTTGGTGCCTGTCGAATACTGCTGGTGGTTTGTGGACCATTGACTACCTTTATAGGGTTGCTGGGAATGTGTACAGGTGAATTTGGGGGCGCTACGGTGGTGAGATGTTAACTACCTCGCCAGGTATACAGGGATGCCGTGGCTCAATCCCTGTGGTCGCGCGGATTTTTCTCCGGTCCTCCGTTTTCCCCTCCATTGCAATGTGGTAGCTGATTTGATGCCTGTCGAATACTGCTGGTGGTTTGTGGACCATTGACTACCTTTATAGGGTTGCTGGGAATGTGTACAGGTGAATTTGGGGGCGCTACGGTGGTGAGATGTTAACTACCTCGCCTGGTATACAGGGATACCGTGGCTCAATCCCTGTGGTCGCGCGGATTTTTCTCCGGTCCTCCGTTTTCCCCTCCACATTTAAAACACGAAAACATGCGCATAGAGTAATCTAGAATTGAAGCTTTCGTGACTGCAGAAATTATACTCATTGGTTTTAATTCTATTTTATTTATTTAAATTTTATTTTATTTATTTAAATTTTATTTTATTTCTACATATGCGCATCGAGTATTTGGCTACTATAATTTCCCACGTGATAAGCCACTTCGTTGAGCTATCATTTGTGGCCAGGTCGCTTCTGCAAAAGAGTTATACACAGTAGGGTCTTACCGGCTAAAACAAAAATAGCTTGTCGTTTTGTGTGTGTGTGCTTAATTTGGGGCTTGTCACCCAGCCTTATAATAAACACGTGCACTGTTGCGACTGCAGCAAGGAGATTGTAGTCATCGTCAGCCAGGATCTATCCACTGCTGGATGAGGCCTTCCCAAGCCTTCGCCATCCCTCGTCGTTGGCCCCTATGCAAACGGGTGAATTGTTTGAGCCTTATTGCCTCCGATTAGGACGGCTGGCTACGTACAGTGCGAAAGAAGTTCAGCGTGCAGTACGTGCTGGCGATCCGGAGGAGTCGTTTCAATCAGCCAATGAGATGCCGAAATATCCCTATCACTGGGGCAGTGAGACCTAGCTGCCCGTATTTCCATTTTGTTTGAATCCAATTGTTTCCTAATCTAATTTAAATACATTTTATTTTAACTTTTTACATGTCTTTATCGTTTTGTAGAATTTTTGCTTTTATGTGCACTAGATGGGGCACCAACCCAATGTCCCTTACAAGATGCAACTGTTAACAGCATTTGCCACAATTGTCTGAATGCCCGTGTTGGGGGTGAGTGTCACATCTAAACATATCGTATTTTAGAATTTTCTGATTTTTAAGAACCATTTAAGGATATTTATATTTTGTATTTTCATTGGACGTTTGATGCCACTTATCGCAGGAAAGGACACTGAAGCGATGCAATACGTGACGCCGTTCACGTGACGGCCAAACTTTCCGATCAAACTTCGGGTCAATCCGAACTGTCGTACGTAGGCCCAATTTTCGCACTATATATTGCGGCTTTAACCCCAAAAGCGGGAGCACATCCCACGTTTGAACGCAATCCAAAGGCTACTTGCCCTTGAGAAATATAATGAAGCACCTCCAAGGCAAAAAAAGGTTTCGTGAACATTTCGAATAAGTGCACTTGGGAGGCCTTTGGTCACCTTATGATGTCACCCTGATGGCGAATGGCACTCCTGATGCAGTGGTGTAAGGCAAGCTGTAGGCTACGCGTACACAACAAGGCACTTTACAATACGTTCCCCCAGTAGCCGGATTATCCTCGTAGCAAAAGTAGCTACATATGCTACGACTCCGCAATTTCAAGGGCCCCGCGATAAATGCTTTCAAGCCATCAATTCCTGTTCAGTGATTCTGCACTTGCTCTATTACTATAGTACTATACCGCCTTCAACTTTTATGAATGACTGGGTGTTTAAGGTTAGCTACTTGTCGTATTATCTGGCTGTATAGCAAATAAAAAAAAATTACTTTACTATGCAAGTTAAAAATGTGTGTTTTAATATTTATTGTGTTTTTGTTATTTTATTTAGGGACTGCACTTTATAACATATGCTACAGGCCCGCACGAGCTTAACTCGGCACTGCGTTCCCCATTGCGTTGTTTCAAATTTGAAATCGTCAACATGTTTTTTTTTCGTATTAGCAATAACGACCATTCGTTACAAAAAAACCAGGCAAAACATTCAGCTCGGCAAGCTTCAAAGGAAAATGTAATTTAAAAAACACACGAGCGAAATTTGATTGGTATCGTTGTAATAACAGAATCTGCTACTTCCTAAAGCGGAGGGTGGTTAGACAAGCAAGTAAAATAAATATATATGCGACTGTAATGCACCTTGAAAACTAACTACGGGGCGCAGCCAGCGCACCGCAAATGAACGAGCAGTGAGAACAATTGTGCGGTTATGGAAATGTCTGTCCCTGCAGTGACAGATAAGCACTTTCATTAGCACTGGCTCAAAGCACGCTGGCTGCACACTGCAGGGATGTCCGTAGCCGGGGCTGTGATTACTTCCGTTCCCTGCCTCCTTCCTACCTGGGAATCGCTTTCTCTTGGCCGGATCACATAGTGTTTACTCGCCGCTTGCCATATGAATTTGCTCAAAATCGTTAACCGGGCCGGATGGAGCTGCGGATGTAACATCCCACTCCCAGTGTGAAGGTTGCACAGTTAAAATTCTATTTAGTGGGGAGGAGAGGGGAGGGAGAGGGTCCACTTATCACCACCATTTTTTCCAGGGTTGATCAAATAGGTACCGTTTAGTTGGGAGTCGCTGGAGGGGCAGAAAGAGATTTTTTTTTCCCACAACCCTCTTTAGCCTCCCCCAACCATGCAATGTTAACATTCCCATGGGCCGGGATTCAATGAAGATTAAATTGTCTTAATGCTAACAATAATACGTGCGTATTAGCTACGCACACTTTTTTACAATAAAAATATATAATAAACAGGTTAATCGAAAACAGCATCTCTCGGTGGAGAGTGCACGGTTTGGTAAAGATTTGAGGTTCTCAGTAAATCAATTACATTCCACTCAATTAGCAAAATCAGCCTTCCCGGGATTATCCGTGTCAGTTTCGGCCAATGCTAATTTATTAATTTTAAAATGTCTTTCAAGCGACAGACGTAACGGCCGAGCGGTGTTATTACGAACTCATTTTGCTGATTAAAATGATTTTAATTGCATTGCTAAAGTCACTGCCTTGACAGCTGACAGCTGACCACTGGAACATTCTTTACAGCAAACAACGTCATCACAGAGCCATTGCATGAGCAAATTCGCTTGATTGTCGGACGACGGCCAGGTACATTTAGCATTGCACATGCTGTTACCCTCGGTGCGATGGATCCGTTCAATGAGAAGGGTGTGCTCTTGCCAAAACTTCACATTGGCATAAGATTACGAAAAAACAACGATCTATAAACAATCCACTTAAATCCATAATAGAGGGGTTTTTTTTAGTTAGATCGCGTAAATATATGTGTCGTTAAAACCCACCACCACCCGACAAAGTCAATTAGTAAGGTTTGTCACGTAAACATGACATGCCAATTCGTCACAAGTACAGCACACCGGTGTGTTGGAGAGCCAATGGATGATATTGGTCGCGAAAGCCTACGCGTTAAATTCACTTCAAACAGGTTAGAGATGAAAGGCGCAGAGCCCTGCAATTTCTTGCTCAACACCACTGCCGGTTGAGAGAGCCTCGACTTCAAAGGGAGTCTTGACTTCAAGCTTTCGTGACTGCAGGAATTCATATTCTTTGGGTCTTTCGGTGAGGTCACGAATCGAAATGTCGTAGTTTTTTGTTAATTTTGTTATTTTCTTTGAACCTATATATCTACGTGATCTTAGTTTTTCGGTAAAGTCACGTAGGTAAAAAAATGAAATAAAAATTAATAAAAATAAAATAATTATTATAAGGTAAAGAACAGGGCTGTCGGAAAGACAGCGTCCGAATGAACACCTGTGAGAATTTCATTCTGTTATGTTTTATTCTTATTATTTTTTTATTTCCCTTCTACGTGACTTTAACCGAAAGAACCAAGAAGATGTACCCAGAGACCTGTTGTTGCCACAGGGCCAAAGTTGGTCGAGTCGAAACAGAATATATATTTTTTACAATTGAAAACAGAACATTAATTTTGGCATGAGTGGCTTGCAAAATGGGCAATTCGTTCTTGGCAGATGTAGCATTGGAATCACGGCGGGCAATTACCCTGAGGAGTTTGAGTATTTTCTTTGCTTTTGACAAAGAGGCGACATTGAAATGTTTCTGCTCAGACGCCAAATCAGATGCCGTAGCTCTCATTTGACATTTTCTCGGTGGGGTTTTGAACTACGAAGACGACTTTTAATCGAGGTTGCCCCAATATCGACATGCACGTGGAGATGCACCTTCGCAACTGCTCGCTCACCCCACTGCTGTCGTGAGGGCCTTCGACTGAAGGGAGCTCTCGGGGAGATATTTTTGGTCTACTCTTCCTCACCGGCCAGACATCTTGGAGTTGGATGTACCCATGCTTTGCCACACACGACCTGCCGATCGACTAACTGGGATGTACACATTTATATTTCGAGATAAATACAATCGGGGAGGGGGTGAAACATACAATGTTCCCATTGATTCAACTGTCACGGTCGGAGATTGACCTCTGGATGCTAAACATTGACACCACAGCAACATCCTATACATATGTACACGTGTGTAATAAAGGTCGTTGAAGCGACTCCTGGAATCCGGTCTTTATTCGTCTTTCATCACAACACTCCTCCACGCTGCTGACAGACAGCGTGAGAGAGACAGCGTGAGAGAGACAGCGTGAGAGAGACAGCGTGAGAGGGACAGAGAGAGAGAGACGTGCGCAGCCACGTGGCAGCCTGGACCACGTGGCAGCCTGGACCCCCGCTCTCGCGTGGCCCCTTCCCTTCGTTCGTTCCAGTTCTGACCACGTGTTGTTCGTCTCCACCCCTATTTAATACCTAGGTCACGTGGTACGTTTCCACCAATCCTGGTTAGCCTCTATGGAATCTTCCAGACTTCACCGTAGGCTCCCGGGACCACGCCCCTGACTCGTCTCCCCATTGGCTGTGGCTAAAGCCAGCAGAACCAATCCCCTACTTACAGCTGTCACCTTTCCATTACGTCAGGGCCACGCCCCTAAGCTTCCCCCCATTGGCTATGGACCAGGACCGGCAGAGCCAATCATCGTGAAGAGTTGTGATCCGTCAACGACCCGGATATATCCTCACATTACACGTGTACAATGGTTGTGGTCGCAGCCACGAGACTGCAACGGTATTGGCCGTTCAGCTGTCCGTCGTTCAACATAGTGGCAGCAACCATTGCACGTGTTCTATCGCTGGAGGGAAAACTCGAAGGGGCTACGGGAAAGACCAACATCTGACTCGAATGTGACCTCGAACAACGGGCGGGATGGAACACGACTCATTTGAAGAAAAATACAGCGGCGGACGGAGAGAAGCGGACAAGATCAGCACGGTTTGGCTACGTACGGTGCGAAAGAAGTTCAACGTACATACGGAGTGCTGCACGGAGATATCCAGGGGTAAGTGAAGACGGTCAGGCCCCTCAGCGGCCCAACGCGACAAAGTAATTTGCACAAAAAAAATGTTGGAGCAATGACATTGCCCAGCGGTAACGCGTTCACTGCTTGTTGCGGTAGTTCGCGGCTCGATTCCCGCTGGCCGCCCTGGTTAATGCTGCGGGCGTATTGACCGTAGAATATGCGTAGGCTGCAGTGGACTTTGAACGATCCCACGATGTCATTCAAAAAGAGTTTGGGTTGTCCGTGTGTTAGGCGCCATCGCCAGTGATTTAAAAAAAGTAAAATATCGCACGGGAATCACTCGGCTCGTAGGCCGGTCACACCGAGCCGCACTGGGACAGCTGCCACTAGCGGGGGGAGGGGGGAGGCAGGGGGGAGGAGGGATTATTCCCTCTGAATATTTGAGATGAGATGTGACGTAAGGCGCTTTTTTGAGCTTCCCCAAAGGCTTTTAAGCAAATGCCATGTGAAAGCAAATGTTTTTGTTTTTATTTAAAATTGCTGCTGCCGCTGCTGCTGCCACTGGAGAGAAAAGGGCACAAGGGTTCGACGTCGTGAGTGCTGCTGGCGGGATGGGACACGGGAGGTTGCAGAGGCCACGCAGGAGAGAGGCAGTCTCCGTAATGTTGTGTCGCGGACTGCAAATGAATGGCTCGCAACGGCGTGGTCTCGCACGCGTTGCTGGATGTGAAGAAATGGGGGCGAATGAAAAAAAGGCAGCTTATATAACTCTCCGAGTGCACACAAAGACAAAGATCCCCCATTTATCCCTTTACACACTAGCACTCCCCGCTGAGCACTTACACAGATAAAGACTCCCCCCCCCCCGCCCTTATAGCCTTTGCAGACTGTTTGGGCAAGTGCTGTTAGCGAGCACCTGTTAATGACGGCCAGGGTGCGTGAGCGAGCAGCGTGGCCTGCACCACGCAAGGCCGTCTTTGTCTCCCCAGTGCCGATGTTCGTACGCTGCACCACGTGAGATAATATTTTAAGTGTTGGGTCGATCAGGCTGGAATTGAACTGAGTTCTCCGAATTCACAGCGTAGTGCGCCAACCGCCGCACCACCGCTCCCCATGCATACACGCGCACTGATTACACGTACACAATTCACACTGTGTAAAGAACAAAGCTGATTAAGGTTCACAATTACGTGCTGTGCCTAACATAATTACTTTGGAACCAACTGCTACAGAAGGCAGTAAATATTGTACGTTGGATAAATTGTTTCGCTTGCGCATGCACACGTACATCTATTTTCAGGTTGTAATGCCATCCGCACGGCCTCATCGCAAAACGATACTTAGCAAGATCATGTTTCCGGAGAACCCGCGATAACACACGATGAGAACGTAAAAACGAAGCAACTAAGCATGCACGCTTGGGATTGTACTCGAGAGAGAGAGAGAGGAATAAACACATCAGATAACAAACGCTGGTTAGAGACATTGTTGGATAAGTGGGCTTGGGCGAGACATGCGCAAGAAGAAATGAAGGGGGGTAGGGCAGGGGCGAGACGAACAACCGAGTGGCAACCGAAGTTGGAGAAACGCAGCCAAAAAGCACGGCCACCCCTAGTGGGAGACGGAGCTAAGAGGTCGGCGTGAGAGGTTAGGTCCCGTGTGGATCGCTGCATCGTGGGATCGTGAACAGGGCTTAGCTTCAGCCAGGTCCGTCCGGGCCCAGAATTGCCTTGACGTCGTCACGCGCCGCCTCGCTCCGGCCTGCCAACATCCCAGCTCAGCCACTCGGCCACTCAGACCTCTGCCCCTACCGCCCTACCCTCACCCATGTCCATTTCACCACTTCACGCTCGTGCCACATACCCCCACCGCCTCTCATCCACGTTGCACTCATCAGACACGCTCACTCGCCATCACGTTCCACCTTATTCTGCCTTACCTACGCCAGCAACATCAGCCCCTGTTCCTCCGTTCATTCCGTCACCTCCCTCGCTGATACATTCACGTGATGGTGACAAGCGGAGAGCCACTGTTGACCCATGAAATCGAGTTACTCAATTTTACCTACCCCAAGCAGCGATTCGAACTCCTCAACGAGAACCTCACGAATATGAACCAGATACTGTGAACTTTTGCACCAGATGACAATGCAGTAGGGTTGCAGGTTGCAGACAAATATGCAAGCACACTCAAAAAGTACTGGGTGGCTTTTTTTTGTTTCTAAATTTGACTGATGCATTTTTTAAAATTATACATTTTGATTCCAAAATACAGATTTTTCATATGGTTAAAGTAAAAGTGTAAGACCGATTGGGTTTTTTGTTGTTGTTGTCAATAATGATCTGTTTCGTGTCCACTTTTCTGCAATTTCCATGGAAATTGTCGACACAACGGGATGACGATTACTACCGAGCACTGCAATCAACGCGGCACTCGATGTTGTTTTTTCTTCTTTTCTGCAGATGTTCCATTGTGTGAATACTTGTAGTCTTGGGCAACGATATGGGACATATCATCTTGCAAGCGAGAATGCATTTGTTGTTGTTGTTAGGGGTATTATAAAAAAAATTGCAGGTGCGACAGGGGAGGTTTTTTATGGGGGGGAGGAGCTTTGTTTTAAAACGTATGAAACATTTTTTTACGAAGAGTCTGAACAAACCCGATCGCAGACGTCACGACGATAATGTGTGTGCATTTTGCCCATAAAAATCTCGGTCGTCTAGATAACAAAAACACCACCCAGTGAGATGGCTCTCTCGAGAGGTCTTCCGAGTGAAGGCCCTTTTCTACGCCAGTGGCGTGACAACACAATCACATGTCTGCACCTTTACCTAAAGCTCCCTGGGTGTGAAGGACAAGGAAGGTTTGGCATTTAGAGGTGGTGAGTGTAAGCAGTTGTCAGGATAAGCTTCACAATGAACAAGTAAGTATTGTAAAGGTCTTCTTGGTACTTTCGGTAAAGGCACGTAGAATGGAAATAATAAAATAATAAAATTAAAACATTATCAAATAATTCTCACGACGTTTCGGCCACAACGCAAGCAGCCGTCCTCAGGTGGAGAACAGGTCTGTCGTGAAGGCAGAGTCTGACTGTCTTCTCGACAGAGTCAGACTCTGCCTTCTCTCCGTCGAGAAGGCAGAGAAAAGGCAGAAGTCGAGAAGGCAGAGTCTGTGGACCGCAACCACTCAACACGCTTCCGACACGACCCTCACCAGGACAAAGCGGTCTGAGAAACAAACGAACGGACAAACGGACGGACATTTCGAGTACGACGTTTCGTCCGTTAAATACAACCAGCATCATCAGGCGGCAGCCAGGGGCAAGTGCCTCCGCTGCTGGTACGGAGGTCCCAGCAGTAAATGTTGGTTTAAGGGAGCGTTACGGTGGTCGGTGTCGTGCCATGTGGCGCGGGCCTGCTCGTGAATGGGTTGCTGTCATGACGAGATTCGCGAGCTCTTGATTTGTGTCTGTAATAAACAACAACAACAACAAAAAGTGCGATTCGTCAATCTTGATTCAGGGCGTTACGCAAACAAAGTAATATGAAAATTCATGGTTAAACAACCAAAATATCCTTCAAACATTCACAAGAAAGTTTCTGAAATTGGTTGCGATTTGTGTTTGCTTGTTTGTATTGGTCTGGGCGCTGGTTTTTCTGTAGCAATAAATAACTGTTTTGTCTATTTTTTTTCCTCCTCGAGTTTTACCACATCTCTTGTAAGACCGACTCATTGTCTCGATGAGCTCTTTATACTTCATAAGGAGAGGCACAGCTGTGATTACTACGTCCACCACGGTAAAAACACATTCCTGCGGAGGGAGCTGGTAGGATCGTTGGGTTGCTCGGTCAATGGCCGGAGTCAACGGCGGCGTGGTGTATTCCGCAAATATGCCCGACTGTGAGGGCGGGCACAAGCCGGCGTGAGTAGGCTAAACGTTGAGTTTTATAAGGGCACCACGGGGTGACCAGCCCCTCCCCTCCCCACCCAGCCCCACCCTTCCCACCCCCAACCAGCCCCACCCTCCCCACCCAGCCCCTCCCCACCCAGCCCCTCCCCACCCAGCCCCTCCCCACCCTCCCCACCCTCCCCTCTCCACCCAGCCCCCACCCCTCCCATTTTTGGATGCACGACGGACGGACGGACACAATAATCCCCTGTGGGCCGGTGGAACCAGGTGGTTCCTACCAGTAGCACTCTGAATGCACCCCCAACGTGTCTGAATCTCAGAAGCTAAGCAGGCCTGAGCCTGTTTAGTACACGGATTAAGGTGGCCAGATGACAGTACAGCGATAAATCGAATCCATCTGTGCGGAACTTTAAGTGTTATTTCCCTTATCTCCAGGTACTAAACAGTTTTATCCCATATCTACTTCATTCCACGCAGGTTATTTGTGGAGAAATATACAGTGAGGGAAAAACATATTTGATCCCCTGCTGATTTTGTACGTTTGCCCACTGACAAAGAAATGATCAGTCTATAATTTTAATGGTAGGTTTATTTGAACAGTGAGAGACAGAATAACAACAAAAAAATCCTGAAAAACGCATGTCAAAAATGTTATAAATTGATTTGCATATTAATGAGGTAAATAAGTATTCGCAGGTAGCTGGACCAAAGGGGAAACGTCTGTAACACAAGTGGTGAACGCGAAACTTGCTGTGCCATGCTCTTAGTTTCTGGATTTGGGATTCCTTCGATACCCCCACGCTCCTGTAACCTTTCTCGATTCAAGACGCGAGTTGATTCGTAACCGCACGCTATCATCAGTGCTCTTAACTGGCGAATGCTTTGCGTTATAATCCATTGGGCATCTGCTTAGCATCGGAGATGAAACAAACAAAAAAACATTCTCAAAAACTTTGACAACCTCTCTCTCTCTCTCACACACAAACGCACGTGAGCCTCGAAATGCCGTTACCATTCACGCGCGCCGCGCACTACAAAAGCTCTCCGCCTCGTTGCCAAGGAGCCATCGACGGCAAATCAATTTTCATTCCGCGTTATGATACGCCTGCTCTCGCGAGCCAATGCCATGACGCATGCCGCTCCCCCCCCCCCGCGGATCAATTGCGCACGCGATCATCGCGCTCCGAGGGATTTAACCGCCGCTGTGCGCCACGCGACCTTTGCGCCACGCGACTGACCTCTGCGCCACGCGACGTCTCCGCCACGTGACCTCTGCACCAGCTGACCACCCTCTTCCCTATAAAGCGTTTACACGGAGCGTGCCGTGGGTGATTTCGGCATGTGTCTGCGTGCATGCCTGCATTCGCATGCAGGTGCATTGCCCGACCATATGGTCGGCGATGTTTTTAAGTGGAGCATTTAAACATTGAAACGTTTTTTGACAGCTTTTTTTCCCCCCCTCGATATGTTTTCCTCCAGGGAGAGCTGGCCATTTCAAAAGTGCCATTGAGAAAGTTGTTTGTATCTCTGTATACATATGCATGATATTGTTTTTTTATCGCACTGCGTTTGACTGCAGCTGCCACTGGGATCTAACAGTTAGCACGGTGGACTTTAAATCTGGATGTCGCCAGTTCAATTCCGTATCCCGGCGCGGTAGTTGAAACTATGGGGCGAGTTTCTCAAATTTCCCCGCCAGCCTCTGTCGATCTTGCAAGAGTTAACCGCAACTTTAGTCGATCGGGAAGAGTATAGCGTGGTGGGGTTATAGTGTGGCTACTTCCACACCTGCCAACCGAGGCCTTCATACTCTGAGGTTTTTTTGGAAAAGTCACGTAGGTAAAAAATTAATAATAAATGAAAATAACTAAATTAAACCACGACGTTTCGGAGGCAACACAAGTCTTCGTCTTCAGGTGGGACCGTCAGAACCAAATTTACTGTATCAAGTTCACTTTATGTATCAAGTTCACTTGATACAGTACATTTGCAGTCACGAAAGCTTCACATCTAGAATCGAGGCCTTCATCTCGCCTTGGAATACCCATAATTTGACAACATTCGGTCGAACGAATCGGGCGCGTTTCATAATTCATGTTTTCTGCAGCGAGGGAGAACAAACCCCAACGTTGGTTTACACCTCTGCTCCCCCCTATCACGCGAACACCCATTGACCGCTTGCACTTCCCAGCTATTGACGTGGAATGCTCCAGCAACTAGAAATTCCCACGTGGTGATGAGCCAATTTGTTGAGCTATCATTCGCGATAGCCAGGTCGCTTCTGGAAAAGAGCTACATAGCTGAGTGGTCCATCTTCTTGGTTCTTCCGGTAAAGTCACGGAGAAGGGAAATAATAAAATAATACAAATAAAACATAATAAAATACAATTCTCACGACGTTTTGGCCACAACGCCAGCAGCCGTCCTGGTGTTCATCCAGGTGTTCATTCGGACGCTGTCTTTCCGACAGCCCTGTTCTTCACCTGAGAACGGCTGCTTGCGTTTTGGCCGAAACGTCGTGAGAATTGTATTTTATTATGTGTTATTATTATTTTATTATTTCCCTTCTACATGACTTTACCGAAAGAACCAACAAGATGAATCCCTGCAGTCACGAAAGCTTTAAATCGAAAGCTCAGTGGTCCTTACGTGGTAAAATAAAATAAAAATGCTTGTTTTGTTTGTTTATAGAATTCGCACTCGCCCATGTGATGCGTGACGCGCGTACGTCCCGTCGTGAGCAGAGGCATAACAACGGCAAGAGTCATTCCTCTCTCATTAGATGCTTGCCACATGAAGACAGGGTTGTCCACGCGCTTGACAGATGTTGCACGGGGGCAGCCACGGAACGTCGGATCTTCGGTGGGTGCGAGTGGCGTAGAGATTAAGGGACCGGGCATCGTGACATTACTCCGCCGTTCATTATTTCCCGGCGGTGGTAATGGCTGCCGCCTTGGCACGGCGACTTTTTTTGTTTCAATATAAAAAAAGTTTTTATTGAAAGCACCCTTACTGCCGTCGCCAGCGACGCATCGTCGCGTTTAATAAACGCGCCGGTTCGCTTCTCTACTCGCGCGCCGGCCCCGTTGAACGGAGAGTCACTGCCATTTGGCAACAACGGTTATCGCAGGCGCGGGACGCGTCTGTGCGAGGAGTGAATGAAATCCCGGTGCGCGCCCTGCCGCTCATCGCCCGTGCGCTGATGAGCCACGCGGTTTTTGTGGCGCGCCGTTATTTGTCGATATGCCGAGTGACAAAGCGGTGGCGGATCTTTTGGCTGGCCATCGAACGAAAACGGCGGTCACCTGCATCGCGTGGCGCTTTCGGGTGCGCTTTTGCGGCCGTCTGGAACGCTCTTCCTTCTGATATTAGGAGGCCACTGGGAGCTATAAGCTTTTAAATCATCTAAAATGTAAAACTCATTTCTTTTTCGAACTGCTTTCTGTGTTTGGTTTGTTGTCCTTCCCTCCTACACCTCCGATTAGCACAGTTGGCTACGTACGGCGCGAAAGAAGTTCAACGCACGTACACAGGTACATTTAAGAGGGGAGTGGTAGGGTGGGTGATTTGGTGCAATCACCCACCCCCTACCTCCCCATTCCCGCCTATTGAGACCGCCCCCTTCTCCTGATAAAAATACATTTAAGGCCTTAAACTAGAAATTTCAGGACCGCCCCACCTGAAGAAAGGCAGTGAGAACCCTAACGCGAGAGGACTCCCACCAATGCAGATGGAAGGATCAGCTCAGGTGGATGGATTTTTGCATCACCGATGCGGCGAGAAGTGGCGACAGCCTTCACCCCACGACTGCCACCGATCGACAACGATGGCGACGATTACCAAGACATCGTCTTGACGCGGCCACCGGCGGTCGAGGGGCGGACGATCTTCCTTCGCCCTTCGTTCCCCTCGCTCGCTCCCTCTCTCTTCCTCGAGAGGGAGCGAACGCCGTGCGGAGGCGGTGGTGTCGCCGCGGTGCAAGTTGAAGTGATTCATATTCTTAGGTTTTTTTCGGTAAAGTCACGTAGATAAAAAATGTAAATTAATAAAAGTAAAATAAAAATAAAATAAAAATCACGACGTTTCGGAGGCAACACAAGCTTCCGTCTTCAGGTGGAACCGTCACAGCACGATTGCTGTATCAAGTAATACAGCTGTGACGGTTCCACCTGAAGACGGAAGCTTGTGTTGCCTCCGAAACGTCGTGATTTTTATTTTATTTTTATTTTACTTTTATTACTTTTAATTTTTTATCTACGTGACTTTACCGAAACAACCTAAGAATATGAACCCTTGCAGTCACGAAAGCTTCGAATCTAGAATTGAAGTGATTCATTGTCGTCAGTTGGGTGCATTCGCAGTGCCACGCAGGCAAACAGCTTTCCAGGGTCGTGCCAAGTCGTGACTTTACCCCTCGCTCGGCACATTTAGTTTCCCCGCACAGGAAGTAATATGACCGTCGTTGCATTCAGATCGAATGCGGCTTCTGACTTCGACAGCACGGGGGTGGCGGGGTTTGCGGGAGGGCGGACACGGAGGCAGGCAGCTGCTTCACGCTGTCCGCTGGCTTCCTCCGCCCGTCTATAATTTGCACATCTCGTAACATATCACGGCGCCGACTCTGCTTCTGCTGGGGCTTGGGGGACACGCGAGACCCGTGGTCCCCCCCAGTCCACCTGCCCAGGTCGCAGTCAGTCCGTGGGCCCGAGCAGACATCGGTGCTGCCCGAGTCGGCAGCGACTTTAGTTTGTGGTGCCCACTGTATTTTGCCCGGCGAACGAGAGTGGAAGATTCTTGGCGCCACGTAATTCACCACTGTTGGCCACGTGCGGACATTGGAACCACTAAGGTGGTGGTCTTCGATGCCATGCCCGGTGGGCCACTGGTGGCCTCTGGTGACCTTTAATGTGACCCCTGATGTGCGGCTACCTGACAACACACAAAGATGAAAAAACACCCCCCCCCCCGCCATCAACATCATCACCATCTTCTTGGTTCTATCGGTAAAGTCACGTAGAAGGGAAATAATAAAATAATAAAAATAAAACATGATAAAATCATTCTCACGACGTTTCGGCCACAACGCAAGCAGCCGGCCTCAGGTGAAGACCAGGTCTGTCGGGGAGACAGCGTCTGAATTACAGACCTGTTCTTCACCTGAGGACGGCTGCTTGCGTTGTGGCCGAAACGTCGTGAGAATGATTTTATTATGTTTTATTTTTATTATTTTATCATATCCCTTCTACGTGACTTTACCGAAAGAACCAAGAAGATGAATCCCTGCAGTCACGAAAGCGTTAAATCGAAATTTGACCCAATGTGTTGCAGAATGTGTCTCTTTAATAGGAGTAATACAAGTCGGTGTAGAAACAATAAAACAAATCTGAACGTAATATTTGATCAAGAGCAGTCATTAGCATAGGCACCAGAACAACATCCACCCTCTAAATCCCGCGCGACCTTTCCGCCTGACAATTAAAACGAGACGCGAATTTGTTTTATAATAATGAAAGTTCTGAAAGTGCGAAAAGAACAGCTGCAATTACAGTCGCGTTCGACTTATGCCGTGGCTGCTTTCGGGGTGTCCTGGGACCTTCTAGAATGAGGGGCACACGCTGAAAACAGAGCCTGCAGGGCCTAGACACGTCGGGGAAAGTCGCTGCACCCAAAAACAATCGGAAAAGCTATGCGATGGCTGCGCACGGCTTATTTATGGAATTTCACACTCGCGCAAATTGCACTTCGGGGAGTGACATATTTATTCTAGATTTGAAGCTTTCGTGACTGCAAGGATTCATACTCTTAGGTTTTTTCGGTAAAGTCACGTAATAATAATATAAATAAAATTATCATAATGTTTAATTTCTATTATTTCTATTATTTATTTTAATTTTTACCTTCCGTGATTTTCCCGAAATAAACCTAAGAGTATGACATTTCACTGTGATTTCACGTGAATGTTTATGTTTTTGCCAATGTTCATAATATCTGAGACAGTCGTGATTTGTGTTCGCTTCACTGGGGGTACTTTGTTTGTTATTGTTGTTTGTTTTTGCTGTTGTCAAATTGGTGACCGCAGGTTTCGCTTGCAAACCGAAACTCACCCTGGTCTCTGGAGTCCCCTCCCTGGCCCCACACAACAAACGTGAACTTGAATCAGACGAATGCAGCGGTGCTGCCCTGGAATTCAAATTGTTGGTTTGATCGTGTTGCTATGGAGATCTCGAAAAAGCATAACGTGGGGGAAATCACAGCGCAATTTGAAAACAAAAATAGAAAAAAAGGCAAAAATATGAATCTACATTATCGTTATTCATCTTCTTAACTAATTTCAATCATTTAGGTGGGCTATGCACAGCCTTTCACTGGATTTCCAATGGAGCAAACATCCTCTGCAGTAGACTCCCATAAATCCATCAACAGGCCGATTTGCACGTTGAAACAACACATGGGTGCATTCAGATGCACGTGTTGCGTGTTGCACTTCTTTCGCACCGTACGTAGCCAACCACACCGACCGAAGTTGCGGGGGGAGGGGGGGGGCGCAACAAACTAAACACAGAAAAGCATTTCTAAAGAAATTAGTTTTCAATCTAGATTATTTAAAAGTGCACAGCTCCAGTGACTTCCTAATATCGGAAGGAAAAGCGTTCCAGCGAGCGATGCGGTGCCCGTCTTTGTTCAATGGCCAGCCAAAAGCCGTTGCGAGAATGACTGGAGCGCGCGTGATGGTTTATGCTGCTTCACGAGATAAGTTATTCCGGATCCTTTGTGGCAACCACTTTGTGTGCACGAGAGCGACCTCGCAATGCATTCGTTCGGCAACTGGAAGCCAATACAGCTCAGCGAGCACCGGGTGGACATGGTGGTGAGATGCCTTCAAGTCCAACGCTGCACCAGTAACAGCGCAGGGCCTGAGAGCGTTGAACGAACAAGGGCATTGCACTCAAAGGGCACGACGGCTGTTTGTGTGCAGCACACCGTTGCGTGTTATTTCTATTCTCCTGCTATCCCTTTACCCCCCCCCCCAATCCCATCCCCTTGCCGTGCTGCAGGGTAACGTGCAGTCTCATGTGCAGGCCTCCGAAAATGCTCATCTCAATTGTGGACAATCGTCCACACTTTTGAGTACATCTTTGGCAGATGCAGACGGCTTGCTCTACGTGAATACGTTGAACTTCTTTCGCGCCGTACTTAGCCAACCATGCTAATCGGAAGTGCGGCGGGGGGTGGGGGGGGGACAACAGACGAAGCACATAAAGCCATCACGTGGAGCAAGCGGCTAAATTAACTTGGCAGGGCCTCACCACGCAACGTCAAAAGGAACTTGCGTCAAATCCGTCGGGCAAAATTGCTCTCGATGAGCCGGTTAGAGTGAGACGTTGGGACGACATTGTGTTCACTGTGGGAAAGAGGCCCAGGCCACGCACTTCGCTACTCCCACCCCGCCTCCAATTGCCCATCGGCCGCGGGGAGTCTGCTCACTAGAGGGAGGAATCAGAAAGCAACGAAGCAATTAATATTCATTTTGACCGCGAGCGTTGCTTTCGGGGTGAAAATTAACGGATGGGTTGCGATAATAGATCCTGTCTTGGCGAGTGGCTTGAGCAAAGTTCTGCCGCTATTTTCTCGGAGCCCCTGCGGGGAAATCCCAGCGTGAACAACATTGTTCTCTGATATGAAAAAAATATAAATCTATGGCAAAATACTCCCGAGGCGAATAAGTCGGAATGATAAAAAGAAGACGAGTATATTCGCTGCTCAAGAAAAAAAGTATTGCACTTAGATTCTGTAAATTATAATATATTTTCTAGTTCTAATATAGGATAACTTTGGGTTTAATTTCCTATAAATAATGGAACATTCCACTATCACCGTTGTCTCATTGTGAGCACCAAAGCCGACTCTATGAGGATAAAGACGCATTCGTAACTAGTGGTGGAATATACCAGGTTTGAAGGGGTGTTAAAACGGTAGGAACCCACTGGTTCCACCAGCCCACAGGGAATTATTGTGTCCGTCCGTCCGTCGTGCAGGGAGGGGCTGGGCGGGGAGGGAGGGGCTGGGTGGGGAGGGGAGGGTGGGGAGGGGCTGGGTGGGGAGGGAGGGTGGGGCTGGGTGGGGAGGGTGGGGAGGGGCTGGGTGGGGAGGGTGGGGCTGGGTAGGGGGTGGGAGGGGTGGGGCTGGGTGGGGAGGGGCTGGTCACCCCGTGGTGCCCTTATAAAACTCAACGTTTAACCTACTCACGCCGGCTTGTGCCCGCCCTCACAGTCGGCCATATTTGCGGAATAGACCACGCCGCCGTTGACCCTGGCCATTGACCGTGCAACCCAACGTTTCTACCAGCTCCCTCCGCAGGAATGTGTTAGATAAAATGAAATATAATACAAAACTGTACACGTTTAACATATAATTCAACGTCATGCACCTCAAACCTTACTCACAATTAACAGGTATATTATGTTTGAGTTTTGAAGCAAATATTGTAATATTCTCACTGTATAAATATATATAATAAATCCAAATAGCTCAGGACGCTTGACTCAAAACTCTCGTACAACTCTGGCTGTCGCCTGATGAAGCTAGTTGTAATTACTGGCGAAACGTCGTACTCAGATTGTAAATGTTGTGGCTTTGCTTTCCAACACACCAGTGTGCTGAACTAGTAACGAATTGGTACGTTCTGTTTACGTGACAAACCTTACTAATTGGCTGTGTCGGGTGGTGGTAGGTTTAATCACACATTTATATTTACGCGCTCTAACCCCAAAATAAACTTTATTATGACCATATTTCGATTTAAAGCTTTCGTGACTGCAGGGATTCATCTTCTTGGTTCTTTCGGTAAAGTCACGTACAATGGAAATAATAAAATAATAAAAATAAAACATAATAAAGAAATGTAATATAAAAATAGAAATTTGTATTATTATTATTTTATTATTTCCATTCTACGTGACTTTACCGAAAGAACCAAGAAGATTTATTATGACCACTTTCGTGTTAACCGTTTTAGGAAAATGTTCAGAATAATAATTGCAAGGGGATGGTAATAATAATGATCGAATTATTATAAATTTCAGACATTCGTCAATAATAGGGGAAAATATAAAATTAGTAACATTTTGTGACAATGGTCCTTCGTTCCCCAAATAACTAAAAAAATCAATGTGATCGCTTGGGAAAACTTAAATGAGCCTGCAGATATTTTGTTTTCAGTGGAGCTCTGCTTGAAGTATTTGTTTTAGTTTTGGCCGAGCATCTTTTCTTGCCAGCATGTGATATGTCTACGGAGTTTCAAAGGAGACCATAATTGTATCATGAATTATTGTTAGACTGAAAAATCTCAATTAGGTTGTGCACAGCTTGCTGATGAAATGCTCCATTATTGAATATTGTCTTCCAAAGTTTTATCCATTAAACTGGTATTAATGTGTTTCACTTATGCCAGAGGGTGGCTCTGAGGAGACCACCTTGGCTATCAATTATGATTACAAATGAGGTGCAATTGTACGTGCCTATATGTGCTTGCATGCTGGTGTGTGTGCTGAAGTTCTTAAAAAAAAGTTTCAAACCTGCTAGTGTAGCGGTGAGTGCACTGCAATCCGAAGCCGGCCACCCAAGTTCGATTCATGCTCACGGCCAACATCTGTGATGCATATGTGAATCAGTTCCTGGACTCGCCTATGTCGATGCAGCCTTAAGTGAGTGACTGGTGAAACGTGTAAAACTCAAAACTGGGGAGACAAAGGTGGCCGGACGTGGTCCTAACCACACCACTCCTTCGTGCGCGGTGCTGGCCTTATCAATCGGTGCTCGCAAACTGCAATTGCCCCAACAGTCTGCTCAAGGCTATATGGGGGACCTTTTTGTACAATAAAATTTAGTTTTGTATTGCACATTTCACAGAGAAATACTCGATATGCCAAAGTACAGTACGTTCAAAACCAGAATAAAATGACAAACAAAAAAACAATAACTACTGCAACAAAACCCCCAAACTCAATCATTTCAACAGGGCCAGTGAATAAAAATGAGTTTAAAAGATACGTTTAAAATGTTTTTTTACCCGTGCAATCCAAGTGTCTGACGGCCGTGGGCAAATAATTCCTCAGTCTCAGAGCAGAGGAGCAGAATGCGTTGTGGCCCACGGAGGAAAGATTCGTGCTGGAGACCGGCTGGAGTCCGCACCTAGTTTACACAAGAAAGGCTCATTCCTAACAGCGTGCTTCAGCCGCACCGAACCTCACAAAAATAATATTCAGGACCTACCTTGGCTCCTCCCACCCTCAACCAGTATAGATGTAGGGCTTGAGTATAGCGCGCCACGCATCCCCCGCCTCTGTTGCTATGCAAGCAAGCACAGTACAGTGGGGTGATGTGAGGTAATGGTTGTTGTTGTGGCTTTAGGCGAAGTGGGTTGTTAAGGGTTGAAACAGGTGTCAGGGTAGCCGGGAGGACACAGGCCAGTGATTGGCTGGAAAGGTAATTGGGCATTAGCTGGCGTCGCTCCGGCGGCAAAAACAAGGCCACGTGACACGGGGGGCCAGGGGGCGAGCGATAAGCGGGGGGTAGAGATAATTAGGGAGATTAATTGGTGTGGGGATATAAGCCAGAGCGCAACGGAGAGAAGGGAGTCCTGTACGAGTTGGCGTCGTGGATGGAGCTGCAGCAACGGGAGTCGCAGAGCAAGTGATAGTAGAGTAAAGCGTAGAGAGACAGTGGTAGCGAGAACGCAGTGAGCAACCAGGGTAGCCATGCATCGAAAGGATGCAGAGTAGGAGAAACCGAAGAGACGACAAGCGTAGCGATAGTGAGGTAGAGAGACGTGGAGCGACGCGGAGCGACGTGGAGCAGGGTGTGGGCACGGAGAGACGCGGAACGGTGGCGTAGCAGAGAGACGCGGAGCGGAGCGAGGCCGCGCCGAGACGCGGAGTGGTGGCGCGGCGAAGGTGGGCTCTAAGAGGAAAATAAAGAGGAGAGAAAGACAACCCTTGTACGAGTCCTACATATATACAAATACTGTTTCTTGGAATTTCTCTCACTTGATACAGCTATCGTGCTGTGACGGTTCCACCTGAAGACGGAAGCCTGTGTTGCCTCCGAAACGTCGTGATTTTTATTTTATTTTTTATTTTACTTTTAGAAAAAAAATGTTTACCTACGTGACTTTACCGAAAAAACCTAAGAATATAAAGTCCAGAGTTTGCAGACCAAAGGTCACCTGCGAGTGGAGGCCAGCAAAGGAGATCTCCTGGGTATAACAGAGCCTGATCATTCAAGGGCCTTGTATGTTAGTACTGTCACTGGACGTTGGTGACAAAGAGCTTCATAGCTCATCGGATTTCTCGTGGATAAATGAAGCTTTGCAATTCTGATAGCAACACGATCTTACAACCAATCCGACATTTGTACACGAAACCAACGCGAATATGCCAGGAGTTATATGAGCATAAGATTGATTTTTGTTGTTGTCGTTGTTGAGCTTTTTGTTAATCTCTGAGCAGTGGCTTTCTGCACACAACGTGTAATCCGTTCATTACAACTCATAGTGACACCACCAAGTAACACATTGAAGCCGTGAATTCTGGATGACGCAGAGGCGTGAACCGGATTCTGGGCGTCGGACAGAGAGAAGCGAGGGTCGCCACCGAGCAACGCCACATTTGTTCCGCGGATGGAGATGTGTGACAAAGAAAGAGAGATGGAAAAGTCCAACAACTTCCAAAAGCAACACCGAGATTTCGGGAACAAGCGGCGGTGTAGTCGTGAGGGCGCAGCGCGACGGGACCCCACGCCTCCGGGTTCAATTCCCCGCGATGGCTAAACATCAGTGGCGAGTGATACTGGTAGGAACCTCCTGGTTACACCAGCCTACAGGGGATTATTGTGTCCGTCTGTCCGTGGTGCATCCAAAAATGGGAGGGGTGGTGTGGAGAGGGGAGGGTGGGGAGGGGAGGGTGGGGAGGGGAGGGTGGGGAGGGGCTGGGTGGGGAGGGTGGGGCTGGGTGGGGGGTGGGAGGGGTGGGGCTGAGTGGGGGGTGGGAGGGGTGGGGCTGAGTGGGGAGGGGCTGGTCACCCCGTGGTGCCCTTATAAAACTCAACGTTTAACCTACTCACGCTGGCTTGTGCCCGCCCTCACAGTCGGCCATATTTGCGGAATACACCAGGCCGCCGTTGACCCTGGCCATTGACCGAGCAACCCAACGTTCCTTCCAGCTCCCTCCGCAGGACAATGTGTTATCTCAAGCATGATCTGGGCATCCCCTCGAACAACTCGGCCGTGAAACGAATGCGCTGTGTACAACTTTAGAAGCGTCGGAGACAAAAGCAGCGGGCGTTAGGCCTGTCACGCCACACCGCTGTCCCCCAAGCAGGCCCTAATAGGTGCCCGTCAATGGAAGTGGCCACAACAATCCATAATGTTATGCAGGGGGAATATCTTTGCCATTGCGCGTGTCTGACATTGGGTACCCATTCTGGTGGCTTTCACTGACTGCGGTTGCACCAGAATATAGCCGATCGTCTGGTTGTAGAAATGTATCTGGCCCCTCCACTGGCGATTTCATAAATTGTCATGATTTAGGTGGGGGGGGGGGGGTGTTACAATATCATTTAAAATTGTATGACTTTTATTAAAGTTTTGTCCGATTGTTACCGTCTCAGTTGTATCGTTCCATCTCATTCGTCCCGTTCATCCTCGCTCCATTGCCTTCAACATAAACGCAAGTGTGCAATTTGCATATAATTTGCATAAAAGATTGCAATCAATTCTCTCTCTCTCTCACACACACACGCACGTGCTTCGATGCATGTGTTGTGAGCGTGACAATAGAATTTTAATTGATGCATTTATTCATCTCAATATTACCCCCAACACTACCCCTCGAGATCATTATAATGTGCAAATGCTTTGAAGGTTGCCCATCGAATCTTGTGTTGTGAATTACACATCAATGAATACACAACGTGAGTTGATTGTTGTTGATTGTTACCGGGATGAGTCGTAGCTGGTGCTGGTGGGGCGGGGGGGGGGCAAAAGCGACCAGGTGGTGCAGGTCTCGCTGCTGCCGATCTGTCTGCCTGTGCTGCTCAAAAACTAAACTATTTTTAATTATTTACACGCTTTTATTTAACTCACTCTGTCTGTTGTCGTATCCTCAAAAAATATTGTAACTCAATTTTTACCCACTTCCCAATGTGGTATCGACTGCAAACGTGGTATACTTATGTCATATTGATGACAAGACTATATTCTATCATAAAAAAAAATCAAAAACACATTTTTAAACATTCTTTAGCACGCTTTTGATAAACTCTGTCTGCTGTCGTATCCTCAAATCTTGTAACTTAATTTTAACCCACTTCCCAATGTTGTATCGACTGCAAACTTGGTATACGTATGTCATACTTGTGACAATACTATATTCTATCATTAAAAATAAAAATATATATTTTTAAACCATCTTTTTTATATGTTATGTTTCGCCTTGGCTGTAAATCACCACGGTCGCTTACGCTATGACAAGCTTCGGGGCCACTTCCTTGAGTCGTGGAGTTTTGCCATTACGAGTACGGTACATTTCATTAAAGCGTGTTTACATTTTTTTTTTAAATGTTACTTATTTATTTTAGCAGGTAAAACTCCACTGAACTATGTAGCTATTTTTTAGAAGCGACTCGGCTATCGCAAATGATAGCTCAACGAAGTGGCTTATCGCGTGGAAATATATAGCATCCAAATACTCTAAACGCGTGACGTTGATTCGAAATGTGGATGGAAAAAAAACCCGGAGGATACGGAGAAAAAAAGCCACACAACCACGGGGAGAGAGACACGCAAACTCAATATATACAGCAGTAGGCGTCAGGGATCGAACCCACGATCTCCTGCATTCCAGGCGAGGTAGTTAACATCGCTCCACTGTCGCGTCCCTCTGATCGGTGCACGCCGGCTGTCAACAAGAACTCACACCCAGGCATTGCAACGGCGGTGCCCCGTGGGTCTGCGTTTGTGTGAACATCGTATGCCTGCGAGCGTGCGAGCATGACTCAAGTTATTAACTCGTGAGTTATACTTGTGCTGCGTCCAAGCCTGCAAATGCAAAATCCGGGTACATCTGGGTTCAATGCCGTAGACTCGCTGCACTCACAAGTAAATAAATGAGCACACGCTAAAATTACGTTTCCCTCCTTAAAAACTTTTCACTGTGCAGCTCACGCTCTTCAGCTTGATTTAAGCGCCGGGTTCCGTGGCAAATGGCACCAGTTAATCTGAATTGGTTGTAAATTGGCATTGTAATCAATGGGTGGAAATCTTTTGCAACTGAGCTCTTTGTATTCTTAGCAAGACCTCTGCTGCTCTGGCCGTGCGATTGAGTCGGAGACCGAACCGCAGCAATTGACCCGGTGCCAAGAGCTGTTTCATTTATTTTGCCACCACAACATTTCCAGCAATATGTTCATGGCTTGGGTCACACGTGTTTATGTATGTTTGAATTTCTTTCGCGCCGTACGTAGCCAAGCGTGCCAATCGGAGGTGCGGATGGAAGGGCAACAAGCGGAATAGAATAAAAAAGCGGTTATTAAAAAGTACATTTTCAATCTGGATTTAAAATAGCAGAGCTCCAGTGGCTGCCTAACGTCGGAAGGAGGAGCGTTCCAGGGCCCTGTCCCGGGGACGAGGCTCCGAAGGCTCTCACGGACCCAGAAGATGAGAGAGGCCGGGCTGGGTGGAGCCAGAGGAGATGCGGTCAGCAAGTACCTCCCCCTGGACGGCTGTCGATAAGGTAAATTATTATTATTATTGTTCAGGGTCGTCCTGCGAAGTCTTTGCTGGCAGTTGGAGGCGGGGGTGCGACGTCTCGCGCGCACATTCCACTTGAGCAAAGTGCGGCGTCATTTTTCAAATGTAAGAATAAGTTTGAACCCTTTCTATCTTGATTTGAAACTTTCGTGACTGCAGAAATCCATACTCTTTGGTTCTTTCGGTAAATGAAACAGGCGTTAAGATGTTAAAACACCACGCAGAAACCTTTTGCAAGGAATCGTATTAGCAGAGCATGTTTTTTGTTTCGATTTAAAGCTTTCGTGACTGCATGGATCTATCTTCTTGATTCTTTCGAGAAAAGTCACGTAGAAGGGAAATAATAAAATAATAAAAATAAAACATAATAAGATACAATTCTCACGACCTTTCGGCCACAACGCAAGCAGCCGTCCTCAGGTGAAGAACAGGGCTGTCGGAAAGACAGCATCCTAATGAACGCGTCCTAATGGCCGAGGGTAACCTCATCCCATGACTGACACTCTCACACTCCCTCCTGTAGGGGTCAGCACTGCACGCCACGCGTGGTGCCACTGAGCGCTATCCCAGCGCTCACCAAGCCCCACTAGGGCTGGTACTACACCCACCTACGGGGTGTCCGCGATGTGAGTGCATCGCACGCCGTGCCTTGCTAGAGCGGGTACCACACAGCGACATCCGCGATGTCGCTACACTGGCAAGAGAGGTCCCATGATTTTTCAAATGTTTGGCAAATTTGGACCGCGACGCAGGCGCACGTGATCTTTAACGTGCGCTGTGAAGCGGTACGGCACGTAGTTTTTAACAATTATTATTTATACTCTTTGGGTTTTTCGGTAAAGTCACGTAGAGAAAAAAAATTCACGACGTTTCGATCGCAACACAAGCAATCGCCTTCAGGTTGATCGAAACGTCGTGATTTATTTTTTATTTTTTCAATCTACGTGACTTTACCGACAGACCCAAAGAGTATGAATTCCTGCAGTCACGAAAGCTTTAAGTCAAGATTATCATTTGTTTTCTTTTGGTTGGGTTAATACGTACACCGCAGAGATCACCGGAGTCTGGGGGAGGGGGGTTTCGATGGAATTGAAGCGTGAGATCAACCTCGACAAAAGAGCGCTCCCGCTGGGCCCACGGAGGCAGCGCAGAAACGTGGCTTCGTGATGCGCCCGTGTGCGAGTTTGAGCGACCTCTCGGGGCACGCGCGCGTGAA
The DNA here is from genome assembly GCF_964198595.1 of Lampetra fluviatilis. NCBI lineage: Eukaryota > Metazoa > Chordata > Hyperoartia > Petromyzontiformes > Petromyzontidae > Lampetra > Lampetra fluviatilis. Next base: position 2,643,190 of record NC_136314.1, read on the forward strand.
CTCTCCTCCGCGCGGTGCGATTGCCCTGCCGCGCTCAAAGTGCTGCGACCTGGCTTTATTTTGGTGATTTTCGAAAAGTTTTTTGGTTTGGCCATGTTTGTTTGTTGTAGTACAGAGTTAGACTGATGGCCTTAGTCTAAGTTGTCTTGTGGTTGTTGTTGTTGTTGTTTGACTTGCATCCCACTGGGATTTTTGCACACAGCGTTGGTGTACGGTGCTTTTTCTGCAATGTTTTGCTGTCTTTTCTTGGATTTTCTGTTTGCACTCAGTCACATATTCACTTTAAGATATTTTTTGTTAATGTTTTAGTTTTTTTGTTTGTTGTGGTTGCACCCGATTCAAGAGCCGAATGGCTCACAGGGCTATACCTAATAAATGAACTTGAACTTGCACCTGCAGGGGTGGGAGTTCACTCTCAGGCAGCAGCGGTGGCGTTTGGAGGCGAAAAGCACACGGAGCGAAGGCCCCTAGCAGCTCAAGGAGTCCCGGGTTCATGATTACCGAGGAATGCCTCAAATATCGGCTGCAAATTAGATGCTAACGAACATAAGCTACGTAATGAATTCCCTCCAAATTGTCTGGAGCTATGTTCATCTCGCACCTCCGATTAGCACGGTTGGCTACGTACGGTGCAAAAGAAGTTCAACATGCATGCTGTACATACAGTACATCTCCACCGCTTGTCTACATCTCTCTCATCCCCACGACAAATCTGTCCCGGTGGCATCTCCCTTCTCTCACATCATTACACCGTAAAATTTAGATTTAAAGCTTTCGTGACTGCAGAGATTCATCTTCTTGGTTCTTTCGGTAAAGTCACGTAGAAGGGAAGTAATAAAATAATAAAAATAAAACATAATAAAATAATTCTCACGACGTTTCGGCCACAACGGACGGCTGCTTGCATTGTGGCCGAAACGTCGTGAGAATTATTTTATGATGTTTTATTTTTTATTATTTTATTACTTCCCTTCTACGTGACTTTACCGAAAGAACCAAGAAGATTCATTACACCGCTTTCGTGTCCACAATTCTCTCATGTGACTGCATCGGTGTGTCTTGTCGAGAACCTCCTCTGCCAGCTCGCTCGCAGTTTTGCGAACCGAAAAGGCACCCCCTTTAAAAAATCACACAATGTATGATTAGACCCTCCCGCTATCCAATTAATTGGATCACCATCACTACCACTACTACTGTTTGGCTTGCATCGATCTGCCCTCCGTTAATGATTCGACGAATAGTCACGATTAGGTGCTGGGGGGGGGATGGTCGTGAGTCGATTCGAAAATATTTATTTGATGGTTGCCATCATGGTCGAAATCAATAGTGGCACGCTGCTAATAAAACCCCACAAAATGAGTTTGACCTGTAGCACAAAGGAAAATATATAAATGCATGGCGTTTCATTGCAGCTTCAATAAAGCATGGATACGTGCACACGCTTTCATGGATGGTGTTAATGCTTTATACCGTTAACACAAGTTCACCCCTGTCACTAATACATATTAGAATAGGCTTTCCCCTTTTTTCTGGCAACAACACAGGTGTTAAGTTGTTAAAACACCAAACTTAAATCTTTTGCAAGGAATCATGCCTGCATTAACCACAGATAATTTTGGTGAAAAAAAACCATGCTCTGATAATATATGTATTGTCTTTGAAACTGATTGGTCCACACCAGAGACACCTTTCTTTAGAGCCTAGTCTCAAACAGTGTTTTGTTGCCAGAAAAAAGGGGAAAATGTATTCTTATATTTTGACACTGGCAAAGGAGGTCCCATGATACTAATATATATTGTTTGGGGATTTCCAATGTATTTCTATTGACCAAAATATTTAGTACAAAAATTCGTTTCTTGATTTGATCTTGTTTCCCTCCCCATCGGCTGTCGTCACGCAAGTCTCTCCAGCAGCCTTCGATCACAGCATATTGCGACTGCAAGACTCTCCGTTGTTGCTCATCAACCTGTGCAAAGTTGACGCGTTTTCCGCGTGGACGTAACGCGCAACAACCGTTGCAAGCAAGCGGAGAAATGCACCTCGAGTGGCTGTTGGATTTGCGTGAACCGATTACCTACAGCGCGTGAGGGTCAACAACAACAAGCGCCATTCGCCACTGGACGTCCCCACGGCGCTTGTGCCAGGCTAGGTGCACTTATAGTGCCACGTGAAGTGTCGAGCGCCCGCTGGCCGGAGGTCACGGAACAGTCCCAGGTGTCACGGGTTGACTGACGGAGACGACTGGCCGATGCACCACCTCTGCCCCCCTACTGTGCCAACCCGCTGTGTTTTAGCCGCCCGGCGCTCCGCTCGCTGTTGTGAGGATCTAATCTGTTCTCACATGCACCGTTTAATGCATTGCCCTGGGTGTATAAAAAAATTGTTCGAATCGATTCGTTGATGCGTCGTTGCACACGCTGAATGATCATCCAAGCAGAACAGTCAGTCGGGCATAGTAGAGATTTTTTTGGGGTTAGATCGCGTAAATATATAAATGTGACGTTAAACCCGCCATCACCCGACACAGCCAACTAGTAAGGGTTGTCACGTAAACAGAACGTGGCCAAATCGTCACTAGTACAGCACACCGTTGTGTGTTGGAGAGCCAAGCCACAACATTTACAAACTGAGTACCACGTAATTAAAACCAGCTTCATCAGGCGACAGCCAGATTTGTGGAAAAGTCTTCCTGTTTCGTTAGTCAGTCGTCATTGAAAGACAAGAAGCTCAAGACGGTAAGGAGTACCTGAGCATTAAATAATAATAATAACATATTCATATTGAGTGGCTGCACAAGCTCGTTTACTTTGTATCGACACAGAAAGGGATGGAGACTGAAGCATTGCAGATTAAAAATATTGGCACACGGAATGAGATTTTTTAAACACTTTTCTCAAAGCCTGATGACTAATTAATGTCGGTTGCACCAGATCTTGTCAGATCTCAGAGCTAAGTAGTGCTGAGCCAGGTTATTACTTTGACGCCACGCTTGAGAAGGTCTCCATCCAACAGTAGATTTAACCAAGGCTGACGACAATTATATTCAGAGGTACATAAGATGAGCAGTGGCCACGTTCATTGATGTGGTATGAACTTCCAACAGCTGATGTCCAATGGATATTCTGGTCTGTCCACAGTAATGTCGAATTTACAACACCTGGATTGGGCCCTTCAAATGATATGAGCAACGAGGCATTGTCGCCTTTATCCGTGGCTTATTATCCACGAGCATTTTGGCATTCATGAATGCGTTCAAATGAAGAAAAAAAACACGAGACTAGATTGGGCTCGAATTTGTAGGTGCGGTCTCGGCTGAAGTGGTTCAGCCCTGGCTGAGCTGGGCGTGCCTGGGTGTTGTGTTGATCCATCGGGACCACAGTCATCTCACGGAGCGTACAACGCAGAACCCCCCCCACTAACCCTCCTCGACACATTCATGTCACGGCCAGGATTCTTAATTCTGTGACCCTGGTGCTCCCGGCTTCTATGGCTCACACAGAAGCAATCTTTCCAATTAGCCAGGCCAGTGGTGTAACAGAAAATAATACAGTATACACATCACGCGTGGTGTGCATATATATAATATCCCCCCGTATAGCCTTAACACACTGTTGAGGCAAGTGCTGTTGGCGAGTAGCAACTTTGAAGGCCGGAATTGCACACGAAGGGAGTGGATGGCCAGCACCACGAGATGCTGGCTTTGTCTCCCGTGTGGCGATGTTTACTACACACCACACCAGGTACTCATTTGAGGCTGAGTCGACCTAGGCGAGGCCCAGGACCGGTTCAAATATTCGCGACTTATTGGTCGTGAGCGGAACTCGAATTCGGGTTGACCGGTCCGTAGCGCAGGGCGCTAACCGTTACACTACCCCGACTATATACACATATATACACACACCAAATATAATACGCAAAATTAAATAGGCGTAGCTGTGCAAACAGCAGCAATGCATGGTGCTGTTTGCAATGTGGTAGAAGGGCAATTGATGAAATTGATAGTTTAATTATTCATGTTGCACGCGTATATTTGTATTTGCTGTTTAAATTAAACCATAGGATGGTTTTGGAAGTCATGCACACAATGATGAATTATTGTGTGTGTTGGTGTGTGTAAATATGGATATGCATTCAAATCTACTTGAAATTACTAATGCGATGATATGAAAAATACTTATTATTACGTAACATTTTACACGATAATATTAGAATAATATGTTAACGTGGGGGGGAGTGGTTGGTGCGCTGTGTCAAACAGTGGTTCTTCACCTGGGGGGCACGCTGCACCCCCCCCCCGAGGGAGCGAGATGCCCTTTCTGGGGGTACGAGACGCGGCCAGATTTGTTTAGAAGGTAAATAATCGAAAACACAAATTGAGCACTTGCACGTGAGTGCAACTACTTTGTTGCATCAAACCCCTGTGTGTCTTTATTAACATTCTACATTTGTTTAACGATTGATAACGAAAAGGTTGCAAGGCTGCAGCAAAGGTTAAGAACCACCGGGGTAATATGACTATAGTTCAATTCGTTGCAAACAGCTAACATCATTTTGCGAGTCACATCTTAACTGGTTCTGAACTCTCCCTTTACCAACTCGAACTTGCTATGGTCGTGAAGCATGGTCATAGGGATTCGAACTTGTAATCACGTTAAAATTTAAGCACATTTAAACCAAAAAAAATCTCTAAACATAGTCAGATCAATATCTGCATTCATATTTACCTTATAGATGTTTGTGTCTATGGTACAAAGTACAAAGTCATCATCATCATCATCGTCGTCAGCTATGGTCAATCAACTGCAGGTTTCCTTAAGCTGCGGTCATTTCTCATGGGCCAGAAATATAATAATCCACCGAGTGCCTGCACTGATTTCATTGGGCAGGAAACATCGCATAGAGCAGGGGCTACCTGCGGCTCTTTAAGGACTGCATTATGCCTCTTGAAATATATATTTTGTCGAATTGCAAAAAAAAAATACTCTTATTGTTATTTTCGGTTGCTAAACCCTGACTTCAGTTTACCGTCGGCGTCCAGTTTACTGTGGGAATCCAGTTTACCATGGGAGTCCAGTTTACCGTGGGAGTCCAGTTACCGTGGGAGTTCAGTTTACCATTGGAGTCCAGTTTACCATGGGAGTCCAGTTTACCATTGGAGTCCAGTTTACCATGGGAGTCCAGTTTACCATTGGAGTCCAGTTTACCATGGAAGTCCAGTTCTCCATGGGAGTCCAGTTCACCATGGGAGTCCAGCTTAGCATGGGCAGGAGTTGACAACCTGTGGCTCTGCAGCATGGTCCGGCTCTATAAGGATTGCTTCGTGACGTCATTTATGATGGGCCACTGGCTCGTATCCGCATTGCATTGTGGCTCTTGCAATATTGATATCGATATATATTTTTTTACCAAATTTTGAAAAAAAAAAAAAGCTCTTCTTGTTATTTCGGTTGCTGACCTCTGGCATTGAGTGACAATTGTCGATGGGTGCGACTGGTGATGGAACGGCGGCTCAAGAGAGAACACGGCCAAGACGGCCACCGGCACAACGGTGGTGGGGCGAGGTGGAACAAGGAGGCCTTCCTCCAGCATAGGACAGAACGAACACGCACCTCCGATTGGCGAGATTGGCTACGTACGGTACGAACGAAGTTCAACGTACATACGTACAGCACAGCTGATGATGCAGCACAGCTGATGATATAGGTAACCATTGGCTACCACATTCTGATAAGCTCCCCCCCTCTCCTCCCCCTTAACTTGTATTTAAGAACTTGGATCTTGGAATCCCTGCCTCACTTGATACAGCAAATCTGGCTGTGACGGTCCCACCTGATGATGGAGACTTGTGTTGCCTCCGAAACGTCGTGATTTTTATTATTTAAATTTTTATTCATTTTAATTTTATTTTTTTACCTACGTGACTTTACCGAAAAAACTGAGAGTATGAATCCTTGTAGTCACGAAAGCTTCAAATCTAGAACCATTGTCTTTGCTCATTTGCATATCTGTGTGTTCCCTAGCCTGCGCAATTTTCTGAATTGCACCCATGTGCCCCGACTCAAAATTCACTGCGCCCCATCTATTTCAATAAAAACGAAGTGAAAAGAGAGCGGCGGGCGAATCTGCTTGGCATTCCTGACGTAGTGCAGTCACTTTACAGATTTAGACGATGAGTTTAAGGGAGCAATCAGGTCAAGTGTTCACGCACGGCGTGCATAACTCACGCCGCAGCACAGCACATCAACCGGAGCGGCAATTTTGTTTGTATCTTCTCCCACCCCCCCCCCCCCAACAAAATAAGCGATTTCACGGCTTCATCGCTGCGAGCCTTCACTCGTTTGCGCCCGCCGTGAAATATGATCATTTGCTCCTCGCGACGGTGAAAGCGAAGTTAAGTATGTGTGGTGCCTTTGCAAATAGTTTATGATCTCTCATGAGCAGGGTGACCATTCACCGTTTCAGCGATTGTCCTCGAGGCAGAACGCACGCCGAGCAGGGATAGTTGAGCTCAACAGCTTCGTGTTTAACACGGAGTCGTAGCAGGGATTTCGCGGCCAATATGATCGATAACACTAGTCAACTCACTTTTTCTGGCATAAGGTATTCCAACAGTTTTAAGGTAATTTTGGGGTGCTGATTCCAAATCTGGCATCAGTTTGTGTCTATCACATCAGGTTTTTGAGATATCAAATATTGCATTTTCAATAAAAACTGCAGAAGAAAAATATTAAATAAATGTGGGTATCTACATAAAATGATATTATAAACACACTATCCTAAAAATACAGCAGCATATTTTAACACTAAAGCAGTCACTAACTCGCAACAACTTGCAATCATAAGTGACAGAGTTAATTTCGGGTAAAATCAATGAAAATGGGTTATGCCGATAGCAATAAAATGAGATGTGATAAAGATTTGGAATCAGCACCCTGATATTAGTCTAGAACAGCTGCAAAAGTCCAGGCCAGAAAAAAAAAACGTTTTTTTTTTCTTGATCAGTGTAATATAATTTTTTTGTGGTAGATCGCGTAAATATAAATGCGTCGTGAAACCCGCCACCACCCGACGCAGCCAATTAGTGAAGGTATGGCCACGTTAACGAAACGTGCCAATCCGTTACTAGTACACAGCAACACCGGTGCGCTGTTGAATGTGTAATGCTGAAAACCATTGCACGCGTTACACCATCATAAGCCACGATCTATGATCGATCTGCCGCTGGATGAAGGCCCCCCATGAACTGTTGCCATCTCCCCGCCGTCTCGTGATTACGACGATCAATCTATGCTCCCGCGCGCGAGCCGCTCCACGTCGCTCCATCTCTGCGGGGGACGTCTTCCTCGGGCACGTTTCCCTTCTTTGGCTGTCGTTCTAAAAGTACTTGCCCGCCGTCCATCGTCCCTTGTGGCCATGCGTCCTGCTTAGAGCCTCTGTGCTTTACCCAATAGGCAACATTAAGTGTCTTAAGTCAACTGTGTTCTTTGATCTACGCATCTTTCTAGCCATTTCTCAGTGCAATCCCGAACACGCAGATTTCCATGCCTCTCCAAGGGGTTTTCCACGGCACACGAGGGGGTGGGTGGCCAGCACCACGCCCGACCGCCTTTGTGTCCCCAGTGGCGATGTTTTCAAGGACGTCACTAAGTACTCGGTTTTTTAGGCTGAGTCGATCTACGCCCAGCACCCGTTCAGATATACTGTGTAACAATTTATTTTGTTCCTGGGTAGTAAGTGTTATTTCCTTCTGCCTCAAAAGTACAGAAAATGGCTATTATTCCCCACAAACTTTGCTTTTGTGACCGGGACAGTGATATTTTGATATTTACCTACTTTCAATGAGAAAACGGGCGAATTTGCGTCTTTTCGTTCACATAAAGTAAAAAAAAACAAGATGAATCAAAATTAACATGTATTTATACTAAATTAATACTAAAATTACTACAAAAGATTTAGACACCCAAGGCGCACTACCACAGGCGGGACTGGCCACAGCGGTCCGAGTTCTCTGTGGGGAGGAACAACGTCAAGTGGGAGCCACTGGTGGACCCCGGAAGGTGCTGATGCCACCACGACTCAGATGGAGACACACACACTACGACTCAGATGGAGACACACACACCACGACTCAGATAGAGACACACACACCACGACTCAGATGGAGACACACACACCACGACTCAGATGGAGACACACACACCACGACTCAGATAGAGACACACACACCACGACTCAGATGGAGACACACACACCACGACTAAGATGGAGACACACACACCACGACTCAGATGGAGACACACACACCACGACTCAGATAGAGACACACACACCACGACTCAGATGGAGACATACACACCACGACTCAGATGGAGACACACACACCACGACTCAGATGGAGAAACACACACCATGACTCAGATGGAGACATACACACCACGACTCAGATGGAGACACACACACCACGACTCAGATAGAGACACACACACCACGACTCAGATGGAGACACACACACCACGACTCAGATGGAGACACACACACCACGACTCAGATGGAGACACACACACCACGACTCAGATGGAGACACACACACCACGACTCAGATGGAGACACACACACCACGACTCAGATAGAGACACACACACCACGACTCAGATGGAGACACACACACCACGACTCAGATAGAGACACACACACCACGACTCAGATGGAGACACACACACCACGACTCAGATGGAGACACACACACCACGACTCAGATGGAGACACACACACCACGACTCAGATGGAGACATACACACCACGACTCAGATGGAGACACACACACCACGACTCAGATGGAGACACACTCACCACGACTCAGATGGAGACACACACACACTACGGCTCAGCGAGAGAGAGAGAGAGAGACACGCGCGCACAACAACACATCGACTCTGCCCAGATGTATGTAGAGCCAAAACGAACTTAATGAAGATAAGGTGGCAGGGGTAAAAAAGAAGGCCCTTTGTAGGGAAGGCTGACTGATGTGTGGGTGCACGGAGCTTCACGGAGACAGCCGCCACACATCACCATTACCCCGCATGACGCATCGTGCATCGCAGCCGCAAGGACACAACGCGTGCACGCGCTCCCTTCACTCCACGCGGAGGAGCACGGCGGCTGCTATTCGCATTCCCTATCGATGTCCATCTCATGTTGCTGTGCATTGTCATCCAGCAGCGGAACGAGAACGGCCCGTGAAATGCCACGCTTCCATATGCCCCCGCGAGCGACTGATCTATGCGACGTGCGTGCTGTGGAAGAAGGGCTGTTGCCCGAAACGTCGCTTATTGGAACTCATCATTGGAACCTCATTTGCCAGTAAAAAATATGATTATTGGTTTTTACCCTTTTATCTGGCAACAAAACTGACACCTTTTTTTTATAAGGAGTCACGTTTGCATAGACCACAATACTTGTAGTCATAATAGTGCGCCTTTTAGCGTCATCTTGTCCAACACCATGTTAGACTAGGCTCTAAGGAAAGCTGTCTCGGGTGTGGACCAATCAACTTCAAGGACAGTGCATACATTATCAGAGTTGTGTTTTTTTTTGCATTATGACTGCAGGAATTCTGGTCTATGCAAACATGACTCCTCGTAAAAAAGGTGTCAGTTTTGTTGCCAGATAAAAGGGTAAAAAAAACAATGATCATATTCTAACTCATGTTAACATTAGGGCGGTGGTAATGACGGAATGTGTTCATTTTCTGTTGAATGAGCAATGCGCTTATGATCATCTCCTCCACTGCCGGACTCAAACAAATGTTTGGAATTCCGCATTCCGATTTGCGAGTGCCAGTCTGGCCACGAGACAATAACTGCTGACATCCTCAAAAAATTGTTTACCTTGAAAGATTGAGTCAACCTTCAGCACGGATTTAAACTTACGACTTTCCGATTGTGGACGAAGTTCTCAGACCACTTTAAAACCTCACCTAATTGTTACGTAATCCAAAAAATACGCCCGTTGCTTATGAGAGCACAGTTGAAAAAAAATAAAAACCCACTCGTTCATTGGCTGAAATTTTTGTTTTAGTATATAAAAGACTGCAGAGCTTGGAAGATTGTTGGTGCTGGTTCACTGCCTGGTTGCCTTCCAGCTTGTCGCTGCTTCCTCGGTGTGGTGAGATGCAATTTCCATGAAGGATGCTACATATACAACTAAACATCATTTTTATTGTTAAAAGGCTGAAGTAGGCCATGTTATGGTGGGGCTTTTGAGAGCGTTGCTAGTATGGCTAGAACCAAAACACAATGATTTCCTGCTCAATTGAGCAATCGGACGGTGCTCATCTCTTCTTGACAGCCCGGAGTCAGTGGTGGAAATTCTACGTTCCTATGGCAAGGATCGAGGCTCAATTTTTTTCTGACCCCGGAGGAACGATGGATGGGTTGAGTCAATCCCAACCAAGATCCTTCAAATCGTGGGGCGCTCGCTCTCCCGCTGAGACACCTGGCCAGGTCACACAGCCTGTGTCCGGCTTGCCCATTATTACGAAACATCAGCGCAGCACAGCACTGCTAAACCACTGCCACCCAATGTGTTTGGCACAGGTCCACTGAACTATTGTGGAAAGCAACTCGTATTACGCGTCGCAATGCGTCACGTAATAGGGTAGCAGGGAATCGATCTTCGGCGGGCAAATGAGGGTCACGCGGTTAAGCATTTGGGTGAGCGTCGAGCGAGACGGGCGGACATGCGTGCAGGGCCGTGGCTAAAGTTTGTTCATGACGTATCCTCCACGACACTCGTGGTTCATGTCCAAATTAAAGAGTTACACTTGCCACGATACCTTACCCCGTGATCGTTGGTGTCATCGTGGAGAAAATAAAAAAGCTAAATTCAAATAAAATTATCAAAAACATTCTTTCGCAACCCGTCAGCCGCACGGCCTTCTGGGAGCGCGTAATCGCAGCAGCATTCATTTCAAGAGAAGCAAACACAAAGTGAAAAACTCCCCACCGGTTTCGACACGCGGTGTCTCATCGCAGACTTTCAGCAAGGCTGAGTCTGCTCATGATACGCCGTATGTCGAAGCTGGTCCATCGCTTGTCTTGAAATAAATGCTGCTGAAATTGTGGGCGCCCAGAGGGCCATGCAGCCTACGGGTCATGGAATAAATATATTTTATTTCTGTGGGGATAGGGATATATGAAGGAAACATGTTGTCGGCGATGAAAAATAGACGATGCTGTTTTCCCCCAAACACTGTGGCTGACCTTGCGACACGAACTGCTATGATTAGAAAGTTTCTGATGACTGTGGAATCAAAGTGTCACGACATTAGTTATTGTACTCGATACGGTTGTGACCAGACTGGGGCAAAACAACACGCAGATTGTTAATTAATGTTCGGGGCATTAGAACGTTTGTTTGTTGTTGTACAATGCAAACATGATTGCATGACGAAACACTTCGCTACTCCCCACGCAATCATCTGGGCTCAACCACTTCAATGTTAAATGAGAGTTGTTGCTTCCCATCAAAATCAGCCATGCCATGAAGGGTACATTTCAATACAAGATGTACAAAATAAAACATGCAATCAGCGGTTTCTTCTGAACATACTGTGCATCACCATCATCGCACTCAGACATGGTCAATCTACTGCTGGATGAAGGACTTGCCGATTCGCCGACAACTCTCACGATCCTACGATATAATGATCCACCTTTCGCTGCATCGCGTCACATTCGCGCGGCCGTCTGGAACGCTCTTCCTTCCGATATTAGGAAGCCACTGGAGCCATGCACTTTTAAATCTACGTTGAAAAACTCATTTATTCAGAGCTGCCCTTTTTGTATTTAGTCTGTCGTCCTTCCACTGCACCTCCGATTAGCACAGTTGGTTACATACGGTGCGAAAGAAGTTCAACATACAATAGTTCATAAAAAAAAAACTGATGTTATTGCTCCGCCACCCTGGCAGATGTCTCCTTGCACCACTCGTTATCATACGGAGTACTCCGTTGCTACGTACTGAGTACTCGGTATGTTCAACGTGCTGAAGGTCTAACCGATTCATTACATTAGAGAGACGCAACAGAGAGAAACCACAAGCCCACAGGGTGGTTATTAGATCAACATTGATATACTGTTGCTCCAGCCCCAGTTCGGCATCGGGTCTGATGGAGAGCTACTGAGGCAGACGCGCACTGCTTGGGGAAGGCGATGCAGCTGCCGTGAGTCGCGGTGCGGGAGGGTTATCCGACAAATAAATGGGAAGAACAATTAGGGAGCACGTCCCCAGGTGCCGGAGGGGAACGGCATGCGAGGTACAGCGACAGGCGGGCTCATGGCCCGTACACACGCACGCTTGTTTTCACGGAGAAATCCACTGCGTTAGGCAAGCGACCTCGACGAATGATGCCATTTCGGAATAACTTTTTTTTTTTACCACAAAATGAATTGCCTAACGAAGACGCCGTTATAATAGCACAAGCACAGCAGCAGCAGCAGCAGCATCAACAACAACAGCACCACTGGAAGGAAATGAAGAGCTCGTCGTTGTGTTTTGGTCACAGCTTCATTCAGGTTGCAATAAGTCAAGGGGTTGGTGGATTACATTGAGATTTGCGCGTGAGAGACACGCAGCCACCGTGATAGCGAGGCGGCTGTAAGAGACGGTACGACAAAAGGCGATGCTTCAGTCGTGCACCAAGCGAGACGTTAAACGAATACGAGTTCAGAAACTAATGCGGGCAATGGGATGATACACGTGAGCACGTTACGATCTTTTCAGGGCCTTTTCATCAAACAGCAAAGTGAAAGCAAAGGCATTTAGTCATCGAGGGGAATCGTGTTTTAAAACAACCGATGACATAATTGCCACGTAAAATAAACACAACGTTTTGCAGGGAGGGAGGGAGGGTGACGAAGCAGATTCTAAATACACACAAGCTATTACCCGACTCATTATTAACCCAGCAAGTTCAACCTTCATCTGCGAGTCGGACGAGGTCCCACAGTGATACTAAAAAGCCACCTTTTTGCAAGAGGAACGGGGAAGACACCGTGAGAATTTAAAACTCACAGCTTCCTGCGTGAAAAAAATAAAAATGTCCATTCATATGGCGCGCGCGTATCCGCACGTCCACAGGGATATGTTTGTAAGCGGTGCGATAGATATTCCGCGTAGGAGGAGCAGGAGGAGGGGAGGCTGTGGGCTCACGTCACCCTAACCTCAGGAGCACCGCATCTAACCGCTTCTCATTACAGCTACGAACACAGCTGGCCCATTACCATTAACCCCTTGGTTCTATAGCCTGTACGTTGACTAAAATACCTCTGGGGGGCACGGTGTGTGTGTGTTGGGAGGGGGGTGGGAAGGAACCTCTATTAATAGCCACCCTTCTTGAATGTAATTGGCCCACTTGGTTCTTCTAATTCAGTAAAGCGAATTCAAACTTCGTCGACGCGTTTCGTCTCCATGAGCTGCGCGTTATTCCCTTCCGACTAGAGACGTTCCAACAGTTGCCGTGTTCAAAAGAAAAGAAAGAAGAAGAAAAAAACAACCGGAACGCCGTCGTTGTCTCCCCCCCCCCCTCCCCCCGATGTTCACAAAAACCGTGGGCGGGTTACTCGTCCTGGTGCGTGGCACGCGATCCCGGGGCCAACCAGCCCGCCCGCGTGGCGCTCTATCGCCGCCGGCGTCCGAGCGCTCGGCCACGGATTCACGAAAAGCTGGAAGCGCCACGTGCACGGATTGGGATCAAGCGCCGCCTCGACACGGATTGGGACACGGGCTGTCGAGGCGAGCGCCGTTAGCGAGGGCCCATTAACGCCGGCACGGAGACGTGAGGGCGTGTTGTCGGCACACTGCAGCGGGCGGTCATTTTAAGGCTGGCCCAATCGAACTCGGTGGGGGGGGGGGAGGTGAGACCCAGGACAGGTTCAGATATTTGCCACTCATGTGGTCCTGCCACTGCAAAGACAAAGATCCCCCCATTATAGCCTTAGCAGACTCCTGGGGCAAGTGCTGTTAGCGAGCGGCTATGAAGGATGGCACGGCACACGAGCGTGTGGGTGACTAGCACCATTCCCGGCTGCCATTGTCTCTCCAGTGCTGATGTGTGCACACTGTACCATGTACTCATTTACGGCCGAGGCAACCTAAGAGCAACCCAGGACCAATTCATGTATTCGCAGTTGTATTGATCGTGAGCGAGGAATTAACATCGGCTGCTGGTTTTCGAAGCGCAGTGTGCTAGCCACTACGCCCACCGCTCTCCGCACTCACGCACAAACGCACGCAACACGGAGCGCTTTAGCACAAACCCTACACTCTCTGCGCCTGGGAATGTCAAAACAACTAACCCTACACGCAGAGCCCAGGTCTGGATTTGTCTGTGCAGGTTTATTGCTGCTGTTACGCATCCCTTGCTGCATTAGCGCAAGAGGAGTTTGTACATCGCGGGTCAAGATTTTCATTTCAGCCAGGCTGCTGGTGGCAACATGCAATTATAAATGTCATCAGAATTTCTAAAATGCACATTTTTTTACCGAATGAGACAATTTTACCTCCCTCCTCTAATTGAACCGTGTCCCCACAGTGATGCATCTCGTTGCTTAGCAGCTTGACGTCTTCAATCAAAGCACGAATGACTTCGAAAAATTGTGGGGGGGGGGGAGAAGAAAATGCATCTTCCAAATTAGGACCTGTCTAAAAAACAATTTGTAGCTTGCTGGAGACTTAATTGTGAATATATATATATATGTTTTACATCGGTGCTGTATTAAGCAGCACATTCATTAGTATTGTTATTTCGCTTGGCCACCAGGAAAGTCCTCTCCGAGTTTCAATACTCTTTTTCAGGAGGATCCAGTCAAGTTTTTGCAGTAAGGGGGTGATTTTTTTCTTTTTATCTACAATAAACCCAATTGAGTGATTTGCAGGTATTTATTTTAACATTGGGATTTTTGGCCCATAACAGTTAAATTGTATGTTCATTAGAGCCTTTATGTATTCGGGAGGGAACCAGAGAACACAGAGGGCATGGCGGGAGATCATACAAAAACTCGACGTGGAAAAGCACCCGAGTCAGGAATGGTACCCAGGGACGTGTTGTTGTAAGGCACGGTGGGTGTTCACAGTGCCACCCTGCCACCTAAGAATTACAAGATGAATAATGCGCTACAAAGTAACGCCTTGTAAACGTATCGGCAGCTACCTTGGGAGCACAGATGCGTTCAAAAAAAATATATCACCTTTGGAGGCGCAGCGCTATCCGGTGTGATTTATAATGCACTGTGTACAACCGTTCGTTCATAACGCTGTGGGGCAGAGCAGTCAAGGTCGATATAAAGTTTGTTAATTTAAGTGATCACATTCTACCCGCGGCGATTCGCTGCCAGGGCGCCTCGCCTGACAGATTCCCTTCCGTCTCGAGGAATCGCCAAAGTGTTTCGTAAACTGCGGCGAAAATCTTTCATCGCGTCACATTCGCGTGGAAAACGTGGGGCGGGTGTCGATGTTGTTGCTGTTGCTGTAAATCTATCCCGCTAGGATATAGTCTGCCACTAATGTCGGTTGAAAGTGGTTCATATGAATTTGAGCGTGAGGCCACGGAACCAGTACCGGATTATCCCAATAGCAAAAGTAGCTACAAATGTTTCGATTTAAAGCTTTCGTGACTGCAGGGATTCAAATAAAACATAATAAAATATGTTACACTTTAATTATATTATTATTTCCATTCTACGTGACTTTACCGAAAGAACCAAGAAGATAGCTACGTATGCTACGGGCACCGCACTTTCAAGGGCCCCGCGCTAAATGCTTTCAAGCTATCAATTCTGGTTCAGTGATTCTGCACTTGCTCTATTACTATAGTACTATATCGCCTTCAACTTTTTATGAATGACTGGGTGTTTATGGTTAGCTGCTTGTCGTATTATCTCTCTGTGTAGCAAATACAATTTTTAAATTGCTTTACTATGCAAGTAAAAAAATAAATGTGTGTTTTAATATTTACGTGTTTATTCATTTATTTGCGGCCCGTTTGTAACGTGTTCTAACAGGCCCCGCACGAGCTTGATCCGGCACTGCGCGGAATAACGACCGTCGCATAATTCACACCCTGAACCAGCAACGTTCAGGGTTGGCATTGTTTGCCTTTGGTAATTTCGGCGGCCGGAGCCCCCGGGTCGAAAATAGATTAACGCCGTCATTGAATGTTGGGAAATAATGAAAATGTCACTTATTAAAATGCACGTAACTTTATGGAAATACCAAGACTCAATTTACGACTTAACTTGTGATTGAATTTGCCCGGGCTGGTGGGGGGTGTTGGGGACGCTCTGGTGTGCACATGTAAATTATCATATCTTTGAGAACGCAAAGATATGAGAACGCAAAAACCGGGCACAAGTGTCCCCATAGCTCAAGTCAACGTCAGTCGATGTTGCTCGCTTTCATTGGAGGTACAATCCAGAATGATTTGGCAAGGGGCAGTGTTGGTGGGGTCAGTTTTTCATTGGTTGCAAAGCACCCTCTCATCTACCACAAAGTGGAACTCTTTTTTCCTGATCTGACATATATTTATTTATTCGCATTGCGCCAGAGGTCGTAACCGGGTACCCGATACCCGTACCCTACCCAATACCCGGCTACCCGTACCCGGCCGGGTACGGGTAGCCGTTTGCGACCCTGGTGCGGCCGGGTACGGGTACGGGTAGACCGTGAGTCACTGGTGAGTAACCGTTTGTTACTCATTTCCCAACGTCTTGTCTCTTCTCACACTTCAAGTTCCTAGAATCAACCCACCCGCGCCTGCAACATGGCTTCATCCCAGAGGTCGCAATCAGGTACCCGGTACCCTACCCGTACCCGGCTGGGTACGGGTAGGGTACGGGTACGGGTACGGCCGGGTATGGGTACCCGTTTGCGACCCTGGTGCGGCCGGGTACGGGTAAGGAATCAAAACCCGTTTGCGACCTCTGCATTGCGCTGTCACTGTAACAGTCGCGAGATTAAGGCAATTTTGCATTTCGGGCCTCTGAAGAAAAGGAGGGCATCACCCCGCGTCAATGTCTAACGAATTTCCACCGATGATGCCAGCGTTGAACTATTCCTTAAGTTATGGGAATGTGTCTACTCTGGGGACAGAACGTTTCTCTGCCACGTTCACCGTAATGTCAATCGAACGGAATGTGTCCATCTCATAGCTGCAGTTTGGCGAAGTTAAGCTGAAAACGCTATGTTTTTTGTTTGTTTGTGTGCCAGCCACTGTTGTCCATTGCTTAGGCCATAAACTGAGAACATAAACTCTCTCCACTTTAGAACCCAATTTATTTGCAAGCGGCTAAAACGAATCTAGAATGTCTGGCTGGCGTCAGTGCTCTGACACCTGAGCCACGTGACCGCATATGTGGTACTCAATTTTAACCACCCCGATGCGATGATGGGCTCAGTGAGAAAATTAAAAAAACGTGGATAGTGTTAAAAGCAGGCGTCAACAATTGGAGTTCAAATAAAAAAAATCAAGATGACAGCGGAGAATGTAGGGTAATCTAACTGATATTGCATTTAATCTTGCAATACTGAATTATCAGTGTGAGTTTCGTGAAGCGTTGATTCATCAATCCATATTCATTCTTAAGTTCACAACACGTACATTTAACGGCATGGATACTGACCGTTGTTTATTCATTCGTATGGATTCACATCACTCCTGCATCCACTCGAAGTGCTAGCATTCATTGCAATGTTAAAACAAAAAATAATTTAAACAAATTGCGACTTTGTTTAATCGTCGTGGGATTGTAGTGGGGAAGCGTGAGACTGCATAATTCCAACGATGATCTGTATATATAAAATCAATGATGAAATGCCGTTTGATATAAACATTATTGACATCTGCTGCTCTTTGCCAATCCACTGTTGTTCGACAAAGACCTTCCCATGCTGTGTTAGTCAAGGTTGTTATACCATGTTTAGTTGTTTTTTCCTTTTCACACTATTGTTAGGTAGGCCAGGTTGAGTCACAAACCGTACCTCTCCATAACAAAGGCTCACCCTCTTAAGCCTCACCTTACCATATGAATAAAAAGTGTGCTGTACTTGGCCCTTCCCCCCTCTCCAATCATTATATATACGGAGTGGTAGCTCCTGCAATCTCTCATTTACTTGATACAGCTGTCGTGGCTGTGACGGTTCCACCTGAAGACGGAAGCTTGTGTTGCCTCCGAAACGTAGTGATTTTTATTTTATTTTACTTTTATTAATTTTAATGCTTTACCAACGTGACTTTACCGAAAAAAACCTAAGAATAAGGTTGTTATTGTTGTCTTGGCCATAATTCACCACGCTGGTCCTTTAGAACTGCCAAATGGGTTTTGGGCACGCGGCGAAGGCGATGTAGGGACGGTAGGTCCAGGACTGACTCAAATATCACCCGCCACGGATGTGAGCTGTGGCCGAGAATAAAATATCACGACGCCGGACCTCGCAATGTGCTCACATCCACACAATAATTTGTGGCAAGCCATACAATATTGAAACGCCCCGTGGTGTGCCTGCTGCGTGTATCCCTAACCCTGATCATGACCCTGTATGGAACAAGTGGTTGTAGGTTTTGTCCACTTTGCTTTGGACTCTGTCGGCAGTACAGCTTTCCAGAGGCCACCCTCCTTCACACCCCCCTCCACATCTCTTCACCTCCCTCCACATGTTTGAGCCTCTTCCCACGGAACCCGCCCGCCTTCCGTGTTATTTATTAAAGCACAGCCTAACCTCCACCCCTCCCCATCCTCCTGCTGCTGGTGCTGCACGCGTTGGCGTTATCCCTCCCCCATCGGACCGAGGTATAAACACACAACCCCGAGAGCGCCGTGCTGCACACGCATAAAACCGTTGGCAAGCGAGCCGTCAAATGAATTACATTTGCAATTAAATTTTAAAATGACTGGGGCGCCGCATATGTGTCGGTTTCCCTGCCACAACCCCGACTCGCCCCCCGCTTCTGGCCTCCGGCCCCCAAGGAAGAGCAGAAGACCATAGACTCGCACGCAACACTCCTGTTTACTGAATATTTAATATTTACTCGCTGAAAGCTGTCAAAACGTGCCGTTTGCTTTATAATTAATTAGCGATTTCGCCGTTGGTAGGTGTTGGTGGGCCAGCGCTGGCTTTCGTGCGCGCATGTGTATTGTGCTGGCTATGTGGGCGCAAAAACATCTGTGTATTTTGGGTGAATCGGCACCACCCCCACCACACATATCCCCTATCCAACGTCAAGAATAACCTGAACTTAAGAAAGATTAATACCTAACCCTCCCACCCCACATTTATAGAAGCTGTGCAGAGCATTATTCATTTCCATAAAGCATGAAAAGATACATCAAAAATGTACCCCGTAAATGATGCGAATTCTTATTTATGTATTTCTTTATTGGTTTAACTCCAGCGGTGTTCACGGGCTTTCAGTGAGGCTCATTTTTCTACCGCGGCCATATATAGCACAGAACACCTTGCGTACATTTACTTTCGCCGTAAAGTGACATCAGTTACAGCGACCTGTGTGTGACTCGCGGTGATACGATCTCCTGCTGAAATAATATGGCAAACATAATAAAAACTCCCCGCGTGAAATGAGAGAAGCTCTTGGCAAGAGCTGGGATGCTTCTTGCCATCACGTTGGCTTTAGTTTTGCTTTTGGAGCCCCCTTTTTTGGAATATTTTTACACTGAAATTTAAGATTCATAAACGGGGGTTTGTTGTGACCGAGGCAACGATGCACAGCTCATAATTAACCCTCAAAATGAAGACGTCACCACGGCCAAAGCTTGTCGATGCCGTCGCAACTCGCAAAGCATGTCCGTCCTCTGCCAGATCTTGCAGTTCACAGAGTGTAAGCACGTTTAAAAAAAAGTAGTCATCGTCGGAGTGGAAGGCTAACACAGCGAACAATGTTGTAACAAATGAGACAGAAAAAAAAACTCTAAAATGATGCAAACAAATTTATCCTTTTTTTGGGATAGTGACGATTTGCCGAAATGCCAGTGGGATGAACCATTCATGTCTGCCACCCAGCCACCAAAAGGGTCTTGCAAGAGCTTGTGTATGTTGACACTTGATTTGAAGCTTTCGTGACTGCAGGAATCCATACTCTTTGGTTCTTTCGGTAAAGTCACGTAGGTATAAAATGTAATAAATTGTTTATTTTAGAATAAATTTTTTATTTTATACCTACGTGACTTTACCGAAAGAACCAAATAGTATGTTGACACTTCTTTCGCACCGTACGTAGCCAAACGTGCTCAACAGAGGTGCGGGTGATTGCTGGTTGCTGGGCGCAAAGTTCGTGCTTGGGAAGGTTTTGATGTGGTGGGGTATAGAACGACATCAATTCCCGAAAGCCAAAAGCGGCGTCTTCATGAGCACGGGTAGGTACTCCATCTCCCGTTGAATAATTCAAATTCCACATTCGCATGGCACGATGTGGATAATTCCAATGAACAACCACTTCTGACTCCCCACAAAGTGGGCACTGTTATTTGGTCCAAAAGCAATTCAAGGCCGTGGTACAATTAACTGAGTGAGAATTAAACACACAGCCTTGTCATTGCCAGTCACGTGCTATAACCACAATGCCACCTGGATGGATAACAATAAACTGTGCACTATCATTTTTTTGTTTTACCAGCTGCGGCCCACTGAGATATATAGCTTTTTTTCAGAAGCGACCTGGCCCCAAATGACAGCTCAACGAAGTGGCTTATGACGTGGACATTTATAGCAGCCAAATACTCTAAGCGCACATTGATTCTAAACGTGGAGGGGAAATACAGAGGGCCCGGAAAAAAATCATACGTGGCCACGGGGAGAGAAAAACACGCAAACTACAAATATACATTCTAGATTTTAAGCTTTCGTGACTGCAAGGATTCATACTCTTAGGTTTTTTCGGTAAAGTCACGTAGGTAATTTTTTATTATTATTAATTTTTTTACCTACGTGACTTTACCGAAAAAACCTAAGAGTACAAATATACTGCAGCAGGCGTCACGGTCAGGATCGAATCCACGACCTCCTGCATACCCGGCGTGGTAGTTGACATCTCGTTACTGTAGCGCTACCAGGTAAAGTGAAAAAAGGTGAATGTGCAGGGCTGGAATTGTTGGCTCATGTCAATGCTGGCAGACAGCCCTCCACTAGAGGAAGCTCCAGAGACCCTCTTGCAGGGTATTTTGGTCTACTCTTCCACTCTGGCCGGACGTCTTGGAAGAGTTTGGAGTGCCAACACATACCTCGTCACACGTGACCTGCTGATTGACTCACTGTGGGTGAATCTTAATTTTGGAACTTTCGTGACTGCAGGAATTATTCTTTGGTTCTTTCGGTAAAGTCATTCATTGACATGCTAATTTTTTCTCTGCCCCCTCCCTCTCTCCGCCCCCGCCCCCTCTCTATATTTAAGGCCTCGTCACAGAGACGATCTTTCTCTTTGTGCCGATACGTGTTCTCTCTCTGTGTGTCTTTGTGATGTCTGTCTGCTTATATGTCTGTCTATAGTTTTCTGCTTAGATTTTTGTTGCTATTTCTTTTATACCTGATGACGATTGCTTGTGTTGCAATCGAAACGTCGTAGTATGCTATTATTTAATTTATTATTTTATCTTTATACGTGACTTTACCGAAAGAACCAAAGAATCACTGTGGGTGGACACGGGCAGGGCAGGGAGATTCAAGAAATTTCATCATTGTTTCAACTGCAGCGCCTGGAGATCTCTCTCCGTATCATCTGGATTTGCAAGGGCAGTGTGCTAACCAATACACCAACAAATTAATGTGATGCACAGTGTTTTGACGAGAGGATAAAAAAAACAACTCCGCATTAAAATGATGTATTCCCAATGCAGTGCACGCACATCATGGTTTATTAACACTCAAATTGACTACCTATGTGTCGTTAATAGCTGAAAGTCATTTACTGGCTCGGTATGAAACTGTATGAAGTTACCTTTTTAAATGTTTGCGCGTGTGTAGTCGCGTGCTTGCGATGTGTCATTTGCAACCGAGAAAACCTCGCAAGCGACACACTCCGTCTCAAGGGAGTCTCCAGCTGAAATATCTTACAAGCTCATGTATGACAATTACTGTTATAAATATAGTCCGTAATTTTTTATATTCTTGAAGGGTTGCATTACCTTCCACTGACGTCCATGTGGGTTTTTTTAAATCGCTAAATAACGATGCATATCAAACGTGTTCAGTATTATTGTCATGTATTGTGGGTATTAATGTTATTAAAACATTTTTTTTAAAGAGTTAAGGGTCTGATTCACCGTGAAAAAAAAAATATTCCATCCGCCTATGGGACCCGTGCAGTGATCTTTTCCAGCAGAATTTGTTTAATCAGGCAAACCCTGGAATGCGTTCAACTCCCAGTGTCTCTTTAGCAGAATTCGTCGAGTTGCACAATTTCTGAGTCCTTGCAGATTCATCTGGCCCCTGCTTATGAGGCACAGAGAATTGAAACCGGTCCAAACTTTGCCTGCTACAAAACGCAGCAGGAAAAAATGATTGGTCCACAATGCCCTGTGGTTGATGCTTTAAAACCTTTGTTGTGCACACCCAGTAGCATCGCGTGCCAGGGTGTGTTTGCGAGTGTTTTGACTCTCACGAGTTTCGGCCCCAATATTGTGCATCATTTGGGGGCATTACTTAAGTTCTGAGTGTGTGCCCACCTCACGAAAGATAATGGATATTATCATCAAGAACTAGGCGCATGCAAGGCTTTTGTTCAATTGATCGGGCTCGCTTTTTGTCCAATGACAGGTACAACGTTTGGGCCGAACCCACAGAGTTATGTTGAACTGCTCCGAATGAATTATGGGAGCATCAATTCGTGCTACTTATTGGCTCATGCTTTTCATTTTCTGCTCAATCGGTGTGCTTTCCTGATAGAAAAAAAAATATATCTATTCCTATGCCACATAATTCAGCTGGGAACATTTTGCTTGCCACAAAAGGAACCACAATACCTTGCTGGTCTCGTCAAGAAGCATCACGCAAACTCCGGTCGTCCTCGTAGAGGCTTTTGGCAAACCGTCGAACAAAGACGGCCACCGCATCGCGCGCTTTCAGACGCGCTTCTGCGGCCGTCTGGAACGCTCTTCCCTCCGATATTAGGAAGCCACTGGAGCTATGCACTTTGAAATCTCATTTATTTAGAACTGCTTTTTATGTTTAGTTTGTTTTCATTCCCCCACAACATTCGATTAGCACGGCTGCCTACGTACGGCGCGAAAGAAGTTCTACATACATACATAATACAAGTTCAGTGGTATGGGGCACAAATTGTGGTTGTAATTCCCATGCTGGCTGGAGGCTTCAAGAGGCTCATGCCACATTTGCAATTGCCAGATGGCAATGAGACTGTCATTATACATCCTGGACAAGGTACTGGATCACATGGAACAGGATGGAATTTTAATATATAATTACACGGGTGTTATCTGTCTCTTAACCATAACTGTAGTAGAGTTTCCACGTTTATTAAAGTTTGTAAATTAATTAAGGCTATTATGACATTCAACGGATTCGACATTTAAAAAAAAAAACATTCCCTTGTCTGTTGTAAATGTTTTATTTCACGTGCATGTTTAATTAAAATAAATTCTGACCAGTCCATTAATAATTTTTACACGTCTGGATTTACGTGTTTCGTTTCGCATTTGGGCACACGTTGTTCCACACAAATTAAAATCGCAAGTTTTCAAATGCCAAAAATACTCCAGGGGCATAAACTCGCCTTTTAATCATCGCCAGCCATTCTCTATCCACCGTTGCAGGTCTCTTTCCATACCATCACCATCCCCTTATGTTTTGGCGTCGCCACAATTATATTTAAGAATAGGATTATCCCTTTCTGGTAATAAAATAGGTGTTGAAATGTTCACACACCAAATATAAACCCTTTGCAAGGCATCACGTCTGCATTAACCACACGTACTTGTGGCAAAACAAGCGAGCAAGCGTGCTCTGATTATAATATATGCTTTGCCTTTAAAACGGATTGGAATATACCAGAGTCAGCCTTCTTTAAGGCCTTGTCTCACCGGTGTTAGACGAGAGAACGCCAAAAGGCGAACAGCACACATACAATGCAAGTAGCAGAGGATTTATAACGCGGGCTGAGCAGTGTATGAACATCTATAACACCCCTTTATTTACTCTTTGGTTCTTTCCGTAAAGTCACGTAGGTATGAAATACAATAAATTAAATCACGACGTTTCGGGCGCAACACAAGCGTCCGTCATCAGGTGGGACAGCCACAGTGAGAAACAATTGCTGAAGTGGGCAAAACAAATACGTGTTTTTGCCAGAAAGGGCAATACACACATTCTTATTTTTAATATTGGTATAAAAAAAAATCCAAGAGACACAATTATCCATCTCACTCCCGGACACGAGCTGATGATGTTAAATGCAGCGTCTTCCAGGCACTTCTTGGTCTTTGGTTATAACATTCCATAACGAGTCTGTCCCCCTCGATCATCGGAACCTTCAAACTCACACGAGGCCAAGCTGAGCCCCTGCTGCACCACGATGCTACTTCTTCAAGATGTTGGTGATGCTCTTAGGTTGTTTCGGTAAAGTCACGTAGGTAAAAATAAATTATAGAAATAATAGAAATAATAATAGAAATAAAATAATAAATCACGACGTTTCGGAGGCAACACAAGTCTCCGTCATCAGGTGTGACCGTCACAGCTAAATTTACTGTATCAAGTGAGGCAAAATTCCAAGAGACAAGCTCTTAAATACAAGTTAAAGGGGAGGGGGGGGCTTATCTGAACGTGGTAGCCAGGGAATGGAACGTGTTGGGGGGGTGGGCGGGGCTAAAAGAGAACAATCGGTGCACCTCGACTCGGGGTTGTAACCGGTGTTGGTGATGCCAACACCGGGAAACGGTGGAACTATTGCAGAATATTGGGGAAAGGCCCGTCCAGGTTGGACAGGAGACGCGAAGAAGAAGATCGACCCCCTTGTCCTTTCGATTTAAAGCTTTCGTGACTGCAGGGATTCATCTGCTTGGTTCTTTCGGTAAAGTCACGTAGAAGGGAAGTAATAAAATAATAAAAAATAGTAAAACATTAAAAAAATAAAACATAAAAATTATGTTGTTATTTTTATTATTTTATTATTTCCCTTCTACGTGACTTTACCGAAAGAACCAAGAAGATAGACGTGTCCTACCCACTCATGTTTCTTAACAGTCAACATGATATTAAAAATCTGAGAATAGGTTTTACCCCTTCTGGCAATTACCAGAAAGGTTTTACCCCTTTATAAAGAAATACATTAATACATGCTAAAACTAATTAATTAATCGATCAGCTAATTGATTGATTGACCAATAAATGGTACAACCTACTTTTATTGTTCATACTTTGATACTGGCAAAAATGTCCCATGAGTCAATACGATGTCTGAATAGGAGATGTGCTTTGATCCACGTGTTATTGTTCCTGCGAGGGGTTAATACCACGTGCGCATTTCTCCATATCATTTGGTTGCGCTTTTAAGTTATTTGTTCAATGTTTACATTTACTCTTTGACAAGAGTGGGAGGCAGGGACACTTGTAAATACGGAAAAAGAGCACGACAATCGTGCCTGGAGAACAACGTTTTCGATTATATTTCAGATTTATAAAGCGCCTCTTTCCAGGGCGCTTTACAATACAAGCCGACGGCGTTCAGCGAGGGAGGAGACGGAATGGACGGAGGGACAGGGGCTGGCAATGGAGCTGATGTTGCTGGCGTAGGTAAGGCAGAATAAGGTGGAACGTGATGGCGAGTGAGGGTGTCTGATGGATGCAACGTGGATGAGAGGCGGTGGGGGTATGTGGCACGAGCGTGAAGTGGTGAAATGGGCATGGGTGAGGGTAGCTGGAGGGTGGTAGGGGCAGAGAGGTCTGGTGGCCGGATGGTTGAGCTGATTGACGGGCACAGAGTATGGCTGGGGGGTAGATGTGGTTAGGTGCACATAGAAAGCTTGGACGTGTGAATCAGTAACGCGGCCTAAACGGTACCATTCTCATATTAAGGCAAGTAAGACATGTTGTTAAATCATCATCATCATCATGAGCTCCATCATTGACGAAAATTAGTTTGTGTGGTTCCAACCGTTGTCAACAGCGATGTTCAACCACCAGTGACGACAGCTGCAAACTTCCTCGCAGTGTTAGACCAGTCTGCCTGTCTCCACTGAACAACACGCACACATTTGGTGGGACTTGAACGGTGATATTTCACAGACAAGGTCTAATGCATTCTTACAGCAAAGTACCAATTCGAGTTTATTCACGTAGTTAGTCATGTCTCCCCGTACCCCAGACCCTAAATTACATCCATCTCGAGTTTTGCACAGCGGGCAGGCACTACACGGCGTCTTTCTCCCCCAATTTTGGCTTTATTTCATCCTGTCCTCCTTGTGTCTCAGCAGGAACGTGCTCGTCGAAATGGCTCGCACCTCATAATTCAGGAGATGTTCATTTAAACCCATGGCCACCCAGTGACGCAGAGCCGTGTTTCTTTTGTTTTAGGCTTTAGCCTGAGGACCCATCATTGCTGGAGGAAAGGGAAACCGTGCAGATGCTGAATGAGTCAACGAGAAGTTTTCCATGTGCAACCCGACGCCATGGTCAATACCCGACAAAGTTGGAACATTGTCACATCTTGGGTTTTGGGCACTCACTCACTCACCCACTCACTCACTCACCCACTCACTCGCCAACTCACCCACTCACTCACTCACTAACCCAGCCACTCGCTCACACGCTCACTCACTCACCCACTCACTCACCCACTCACTCACCAACTCACTCACTCACCCACTCACTCACCAACTCACTCACTCACCCACTCACTCACCCACTCACTCACCCACTCACTGACCCACTCACTCACTCACTCACCCACTCACTCGCCAATTCACTTACCCACTAATCCAGCCACTCGCTCACACACTCACCCACTCGCTCACACACTCACTCACTAACCCAGCCACTCGCTCACACACTCACTCACTCACTAACCCACTCACTCGCTCACACACTCACTCACCCACCCACTAACCCAGCCACTCGCTCACACACTCACTCACCCAGCCACTCGCTCACACACTCACTCACCAGCCACTCGCTCACACACTCACTCACCACACTGCAGGTCAGAACGCTTCTCTTTCCGCTGCATCGCTCGCACTGCCCCCCTATGAGATTCCCTCCGATAGTCTCTTTCCCACCGACTCCCAGCTCTTTCAGCGTTTGCTCGACAGTGCTGTTTGTTGCCGGCCGCTGTGTGCTGTGGGGTCTTTGGGAACTGAGCTCATTCAGCAGCTGTGGCTTACATCGCGTTTGCTAAAACACACAGCATCGTGGCTTTTCTGCATTCCGTCAGTGACCTGCGTGCAGATTTCTCTCCCACGACTTTCAAAATGTTTGGCAAAAAAAACCTGAATGATATCGTTGCCAATGCCTGCCAATGTGCGATATTCTTTTTTTCTTGGAAGTTGTGCGCAGCAAGCGAAAGTCGGGATACGGCTCGTGCTGGCATCGTATAATCCCAATCTAAATGTAAACTATCTAAATGCAAGTTATGCCCGTCACTCTGTATTGACTTACTAATGCATGGGATTGAATCGCCGTGGAAGAGTAATGGATGTTGTGTGTGCGTACACATAAAGACACAGATTCCCCGTAGAGCCTGAACCGACTTTTGGGGCAAGTGCTGTTAGCGAGCACCTATGAAGGCCGGAACGGCACACGAGGCGGTGAGTGGCCAGCATCCACTCCCGGCCGCGATATTTGCACACCGCACTAGATACTCATTTGAGGTTGCGTCGACCTAGGGGAGGCCCTGGTTACGGTTCAGATGATCGTCACGTGAACGGGAATCGAACTCGGGTGGCTGGGTCCGTAACGCAGCGCGTTAACCGCTACAAACACAGACAAATGTGCAATTTGAGAATAGAGTGAGCGGGTAAATAAATCGGCAGATTTTTTTTTTTAAACCACCCTTAAAAAAACCCTGAAAATCAAGACTTGTTTATTGACCGTGTGCACACGTGTAAGCGATACACAAAGTTACTCCTTGTAGCTGCACAGACGGGACAAGTTTATAACCAGTTGAGAATTCAAGAGACCAGGCTGAGTTGCATTTTCAAGAGTCAACTGGTTCGGAGTAACCACTCAGGCCAGCATTAGTCAGAAGAGGGCAGTGTAGTCAGTACGATAGACCCTTAGCCACATTTGTACCCCCCCCCCCCGCCAAGTGCTGATGTTGAAAACCATCCTGCACGAGTTAACCATTTTAGGCTGAGTCGACCTAGGGAAAGGACAGGTCTTGTTTAATTTCTTATTGCCATCATTCCACGATTGTAAACCGTTTCAATGTGACAGTTAACAGCATGCTAACCACAGCACCACCGCTCATTATGTATCCACGGGTGTACAGCAGATGTAGGTATTTGTGGTGATACTTATTGTAGAAAAGCTCATTTTTATCCGTAGTCGATGTGGCAGACAAACTTGAAAATAACGGAACGTAACACCGATAAGTAAGATTACTGGTGTGCCATGGTGGAGAGATGTTAACTACCTCGCCTGGTATGCAGGAGGTCGTGGGTTCCATCCTGACCTGACACCTGCTGTATATTTTGAGTTTTCATGTTCTCTCTGTGGTCGCAAGGATTTTTCTCCGGGTCCTCTAGTTTTTTTCCTCCACATGTAGAAACGTGCGTTTAGAGTATTTGGCTGCTATACATTCTCACGTGATAAGCCCCTTTGTTGAGCTATAATTTGTGGTCAGGTCGCTTTTGAAAAAGAGCTATATAGCTCAGTGGGCCTTACCTCGTAAAATACAAAAGCAACAACTGGTAGCCGTGTTGCTTGTGCGCTCTACTATTAATGATGCCGCTGAGGTGTGGCGTTATCCAAAACCATACAGAACAGATTAGCGTGTGCCATTGGAGAGGGGAGATTTTGGCGAGGTTGGAGGGAGATCATTGGAGTTAAAGGGGGTTGTGTCAGGGGTCGGTAACCAAAATAACAAGATGTGCCCTTGTTTTTAGAATTCGGTAAAAAAACAACACATCAATCATTCGAGAGCCGCAATGCATGTGAATACGGTATAGTGGTCCTTCACGAACAATGTCACGAAGCAGTCCTTAAAAGAGCCGCCATGCGGTTCCAGAGGCGCCGGTTAGCGAACCGTGGGTTTGGGTGATGACGGGATAACCGTGATCTCAAAAGCAATTGATCACGGTTGAATCTCAACGATCTTGCCACGAGTATCACAGTATTACCTGTGGCGCTCCCTCGCTGAACTGCGGCCATCCACAACGGATGGCTGCCGTGAACCGCAGGTGCCCGGGCTTGGAATGGTTTTGGTTCCCGAGTTAAAATTGGAACGGCGGATGGTGACACATTTTTCAAGCAATGTAATTGTTACGGTGATGGACGACGATTCGAAAAAAAAACATTGCAATTCAGCCATCTGCAAGTGAGATGTCTCTGTCGAGTAATCACAAGAAAACATGGGAAGAAAAAAAATTCCCAGTTTTCAAGGACAGGTCATGCCCTCTGAAAGAAAAGCATTAAACCCATACACCTTTGAAATTGTTTTCACATTTGTTGCAGATTTGTTTTGGTGTATTGCTCATCTCTGGAATCAATTTGGTTCTTCAATTTTACGGTAATCAGAATGACAAATATCTTCAGTTGCACAATGTTATCTGGCAAGATGGCATCATTCTGGCAGTGCTTAGTTCATAATCAAATGGTTTCAAATTCAAATCCTGACTATAATCAACTCAGTTCATCATTCCATCAGGGTAAACAATGCTTGTCTTACGAACCGCCTGGCTTTGTTACATGAATGTGGAATTTCCACCACTGGTTGAGAGGTGAAAGTCAAAGCAATTACTAGTATCCTATGCTTGTTTTATCATATCCCTTGTTGACTTTGATTGTATGTGTGTATGTATATGTATGTGTTTGTTCGTGGCAAGGGGTTGCACAGTGGTTAGTTAGCACACTGCACTATGAACCCAGCCACATGAGTTTGACTCCCAGCCACAGTTAACATCAGTGGCAAATGAGAGAAGAATATGCCATCAGGCTCCTCTAGGTTAACTCAACCTTAAATTAGTGCCTCTTGCGGTGTGTGACATCAGCAGAGTTGGGAGTGATGGTGACTTCACGACCCCTTTGCGCGCTGTAGGCCAGCCTCATTAGTTACTAACAGCACTTACCCCAACAGTCTGTGAAACTGCACAGAAAAAACCTTTATCTTTGTTGATGCATATGTGTTTACGTATGGAGTATACACAAACATAGTGTTATTTATTTATTGTGAAACACATTGGAATCTCGTTACGCCTGCATGTCCCCAGCGTCACACATTTGCAGGACAGATTGCTCGTTTGCCAGTCGAATCAGCTGCGAATGTGACAGCGGGCAAGTCCGCGCAGCCTGGGCATTGTGATCGACAAGTCTTGGAACGTGTCACTCAGTGTGAAAACTCATAAATATGCATGCGGTTTCTCCATCCATATGTATTCATTCATTTGCATGTGTAATGCTCGTATATCACACACACACACACCAGTGCCAAACGTAGGCATCAAATGCTATATTCTTAGGTTTTTTCGGTAAAGTCACGTAGGTAAAAAATTAAAATTAATATTATTAATGAAATTTTTTTACCTACGTGACTCGGTAAAGTCACGTAGGTAAAACATGTAAATTAATATTATGAATTAAAAAATTTAACCTACGTGACTTTAATGAAAAAACCTAAGAATATGAATCCTTGCAGTCACGAAAGCTTCAAATCTAAAATCATAAATGCTCGCGAAGAACATTGCATTCAGTTCGCCGAAGAGAAGGACGCGGTGACGGTAAGGTGCAGCCCTGCAATTGCCTGCTCACGCCGCTGTTGCCAGAAGGGACCTTCACCAGAGAGAACTCTCGAGATATTCTCTGTGGAGGGCACTTTGGCCTAATAATCCATGCTGGCCAGACAGATTGTGAGAGGTAGTAGAACCAATATTTAACCCCATCACGTGTCCTGCTATTGGACTGCTGGGTGGACTGTGAGGGTTTTAGAAACCTGCCCATGGCCAGGCCGGGAGATCTTACTGACGATCTCTGGATTGGAAGTTCAACCATTCCACCACTTCACCATCCGACAATCTTAAGAGTTAAATCCTAGTCAGTGGTCAGTGCAACCCACCATCCCTCCGTTTTAAATGTTATAAGGTGGCACTTTTTATACACAAAGTCCTTGCCACAAACGAACCACCATCACGCGAACTCCGGTCACCCTCACAGCGGCTTTTGGCTGGCCGTCGAACAATGACGGGCACTGCATCGTGCACTTTCAGGTGCGCTTCTGAGGCCGTCTGGAACGCTCTTCCTTTCGATATTAGGAAGCCACTGGAGTGATGCACTTTGGAATCTCGAATGGAAAGTAATTTATTGAGAACTGTTTTTTGTGTTTAGTTTGTTGCCATTTCACCACACCTCCGATTGACACGGTTGGCAAGGTATTGTGCGAAAGAGTTTCAACGTAGGGACAATGCTCGACTTACGAACACAATTCGTTCTTGGGCTTCGTTCGTAAATCGGAACACAAAAATGCCCATATGGTCAGTGTTATGAAATGTGTTATGGTTCAACAAAAAAGGGAAGCTTTGTTAAGCTCATGAATAAGAAGAAATATTGTACATTTGCATGAAACACTGTAAAAAACTGTATAATAAATAAAACGTAAAAGAAAGTAACATGAATAGAAAAAGTTATCGGTTTTATTTTCACTTTTACCATGACTCCTGATGCTGGCTTGCACACACACGCAGCACTACACACACACACAGGCACAAAAAGACAACGATCTCCCGTATAGCCTTAACAGACTGTTGTGGCAAGTGCTTTTAGCGAGCACCTATGAGGGCCAGCATGGCACACAAGAGGGTGGGTGGCCAACACCACGCCCGGCCGCCTTTGTCTCCCCAGTAGCGATGTTTACACATCGTACTAGGTACTCATTTGAGGCTGAGTCGACCTAGGGGAGGCCCAGGACCGGTTCAGATAATCGTCACTGGTATTGGCCGTGAGCGGGAATCAAACCCGGGTCGCCGGGTTCGTTCGCGCAGCGTAGCGCTAACCGCTGCACCACCGCTCCCCATATACTCACACACGCGCACACACACACGCGCGCGGTTGCACACCGTGCATCGCATGGCCAACCCCATTAGGGAAGCCCAGGGTGCCACCTGGGGCCACCCCTGGCGAGACTTGTTAGGCCATGCCTTGGGCAGCAGCAGATAGCTCTTGTTAGTGGCTTACATGTTAATGCAGAGCTCTCCCAGGAGCCCACAGAGCACAGGAGCACACGCCAGGACGCGCGGCGCATTCGCAAATCCGCCTTCGCAAGAACCTTCGCGAACGCGCTTTCCCGGCGACATGGCGGGGCTGCCCGTGGCCACAGTCGATCGGGCACCGCTATTCCCGCTGTTGCCTTGGGGTTTCAGCCAACACGAGGCCCCCAAAAGAATCAGAGCCATTTTCAAGTTCATCGCAATGCGCATTTACCGCCGGGCATTTCCTTTTTTTACTTCTGAAATCGCACGAATCCACAGGTTTGGAAGGCGACTACAACATTTCGTGAAATTATATGCGGCCAATGCCCTGGTGTTTCACTAGTAAGCAGCCACCACCACCACCACTATCAAAGTAACAGTCTCCCTAGTGGCGATGTTTATGGATCGCACCAGGTACTTACTTGAATCGATCTAGTGGAGGCTCTGGACCGGTACCGATAATCGTCATTGGTGTTGGCCGTGAGCGGGAATCTAACTCGAATGGCCGCGTTCATAGCGCAAAACGTTAACTGCTACGCCACCGCTCCCCACCACTACCCCCACTACCAATATGTTCAACTTTTAATACAAAGTGAACATCTGTATGACTCAACGTTGCTCATGCTGATGACGATGATGACGCCACACCTGTTGACCATGGCGATGGTGATACACGTCGCCTCGAGATTTCAAAAGAGCCCCAATTGTTCGCATGTGTCTCGCACGTGCTCGCATCGCATGCTTTTGGCGTGCGCTGTTGAAGATCACTCAACCGCGCGGGTTAAAATTGCCCTGTGCGGTACAATTGCCCTGTACAAACTGCTCTTCGTTCATTCACTTTTCGATGACGCAATGCCATTGGCCACATCGGTGTTTTTGTTTGGGTCCACACGTAATTTTGTGCTTTGTTATGGCCGCCTCCTGCACTTAATCACTCATTTCGTGACACGGCAACACATTGACATGACATTCAAACACTGTGACCAGTAATGGACTATTGTTCCCCGGGGCAGCACTCCAAACCCGAATGGCCAAAGAACAAGATGACAGGAGACAATTATCTTTGCCTATTTGTGCTCAGTATACGAAATGCCGCCCGAGAGACTGAAGTGGTTGTTTCTTAGAATTAAAATTACGGGTAATTTAATCAAAAGCCCTCGATGTTGTTGATACGTTATTTATAGATTTAGTTTTTTTCCCGTCAGGGACTTCCGAGGGGAGTTTTCACGAAGGCGGTGGGAAACAAAAGCCACGAGGGACAAGTTAACAATCGTCTCACAAAATTCTGAGGTGCTCATTGAACTAACGCAGCAAGGGGCTTTTTTCTACTTCTTGAATAATTCGTTTTGGGGTTCGCATTTGATTGGTGTAAGACGGTTTTTATGTCTGGCTCTGTCCAGTGCCTTGTGACCTCCGGGTGAAAAGCGCTTAGAAGTGTAATAAACGACTGGACCACGATGTCTGGCTCAGTGTCCTTTATTATTCGGTTCGTGCTGTACACCCACACGGCTGTCTTTACTCTGTAGCTTCTCCACGGTGCTGACTCCAATGTCGGCCCGATCCACAACAGCAGCTCCGCTGCTGTTTCTCTCACACAGCCCCCCTTGGCTGTACTCTCTGCTGCTCTTCTCCCTCCGCAGCTCTCACAGCTTCTTGCTCTCTCTCTCTCTCTCTCCGCAGCTCCTCCTGGCAGCCACACCGCTGCCTCTAACAAGCAGCCCCCTCTCTCTCTCTCTCCGCAGCTCCTCCTGGCAGCCACACCGCTGCCTCTAACACGCAGCCCTCCTGGCTGTCTCCTCCCCAGCTGCACACCACTCCGCAGCTTCCTCTTATCTTCGGGGTTGGCTCCCGATCGCCGTCGGCGCCCCCCCTCTCCACACTTGCCCGCGTGGCCTCACTCTTTTCCGCTCACACCCCGACTACCTTCCCCTTCCGGTTTACCCGCTTAAAGCCCCGAACCTTACCCCCACGTCACATGACTCCACCCCCCGTGACGTCACCTCCGGAAGGTCGCTTACGCCCGCATTACACCACCCTCCCCCGTAGAAAAATCCCAGCCGACCTCGGCTGACCAATAGCAAATCGTAATGCGGCGAACCGAGCTTCCCCCCCTAAAGGACACTAAGCATATAATGTAACAACAAGAACAACAACAACGCAATGAACATCAACGATCGTACAAAAGCATGCAATAAATACAACTGTAAGAAAAAAATAACAAGACAGCAACAATCAACGAAACGTAAGCGATTTGGAACGTGTGCGGGTCGCCGGCCCGTCCCGGACGGTCGGCGGCCCACTCGCAGAACGGGAACGCGATGAAAGTCGAGGAATGACAGGGGGTAATCCCCCTGTCGCAGCTGGAAGTCCACCGACGTCCCGTGTCCCTAAAGAGTTAGTCTTGGGCTTGTCCTGTGACCGTGCCCGCAGCTGGGTCGGAAGGGCTGCAGGGCTCGAAGGTCCCGCAGACCTGGCAGGCGTCCTCCGAGCAGGGCCCCTCGTCCCCCGCAATGTCACGGCCGGCCTGTCTGGAACAGGTACGACAGGCGCTCCAGCGAGATCAATGGACGCAGGCAGGGGAGAGTCAGCAGCAACAGACCCCGGCAAGGCAACATTGGGGGATGACGCATCATGTAAGGGAGCAACATATGGTTTCAAGCGCGACGTATGCACAACCCAGCGACGAGACCCAATCTGGACGCGTGCTGTCTGTGGGTTGGGAACCGCAATGAGGCGTACGGGACCATGCCAGGGTTTGTGCAATTTCGGCGAGGTCCCCGGACGTACCTGTGGACAATGAAGCCAGGCTAGGTCCCCAACCTTCCAAGGGCACTCCCCCTCAGACCGTCGCGCATATCGCTCGTTCCGGGCCTGGGCTTTGGCCGTAGCCACGCGGGCATTCTCCCGCGCCTCCGTGACTCGGCGAACCGTGTCCTGAATGTATTCAGGAAGTGGTTTACGAGGTCCCTTCACCCCAGTTCCCAATTGCACATCCACCGGCGGCACGTTTTCCCGACCATACATAAGGTAAAACGGCGAATATCCTGTAGCCGCATGAGGCGTCATCCTGTACGCCGAAAGCACCCCGGGGATGTGCAGATCCCAATCTGATTGTTGTTCACTCACGGTATGGCAAAGCATGGCAGACAACGTCCTGTTCAGCCGTTCAACCATACCATCCGTCTGCGGATGGTATGGGGATGTCCGTACTTTCTTAGTCCCAAGGCCCGCGCACACTTCCGCCAATAATTTAGAAGAGAAATTCCTGCCCTGGTCCGTGAGGAGTCTCTCAGGCGCCCCCTTATCCATAATATACCCAAACAAAAAGGCGTCGGTAATGGCCGCGGCCGACTGATCGGGCAACGGCCAGGCCATCGGCCAACGGGAGAGGTACTCAACCCCTACCAGCAAATATTTATTACCCCTCGCCGATGGTGGAAAAGGTCCCAATATGTCCAGCGCCACCAATTCATTGACTCGAGACACCTGAATCGACTGGAGAGGCGGCACGTAAGGATGTTTCGGCGGCTTACGTTGTGCACACGCAGGGCACGCGCGCACGTGCCCTACGACATCTGTCGCCATGCCGTGCCAAAAATAATGACGTTGCAACGTCAACAAGGTCTTCTGCACCCCTAAATGTAAGAGAGTGTCACAATGGAGGGTTCTAATCAACTCGAACCGCAAGGACGTTGGTACCACCAGGCGCCAACGTTCCTGGAACCCCTCCCGCCACATAAGCAGACCATCTCGGAGAGCGGTTTGCGGCCCCACAGCCGTACTCGGACTCCCATTGTCCTTAGCAGACCGCTTCCGCAAGGACACCAATGACTCATCCATCATCTGTTCCCGGATCCAGACAGACCGCGGCAGATTCAAAACCCCGTCAGCCGGTCCCGGTTCCATCGGAGTGTCCGACTTCTCGACGGCCAACGTGAGCGGCTGAGGGGGGTTTGGAATCGGCGAACACCTATGCGTCCCCGACTCACATTTACAAGGGGCGCGCCGCGGTAATCTGGAAAGTGCGTCAGCGTTCGCATGGCGCACTCCCTTCCGATGTTGAATTTGGAAGGAAAATTCCTGTAGCGTGTCCAACCAACGTGCCAACTGTCCGGATGGCTGGTCAATTTTAAGGGCATATTGCAAGGCCGCATGATCCGTACGCACAATAAAAGAACGACCGTAGAGGTATGGTCGAAATTGCCGTAGGAAAAAAACAACCGCCAATAGTTCTCTGCGAGTGACACAGTAGCGGGTTTCCGCAGGAGACAAGACTCGGCTACCATACGCCACGACACGCTCTACACCCCCTTTAGACTGTGATAACACCGCCCCAATACCTGTGTCACTCGCGTCCGTATCAAGAATGAATGGGTGATCGAAATCGGGATAATCCAATGTTGGGGCCGTGGCCAATAGATCACGCAGACTCCGAAAGGCCGCCTCCTCCGGCTGTCCCCAAACAAACTTCCGTCCTTTACCCGTAAGGAGATGCAAAGGCCTCGCAATCGTCGCAAAACCCGGCACGAATCTTCGGTAATACGAGGCAAATCCCAAAAACCGCCGAACATCCCCCACGGTGGCCGGAGTCGGCCAATCCCGGACGCACGCCGTCTTTTCCGGATCCGTGGACACTCCCTCAGCGCTCACGATGTGCCCCAAATAGCGGACGGACCGTTGCAGTAGGTGACATTTCTTTGGTTTGAATTTCAATTTGGCAGAACGCATCCTCGTGAACACTGTCTCCAGCCGCGTCAAATGTTCATCGAATGTGCGGCTGAAGACAATGATATCGTCCAAATATATAAGACATGTCTCCCACTGCAACCCCGTCAAAACGAGCTCCATCAATCTTTGAAATGTAGCAGGGGCCGCATTCAATCCCATCGGGAGACAGTTGAATTGAAATAACCCCTGCGGCGTACGGAATGCGGTTTTCTCCCGTGAGGACTCGTCAAGGGGAAGCTGCCAAAATCCCGAAGAGAGGTCCAGTGTGGAAAAGAACTTAGCCCCCGACAATGCGTCGAGGGAGTCATCCATACGCGGCAGGGGGTACGCATCTGCCACCGATATCTTATTCAATTTGCGGAAATCAACACAAAATCGCAATTTGCCATCCTTCTTCTTAACCAAGACGACTGGAGCGCCCCATGGGCTGTTAGATGGCGATATAATGTCCGCAGCCAACATGTCTTCCACTGCCCCCCGTACGTGTTCTCGCTCCGCAGGACTCATCCGATGCGAATTTAATCGAATAGGGGCAGCATCGCCCGTCTCAATGTGATGGTAAAGCAAGGAAGTGCGGCCCAAATCCAAATCATCGGAGCTGAACACGTCGGAATATGTCAACAACAATTTACGCAGCGCACCACGTTGCTCCATGGACAGGGAAGAATTTTCGTCACATAATTGAGCAACCCAACGATCATCCGAACTCCTTGGCTCGGAAACCCCAGCAACAACTCCCCGGCTATGTGGACAATCATGGGTCGCAAACGCCGTAGTGGCATGTGCCACAACCGTACCGGCCGGGACACGGACGTTTTCTCCCCCCGCATTAAGCACCTGTAAAAACGGTAATTGATCCGGCCGGACGATGGTCTGTGCCCCCACTAACGCCAACCCGGTT
The DNA here is from genome assembly GCF_964198595.1 of Lampetra fluviatilis. Lineage (NCBI taxonomy): Eukaryota > Metazoa > Chordata > Hyperoartia > Petromyzontiformes > Petromyzontidae > Lampetra > Lampetra fluviatilis. The sequence goes on from NC_136314.1 coordinate 2,681,236, forward strand.
GTTATCGTGGCGGACGGTGACAACAAGACCCCTACTGCTCCTAGCCGATCAGGCAGGGGCTTCCGATACCGCAAGGGTATAAGCATCTGTGTACCAGGTGGGATGTCCACAGATGCGACGGACAGCGCCTGCACTTGTACGGCCGAAGCAGGTCGCCCCCAGGGCGACGGCAGAAACGAGATTTGACGGCCCCCCGGCAGTTCAATACAATTCTCATTGATTTTGATCAAAATGGGCATCTTAGCCAAAAAATCGGTGCCTAACAAACAAGGAACCGCCAAAGATCTCGATATCAACACAACACCCGAGGCCGACACATCCCCAATAGATATCTTAGCATCCACCTGACCCACGATACCCATGCTACCCCCGTTCGCAGCGACGCACGACCCATAAACCGGACGCACAGCCCGCGACGGAATGCCCAACAGATGGAAAATGACATCCGATATAATAGTCGCAGACGCGCCCGAGTCGACCAAAATGCGCACGTCCACACCTTGTATGGACCCCGGTACAGTGGACGAACCCGTAGCGGCCGCGACAACTCTCCGTGCCAATTTGCGCCACTGCGTAACTGAATGACAAGGCCCCGTCGAGGGCCTTTCTTTAACAACAACAATAGGATCGCGCAACACAGGTGGTGGGTGAGGTGGAAAGCCTTGCCGAGTGTCTGGTGCGTGCCGACATGCCTGTTTCGGAGGATCTTTAGCCGACTTGACCGGTGCCGAGGCCTCCTGCTGCGGCGGAGCCGGGAAGCGGGCCCAGCAGTCTCTGGCGTAGTGGCCCCTACGCCCGCAGCGGAAACATTCGGCCTCGTTGCGCCGAAGCGCAGGCCTCGCCTCCTGACGGCCCCGTTCTGGTAGCACCGCGCGCGGTCTCGGCCCGCCGCGTCCCGTCCATGGAGCGGAGGCGGCCGTCAGTTGTTGAGGGCCCCGGTCATCTGGAACATAGACGGCCTGCGCAGGGTTCCACCCCAGCGCCTCCTCTTCTTTGACGGGCTCCCCCGTCCACGCCGTCACTTGTTTCCAGCGACGGAGGTTGAATTGTGCATCGAGACACTTAGCAGCCATCCGGGAAGTTAGCTTCTCATGCCCACACACAGGCATGGGGATCCCTAGATCCCGAGACAGCTCCAACATTTTCCCTAATATGAGAGGCTCCAGCAGGTCCTGTGGCGTCTCAGGATAAGCTGCCATGGCCAGCTCCAGCACCGCACCCCTGAACGCCACGGGCGACTCCTCTGGTGCTCGTTGTCGTTGAGCGAATCGCCGATGCGCATCATCTGGTGGCTCATAAGCATCGGCCATTTCTTGAAAAACACCACATAAAGTTGCCTTCTTATCGGTCGCTATGGAACGGAAGAATCGGACAGATTCGTCGTCCAGGAGAGTCGGCAACACCTCCAAAGCCTCCGCATCGGTCCATCTTGCTGTGCGTACCGCCGCCAAGAAGCGGCAGGCGAACGCGCTCCAGTCCCCACCGACGGAAAATTCTTTAACTGTTGTAAGGTGGCGACTCCGACTCCTCTTCCCGCCGTCTTCCAATGGTGGTGGTTGTGATGGCAAATTCAAAATGGCGTCGGCCCGCGGCGTGGCCAAGATGGCGGTTTGGCGCCACGGAGCGCGCAAAATGGCGGCCTCTTGCCGCGTGGGCAATGGCGGCGGCAGGACAGGCAACGTGGCGGCCCGCGGAGCACCACTTGCATCATCCATCGTCCCTGGCGCGACGAGATGGCATAGATGCGCCAGGACGTCCTTAAGTGCCTCCAGTTGTACCGCCATCGCTTGCCATCGTTGATCCGCGTCTGATGATGTCGACGGACCCGCCACCGCGCCAACATCCTCCACTCCCGTTCCCGTGGTCTCCTCAGCCGGGCTCTCCTCCACCACCCCAACAGGATCCGCGGTTGGAGGGAGTTCGTCGTCGTCGGACGAAGAAGCCGATGCAGGCGCCGGATTAACTTTCTTCCTCACTTGTTTCGACATGCCGTTGCACTTCCGACACCAGTGTAATAAACGACTGGACCACGATGTCTGGCTCAGTGTCCTTTATTATTCGGTTCGTGCTGTACACCCACACGGCTGTCTTTACTCTGTAGCTTCTCCACGGTGCTGACTCCAATGTCGGCCCGATCCACAACAGCAGCTCCGCTGCTGTTTCTCTCACACAGCCCCCCTTGGCTGTACTCTCTGCTGCTCTTCTCCCTCCGCAGCTCTCACAGCTTCTTGCTCTCTCTCTCTCTCTCTCCGCAGCTCCTCCTGGCAGCCACACCGCTGCCTCTAACAAGCAGCCCCCTCTCTCTCTCTCTCCGCAGCTCCTCCTGGCAGCCACACCGCTGCCTCTAACACGCAGCCCTCCTGGCTGTCTCCTCCCCAGCTGCACACCACTCCGCAGCTTCCTCTTATCTTCGGGGTTGGCTCCCGATCGCCGTCGGCGCCCCCCCTCTCCACACTTGCCCGCGTGGCCTCACTCTTTTCCGCTCACACCCCGACTACCTTCCCCTTCCGGTTTACCCGCTTAAAGCCCCGAACCTTACCCCCACGTCACATGACTCCACCCCCCGTGACGTCACCTCCGGAAGGTCGCTTACACCCGCATTACAGAAGTATAAAGTATTATTATGTTCGTTAGGCTACGACTGATTGCCACTTATTTTAGGCCCAATAAGTCGTTATAATGTGAATGTACGTCTGTATGTATGTTGAACTTCTTTCGCACCATGTGTAGCCAACCGTGCTAATCGGAGGTGCCGGGGAAGGACAACAAACTAAACACAAGAAAGCTGTTCTAGAGAAATTAGTTTTTTAATGAAGTTGGATCTGTTTGGTCACATGACCGACCACTGCCCTATTGCACGTTACACAGGACGTATTGGACGCTGTACGTCAAGCAACTCCTGATGCCACCGGGTGGATTGCCAGGCACAACAAACAGCTGCAATGTTGTGCCAATTGCCCTTCAGACTCAGACGATATTTCAGCCCGTAAGGTCCACTGAGCTATGAGCAGCTCTGTTCCAGATGTAGAGGATGTTCGGGACTTCCTCACACACAAACACCACACAACCACGGGTTAAGGGTCAGGGGTCACGGGAGCGCTGCCGTGCACGACGCGCAATCCGATTATTGAGTGGAGGACACTCTGATTGGTGCGAGAAGGATTAACAAAGGGCGGAAAACCCCGAGAAGGGGATTGGCGGAAAAGGAAGGAGAGGGGCTATTAAGGGGAAAGGATAATTGGTGTTTTACCCTTTTATCTGGCAACAAAACTGACACCTTTTTTTACAAGGAGTCATGTTTGCATTGACCACAATACCTGCAGTCGGAATGCAAACAAAAAACATAACTCTGATAATGTATGCACTGTCCTTGGAATTGATTGGTCCACATCCGAGACAGCTTTCTTTAGAGCCTAGTCTCACATGGTGTTGGACCAGATGACGCCAAAAGGCGCACAACTCAAAGACAATGCACCATCAGAGTATGAGAGCTCGGGGTAAGCATTTACACCATTGATAAAAGGGTAGAAAACCAATTATCATATTTTGCTACTGGAAAATGAGGTTCCAATGGTGTAAAGGGAAAAGAGTTGGAGGGTTCGGGGTTGGTTTTCATGACGAGTGGATGTGTGGTGCCTTGGAAATAAAGATCCTTCTTCACCAGGGCAGGTCTCCTCTTCACAAAGATGACCACAGCTCCAGATCGTTGGCAGTGGCGGAAAGCTATCGAACATCGCAGGGGTGTGAATATGCAAACTAAAACGAGTAAAGACAAACATTATTTACACGAAACATCGTAAAGCCTTTCGGAAAAGTCACGTAGCTAGAAAAATAATAGATCACGACGTTTCGATCGCAACACAAGCAATCCTCATCAGGTGGGACAACCACAGCAAGAAAGAAGCTGCTGTGGTTGTCCCACCTGATGACGATTGCTTGTGTTGCGATCGAAACGTCGTGATCTATTATTTTTTACCTTACGTGACTTTACCGAAAGAACCAAAGAGTATGGATTCCTGCAGTCACGAAAGCTTCAAATCAAGATCGTAAAGCCCACTGCTCGCGGTATAAAACAATAACTAGTGCTTAAGAACAAATCGCAACCTGTGTGAAAAATCATTGAAATGCCATGATGGAGAGAGAGAGAATAGGTACCACAAATACGGGCACGTGCTGATTATGGTTGATATGATACTAATAATTGCGTGTCGTGGCGTGATAATTTTAATCTAAATTGTCTTATGGTTGTTATTGTTTGACTTACATCACACTGGGATTTTTGCACACAGCGTTGTAATACGGTGTTTTTTCTGGAATATTTGCTGGTTTATCCAGGATGCTTCTGTTGCGCGTCGTCGCTTTAAGAAGTTCTCTGTTCATATTTTGTTTGTTGCGGTTGCAACCGACTCAAGAGCCGCATGGCTCACAGGGCTACACCGAATAAATGAAACTTGAAACTTGAATTCCAGCAAAGCAAAGTAGCATCTGGTGCTGGTGGACAACTGTTGCTGGTGGACAACTGTCCGCACAAGACTTGCGTATTTATTCAATCGTGTCCATCGTGTCCACCAAGAAGTGACGAGACGGAGTTGAGGCTCCATAACCCGACACCAATTTTAAAGTTCCTGTGCGGGCAAGTTCCATAATCTTTCTCAGCTGGTGCACAAATAAAATAGACAATAAATAAATACCTAGCACAAAATCTATGTTTGAAAGAGATCGGAGAGACTTGTATTTATTTTGCGGACTAAGCTCAGCCACCGGTGACTGAACTAATGGCAAAATACTTTTGTTTATAAAAAAAAAACTGAATTTTAACGCGTAGGATTTCGCGCGACGAATATTCTTCGTAAAAAGTTGTTTTTGGGTTAGATCGCGTAAATATGTACACTTAACCCACCACCACCCGACACAGCTAATTTTTCACGTAAAAATAAACCGGGCCAAATAGTTACTACTTACTTCAGCACACCGGTGCTTTGGTGAGTAAACCCACGGCATTTACAATTTTAACTAATTGGCGCGTTTGACTCACATTTATATTCACGCGGTACAACTCCACAAAAAAAACCTTTATTACTTAAAAAAATTGTTTGCAATTCACGCCATCGCTTGTGGCTTGACTCCCTCTCTATGAGTAAAATACAATTGTAGGTGAACGTCTAAAATTGGCTGCCGCTCTGCTTGGCGGATAAACCACTGGAGAAGTTGGCTGATCCGGATTCGTGCATTGAGTGGCAGCACCAAACTCTGGGCACGCGTTGATGGGCGCGAGGGTCCACGGTACACTAGTGACTTGACTCTCCGTGACACACGCATACGTTGTGCCGACTCAACCATCCACCAACAAGTGGACAAGGGGCCGCGGATTCTCCTCCGCTGTTCGTAATGAACGACACTCGCCTTGCTCACGAGGCTTCCGTGTCTCACGATTATCTCTTCGCTTTGAAGATGAATATAAAACAAGAAATAAACATATTTCATTGCCCGGTGAAAACCTACGGTGCTTCTGCGGCCGTCTGGAACGCTCTTCCTCCCGATATTAGGGATCCACTGGAAGCTATGCGCTTTTAAATCTAGATTAAAAATTAATTTCTTTAAAACTTATTTTCATGCCTACAGTGAGGGAAAAAATATTTGATCCCCTGCTGATTTTGTACGTTTGCCCACTGACAAAGAAATGATCAGTCTATAATTTTAATGGTAGGTTTACTTGAACAGTGAGAGACAGAATAACAACAAAATCCAGAAAAACGCATGTCAAAAATTTTATAAATTGATTTGCATTTAATGTAGGGGCAAACGTACAGAATCAGCAGGGGATCAAATACTTTTTCCCCTCACTGTAGTTTTTTGTCGCTCCACCGCACCTCCGATCAGCACAGTTGGCCACGTACGGTGCGAAAGAAGTTCTACATACATACATACAAGATTTCCCCACACGCCTTGTGGCGAGATGTTACCTCCGTCGCCTGGTATGCAGGAGGTCGTGGGTTCCATCCCGACTTTGACGTCTGCATACCTGGCGTTTGAATGTCTCTCTTCCCGTTATAACGACGATTTTTCTCTGGGTCCGCTGGTTTATCCTCCACATTTAGAATCACCGTCACGCGTTTTGAGTATTTGGCTGCTACACATTTCCGCACGATACGCCACTTAGTCGAGTTATCAGCTGTGACCAGGTCGCTTCTGAAAAAGAGCCATGTGGCTTAGTGGGCCTTAACATGGAAAAATAAAATAAAAAGTTAAAGGTTAGTCTAGACAAGAGGTACTTTTACGTCTTGACAGCAGGTACAATTTAAGCTGCGCCGTCGCTTCTCACCGCCCACAGCGCAGGCGAGCGACGATGACACAAAAAGTCGACGCGAGGCGGTGACACAAGCCCAGACAACTGCAGATACAGCGGTGGCTTTCTCCGAGCCGCCAATGGACGCGGCAGAGTTGCTCTCCGTGTGGCTGGTGACCTGGAGGCGACCACCCCGCTGATCGATGACACATTTGAGTGTCGCGTTGATTTGATTCGCTACACGGACGATGGTCCCGCTTAGTCGGGAAACTGACTAAGCGGGAGATCCGTGGCATGCGAGCAGCAGCAGCGGCAGTAGCTGCGACAAAAAAAAGACAAAAAACATTAAGATAGCAGAGAACGATCACAGCAAGGTGAACTTTACGGAGCATTGCACCATTTACAAAGGACGACTCATTAACAAGAAGGATTTCAAGAGCAATGTTATGGGCGCGTTGGAGAGCAAATTCAAGAGCTTTGTGGCTTTCTCTCCAACACACACACAGGTGGTGTGCTGTAGCAGTAATACATTGGTACGTTTGCTCACGTAACACATTTCTCAGTGAGCGGTGTCGAGTGGAGGAGGGTGTACGACACACGTGTTGCTTACGCGATTTGACCCGACACTCGCTTGCGAATTGTGCAGCTCTCTCTGTCGATCCGCTGCCGGATGAAGGACACCACGACCTTTCAGCCCTTTTAGCCATCGGGATTTATTGACACCGACGTTTGCCATGGCAGGGAATCGAACTCGGGACAACGGGGTTCACAGCACACCGCACTGACCAGCCGACTCACTCGTTGTACGTGAGCATTTCAAAGTCAGAATCTTCATTTGCATTGGAGGAATCCGATAAGCTGCGTAGCTCTTTTTTCAGAGACGTCCATTCTCTTGTCGACGACCCACTGTTGGGGAGGGGTGGGGTCAGGGGGGGGAAGACCAGGACTGGTTCAGATATCACTCGATCCTGATGTTAGCCGTGGCTGGGAATGGTGTGTTACTTAAAGGTCACATGTCAGAAGCGTAACTGGCGTCGGGACAAGGTGTGTCTTGCCCCCCCCCCCCCTTGTGGCCAAAGCTACGCGTTGGGGGCCCCCCTTGACAACCACTATGATATTTGCTTTTAACAACAGTGTTAAAAGACCAAACACTGATTTAAAAACGCGGTAATTTTCTTTTTTCAAAATTAAAATACTTAAGAATGTGATTAGGCAAGAGGAGTCCGCGAGATACAGGATGCTTCGAAAAAATGTTAACACTTATATGAGACTCATATGAACGGATACTGTAACATGATGACAAATGTTTGTTAATAGCTTCAACAAGTCAAAGAGCCCCCACTTGTCAACACGTGCCTGGAATCTTCTCCAGGTGGTCTCCAGAGCCCGGAGCCACATTTCTCGTGGTATTGTTGCAAATTCCCGGAAGTGTTAACATGTTTTTGAAGCACCCCGTTTAATAGCCTCGGTACGACCGTTTGAAACACATCAAATAGTCGGGGCCCCATCTCACCAATTGACGCACCCCCTGAACTGATAATATCGCTACTGGAACATTCCAACTGCGAGCGTTTCCTGTTGAACAGATAAACTTCGGGTGGCCCAGCTTCAATTTGCAAGGCGCTCTCGCCCATTGTGAAGCCAACAAGGGATCGAGTTCGCGGCGCGCCTGCAGGAGGTGACGGACGCAACTAAGCGGAGAGCGGTGATCGTAGAGACGCGCCCCTCTGCTCCGTCCTTTGCGGAGGGCAAGAGCAGGTGAGAGGGGAACAATTGGACGGAGAATTGCTCTCGCGGGTGGGCGAAACGGGGCATTGTGTGGCAGCCAATGCGTCTCGTTAGGAATGTAGCGAGGGAGGGATTGGGGGCGGGTGTTGTGAAGGTGCCCTCGGATCAGCCACCAGCAGCTTCGTCTCGGTGAAGACACTGCGTGTGATTCCCCCCCCCCCATCCTCCTCCCCTCCCCCCTTAACAATTCGATACCAATTAGGCGGTCGCATCTTCTGTCCGAGCCACATTGAGTGGCGTGCGGGGAGAAAGGTCACTCTCAGAGGCCCCGCGACACGACTGCATTAAAGTTTGAAACGCAACGTTTGCAATTTTGTTTGTTGTGAGGTTTAGTGACGATCGGTCGAGAGAAAACCCTCTCAGACTGGCCACACACGAGGACTTTCCTTGCTACGAAATCCCATCACGCGATGCAGAGTTTGAGCACAGGATCTCAGCGGTGCTATGTACGAGAATGTATATACGCTCGCGGGCGCCACGGTGGTGAGATTTTAACTACCTCGCCTCGTATGCAGGAGTTCATGAGTTTGATCCCGACCCTGACGCTTGTATATTTGAAGTTTGCATGTTCTTCCCGCGGTCGCGTGGATTGTTTTCCCCCTCAACATTTAGAAACATGCGTTTACAGTAATTGATTGCTATACATTTCTACATGATGATAAGCAACTTCGGTGAGCTATCATTTGTGGCCAGGTCGCTTCTGAAATAGCTATATAGCTTAGTGGGTCTTACCTAGGAAAATAAAAAAAATTGTTCATACTTTAAATAGTTTAAAGTAAAACATATATATAGAGAGAAATAGTGTGCATGTAAAAAAGCCACATTTCGAGATAGTTGTCTTAATGTAGTTGTTATAGTTCGCACATTGGACTTACAAACCAGAGGTCACCGGTTCCATTTGATCTCCCGGCCTGGCACGTGGAATAATCGTGCCTCTGTCCCCCCAGCAGTATCAATAGACACACCGCAGTTCGCGATGAGGCAGGTCGCATATGGATATGGTGGGGTAAAACGTGGGTACTTGCAGACCTCTGTTCAGCTTGGACAAGTATGCAAAATACCCTCTAGAGGGCCTCTCTAGAACCCCTCCTCCCCTGATGTCGAGGCCCTTTCGCCGGCGGTAATGCGAGCAAGGAATTGCAGGGCTGCACCTTCATACTACATTTGTACACGTTGTACAAAGTCGGATAAAAAAAAAATGTAAAACAATTCCCAGCAGAACCCTCATGAAATTGATTCTTCAAACTTAATGAAGCCTTTCTGGATTATGAAAAAAAAAATCTTATTTTTTGTTATTTTTGTTAAAATATAAAATAATATGGCAAAACCTGCTTTCACGCCAATTAGCAGTCTCTCAAGTCTCACACCAATAGCCGTGTGGGCGTGTGTAATTATCACCGTTTGTTTGGCATAGCGAGGTGTGAGCAAGATGTGTCGAGCATCGGAAAAGATGTTTTATTTTGTCGACAGTAAGTGCAAAATTGCTTTGGAAGCAAATGCACAGCAGGCTTTAAATACCGGACGCCATCAACATCACCACAATGACACCCTCAACGGAACTGCGTGAGAGAAACGTGCACATACATACACATGCACAAACACTCCCATTCAGTGATCTCGACACAGAACCTATGCCAAGCTAGGTGGACTTTAAATTAATGTGAAATGGTGAAGGCTCACTAGTGTTGGGTCAGAGCCGAGACCCAAATCTTGCGGGTTAAGTTACAATGGTGAATGGAAGATTGACCTGCCAATTGTGCAAACAAACACATTCACAGAACGCCAAATGGGGACAATTACTGTCGACTATTAAGAGCAGTATTACACATGGTGGGCTGGTGTGGAAAAAAAATATCTATATCGGTGCCGGTACCAGTTCATCCTATCGATGGGGTGAATTGTTTTATAAATTGAAAGCTTTTTTTGTAAAGCTATAGGTGTCCGCGTGGCTCGGAGGTCAAGAGCGCTGAGCTGACACCACTGTGATCCTGGGTTCGAATCCAGACAGCCGCCCAGTCAAATCATAGTGTGGCTGTTCAGTTGTTGTAAATATTTATTTAATTTATTATTTCTAAATGCAATTTGTTTTAGTCAGGCCTTGGTGTGTACCAGTCCATGTGTTGTGCGTAGCGATGGAATTTTGTGCGTGCGTTTAGTTTGTTGTCCTCTCCCCTGGACCTCCTCCGATTAGTATGGTTGGCTACGTACGGTGCGAAATAAGTTTAACATAGACGTGCACACACGCGTTCAATCATGGAAGGTGCTGCGTTCATACCCGGTGATCATCCGCACCCCCGGTTCCGTCACCATCCCACGTGATGCCAGGGATGGTGCATCCAGTGCTGCTGGCAACTGGGGGCCGTGGCTATGTCAGTGATGGAGGGTTGGTGCTGGACCATACATTAGAACCCCTCTTAACGACTACCCCGATTAACGACGCATCGCTTAACGACAGGCCTCCATAGAGCCCTATGTGTAGTGTATAGTAGTGTAGTGTATAGTGTAGTGTATAGTGTAGTGTATAGTAGTGTAGTGTATAGTGTAGTGTATAGTGTAGTGTATAGTAGTGTAGTGCCTCCATAGAGCCCAATGTGTTCGCTTACCGACCATTCCCCTGTTAATGACGGGCCGTTGTAGGTACAGTAAATATTAATTAATTCATTGATTAACCACGTTAATTTTAATTTAGACTTAAAACTTTCGTGACTGCAAGGAATTCACATTATTGTTTTTTTCGGTAAAGTCACGTAGATAGAAAACAAACATCAAAATTAAAGCAAAAAATCCACGACGTTTCGATCGCAACACAAGCGGTCATCTTCTCTCTCCACCTGAAGAAGGCCGCGTGTGTTGCGATCGAAACGTCGTGGGTTTTTTTTATTTTAATTTACATTTTTGTTTCATATCTACGTGACTTTACCGAAAGAACCAAGAAAATGTTTAGTTTAATGTTGAGTGTTATTTTAATTATCATGTTGTTATTATCTTTATTCATCAACATGCATTGTTTAAATATTCTAAAGTACGTTTTGTGGGTGATAAATTTAAATTTTCGATGCTCTCGGAACGAATTAAGCCTTTAAGGTGTATTTCCGAAATTCGCTTAACGACCAAATCACTTGACCGGCTTCGTGGATCCAATCGCCGTCGATTTGCATTTTTGTAATTTAATATTGATATATTATAGCTATTGTATATTTTAGATATTAATTTATTAAATTTTTACATATTTTAGCTCCTTAGTATTAGTTAGACTTGTACCTTTAGTATAGTTATACTTGTAAACCACTTATTTAAGATTTAAGATTCCTAAATGTTGAATGTATGCACCTTCCGGCCAAAGTAAATTCCTTGTCTGTGCGAACTTTCATGGCGAATAAAACCCTTTCTGATTCTGATTCAATAGGAGGGGTTATGCTGTACTTGACCATGCGCACGTGACACACATTAGTTAAGAGAGTAACCATGACTCACGAGCTTGACTCGAAGTTGGACAAACTTAAGCTTATTATCGTGTAGATTTGTCACGTGTTAAAATCATTGCTCGCCGCGTAGACTCAACCTAATTTCTCGCATGCGCGGTCTGAATTCACAACTCAGTTGAATAACGAGCAAATTGCACAAATTAATAGGCTTACTCAGCCAGGATAAGGACGCATTCTCCGTTCGTCACGAATGTCCCGCCAAGTGCAATCAATGCATTTGTTTATGGGCGAAGTGAGTTGATGTGCAAATCAGAAGCAGCAGCTGCTGGGACGTGTATCTGTGCCGCTTTCACGTAGAAAGCAGTCTGTGGACATGTCAACAAAACATAACTCCATTTTGTGTGGGTTTCTTTTAAAGTACTGTACGGTTATTATGACCATCGGTCGTACACGTTGGGGGCATGCGGAGCAATTGCTAGCACAGAAAGCCTTCCAGCCAAGAACCATGAGTTCAATGCCCGGCCAGGGTTGACTCAGTTTTAGTTTAATTTTTTCATTTATTTGGTGTAGCCCTGTGAGCTATTCGGCTCTTGAATCGGGTGCAACCGCAACAAACAAAAAAACAAAAACATCAACAAGAAAACATCTTAAAGTGACTATGTGACTATGTGCAAACAGAAAATCTACGAAAAGACAGCAAAATATTGCAGAAAAAGCATTGTACACCAACGCTGTGCAAAAATCCCAGTGGGATGCAAGTCAAACAACAACAACCACAAGACAACTTAGATTAAGGCCATCAGTCTAACTCCGTACTACAACAAACAAACATGGCCAAATCAAAAAAACGCATTCGAAATCACCAAAATAAAGCCATAAAAGCAATGTAACAGTGATCATAGGATCTGTGACCGAATTTTCACAATAAACGACATAAACATCCCATCACCACTCTGGGGGGTTTATAAAAACGAGCACTGCACAGTAAGGCTAAATGTTCTTGGTTTATTTACAACGATATTGTATTGGCAGTGGGAAACAAGCAGAAAACCCCTATCATTTGTCAATAATACACGTAATAACACCTATATCATATATATGTATTTTTTTTAGGGCAGTGCTATTGACGAATGTATTGAAATTGTTGGTTCATTCAAAAAAAGTCTCACTACATTTTAAGACTCCTTTTCAGGTCCTACAATTGAGATGTTTTGCAAATTCCATGTCCGTGTCGTTGTCACGCCGGAGTGCCTGGCGATGAATCTATATAACGCTCCGCACGGACATATTTGAGAAAAAGTATATCGCGTCGGCATCGGTGCACAAACACGGATTTCCACAAAACCACCTTCATTATTTGTCGAGAACACACAGAACAAGACACGTTGTTGAACTGCCACCGCTTGGCCACCTTGCAGCCCACGCCTGTAACACCTGCTGCCCCCATGCAGTCTCCCATCCAAGCCCTTGCCAGGCTCAATAAATCTCTGCTTAGCTTCTGTGCTCAGATGAGATTTTTGCGTATCCGGTGTCAATTTGTCGCGCGCCGCTAAGTGCAAGAAGGTTAACAGCGGTCGTCCAGTAGCTTTGCTCACATGACGGGAACGTGGAATTTCCACCACTCCCCTGAAAATCAATGACGGAGATATACACTAACCGCGTGTTACGAGTGAGACCAAACGTCAATTTCACGAAATACTTTACCACACGAGTATTGCTTATGTATGAATAGTTTTGGCATCCTGACAATTATTGCTGTTATTTATGTTGTCGTTTTTTGTTAACTACTTAGCTCTTGTGGTTAATTTAGTAATTATGCTCCCGTTATTATGGTCATTGTGGTCGTTAGAAAGATTGCTGTCATTATGTGTATTAGTGTAAACGTTGAGGTGTTTCAAGAAGGAATTGTTCGGAGCAATTTGACCAATTTGAAGGCTTTGTGTTTTTTGCTCACGCGAACATGAGAATTAAATCCGTTTGTGCGTGGGTCTTGGGTGGAATTATTGCATCGTAGGATCCGCAAGAGGTGGTGACGGCTTGGGGGAGGCCATCATCTAGCAGTGGGTTGAACATGGTTGAGAATACAAAATTACCTGTGCTCCGGTGGTAGGAGATTGGAGGGTGTATGTTGATTTTGCGACTGCGAGGGTTTTGGCAGAAGGAAAGGAGCGATGGCAAGATGTAGTGGCAGTATCAACAGCATCGACAACGACTTCCCTCTTAATGTTTAGAAATAAAGTTTTGGCTGAATTTAAAATATGCATTTATGATAAAGGATTTTAAAATTTGGTTCGTGTAAATGTTGTGGTACAAACTACGACGCAGAGTCGGGTGAGTTGTAGGGGGCTCACGCCAAGTTTATTACGGGCTTACGCCTAACCAGGTTACAGACTTATGCCTAACAAGGGTACAGGGTTCTGGGGATCCTACCACCCCGGCTAACTCGGCTCTTCTCCCTGCACCGGCCGAGGGCTCAACCAGCTTCGGACGGTCGGGTGAAGTAGCCACCCTTAGCCTCGTGTGAGGATCCACTACCCCGGGTCCCAACCGTCAAACTCTCCCGTTCCCAGCTACCAGGGCGACCCCCTTACGTCACGGGCTTCCCCCTAAATACCCCCTTGGGACATGACGTCACCCTCCCCCAAGATCTGACTGACGTCACTCCCCGCGACGTCACTCACTACTCCTCCACATAAGTATAAATCTTCTTGGTTCTTTCGGTAAAGTGACGTAGAAGGGAAATAATACAATTATAAAAATGAAACAAAATAAAATACAATTCTCACGACGTTTCGGCCACAACGCCTGAGGACGGTCGCTTGCATTGTGGCCGAAACGTCGTGAGAATTGTATTTTATTGTTTTATTTTTATCATTTTATTATTTCCCTTCTACGTGACTTTACCGAAAGAACCAAGAAGATGAATCCCTGCAGTCACGAAAGCTTGAAATCGATAAGTATAAATGTTGTGTCGTAACCCGTCCACCACCCGACACAGCCAGTCAGGTTTCTCACGTAAACAAAACGTGCCCATGAGTCACCACTTCAGCACACCGGTTGTGTGTTGAATACAAATTGGTGGGCTGAAGCAGTAACTAAATTGGCACGTTTTGTTGACGTGAAAAACCCTACAGGCTGCGTCGGAGGGTTATGAAACATTGAAACTTACACACTCTAACCAAAAAAACCTTCATCATGAATAATATTGGTCGTGAAAGCCTACGTGTTAAAATGTTTAGTGGGGAAAAAAAGACGCGTGACATGTCATTGTTTTCATGAATTGTTCCTGTCTGCAGGTGAATAAATAAATAAGTTCCATTGCCACGTGTCATTATTATGGGTTACTCAAAGGTTGCATTTTTTCTGGATTTTGTTATGCAGAAGAGTGCATTAAAGTTATATTTTTATATTTTGTACATTCCACAAATGTATTTCATGTCAATAAACTATCCATAACGGGTGCATCAGAATACAAAAAAAAACATAATCACGTAGAATTCAACTTCATAATCGAGCTGGATTTCCCAACGTAAGTTAGCATTTTCTCTTTTCTAATAACTCCGCATTCATTTGCACGTTCGGTGAGTCAATTAAACTTGTGGCATTTCATGTACGGTACATAAATCAGGAGCAAACTCGCTCACGTGCACGAGTAAAATAATCACATCACCGCGGTGCAAGTGAATTATTTAAATGTAGTATCTTACTGCGCAGCTCTGAAGTACACGGCTCCTGGGTTGTTTCATAAAATATTTGTAAAAATAAAATACAGGACAGCATCTCAAATGTTCCTTCGGAGTGCATTGACGCAAATGAGAAAATGTTCGCAAAACTCAATGTGCGTGTGTTCGCATAGAGGACAGGATACATAAAAAAATATATATGTTGTAAGCCATCGTCCTGCTGACTTTCCAGACAAGTATTATCAAGCGGCATTTGTTGACGCAATCAAAGCAAACTCACTACAGGTTTCAACCTTCTGAGTCTCATCAGCAGTCAGATTTGCTGATCAAATTCTGCCTGGCTGCCTATATGTTACTGTCAAGAGCACTATATCTAAACGAGGGGTGGGGCTTGTCTAGTCACAAAAAGTAATATCGATGGAAAAAGTCCGCCCAATAATATTTCCCATGAGCAATTAGCAATCGATTTATGGCTGTCTTTCCGACAGACCTGTTCTTCACCTGAGGACGGCCGCTTGCATTGTGGCCGAAACGTCGTGAGAATTGTATTTTATTATGTTTTATTTTTATTATTTTATTTTTTCCCTTCTACGTGACTTTACCGAAAGAACCAAGAAGAAAAAAAAGGGCTGTAAATTAATATTATTATTTTATATATTTTTCGTGGCTGTACTTTGCAGCCATTGGAGGATTCGATATTCTCCATGTATCTATAAATTTTAATCTAATTGTGCTATTGAATTGTAATAGTTCACTGAATCACGAGGTGGGTGATTTGCTACATGCCTAGTTACCATGCTGTACTTTACGATATGGTGTATGCCTATAAAAAAACTAAATACATCCTAAAACATACCCTTTTTACAATAATGATGCACACCTTATAGAGCTGTGAACATCTTCATCAATGTGTTGATCTATTTTTTATTCAATATGTATGCTGCAGTACATGCAAACACACACACACAATACATCACAAATATAGGTAAAAAAAAACCCTCGTACATACAAACATGCGGATGATCAAAGTCACCCATCTTCTCTTCTCCCGGAGGAGTGAGGCGCTGGAAAATGAACACACACATTCACACCGCTCTCACACACGCTGAAAAACCAACACGACAGCATGTTAGATCATAGAATGAAAAAAAACCCAACACGGCCCCAATATCCGACACGGGAGCACCGTGCGCCATGACGCATTTGTCGTTACTAAAAAAACAACAACCCACCACCAAATCCGTGGCAACTCGAGAGGCGAGGCAAAGTGAACGCTTATCCATTAAATCCAGCCTCTACCCGCCCGCTATAACGCCGTCGGATTTGTGAACTGGCAAGGTGGGTGGGTGGGTGCAGTGACGGATAATCACAGTAGCAAATGCTAGGGGCCCCGCACTTTAGACGTTTTCAAGCTATCAGTTTCGGTTCAGTGATTCAGCACTTGCTCTATTTCTATAGTAATAGACTGCCTTAAACTTTTATGAACGACTGGGTGTTTAAGGTTAGCGATTTGTCGTATTATCTGGCTGTATAGCAAATGAAAAAATACATTTAATTTACTATGCAAGTAAAAAAAGTGTGTTTAGATATTTATGTGTTTTATTTTATTTAGGGTACCTTTATTATTGATCCGGTACTGGGTAGGTGGCAAGCAAGGGTGGATTTACTGAAGTGGTTTTACTCACCTACTGGGGCTTCGACACAAACCCACCAATGTTGCTCGTCAGGAGAAGCAAAGAGTGGATCTCATCTCTTGCGATGCCCTGCAGCCACCACGACGCACGCCCGAACATGTGGCAATGCCAAAGCCAGAAGCGGTGGTCCTGCACGGAATATTGGGACCCAATGTTCCTGCACGGAATATTGGGACAAGGCTAAATACCGGTTGGACAAGAGAGACGACGAAGGAGGAAAAGACCCTCCTACTGCTCAGGAATTAGGTTTGTCCTCATGAACATTTGCACCAACGTCGACGGGCCACAGGCCCAGACGGTCAAAAGCCAGCAACAACCAGCACTGTTGATGGTGTAATAGGCTAAGCGTTTTTTTTTATTTTGGGACCGTTTTTTACCAGTATCCAAAATTAAATATATAAATAAGTATAGGTTTAACCGATTCAGGAAAATACAAAAGGAGCTGTGATTAACTGTGACAAAAACATACGAACAAACGTCGTCTGATAATAAATGGCATTGTCTATGAAACTGATTGGCCTTAACCAGAGACGGTCTTTTCACGGCCTTGTCTCACCAGTGACAGACCAGAGAACGCCAAAAGGCGAACAGCACAAAGACAATGTAAGCATCAGAACAATTGCTGTCCTCCGCACCTCCGATTAGCATGGTTGGCTACGTACGGAGCAAAGGAAGTTCAACACATATTCATGCATATTTGTCTTGAATTGAGCGAGGTTTAAAGAACCTTGGTGGTGATTGTTGGCGTTTATTCTACATTTGTTTTTGTTTTTACGTTGGACAGTAGGAAATGTTTTTGAACAAAGTATAATGCTGTAATCCATTCGGTGCCACCTGCTACCCCATGAGAATTGGTATACGTGGGAAGTGCTTCTGCTATTGCACGTTCGTTCAAATGTGCGCACACAGGTCTGAGCCTTCCCTTGAGAATGAACTGTCATAACTCTGGCACATTTCTTTTAAAAATCCACTGTGTAAATATATACAAATATTTTTACAGTAAAAAAAGTGATTTCCTGCTCAAATGAGGATTGAATCGGTGCTCATCTGTTCACAGCCCCGAGTCGGTGGTGGAATTTCCACGTTAGTTTGGCAGGGGCGAGTCTCTCTATAGGACAACCACTGTTGACTTCCCCACCAAAACGGTACCAATTTTATCTTCTCCGTAGGGATGATGGGCTGAGTGATCCCCCGTCCAGGATTTGGTCTTCGCGACCAGCAGATAACAATTTTATTTTGAAGTGCACATAAGCTTATTAACGCGAGCAAGGTTTTTAATTGTTTCACCCACATAAGCATTTTGTTTGCGAATAACTAATCGCAATCTAATGTTGTAGAATAAAAAAAATCTGCACATCCTCAGACGATGTGCTTCAAACGATACCAAATTTGTGCCCATAGCTCTCAAGAATGTGGATTTGTGATAAAGTTTTAAAAAGTAAATAAACGGTTGGGAATTTATTTACAGAACACGTCTACCGATTGCTAAGCGTGGCTTCAACTGTTGAGTGCATTAAACATTTGCCTACTTAATTGAAACCTTATTAAGAGTTCCGTTTGCTCGCACAACACACATTCATCTACCGGAAGAAATTGGTGCTAACGCAAATTCATTCGTTTGGATGATGATTGATTTTCCTTGATCATTATTATTTAAAAATGTTTCACCGTTTATTTTTTTTTCTCCCGAAGCAGCGCTCACAACGCCGACGGCAACGCCCGCGGATTTGTTGGCGTTTAAATTTTAAATTTGTCTATCGGAGCGTAGAGGTGAGAGACGCAAACACGATTACGAAAAGAAACACCGTCAACTAAAAAAAACCGCAGGCTAATTTAATGGTAATTTAACGTGGGATCGGATGCGCGCGGGTGGATAAAACACTTTAGGAATTCTTGACTTAATGAAGGCAAATAATTAAAATGTGCGCTCCGTATGAACACTTCGTAAGTGCAAGAGCTGCACGCTTGTAGGTGCAAATACGTGCTATTTATTTCGTACAAAGCTGCAATAATCATGTTGTGGCATCCACGTTTGTACGTTCATTTGACCTATGTATACTATTTGTTACTACAGAACTGGCCAGCTGACTTTGCCCACATTATACCAGCTTTAGCAGGTGCATTGTTTCACTGACGATTCTTTGTATGGGGTTTTAAGTGCTCAGCATGCAACTTAAATAAAATTATAAGCTTGGGCTGGTGCTGCCCTATTTAGTAAAGTAAATCAACCTCCAGGATGTACTTTATGGGAGCATACATTTTCTACTAAATTTTGTATTGTATAGTTTTAAGTATAACATAGTTTTAAGTCTAAATTATCTTCGTGGCAAATTTCAGCCTTCTATTGCCTCCACAACACGATTTGAATTTACATAATTCAGTCAATCATCTATATTGTGTCCCACGTGGTCTGAGTGTGCTACAAGGACATTCGCATTATCGGTATCATGATTGTTATTATTAATCGTGAAAGTAATAGAGTTTTAGTTGAGTGGAAATTAATGATCCCGTGACACCATATGGAAGATTACTATGTGTCATTATGTGGCAATCCCATGGATTTAATTTCGCACTGATATTTTTTCCCATCCAATCCAACTTGACTTCATTTTCTCAAGTATCTCGCCGCAAACTGCATCTCAAGACGACACTACTTCACCAGACTGGTCAATGTGAGTTGGTAAAGGCAGGGAGCATAGTGACGGGAGCATAGAAGTATAGCACGACAATATATTTTATTGCACTCTCTCCTGCTGTCAACTAAGAAGTCACACAGCAGACTATAACAACCGGGCATGCATGCATGGTGGTCACACATCTTAACGACCAAACATGGACCTTCTTGGTTCTTTCGGTAAAGTCACGTAGAAGGGAAATAATAAAAAAATAAAAATAAAACATAATAAAATAATTCTCACGACGTTTCGGCCACAACGCAAGCAGCACCTGAGGACGGCTGCTTGCGTTATGGCCGAAACGTCGTGAGAATTATTAATAATGTTTTATTTTTATTATTTTATTATTTCCCTTCTACGTGACTTTACCGAAAGAACCAAGAAGATGAATCCCTGCAGTCACGAAAGCTTTAAATCGAAAAATTAAACATGAACCTTTTAGATGAAAACAGTCACTGATATCTAACAACAAGAATCATTTATCTGATGAAGTTAAAATTGAGATATACAAGTCTGAGGTCATATTAGGATTACAATGAACAGCAGGACAGTTCTTAAATTGGGCATGGGTCGGAGAATTTTCGGATGATCGGAACACTTTTCAACGTCTCACGGAGGCCAGTGCTGGCTTATACTAATATCTCTTAGCCCGTCATTTATACCCATCATTATGAGCGCCCACATTTGCTTAGGCAAATTTAATTTTGAATCCATCCGGCAAGCACACACC
Source organism: Lampetra fluviatilis (assembly GCF_964198595.1). Classification (NCBI taxonomy): domain Eukaryota; kingdom Metazoa; phylum Chordata; class Hyperoartia; order Petromyzontiformes; family Petromyzontidae; genus Lampetra; species Lampetra fluviatilis. The sequence goes on from NC_136314.1 coordinate 2,701,517, forward strand.
TGAGCAAATGTATGCATTTCATCGGCACGCGAGTTTGTGAATAAATGAAGGTCCACTCCATCATCATCATCATCATATTTTTCGTCGTATCTTATTTGAACAAAGGAAACGAATGGCCAGCCGGTGGAGTGAGTCTGCCAATGCATCTGGGATGTCTTTGATGGCCATGCACCATACTGGCTCATATTCGTGCCATATGAGGACATCATTTACTTGTGCATTCTGCCTAGAAAAATAGTACGTGTCCATATAATCTAATTTTTGTATTGTCCTGCCATGCAGAACAATAAAAGCAATCATCTTCAGAAGACGTTTGCTTGTGTTGCGATCGAAACGTCGTGATATTATTATTTTTATTATTATTTTTCTATCTATGTAGCTTTACCGAAAGACCCAAAGAATATGAATTCCTGCAGTCACGAAAGTTTTAAGTCAAGATTCGTGGTTAATATTTCTGATTTGGAAATTTTTAATAATTCCACCGGCACATGTATGTATGTACGTTTGTTGAACTTCTTTTACACTGTACGTAGCCAACAGTGATAATCGGAGGTGCAATAGTCTTGCGAATGACGTCACAGGATCTTGAACGTTCACTGTGAAGCCGATGGTGCGTGGTAGAGTTCACCGTAGTTACACAACACAGTGTAAATCAGGGCGGCCGCTGCAATCGAACCGCGAATCTGTTCAACAAGCGTCGAATGTCCCACCGATAATCTTTGTCACTACCCAATGCATATGTTCACACACACACATATTATTAAGGCAAAAACGCAGACCTGACATGACTTGCTCACACCACTGCTGTTGTTTTCGCCAGAGGGAACTCAAGAGAGAAACGCCGGGAGATGGTATTTGGCCAACTCTTTCACGCTGACCAGATGCACTGGGTGCATTGCACAACGATACCGTTGCACGACGCATCATTCGAGTGCATTTTAGTTTGACAGCGTGCTTACCTAAGTAGTGACTGCAGAATCGCCCGTTGACAAACACCATTATATATACGCAGATATATGTCAGCCTGATGACCTATGAACCATGTCAACTGCAAAGAACCTGACCTCGTCAGCGCTCTGAAGCCAGGCAAGGTTGACCCTCGAAAATGCCCGGATGGGGGCGGTCGCGACGCATAACAGGTGCTATAGGCTGTGCGGGCCACGTGTCGTGCAGCAGAGGGCAGTGCGGCGAAATTCCTTTATTGTCCCATTGCGCCCCTGCCCCCGCCTTCGTTAACCCGGCACTGACCAGAGTGGTGAAGTATGGTCAAGCAAACCTTCGAAACTCGCGCACCGTGACGAGGTGATCTAGCAGTGGATTGACAACGGAGTGTACAGTACATGTACACACATGTATAGAATATATAACAAAAATATATAAAAAAATAAAACGCCACTTGTAGTAATGGCTTGGGGGAGGCCCGGGGGGGAGAAACCAGCAGGCAAGACGGAATTGACCATTACGTTGAAAAAAGGCCACTGGGCTGGATAATTAATGCAGACGCAGCTGCATTTAATGAAATTGGCCAATTTATTTATACTGCTGGTGAAATTAAGCAGAGCAAGGGGGGGGGGTATGTGACAGAGAGGGACAGTCATTCAATTTGGATCTCACCCCGCGGGACGGAAGCGGGACACATGTGTGTGCCCGACGCGAACGTCTGCATTGGGCTGGCCTCTCGATTCACCCCCCCCCCCCTCCAAATGGAGGCCGGCTCCAAGTTAGCCCATTGTCTGGGTGGTCCATCAGCTTATTTGAGGTCTCATGTATTAGCCCCCCGATGCTTTGGCTTTGTCCGCGGTGGACAGCATCACGAAAGCTTCACTGCAATAGTCCTGTAGCTATACGTGGACGCTGTGCATCAACCTTTGCAATTTACGCGTGGTACGACCACGTGTCTGTCTCTCTGTGTTCTTGTTATCGTTGTATGGACATGTTTGGCTTTGAGAGGGGAGCAGCGGCATGAGCGTAAAATAAAAAAGGCGATTTTGTGGGATAAATGAACCACACGGTGGTTGCGTCGGCGATGCTGAGATTCCGGATTTTAATCAAGAATCGGTGGCGGCTGGTCTGCGTGGGGCGCTGTGTGGATGCGCACCGTCCAAAGATTCACTTAAAACGATGTAAAAATGTATTTATTCGTTCGAAGAAGAAAAAAAATAATTTAAAATAATTTTTAGCTAAATATGCCCTTAAAACGCGGCTACTTTAAGACGTTTTGTGATATATTTTTTGTCCGAATCAATTCGGATATAATATATGCAGCAGTATTTTAATATTACGGGGTGCCCAATTTGTGTGCCGCAACGAGACGCGTGCTCCGGCATAGCGGTGTAGCCGATTCAAACCACTTTTCCATGGAGAGACACCCATAGAATTGGAGATGATGAAGCAAACACGACGATCAGGAGTCTGGCCCAGGCCAACAACGAGCCTCCGCCATTACAAATGTATGAACTTTGGAAAGGCTCCCTTCAACCCAGTCGCTGCTCTGACCAGCGACCACCCAACAGAAACGTGACCCGCCATCCTTCCGTTGATCCAGGTTTCAGCCACGCAGGAATTAAACTGCAAATTCAAGACCACACTGGTTGATGTTCACAGCACTTTAACACAAATTCTGCGCAAATAATAAAATATATAATTAATAAAATAACGTTGGGTTTTCACTTAATTTGGTTACATTCCATCTCCAAAAAAATAAATTAATATCGCTCTAACTATCGACGCGAAATTCATTTATTGGTAACAGGGGGCTGGGATAGTTTAAGACCCCTGACAACAACGAAACAAGGTTACCTGAATTAATCTCAGAAGTAGATCTTCGATATCACCTTCTGCGGACCGTTCTCTAATGAGGCGTGAAGCACCACCCTGCTTGGGTTGAAAACAAATCAAGTAACATTAAACCATGAACAGTATTTATTTTTAATTTAATATCACCTCCACTCAAGGGGCTATCAAAACATTGCACATTCGTTATTCGACACACTGTGGACTATCGTGTTGGGCAGGATTACATCCGTAAGTGTCTTGGGGGACCACACGAGGTGGCATGCTTACGTTGTGACGCACGGCAACCTGATTGTAGAGATGTAGTGGACAATGTTGTCGTGGTGGTATCATAGTCCAAGGCCCCATTTCACGCTGTAATACAAGTCTCTGCTGACTTTCGGGGAGAGGGTTCCAAGAGGATGTTTCCTTGCCTGAGGACATCACTCCGACAGCACAACTGAGAAATAACCGGTGACAGAATAGAGAGAGGGAGATACAAAAAAAAACCCAACAACAGGATGTGGGGGACAGACGTGATGGTGTGTGTTTGTGCACAATGTAAAAAAGGTGTTTTATTACCCAAAACAGGGTGTTTGTCACCATCTGCTGACGTGGTATTAACTAAGAGGTGAGGGGAAATTATTTTCGCGAAGCAAATAGCAAAAAACAATGCACCCTCGTTTTATATGCAGCGTCAAAAAAAAAACCCCCACAGCAAACGTGTCCGTAGATGCACCGCGGCCGGGAAATTTACAATCAGGGCGTTGCAAACAGCCACGCAAATAAAATACGTACACAAATACGCAGGCTCTATGTTGTTGTTGTTGTAACGTAACAAATAATGTGCGTGCAGGTTTAAGTGCGAAATCACAACATTGCCATTTTTTTAGTATGCTGTAGATTGAACACGAGGACAAATATGAAATAACAACGTGCCCAGAGGGCGTCAAAGGCTGCGATGGATTTTGTACAAATTGGCTTTGAGACCGCACAATTCCTTGTATACCACGTTGCATTTCACAAACGGTGTACCCTTAATCACGATAATTGACAGCTCTCTTGTCAACCCACTGCCGAATAAAGGCCTCGGCACATCATATCAGGCGTGGGAGTTTGCCCGAAAATATCTCATGTTGGTCGTGAAGTATGTCCATGTCCAGTAAGGATGCGTATGACCAGATATCACTCTCGACTCATTTGAGCCATGGCTAGGAATACAACTCACGCCACCAGGGTCAGAGAAAACCCTGTGCCGTGAACCCTGCGACACGTGTTAACGCACACGGCCCTGTTTGGAATGATGTGGCTGGGCGAAGCTGCAATGCAAACTTGAATTTGTATCGCGTCTAAACGCAACTGAATGTCAAGATGCTGTTCAAGAGAGGGGGACGTGTGTATGACATCGTCCCGACCTTAGCGCCGTGGGCTACGTACCGTGCGAAGGAAGTTGAACATAATGACGTGCGTAAATCATTCAAACGATTGAACCTCGGGGAGGGGAGGGGGCGGCTTAGGCAGGATAAGGTCTCTAGAAGGGACGGAGGCCGGTGGGCAAGCAGATAAAGGAGTGGCAGCCAAGGAATGGAACGCCCGCCCGAGTGTTCCAAACAAGAGCGAATAACATCCGTGCGTGTGCAGGTGCCCGTTAGTTTGTGCGGACGCGATGGATCAGAGGAGTTCGTGTCGCATCCCCCCCGTCAGTACCGGCACCCCCCCCCCCCCCACCCAACTAACGATGCAACTAGCTCCAGACTCTACGAGGAATCGCCGCCACCTGCAAGCTGGGACGTACTACACTGGTCAACAAAAACAAAAACAAAATTTCTGGCCTGGACTTTTGCAGCTGTTTTAGACTAATTTCAGAGTGCTGATTCCAAATCTGATCTCAGATTTGCTCTATCCCATCTCATTTTATGCTATCGGCATACCCCATTTTCATTGATTTTACCCGAAATTAACTCTGTCACTTATGATTGCAAGTTGTTGCGAGTCAGTGACTGCTTTAGTGTTAAAATATGGTGCTGTATTTTTAGGATAGTGTGATTATAACATCATTTTATGTAGATATCCACATTTATTTAATATTTTTTCTGCAGTTTTTATTGAAAATGCAATATTTGATATCTCAAAAACCTGATGTGATAGACAAAAACTGATGCCAGATTTGGAATCAGCACCCCACAAATTACATTAAACCGTTGGAATATTTCGTGACTGCAGGGATTCATCTTCTTGGTTCTTTCGAAAGAACGAACCAAGAAGATGAAACCGTTGGAATACCTTATGCCAAAAAAAGTGTGTTGACCAGTGCTATCAACCTTCCGGTAGCGGTGTCCACTGGGCATGCACTCCGAGTCGTCGCGCATCTCGATATTGGCGGTCCGTGGGCAGCCAAGCGTCGCTTCATCGCCGAGTCGGATCGTCGCCATCGAGGTGGCCGCGAGAGGTGGGCGGGCGGATTGGAACGAGGCCTTCATCCAGCAGTGGATTGAGCATGGCTGATGATGAGTGGGTTCATGTTTTTTTGTTGTAAGAGATGAGACAGTCATGGGTAGGGGGGGAAGGTGGGGTGGTGGTGGGGGGGGGTTGGTTTAAAGCCTGGGCCTTGAACAGGTGCAGGGTGTCAAGTGCACGGACGGTTGTGACAAGAATGATCAACTCGCCTCTCCAGCGTTTGCGCAATGGAGTGACATTTCACGGGAAGTCAAGAACGTCCATCTGTGAGCATACTGGCCCCCGTCATGCGAATGTGGAATCACCACCACTGGCTCAGGGCCACCAAAGTAGCTGCAATTTGCTCATTTTGACCGCAAGATGCTCGGACTTTCGAGAGGAACCGTGGTTGCACGTGCTTATTTTGTGTTGCGCATTGTGTAGTTTTGCACCTAACTAGGACCCATTTATTACATAAGTTATCCTTGCCTATGAACATCTGGCGGTCCATCAAACATAGGTTCAAGCAAGCCGGACTGCTCAGTTTAACACGTAGGCTTTCGCGACCAATAATATTCAAAATCAACGTTTTTGGGTTTAGATCGCGTTATTTATAAATGTGTCGTAACCCTCCACCACCCGACACGGCCAATCAGTAAAATAGTGTGGTTTCACGCTTCAACACACCGGTGGGTTAAAGCAGTGAACTATTTGTCTTTTGTCAACGTGACGCTTTTTTACTGATTGGCCGTGTCGGGTGGTGGAGGGTTACGACACATTTATAAATAACGCGATCTAAACCCAAAAACGTTGATTATGAAGCCGGACTGCTGATGAGATATTAAACGTCGATATCTGTGGAGGGTTTGTGTGAAATGAATACATGCTGCAGATAAGATGCAGTCGCCAGACCGTTGATGGGTTGTGTAAAAACACACATTTGTATTTATTTGGAGACATAAATATGTGTGGGAAGGAGGCATTGCTTATTTTTTACATATAAAGTACTGCATTATTTCCTTTCTGCTAGAGCTGCTCTCGTTAATTCAACCTACAATACTGTAAGTACAACAAAATCCACGTGCAATTCTTTACAATTGTGTAACAAAAATAAAATATATCGTTTGAAGAGTTGCACGTGTGTGTTTTTACAGCCCCAGCCAAAGGGATATTCGGGACATACGGCAAACATCGAATGCAGTGCAGGTTGTTTAATGTTTGGTAAGAACCCAGTAAGAATAGGGGTCTCTCGTGGCGTGGTTCTCAATCTTCCCTCGTGTGCGTCCACATAAATACATCGCAGAATGGAATGACGGCTGCTTGCCGTCACCTGAGGACGGCTGCTTGCGTTGTGGCCAAAACGTCGTGAGAATTATTTTATTATGTTTTATTATTTTATTACTTCCCTTCTACTTGACTTTACCGAAAGAACCAAGAAGATGAATCCCTGCAGTCACGAAAGCTTTAAATCGAAGGCTCTAAAGTGTTACAAATTAAAATATCATAGACCTGAATTACTATTACTATTATTTTCATAAGCGACCTGACCACAGATGAAATCTCAACGAAGTGGCCTGTCATGTGGACATTTAGAGCAACCCAAAACTCTAAACGCGTGTTGTAAACGTGGAGGGATAGATCGGAGGACCTGGAGAAAAATTCACGCGACCATGGGCAGAACATGCAAACTCTAAATATACAGGCGTCATGGTTGAGATTGAACCCACGACCCCCTTTATAGCAGGCGAGGTCGTTAACATCTCGCCACCGTGGCACCAAAATATGACAACAGCAAATGGTTCTAGAGTGGAGCAAAGTAAATTTCAAAATTAGACATCATGGCTGGGATTATGCTGTCACAGTGGTCGTGTGACGTTCAAAGATCTAACACTCAGAGATCTAATGGTCAGATGATATAACACTCAGAGATCTAACGATCAAAGATCTAACGGTCAAAGATCTAACACTCAGAGATCTTAGGGTCAGAGATCTAACGGTCAGCAGTGTAATGCTCAGAGCTCTAACGGTCAGCGCACCATACTTGAAACGGTCAGCGCACCATACTTGAAACGCAACGGTTCGACTCGATATCCTGGCGCGGCAGTTGAAACAAGGCACACAGTTATTAAATATCCCCATTTCTGTCCACCCAAAATAATAAACATGTGGTGGGGTAAAGTGTTGGTGACCTCACCTCGCTCAACGCGTCTCACCTCCATAGGGGCTCTCTCTCGAGCTTTGCCTGGTGGAGGCCCTTCTGCTTGCAGGGCTGCCACCTTTTGAACTTTTAAGAGGAACGTTTCATGAATGCAAACAGCTTTCATAAGTGCAAAAATCAAACATATGGATCGATATTAGAAATTATGAAACGCGCTGCAGGAGCGGCAACTAAAATGGAAATATTTTGAATGCAGTGATGTTCTTGTTGTTGTTGAAAGCAAGGCGTCCTTGCGGGTTACTTTCAATTAACAGCAAAAAAAAACATTGATTTTCCCTGAAACCTTCAATGCAAATTTGCAGCAAAATGGGGTGGCCTTACGTCTCTGAGCAGTTCCGGCTGAGCGTGTACCAGGTGACAACGTAGTTTATTTATTCTTCCCAAGCAACAACGATATTATTATTGATGTTGTTGACAACTGGAATACATCACCTCGGTGATCGTATGATTTCTTGAGCAGTACGTTAGGAAGTGATGAGTATCATTTTCAACGATATGTGTTGTTCATATACCGTATGCAATTTTTCGTTTACAAACCTCGCACAAACAGTTGTGAGGTCACACATACATGATGTTGTCAAGCGGCTTGAAGGCGATATATTTCTCAGCCACGTAAACAATACACACATTGAACGTGTTAACAATTTGCGGAGGATTCGCAGAGGATCGTGGTCCAATTCCCCTTCCATCCGTCTCTCACACGACAGCTGTCCTCCTCACCACTCCTCGGTGGTGAATGTTCTCCACGACAGTAGAGATGAGAGGGGAGAGGTAGGAGAGTGCGTGGAGGGGAGTAGAGTGAGATGAGAGGGGAGAAGTAGGAGAGTGCGTGGAGGGGAGTAGAGTGAGATGAGAGGGGAGAAGTAGGAGAGTGCGTGGAGGGGTGTAGAGTGAGATGAGAGGGGAGAGGTAGGAGAGTGCGTGGAGGGGAGCAGAGTGAGATGAGAGAGGAGAAGTAGGAGAGTGCGTGGAGGGGAGCAGAGTGAGATGAGAGGGGAGAAGAAGGAGAGTGCGTGGAGGGGAGTAGAGTGAGATGAGAGGGGAGAAGTAGGAGAGTGCGTGGAGGGGAGCAGAGTGAGATGAGAGGGGAGAAGCAGGAGAGTGCGTGGAGGGGAGTAGAGTGAGATGAGAAGGGAGAAGTAGGAGAGTGCGTGGAGGGGAGCAGAGTGAGATGAGAGGGGAGAAGTAGGAGAGTGCGTGCAGGGGAGTAGAGTGAGATGAGAGGGGAGAGGCAGGAGAGTGTGTGGAGGGGAGCAGAGGGAGACGAAGTGGGGGTTGTAGCAAAACACGGTCAGGAGAATAGCGGGAGATGGGAATATGATTTTATTTGTTCCTTGTCACGCTTTACACAAGTGGTGAATTCACAAAGGGCCTACCCCAGCGTTGTTTCCCCAACTCCTGCATGGGTGTCAGCCTGCCCAGAGCCGAGGTGTTTTGTAGTTTAGGTGAAAGCATGTGAAGTGTCTTTGGTGAAAATGGATGAACACAATATTTTTCGAGACGCAGATATAGGAATCGCATCGTCCCCCACCCCGCCGTTGCAAAAGCCTGGTACAAAGACAAAGATCTCCCATCTAGCCTGTAACAGACTGTTTGGGCAAGTGCTGTTTGCGAACACCTATGAAGGCCGGCATGGCGCACGAGGGGGTGGGTGGTCAGCAACACGCCTGGCCGCCTTTGTCTCCCTAGTGGTGATGTTTACACATCGCACCATGTACTCATTTCAGGCTGAGTCGACTTTCGGGAGGCCCAGGACCGGTTCAGATAATCGCTATCACTGGTGTTGACCAAGAGAAGGAATGAAACTCGGGTCGCCAGGTTCGTCGTTCAGCACACTAACCGCTACACCACCGCTCCCCATAATGCTCGTACCTCACCAGTAAAACATACGTCATGACCGTGCTTTGCGCTCGGATGAACGTGTGGTGAAAGCTAAAGGTGCGATCCTGCAATTGCTTGCTCACGTCACCGCTGATGGAAGGCCCTCTACGAGAGGCAGTGCTAGAGAGCTACTTTGGAAGGTGTTTGGATGAAGTGGACATTCATCCATTTATGCTGCTGAGCAGGCAGAGGTTAGAGGTAATGGGGCAGAGGTTGGCAGAGGGATTTTTTTATATAAATATTCCCATTACTTCAACTGCCAATGACGCAAAATTGAAACGGCGACCTCGAGATTGCAAGTCCAGTGCGCCGACCGATACAACCACGGTAAGCAATTGTATACGTATAGTATGCAAACGTGGGTTTAGCATGGCATGCAACTGAGTGCTTTCCTCAAAGTAGCACAGATGGTGTGATTAATGACCTGTGCAAAAGACGGTCATAATTTGTCATTAAAATAGCAGATCTGTCTGAGTAATTGATGATGTGGATACCGTCAATGGGTGTACCAAATTGAGTATTGTGACATGACGCTTCAAACACAAGCGTGTGTTTTTTCCCCACCCCCTTTAGCAATCCATTTAGAATGCAAAAATGCAACGCGTTTTGTCAATAACACTGCCCTAAAGGGATTTTAAATATATTTATACTTTTCATATCGTCGTTACCAGAAAGTGAATGTGTTGAGTTTGTATTATTTATACTCGCGCTATGAATGCAGCATCGTATTAAAGAAAATCATGCAGCTGAGTTGAGTTTACAAATCTGACATTGGATATTGTTCCATTAAACGTTAGGCCGCATGCCTTTTGTGACCGTTTTCATGGTGGTGGTTGCATTCTGTGTCTTTTTAACATTGCAATAATGTAAGTCTGAACGATGTTCTTTGTTTTCTGCTCCTCGTTCTCAGGGGGTTATATAAAAGCATGATTTGGTGCTAAAACCATGAAATTACATTTCGTTATGAAGCATTTCTGTTGAAGCTAATTACGCACTTTTGAACAGCCAATTGTATTTAAAGTAGGAAATATAATTGGCACAATTTCCATGAGAATTGCACCTGCACCCTACGGTACTATATATAACATCAAATCAACGCATAATCCATTTTTGGCTAGCCATGCACATCGTTGGCAATTGGTGTCTGTGCCGCAAATATGTTAACTCAGTCAGAAGACACGTAACTTGCGTGATGAAATAACATCAGACGTACACGGGAGGTTGAGTGTAGAGAAGGCCTCACAGCTATCTCGTCGAATGCAGTTGAAGGGAGGAAGTAAAGGTGCAGACATTCGCGTGTGCGTTGAACTTCTTCAGTACCGTACGTAGCCAACCGTGCTAATCGAATGTGAGGGGGGAAGGACAGAAAACTGAAGGTAGAAACAAGTAAACCCGTAAAAACAAAGTTTTTCACTATAAATCCTTTATATGCGTGGCGGCTAGAGTCCTCTCATCCTCTGGCTTGAGATGGCTGCCACCTATGGGTCAGATGATAGTCTGCCACCATTAAGCAATTGGTAATTAAATATTTAATTTGTTTTCCCTAAACAGTGTAAAATTTTGGAATATTTTTTTCACGAAATTTAATTGTCACACACAACGAGTCTGTGTAGAAAATGTCAGCTCGATTGGATCACGGGAAGTGGGTTAAAAAACGAGCGAAAGATTTGCACGGTCCTAAGCAAGCAAGCGAACTTAATATAAAGGATTTAAAAATATACTCGCCTGTGGAGGACGCGGGGATCGATCCCGCGACCTTTGGCATGGGAAACGAGGGCGCTACCAACTGCGCTACTCCGCCACGGCCTGTGGAGGGGTTACGCTCTGGGCTCTTATACTGTGACGTTCAGCCAAAGCCATGAATGAGTTCTATTTGAATATATTGAAAATACATTTTTTTTGCCTAAAAAGTGTTACATTTTGGGAATTTTTTTCACGAACATTAATTGTCTCGCACAACGAGTCTGTGTGGAAAATGTCAGCTCGATTGGATCACGGGAAGTGGGTTTAAAAACGACCGAAAGATTTGCACGGTCGTAAGCAAGCAAGCAAGCACGCAAGCAAGCAAGCACGCAAGCAAGCACGCAAGCGAACTTAATATAAAGGATTTAAAAAGCAAGAAATTGGTTTTCAAACCAGATGATTTAAAAGTGCATCGCTCCCATTGCCTTCCCAATATCGAAAGGAAGAGCATTTCAGAAGGTCCGCATCATCAACACCACCACCACCACCATCAATGTCAACATCCCCCACTTCCTCATCATGCAGGTTCCTCCTCAACATCACCACCATCAACATCATCACAACCATCACCACCGCCATCATGCATGAATGTTGAACTTCCTTCACACATTTCGATTTAAAGCTTTCGTGACTGCAGGATTCCTTCACACAGTAAGGAGCCATCCGAGCTAATCTGCGGTACGGGTGAAGGACAAGAAACCACACACAAAACACAGTGAAAAAGAAATGAGTTTTCAATCGAGAGCAGTATTATACATAACAAGGCCACGAGCGGCTTCTCGTGGCCTTCAGTGTGGCTCCTGACAAGCAGTCCCCGACAATGCACAGATGTCAACACACCGCCCATTGTGCTGTCAACCCCCAACGGTTTCAAATGTGTGGCGGCCCTCACAGTGACGATGTCTTATCGGCGAAAGCGACCACCCCCCCCCCCACCCCTTTGAAACTGCGTGAAGAACGCTGACCTCGATTTTTAATTGCAAAGCTCCGGTGGCTCCCTAATATCGGAAGGAAGAGCGCTCCAGAGGGCCGCAGAAGCACGCCTGTAAGCGCGCGATGCAGTGACCGTCTTTGTTTGATGGCCAGTCAAAAGCCACTGTGAGGATGACCGGAGTTCACGTGATGGTGTATGCTCCTTTGCCGAGATCAACACGCTATCGTGGTTCGTTTGTGGCGCGCACTTTGCATGGAATGAGTGCGACCTGACAATGTGAAGCCAATGCAGCTTGACGACCACTGAACGGACATTGTCGGATTTGGTTGACAGTTTCAGTTTCATTTATTAGGATTTACCCTGTGAGCCATTCGGCTCTTGATTCGGGTTCAACCGCAACAAACGTCTCTGACGTCTCGCATACGCCAGCTACCTGCATGTCGACCCACCCGCGTAACTCCTGTACACCTACAAGGAGTTCTAAGCCATCTTGGAGCTCAATGCGATGTACTATTTTGAGATGAAGATATGGACGCTTAAACTAGTAGAGTATCAATCGGTGAGATTGAGTGGCGATGTCCGAGGGAGGTCTTCATCCAGCGGTAGATTTGTCACGGCTGTCGATGATAATGTCACGTCGAAATAAACCACGTGAAAGGAAATAAATGCCCGGAGAAGCACCACCCATATGAATGCATAGCAACGGAAGCCTGAGGAGCTTCCCTTGTCGAATTGCGTCCGCAATGCTGCCAAACCTCTCTGCAATGCTGGTTCACGTCTCGCACAGGGGGTCCATCTCTGCACGGTCAATCTGCCCCACCTCCAACCCACTCACATTTACAGGCTAGGACCATGCTGCATGTCATGCTCGTCCACTCACAGACCTATGGCCCCCCTACCACGTCTGCCGCTGCTTGTGATGCGTTGTTATGAAAAATGCATTTGAATATAGTGTGGCGCGGAGATGAAGCTACCAGACCGCTCATAATTAAATCGCCCATTTGATTCAGCGATTGTATTCACAACGGCTGGTCGATTTGGCCGCAATATGGGTGTCTCATGGCTTTTGCTAGCATAACACACTGGCAGATGTATATATATGTGTGCCGATGACTTGTAACAGCGGTGTCAAGATCGGTCTCTGTGGAGGAGGCTCGTGAAGGACGCTGCTACTGGGCAGTTGGAGGCAGTCGCCCTCCAGCAACAACGGAGGGCGGAGGAGCGACGCTCACAATTACGAGTGCAGCGCCGGGTGGCTAAAGCACATCAAGTTGGCACAGTAGGGGTTACAGGTGGTGCATCTGCCAGTCATTTCCTGGCAGTGGCCGTTCGACACTTCACGTGACCTTAGCATGCACATCGTGTGTGACGTCACCGCCACTTTGTCGCGAATTTCGGTTGTTGTATTGTAAGTTCAAAAGCAAGGAGATTGCATAATAGCGCAGCCTGAGAAAGCCCCTTATACAACACACATTCGCCAACACTCTACCCACAACAGGGCACTTAAATTCTATATTTGTTATGTACGGCACTTGGCACGAGCACGGGTTGTGTGTGGATGGCAGCGAATGAATCCTGCCCTACCTCCTACAAATATCGAAAAAAAAATATTGTGCCGAGACAAATGCCTACGAAGTTGATGTCAATGATCTTGCGAAAACATTGCCAAGAATGGGTCACTGTTCGCTGGTGTCGTGGGGTTAGTGCCGGATTTTAATATGACACGCTCGTAAGAATGTGCACGCCGTGTTTCTTTATGTCCGTGAGTATTGGGCACGTGACGGTTAAACCCCAGTGATTCGACACGTTGTCATGAGTTGGGGGTGGAAACATTTGCATTAAAAATTACCATAAGCAGAACTCTGTTTCGTTCCCACGTGCGCAGATATGTTGATCCACTCGCCTATTCGCTTTTCAGACCAATATTACCAAACTTTATGAAAGCAAGAAAGCCATTTTTTTTTTATCTACGTGGCTTTGCCGAAAGACCCAAAGAATACAAGCAAACAATGTTCCCGGTTCAACATTCTGTGACTCATCAGCAGAGCCAGACTTTTTAACAAAGGCTGCTTTATTACTCCAAACTGTGCTTATTCATAGCACATTGATGTACTACAAATGTCACCTATTTCTATAGCTTCCTTTTAGGGAAGCGTTATCGACGGACGTGTTGAGTTTGTGTCTCTTGCGCACCATCGCCAATGCAGTAGCATGAAACAAGTTTGATGCATTTTACTTTCTTTTGACAAGTAATTCAACCTGTCCGTTCTCTGGGCGTCGGCCCATTGTGTTCACGTCCATTATTATTGAACCGCGCGTTCAGGGGATATGTTTCAAAAGAAGCTTTCCGTTCTTAAATTGCAATTATGGTGTGGGGTGGGTGGGTGGGGTGTTATTCTGCCAGCAATATCGCCAACTTTTATTTTTAAAACAGCTCAAAGGCGCCGAGCAGCGCGAGTCCCCGCGACACAAAGCCGCTAATTGCGGGCAGAAAGCAGCCGAAGGAAATACACACGGCGCGTTTTCACGAGAAGAGAAATATTTTAAAAAACAACAACTGCACGCATGTGCATGATCACAGCCCGGCTTACAAAGAAGGGGAGGCAAGGGAGGCTGCGGCGCTGATCGTTTGAGTTGGACCAAAGCGAAGCGTGCAGCGATCACGTCGGTCATGGGCGCTCATTGCTGCAGCCGCTGACGTCGCGAGCAGCGTGCAATGGGCCCAAAGCTAACCCAAATATCGGCGGCGGCGTGAAGGTTGACGGACGCGACTCATCACGGCGTCGGGAGTAGCGATCGATGAGAAAAGTTTTTCGAAACGGTCACAAAGCCCCAAAGGCTTTTTTTTTTATTACGGTATTTTAGTTTTATTTAAAAGAGGTTCAAAGGTGCCCGGCAAAAAAAAAAAATCTGATGTGTTACCACTTTTCCAGGAAGCGTAGGCACTGTGGGGCCAGCGGTGTAAGCGCTCATGGGACTCGGAGTTAATTAGCTCGCGTTTGCTGCGTTAGGAACGCGTTACGCGGGCCTTTAAGGAGAGAGGGAGGCCAATCTCGCCGGATGCAATCAATCGCGATGCCAAAAATCGCCACATGTTCAGCATCTGCTGATTCACCCATACGCAGGGAGGGAGAAATTAGGTTTGGCAGGAAAGGCGTATGGGGCTTAGCATGCTACGTCAATCTTGCCTTTAAAAGGTGATCTGTGTACATACTGCTCACGGCCAAATCACTCTGAATTTACCTGAGCCTGTTGGATCCCAGACGCGATGCAATATTCAGCCTTAATAGTACGGGGATGGGAGACTGTGAGGTGGCTACGTGTTGGCAGTAAAGCCAATGGATTCCTTAATCCATCCGTGCAGATCGTTACTCCCTCGTACGCACGAGTTTCCTCTCGGCACTCTGGTTTCATGCCTTACAAATATTACCGCCCCATCGTCAGTGAATAAAGACATTCACCCTCCCGTGGAGGCAAATGCGAGCATAGTCCGCTGCTGCTTACAGGTACCAAAACACATTACGCGCACACAATCGCGTAAAAAAAATCACATACGTTCCTGTAAAATTGTTATGGCGACAGCTTCGATGCCCACAAGTAGACACGACGAGAGCTCGTCTGAAGACAGCCTATGGGCTAGCCAAGTCACTTTTACACCGAGGAAGCACACAGCCCTGCTCCCCATCGAACCGTAGCAGCCGCTGCAGAAGTCAATGCTGAGCCCTGCATTGAAATTGACCCAGCGACTCGGCCGTGCCCCCTTTCCTCGAGCAGCTCAATTAGACGGACGCTCACAACCTCGGGCGACGCACAGGCCCCGCTCAGTGATTAATCAAGGCTCGCAATGCCTGGGCTGACGCTCAACTCCTCTCGCGGGCTCACTCCCTCTGCGACCCGCACAGCCGATTGCCGCTCGCCTGCATTTTGCACAGGCAATTGCGGTCAACCGGGCAAGCGTGGGCCCAATTAGCCTGACACCCATTTCCTTCGTCGACTAACAACGGTGCTTAAAGGATCACCCTCCAAGTCCCCCTGCCCCCTCCCTCCGTCTCCCAGCCTGAGACGTGACAAGCCACACGGCGTGGTGGCTCTACCGTGTTGATTTGCAGCGACATCCCCTCCACCCCGACGTCCACGTGGCCCCGTCCTTTGATGCTGTGCCTTTCGCGATGCGGTGCTGCGCTCTGCGGTGATGCATCTCAAAGGTTTACTATTACCACACACAAATAGACGCAATGGTCGTATTTAGTGTGAATCTTTACCATCAAAGTCGCAGTTTTTTTTCCATTAATGGTCTGAGAACTCAAAGGACCGGGACGAGACTCGTTTGCAAGAGTAGCCATTGGTCACTGAAATTCATGAAATCAAGCAAATCAAATAAAAATCACGGCGTTAAGCAAATAGGAATCAAGCAAAAGCAACCGCGTTACAGCAGACGCTGAAAATACTGGAATTCCACTGCGCATTGCAGTGCGCTCGTCGCAAGTAGTTTGAAATACATTTTCAATCTCGAGAATCGAGGCTGAAAACAAACAAAGAGGCATAATTCCATCAATTCGTCATACAGGGACCATTGATGTCTTTGTAACAGTTTGGTCTGAGTTTGATTCAGAACGCTGTCAACCTCTGGGAGGTCGCTCCTTCTCTGTTGCCCCCAGAATTGAGACCTCCCTTATTCCCAGCCTCAAAGTGCGTTGGCTGCCTGACCCTGTTCAAGCTTCGTCTTCCTCCGCCGATGACGTTCTGCCTCTAAAAGGAATACTCAAACTTATCCACGTGCCCCCTCTCTCGCAATAATGCACATCGCACCGTTTTGGAAAGTTTAATTTCAGTCGCAATAATAATAATAATTGTCCAGCCCTTTGTTAATCCACTGCTGGACGAAGCCCTTCCCTATTCCCTTTCAGTTATGTCACGGGGAGGGGAGGGGGTCATACTCTTAGTTTTTTTCAGTAAAGTCACGTAGGTATAAAATGAAATTAAAATTAATAAAAATAAAATAATAAAAAATCACGACGTTTCGGAGGCAACACAAGTCTCCGTCATCAGGTGGGACCGTCACAGCCAGATTTGCTGTATCAAGCGAGCCTCCGAAACGTCGTGATTTTTATTATTTTATTTTTATTAATTTTAATTTCATTTTTTACCTACGTGACTTGCAGTCACGAAAGCTTCAAATCTAGAAGGGGAGGGGGGCGTTTGACCATACTTCACCGCACTCATCAATGAAGGGCATGCCCCAGCACCAGTTCAGATATCACTCGCAAAACCGTTGTTAGCCACGCCTGACAATTAACTCATCTCGAGAGCACAACATCTGAACGAAGCCACTCTCTCGCCTCTGCACTGAGCGCACGTGATCCATTTGCAGACCGTACAGGGAAATCCTTCAGCACCATGAGATGCCTGGGCCCTGTTCTCTCGCAAGCCAAGCAACCCCAATTAAAGGTTTGCTCAAACCTGCTCTCCCCACACCCAATATCGACTGCGGGACTCAAGACTTTGTGTAGCTCGCATTATAAATCGTTCTTCGCGGGCTAATACCCCTTGATTTACAGACAAATTGATTGCTCAAACGATCGTGCGCATGCGACCCTCAAAAGGCTTTATGCTAATCTCCGTGATGCAGTAGGAGGGCTCCTGGCTGTGGAATTTGCATCGGTAGGAATCGAATGTGTATTTTTTGTTTTGTAATTGCGTGGTGATCGCAAACCCCACACACATCGCATGGCGCGACTGGATTTTAAATAGGGCCAGGCCGGACCGTTAAGTCAATATGATATGAAAGTCGTAACAATTTTGCTAGACTGGCACAGCCTTTGTTAAAGTAATAGGCACCAATTAAGCCAATTTAGCTGTAAATTCGGCGTAATACGTTGCCCGTTATGGACCGATATTAAAGCGCGCGCATACCCTTTTAAAAAGGACACTTAGCGTCTCGAGAGATAATATAATTACTTCTCATTAAAAGGGAAAGGAAAGTCTACTTAACCTTAAACTGTGAAACAATAACGTGGCGTTTTGTGGCCCCCAGAATACAGCTTAAATTGTCCAACTCATATAAAAGTTAATGGAACAACATGACAATGTTGAGTGTACACAATCTTGTTAAATATGTATATGACTGCTATAAAATTATCTCTAACACACACACACACACACGCGCGCGCGCGCACACATGCACGCAGAGTAATTAAACATATCAACAATAGCTCCAATCTGTTCTCTATTTCATCGATTATTCGATTGTTGGCGATGTCTTCCCGTGGACATACCGGCTTCTGGTTTGCGGCCACTGCTCGTGAGTGAACTTGATTGCTTGTCGAGGCATTCCTCGATATGAGGAACTGATACCCTCCTGAGACTCAACTAAACTGTAAGGGATTTATTTTTTTATTTTACCAGGTAAAGCCCACTGAGCTCTAAAGTTATTTTTCATCAACTAGCTGGCCACAAATGATAGCTCAACGAAATGGCTTATCGTGTGGAAATTTATAGCAGCCAAATACTCTCAACGCATTTTGATTCTAAATGCGGAGGGAAAAAACCGTAGCACCCGGAAAAATATCCACTCGACCACAACAACAACAACCGCCATTCGCCACTAAGTGGCAGTGACGTCACCACGACGCTTGTGCCAGGCTGTGTGCACGTTGAGGCCACGTGAAGTGTCGAACGCCCGCTGGCAGGTGGTCACGGGGCAGACCCAGATGGCACGGGTCGACTGACTGAGATGACTGGCTGTACCAACTAGCCTTAGCCACCCGGCGCTCCGCTCATTGTTGTGAGCGTCGCTCCTTCGCCGCCGTTGTTGTTGGAGGGCGACTGCCTCCAACTGCCCAGTAGCGTCCTTCACGAGCCTCGGCAAGTCAACTCACCTCCACATCCTCCTGTACCACATCACTCCATCTCATCTCTAGCCCATGCCGCGCCCGTTTAGCCCCCTTTATCCGGCCGATCAAAAGCTGTTTAGGCATGCGGAGACTTGGTATGTGGGCAACATGACCCAGCCAATGCAGCATTGCCTGCAGGAGGAGCTCACCGATGGAACTTTGTCCAGATCTTTTAAGAATTTGTGAGCTCCTCACAAAACCCAGCCTGGTCAAACCAAGGATGGATCGTAGGCTGGCCAGCCTAAATGTTTCTAACCGGCGAAGATGTTCCATTAGGGGGGTCCACGTTTCGCAAGCATAGAGAAAGGAGGGAATGACCGTGGCCGAGAAACCTGAAGCTTCGTGCGGAGCAACAGATCAGGTATCTTCCACACAGCGTTACGCAACCGATGAAAAGATAATGCTGCTCGACTGATTCGGAGTGAGAGCTCTGCTGTCAAACTGAAGCCGGTCATGAGCACACTGCCCAGGTATGGGAAACTCTCCACTCTCTCCACAATTACCCCATCACCAATTGGGAGTTGTGGGGGTGGAGTGTCGATGGTACAAAATACCCAGGCAGGTGCTTAGTTTTGGTGGGGTTGATGGTAAGGCTCCACCTCTTAGTAGCACGCTCCAGGTACAGCAGCAGTGCCTCCAACTCCTCTTCTGATTGAGTGGCAATTACCAGATCATCGGCATACATAACGTGGTTGACCAATAGGGAGCCATCCCTTGACCGCACCCGGGCATCGATCAGCTTCCCACTGTATCTGTACCAGATGGACATTTATCCAGTACAGCGATCGAAGGCTTCACAAACTATGTGGTCGAAAAATACGTTAAATAATGTGGAAACCAGAGGACATCCCTGTCGCACCCTAAGGTGAACAAGGAATAGCTCCGACTCCCGGCCACGTAGTTTTACCCGGGCCTGCTCACCATCATGAAGGTCCTTAATGATCGTGAGCAGAGTGTCAGGGACTCCGAAAGCACGAAAAACAACCCAAAGCCCAGGCCTACTGATGGTATAATACGCCTTGACCAAGTCAATGAAGCAGAGATGTAGGTTTTGTTGGAATTCCCTACACCTCTGTTGTAGTAGACAGACAGAAAATATGGCATCTGTGCAGGACCGCCCTTTCCTGGAACCGCATTGGGGCTCCGCAAGCCTCTCCTCAGCGTGCCTGGCAAGGCGATGTTGAATCATCCTTGCCAGGACCTTTCCCGGAACATTGAGGAGTGAGATGCCCCTGTAGTTGTTACAGTCTGTGCGGTCCCCCTTCTCAAAGAGGGGGACGACCAGGGCATCCTTCCAATCCTGCAGAACCCGTCCAGTGGTCCAGACTGTTGTTATGATGTCATGTAGGGCAGTCTGTGCACAAACGCCACCCTCCATCAGCATTTCGCTTGGGAGATCATCTCTGCCCGGTGCCTTTCATGGTCTCAAACTCTGGATCGCCTTTAGTACTTCCTCAACAGATGGCACCTCAGCCAGCCACTCACAGGGGGTGACTTCTTCTTCCAACCACGGGGAGAGGGACATGCAAACTCCAAATATACAGGCGTCAGGGTCGGAATCGAACCCACGGCCAACTAAACTTGCCCATAAAGCAAGATTCTGTAAATTGAACCCAATGTTCCCCATTGACTTCCATAATATAATTGGTGGTGCGTTCCTACGGAAACAATTAATCGGCCCCAAGATGGAATAAAATCACACTTGAGAATGCAGAAACCCTCTTTTAAAGCACATATTTAATGGAAAATGGATAAGTTAATGATAAAATATTCATAATACTCCAAAATAAGTGATGGGAAACCAGTACAGCATGGAAAGAGTGCCGTGCAAACGAGCCGGAGCAATGTGAGATGCGCCGCAGGGACAAACGGCATTTATTTAATTGAGAGAGTCACAATTCTGTACATGAGAATGTAACGTAACGTATATAGAATTCGCTCCCTAACTTATAAGTTAAATTCCGTACATTGAGTTGCCGAGTAACGAGAGGCAACTATAGTGAATTTGAGTAATTTGGAAACTAATTTCGTTAAGTTGGTTAACATTCAAGAATATCTGTGGAGGAGCAGTGGTGCAGTGGTTAGCGCGTTGAACTATGATCTCGGTCAACCTGAGTTCCATTCTCCCAGCCACGGCTAACACCAGTGGCGAGTGATATCAAATTTGTACTGGGCCTCACTTAACAGACCAGTGTGGCATTGGTAGGCATTCATCGTGTAGTTGATAGGTTAAAGGGTGTACACAATAACGTAATTATCTGCGATTTAGCAAAAAAAAAAAGAGTATGCATTCTGGAAGATCATCTGACAAGTGCAAATGTGCGAGGCAGTTTTACTGTGCAACATCTCAACGTGTGAGTGTGTGTGTGTGTCTTTAAACTACAGTGAGTTACGCAACAGAGCACATTCGTGCATTCACCGCGGTCTGCCAGCAGTGTAACGAACGCTCTGCGTCCATCCCTGTGCATTTCACCGAAGATTTTGTGTTCTAAAAGCGCGGAGTGATTGATAATGCACACCCTCCTTGCATGGGCAAAGACGAACGTTCCACTTCGTCCACGGAGCCGTGATAGAAAATGCGTTACGGTTCCGACGAATCAGTGAAAAAGGATGAAAGGGAGCAAACCCAAAAAAATGTTATATACGTACGGTATAACAACGGGATTTCTGAAATCCTTTGACGCACGCGAACGTTGATGTGAGGCTTAGACGAGACGGGAATTCATTTGGGCGCGATTCGATTTCCCTTTTCACAGCAAAGGCGCCTTCGCTCGCCGATGGACATCACTGTGTCTGTGGAAAATCAAACAAGAAATTGGTCTCGCAGCTACGAAACGGAACCCGTAATGCTCTGATCTGGAAAAGCTGTGGCCGTTTTATATATATGGGAAAAGTAATTTGTCTACGGTCAAACAATCACTGGTTGGTGCTAGTCGCTATTCGTAGTCCTGAAGCAGTGGTAGAAATTCTACACTGGCATGGCAAGGGCTGTTGTTCTGTCTACAGGGCTACAATTGATGACGTTCTTCCGATTGGTGCAAATGATGGTGACGATGACGATGATGATGATAATTCTGGCAGTGATGACACTGGCAATTGTGCATATTGTCATCAATTCATGTGGTTTATTATTACCCGGATTATGACCATGAGTGTATTCTAACCCTGCTAATGATGACAATGTCTTATGAACATGACGATTATGAAGTGCCGTCACTCTGATAATGGCCATGGAAGTTATGATGGTGACGATGATCACGTGATATAACCCTGACAACGATCATGATGATATATTGTGACTTTATATCCGGACTGGTTGCTTAATCGGACGGCTGCGAGTTCAAATAATAGTTGTGGGTCGACTCGGTCCATCATCCCGGCAGGGTCGTTACAATAGGTACCGTCGGGGAAAAAGGAACAGTGGTTGTCCTGTGGATAGGCTCGCCCCCATCATAGAAATGTGGAATTTCCACAACTGGTTCAGAGTTGTGAACAGAAGACGAGCACCACCCCAATGCTCATTTGAGTAATACATCACTTTTTTAGTATTACAACTGTGATAATGATGAAAGAAAAGATGGTTAATAATGTGATCCTCAACATTATATTGACAACAATGATGTTGATGGTGAGTATAATAACGATATGCAGTATAGCTCTACAGTATGCCAGCGATGTTTACAATGATGATGAAGATGGTGACGGTGGTGCTGAATAAACTCTGTAGATGCCAACAAAACACATTTCTAATTGCTCCTCGGGAGCTACTTTCATTAATCACACAAATTAGAATTTTTTTGATCTGGATTTATTTTAGCAGGCAGGGAATTGCATTATTTAAATCACGTAATCAATTGCACGAACGTACATTCAGGCTCGTATGAAAATTGTTAAGCAACCAAATCAATGTGCCCATCGGGAGCGAAAGAAATCGCATTAATAAAACCGAGATAGGTGCTGGTAATGCAATGGACCTTCCAAGTCGCCTTTGAAAGACAGCACACTCAGCGGTTTTGTTTTAGCCTCGGTGTTAGCGTGTGCAAATGAGTTACAACCAAACAAGTTTGCACTTTAACTTAACTCTCGCAGCAAAATGTGTAGCATATAGCCAGAGCATGCGTGGCCCGAATTCATTACACCTTGCAAAATACCAGATCGAAGACACAAATTATTGGATTTCTAAATGTTCTTCTTTGTATTGTTGTCTTGATGGAAAGTATATTGCTATGAGCAAGTAAAAAATGTAACAATAATAAGTTATAGATATTCTCATTCCTCCAATGAGAGCCTCTCCAAGTCACGTGTTCTTTTTATGACCATACTTCACCACACTGATCAGTGCCGATTGGTGACGGGGCGAGGTACAGGACCGCTGCTGATATCACTTGCCGCTGATGCTAGTCGTGGTTGCGAATCAAAACTCGGGTCGCTGGGACTGTAGTGCAGCGTGCTTAACCACTAAGCCACCGCTCCCCCAAATTAGTGCACAACAAATTTGAGCCAATCAAAAGTAATTATTTTTTCAAGTCAGGTGTGTTCCTGGGGCCAGGTGGCTCAGAGGTCAGTGACCTGAGCTCATGCAAACTGAGATCCTGGGTTCGAATATGGGCAGCCACCCATGATCATCCCAGCAACTGAGTTGATGGCCTTAGCCCTGTCACCAATGATTGCACACACATAAACAAATCCCGTAATGTTAAATTGTTGTTTATTTAATTTGGCAAAACTAAAATATTATTATTATTATCATCAACATCTATCACTGAGATTCTTAGACTTCACAATAAATGTGTGGTTTGACTGCCATGGGACAAACATCTGGAGAGCAGGGCACATGACAGCATGCTGGTGTGGATAAGAGGTCACTGGGTGACACTCGGGAAGCGGTTCTGTGATATCATCTTCAGCGGCGCACATATTCATTGGTGGGTTCCAAGCCGATGGTGGAAAGTCCACGGGATTACGGAAAGGGACATTTCCTTATTCATGACGATCGTCGTAAAACACAACACAATTAAGTAACGACATATCCCACAGCGTCAAGGTCAGATGCAAATGAAAACGTTCACACCTCAAGTCGGTATCGTAAGTGGCACATTTGGAAGGAGGAAATGAAGTGCGTCGAATTTTTTTAGTAAAACCACAGTGGCAAAGATGCGTCCAGTATTTGTGATCATTGCAAGTGATGTACAGCCATTTTGAA
Source organism: Lampetra fluviatilis (assembly GCF_964198595.1). Taxonomy (NCBI): domain Eukaryota; kingdom Metazoa; phylum Chordata; class Hyperoartia; order Petromyzontiformes; family Petromyzontidae; genus Lampetra; species Lampetra fluviatilis. The sequence goes on from NC_136314.1 coordinate 2,725,597, forward strand.
AGAGTGGCACTAATAGGCAGGCGGGGGTTCATTATTCCACAAATATCACACCACGACCGATAACAAGGCACACTTACTTCCAATCCGCAGCTATTCCTGTCAACGGCAAAAATGAGAACGTGGAAAAAAAGAATAATAACAACGCATCACACACTAATCCAATACAAACTCCCGATGAGGTGACCTGAAAACTCTGCTGCCTTTACAATTTAACAAGGCACATTTTCAAACAGATGTCGGCTTCGCTACCATGTAAAGGATTATGTGGGACGCGGGCTTTTTTCCCCCCTCTCTTGTGTGTCTGCCGGCTCGCCAGCCTCTCACATCGTTTGTCACCGACGGACAATGTGGAAGAGCCCGCCATGCCCAACCAGAGGCAGTCGCAAGGCCGCAAGCCCGCAAATCGATCTCCCCGTACACTCCGCACACACGAGCATTTTGGAATGGTGCGGCAAATGGATGCACGGCCCCGCCGGAATCCATCAACGTTCTCATCTAGAGCAACGCCGTCGCGTGGTGAACGAGCCTTTGGCCGGGCAGCTCGTAGAAGCTGCAGCAGTAATCGGGAAACGTTGCCTCCCACACTACGTCGATGTTTTTTTATTGGTGGGGGAGACGACAATTTTTGCTGAACGTTGTGGACGCTGACATTCTGGGTTTGCACGCGCAGAGTTAGCCCGAACGCTGGGAATGAGAAACGTCCCGGACCGCACATCGTTCACGCTGTCAAACGTTTCGCTTCACTCTTTTATTTTAATTCCTTCCTTTCTGTCTTGAAGAAGAATATTTGTTTTTTCCGACGCTGCGGTTAAGAGCGATCGACGACGCCCGCCAGCACCGAGGTTGAAAAAGTTCAACCTCCTGCCGCTGTGGGCCCCCTGGCACGAGACCTTTGGATGAATGGCTCCCGCCGCGGGACAAGGGATGCTCCGATGGTGTTATGGTTGGCGCACTGGACTTGCAATCCAGGGGTCACGTGATCAACCTCACGGCATGGCAATGCAAACGATGGCGCAGGTTTCTTGAATCCCTCTGCACGCGTCCACGCACCGGTAGATTTCATCAGCGGGTCGTGTGTGGTGGGGTAAAGTGTGGGTACTCCCATCTCTGCCAAGACGTCCGGCCGGTGCGGACGATTAGACGAAGGGGTCTTTGGGAGAAATATTAAGGTGTGCTTTGAAAACCCATGTCTTTAAAGTGGCCTTTAAATGCACTGCGCATTGGGATCCTAGGATGGAAAGCGCAATTATACATTCGAATTATTATTTCGAGACTACTCTAGTGGTGGACTGTCTGCCAGCATTGAGACGAGCAAACAATAGCAGGGCTGCACCTTTACCTTTTTACTTTATCTATTGTTGTCGTGAACACATTTACACTGCAACCACGGACACTTTGTTCCAGGAGCAATTCAAGGCTGTGGTACAATTAACCGAGTGAGAATTAAACACACTGTCAGTCGCGCGCTCTAACCACCATGCCACCCGGATGGATAACAACACCTCCGTTGGCACGGTTTGCTACGTACGGTGCGAAAGAAGTTAAGCATATATACATAAAATGGGCCAATCTTCTTCAAATGACATCATGGGATCTTTTCCGTCCACTTGTGGTTAATGCCCCCGCGCAATTAATTCGACTGGACCATGTCACCATCCCACATATATCGCCATATGGTGTGCATGAGTAAATAATCCTCTAATAATGATGCATAGAAGGTTCACTTTGAAGCTGTAATTAAACCAGGGATGACCTTGTTAGCCTCTTCAATTGGCCGCAAGCCACGGGGAGGTTCACATCAAAGACGGACGCGCGTGTTTACAAAGCGCTGACAATTATTACAGTGGTGTGGATGGGACGGCGGCGGGGGTATAATTCAAAAGGGCTATAATTTACAGTTACGTGAGATAATGAGAGAGTCGCCAATAGGGAAGAACATCCTACGACCTCATTAGCGGCTGGAGTGCCTTGCTCCGCTGTTGGAAGAAAGCAGCAGTTCGTCAGGGTCAAAAGCTCCGTCTAACATTTGGCCTCATTAAAAAAAAACTGCGACACCTACAAAAAATAAATCTGCTTTGCAAACACCGGAATGCCGTCGCAATTATTTCGCTCACGTGAGCGCGCGCTCACTCAACACGGGCACGCGCAGGGCACCTCGCCATCATCGTTTTATATCTATATGGGCAACTAATTCATTCTTCTATTCATTCCACATTCCAATGTTCCGTATGCAGGAATGTGAATACAAGTACTGCACGTGGTTGGATCGTACTTTGCATATTTGTGTGCATTCATGAATATATACATACGCATGAATACTTATGCGTTTAAGCATCGCAGTGCCGATTCAACCGTACCCAGTCAAGGCTGCAGCCTCTGCTCTGATCTACAGATGTGTATATAATGTATATATATGAAGAAAAAGATCCCCCATATAGCCTTAACCGACTTTTGGAGCAAGTGCTGTCAGTGAATGTATATGAAGACTGAAACTTCATGCGAGGTGTTGGTGGGGCCATCATTATACCCGGGTCAGCTTAGTCTCCCCAGTGCTGAGGTGCTCATGCCGCACATAGTTACTAATTTTAAGGTCGAGTTGACATAGGGGAGGCTCAGCATTGGTTCAGATATACTCGCCACTGGAATTAGTGCAGTGTGCTACCCACTTCTAGATTCTACCTAATAATAATAAATGAACTACACTCCTGCTTTTAAATATATATGCTGTATATATATATGAATTGCACCCAAATGCAAAGTCACGGCTAAATGCTTGAGAGGCCAAATACTGTTAGCAAGAACCTATTAAGGGTGAAATGGCATCTAAGGTCGAAGGGTGGAATGGAATTTCAGGTCGTAGGATTGGAACCACTCATGGCCACTTTCCCCTGCTTTCCCGGTGTTGATGTTGAATACGTCGCCACGATATGGAATAACTTCATGCTGAGCCAACCTCAAGAGAGGGCACGGGCAGAGCCATATTCCAGTTGCCAATGATGCTGTGCATCACGGGCAGAAATCAAACTCAGGTTTATGAGAATTGTAGTCATCATGAATTATCATCAGCAGCCACTGCTGGATGAAGGCCTTCCCATATTGCCATCTTCATGGTCACGTGATGCCACAATCTATCTCATTACTGCGTATGAACAGATCTCTTTTTATTTTATTGCACCAGAGAAGTCCCACTGAGCTATATAACTTTTTTCTTTTGTTTCAGAAGCCACCTTGCGATAACAAATGAGAGCTCGGCGAAGTGGCTTATCATCACGTGAGAATGCATAGCAGCCAATTACTCTGCACGCGTGTTGATTGAAAATAGTATGCGTCAGCATCGGGATCGAACCCACGAACCTCTTGCATACCTGGCGAGGTAGTTCACATCTCGCTACCGTGGTGCCCCTTTGCTTGGTTCTGCAGTGTTCCTCCTCTAACCATTGGCTGCCATGCCATTTCCATTCTCATAGGCTGGTCATCTTTCCTTGTAGCTGTGATGGGTCCTGCACTTTTCTTACCTGCCTATATCCGATTTACGTTTATGTCTGATCTATGTGTTTGAGAATGCAGTGTGCAATGCGATACACTATACCATCGCCTTCCCACGCACGCATAAATACATTTCGACCATCACTGCACCACAGTATTCCACGCGTAAATGCCCAATCTTTTTGCATTCTGCGCATGCAGGTGCTCGCGAACGGCACTTGCCACAACAGTCTGTTCAGGCTACACGGGGGATATTTTTTCTCTCACACCGCAAAGGATCGTGAGAGATGGCGATGGCAACATCAGCCACTGGCCGATGATCACCAGGAAGATGATGACGATGATGCCTGCACTGTGCGCAAACATTTCACCGCGAATGCATCCAACGCTCTTTGCGACAGCTCTTTGTGCCCACTCACTCACTCACTCTCGTGCGATCAGCGCACGCGGCATGTCGCGATGCTGCCCGAGCGCGCACTCTTCTTATAAGGCACAACAATACCGTGGCCACAAATCGCAAGCAGCATTGTGGCGGCGTCCACACGAAGACAAATACCACCTCGCCACCCTCCCCGTATAGCCTGTAACAGACTGTTGGGGCAAGTGCTGTTAGCGAGCATCTATGGAGGCCGGAAGGGCACACGAGGGGGCCAGCACCACGACCGGCCGCCTTTGTCTCCCCCGTGGCGATGTTAACACACCGCACCAGGCCGTCATTTGAGTCTGAGTCCACCCAGCGGAGGCCCAGGCACGGTTCAGACAACCGTCACTGAACTCGGGTGGTCTGGTTCGTAGTGCAGCGCGCGAACCGTCACGGGCCATCGCTTACCCGGTTACCCGCCCCCAGACACACACACACAGACACACGCACACACACACGCACACACACAGACACACGCACACACAGACACACGCACACACAGACACACGCACACACACACAAGCACACACAGACACACGCACACAGACACACGCACACACAGACACACACAGACACACACACACAGACACACGCGCGGGCGTAAAGGAAAAAAAACTCGCACCTTCGAGGCAATTAAGCAGCCGCTGACATTTTATGGACAAGATTGCGAGTGACTTTGACCGAGCCGTTTGCTGCTCGTAGCTGCGTCAAGGGATTTGTGCGGCTGTGTGTGACAGCCTGTGATGCATAGCCGCTGACTAATGCCCCCAGCTGTTCTATTTACGTTTCCACGCCCACCAAGCCACCTGTGTCGTGGCCCAGCGGGAGAGGGTGGAGGAAGGGGCGTGTGAAAACCCGAAGCTTATTTTTTTTAAAACACTAAATCTAATTATTATATTTAGATTTTTTTTTCTCGTAAAAAAAAGCAAACGATAAATGTGTCCAATTCCATCCCGATTGCGCCATCGCTACAAAATCACACCACCCACTCGGTGTCTTCCCCTCCCCCCCAACCTCCGATTAGCGCGGCTGGCTTCGTACGGTGCGAAAGAAGTTCGACGTACACGTAAGTAAAACCCTTGGTGTTTAAGAGCTGCCCGTGAACAGAGGACATCAGCGAGCAAACCTCCGAGATAATTCCAAGCGACCGCTGGCGCACGTGATGGAGGGCCGGCACGTGCTCTCGCCACGTGACAAGTCATTTTTTTGTCGCATGAAAGTCAACCCACTATTTTGTTTTATTCTCAACAGCAGGAATGTATCCACACGCTAACGCGATGCGACGGTTCGTTCGCCATTGGGTGGATGGACTGAGGCCACCATCAAGTCGCTACGCTCAAATCGGAGCAGATGGAGCCCAGATTTGAAACCCACGAACTCAGTGGCGCGGTGGGCGGGTGGGGGGATGCAGACAAATTGGCTTCAGACCCCCACCATAGTTGTGTCCGTCTGTGCGGGTTCCCCTGCTTCTCTGTTTATAAACCCGTCTCTCTGGGCGACGCGCTGGCGAGATGTTAATTCCCCTGCCTGGCATGCAAGGAGGGCGTGGGATCGATCCCGACAACTGACGCCTGCTGTGTATTTGGAGTTTGCGCGTCTCTCTGCCCGTGGTCGTGTGGATTTTTGGCAGGGCCCTCCGTTTTTTCCCTCCACATTCAGAATGAACGTGCATTTCGAGTATTTGGCCGTCTACATTTCCACGTGATAAGCCACCTCTTTAAGCTGTAAATTGTGGACAGATCGCTTCTGAAAAAGAGCTAAAAAGCTCAGCGAGCCTTACCTGATAAAATAAAAAAAATAAGATATTTTAGGATCTGCGTGCAATGTGTGTCTCTGGGGAGCTGTAGTGCAGGGGTTAACGCACTGCACTTCAAACAGCGACCCGAGGACGATTCCCGCTCACGGCCAACGCCAGTGACGATTTTCTGAACCGGTCTTGGGCCGCCCCTAAGTCGACTCAGCCTAAAATTAGTTCCTAGTGCAGTGTGTAAAAATCACCACGTGGGAGACAAACGCCGGGCGTGGTGCAGGCCACCCACCCCCTCAAGTGCTGTGCCAGCCTTCATAGGTGCTCGCAAGCAGGGCTTTCTCCAAAATTCTGCTACGACTTTGTTTCTGTCTCTCTCTCTTGCATCTAGGTGTGTGTGTGGGTGTCTCTCCATCTCCGCACGTTGACAATCGTTTTACAACGCAAGTCAACGTGTGGAAATATTTTCTGGAGCTCAGCCCCGGGACATCAGCTCCAGTCGTTACATTTAGCCCCGTCGCGACATCGTTTTAGCGCCCTGCAAGCTTGACAAATAGTGGCACGAAGCATACTCAGCGGTGGCGGCTCAGCATCTCTAACCCCTGCTGCCACTCAGCCACCCAAAGCCATGGCTTCCTCTGCGATTCACTTGCAAACAAATATCTCGGGCTTTGCCCAAGGATCCGTGCTTCATCGGGTTGAACAACCTTTGGAAGGCCTAAAGAAAAAAATAATAGATTTTTATTTTTTATATCAAATAGTAAATACGAGCTAAAGGCAAACACTCATGCGTCCTGCAGATATTCGAATTTGTTTTCCATTTACGCCCATTGCTTCGAGCTGTGTGTATAATGTAAAAAAAATAACGTGGGATGGGGGGGGATATACGGTCAGCCTGTAAAGATATTTACTTTCTTCTCTGGGGAGGCTGACTTATATTTCTCCATTTTTTTTCTGAAATAAAATTGCTGCCTTTCCAAGGGCAGGTTATACGGATCCATGTAATCAAAGAGCCGCCATGTACCTTTACAGTATGTTGTTTCCATTTATTTATAACAAATCCGTAAAATGTAGCACTGCCTTGACAGCATCTATGATTTTCTCATTGGCGCCACGGTGGAGAGATGTTAACTACCTCGTCTGGTATGCAGGAGGCCGTGGGTTCGATCTCGAACCCTGACGCCTGTTGCTGTATATTTGGAGTTTGCATGTCCTCCCCGTGGTCGTGTGGATTTTCTCCTGATCCACCGGGTTTTCCCTCCACATTTAGAATCAAAATGCAATTAGAGTATTTGGCTGCTATACATTTCCACGTGATAATCCACTGTGTTGATATATCATTTATGGCCAGGACGCTTCTGAAAAAGAGCTATGTAGCTCAGTGGGCCTTTCCGGGAAAAAATAATAAATAGTTAATAGTTTTACAGTTCATCGTTTCGTTGAGAATCACAGCTCTTTAGAAAATAATTATCCACGCGCACATTCCATATAGCTTAATTACATGAGATTAGACGGCAGAGAATATAGAGCTAATGTGAGATTATAACATCATCATCGTTGTCATCCCTGCAGGGTTTATAAAATAAGCGTGGCCGGATTGATATTGCACTCCTTGGGGGAAATTAGTCGGAAATACATGGAGAGACTGGTCCCTGGCATAGCGATTTAACATTATCACAATTGGTTCAAGAGCCTTTGTGTCCTCAAAGGTGATGTTGACCACACCAAAGATACCAATTACTCACTTTAGGCTAAGTCAGTCTCGTGGAAGCCCAAGCCAGGCTCATTCACAAACAATCTACTCAGGCCTTAAGAATGGAAGCAGTCTGCTCAACAGGAAACCATTTCTGCATACGCACGCATTTGCTCGCTACAGACACTTTCCCCACGAGTCAGTTAAGGCTATATGAGGGATCTTTGTCTTGTGTGTCTTTGTGGTTGCGTAATAGTGAGCGCACTGCGCTCTGGAACCCGGCCACCCGAGTTTGATTCCCGCTCAGGGCAAACATCGGTCACGAATGTGTGAACCAGTCCTGGGCCTCTGCTAGGTTAACTCAGCGTCAAATGAGTACCTGGTGTGGTTTTTAAACATCAGCATTGGTAAGACAAAGGTGAACGAGCTCGGGGCCGGCCAAAAAACCTCCTCGTGCACTGTAGTGGCCTTAATAGGTGCTCGCTAACAGCACTCGCCCCAGTGGCCTGGTGAAGGCAGTGAACGCAGGACATTTGCCATTGCGTCTGCGTCTGTGCAGGAACACTCACGCCGCATGCGTGTGACTATTGGGCACATTTGCCAAAGTCGTAACAAAGCAAATCGCAAAACATGGGCCTCAACCAGTTCACGTGAGCCGGAAAAAAGGCCAGGGCTGGGAAATGGCCTAATCTGTATGTTAAACATGGGATGGCGATTAAATTGGGACACAAGAAATGTGGCATCACCTCCCTGGAGAGGTCGGAGACAATTATCGCCTCGCTGTAAACCCAATCATTTGGTCGTGTCAGACCACTTGTGGAAGATTGACAGATCGATAAAAATATGTAAAAATTGTTAATCTGCGTTGGGGTAAAAAAATAATGTGTTTATTATCAGCGCCTGTAAATATTCCATTAAAAAAATGCAAACCCTTCCCTGCAACCATCACAGTGGAGGTAATGCAGTTTCCACCACCTCAGGTGTGTGGTTGATTGTTTCAAAACTGTTGGCACTTTCACGATCAGTGCCGATTATCTTCGTAGCAAAAGTAGCTACATATGTAGTAGCTACATGTGTAGTAGCTACATGTGTAGTAGCTACATGTGTAGTAGCTATATGTGTAGTAGCTACATGTGTAGTAGCTACATATGCTACGCACTTTCAAGGGCCCCGCGCTAAATGCTTTCAAGCTATCAATTCCGGTTCAGTGATTCTGCACTTGCTCTATTACTATAGTACTATACTGCCTTCAACTTTTATGAACGACTGAGTGTTTAAGGTTAGCGATTTGTCGGATTATCTGGCTGTATAGTAAGTGAAAAAATACAATAACTGTACTGTGCAAGTAAAACAGTCAGTGTTTTAATATTTATGTGTTTTTATTATTATTATTTATGTCCCCTTTATAACATATTCTACAGGCCCCGCACTAGCATAATCCGGTACTGTGCACGATGTGTTTTTCAAGAAAATGAGTTGAACTTCAGAAGACCGGCAGGAAAGCGGTCCGCTAACACGTCACATGGTGTGTTGTGCCGTGTAGCAGCCGAAGAATCCTGTTGCAAATTCTCGAAGGATGGGTGCCCAAACCATTTTGCATCGAGGGCCGGATTGACTAAGGGCGTCACAGTGGCTAGGAAATGTTAACAACCTCGCCTGGTATGCAGGAGGTCGTGGGTTCGATCCCGACCCTGACGCCTGTGTATTTGGAATTTGCGTGTCTCTCTCAGTACTTTTCTCCGGATCCTCCGGTATTTCCCCTCCACATTGAGAAACAACGCGCGTGTAGAGGATTTGTCTGCTGCAGAATCTCCACGCGATGAGCCACTTCGCTGAGCTATCATTTGTGGCCAAATCGTTTCTGAAAGAGAGCTGTATAGCTCAGTGGGCCTTACCCGGTTAAATACAAAACTATTTTAGTAGTTTAGTTTCGACTAACATACTCAGAGTAATGGGCCACGGACATCTAATAAACAACAAACAGGGGCCTGCCTTGGCCCCTCCCACCCTCAACCAGTATATATACAAGGAAGGTTTTCTTGGAATTTCTCTTACTTGATACAGCAATCGTGCTGTGACGATTCCACCTGAAGACGGAAGCTTGTGTTGCCTCCGAAACGTCGTGATTTTTATTTTATTTTTTATTTTACTTTTATTAATTTAAATTAAAAAAATGTTACCTACGTGACTTTACCGAAAAAAAAAACCTAAGAATATGAATCCTTGCAGTCACGAAAGCTTCAAATCTAGAATCTAATAAACAAATAAACGGTCGGAGCGAAACGTATTCATGAGTGCAATGCGCCAAGCAAAGAGTGAGGCGGCAGATAGATCTGAGGAATGGATAGAAGAGAAACTGACATGAGCGGGAGATAGCACCGCTGTGTTCAGAAGCGCCATGCGGGAGACAGAAAATGCAATCGGCAGCGATACGAGAGATGGGTGAGATGGCAGAAGTGAAGCAAGATCTTTACATGTTTCACTGCAGTTCTCGCGCCCGAGGCCCGCAACGCCATCAGGCTCCGCCCCAGAGGCCGAGCAGCTGGGCAGAGGTCCACGTTGCTGCAGGGGCCGAGGCACCTGGGCTGCAGAAGTGGAAGAAATTGTATCGGGCCCGCCCCCCCCCCCGTCTCATTCCTTGCACCAGGGCCCATGTCAGAATCACACTGTTTATTTAGACCGGATAAATCTGATGAGCTATGAAGCTTTTTTTCGCAGATGTCCATTATGGGGGCAGGTCAACAAGTCACAACGACAAATAAAATTAAAAAAAAAGGTTGGAGTGCAAAATAGAGAAAATTATAATTAAGTAGCAAAATATAGGGAGAAAAATAAACAATGCGTAAATGATCTCAGTCTTAACACATCACATTAACACTGAACTATCGGCACACACAGGTACACATCACATCACTGCCCCCACGCCCTGCGTCACGTCACAACAGAGCCGAGGTCACTTAATTTATTTTCACACAAAAGAAATGCCGTCATAATGTGCTGTGTTAATTACATTTTCAAAGATGGAGGAGGCAATTGTAATTATACGTTTTGAGTGATGCTTCCAGACCAGATTTGGTCCATAGGCTATGAATGAGTTTGGCATGACAATATTTACAATTTAAAATTGTCAAGGAAAACGTTTGCTCTTTTTAAAAATATTTTCCCCTTCATATTGTGGAACAATTGAACGCATATTATTGCCAACAAAAGTGCTGTCACCCGATAACGCGTAACATAATGTTGGCTGCAAAGCATCATGGTTACGTAACACGTGATGCAAATGTCCTGTGATATCGTGCTCTCATCTCCATCCAAAGCTTAAACAAAAATTCAGATTACCCAAAGTTTCAAATCATCTCGGGCCATAGTCTGGACAACACTGACTCAGAGGAACGGCACGAAGTCAGGGCAAGGCAGTCCAGCGACCGAGAGCAACTGTGAAAAGGACGTCACCTCGATTGTTACATCCCAGATGCAAAGCATGCAGCCCCCCCGGGGGGGAACGTGAAGCAAAGTCACCTTGAAACAGGCCTCACGGCACACACACAAACAGTGTGTTATATTTGTTTTTGTAAAGTAACAAATGAATAATGAAAACTAAGTTACACACGGTGCTTAAAATGTGCCTCCTGTGGAAATGCGGTTGTTGTTGTGTGGCAGAGTGTGCATTAAATTATTCAATGTTCCACACTGCCCACCAGGGATTATTTAGCTGTCTGTCTGTCTGACTGTCTGTCTGTCGTGCATAAATAAATATATAATACACACAGCTCTTTGATTGGTGGAGACCTTACAAACAGCTCTTTGATTGGTGGAGACCTACTGCCGGGTACGGAGAGGGGAGGTGCCTAAGGGAGGAGGGTCAGGGGAGGGGCCTAAGGAAGGAGGGAGTCAGGAGAGGGGCCTGAGGGGGGGATCAGAGGAGCGGCCTAAGGGAGGGGGGTCAGGGGAGGGGCCTAAGGATATGGGGGGTGGTCAGGGGAGGGGCCTAAGGGAAGGGGGGTCAGGGGAGGGGCCTGAGGATATGGGGGGGTGGCCAGGGGAGGGGCCTAAGGGAGGGGGGGGGGTAAGGGGAGGTGCTTAAGCAAGGGGGAGGGGCCGATAGTTAAGGGGGCTGGCTACCTGGCTGTCTGCCTGGCTATCTCAAGTCAAGTTATCTTGTACACAGGTAGGAACAACAGGTTCCACACTCCCCACCAGGGATTATTTGTCTGTCTGTCGTGCACGAATGCGCTGTCCAACCAAGTTCCTACCTGCCCACTCCGAAGGAACGTGTTAAAGGAAAGGCGAATATAGGTAAGTCGTGCTGGCTTGCATTGTCGACATTATTTGCACAACGTAAAAAAATTTACCCGTAAAAACAAAGTTTTTCACTATAAATCCTTTATATGCGTGGCGGCTAGAGTCCTCTCGTCCTCTGGCTTGAGATGGCTGCCACCTATGGGTCAGATGATTGCATTGCACCATTAAGCAATTGGTAATTAAATATAATATTTTTGTCCTAAAAAGTGTAAAATTTAAGATTTTATTTTCACGAACATTAATTGTCACGCAAAACGAGTCTGTGTGGAAAATGTCAGCTCGATTGGATCACGGGAAGTGGGTTAAAAAACGACCGAAAGATTTGCGCGGTCCTAAGCAAGCATGCGAACTTAATATAAAGGATTTAAAAACAACAACACTTGAAGTTCTATGCTGAGGCTATTTCTCCGGCTAGGTAGAAAGTTAGAAAAATAAACCAAACTCCATTGACATTATCACACGTTTCCTTAATAAAACACACGTGTAACACAATCTACATTTCAGATTGCTACATTTAATAAAGGAGAGTTGAATTTAAGATGTTTCAAATGTTTCTGTTGTATAATCCAGGTGTCCTTCCTTTTGCAAAAGCAGTTACACATCTGAACGGTCTTTCACTTTATCGAATAAATGACATCCTATTGAATAGGAATTTATATTTTATAAACTCCTACATTCAACTGAAATACCTTTTGGAAAATTAATTGTTGAAAAAAAATGACCCATAACTCCTTAGTGTATACAAATTCTACAGTTATACGAATGAAGAATTAGACGAAAAATATTCCATCGAAAGGCATACAACGGAGGGATGAAATTGTTTTGGAAAGCTGCCCTTGATAATGAAAAGCAACATGCCAATGTCTCTGAAGAGTATCGTGCATAAGCGGTGCGTATTAGCTGCTATGGCAGAACATTTCTTGAGGACACAAGTTTATCTGCCACCATGACGCCGTCCACTGGTCACTGAGTCAACCTTAGCATCTTCCTGGTTCTTTCGGTAAAGTCACGTTGAAGGGAAATAATAAAATAATAAAAATAAAACATCATTAAATAATTCTCATGACGTTTCGGCCACAACGCAAGCAGCCGTCCTCAGGTGAAGAACAGGTCTGTCGGAAAGACAGCGTCTGAATGAGTTCATGATAATAATTTTATTATGTATTCTTTTTATTATTTTATTATTTCCCTTCTACGTGACTTTACCGAAAGAACCAAGAAGATGAATCCCTGCAGTCACGAAAGCTTTAAATCAAAATTCGAACCTTAGCAGTTTCAAATTCCCGTTCGGGCCACGGAACGTGATGCGGATAGAATATCAAGGTGGGCACACAATGGACGGAGAGCTGCGTGCTTGGGATTACAGAGGCAGAAAGAGAAAAAAAGGAATTGGGGATTAGATTAGATAACAAAACAATAGCTTAGAGACAACATTTTGAACGTAATGCAAAGTAAGTGGGCTTCGGCAAGGACACCTCGGTGAGTCAGGACGTTGGCTGGCAGGCGAGCATAACGACTGGGTGGCAGCACAATGGAGGGACAGTTCGCAAGAGGTAACCCACTGCGGAGATGGAGTGATATGATCGTATCGTATGCAGGTGCAGGTGTATTGTTGCAATGCGGGACTGTGGTAGTGCCAGATTATCCCAATAGCAAATGTAGCTGCATATGCTACGGGCCCCGCACTTTCAAGGGCCCCCTCGAATAAATGCTTTCAAGCTATCAATTCCGGTTCAGTGATTCTGCACTTGCTCTATTACTATAGTACTATACTGCCTTCAACTTTTATGCACGACTGGGTGTTTAAGGTTAGTGATTTGTCGTATTATCTGGCTGTATGGCAAGTGAAAAAATACAATTACATTACTATGCAAGTTAAAAATGTGTTTTCATATTTATGTGTTTTTTTTTATTTATGGCCCATTTATAACATATGCTAGAGGCCCCGCACTAGTTAGTCCGGCACTGGACTGTCATGAATAGTGGCGACTTGGAAGGCCTTAATCCAGCAGTGGATTTACCACGCCTGCTGCTGCTGAAGATGATATTGAAATAAAGGATCCTTTATGTATTTAGTTTATTTCAGACAGACCCTGGTATGTGGGTGACTGCATCAATTTCCTCTGAGTAACATACATTTTCAGAGCCAATCGAGGCTAGGTATAATGATATTTGACATTCATTAGTCTTTTCCCGGATCTTATATCGAGTCTGCACATGGTAGATGGTATAAATCCAGCTTACTTAGCTCTAAATTGTCAATTATTATGCTGCCATAACTAGTATCATCATCATCGCTGGTGATGATTATATATATTCACTTTAATAAGCCAATTTACATCTGATGCTAATTAAAGTCAAAAGTCAAAGTGATTTCCTGCTGAAATGTTGCATTGAGTTAATGCGTTGCTCATCTCCTGTTGGCAACCCTGAGCCAATTGTGGGCATTCCACGTTTCTATGGTGGGGACACGTGGATCCATAGAACAACCAACGGTTGACGTTCCCAAGAAGCGGCACTCATTCTATCTGTACCGTAGGGATGGTGGGCTGAGTCAACCTCCCAAATCGCGAACCTTCCGATTGCGAGCCACGAGCTCTTACAGTTGAGCCACGAGGTCTGGTTCATTTACTCTTTACTCTATATAAACACTGCGGAAAGTTTACCCAAGGAATGGATACACTATCAGATGACACATCGCTCGGGCAAGAGAGTGTGTACTCAGCACAAAATATTTTACAATAGCGAAGACAATCTAGCCGGCTACTTGTAGATTTAGCCGGCTAAATGGTTTTTTTAACTGGATTATTGACGATAAGATGGCAAAGAAAAAAAACGACACTCGAATTAGCAAACAAAAGATAAAAAAAGGCGTACCATTAAACATCTCGGAATGCAGTATTGAAAATCGTTTCTCTAAAAAAAAATAGTATTTGGATGAAAAATAAAGGTCATCATTTATACATTAGCCTAACAGACATGGAAAAATATATCACAATTTGGACAAAAAAAGGCAACCATTAAAGCTTTGCTTGGAATACATTTGCTCAATGATTGACGCTCGGATATTAACGCAGCCACATGAATCATACGATCTGTATATTTTCAATGCATCTGCCTCCATACGATTAACAGTCACGCGAATTAGGGTGGAATAATATCCAGCATGTCTCGAAAAAAAAAAGCTGCCTTCTTCAAATCCAGCTCATTCAACATAGTCGGTTTGCCTCTAAATTATCCCAAAATTACATTCCCTCCGATATTTGTGAATAATTTGGATATGCGATAAGAGGCTAATGGCTCTCCAATTCCTCAAGTCAGTTCAATCATCACCCCCCTCCCTCTCATTTTGAATAGATTAATCACGAGAGGCCCTCCTCCTCATGTCATCACCATCGCTCATAAGTGCTGCGATGCTATAATCCATCTCACTTGCTGCACCTGGGCTACACCTCATCGCTCTTTCTCTGTTGGTGGTCAGCCTCTTTGGACGCATTCCGTTTTTTTTTTAGCCGTTGGACCATTTTCCACCACCGCTCTCGGTCCATCAGCCATCATTCCTTCTCGTGATGTGTTATCATGAAACCCATGTGCTGTATATTTTTTAAGGGCAACACATTGCCTACATTTTGCATTTGTTCTCTGAACCGTACGTTCCTTTTAATGTCTCTCAATTGCCAAGCGTGAAGATCTCCATACATCGTTGCATCGTTTTAAGTGTCTGTATTGAAGAGGGAGCTGCGCGAGAGATGAGGGGGGGGAGAAAGGGGGGCGAGGGGGTACAGACGGGAGACGAGGGGGGAGGCGAGGGGGGAGGGATGGGGGACGAGGGGGTGGGGGGGCGAGGAGGGAGGGGGCATGAGTAAGGTGGGCGACGTGCCCACTTCATCTTTCACACAAGCACCACGTTCGAACAAACGGCTCTGAGCGGCAGATTGCACCCCAATTTAGGCGACTTCAAAACACCGGGTGGACGGCTTAGACAGAATCCCCTTTGAAAGATAATCACTGAAATATTGCTTGACATTGTCCACCGCGGTTGTGTATTTGTTTACACTCAAAGGAGACGCGTCACGTTCATCCTGCGTGGCTTAAGAAAGTCGTTTAGAGTCAAGGAAAAAAGCTGTTTGTTTTAAGCCGGTGGCCGGCCAAAACAATCCTCTCGCATCAGAAATCAGCATTTAGAGCCCTCCGTGTTTGCATTACTGATCGTTCATTGCGGTTGTGGAAATATACACATCGTGTGGCTTCTATGCAATTCAAGCAATAAAACATGCAAATGTGCATTTGTATACATGAAGTTGTTAATACACTTTGCATAAATTGACAATCGGAACACTTCGTTTTTATATTTTATGATGATATACATCCCTTTGTCATTCCATTGCAAAATGCACGCTTCATAAACGGTGTGTCTCTCATGGCGATTGTTTAACCATATTTCACCATACTGGTCAATCTGAGATGGTGAAGTTGTGCCTATGACGGGTTCAAACCTTACCCACCAGGTCAGCCACACGATTGGCAAATAGTTGGGTTTAAATAGGAGGGTTACGACACATTTATAAATAACGCGATCTGACCTAAAAACCTATATTATGAATAATATTGGTCTCGAAAGCCTACGTGTTAAATTCACATCGACTTATCTTTAATTGCTTTATCTCACCAAGGGCACTGTCGTCCTCACCGTGTTCTTCAGTTGAAGGTCTCCCCCACACCGTGTCGGTCATGGGGGTATTGACTATACTTCACCACGCTTGCAGGTGCAGGTTTTTATGAAGTCGCTGGTACCAGGGACCAGTTCAGATATAATTTGACACTGGATGCCATCCATGGCTGGGAATCGAACTCAGGTTAACCAGGTGGTGGCTTTGAACGCCTCTACAGCCAGTACCACGGAGGTGTGGGTTGGTAGATCCACACACAACTGTTGCAAAACACCACTTACCGTGGCCCTCGAGGTGGCTTCTATGCAATGCACCCATAACTTTGGCTCGCCAGGCAATGGCGCTACAGAAAGGTAGGGACTAATCTCCATCTTTAGATTTGAAGTTTTTGTGACTGCAAGGGTCCCATACTCTTTGGTTTTTTCGGTAAAGTCACGTAGGTAAAAAAATAAAAATAAATTAAATCACGACTTATCGGAGGCAACACAAGCTTCCGACTTCAGGTGGAACCGTCACAGCAAAATTGATGTTGATACAACAAAATTGCTGTTGATACAACAATCGTGTTGTGACTTTTCCACCTGAAGACAGAAGCTTGTGTTGCCTCCGAAACGTCGTGATTAAAAAAAAAAATTACCTACGTGACTTTACCGAAAAAACCCAAAGAGTAATCTCCATCTGTCCCACCTGTGTGAGAAAGAGCGTGTCCCCCTCGCGTGCGTAGGTTTGTTCTCCGGGTGCCCCAGTTGAATCCATCTCAATGTTTCCGCGCATCCGTGTTTGCAGATTTCGCAGCGTCATGTGATGCAGTTGCTTAAGCGACGCTGCTAAATACGCTGCTATAAACACTCGATATTAGCATTCATAGCACGGCGCATACACGATTGCACCACCACTCACTCGTCTCCTGACAACTGTCGAAATCCATCACTCAAAGTGTATCTACAT
The DNA here is from genome assembly GCF_964198595.1 of Lampetra fluviatilis. NCBI lineage: Eukaryota > Metazoa > Chordata > Hyperoartia > Petromyzontiformes > Petromyzontidae > Lampetra > Lampetra fluviatilis. The sequence goes on from NC_136314.1 coordinate 2,742,864, forward strand.
TCAAAACATAATTTTTTTTTTCTAATACGAATATCACACTTTAAAAGGGTTATACCAATCTATCAATGTGAATGGGAGAAGCTCTTTGGATGGCTTTGTGCTTTTCCTTTAATCTCACATTTTGTATTAAGAAGGTGAAAACCTTTGGGAAATCGATAGAAAACATGAGGCTGCCCCTTGACTGATGGTGTCTGGGTGCCCCTGGCATAATTTGTCACTTTGTCTTCGGCTGACGATCGTCTGATGCGTTTTACATGCCTGCATGCGTGTAGATGTGTCTACCGTACGTACGCATGAAAACCGTCCTCTATCCATTAATTACCCTCGGATGTCCTTACATGACCCTTGCACATTCAAGGTGAAGTGGCCCCATTCTACAGCCATGTCGGGCGGGAGACCTTCACGCACGTGTGTGTATCACACACACGTGTATGTACGCTGCACTTATTTCGCAGGGTAACGTAAGCCAACCGTGCTAATTGGAGGTGCGGCGGGCGGGCGGGGGGAAGGACAAACAACCTGAGCCACGGTAGTTTATGGAACAAGGGCGACTTCTGGAGTCCAGTCTGCTCACCGCTACACCTTTGCAGCATCCACCAAAAGCAAATTTGTGCGCAAGGCTTTTTAAATGAATGTTCATCGCCGTTAATTACAAAACTGTCGTCCGGCGAGGCTGCACTCGCATGCCGAGCTCAACGCGCCCTTCTCCCCGAATGTGCAGCAGTTGCACGCGCCTTGAACTTCTTTCGCGCCGCACGTGGCCAAAAAACCGTGGTCATCGGCGCCACGGATGAAACCGCGCGGTGCAAATGCGCCGCGTCCCACGCCCGGCACCTGCGGTGAGCCCGAGCGTGTCGCAGCTGCGGACGTCGCGGGCGACCGCACGGCAGCGTTCAAGTGCACAGCCGAGTGCTGTCATCGCCTCCGCGATGGCTCAAAGGAAGCGCGGAACGGCAACGACGGAGAACACGACCCACTGTTGAGACCCACTTGCGTTTTTGCTCACCCTTATTCTCGCTTGCTCTTTGAGTGGCCTTGAATGGAGGGATATGAAAGGTATATAAATAATAATAATAATTCACAGCACTTTGTTTATTCCCTTAAACAAAACTTTTTTTGTTGAGCTGAGCTTTGTAGCTTCTTTTCAGAAGCGACCTTGCCGCAAACGATCGCTCAACGCAGTGGCTTCTCGTGTTGCCATTCATAGGAGCCAAATACTCGAAGCGCAAGTTTATACACGTGGAGTGAAGAACCGAATGGCCCGGAGAAAAATCCACGCGACCACGGGGAGGGAGACATGCAAACTGCACATATACAGTAGGCGTCAGGGTCGGGATGGAATCCACGACCTCCTGTATACCAGGCGAGGCAATACACAACTCTTCACCCTAGTTCAACACAAGGGGAGCGCATCTTCCAATAGATAGAGCGAACCATGAAAGAGAGCTCTCCAAGGTGTATGAGTACTTGGGCACCTCGTGCATCAGAGCCAGCTCATGTCTGGCCAATTCCATCTTGAGCTCTCTGCCCAGGGTAGGTTCATAATTCAAGCTCCTCCCGTCTGACCTTATATACTCTTGCTATTTTTTTTATTTTATTTTATCAGGTAATGCCCACTGAGCTATTAAGTTATTTTTAGGAAGCGACCTGGCCACAAATGATAGCCCAATGAAGTGGCTTACCATGTGGACCTTAAGAGCAGCTAAAGCGACCTGGCCACAAATGATAGCCCAATGAAGTGGCTTACCATGTGGACCTTAAGAGCAGCTAAAGCGACCTGGCCACAAATGATAGCCCAATGAAGTGGCTTACCATGTGGACCTTTAGAGCAGCTAAAGCGACCTAGCCACAAATGATAGCCCAATGAAGTGGCTTACCATGTGGACCTTTAGAGCAGCTAAAGCGACCTGGCCACAAATGACAGCCCAATGAAGTGGCTTACCATGTGGACCTTTAGAGCAGCTACATTACTCTAAACGCATGTTGATTACCTGGCAGCCCTTAAATTGGTGGAAAACCCACCACCGTCGCTGTCGCTGCCCACCACTCATCAACATTAGCTGCCCCGCCCATGCTGCTGACATTTGGGCTATGCCCATTTCAAACATTTATAAACAGTTTCCCTCTAGAAGCTAACCCCCTTTTCCTGATGACGACCGCTTGTGTTGCGATCGAAACGTCGTAGTTTTTTTTGTTATTTTCTTTGAACCTATCTACGTGACTTTACCGAAAGACCCAAAGAATATGGATTCTAAAAGTGTAGAGGAAAAAAAAACCGAAAGACAACGGAGAAAAACCCACGCATGCCAACTCCAAATATACAGCAGCAGGCGTCAGGGCCGGGATCAAACCCACAAACTCCTGTATACCAGGCGAGGTAGTTAACATCTCGCCAGCAGCGCGCATTGTCACTTCACAACCCCACTCTCTGCACGTGAGTTCTTGAGCCACGTTTGAGGAGGTTGCATCTCCTTGTCTTCCTCAACGGTGTCTTGTGTTGGTGATGCCATAACCGAATGCATTTTAGCGGCGTACTCAGGAGGGCTTTTACGACTTCTGGTGTGTTACTGATGAGAATAATAATCCTATGTTCACTTTCATTTATGTAACCGGTTAATGACGGTTCAAGGATGAGCAGTGTGGTGCCACATATGCGTACACGCAAGGAGGCGTTATTTTCAAATGATATTTTTTTTGCCAAATTTTTACTTTAAATTGGGAATTACGAGGCATACAGCAGAACAATCTTTGACAACCGCACTGCTTCGGACACAAGACCACGTCGATGATTAACATTCTTGCCATGTGACTCTTCATTGTTCAGCAATAACAAAAATAACTCCACAATTTGTTATTCTTAAATTTCTGGATCAGAATAAATCATTTGAAAGCATGCGCATAAACCACTTCCAATTTGCCAGGCAATGCGGTGCTTTGCTGCGTCAGTATGTTTGGCCTTAACCCTTGTGCCATTGGGATTAATAACAATCTCGTGTTCCTGAAACAGCAAACGTGTCTTCTGCTATTTGAGTCTCTGTGTTATTCAGAATAGTTTTTTTACACATTTTAAGACCAGTGTGTACATTCACGTGTGGGTATATTGTGTAAACGAAGCGACTTAAAGTTAACCCCAAACATGAACTGCATTTTTTTATTTGCTACTGCTCGCAAATCTTGGGACAGATTACGTCTGAATGAAGCTCATTCAATGTTCCAAAACGTGTTTTTTTTACTCAGAGAAGTTGTTTTTGTGAATTTTTATCATTCACATTTTTCATCACATTACCTACTATAATCACCCAGAAATGTCTGTCCGTCCCGCGTGTGACGTCACTGCAAAAGAGCCCCCCGCCCTTCATTAATATTCATGCCCGCGTGGAAATTTCCACTAACGCACAAGAAGTTCGCGCACTCCACAGGCCGCACCCCTCCCCTAATTAATAATCATGAGCGGGTGACGTCACTCCACATGCCGCACTCCTCCACAATAACCATGAGGGGGTGACGTCACTCCACATGCCGCACCCCTCCACAATAACCATGAGCGGGTGACGTCACTCCACATGCCGCACCCCTCCACAATATTCATGAGGGGGTGACGTCACTCCACATGCCGCACCCCTCCACAATAACCATGAGGGGGTGACGTCACTCCACATGCCGCACCCCTCCACAATAACCATGAGGGGGTGACGTCACTCCACATGCCGCACCCCTCCACAATAACCATGAGGGGGTGACGTCACTCCACATGCCGCACCCCTCCACAATATTCATGAGGGGGTGACGTCACTCCACATGCCGCACCCCTCCACAATAACCATGAGCGGGTGACGTCACTCCACATGCCGCACCCCTCCACAATATTCATGAGGGGGTGACGTCACTCCACATGCCGCACCCCTCCACAATAACCATGAGGGGGTGACGTCACTCCACATGCCGCACCCCTCCACAATAATCATGAGGGGGTGACGTCACTCCACATGCCGCACCCCTCCACAATAACCATGAGGGGGTGACGTCACTCCACATGCCGCACCCCTCCACAATAACCATGAGGGGGTGACGTCACTCCACATGCCGCACCCCTCCACAATAACCATGAGGGGGTGACGTCACTCCACATGCCGCACCACTCCACAATAACCATGAGGGGGTGACGTCACTCCACATGGGGCAACCTCCCCCACCTCATTAATAACCATGAGCTCGACTCTGACGCCTGCTGTATATTTAGAGTTTGCATGTTCTCCCTCTGGTCGCGTAGATTTTTCTCGAGATCCTCCGCTTTTTTCCCTCCACAATTAGAATCAAAATGCATTTAGGCTATTTGGTCGCTACACTCACCTGATAAGCCACTTCGTTGAGCTATCATTTGTGGCCTGGTCACTTCCGAAAAAGGAGCTTTTTATAGCTCAATAGGCCTTACCTGGCAAAATAAAACCAGTTTCGTTTAGTTTTTAGTCGTCTATGACTGGAATCTTACACGGTCATCATCATTATCACCATCGTCATCATGAGCAGCAAACCCATCGGGGTGCAGCAGTTCCCACGATAACCCTTCAGGACTGTGTCCTTCACGATTTTTCAGAGGGGGGGGGGGGGTGGGGTACTTTCGCCGATAAGACCTCAACCGTGTGAGGGCCGCCACACATTTGAGACCATTTGGTGGGTTTGACAGCAGCACGCTGATGACGATGACGACGGGGGGTGTTGTCACTCTTTGTGTATTGTCGTGGGGGGGGGGGGGGGGCACGTCAGGGCCCACACTCAAGGCCACCAGGGACCTGCCAGTGGCCCCCGGGCCTCGCAATGAACACTGCTGCAGGCGATCCCAGCCTGGCCAAGGCCATGTCTATAACCGGGGCCTGCCCCCCGGGGTCGCCTACAATCCTGTGGTGGGCCATCGATGATCGTGGTTAAAATTTTTCATTTTATAAAACGGCGTACGGGTGAGTGGCGAGCGGGGAAGGGGGTTCATAAGAGTTTTAGTAACAACCGATGACAGGATAAAAAAAATAATAATCTGTGTTGCTACTGATAATAGTTGTTGCATCCATGGCAGAGGATATCGATTGCAATGTACATTGCTTTAACTCTACCTGGCATGGTAAAGCGTTAAGGGGTGGCGGATGCATAATGGCCTTTGAATCTCTGCAACGCTATTTGACAAACGGCAAGGCGACGAAGATAAATCTCGCTGCCGTGATCTATGGAATGGGGCCTTGGCTGACGTCAAGAACAAGCAACACAAAAAAATTGTTTTTAATCCCATCTATCATCGCGATGGCAAGGGAAAGGGCACGGTGGTACACACACAACACTTTGCCCGCGCCGAAAAATGAGATAAGTCCGCTTGCTTTGTCCTGTGTTCACAGCCGCCTCCAGCCCACGTTGAGGCTGATGCAAGCTGTCTCAACCTTTGCTCGTGACAAACTTTCATTACGATTTCATCTTCTCCGATTTTAAAGATTAGCGCCAAAGTGATCACCTCCGTAAGGGCCCATGGCAGGCAATTCATGCCCAGGTGACCTTGTCAACCGTGTGGGCACGAGCAGGGGAAGTTTACAAAGCAATGTACACAACGCGCACACAAATGCACTGTACTCCAACGGGTGAAGTGGCAACACTGGAAGGCTGAACGGCTCACAATCATAAGGTTGCAGCTTCAAATCGCGGTTGGGATTTAATAATAATTCAAATTTATCATGCGCATTCCATCATAGGATTGCCAATGAGCAATGCATGGAAAACAGGAAACAAAAACAGAAAAAGGGCAACCCACGAAACTAAAGAGTAAAGGGGCCACTTTAAAGAGATGGGTTTTCAAAGCAGACTCGGTCCATCATTCCTCTGGAGTAGAACAAAAAAGTTCAGTTGCACTTTGTTCAGAAGTCAAAATTGGTTGTCCTACGGATTGACTCTGACTCGACAAAGGAATATGGCCTTTCCACCACTGGCTCAGGGCTGTAAAGAGGTGATGCTCATTTAAGAAGGAATATGGTTGTTCTATGATAAAACCGGAAGCCCCGGAATTTTTTTTACACGACCACGGAGAGAACATGCACACTTCAAACATACAGGCGTCAGGTCGGTATCGAACCCACAATCTCCTGTATACCAGGCGAGGTAGTTCACATGTTATCACTGTGAAGCCCATCATTCAGGTTTGCAGTGCAGTGTGATTGCTGCTGCACTACTGCTCCATCCCGCGTATCTACACAGTCCTAAAAATACATCCAGGATGATGGTGTCCTTTGGTTTGCATGAAGAATTGCTCTCAAGGTGGCTGTCATTTGTTTTGCTGAAAATTTACATTTCACACACAGCGCATGTCCCTTAAAATGCATACAGCTGGCTCTGTGGCCGCTGCAGTGTGTGTGTGTAATCTATGACTTTGCCTATAACTATATTTTTAATCATATACCACACAGAGTATGCTCTATGAAAAGCCCGTGCTTACCGTGCACATGATAGTCTTGTTTGAAAAACGCCACTGCAAAGGCCAACTCATTTAATGAGCGTGCGGCTTGCGTACAAGGAGCTGCCTTATTTCAACACTCGGTGTGTGATTATTTATACACACCAGCGGGTATTGCGATAAATAAAGAGAAGTCATTCTTCAGTGGAGATTTGTTCGCATCAGCACGAGTTAGTTTTCCACGTAGTCACCAGCTCTCTGCTTAACATACTCGCGTACCGATGGCGTGTTTATGTTAACTCAAGCCAGCAGCGTCGAAATCGTTTGGTTGGGGCCTACGAGCCAGCATTGCCTCGTTGCTTTCGCGTCCTCATCACTGTCCAAACCTCGTCTCCCCGCGTGAATCCGCTCCCAGAGGTCCGATTTCAAAGAGGCCATGCCTGGCCTGTCTGCTGGATGTTCCAAAACATCCAATATTAACCTTTCCCAACGCATCTTTTGCATGATGGCATTGTTCACGATGCTGTTGTGGCGTTAATGGATCACCATGCCGTCATGGTTTAATGCTTAGCACGTTGGATTCGCATCACAGAGGTCGCGGCTTCGATCTCCTCGCGTGGCGATTGACATGATGGGCAAGTTTCACCACCTCTGTCCAACCAGCAGTATCAATTGGCACACCACAGCTCGTCTGTCGGCAGGTCTCGCGTGGTGGGGTAAAGCGTGAGTGCTCAGACCTCCTCAGAGATGTCAGTTCCAGCGTAATAGAGGAGGCCAGTGGTGTGAGTCAGTTAATTCGCAGGGTCGCACCTTTAAAATTGCTTGCAAACACACATTTGACAGATCAGGTAAGTTCAGAGAGTCGCTGCATGCGGCTTGTTAGAGGGCCCCGTTTTGTCTCGGAGAGATGCCGTGCACTTGATCGTGCGTGGCTAATGTGGCCACAGCACAATCGCCTACGAACTGCGTCGTGGGATCTGAAACAAGAGGCGGAAAAGCAGATGGCGAGATTTCACACAGAGTGGCTGCGATGCATTGCGTGGAACTCAAACCACTGAACCTTGGAATAGGAGGCCAACAAGCTCGAGCTCTTGAGACTCCTTGCTAAATTGCCACTGGCTACAGAACATTCGCATCCCAGGGCAAAAGGAAAAGTGTATTTTTTCTTAGCGTTCGTTTTGCTCGGTAAAAATTGAATCCATAAGAAATGTAAATCTTCTTGGTTCTTTCGGTAAAGTAACGTAGAAGGGAAATAATACAAATAAAAGAATTTTTTTGTATTAAATAATAAAATGAAATAAATATTACATATTAAAATAATTTATTTCATTATGTTGTATTATTATTCTTTTATTATTTCCCTTCTACGTGACGTTACCGAAAGAACCAAGAAGATGAATTCCTGCAGTCACGAAAGCTTTAAATAGAAATGTAAGTATTTACAATGTTTTCTTCATTTCTAGAGTATATATTAAAACACAAATATAAGGCACCTAACAATTCATTCGTTGAATGTAAGTCCTACACTCATAATACATTTGATATTTTGTGCATTGTGAAAATCTGTTCCGTGCGACCTATTCGCGTTGTAATGATAATCTACGTTTAGAGTGCGAACTGACAGTTGGCACAGCTGCAGTGTGAGCGGCTCACAACCAGACGTTTGCGAGTTGACATCCTGGTTGGTGTTGGTGCTTTTTTCAGCCCATCATCCCATTGGGGATCATTACAAAGTAGTATTTCATCGGAACAAATAAACAAATCAGCTGCGTGGCTACCCCACTTTGTGCATGGCCTCCTTGGCCCCGCCGTGAGAATGTGCAATTTTCAACCTTTGGCTCGAAGCCAATTAAACACATTCGAGCAGTCCCAACGCATGCTTGCTTGAGCTGCGAAACACTTTGATGTAAAAAAAAATACACAATCATACTTGGGCACATTAATCCCAGGGGAAATGAGCACATGGGGACCCTTCAGAAAAACCAATTACTTTTCCCCAGATGATCAAAATACAGGTTGTGTTTTTTTTACCCACTCTTTCCGATGTTGGGTTTGTTCCCTGGGCAGGAGTTTTAGGCATATCTTGTGCTTGAACATGTACACTTTCAAATGCAATGGCACGTGCTATTTCCACTGTAGTTGTACAATTGATGCCTCATCCTCACGATCCATGGGCAGAGAGCCCGTAGGTGTCCCCTGCACATTTCATCATTTGTTTCCACATTCTTGGTTCTTTCGGTAAAGTCACGTCGATAAAAAATAAAAATAAAATTTTAAAATAAATTAAAATGAAAAATTAAAGCAAAAAACCACGACGTTTCGATCGCAACACAAGCGGACTTCATCAGGCGGAGAGAAAAGAGGGGGCAAGCCTCCAAATGCCACTGCTTCTAAGGCGCTTTCAGGGTGAGCAAAGCGGTGTGGCGTGAACAGCATGGGCAGGGCAGCCAGTGCCATTGTCGGAGCACTTTCCTCTGTCTTGTGCCAATATGCTCAAGTGGTGCAGATCTCTCTGGCACCAATCTCGTGTCATCGTCAAGCCATTCTCTGGTAGGTTTTTCTCTTTTTCAGGCTGCTTACATTTTCCCCAAACAACACACTTTTGTACCCCTTGGTTCTTTCGGTAAAGTCACGTAGGTATAAAATAAAATAAATTAAATCACGACGTTTCGGGCGCAACACAAGCGTCCGTCATCAGGTGGGACAACCACAGCAAGAAACAATTGCTGAAGTGGGCAAAAGGGCTGCTGTGACAAGAGGCTACATAGGTAATAGATGGGGGAGGAGCCAGGGAGGAGAGATAGAGAGGGGGGTATGGGATAGGGGGAGTGGAGCGCTGCTCGAGGGATTAGGAAACGAGCAAAGCAAAAGTGAGAGGAGGAGGATCCCTGCAGTCACGAAAACTTCAAATCTAGATTGAACACACTTTTGGTTTTTCTCTTGTCGTCCATCCTGCACGCGTGTCTAAATAGTGTCATTTTCCTTCTCATCACTGCCTGCATCATCAGGTCATCTTCTACGTGCAACCTAGTTTTTACTTCTACGTTGGTCACTCTTTGGGACCAGCTTGGGACCAGCTTAGATGCAGTATCCTGTAGCAAATGAATTTCGAATGCCAATATCTTATCGGCACGCTGTGTTATTTTCTCTCCCGTGGATTTGATTTCCTTCCACTCTTCGCATATTCGGCACGCGTTTACTCGTTTGTTGTTTGGTTTCATAACTGGAAGTGATAATAACTTTGTTGCCGTGCCTTAACTCTTTCTATCGCCGTCACATTTTTTAAATAATACTGAGCAAAAAAACAAACCCATGGGTTACATGCAATGTAACGTGGAGGTATACATCTTCTGGGTTCTTTCGGTAAAGTCACGTAGGAGGGAAATAATAAAATAATAAAAATATAAAACAATACAAATTCTCACGACGTTTTGACTGCAAGACAAGCAATCGTCATCAGGTGTGAAATCCACAGCAAGAAATTTTTCTTTTTTATATTTATATTATTTTATTATTTCCCTTCTACGTGACTTTACCGAAAGAACCAAGAATATGAATCCCTGCAGTCACGAAAGCTTTAAATCTAAATTTAACGTGTAGGTGTATAGCAAACATGCACCGTACACCTCCGAATTCACACGAACGTAGAAAAAAACGCATTAGAGTGTCGATTTTATTTCATACGCAGATATGATATAAGTATTATTCTTTTTTTAATCAAGTATATATTTAAATTAGGTATATTTTAAAATACATTTGTATTACATTTCCTATTCGGGCTAATCGCCTTCATAAGCACGACCTCATTTTTTTCTCTCTCCTTGCTGCATCAAATTTTTGCTTATTCTTTTTTTAAAGGACTCATCTTAGCAAGGCCACATTTACCGAGTGGCCAAAATTATCTTTTACACCGAAATGCACTCTAAACGCACTCAATAACGTTCATCTATGTTCTTCAGTTGACATCACATCGGTGCCTTCTCGCTACGGAGGGAAGGTGCTATTTATTACAGTAATTGCATTTTTTGTCGTAAAATTATCGGGCTCTTCATATTTGAATTTCATTTAATTAAACATAAAAACCCCATTAAAAGCTCATTAGCCGTAGTCCTTTCTACATTTTCTGCTTGCCGCTCATGTGTGTAGCCGCCATACATTATCATAATAGGCCGCAGATGCCGACTGCTGCCTGGCTTGTGCAGAGATGATCAACGCCGTGCCCTATACGCGTGTGCACTTCCAACGTGAGAACAATCCAAAAACACGCATTAACTTATTTCACGTCTTAAACATTTCCCATCGCTTCGTTTAATAAAGTCAAGCAAAAACGTAACATACCCCCCCCCCCGTCCCTCATCAAAGGGTTACGTGCCATTTCAAGTGATGTTCCATTTCAAGTGGTGTTCCATTTCAAGTGATGTTCCATTTCAAGTGGTGTTCCATTTCAAGTGATGTTCCATTTCAAGTGATGCTCCATTTCAAGTGATGTTCCAAATGATGTTCCATTTCAAGTGATGTTCTATTTCAAGTGGTGTGATGTTCCATTTCAAGTGGTGTTCTTCAACCGGCGGTATACATTCCACGCTGCCATGACAGGGACCAACATCACCAGACAACAACAACGTCCGGCACATCCCACACACTGGTACTCGTATCGTAGAGCAGAGGTGGAATAATGGGCTGAGTCAACCTATGCCCAGGACTTGAACTCAAAGTTGGGCACTTTAACTTCAGCTCCACAGAATCGGATAATCAAGCTCATTATTGCAGTTCCACGCTCACACCCGCTCGCCGCCACACAAGCACACACTCTGCCTGAACAAAGGCATTTGATTCTGGGCAGTGCAGAGTTAACGATTGATGGCAACATTGGGTGGCAGGACAGCAGTAAAGAACGAGAGCACACTCAGCAGGATGCAAACAATGCTAAAAGTGGCGCGTAGATTGCAGCCAAACCAGCACCGCAGGACAAATGTACCAAGACTGGGACCCATTTATCGAGCAGTGAAACATAAAAAGTCCGATGAGAACACTCGGTTACTGGCACACTCCCAACACGGCGACACTTATTTTTTTTCCCAGCGGCCTGCCAAACCGCATCTTGGCCAGCCTCAAACAATGTGTTCAGCCGCACAGTTTGTTCAATTCCAACTCGCCCACCGCTCCCTTTTATCCGCTCAATCATCGCCTTTGTGAGCATAACGTTGCCTGCTCCAATTCCCACTGGCAATGGCAGATAAATAATTACCAATATGGGGCTTAGCAAATGGATTGTTTTGCCATATTTCCTTGAAAGGATACAAGTGGGTGGGGGTTCAGAAGGTTGGGAGTCACTGTGACCACGGTGATTAAAGAATGATGGGAAGAACATCCAGTGCAGGAGGCTCCGTGCCCAACAATGTTTTCCTTAAGGACACTTACTTTATATAGTTTTTTTACATGTAATGTCCTACCCAGGACACTGCATTAAGAGTGGACTGTTCATAACAATGAGATATGCCAAGACTCAAGTGTTACACACTCACTGAGCATTTAAACCTCCCGTGGCAATTTCAGATAGAAGGCACGAGGCAGGCATTAACACGCTATAACATCGCACAGCAGTTCAATAACAGCTCTGGCCTGGACAAAATCCCCGAAATAGCAATAATTTCCAGGCACTCGATCCCCTGCCCCACTCTCGCTCCCACGGTGAGGTGTGTACCCCAGTGTAATTGGGACGTGCAACAACGAGCAATCGAAAACTTTCGATAACCGGAACACGTTAAGAACGGTCAGGTTTCTTACATCGCGTATTGCAAAACGCACGATGTAATTCGAAAGAACAAGGTCAACGTGTGCATGCACAAAGTGTTACTTTCCTCTATGGATTACCTTCCTAACAATGCAATCGCATATTGACATCAGAAGTCTCCTTTTCAAGGGAAGCCAGTTTAAAATAAGGCCGGCACTCTGTGTCTGCCACTTGAGTCAACTTGGGCAACATAATTGCTGTAATGGCTGATGGCCGATGAACGACACTTGAGAAAGTGGCAGCCAAAGTATAGTACTTTATTTAGCAGTGGATTCTACATGGCTGACAGTAAAAAGTAAAACACACTGTGTCTCGGCCTCACTGTGCGCTGCGTTGCACCACTATCCGAGTAGTTACCCTCGCATTCAATAAACTTTCAGAGCCAGGGTGAACATCCGACTCCGACGTATTTAATAAATTGAATGAGGTGAAATTGATGGAAACACACAGCACAACATACAGCACCTGTTACTACTTGCAATATCAATACAATGAATGAACACTGCAGCATCGTAACATTGTCTTAGATAACATGAAACTCAACAATAGGTCCTGTATGTACCAGGCACCTACATTAGCACTGAATATCTATACGAGAGAATAAGCTACTGTGTTAAATAAGGTCACTTCGTGTAATCACCATACTGCAGCCTAAATGTAGAGCGCTGCACATAACACTGAACTGTGGATGAGATACTTCTTCATCCTTGCTCTCAAGATTGCATTAAAGTTACATGGGTCCAAGTCTAGCTCGACTTATCCAATTACAATTAACATTCACAATGATGCAAGTGGCAGGCTTCGTTATTAACTAGGCCTCATATTTATCATAACAATTTAACAGCATTATAAAGGCATTTACAGCATCTTAACGGCAATCCTAACATTATAACAGCATTCGTCATCTGGTCCAACACCATGTGAGACTAGGCTCTAAGGAAAGCTGTCTCGGGTATGGACCAATCAATTTCAAGGACAGTGCATATCATTATCAGAGTTATGTGTGTTGTTTGCATTCCGACTGCAGGTATTGTGGTCAATGCAAACATGACTCCTTGTAAAAAAAGGTGTCAGTTTTGTTGCCAGATAAAAGGGTAAAAAAAACAATTTGCACTTTACATAGTTTAAAAGCAGTAACAAAACTAGAGCTATTAAGATGTCAGGGGCAGTGCAAGGACCTGTGAATTAATGACCGTGACAGAGGGCACATGAGGGGGTCACGAAATGGCAGTGGAGGGATCAGATAGAGTTTAGGGGCGATGGGAGAGAAGAGGAAGGGAATGGGCAATGGATAAGAGGTGAGCTTTATTAGAGGAATGGGAGAAGTTTAAGGAGTGGGACTGATAAAACGTAGCGGTTAAAAAACAACAACATGCCGTATAGTACTTTCATAATGTTTCCCACGATTTTATCCGAATTGTGCCATCGGCATCATGTAAGGAGACATACTGTCCATTCAGATTTCTCATGGAGCTGTGCAGCCCTTCATATTAGTGAAAGGTCCAGGGAAGCATATATGACAGAGCTACCTCTGACATCCCTTCAAGTGACCTTTGATCCACAAGATAAAATGTAGTCAAAATAAAAACACGTCATAAAAGCAGCATACTATATGAAGCTTAGCCGATCTCTCAAATACTTAAAAGTTGAATTTAGCAAGTGCTGGAATAGAAAGGCACGATTCGTTTCCAACACGTGAAAAATAACGTCATGTGAAATGAAATATACACACTCCCTTTCTCATTTGCAAATAAAGTGGGGTCAGTCTGTCTACCGTGGTGGCGTCTATTTCACCATCTTTGTTTTTTTGTTCCTGCAGCAGACAAGCTTGAGTGTATTCCTGATCGGCTATTAAATTGTCACATTGCAAGGCCCCCTCTTGAGAATGTGAACTGCCGAAGGCAGCGGTGCCAGTTCAAAAAATTGCTGACGGAAGTTTTTTCTTTTCATTTTTTGAGTGTATTAACTGAACCCAAAGGGGTATAATACCCAGTTACTTAAAGTGCTTCATGAGACATGAGCAGATTACTTCAACTTATCGTCTCGATAAAAAAAGTTTTTCTTTGCTTAAATGAGCATTGAGGAAGTCATCATCTCCTGTCAGCAGCCCTGAACAAGTGGTGGTAATTCCATATTTTTATGATAGGGCAAGTCTCTCCATAGCACAGCCACTGTTGACTTACCCACAAAGTGGTACCATTTTTTGTGTGGTCCCAGAGGGATGATGGGCTAAGACAAGCCCCAACCAGGATTCAAATTCACAAACCTCCTGACTGCAAGTAACTCACTCGACCACTGAGCCATTTGGATTATTTCATCCGTGCCTGGAACGTTCAGCTCTTCTCCGTGAAAGATGCATGCACGATTATTGAAACAACAGCTGACAATTGCAAGGTCCACGTGTCCTTGTTGAGTGTGACATGCTGTGAAGATGCAACCTGACACTTGTGGCCACATCACTCAGACTGTTCAAATTGACGTTGGTGTTCCGGATATCGTTTGCAAGTTTTTCCGCGTCCCTTTTATGACAGTTTGGAGAAAAACAATGAGCGAAATTGAAAATCTGCAAGACATTTTCCATAATTAGCCAGTCATAAAACCTCACCATAGAAGGAAATCTATGCCAAACGTAATGAATAGTGACGGAATAATAGAGGCAGTGGAATTTTTATTGCCAAATTATTTTAAATACAGTACTATCAGCAAGTTTCTTAAATCTCCCCGTCCATGTCCACCCAGCATTATATAGGGATGCAGCATGGTTATTTGATCGCCAGTTAATTTGTGATGGAGTAAAGTGTGGGTACGCCCACCTCCTTAAACACATCTGGCCAGCGAGGAAGAGTAGGCCAAATACATTTTCTCTGGAGCACTCGTCGAGTAGTTGACGTTACACCAGCAGTGGCGTTAGTAAGCAGTTGCAGGGCTACACCTTTATTTAGTAAAATAAATTACGGACAGTTTTTGTTATGAGATCTAAATGCGTCTCCCTGTTCAGATGAGCGCTGAGCAGTGTCATCCCCATTGGTGGCAGGGGTGAATCTTTGTCGAGGGACAACCATTTCCACACAAAGTGACACGAAATGATGAACACTGACTTGGGTTTGAACTTGAGGACTTTTCAACTGTGAGTGGATTTCTCCATCACATTGTGAATTTATTTCAAGAGGATGTCCACCGAGGATATGGGGCATTTAAATCATGTCACGTGCATCCACTCGGTGGGTTAATGCATCGCTAGGGTCATGAGGGTTGATGCCAGCTTGGGGAGGGAGGCCTTTGTCCAGCAGCTGATGAATGATGGTGATGAAATGAACACACACTCTCACAGATATGCGTAACATTTAATGCAGCTACGCATATGCGTAACATTTAATGCAGCTACGGAATACGGTTTTGGCGACAGTTATTTACTAAAGAGTGAAAGGATAGACGTTTGATGTCGCAGCTCTATCATAATATGGCACGGGCTAGGGAAGAGAAAAGGCAACTTTGATAACAAACCAAAACAATAACGAGCGCAGCCCAGAGACGCGGTCTCCAGGCCACGCTGGCAGTCAGCCATTTTAAAAGGGCTCGGTGCCCAGAGCAACTCCCTTGGTTTCCTCCACTTGGCAACGACAAACCCGGGAATATACTCCGAGGACCTCACCTCCATCCCCCTCCCCACAGCCACTTTGTGCAAAAAATCATGCCCCAAAGACTGGGACAGTCTGCGAGCCAAGTCCCAGTTGATCCCACGTCAACAAGTGCCCTACGTCCAGTGCTCCCCATGCTGCATTGGCTTCCGGTTGCCACGGAGAGTGGAAATGTCACATTCCCCGTGTCGATTCCCCCCCCCCCCCCCCATAGAGTCACAAAGGTTGCACTTGCACGTATACGGTCAAACTTGCGCGAATTTACGTTAAATCCACTCATTTATAACGGCCGGCGCAGGAGCAGTGTTCATTTGTGAAAATTATCAACGGGCTGTATCCGCCGACAAAGATCGTATTTATTTATTTTTAGGCAATAAACACCCCCTCCCCAATACGCACCGAAAGCGTATCTTACATGATTGAGCAAGGGTGGTCGAAGTGGTCGGGACAGATCTGCCACTGATACAATTATCAGCCACCTCTTGTCAGAAAGGCGTCGATCAGGGCTGATTAAACCAGGTGGCCGGGCGGGTGGTTGTGGGGGGGGGTATAGAAGCCCCAAATAAAAACAGGTGACCCACCCCTAATAATAAGGCCGATTAGTCAATTGCATGGCAGCAGAGTAGCGGACCGGCTGAGTGAGAACAAATACATCGTGGATCACGGAAGTGTATCGGAGCGCATCATCAAGCCAACGGTGTCCGGGGCCCACCCGGGCGCGTTAACAAGAGAAGGCTTCGATGCTGTAAAAGTTAAACCTTACGCTTACTGTCGTGTAGCAAGATAGACAATTTGTGGATGGAGGAGAAAGTTCATAAGGTTATACTCGTGTAACAAAGTGATTCTGAGTCGCTCTTCGTTAATTGTTTGTGTGTGTACTGTCTGTTCGGTCGGATCGAGGGGGCTAAACGGGCGCGGCACGGACTAGGGAAGAGATGGAGTGATGCGGTACAAGAGGATGTGGAGCTGAGTGGAATTGCCGATGATTGGTATCAGCGGTGTCAAGATCGGCCTCTGGAGGAGGCTCGTGAAGGACGCTGCTGGGCAGTTGGAGGCAGTCGCCCTCTAACAACAACGGAGGGCGGAGGAGCGACGCTCACAACAACGAGTGGAGCGCCGGGTGGCTAAAACACAGCAAGTTGGCACAGTAGGGGGCACAAGTGGTGCATCGGCCAGTCATCTCAGTCATTCGACCCATGGCACATGGGTCTGTCGAATGACCTCCTGCCAGCGGGCGTTCGACACTTCACGTGGCCTTTAAGTGCACTTAGCCTGGCACAAGCGCCATGGTGACGTCACCACCATTGAGTGGCGAATGGCGCTTGTTGTTGTTACTGTCTTTATTTTTCAACTTCAACGTAAGACCCCAATCTCCATCTCTCTTCCCGCGTTGTCTCGCTCACACCCCACGCGGATTTGTTTTTCCAATGAGAGGGGATGGCACGAGTTCACAACCAAAACGGGCTTGGTGGAACTACGTCATCGCAAAGTTGCCAACTACAAGCAGGGCCGGATTAAGGTTCTTGGAGGTCCGAAACACTTCAATTTCGTGATAACTTTCTGCAGTTGGCAACTTTGCGATGACGTAGTTCCACCAAGCCTGTTTTGGTTGTGAACTCGTGCCATCCCCTCTCATTGGAAAAACAAATCCGCGTGGTGTGTGAACGAGACAAACAGCATTTGAAGATGTTATTGCAAATTTTGCAATGAAATTTTTTTCTCTAAAAGTGAATCTGCCGTGTTAATTTATCTCGCCTTATGAAAAAAACGATTTACATGACTGCCTCTGCATTTACACAATGTGCCTATAATTGCTATAAAATATATTTATTCAATAAGATATCTTGGCTATATCTTTTTTTTATCATATAAACAACCAAAAACACATGGTCAAATTTCGCAGGCCCGAGGCACAGTGCCTACTGTAGTGCCTATTGGACAATACGGCCCTGACTACGAGGCGGACTCGTTGCCCTGAGTGCCAGCACAGCCAGGCTGCACACAATCGGGTGTCGGCATCCAAACTAGCAAGAAGAGCCATTTCAATTGAATTCCTAAAAAAAAACCTTCTAATTCAAGAGCCGCCAATGCATGTTGAATAATGTCACGAAGCAGTCCTTAGAGCCGCATGCGGCTGGGGAGTCGCAGGTTGTCGACCCCTGCACTAAATAAACGCCCAGTAACACATTCCTGCGGAGAGAGCTGGTAGGAACGTTGGATTGCTCGGTCAATGGCCAGGGTCAACGGCGGCGTGGTGTATTCCGCAAATATGCCCGACTGTGAGGACGGGCACAAGCCGGTGTGAGTAGGTTAAACGTTGAGTTTTATAAGGGCACCACGGGGTGACCAGCCCCTCTCCACCCCTCTCCACCCCTCCCACCCCCCACCCAGCCCCACCCTCCCCACCCAGCCCTCCCCACCCTCCCCTCCCCACCCAGCCCCTCCCCTCCCCACCCAGCCCCTCCCCTCCCCACCCAGCCCCTCCCCTCCCCGCCCATCCCCTCCGTGCACGACGGACGGACGGACACAATAATCCCCTGTGGGCTGGTGTAACCAGGAGGTTCCTACCAGTAAAATTTCCTCTTCCCCCATTCTCTTACGAAATCAATGCGGATATTTTTCGTCGGCCTTCAATGGCTCAAAGTAAACATTGCTCCTGTTATTGAACGACCAACAAGCTGGACCTACTTCAGTTAGGTGGCTTGGAACGCAACTTTAAATTTACCCGGCTTGTTAAAAGCTGAAGCTAATGAATCAATTAAGCAGCGTCTGAATGAAGTGTTCCTTCAAGCAGCCCCGCGAAAGAAAAAAATTAGACCACGCTCATCAAGTCGGCGACAGGCAGAAGTCAATGCGGCGAGCCGAGGGGATTTTCTAATTAAAGCTCAATTAGCCGCACCGCGTCTGCATACAGAATCTCTTCCGCCACATCTAGTTTGCCTTTCGTACCGAGCACGGAGCAAGAGAGGCAGGCGGTGAGCGACGCAAACTCAAGGAAGTCGTCGACAGCTGTGGCAATCTTGGTGGTTGTTACAAAAAAAATTTGACGGTCGATTGAAAGTGGGCCTTACCTGGGAGTATTAACACAAAAAAACATCAGTTTGTCTGTTACTCTCCATAATAAAAATGTAAGGTTTGTCACGTAAACAAAACGTGACAATTCGTTTCTAGCTCGGCACACCGGTGTGCTGGAGAGTAAACCCACGACATTTACAATTTGAGTACGACGTGTCACCGGCAATTACTGGCGAATCGTCGTAATTAGAACCGGCATCATCAGGCCGTGAAAGCCGATGTGTTAAACTGGCTCTTACTCTGTCTTGACAATTATAGATTTTATGTATTTATAAACGTCAGTTAAATTTTTTTTTAAAGTTTGGGAAACACCGGTTTACGACGGTTCGATTTTCGACACGTTTACGACGTGTCTATAAGGCCACCATTGATCAATTTACAACGGAGAAACGTCATTTACGACCCATCTTCCAATATGACTCTGGACACATTTGAACAGCGATGCTTCTCTTGTGCAACGTAATTCAGTGATTTTTTTTTCTCCAAGAGGTCAAGCCACTTAAGCATTTAAAAACATACTTGGTCAATTTTAGTAACAAAAATCGTGTTTAGTACTGCACTATACACTTAACACATCGCCTATCAAAGTATAGCACTAGGGGATTTTTTTTCTAACATGTTGTAGCATTAATAATGGTTCGTACTTTAAAATATTTCACTAAGTCCCACATTTCTCGCCTTTTTAATGAAAAATGCGGTTTCTAGCCCGTGTAAGCATGCTTACAAATCTACATAACCTAACAAACCTGCGTAGAATTCAGAGGACTGTGTACTTGCGTTTCCTTGATGTTCTCATATATATCGACTCAGTGCTTAATGTCATCCGCTGCCTCTGGATTTTCCAGGCATTCTGCGATTCTTCCGATACAAGACAACGGGCCAAACATCCCACGCAATCCAATTCTGACAACTTGACACCACGCTGCTTTCTTGGGTAAACAAATAACAATTATTAAGATTTCTAGATGTGTATATGCAATTAATTAAAAACATAGAGCGAGACGTCGTGGAAAGTAGAACAAAATATATATTTGAAAATAGTGCATTACACGCTCCATTTGCAATCCACTGAGCCAGCAAGCTACTTAGATGTAGTAAAAAAAAACACACAGGTTACTTCATTGCACGTGCTGCCTCATTGCATCGCACTTAACTGAAGTAAGAAGCGATTTATTTCTCTACAGTCGGTCACTTCTGGGTTTTTAATGCTCAAAAAAGCATCCAAAAACGACCGTTAAAATCGACAAACGCCCGCAATGTTCGTGGCGTTACCCCCTCCGGAAAGAAATGTGCCGTGGGTTGAATCACGGAGGCATCAACCCTCTGCGTCCGCTGTGCGCTGATCACGGGACGACTGGCTCATGTGCGGCGATGTCTTCAGACGCTGACAACAGACAGGACAGATGGCATTGCAAAGGCTAGCAAGCAAATCCCCCCCCCCCCCCCGCTTTGTTTTATTAGTTACCTACATTGCCTCAATTAACCCCATGTAAATACATTATATCAATATATTTTTCACGCAGCTGTGCAAACTATGCCAATTTGTCTTGTTTGTTGTTGGTTTGAAATGCCCATTATAATGAGACCTTTATTTAACTTTATTGTTTCTGAGCCCAGCTTAACTTTTTTTTCTTTTTAATCCACCAGGGGAACTGCTACAAAAAGTTACCATTCAAAATAAAGTTCCTCGGCCAAGCCTGCATATTCCCCACAATAGTGTGAATAAAATATTAAAACGTTGTCATTTTTAGCAGCCAATTAACAGGGCTACTTACTCACCTCCATATACGTGTATGAATAAAACATCCCTTAGATGACAGTAAAACTAAAAAAGGGGGACAGAACTCGTGATTTTCCTTCCCATAGCATCATCCTCACACGTGGGGCGAGCGGGTCCACTCCATTCCTATTCCTCGTTCTCTACTCAATTCCTTTTCCTCTTTCTCCACTCCATTCCTGTCCCTCCCGGGCTCGGGAGGGCGGTGGTGGCCATGCACATGGCCAGTAATCCAGCACTGTGAAGGCGAGGAGGGTTTGTGTCATCGCACAAATGTTTGCGAAACCTCCTCCCCCCAACTCCCGGAGCATCGAGATGCCATACCTTGACTTTCCAACAGAATGCAGAACAGTGGACGTGTGGACTGATATATTTTTGCCCCCCTCCCCGCCCCTTCTGTACGGGATAAAGTGTCGCCCCTCGCATGCGTGGGGTTTCTCGGGGTGCCCCAGTTTCCTCCCACGTGCATAAACACTCACGAATTGTCGGAAAACATCTCAATAAATAGAGAACCGCAGAGCAATTGTTGGCGCCGGCTCTGCACCTGGCAGTCTTCCAGCTTGTCGGTGTCTCCTCGGTGCACGCACGACGCTCTATGAAATGTATCCTGAGCCCTTACATTCACGGTCCTTCGTGTCCTGCTCTGTCACTTTAAAACCCACCTCTTTCTTCGTCTCCACCTTGGTGCTTCTATATACCCATTACCTTTCTTGAATGTGGTTGTCATCAGTTGGCGAGACACGTCTTAGCCATGCGGGCCACCGTTCATCTTGGCCTTGTTTTTTTTTCCCACAATGCAAAACAAAAATGCGCAGCAACTCGTCCAACAGAAATTGCCCCTTTCAATGACAGTATCAGTATATGCGGTATAAGGATGCTGTTTTAATGTATTTGGCAAACAAATGGAACGTTATTTGACAATAATAACGAAATTATGGTTGTTATATTATCGCCTGAAAGAAGCCAAATATCTCAACATTTCAGCTGACCGGCCTTCCGACAGCAAACCATCTGATTAATTTACTTAGACTATCATTCGTTGTACGTGTGTACGAATGAACGTAACATTCCCAAAAAAAGAGGGCTTTGAAAATGGATATAGCAAAACAAAACACCACTAAATCACGCCCATTGCGTGACACGTGTCAAAACCGCGAACGTCGATGTTCACTCACCCCTCCAAAAAAAAAATATTTTTTTTTTAACCAAAGCAAGAAAAACCGGCCAGAGACGTGAAGGTCCTTCGCTGCGCGTTAACACCAACGGGAACAGCGACAGAACGGGCGATGGAGGGGGGGGCTACAGAGGCGTGGTGGGTGGGGGTGGCAGTATGGAGAATCTCAACAGCGCCTTGAACAAGCGGCAACGTCGCAAACGGCTTTCCACAGCCCCTTGTCCAGACCCAGCTTGCTGCTGCTCACAGCAAGCGCGTGGTGGGCAAGAAGGAACAGCGGGTAGGCAGGGGAGAGGGGGGGGGCGAGCCGGTGATCCTAACGCAAAGGGAAAGTCCCCGTCGTGGGTCGGTCAACATCGCCGCTAATGCGCGCGCATGGAGGCAGGCAGGCAGCCTGTTTCAAGTTAACGAGTTAGTGGCGTGTGGTTTTGCATCAATGCCTGCGTTGTATTTGTACGCCTTCGTAGTTGCTGGCCAACAGCGTCTTAGGCTTGGCACGGGGGTGGTGGGGGTGGTCTTTGTGTAGGCATGGGGGAGCGGTATTGTAGTGGTTATTGCACTGCCTTGTGTACCTGGCGACCCGAGTCTGAATTATAACCGCTCGCGGCTCGCGTCGGAGATGTATTATCTGAACCGGTCCGGGGTTTCACCTAGATCGACTCGGCCTTAAACGAGTGCCTGGTGCAGTGTGTAAACATCATTGAAAGGTAAAAATTTCGATTTAAAGCTTTCGTGACTGCAGGGATTCATCTTCTTGGTTCTTTTGGTAAAGTCACGTAGAATGGAAATAATAAAATAATAAAAATCAAACATAATAAAATAATTCTCACGACGTTTCTGCCACAACGCAGGCAGCCGTCCTCAGGTGAAGAACAGGTCTGTCGAGAAGACATTCAGACTCTGTCTTCTCGACAGACCAGTTCTTCACCTGAGGACGGCTGCTTGCGTTGTGGCCGAAACGTCGTGAGAATTATTTTATTATGTTTTTTTATTATTATTTTATTATTTCCATTCTACGTGACTTCACCGAAAGAACCAAGAAGATCATTGAAAGGTGTTCGTCAACAGCACTTGCTCCAACAGTGTGTGTAAGAAATGAGGGATATGTATTCTTGCACAGTGGCGGTATCGTGGAGTGCACGCCACACCACGATGCCAGACAGCCAAGGTGTGGATCCGATTTGTATTACCAATACAAATGAGTGTCTCCACTTGCCTTGGGAATCTTCTAGATCAGCTTGGCCAAGCGAAAATACCTTAGGGGCCGTCCATAAATGACGTCACGCACCTAGGGGTGGGGGGGTCAGACATTTGTTACGATGATTGACGAGGGGAAGGGGGGGGGGTTGAGAAATGTGACGACACATCAAAATGCGCAACTTTAAATAAATATAGACAACACGTTCTACTTAATTAAATAGACTTTTTAATAAATGTTTTCTCCTACAACATCATAGCGCAGCGCCACATTAAATACGCACTACAATGACAATAGTTTAAAGAAATTTGAAGCATGTTTTATTTTTTGGGGGGGCAGAGTTTTGTGAAGTCATATTTGTGGGGGGGTCTCACTTTTTGTGACGCCATGTGACGATGGGGGGGGGGGGCAAAAATCGTCCAAATTCGCGTGACGTCATTTATGGACGGCCCCTTGAGGCAAAATTTCCCATCGTGGTAGACTGATGTGTCAATTAATTGCTTCAAGTTTTGGACTTTAAGAGGTGCTCACTATTACTGCTCTTTGAGCGTTAACAAAGCGTCCACGTGAATGTGGGCACACATGTGTTTGAATAACATACGTGTGAATACGAGGCATGCAATGGGTAAAATAACTTCACAACTCCTAAATGTTCGCGTTTTAATTCTCAGCGTTCTTATCTTGAATGGTTTCTCAGCAGCAGTTTGGCAAGAATTGTATGCGGGAGCACACCAAAGTAAGCACTTTAACAGTCAGAGGAAACGAAAGGCGGAACGGCATTCGATTTCCGAAATAAACAACTTGGTAATGCCGTCTTGGCTTCATCGGAAACAAATTGGGCAGCAGCTGTTCTCAATGTGGCAATTTATGTGTGGTTTTTAATGCAGCACATTGTGTGAATTTTAACAACAACACCACCAAAAAAAACATGTTAGTGCATGCGCGGATAACACAAAAAATACATTTGCGCGCATTTGTATTGCTCTGGTTAACTGGGCGTTTGAAAAGCGTGTCCGCGGTTTGGTTCACCGAGGGGGGGGGGGGGATTGAGAGGAGCGACATCGTCGAGGGCCTTCGTGTTAAACCATCGTAGAGGGCTTCCCGCGTTATACATGCAATGGGTTTTCCGTTTGGCTGCACGACCGGACAAAGATAGTGGTGGTTCATCCATAATATAGTTTTTTGGGGGGTTAGATCGCGTAAATATATAAATGTGTCGTTAAACCCCGCCACCACCCGACACAGCCAACTAATAAGGGTTGTCACGTAAACAGAACGTGGCCAATTCGTCACTAGTACAGCACTAGTGTGTAGTGTAGTGTGTAGTGTATAGCATAGTATACTAGTACAGCACTAGTGTATAGTGTAGTGTATATTAGTGTAGTGTATATTGTAGTGTTTAGAAGTATAGTGTAAAGTAGTGCAGTGTATAGTGTAGTGTATAGTAGTGTATAGTGTAGTGTATAGTGTAGTGTATAGCGTAGTATACTAGTACAGCACACCGGTGTGTTGGAGAGCCAAGCCACAACATTTACAATCTGAGTACGACGTTTCGCCAGTAATTACAACTAGCTTCATCAGGCGACAGCCTGATTTGGTGTGCTGTACTCGTAATGCATTGGCACGTTCTGTTTACGTGACAAACCTTAATAATTGGCTGTGTCGGGTGGTGGCGGGTTTAACGACACGTTTATATATTTATGCGATATAACCCAAAAACACCTGTATTGTGGATAATATTGGTCGCGACAGCCTACGTGTTAAAATGATAGTGGTTCACCGTGGCGCGTGTTGTTATGCATTTTAGTTTCACCTTAATAGATAATGCGAACCACCGCTTCACAGTTTGACCTCGACGCCAAGTCAAAATCGCCAATGCCAAAATCCCCTGAAATTTGCAGTCGACAACAATCGCCCTCAAGGTGCCCGATCTTGTCGTAGCGCAGAAGCTAAGCGGGGTCGAGTCTGGTTCGTAAGTGGATGGGTGAACACCACGAGGCTTGCCACGTGATGTAGGCACGGGGCTATGAGGCTGTCAAGAAACGGCACCCTCCTCATTGTGCCTGGGTTTCCTCCCACCTAAAGTCACTCATTAACATCTCACCACCTGCGGGGTGCCGTGGTGGCCAGATGGTAACTGCCTCGCCTGTGTATACTGGAGGCTGTGGCGTTCGATCCCAACCCTGACGCCTGTGTATTTGGAGTTTGCATGTTCTCCCCGTGGTCGTGTGGATTGTTCTCCGTGTCGTCCGGGGTTTTGTCTCCCTTTAGACACATTCGTTTCGAGTGTTTGACTGATGTAAATGTCCACGTGACAAGCCGCTTTGTTGAGCTGTCAGTTGTTGCTTGGTCGCTTCTGACAGAGCTATACAGCTCAGTGAGCCTTACATGGTCAAATAAAAAAAAAATTTAATGGTACCGGTCACAAATGCCAATGTTGGGCAATCAATCGTGAACTACGTTTTTGAGATGCAATTAAGATTTTCTGGGTAATTTTTTAAAAAAAAATTCATGATATTGTAGGAGACACGGAGGAGATTCCTCGCCTGTTCATTATCATCTCGGGCAAAACCCCTGGGCAATTATCAGCAGGCAAGTAGAGGAGACTCGAGGATGCAAGAGGAAGAGGAGAGTTCTGAGTGAGGAGTTTGCTGAAGCGTGTGTTACGTGCTGTATCACCGATTGCGTTTACCCGTGGGTCATCAATAAATACACCTTTTATGAACACCGCGTGAGTCGAGTCCGTACAATAGTATTATATCAGCGCTGTTTATCCTAACCACGCCATAGAAACACATTGTGAAGCTTAGAAATTCAGCTGCTGGATTGAAGATGTCCAATTCAGCTTCCCTCGGGTATCAGTTTTGGCCATCAGCCCTAGACGTGGACTCATGAGTTGCATTGCAAAGCCGTCTGCCAGAAGAAGAACGCCTGCTTGATTTCACGTTTTAGTGAAGAGGGAATTGCATCACGTGGCTCGCACCTGTGGCTCCCTATCAATGAGAGCTATCCATCACCAAGTGAAAACTGAAGTTGTGATTCCCATCTCGCCAGGTCTGCTTGCCAGCACCCCACACCCTCTTCTGACCTTCATACATTGACCCAGGGCCAGCGGCCAAGTCTCACTGCTGGCCCTGGAAACACGATCATTGCTACGAGCAGCAGAGAAGCTTTGAAGCTGTTGCTCCTATTGCCCCCCCCCCCGCCTCGAAAGATCTAGGAGAAGAGATGTGACGAGCCTCACATCATGAATAATCCTCACATGCGTCGGCCTAAAATATGTAGCTTTCATTTTTCCGATAAATGAATCTGCCGTTGGGATCAATGTGTGCATATCAATTCCTGACATGCATTAAGTTTCGCACAATTTGAGCAATGAAGAGGCAATGATTTATTTAGTTTTGCACTGAAGACATGGAACAGATTTCAAATGACCCCATTGGACGCAATTATACGCACATTTTTCACACAGGGCAACAGGTCATTTGTGTTATGCCAGCGCCAAATGATACCTGCTTTGCTCGAGTGTTAAGTTTGTGATTTTCTGATGGTTCTGGACTAAACCCTACCCCCCAAGAAAGTTAAAGGAAATGCATTGGCGTGACGAGACCAGCACATGCAAGGAAACGCAGTGCATTTGTAATTAACAATCCTTCATTAACACTTCACATGTCTTGAAAGGCCTGTAAATTATATATATATATTTTGTATTAATTACTTTGGCTAGAATTGAATAACAGTGGTTGTGCCGTGGACATTTTAGCTGCTAACTATACGAAAGTGGATTTTCAAGAATTGACGCGGTTGAACTCCGCGCCCGTTTTGATTTGGTGAAACATTTAATTTTCGATATGTTTGCTTTCTAAATTAAACATGGGCAACAATGGCTTATAAATCACGCGGTTTTACACGCTAACGTTACGGAGCTTTTCAATCTGTTTTTTTATTACTTGCTAATTGCATGGCATCTGTTGCTACGTCGACAGTTGTTATTTTCTTTTACTTCTTCATTCCGATACCTAAATCAAGCTGCGCCCCTAACACGAGAGAGTATTCTAAGGAACCGGTGGGGATTTCACGCGCATTGCTCCGAGCACAATGATTGCATTGTTGACTAAAACAAATGACATTGCAATAATCTCAACCGGAGTCTTCTTCACGACAACAACAATCATATTAATTTGTATTAATATGAAGGGACAATTTGAAAAATGTATCCGGCGACATTTTGTCATAACACAACGACAAATTGTGACTGTGTGAATATAAAGACGTCAAACTATTGCCATTATTTGCAAACACGGTGATAATGATGAATGTAATGGTATAATTACTTTAATTCGTATGGCTTTCGCGACCAATATCATCCATAATATAACTCAGATTGTAAATGTTGTGGATTTGTTCTCCAATACACCGGTGTGCTGTACTAGTGACTAAATGGCATGTTCTGTTTACGTGATAAAACTTACTAATTGGCTGTGTCGGGTGCTGGTGGGTTTAACGACACATTTATATTGAAGCGATTTAACCCAAAAAAACCTTTATCATAGTTATATTAAAGTCGTGGGCATTGGCCATTCCTTGGAGCAGAAAATAAAGGTCTGAAAATGTCCGTTATTTTATGTAGCTTCTGTCTGACAAAGACCCCCCCCCCCCTTCTCCCCCTTATAGGGTGACAGACTTGTGTGGCAAGTCACGTGAGCGAGAACCTAATGACGGCTGTTACGGTAAGTGGCCAGCCGCCGTTGTCATCCCAGTGGCGATGTTTACACACCACACCAGGTACTCATTTGAGGCTAAGTCGACCTAGGGGAGGCCCAGGACCGGTGCAGATAATCGTCCCTGGTGTTGGCCGTGAGCGAGACCGAGCTCGGGTTGGCAGGGTTTGTAGCGCAGCGTAGCGCTAACCGCATTCCTCTATGGGGATATTTTGGTCACGATTGGTGTGATTTTACAGGAGATGTAAGCACAGTGAAAACACGGGTCAGACCACTTATAACCACAGAACAAGCACGCTGAAAGGCTTTGCGAATGACGAACATGGAACAAAAAAAAACATCCATTAAAGGACAAGTCAGTTTACCAAGGTTGGAGTTCAAAGGAAAATATCAATAAATTACAATGCGATTTAAATTAGCCCGCTGTTTAAAATCAATGCTTATAGATTTTTGAGATCTGCAGACCCCGGGATTTTTTTTTTATCTTCAAACCGTTTTCTCATTTTTCTCTCCCTTCTTGCAATACAGTAGGCACCGCCAAGAATTACGGAGGGTGAATTCTGGAATGCGTTCATTAAAGCGAGCACCGCAGTGTTTAGCGTTTCTCGTGCCGTTGTCGGCGCGCGAATGACAGAGATGGAAACGAGACTCGGTATGTTCGTGGCCCCGTTTATGCGGCACACTGAAAAAAGAAAGAAACAAGTACTCCCTAGCATTTCATGTGAATAGGAACAATTTGCCTGTCCCTCACTACGCAGTGACAACAGGAACAGAGCAGAGTATAGACACAGACACACACTTAACTATAATACAGTACCATTGCACAAAATTGGTCGTTTCATATTTATTTTCGTGCACAATGTGGCATTGGCATTGTAGGTGTCGAAGTGTGTGTGTGTGTGCGTGATTGTCAAAATCCTGCGTGAAAATCACACACAGCGTAATTGCTTGTTTTATATTTTCAATTTCGAGATTGTACACGCAGAGAATGCGTACATACGTACATGTCTGCAATGCATTTGAGTTCGTGAAATATCGCGCGTGCACCGCACCATCAAGAGCTCAGCATTGTCAGTCTCTTTCAATGTAAGTGTTAAGTGTGCACAAACAGCGCTCCGAAGCACATCATGTTTACTCAATTGCCCAATCTGAATTGATGTCACCATCGTTTACTCTCTCTCTCTCTGCAGCGAACTTGCAGCGAGACAATCAAAATATCATTTTGATTCCCACACCAAAAAAAAAACCCGAGCGCACCGCACAACGATCCCGGAAACTTTTGGTTCAACGTTTTTTTTTGTTTGGCTACTCCGGTCTCGCGCGTGCTGTTCCAGACTTGACACACTCGCATTGCTCCGCGAGCATTCGCAAAACTTCCGTTCTGCGTTTAGCAAACTGCCGAAATCAAGGCGGACACTGTGCACCAGGGGATGGTGTGGCCTGGCACCACTTCTGTTCACATTTGTCTCTTTTTTTACGATTAGAGGAAACAAGAAGATGCTCAGCGTAGTCGGCACTTTGCTTCGTTCATCATTTCGTTTTTTTAATGCTTTGCTTTACGTTAACCCCTCCTTTTTAAAGGAAAGATTTAACAAAAGATGTCATGCTCTGCTCTCCTTACCCCTTATCTCTCTCTCTCTCCAACCTCTCTCTCTAGCCCCCTTCTCTCTCTACCCCCTCTCTCCCTACTCCATGTCTATGTTCCCCCTATGTTTTCTATGTAATATTTGTAATATTATTAATTATATTATTGTTTTACTACGACAAGTGCTGCGTCTGCACCCAGCCCTTCTCGCAGTCCTACGGCCTCCGACGGGTAGCTCATATCTGCATGCAGAGTTATCCGTCTTCTGCCATTCTCTGTTGTCTCTCTCTCTCTCTCTATTCGTCCTTCTCCTCCTTGCGCTCGATCCACGCCTTCCCTCTTGTTCTCTTCTCGCCCCCTTCACTGGAACAAACTTCCCCTCCACGTTAAACAGTCACCTTCCCTCACGAGTTTCCGCTCCGCACTCACAACTCACGTAATGGCCCCTAGCTCACCCCACGACACCTTAATCCCACCCACCCCCCACTCTCATAACCGCCACCGTTATTTTTCCCTCTTCAGATTCTCGTCATCTGGCTTTCACTCATTCCCCATTCATTTCACTCATTCATTTAATCCATTCATCGTCATTGCCTGCCATCAATTTTGCTTTCACCGAATTCACGCATCACGGATTTGCCCATTGCTTCCTGTCATATATTTCATCACCTTTTCTTCACCATTACATTCCTATGTACCGTATACATAGCCTTGGATCAGGCGCGATAGACATTGATTGAAGATAAGAAAAGTGTTTTTAAACGCCGCACCATGTGGTTATGCAAGGCCGAGTTGACCTAGGGGAAGCCCAGAGCCAGTTCGGATATTCCCCCACAGATGTTGGCCGTGGGTGGGAATAAAACTCGTGTCGCCAAATTCGCGTGGCACGTGCGCAGACACGCGAGCATAAGCAGCGGCCAGGATAAAGCGAGCACCCAGCCATAGCAGCCGCAGATTCTTCCTGCGAAGTGCCTGTTTGCTTTATTCAAAACAACCCCCCAGGTGTAAAGACCACCGGTCTACACAGGGCTCTCTGTTCGGGATCGTCAGTGGCCATTCGGCACAGGTTTCAAATGTACTTGGCGCAGTGTGCCTGCTGTGGCACGAGCCATTACGGAGGAAAGTAGCCATTAGGTTTGTAGCCAGCAAAGGATGAGACTTCAACACCCCGCAGCTCACCCTCCCCGGAGTATTTTAGTGAAACGTTCAGACCTGTGCCAGGATCTTTTTTTCATGTCTGTGTCGATCCATCCATCTGGACGGTGCTGTGGGTCAGGAAACAGGGATGCACAATAAAAGAACTGATAAGCGATGCCAAATGAGACAACTGACTCAGCAGCTCTCCCGCTATATTATTCACCTGATGACGATTGCCTGTGTTGCGATCTAAACGTCGCGATATTGTTAGTATTTTTTATTGTATTTTTTCTATCTACGTGGCTTTACCGAAAGACCCAAAGAAAATGAGAAAACTTGATCGCAACTTGATCTGTTTACGATTAACAGCTCTCCCTCTGTCGACCGATCGTCGATGAAACGCTTAATTGATTGGAACGTTTGAATGCAAATGCTTCTGAGGGCTGTCCTCGTTCATCTCGAGTCATATTTAAGTTTTGTTGGTTTTATAAAGCTTATTTGTTTTAATTTGCTTTTGTCTTTAACTCTGTTTTATTTGTCCCCGGAAGCTTTTATTGTTTTATTCCCCCCCCCCCCTCCCTGAATGTTATCCCAACTGTACTATGAGAATCACGTCATGAGATAAAGGATCTGTGCGCGCAGGGTTTCTCAAACTCCAGTACTCGCGACCCACCACGCTACAAATGTACTCCTCCCGTCCAAATATAAAATTAACTCGTTCCACGCTGCACGCGCCTGATGATTGTTAAACACGTCCCACGTGACAGCTGCCAGCGTGAATGAACATTACCACAAATTGTTCGTGAAAGCAGGGAGATGCATGAACTTGACATGCAAGTTAAAACATAAATTGTGTGCATGAGTGTAAATAATCATAACTTTTACAGCTCTTTGTCAGTGCAATGCTTGCTGAAGGCCTTCTCGAGTCGCATCGATCTTGCGAGTTGTTTGACCACAATTAGCCATGCTGGTCAGTTCAGATTGATTGAGATGGGAAACAGGACTAGCTCGGATATCACTCGCCGCCGATGTTAGCCATGGCCAGGAATTTTGCTCGGGTAACTGGGTTAATAATGTAGTGTGCTAAATATTATAATAATAAATGTGTTTTTGTAATTGCTGACAAATGTGTAATCACATGTGTTGCTTAATACTGGTAGGAACCACCTGGTTCCACCAGCCCACAGGGGATTATTGTGTCTGTGTCCGTCCGTCCGTCGTGCATCCAAAAATTGGGAGGGGTGGGGCTGGGTGGAGAGGGTGGAGGGTGGGGAGGGGCTGGGTGGGGACGGGCTGGGTGGGGAGGGGCTGGTCACCCCGTGGTGCCCTTATAAAACTCGACGTATAACCTACTCACGCCGGCTTGTGCCCGTCCTCACAGTCGGCCATATTTGCGAATACACCACGCCGCCGTTGACCCTGGCTATTGACCGAGCAACCCAACGTTCCTACCAGCTCCCTCCGCAGGAATGTGTTAATTACACACATCTTTTTTTCAAAATCAACACACAATGCTCCGGTAAAGGTGTCACCCCAGAAATATCTTGCAAGCGTCACTGCTGGCAGAAGGGGCTCCAATTGAGGAGGATCTGGAGAGGGCATTTTGTCTCCTCTTTGACGTTGGCCAAACTTTTTGGAAGGTGTAGGAGTACCCACACTTTACCCCACCACACGCGACCTGCCATTTCGCTGTGGCGTGCACCCAGTTTTACTGCCGGGTGGATAGAGGCAAGGGGGTGAGAGGCAGGGGTGGAACTGTGCAGGGGGCGTTTTAGAAACTTGCTTCGTTGTGTCAACGGCCAACACGCCGCGAGACTGAGTAGGGAGCGGCGGTCTCTGGATCGCGAGCCCAGCGGGCCGAACCATTTCGACCAACAAAATAAAAACTCAACGGAATTCTCATTTAGATTCAACACCCTCTCAATCGAGTGCGGTGGTTCTCAGAGTGTGGTCTGCGGGCTGTGATGCAAATGCAGGTTGCTCCGGAAATAATGGCAATGTTAATACCTTTTTGTTCTGGACATTCATTTATAGACATTACTATACATTTCGATTTAAAGCTTTCGTGACTGCAGGGATTCATCTTCTTGGTTCTTTCGGTAAAGTCACGTAGAAGGGAAATAATAAAATAATAAAAATAGAACATGAAATAATTCTCACGACGTTTCGGCCACAACGCAAGCAGCCGTCCTCAGGTGAAGAACAGGTCTGTCGGAAAAGCAGCAGAAAGACGCTGTCTTTCCGACAGACCTGTTCTTCACCTGAGAACGGCTGATTACTATACATTTAATAAATTACTCTCATTAAACTACGTTAACCCTGAGATCTAAATGCAACACCCCCCTAAAAAATCGTTATAGCTGCGTTTCATTTTTTTCATGTTCCAGTAATATGAATCATTTTCTACTACTTCTATTGAGATAGAAAAGTGAATGCGTCTTATCACCAGGGGTGGAGGGGCTGGGTGATCCGCGAAGTTTCGAGAAACACTGCCCTAGATGACGGGTAGGAAAGTAGAGGACACTTCTTGTTAAATACTCGAGCCCAAAGGACATGGCTCAGTTCACCACCAACAACTCAATGCGAATTTTAGCAGGAAATCACCTATCGGGTTTATGCAACAGATGTTGCGTAGAGTCTGTGGATGAAATACCTGTATTTACGTTGTTAAAAAAGAATATCCGTTTGTATTGACAATAGAGCCTGTACGTGGTGTGAGGGGATTAGTGGTCACGGGAGGTAATCACAGGGGAGTCAGCTGAGTGTGTGAAGGGACTGGTGGCCACGGGATGTAATGACAGGGGTATCAGTTGTGAGTGCGAAGGGACTGGTGGCCACGGGAGGTAATGACAGGGGTATCAGTTGTGAGTGCGAAGGGACTGGTGGCCACGGGAGGTAATGACAGGGGTATCAGTTGTGAGTGTGAAGGGACTGGTGGCCACGGGAGGTAATGACAGGGGTATCAGTTGTGAGTGTGAAGGGACTGGTGGCCACGGGAGGTAATGACAGGGGTATCAGTTGTGAGTGCGAAGGGACTGGTGGCCACGGGAGGTAATGACAGGGGTATCAGTTGTGAGTGCGAAGGGACTGGTGGCCACGGGAGGTAATGACAGGGGTATCAGTTGTGAGTGTGAAGGGACTGGTGGCCACGGGAGGTAATGACAGGGGTATCAGTTGTGAGTGTGAAGGGACTGGTGGCCACGGGAGGTAATGACAGGGGTATCAGTTGTAAGTGTGAAGGGACCGGTGGCTACAGGAATGTTAGAGAAGGGAGCGTGGTCACGTGACGGAATCGGACGGTGGAGTCTGCGGGTGGAGCGAGCGTCCGGAGTCAGCGAGAATGATGGAGAAGAGGGGCGTGTCCTCGTGTCGGTATGTAAGGGGGAGATGCACGGGAGACTCGGGCTGTTGCGGTGGGGGTCTCCGCCTGATGTCAAGTGAACGTGTCTTCAATAAAGTGCCATCTCAAGAGAAGTGTGTCAAGTCGTCACTACACTTGTATACAGTGATACATGTACCATTCTGCAGTGGGTGCCTACTACAGATGGATGGCAGGGCATGCGGCAGGTTCTTTGTTTAATTATTATTATGGCATGTTACATTTAGCCTGGATGGATGTATTGCGGACATAAAAAAATAAGCTTAGGGGACTGGTACATTTAATAATATTAAAGTCGAGCAGGGTTAAACATTCCATAATTTAAACACTTGCTTGCGGGATACACGTTACACTTTTGGAGTGGGGTGAGGTTGTGATGTATGTGATGGCTACCCCCTTTTAGCTGCTAATTTTATGCCTCGTTGAGTTGGCCAGAATTCGAGGTTTTTAAGAGATTTACTGCGAGTCTAAGGCATGTCTAAATGGTATGTGTGTGTGTGTGCAAAGACAAAGACACCCCGTATAGCCTTAACTGACTGTTGGGGCAAGTGCTGTTATAGCGAGCACTTATGAAGGCCAGCATGGCACACGAGGGGGTTGGTAGCCAGCACCACGCCCGGCTGCCTTTGTCTCCCTATCGACGATGTTTACACATCGCAACAGGTACTCATTTGAGGCTGAGTCGACCTAGAGGAGGCCCAGGACCGATTCAGATAATTGTTACTGGTGGGAAACGAACCCGGGTCGCCAGGTTCGTAGCGCAGCACTCTAACCGCTACACTACCGGGCACACACACCCAGACACACACACCCGGACACCCACACACACACACCCAGACACACACACTCCCAGACACACATACCCAGACACACCGACCCCCACACACACCCAGACACACACTCCCAGACACACACACCCAGACACACACTCCCAGACACACACACCCGGACACCCACACACACACACCCAGACACACATACCCAGACACACCGACCCACACACACACCCAGACACACACTCCCAGACACACACACCCAGACACACACTCCCAGACACACACACCCAGGCACACATTGTGTTGTCAGAGGCATTAAGGCAAAAGCGGGAAGTTTTGACAATGGACGCGTGGATAAATGTAAACATTATGTCTGGCTTTGTCTCACCAGTGTTTAGACCAGAGAACGCCAAAAGACGAACAGCACAAAGGTAATGCAAGCATCGGAGCACTTACAGCTCGGGTCAAGCAGTTATATCTACAGGACCTTTTTGCCAGTATCAAAAATGATGAAAAAAAAAAGAATAGGTTTTACCCTTTCTGGCAATAAAACAGGTGTTAAGATGTTCAAACACCAAAGAGAAACCGTTTGCAAGGATTCATGTCTGCACCTGTTTTATTGCCATAAAGGGTAGAAATCTATTCTTATTTTTTCATACTTTGATAGTGGCAAAAAAAGGTCCCATTCTATTGTTATTTTGTCATTTGGATTACAAGACTGTGGCCGAAGGAGGTATCCTCATGGTTCAGCACTGGGGATTTATGAATAACAAGCAATTCTAATGTAATGCGTGTATTTTACAGTAATTTGATTGTCGGTACATTTTTTTTTTCCATTTGGAGAGGGTGACACGGTGGTGACCCGTTCTCTGAAATTACATTGCAAGCTCTTTCAAAGCGGGGGAACGATCGATTCATTGATTATAAACGGGTCTTAGGCGCATGGTAAAAGTGGGCCAGATCTTTCACCTTTTTCACAGTTTTTGTTTTGCGTGGTACGTAAGATCAAATGGGTAGAATCAGCCACCCCTTTCCCCCGCCATAGAAACGTGTAATTTCCTCCACTGGCTCAGGTTTGCAAACAGGAGATAAGCACTCCCTCAATGCTAAATATGAGCAGGACATCACTTTGACTGTGCTGGCAACACAACCTGTTATTCAATTGAGCTGGTCTTGATTTATGCTTGCTCTCAGCACTTGCTCCAACAGTCAACCAGGCTACACGGGGCACCTTTACCTTTGTACGCGATTACAAACGTTATTGCCTAGTGAGGAGACGATATGAGCTAATGCGGTGTCCGAAGAGGGGAGTTACTTTTATTGGAACTAGTAGTTTATTGGTAAATTTAAACACATATAATGCACCACCCTACAATAAAAATATAGGTTATTTTCTCTGGCAGCATTGGCGCTTTGAAACCGTTAAAAACTTCTCGTGGTGGCCCTCTGTTGTGCTTTGTGTGTAAGCGAGCGTCGTGCGAAATGGAACACAGGCGTTAAAACAACGCACAAATGTGGCGTTTTACGCCTAAATTGGCTGCACTAATTGGGCTGATGGGTGGCCATTAGCGGAGCTATACGAATCGTGGTGTAAATAAGAGAAGAAACACCCAAACATGTGTTTAAATGCACTGTCTGAGCTCCGACAAGAATAGCACGTTATTATACGGCCCTAAGCAAGTGATAAATATGCACGACTCTTGACGATAATGCGTTGGACGAGCGTACGCTGAAAATGTTTTCTGGCGACGCGTCAAATTATCGTTATAATTACGAGAAATGACAACGTCGTGCATGTATTTCACTCGTAAAAGAGAAGTGTTTAATGTATTTTGAAGTGCAAATATTTCACGGAAGCATTTATGTTGAAAATTTAAATCTACTTGTGGGCGGGATATAATTTTGTTTAACACGTAGGTTTTAGCGACAAATATTATCCATAATAGTGTTTTTTTGTGGGTTAGATTGAGTTAGGGATATCGGCAAAGTTCCACCTCGTAAACGAATGCCTTGATGCTACGATGAGAAGTCACCCAAAAAAATAATCTGGGGCTCAGATATTATGTGGATGGACTATTTGACGTTTTTTTTTGGCTCTTTTACCGAAAGACCCAAAGAATAAACACAGACAATTTCCTGCAGTCACAAAAGCTCAAAGTCAAGATTTATTTGACGTTTGTTCACCTCGCCAGTAACCAAATAGCCGCTTTTTTCTTTTTACCGCAAACAAACAGTGGGTTTAAGTGAGCGCAAGTTTAAACGTGATATTTTGCGTATTTAAGGTAAAATACGAACTTTGGGATCATCTTTCTTATCTCCTCTGTGCTCTCGAGACAACTTGCCATCGTCCCTTTCTGCACCATTACTTTAAACAAGTAACATAAAAATCCAATTAGGGGGAAAAATATTTCTGCACGACAGCCCCATTACTGAATTTACCGCTGCTGGTCTTTGCTGCAATGCTAACAAAATCCCAACCGGGCTATCGGTTTCGAGTGAATCCCCCCCACATGGCAAGATGTTACAGGCAACATCCGAAGCTCAAATCGTGCTTTCAGCCTTTAAGGTTGACGCGGCAAATAGGTAACGATACGTGCAGTGATGGGTCTTTGGGGGCCCATTTCAGCCTATGACTAAATCATCAAGAAAACGCCCGATCTTGCCAGAACTCCAAAGCTGAGCAGGGTTTGAATCGAGATATCACTTTGATTGGCAATCGGCATGCATAACGGGTGGTATAGCCTGCTGGAGGTTATACACGGCAGGGAGCAGAGGGTTGTGCAGAAAAATGTATTGTTGCACTGCACTTCTATGCTTCAACTCGCACTGACCAGAGTGCTGAAGTTTGGCAAAGCAACCTCCATGACCATCACAGCACGAGAAGACCCTCGTCCAGGTGTGTGCTCGTGTAGGTGTGTTCGTTTCACAAAAGCCAAAATGTCTCGAGTATCCAAATTTACGTTGGTGCGACGAGCTTTCAATACGTTGCTTGAGGGCCTGTTAAGATTAACAAGCAGCTAGTCGAATTCCCCTTTGGCAAACTGGTGCAAAGCAATGTTCGGTACAAGTGACGATAAATGAGCCTACTCTTAGGTTTTTTTCGGTAAAGTCACGTTGGTAAAAAATAATAGAAATAAAATAATAATAATAAATGAAAATAAATCAACTAAATCACGACGTTTCGGAGGCAACACAAGTCTCCGTCTTCAGGTGGGACCGTCACAGCTAAATTTACTGTATTAAGTGAGGTCCCACCTGAAGACGGAGACTTGTGTTGCCTCCGAAACGTCGTGATTTAATTGATTTATTTTCATTTGTTATTATTTTATTTCTATTATTTTTCACCTACGTGACTTTACCGAAAAAAACTATAAGAGTATGAATCCTTGCAGTTACGAAAGCTTCAAATCTAGAATCAATGAGCCTGTTAAATTGCTGGATCATGGGAGATGGCAGTGGCTGATGCTACAAGGGAATGCCTTTATCCAGCAGTATATTGGGCCGTGGTTAATGATGATGATCAATGCATGACTTAACTACTTTTTGTATTTAGTTTGTTGTCCTTCCCTCGCACATCCGATGAGCATGGTTGGCTCCACACGTTGCGAAAGAAGTTCAACATACATACATACATTCATACGTATCGGGCCTAATTCAAACCTTGATGGAACTGCTGAAGAAATAAATCACCAAGTGATTTACCCCCGAGTTGGTCGAGAAGACGTCAATACCATTTACATTTATATAGCGTCTAAATGCGACCACAGCTCCAGACGTGTTGACAGGAAACAAAATAATTAGCCGTACGCACATGAAAAAAGGACGACGACGTTCAGACAGTGGGAGCAGACACCGAGAAGGGGCGACCTCCCACGGAACGGAGGTTGCCTGTTGGCTTTGTGATAAGGCCTGAGGCCTGCTTTTCACCAAAAGCCAGAAATAACAGTGTTCTCCAATACAAGAACCGGACCCGACACCCGACTGTGGATAATTTATAATGTGGATGTTATAGTATTGTTTAAATAATCTGCTTTCCTAATGCAGATTATATTATAATGTTTAAAAACGATTGTTTAGAGTCTGCAGAAACTATATGCGATTCACAGCGGTGAGTGCACTGCCCCATTAATCTGGTGACCTGAGTTCGATTCCCAACCACAGTGATGTTTAAACTAATCCTGCACCCCTCCTTATGTCACCTGTACTGACGAGGATGGTGAAGCATGGTTAGAACAACACCACTGTGGACGACGCGTTTGGAAGAAGCCATGAATCCAACGGCGGATAAAAAAGGAGCCTTACGGTTTCTTTGTAATATATTTCATTTATTATATATATAAAAAAGACAATCTTACGCACTTTTTTGTCATAACAATTCTCATAGCTTTAGGGCAATACAGGCAAGGGAACAGAAATAAATATTCCATCCGCATGGATTTAAGAGAAAATAAGTGATGAACGTGCAAAAAGTGAATTAAATCTCAGGTGAGCTGTCGCACGATAGCAAAAGCAAATACAAAATGTCCATGCTGTGTAAATGATCAATGCCCTGTGGGGCCGTACACGTTATTTTACGCTTCCATGGTTATTTCACGTCCAAAACTAGAAAATGCAAATTTTTGTAATCTGCTGATTTAATTGAATGAAGTTGCCGCACATTCGCACCTTTACGCCGAATGGCAGTGAAGCCGGAGGCCACCCGCTCTCGAGTCCGATTGCGAGCTTCGCTGGGTTTGATGCGAGCGAGGGCTTCGGAGGTGCGACGGCAAAAGTTCTCCTCTGCGCGCTGCGGAGAGACCCCCCCCACCCCTGGGGGCGTGGCGGTGCGGAGGCCGGCGATGTCTCGCGAATACCAACACCGCACCGCTGGTTCAGATTCACCGCACCGCTGGGTGGTTAGAGTCACCGCATCGCTGGTTCTGATTCGCCGCACCGCCGGTTCAAAGTCACCGCATCGCTGGTTTAAATTAACTGTCGTAGTTTATGCACTTCCTTTTATCACTTTAACAATTTTAAATGTTAACCATCGAATTTTTATTTTCAACATAACGTTTCATCAGTTAAAAACACAATTTGAACTTAAACCATTTTTTTTTCATTTTAAGAATTTAAGCAGAAACGCAGTCATACAATCAATCGGAGTAATGGTGCAGTGGCTCGTGCGCTTCATGGGGAGCTAGGCAATCTAAGTGGATATCCTGGCACGGCTAACATC
The DNA here is from genome assembly GCF_964198595.1 of Lampetra fluviatilis. Classification (NCBI taxonomy): domain Eukaryota; kingdom Metazoa; phylum Chordata; class Hyperoartia; order Petromyzontiformes; family Petromyzontidae; genus Lampetra; species Lampetra fluviatilis. The sequence goes on from NC_136314.1 coordinate 2,782,757, forward strand.
AGCGGTGAGTGATATCTGAAACCGGTCATTGCCCACCTCTTTCCCCAACTCACACTGAGCAGCGTGACAAAGTACGGTCACCCCAATGACCAAACATGGCACAGGGAGGTGGACATACACAGCAACAGGTTATCTCCATATATATAAAAGGCAAAGTTGTGAATATGTGTGTGTGTTCAAAATGTTTAGCGTACTTCCCGACATGCAACAAACTGGAATTTTGCCATGTGGGTACTTTCCAGACTGTACTCCATGCAAAAATAAAAAAAATACACTTTTTTATGGGGGGGGGGGGGGGGGAGCACAATAATGCATTTATTTTTTGCACAGAAAGTGAGCGGTGACGTCAAATCTGTCACGTGACCCGCGCATGTGGAAGCGTAACGCATTGTAGTGTAGCGGTTAGCTCGTTGCGCTACGAACCCGGCGACCCGAGTTCGATTCCCGCTCACGGCCACCACCAGTGACGATTATTTCAACCGCTCCTGGGCCTCCCCTAGGTCGACTCAGCCTCAAACGAGTAACTGCTGTGGTGTGTGAACATTGCTACTGGGAAGACAAAGGCGGCCGGGCGTGGCGAATTCAAGTCCCGGGCGAAGCCGGGGTAGTCAAGCTAGTATCTCAATTGTTCTATGCACCAGACAAGCACTGGCAGGACTTGGTAAGCCAATCGTCGAATTATCATGTCACGAGTTTTATTTTTCTTATCATCAATTCTAAATATTGTATAAAGTACGTGACCAATATAATAATCAATCATTAATTTTCTTGAGGTTAATGCAACTCTTTTCGAAATATTGCTTGCATTCCGGTTTGCTGAAAAAGACAAATCGATTTCCAGGAGACTCCTTGATTTGATTTGCTCTGTTAGGTGGCAGAGGGTTATTGTAAAAATAGCTGACATTATACCTTCACGGTGATCCAATCCAAAATAAAATTGTGAATCACATATTAGAAGCTGTTAGATGGTGCCTCGTTTAAATTTCGATAGTTGGAGTGGTCTCGGAAAGAGTTTTCCGGACAAACGTCCGTGCATGCATGTTCCAGGAATTATAGAGCAGCGGCTTGTATCGTAAAACCATTTTAGGCTGAGATGTTTGTACCTTATGGTAGCAGGACATGTTGCCAGATTTGAAGCAGCGAAATCACGCCACGGTGTTCTGACTTCTAACCGTCTCCAAAAAAAGGAGCGCATCAATATTTGAGGAGAAGCATGGGGCTGTGGAAGATAACGCTTAATAAAACATTTAGCTTCATTATTTTGGCCCTCCAGTTTCCAAATGTTCCGCAGCTGATGAATACGTAACATGCTGTAAGGTTTAAAGGTCACGATAAAAACAGCGTACAGTGATTAAACGGTCACTGGAAACTTTTTTTTAACTCATGAAATGTTAACATGCTCATTTATTTATTTAATTTCGACAAAACAAAGTCACCTTTGCAGTTATTTTCTGCAAAAATGCTGAAAAAAATGTCACGACGTTTTTGGAGATGTGTTCGAACCGCGATTTATTCTATCAAAAGTCGAGTAAAAATTCGATGCAGTGAATAAAACAAAAATTTGCCCATCCATATAAAAGATACAATTTTATTCCAAAAGGACATTTTTTTAATCACACATTTGACAGCGAATTGTTTAAGCACCGTTTCCAAGAGAGCGGGTAGAGCGGTGATGCAGTGGTTCGCGGAATGCACCATAAAACCAATGAAACTGTGTTTGATTCCCGGCCACGGCTAAACATCAATGATGTATCCTGGGTCTCCGCTCACCAATATGCACTGAGCACCATGATAAAGTATGGTCAAATGACCACCCCCCAGCCGACACGGCAAAATTATGCTTTCATTCAGCACTGCATTTATACAGGGCTGTCGATTATTACCAATGATAAACAGACAGGAATACATATTTAAAAAAAAAAGTACAAAATAGCGTGTAATAGAGATGAGTCGGATTTCAAAAAATACATCTGAATTTCCATATTTTCAGATTTTGAAGGAAACTGTTGGTTGATTTACGTTTCTCTGAACTCACACGTGACAATGCTTGATGCCGCGTGACAACAATTTTGGGAGAAACCCGCGTAAATGGCAATTCCTTTCTTAGGAATATTTTTACCAGATCGTCCACAGTGTTAAATCTAAGCCTGATTTGATAATTTATTAGAAAATAATTATTATTATAGTGCTTGCTTACACAGGAACACCTCCAATGGAGAGTCTCAAGACCATTTTTGCAAGAGGGTTCTACCAATTTTTTTTTTTGCATTTAGGGGGGTGATGTCGCTCTGCGTGATCCCATTTGAGTAATTTGCTGGGTAATATTTCAGGATTGGAAGGTTTGGCCACTAGCAGTGGCATTGTTTGTGAAACTTTTTTTATCTCTCCATTTAAAAGTCAGGAGCAAATCCTTCAAGCATGTATATACGTGCAAGCAACATGTCCTTTAGTCTAACTCAAACTTGAGAGAACGCCTGGCTGAAGTTTTAAAATGCCAGTCCCTTTGCTCGTTTCGCAGGGGGCTCGCTACGCTACGTTTAACAATCAACAATCGCCCGGCTTGCTGCCTATTTTTTTTCTTTTCCGGATTTGCATTTAAATGTAGAATACTGGTCAACATGGGAGGAGGGACGGGGGGGACACGAGCCGTGACGAGAAGTGAAGAACGGAGCTGGAAATCTCCCCCCCTCCCTCCCCCACTTTAAATGAAAGTTCACGCTTCGATGAGTAGGTGCAATTCTCTTCTGGCTCCATATTCTTGAGAGATCGCCCAACAGCAAATGCATTGCAGTGCCCCTTTTTTAAGTCGGGCAATGCTGGACGAGTTCTATAGAAAAGGCAGCATGCGGTGGTAACGTCTGGGAGCAAAGTTGAAACGCGAGAACCACCGCGTGGCACCGGGGGTAGAGGTGGTGCTCATCATGCCGTGGTCACGAGGCGCTGAACCGCAGGTTCACATCCTCGTTCCAGTCGCCCGCGATGAAATCGGGTTCTCATATTAATAAAGTTTGCTCGTTACAAGCGTGGTCACCAATGACTGCACAGTTATAAATATGTATACTTTTTAAACGTGGTACCTCACTCTGTTCGGCATATTCTATCACTGATTAATAACGATGTGAATTTATAATTTCATGAAAATGTATGGATGTTTTATGGTATACATGGTAGGCGTGTACATGGCAGGCATGGACATGGCAGGCATGCACATGGCAGGCATTTACATCTACACCACACTTCTTGATATACATGGAAGCCAAAGGAGGGAACGTGCCCACAGATGGCCCAACGAGATCAGCTTGTGGGTCGCCACCGATACGGGATCGAGCAGTGTCAAGAGGTCACGTGGGATGGTCAACGTCACAGGGGAGGCCTTCATCCATGACATTGAACGTTTGTGATCGGGACGTAAGCGGGCAGATACGTTATTTAGACCATAATGCGCAAAGCATTCGTGCAAGCAAAGCTATGGCCAAAACCACATACACACACATATATATAAGCACAATGGTACTTAATATGCAGTCCCGCAAAAGCTATTATCGCATACAGCAGCGCAAGCGCATTCTATTTTCCATCCCCGAGTGTGCATTGTCAAAGCTCACTCTGAGGTCTAGCTGTGTTTTCTTGTTATTAAATTACATATGTACAATTTGCAGCCTAGGCGGATGCGGTAAAAAAGAAAAATATGACTGTGTGTGTGTCAATTTGCAGGTAACAAATGATGTCTTATCTTGCAGATCTCGGGCATCTTGTCAGTCCACCTTGCCCTGCGGTGCAGTTCTTTCTCGTAAAAGTGACAAAAGCTAAGAAAATCTCCGCCGAAAAAGGGATCGTGTGTGAACCACGACACAAGTCCAGCGAAACATTGCCAAAACAGCAGTCGTCCTCCATTGGCAAAGAAAAAAATAACCGCCCACTTGGTAAAGACTCCAGTGTTGAGGATGCATCCCATAAACTCTGGCAGCGATTGTGCGTGTCATCCTGGTGTTGTCATTCATCGTGAACTTTCCATCTCTTGCGAAATCCGTCACTTTCTTACTTCTGCTGCTGCTGCTGCTGAGATTCTCAGCCGTGCCTTCATGAACACCCCGACTCAACGACTGCAATTCTCTAATCAAACCCATTGCCTCCAAACTCCACGTGATCCCAATACCCCAATCCCTCCACTGGCTCTCAATTAAATCCTGAATTAACTTCAAGGTCACAACGACCACCTTCAAGATCCTCTGATATTGTGTCCCTTTGTACCTCACCTACAGGTAATCATCTCATTATGCTCCAACAATTCAGGCCTGTTTATACCCCATAGTCGAGCTGCCTCATTATCCTCTGCTGTCCCCAGGGTTCGAAATTCCCGCTGGCTGGAAAGTTCAAACTTGAGACATTTCCATTATTTTCTATATAAATATATTTGTCATATATAGATGCATTCTTGTTCCCATTGATATGCATCTCCGATTGTTTTGTAGAGTATTAAAGTGCAATTTAGCACTTTAGATATGGGGTTTGGTGATCAGGCAAATATTTTCAGGTACATGAGAAACCTGTCTGCAGGAGTAGAAGGAAGTTCAGCAAGTATATTTATGACCGATCTGGGCAGATTTTCAGTGTTATCCAATCACTAAATGCCCATTATATATTGAATCATGTGTAAATATCTGGTGTGGTTTTGAGTGGAGGTATAATTTGTTTTTATCCATCCTATCGACTTTCAAAACCATTTTCACTCAAATAAATTGAATCAAATGGCGCTTTTGCGAGAAAATAAAATAATAACTTTAAATCCAGTAAATAGCGGCGAAATGTTGCTGGATCCGAAATCATTTTGAAAAAAATCTTTCTTCGCATATTGGGCTTAAAAAAACAACGCACACACAGACTATAAAACCGCAACGGGTTGCTTTATTTTCATGACATACCTTACAAAAGAGATGTTACAAAATAAAAAAAATGCAATGTCCCTGTATACCCCGTGGCATCGTAAGGGGTGTCCATTGATTTGAATATCACAGAGATGCCAGCTCCAAACTTGAACATGCAAAGCGAAAACTGCTTTCCTTCAACACCGCGGAGGGGCTTTGATCCTCCTACTCTCCGAGTCCCACGGAAAACGCTTTGATGATTATTACTTTCATCATTGAAAAAGTTCTCTCCATTATCCAAAAACGCTTCCCAGTTTTTTTTTTCTCTCTCCAAAATATCTCGAATCGTTGTTTTGCCCCCTCATCAAACTGCCAGGCTGGGATGCAGAATTCAAAATCCCTCCTCGATTGAAGGTATTTCTTGACAAATAAATATTACATTCCAAATGTGTGGCTGCTGAATGCATTGTAGCATTTGTCACGATAATAGGAGCAATTGAAGACAAGGTTTTGATCAAGCCCCCTCCTCTTTACAGACCAGATCAAGTATACAACGTCCACAAGAGCAGGTGTCATCCGAAAGAACTTCAAGCGATAAACTAAACTTCTCTGGCTTTGCAAGACATCTGGATCTGCCCAGGGGACCAGGCAGGGCTACGTCGGCGAGATGTTAACTACCTCGCCTGGCATACAGGAGATCGTGGGTTCGATTCCGACCCTGGCGCCTGCTGTATATTTGGAGTTTGCATGTTCTCGCCATGGTCGCGTGGATTTGTCTCCGGCTCCTCCGGGGTTTCCCTCCACAGGCCTTACCTGGTAAAGTTCCACTTGAACACATTCCTGCGGAGGAAGCTGGTAGGAACGTTGGGTTGCTCGGTCAATGGCCAGGGTCAACGGCGGCGTGGGGTATTCCGCAAATATTGCCCGACTGTGAGGGCGGACACAGGCCAGCGTGAGTAGGTTAAACGTTGAGTTTTATAAGGGCACCACGGGGTGACCAGCCCCTTCCCACCCAGCCCCTCCCTCCCCACCCAGCCCCTCCCTGCACGACGGACGGACACAATAATCCTCTGTGGGCTGGTGTAACCAGGAGGTTCCTACCAGTAAAATAAATGTATATAAGTTTTTTTTTTATAATGCACCAGGGTCGTCTGTCTTAAAAGTCCCCGTGTTAACTTCAGTGGAAGCCCGGTGGGAAGCAGAGAGGGGCAAAGTATCTTCAGCAGACGGGGTGGAGGAGAGCACAAGGAGGCTGCCTCTGACGCTACCCAATGGTGTGAACGAGTGGGCAGGCGCACGGCTCGCTGCCTCTACTCTGGCGACGGTGTCGGGCCGGTGGTGGCCCACGACGCGTGGGGCTGAGCTTCACCTGGAGTCGGGGATGTTTGTGAATGTGGCCAAAAGCGGGTGATAAACGCCATCTCTAAGGCTGAGAGTGTCTTTTTTTATTTAAGGGTTGTGTGAGTGTTCGGGAACGCGTAGGCTTGGGTGTCGTTGTCCCGATAAAGGTGTCCCCCTGTAACATTGTGAGTGCACCGTGTTCTAGAGATAAACTACCGCGTGAAAACTGGCGGGGGTGGCTTGTCTAAAAATTGAAGACAGACCGACCCTATGGGATCGTCTCTGGAGCATGGTGTCGATTGCTTTTTAGCTAGACTCGACCCACAAATATACACGGGGGTGACCTGGCTGACCCGAAAATAGGCGAGCTTGTGAAAGCAGCCAAGACCATAAGTGCCTCAGGCCTTGCCTGATAAAAAAAAAAGAAAAATATTGGTTTATTTTTAATCGGCCACATAACAGGTTTTGAGGCCATCTCATGTGATTATGAACGAACTCTCCCAGTGCCCCCCCCCCCACTCGTGAGCGTGAAGAAGAAACAACGCTCCCGCACAAAATAAAAGCAAAGATCCCCCGTATAGCACTAACAGGCTGTTTGTGCAAGTGCTGTTGATGAGCACCTAACGAAGGCCGGCACGGCACACGAGGAGGTGGGTGCCCAGCACCACGCCTGGCCACATTTGTCTCCCTAGTGGCGATGTTTACACACTTGAACCAGGTACTTGGCTGAGTCGATCTAGGGGAGGCCCAGGATCGGTTCAGATATTCGTCACTGGTATCACCCATTAGCGGGAATCTAACCCGGGTCGCTGGGTTCGTAACACAACGTTCTAACTGATATGCCACCACTCCACACACACACACACAGACTGCGATGGGAATCCTGATTTGGACAGGGAGGAAAAATTCGTACAACTCGTGGCGCTGGAGGCCCAAACTCACCACAGGTATTTGGTTATGAATCGTCGCTTGCCATGATTAATTAGCGAGCATCGCTTCCGCGCACCAACGTCAATTTGGTAGGTCGTTTTTTTAGGGAAGAGCCACAGTTCGGGCAACTTCCGAGGCCACCGCCTTTACAAACACATCTGCCGCGGCAGGAAAACAGATTTTCGTTTTACCCTCCGTGCACGAACACCGGCTCATTAAAAGCCCCATGCTGTCTCAGACCGAGAGAGAGCGATTTGGCCCCTGATGTAAAAATAAACATGTATTAACACGTCATGATGGTGTATGCCTGTAAAACAAGGTTGATGTAGTGCCCTGAAAATGTTTGATCGCAGAAGGATCTCCACTAGAGGTGGCTCGGGAGAGAGCCCCTCTTTAGAAGGTATTTGGCCTCCTCTTCCACACTGGCAAGATGTCTTGACAGAGTACCCACACTTTACTTCACCGCACACGACCTGAAGAGTGGCGTGCCCAAATACTATTAAAGTGTTTTACCTGTTAAGTTATAAGGTAGCCAGGAGATGGCAGTACAGCAAGTGGGTTCCTGATCTGTCGGTGTGGCTTGGTGAGCTCTATCTTCTCTTGCTGTGCGAGGAGCTGTGGGTACCGTGCCCACATCAAACAAAGGTTGACAAAAATATGCCAAATATCCCAATGTTGGATTGGGTCTAGAAAAGTTTGAGACTCAATGTTTTTTTTTTAAATGGACAAATGAGGTATTAATATTATTCTCACTACTTCATGAAAAAAAATCCAGTGGTGCTATCAACATCATTTCACGAGGCAAGACACCCATTCGGAGATGTTCTAGGCACAATCTCAATGCATTGAGGGTTCTGCTGTCCTGTGCGTTCTGCTATGAGACTGATGCTTGACGGGCAAGCCAATATTTTTAATTCAAAGACCATTTTCGCTTAACAAATATACAAGGTCATACTCATTTCATACAAAGCGCTTGCCACAAATGAACCACAATGCCTTGCTGATCTCGCAAGGAGCATAAACCATCAAACAAAGATTGTCCACTGCTTCGCGCGCTTTCAGGTGCGCTTCTGCGGCCATCTGGGACGCTCTTCTGATATTAGAAGCCACTGGAGCTATGCACGTTTCAATCTAGATCCAAAACTATTATCTTCAGAGCTGCTTTTGTTTCAGCATGATGTCCCCCCCCGTACCTACGATTAGCACGGTTGTCCACGTACGGTGCGAAAACAATTCAATATACAACCTGGTTTTGAACCCAGTGTCTCGGTGGTAATGGCTCCAGTGCTGTGATCTCTGAACCCCACCTGGCCTCCTCCAGTCATCATTTTTTAATGGGCTTTACACTCTCTTGCTTTTAAGCCGTCTGGATATACTTTGGTTGTTTTTAGAAGCTGTTTAGAAAAGCATCATCGGAAAGTGTGCATAGGTGCAATGTTTATATCTTTTTGTTAAACGCAGCCGTTAAAAAAAAGAGGTTGGCGACTTAAGTGTGACACTCTCTGACGCATCTCACTCCCATGTCTCCGTGACGCGTCCTTTGCGTGCGTTGACGAAAATGAAAATCCCAGCGGGCATTGTGGCTTTTGCTGTAAGGTTAAGTGCGCGAGGCACATGAGGCAGTTATGGTGCGCTGTCGGTACAGAGCTACGATGAAGCCCGGACGACAGCAAAATAATCGTTCGCAACTTGTATAACTTATAAACAAGGAGCTTGTAGAACAAGAAAAAGTGGTAATTTCCAGCTCAAATAAGTATGTGACCTGATGTTCATCTCGCGCTTACAGCCCCGAGCAAGTGGAACACGTTCCGATGATGAGGGTGAGTCTATGCACAGAACAACAACTATTGATTTCCCTTCTAGATTTGAAGCTTTCGTGACTGCAATGATTCATATTCTTAGGTTTTTTCGGTAAAGTTACGTAGGTAAAAAAATAAAATTAAAATTAATAAAAGTAAAATAAAAGTTAAAATAAAAATCACGACGTTTCGGAAGCAACACAAGCTGATTTTTATTTTATTTTATTTTTATTAATTTTAATTTTTTACCTACGTGACTTTACCGAAAAAACCTAAGAATATCGATTTTCCCACAAAGTGGTACTAATTTTACAGGCCACGGAGGGTTTATGGGTCGAGTCAACTCTCAATCACGATTTGAGCTCGCAACTTTCTGATCAATGGCCCTGTTCCTCTACTGCGGAGCCACCTGGGTGGCTTTAATGATTAATTAATTAATCGTTCCACTGCTGGATTTGGGCCCTCTCCATGGCTGTGGTCGATCGTGGGGGATGTATTACGCTCTGTACCTTGAATCCAGATGCAGCCGGTTTAATTTGATCTCCTGGGGTGGGTGGTAAACTTCGACCAGCAAGGCGCGAGTGGTGGGGTAGAGTGTGGGTACTCTAGTGGAGGCCCCTTTCATCGGCAGTCTCGCAAGCAACTGCAGGGCTTGCACCTTCACCGTCAAGCCATTTGGACGTCTACGGATCACCGGTGTGAGCGTCAATGGCGAGAGTGAGAGAGGGGGGAACAGACAAACAATGAGCAAATTCATACCTAAACATGAGTTATCGACTAACTTGACTTGCGTGCCGAAATTCATTAACTTTAAACGCCGCGCGCCCGAGTTGTAAAGGTTAACGTTAATGAAGTCTGCACGGAACCTCTCCGCCGCCATGACATTGGGATTGGGGTTTTCATCCTTTTTTTTTTTGACACGCGCACAGCGAATCGCGTGACCGGTGAGCATCCCAGCGTGCGCAGCGGTTGTTCCCACGTTCTTACAACGGATCAGAGGTCGCAAACGGGTTTTGATTCCTTACCCGTACCAGTACCCGGCCGCACCAGGGTCGCAAACGGGTACCCGTACCCGGCCGTACCCGTACCTTACCCTACCCGGCCGGGTACGGGTAGGGTACGGGTATCGGTTACCTGATTGCGACCTCTGGGATGAAGACATGTTGCAGGCGCGGGTGGGTTGATTCTAGGAACTTGAATTGTGAGAAGAGACAAGACGTTGGGAAATGAGTGACAAACAGTTACTCACCAGTGACTCACGGTCTACCCGTACCCGGCCGCACCAGGGTCGCAAACGGGTACCCGTACCCGGCCGGGTACGGGTAGCCGGGTATCGGGAAGGATACGGGTATCGGGTACCCGGTTGCGACCTCTGCAACGGATGGGGCAAGCAACAACAACCGCAACAACAAAAAACATCGTAACCGGAAAGAGGGGTGGGGGATTCTCATTAAAAACCGGGGACAACATTTTTTTTTATTAATATCGGTGCATGCGCCCCGTGGCGATTCCGTTGTATTTATTTTCGACTTCATTTGCAGGTGGTCGCAACATCGCCGGTGGCGTCACATTAACCAGCCGCCTGGTTAATCGCGTATAAACATTTGCGATTTTCCCAAACCGTAAGCTACAATCTTCAGTGTTCCTCCTCCGCTATGAAGAATGGCTATTTCCATATGTGGCACATTAGGAATGGACCACTCTTTTAATTATTCCCTTGTGCAGCAATGTAGTAAAGTGTGGTTTTGTGAAGGTCCTTATGTGCTGTGCAGTACATCAATCCACGTGTACACCAGCGTGCGATACTGAGTCGGGCCTGTAGGTGGCTCGCAGGGTTATTGAGTAACCTGACCTGTACACCAGTCACGTGGTTAATGGCGACTGTTGAAGATTGCTGTGTGTGACACAACGTGCTGTTGCATTTTACAGATTAACCGCAATAAATGTGTGTTGCCCTCGATAAGGAGCACTTGCCCACGACTTTCATGTCGAGTGAGCAACACATACATGATAACGCATGTTATATAGATACGGATATAATACCGTGCAATTTATGAACAGAATGCTTAAAAAAAATAACACTTCTGAGAATTTGTAACAATACCACAATAAATGTGCCTCCAGGCTCTGGAGACCACGTGGAGAAGATTCCAGGCACGTGTTGACAATGATGGCGAACAAGTGGAGACTGACTTTATGAAGCTATTAACATACATTTGTTATCGTGTTGCAGTGTATTATCCATTATTTTTCCATCAAAAACGATAGTCCCATGTAATAGTTAACATTTTTTGAAGCACTCTGTATTTAAACGGTCAGGTTGGCTCGGTGGTAGTCTGTGAAGTCAAATCCTGGCTGGGGGTTGTGGGTCAATAAAATCGGTACCACTTTGTGTGGAAGTCAACTTGCAGTGTCCTCTGGAGAGATCCCCCAACTCCCTGCCATGGGGATGTGGAATTTCCACCAGTGGCTCAGGACTGTGAACATGAGATGAGCAGCACCGCATCAATGCTCATTTGAGCGAGGCAATCATTTCACGAATATAATTCGGTTTTAAGACAACGTTTGTATGAAATGACAACGGTATGAGGATATGTGCATTCTCTGGTGTATATGCCACTGTGAACGTTTTCCCTGTATCTTTCATGTATTTCTTATACCCAAAGTGTGCTCTTTTAGTCACGAAAAATGTTAGATGTATGTAAAATCATCCAATATAATGCCTGCAACCAAATATATTGTTGTGGCCCTGTTGACAGTCCACTGCTGAATGAGAGGCTCCGCATGCTGTGCCATTGATGGGTGTTTGACCATACTTCCCCACGGTGGTCAGCAGGGATTGGTGAAGGTGGGGGTTTCCAGAACCAGTTTGGAAATCTGTCGTCGCTCATGTTAGCCGTGGCCAGGAATCAAACTCCGGTTGCCAAATTCATATTGCAGCGTGAAAATCACTATTCCACCAATCTCTCCAAGATGTCAATGACAATAAACCCCACTAAGTGACGGTGACATCACCACGGCGCCTGTGCCAGGCCAGGTGCACTTTGAGGCCACGCGAAGTGTCGAAGGCTCCCTGACAGGAGGTCACGGGACAGACCCCAGGTGCCATAGGTTGGCTGACTGAGATTACTGGCAGATGCACCAGCTGTGCCCCCTCCTCTGCCAACTTCCTGTGCACACACGCCCACATTGAGTTCGCAGAGAGGGGACGTTGAAGATGATCCAGACTTTGCATGCGGTTGATGGGTTGTGTATGAAGAGACAAATATAGCAAGAATGTATTTTAATTTTAATCTTGGAGTGGCTAAAATGCAGATTAAAACTCGGGCTCCTAAATGTGGCAGCTCATTCGACATAAACACAATTTGAAGTGAGCGAATGTCTCGATTGCAACAATATATGAACCAGCACTAAGCTCTCATATATATAGAAAGTGATTCACATGATTGTAGAGATAATTAAATCTTGCACAACGTAACAAACTCTGAAGCGTAAATAACAAAGTAATGGCGAGAGAAGAGAAAAAATACTGAAAAAGTGTTGTTTTTAATGCTAAAAATTCACTTCATAACCATAGCACCGTGCTCACATGCCATTCAAAGCGACATTTCCCCTGTGAACTATTTACATGAAATATTGATGCAATTATGTCCATTTTTTGCTAATCAACATCACTTGAGGAATACCAACAAAGATGACATTTTCTGAGCATTTCTCATCGGCATTTACAGGAATGGCCTTCTATTAAAATCTCTTCCATTCATGTATTTTCGTAAACACACACATCAGAGTCAGAATATGCATTTAGACTGGAGGAATGAAGCTCTTTTTCAAAGATGTCAAGTCGGGGCAGGTCAGTAAGTTACAACAGACCATTTATTCAATGTGCTGCAAACCAGGTGACCGTTCCATTTCCAGCAACAGATGACATCAGTGGCGCGTGAAATCTTAAACGATGCACGGCCCTTCCCGCAAACTACCCTTCCCCGTTCCGTACTCGCTAATATGGTGAAGTATGGTCAAACAACCCGCACGTCCGACAGGAGCGTGGGAAGGCCTTGATCCGGGAGTGGATAAAGAAGGGGCTGTAAGTTATCTATTTATTCACAAACATTTACACTAACTTTCATATATTAAAATGATGACTAGCTATCAGTGCCGATTATCCTAGTAGCAAAAGTAGCTTCATATGCTATGGGCCCCGCACTTTCAATTGCCCCGCGCTAAATGCTTTCAAGCTATCATTTCCGGTTCGATGATTCTGCACTTGCTCTATTACTATAGTACTATACTGCCTTCAACTTTTATGAACGACTGGGTGTTTAAGGTTAGTGATTTGTCATATTATCTGGCTGTATAGCAAATTTAAAAAGTACAGTTACTTTACAATGCAAGTAAAATTTGTATGTTTAAACTTGTTATTTTTTATTTAGGGGCCCTTTATAAAATATGCTACAGGCCCCGCACTAGCTTAATCCGGTACTGGTGACTATATGATACTCAACTGGATCAGAATGCTGAAATGTGTTACTGACTCTGCTACACTGGGTACCATTTTTGGCATAACAAAATGATATTCATCACAGAATATCCGAGTGATGGTTAATGCATATTTAATGCCACATTTATGAGAATATTTCCCGACCGCGCAATGCCAAGGAAATACCCGCCACATTGGCTGTGATCCATGGCATCGCTGTTAAACGGTGACACGCAGCTCAATAAAATACAAAGGGCATGTGATTCTTTACATTTATGTCCAAACGCAAACACCCAGCGAATACCTGTTGGATTCACTTAGCATTCAGTGGCTTTTAAAAACATGGACTTTTAATTTTTTTGCAAAACTAATCTGGGAATGGGCCGAACGTTATGGGTGGCCACCATCCTCCTGACATGGAGTATTGAGCCTTCAGGCAAGGGCCTTCGCTGGGTTTATATGACAATTACCACCGAAATGGAAGGCCATACATCGCCGGGTGTCGATGGCTACGCACGCCTGTATTCCAGCACTGTGGAGGTGATGGTTGGTGGATCGCATGAATGTCGTGAAACTCGCTTCCAGTGGGTTTCGCAGTGCCATAACCCTGGCTTGCCAGTATGTATGTTGAACTTTTTTCGCACCGTACAAAGTCAACCATCTGCTAATCGGAGGTGCCAGGAGAAGGGAGTACAGACAAATGTGGACGAATATCATCTGTCCCTTCTGTATGGGACAGTGTGGTCCTGCATGGCTTTACTTTGGATGCTGCGGTTTCCTCTATGTAAACACTTATCCAGTTGACTGAAAACACCTTGATATATAGAGGACTGCATGAGCTTGGGAAATTGCTGGTAGCACTGGCTTACACCTGGCTGCTGCCTTCCCCGCTTGTCCGTGGTTCCTCCTTGCACCACGGGTCAAGAGGTGAGCGAGTACTGTGCAGGACGTTACAATTTGATGTTGTTACTTTAACACAAGCGCGATTTGTTGGAATTGCATTCCAATAAGATGGCTACAATGTAATCGTTCTTCCATACATCCATCAGCACATGGATAGACAGTACTTGTTTAGGTACAGAGCCACGTATTGGCTTGGTATCGCTGTGGTTAAAAAAAACTCAACAAGCAATTTAAGTTTAAAACATTTTTTTTACCAGGTTAAGGCCCACAGAGCTATTCAGTTATTTTTCAGAAGCGACCTGGCTACAGTTGATATCTCAACGAAGTGGCTTATCATGTAGACATGTATAGCAGCCACATACTCTAAACGGATGTTTGTAAATGTGGAGGGGGGAAACCAGAGGACCTGGCGAAGAATGCACGCGACCCCGGGGAGAGACATGCCAACTCCAAATATACAGGCATCAGGGTCGGGATCAAATCACCTGGCGATGCTGCTATATTGGCAGTGGTGCGCAACCATATACAACAAACTCGTCAATAACTCCATGGCCTCAAAAGGGTAAGAGGCGACGTTTCGTGCAATTGCCCTTCCTTTTGATTCACACTGAAGGTTTCCAGGTCACAGTCTGGTGAGGCGGGTATATGGGGTTTATTCGGCCAAGCTTCTCGCTTGTGAGGTGTGGGATGATGGTGAAGATGCGGGGAGCATAGACGCGGAAGCGTAGGAGTACAGCACAACAATGGATTTTTCTGCGCTACTCTCCTCTGCTGCCCACCGCATAGCCCCACAGCTGCACGATGGATGGTGGTGGCCCGTCCAAGCACTGTCCACAAGTCCTCATACGGGACACGTGGGCCCGGCACCTGCCTGCGTAAGCATTGGCGCAAATAACAATAACTTTCATTCTGCGACGCTTAGTTTTGGAAAAGGACAATCCAAACAAGCCAGGCCACAAGCTGGCCATTACCGTCGGCACATTTTACATCGCAGACTATCAATCGTGAGCAACTTGTCTGCTGAGCAAGCGGTTCTTTAGCTCCACCCCCACCCCCCGTATGGCCTTATCTCAGACATAAAGAGCGTAGGCACATTTTGTCAAACAAGGAAGACAAAGCTGGTACGGCCGTGTAATTATACTGGATTCAAAGAGATAAAGCGAAGAGAGGGCCAGACTGGAATGAGAATAGAGAGCGGTAAAGACGCAGGTTGCTTAATTCTCTTCCGAAATGACCTGGAGAATATTGGAATTAGCTTCCAGAACGCCCCTAATTTATCTTCACACCAGAACGGACAGGCGCGCGTAATCAGCGTGCAGTGAATGATGATTTAATGTGCACTTGTGCCAGTGCTGTGTGTGCGCGCCTGAGTGGTTTTTTTTTTGCAGTGAGATTGGACGAGAGAGGTGAAGCTCACCTAAGCAGTTACTGTCTTAGTCCTCAAAAGGCAATTTTATTCGGCTTAGGGATAATTGTGCCTCCAAATCTATGGTGGTTTGTCAATCATTCCACACGCAAACACACCTGATGGACTGCAAGGGGCCTTACGAAGGACGAATGAATGCACAGTTTACCAAACATCACTATCTGCTGTCAAATGGACCTTGAAGACGTAATGTATTGCGTGCCAGAGATGGTGTGCCTGAGAACAGTCTTATGTGATGATGTAGGCACATCAATCTGGATTTTCAACATTAGTTGCTTCTGCAGCTACTACCAAGCACAAGTGCTACTCATGATCGGCTTCATGACGAGTCGCAGCAGTCACAGCATAATCCTCATCATAACCACTTTGTGGCAGCAGGATCATCGCCATCATTGCCGTGACCGGGTAATAGTGACTGGCTTGTTGCAACTTGATTTAAGGAAAATAATTTCTCAACCAACAATGCAACCAGCTGGTCGCAATGCTTAGAGTGCGTTGTCTCAACAGTAGAGTTACAAGCTTCGTTATTCAGGTACCATTTTGAGGTGAGATTGGATTGATCCTCGTTATATGGGGGATGTTTGTTTTAGTTGCATGAAGGTGTAATAAAGAGTGATTTTTAAATACAAGGGTGTTTAATCTCAATTGTGTTTGTTGGAGCCGTGTCCATTGGACACGAGTGTCAATGTGGAACTTTAGCAGAGCGGTGCACCACCATCTCACGTGAGATAACGGCCCGTGGAAGTTAACATTGCAGAACTGCTTCTGATATCCTCTTCCCGCACCTTCGATTAGTAGGGTTGGCTATGTACGATGCGACAAGAAGTTTAACATACATACAAGTGACCCTTATCCACACTTTGGGTGTTGCACTTTCCCACACACCCTGCTTTATAAATGTTCACCAAATGGTAGCCAAACTGATTTTTTATTCTCAGAGCTGGATTTGTTTTCCAAAATAAATTAAACCGATCATTTGAAGTGTGTGTGTGTGCGCACTCGATTCAGCCTCAAATGAGTACCTGGTGAGGTGTGTAAACATCGCCATTCGGGAGACAAAGGCGGCCGGGCGTGGTGTTGGCCACCCACCCCCTCGTGTGCCGTGCTCGATAACAGCACTTGCCCCCAACAATGTTGAGGCTATACGGGGCACCTTTGTCTTTGCGGTCATTGGCGACTGAGCAGAGGTCATCAGCTCTGATCTGACCCGTGGCGACTGCCCGGATTCGAGCTCGGGTTCCCAGCGGTGGCAGCTTTGTGCTCTGATCCCTGAGCCACCCAACCACCCAGAGAGACGTTCAATTAAATGGAACATATCATTGGATTTCTGGAATAGACGGCAAGGGTAATGGGACAAGAAAAGCAGGCATTTGAGTAATGCTGTAAGCCCGCACAAGCCATACACTCATACCGTTTTAAAGGTATGCTGCAGATTTTGAATAACAATGGTCAAGATGATGGATTGATGATTGCCTTGCTGGCATTGAAATTGAAGATGATTACAATAATTACAGCTGATGGATTGATGAATGGGCCGCAGGTGGGACTCGGTGTGTGTGATTGCATTTGTATACTTGAAAATACGTGCTGTTTCAAAGTCAAGGTCGAAGTAGACGGAGCTCGTTATAAAATAATATTTTTTTACATACCTGTTGGTAATTCTTTTTCACTCGCCGAATGGTTATTGTGCTTATATTAAATAAACTCGTTGCGTCAATCCGTTAATTCAAATAAATTATTATGTTCACGATACACGCATCAAATTGTATGTGTGATAATTATTAACTGCATCATGGGACCTCCTTTGCCAGTGCCAAAATATAAGAAATGGGGTTTCCCCTTTTTTCTGGCAACAAAACTGAAACCTTTTACGAGGAATCATGTCTGCATTAACCACGATACTTGTGGTCAGAATGCAAACAAAAAATACTCTGATAATATATGCATTGTCCTTGAAACTGATTGGTCCACACCAGAGACAGCTTTCTTATGAGCCTCGTCTCTAACGGTGTTAGACCAGAAGACGCCAAAAGGCATCTGTGCAGGACCGCCCTTTCCTGAAACCGCATTAGGGCTCCGCAAGCCTCTCCTCAGCGTGCCTGGCAAGGCGATGTTGAATAATCCTTGCCAGGACCTTTCCTGGCACACTGAGGAGTGAGATGCCCTGTAGTAGTTACAGTCTGTGCGGTCCCCCTTCTTAAAGAGGGGGACCACCAGAGCATCCTTCCAATCCTGCGGAACCCGTCCAGTGGTCCAGACTGTTGTTATGATGTAATGTAGGGTAGTCTGTGCACAAACGCCACCCTCCATCAGCATTTCGCTTGGGGGATCATCTCTGCCTGGTGCCCTTCCTGGTCTCAAACTCTGGATCGCCTTTAGTACTTCCTCAACAGATGGCACCTCAGCCAGACACTCACAGGGGGTGACTTCTTCTTCCAACCACGGGGAGGGGGACATGCAAACTCCAAATATACAGGCGTCAGGGTCGGAATCGAACCCACGGCCAACTAAACTTGCCCATAAAGCAAGATTCTGTAAATTGAACCCAATGTTTCCCATTGACTTCCAAAATATAATTGGCGGTGCATTCCTACGGAAACAACAAATCAGCCCCAAGATGGAATAAAATCACACTTGAGAATGCAGAAACCCTCTTTTAAAGCACAGATTTAATGGAAAATGGATAAGTTAATGATAAAATATTCATAATAATACTCCAAAATAAGTCACGGGAAGCCAGTACAGCATGGAAAGAGAGCCGCGCAAACGAGCTGGAGCAATGTGAGATGCGCCGCAGGGACAAACGGCAGAACACGGTGCTTCGTTATTTAATTTAGAGTCACAATTCTGTTTTGTTGCCAGAAAAGGGGAAAACTTATTCTCATATTTTGGTACTGGCACAGGAGGTCCCATGATGTAGCTGCTAACCCCGAGCTCATATTACTCTGATAGTGCGTTGTCTTTGTGATGTACGCCTTTTGGCGTCCTCTGGTCTAACACCGTTTGAGACGTGGCTCGAAAGAAAACTGTCTCTGGTGTGGACCAATCAGTTTCAAGGACAATGCATATATTATCAGAGTATTTTTTTGCATTCTGACCACAAGTATCGTGGTTAATGCAGACATGATTCCTTGTAAAAAGGTTTCAGTTTTGTTGCCAGAAAAAAAGGGAAAAAACTATTCTTCTTATAATTATTAACTACTTATGCTAATCAATGTAAGCGGTGTGTTCAAACTAATTTCTTGCGCAAATGAGCATTGAGACGCTGGTCATCTTCCACTTACAGCCTTGAGAAAGTGGCAAACATTCCACATTCCTCTGACGAGGACGAGTCAATCCATGAGGCAACAACTATGGACTTCTCCCACAAGATAGTACATATTTTATCGGCCCAGGAGGCTTGAAGGGGTTAAGTCGGCCACCAATCAAGATTTGAACTTGCAACCGTCTGATTGTGAGTCACCCGTTCGATCAGATGGGTACGCAATGTTTGAGTGAAACTAACGAAGCAAACAACTATAGAGACGAAAAAATACATGCAACATAAGGACAAAGAGTAAATATTAAACAATGAAATATGTTTTTATCGATTCAAAACGCAACCGTGAATCCTCATAACTGATTGAATTACTGGGAGGGCGAATGATCGCATGCCAAGTGGGACATCAAACATTTAACGGTTGTGCTGTGGACAATGCATTACCAGTAGGAGTCGCTTTCACAAGAGTAAACCTAGGAATATGATTTGACGCCACAAAAGGCATGATGAAGAAGAGGCAAGCTTTAGAAAGGCATCACAAAAATTCGAGGAAAAACAAATGCAAAGAAGATCGGAGAACACAACAGGAAATATTCAGGATTTAATAAAGCAATGGGAGCATGATGGCTGCAAAAGAGGTTGATATTTGGAAATTGAAAAATTGTATGTTTTAGGGAAAGAGATGATATGGAGCAATGTAAGAGATTGATAAGCACACACATCCCACACGTGAAAGCATTTTTAAGAAGCGCAAGAGGAAGTGTCAGATATCACACATGTATGAATGTGAACTTATTTTGCACCGTACACAGCCATCCGTGCTAATCAGAGGTGTGGGGAACCACAGCAAACTAAAGACAAAAAACTATTCTAAAAAAATGAGTTTTCACTTGAAGAAAATATATAAAACGAGTTCCTGGACCACATGGAATAATTGCAATCATCGTTAGAGAAAGGGGGGGTACAGCTGTTCGAAGAATATTTTTAGACCTAAATGTTTACACGGAGATTAAATACCTCCAATGTTGTAATGATGTCTCACGCATTCTCCTATTCAAAAGAGGTGACAGAAAATATTTCAAAAATTACAGAACCCATTCGCCTCCTTGTTATAATCGAATGAAGAAATTGTTCATGAACTTCACTGGGAATGGAATAATGGACAAATGTCGAGGCCAACCAAACCACGTGAGACGTCGAGATTAAAGAAAGGTTTTTAACCACTGACCTCCTTTGATTCTATCAATCAGATTCTGGAAAAGAGTCACGAATTAAAAAACATTATTCATCGCTTTTAAGATTATGAAAATGCATTTGAGTTGTTGGAAATTGACCCCGTCATCCATCCTTATCGCAAACACAAATCCTCAATGAGAAATACATAAATAAAAGTTCCCAATGATCAATTAGTTAACCAGGTGAAAGCTCTTTGAGATTTGTTCATTTTAAAAGGAGACCTCAGGTGTAACAATTCAAAATATATATTTTTCGAAATGAACACATTTTTTTTTTTTAAACATGGATGGAAAACCCAGCGCTGAGATTGCATGAAGAAAGTAACAAAATTACAAATCAGAAAACGAGTCGGGCAAGGAGACTCGCTCTCGCTAAATGTACCCAAGCTGGCACTCAACGACTTTTGTAGACGATTAAATTAGATAATTAAAAGTAAATAGGCGAACATTATTAACCTTTTTAACGACGGCAAACACTGGAATTGCATTTGAAGGCATCAAAAATGAAAAATCCAATGAAGAATGCTTCGGGGGCTGTTTTCAAGATGAAAACACATCGGAGGACGCACATCCAGGGCAAACCTTGAAGGCAATACCCGTTTTTAAATCGTTGAAATAACGAGACGACCAAGAGCAGATTGGAACAATTTTGGAGAGCAAAAAATATATCTTGGTAGTGAAAAGCAAACATCTTACCTGCTCCGTCGTGGATCAGTCACCTGGAAGTGTGCACAGAAGCCTGGGGAATTGCGTGCCTGGAATATCACCACAAGATAAAGTGCGACGCGTGGGCCATAGAAGAAACACAAACTAGAGACATCGTGTTGACTCGTTTAGAAAAGTGAGATTATGCAAGACACCGCGATAATGGATGGTGGCCGATGGTTGAGACTGATGACAGTGGGAGCTAACATGTGCAACTTTGCATTAACTCACTGTTTTTAAGATTGAAAACTAATTTCTATGGAACTGATTTTGCCTTTTAGTTTGTCCTTCCCCCGCACATCCGATTAGAATGGTTGGCTACACACGGTACCAAATAAGTTAAACATACAGACACACATCCTCGAGAGAGAATCTGCACAAAGAGTGAGTGGTGAGATCAAGTTCTTGCGCCCGAGTTCGTTTGATTGTTGTATATAGCGAGACTTTTATTGGTGGTAATGATTTAGGGAGACAGAGAGAGAGAAGTGTTGTTCTGACCTATAGTTTGGCGGTTGAACAAAGTGGTATACCAAGTCCTCAACATTGGTGGAGAAATCGGGATGTGAAGTTCCCTGGGACATGAGCCGTGGCAGTATTGACAGAATAGTGGCAAGGAGTTGACTGGCCGCTGCTGAACGAGAGACTCGATGGGCGAAGATTATACGAACTGTTCTCGAGCAGTCAGAGACGTAATTGTAAGCTAAGAAATATTTACGCGTGTGTTTGAAATTATTATACACTGTATATATATATTACAATGATGACATTGAGTACGGCAATTGTTTTCATAGCAATTATTATTAAGTGCAGCAATTAACCTTGCAAGTCCTTGACTCTGAAGAGTGCCAATAATGGAATTGCAGATGCTGATGGTGAATGCCTTCGATGGGCCCCATGGGATGAATACAACCCCTGGGAGCGTCCGGGAAGAAGTTAATGCATTTACATCCGATTAGCTGCTGACAATTTACCGGCATCATAGATCTGACTCATTTGTTAATACTCACATTTACTACCCATCACCAGACACATCAACTTTCAATCAGCTGTTTAGAAGAGAACAAATATACAAGCTCTTGTAAATTGATTCCTTTAGTCGATTGACCTTTCGTTACTTATTTTTTTTAGCATAAATTCCACAAGTAATATTTGTCATGGCTATGAAGAGGTATAAACGTATTTGAAATGATGGCGATGCATTGGAGTAAGACATTGTCGCGAACATGCTTTCCTATATTGGTGTCTTTCTTGCCTTCCTCCTCGCAAAATCATCCACTAGATCGTCAAAATCTAGTTGTCTGACAAGGTCTGACTCTATTGACACGAGTGACAATGAGCTGAGACGTGTTTGGAACATGCTACTCCGCAGCTCATTTTTTATTCTGCCTAAAAGGGAAAATGTCCCCTCACCCTGGCAGTTTGTCACGGGCAAAGTTAGAAAAATCCAAAGTGCCACGAAAACATTGGGGAACACTGAATGCAGATGAAGTGCCTGCAACGTCTCAAGCAATTTAGTTGGGCACTTTTCACCCTCAGAGTCAGACATGAAAGACTTGCATTGGATGAGTTCGTTGGCAAAGTTAATGTCCAGGTCTGATATATATGCAGCGGAGAGTGCATTTACCTTTTCCACTATGACATTGTTAGACACCTATCTGACATAAACAGAACTCCAAAGAGCCTGGTCAAACGCGTGTAAGCGTCCAAGCGATGTCCAAGGCATACCACTAGCTTATCAATGACCTCATAAAATGTTTATTTTGAACTTCTCCCTCCCCACATGTGTCACACCTGGCTCTGAGCTCATATTAACCCCCCGCCCACCTCCTACGCATTTCACAAGTAGTACTAATCACAAATCTGCATTTCCCATAAATATGCTAAATTCCTCTTTATATGCAAATTATTTTGTCAATGCGCTCTTCCCCTTCCAACCCTGCTTAAATATACACTCCAAGCGTGGTGGTGTTTCATTCAGACGCTGTCTCCCCGACAGACCGGGTCTTCACCTGAGGACGGCTGCTTGCGTTGTGGCCGAAACGTCGTGAAAATTATTTTATATTTTATTTTTATGACTTTATTATTTCCCTTCTACGTGACTTTACCGAAAAAACCAAGAAGATGAATCCCTGCAGTCACGAAAGCTTTAAATTGAGAGACAACTGTCACATTTAAGGCTTCCCTTTCAAAAGCCTCAAACTGGTCTCGCTGTCCCGCCACAAAATCTCTCAACGAAGTCAAAAGCTGTGCTGCTACAGAGATGTCAATGTCACTTTTCTGTAGGTGTATGCTTGTAATGTGGAACCAGTCAAGTATGACGTCCCTAAAGGCAGCTTTGAGTAGATAAAATAAAAAAAATAGAAAAGCACATAAAAGAGAATAACCCTAACCTTTGAAATGGCTGTTAAGAAAATAGCCCTTATGAGTGATTGTTGAAATAGCCTTTAAAAAAGCTGTTGTTTTAGAAAAAGATGAAAAGTATCTAAATACATTACTGTGGCATACCAAGCATGAAAACGGGCGTCTGTCTGTGGCTTTTCCTACAAAGAAATGCCCTATATACCTGCCTGACACAGAGAGAATTATGTTGCTTGAAATTCGAAAGATAACTTTTTTTTCATTGGCTGAACAGCCAACAAAGGTTTCTGATAAGTCAGTGAAATGACTTGTTGGAGACTATGCCCATAGGCCAGACTCAATCGATGGGGAGGAAACATAAAGACCTCGTAAGAGCTGAATGGGTCTCATATATGCGTTAGTGTATGAAAACATATAGCTTTTGGCATATTTTTTTAATGTTTCACAAAACCGCGGTGTATTTATAATAATTGATTTGACGACGGCGAACTAAGCTCTGAACAAACGACGAGTCCTCGTTCCCACTAGCTGGCTTTTTAGTGCAGCTAATTTGGTTGTAAG
This sequence comes from Lampetra fluviatilis, assembly GCF_964198595.1. Classification (NCBI taxonomy): domain Eukaryota; kingdom Metazoa; phylum Chordata; class Hyperoartia; order Petromyzontiformes; family Petromyzontidae; genus Lampetra; species Lampetra fluviatilis. The sequence continues at coordinate 2,806,619 of NC_136314.1, forward strand.
GGCAGCTAGCTGGCAAAAATGGCAGCTAGCGAACTAATTTATGTTCACAAGCTGAATCATTTGGGCAGCTAACTAAAATAATGGGTAGCTAGGTGTGGTAAGTCAAATAACGAACAACTTGCCATAATATGACGCCCTTCAAACTGTCATGTTATGCAGAATGAACTGACTTGTTGGTGAACATTGTATCATGTCATAGCATATTGTAGCGTGCACAGGGACCCTCACACTGTAGGTGCCGAGGGGCCCTAGTGGTGAGCTCACGCTATAAGCACCCAGGGGTCGAGTGGTCAACTTGTGCTTGGCACTCAGGCCATGCACCGCGCGCGGCCTGAGGCTTGGAGGCCCCCTGGCAGTCCGAGGCCCCGGCACTGGCTCCTCTGGCCTGGTCCGTATTCCAGCCTTGCCTTGCGCTCGTAAGCAGACATCTTGTCTCATCTTTGTCGCTATATTCAAGGTCTGTTTTTGTTAACATGCTCGGAGGCATTAGCTTTTTACTACTATAATGAGCCAATAATGTATGTCCCGTGCGTGACGTCACTCAACGTCGGCCAGCCCTACTCATTATTAATCATGAACAGGTGATGTCCTACACATGGACCCCCCCCCCCTCATTAATAATCATGAGCAGGTGACGTCACTCCACATGGGGGGGCGAGGCGCCTCCTCCCCTCTGTGTCAACTTACAACCCTCACTACAAAGGAAGAACCCTCACGTCACGCGATCTCCGTAACGCTGTTGAGACATCAAAGTCAAAAGGACGTCATGATGAACAAGGGATTATAACCTTTAAATGAAGTGTGTCATCGCGGCCTTACAAATTGCACACGAATGGATGCAATGAATATCACGTCGCGGTCTGCTTTTTGCTTGCAAGTTTCAGATTTACTGAAATACGCCCAGCCATGGACGGGCAAAAGGCTAGTATTTCATAATTCCAAACTCTCAAGTGGGTGCAGTACAAATTCACGGGGCCATAGGGGCGAGATGTTGACTACCTCGTCTGGTATACAGGAGGTTGTCGGTTCAATCTCGACTCTGCCTTCTATATTGGAGTTTGTATGTTCTCCCCGTGGCCGCGTGGGGTTTTCTCTGGCTCCTATTTGCCCCTCCACATTTAGAAGCATGCGTTTAGAGTTTTGGGCTGCTATACATTTCCACGTGAGCCACATAGTTGGGCTATCATTTGTGGCCGGGTCGCTTCTGAAAAAGAGCTATACAGCTCAGTGGGCCTTACTTGCTAAAAGAAAGTTTAAATTGTAATTATCGGTCTTCTAAATCACTGAAAACAGCCATGCGATTAGCACGCTTGGCTACGCACGGTGCGAAATAAGTTCTACATACATAATAATAATTGTGTGCAATTGCTTGTGCGCGTTACATCCGCAAATGCCTTCGGGAGTACCAGTGGGCCACGTGGGTTTCAATGCAGTCTTCGTACTGTCGTAGTGTATTCACACGGACACTGTCAGCTTTTCTCCTGCCACTTTATTACTTCGCATCCCGCACGGATGCTCCTCACTCTTTACACAACGCACTCTTGCTCCGAACCCTCTTTCTCTTACTCTGCTAGCCCGTCACTTAATACTACACTAGCCTGTTACTGAACACTCTGCCAGCCTTTTACTTAACACTCCGCTTGCCTGTCAGCCTTCTCTCACACCTCCAACCTCGTCCGTGCCCCCAGCGGGGGATCAGCCAACACTGCTGGGGAGGACGAGGTGTGGATAGATGCAATTCATCGCACGTATCTTATTGTGACTTGCATCCTACTCCCGGTATCATAAATGCATGTATTCAACAAAGTATAAAGGCTGTAAATGTTGCTATTTTGCTTGCAAGTAATGTAGAAGGAATGTCACATATAAAGTGATATCTATCCAATTGATTTTTTCCCAAACAATCGTTTAAAAAATAGGGCAAAAAAAGTTACATTGAGATAGGCAGCATACAAACTTATATAACCCAAACACATATCAACAACAAAAGGTGCAGAATAAAATATAAAAATATCGCCCTTGCGGTATCAAAATCTCAAGCAACATTTTACTTATTTTTCCAGAAAAGCCACACTGAGCTATCGGACTCATCTTCAGGGAGGGTCCTGCTACATTGGGGTTTTTATTTGTCAGATGTTTTCTTGCCAATGAAGAACGAGTGTGTGTTTATTATATCACGCGGGAGGAAATAGCAGCACCCGGAGAAAACCCGACGCCTTGCACAAGGGGGGCCACGCTCCTTCTCCCGTACAGATGGAAACAGATGGCGACCAGTCCACTTGCTGTACCGCCATCTCCTGGTGATCCAGGGCACGGCGCTTCGGCACACTGACGGGAAGGGAGTTTCAACAACATGTGTGCGGCGATTCACCAACACCTCGCTGCCTGCACGGTACTGGATGATTACGGGCAGCCACGTGCAACGTAGCCACCGCCTCCACCACCACCACCACCGTCCGGACTCCCACCGACGAGTCGCGAAGCGCCGTCGAGGGGAGAATTCACTCCTCCGCAGGCAGCGACGCGGAGAGGCGGAGTGGCAAAGTTGGCAGCGCAGGACCTCCGGGGCGGTAAACGCTCTTCGCAACGACGAGGGCGAGCGACGCTCGATCATCGGATCATCGCGGCGCTTTGCGTTTTTTGTGGGCGGTGGGGCCGATCACGCGATGGACAAAGAATGGCCGGGGGGGGGGGAAGCTGCTGTCACGTCCAATAGCGCGGCAGGCTCTGACGAAATTGGCCGGACCGCTGGCAGCATTCGGACTACGGTTGCTGCTCCCGCGTGCTGCCGAGCGTCGAGTTAGCGCACGGACTGCTGGTGCAGCCGTGCATGGCAGATCTCGCGGAGGGTGATGCCTCGGAGTGAACCCGCAGCCATAGCTTTGCTTGAATGTGTTTTTTTATTTATGCGTGGAGACAACTGAAACGCAGCCTCTGCCTGCGTTTTTGATTTTAGCCGTGATGCTCTAGAGCAAAGCTTAAAGAGTTTGTGTAAGTTTTCTTAGCATTGAACAGGGTAGACTATTTTACGTGGAGCACTTTTGCCAATAACGATGAAAACAAAACTCAACACAATCGTCAATAACAGTCCCTTGAAAGAAATTTCTATAACGGATGATATTCGTGGCATTGGTCCTTTTTCAAAGCACATAAATTGCCAATAGCATCTGCTCCTGCAACATCGGTGGAAATTTCACATTGTTATGACCTAGACCAGCCCCCTCCATAGGACAACCGTTAATGAGTTTCCATTGGGCATGCAATGCACATCTCTGCGATGTAATGGGGCTAGCACACTGGACTTGCGATCCATGTGGGTTGCTGGCTCGTCCGATCTCCAACAAAAGCAGTTGCAATGTTTTTTACAGAAAAATATATCTTCCCCCCTCTGTCCATCCAGGAGTTGTCAATGGGGTTTGCCACGGTTAGGAGATCGGCAGGTCACGCGCTGTGGGGCAAAGTGTGGGTACTCCCACCTCATTCCACGACGTCTGGTAAGCGTGGAAGAGTAGACCAAATACCTTCTCTAGAGAGGCTTTATAGAGTTCCCTCGAGTGGAGGTCATTCCGCCAGCAATCGGTGTGAGCAAACAATTTCAGGGTTGCACTTTTAACTTTTATATATATACACTTCTTGAAATCTCGAAATCATGTTTTAGGTCGGAAACAATTGAATCACTCGACGTGAAAGCCGCGTCTTTGTCACACGCCGCCTCGTGTTTACATGCACCGAAAAATACGCACACGACACGTACATTCACATGGTTCGCGTGAGCCGCTGCAGAAAAAATATATTCGGAGACATTTGTAAAATTAAATAAATATATACAGTCACAAGGATTTTTATTGCTGAACAGAAACATAACAAATGATGCTTTGGCTAGCGTTTTTTTTATTTGTGGCTCAGCAGAAATGGTTGCCTTGTTTCATAAAGCCCCGTACTTCCGTAATGCGTGCAGCCCCGCAATTGCCTGCTCATGCGCACTGCTGGCGGAAGGGCCTCGAGTTGAGTAGACGGCCTACGTAGGAATTGCCCCCCCCCGCAATGGGGAATGTGGAATTTCCACCACTAACTCAGGGTGACGAATAGAGACGACTGCTACCCCACACTCATTTGAACGGAAAGACACATTGGCTAAATGAATAATAGTAATACGTTTCACAATTTTAATAGTTGATTATTTACCCAGGTAAGCCACACAGGAGAGTACCGCATTGAGATGATGTGAAACATCAAGCACACTGCATAGAAATACATCGGATAGCCCAGAGAAGAAACCCATCTAGGCACAGCGGTAGAACATATAAAATCCGCACAGAAATAGCGCCCGAGTCGGGAAGGGAACCCAGGTCGATCTTGCCGTGCGGCGCGAGTGTTACCACCGTGCCACCCTGCCGCACAGGAAGGCGAAACCACTTTCACAGATAGCAGACGTGCAAATCAGAAGGTGAACCGAGTCAATTTACCACTCGTTCAGGAGGTAAATAGCAAGAATTGGCCGGCTGGCCCATGGGGCGAGGACCCAGGGTCGTGGAACTGAGCCAACACCTCCAGAGATCGTGGGTCTGGCAGCGCAGCCGGTGCGGACAAGCGAAAAATCTAAACTTGCCACTGCCTTTCTCTCCGTGCCGGGAGTTTTGACAGCAAGGGGCCGGGGCCGTAGAATGGACGGGAATATCGAGAAGAAGAAAAAAAAACACCGTCACTCACGGCTGTTTTTTTTTTGCTTGATTTTGGTCACACTCGACTCGGGGTGTACGGAATATGTGAAGGAGACAAAGTGAAAATGGGTTTCTTTTTTGGTTCCGGCACGAACGGGCGTGCGAGCCGGGTGGTGAGCGAAGCAAACATCCCATCGGACTGATGCAGATGGAAATACATCTTGTTATGTCACAAGCCGGGGTTATGGCTATGCGTGCCATTCTCTGTGCGCTCGCACTCGAGGTTCTCATGACTTGTATCGGTTCTCGGCTCTACCGATGGCTTGTATCGGTTCTCTGCTACAGCGATGAGCTGCTGTGCGTCATTGCAAAGGTTAACCACGTGCTCCCGCAAAGTCGGCGTGACGCATCTGCTACTGTCGGGCTGCCAATGCAAAACGGGGTCAATGCATCACGCGATGAAACATTGATAGCATTAATGGCATGACTAATTTTGTACACATTTTCAGAAGTGTGAACTCTTTCAATTAAAGGGACATTTCAAGGAATTCAGCTCGGTTTACAAGGCTCGTAATGCAGATTGTAGGCATCATCATCATCGTCAGTTACGATCGATCCACTGCTGGATGAAGGCTTGCCCAAGCTGTTGCCACCTCTCATGATCCTGCGGCACAACAATCCATCCAGCACCTGCATGCTAGCTTTCATGACTCCATCTCCTACGTGAACGTCCTCCACGGACAAGTTTCATTCGAATACGTATGGTGTATGTTTATACGACAAATATTAAAACAATATTAGAACCACATCGTGCATACACTTTATAGCATTGCACAACTTACCCGGCTCAGAAGCGAGAGCAGGTGAGCATGAGTCCTTGCTATCAATCGTGAATATAAGAAAACCGGACGCTCAGAAAAAAAAACATTTCAATTAATTTTTAAGTTGGCCCTGTAAGAGGATATCTCAAATGGCCGAGGGCACAGACTGGCAATCACATCATCGGATGCCTCGCCACTGGTGCAGAGAAAGATTGCTCAACCTGGATATGTTTCACTTCGCCTCCTCGACGGGAGTCGGCAGCGCCGAAAGTCAACAAGCGGAGGCAGCGGGGCCACTCTCGCGACACTGACACGCGCGTCGGCGCCGTGAGACACAGACCAAGGAGCACTTGTTGGTCTCTTGGCTCCTTGAGAGGTAGCCGTGCACTGTGGAGCACCTTGCCAGGGCTGCAGAGGGCACCACACATCATCACCACGAGCTGGACGCTGGATAAATAAGTGACCATGGTGGCAGGATACGAGATGGAGGAGAATCGTTGAATGGCAGAGTGTGCAGCCTGGAACAAAAACAATCGCCGTGCAACGTGTACCACACGGCTTTGCTAAAACCGAATCTGCAGAAAAGCACAATTCTTTGGATAAAACCAGCAATCAAATAATTTTTTAATGAAATGTTCTTTATTCAACACGAACCTAACATTACGCTGCACAGCTGCGCTTTGGCGCGCGCGTTGCGTTTCGTCGAAGGCGTGTGCGTGGGTGTGCGCTCGAGCGCGAGATGGGCGTGGGTGAAAATGCGAATGCGCCCATTTACAGCGAGAACCCGTGGGGCCCACGTGCCCGTGGATGCAAGCCTGCCTGACGCGTTAGAAGGCGCACGCGCACGCGCGTGTGTGGGTGTCATCGCGCGCGCGTTAGGAGGCGCGCGCGCGCTGCGTGTGCAGCAACGCGGGGCGCCTTGCACGCGCCTCGGTCCGGGCGTGCGTTTCCGCCAGAAACATTTAATTCGGGAGAGTCAAATCCCCTGAAAGAGATAAATGAAGGCTTTCTTCAGAGGTTGGCTTCACAGCTTTGCTGCCTTGAACATTGCCTCTACCCACACTGTCATTTGAACCAGGACCCAACACAGGACAGCTAGGATCTCCGATTCTTTAGGTCGGTAATCAATTGCTCTACCGGTAATTGGACCTATTTTTTTACTAATTGGATAACCCGAAAATCGTTTTATGGGGAAAAATGTCTCACCTTTTGTTCGCGTGCGTGTGCCGCTGGATGGGAGGTGACATCATGATCGTCAGGTGCATCAGGCTGGAGGCCATTTTTTAAGGAGCAGCTGACATTTTTTATAGGGCCAGAGTAATTGACCATAGAATGTATTTGATTACAATTATTGGTCGATATATCGCCTCAACTGACCACTCATCCAGAGTGAACAGCATCACTTTTGGATTTAACCAGTAAAGTCTCTCGGAGTATCAAGACGTATTAATGGATGACGCTATTTTATTTGATTGTAATAGTGCCCTAAATTTCCCGAGAGAGAAAAACTCAGCAAGTTTTAAGGCTTGAAGTAGTTTGAAGCAGAATTTGTCCAGAAGGATCCTGCAGTGAAATATTTGGCCAATTCCATTAAGGAGTGAATAGCAAGCTTTTTGTGTCCCTCGGTGATGATACCAAAGATGCAATTCTCTGTGCTTCTTTGTGCACATCTGAGCTTTTGTCCCGTTTGCACAGAGTTATTGTGCCTCGATTCCTGACCTAGCAGCTCTGCTAAGTCCTCGCTTAACGTGTTGTCAGTGTTCGCGCTCTAACGCGTTGTTGCCATGGCGCGGTTCTTCGCATAACATTGAATGCGCACCGTTATAACGCAGAATATGCCCCGCTATAACGAGGAATCTGTACCGTTATAACGCGGAACCTGTACCGTTATAACGCGGAACGTGTACTTCTATAACGCGGAACTCGCCCCCCCCCCCCCCGCTATAACGCGGTTTCTGAGCGGTCAATGACGAACTTCTTTCTTGAGTTGTACGGTTGAGCGGTACAGTGATACAGTACGCAGAATGAGACGGCAACGCTGCGGTGTAACCTCGGTGATTTGCCCAACCGTCCCACTGCGCGCTCTTCGTGTGGGGGCGTGTTTCCGTCGCTCTCCAATGCCTCTCGACAAAGACAAAGACCCCCCCCCCTCCCGTATAGCCTTTAACAGACTGTTGGAGCAAGTGCTGTTCGCGAGCACCTCCTGGCTGGCAAGCGCCACGCTTCTGCACAAAGACAAAGATCCCCGTATAACCTTAACAGACTGTTGGGGCAAGTGCTGTTAGTGAGCACCTATAAAGGCCGGCACGGCACACGAGAGGGAGGGTGGCCAACACCACGCCCGGCCGCCTTTGTCTCCCCAGTGGCGATGTTTACACATCGCACCAGATAATCGTCACCGGTGTTGGCCGTGAGCGGGAATCGAACTCGGGAGGCCGGGTTCGCAGCGCAGCGCGCTAACCGCTCCACCACCGCTCCCCACGCTTCTGCACACACACACATACACACACATCAGCGTGCGAGCACTGTGTGTGTGTGTGCGATGCACGAGTACTGCTATCCATTTGAACTCCCCCGTGACGGGTAACGGAGGCGTCTGATGAATGCGCGTCAATAGCCGAAGCCTTTGCCGCCTACCGAGAGCGGCGCGAACTCCGTTGCTCACGCGAGGTCAACCTCCACCCCCTGGATGCATTTTGCATCAATGCTCGGCTGGACAGGTGACTCATTCCTGTGGCGAGCATCGTCGGAATACCGATATCCCTATGACGACAGCCGACAACAGCAACAGCCCCCGGGCCTCATCTTTTGCGGGTTGCATAGAGCCGCTCAAGCAATCAGCATTTAATTTGCTCGAGATGCGCTTGCTCTGGATGCGAATAACGACAGAAAAGCGTCCTTAATTAAGGGCACGCTTATCACGCTGGAGGATGGGGGGGGGGTGATTTTTTGACATTCAAGGGACATTATTGACATGTATAAAGATTTTGAGGTCTGGCCGGCAGGGCTACCACCGCCCACTGCATGACCTGATGGAGAATGTTGAGTTATTATTGAACGTTTGCAGGACAACCGGAACCAGTTGATTGTGTTGTTGTTTAGGCATTACGAAGTGGCTTTCCACAAACGTGGTCTCAGGGGTCGGGGTGGTGGGGGGGAGCGGAATTTGAAATCGTGAGCTTCTTTTAAAAACTCTTTGGTTCTTTCGATGAAGTCACGAAGATCGAAAATTAATAGATCACGACGTTTCGATCGTAACACAAGCAACCGTCATCAGGTGAGACAAACACAGCAGGAGAACTGCTGACAAACATCACGCGCAACGAGATATCAGAGAATGAGGTTCTAGGTCTGATTTGCCATTGCAACAGGAATGTTCGCAAAACTGAGATGTGGACAGACCAATACACGTTCCTCAAGTGCAACATTCATTGACCTTTAAACCAATAGTTATATCAATAACATTATCATTATTATTTGTCACGATCAATCCACTATTGGATGACCATCCGGAACCACCACCACTATCACCATCTATCACGATCTTTCGATGTAATAATCCACATTTGCAACTTAACTGATTCCATTGCTCCATCTCCTCTGTGGAAATCCTCTCGCATTCCATTCTTTGGCTGTCACCGTTACACAGGTAGTCTTCTGCTTACGATGGAGATGCGTTACGACGACCCCATTGTAAGTCAAACATATCGTAAGTCGAAGATGGCCTAGCCTACCCAGGAGTCTTAGAGAATGGTGATAATGTAGCAAAACATAGCAATTACAGTACCGTACTGTATAAACTATATGCTGTATGTATGAATTACAATACAGTATTGCACAGTAAAATGTAAACAAAAAAACAAAGTAAATTCCTAGCCTACCTATATGAACTGTAATTTAATCGAAAGTTGTTTCAGAAAACAATCCTCTCCGCTATAAAAACTTTTAACATGCATTAAACGTATCGTATCGCGATCGTAAGATCGAAATATCGTAAGTCGGACCATCAAAACTCGGGGACTATCTGTTTTCTTCTTCTCGACCGTCAGCCGTGGTGGTCCTTGCTAGCGAACTGTCCTGCCCAATAATACCCAGTGCCGGATTATCCTCGTAGCAAAAGTAGCTGCATATCCTACGGTCCCCCGCACTTTAAAGGGCCCCGCGCTAAATGCTTTCAAGCTATCAATTTTGGTTCAGTGATTCTGCACTTGCTCTTACTATAGTACTATACTGCCTTCAACTTTTATGAACGACTGGGTGTTTAAGGTTAGCGATTTGTCGTATTATCTGGTTGTATAGCAAATGAAAAAATACATTTACTTTACTATGCAAGTTAAAAATTACGTGTTTTAATAAATATATTTTTTTTATGTAGGCCCCCTTTATAACATATGCTATAGGCCCTGCAATAGCTTATTCCAGAACTGATAATACCACTTTCTGTTTTTAATCTTTTGGATCACGTCTTCGATGATTTTGATTATTTTACTCTCACACATTGCCACGTGATAAGCCACTTCGTTGAGCTATCATTTGTGGCCAGGTCGCTTCTAAAAAAATAAGCTAATAACTCAGTGGGCCTTACCTGGTAAGATGAGCAAAACATTATTTAGTTTAATCTGTCTATCTTTTATTGATTTTTTTACCTTTCCAATACTTTGCACTCCTATTGTGTTTTTATATTGTTCTTGTAACGTTCTGACCAGCTTACATTCAAGTGTTCATCTTTCTGTCTCCCAATGTAATTCGAAAGATGCATCTCTCCATGCTTATTTGGGCACTTTTTAGTAAAAGTAATAATGTAATATGTAAAGCTATATGTATATCGCACCGCTAACAGTGCCAGCAGCGATGGCTTCACGTTTAATTATACAAAGGGTAATCTCTGTCAGAATATGTGTGCCCAACCCCAAACGCATAAAGCAGTGAAGCAAAGCGTCTTCTCTTTTTATAGTTTCATAGCCAAAAGTAGTAAATTCAGATCGGAGCGAGGATGTTTTTTTTCCCCTCTGTTCCTGGCTCTGGAAATGAGATTCATTCTGAATCTGACAGCAAATGAACCCAGGTCGCTGTTGTTTGCCCTCCAACCTCTTTAGAAGGCAGCGCTCTCAGCCTTGGGGGGGGGGGGGGGGGAGCATTCTAAAAATGCCACTGAGTTTACGTGTCTCCTACAGACGCCTGTTAAGAAAAAAAACCACTCGCAACAGCAGAAAAGCCACCCCCTGCAGCGCAACCGAAAGTAAAACGCGGGAGAGAAATGAAATGCCGTTGAAAACATGAGCATGAAGCAGTGTACTTAAAATAATTTAGGGACTTGAATATCTGCCGCTGTCAAGCAGCATTATTTCACGAGTGCGTTTTCTAATTTGTGGATTTGTTGTTGTTGCCATTTGAACACTCGCAGCAAAACCTCTCCTGGCCACGCCACATCAGGTAGCGAAGGTGGAGTGCCAGCATCGCACGGAATGTCTTTTCCCAACATCGTCGCACGTGGAAAGGCGCTCCACTCTGCGACGACGCCGCTGCCGAGAAACGCCGATGGAGCCGCCACCTTGGAGGGACCAGGGGGTGGAGGGTCTGCCTTGCACGCGAGCGGGCACAGAAGACGATGTTTGACGCCCACACGAGAGAGAGCACAAATCTTAAGCGACGATATATATATATTTATTTGGGGGGTTCGGTAAATAATAAAGCAACGCGTTACGTTCTCGCACGGGACAATGGATGTTGAGCTGCATCTCTGTTCGCACGATGAGCGCGTGATGTCTATAATAAGCTCGCGTTTGTGAGCAACAACAAAAACGCGTGACTCCGGTGTCGTCGTTTTAAAATGTGTGTGTTTAGTGAACGAACGGAGGATACGGTTGACAAAGCTGTCTGGTAAATTGGCACAGAGATGGCTCCCCCACTGAATGAGTCTCGCAAACAATGGCATTATCTAACATATTTAATAGAAATACTTTATATATATACTATAAATATCTCAGCATTCTGCACATGAGGGGACACCGATTATGGAAATAAACTTGTGTAATCTACAGCTGTATACATTGTCAGCTAATTTTCTCGAAACAGTCGACGTGAGACATCGTCACTTTTTTTTTAGATTCACGCTCATTCCAACCAAGGTACAAGTTGGCTACAAACTCCTTGGGTTCGTGAACCATCGAGTAGCATCCAGTGCTTAATTGCAAACACCTCCACTTACAAAAATAACCACCCCCCCCCCCAAAAAAAAATGTGACACCAACTCAGAGTAAAGCCAAAGAGTGCGTTACCTACGAGGACTAAAAAACACATCGCAGGAGAACAAGCTTGTACTTTTGCTCATCTTGCTTCCTCATTATGGAGAAATGTGGCCACGTGGTCCGCTGCTTCGCAAACGAGCGAAGTTATCGGCAGAGGTAGAGGCGGGGTCCTTGCTGTAAATAACCCTCACCTGGGCGTGGAAGGTCCTCCACTAGAGGGAGGCCTGTAGAGGCCATGCAGAGCAGTGGTTCTCAACATTTATTGCCGTTGTTGAATGTTGCGTTCTGAGAAATGAATGCACGAATAACGAGCATCACTATTTTAACCAATTCTAAATTTTCTGAGGTATCCTAGCTTGCTCGTAATTGCAAGCGAATTAAGCTGAATTCAACGGACGCTCTGCACGTGTGACACAATGTGTCCACAAATCGCTGGTTACTCTCGGCAACCACATTGTTTTACGGTGAATGAGTTTAGAGATGAATTAGTACATGCCCTTCTAGGTTACCATATGGATGTAAAATGTTATTGTAGTTATTTATATTGGCAGAGTCATACGAGATTATGCACCGATGACTCTCTCACACATTTATGAATCGCCTCGTGTAACCCCCTGGGTTATTGACACATACCTCCAGGGATCCGCGTACCCCCCGGTTGAGAACCGCTGCTCTTGAGAGCATGGTGTGGCCTAACTCGTCCACACAAGGCCAGACCGCTGAGAAGAGAATACAACTCCATACGATGGGTTAGTCTTTGATACGGAGTTGTTGCCCATGGGATTTATCTCTCGTGTACCACTGCACGGTGAAACAACATTGTACTCGCTTTGGTTCTTTTGGTAAAGTCACGTTGAAATAAAAGCAAATAAATAATAGAATACGACGTTTCGATTGCAACACAAGCAACCGTCATCAGGTGTGAATGAATGCAAGCTCGGAGCGAGACACATGGTCCATAGAGAGAGACACATAGAGAGAGACAAACACAGAGAGGCACATGTACAGATAGAGAGACAACACAGACACAGAGAGAGACACACAGAGAGACAACACAGAGAGAGACACACAGAGAGAGCGAGACACATGGGGGAGAGACACATAGAGAGACACACACGCAGAGAAACACACACACAGAGACACGCAACATTGTACTCCATAGCCTAATTGGCAGAGCATTTGCATACATTACACTAATATTAGAATCATGATAATATCAATAATTCTTATTGTACTATTTACGTGTTATGGAAAGCCGCATTTAAATCACAAGACTCCTATGGTGGAGTTTTCCCAATACAGCACGAGAACTATGGCCAATTCCACCGAGGAATGTTTTCCATTGGCAAAGGAGACTGGATCACGCGAGGAATACCTGTGCGAGGAGGCATGCTACACCCCATCTGCTGGACCGCCAACTCCTAGCCACCTCAGGGCCCAGTGGTTTTGAGAATCACAAATGCGCGCGATACAACAACCCCCTTGCCTCTGAAGTTCTGCGTTTACAGGCACAGTTCCCTCTGGGCCCTTTCTGTGCCAGCTGTTGAAACACGCATGGTGGAAATGGCATTTGCATGAAACATTGAAGATGATATTCACGCGCCAGAAGCCGATGCACTCTTTACAAACGTATGACATTTAAACAAAATAATTGTCCACGATGACTTATTTGCCGTGCTGCATCCTAAAGGAAGCGTCATTCCTGCAAGTGGGTGTGCCATGCGCGATTAACATCTGCGTGATCCACAAATCTTCTAAACTTAATCTCATCACGGTTCCAGTCAGCGTCGCTCAATCAGATCATGGATTGCTCCTCCGTACCTCCGTTTGGTGGTGTAAAATAGGTACCACTTTGTGGGAAGTCAACAGCGTGTGCTCTATGGATAGACTTGCCCACGCCATAGGAATGTGGAAATTCCATCGCTGGATCGGGGCTGTCGACAGGCGATGAGCATCTACCCTCTCCAAGAAAACTGATTGTTGATTTTGACTTGAGCTTGTGCAAACTAAATAATAATACGGCATGCGATCGCTTAGGCTTAACAAACGTACACGCCATACGAACTGTGGTAATTACTTGCGAAAGTAAATAATTAATGTTATGAGCTCTCAGAATAGCAAATGTGACAAACAACCGGTTCTTCTGGGTATAGCCTTGCCTTTGGAGATTATCCAGAATCTATAAAAGCTGTTGAACACAAGGTGAACTAAATGACAAATACACCCGTGATGACCCACACTTAAGAAACACTATATACACAATTTATATAGAACACCATTCCAATGGTTTGGCTATTTTGGGGGCGGAAGCTAACGGAACTCCTCTTGGGAGTAGGATAGAACACCGATGGAAGGACACATGGTTAGCGCAGCACAATAGGAAATTAAGCAGTCTTTGTGCTGGGGAGCGGTGGTGCAGCGGTTAGCGCTAAGCTACACCGCAAACCCTGCGACCAGGGTTCAATTCCCGCTCACGGCCAACACCGAGGACGATTTATTTGAGCCGGTCCTGGGGCTTCCCTAGGTCGACTCGGCCTCAAATGAGTACCTGGTGCGATGTCTAAACATCGCCGCTGGGGATACAAAGGTGACCGGGCGTGGCGCTGGTCACCCACCTCCTCGTGTGCCGTGCCGGCTATCGTAGGTGCTGCTCGCTAACAGCACTTGCCTCAATAGTATGTTAAGGCTACACGGGGGATCTTTGTCTTTGTTGTGCGTGGCCACGTGCTCTCTCTTCCCTTCCCACACGCTGCGTTCGGGAACCGGTCGAGCCCTGCGTTCCATTTCCATTCACGGCTAACATCAGTGGCAAATAGCTTTACCGCTACTGGGCTTCCCCCTCGGTCGACGAGACCATTTAAATAATTATCAGCACTGCGGAGACAAAGGCGGGCGTGTGGCGGCCACACCACACCCTCGCGCCTCGTGACGGCTTGGCTAGGTGCTCGTCTCAACACCTCCGTTTAGCACGGTTGGCTGCGTACGGTGCGAAAGAAGTTTCACGTAAACGCGTGCGTCAGTCTGTGAAGGCAGATGCACCCCCCCCCCCCCACACAACCTCTCCAAGCAACCTCTGCCGCTCTCCCTCCCTCCCTCTCCGAACCCTCTCGCTGTGCTCGAACCTGCGGTTGGGGCTTTTGGGCAGTGCGCTAAACAGATGGGCGCCCTGCCGCGGTGGGCGCGCGCACGGTCGCCATCACGCTTGACAGCTGGCGTCGATATCCTGCACCGAGATTACGCCTCTCAGCGATGATGGGAGCTGACCTCGGCAAGGAAGGGTTGACCCTTGACCCGATGCCAGCGCCCACACCCTCCGTGTCTCTCCCGTCCCTGCTGCCCTCTCCGACCCGTTCCTTGCTCTCGCCTTGCCCAATCGCAGCTGCCACTCCCCGACATTTTACAGGGTGACCTCCAGTGTCCATCACGTCACGTCAGACTTATTGCTGTTTGAAAAGGGGGGAGGGGGGCTGTGGGAAGAAGTGAATGTTGCGCGTGTTTGCTGTTCACAATGTGGATTGGAAGAGGGACCACATTGTGTTCAGCCTGGTCGATGGCTGTCTGTAGCGGCGGAAGCTAAGCAGAAGCCAGCCTGGCGAACGGTCAAATAGGTTGGTTCGAGATTTGAAGCTTTCGTGACTGCAAGGATTCATACTCTTAGTTTTTTCGGTAAAGTCACGTAGGTAAATTTTTTTTATTAAAATTCATAAAAATAAAATAATAAAAATCACGACGTTTCGGAGGCAACACAAGTTTCCGTCATCAGGTGGGACCGTCACAGCCAGATTTGCTGTATCAAGTGATAGGATGGTGGCACGTTTGAAAATGTCTGCCTGGCGAGATGTGAACGACCTTGCCTGGTATCCAGATGTTCGTGGGTTGGATGCCGACCTTGACTCCTGTATATTTGGAGTTCGTATATCTCTCTCCCCGTGATGGCGTGGATTTTTCTCTGGGTCCTCCGTTTTTTTTTCCATGCACATTTAGAAACACCCATTTAGAGTATCTGGCTGCTATACATTTCCAAACGAAAGCCAATTCTATCTTTGTGGCCAGGTCTCTTCTGAAAAAGAACCATGTAGTTCAGGTCGGGTCTTACCTAATACAATAAATAAATAAACGCTCAATTTTCTCTTTTTTATTGCTGTGAGTGGAAAATTATTCCTCTTCAAAACACAGCCTCCTCTTTCCAGCCAGTTTCTATTGAATGGAAGATCGCTCTCCACATTGCTGCCTTCACAGGCTAACAAACTCTTCGTTCTGCTGTCTCGTACTGTTGGACTCCATCCAACAACAGTGGTCATAACCGGGCTGAGCACGAATAGAAGAACGCGTCTTCAATTAACGCGATTGTATTGAGATTATCCTGCTTCGACACTCACCTCGTTTACCGACGCGGAGTGTATCTTTCATCGCTTCCAGTGCGTCTCCGGCTCGCGTAGACGAGTCGGCGAACGCACCGTCTCTAGAGCGGTGGTGCTTCACCTGGGGTGCATCTCACACCGCCCGCGTGGGTGCGAGATGTCCTCTCTGGGGGGTGCGAGAGATAGGGCAGATTTTTATTTTTTAATCGAACGTAAATCCTCGAAAGAAAAAATTAAGCACGGACACATTAAGCGCAACTTAATTTGTTTCATACAACCCTATGTACTTAATAACATTGTACAAAAAAATACAATTGAGAACCCAAGGGGTGCAAGGCTGCAGTATGAAGGTTATAAGAGACACTGCTCTGGAGGCGAACGTCCTCCTGCCTGCAAGTTGCGTGACCGATCGATCGCGCGGTTGCGCCGTCACCTGTTTTGTGTGTAGCGTTCGCACGGATGCTTTTTTATTTATGATCTCACCCTCATTTACATCAACCTTTACCCACTACTCATTAAACACGATATCATTAGCATTTAATCGCTTGTATATTTCATTTGTGATGGGGTTTTTTCACCCCCCCCCCTTCTTTTTCACCTCTGATGTTTAATAACAATATTAATATTAATGCACTTTACTTACCAAGCAAAAAGCTTCGCCGAGTCGGAACACTCCTTCAGGAACGTGCCACGCTTGGGGACTTCTCGACCTAATGTCATTAACAGGAGCTTGTGGGGGAGGAAACCAGTGCGCCCGAAACAAACCAGGGTCAACAATCTAAGATCCGCACAGATGGATTCAAGTATCCGCTGCTCGGAGTGCACATCTCCTGGTCACCGCTCCGTCGAAGTCTACAACTGCTGCTGTTCCCTTGCACTGCTCCACTTTGGCATTTCCCCCTGCCCTCGTCATCTGTTCTCAAGGTTTCTTACAAACAACAAGACCAACGTGTACCGTGTTCAATTCCACGAACGTGTTTGCTCATTACGTTGGGCCTTGGAACCCTGCGCTCGGCATCCGTGATCAACAACAACAAATAAATGAATAACAATCCAAGGCAGCCTCACATCCACGTGCTGAGCAGCCGCACACTATACTAAGCTTCCAAAGTCCGACGACATCGAGTAAAAAGCCACGTGTACATGTCAGCACAACACACCCAAAACACCGCACAGCATTTTTTTTTTTTAATCAATCGCATTGGTTTACACGTGCGACTTACAAAGGGGCATAACTCCGTCGAAGTTTTGATTTAAAGCTTTCGTGACTGCAGGGATTCATATTCTTGGTTCTTTCGGTGACTTTACCGAAAGAACCAAGAATATGAATCCGTCGAAGTTGGTAAACAAATCACTCCGCGCCTCCGGTAACTCAACGCACGAAAGTACGCAAATCGGCTGCTTCAACATCGGCAAAGTAAATTTCCGACAATATTTTGTCGTCTCGTCCCACTACCACCCCAACCCCCTTTGGCTCGGACGCACCTGCAGCTTCGTGCATACCTTGCCATCGCCCGTACGCGCCGCGTTGCACAAACTATGATATCACTCCAGCGGGGTGGGCATATTTGTCCGCTCGAGCCTAAGCCCGCTCCGGCCCTACCCTCGTAACCAGCGCCCCTCCCGCGAGAGCGCCCTCGGGGCCCCTCGTCTCAATGCCGAGGCCGGCTGGACGCGTCGCGCACGGCAATAGGGGCACATCAACGCGCTCCCTCGCTCCCGTGTCGAGTACGGAATGGGAGGGGGGGGAGGGTCCGCGAGACCGAAGCAACCCGCCGCGACCACGCACACGACCTTGCCCACTGACGGACGCTCGCCACTCTCTTGCTGATGCCATTTATTGTGAAAATTCCGTCAGTTCCTATGATTGCATTTTCATTGCTTTCATTGCTATATTTTGGTGATTTCGAAAAGTGTATTGGTTTAGCCATGTTTGTTTGTTGTAGTACAGAGTTAGACTGATGACCTTAATCTAAGTTGTCTTGTGGTTGTTGTTGTTTGACTTGCATCCCACTGGGATTTGTGCACACAGCGTTGGTGTACGGTGTTTTTCTGCAATATTTTGCTGTCTTTTCTTGGATTTTCTGTTTGCACTTAGTCACATATTCACTTTAAGATGTTTTTTGTTCATGTTTTTGTTTTTTGTTTGTTGCGGTTGCACCCGATTCAAGAGCCGAATGGCTCACAGGGCTACACCTAATAAATGATCTTGAACTTGAACTCCCAGAGACTCCCCTTTACGACGGCTCACGCGATTACCCGCTGGCGTCTTTGGCTTAAAACCAAAAATATCTTTTCAACCTTCGAGCTAATAAAGCCGCATCCTCCAACGAAGGTGGCCTTGTAAATGAACAACGTGCATCTTAATCTGCCCATTGTTTATGCATTCAACGCCCGCCCCCATCCTCCCGCACGCATGCAATTTCTGCGCATATGCCGTATCCCATCAACGCAGCCTCTGCCCAACCAAGTTAGTCCATTGTTAATGTCGTGAGCGGTGGGTTTATAAAGTACCAAGGAGTCTAACCAGCGGGGAAGAGTAGGCCGAAGTAGCAGCTCAGAGCGGCTCTCTGGAGCTCCTCCTGACGTAGGCTCTTCCTTCGGCAGTGGCACGGGCAAGGTATTGCAGGGCTGCAACTCTCGTGCTTTGATCTGGTACGACCACGCATCTGCGCACTTACGCAGCCTGTGTATAATGTGAGCATGATTAGTCCGTGGGGGGGGGGGCGGGCGGTTAATAATCCTGTGATTGCGTCACCTACGGGCAGTGAGGTTTTGGTATAAATTGCGAAGTGAATGGGAGAAGACAATGCGACTGATGTGACGTGAAATAAAATGTCCTAGCTTGACGTTGACTCAACCTTTCAGACCTCCGAGGTCAAGAAAAACGAGGACTACTGCTACTACGGAGTGAGCCAACAATTGATTGTTCTTAGGATGTCCTTGCCCCTGGCATAGGAATGTGAAATCTCCATCGCAGCGCTGTAAACGTACGCATAGCCACAGCCGCATTCGCATTTGAGCGGATGCAACTTTTAAATTGGCTGCGTATTGACTGCACGTTTTCACTGGGAGCCATGACCATGACTCACAAGCAACTGCAGCCTCTGCAACACGAACATACACTGCGTGGCTCTGAATGGCACGTTTCTTCCACCCCTTCACTTTCAGTCAATGACCAAACAGCATGTGTCTAATAGAAAATGTGTGGAATTGCTTCAGAATGAATCATAAACCCTCCATTACCTGATCCGCAAGGCATGATGTATGCAGTGCCTATAATACATGTGTTTACACTCATGCTATATAATGGGCTGTCAAAATACTTTGCCGCTGTTGTCATTAACAAACGCTGCATTATGACTGAAGATGTTGGAAGAGCGAACATTTCGATTGATGGCTCTTATTGCTTGAAGCAGATTGGCGTCACGTCGCGAGTCAAAATTATTATTGTTCCCCCCCCACCTCCAAAATGAATGGAGAACATGGCCTAATTTTGTTAACGTATAAATATTTTCTAAATCATAATAATGGTGAAGCTAAATTTTGATTTAAAGCTTTCGTGACTGCAGGGATTCATATTCTTGGTTCTTTCGGTAAAGTCACGTAAAAGGGAAATAATAAAATAATAATAAAAAATAAAAAATATTTTATTTTTTCCATTCTACGTGACTTTATCGAAATAACCAAAAATATAATGGTGAAGCTATTTCCAGCATTCGTTTGTGCACCCCCCCCCCCCCCCCACCGCTGCACACCTCCGATTATCACGGTTGACTACGTACGGTGCGAAAGAAGTTCAACTCGAGTCCTCCAAATGTTTACCTTGTAGTAAAGGGTAAAGGCACAGGCCTGCAATTGCTTGCCTCACTGCCACCGCTAGTGGAACAGACTCCGCGAGAGGGAGCTCCTGAGATACCTTCTAGATGGTGTTTGGCCCTCTCTTCAAGGCTGGCCAGACGTTTTTTGTATAAAATTATATATGTAGGAGTACCCACACTGATGCGACCTTGCTGGCAGTGGCGAGATGTTAACTACCTCGCCTGGTATCCAGAAGAGCGTGGGTTCGATCCCGACCCTGACGTCTGTATATTTGGAGTTTGTGTGTACTCCTCGTGGTCGTGTGGATTTTTTCTCCGGGTTCTCCGATTTTTCCTGCTTTAATTGTCCACGTGACAAGCCACTTCGTTGAGCGAACATTTGTGGCCATGTCGCTTCTGAAAATGTTTTTCCTATCTACAGGTAGATCAGTGGGCTGTACCTGGTAAATTATAACATTGTTTCGTTTTTAGTCATAGTAACTGTACTGCACCCAATTGTTTACACTGTTGGATGATGTGGGGAGGGGAGGTGGACTGAATATGCTTCCACCATGATGACAAGATGTTCCGGTATGTATGGGTGTTCATGTGGCCTCATCGTAACATTGAACAGTCTCCAACGCCGGAAATGCTCGTTCTAATATTGAATCCACAAGTTCAAATGTGGACCTCAAATGAGAAAGAAGTGACATTGTAAAAGTTTTATTTCAAATTAACGCATCTAATTCTCAAAACACACTGACTGACCTTCGCGTGCGCGAATGTTCAACGTATTAAATAATCGAGAGGCCCGAACTTAATTGTCAGCACCAGAAAACTAGCGCCTCATTTGAAGACTTCACGGCGCATTATTAATTCAGAAGACCCATCAGAATAGGTCTCGATCGAATGGGCAACAATGAACGGCTGTGCCAGGAGACGTGAGAGATTGGCACAGTTTTGACCTTGCTGCCAAGAAACTTTCCACAAAATTGGCCAGCAAAAGAAAAATAATCCACTCACGGTCTAGACACCAACAGGTCCCACATGGCCCAGTGTAAGAAGGGCTGCTGGAGTCTATTTCATCAAGCTAAGTTATTTGTTACATTTGAAGAACTGAGGATATATATAGAGGCTTTTGTTTCCATGGGTTTTTTTATTAACGACGTCTAAAAGCCGTGTCCTTGGCTGCCCTCTGTGCAGCTTTGCAGTCGCATTTATTTCACGGCGGCAACGAGCACTCTATAAAGAGAGCGGTGGGTTTTCTTTGCCCTTGGTTTTTTTTCTTTCTTCTTTCTATGCCTTTTCCTTTTTTCTGCCTCCCTTCATTTCTTTGGCCTGTTCTCTCGCAGTGCAATGGGACGGTAATTGTCGATACGGCAGCCGTGAGCGCATTGGGTTATGGGTAACAAAAATGTGACCGAGCTTCAATTTAAATAACGTAACGACGTCTCTGTCGCCATTTTTATACAGCGCCATTTAATTTTTATTTTTGAACCGCGGTGAATTTCATCGCGGTCACATTGTCGCAGAGCATTTCGGTGCGAGTTACACCCGGGCCCGTTTGATCAGCTCGACCTTGGGTTTTGATGCAGCCCTAAAAGCCGACTTAACTTTAGATCGTGATTACAAGGGGCGAAGTTCCATAGCGTGGGTTGATCGCGTGAACACGTGATTATGCAACGGAGCAGATTCCCTACAAAGGCATTGGGCGGCCTTTCCGAAAAAGTCACCCGACACGAAACGAAACGCGGTAGTGTTTGTTGTAATTACGCGTTTGTTTACACAAGAAAGCATAAGTTATTCGGCATGCTCATATTAGTTTTTTTGTCGGACAGGTCCTGCTGTGTTTGGTGTGTGTGTGTGTGTGCGCGAGTGTGTCTGTGAGGTGCTGTAGTGTAGTAATTAGCTTCGCTGCGCCAACACCAGCGGCGATTATCTGAACCCATCCTGGGCCTCCCCTAGGTCGACTCAGCCTCATATGAGTACCTGGTGCGGTGTGTAAACATCACCACTCGGGATACAAAGGCGGCTGGGTGTGGTTCGGGCCACCTTCATAGGTGTTTGCTAACAACGCTTGCCCCAAAAGTATGTTAATGCTATAAGGAGTCTCTTGTTTGTATGCATGCATGCGTCAGTGTTGTGGGAGGAAACCAGAGCACCCAGGAATACTCCACGTGAACATGTTTTATTTTTATTATTTTATTACTTCCCTTCTACGTGACTTTACCGAAAGAACCAAGAAGAAGACAATAACACTCACAATTCCACACACGCGCAGCTCAATATCTTACTTTCTGCCCTGCCCCTTTTGGTCAGTGGCCAGATGTCTCACGAACACAATTTCAGCGTAATTCACCGACCAAACTGCAAAGTGACTGCAGTGCAGCGATACATATATATGTAGCTCTATACCCATTGCAACTCAGTGATATGGTAAGCATCTAAAAACGTGAAGGGTCATTGCCAAAAATGTCACCTATTATATCGAGTTGTATACACTAATATATGTTTCCTCTTTAGGGCAGTGCTTTTGACACACGTCGAGTTTTTTTTTTAGTTATTTGTGCATCGCCGCGGAAGCGTTATCACAATTGTTGTTTTGTTTTGTTTCATATGAAACGTAGCTTTCATCACGAGGCACACTCGATCACATCACACGTGACTGGTGGGCGCAGGACAGATGCGACCCGAGGCTTGAGTTCACACCTCTGCATTGCAGCTTCGTGATGGATTATAGTTGAACCAAAACAACTAAATGGGGATGCACGTAGGAAGGCCGGTAGCGGCGTATTCGTAATGAATCAAGTCAAACGAGGCGGTGTTTATCTCCCGTTTACAGCCAGTGGTGGAAATTCCACATTTATTTTTGTGGCGGGCGAGTCTATCATATGGTCAACCACCGTTGACTTTCCCCACGAAGTGGTACTTATTTTATCGACAGTGAGAGTTGATGGGTTGAGCGAAACCCACCCCACCAAATAGGATTTTGAACTGGTGACGCTCCAACTGGGGTGGGTCTCGCTCTTCCGTTGAGCCACGTGGCCGTTCAGCTATGCCCGGACCTCATCTGCCAACGCGACGGCGGATTCCATCGAGCGACACGTTGAGCAGCGGTCGGGAAATGGAATCCGCCAGATGACGAGGAGCGTGAAAGGGCCCAATGCCACCGCGATGGGACGAAGGGGATGGCGAGGAGCGAGATTAAATGCACCGTGGAGGCAACGATCGCGACCACCGACTCCTCCCCCCGGCATTGATTACATATCTATTTTTAACTTTTTTTGCACCGTACATAGCCAACCATGCTAATCGGAGGTGCGCTTTTTGCTGAATTTTTTTTTTTACTGAAAAGGTGGCTTACACGGCGCTGGTTTCCGAGTTGATGAAAGGAAGTCCAAAGTCCTAGTCCCGTAGGAGATGTGCGTTTGTATATATGTTGAACTTATTTTGCACCGTACGTAGCCAACCGTGCTAATCGGAGGTGTGGGGTAAGGACAACAAACTGAACACCAAAACGCAGTTATTTTTTAAAAGTGGCCACATTGTCATCGAGCGAAGTTTCACGCGAAATAAATCAGGTGAGCGCCTCTAACAACTGAATGAATCTGAGGCTGTCCGAGAGGGCATTACATAATGTAGGTGTCGTCCTTCTCTGCTTTGCTTCATGTAAAGATGCAAGTTCCGCAATAAATAAACTCTAGACGTCAGCAAGTCTTGGCAAGGGGGTGGGAATGGACATGTCAGGCTTTCTAGAAAAATAAATTGCTTTTGGATACAATAATCAATTAATACATTATTTAGCATTTAATATTCGCGAGGCAATTTATTTTGGAATATTGTTCAACGTATACTTGTTTCTGTGAAAGTGTTGGCATCTGTGAAATGTTTTGGCGCTCATGTGGATTGGCACGCTATGCCTTGTGAAGGGACTGGCTTTATATTGTCACCGATACAAGAGTGCCGTTATAAAGTCAGCATTATCCAGAGATGCAAAGTACCACGCCGCATTAGCATTTTTACTTCGGGAGAAAAAAAAATACTTTTTATCAAAAGAAATAAATGAAGCGGTGATGGGAAGCAAACAGCCCCGAACAAAGGGCGATGGGTGACGGTTGAGGCTGACGACTGAGTTGACAATCTCGGGAGGGACGGAGCCTCAATTCTCTTCCACCGCGACAGATAGGGCAGCAGAATTGCCTCGTGGTGCAGCAACTTAGGCGGGCCAACTGCATTGCAAGACTGATGAGAGAGAGAGAGATGGCGACGGTGACGGCTCGTGTGGTCCGTCAGCCAGTCGTGGATTAATCGTAGCCGAACGTGTCGACGATTGTGTCAATTGTTACGCGAGGTCAATTCGGTTGTTGTTGATAGGATGGGAAGTAGCCGGAGCCGAGCGAAGGGGGTCGCCCCCCGCCCCCGCGCCCCCCGCCCCCCGCCCCCACGCCCCCCACTCCACGGGAGATGATTAACCTCTCACGAGGTCCGTCCCAAACAGCGTTCACGACTCACGCCGGGTTCGTCTCGCGAATTGTCCGGCGCAATCATCGCCATGGCGCTAAGCAGTACGAGGCCGATTTTGCCCGTTGCGACCTTTACCTGCGATGGTAGGTGCCAGGGATATCTCTTGATGGAGCAGAAATCTGCCTGCAAGGAGCCCGCTCTGTCTCTTCAATAAGCGACCATGCGACGGCCTGCTGAACGATATTCTCCTCCGAGCGTTTCCGTGAACGATGACCCAATGTAAACCCGGTGACCCACCCCCACCCCCCGAAAACCTCCAAGTGAAAAGGTTTCAGTGAATTTAGTCGATTGCGAATATGGCTGAGATGTATTCAATTACCGTAATATCAACCTGTATTTAACTAAAAAAATGTGGTATTGTAAAACGAAAAAAAATCTCTTCGTGGAATAAGCAATAAGAAGAAGTCTGAAAAGCAATGTTTTTTTTGCTAATGTTGCATTTCACCCTGAATATAAATGTAACGTTTGGATTTAATGAAATACTTACAAAAAACATTTAGGAACTATTGTGACTGTAACCCATAAATAATACAAGTCGAATTAGCGTCACTCATTTATTCAGCCATACAATTTTTACACGTTATGTGGGAAGGTTAAACATGTTAATATGATAAATAAGTTAAATATTATTAAAATAGAAAGTAGCCAGTGTGTCTCATATGTCAAAGTACTGAGACCCTGGCTTTTAATCCAGGCAGTCACCTGTGATAAAACTTGAGTTTCAAGTATGGACAGTTAATGGTCTCAGCCCGGCCACCATTAAATGTCAGAAAAATCATCAAATTAATAGCGGATTGTCACTTAAGTTGTCGAAATGCCAGCCCTGAGAATGCTAAATAAGCGACGTGTCTCTGTCGGAGAGGCATGTGCAGGCAAGCAGCGCTCCCCACTGTGAATTAAACGAGGTGAGTTGAAGGGATTTCGGAAGTAGTTCTGGAATGTCACCTTCTGCGGGTCGTTCCTGAGCACAGTGTGATATACTGCTGTGCTCCAGCTCTACGAATACACACTTCGTTTCACGACCTGATGCTAATCACACAATTATTATACAGTTGTTAAAAGCTGCATGGAACGAATATTATGCTTATTTTTAGATGCCACCTGTGTGCAATTAATGCATTGTGCCTGTTTTAGTGACAAAGGCAGTGTTTGTTTTACGTGTAACGCTAATGACTTTGTTTTTACCTTGTTTCTCCGTAAATAGCCTCCGCAGAGATTCAAAGCCATGCCTGACTGACTTCATGCCTCAACGGCCGACCAGTTCGTCGTTGCAATCTCGCCAATGTTTTGTAATAGGGGAAATATACACACGAATCGATGACAATTTGCGGCCCTAGAAATCGTGAAACGTACCAAATTTCTATTATGAAATCTAATAGATCCGAGCACTTTAATAATGCTCCTGACCCATAACTAATCGAAGAATAATTTGTTGCCATGTGCAATGTACACATTCTAGATTTGTACTCTTGGTTCTTTCGGTAAAGTCACGTAGGTAAAGAAAATAATAAATAAAAATAACATAAAAATAAAAGATAAAACATAAAAATAAATAAAATGTAATCACGACATTCCTTAAATCATCCACTCATGTATCATCTTTGCCAGCTATTGCCTTTTTAGTAATTTGGTCAAGTAGCCAAACCATAACACTGCAAGCTCAAGATTGCGTACTTATTCCTATGTGAAGTGCTAAAATGTGGAACACAATCGATTCAACCACAATGTGTCCTCATACCGCCCGCTTGAAAATGTACAGCATCGTTGTCAATCAGCTGCCGAACAAAGGTCTACCCCGCGCCTTGTCGGTCATGGGGGGGGGGGGGGGAGGTTATCTGACCGTAATTGACCACGTTGGTCAATGCTGGTCAATGAAAAAGTCGAAGCCCAGGTTCAGTTCAGTTATCACTCGCCACGGATCGCATGGTGAATTGGAAGGTCCGCACGCTCGAATGAACGGTGATAAAACTCGGGTCAACGATGTTCACCGGAGCAGTCGGCGAATCACTGCTTCCCCCCCCCCCGCTCGATCACTCCCCTCCACGTAACCGACGTCGTTGGTGTGGAGGACTCCACCCTCCCTCTCCGCCTCGATAGATTGCACCGCCGGTTAGCACAGTTGGCTGCCTACGGTGCGACAAAAGTTCAACAAGCGTGCGTACTTCTTGGTTCTTTCGGTAAAGTCACGTAGAAGGGAAATAATAAAATAATAAAAATAAAACATAATAAAATAATTCTCACGACGGTTCGGCCACAACGCAAGCAGCCGTCCTCAGGTGAAGAACACGTCTGTGACTTTACCGAAAGAACCAAGCAGATGAATCCCTGCAGTCACGAAAGCTTTACATCGAAAACGTGCGTACGCACATTTACCCTCGCGGATCTGCAGAGGGGGCCCCAGCTGTCCGCATCTTTCCCGCCGCCACTTCGGTGTCAAAATGAGGATTAGCGTTGTGATCAAAAGCAAAACCCTGAAACCGATTACCTTTTTGAAAGGTTCTAATAAATAAATAAATGTTCAAAACTATTACTTTTGGAATTAAAATAATATATTCGAGACAACCTCTAGGATGATTAAGGCGCTCTGCAGAGGCTTAGAGGGTTGGGTGAGTTAAGCCAATTGTATGAATCCTTTGAATCAGCTTGAGAGAATAAATGTGGCCGTTTCCATGTGGAGTGACGTGCGCTTGGCTAAAGCTGTTAGTGTGGATACCCTCTCCATGTTAAGTCTCTTTATCATCAGACAACCACGTGGATACTAGGGTCATTATGAGGCCAATTTACATTTTGCAACTTAGTTTTCTGTTGGCCCTTTTTGGGGATTAAGATATACGTAAAAAACATATTCCATGCCGTGGTCAATCCACGACTGGATGAAGGCCTTTCCAACACCAAGTCGATAATGGGGTGTTGTTTGGCCATACTTCACCAGGCCGGTCACTGCGCCGTCGTCGAAGGCAGGTGAGGCCCACAACTGACGCAGATATCACGAAGCCAGTGATGTTAGCCGTCGTCCGGGAACAGATGTGGACCTATCTTACACATGGAGTCCACATGCTTACATTAAAATGTATTCTCATGACACCTTTTTGTTGATTGTTTTAATTCGATTGCCAATTTGATGGCGAACTCAGCACGCGCATGAAGAGAGATGGCGGTGCCGCAACATCCATCGCAGTACTCCGCTTCTACGCAGCCTCATTCCTGCCTTCAACCAACACGAACCAGCAACGCACTCCGTGGTGAACGAATCCAGCAGGCGGATTTGAGAGGGACGGCTGCACACACACGGTTGAATCTCCTTATAAATGATCAGCTGAAATAAATCAGAGTGTGAACTCATAAGCACTCGATAATACCGCAATAGCGGTCACGGAAAAAAACAAAAGAAATACCCTCAAGAGAGCAACAGCCCCTTCTAGACCATGACGCCTATACTCGTGATTGATGTGCTGTTCACGAAAACGTCAAACTTTGACGCTCACGTGTTCTTTGTGTGTTTGTTTGTTATGCAGTATAATTAAGAGCGTAATGCCAAATCAGACTGACCCTGCCCTTTATCCAACACGATAAAAATAAGCAATGTTATATGCGATAAAGCGCCGAGGCTACGAAACAAATAAAGCCTCTTCTCCTTGTGTGCAGCTTTGACCACCTGGGACTCTGAAGCGCATTAGGCGACCCACTTATACATCCCTCTGTAATAATAAAGCAGGTTTTAAAAAAAAAAAACTGCAATAGATTTGACGCTGTTAGAGCGCAGACAACTGCACAGGTATGCCGTGTCTGTCAGGCACAATACCGTCATCGGCTCCATCATCAAACTGAATTGAGGCCCCGCGCTGTGGTGAGATGTTCACTGCCTCGCTCGGCATTCAGGAGGTCGTGGGTTCGATTCCGAGCCCCAATGCCTCTGTATTATGAATTTGCGTGTTCTCCCAATGGTTGCGTGGACTTTTATCCGAGTCCTTCCGGGTTTTCCCTCCACATCTAGAAACATGCGTTCGGAGTATTTGTCTGCTCTCAATTTCCACGTGATGAGCCACTTTGTCCAGCAATCATTTGAATCCAGGTCGCTTCTGAAAAAAGAGCAATATATTCTAGATTTGAAGTTTTCGTGACTGCAAGGAGCAATACTCGTTGGTTCTTTCGGTAAAGTCACGTAGATGAAAAATACAAATAATAATACACATAATTCAGTTATTTTCATTTTGTTATTTTTATTTTTAATTACGTGACTTTACCGAAAGAACCAACGAGTAAAGAGCAATATAGCTCAGTAGGCCTGGCCTGGCAAACACACTAATAATAAGCCACACTTCAGAGGCAATTGTTGGTGGACTATGGAGATACAATTTAAATTTACACCGTATCAAATCTCAAGATGCTGTACTAAACAGCTGGATGTGCATCACATTTGAACGTGAGTCAAATGGTGTATGTTTTGCTGTTTCAATGGATGTAATTACACACCGTGTGGATATATTTCCAGAGCATTAAAGGATGTCTCTTTTGCCTGGACTACTGACAGATGGTCCTTAGCTAATTGGCCCCACAATTGGTACCATTCAGTCTGACAAATGCTAACAATTATTTCCCGCAACTTTTTATCCATAGATCGCAAATGTATATGATAGCAAAGTCGTAGTGATATATGTCTATTAAAAAAAAAACGTCACTAAGAACAGTGCTGTAGGATGTTTGACAAATAATATCGTTTGGTAAAAAAACTAAAACGAAGGTGGCATGAAACATCTATGAAATATGAAAAAAATGAAGCGTATATAGTATCTAAAGCCGACGGTATATATATATGCTCTCTTGCCTACGGTAGATGTTGCATATGATGGATAGTAGTAGCATTGTCCAGCTAAGTGCTACCAAGAAAAGCCCCCCTTCTTGGCTCGTGTGCTAAGGGCCAAGGAGTCAGGGCTGCGCAGATGAGAATGGGGGTGACCTCGCATTGAGCAATTGACTGGGAGCTTCAGTAGAAGGCCTTGCGTGCTAGAGCAGAGAGAATTTAAAAAAAAGAGAGCTTTATTTATATATTACCCTGTGGCACACAGCCCATTATGATTTATTTATTAGCAAAACAATCCTTGAAAAGCAAGTGGCCAAATATTCCAATGCAGGTCAGGCCTGACAACAACAATAAACCCTGAGATGCAATGTGACATTTCTGATTTAATTAATGGCATCAGTGAGTTATTCCTCTGATACAGGAACCTCCGAACAGAATCCTGGGACTCAGTATTGCTCAGGGGTCGGCAACCTTATATAGAAGAAGAAGAACCATGCTTTATTTTTGTCTTTGAGCAACATAGCTCGAGAGACTCATCACATGCAGAACTGCTTGCACACAAACGCAGCATGTATACAGCAAGACAAGTTCAAGTTCATGTATTAGGTATAGCCCTGTGAGCCATTCGGCTCTTGAAGACGATATACACATTCTGACTTAAAGAAACATAAAAGGCGAGGGGAAAAAGTGCGTCCAATTTCGTTTTTGCCCCCCTTAAATATTCTTTAACAATGCAGTTTGACTGTTGTACATTTTTTTTTTTTGCCACCAAAACATTCCAGAATTATCCAGTCCCTGCCATATGCAATGCATTATCTCTACGTTAAATTACGTTTAAGATTGAAACTAAAATAAAAACGGCTACCTGCAAGGGGGGGAGGGTGGGAGCCAAAGAGCCACTGCACGCGACTGAGGAGCCGCAGGCCGCCGACCCTCCGGTGTAGCTTTTCCGAATTAATGAGCAACACGGATTCTTATCAGTGCCGGATTAAGCTAGTGCGAGACCTGTAGCATATGTTAGTAAAGTAATTGTACTTTTTTTATTTGCTCTACAGCCAGATAATACGACAAATCGCTAACCTTAAACACCCAGTCTTTCATAAAAGTTGAAGGCAGTATAGTACTGTAGTAATCGGGCAAGTGCAGAATCACTGAACCGGAATTTATAGCTTGAAAGCATTTAGCGAGGTGCCCTTGAAAGTGCTTTGCGCGTAGCATATGTAGCTACTTTTGTTACTGGGATAATCCAGCACGGCTTCTTATTGCCATGCTGTAGGACTCTTCTGACGAACATCCTCTGACTGAAATGTGGCTTTCCTGACGACATCAATGACATTATTAACTATTTAGCTCTACGGTTGCGGACATGCACGCCTGTAATCCACCATTGTGGAGGTGTGGGATGGTGAATCGCGCAAATGTTACGTGTTTCACCAACTCTCGCCTACATAGCGTAGGATTACAGGCCAGTGCTGTATATTAAGTGTCTCTGTGCTAACTAGAGCGATGATTTGGGGTTAACGCAATAAGAACAATCCAGGGATCCATACAGGTCAGATGAATGTGTGGGGCTTGGAGCATGCATATAATGCAGACTTGTTGGGGTAAACCCTGGCTGGAGTCATGCAGCTCTTGGTGGTTTTAGGCACGGAGGCTGGGCACTGGGGTGGTCTCAAGATACAAGCTTTCTTAAGGCCAAGTTCACGTAGATAGCTATAACAGAGCTCCTGCAGTAGAATCACGAGTCCCGGGAGGAGGGGCAGCTTCACTCCCGACCGATACTATTATTATTATAGCCGTGTCTGGCAATCCGACTCACAAAAAACGGCTTCACAGCACCGCGTGCTAACCATTGCACTACCACTCAACCAATCAACTTCAAGGACAGTGCACATTATCAGAGTTATGTTCTTTTGTTTGTATCATGACTGCAGGTATTGCGGTCTATGCAAACATGACTCCTTGTAAAAAGGTGTCAGTTTTGTTGCCAGATAGAAGGGTAAAAAACCAATTATCACCACTCAACCTGTTCATTATATTGCGTCCATAAAAAAACGTACACCCATCACCAAGCACACGTGCATACATATAATGTGTCCTACATTTCTGTCACGTGCAATAGTAACTCCGATGGATACGATGTTTGAATGTTAAATAAATAGATAATTCGACAAGCTAGACCACGAATGAATTAAATAAAACAATGCGAAACTAATTCAAAAGTAAGCAGCATCAGTGCAAAGTGTAGATATAATTCAAAGCACAAACACAATTCAAGGTTTGCTGGATTTTCGTTTGCTGGGATGGGACTTAGACCCGCTCTTGTCAACAGAACTGCTGGTGAATTCAAGCTGTGATCTTAATTTAAAGCTACATGAGGCCACACGTGCATGCTGCACACATTCTCTGGGGGAGACTGTGTATACCCCGAGTCACATGCAAAGTAACAAAATAAAACATGTATCAGACGAAAAGTTGTTTTTATTTAACTAAAACTAAAACTGCCAAGCTTGTCATTTTTTTTGCGTTTCCCCACTTTGTTGACAATGCTAAGGCTCTGCGTAGATTTGTATCGAATTATTACGGACGCTCGTATTACGTAAGCGATACAGGGCATGCGTATACCGCGATGCTTAGCGTCGCTTGTCTCCGCGCCAGTCTCAATGACGGCTTGGGCTCCCAAACAACCACTCATTAATTTCCGCAGGGAATTGCCAATGCAATGGTACTGTCATTGGCAGAAGCACAGACAAAGTATGGCCAATTTTACATGGCTGCATGACAGCTCAAGTTACGAGCTGCAGCAATAGAGTTTTGATGTAATGGCAATCGATTGATTCTTGTATTCTCTGGATTACTTTTACCTGGTTTGCAATGAAGCTATGAAAACCTGGTCTCAGACACAAAACAAAGATAAATATTTCCCGAAGAACCAAGTACTGCTAGCGAACACGGCACACGAGGGGGTGGGTGGACAACGCCACGCCCGGCCGCCTTTGTCTTCCTAGTCGCAATGCTCACACATAGCACCAGGTACTCATTTGAGACTGAGTTGACCTAGGGGAGGTCCAGGACCCGTTCAAATAATCGACAATGGTGTTGGCCGTGGGCGGGAATCAAACTCGAATCACGCAACTTCCTTCCCACTACACTGCCGCTCCCCAAGACTTTTTACATAAATAGAACAAAAATTGCCAAGCTTGACAATGTATAGTGTTTCCTGACACACAGACACACATACATACAGACCTACTGGATTACAAGATACATTGCAACTTTGGCTTTAAAAGCACAGGGGAAAAGTGTCCGATAATTATACAGAGAATATGGTAACATGTCTCTCACCCAACTCTGGGTGTACTGGATACAAAGATATGTAGCGAATGGCCACAAAATGCCATCTTGTACATACGAGTCAATTTCCTGTTAAGTTATTTTAAGACATACGAACATCTTTCAGGAACTTGAATGTGAAATTGTAGCTGCTGCTCTGCATCTATATCAGCCATACGAAATAATAAGGATAATAATAATAGCAGACGGTACATATTATTTGTATCATTGCTGTGCTATTACAAAGGTGCATATGTTACACGTAACATTGACATGGTCTGTGTGGTGTTTGATTGCTCACCCCTTTCGAAGGCAATACGTCTTTTACTTGTTTTTTTTCCCCAACGTGACACTGAGATGTGTTTGTGAACTTTATTTTGTAATAAAAAAAACTGTAGAGCTTCAAATAAAACATTGAGAGAGAGAGAGAAAAAAAACACTTCCAGGCTACTCCCTCTTAAAGACGGCGTTGGGAAAGGATTAACGCTGATTGGGTTAGAACTGAGGAAATGAAGAGCCGAAGAGCGGCAGGCAGGGAGAGGCTTTTGAAGGGTGACCTCAATTTTTTTTAAAATCAGAACAAAAAAGATGGCCCCTGCAGAGTGCATGTTGCCATCCATGACGGATGCATCGGAAAACATGGACACTGACGAATAGAACAACAGCTGACACGTATTACAGTCAGCACGGGCGGATGGCACGAATGAAATTGCACTGGATGCCATGAAGGGAAACACAAAGATTCGGGGAATAAAGTCACACTATTTAAAACTTTCATTTTAATTTTACCAGGTAAGCCCACTCTTTCTGAAACGACCTGGTCGCAAATGATAGCTCATTGAAGGGGCTTATCACGTGGAAATTTCGAGCAGCCAAATACTCTGAACGCATGTTTCTAAATGTGGAGGGAAAAACCGGAGGACCTGGATAAAAATCCACGCGACCACGGGGAGAACATGCAAACTCAAAATATACAGCAGGCGTCAGGGTTGGGATCGAACCCACAACCTCCTGTATACCAGGTTAGGCAGTTACCATATCACCACACAGGGACGGAGCAGATGGTGACCACCAGAGAGATGAAGTGATCAGATCGATTCAGGAACATGAGCGTTGGCAGCAGTGTGGGGTAAAACCGTCATCCAACAGTGGATAGTGCATGGCTTTTGATGAATATTATGGTTATAATGATTATTACGATGTTTACTCCTGCGAAACATTGATCCACAAGCTCATTGGTCGATGGATTTACTGTGACAAATTTTTCATCAGTGATATATGTAGTGTGTATATTTGGTTATTGGAAAATGCTAACGTGGCCTTTGACAGCAGTACAAATTGAACAAAGTATGGTCAGTATGAAATGTGCTGTTATTTTAACACAGTGCCACTTCTCTTTGTGAATTCCATGGTCAGAGATTGATGTGTTTTTTTTTATTAGTTTTTTTTTACAGCATCTGTCCTCAGTTAAATGAAAAAAAGCTATATTTTTGCTATTGAAGTATGGCAGATTAATGTCTAATTAAAATGCGTTGAAAAGAAAGAGCTTATAACGTTTTATGAAAAAGGTAAAAAAAAAATTCACACACACATAAATGTCACACATGTATCGTCATCCAAGTAAAAGTCTCGCAACCAAGACAAATGCACGGGAATATTCAAATGATCAAAGTGGTTCACTTTAGATAAATAACGTCGCATGGACCTCGCACCTTGACATTTACAGTCATTGTTACTTATCGGAGTCTACGCTCCGAAAACGCCATGGACTCTGAAACTAATTCATTGGAAGCATCTCGCAGAGGCATTGATGCTGCAGTTTTGTATCAAGAGTAATGTGCCTGATGCCACTCACTTTCATTTAACACAACAGAGAGACTCACACCGTGCTCACGACGTTTTTGCGACCTCTTCAGCAACGTTGGCAGAGTCCTACCCCTCTCCCATTCTCCCATACGAGGTATGGTGGTGAGATTTCTCCAGGCTTTGCTGCCTCACCAGGTCGACACAAGTGATGTGTTTTCTCTGGACACTCCGCGTTCCTCCCAGTTGTATCAGACCAACAACGTCGGCCGAGCCACATCTGACGCCAGCAGATGTTGGCGGTGCCACGATACACGGTCATTTCGAATTCGGTTCCTGAAGAAGCTCCCAGCACACAGAGCGAAACTTCAGACAGCAGAGCGGTACAACGCGAAAGCACGTCGGAAGGGTGGTCATCATATTGACGGAGGAAGGCCCCATCTCGGCTGGACTATGCAACACACTAGATGGAAACAGCGAGGTAGAAACTCAAAGGCGAATATCAGTTGCACGCAAGGGCACGAAACCGCTCAACAGACACATCTGGCGCTCCAGCATTACAACAGCAACGAAATATTACGTCGCTAGAAACATAATAATAATGATGACGACCGCTTGTGTTGCGATAGAAAAGTCGTGTTTTTTTTATTTTTATTCTTATTTAACTGATATTATTTTTATTCACTTTATTTTTATTATCATTTTTTCTATCTACGTGACTTTACCGAAAGAACCAAAGAATATGAATTCCTGCAGTCACGAAAGTTTCCAGTCAAAATTTGACTTCGTGCTCTTGAGACGCGTTGCCCGGGCCAATCCATCAACGGATCACACTAGAGCCCACAGCTCACCGCGGGGCTGGAGGCGCACCCGGGACAGACCACGGCTTGACATGGACACGCACGATCGAGGCTGATCTTTGACACCACGGCCTCGGCTTGCATTCAGCGTGGCGGCTAGCGCGGGATAGGATTGCCTGTTGGCTGCTTGTGGGGACTGCTACGCCCCGAGGGGCATGCACACGATGATGATGGTGGTGGTGCAGGACAATTGGCTGATTGCGACAAAAAGGTCTTCTGCTGCAATCGTTCTGCCAGAAATAGTTGTAGATCACCAGGTGCGTTTGAAATATCGTGGGAGTACTCGCACCTTACCACCTCCAAACACAATCTGGCAATCAGCTAATTTTGGTTGAACCCCTTTAGGAGGATGCATCCAGGGGGAGAGGAAGAAGAGGGAATTGAGAAACTGCCCACAATTGTTTGAACTCCAGCGCCGTGAGATGGGATTGACCCAGCCATCTCGGCATTACTAAGTCCGGTGTAATAACCATCGCACCGTGGTAGTTTCCATATATATTTACTTTAGTCTGAAGAGTTTTTGTTGTTGTTTAAAGCAAGCATTGAACAGCCACACTTTTTATTATTGCCTACATTTAACAGGAATCACGACAATAAAAATACGCATCTTTGCTTTAAATTGGAAAGAGTATGCAGCTGGTAACGGGCACTGAACAGTAATGAGAGACACTGGTCAAGATATTTGAAAAAATTTTTTACACAATGAGCGATTTAGTTATTTTTGTTTCATATGTGAACAAAGCTGTTACTTATGTTGTATTCCTCTTGTTATACATTTAACTGCTTGGATATGACCTTCCGTGTTCAATTGTCTGATAGAATGGTCTCTATTGCCTGCTTACGGACCAGAGGGTCGTATGCACAACACTGCTATGTAAAGTGTTTGTATTAATAGGAACACAAAAATCGTCTCGAATATATTACCTACATGGTATCCAAACAAAACATCACTTATCCAAAAGTAAATTTCGCTTGAGGTTAGTCAAGGTTTGCGAGATCTGCTTCGGCGTGCGTGCGCCAGCTACGTTTTGTTTTCTGACCTCAAACCATAATTTTTACGCTGGGATTTAAACAAATACTATGCCAAAGTGAGATTTGTATTTTTGTACTTAAAATTTTATGCCTTCAGTTTGATAGGGTCCAACTTGGAATTTTCAAAAAAAGAATTGGTTTTACCATTTTTGGGAATCAAATAGGTGGTAAGATGTTCAAACACCAAATAAATGCCTTTTGCAAGGAATCATGTCCGCATCAACCACACGTACTTGTGGTGAACAT
Source organism: Lampetra fluviatilis (assembly GCF_964198595.1). NCBI lineage: Eukaryota > Metazoa > Chordata > Hyperoartia > Petromyzontiformes > Petromyzontidae > Lampetra > Lampetra fluviatilis. The sequence goes on from NC_136314.1 coordinate 2,843,109, forward strand.
GCAAACAAAACATGCTCCGATAATATTTGCGTTGTCTTTGAAACGGATTGGCATACACCAGGGACAGCCTTTCTTCATATTGGAAGTTTCAGTCGACGCTATTTCTATCTTGATTTGAAGCTTTCGTGACTGCAGGAATCCATACTCTTTGGTTCTTTCGGTAAAGTCACGTAGGTAGAAAAAATATAATAGATCACGACGTTTCGATCGCAACAACAACGACCATCGCTTGTTGATGTCATCTAAGCGTCGTGATCTATTATTTTTTTCTACCCACGTGACTTTACCGAAAGAACGCTATTTTTGTTGTTTGTTCAATCAACCAGATCAATAAGTGAAGTCCACTGACGTTGGTCTATTGATACTGCCAAATTATACGAAGCCATTGGGGGTCAGAAGGGACAAACCGGTTCTTGGAGGTTATTGTCACGTTAGTTGTGGTAATTAGCGGCACAGCCTGATAGAAAGCAGTGCCATGTTTTGATAACGCACAATAATAATGTAGTCTGCGTGTATTGCCTTGCATTGGTGCTGAGAACGGTATACACATCATGAGAATCACAGAATGTTTTAAAACCGCTTCAACAGTTGAAGTAATAGGATGCTGCATCGTAATGAATCAATTACACATATTAAACCGGAGTTCCATTGAGCCACCAAGTGTAATGATAACACTATGTAACACTATTTTGGTTCCTGGGTATTAAGTGTTATTTTTTAATTGTTTATGCCTAAAAAGTATAGATAATGGTTAGTATTCCCAACAAACTTTGCTTTTGTGACCGGGACTTTATGTGAACGAAAGACACAAATGCACACGTTTACTCATTGAAAATGGGTAAATTTCAAAATATCAATGTCCTGGTCACAAAAGCAAAATTTGTGGAGAATAATAGCCATTTTCTGTACTTTTGAGGCATACCCAATTAGGAAATAACACTTACTACCCAGGAACATTTTTTTTGCTACACAGTAAAATAGAGCCTTCATACAGTGTAAGGGGACTAGTGGCCACGGGAGGTAATGACAGGGGAGTCAGTTGTGAGTGCGAAGGGACTGGTGGCAACGGGAGGTAATGACGGGGGTATCAGTTGTGCGTGTGAAGGGACTGGTGGCCACGGGAGGTAATGACGGGGGTATCAGTTGTGAGTGTGAAGGGACTGGTGATCGAGAAGGGCGGCGTGGCCTCGTGTTGATATATAAGGGAGATTCGGGGCTGTTGCAGTGGGGGTCTCCGCCTGATGTCAAGTGAACGTGTCTTCAATAAAGTGCCTTCTCAAGAGAAGTGTGTCAAGTCGTCGGTACACATGTATCAAGCAACAAACTGTTCTAAAAGTGAATATTTAATTTCGTGTGGTACTGCATTGCTAGCAGTGAGTGATGCTTAAACAGGAAAAAACAAACCTCAAGACATTCGCCAATCACACAGAATGGGAATGGGCCTTCTTCAAAGCGGAAGAATGAGGAGCGGTGGTGCAGCGATTAGGACGCTGTGTGATTCCAGTGACGATTTATCTGAACCAGTGCTAGGCCTCACTTAGGTCCACTCAGCCTCACATGAGTACCTGATGCGATATTTAAACATCGCCACTCGGGAGACAAAGGCAGCCGGGCGTGGTGTTGGTCACTCACGCTCTCGTTCGTGTGCCGGCCTTCATAGGTGCTTCTCGCTAGAACACTTACCCCAACAGCCTGTTAAGGCTATACCGGGAGGAGGGGGGTCTTTGTTGCCAGAAATGTCACCTATTGTATAATTTAGTTGTTTTTAGCTCAGTGTTATAAACTAAGGTGATGAGGTTGTTTTTTTGTTATGTGAGGCCCATCATATCTGTCAGAACAATGAACTCCAGTAGCCCCCCCCTACCGCCCCACAATAAAGTCACGTGGACAAGAAGTAGAGGCCAATCTTAATTTTGGAGCTGCCGTCCACTCATTGATATGCTAATTTTCTCTGCCCCCTCCCTCTCTCCGTCCCCGCCCCCCCTCTCTATATTTAAGGGACCGTCACAGAAACGACCCCTCTCTCTGTGCCGATATGTGTCCTCTCTCTGTGTGTCCTTGTGATGTCTGTCTGCTTGTATGTCTGTCTATAGTTTTCTAGTTAGATTTTTGTTGCTATTTCTTTTATTCCTGATGATGATTGCTTGTGTTGCAATCTAAACGTCGCTATTATTTTAATTTATTATTTTATCTTTAGACGTGACTTAACCGAAATAACCAACGAATAAGTAGAGGCCAATTGATTTTCTTTTTTTACTGTGTTAGCGCTCACTCTTTACCGTGACAACAACATCCGCAAATGACTTGCACTGAAATCAGTGGCTCGCTCAGGTGCAGCAATGCCAGCGCCCGAGGGACCGGTGGAAAAAAAACGAACAGGCAAACGGGAAGGCTGTGATTGAGCGTCATTCCCCATGTACAACTACTCTCGCGGTCCTCGATCCGGTTGCATGCGGCACCTCCACGCAGAACAACTCATGCTTTTGCTCTTCATCTTCTTGGTTTTTTTTCTTGGTTCTTTCAGTAAATGTCACGTAGAAGGGAAATAATAAAATAAAAAAAATAAAACATAATAAAATAATTCTCACGACAATTTCGGCCACAACGCAAGCAGCCGTCCTCAGTTGAAGACCAGGTCTGTCGGGGAGACAGCGTCTGAATGACAGACCTGGTCTTCACCTGAGGACGGCTGCTTGCGTTGTGGCCGAAACGTCGTGAGAATTATTTTATTATGTTTTATTTTATTATTTTATTATTTTCCTTCTACGTGACTTTACCGAAAGAACCTAGAAGATCAATCCCTGCAGTCACGAAAGCTTTAAATCTAAACTTTTGCTCTTCGTCAAAAAAGATCTACCGTTGTGGGTGCCTGAGCACCTCACAGCCACAGGGTTGCCACCTGCCCTGGGGTTTCCCCCCGGGATCTTCCTCTTGTTGTGGCAGCTGTAATCCTGTGCGGAATCTGTAAGTCGTCCTGGGCCATCACATCATGGGTGGAGTTTGACTTTATATTTGGGGCGGGGGGTGGGGCAGGGGTTCGCTTTTTTCCCCCGTATTAAGGAATCTCTAATACAGGTTGTTTGGGTAAGATCGCGTAAATATATAAACGTGTCGTAAAACCCACCACCACCCGACACAGCCAATTTGTGAAGGTTTGTCACGTAAACAGAACATGCCAATTCGTTACTAGTACAGCACACCGGCGTGTTTGGAGAGCAAAACCACAGCATTTACATTAGGAATCGTAGGTGCATAAAAATAATTGAGTGATTCGTTTTTCGTCTTAATTCTAAACTACTGAAAATAAATTAATAACGGTGTCCAGTTTGGCGTTGCCCCAAGTGCAACTCCGCAAACCCTGCCCATGCATCGCGTGTATTGTTTTTTTTGCCAGTTACATAACACATTCCTGCGGAGGGATCTGGTAGGAACGTTGGGTTGCTCGGTCAATGGCCAGGGTCAACGGCGGCGTGGTGTATTCCGCAAATATGCCTGACTGTGAGGGCGGGCACAAGCCGGCGTGAGTAGGTTAAACGTTGAGTTTTATAAGGGCACCACGGGGTGACCAGCCCCTCCCCACCCTTGCCCCACCCCTCCCACCCCCCACCCAGCCCCACCCTCCCTCCCCACCCAGCCCCTCCCTCCCCTCCCCACCCAGCCCCTCCCTCCCCACCCAGCCCCTCCCTGCACGACGGACACAATAATCCCCTGTGGGCTGGTGTAACCAGGAGGTTCCTACAAGTAATAATACATCTCTCAAAAAGAATTAATGTAAATGTAGTCCACGTAGTTTCCCCCTCTTCTCGTGTTGTAAAATACTTTTTTATTCCCACGATAAGTCCCGAGTGTCTGTTTGCGCAGCCTTATTCTCCCATTCTCGTCCATCCCGTCGACGTGGGTGTCAGATGTTGGCTTTGCTGGTGGTTCCAGGAAGCTTTGAATAAAAAAAAATCCAACATCGTTCATTCTTGGAGGCGCTGTAGCCGAGGCGATGGAACGCGAGGGCACAAGGCAGCCAACACAGCCAAGGCCGTGTCTTACATCTGAGACACACGCACAGCAATGCTCAAACTAGTCATGTGGTTGGCTCCACGAGATACCAAAAAAACCACCGCACATTGCACCGACTACACACCGTGACATTTACAATAATTGTTACTTGTCAAAGTCTACCCTGTGCAATATCGAAGACTGTTTGGAACGAAAAAACAAGAACCATCTTGCCACCGTGCTGATCTAGTAATGTTTGCATTACAAAGGAACACGAAAAGGACAGACTGATTAAATTCACCAGCTAAGGTTACGCTGCGCTTTAATTTGAAGCCGTTTCTTTTTCTTTTCTTCAGAAGGCCTGCCCACGGTGTCAGTCCGTGGAGAGTTGTTTGACCATACTTCACCACGCTGGTCAGCGTGGATGGGTGAAATTGTGGCGCCGTCGTGATCAGGACTCGAACTCATCCCGCAGACCTCACCGCGTCGCTCGCCGCTACTCACTCGCTCAATGTGCCCCATCAGCAGTCGCAGCCACGCGTTTAGCTTGCAATTAACATCCACTGATTGAAATCATGGGACCTTTACTTGCCGGTATCAAAGTATGAAATATAAGAATGGGTTCTACTTGATTTCTTGCAAAATGTATCTATTTGGCGTTTGAACATCTTGACGCCGGTTTTATTGCCAGAAAGTGTAAGGGGTCGTCCAAAAAAGACAGATAAAAGGGTAGAAAAAACAAATATCATATTTTGCTACTGGCAAATGAGGTTCCAATGGTGTAAATGCTAACCCCGAGCTCTCATACTCTGATGGTGCATTGTCTTTGAGTTGTGCGCGTTTTGGCGTCATCTGGTCCAACACCATGTGAGACTAGGCTCTAAGGAAAGCTGTCTCGGGTGTGGGAACAATCAATTTCAAGGACAGTGCATTCATTATCGGAGTTGTGTTTTTTGTTTGCATTCCGACCGCAGGTATTGTGGTCAATGCAAACATGACTCCTTGTAAAAAAAGGGTGTCAGTTTTGTTACCAGATAAAAGGGTAAAAAACCAATCATAATATTTTGCTACTGGCAAAGGAGGTTCCAACGGTGAGTGAGGGGATAGTAGAGTGAGATGAGAGTGGAGAACGTAGAGGCAGGAGCAAACCCGTGGAGGATCTATTTCGATTTAAAGCTTTCGTGACTGCAGGGATTCATCTTCTTGGTTCTTTCGGTAAAGTCACGTAGAAGGGAAATAATAAAATAATACAAATTAACATAATAAAATACAATTCTCACGACGTTTCGGCCACAACGCAAGCAGCCGTCCTCAGGTGAAGAACAAGTCTGTCGGAAAGACAGCGTCTGAATGAACACCACCAAGCTTGGCAGCGTATATTTAAGCTGGGTTAGGGGAGGAAGGGCGCCTTGACAAAGGAATTTGCATATCAACAGGAATTTAGCATATTTATGGAAAATGCAGATATGGGATTAGTCACTACTTGTGGAATGCGTAGGAGGTGGGGGGGGGGGTCTCAAAGTCATATTATAGTGAGAATTGTATTTTATTTGTTTAATTTTTATTATCTTATTATTTCCCTTCTACGTGACTTTACCGAAAGAACCAAGAAGATGAAACCGTGGAGGATCGTGAAGATTGCGATGGCGATCTTGTAGTTGAAGCAGAACTAGATTGGAATCGATCAGCGAGGCTGCTACGTTCGCAGTTGCGTGGGTGGAGCGGGGGGGGGGGTGCAGCCTCACAGTGGCATTTTGTCTCCTTTCTTCTCGATATGATTGCCGGAAAGCCCTTCATCTCCCGCGTCTTTCCTGCCACCAGTGGCGGAAATGCCACGATCCCACGGCAGGGGGGGGGGGGGTCACGGCGTATGCGCGGGGCAGCGGTTGCACTCAACGATAAATAAAGCGAAACGGCAGAAATCAACAACAACAAAATCCGATTAAGCTCCCGGTACCCCCCTCCCAACCCCCCCCCCCCACCCCCCCAGCTTCGCGTCCAGCGCGTCGACGTTTCCGCCTCTCTCTCTCTCACACTCCGAACGGAATCCTCGGTAACCTTGATGCCACGCCTGGTTGCGCTCGCTCCGGTCGCAGTGACAGACAGCGGTGGCTCTGGGAGGCCCGAATTCTCCCCCCCCCCTCCCACTCCGCGCCGCCTCACAGGTGGCGTCCCAGTTCTGCCACCGCCCTTGCAGCCCCTCGATCAATAATGGAGGAGCGTTAAATGGTTTCCTGCGAGCGCTGAAGTTGCGCGTTGAGTGAGTATGCACTCAGATTTTTATTTCAAATTTTTTTGTATCCCTCCCCCCCCCCGCCCACCCACCAGCCCCCCATTGTGGGAGTGCGCGCGCGCGCATGCACGTGTCCACGCGGCGAGCGGTACGTTGAACTTCTTTCGCACCGTACGTGACCAAACCAACCTCGGAGGTGCGGTGGGAAAGACAACAGACTGAACGCACTAACAAAGACAAACTATTCTAAAGAAATGAGCCTTCAATCTAGATTTCTAACTATTCTAAAGAAATGAGTCTTCAATCTAGATTCCAAAGTGCCTAAGCTCCAGTGGCTCCCTCCACTGTTTTATCCTTTCTTTCTTTGCAAAGGATCGTATTTCGACAGGAGATATAGGAACGTGAACACGTGGCCCGGCGCTGGACAGAAGACGAAATAATAAGGAAAGGCAGACGGGAAATCGAGGCTCGCTCCATTGCCACATCTGCTCTCTAGCGATGGCCATTGAACATTTTGCACTTTAATGCGTAAATCACAGCAGTCGTGTTTACGGTTACAGAGAATCGAGTCTGGAGGATGAGCGGGCTGCCACAGTGAGCCCATTGGCTGAGATCAACTATTTTTTACGTCCATAATAAAGGTTTTTTTGCGGGTTAGATCGCGTAAATATGAATGTGTCGTTAAACCCGCCACCACCCGAAACAGCCAATTAGTGAAGGTTTGTCACGTAAACGGAACGTGTCGATTTGTTACTAGTCCAGCACGCCGGTGTGTTGGGAGAGCAAATCCACAACATTTACAATCTGAGTACAATTTGATTTGCTCTTCAACACACCGGCGTGCTGTACTAGTAACGAATCGCCATGTTCTGTTTACGTGACAAATCTTAGTAATTGTCTGCCTCGGGTGGTAGTGGGTTTAACAACGTATTTATATTTACTCAATTTCACCTCAACACCTATATCGCGAAAGTCTGCTACGTGTTCAACTGTTGGCTTTTTGGTGCACCCACCTTAGATGGAAAAACTTGAGTTGTTTTTACGAACATCTTTAAATCACCAATACAAGTACAATTATAATCGAATGACCTTATTTACTTCGCATGCCATCACATTAGCCGCATGCGGCAACTAACAACGCTAAATAAGTGCCACCTCTACGGCTCCTGATTCTGTCCTGGACTAAGGGTCAATGCACTGAGAGGGCACCGCAAAGATCCCGAGGTTTGCGTTTGGGCAGCCGAGTTCTCGAGCAGAGCAAGTTGATGCACATATGAACGTCGAACTTCCATCGCACCGTACGTAGCCAACCGCGCCAATCGGCTGGCGCTTTCATTCCGTGTGTATTATCACGTTTGATTATTGAACAATGAAATAATGTTATCTACCCAGCGAGGCGATTAAGATACAACGCCGCTCATAAAAGAAAACTCCCACCAACCCGTGTTCACCGAGCGATATAAAAAAAAATATCCACGACCAATCAGACGGCCGCCTTCCTGCTTTCCCATTGGTCCTCTTCCGCCAACATATGAGAAAGTAATTGCCGAGCTGCACCTTTGCCAACTTCGCCCAAGGACTCAGCCCATCATCCCTCCGGCGTCGATCAAAATGACCGTAACTTTGTGGGGGAGGTGGGAAGGTCAACAGTGGTTGACCTCTGCGTCGCACTCGCTCCGACCGTAGGAATGGGAAACTTCCACCACTGTCTCACGTGCAAAATGACGTAACATTTTCGCGAATGTGGCCAGCGAAACTTTGCAAACGAGACAGGAAGAAAAAAAACCAGGAAACAATATAGATGAGCCCGGGTAAAAAATGAGACTAAAATGAACTGATTCTCATAACGAATTTCTCCACTGAATCACCAGGCAAGCATGAATCCTCGCATCTCTGGTCAATACGTTTATGTAGTTTATATCTGTATTAATCAGCTGTTATATAGTTGGGTAAAAAACAAAGACATTAAATGTCACGCATATGGAAATGTGACCTCAACCCTCATGGATGGAAGCCCTTCTGCAAGAATTTGTGATTGTATACAATATTTAACATGTGTGATTGATTGTGTTTTTATAATATATGTGTATGCTATGAATTTATTAACATTAAGGGCAGCCTTACTTCCTAAAATGTTGTAATTGCAATAACATTTTATTTTACAAAGTGTGGGTACAAATAGGCCTTATTGATGTTGTGATGGAAGGGCACTTTATTCGTCAATAATGCATTCTGGGCTTAAATTTAAAGTCACGTGCAGTGACTTCATTGTGTAGGCGCACACAATAAAGTCCAATCCAATACCATTTATTTTGTATAGCATCAATACTGGGGGTAGGGGGAGGGGGGAGTTTTCTCTGACCACTATGCATTCCTAATTTCAGTAAAATGCTGCGATTATTTACATTTTGAAAAGAAACAAAGATTCTGCTGCATTCAATTAGACTCTTACAGCGAAGCAGAACCCAAGGTCGCAGTCCGAAAATAATATTAATAATATAAAACATGCATTGCTGTTGGGAATTTATGTCTTTGATCCTATGTGTTTTGGAAACAAAGCCTCAGTTGATGCCAAAGTGTTTGTGAAAGTCCCTAGCCATGCCGGCTTGCAGGGTTAGGGTCATCCGTGAGATGGTAGCACAGCAAGATAGTTCGTGAGACTGCCTGCACGATTATATTGCAGTTTTATCTCCTTCAATGCCCGGGTTTTCTTCAGATGCACCATATTTTTTTCCTACAGCATATAAATTGCTTATTAACAAAAAAAAAATTACGATCAGTACCTTTCTGAATCATGACGTTCGGCTAAAACTTTCTTGGATTAATTATATTATTATTACGTAAGGAAATAAAACTATACTTTAATTTACTTGTGTTGGTTTGTTACTGTTTATTATTTTCACTCAAACACATTCTCCACTGTTCCTTTTTCTTTGGCATCCCATGTCCCGCTAGACAATGAGGTCACCGTTCGTCAGTGGCCACTGACCTGGTCATAAATACAATTCATGTGACACATGGGGGTGGATGGAGGGGAGGTACATTGATTGGACTATGAACTCGGTGACCTGAGTTTGATTCCCGTCCACGGCTGATAGTGGCCAGTGAAATCTAAACCGGTCCACCCCAGGCCATCATCGTTCCCTCCCCACACTTAGCAAACGGCATTGACCAGCGTGGTGAAGTATGGTTCAATCCATTCCCATGACTGACACAGCGTGGGGTAGCCTCCATCCAGCAGTGGATTGAAAACATGCTGTAAATTATTGCTTATTATGTTACGTATATAAATAAAAAAATGTTTTTACCAGGTAAGCAACAATATTGTGAAATGAAGAGATTAAAATCAGATCGAGCAAAACAACTCTGTGCGGTAATTTTTATTAAATTCTGAGCACGTGCTCTTCTATATGTCGCTGTGTTTTTTTTTATTGTTGGGGGATATTTCTTTCGATCAGTTCTGGAAATATGAATCAGAACTTGCCTGAGGTGTTCCATGAGGTTGGAGATAAAAGCTGCTCTGCAAACTCATTAAGCTTCCGGATGAGTGAGAATCCCAAAAGACTCGAAAAGAAATCTAAATTATAATGACTTTAAAAGAACAGACAGACCTGAGTGAGAAACAAAATATCGTCGGAGCGTACGGCTAACGAACCCATGTAATAAATCAGGTTTCGACTGGAGTTAGCGGGTGTCACGAATTCAGAATTTGCAACAGAGAGCCTGTGGAAATGAGCACTCGTTGCAGGATTTACGGTCACATTTTGAAATTTAAAAGACGGATGCGACTGGGCCAATGTTCTCAAATTTACGGAAAGGTTTTAATTCCGTGTCTTGAATGCCATTCAAATGGAATCGTGAGTTGCTGTCAGTGGTTGTGTTACCATAAAAGAAAGGGATTGCACCTCTGTGTGTGTGTGTGTGTGGATGAACGCCACTTTCATAAACGCGAATGTTAGTTCACAAGAAAAAAAATTAAAATAGAAAAAAGAAATCCTGGAAGCGGCCAGGTGGCTCGGGCCAATACAATGTGTGAGCCAACACAGCATTAGCTAATTACTCAATTAATTCAAAATATGGCTACAACCACACTGTCAATCCTTGAAAAAAAATACCGGCCCAAATGGTGACCACATCCATTAATTAAATGGTGCTTGCACGTTATGTGGAAGCTTTGCGTTGATATTCCAATGGGCCATTTTTTAGGTGAAAAAAAAACAGGCGAAGATTCGGGTGTACATTGCAACGTGTTTACGATTCCGGGAGAAAGAGAAAAAAAGAAACAGCTTTGGTATCGGAGCGTAAAGCACAATCGGACTACCCCGTCAACCGGAAACACAATTAGACATCAGTCAGCCAGTGTAATTCTGCGACGGTCGCTGACCTAATTGGCTGTTTCTCGGACAAGTAAATTGACTGTCAGCCAAACACGTAAATGGACTTTGGGCCAGACAAATACCCGGCTGTCAGGCGGGTGTGCAAATGCCGTTTAAACCGGATATGTGGACGGCGGAGAGCTGGTTACTTTCAGCAGCGGGAGTAATTGGCTGTCGAGCGGACGAGTGGAAGGGCTGACGTTTTTGGGACTCCGAATGGTGGCGGCTAGATTCCTTCTGCTTTGACGCCATGGGTTGGCCCGTCACCAAAGGGAAGTTTTTGAACAAATATTGACGCAGCGTGATACCTTGTTATTATTATAATGTAGTAATATATGTTTCAATCTGCTGCCAAGATGAAGGCTTACCTATGCCATGTCGGTGGGGGGGGGGTATTTTGTCATTAACCATACTTTACCACACTGGTTACTGTGGGTTGGTGAAGGTGGAGATATCATGACTGGTTGTGATGTCACTCCCTTGGCCGGTAATCAAACTCAGGGGGCCCAGGTTCATCGTGCAGTGCACTAACCACTGTGGCAACGCACACGGGTATGAAATTTGCGAGTTTTCAACAAACAAACAAACAAAAAACTAGGAGGTGGCAGAACATGTATTGTCATTGTTAACATTTACTTAATCGCAATGGACACCTTAGATTCCCATCTGCCACGATGGCAGCGGTTTTTGTTCAACATTTACAGAAACGTATCAGCAGACAATTGATGAATGATGCACAATGTTTAATTTTATAGTCATTGTGGAAGAGTAGGCCCATTTCCTCTCGTGTAGGCCCTTCTCCCAGCAGTCTTGCAAACAATTCATTGCAGGGCTGTACCTATACCGTTACAAACAGCTATAATAATGCATGACATGATGTCAGACGTATAAAACAACCAAATCGGGTTTTTTTCCTAGCACCGACAATCGACTCTTCATTTTCGGAATCATTTGCTCACGGAAATGAAAATTGAGGCCAACGAAAATAAGTCGATTAAATGTATGAAACTGAGCAAATAAAATAACCATAACACCATGCCGTAACAAGCATATGCATGCAAATCCCTTTCCGTGTCATTAACTTGCTTCAAAACTGATGGCCCTTGTATCCATGACACCAAAATCGCCTTCTATCACCCTGAATGCATCCGATCCCGTCAGGTCTCGGAAGCTACGCAGAGTTGAGCGGTGTCGGAATGGGTGCACACCCGGGCTTTTGCAAGTGCCAGGCGTTTTCGGCACGGAAATTTGAGCTTGCTAGCAGGTGACGAGTGCTGTGTTTCACCCATTCGTACGGGTTAATCCCACTCCGGTTTTCTCACACATCGTACCGAGCACCATTCTAATAGATGTCAGCCGAGATGAGCGTCAATCACGGCTCACGTGTGCAAGAAACCCATTCAATTTTCTTCTTCTTTTTCTTTTTACATTCAAGCAGTACACCAATCACATAGTCGGTCACCTAAATGTGCTCTCTTCTATTCCTGCTGCCATACTCCTGCCGCAGTTAGAGGGCCTGACCACCTGCATGTGAAAGAGCAGTTGTTGCTCCGCATCTTACATCCGCGGAACGAAAGCATAAGGCCAAGGCAGTAAAGTGCGTTTGGCAAAAATGAACCACAATGCCTTGTTGACCTCATCAAGGAGCATAAACCGCGACGGAAACTCCGGTTCATCCTGGCAGCGGCGGCTTCTGGCTGGCGGTCACCTCGTCGCGCGCCGCTTTCAGATGCGCTTCTGCGGCCGTCTGGAACGCTCTTGCTGGCGATATTAGGAAGCCACTGGAGCTGTGCACGTTTAAATCTAGATTGAAAACGCATTTCATTAGAACTGTTTTTTTGTGTTTAGTTTGTTGTCCTTCCACCGCGCCTCCGATTAGCACGGTTGGCTACATACGGTGCGAAAACAGTTCATGCGTACATACATACAGTACATACACGAATCTTCACTCCGTTATACCTCCGCGCACGTTGAGGACGCTGCCTATCAGACTGACTCTCTCGTGCCAACCGCCACCGGGCAGGTCACAGCCATTCTCTTGCACTGTCTCTCACGCTTTTGGACTTTGGAATTGCGTCCCGTTGTCATTTTTCCTCAAGTTCGTATGTCCTTGTTCAATTTCAAGTAGCATATGAACAGTTCTCGATGATAACGTCCGTGTTGCTTTGTTTTATTTTTTTTCTGAGAAGACATCCACCAAAAAAGATGGAGCAATGAAATTGATTTGTGTGCGGGTGTGAGGTGGCTTTATAAATTGCAGGGTTGTGAGAGGTGACGGCAGATTACGGAGGCCTCAGACCGGCAGCGGATTGATCATGGCTGATGGTGATGATTATGAAGACGGCGATAATTGCCGTTTGTACTGACCGCTAGGTATGTATGCGTGTTGAACTTCTTTCGCACCGTGCGTAGTCAACCGTGCTAATTGGAGGTGCCGGACCTGTGATACGAAACCTTATTTTTTTCGTGTTATTTTAATGTCCTTAATTTTGAACAAACTGCACAATTAACACAACGTTAGGGTGCGACCTTTGCACATAATTCGTCAGGCTATCGTGTCGTTTCACTTTTATGGTGTCTGCATTCTCACGGAGAAAACACTTAGCATAAACAAATGCATGTAATCTGAAATGTTAATGAGGGCACGACACGGACGGTCGCTATTGAAAAAATAAGTGAATGAAAAGTAAATTTTGACAACGGCAAAGATGCCCTGAAATGTTGACAGCTCTCACAGCTGAATTTTATATTCACAACAAATAATCAGTACAAAAAAATCATCAGTTAAACATTAACGGAACGTTTGCCCAATGTTTGGGATAAGTTTTAACTGTTCATCTGCTAGTCGATTTAAAATCATGTTGCCCGGGGCACTATATCTTTTTGCTGTGATCTCGGTTAACTTCACGAATTTTCTAAAACGAATTTAATTCGTTGGAGGGCTGAAGTCAACCATTGTCCCTCAAGCCACTAATTTGCCATTGTTTACACAATTGTTATTAAAAACATTCTTGCACATGTCGCAAACAAACAAAGAGACATGCCATCCATTTGTTCTATAAATAGCCGTGCATTAAATTGGTAGAGGTGTGCTGATGAACACCGTTGATTGTTAAACTTCTCCAAGTCAATTGTAACAATTCAGTAACACTTTGTTGATTTTAAAAACCTGTCAGGCAACATATCGATTTCCACACCCCTCCTTTCAAGAATACAAAAGTTTATTTTTTTATATTTCTCTCGTTCAAATGTTCCTGAAGCAAAATCAATTTACAATCTTTGAGTGGCTTGTGCCATCTAAGGCAAAACGAAAAAACGTGTTTTATTATTTGCGGCTCACAGCTCCGCTGTGTCAATGACAGCAGAATATACAAACATTGTCTGCGTCTACATCATCATCATCATCAGCTCATTACGGCCGAAGCGACACCATGGGCCCATATCCCAGTCACTCAATTAACGCCACACATTTGTTCTTATTCATTGGTTTTCCTTCCAAGGTCACCAAATGAAAGGCGCAGATTTTTTTCCCCAAATTCCCGTCGTGCAGCGTTATTGGTTCCAAGACCACGGTGACCTTCCCAACGCTTCAGTGTATTCCCAACGAAACGCAAGCGGAGTTGCCGTTTTTTTCCTCCAGATTATCGCTCGTCGTTGGCGTCTCTTCTGATCAATGTTCATGGACACCGCAGTTTGATATGTTATTTTGCCATTAGTAAAATGATTACAGATAAAACCTTGTGGCCCTGAAGCGTGCGTTGTCCAAGTCCCAGCATCATTAACATATCTAATGAGCAAAGCGTCTTTAATGTCCTGGAGCTTACACGAATCGAGCTCTTTTGAAACACGCGTGCTAGTTTGTCCAATTATTGGTAAGTGAATTAAATGTGCAAAATGTGTTGCTTCCACACAATATGCGTTCCCTCTGAATTATCTCTGCCATTTGAATTGTGTGTACGGTACTTAGTATGCAGGCTCTCGTTTTAACCAGCAAGGTGGCTCAACGGTAACAGAGGACTGTGCACATTCGGAAGGCTGTGAAATAAAATGCTGGATGGCGGGGTTTGGGGAGGTTCAATCTGCAACACCATCCTTCCTGGGTCGATAAAGTGTGTACCACCTTTGTGGGGAAGTCAACAGTGGTTCTTGTATGGAATGTGCAATTCCCCCCACCGAGTCAGGCGTGTAAAGAGGCTGATCAGCATCGCCTGCATTGCTCATTTGAACAAGGAGATATCTTTGACTTTTTTTTATTCTAAGCATTTCTGACTCCTCCGTCCGCCGCGGTTCAACTTTGAAACGGGTGATTGCTATCCTCATGCATAACAAGAAATGCTTGGCCAAAAACAAAAAAAGGGTGTGAGAATGGCCGTGGCTGCTGCTTTATTTATACGCAAAGAGACCCCCAGGAGCAGATAAGCATCGAATGCTAAATCAGGTCTCCGTCTCGCTCCGCCGTAAATCCACTTGTGCCGAACACAATCTCACCCCCCCCCCCGTAAATTAGTCGGCACGCGCGTTCATTTTCAGATGCATGCACACACTCATCTGCCCGCTAGCAGAACGATTGCTATGCACTTCAGATGTGATATATACACTCTAAGACAAAGACAATGATCCCCCGTATAGCCTACACAGACTGTTGGGGCAAGAGCTGTTGACGAGCACTTATGAAGGCCGGCACGGCACACGAGGGCGTGAGTGGGCAGCACCACGCCCGGCCGCCTTTGTCTCGCTAGTGGAGACATTTTTACGCATCGCACCAGTTACTCATTTGAGGCTGAGTCTACCTTTTAGGAGGCCCAAGACCGGTTCAGATAATCGTCACTGAAGTTGGCCGTGAGCAGGGAATCGAACTCGGGTCACCAGTTTCGTAGCGCAGCACACTAACCACTACACTACCGCTCCCCCCTATACATTATATAAACACTAGATGAACACACACACACACACCACGAGGATCAGCCCAAATGCATTGCTCCCTATTATTTATATTAAATCTTGGGCGATGGACACATCGAGCTGCAGCCAAAAGAAGCAGCGGTGATTGAATTCCCCACACCTGAAAGTGTAATTGTCAATTGACATTCACGGTTCCAAGGTTTTCCCTTTGATGTTCTGTTTCTGGTTAATCGCATGTTGATGTGAATTCTGTACTTTCAAATGCAGCATTAAGCAAATGGTTATGTAATGAATTCAATCAAGTGTATCGATAATTCGATTGCAATATTCCAGCATAAAATAATAGGACAAATATCCTTCAGAGGGGCTCTATGAAGCTCCCTCTTTTGGAGACCCTTCCGCCATTAGTGGCTTGAACAAGTGCTGTGGTGGTGAGATGTTTTTTCCCTCGTATACAGGAGGTCGTGAGTTCGATCCTGACCCTGACGCCTGTATATTTGGAGTTTGTGTGTCTCTCTCTCTCTCTCCGTGGTCGCGTGGATTTTTCTCAGGGCCCTCTGGTTTTTCCCTCCACATTAAGATTATTTGACTGCTATACATTTCCACGTGATAAGCCACTTCGTTGAGCTATCATTTGTGGCCTGGTCACCTCTGAAAAAGAGCTAATAGCTCAGTGGGCTTTACCTGGTCAAAAAAAAGTTTAGTTTCAGTTACAAGTGTCTTCGTTTCATGCACGTTGTCATCAACAGCCGCAAATTAGCACCACTGTGCTGTCAATTGACAGAATCTGGCAAATTTGAAAAATTACGTTTCGACATTACGACAAGCCACAACTTTGCGTATGTATCACACAGAAGTGAATCTAAAATTGAACATGAGACATCATATTGAGAGTAACCCTTGTACTCCTCTCCCGGCGTAGGCTCGAGCACAATTGTTAATGCACCGGTGAGGCAAACTACCACTTCGGCTCTCATTGTCTGAAAATGCTTCCCTGTGGACCCTGGCGGCGGCAAACAGCGACCTACTCCTGTGAACGACATCAGGGAATGTTGAGTGTCCACGGCTAGCGAAGCAGAAGGCGCGCGGTGTTATTCACATCATTGCACCCCCAGTATTAACCAGGGTGGCCGCTGGATTCGAGTCGCGAACATCTGCAACAACGAGCGGTGAATGCGCTACCGATGTCACCGCGCAACCCCTGAGCTGCACCGCTGCCTCGTTTTCTGCACGGTCTCACAAACACGACTGCCTTTCTTTTCGTGTATCTCGTCTTGAGATAGTCACATTTAGCCAAGAAATCGATAAAAAAAAAAACTTTATTCTTATTATTGTGTGTGCCATTTGCCCCATCCGTAGTCACACTACTTTAGAGGAACCACGGGGTGTGGCAGTTTTAACTTCATTAGCAGTGATGACTTTAAAAAAAAACGTTATATATCATTTTCGACAACAATACAGAAGTGAAATGAATAGGGATGCACATTTGTTAAATGACCGACGCACAGGCGCAAAGATATAATGGCGATGTTCTCCAGTCATGATATTGTAACGAGACGATGCAGGGGAGAGTACGAGAAAGAGAGAGATGAATGAACGAAACTATTTTTTTTAATCCTTTATATTAAGTTCGCTTGCTTAGGACGGTGAAAATCTTTCTGTCGTTTTATAACCCACTTTCCGTGATCCAATCGAGCTGACATTTTCCACACAGACTCGTTGTGCGTGACAATTAATGTTCGTGAACATTTTTTTTCCAAAATTGTACACTTTTTAGGACAAAAATATTATATTTAATTACCAATTGCTTAATGGTGCAATGCAATCATCTGACCCATAGGTGGCAGCCATCTCAAGCCAGAGGACGAGAGGACTCTAGCCGCCACGCATATAAAGGATTTATAGTTAAAAACTTTGTTTTTACGGGTTATACTTATTATCTGTCCAGATAAGGACCAGTGAGTTGCATAGCTCTTTCTTAGAAGCAGCCTGGCCACAAATGATAGCTCAACGAAGTGGCTTATCGTGTGGAATTGTACAGCAGCCAAATATTCCCAATGCATGTTTTTAAATGTGGAGGGGAAAACCGGAGGACCCAGAGAAGAATCCACCCGACGACGGGGAGAGAGAGAGAGAGATATGCAAACTCCAAATATAAACAGCAGGCGTCAGGGTCGCGATCGAACCTACAACCTCCTGCATACCAGGCGAGGTAGTTAACATCTCATCACCGTCACACCCTCGGTGAGGATGGAAAGGTGATGATAGAAAGAAGAGAAAGGGAAGATAACAACAAGGATGGTGCGGCACGACATTGGAGAGTGTGGGTACAAAGTGAGATCTGGAGATATGAACAAAGGGGGAACCCGCTTCACTGCCTCCTTTCCTTGCGCTTGACTCGAGGTGTGAGTAGGCCTCGGCAAGGTAAGGTAAAAGTGTAAAAACAACGAGCCTACCTTTACTCTACCTTTTACCTTACCACAATACAATCACTCTACCCTACCTTTATTAACCCTTTAGCAGGTAAGGTAAAAGGTAAAAAGCAACGAGCCTACCTTTTACCCTACCCATTACCCTTACCCCTTGGCATGTCGACACCTTTACCTTTTACCTTTACCCTTTTACCCGGTAAAGGTACAATTACCTTACCTTGCCGAGGCCTAGGTGTGAGCCACGCGAGCAAGCCAACAGAGGCAATAACGGTAGCACCCACCCGCAAAGGGGGTGTACGTTTCAAAGTAATTGCTCAAGGACATGAAGCAACGGTGGCGTTATAGAGCGGCTTTGTCCCCGCTCGGACGACAAATCTAAGTGTTGTCTTTCCCATTTCGGATATAAGTACACATGCTTGTTCTGGGCACTGTGTATTCCAATGAACTGCCACTGCTTCAGCAAATATAGCATAACATGAACGCAATTAGAACTCTATTTTTATTCTTATTTTCCTGTTATTATTTTCATAATATGATGCTATTTAGGAGTGTATTATTATCATCATCACACAGGCAAAAACAATACAAATGTTCTTCCATTTGCCCTCTCAGGGATGGGTGCACATATGTGATACAATAATTATTTACTTTTTATGTTTTTTGTGACCAGAATTATTTACTTAATTTTTTTTGTGTACATTCCCACCGTTTGTGGATGATTCATTAAACAAACAATAAATGTCAACCCTGTGCCAATCAACGCTAGATGAAGGCCTGCCCACGTTGTGTTAGTCATGGAGAGTTGTTTGACCATACTTCCCTATGCTGGTCAATTTGGATTGAAGGGAAGGGACCTTGATCGTTGAGATCTCACTCGGCACAGATGTTAGAGTGGGTGTTAAAAGTGCAGTACACAAACCAATTCACCACAACCTCACCCAGGCTACATCTTACATAACATGTTTATAAACACACAAAAACATTGCATTGCTGAGAGCTCATTCATTAATCTATTTTGCAAAGGGGATTTTTAAAAAGACAGACGGCGAAGGCATGATGTTAGCCAAAATTACTGCAAAAACAAGAAAAATATACGTACGTATCAATCCCTAAATAGCTTTAATTAACCAGGTGAGCACCTTTTTGAGATCAACGATCTATAACGCAAGGGAGTCCTGTAACATTTTTACGAATTTCTTTGGCAGTGGGTATCATGGCTCATTCCCAAAAATGCTATCACAAAGTAATTTCCTCCTGAAAACTATTAAAACTTTCTTTTTTTTAACCAGGTAAGGCCCACAGCTATATAGGTCTTTTTTAGAAGTGACCTGGCCACAAATGATAGCTCAACGAAGTGGATTATCACGTGCAAACGTATTGCAGCCAAATACTCTAAACGCATGGTTCTACATGTGCAGGGAAAAAGTGATGGACCCGAAAAAAAATCCACTTGACCACGGGGAGAAAATTCAAACTCCAAATATGCTAGCATCAGAGTCGGGATCAAAACGACTACCTACAGCATACCAGGCGAGGTAATTAACATCTCACCACTGCAGCGCACCTAGAGGCGGTGCTCAGTAACCAGACTCCCCCGGCATCCCCCGGCTCCCCCGGCGTTCCCAGACTCCCCCAGCGTCTCAGACTCCGCCAGCGTCCCCAGACTCCCCCAGTTTCGCACCGTACGTAGCCGACCATGCTAATCGGAGATGCGGGGGAAGGACAGCAAACTGGGTGCCGTGGTGCCGGTATGCAGGAAATCGTGGGTTCGATCCCGACCCTGACATCCTGACATCTGTGTAAGCGGAGTGTTCGTGTTCTCCCCCATTGTCGCGTGGATTTTTCTCAGGGTTTTTCCTCCACATTTAGAATCAAAATGCATTTAGAGTATTTGGTTGCTATACATTTCCACATAAGCCACTTGGTTGAGCTATCATTTGTGGCCAGGCCACTTCTGAAGCAGAGCTATGTAGTGCAGTGGGCTTCACCTGGTGAAAAAAATAGATGCTATTTTAACTAAGCAAGCAAGAGCATTCCAGATTGCCGTAGAAGCGCACATGAAAGCGAACGATGCAGTGGCAATCTTTCTTTGACGGGTAGCTAAAAGCCGTTGTGATGGATGACCGGAGTTCACGTGATGGTGGTTCATGCTAATTTGGGGAAATCATCAAGTTATTGTGGTTTGTTTGTGGCAAGCACTTTTTTTGTGCAATGAGCGCGATATTATAATGTATTCATTCGGTCAGCGGAAGCCAATGCTGAGCGGCGAGCACTGGACTGACTGACACGGTGGGGTCTTGCAGTACCCGTCACGAAACGTGCCAAAGAATGTTGTGTTGTACGCCTGCGTCTGTATCCGCGTGTACACTTGCGCGCGTGCGGTGTGCGTGTGCGTGTGTATCCGCCTGTACGGCTGCGTGCGTGGGCGAGCGACGATGCAGCAGTTCGCGTTCCACGCTCCGCTCCCAGCAAACTGAGTTCGGTTTCCGACCACGTAAATAACAAAAATAGCGGCGTGATCCATCGGAATTTGTTCCGGCCCTCCCTTTGGATGAACTCGGCCCGTATCGAGAATCTGACAACGTTAACTAAACGTTGAGCTCTCCGATGGCCTCACTAGATGCTCACGTCAAGGAAAGGGAAGACAGCAGAATGATGGTGTGGCACTACATTGGAGAGTGTGGGTAAGAAAGTGAGATCTGGAGAGATGAACAAAGGGAAACCCGGCTTCCATGCATCCTTTCCTTGCGCTTGACTTGAGGTTCGAGCCGCACGAGCAAGCCAAGAGGCTCCAAAGGCAACACCCACCCGCAAAAGGGGTGCGAATCACTACTATAATGAGCCAAGAATGTCTGTGTGTAACGCGCGTGACGTCACTCCATATGCCGCACCCCAGTCATTGATTTTCATGAGCGGGTGGATTTTTCCACTCACGCAGAAGGTCGAGCGGAAATAATAAAATGTGCTGGACACTGTGTATTACAATTAACTGTCACTGCTTCAGCAAATATAGCATCACATGGGCACAGTTATAACAATTTTAGTTCGTCTTTTTCTGTAATTATTTTCATTAAATGATGTTATTTGAGTGTATTATTATTATTATCCAACGTAATTTTTCAAAACCCTCCCTTTGGGTGAACTCGGCCCGTAACGAGAATCTCGCAACGTTAAATAAACATTGAGCTCTCCGATGGCCTCAGTAGATGCTCACGTCAGCATTTGCTCTTGCAGTCAATGGGTGTAAACATATGCACGCGTGTGATTGTGGCGGACGGTAGGGGCAAGCGCAGGGAGGGTCTTGATGAGGGTGCTGTTGCACTTGACTTAGCATTGGATTGGGAGACGGTGGGGGGCATGCGAGGATTGCGCTGATGTGTTAGCATGTGTGAGGGGGTGTTGCATTTTAGCAAACTAATTAGGCTAGCACAACAAAACCTGCTGGGTTAGTATATATTAACACATCATTGACCTAGATACATTCAGCAAAATACGTGTGAAAAAATGAAAACTGACACATTACAGAAGATTGTCATTTTTTTACGTTTGAGTAGAAGGGTATGCTTTGTTAGTGGGGTCACACAATTGCTATTCTCAAGTGCATGATACCAGCTAAGTTCCAAGTGAATACAGTTTTGCATGTTGCATGAGCGATCGTAAATCCATCCTGAAGCATAGACTAAGTCTCTAAAGTTTCACTGTCTTGCACAGCTTGATAATACAATTTTTATTTTTAAAAAAAACTTCCAGATGTCGCGTTCTTAATACACACCGATGGTTACAAGTTCCAATTTAAGTATTACATTTCCCGACGACCATATCACCACAAATGTGTCCGATCGTATTGGAGCTCAGAAGCTAAGCTGATTTTGAGCCTCATCAAAACTTGGTTGGGTGACCGCCAGGGCTTGCCAGGTGTTATAGGCGGGGGCCTGTGAGGTAGCCAGGAGATGAGGTTGACGGTTGACCCCTCGTAAGCATGGGCTTTGATCCGGCTGAGATCATCAACTCAATACACTTGAGAAATCCGTTTAATCTTTTTTTTTTACAATTTTTTTTTTTACAGTTCAGGCGACCTGGTCACAAATGGTACCTCATCGAAGTGGCTTATTGTGGAAATTTACAGCAACCAAATACTTTGAATGCATGTTGATTATAAATGTGGAGGGAAAACCGGAGACCCAGAGAAAAATACACATGACCACGGGGAAAACATGCAAACTCCAAATATAACAAGCGTCAGGGTCGGGATCGAACCCACGATTTCCTGCAAACCAGGCGAAGTAGTTGACATCTTGCCGATGCCACTGCTCTTGGGAGCGCCTCGACTTGATTCTACAGAGGAGGATAATTTGGCCTCCTCTTCCAAACTGGACAGACATCTTGGGAGAGGTAGAAGTAGGTGGAAGCGAGCCCGACCCTTGCTGATGAGACACTGAAATAATCACACTTGACTCCACGACACATACACTGCTCATCGATTAACTGTGGTTTGCACATTTATTGTATACTGCTGGCTGAACAGAGTTGTGGGTTTGTGGGTGGGGTGGCTTTAAGAAACTTGAATATTATTTCAACTGCCGCCGCTGGTGGATTGCAATTCGATTATGCTAACCATCACACCACAACATCACCAATAATTATATATTTAATTACCCATACCATGCAGGGTGTCCATAAAGTCCCTATCTATTTTATTGAAATGAAAGCAATTTAGGGTAAATTATGCAATAATATAATCGGAGGTATATTTACAATGAACAATTAAGCATCGTATTCTATAACAGCAGCCTCAATATCTCTGCACAGCTCAAATCTGTCAGCTGCATTGCGGACCACACATTTTTAAGCATCTGTGGTTTTGTTTTGTGACGGCGTTAAATCTTGCAGGTCTCTGAACTCTTGTTCGATAACACCTCTGACTTGATAAATCCCCATGCAAATAAATGCAAAGGCATTCAACACGGAGATGGAGCTGTTCAGTGCCTGTTGGTGCCGCGTCTAATCCGGGGATTTGGAAAACGTTCGTTATGGTAGTCTTAAAACGATGGTTGCATAATGACAAGCAGCCCCATTGTATTGATAATGTTACTACCATCACGCGTTATTCTACATTCATATGCATAGGGTCCTGCAATAAAACACATCTATATACAGTATAAAATACCAAACGTTCAATTAAATAGATAGGGACTTTAATGGACACCCTGTATGTTGGCTATTGTTTTGTATTTTTACAAAGCAATCAAAAAATAGGCCTATCTCTAGGCGGGCATGCCATGTTATTGTAAATAATGTACAGAGATTAATTTTGTACGTCGCGACAAAGAAGAACAAGGCACAGCAGGAAGTGAAACATGCTCACGCTAACATGCCTTAATTTGCCAGTCTGAAAGTTAGATAATGTTATGCAAATGTTAATCGGTGTTTAATATTAATCCGTCAATCAGTTCCCGACACATATTTGCCACATGACGTGTGCACAATCACAGCCGGTTGGGTATTAATCTTCTTGTCAGACATGTTCTGAGTGCTATGCTTCATAACAGCCTATTACGCAAATTTTTTATTTCATTTTAATCATGACCTATTATGTAAGGAAACTTGATAAAAAAATTATTCCGGATTTCATTACAAAAAGTACTTTCATTAATGCATGCGACGTCTATGTCACTACACATGTACTTATTGTGTCCAGTATTAACACTACACTGGGAATTCGAGTAAAAGTATTCGTCCTATGCAGAGATGATCCTCGATCGGAGCCATGTGGCATTATAAACCACTGGGTCCAGGGGTGACAATTTCAAATCAAAGTCTTCCCCATGGCATGTCAAGCAGAGACACCACCTCTTTGGATCTGTGCATGTCCTAACCCTTTCACATTATGATGACGTACGTGTACATCCGAAGCTTTTCTAAAATAAAATAGCTAAAAATAAAATAACTTCATCAGTACGACTTCAGTTCGCAAAACGTGCCGAGGCTCCCACATGTGAGAGGGCGTGTGGCAAAGTTTGGCACCAGCTGTCGTAGAGTGCGGTCGTGTCGTTGCAGTTCTCGGCGGTGAGCAGAATGTATTGAAAAACAACGGCGCTCTGCCTCTCTAAAATTACATTTACGCTAACTCCTCACGCGTTCCGAGATTCAGCGGTGAATGGAACACTACCTTGCAACTTGCAGACAGCTCGGAAGTGAGTCTCATAGCTCTACTTCAAGAGACTCTTGATTTGGATGTTTGACCGATTCCTTTCCGTGGGGGTTTATTTTGTGGTCAGAGAGAACCACTGCAGACAACATAAACAACGAAACGTTGAGACGACACACGGACAAAAATCAACGACCTACTTTGCTCTACTGATTCTAGATTTGAAGCTTTCGTGACTGCAAGGATTCATACTCTTTGTTTTTTTCGGTAAAGTCACGTAGGTAAAAAATAAAATAAATGAAAACAACAAAATTAAATCGCGACGTTTCGGGCGCAACACAAGCGTCCTTCTTCATGTGGGGACAACGTAGCGTAAGCACAACCGCTTAAGTGTGTGTGTGTGCTGTACTGCCCGCTATTCGACATATTGCTCCATGCCCACGATTCTTTGACTCGCACCTCATCCTCTCGGGGCACAACCTAACTGCCGCGAAAAAACACGAAACTAAAATCTCGCTCAACTCTCAGCAAAAGCAATCGAGTGTAAAATTGAAAAATAGGAAAAATAAGAGATGGAGGAGGGGGGGGGGATGTAAACCGGGGAGGGGTAAAATATAAATTATCAAAAGGGGGTGCCGCTTTGGTTTGGTACCGTGTGACCTTGGAGAGACGAGAGCGCGGTGGTATAAAGGAGGCGAGGGTGCAGATTATTCGCTGTTTAGCGGCGGGGCGCGCAGGGAGGAGGCTGTTATTGTCCGACGCGGCGGTAATGGGAGCCCAGGTGCTCGTGTCCGATTCGTTCCATAACGGCAAAGCCCACGGCTGCGCACTGCACAATCGCGCCGCGGGGTCCACTGGGCCGCGGGGAGGGGCGGGGGTCGGAGGAGGAGGGGAGGAGGAGGAGACCTCGAACGCACGGAGCGCCCCGGTGATTCGGAGTTTCCCAAGATGCTCGTCGAATGTTCCCGCTCGGGCCGTGCAGTGGCGCAGAGGAGAAGTGCGGGAGGGGAGGAGGCAGATTGATGGATAGTTGGAAGGACGAAAAAAAAATGTTTACAAGATCAGACCCTCCTTCCAGAAAAAAAAAAACCTTTGTTGTGGATGATATTGGTCACGAAAGCTTAACAGAAAAATGGAAATTGGTGGTAAGGTAGGGACGTCCAAAATAATTGAAATAATCAACGTCCCCTTAATCGTTGGCCATAGTCGCTCTCTTCTGCTCTATGAAGGCCTCCCTAAGCCTCCATCACATCTCACAATCTTGCGATGTGACAATCGTAATCTGTATTTATCCTGGAGATATCCGATGATTGATCTATCCTCTAACATCATTCGTAACTATCAATCATCTTTCCTTTCTCTGGTGTCCCCTACCCAAGCGAACTTACATTTCTGAATTGTTTGAATGATTAACCTGCACTTGCTCTATAATCCGCGTGTTTCCTTTTAAAATGAAATGTGAATGAGATATAAATATATGCAATTAAATAGTAACATACATCAGATGAGCAATGGGGCAGCACTTATGCAATACAATAGGATGCAATTTCAATTTGTCCTTTGCTGCTCCTGATCCCATGGTTTATACAATGTCATTATACAATTATACAATGTCATTATACAATTATACAATGTCATTATACAATTATACAATGTCATTATACAATTATACATAGTCATTAAATGGCGCAGTAATTTAATCACTGGTAATATCTCAAGACGAGATAGGAATTGGATTATTATCATTATTATTATACCTTACATGCTGCGTCTAAACTCTACCGAGGAGATAGAGTAATGAACTCATCATCGTGTGAAGGTGCTGGTTGGGTTACCGCATCGCAGGATCGTGAGAGGTGGCGGCGGCTTGGGGGGAGGGCCTTCATGCAGCAGTGGATTGAACATGGCCGACGATGACGGTGGCTGCAGGAGCAACATGATTGGCTTTTATGAGCGTCGCCGAAGCAGAACACACCCCAACACATTGCAGGGCACAGCACGGGGACATTTAAAAGCATGAAAGTAAAATAAAATTGCGAGCATTCACCACGTGCGCACAAACAGCCGCTCTGGGTTCACAGATGCGAGCTTCAGAGACCAGGATTCTGCAAAGGAGGTGTTTTTTTATGGAGAAAATAAAAACAAATTGTGTGTTTGGTGGTGTCTCTTTGGGAATGTAAACCACTCTGCCACCAGGGCTTCGGTGACCACAGGCTGCGGTTCTGCGTTCGTGCGAATTTCGATAGAGAATTGTCCACAACGCCGTTGTTGTTGTATTGTATCAGCGAGGATCCCGTTCCATGCGAGCACAGCCACACTTGAGTGTGATGTGGAACGGCGTGTGTGTGTGTTGTGTTGCGTGTATGTGTGTTGTGTGTGTTGTGTTGCGTGTGTGTGTGTTGTGTTGCGTATATATGTGTTGTGTGTGTGTTGTGTTGCGTGGGTGTGTGTGTTGTGTTGCGTTTGTGTGTGTTGTGTGTGTGTTGCGCGTGTGTGTGTGTGTTGTGTTGCGTGTGTGTGTGTTGTGTTGTTTGTGTGTTGTGTTGCGTGTGTGTGTTGTGTTGCGTGTGTGTTGCGTGTGTGTGTGTTGTGTGTGTGTTGTGTTGCGTGTGTGTGTGTTGTGTTGCGTATATATGTGTTGTGTGTGTGTTGTGTTGCGTGGGTGTGTGTGTTGTGTTGCGTTTGTGTGTGTTGTGTGTGTGTTGCGCGTGTGTGTGTGTTGTGTTGCGTGTGTGTGTGTTGTGTTGTTTGTGTGTTGTGTTGCGTGTGTGTGTTGTGTTGCGTGTGTGTTGCGTGTGTGTGTGTTGTGTGTGTGTTGTGTTGCGTGTGTGTTGTGTTGCGTGTGTGTGTTGTCTTGTGTGTGTGTTGTGTTGCGTGTGTGTTGCATGCGTGCCTGCGTGCGTGCGTGCGAGCGCTGTAGTGCAATGGCTTGCGGCGAGCTATGCTAAGAAACCAGGCGACTCGAGTTTGATTCACGCTCACGGCCATCCACACCAGTGACGATTATCTGAACAAGTCCCGAGGCTTTCCTATGTCGAGTAAGCTTCAAACCTGGCGCGGTGTGTAGTAAACATCGCCGCTCGGGAGACAAAGGCGACCGGGCACGGTACCTGCCACCCACCCCCTCGTGCGCCGTGCCGGCCTTCATAGGCGTTGCTGCTCACAAACAGCACTTGCCCCAACACTCTGTTAAGGCTACACGAGGGGGGGGGGGTCTTTGTCGTTGTGCGCACAAGCGAGCGCGGTTTGCGGCGGAGTTTTTTTAGTTTTTGGCGAATGTCTGCGTGCGCCACGGCGTGATGGAAGGTGCTTCACGCGTACATTCACATTATGACTCCGTGCGCAGCGCCAGCTGTGTGGAGTTTGTGTCTCGCTCACGTGGGGCAAGGAGATTGAGCGACAGAGGACCTCTTGCTTGATTTCCGTTCCGTGGGGGAAAACTACTCCAGGCTTTTTTTGTATAAAGGGCAATGCACCCGTCGCAATGGACGCGGCCATTAATCACCCATGATGTCACCTCTCGATGGCTTTGCAAAAAAAAAGAATAATCGTGTTATGTGACGTGAATAAATTTACACAATCTGCCATCATAAGCAGGTGAAATTTGATTTTCTGCCGAGAGAAATGGGCCTGCCACAGCAACGTGGAATTTCCACCACTAACTTTCGAATGCCAACGTGCCGTTTTCCCTCTTTCATATGGCAAAAAGTAATCATGTAACATTGTATGTGTATGTCGAGGTTATTAAGACATTTAATAGCATCTGATAGCCTCATAAATGAGAATAGTTGCATGCAAGTTGCAAACATAGTCGTGTGTTACAGAATGACGATTGTTTAATCCTTTATGCCACCCACTGCTGGCTGAAGGTAAAAGGGGATTTTTGACCATACTTCACCTTTTTGCTCATTGCGGGTTTGTGAAGGAGGTCAGCACCGTGACCGGTTCATATATCGCTCACCACTGCTGTTAGCCATGGCCGGGCATTTAACTCGTGTCCACGATATGCATATACATAAAGTGACACAAGTTACTGGGAGAAGAACCAGGGGCAGGCACAGGACACGCTTGCGGCACGATGTCGCTTGGCTGGCATGGGATCGCCTGGGAATTCCCCAGGAATAGCGAGAGTCTGTGTATAGTGTAGAGTATGGAATGTATGGTGTAGTAGTGTATAGTAGTGTGGCAATGTATAGCGTAGCAGTGTATAGTGTAGTAGTGTATAGTTAGTAGTGTATAGTAGTGTATAGTGTAGTAGTGTATAGTAGTGTATAGTGTAGTAGTGTATAATGTAGTAGTGTAGCAGTGTATAGTAGTGTAGTAGTGTATAGTGTAGTAGTGTATAGTGTAATAGTGTCTAGTAGTGTATAGTGTAGTAGTGTAGCAGTGTATAGTGTAGTCGTGTATAGTAGTGTATAGTGTAGTCGTGTATAGTAGTGTATAGTGTAGTAGTGTATAATGTAGTAGTGTAGCAGTGTATAGTAGTGTAGCAGTGTATAGTAGTGTATAGTGTAGTAGTGTATAGTAGTGTAATGTATAGTAGTGTAATGTATAGTAGTGTATAGTGTAGTAGTGCTAGCTACAATCTCTCGCCAGGGAAAGGGAGGCCTGGACCGCCACTACTCAACGCGCTGCCGCCGTGACCCTGACCAGGTCAAGCGGACTGAGAAACGAACAAATGATAAATATATGTATACACACAGTATATACAAGGTTACACATTTTTATTGAACATCACAGATAAAATAAATACCAATTATTTTCATAGCGCAGCATACTAACCACTCTGCCACTGTTCCACCCTGGAATATTACATATACACGTACATTTACAGGACACACACGCAAATACGAGTCCAAAGGACATACCTTTACAATTTAAACTTCTTCACGGAAAGCTACGCAGAGAGAAAGAAAAAAAATCAATTGGAAAATATTATTTTAAAAAATGTCTGTCGCTCTCTCAAGAATGCTTTCAATGCTGCTACAGTCCCAAGTGCATATCCTTGAAATAAATCATCTGGCCTTTCAAAGTATTTATTTTTGCATGGGAATTGGACATCCCATTGTTCCGAGACCATGTGACATTTTTGTTTAACGTCCTTAATCTTTTGACTAATTCCGTGTTTCAGGCATATCTTTAATCGAGGGTGGCTTCTCATAGTGCCATTCACCAGTTCGAATCAACAAAACCCATTCGAAGTGGGACGATGAATTGAAGTAACTTTTTAATGATCCCATAGCGCATTGGAATGGTGGGTCGGAATTGCACGTACTGTGCTCCGAAAAACCTGAACACCCCAATTGGATTCCGAGCCACGAGTAACATCGGTGCCATTTGGAATCTGAACCCGCCCTGGTTCCATCCTTCACTAACCTGCACTGAGTGGCATGGTGAAGTTTGGACACACAGGTGCCATGAGTTTCAGGGCATGGGAAGGCCTACATCTATTAGTGGATTGATAAAAGAGTGTAAAATAACATCTCACCATCGTTTGTCAAGCGGGTCGAAGAACTGCTGCACTGCACCTCAGAGGAAACATAATATACAGTGGGACCTTATACGTTATGCAAAGGTATGCAGGCAAATAAATGAATAATGCATTACTTAACCAAAATGTGAGCGTAATTGTATTTTGAACAACAATCTGGTCAACAGCAGTTAGCGTGGAGTGGTGGCACAGTGTTACACATACTGCACTATGAACCTGGTTTCCTGAATTGGATTCCACCTGTTATCAATACCATCTGAACCCATCCCTGGGACTCCCTTTCACCAATCCACATTGCCCAAAATGGTGAAGTATGGTCAAACAACTCCGATGACAACCAATGACATGGGGAGACGTTAACATAGCAGTGGTTTGATGGAAATATGATTTTCCTAAAATAATTATTCTCATAAGCGGTGCTTTTCTTTAATATTGAGTAATGGGTTGATTTTCTCATTGGAATGTGATATCGAATTTGCACACAACAGCTCACTCTTACGAACAACGTCTGACCATCTGCATTGTCCATTTTTCAGGAGATTATTTTTTCAAATCAATAATTGTACTTCATAGGGGCAGCTGCCATCAGCGGGGTTCCCGAGGCTAACGCCAAGAAAACGATTGTTGGGAATATTTTATATTTTTGAGATGTGATGGAAGGTGCTCTGAGATTCTGGGGCATTTAAGCACCCAAAAATGCAAATCATTATTCCTTCAAAATAATAATAACAACAACACAAAACTGACAAAGTTAATATGTCTACCTCTACAGCAATAATACAACTGACTCAGGGCAGTCACATGTGGACAAATGTGTCAATTGAATGAAGAGATCATATTTTAGGAGGGTCGTTAGTAAATCCGTAAGCATAAAAATTGCCAGTTTCTTAGAATTATTTTTTGGTAATAATCCCCAAGATACTTTTTACTCAATTTAATTAACTGTATGTCAAATAAATGTGTTATATATTTTTAATGCTTATATGCATTTTCCAATAGTTTGACTGCAATTACAAATGCACCCCATGGAGTAATAGAATTTTGAAGGCTTCACAATTAAATTTGAGGCCTTGTTTTGATGATTGTGTGGCAGGGCAAAAACAAATGCAAACCGCTAAATTGACATTCCAATCAGAAATTAATCACAGTAACAATTCAATTAATGATAACATGCACTGGATTATTGACATCAAAATACATGTAATTGGAACATTTAGAATTGAATTAAAGCGTAGCCAGCCTTGCATCGCTATAGCTTACATCACACTCCACTTAATGACCGCCCCACCCCCCCCAGCAATTGAAATCCCGCCATGTGGTCATGTTCATTGTAACTCCATTATATCAAGGATCTGGTTAAAGAAGTCTACTCTACTCTCCCATCTGTCAACGTCCGTCGAAGAAAGTGCTCGCCCAGTGTGAGTTTCAGTCGGGGTTTTTTTTTCTCTCTCTCTCTCCCAGAGATGGGCCGATATCATCACGTCTGAATGGAGAACGACTGTCAGCGCACTACTGGAGCGCTGAAGCGCACACAAAAAAGTTGCTGGATGCAACGGCCAAATAGGATAGATCTGCGTTGACAGGTTAGTTGGGCTGTCTGATTGGTCTGAAGTTGGCTGCCTTGTTTTACCCTCAGCAAGACTGTCCATTAAGACAATGGGCCGCCATTTTGAAAAGCAATCCTTGCGGTGGACACAATGGCCGTTCTTGAACTTGAAGGCACATCGTTATTATCATAACCATCGATAGACGTCACCGTGATTTCCATCACCATCAATAAACCCTCTTCATGATCGTCGTCAGCATCAAATTGGGTTGAAAAGTAAACAATGCATACGTTTGTGCCGTATGACGATGCGACTGATTGCATTCATTGATTTCATTCCATGTTTCATTTAATCAGCTGATAGTAGCTCCATTGTAGAATGAATTGTCTTACCTTGAGAGAGCCTTGAAGATCTGCCGATGGTTTTACAATTCAACCATCAATTTACCAAACATTATGTATGCATAACACGAGTGCAAAATCTATGGCTATTAAGATTTTAATTATATTTACATATTTTATAAAGCGCCACATGTTACAATATTATGAACTGAACTCTGTGAGTCTGTGGGTCTCAGTGTGAGCCTGTGGGTCTCTGTGCCAGTGTGTGGGTCTCTGTGCGAGTCTGTGGATCTCTGTGCGAGTCTGTGGGTCTCTGTGCGGGCCTGTGGGTCTCTGTGCGAGTCTGTGGGTCTCGGTGTGAGTCTGTGGGTCTCGGTGTGAGCCTGTGGGTCTCAGTGTGAGTCTGTGGGTCTCAGTGTGAGCCTGTGGGTCTCTGTGTGAGTCTGTGGGTCTCAATGTGAGTATGTGGGTCTCAGTGTGAGTCTGTGGGTCTCAGTGTGAGCCTGTGGGTCTCTGTGCGAGTCTGTGGGTCTCTGTGTGAGCCTGTGTGTCTCGATGTGATCTAATGCCCACTGCCAGTGATTTATCAGGCCACAAGTAGTACATTATTGCTGTCCTCTGAAGCCAGCATCTGTATTCACAACTTAGACATCGATGCATTGTTGCTACTCAATTCATAACCATACGAAAGAGAGCCGGAGAGTGATAACCGCGCAATTACATACGGACAACAACCATGTGCACAATATAAGTGCAATTAACACCGACACAATGCCAGCGAATAACACTTTAATATACATTGTAACATACGCACCTGCAGACATACGCCTTAAACACGCCTCACATCAATATGTATGTGCCCCCTCGCCCCAACTATTTTTATACGAGCTGCCAATTCAATGCGATGTTGCGTCACCCACTGGAGCGATCCCTTGCGACTGTCAATCAATGTTAGACAGGGGTGAGAGATTTCATCCGAATGAAACTGCCAGCCTTTTTAACTGCGCGACCTCTGGCTTCAGAAGTTCATGTACAACACATATAATTTTAAATAAAATACCACTGCAAGCATGACACGGATAGCTGAGAGTTATCAAAGATGGGGGGGGGGGGATAATTCAATACATTGTGGGGGAAAATAACGAAAAAGTGACAACAACTCTCAACTCGTATGGAAAGAAAATAACTCTGCCAGTCAGCCAGTCAGTACCGCCAAAAGATATGAATCTCAGATACGCGCTTGATCTTATCATTTTTCTCTAAACTGCTGTGTTTGTAAGGTAACAAAGAGAGTGACAATGGAAGCTTCAGACGTTACAATATGCTCCGATATTCCGCTTGAGTTCTTGTTGGCACGTCGAGATCTGTGCTGAGAGCGCTGATGCTGGCGACTGCTGCCAGCCCCATATCCATCGCCACGTTCACAAGGCAGTCACCGACTTCTCTCAGCAGGGTAACGAGCATCGGGGCAGGGGGTGCCTTGCCCCCCCTCACACCCCCTGGTTAGGAGTTGAGGCCCCCTTGACAACCAGCATGAGATATGTTTTCAACAACATTGTCAGAGAACACGATCCAACCCCCCGACAACATAGTATGTGGTTGTGCGGGGGCACCTGTGGCGACCCCGCCAACTTTAAAATTAGCCTGTTATATTTGGTCAAACATTTAATTAACTCACCCCTAATGTGATGGCTGGAACTGCTTCTCTTTGGTGAGGCGTGTGATGTTAGCTGGTATTGATGATGTTGCTGCTACTCGCAACTGCTTTTCCAGGTTTGCTCCTAGATGTATTGAATTTCGAGTCCCGCCTGCGGTTGACTTGGCAGGGCCAAACCAAATGATTTCGCGGGCCTTATACGGCCCACGGGCCGGACGTTACCCACCCCTGCCGTAGAGAGTAGCGAGTTGCGCAGGTGACGAAGGCCCCTTGCGCCAACCAGAGTATCCACGTTCCACCACCGAGAAACGTGTGGATGAGACGGGCAAGTTTCCGCTCCGTGATGGAGACGGTGGAAACGAGCAGAGGTTTTTGGGAATTTTTTGAGATTCTTTGTCTTTTTTTTACAGTCGGACAAGGAAACTGGCTTCATTGTTATTAGGAATCATCAGTGCAGTGGTGTATAGTAATCATTGCCTCCTGTTGCTGTTTGAGATCCATTTAATACATTTGGAACATTCACTTCGGATGCATTATTTAAAGTAAATACTCAAGCTTTAGTTGTTTTCAAGTATACAACGTTTCCATTAATGTGAGGGTAATCTAACTTACCGCAATTACAACTATTAAAATACGAATTACATTCCAGTGATTATTATTATTTATAATTATATACATTTGAAAAGTGTAAGTTTAATCAATAATGCAGTTTAGTTATATAAATATAAATCTTGACTTAAAGCTTTCGTGACCGCAGGAATTCATAACACAAGCGGTCGTCATCAGTTGCGATCGAAACGTCGTAGTTGTTTTGTTATTCTCTTTGAACCTATCTACGTGACTTTACCGAAAGACCCAAATAATATTTAAATATAATTTAACTGCTTTTTAACCTGGGCAAATGAGACCATCCATTTGTTATATCTCCTAAATAAAGTCAAATTCCAGTAATAATAATGAACTCGGTAATATACGCATGCCCAGTATGAATGTAGTTATTTTCAATGAACGTATTATGCGAAAACACCATAACTGGGAAATGTTGCAAGTGTTTATCCGACTATTAGGTGACCTAAAATCTTAGACGTCTTTTGCAAATGCGCTTATTAAATTCAGGGAATGAAGTCGTGTGGATTTTCTTTTATTTCAAAACTTAGCTTAAATTGGCGCTATATATTTTGATTTATTCCGTTCACAGCATGAGCTGATGTGACTTAACAAGCCGCGCATCAAATAATACGTGATAAGAGGGTTAAACACAATGCCACCCCGATTACCACGTTCGGGACTCAACTTGTGAGCAACTGTTGAGTACAACTTTGCCAATGGTGGTTTGTCAGGGAGACGTCGGTGGATGTTTGGACAACTCGCAAATTGCCGAGACATTTTAATGAACGTCGTGGGATGTTTTCTCATTATCACTCGAGTCGATAGTACAAGCATTTTTTTAAAGCTGGATAAGCAATACCCAGCGGGAGGAGGCTCTCGCTTACAAGAATTGAGCAAAAAAAAACCGCAAACGCTGCGAGCCCTAATTGAGCTCAATTTAAGGAAGACACTGCTGCAGCTATATTTGTCACTTATATCAGCCGGGATGCTTGTTTCTATAGATAATATATAAGCCATACATTTTCAGAGTTGTGTTTTTGTTTGCATTCCGACTGCAGGTAGTGTGGTCAATGCAAACATGACTCTTTGTAAAAACGGTGTCAGTTTTGTTGCCAGATAAAAGGGTAAAAAAACAATTATCATTTTTTGCTACTGGCAAATGAGGTTCCAATGGTGTAAATGCTTACCCCGAGCTCTCATACTCTGATAGTGCATTGTTCTTGAGTTGTGCGCCTTTTGGCGTCATCTGGTCCCCACACCATGTGAGACTAGGCTTTAAAGAAGGCTGTTTCGGGTGTGGACCAATCAATTTCAAGGACAGTGCATACATTATCAGAGTTGTGTTTTTTGTTTGCATTCCAACTGCAGGTATTGTGGTCAATGCAAACATGACTCCTTGTAAAAAAGGTGTCAGTTTTGTTGCCAGATAAAAGGGTAAAAAAAATATATCATGCTTGTTTTTGGTTGGTCGCTTGTTTGTACAAAGCAATCCGATTGGCTTGGATGTACAAGCTTGCGCAAATCGGAAAGCAATGGAATGCATTTCCTAAATCATTCTCACACAAATCGCACGAATAACGTACATACCGTAGCTTTAACCTATGTATTCGTTACGATTCAGTCAACGCAAACGACACAAGTTCCCTAAACCCTACAGATTCAATGCGCTGTTAGCGAGCATCTATTAAGGCCCGGTACAGCATTAGATGGGTCATGTTGCTAGGATCACATAGGTGCCGTTCCTTATGTACATCCATCACACCAGGCACTCATTGAATGTCGTGTGTAGATTTGCAACATAATTCTCTACCATTGACCTTTTACATACTATTAATATTCTTCCAGCAAAGACGAATGAATATCGAATATCATGATGCCTGGCTTTTATAGACTATGAATATGGGTTCTGTTCAGTGGGAACTGATGCAATAATCCATTTTCCTATAGAAACCAAGGCCTTTATATAAAACACATCTATAGATAATATATAAGCCATTTATAATGATGGAAAAGCTACGCTGACTTTAAACGTAGAATTAACAAAGCACTCATTGGGCAAGGACGTATGCTCTCACCAAGGCGATTCACGCTGACATGAGAAGACATTTTCCCAAAAATAGATTTTTAGAAGGGAAGGGATTTAACATAAATAGAGGTTGTATTAACCACGTCAAATGTGCTGACAATAGTCATTGTAACACTGGATGGAAATTAACCGTGAGAAACGATTTGGGAACTCAACAAAAACTGCTGCGAAGGTTGAGATGAAAATAAATATGGACAGAAGTCACGTACAACAGGTTACCTGAATAAAAGTGCATTACTGTTGGATGAACACGACTTGAAAACATGCTGAGAACAGCTGAAAAAAACCCCAACATAGTGAGTGGAGTCGGGGGGAATTCCTGAAGGCGTGCCAAGATCAAAATTACTGCTATAATCAGCCAAGAATGTCTGTTTGTGTGTAACGTGCGTGACGTCACTCCACATTCCGCACCACCCCCCCTCATTAATATTCATGAGCGGGTAGATTTTTGCACTCACGCAGAAAAAGGTCAAGCAAAAATTTTAATTTTTTCGCAAATTCGCTTTAAGTTTGACGTTTCTTTATTGAAAGTGTATTTATGGTAAAATATACATTTCTCGGTGATTTTCCAGATATTGTATCGAATTCCAATTTATTTCAACCCCAGCGACCGAAAGCAGAAGATAATATAAAGTATCAGAGAAGTGAATTTGAACAAATTGAAGGTCAGTTATATACAGTGCTACAGTGAAATGCAGTTAAGTGTTCTATGACTTCGTTTTGTGCAAGAATCACTGCCATTTATACAGTGCTACAGTGAAATGCAGTGAAGTGTATGATGGCAAACTTTCGTGCAAGATTCACTGCCATTAAATGTACACAATTTACAATTATACTTTGCTAAATTGTTTCATGAATATTACAGCTTCCGTCCCAGGACGGGAACAACAGCTCGTGATAGCATAAAGAGCTAAACGAAAGTAGGTAACAGTGGTTTTGAAAAAATTAAACCTGATCATGCAAATGTCCTCTGTTTTTGCTTTTTTAACCTAGGCCTCCCTTGAAAAATAATATCGTGGTCTCGATGGGATTTCACCTGGTTATACTGATATTGTTTACATTGATTTACTATTTTATATATATGTATGATGATAATAATGTGGGGAGCGGTGGCGTAGCAGTTAGCGTGCTGCGCTACGAACCTGGTGACCCGAGTTCAATTCCAGCTCGCGGCCAACACCACTGGCTATTATCTGAACCGGTCCTGGGCATCCCTTAGGTTGACTCTGCCTAAAATGTGTACCTGGTGCGGTATGTTAATATCGCCACTGGGGAGACAAAGGCGGCTAGGAGTGGTGCTGGCCACCTGCCCCATCGTGTGCCGTGCCGGCCTTTATAGGAGATCGCTAACAGCACTTGCCCCTACAGTATGTTAAGACTATCGGGAGGATCTTTGTCTTGTGTATGAGAACATGCACGTGGGGAGCGGTAGCCTGGTGGTTAGCACACTGAGCTACGAGCCTAGTAGCCTGCCTTGAATTCCTGCTCAAAGCAATCACCAGTGGTGAATATCTGAATCGGTTCTGGGTCTCCCCATCTCACTTCAGCATTAGATGAGTGCCCGGTGTGGTTTGTGAATATCAGCACCGGGGAAGACAAAGGCGGGCTGGCCAGCTTGGCTCTGGCCACATCAGATCATCGTGCACTGTTCCAGGTAGTCACAGGTGCTCACTCGCAGCCCTTTCCCCAACAGTCTGAAACAAGGCTTTGGGGTGGTGGTCTTTGTCTTGAGTGTGCGCGTGCACGTGTGCGCCGTGAATAAATGCACAATTAAGGATATTTCAGATCAAAGTCCTCGCAGAGAAGCCAATATTTCTAAACGACAAGTCCTTCAAGATAATGAAAATAAAACACAATTGTCCCTTCCAACCCACCCCTAAGATTGCATTTAAAAGGGAGGCTCACATGTGTCTGAATGGGCTGAGCTAGGGGTAGAAGATGATTTGGTGCAGGTTGAAGGACATCGGCGCTGGATGGAAGAAAGAGAGAAAGCAACCGAAAGAGTGCGAGAGAAGATAAATAAGACATACTCTTCACCTGAAGACGAACGCTTGCGTTGCGTTCAAAACGTCGTGATTCATTTTTATTTAATTCTACCTACGTGACTTTACCGAAAGAACCAAAGAGTATGGATTCCTGCAGTCACGAAAGCTTCAAATCAAGATAAATAAGAGTTAAGCAACAGAGCAGGCTCATGCAGAGACGTGCATTCACCCACAAACACGTGGACCGGTTTGTGGAGGCTGATTAAATTAGGGTAATAGGAAATGTATACAGCGAGCACTCCATTAGACGGAGAATCATGGCGCTGTGGGGCTGATTGGATCCACGTTTAAGGACATCTCTTGGGTCACACGGACGCTACCCATTTTTTTTAATCAAATGCATCCGATCGATTCCGAGCCGTGGAGACGTCAAACCTTCCGACGACGACGACGACGCAGGGCCCAAATTAGCGACTCGCCGCATATAAATACCCCGTGCAGTGCTTTTAATGACCGCGGGCCGCTCGTAAATGAACGGATGGTTACATTGCCCGAGCTCGCGCGTCTCGTGCGTGGCGGTGCGGCAGGCGCGGTGGTTAGCGCACCGTGCTGTGAACCCGGCGACTGCGAGTGCCATCGTTGGCCACTGCTATAACGTCACTCACGCTTCATATACCAAGCGGTGCAGCGTTTTTGTCGAGGTGTACACAAAGCTAAAAACTAAAAAATGAGCACCTTGTGTGTTAACAAAAACATCAGCACCGGCGAGACAAAGGCTGCCGGGAATTGTGCTGGTCACACTAGACTATATGGGTGTATATATATATTTGCTTACGTATATGCTAACGCTTGTGTTTGGTACAATTATGCCTGTAATCAATAGACCAAAAATCCATTGCGGGGCGCTCCTGAATTATTCCATTGAGACTCATTGAATGCAAGTAAAAGCATTGACATTGCATCATCTGCTAGATATAATTCAATAGCATGCAGAGCTATCAACAACAACAATATATAATCAAGCATTTACACTGAAGAATGGGCATTAAAAAAATACAGGTTTGTAATTATATTTATAGAAACATGCAGGCTAGACAATATTGTATCCCATAGAAACCGAGGTTGATGATTACGTGGTTGCAATGGGAAGGGTATGTAACGTAAGATTTAAACTATTGCATTGCAATGAGTTATATAATATAAATAATATAATAGAGCGCACGTAATGGACCTCATTCTCTTCGTCCTCACAATGTCCCAGGCGTAACAACAAATACAATTTACTGAAAATCCACCAAAGCGGGTTAAAATAATGAATTCGCGTAAATGTAATGCCGCTCCCTCTGTATATGTATGTTACATTGTACATTATGAAACAGATGACTCGCAGTTGTAGGGAGAATTCGCTCGAAAACGAGAAATCAAAAGAAAAGGAGATAGCAAGGACGGAGGAGGGGGTGGGGGCTACAGAGAGAGCGTGGGGATTACAGTGGCCACAAAATCCACGTTTTGCCCATATGTAAAATATTTGTCAATTAGGATAGCGAGGAGAGAGCCAGGCTCTTTAAATCCGTGCTGGCGGGCGCAGTCGGTGTCGGGATTTTCTCGTGTAATCACCGCTTGCTGGCCACAGGGCTGTCTGTCTGCTCTCGCAAGAGAGGCTTGCTAGGCAGCCGTCCGTGTGTTTCTCCGTGAATGCACCCAACAGCTGAAATGTTAACGGACGAGTTGTAAGTGTGCCCAGCGGAAAGTGGAAAAAAAAACCTTCGCCATATTGTGGACCTTGCGTTGTCGTCGAACTTGTTAGTTTTCATTGACATTTGAAAAAGTGGGAGGTTTAATTCAGAAAAAACGGATATACACACCGCTCTCCAACGCACTGGTGTGATGAACTAGTAACGAATTGGCACGTTCTGTTTACGTGACAAACCTTGCTAATTGGCTGTATCGGGTGGTGGCGGGTTTAACAACACATTTATTTATATTTACGCGATCTACCCCCCCCCCCCCCGGAAAAAAAAACGACATTATGGTTACACACACCCCTCTGCTGACCCTCATTTCAATTTAATTTCTTTATTTTATTTTACCAGGTAAGGCCTCACTGAGCTGTATGCCTCTTTTTTCAGAAACGACCTGGCCACAAATGATAGCTCAGCGAAGTGGCTTATCACGTGGAAATTTATAGCAGCCAAAAACTCTGATCGCGTGTTTATGCTAAATGTGGGGGAAAACATCGGAGGACACGGATACAAATGAACACGACCATTGGGGGAGAACACGCAAACTCTAAATATACAGGCATCAGGGTTGGGATCGAACCGGCGACCTCCTGTATACCAGGCGAGGTAGTTGATATCTCGCCACCGTGGCCTCGCACGCACTCACCCCTATTCAACCTCACGGCGTTCACTCTCACTCCACTGTCTCACACTCAAACCCTGCACTCCTACGTCACACAATTCACTACACACTCACTACACTATGTACACACCATGTTACACCACAGACTCACTAAATAATCTTACACACATTTACATACATAGAGTATACACACGTGGCAACGCAACCTCGACTGCGTATATTGCTATTGGGAGAAAGTCTAAGGGTCTGGAGGAGCGAATGGAACGGAGGCGAGAGAAAATGGCGAGCGAACAATATTCGCCTGCAATTGTTCATACATAGAATGTGAGAGGATACGGGTGAGGTGAGAAAGTAGGGGGTGGGAGATGAAGGAGGAGATACTCAGGCAGGAGTAGAGAGTGGGTGGGGGGGGTGTGAGGAGCCAGGCATTTCGCAGGTGGTCCATCCTTAGAGATTTCTGTCAATTGTGCGCCAGCGTTTCGCTCAGAAAGGTTCACACTCTGCAGCCTGTAATGTATTGGTAGTCACGGACACTTTCCGAGTCGGGATGGAGAGAAAGAGACAATTCGCCGGCTCTGATACTGCCAAGAGCTGTGATTATAATCACAGCGCCAAATGATCTCAGTCACTTCTGCAGGGCTCAATTTGACCTCTTTCAATACAAGTTTTGGAGAGGTGGAAGTCTGCATCATTTATGTCCGATCACATTGCAAGTGACACATTTTGCAACGTTGCATTGCTTTGAGATTAAAGAGGATAACATTAGGGGCCACGCATGTGTTGTTTCCAGTGATCGGTGTTGACCAATTAAAAAAAGTATCCGCATGTTATCGACATGACTAGGCAGTCGCCGACTTCAATCGCAAGTTCAACGCATTGTTTCTATATTTTAAAGAACCAATTTTACTGGTAGGAACCTCCTGGTTACACCAGCCGATAGGGGATTATTGTGTCCGTCCGCTGTGCAGGGAGGGGCTGGGTGGGGATGGAGGGGATGGGTGGGGAGGGGAGGGTGGGGAGAGGCTGGGTGGGGAGGGTGGGGAGGGGCTGGGTGGGGATGGTGAGGCTGGGTGGGAGGTGGGAGGAGTGGGGCTGGGTGGGGAGGGGCTGGTCACCCCGTGGTGTCCTTATAAAACTCAACGTTTAACCTACTCACGCCGGCTTGTGCCCGCCCTCACAGTCGGCCATATATGCGGAATACACCACGCCGCCGTTGACCCTGGCCATTGGCCGAGCAACCCGACGTTCCTACCAGCTCCCTCCGCAGGAATGTGTTCACGTTGATATGAAAAAAATATTAATGGGATTCATGCGTGTACACTACTTTGCGATGCCCTTTTAATATTTCCAGCAATGGTGAGTATGCTGGACTTGCAATCCAGAAGTCGCCCGTTCAACTGAATTTCCCGGCACGGCAGTCGACTCCATGGGCACGTGTCTCGAATTTTCCCATCTCCTTGAACGTCTCGGCAAGAAGGCTTGCGATGTGGAGGCAATAGGTTCGATTCGCAATCGATCGCGAGGCGATGTAAACCCCTGGTCGAGTTGCATCATCGCTCGTTTCCTTTTCCCATCTCTCCCACTGCCAAAGTGACTAGAAATTGGCAACAATACATGATGGTGGGCTCAATAAAGGCGTCATCATCCTTCGTCGAAAGCCATTACTTTTTACAACTCTACTGGCAAACGTGGAGGCGCTTGCGGCTGGGTGTCTATGCACAGGGCAGAACATTTGACCGAGTAACTCACAGCATTTTGCTCAAACATGTATGGCCTCTGAGCAAATCGCCCTCAACGCGGCTGGACCTTTTCGAATCGTTGAAGCTAAGCAGGGCTGAGCCTGCGTAGTACTTGGATGGGTAACTACCAGGGCTTGCAAGGGGTTGTCCTTAAGGGCTCGTACGATGACAGTGTTGAGTGTCATCCCGTTCGTATGTGTGGTGGGTTTTCATCTGATTTCGTATGTGCGGTGGGATTTCATTTCATTTGCTACCACGTGATAATAGAATGTCACCATTTGAATTGACCAAACATCCCAAAGCAGGAGCCGACTCACAAACCAAATCTTGAGACTAATTTGAATTATTTTTATTTTATATATGTATCTGGGTTTTCTCAGGGCAATCGCGTTTCTCCCACGTGCAAAATATGAATTAATAGGCATGTCAGA
This sequence comes from Lampetra fluviatilis, assembly GCF_964198595.1. Lineage (NCBI taxonomy): Eukaryota > Metazoa > Chordata > Hyperoartia > Petromyzontiformes > Petromyzontidae > Lampetra > Lampetra fluviatilis. Next base: position 2,885,440 of record NC_136314.1, read on the forward strand.
ACGTGTCAATTAATGGATTACAATTGATTGTTATCCTCGGGTAATAATCCATTATTTACAATTAATGCAAGTTACATGCATTATTAAACACACGTTATTGGCACAAACGAGACTGAAATGAGACAAATTGTATGATAAATGGACAATGTAAACAAGACCGACAATACACATAAGACGGAGGATATGAATGAGACCATACGAATGAGAATGTTAACTCGACAGGCATTACCAATAAGATAGTACACACAAGACAAAATATTATTTACTCTTGAGAGAAATTGTGAGCTCGAATTGGGACAGCCGCAATCAACTGCTGATTGGGGGGGGGGGCAGAGGGCTTGGACGGTGGCGAGCAGGGGAGGGGTGCAGGAGGAGAGGGCGTGGGGCTAGCGAGATGTTATCTCCGTAGAGGTTTTTTTGGGGGTTAGATCGCGTAAATATATAAATGTGTCGTTAAAACCCGCCACCACCCGACACAGCCAACTAGTAAGGGTTGTCACGTAAACAGAACGTGCCAATTCGTCACTAGTACAGCACTAACCGGTGTGTTGGAGAGCCAAGCCACTGGAGCACATAGGTTCGATTCCAGACCCTGAGAATGCCTGTTGCACGTTTGGAGTTTGTGACGGATACGAGAAAGTAACGATGATGCTGTCAGCGACGTGAGCGTGATTTTAGGCGACGTACATCGGGGAGTGGCATCAGTGGAGTGACGGCGTTTTTTTGCGTTGCGATGTTAAAGGTGCAGACGTCAATCGGTGTGTCACTGTTCACTTGTTCTGTATGCGTGTCGAACTTCTTTCGCACATAGACAACCAACCGTGCTAATCGAATGCACGTGGTGAATGACGACAAACTACACACCAACAGCAGTTCCAAAGAAACGAGTTTTCAATCCGGACGATTTAATAAGTATAACCAGTAAAAACAAAGTTTTTCACTATAAATCCTTTATATGCGTGGCGGCTAGAGTCCTCTCGTCCTCTGGCTTGAAATGCCACCTATGGATCAGATGATTGCATTGCACCATTAAGCAATTGGTAATTAAATATAATATTTTTGTCCTAAAAAGTGTAAAATTTTGGGAAAAAAATTTCACGAACATTAATTGTCACGCACAACGAGTCTGTGTGGAAAATGTCAGCTCGATTGGATCACGGGAAGTGGGTTAAAAAACGACCGAAAGATTTGCACGGTCCTAAGCAAGCAAGCGAACTTAATATAAAGGATTTAAAAATGCCACGGGCTACGGTGGCTTTTTACGGAGGGAAGAGCGTTCCAGACGGCCGCGGAGGGGCCCCTCCACTGCTACGGAGAACGGCAGAGCATTTCTTGAAGCAACCGCGCCGTTCGGCCGTGCCTCGTGGTCAAATTGTTGAGCGTATTCATTTAGTTCGCTCTGACATCTCATAGCGAAATGGTGGTTGGGGGACTTTTTTCTTCTGTTGTTGTTGTTGTTTATCTAAAAGAGCAGTAAAAGGGAAAACAAGTTTTCTCAGAAATCAGGCGCCACTGTGTTTGTCATGGTTGTTTTTGTAGCAGCTTTATTGTCGGTGTCTCCTTGCACAGGTCTTTATAGCCACTAACCCTGTTCTAAATCACATTGCACACAGGATAGCATTCAATTTAACAGCCACGGCCGAGATTAAATTCAAAGGCAGAACAATGCCGTCTTGATTTACATTGTGGTCTTTAAATCACCGTGTCCTGAGGTGCGTTTGCCTAATCTGTCTCGGTGGGTGTGCATAGTATTACGTTATTTTTGAAAGTAATAGTGCATCTGACACTGACGATGATATTTGCATAAATAAAACAACATTTTGTAATCTCTCAGGGCGTAGTGGCTGGCGAAGCCACAGAGAGGCACAATTCTTGTCAGCACTGGGTATTTGTGAACAGACATGAATGTGGATCATTAAAAAAGGCGCAACGGGTTAAATTAATGTTACCCTGTGAATAGTATTACGGTTTTTTTTTTTTATCCAGACACTAGCAGATCGATGATTATCAGACACAAGGTTGTTTTTTTGCAAGAAACTTTCAGAGACTTAGTTTGCGCTGAAATATTTTACAATGAACGGCGATACTTTTTCCACAGTTTAATCAAATTGTTTTTTTGCATCTGAGTGCAGAAACAAGTCCATGAAATATATGCGAATTAAAGCGAAGCAGTTTTTCCTGTTGCTATTGTTTTTGTTGCATTCTGTGAGCTAAACACGATTGTATCTCGGATATATTTGCAATGTGTATGGCGATTCAGTATATCTATTCAGTATATATACAGCCTTGGTGAAAGCGTATAACCTTGTCCGACTCCTGTAAAATAAACTAATTATGTGCTAATGCTGTGGTGGCAGCGGTGCTCCAGCACAAATAACAAACGTTTTAACCATCGAACAAAGACGGTCACTGCATCGCGCGCTTTCAGATGCTCTTCTGTGGCCGTCTGGAACGCTCTTCCTTCCGTAATTAGGAAGCCACTGGAGCTATGCACTTTTAAATCTAGATTGAAAACTTGTTTCCTTAGACATGATTTGTTGTGCTGAGTATGTCATCCTCCAACTGCACCTCCGATTAGCACGATTGGCTATGTACGGTGCTAAAGAAGTTCTACCTAAAAACAAACTCATTTCTAAAAAAAAATGGATTCATTATCTCCACGCAGCCTGCAAAATCGATTAGACGTTCTCCTCTCCCATCGCTTGCTCCGATATCAAATTACGTTACGCATTATGTTGTTGTCGTCTGTTTTGACACCCCATGCAGATGTTTATTAATTTATGCAGACATCCGGTCACCGTTTAAATCTCCATGTTCTTTGGTTGGAGCGTCAATTTGAACTATTTTCATTTATTTTTTACTTGGAATGGTTGGAGAGCATCAATGCCACCCGCACAGCTGTCCTCTGAAGAACTTTTGTACCCTAAAAGTGTAGGTTTGACTTCCGGGGACACTAAAAATAAATCAAACTTCTCCACAATTTCTGTCAACTCGTCCCCTCTACCGCTGTGCTAACTATGACTGCCGCAATTTAACAGTATCGAGTTTTGTCGCTGTCTCTTTACCCCCACCGAGTACAACACTGTCCTCGTTTAAAGACGGTTCAGTCGCCTGCACGGCTAGACAATGACTCCATGAGTACACGCTTGGGACAATTGCTATGAGCAAGCGCACAGAGTTGTTTCCATGTGGCGACGTTGAGCACACTTAAACAAAGAAACACATCTTCTTGGTTCTTTCGGTAAAGTCACGTAGAAGGGAAATAATAAAATAATAAAAATCAAACATTATAAAATACAATTGTATTACAATTGTATTTTATTATGTTTTATATTTAAATAATAATAATACAATTGTATTTTATTATGTTTTATATTTAAATAATGAAAATAAAACATAATAAAATACAATTTTATTTTATTATGTTTTATTTTTATTATTTTATTATTTCCCTTCTACGTGACTTTACCGAAAGAACCAAGAAGATGAATCCCTGCAGTCACGAAAGCTTTAAATCGAAAAAAAAGAAACACATATTTTGATTTAAAGCTTTCGTGACTGCAGGAATTCATATTCTTGGTTCTTTCGGTAAAATCACGTAGAAAGAAAATAATAAAATATTAAACATATAAAACAATAAAAATTCCCACGACGTTTCGACTGCAACACAAGCAATCATCATCAGGTGTGACATTTTCTTGCTGTGGATTTCACACCTGATGATAATTGATTGTGTTGCAATCGAAACGTCGTGATAATTTTTATTGTTTAATGTTTGTATTATTTTATTATTTTCCTTCTACGTGACTTTACCGAAAGAACCAAGAATATAAAGAAACACATTTCAAGAAACCGCTGTGAGTTCCGAATGCAAGGTTTGTGATGTCACTTGCTCTCCGATGTACAATGTCGCACCTCTGAGTAGCACGGTTGGCTACGTACGGTGCGAAAGAAGGTGAGCATGGGTACGTCACAGGCAGCAGTTGAACCCAGGTAGCCAGAACCAACGGGCAGCTTGCCCACCACGATTGACAGCCAACATCCCTCCAAGTGATTGACTCTTGTCGCCAGAGCCGGCCCAGCCACTAAGCGACCCTTGCAATTGCAAAGGGCCCCGTGGCCAGCAGAGGGCCCCGTAGAGTCACTGATAGCGAGTGGGTGAAAACAATCATACATCAAAGGGGCCTCCAACCAAATTTTGCTTAGGGCCCCCAAAGGTCGAGGGCCGGTTCTGCTTGTCGCGATTTAGATTCAAGGGCCCATATTTTGTTGAGTGTCGCGATTTATGTGTAACACCGTGGCGCGACTGTGTTGCAAACTTCACAACGCGTGAAGCGACAATTACCAAGCCTTGCAAATGCGATTCGAGGTGGCGTATTGCGAGCGTGAGTACTGACATCAACGGATGATAATTGTTTTTTTACACTAAAGGCGTCATCTGGTCCAACCCATGTGAGACTAGGCTCTAAGGAAAGCTGTCTCGGGTGTGGACCAATCAACTTCAAGGACAGTGCATACATTATCAGAGTTGCGTGTTTTTTCTTTGCATTATGACTGCAGGTATTGTGGTCTATGCAAACATGACTCCTCGTAAAAAAAGGTGTCAGTTTTGTTGCCAGATAAAAGGGTTAAAAACCAATAATCATATTTTTTACTGGCAAATGAGGTACCAATGGTATCAACGGATGAGTCAGCGTGTCGTCGCTAGAACGCCAACCACGCCGCCGCCGCCACTCACACTCACGGATGTGCAAACAAAGCAGCACGCATGCGCATGCGCTCGAAAAGCCAGCAAAACTTTTTTTGTTTTCATTCAGCCGCAAAACACTCACTCGCATCACGTCGGTCATTTTCTATCCACAGCTTGTTAAATGCCGTGCAATGCTGTTGCCGTAGGACGATTTCTGTAGTTATGCTGGCACTAAACCCAGGATTCGGGCTGCCACGGGGAAATAAAACGCGATTTAAGAGCAGAAGAGATTTGATGCATTTTATTTTCAATAGTGTCACATCTCGTGCACATCAAAAACACTCGGGGCTATCTCCTTCCCTAATTCGTATTCCTACCCCCCCCCCATTCACCTCCAGCGGCCAATTGCAATCTCCCATGACGATGGGACCAGAGTCAGCTGACGCGGGTCACGTGATTGTAATAAAGCCAGAAGCCAGAATTCCATTCAATCAGACGCGTGTGCCCCAAAGGTAATCATTATTGCTAATTATAGCGGCCCGGTGATGAGAAGGACACTTTACAAATGTAATTGTGAGATATTTTATTATTTATTTCGAAATTAATTTACATGAGAAAGCGGTTCCATGAGCTTTTCCTGTATTTTTTTTTGGAGACGCGTGTTTGGTGTTTAGTGGTGGGCGCAGTAATCTTAGGTTGTATTCCTCGCCATTAGCATCGGGGGCAGGTGTCGTAGGCCTCCGTTGGTTTGAAATCTGAGTAACTGATGCAGTGCATTGATATTATCACCGTGTGAAGATCGAGGCATGTTGGGCATGACGCTGAATACACTACACTGGCTCCTGCGGTCTCTAAGCCTAATTATGATCATGCTTGAGTTTATGAAACCATTTCTTGGCCTCATGGCTGGCTCTGGGGCATCTCCTCGCCTCTCAACCTTGACCCAGGCCTCAGGTCACATTGCCTCGGATTTCTGCTGTCAGAGGATACCATGCTTCAAGCCGGCTACGAGTAAAACGTATCATCATCATCCTCATCACAAATTGAATACAATGTCTAAATATTGACTGACTGCTGCTACTTTTAACTAAAAAAAAACTGATATTTTATTCGAATTGTTTTTCAAAAATGTAATTATGAGTAAGTTAATTATATGTAATTTATCGGATTTTTTTTGTTTCTTCCAAAAGTGTTGGCAGTTTTCGTAAGCGCAACACACACGAGCTTTGCTCACCGTGTCGAATCAGCCAGCGTGTCCGGGGAATCTGGCCTTGACTGCCCTTGCGACTGGCCTCAAACTCAAAGGCTCCCTCCCAGTCTTGGCCTCGGCTTGACCCTGTGGCTCCTGGCCCCAACCCCAACCTTGGACCCACGGGTTTCAGTTTTGAATCCGAGACTCTCAATTAGGGAATATTCCCTATTGATTTTTTTCGCGTATGTGCAGAGGTAGCAGCCATACAGTTAATGCACTGCATTACAATTCCAGTGATCTGGCTTCCAACTGCTAAGCGATACGTAGTTAGATGTGCAGCCATGCATGAGTTCATCAATGCACCTTTTGCAAGTTTATTCTTACAGGCATTATACACAAATCAAATCATGCATAAGACAATGTGTGTACAATTATAATTATTTATGATATGACACGATAAGCAATGTCAGCTAATTGGCTCACGGAATGAACAAAACTGTACGGATTCATCAAAATGAATCGTCATAAATCAATGACATGGTAAGGACAGGACAACCAATAACAATCGACTATTACATCGAATTGCTGGGCGAGCGAATCATGGCATGTTTAATTTGCTGAATTTCAAAATCTAAATATTTACGTTCAGTTTGCACATGAATGGGTGCTGCATTCACCATCCGCAATGGGGAAGACAAAGGCAGCTCGGCATGAGGCTTGGCCACTCCACCCTCCCATGCGCCATGCAGGCTCGAATAGGCGTCGCAAACAGCAGCTCTTGTCCCAACAGTAATGGATTTGCTGTAGCAATGGGGCACACTTTGTTTATGCGTCTTTGTATGTAAACGCACGCGTGCGTGTCCACGTATGTGTGGGGAGCTGTTGTGTAGTGGTGAGCGCTCTGCACTGTGAACCCGGCGTTCCGAGTTCGATTCTCGTTCGCGGCCAACAACACCCGTGACGATTATCTGGAACCTGTCCTGGGCCTCCACGAGGTCGACTCAGCCTCAAATGACTACCTGATGCGGTGTGTACGGAGGTGGAGTGAGTAATGCGTTGCTGGTCCGAATAGGTGTTCGCTAAGAGGACTTTCCCCAAGAGTAATTTAAAGGCTACACGAGGGATATTTTGTCTGTGTGTGTGTGCGCGCATAAACTGGAATGCCTACAAATGACCAGTTCTAATTAAAATGTGTAAATGCACCCTGGGGCGGGGAGAGTGTGTGGGATAAAGCACTATGACAGAGCTCCACATTTGAATTCACCCTCTGTGGGTTCCGCTGCTGCTGAAAAGGCACGAGGCCAATTCCTTCTTAGTGCACGCTTGCACTCTAAGCAATCGTCTCTGATTACCCTGGCTGGCACGGCAAGAGAAATCATGAAGCTTGGATTAGATCCTGGCTTGGCTGGATTATGAAGTGCATTGGGCCCCTGTCTCTTGTTCATCTTCAGCCCACACTAGACACACATCCATCCCTCCTCCTCCTCCTCTCCCTCTCGGCCGTTGAAAATGTAGCAGCCGCGCACGCATTTCCCTTCAGTAAAACAAACGCTGGCGGATTTTCAACTTCCTCCGCTGAAAGTTTACTGTCATCGTTTTCGCCGCGGCGAGAAAGTGGGCAGCCTGGCCGACGCTCTCAGAATCGCGATCGTGGAAACGGAGGGTGCTGTTGCTGCACCGTTGCCATGCGAACTCTCAGCTGGCGATGAGATGCCAAGATCGTAATTATCAGCTCGCGAGGATCTGTGTGCGTGAGCCTCAAGGAGTTTGAGTTTTGTTTCGCGTTACGGCTTACTCGTACTTTTCTCGAGCACGTTCCAAGAGGTCAGGATGCCTCACCACACAATTCCTTGCAACCCATCAATGTTGACCAATCTGCTCCATTCAAATGAAAATGTGTTTGCCGTATTCTCCAAGCACTTCAATCTTGTTATACAATTCGCAACTCGCGTGCCTGAGAGAGCGCTGATTGATGTAAATAATTATGTTTGTGCGTGTGTGTGTGACGCAGTCGTGTCGCAATCAGCACACTGCGTTACGGACTGGGCGGCCTAAGTTTGTAACCCGTTGATGACCTATAACAGTGGTGAATATACCATTGGAACCTCCTTTGCCAGTAGCAAAATATGATAGTTGTTTTTTACCCTTTCATCTGGCAACAAAACTGACACCTTTTTTTTTACAAGGAGTCATGTTTGCATTGACCACAATACCTGCGGTCGGAATGCAAACAAAAAACACAACTCTGATAATGTACGCACTGTCCTTGAAATTGATCAGGCCACACCCGAGACAGCTTTTCTCAGAGACTAGTCTCACAAGGTGTTGGACCAGATGTGCGCCTTTTGGCGTCATCGTTCCGCAACCGGTGGCCAATGCAGCTCAGCGAGCACTCGTCGGACATGGTCGGACCTTGCAGTACCCGTCACGGCACGTGCCAAGGAGTTGTGTTCATGCTCCAGCTTGGCAATGTTGCCAAACAATGTTGTGTAGAGAGCGCTCGTTTGATTTTTAAAAAAAACAATCTTCGGTCTTTCTTACATGATTGTATTGTGGTGCGCGCACACTGCCATCAAATCGTGACACGAGGAATCAATTGGGAAGCCTCTCTGCAGCAGTGCGGCTCCGTGCCGTTGAGGATGAATGCCCAATCGAGATAAAACAATAACTTCAAGTGTTCTTTTCTTTGGGGGGGGGGGGGGGGTGAATGAACATTCCACATTTCCAGTGTTATTGATTGTTTTGTTCGTCGTCTCTAGATCATGGCCAAAGTTCATACAAACCATAGGCGTAGTTGATTCAGCAGCAGAGGTGAGTGAGGCAAAATAAAAAAAAAGGTTCTGGACTCCATCCGCCCCACCACCCAAACTTTCACCACCCTGCACTGACGAGCTTGATGACGTGCGCTCAATCGCCCCTTGCGGCGCACGACGCATTGATAGGCCCTCATCCAGCGGTGCAATTACACATTTGGCTGTGCTGGAACTGTGCATGCACAATCCTGACGAGGGGTTTACAATCCCCCGTGAAGTCAATGTGACTGCGATGGTGCCACACAGCCATTCATTATTCCGCGTTGCTCCATTTGAATTGTAATCGCCGACCAATTCATAATTGCATTGCTCTTTGCAGAATTATGGTTTCACGATAATATTTCTTCTTTCATATTTTTGTTCACTGATTGTATTGATATATATATAGAATGAATGGCATTCACATAAGTCTATTGTAATTTTTAAATATGACACTAGTATTTCAAATGTATATAAATGGAATGTATATATAACGCATTTGATTCATTATTGTATGATGATGTTTGTTTCACCAGAAAAGCCTCACTGAGTCTGAATACCCATATATCGTCTGTTTAGTATTTTAACATCTCATAGGTTTGCTCATTTAATAATTGCTCACAATAATGCGCTCAAACGCCCACATTTCACGTGCCCTATTTTTTTTTTCCATATCTTTCCAAATATATATTTTCACACGAAGAGAGATATATATTAAAAAAAAATTGTATCTGTTCTTATTAGTTGGTGCACAACTGGGACAATTATACAGAAGGTGAGTGGTCTCATCAAAAATTCTCTCCCAAGTGGCGACGGCTGCATTCATAACAAGCGAGGCTGATGACCTTGTGCTAGGAGAAACGAACTCCCTGGAAAGGGACATGAAAGCGTCTCATTTGTACGGCGCGGCTGTGCGGGCGTTATGCCGCGAATGCATTTAAAATGTATCTGCGCTAACCAACCAACCGCATATCAATCACCTCCGGTTATTTATTCTGGGACAGCAGGTGTTGTTAACTGCAGGTGGTCTCAGATTAAAAAAAATAAATATCCTAGGGCAGGTCAATGAGACGCTGACCTGGCCAGAATTATCGCCTTCGTTCTATTCCATCTGTTGATGAGTTAAAGTCGTGCCATTGCGTTCCAGAAATTGCTCATTGGTCTCGACGATGCTTGCATCGGTGGTCAACGTCGTCTTCGTCGTCGTCATCAACATCATGCACTTCATCACATTTAAATGCGGTATGGTTTAGAGTAACCGCTGAAGATCAACACTCTTTTGAAAACTTTAGCAGTCGTGGTTGCCGTTGTGTGGAGTGAAATTTGATGGAAATGTAGAGATGTGTAATACTAATAATAATCTTCTTTCATATGGCTGATGAAGATGCACAACTACAAGTTCACATTGAAGGTGGTCAAGCCAGTTAACCGTGTCAAGAGCAGTGAAGTCTATCACTGGTATTTCTTCTTTGCATTTACAAATCGGGCATGGCGTCGATGACACATTCCTGCGGAGGGAGCTGGTAGGAACGTTGGGTTGCTCGGTCAATGGCTAGGGTCAACGGCGGCGTAGTGTATTCCGCAAATATGCCCGACTGTGAGGGCGGGCACAAGCCGGCGTGAGTAGGTTAAACGTTGAGTTTTGTAAGGGCACCACGGGGTGACCAGCCCCTCCCCACCCAGCCCCACCCCTCCCACCCCCCACCCGGCCCCACCCTCCCCACCCAGCCCCTCCCCACCCTCCCCACCCAGCCCTTCCCCACCCTCCCCACTCAGCCCCTCCTCACCCTCCCCTCCCCACCCAGCCCCTCCCTCCCCACCCAGCCCCTCCCTGCACGTCGGACACAATAATCCCCTGTGGGCTGGTGTAACCAAGCGGTTTCTACCAGTATAAGTGGTACGCTCTGTCCTGGATGAACACAGCAACACACTGGAGAATTTTAGAATTTTCCATTTGTTCATCAGGTATCCGCATCTGTCATGGTTTATGCCAATTCGATTTGGTGTCGACCATATGAGCTTCGTGGAAGATCAAACCCAGGGATATTTTGCGTTGCGTCTTTCACGATGTGTTGGATTTATGAACTATTTTGAACTCCCTTCTGCTCTCCAAGCTTCGTCGGGGTTGAATTCGCATTGTTTAGTTGTTGATTAAATATAAATAAATATTCCCTTCAGCTATTTGTCATTCCTTCTGCTGGAGTAAGGCCTCGTCATGCATTTTGGGTCATGATGGTTGCCTTCCATATTTTCATGGTTAAATGTACAGCAGATGCAGTGGCATTGCACGTGCAGCAAGTTTGACGTCGTACGTCGGTCAAACGTTTGCGAAGATCAAATGTTGCATTTACCACAAAACACATAATGTGTAAGATAGCGTGTGGTGCAGTGAAGTGTGATTATGCCCTCCTATTGAGTTTTTTTTTAAATAAAAATACACGTACTCACATATTGTATGTGAACTCTTTACAAGTCGTGTGTGTGATGAGCATGATCGTTCGCGTGAGAAAGGTATTTAAAACACATTTGAGACAGGCGCGAAGAAAACAATACGTGGCATTCTGTGAGCACAACCGGAGTTCCTAAAACGTTCTTCATATTCATTCAGTCGAGGGATCGTTCCAAGGCGTAGCTGCGCAAGACGTCTGTAGGCACAATTTAAATTGCTCACTTGCGGTTGATATGAGTCATTAATGTTTGATGCGCACGACTGCTTGAATCTACCCGGAATCCAAACAGAGATGTTCGGATAATTTTTTTTCAAATCTTGTGCTCATGAAAGTTTAATGGCTGAACAGAACGTGCAGCCATAACCCCTTCATGCTTCCGCACGGAAGCGGAAGAGCCTAAATGTCAAAATGCCTGAAAGAAAAATCAGGACAAATAATGAAACAGATGAATAAAAATCCAGGCCACCATAAGTCAACGAACACCCATAGGAACAAAATCTGATACGATGTACAAAATACAAAACAATTACCGGCATAAAAAAAAAAATCAGAGTGCATCCCTCAAGAGGATGATACATTATTATTTGTTATATTATTTTCACATGCCAGCTGTCACCAGAAATATAAAAAACAGTGTTTATAATTTTTTCTGAAGCAACATTTTGTCCTTTACATTTATAATGTCCATGCCCTCCTTTTGAATCTTGCGCAAGCAGCCTCGAGTATGCTTGAGCCAGCGAAAAAGTGAAAAGGGATGAATTATTGCGAAATTTATTTCCAGGGAAGTCAATATTCTTGTTGCCCATTCTTTATGCAGATGTTTTTTTTCCTTCCTAACTTCATTGGAGAACCACGTGGGACCCATTGGTGATGGGTCCTGCATTCCCTCATACCCAAAGACTGTTTCAGAGAATGTATAAATATACAATGAATGATCTCCCAGAATATATATCCCCCCCTTGAGCAAATACTCATTAATTTCCCATGTATATGTGATTGTATATATATAAAATGTATAATGTATCTTCCTTGTTTTTACAACAAAGTAATCTTTCTTCACACGAGACCATTTTCCAAACTTATTTGTAAAATGTTTGGCCAACATGCGTGGACAATAAGACATATTTTTGGCGACTTAAGTAAATCAAAATAAAAAACCTCCGACCGGAACACCATTCTAAAACTAATTAAGCCGAGCACTCTAAACAGGTTGTGTGCACACGTGCACTAGCACTTTTGAAGCTCTATACAATGACTCCTCTAGTTACGAGCGAGTTAGGTTCCAGAGGTCTGTTCGTAAGTCGACTTGTTCGGAAGTCCAACTTTACTCCTGTCGATTTCAAATATGTTGTACGGCATGTACATTAAACACGGGGAATGGCTTTAAACGTCGTGTAATCTCCTGTAGACGTAGATGCCACTGGTTCTTCACGTTCTGCAGATGTAGATGCCATCACCACCATCTATTGCACGGCGGTTGAACTTACGACTCTCGGTCCAAACAGACAACTGGACATAAGAACAGGTTTGTTCGTATCTCTGAAATTGTGTAAGTGGAATGTTCGTAAGTAGAGGAGTTCCCGTACATTTGCTGTACCTATCGTGTGCATTTAATTCAGGTAAACAAACGTTCATTTGGACGCCTCATGTTCTGTTCGTGCCCTGTCATTTTATTTCATATTTATGTTGTGATTATTATAGGAATACATCAACTTAATGATTTAAAGCTTTCGTGACTGCAGGGATTCATATTGTTGGTTCTTTCGGTAAAGTCACGTAGAAGGGAAATAATATTATTTTATTATTTTCCTTCTACGTGTTGGTTCTTTCGGTAAAGTCACGTAGAAGGGAAATAATATTATTTTATTATTTTCCTTCTACGTGACTTTACCGAAAGAACCAAGAATATCAACGTATTGCTTCAATTTAACACGTATGTTGTCACAGGCAAAGGTGAGGATTCATCGTCGATGTTTTTGTTGGTTAGGCCACTTACTGATCTGGCCAAAAATTGTGTCACTACAACCCCTCGACACACCCAAGTAGATCAAATCGTCGTGCCTTGAAATGCTTCGACTCACCAGTAAGTTACAGAACAATTGTCACAATCGAATTTGACAAGAAGTCAGACGGTCTGAATTCCAGGATTTTGTATTCTGCCTTCCTGGAAATTAATACTCAACGTCGTCTCAATTGAAGCGTTGTGTTAGATTCGAATCGTCGCCCTGTCTAATCGCTACCTATTTTAGTACCAAGATGTACAGACTCAACATTCGACCAGAATTTGAACTCGTACACTTCCTGCGACTGCGACTCATGCACTCTGATCACAAGGCCACTTGGACAGATGTAACCTACTACTTGCTTCAGCGGAAATGTTTCAGTTGTATTTTAATCAACTAGTAAAGAACTCAAGGGACCGGTAAATAGTCTCATTTGCAAGAGTGACCTGGGGGGCAATGGTCTGGCATCAGGGGCCGATGATCGCTATGTGTGATCCCGTTCGATTTATTTTGCGGGGTAATTTTCCAATTTGGCAAAATTTGGACCGTGACACCGACACACGGGAGTTCCTCGGCCTGTGAATGACGCAACGGGATCTATAACGCTCACCGTGGAGTGGGCGGCGTGCGTCGTGCATTCTGGTTGATACGCACGCCACTGTCTTGATCAGGCCGCCGCTCGTTTCAAACGCGCTACCACCGTGCCGCACTACAGCTGGGCTGCGCTATGCTGTGCACCACTACAACTGTGCACCACTACCACCGTGCCGCACTACAGCTGGGCTGCGCTATGCTGTGCACCACTACCACCGTGCCGCACTACAGCTGGGCTGCGCTATGCTGTGCACCACTACAACTGTGCACCACTACCACCGTGCCACACTATAGCTGGGCTGCGCTATGCTGTGCACCACTACCACCGTGCCGCACTACAGCTGGGCTGCGCTATGCTGTGCACCACTACAACTGTGCACCACTACCACCGTGCCACACTATAGCTGGGCTGCGCTATGCTGTGCACCACTACCACCGTGCCACACTACAGCTGGGCTGCGCTATGCTGTGCACCACTACAACTGTGCACCACTACCACCGTGCCACACTACAGCTGGGCTGCGCTACCGCTGTGCACCACTACCACCGTGCCACACTATAGCTGGGCTGCGCTACCGCTGTGCACCACTACCACCGTGCCACACTATAGCTGGGCTGCGCTATGCTGTGCACCACTACAACTGTGCACCACTACCACCGTGCCACACTACAGCTGGGCTGCGCTATGCTGTTCACCACTACAACTGTGCACCACTACCACCGTGCCACACTATAGCTGGGCTGCGTTACCGCTGTGCACCACTACCACCGTGCCGTGCTGCAGCTGGGCTGCGCTACCGCTGTGCCAAACGAGCCATGGAGTCTAAGCGAACCCGTTGTGGGCAGTGGTGATTGCGTTGACTGCTGAGATTCTTGGGAGCTCGGGTCAATATTCACACCACAAAATCGAGCCGTGACTCAATTCGACTTTCCCAAGTCAAGAAACCATTTATTAGCTGCTTTAGTATTTTTGGAAGGGTTATTAATCCATCTCGATGAACGGTAAATCATATATTCTGTCAGAATATAAGGGAACTGCATATTGTGATTCCACTATTATTAATGCAACATATCATTTGAAGTTAGATCATGTGATATATATGTGATATATATGTGCCATCGATGCGTATACGTGTATACACGAATGCATATGCTTACACACAGGGATACATTTATCGTAACAAAAATACGTTCACCCTTTCTCAGTGCACTGCTGGATGAACCATAGGAAACTTTTGTTCAGAAATTTCTTGCCAAAACAATGCACAAGGTGACTTTACAAGCTCGTCGTTGTGTAAAGTATGGTATTGTGTAAAATAAATCATTACAGCCCCTTTATCAATCCACTGCTGGATGAACGGCTCCTGTGATGGTCGTGGTGGTTGTCAATGGCATACTTCACAGTTGGTGAAGGGGAGGGGTTAGATCAGGACTGGTTCAGATATAACTTAATACTGGTAGGAACCTCCTGGTAGCACCAGCCCACAGGGGATTATTGTATCCGTCGTGCAGGGAGGCGCTGGGTAGGGAGAAAGGGGCTGGGTGGGGAGGGGAGGGTGGGGCTGGGTAGGGAGGGTAGGGATGGGCTGGGTGGGGAGGGTGGGGAGGGGCTGGGTGGGGAGGGTGGGGAGAGGCTGGGTGGGGAGGGTGAGGCTGGGTGGGGAGGGGAGGGTGGGGAGGGGCTGGGTGGGGAGGGTGGGGCTGGGTGGGGGGTGGGAGGGGTAGGGCTGGGTGGGGAGGAGAGGGTGGGGAGGAGAGGGTGGGGAGGGGCTGGGTGGGGCTGGGTGGGGGGTGGGAGGGGTGGGGCTGGGTGGGGAGGGGCTGGTCTCCCCGTGGTGCCCTTATAAAACTCAACGTTTAACCTACTCACGCCGGCTTGTGCCCGCCCTCACAGTCGGGCATATTTGCGGAATACACCACGCCGCCGTTGACCCTGGCCGTTGACCGAGCAACCCAACGTTCCTACCAGCTCCCTCTGCAGGAATGTGTTGTCAGCTGTGGATGAAACTCAAAGCCATATTCCTGCATTCATCGTGCTGTGCAGTGCTAACCGCCACACCGCTGCTTTCCAATACAAATACATACATGGGGAATCTATTTTAATCAGATTTTTGTATGTATTTTGAACGTATTTCACATCGTACTGAGTCAACTGTGCTAATTGGAGGTGCAGGTGAAGGACAACAAACTAAACACAAACGCGTAGGTTTAAAGAAATACGTTTTCAATCTAGATTTAAAAGTGCATAGCTCCAGTTGCTTTCTAATATCGGAAGAGCGTTCCAGACGGCCGCAAAAGCACATTTGAAAGGACACGAAGCATTGACTGTCTTAGTTCGATGGTTAGACCAATATACGTTTAACCTTTTTTCGTGCAAAAATAACCACAAGTGAACCAAATTAACATAAGTGAACATAAATTAACATAAGTTAATTTGTTTGACATACGTTGCTAGAGTCTTAGCGAAATTATACACGAGTTAATCGGCGAAGTGTTTTGCGAACAGAGTAAATTTAGCATTTTTTGCGTTTAAAAATCGGAACGATGTCGTTCCACCAGGGCAGCACAGAATTTCACGCAAGAAAAGTGTATTCTCTATCCCTAAATAGCATTTGATCTTTTCTAAACAAGACATTTCAACCATGAGCAATAATATCCAGTCACACTTTGATTGATGTATCGGTCTCCCTAATCTGCCATCAAATGGCAATTGAGGGATCGCGCAGTGACAATTCTTGAAAGAAAAACAACGTTTCCACAAACATCTTTATCACTTTCACAATTCACAGAAACAAAGGCACGTTAAATTAATCTGCCACCATCACCATTACTATTTATTATTTTACGTTATGCTAAACCCTGCACATCGATGAGTTCAGAGAGAGAAAATACTTTTTCTATTATTATGTTTCGGAGTAAATGCTGCCTGTTAATTATTATTGCAGCAAAAAAGTCAGATCGTTCACAAAATTGTAACAAATAAAATTGTCATCCTTTCTGCGGGTCTGCATTGATGGCACGATGTTCAAACGACGCTCTCAACAGCTCCGACCGCAGCGCATTCGAACAGGGGAGTGAGCATCGATGACATCTCGGTCATCACATTTACACACATTTACTTGAGCTCACTTTACTAAAGGACGGCGTGTTTGTTGATCACAATTCAGTTTTTTTTATCGCATTGCGTCGAGAGACAAACGGTATCTGTGATTGATGGTCCGAAAACCACCCACTCTTAGGGGAGTCGGGTTGTTGCATTGTACCCATATTAATTCTCATTGGAATGCAACAGCTTGAAGGACAGTGGATAAAAATAGAACCGAAATGGTTTCCATTGGGCTTGCTCTGACAGCTGAAAATTACAGCAAAAGCCTCGGAGGAAATGCCCCATCCGCGTGAATTCTTGCGAGATGTACCGGTGATAGGAGACGTGGCTGCCTCCTAAGCGTCCCGTGCTGCCTTTGAATTTTAGGACCTTCCAGTTTCAACCCCCATTTCATCTCCGCTCTAATAATCAGGCCGCACACGCA
This sequence comes from Lampetra fluviatilis, assembly GCF_964198595.1. Taxonomy (NCBI): domain Eukaryota; kingdom Metazoa; phylum Chordata; class Hyperoartia; order Petromyzontiformes; family Petromyzontidae; genus Lampetra; species Lampetra fluviatilis. The sequence continues at coordinate 2,902,691 of NC_136314.1, forward strand.
CAGAGCGTGGAGTTGTTGAGCTGCTGTGGCATCCGCAAGTGACCCACATAAATGGTGCCCCCGCCCACACCGCCCAAAGCAGACCGTGGCTGCAGGTCTTTGAAGGTGTTTTTGTTTTTCGTGTCGTTTGACACGAAATGCTCTTCCAGAATACAGGCGGTATCCGGTTTACGATGGTTCGTTTTACTGCGATCCGCATTTACGACGTTTACGTAGCGACCCGGAAACTCCATTTATGACGCACCTTCCGACACGACTCAGGAACACATTTGCACAGAGTCGCGTCTGGTTCCCGATGTGACTTGGCGTGGAGCTTTTGTTATTCTCCAGTATCTTTCTTTTTGCGCGTGGACTTTTACCAATTAAAAGCCCTCGCTAAAAACGGCTGGCAAGTGATGCGTTTCCACTGTTTCTGCTATGGAGAGATAGTGGTCCGATTTACGACGGGGTATCCGGGAACGCATTGCGTCGTTAAAGTGTGTGGGCATCTCTCCGTCCCGCTTCTTGTCGCGCTGACTCGCTGGCCCCTTGCTCAAGCCCAAGCTCAGCGAACCTCATCTCCTCGGTCGCAATTACCCACCCACCACCGACTTCCATCCACAAAGTGGCTCAGATATAAAATAGACGTAGGTTTCTACTCCATGTACAATAGATATATATGTACATATTCATCCGGTCCCAGAGATGTCCCACTGTTGTTTACAGGGACTTGAGACGCAGCTGCATGAAACGCTCAATGCATCCAAATAGCATCGCGTTGGTTCATCTTCTTGGTTCTTTCGGTAAAGTCACGTAGAAGGGAAATAATAAAATAATAAAAATAAAACATAATAAAATAATTCTCACGACGTTTCGGTCACAACGCAAGCAGCCGCCCTCAGGTGAAGAACAGGTCTGTCGGAAAGACAGACCTGTTCTTCACCTGAGGACGGCTCCGTTCTTCACCTGAGGACGGCTGCTTGCATTGTGGCCGAAACGTCGTGAGAATAATTTTATTATGTTTTATTTTTATTATTTTATTATTTCCCTTCTACGTGACTTTACCGAAAGAACCAAGAAGATGAATCCCTGCAGTCACGAAAGCTTGAAATCGAAATTTCGTTGGTTGTTCACTGAATAAAACCTAGACCGTCACTTCGCCTTTTAATTGATGTTCCACTCATACTAACTGGCTTGGGTTGGAGTGGCGGTGCTGTGGTGCGTACACTGGTCGCCGAGCGCGGCGACCTGAGTGGCAGTGATATCTGAACCGGTTCTGGATGCCACCTCGATCACCCACTTGCACTGACCGGCGTGGTGAAGTATGGTCAGACAACCCCCGTGATGGACAGTGGATTATATAAGTGCATACGTATTGATTTAAAACTCTCTCGTGATGACACTTCTCATTTCAGATGTAAATAACTCTCCAACTTCCCCCTGCATGCGAAGCTGTCTCATGGTTACAACAAATGTCACGGCTGTTATTATCTAGATGCTAACTGGATTGGATTGGAGGGGTGGTGCTGTGGTTAGCATACTGCTCTCCGCGCACAGCGTCCTGTGGCACGTTTGTTCTTCCCTCGCAGCTACGATTTGCACGGTTGCCCATGCATGTATGTATGTTGGACTTCTTTCGCACCGTGCGTAGCCTCCCGAAACAAGTTAAACGTACTGTACATGCACACGTTGCAACGGGGGTCTTGGCTGCACTGCAGCCCGTCTTGGGGTTAAACTGTCATGTGCAGCATTGGGCGCCAGACACCTCCTTGATTTCACGGTTTCGTCCAAATTTGAATTCACATCACCTGACCCGCAGACCCACACTCTGCCTTGTATGCCGGCGGGTCGCAAGCCAGGTAATTTTGAATTAAAATTGGGCAATTCCAAAAGGTCACAGGGCGTGGGGAAGAGGTTTCGGGGGGTGGGCCAAGGCTATGACAGCATTTTTCTCCCCGCTGTGGTTTAACCCACCGACGCCTCGGCTGCTCACTCACTGCCTTGGTCCCCTGAGCCAAAGAAGAAAATGCCTGGAGCATTCTGACTCAAAAAACAAGTGAGTGTGGCGAATGGGTGAGATCAGTATTATTTAGCCGTCGCGTTTGGAATAGCTCGGTGGGCTATACCTGGTAAAATAAACATTGATTCGTTTTATTTGTACGTTACCTCTCTTATACTTTGCACTCCTATCGTGCGTTTGTATTGTTTTGCTGTTGTAACGTTCTGAGCAACCCCTACTGGACATTTGTGAAAAAAGAGCTCCATAGGCCATCGGATTCCTCCAGAATAAATTTACATTGTGATTCTGATTCTGATAAGCCAAGCGTTGGCTTCTGCTCAGCAGGACATGTGATAATGAAAGGAGGTCCTCTTGCCAGTAACATCTGGCAGCCCAGCCCAGTAGCATTTGCTGAACAAGTAAGAGCCTGCTGTTGAGGTTCAGGTCAAAACTGGTCCAGAGTTTTCTCGTATATACAAAATGCTGCTGGATTACATTGGAAGATAGGCCAATAGACGAACACGTTAGTAGATTTTGTGTGCGGACAAATGGAAGCAAGGTTTTTTTACCCATTGTGTTCCTTAACAATGTGTTTTTAGTTTGTAAGAAATGTTATCTATATAAATAAAGACCTTGATCTGTATGTCTCAAAAGCCTCTAGGGTACTTCCCGACAAGGTATACAGCTGAAATGTGGTACATAGGTAGTTTTTACGACACAAACAGCAGAAAAAATCCGAATAATTCGAGATTTTTCATTGTAAGGCCCCCAAATCTCGATTTCATGTGCCCCATACACATATTTGCGAGTGTCATTCAGATAGCATTCAAAATATAAGATTGCGATTTTTTTCGTTTGATAGAGCGTTAAACAGCAAATACAATTAAACAGAGAACCATTGCTTTATCTTTTATTGTTTCTGAGATTAATTTCTGATTCAAGCGGTTTTAAACGAAAACATACGCATTTCATGACGTGCGGCGGCCCCCAACAGACTGGTCAAGTAAATCCTTAGGATTGTGCGGTGGGCCTTCATCCAGGCCAGCAGTGGAGAGAGCGCGTCTGGCTCCCTCACGGCAGCAGTGGAGATAGTGCGGCTCTCCCTCAGGGCAGCAGTGGACAGAGCACGGCTCTGCCTCACTCTCATTCACACGGCTGCTTGCTCGCGATCACGTGACGCACTGCAAGCAATCTGTGCCGCGTTAATCCACAATGACAGAGTCACAGAGCTGGGCTATTATATATTAGTATTTGAAAAAGTATAAGAGAGCAGCGTGCGGTTATTGCAGACATGATTGCTTGCCAGAGATTTCTATTTGATGTTTGAACATCTTAACACAACTCCTGTTTTATTGCCAGAAAAGGTAAAACCGATTGTTATCTTTTGATTGGAGCTTGCCATCATAGAGTATTAAGTTCATACATTTTTGTTCTTTCTGATGAAAAAAACGAGCGGAATCTTTCAATTGAGCTTTTTCGATGGATGCGTCTTTAAATATAACAAGTTGAATCAAATCGCCAATTATTTTTTGTGGAAAAAAAATATTTTTTTTGTAGTTGTTCGTGTCTGATTGTAGATTAAAAAAAGCTTAAAAGAATCATATCAGGTTAATTATTATATCTATTGAAAACGTTTGCCAGGCGAAGACAGGCTTCATGAACTAACCATATATATGTTACTAAAGTTTAAATACTTTGGGTGTATGTCAAATGCCGTGTTCGTTCTAAGCACGTGTTTCAGGTTATCACGCTGCTCGAACAAAAGTACATCCAAATGGAGACCAACTCGATCTCTGCTCCACAGATAACAAAAGCAACTGGCTGCATTTCCTCCTACAGATGAATATGTGCTCAGAAGCTTGGTGGCTCACTCGGTATGCAACGATGCATCGATGAATGACTTTACTCTGATTCCTGTACGTAAAAAATAAAATTTTCTTTCAAATAAACGCAATTGCTACTAGAAGCACTCGATTCACAAGGTTACAACATGATTTAATCGAATCTCAACCTGAAACCGTGATGATTCACTCATTGATTCCTCCACCCGTGCTGAGGACCCAGTCTACCAGACTGATTGTTTAGTCTCACCCACCACTGTTCAACCACCACCACCACACTGCAGGTCACAAAAACTCACTCACCTATACCACTCAGCCACCACACGGTGTCCAACAACAACCACACTGCAGGTCCCAGCAACTCACTCACCTTCACCACTCAACCACCACACTGTGTTCAACCACCACCACCACACTGCAGATCACAGCAACTCACTCACCTTCACCACTCAACCACCACGCTGTGTTCAACAACCACCACCACACTGCAGGTCACAGCAACTCACTCACCTTCACCACTCAACCACCACACTGTTCAACCACCACCACCACCACCACCACACTGCTCAACCACCACCACCACACTGCAGGTCACAACGCTTAACTCTGTCCACCAATTCCGTCGAACAAGTCCGACTTCAGAATTCTCTCCCATTGTCTCTTTGTTTTCTCCCCCCCCATGTTCTTACAACCTTGGCTCACATTCAACAAAGCAATGATATTATGATCTCTTGTGCATTGCAACTCAAACGGCGCCGTCTGTTGCTGACCGCTGGGCGTGTTGGTCGGTGCCTTGTGGACCTGTGCTGAGCGATTGTGAAAACAAAACGGGGGGGCGGGGGGGGTGGGTAGAAATTGCTTGCAAACCTTTCGACACTGACGTGAATTCACTCACTCAACCTCCGCATCGATGGAGATACAGGTGTGTGTGTGCTCTCGCACCAAACTGGGGAAGCACATGCAGCCGTCTATGCACGCAGCAGCCCCTGGGCTCAGTGTGACTTAAACAGCGTCGCCTCGACACGCTTTCACGAGACCCACTGTGACTGCGCTGCGATGATGATGATGATAATGATGTTAATAAGGAGTCGGGTGCTGCCATGAGCTGACATATTCCTTAACGAGCTACTAATTATGATAAATATCGTGGTGCTTTGCGCACACGCCCGCACACACGTGCAATTACAAAGCAGATATTTAATCATTGTTCGCCATGGTCAATCCACTGCTGGATGAATGCCCCTGCCAAAGCGCTGACAACTATCACGATCGTGCCATGCAGCAATGCAGCTGCAAGTACTTGCAACGTGAGCTGATTGCCACGCTACGCGCCGCTCGCCGCGGATGGAACTCTTGCACGCAGCGCGATGTCACTCCACTCGTTATTATTGAGCATCGGCCATGATCCCTTCTCGAAACATGTCCTCCAACTCGTTATTCTTGTACCATGCAATCAACCTGTGTCTGTTCTCTCGTCCGTGTGTTCCTCTTTCTGTCCCAAACGTGCATCTCTCCGTGATTTGCCAGCGCAGCTTTTCAGTTTATGATTATAATTATTTTACAAATCTTTTTCAGGGATCAATCTAGATTTGAAGTTATCGTGACTGCAGGGATTATTTCGGTAAAGTCACGGAGGTATAAAATACAATAACACAATTTTGCTGTGGTTTTCCCACCTGACGATGATTGCTTGTGTTGCAATCGAAACGTCGTGATTTAATTCATTTCATTTCTTTTTCAGGGATATTGGATAAGTTATCACGATACAAGTTCAACGCCCCTCGGAGATGCACGCATTTTACTGACGGTCTAAAACGCGCAGCTGAAGACGCTAACAATATTCCAATGTCATCAACGCTGTACTTGCACACCGATGCAGTGATACCAATTGTTAATAATACATGGATGAGAGCGAAGACAGCATCCTGCTCAGAGGGCGCGAGTGGACATGGTCCTCATATTGCATTCTCAGAACCTTTTTTGACCGGACCCTGCTGCCACCCCGCTCGTGTCACGGTGCGGACAATTTGGCGAGAAATCCCGCAGCTTTTCTGTTGACTGCCAAGCTGAAAAAAAGGGCGCAAGCCCTGAGCCGGGCTCATGATTGAGGTCACGTCGCCTTCAAAAAATCAAAAGGCAGGCCCGACACATGTTTCCCAAAAAGCCGCGCAAACCAAGCTGGCTCTTGCGAAAGTCTCTTCTACCGACAACAGAGGTGACCTCGGGAAGATGAAATAAAATAATTATTTTTTTCCATTCCTCTTTAGCTATCAGACAGATGTCGGGATCCGTTGTTTTTGTGGCTGGGTCAAAACTGTTCAACGGCACCGTTGCTTCTGTTCATAATGTACTTTGTTGAGTTTAGAAGATACTACCTTTTTTCTGCAATTCAAGCAACGCGTTTACCTTTGAGGTTGGAGCCAGCTATGAAGTGCAATGCATGAATATCAATGTATTAAGATGGTACCGTTCCAGCACCAGTTATCTCTTCCGTAACATTATAGAGATGGCCTCTCATCATTTTCACTTTATGCACGACAGGTTCCAACATTTATTTTAACCATTGGGATTTCAATTCACCTTTTAAAACTTGAATGCGTGTAATTTATTCAAACAGATTACTCGAAAATTGCCAAGATAGAAATGCATGCTGTAATTCTTCCAACAAAATGTATCCTACTCAAGAGCAATTGAATCACAAATACGTTCTTCGTATTTTCATAAATACATGCATTTAGGATGCAGCGACTATGTTTTAAGTACAAAAAACATAAGCCACAAGTGATGAATGGCTTCGAATTACAAGAAGTCATAATTGGGGCACTATTGTAACAATAATGCATTCATCACAGTAAACGATGCCGGCTATGGCCGCTACATATAAATAATTCTGCATACAAACAAAAAAGTTCACTCAACTTATTTTAAAGAGTATTATTTTTATTTGTGAATACCTAGGAATAATACTTAAGTGGATGTTGGCGTGGAGAGGTAGCGCTGTAATAAAGTGATAAAATCACCAGTCAGAGAATTTCACCCGACATATGTGGATTGTGGATCGTTAATCGATATTAATTTATAGATTCCATAATAATCAAACATCAACACTACCGGGTTAATCGTAAATTTCCGGTTAATGGCTTCGTCGATTCATTTCCAATCGATCCGTGGAAAGAGAAATGATGGGACACAATCCCTTCATTTTGATTGGCTACAATCAGCAAGATCGGTGATTCCGTCACAGTCCGCTTTTATTGCTACACCACTGCGCTGTGGAACTTGGCGACGTGAGTTTAATTCCGGTGCACGGCTAACATCCCTGGCGAGTGGTAATCTGAACTGGCCCTGGTCCACTCCCCATTTACCAACCCACATTCACTAGGACCGCAAAGGCCAGTCAAGAGCTTCCCCACGACCGCAGCACGGCATGGGGAGGCCCTCAGGCGGTAGTGCATTGACGAGGGGATTGAAAATCATGACCTGGCTCATGCATTTGAGCCATTTCTGCTGTTTATTCATGGAAGACCAGTGCTTGATAATTGTAGGGGGTTCCACGGTGGCGAAATGTGAACTATCTCGCCTGGTATATAGAAGGTCGTGGGTTCGATTCCGACCTTGACACCTGTACATTGGGAGTTTGCATGTTCTCCCTGTGGTCGTGTTGATTTTTCTCTGGATCCTCTTGACAAAACTTTTTTATTTTAACAGGTACGGCCCACTGAGCTATTTTGCTCTTTCTCGGGAGCAACCTGGCCACAAATTATAGCACAACGAATTGCTTCAGCAATTGGAAATTGATATCAGCCAAATGCTCTGAACGCATATTGATTCTAAATGTGGAGGGAAAAACCGGAGGACCTGGAGAAAAATCCACGCGACCACGCAGAAAGAGACATATACAAACTCAAAAATAAAAACAGGCATCAGGTTCGGGATCGAACAGGCGACCTCATGTATACCAGGCGAGGTAGTTAACATCTCGCCACCATGTCGCCTCCACGAAGCTTTGCCAACAACTCACTTATAACGTCGGTGAATGAGGAAAACAAATATTACATTTGAAAGATGCCGTTATTATGCTCGCGACATGGAACATAGCCAACCTGGGATTGAAGATGTCGTCACGTCTGGTGGGTCTCAAACATCGTGACAGCCACGATGGCTCTTGGCTCCCAGGACCCCGGCAGCTCTCCAACACACATCTCTCGCAGATAAGACCGATACAAGCAGCTCGATTTGTGACAGAAACGGGTGACAACGGCCCAATAATGGGTAATGATTGGGGGGGGGGTGGTATGGGGGAGGGACAAATGACCAAGTTTCAGAATATCATATTCTTGGTTCTTTCGGTAAAGTCACGTAGAAGGGAAATAATAAAAATAAAACAATAAAATAAAAATTCTCACGACGTTTCGGCCACAACGCGGCTGCTTGCGTTGTTGCCGAAACGTCGTGAGAATTTGTATTTTAGAATGTTTTATTTTTATTATTTATTATTTCCCTTCTATGTGACTTTACCGAAAGAACCAATAATATGAATCCCTGCAGTCACGAAACCTTAAATCGACATTTGTCAGAATAGTTTCAACTGATGCCGATTTAAAGGCTTGGCCATTCTTTCGGTAAAGTCACATAGAAGGGAAATATTAAATAATAAAAATAAAACATTATAAAATACACGGAAGTGCAGAAGCCCTGCTTTGTCAGACACGACGCATCCGATGTCTGGCCTTTCAGGTGACAACAATCCAATCAGAGGTTGCGCTCTGCTGCAGACAAACAGCAGCGCAGCAAGTCTGTGGCACATTCGACGATGCCGTCACCCGTTGAGTATAATTCCACGTATGACACCAGTAAAAGCCCCCCCCCCCCCACAGGACTGTAATCCATGTGGGCGTCACGCTTCAATGTCCATACGCCAGTGGGATTTCTTTTTTTTATAATCAATCTTTAAATAATGATAACAATTATTTTCAATTTACTCAAGAAGGATGGAGGGGGAGGGTGTGGGGCCGTGGATAGGACACTGCACAGTGAACTAATAGCAACCACAAATTTATAATTAATTATTTCTGTATTATTTAATGACTTATTTTATTCCTTATTTAGATGTAGTGATCTGCGTACCTCGTTATCTATGTTGCACTCCTATCGTTTGCTGCTGTGACTTGCTGGCCCACCCACACTGGACATCTGTTACTGGTAGGAACCTCCTGGTTACACCAGCCCACAAGGGATTATTGTGTCCATCCGTCTGTCGTGCACCCAAAAATGATAGGGGTGGGGCTGGGTGGAGAGGGGAGGGTGGGGAGGGGCTGGGTGGGGAGGGGCTGGGTGGGGAGGGGAGGGTGAGGAGGGACTGGGTGGGGAGGGTGGGGCTGGGTGGGGAGGGTGGGGAGGGGCTGGGTGGGGTGGGTGGGGAGGGGCACGGGTGGGGATGGTGGGGCTGGGTGGGGGGTGGGGCTGGGTGGGGAGGGGCTGGTCACCCCGTGGTGCCCTTATAAAACTCAACGTTTAGCCTACTCACGCCGGCTTGTGCCCGCCCTCACAGTCGGGCATATTTGCGGAATACACCACGCCGCCGTTGACCCTGACCATTGACCGAGCAACCCACCGTTCCTACCAACTCCCTCCGCAGGAATGTGTATAAAAAGAGCTTGATAGGTCATCGTATTCCTCCTGCAGTCTAAATAAAGATTCTAAAATGTGAGGTTTAACCGAACACTCAGGTCACTGCCGGTGAGCTTGCCTTCATACTGCTGGAAAGACAGACAGTTAGCCGGGCCAGTTGTATCATTCAGACATCACGAGTTTCAAATTGCAGGAGTCACAATGATGTTTGCGTGAAGATTGTTGAATTGTGGTTGACTGGGAAGGAAAGCGGAAGTGCAGGGGAATGTGGAAGTGGGTCCCGAACAATCTATGGCTGGCAGATAATGAATAATAACAATAAATGGCACAAACAAATTCCCCAAAGACACCTTTGTAAGTTTAGCAACATTTACATAAAGCAGCCCTAGAGGGAGCTTGCAAGCCTACAGAATCACATTCACGGGCGGAATTAAAGCGCGAACGCGTCGATCATTTATCACCCGTCGAGTATAAACAAGCCCTTGTTTATTGATGCTCTCGCACGCGTGTGTTTGTATATATATGCGAATTTACTTATTGTCTAAGGACTATTTCATATTGCGATTTATGTAACAGCCGATTTAAGCGCACCCCGTTAAAACGGTGTTGGTGCCCAAAGATGACGCTCTGCTCTTAAGAGTATTTGGCTGCTATAAAAGTCCACCTGATAAGTAATGTCATTGAGTTTTCGTTTGTGGCCGGGTCGCTTCTGAAAAAGATGCTATAAAGCTCAGTTGGAATTACCTGGTAAAATAAAAACAATGGGTTGAAGTTTAAATGGGTTATTCAGGAATGAGTTAAATTTCCTTCTGAATTGTGCCACCTCTCCTTTAAGCCTGTGTCCCAGGTGGTCCAGAGAGCCCATAGTTGATGGAGGGAATTGTCCTGTAGCACTCAGGATGGGGGTTTGTGGAATTTCCAATATATTTTTACGAACTGCTACACTAAATCTTGATTTGAAGCTTTCGTGACTTTACCGAAAAAAACAAAGACTATGCTACACTAAATGTTTAGAGTGGAGCGTGTTTGACTGTTTGCGATTCCCTGGAGTTTGATTCCTAGACGGAGCGATGTTTGCATCATTGAATTTGTTGAGGTTTTTAGCGATAGTGATGAATTGGCAGCACCAGAATGCACGCTCGTACATTGCTTTTTTGCTTTTACTTATTTTCTCTAGATAAATGTTACCGAAACTAAATGCTGGCATGACAATACTCAGTAACCGTGAGGAACTATCCATGCTTTTGTTGCTTGCCGTTCTAGATCACCGCCCAATTCCATGTTGTGAAACGTAAGTATATAATGCTGCCTGTAATTGTGTTATCGCACGCTACCCCTATGGTGCTGATGCACAGTGTATCTATTAACCCTATATTGGGATGGTTTCTCATTGGTGCCCATGTTCTACTGATCGCACATCGTACATTACTTGAATACAAAGTGTAATGCATGGCAAGCTGCCAGATTTGAAATAAGAGATGAAGTCACATCACCTGTGACTACTACATTGTAAGTTTTGATTCTAAACTAAACTTAACGTGTTTTTTTTTTATTTTACCAGGTATGGCCTACTGAGCCGTGTAGATATTTAACAGAAGCGACCTGGCCACAGATTATTGAGTAACGAAGTGGCTTATCATGTGGAAATTCGTAGCAGCCAAATACTCTGAATGCATGTCGATTCTAAATGTGGAGGGAAAACCTGGAGGACCCAGAGAAAAATATAAACGCGGCCACGGGGAGAATTTTGTGAACTCTAAATATACAGGCATCAGGTCGGAGTCAGGATCGAACCCACGGGCTCATCGATGCCAGATGAGGTAGTTAACATCTCGCACTTGTGTGTGTGGTAAGGATCGAATGGATGGAACAGACCGCTTCTGCTTTGAAGTCCGCGGGCGGATTCAAAATGCGGAATATTTGTTTCATTTTGTGCCTGCGATTGATGCCATCTGTCACCCAGCGTGCCTTCAAAAACGCAATGGGCATCCGATTTATTTGTTCGCTCGTGCAAAGCCACGACTAGTTGTCTATAAATAAAAACACTCAGTTGTTAATAAGTTGTTGGGGTTGGGTTTGTTTTCTCTCTGTTGGCTCCGTTCCCAGTTGCTTCGTTTTGTATTGCATCGCCATTGCTGCTGCCATTTGCAAGTACTGTAGTTTTTGCATCGTGAAAACACATTAATTCACAGTCATAACGCAACCCCAATTTGCATTTAAAAACAAAGTGCAGCAGTGTTGTTTCATGCATAAATGTATTTATACGAATGAATTATTAAAACCAATATGTGTACTGAAATATTGAATAGAAACAAACAAAAATGCACATTATGCACTTTTGCAGGCACTTATTACAATTTTTACATACTTTCGTTGAGAATAAGTTTGATGATTTCATCGCTGTTTATGTGTTTGTTATGATGCATATACAAGCGAAGAACCAGACGCCGACAGGACCTCCGTACACCGAGTAGTGAAGAGTTGTGTGTCCCAATTTACTGTTTTTCCCCCACGGACGCTGTCGAGACGTTGCAAAGGACCTTGTGAGGCCTAGGTAGCCGTACTGGATCGAGGCACCCACACCAGTCCGGTACTCGGCAAGAAAATGTGCACCCTTGACCAACCCACACTGACCGGCGTGGTGCAGTAGAGTCAGTTAACCCCCCACACCCACACACCCCACCACCCTGCCGACTATCACATACCAGAGGTCGCAAACCGGGTTTTGATTCTTACCCGTACCCGTACCCGGCCGCACCAGGGTCGCAAACGGGTACCCGTACCCTACCCGTACCCGACCGGGTACGGGTAGGGTACGGGTATCGGGTACCCGATTGCGACCTCTGGGATGAAGCCATGTTGCAGGCGCGGGTGGGTTGATTCTAGGAACTTGAATTGTGAGAAGAGAAAAGACGTTGGGAAATGAGTGACAAACGGTGACTCACCAGTGACTCACGGCCTACCCGTACCCGTACCCGGCCGCACCAGGGTCGCAAACGGGTACCCGTACCCGGCCGGGTACGGGTAGCCGGGTATCGGGTAGGGTACGGGTATCGGGTACCCGGTTGCGACCTCTGTCACGTACAAACCACGTCCCCAAACCGGGCTGGGATTCAATCCAGCAATGGTGTCGGATAGGATGCAGAAGCAGCACGATGTGCTGAGAATAACTGGGAAGGAACGGGACGCCAATCCACGTTTAACCATCACTCTGCGTACAACATTCAGAACTCTGTGGGGTGATCCCAACCCCGGGCGCCGTGATGGCGAGATGTTAACTTCCTCGCCTGGTCTACAGGAGGTCGTGGGTTTGATCCAGACCCTGACGCCTGCTGCTGTATATTTGGAGGTTGCTTGTTAACCCCGTGGTCGCGTGGATATTTCTCCAGGTCCTCTCCATATTTAAAATGAAGACGCGTTGCCAGTATTTGACTGCTATACATTTCCACGTGATGAGCCCCTTCATTGGGCTATCATTTCTAGCCAGGTCGCTTCTCAAAAAGAGCTACATAGCTCCGTGAGCATTACCTGGTAAAATAACAAAATAATACGTTTTTAGAATCTAGTCTCACCCTGTATCCTCAGCCAATTCGGAAGATCGTGAGTTTCAGACCTGTTTGGGCATCGATAAAGCTCATCATAGACTCAGTGGCAACTATTTATGCACCGTAGAGGGAGATAATTGCCATAACTACGGAGTATTCTTGGTTTTTTCGGTAAAGTCAGGTAGAAGGGAAACAATAAAATAATAAAAATATTAATCAATGAAATCCTCACGACGTTTCGACTGCAACACAGGCAATCATCATCAGGTGTGAAATCCACAGCAAGAAAATTTGAAAAAAGTGGCAGTTTTTTTCTTAACGTCAGCACCACAGTCAGCGATTTGGCAGTTGGTCAGATGGACAAGTCCATCTATGTTCGGAATCGCTGTCCGTGGTGCTGACATCGTGAGAATTGTATTTTTTTTATTTTTTTTTATTTTATTGTTTCCCTTCTACGTGACTTTACCGAAAGAACCAAGAATATGAATCCCTGCAGTCACGAAAGCTTTAAATCAAAATTTAACTACGAAGTAGTGAGATTCCTTGTTTCTGTGGAGAATCATTGACATTTGGGATGCAATGTGACTTCACGTAGAGTTGCACATCTTGCATTAAGACTGCCACAAACCCAGCGGCGGCTTTGTGGCTTCAATCTCTGGTGGGGCATCGCTTGGTCAACAACGGAGGGGGTCGGGCGGAGGGATGGGGGGCGGGGGAGACCAACCGACCAGTTGTGGTCTAATGAGTGAGAGCTTAGGGCGAAGTGGAAGAAAGAGATTTAGAAGGAAGGAATACAAAGAGGAGGAGAAATGAAGAAGATTGATGGGCATAAGGAACGCGATGGGTCGGCATGTATGCACGTTGAACTCCGTTCACACCGTACGTAGTCAACCGTGTTAATCGTCAAATTAGGAGAAAATCTACAACTGGGGAAACATCTTTTGACGGAGCATTGCAGGCTACTATAGTACAGTCTCTGCTTCTCTGCTTGCAGCAACCTTAAACATTGTTACGTGGTCATTAAACGCTTATCAATGCGGTGCTAAAGAGACTAAATGGAGTATAACCACCACCTCTTGAATACAATGCTGTACTTTTATAATGAAAATCACGCATCTGTGTTTTACACAGAGGCCCCTCGGGACAAGGGGGTGTAATTATGCATTATCACATGTCAGCTGATGTTAATAAGCAACATCTATATTTATTGTTATTATTATTTCTATGTATATAACTTCACCGAAAGACCAAAAAGAATATGAATTCCCGCAGTCACGAACGCTTTAAGTCAAGAAGCAACAGCGAGTGTTACATTACAGTAGTGTTTTATTTATAATTACTTTCAAAATCCTATTTAGTTATTTAAGTTCGAAGGAAATGCTATTTTTGCAGCAACAAAATATCGCAGAACACGTTTGTTTTTGTTATTACCGAAAAGTGTGATTATTATGGGTGCAATGTGAAAAATTGATTCCTATTTAGTCATAACAATTCACAACACCAAACGATTTAGCTTCATGCAATAGGGGAAATTTTATTTTTTATTTTTAAAACAGGTCCTACATTGAAGTGAATCCGGTTTTTGTTATGGTTGTTTCTGATGCTGCAATGTATCAACTTATTCAGCATACGCGAAATTTGAATTTCTCACAACGTTAAAAGTCACCCCAGGAAACCTCACTGAGTCTCATGATTCTTTAGTAGACCCTGCACACCCCCCCCCCCCCCCCCCCCATTTGTAATTTCGGGTTGTGCCGCATTTCCGAACAACGCAATAGATATGTGTATACATTTTTTTGAGGGGTGTTTTGGTTTTCACCTATCGGTTCACTGTAGTGGACCTCGAAAATACTTACGGCCCAAGTAGCTCAAGAGGGGCCCAGAATTCCTGAAAGAAAATCATGCATCAAATACAATCTCAAATTCCAATCATAACGAGTGTAAATCAAGGCTCGGTCCCACGAATGCAAGGCTCAGGGTGACCCAGAAGTGTTCGGATTGATCACAATGTGGCATGGCCACGGCTCGGCATGAGGACAACTTCCTCGCGGGCGAACTGCCGAAGACAGAGAACGCTGTGGCGCAGATGTCGCAAACGGGTTTTGATTCCTTACCCGTACCCGGTCGCACCAGGGTCGCAAACGGGTAACCGTACCCGGACGGGTATGGGTACCCTTACGCTACCCGTACCCTACCCGAAATGAGTGACAAACGGTTACTCACTGGTGACTCACGGCCTACCCGTACCCGTACCCGGCCGCACCAGGGTCGCAAACGGGGTGATAATGATAATACCCGTACCCTACCCGAAATCAGTGACAAACGGTTACTCACTGGTGACTCACGGCCTGCCCGTACCCGGCCGCACCAGGGTCGCAAACGGGTACCCGTACCCGGCCAGGTAGCCGGGTATCGGGTAGGGTACGGGTATCGGGTACCCGGTTGCGACCTCTGCCGTGGCGTCAGGAGAGGTCATCTCGCGGCCAGCCCCACAGATCGAGGAAGAGCCAGAAACGGAACGGAATCAACATAGCAAGGTAATACTACTAATGATAAAAAGCTAACAATGATCTCTCTCTTCTTGGTTATTTCGGTAAAGTCACGTAGAAGGGAAATAATAAAATAATAAAAATAAAACATAATAAAATAATTCTCACGACGTTTCGGCCAAAGCGCTCTTCCCCCTCCAACCCAGCTTAAATATGCGCTGCCAAGCCTGGTGGTGTTTCATTCAGACGCTGTCTTTCCAACAGACCTGTTCTTCACCTGAGGACGGCTGCTTGCGTTGTGGCCGAAACGTCGTGAGAATTGTATTTTATTATGTTTTATGTTTATTATTTTATTATTTACCTTCTACGTAACTTTACCAAAAGAACCAAGAAGATGAATCCCTGCAGTCACGAAAGCTTTAAATCGAAAAATATTCTCTCTCGTCTGTATCTCTCTTCTCTCATCCCACATTTCTGTTATCGCACCACATCGCCATCGCTTGCCTTATATGCGTTGTATCATCTCAACTGGCTTTTTATAAGTTGAAAATGGGGGGGGGGTCTCCCAAAATCATTTGTATTTACAGCCCCCAATGGGCGGGCATCTCGACTGGGGGTCGCTGCCATCATTATCACCTAAAGCTGTGATAATACGCGGATTTAGGGTTAAATACATCACAACTCATCGTATCCCGTTTCGTTGAAGTCAAATCTTTGAAACGGCCAATTTACAATTACATAGCAGGAGGAATTCACGAATTCTGGTCATGTCCATATGTGCGTGCATTATTTAATTGGCAAGGCCACGGCCATTAACATACCTTTTTAATATTCAAATAGACCGGGCCAATTTGCGTGTGTACTTTTGATTAATATTGTTCAACAAAATCGAGAGAATATACGTGGTGAGCGACTTTTTTTTAGTCCGAGTAATGTCTGTTAGCAAAGGCACACTGCTGCTGCTCTCATAATTGGTATTCCTAAAAAAATAGCTTGAAATAAAAAAGAAATAAAAACATACTTTTCATATTACTGCAGCTATCGAAAGAGAACGATATAACTTTCTATACATATAATTGCGTGGTTTATTTTATTAGAACACTGAAGGCAAGACCTTTAAATTGAATCATCACTTACAACAACAACCACAACAACAACAAAAACTAGAACGGTCGTCATTAACACTGTGGCCTGAAAAGGTGAACATATGCATATATAACAGGACACGTGTTGGGCTATGGCCCTTCTTCGGAGCACATCGTTATGAAAAATAAAGTGTCATTTTCAGCCACATTGAGCACGCTGCTGAATGAAGACCGTCCCATGCAGTGTTGGTTGACTTTTTGACCACACCTCGCCACACTGGTCACATCAGGTTAGCGAAGGGGGGGGCCTACGGCTAACTCAAATATTTCTCCCGGCCACGGCACGGTGCCTAGGTTGGCTTGGAGTAGGGACTGTCGGTGTAAGGCACTACCACTCGATTACAAAATACACCTATCCATAACATTGCTATATTATTTCTATCATATATTCCTCTAACTCCATTAAAGTGTTTATAGGAATAAAGTAAACCATGGAGATAAGGCGATGAGGGTGTGGCGTGCCAAAATAATACCATGGACAGCGCCCCAGCTGAAATTAAGCACAGCAGAGGGAGAGTGAGCTAACCGTCGCCCCACCGCTCACTCCCACTGCACCACCGCTCAGATAAGAGGCCTAATCTTCGGGCAATGTGTGTGCGATTGAAGCGGAACGTTTGTCTTTACCTTGAAGTCAGAGTGTGCCAGCTTTAAAACCAAGCCTCTGGCCACAAAACACTATCTGCTGTCTGCCCCCATTAGAATCACACGCTTGTGCCGGTACATTTCTACATTTACATCAGAGCGTGAACGTGATACGTGTCCAACACTATCACACACGAAGATAAAGACGCGGATGTCTCTTTTTAAACGTGACCAACGCGTTAAGGGGAGGTGGATGACCTGGATGATAATTGCCACCGCGAAGAGAACCCGCAAACAGAAAGGAGGCCGTGTGGCTTAGCGGGTCAGAACATTGCACCATTACCACCGAGATCCTGGTTTCAAATCCGGGTGTCAGCCGTAGCCCCCTCTCATTACGCCGGGATCTCGAGTGCAGCGAGTTAATGGTCTCTGCCCAGATACTGAGGACTGAACAACACCCTCCCCCACCACCCATATCCACCCCCCCCTCCACCCGATCATTTTCAATGACTTTTTTTCAGTTAATATGGCAATGTTCACCAAACAATGTCTGTCAGAGGAATATAATTGCAAAACAAAGCCGTGTGTGTGTGCGTAACCAGGACGGATATTGAAGGTAGACTGAAATCAAAACGAGCATATGAAATAGGCAAACGAACATGGTCGCGACAAACAATTTCACAGAAACAAGAAAAATGCTCTCGAGCTGGTGACCTGACGTCGATTATCAACCATGGCTCACATCAGTAGCAAGTGATATCACTGATATAAATACCAGCCCTGGAACCCCCCCCCACCCACCCATCTGCCTTCATCAGCCCACACTGACCAGTATGGGGAAGTATGGTCAACAAACACCGATAACCAGCATGGTGTGGAAGGCCGTTCATCCAGCACTGGTTTGATATAGGGCCCGAAATCCACCTTGCAATAATGATCATTTCAAAGTTCAAAGTTCATTTATTTGGTATAGCCCTGTGAGCCATTCGGCTCTTGAATCGGGTGCAACCGCAACAAACAAAAAACAAAAACATGAACAAGAAAACATCTTAAAGTGACTATGTGCAAACAGAAAATCCAAGAAAAGACAGCAAAATATTGCAGAAAAATCAGCGTACACCAACACTGTGCAAATATCCCAGTGGGATGCAAGTCAAACATCAACAACCACAAGACAACTTAGATTAAGGCCATCAGTCTAACTCTGTACTACAACAAACAAACATGGCCAAACCAAAAAACTTTTCGAAAATCAAATAAATAAAGCCATAAAAGCAATGAAACAGTGATCATAGGATCTGTGAGTGGTCATATGAACTGTGCTCTTCGTCTATCCAGGAACGTGTCGATTGAGTCTCAGTATAAATTTGCAATAGGGTATTCAATCCGTGGCCAATTCAATTGACCCGCGGTGAGATGTTTGGGAGGAAACCGGAGCAATGGGAAAAGCGGAACCACGCATAGAAGAGGATCACACAAACATCTGCACAGATAGATCCAACAATCCATTGCTGTGTTGCCACCTCTTGCCCGCCCCCCCCCCCCCACCTTGGAACATGTGGTGAGGAACAAGCGCTCCGACGCTTTCCTTCTTATCATCTGAATTGCGGCGGGCGAACACAATTACTTTGGATGCACGAACGCTCGCGCGCAAATGGCATTTGGCTGAGACAGATGTGGGAGGGATGGCGCCGTGGCAAGTATTGTGTGTGATTAGCCATCTCGGCGCCTCTTCCTGTGATTGTTTACAAGCTAATTGCGGCATCTCAACCGTGCCGTAATTACTGCTGAGGAATTGTCACGGGAACACCTGTAAGCAAAGATGATCAATTTTGTTTTTGTTTTGGTGTTACACATTTTATCTTGTGCATTTCCATCCTCCTCCCTGTTCTCTCACTCGCAAATTCGCTCCGTCGCGACGAATGTGCCTAACAACAACAACAACACAAAGTGTCGAGAGAAATGTTTCCGGAGAAATCGTCACAGATGCCGGTGGCGCTGCACGTGCTGCACATCGGGCATGTGCGGACGTGGTGGTGGTGGTGAGCGGTGGGGGTTATGCGCGTGGCTGCTGTAATCCAGCAATGTGAAAGGCAGCGAGGTTTGGCGGATCGCGCGGACGTTGTGACACCGTCTGCCCCGTGGGCGACGTGGAGGTGCCGTGCCCCGGCTCGGCAGGAGGTGGTGCCGCAGCAAAAAGTGGACTCCACCTGTTCCATCTGCATTGAATAGAACGTTGCCCCTCTCTCGCACAATTGTTTTTTTTTTCTTTTCGCTAGTGCTCCGATTTCTTCCAAATTGTATGAACTATTATCAAAAAGGGAAATAATTAAATAATAAAATAAAACATAATAAAATAATTCTCACGACGTTTCGGCCACAACGCAATCAGCCGTCCTCAGGTTCATTCAGACGCTGTCTCCCCGACAGACCTGTTCTTCACTTGAGGACGGCTGCTTGCGTTGTGGCCGAAACGTCGTGAGAATTATTTTATTATGTTTATTTTTATTATTGTATTATTTCCCTTCTATGTGACTTTACCGAAAGAACCAAGAAGATGAATCCCTGCAGTCACGAAAACTTTAAATCGAAATATTATCAAAAACTTTATTTGCTTTAATTTTACCAGGTGTAATGCCCACTGAGCCACACACCTATTTTTTCAGAAGCGACCTGGCTATCACAAATCACGTGGCTTATCGCCACGTGGTAATGTATAGCAGCCGCATACTTCTTCTTGGTTCTTGCGGTAAAGTCACGTAGAATGGAAATAATATTATAAAAAATAAAACATAATAAAATAATTCTCACGACGCCGAAACGTCGTGAGAATTATTTTATTATGTTTTATTTTTTTTAATTTTATTATTTCCATTCTACGTAACTTTACCAAAAGAACCAAGAAGATTAATCCCTGCAGTCACGAAAGCTTTAAATCGAAATTTAGCCGCATACTTGAAACGCACGTGGATTCTAAATGTGGAGAACACGCAAACATTCGTTTTACTGACCTTAATTGTTTTAATATATAGAGGACTGCAGAGCTTCACTGTTGAGGGGGGGGGATTGGCACCGGCTCTCTGCCTGGCTTCCTTTCCCACTTGTCTACGGGTCATCGCACCTCTGAGCCTCCTCCTCAGAGGCTGATCTTGACGCCGCTGGTACCAGTCATCGACAAAGTCCACTCAGCTCCATTTGCTTCCGTACTGCATCGGCCTATCTCTTCTCTCGACACTATTAACACGACCACCACCACCACTATAAACACCATCAGCGGCATCACCAACGGTAACACCACCACCAACTTGAACATCATCAACAGCGTCACTACCACCGTCGACACCTTCGGTCATAATCATAATCATCACACGATCTCCAACCTCTGGAGGTGACCTGCTTAGCCTGGTGGAATATCCACAGTGGTTTCAAGATTGATGGACTTGTACCTGTCACAGCATTGTAGAATTCCCACCACTGGTCACCAATGAAGATGAGCATGGCCCAGTGCTCAATCGAGCGGAGACGCTGCGAGCCTCACCCATCCGACTCTTCTACAAGTGGAGCACCACTCAGAGTGGAAGCCTCTAACACTGCGTGGCATCGAATTTAATTCACGCTCTGCTCCGGTGAGCACTGCGCGCCTCCAATGGTTATCTCACTGTTGTCTGCCCCGTCCGTGTCCAATGCACGCTAATCGAATGACTGATGGTGTTTCGTACAGACTTTACGGAAAATGGAGCGCCTGCACCTTGCTTTGGGCGCTTGGAAATTCAGGCGAACTCATTTGATTTAGATAATAATGTTGCATACATAATATTATTATAGTCGGTACAGAGCATTGGCTGGCGCAGTGGATAGCACACTGCGATGTGAATTCGAGAAACGGAGTTTGATTCCTGGCCAAGGGATTCGAGTGGCATCCGAACTGGTTTTGAACCAAAGCCCTGATTCACAACTGGCGCTGACAAACACGGTGAAGTATGGTCAGACTCCACGTGACAAACGTGGCACGGATAATGCGTTCGTGCAGTGGTGGACTAACAAAGTGGCTGTCCTTTGCACGTGCATTTTAGAGCTGCGTATCACTGGCGCATTGAGTTCACTCAGAGACGGAGCTCAACTCGATCATTGCAGGGCGCAAGCTCACGACTAAGGCAATGGAAGTGAGTTCACGACCCACGTTGCATGAAGAGACAGTTTCAAGTTTCTGGGAGAGAGGGCTTTGTCACAGCGAGGCGTGCAAGACGGCGAGGTTGATTTACCACCAGGTGACCGAATATGATTTACACGGAGTTTTAAGTTCAGTTTGGGATTTCTGTTTTAACAGCCGGAACTATTCGGGGTTCATTTAACAGAAGGGGGGTGTCTAGGGGGGGTTACGGGATGGGGGGGGCACAAGAAAACATTGCTTGAGAAATGAAGCCCTGCGTAGAGTGCTGTGTATCAGCAGTACGGTGAGAGCACACAAAGCTGTCACTGCAGCGATCCCTTGTTCAAATATAGCCAATTGCCTTCGGTCAAAATGAGATCTAAAGTTAATGGTCTCAGCCTGGTCACCAATGATTTGTCGAAACGATCATATATTGGATTTGTATCGTCGCTCTCTTTTGACTTCCAGTTCTGATGACAGCCACCCCCCTTCCCTCCCCTCCCCCGTAATATTACTTCCACTGCCTATGTGACTAACGTCTCAAATTTCAGGATTGATGCTCTGCATTTTGTTCCAAATGTAAAACAACTTCAATATCCTAATGTGTCGCCAATAAACATGACGACTGACATATACATGATCAAAACAAAGGCCCGCTCATGTGCAGGTCTGTGGAATGTCTTGAACGTTTGCGTTACGAACGTTGCAGCCCTCGCATTAATTTGGTGCTATCGCTCGCTTGAGGACTCTTGCAAGAACGATCTCCAACACCAAGGTCATTTCTTCTTCTTCTTCGGCAACCGCCTCCTCTTTGACACAAAAAGCCACGGGCTCTTTGGCACCAACGCGAGCTTTCAAAGGTGACACGGCCTTACCCGCAGGCGTGCGCGCTGTACCGACAGCGCTGCCGAGTGAGTCTGATGTCAGCGAGGCTTGAACACCGCCGCTCTAGCTTTCGCGGAAATAAGATCAGCTCGAAGACGACGGCGGCTGCTGTACGCCTATTCAAGTCTGACTCGGCGTGCGGCTCCCGTCGGACCTAATCACGAACGCGCGATGCTTTCTGTTGCCATAAAGAAACCTAATAAGCAGCAGTAGCCGGAGATGGCTCAATTACGAGCGGTAATGGTTCGCATTACGTGGCCATGAACGACTGGCGCCGTCGTTATTGTATTCCACAACATTTCCACAGTTTAACGTGACGGGGGGGGGGCGTTTGTGTCGGTGAGAGAGAAAATAAAATGGAATTCACTTTAAAAAGAGAATGTTGTGTGAGTGTGCAACTATGGCAACCGCGGAATAGGCACTGCGGGAGGGAGGAATGGGGAGCGGGGAAACCGGTTTGGCTCCCGTGCGTCTCTTCCGATTGGGGAGAACCACGCCGTCTCTGTGGTGCCGACCGGCCGGCCACGTGGCCGTTCGTTCGTCCGTCCGGTCGGCCACGTGTGCGTTCGTTCGTCCTTCCGGTCGGCCACGCATCCGTTCGTTCGTCCTTCCGGTCGGCCACGTATCCGTTCGTTCGTCCTTCCGGTCGGCCATGTGTCCGTTTGTTCGTCCGTCCGGTCGGCCATGTGTCCGTTCGTTCGTCCGTCCGGTCGGCCACGTGTCCGTTCGTTCGTCCATCCGGTCGGCCACGTGTCCGTTCGTTCGTCCGTCCGGTCGGCCACGTGTCCGTTCGTTCGTCCTTCCGGTCGGCCATGTGTCCGTTTGTTCGTCCGTCCGGTCGGCCACGTGGCCGTTTGTTCGTCCGTCCGGTCGGCCACGTGGCCGCTCGTTTGTCCGTCCGGTCGGCCGTGAGCAGTTGAGGAATTTTCAAACGGCGCCGAGGCCCCAAAAAAACGTCGCATCGCCGGCGACTGCGGCGTCCAAGAGACAAAGCTGCCGCTTGAGCGGAGAGGATCGGCGGGGCGAGCGGCTCGGGGCACTCGCACCTCGCCGGGGCCGCGTCACAAAGCTCCGTGACGTCGCCCCCCACCTGCCCCCCCCCTACGTCTTAGCTAGAGATGCAACTGCAATGCACCGTTTTGACATTGGCACCGCTGGCATTGCTGGTAGTGAATACGCGCGCGGGCAATGGTTTCATTTGTTTGCAATATTCCCAGCGAGGAATTGTAGTGTTGTTGTACAGTTGTACTAAAATCGACTTTTTTTAAAAAGATGGTTTGGTTACACGGTACAGCAATTCTGCGTATGATGATAACCGAAATTAGTACTGGCAAGCCCGACACTGCTGATGAGACACTGCATGTTGAAACCGGTCCAGAGGTTGCTCGTCTTGAATCATTGCTGATGAAGTGTATGCACTCGCAGAATGCCGTGCTGTGGATGGGGTTTGTAAGACAAACTTCTATTGCTTGTGTGGAGAGACGGATATGTGAAGATGCATTGTCAACTCATCTATTTTTGTAAATTAGTATCATGATTAGTTTATACTCTGTGGTTCTTTTGGTAAAGTCACGTAGGTATAAAATAAAATAAATCACCAAGTTTCGGGCGCAACACAAGCGCCCCTTGGGCTACACCCATTTCAAACTTGTTTTAAACAGTCTGCCTAAGCAGCAGACCAGGCTTTCTCACTTGATGACGGACGCTTGTGTTGCGCCCGAAACGTCGTGATTTATTTTATTTTATACCTACGTGATTTTTCTAGGTTTGAAGCTTTCGTGACTACAAGGATTCATACTCTTATGTGTTTTCGGTAAAGTCACGTAGGTAAAAAATAAAATTAAAAATTACTAAAAGTAATAATAGAAATAAAATAATAAATCACGACGTTTCGGAGGCAACACAAGTCTCAGTTATTAGGTGGGACCGTCACAGCCAGATTTGCTGTATCAAGTGAGGCAAAGATTCCAAGATACAAGTTCTTAAATACAAGTTAAGGGGGAGGGAGGGAGGAGCTTATCTGAATGTGGTAGCCAATAAATGGAACGTATTGGGAGGGGGGGGGGGCTAAAAGAGTGTGACTGTTGGTGTGACTGTTGGTGCACCCGTTGGTGCACATGCTAGAAGAGAACGAAAATGCGCATGTTGTTTTACCCAGTGTTGGTTGACAATCAAATACAAAAAGGAGAGTACTGTTAAACGCTGGAGATGTTAACACTCGGTAAAGTAAAATAGTGCCTGTCAAATAAGATGGTCCAAAAATGTGTAGTTAAATCTTTTTTTGCATGGTTAATAACATCTTTCCAATGATTACGAACCAAAGAGTATAGATTCCTGCAGTCACGAAAGCTTCAAATTAAGATTGATGAGTTTATGTCCAGGCATTAATCAATCCTATGCTGGATGAAAGCCTCCCCACACACCGTACGGATCACAGCGGTATATTTGACCATACTTCACCACGCTGGTTAGTGCGTGTTGATGAAGGCGTAGTAATGCAACTAAAATTAGCAAGAACTAATTGTCTTTCCAAAACGCAAGTTTTCTTTTTGAGTTGCCACAGTTGGACCTTGAGCGCGAGGCTTCAATGCGAACCTCTGTTGGTTGTCTTCCCACACTGTTCCAGCAACAGTCAATCACTTTACTTGGAATATAAAGGAGCTTATTTAGTAGTCATATCTACTGTGAAATCATTTTTCATTTGCCAATTTAGAAACCGGTCATTAGAAAACGTTTTTAAAATGTAATTCTCATCAGGCCCCGCGGTTTAGAATCAATATGCGTTTAGAGTAATTGGCTGCTGTACACTTTCCACATGATAAGCCACTACACAAGAATAGAATAGAATTAATTCTGTATATCTGGCCTCTCCATTTATCTGCTATCATGAAGGGCCATTGTAGAAAAACACGACTCCTTATGTATTGTTTCGTTTAAGGCCACAGCGTTGTTGACGAATGTGTTGAGATTGGTTGCTTGATGAATGGATGAATCATGGTGTCATTCACACCACCATCATCATCGTCATCGCACTGCTATCAGTGTTTTGGAAATTGTTTTGATCTTCTGTGATGTTGTGCTCTCGGCCGCAGTGGGGAGATTGAGTTAAGGGCACCTGTCGAAATCGTTTCAAATGTGCAGATACACCGAGAGCTTTTGAAATTGATTGAATTCACTCAACAAGGACATAAAAATGCATACCTCTTCAGACCGAGGGGAATTACTTGAATAAAAATACGAGAACAAAGCAACAAGAGAGAAATAAACAAAGATGATTAAATAGTGTGTATTAGCATTAAGGATTTTCTTAATTATGTTAATGTATTCATGCCAATTCGAGTGTTTATATTTCTAATTTTGCTAACAGAGTCAATTAAGACCGACGTGTAAGTAGGTTCAAATGTCCAATTTAAACTAAATTCAATTTAGCAAAGGACAGATACTCCTCGCGAATGCTGCCACAGTCTAAAGGTTACACAATTCAACCTTAAAAGTCAGAGGTCGTCTCTTTGGTTCGATCGATCTCCGGGCGTGGCAGTTGAAATAATGATAAAGTTTCTTAAATCTCGACGCATCTGTCCACCCAGAAGTGTATAAATGGTGTGGTAAAGGGCAGATACTCCCAACTATTTTGGAGTATCTGCGTGCCCACAGTGGCACGATGTTAACTACCTCGCCTGGTATACAGGATGCCGTGGGTTCGATCCCGACCATGACGACGCCTATATACTTGGAGTTTGCGGTGTCTGTCTCTCCCTTGGTCGAATGGATTTTTCTCCGGGTCCTCCTGTTCATCCCTCCATATTTAGAATCAACGTGCGTTTAGAGTAATTGGTTGCTATAATTTTCCACGTGATAAGCCACTTCGTTGAGCATCATTGTAAAAGCCAGGTCACTTTTGAAAAAAGAGCTATATAGCTCAGTGGTCCTTACCTGGTCAAATTAAAAACTGTTTTATTTCAAGACATCTTGCCAGTGAGGAAGGGGAGGTAAAATTTACCCTGAAACTCTTTGTGGTGCAGTCCCTTCTGCAAGCATTGCAATGGGCAAGAAATTGCAGAGCTGCGTATTATACCTTTTTTACAGAAATACCTGTGTCTCATGCACATATATAGTTTTATTCCACACTCCAGAGAAAACTCTTTAAACATTTGACACCGATTTTACCTTTGACGGCCACCGGGAAATTTACCGTAAATTTACATTGGGAGTTTGCATTGGGCAAAACATTCACTTGGCACGAAAATATTTAAAACGGTATCCCAAGAATTTCCAACCGTTGCCTTTTCTTCGCCCAGTTTTCCAGCAACCATAATTCTGCTCCGCCACATTAAGAATTTAAACTAACGATTGCGTTGTAGATCCCATTGGACATTCAATTTCCATCAAATCAATGGCATTGGGAGTTCAGAATTCTTGATGCAGTCATGCTCACGAAAGTCCCATCATTAATGCCCAGGAAAAGAATAGAGGGCATCATACTTACCACCCCCAAGGACTTCTATGGCACCTGATGCCATGAATCAGTGCATGTTAATAGGCCAACCTTGTGGCTCATTTGCAAAGGTCTGGCAAGCCAGGAGCTTACTTTTGCATAATGCAAGTGAGTGTCCCTTTACATTTTCTCATGAATAATGCACATTAAAGTTAATCAGTTTCTTGGCAAAAAATTACCTATTTTGCATTGCTAAACTGTCATTCTCTTTTTTATCTGCTCGCATATTTTCGGCAGAGTTAAACTCAGGAAAAAGCGCACCCTGGCAATGGACATATGCATGTATGTATGGCCACGAAAATAATCTACAAAAAATGTAAAACATTAACGCTCTAGAATCTAACTTTTGTCCTCATTTTCATTGAGTTTTTTTTTTATGAACTCGCATAACTTGCCAAATAATAAAACAAATGAACGTGAGACTTGCTGGAGGGCAGCCCCGGTGAGTGGATGATCAGGATTCATTTAAATGGATCCACACTTCATTAAATTTAATTAGCGGGGTAATGCTGTGTGGTCAGACGCTCCACGTGAAACGGCCAATGGCCTGCAGATGCATGATCCAACTAAAGCCCATGTTCTCATCGCCAAAGCCGAGGCGATGTGTAACAACATGCATTTATGTATCCTGTACGCAGGCAGCTTTAACGCGGAGGAGTATTAATACTGAAGGTTAATGTGCATGTATGTGTGTGTGCACGCACGCGCGTGTCGAGCGGTGGTGCAGCGGTTAGCGTGCCGTGCTATGAACCCGGCGACCCGAGTTCGATTCCCGCTCAAGGCCAACACAAGTGACGATTATCTGAACCGGTCCTGGGCCTTCCCTGGGTCGACTCGGCCTCAATTGAGTAACTGGTGCGGTGTCTAAACATCGTCACTGGGGAGACAAAGGCGGCCAGGCCTAGTGCTGGCCACCCACCCCTCGTGTGCGTGCCGGCCTCCATAGGTGCTCGCTGACAGCACTTTCCCCAACAGTCTGTTAAGGCTATGCGGGGGATCTTTGTTTGATGTATTTGTTGTATGTATGTCAACCGTCTCTTAAGGCTGCACGGGGCAATCTTTGTCTTCGTCAAAGATGGGGAGGGATGGAGCAGCGGTTAGCACGCCACGCTACGAGCCCAGCAAGTTCGATTCCTGCTCGTGGCCAACACCAGTGACGATTGTCTTAACCGTCGATCGACCCAGCCTCAAATTAATAATTGGTGCGGTGTGCGAACATCGCCACTGGGGCGACAAATGTGGTCGGGCATGGTGCTGGCCACCCACCCCCTTGTGTGCCGCGCCGGCTTTCAAAGGTGTTCACGAACAGCACTTGCCCCAAAGGTCTGTTAAGGCTATACAGGGGGAGGGGGGCATCTTTGTGTTTTTTTCTTGAGTGTAATTTGCAGCTAAGGTTACCATCAGCAGTGCGTGGCACGATAACTTGGTTGACTCGGCCATTAATGGGCATCTGGTCCAATGTGAAAAAACAGCTCTCGGCAGACGAACGTGGCTAGGCGTAGTGCTTAACGCAGCAACCCCGTTTGCTGCTCCCACGACACTCACCACGTGGTTTGCACGGCTGTCCAGTGGGGGTTCGGGTTTTTGCCCGTGTGCTCCCAGTGCACGGAGGGAAAGGTCGGACATCGGAGAGCGACGCAAGCAGCACAGGTGCGAAAACCTCAGCAAGCAGGAGTCAGTCTGTACAGCTTTGCGGAGATCTCTGTGTGAGCTCAGCTCTTCACACGCTGCCGTATTTTGGCAGCCCTTGGCAATAATTCATAATTCCTCTTTTCCTTTTATTGACACGTGCCATGGCTTTGACAGAGCCGCGGTATCACCCAGAGCGAGTACGTCTTCATAACGGCGCCATGGTGGGTGGGAATGGAAAGAAGTGCTGCACATGCTGTGGTAAGGATGCTTGACATCCGATCACATGTGCGTACAATCATGTGATGTCACTACTTTCTTGAGTGGCAATAAATGCTTGGGATGGAAGACTCGTGGCACAGTGGATAGCAGCTCGCTGTGCTGTGAACCCACTGGCCTGAGTTGGATTCCTGGACGCGGCAAAGCTCAGTGGCACATTGATATTGAACAAACAACCCCGATCAATAATGTAACGTGGAAATATCAAGGCTACTGATGATTATTAAAAAAATTATTGTTACTATTATCAACTTTTTTTTTGCACACACATATATATAAAGTGGCACATTTCATTTAAGAAGAGATATATCATTTGCATTTAACTGAAATCTGCCCCGTGAAATGTAAGGTTGGTAATTTATTTATAAACAAGCGAGAATGCTCTCCTTTGAAAACGATACCTCGGGGATGAGAGGCAAATGAATAATGCAACGGATAGAGGCATTTTGTTTCATCTCCCAACTAAAATAACATTTACGTCCATCAACCAATGGTCCTGTGGAACCAATGTTCTCCACCTGCATCCCTCTGAGGAAGGTGACCCCTGGGTTGCTCTCGCCTTCTCCCGAGTCTCGATGAGCACCGACCCTGGCTGGTTTTCCATTCCTCTTTATTTTTTTACATTTTATTATCGCTCGCACTATCGGGCTCAATGTCACGAGATGCATAATGCATTTGTGTCTCTCGCACAGCAGTGCAACCCCCTGTGTGATCGAGAAGGGTCCACGGAAGCGGATATCACAGAGCTAACTCTGAGATGCCCTCGATTTGACCTCTACTCGACAAAGTAGGGGCAGCAACACTTTCACGCCACACCCTGCCGCACAGATCGACGTTCATCACGCGACATACCAAACGATAATGATTACGTAACGGAGTGGGCAACCTTAGCCAGATCAAGTCCAGAGCCAAATTGAACGCGATGGTTTATTTATTACGCAGTTTTCGATTACTATGAGGCTGAGACCATCAAATTTCTCCACTTGAGCAGCTGCCAAGCGGAGTTTGAATCCAGGAGAACTCAGTCCTGCCAGCGCAGCTGCTCTGATCTCCCGAACGACTCGGGTGACTTCAGGGTGTGTTTTGTTGAACAGAAAACTCGTGGGTTGGCAGATGTCGCAGGCCAACAGGGCCCGACGGATATTCATGGGCCCCAAGTTTTCTTCGGTGGAGTGCAGCAACTTTGCACAGAAACATTGTGCACTCTCTTGGCAGATTGTTTTTGTTAATTATGAAAAAAAACACGAAGGCACGAGTTAGCCATCTGTTTTGATGGTACAAAACGAGATAGTATAACATACCTAAAACAGCACACGAGGACATTTATGAGAAGAAATATTTTAAAAAAATAATTAGGCGTGTAGTGCTTAATCGGTTAAGAGTTCCCGTACGTGTACTCACTGTGAAATAAAACTTAGTTTAGCTTTTCGTTTTACGTGCGTCGAATCATGCATACGAGAATTGCTGACTTAGAAAAAATAAAATAATTGATTCTTGAACCGAATCGTAACCTCGAATTGTGATAATTAATCCAACTGCTGCAGTTAGAGGGGTAGCGTTGGTGCATATTTGGCACAACAACACACACTCCACGCAATCAGATCGAGTTAATGGCCATGAAAGGAAGCTTCTTCATGCAAAAGCTCCTGTAAAAATGCGGCCATTACCGCCCCTGTCACTTTGCCCGTTGCCTGTTAGCGCTGTGTGACTGTCACGCTAAGCATTCGCAGGGATGCGAGCGTTTTCAAAGCCATGTGCGCAATTACCAAGGCCGCACCGCCGTTGCTCTGCAAAATCACAATGGGCCCATCCCGATAGTTGCTGCATTTATAATCCTAAAGTGGCCCACAGCAATGTTGCACCGCTCTCATTCTTTAACGAGAGTCGATACGCACATTATCACTACATCACGACGTGAATGTACACTTCGTCCATCTACAACGGCATCCAGAGATTATTTGCAACGCGATGCACGATACTGTACGATTTGTATTCAGTGATAGCATGATCGGGATTCGAATTGTTGTAAAATGGCAATTTGTTATAAATATTATAATTCTTATCAATTTTGAAACTTTAATTTGTCACTCTCCAGGTCAAGGCAGTTCGAATCTCTTATTGGGAGCCCTACGCAAGTAGTAAAAATTCAACACTCCTCTTGCAGGAGTTAATTTATTCGGAGAACCACCACTGGCACTGTTCAATGATAGTGCAAGATCTTCTGCACCATTAACACGATGTGCAACTTGTTCGTGACGGCAATCAACTAAAGGTGATGCAGTCAAGCTATGGGACGAGCCTTGCACTCGTCCCATAGCCGGTGCTCGCAATAAGGATCCCACCGCCTTAGTATAGAGCTGGCAAAATGTCCATAAATCAGACATCAAAGTTTATCATTGAATTCTCTCTCTCTCCCTCTCTTGTTTTGTTTCAGAAAATGTTCAAGACAAAAAGACGATCATTAATCAATGTTCTCCCCCACATTTTGCAACTTTTGAAGCGTCTCACTCTCGCAGAAAAGAATCCACTTTCAAGGCACTCATTCTATTAGATGTCTTTTTTCCCTTTCTCCTCTTCCCTACATTCACCAGGCATCTCACAAAAGTGCCCGCATAGCAGGAAAGCACAGCAGTGGCATAATGATTTCTGCAATACTTACATGACAGCAGTGTGTTGGGATGGAGTGTGCCTGCTCCCACCTCTTCCAAAAGGTGTCTGGGCCAGTGTAAAAGAATAGACCAACTGTACGTTCAGCCTGTTCTCCAATAACGTGGTAATAGTTGCATCTCTGAAGAAGCCCGCTTTATGGAAAAATCGCGTTATATTATATATAATATAGGGTAAAACACAGTCTGCGGTAACACGTGCGATTCGTACGCAGGCTGAACAAAGACTGAGGTGCGTGGGTCGCATCTAGAAGCATCCAGCAGTATCCCGCCTTGTGTGATGATGCTACGTCCAGGGCAGCCGTACAACCGCTTATTCCTACTCGCCCGACGTAGTTCTGTTCACTCAATCTCATTATTACCAATTCGCAGCCGTGTTTGAAAAAGTGTTAACAATTACATTCGTCGCGTTATATCCAATTTGCGTCGTGAAAACACGCGGCGTTATATGAGAACGGACCGTGCGTATGTTCAACTGCTTTTGCACCGTACGTAATCGGGCTAATACCCAATAGCGGGGCCGTCTCGAGTTGCCTTGAGTGGGAAGCTCTTCCACCAGCAGTGGAATGAACAAGCAACTGCGGGGCTACACCTTTGCCTCGTTGAACGTGATAGCAGGAATTAAATTCCATGTTTTTGCTATCAATCCGTAAAACCTATCTCCTCTAGATCCATCCTCATACACGTGACGTGCTGGCTGACATTAACTCAAGAGCATTTATTTTAACGATGTGTTTTTTTTTTCTCTTGAAAATTGCATTTACTCACTGGAGGCCACGGATCGTCATATATAACAGTGGCCCAGAGGCCCCATCACCGCATCTCGATGGGGACCCTAAACACTGCACAATTGCTCCTCGTTCCAAGGTCGTGCCCTGCTCTCCCACGGGTAGCCGTGTTTGGCCATATGAGGAATTGATCTACCAGCAATGGGTTCGCCACAAGTTCATAAACAACTTGATCAGGTTACCGGCAAAAGTGGCTGGAATTGAACCTGGATATAAACTAATAAATGATATACATCCTTAGTTTTAACCAAGCGTCAATGTCTTGTATAAATAAATAAAAAATCCCATTTACTGAGTGTGGGGTGATGCTCATCTCCCGTTAACAGCCCGGAGCTATTGACAGCGATTCCACATTCCTATGGCGGGGATGAGTATATCCACGTTCACTTCCCACGAATCGACACACATTGCATGCATTGGTACGTGGCTGTTTTAGGAAGTGCAGTGGTTCGCAAAACTGTGGCTATGGACCCGGACTCCTGAGTTCAATTCTGAGCTATGGCTCACATCGATGATGAGGGATATCTAAATAAGTCCTTGGGCACCCTCACAATTCCCCCAAATCGCACTACAATTTTCCCTCGTTATTCACCAACTTGCTAACCGCGATTTCGAGTGTCCGCTAATCGCATCTGAGACGATACACGACTACATCGAGAGATAAAGAGAGAGAGAAAAGCAGTGATGAGAGATGACGTGATGAGAGATACGGTAATGAGAGATAAAGTGATGGAAGACAGTGATGATATAATGTGATGAGAGAGAAGGTGATGACATTTATTATTTATGTATTTATATAAGGAAATTCATTTTTTTAAAGGTTTCCACAGGCCAACATCATTATCCGAGGAATTTGCTATTCAAGAGCATCTCCAGAACGTATCCATCGCGAATAACGAGGGAATACTGTATGGGCATAGAACCCTGATGTCCAATACAACATGAGGAGGCCTCCATTCAGCAGTGGGTTGACTAAGGGCTGTGAATGTAGTGTTATTATTGAAGTATATTTTGTGCAGCTATATTGGGGAATTGGCAGTGAAATTGAAAAAACTTGACATATGATGGTTGCAAGTTGGTTGGGAGTCAAATGAGCCCCACATCTCTAAAATAAGGCTCATTGATTACAACTTTGTAGGAAGGCAACAGTGACTGCATTTAGCAGACTTTCCCCTGCTGTATGAATATGGATTTAATACCACTGCTGTAGTGCTGTAAACTGGGGCACAGCCCCATACTTATTTAAGTTGGGAGATAACATGTGTTTACTTGCTGTCTTCATGAAAACCAAAACTGCGAAAATACATAACATTTAAACGTGAAATTTTGCACGAGCAAAATTCGTTCCACTGTGATACATGGCGCATCACAGTCGAATGTCTGCCAGTACAAGCAACAATGATAACGGAGAAACGTAAATTTTGAAAGATTATCCCCCGTGAACAAATGACACCACCGCGAATGCACACACCACAAAATGGGCACCAATGGAAGAAAAAACAATGGGACGTTGGACAAAAAAAGTCGACGGAACAAAATATGCAGAGCGGATCATTTATTACAATTGGAATCTTCGGGATGAACAAACGAAGCTTTGGAATTTGTGTCCGCGCATTTTTTTTGTGAGCAAGGATTGGGAAATGTTAATGATCCTTGCGTAAATTCGCACCAGAATGTGCTCGTCAAATGCCTTTGCAATGAGGCTTTCATTTCATTTTGTTTGGTTTAAATTTCGTTTGCGGATAAACACGTTTGGTATGATAATGGTATCATAGGCGAGCCCCATCACTTGAGATCATGTGAAAAGCAAAATTTTACCAACCTACAATAAGAGCTTAATTCAAATTCAATATCTCAGCAGTAAATAGTCCTGAGATCGAGTATTGCTTTTTGTGTACTCAAAGTGTTAAAGAATGGTATTTTTTTTACATCTGTGAAGGTGAAATCATTCTTGAAACTCTCCATATTCAGCGGTGTCAGCTGCTCAAATTCCCACTCAGAATTGCGACGCCGCGCATCGTTCGCCCACAATTAAAACTTTACGCACAACATCCGAAAGTTCAGACCCGTCGAAGCTGAACAATCCCGCAACAATTAAATCTTTTAAAAATTATTTGACTAAAAATTATGTAAAAAAAAAACTGCTCTTGTTAATTGTCTGGGCGACGTGACAATATGGTGTTACCTTGTTAATTGGTTTAAGTGACAGCAATAGGCACTTTATGAGTTTTACAAGAGTGTACATCAGGCGCCTGAGCGCGTTCTCCTGTCCTACACGTGGCAGCAGGTGGTCAGAAGTGCCTCGTAAAACACGTTCAAGTTCATTTATTAGGTATAGCCCTGTGAGCCATTCGGCTCTTGAATCGGGTGCAACCGCAACAAACAAAAAACTAAAACATGAACAAAAAACATCTTAAAGTGAATATGTGACTAAGTGCAAACAGAAAATCCAAGAAAAAACAGCAAAATATTGCAGAAAAAAATCACCGTACACCAACGCTGTGTGCAAAAATCCCAGTGAGATGCAAGTCAAACAACCAACAACAACCACAAGACAACTTAGATTAAGGCCATCAGTCTAACTCTGTACTACAACAAGCAAACATGGCTAAACCAATATACTTTTCGAAATCACCAAAATAAAGCCATGAAAGCAATGAAAGAGTGATCATAGGAACTGTGACGGCATTTTCACAATAAATGGCGGGCGATGCCCGTTAACGTGCCAGCTCATTAAAATCATCGCCCAATACTTAGTCTGAGAGTTGCAGGCAAATGTCGCTGGCACCGAGAGTTGCGATAATCCACGGTGCTGCCTGCGTACACAATCGCGTGAGGTGCATTGTACCGGATGTGGAGCCAGCGCACAGGATCGGTGCGCCGTGGTGACATCGTGTATGCGAGACACCCACTTGCGTTAATAAGGCAGTACAGCAAGTAGGGTGCTGCCTTTCCGACGCGGGGATGGCACGATTCAGTGTCCTTCCCTCGTTTGCATGGGTTTTCTCCAGCCATTGATTTCCTCTCAAATGGGATTTTTTTTTGTATCGTTAATGTTGCCAGCCAGACATAAGATCCTTCACAAACCTGATGTGAAAGGACAAAGGACTGTATAATGTGATTATTATTTCACACATACACCCTCTCCGT
This sequence comes from Lampetra fluviatilis, assembly GCF_964198595.1. Classification (NCBI taxonomy): domain Eukaryota; kingdom Metazoa; phylum Chordata; class Hyperoartia; order Petromyzontiformes; family Petromyzontidae; genus Lampetra; species Lampetra fluviatilis. Next base: position 2,937,944 of record NC_136314.1, read on the forward strand.
GCGTGTGCGTGTCTGCATCAAATTGCCATCAAAACAATTCATTTGTAACTTGGTATCGACTTTCCCTTCTTGCATTCATTATCCCCGAATGATACAGGCCACGTCAGGAAGCGCATTGCCAACCCATCACGCAAATATATCTACATACAAAGACAAAGATCCCCCGTATAGCCTTGACAGACGGTTGGAGGGAAGGGTAGAGTAGCAGTTCGCGCGCTGTGCTACGGACCCCGCTACCAGAGTCCGATTCCCGCTAACGGCCAAGACCAGTGACGATTATCTGAACCGGTGCTCGGCCTCCCGTAGTTCGACTCCCTTTCAATTCAATACCTAGTGTGGTGTTTAAAAATATTGCCATTGGGAAGACAAAGGTGGCCGGGCGTGCCTGCTGGCCACCCACCCCCTCGTGTGCCGTTCCGGTCTTCATCGGTGCTCGCTAACAGCACTTGTCCCAACACATCTAGACACACACATGCGCGCGCGTGCGCACGTGCGTGCAGCCCTGGACCAGAGAGTTGTCTTCACACCGCTAGACTGCTCCGCCGTGGAATCGTAGACTGAAACCTAGACGCCTATCATTAACCTAAAAGACTTTCCGCAAAAATCCTCACCATCCCACACACCTCAGCAATCCCGCGCAAGCCGACAACTAAATCCCTCTCTCTCTCTCTCTCAGTTCAAGCATCAGCCCCTCGTGTTGCGACCTCTCACGCCTGAGATGTGTCCTCCTATTAGGACACGTGGGACCCACACTCTACCCCCGAAGAGCTCTCGAGAAGGTGGTTTGGTGAATTGCGGGAGTGGTTTTGGATCTGCTGTGTCTCCGTAACCCCCAAACCCCCCCCCGCGCGCTACCCCCTAACGTGACTCAATATTGCTCTGGAAATGGTCCCACGGCGGCGTCCCAATCTGCCAAGGCCGTCCCGGGCTGCATCGCTCTCTCGCGAGTCGAGCTCGCTGGCCGCTTTGTGCCGCTGACACCGGGTTGGGAATTCTTGAATAGGGTCATTCGTTACAGCCGGGGGATGTTCCGTGTGTTGGCTTCACGACGCGTGTGTGTGTGTGCGTGGGCGTACTTACTACGGTGACGATTATCTGAACCGGTCGTGGGCCTACCCTAAGGTCGACTCAGCCTCAAATGAGTAGCTGGTACGGTGTGTAGTAAACATCGCGACTCGGGAGATAAACGCGGTCGGGAGTGGTGCTGGCACACCCACCATCTCGTGTGCCGTGCCGGCCTTCATAGGTGCTCGCTAGCAGCAATTGCCCCAACAGGCTGCTAGAGGCTATGGGGGCGATCTTTGTCGCGAGTTTTGTGCGTGTCCCCGCGTGTGTACCGTGCGAGGGCCTGGCACTGTAAACGTGGAGGGTGGATGGCCGGCACCACCGCCGTTGTCTCCCCAGTGGCGACATCTAAAAGCACGAATCCAGCTCATTCCTGCTGTTTTTCACCCACGAAGAGAACTTTGCCCCACAAGTCTGTGAAGGCTATTCGGGGGATCTTTGCCTGAGCATGGCAGATTGTTTGCGAGTGGTCGCGCAGTGGTTCATGCATTGAGATACAATCCGAGAATTGTCTGTGCGCGAGTTTGTGTTTGAACCTTGGCGCGGTGGTTAGCGCACTTTGGAAACGATCCCAGCAATGTGGGTTTGATTAGCAGCCGTGGGTAACACCAGCGGCCAAGCGGGTATATAGACTAATTCTATATTAATTCTAGATTTGAAGCTTTCGTGACTGCAAGGATTCATATTCTTAGGTTTTTTCGGTAAATTCACGTAGGTAAAAAAATAAAAATAAAATTAATAAAAGTAATAATATAAATAAAATACAATAATAAATCACAGCTAGATTTACTGTATCAAGTGAAATATATAGACCTTCAAGTGGGCTGACTTAGCCTTAAATGAGTACCTCGTGCAGTGAGCAAACATTATATGGTAATTATCATCGAAAAAACAATGTTTATGAATAGCAATGTGGAAAACAAGGCAGACAGGCACACCAAGCTCCTCTTGTATCATGACAGCCGTCATACAGTAAATGTTAGACTCCTGCAACTAACAATGGCAGTCCATCAGTCTGAATGTAATTTTTTTTTACGTTTGGGGAGTGGTGGCCCAGCGGTTAGCACGCTGCACTACTCACCCGGCGACCCGGGTTCGATTGGGTCGACTGATCCTCAAATGAGTACCTGGTGCAGTGTGCAAATATCGCCACTGGGAATACAAAGGCGGCCGGGTGTAGTGCTGGCCACCAATCCCCTCGTGTACCGTGCCAGCATTTGTAAGTGCTCACTAACAGCACTTGTCCCAACAGTCTGTTAAGATTATAAGGGGGATCTTTGTCTTTGCGTGTGCGCATGGCAATTCTACATAATGCACTTGTCAGAATTGTCAAATAGTCTCACATTTAATCGCTCAATTTTAAAAATGCCTTGAAACTATCACAAAGGACTTGTGAAACGTAAAGTGCACAATGGTTGAGTATCGAGAGGTGCAATTAACGTCCGTGTCTTTTCAAGACGATGCATGTGTTTACTCGTTTGCGTGTGTGTGTAAGTGTGTGTGTGCATGGTACCAGCGGTGTCAAGATCGGCCTCTGTGGAGGAGGCTCGTGAAGGACGCTACTGGGCAGTTGGAGGCGGAGGGCGGAGGAGCGACGCTCAAAACAACGAGCAGAGCGCCGGGTGGTTAAATCACAGCAAGTTGGCACAGTAGGGGGCACAGGTGGTGCATCAGCCAGTCATCTCGGTCATCTCAGTCAGTCGACCCGTGGCATCTGGGTCTGGCCCCGTGACCTCCTGCCAGCGGGCGTTCGACACTTCACGTGGCCTCAAGGTGTACATGGCCTGGCACAAGCGTCGTGGTGACGTCACCGCCACTTAGTGGCGAATGGCGGTTGTTGTTGTGCATGTGTGTGGTAGTGTAGCGGTTAGCGCGATGCGCTGCGAATCCGGCGACCCGGGTTCAAATCCCGCTCACGGTCAACACCAGTGACGATTATTTGAACCGGTCCTGGGCCTCCCTTCTTAGGTCAACTCAGCCTCAAATGAGTACCTAGTAAGGTGCGTATAACATCGCTACGGGTGCGTGGTGCAGGCCACCCACCACCTCGTGTCCCGTTCCAGCCTTCATAGGTGCTCGCTAACAGCACTTGCTCCTCTAATCGGTCAGGGCTATACCGGGGGTCTTTGTTTTATGCATGCGTGGGTGCGCTTGCTTATGTGCATGTGGGTGTATGGTGAGCAGCAATGCAGTGGTTAGTACACTGCATCACGAACCTGGCCACAGAATCTACATAATTCAATGTAACCCATTAAATTATTGTTGGTTATCCAGCACTCACTGGTGGCCAGTTACCTCTTTACCACACTTCTATCGCTATTACCATGGTGACTGTTCCTATGAACTTTGTTCATCAATGCCTTGGTCTACCAGATTAACTTTTTGTTGTTGTTGTTGTCTCACTCACACTCTATTCAACCACCAACACCGTAAGGTCACAACTTAGGCCAATTTTGAAACTTACCCGTAAATTACCCCATTCAGATTATTATACAGCACGTATCAATCACCGCCCTCTCCTGGCAAGCTATCGCCCCAGGTCACTCTTGCACATAATGCGCACCTTGGTTTCTTGAGCTTTCACCTGGTAAAACGAAATAAACCGACAACTTGGACGCTTCATTCGCACCACTCGACAATGGCATTCCCTCTCATTGTCTCCTTTTCCCCCAGTTCTTATCACCATTCTCAATTCAAGGTACGCATTGACTCCCGTCTTTCACGCCTTCAATAGTGATTTTGGTTTTGCGTGACACGCGACATTGTGGGCATTTGGGCCCTGTGCTCAGGAAACCGTGACTTGAAAATACAACGAACTCTGATTAATTCGACACATATGGGGCTCTGGCCCTGCCGAATGATCAAATATTCCGAATTATTTACAATGGTTAGTCCCCAGTGCCTCGTGCTCCAATAAAATAAGAAATGTCAAAAAAAAAAAATCAAAAAATTTTTTTTCCCAAAAAAGTTACACTTACCATCGGTAACCAGCACTGCAGGCGAAGAAGGTGGTAGATGGAGGCGTAGACGACATTTCTGAGAGGGTTGGCTTGCACAAAGTACATAAACAAATTAAAGTCCAAAGCATCGGGTCTGCACAAATGCTCACCACGCTCACCACACTCACCATACTCACCAAGCTCACCACACTCACCACACTCACCACGCTCACCACGCTCACCACACTCACCACGCTCACCACACTCACCACTCTCACCACGCTCACCACACTCACTACGCTCACCACACTCACCACGCTTACCACACTCACCACGCTCACCAGACTCACCAAGCTCACCACACTCACTACGCTCACCACACTCACCACGCTCACCACACTCACCACGCTCACCAGACTCACCAAGCTCACCACACTCACTACGCTCACCACACTCACCACGCTCACCACACTCACCACGCTCACCAGACTCACCAAGCTCACCACACTCACCACGCTCACCACACTCACCACGCGCGCCTCCACAAAACTAAGTCGTTGCTTTGGTCGCAGCGTGCGTCGTGCTATGCCGAAATTGGACCATTCGGTGCGACAATTCGGCTCATGGCGAAATACTAATACACCGCATATATGCCGAAAGCGCATATCCAGTATTAGTTATGATGCCACACGTGGTCACTTGTACTGAGTGGTTCAAGACATGAACAGCGAGGCTCCGTCTCATTACGGCGAAGATGTTGAAGTGTTTTGAGAGAGGTATGGCTGAGGTGGCATCAGTCATCGCCCAAGAAAAGCACTCTCCTACTAATCACTGTTCCAACGGAAAAATGTCAAACAGGACTCCAGGGCTGCCTGCAACCAACCTCACACGTCCACAGTCGCTCCCTTCCCTTGTTAATTAACATAGAGTTCCACGCTGTGTTCATAATAACAGCGATTATGACATTCGCTGTGTCCGGGAGAGTGTCACTGAGCCTTTTGGCTTTTTTCGGAGGGTTCTGGCGTTGAGATGTTAGGCCAGTGCCACTCGTGACCGCTTTGTTTTGCCTTCACAAGAGATGGATTAAATATGGTAATTACTAAAACATCACTCCCTTTGGCCAACGACATCCCTTAGCAGTGGCATTAGTTAATTCATGTTTGAAGGCCAATGCCAATAGCTAGTGCCGTTATTGAAAATTGTTGGCATGTGGGGGGGAATAACGCTGACACTTTCTCAGAGGTGGATTAAATCCACTTGCTGTACTGCCACTTAATCCCCCCCCGCCACACGCTCCCCCTTGCAGTCTGCAGGTGTTTGTGAGTTACTCATATTTGTACGATCCACAACCCCAGAGTGCTGGATCACGGCACTGGTGATGATGATGATGAAGAAATAATGGTCAAGTCGGTGCCTCCCTCCTAAAAACGAGCACGGTGGAGTTGTTTATTTCTGTTGTTTCTCGCTAAGTCGGTGATGGAAAATGCTCAAATTCCCTTTGAAGAGAGCCAGTCTATCTCGTAGATAAATGTAGAGGCGACCTTTCCTTATAAACAGGTGAGATCCCATTGAGATTAAACGGCGACTTTTCAAGGGAGACCTTTTGAGGACAACTACAGCCCCCGCCAAATCCCAGAGGGTGGTACTCCTTTCATCAGTCTACCAACCTCCCCGCCTGCCTCCCCAGACACATCGGATGGGCTGAACCAACCCACAGCCGAACCAAGTTGTCCCGTTCAAGAGGGTTCTATCTGCAGGCTATACGGGGGATATTTTTTCTGCAGCAGCACCACCCACACAGAGCATAGCGGTTTCATAACATAACTGTTGGGAGTAAAAACTTCTGGATGCATTATATGTGCTGTGGAATTCATCAGCGAATGAAGATGAATAATGTATCTCTTGCGATTCTTCTCTCTCCCGCCCCTTCCCAACCCTTTCCTTTATCGCACTATACTATTGTTTATTATGTCAGGGCTCCTGTTGGTACAAATGTTTATGCCTTAATAATAAAACAATGCATTTGTAACCGTCGCACAGTATCCGTTCAACTGTCAAAGAGAGAAATTACGCGAGGAATCGCAGATATGAGTCAGTGCCAAAATCATCCCCAAAAGCTCTGCGTTCCTCTATATATCAAGTTGGGCGCCACAGTAGAGAGATGTTAACCCCCTCGCCTTGTATACAGGAGGTCGTGGGTTCGATCCCGACCCTGACGGCTGCTGTATATTTGGAGATTGTGTCTCTCTGTCCGTGGTCGCGTGAATTATTTTCTCTGGGTCCTCGAGTTTTTCCCTCCACATTTATTATAAAAATACATTTGGAGCATTTGGCTGCTATATATTTCCATGTGAAAAGCCACTTCGTTGAGCTATAATTTGTGGCCAGGTAGCTTCTGAAAAATAGCGATATAGCTGGTGAAGTTTGTTATCAGCCAATTAATCAGTGTTTGCAGGTGGGAGGAAACCGGAGCACACAGAAAATACCCACGCGTGCGAGGGAGCAACGCTCTATCCCCTACAGACGGAGAAGGTGGAGTCCACATTTGCTGTACCGCATTCTCCTGGCAAGCCAGGACATGGCACCCTGACCCCCAAGGGAACGGGGTCTCACAACCTCTCTGTGATGCACCGACCATACATTTATACTTTGAAAAACTTCCGTTCCTCTCACGCTATAAAAAACATCTATATTTTGACTTTATTTCAAAATGTAACTTTATCGGCCTTCAAGCATCTAAATGGGGAAACTCGCATTGCGAATAAACAATAGGTTTCTCGTGTAGCGGCTATCCACGATGCAAACGCATTCTAAAGTTACGCAGTGTCCTTCAAAAACAAAAGAGATTCATTATCTGTCGCTGACGTCCACCTGCCAAGGCATTCCCCAGCCAATGATCCGGGGCCCATAATAATCTGAGGTGCGTCTGAGTCATATTTCACAGACGTAACAGAGATGCCTTTCAGAGCCATCGGCACGCAGCCAATTGAAACCCCCCTTGGATAAACACAGTGATAATACAAAGACAACATACACGCCCGCACTCTTGCCACCCCCCCCCCCCCCGACTGTTATCTGGCTGACGAGAAACGCAATTGAAGCCAACCGGTTAAGACGACGACGTGCGCTCCCCGTTACGCAGCATAACGGGGAGAGCGCCGTGCGTGGCGAGCGGCGTGGTGAGCGGCGTGGTGAGCGGCGTGGCGAGCGGCGTGGCGAGCGGCGTGGCGAGCGGCGTGGCGAGCGGCGTGGCGAGCGGCGTGGCGAGCGGCGTGGCGAGCGGCGTGGCGAGCGGCGTGGCGAGCGGCGTGGCGAGCGGCGTGGCGAGCGGCGTGGTGAGCGAGATGCCCTGGCAGCACACGACAGCCACGTCCCGGCACAGTGGGACGCCCAGCTCAAAATTCCAAAACCCAACGCCGTCAACTACGATCACAATTCGTTTTTTGCACGTGGGCGGAAAATTGCACGAGGAGCGGCGTTTCGATTGCTCGCCCGAGCCACTGCTGGCGAAAGGAGCTTTCGACAAGGGGCGGTGTGTTGGGGAGGGGGGGCTCTCTGGTGTATGTGGCCTGCTCTTTCACGCTGATCAGACACCTCGAAAGAGGGGTCAGAGCACCTCGCAATTGTACCCATCTACACTGCCGGGTGGACAGAAGCGGCGGCATTTAATAAACTCGCCCCATTGCTTCATCTGTCGCTCCGGGAGATCGAATCGGAGCGGCGACCTCTGCACTGAAAGTCCAGCGTGTTGACCATCACTTCACGGCAGCATTGATTAATGTGCAGATGCTATTAGCAGCATCGAGGCAATCCCTGGTGTCACCCCCGCATGCACACTCTGATGATGGATGATAAAAATGATCAAGCCAGTGAGAGGACGTTGAGCCGCAATGTCACATCCGCGTGTGCGGGGGGCCTGAGATGAACCACTACAAGATTACTGGAGAGCGAGAGGGTTGTTGCTTGATCAACAATCTAATTCGGTACAGGGACGAGAAACTGGGTAAAACAAAATCTCATTGTGGGAAGGATTTGAATACTCGAGCCAACGCAGAATGTAATCTCTGTGAGCTTGCGCAACGAATATTGGTTGAAAAGTGTGAAATACTGAAACACGTTCATTTAGTCAATTGCCCAAGAACGTAGCGTTGTTTCTCAAGACTCGTTCTGAAGGTTATTTATTCATAATCATTTGTGCATTGTTGGAAAAAAACCACTCAAATAATCAAACATAAACGCATTACCACCCCAAAGGGTCCGTGCCTGTGTATAAGAACGGCAGTTAACACGTCCGATGTGTACGGTTGGCAACGTACGGTGCGAAAGAAGTTCAACATACATGCGCACAAGCAAGCTTGACTCTGCAGATGAGACATTCTTTGTCTGCTTGTCTTGAAGCAACGCTGCTTTAACAAAATATGCACTCCTATAAGTCCGTGCGAATGGATATGTGAAGAAGACACATTATCTTCATTTATTTCGTTACTTGCTTTACTGCCTTCCCGTAATCGCCACGTTGCTCTAAACAGGGAAGGCCTCATGCTAAAGATCACTGCCCAATCCGCTAATCCTATATCCTTAGTGGCTGATGTCTGTCGTTTGGCCATCACACCTGGCCGCGTGTGACGCGTAAACAGGCAACTGCGAACGTGGTATTAAGTAGCGGATGCAATCACTTTCCACGAAGCAACTGAGAGTTCAAGCGATGGTATATAGAGATTCCAACAATCTGCTATGAATATGGTGGCCTTCATACAAGAAGCATGCAATTGAGCGAGGCAAGAGTCAACATCGGATCCCATCATGAAGAAACAAAAAACTTTGCCTAGACCTATTTATGCATCGCTCCAACACACGCGTGGAATTTTCACCTCCTGCTCAGCGCCGTGAGCAGGAGATTGTCGTCAGGAAAATTGTCCGTTTGAGCAGAAAACCACCGTGCGTTGACTTTTGTCCAATTGGTAAACACGAATGCTGGTAAACATTGCTTAGATGGATACAGCGCCTCAATTATGTGGCATTGCATTGTTGGTTGTGCTCAAATTATTCGGTCTGCCGTCCCAATGAAATTTCACTTCACAGATTAAAAAGCGCTCGCTGGAATGTGTGAATGTAATTGCTTTAGAGGACGACAACAGCAAGAGATCAATTCATAAAAAATCAAAAACACATTAATTAACGCCAAAACAAGCCAGCAGCAATCAAGATAATAAAAAGTCAATTCCGTCTAAAGCAATTGTAACTCGGCGTGTGGGGAATGCGGGTAAAAATTGGTATATCAAAAAAGTAGTCCACAACTATAGCAGTGCACGCGTTGATAGTCGAGATTAGCCTTTCATTTATTTTGCAGATGTTTATCTCGCTCTCGGAATACACAATCAATCTCGCCTTTCCCAGTTAAAATTCAAACACGGATCTCTACAAGCGTCGGGGGAATGCAAAAGCGGTCAGAGCTAACCGTGTGCCATCCATCCAGCGTGTAACACGGCCACTGCCGGGGTTTCCCGTAGGATTTGTGGCATATTTCGAGTTCAAAAACAATGCACGGATGATGACGATGATGATAATCCCACACACCCTCACCTTACCTAAATTCACGAAAATTGGCCATTAACAGGTCGGGTTCATGTGCCCTTACATTTCAAAGATAGAGGACTCTGAATTAAGGATACTCATAGGCTGCCCAACAGAATACCCCTGTCTCAATATTCGCAATCAGAGGGCAGCACCGGCGAAGGATTCTGTGATGGTTCTTTTGAAAGAGGACAGCATCAGTGCATTATTCTGAGATCGACGAATGCCAACTTACAGGCCAGTTTTGCGTTCACCTTTTGACGCACAGGGACAGTTGCTCACCGGAGGCCCATTTGTCTCGACGACAAAAGGGCATTTGGCATGTTTGAGATGAGATGTTATTTTAGGCACTTTGAGTTGCTGAGACAAATTAAGAGCCATATACATACAAATTCTAATCCTTAGGAAGGTGGCCAAATATCATCAAACCTGGCCAACATTATGTCTTCAACAGCAGTGATTACACAAGAATCAGCCATGGTAAAGTTACCACTGGACGAAGGGCTCACAAATCCACCTCCATCTTTCATGATGCATGATATACTGTGATGACAGCAGCAGGGTATTCACCGAAACAGGCTGGGTCGAGCAGGAGGAGACCTCGGCCATGATAGATTTCCCCTCCCAGCCTAATTATTTAAATCGGATGTAATCTGGGAAATACTTCGAATAATAATGCGCTCGGAGATTAAAGAGGTAATAAACTAACCTGGCGAGGATGATTGTTCATCGATCTGCACTGCTGAGTAGCCATTCAAGTGTGAACAAATAATCTCCTCTTGACCCCAATGGGCTCTGAAGGCCTTCATCTAACAGTGGACCTCATAATTGCCGTTCATTGTTATTGAGTGGAATTGACTACGAGGAAGTAATATTTAATTCATTTGAAATTACGCTTCAAATGTGGTCCACCCGGAACCGCATCCACTGCACAAACCGTGGCAGATGCGGATACCCTGATGCACAAATGAAAAATAAAACTCTCCAGTAGTGTGCGACTGTGTTTATTCAGAACAGACCGTAACAACGTATAACAACGTAATTGCCCGACCCACAAATACGAAGGAGACGTCACGGCGTTATACACCGCTGCTCTTGACGCGGTTATCCCGCTCGACCACCTGGATGTGAAATTGTAACTGTTGCTCTGCATCTATGTCAGACGTACAAAATAAGAAGTTGTGAATGGCTTTCAGGGGCATTCGCCGAAACGACGTTAACCTTTGATGGGGTTCAAATTTGTTTCAGTCTCGTCAGCAGAACATGGCCCATTTAACCAGGGCCCAACATCAGAGACAGTAACCATTCACGATGGGGCAAACTTGTCAAGCCGAAGTCAAACGTGAAGCATTGAAACATTTCTTAATCAGAATACTCGTTTTCAGAATCAGAATATGTATTTACACTGGAGGAATTCGATGAGCTATGAAGCCATTTTTAACGGATGTCCCATTAGTTTTCACAGATATCCAGTAAATGTCTAGATTTGTTTACCTAACCAACGTGTCTTCATCAGCAGCCATGGTCGATTTGCTGCTGGATGAAGGACCTTCCAAGCCGCCACCTATATCTCACGATCATGCGATGTAGCAAATCCACCTAACGCCTGCATGCAAACCGATTCCATCGCTCCATCTCCTTCGTCGACGTTCGCGAATATGGTTTAGGTGATTAAAATGTAACAACAATGAGAATATCATTACTAAAGGAAACCTCTTATGTTTCAGAGATATGCCCAGATTTTTGCTTTTTGAAATATATATATATGGCGTAGGCTATTATGTGTTTTTGTGTGGTATGAGCCAGACAGGAAAGTTTTGGAGGAATGATTTACAGAAGCTTGAAATAATACGTTAGAGAGTCATCTGTCTCAAAGTTTGTGAAGGGAAAATATTTCCTTTCCATTTTTCAATCTGGCCCTCAACGGAAGATAAGGAGACACGATTTGAAAACAGTGACGGGGAAAAGGAAAAGCTGCTACCGTTGGTTGAATTCTCTGCCACAGTTCCCATGGCTACGATACTCCTCGTATAACCATGGTAACGATACTCCTCATGTAACCATGACTACCGTACTCGCCGATTCTCCACCTCTGAATATGGTTACTGCCTCAACGAATGTGTTAGCTAACAAAAGTACATGCAAATAAATCACAATAGACGGCTCAATAGATCAGCAGATAACTTAGGACATCAAGAAGAAAATGTTAAATGAAAGTATTATATTTTGTAACTGATAGCAAATGATTGAGTGAGCGACTGATGCAAATCAAACTGATGTTTTAGAAGGGACACAAATCTGAAATTGGGTACAAATATAGTCAAGCTTGTGCTTCAACTAGAAAAAAAAACACAATTCATCTTCTTGGTTCTTTCGGTAAAGTCACGTAGAAGGGAAATAAGAAAATAATAAAAATAACACGTAATAAAATTACATAATAAAATAATATAATATTTTTTTACTTTTTTATTTCCCTTCTACGTGACTTTACCGAAAGAACCAAGAAGATGAATCCCTGCAGTCACTAAAGCTTTAAATCAAACCCACAATTAATACACAAGCAAAACATCAAATTTGAGTGTTTTTGAAAGAAAAAAACACCCCTAATCTCTCATTTCGTAATTTCAAATTTCGGAGGTCAAGCCAGATCACCGCGTCAGGAGCAAGCGGAGTGTCTCGTTGTCACGTCTCCTTCGTATCTGTGGATCTGTGCATTGCGTCGTTAAACGGTGATATGCTCTGTTCTGAATGACCCCAGTCGCACACGGGAGAGGTTTAATTTTTACAATTGTGCATCAGCTGTCCGCATTTGCCATGGTTTGTGCAGCGGATGTGATTCATGATGGACCATGAACTCCGTGGAAAATTAAACCCAGGGATCTTCTGCCTTGTGTTTTTCACAACTAGGTGATTTAAAAATATACTTAAGCTGTACGCCTTTTGGCGTCCTCTGGTCGAGCACCAATTGGGTCGAGGCTCAAAAGAAAGCCGTCCCTTGGTGTGGACCAATCAGTTTCAAGGACAATGCATATATTATCATAGTGTGGTTTTTTTGCATTTCGACTGCAAGTATTGTGGTTAATGCAGACATGAATCCTTGTTAAAAGGTTTCAGTTTTGTTGCCAGAAAAAAGGAGAACAACCCTATTATTAAATGTTGGTACTGGCAAAGGAGGTCTAATGAACGAGGCGATTGTTTGTGAGTTCTTTTGAACTCCATTCAGCTCTCCATGCCTAGAATACGAATCAAGTTCACCAATATGGGAAAAGTGTCGCCTGCTATCGTGCATGGATTGGAAATATGGATTATGAGCAAATAAATAAAACAAAAACGTGAAAAGTGTGCAAGGCACATGCTTGGAATGGAAATGAGAAACGGAGCACAATATGTGTATCGGAGAGCAAATGGAAGTTCTAAACATAATGACTGCTGAGAAAAGTAAGTGGGCTTGGGCAGACCACGATCACTTGAAGTGTCCAAGGCCCAATGAGCAGCAACCGATGGAGGGAATGACAAGATCAGATCTTGTGCAGGAGCGAGATGGATGGCTACATCGTCAGACCGCTACAGAATGGCAATGACTTACAGAGAACGTCATCGAGCAGGGGACTGTGATGATGAAAGCCACGAGAAAGTGTATCGCTTGATTTTGTTTGCATAGAGTTTGTTGTCCTTTACCCGCACCTCCGATTAGCACGATTTGCTACGTTCGTTGCGAAAGACGTTCAACATACGTACAACTATGGCCTGCTTGTATATTTACGATAAGCCATTGTTTTCATGACAGATTTTTAATAAAAAGTGCGTTTTTATTTTCATGCCAGGATTGGCGTAATGCCCTAAAGCAAAGCAATTCTGCCATCAAATTTCCTTGTGATGAAAAAAAAAGATTGCCTTCTTAAACAAACCCTCCTCCGACTGCTGTCATGAACAAAAATCGCACCTTGACAAAAAACCGCAAGCATAAACAGCTCTGTACCAAAAAGGAAATGGGCTCAGTCTTTTTAACAGCCAGCGGAAGGTTTACTCCGAACGCCGGGCGCAGATATTGCAGGAAGCGAAATATAACTTCCAGAATGAATTTAGGGTTAATTGGGACATTTCTAATTTCTGAGATGCAGAATTTTGACAGCCGAAGCAGAAAACATTATGTTTAATTTGTATTCGTGTCCAAACTGAAATGATGTGTCGAACTACTTTTGACGCACTTTAGGATGGGAATCATTGACATAATTGGTCGTTCTTTAATGCTTAAACTAACCTGGTTTAATATGATCGCATGCTGCATGGATTGTAAAAAATAAATTAAGTGTTTGCCGCGAGATACAAACTTTTATCGGGCCACTTATAACGCGTAGACAACACTTATTTATGATTAGTTTATTTTCTTGGTTCTTTAGGAAAAGTCACGTAGAAGGGTCATCAGGTGTGAAAAACACAGCAAGAAAATTTCAAATTGAAAAAAAACAGCTGTGTTTTTCACACCTGATGATGATTGCTTGTGTTGCAGTCGAAACGTCGTGAGAATTTTATTGTTTTATATTTTTATTATTTTATTGTTTCCCTTCTACCTGACTTTACTGAAAGAACCAAGAATATGAATTCCTGCAGTCACGAAAGCTTTAAATAAAAAAATTACGATTAGTTTATTTTGTTTCTGAACCAGCAGCTCACTGCGTAACTTGCAACTGTAATGAAACCTTCAATGGAAGATCATACATTCACGTATAGGCAACAACACCACAGCCAACACAATAACAGCACTTGCCTTTGCTCATTGCTTGAGGAAATTGCAACATTTGCGTTGGAAAACCCGATAGGAGCAGCCTAAGGCTTTGTGGCGTCAAATGATTGATTGCTTTCTGGTCAAAGCATGGATCAGAAAAATGGACACTTGACAGAGAAAGGGGGAACTCAAACCAAAAAATGGCACTGAACAAACATAATTGAGAACTGCATGCTGGGAATTAGAGGCGGGAACACGCGGATCAGAGAACGAATGCTCATTCGAGACACGATATTGACTGCAAAGAAGAGGACATGGGATAGGGCAGACATCTCTACAAGGGATGTGCGTGCACGCGAACAGATCTCACGACTCCATCTCCGCATTGATCATCCTCTAGAGAGTGTTGCCCGGCATTGGCTGTCATTCTCTCATTCGTCTTGACCATCGGCTATCAACGCTTCGAGGTATTTCTCTTGCCAGACTTTCATTAACAGTCAATATCTTGTTCCTAACTTGTCCACAATAAAGTTTTTTTTTGGGGATTATATCACATAAATATAAATGTGTCGTTAATCCCGCCACCACCCGACACAGCCAATTAGTAAGGTTTGTCACGTAAACAAAACGTGCCAATTCGTTACTAGTTCAGCACACCAGTGTGTGTGTTGGAGAGTAAACCCACAACATTTACAATTTAATTTAATGACACATTTATAATTGCGCGATCTAACCCTAAAACACCTCTATTATGGATAATATTGGTCGCGAAAGTCTCCACGTTCCCTGACTTGTGTCTGTTCTCTGTCTGTCTCTCAGAGTTAGTTCCCAGGAATCAATTTTCTTTTTTACTCAGGGTCCACGTGACCAATCCCTTCCACACAACTCATGGTCCACTAAACTAAACCGCATCTGCGCAAACCATGGCAGATGCGGATACCTGATGCACAAATGGGAATTTAAAAACCCTCCAGTGTGCACCTGTGGTCATCCAGAACAGACCGTACAATGTCTAGCGACGCAATGCACCGATTCACAAGCACGAAGAAGACGTCACGGCGACACACTCCTATGTTCTTGACGCGGGCTATCTGCGCTTGACCACCTGAATGTGTAATAGAAGCTGCTGCT
Organism: Lampetra fluviatilis; assembly: GCF_964198595.1. Lineage (NCBI taxonomy): Eukaryota > Metazoa > Chordata > Hyperoartia > Petromyzontiformes > Petromyzontidae > Lampetra > Lampetra fluviatilis. The sequence continues at coordinate 2,953,379 of NC_136314.1, forward strand.
CTGTATTTACACCAGCCAGACGGAAGAAGAAGACGTATTAAAGCTTTACTCGTTAATTGCATTGCTCTGTTGCTTCTCACGATCAACTTCCGTTTCACAAAAGCACTTTAAACTACCTCCCACTCGCTTCGGTATTTAATACAAAAACTATATTATTTAATCATGACGACTTCAATCATTTCCCGAGCTGTGCGTAATCTGATGCGTTTTCAAAGCTATGTTCTTCTAGCAGATATCTTAATATTTTAATAAAAGCATTCTCTGTAACTTCGCTTTGTTCAAATTAATTTTGTCCCACCGATGTTCTGCCCTCTTTGTTATTTTTTTTCCTATTATTAATTTCCATTGGTTGTTAGAATGACTATGTCATCAGTAGATCTGAGAAGGTTATACATTTTATCAAAGCATGTATTTATCAAAGTCTCTTTTTTTTGTAAACCACCTTCTCGCGTGCGTGTGTTCAACTTCGGGGAACGTCTTCTTGGTTCTTTCGGTAAAATCACGTAGAAGGGAAATGATAAAATAATAAAAATAAAACATAATAAAATTGAAATTCTCACGACGTTTCGGCCACAGCTCTGTTTCTTCACCTGAGGACGGCTGCTTGTGTTGTGGCCGAAACGTCGTGAGAATTTTTATTTTATTATGTTATATTTTTATCATTTTATTATTTCCCTTCTACGTTACTTTACCGAAATAACCAAAAAGATGAATCCCTGCAGTCACGAAAGCTTTAAATCGAAAATTCGGAGAACGTATTTATTATTGCCTCACTCTCCTAATGTGTGTGTGTGCTTTTTACACAATCTCAGTGCAGCTTCTCCACTCTTTAAAAATGGTGTTTATCGTTCATGAATAAGCTTCGCGTAGACCTTGAAAGCTTGCGAGCCTCAATTTCCACCGAGTAAAATACCCCGATCACGGTATACAAAGACGACGCAATGATAAGTAATGTTCGTTAGTCTTCCCAGCACCTGCGTGACAGTACTCTGTGTACATTGTCAATGGTATAAAAATCAGGCTTCCTGGAGTCATGCTTAGCAACTTAAAATTATCACTATTTTCTTCCCAATGATGCTCGTGAACTATTCAATGCGTGCAATCAAAGGCTCCGTGATCTTGAAGTCGTTTCGCCTTCATCGTTGCATCGTAGAATGCTCGAGGCACCGTTCCACGATTGAGTCACTTTATTTCTGCATGCACATTTAGTAAACAAGTCGCCGAAATTGTGTTGCGACAAACTGCGTTCCACTTCTCTGGCAATGTGCACAGTTACACATCCAAGTCCCGAGAGCTGAATGTGTTTTAATATTATTAATAAGGGAAGTGTTCATTCAATCGAATGTGACAACATTTAATGGTTATATTCTTCATCTAAGTAATGGTTTGATGTCTGAACCGATACTCGAGACCGCCTTCACCAGCCCCCACTGATGATTATAATCGTGGTGAAGTATGGTCAAACAACCCCCTACAACGGGTATGGCATGGGGAAACCTCCATGCAGTCATGGTTTGCTAAAGGGCTGTAAATTAAAAAAAAATTTGTTTCATTGAGATTACCATACATGTTTAGTATGTTCTATAGTATGTTGACAATTACAGCTTTTCACTTCTTATTGGGGTGAGGTTTTAATTTACATTGGATGTCACTTGGTTGACTTTAAGAACAATGTCAAACGGCCGTTAATTTAGCGTCAATATTATCATTATTCCCTTCAGCTTCAGAGTAAATAAAAAGCATCCCCCCTCCCCCAACAAAAGTAGTCCATTGTATATTCCATAATGAATTGTACCATTTAGTCCATAAAACATTTCACGTGGAATCTTCCATTCATCAGAGGGATGTTTCTGGGTGATAGTTTGTGTTATGTGAGATTAGCATCCAATATTCTAGCACTTCAGTATTGTCACCATTCATCAGCGTTGAGAGCCGGCATAATCGTTTGCGCAATGAAATATATATATGAGATATGTGTGCGTTTGAAAATAACGCTGCTTATCACACATCACTTTAAATTATTCCCAAAATTGTATTTAATAAATAATGCCTTTTGAAGATAGCATAATTTACACAAACTGGCAGACTCTTCCCCTGGGAGCATATCAATGTTTAAAATCCTGTAATGTATAATCACCCAATTGTTTATTTATTTCACTTCAGTCTTCCTCCAAACCGATCTATCATCTATCCGTCATGCGGTGCTTTTGTTACACTGATGAATTAGTGTTGCTACATTGGCGCAGTACAGTGATGGATTTCTTTGACTCTATGTATTAAGTATTATTTTGTTGATCATTATTTCTTCGTACACTGGTCTAATACGTTGTAGGATCTAGAGTTTGTGTTGGTGCATAAACAAAATAAATGAAATGCAAGTATTCCTTGGACAAACCATCAGCCGCACGGCTTTCTTGGAGCGTATTATTTCAGCAGCATTGACTCAAGACAGGCAGACGCTCTTGACATTCAGTGCCTCATAATCAGTCACCATTGGTTTAATCAATGCGCTCTGGTTTGACGCAACATTAAATAACACACCACCCAAAAAAAATTATTTTCAGTAATTCTTTGAGCGTCATGATGTTTATTGCCGTGGTTACATTACTTGCAAACAAATATTTTTTTGTTTATATTATAACTCTGCTGATGGTGATTATGTTTAATTGTGATTTCGATTCGTGGCATCCTTATTCTGTTATGATCTTATGCTTTATTCGTGTGGCTGACTGTTGATGTAGAGCAACAACGAGAATTTTACAATTAGATGGTTGAGCCAGATGATTGTGGAGTGCATCGCTGCGATGACTCCGTCGAATTTGTGAATCGGGCATTGAGTCGTTATGTGTTCCATTGTCTGTTTTGTGTGACCACAGTCGCATACCGGATTATGTATTTGTGCATATATATATACACAATGTTATATTTGTGCATATATATATACACAATGTTATATTTGTGCAACACAGTATTGTCATCTGCGTCCATGGCTGCTGCAGTGGCTGCGGTTTAGGATTCGCCGTAAAGCCTCTGTTGTGATGCATAATCATTATTTGACCTCGGCCTCTGAACCTGGTGACCTGACTCAGGAACTCGCACTGTGTCAGTCATCGGGTTGTTGTTGTTGTTGTTGTTACCCCACTTTACCACACTGGAGGTGGGGCGGGGGGACCGTGCTGCCTGAAAAAAGCGCTGATTGATCGGAGGCTGGCATGACCTTGAGGACATCAGATCATGCGTGGCAGCGCGGTGACAGGGGAGACAGGGAGGGAGAGGGAGTGAGATATGGGCAGTGCGGTGCGCAAGTGGGGAAATCAATCAGGGCTCCAAACACCATCAAGGTGGACTTAACCCTTCAACCCGCCCTCCGAAGACCCCTTAACCCTTTGTTCATCCCCTACCTCGAACGCAGACAATTTATCTGCATTGTAATTGTCACTTAGTCAAGTTAAAGGGGTCAAAGTAATTTCTCGCCCCGATGAGCATTGACGCGGCGGTCTACTCGCGTTTACAGCCCTGAGCGCCGGTGGTGGAAATGCCACGTTGCTATGACGGGAACAAGTGCATCCATGGGATAAGCGCTATTGACTCTCACACAAAGCGGGAGGGGGTGGGGTGTTGGGAATTTCGGGTCAAAGTGAACCCCTAGCAGCAGGACTTGAGTTCGAACCGAGCCTCCCGATCGCGATGCCGTTCGATCTACATGCCGGGGCAGGCACCTGTCACTTAAATGCTGTGGGTAATACCCAGTGCCGGATTATTCTCGTAGCAAAAGTAGCTCCAAATGTTACGGGCCCCGCACTTTCAAAGGCCCCGCGTTGAATGCTTTCAAGCTATCAATTCCGGTTCGGTAATTCTGCGCTTGCTCTATTACTATAGTACTATACTGCCTTAAATGTTTTATGAACGACTGGGTGTTTAAAGTTAGCGATTTGTATTATTATCAGGCTGTACAATAAATGAAAAAAATACAATGACTTATCTATGCAAGTAAAAAAAATTGTGTTTTAATATTTACGGTGTTTTTTTTTTAGGGCCCCTTCATAACATCACATGCTCCAGGCCCCAGCTTAATCCGGCACTGGTGATACCCACGCTGGTGTTGTTGTAATTTTGCCGCGACACATTTACATATGAGACGAGCGTGAACAGGAAGACCAACAACTAAAAAACCTCTCGGAGGTCCGTCCATCTATCCAGACCCCCGACAAAAGATAAAGACAAAGATCCCCCGTATAGCCTTAACAGACTGTTGGGGCAAGTCCCGTCAGCGTGCACCTATAAAGGCCGGCACGGCACACGAGGGGGTGGGTGGCCAACACCACGCCCGACCGCCTTTGTCTCCCCAGTGGCGATGTTTACACATCGCACCAGGTACTCATTTGAGGCTGAGTCGACCTAGGGGAGGCCCAGCATAATCGCCACCGGTGTGGGCCATAGTGCAGCGCGCTTACAACACCGTTCCCTCTGACACCCACCCACACATTCTAGATTTGAAGCTTTCGTGACTGCAAGGATTCATACTCTTAGTTTTTTCGGTAAAGTCACGTAGGTAAAAAATGAAATTAAAATTAATAAAAATAAAATAATAAAAATCACGACGTTTCGGAGGCAACACAAGTCTCCGTCATCAGGTGATACATCAAATCTGGCTGTGACGGTCCCACCTGATGACGGAGACTTGTGTTGCCTCCGAAACGTCGTGATTTTTATTATTTTATTTTTATTAATTTCATTTTTTACCTACGTGACTTTACCGAAAAAACTAAGAGTACCCACCCACACACCCACCACCCCCTTGTGCGTCGCTTGCCAGAGTGACAAACCACCCGCGCGGGACATCGGTTGGTGTTGCGCCAGGGTCGAAGTGTTCATCGCGCGAATTGAGCGGCGGCGGTTTCCTCTCGCGACCTTTCGAGTGTCGCAAAGCTTTTTGTGTCGCGATCCGCTCTTAAAGTTTAAGATGCAGAGTGCACCGTCTGGGAGGAGAAGGGAGGAAATTAAAGGGCTTTGCTACCGCAGGGCTTTTTAAGTGATGAGCATCTGCGAAATGGGCTTTGTAAGAGCGTCGCTGGGTAAACTGCCGGCTAAAAGGTGAGCAGTTGAACGACGAAGCCGTGCACTGACTTCAGGAGCAACGCGAGATCTTTCGGCTAAAGATTTAACAAAAAAACCCGCAAAATGCGAGCTACCACGTCCCTTCGTAATCGTTGCGTCTTATACATCGCGCGCTATTACATCGATCTCCGGATGTGTCGATTTAAAAAATCGACATTGTACAATGTGGTCCAGATATCTTGTGACCCGCCCCCCCCCCTCCCCCCCCCCCCCTCAATTAATTGACTCCGAACATGTTTTTGTTTCCCTTTGCATATCAATTTATGTTTGAAATTAACCTTACTTAACAAAAATAAAATATCACGTTTGGGACAATTCAATGGGGGGGGGGGGGAGGGGGGGGGTCACAAGACATCCAGACCACCCTTTCGAGACACAAAAACGGCACGCTATTCGTCCTCGTGTAATGGCATCTTTCAACAATCGCGCTGAGACCACATCCCCCCCCACCCCCCCCTCAAAGCACGGAGAGGAACCCGACTGCGGCCTCGCCGTGTGAGAGGGCGTCTCTTGCGTGCGACGTAAAAAACCGCAAACAACAGGGGGACGCTTTATTTATTTCCCCCCTCGCAATGAAGCGCTCCTTGCCTGATTTCGCTCCCGCACTCTTGAAAAGCACGCGCGCGTGTCGACTTCAACCCTCGCCAGGGGCCAAGGCCCCCGACGCTTCTGGAAGCGACGCTCTCGCTCTCGAGCAAAGCAAAACCGTGAACGCTCCTCTTGGCTGTCGTGGTCGCGTACGCGCGGGCCAAACGATCCGCACCGTCTGGAAAGTGCACAAGTGTTGGATAAATGCGTCCGAAATTCAGCGTGGAAACCCTCGAGTATACCTTAGCCTGCTGTGAGCGTCTGTGAGAGAGTAATACGCAACGGTGCGTTTCTTTTTTTTTACCCGGCTAATGAGGCGTTTAAGGTGCCGCAGTTTTATCGTTCACAAAGTCAGTTGTCCTTGCCTCGGTGCTAAAATAAGACCTCTGAGATGCTGCGCTCCAACTTTACTTTCAAACAACCGGCCTTTAATGTATTGTTAAATGATCAAGATCAAGGTAATTCGTTTTATTGGACAATTGGGGATGCTTAGCTCAGTCTCACTTCGACATGGATTAGAACTCGTAACCTTCTGATTGCGAGCATGCATTGAACGAGAGCAGCTCGAGCAGAGGTCAGTCTGTGAGAGCACTGCTCCATGAAGCCAGCGACCCGACTTCGATTCCCAGCCATGGGTGATATCTGAACCGGTCCTGAGACCCTCTGACCAATGCGGTGAAGTATATCTTCTTGGTTCTTTCGGTAAAGTCACGAATTATAAAATAATTGTCACTGAGAATATTTTTTATTTTTTTATTTTATTTTATCACTTCCCTTCTACGTGACTTTACCGAAAGAACCAAGAAGATGAATCCCTGCAGTCACGAAAGCTTTAAATCGGTGAAGTATAGTTACACAAAATAATTTTTTTTGTTTTTTACCACATAAGGCGCACTGAGCTATATTGCTCTTTTTCTGAAGTGATAGCCCGCCTTAGTGGCTTATCGTGTGGAAGTGTATTGCCAGCCACATACTATAAACGCATGTTTATTCATGTGGAAGAAAAAAAACGGAGGATTCAGTAGAAAAATCCACGCCACCACGGGGAGAACACGCATAGCAGGCGATGTCGTTAACATCTCGCTTCCCATGGCGCCCCTTGACGCGGAGTTGCCTTCATCGTTAGCAAATTAACAAATGGCTGTTCATCTGCACATTGTTATGATTGTTTAAAATATATACAATTTTTTCTTTTTACCTACGTGACTTTACCTAAAAAAACAAAGACTATGGATCCTTTCCACTTTGAGACCTCCTTTACCAGTGGCAAAATATAGTAATAGGTTTTTACCCTTTCAACTGGTATAAAAACTGACACCTTTATACAAGGCATCATGTTTGCACGCCTTTTGGCGTCATCTGGTCCAACACCAATGGAGACTAGGCTCTAAGAAAAGATGTCTCGGGTGTGGACCAATCAACTTCAAGGACAGTGCATATCATTATCATCGTCACAGTTGTTTCTTTTTGTTTGCATTTTGACTGTTTGTGTTGTGGTTATTGCAAACATGATGCCTTGTATAAAGGTGTCAGTTTTTGTACCAGTTGAAAGGGTAAAAACCTATTACTATGGATCCTTGCAGTCACGAAACCTTCAAATCTAGAAATATACAATATTCTTGTTTATACGCCTTAACAAATTTTGACTGTAAACTTTCGTGACTGCAGGCATTCATATCTTATTGTTCTTTGGGTAAAGTCACGTAGTGAGAAAAAAAAATAATGAAAATAAAAACCACGACGTTTCGATCGCTGCACAAGCGGTCGACTTTACCGAAAGAACCAAAGAATATGCCTTAACAACATGAGACAAAAATGCTTCATTAAGTCATAACTCTAGAGTGGGATCTGTATACCAAAACATGATTATTAGGCGTTGTTATGGAGTATTAAGAATAAAATTAATCATGCTTCCTTTTTCACGTGTGTTTCTGCACGTAAAGAAATATATATACAAAACCCCATCAGCCACACGGCCTTCTGGGAGCGCATCTTATCAGCCAGCACGGGTGGGTTCATTCCATGAAAACTCTGGACCGGTTGTGACATTCACCGCCTCATCAGCGCCGTCAGGCTTTCTTGAGCCAACGATGTGCAAGAGGCAAGGTTCCAATCTGTACGATATGGCTCCTAGTTCGACGCAAAACTCTACAGGAACACAACACAAAATATCCGTTGAGCGGTCGTTTCGGAGAATTAAATAACGCCTCCTTCCAAAATATTTTATCTCTCCGCATATCTATCTATATATTTTTTTTATTACAAAACGCATTGGGCGGCACATCTCAATATCAGATCAGTGGCGCATACATCCTCGGGTTTGGGTCGAGATGGAGGGGGTAGGGAGGGAGGGGGTCGATCCTTGTAGGTGAACAATACAGAGAGCTCCATTACCGGATGTTTGGAGATGTCCTACAAGGCTTTGATGTTACGTCTTATCGGTTTATAGGGTTGCGCTTGAAGCTCTGTCTGGGAGGCTCGACAAAGGAAATGTGGGGCTCTCTGTTTACCCTGTGGCTCAGAAGCTATCTCAAAAGGACGTTAATATAAGTGGTTTATGAAATATCGTTGGGACCTCTACTTTGACTCGCGTACATACGTACAAACGTTTAAGTGTGTCTTCCACACCCGCAATGCGTGCAGCGCAGTGCTCAAGCAGATGTGGAAATTCCACATTGCTATGGCAAGGGTACAGTAGGTCTACCCATAAAACAACTGCTTTTGACTTCCTACGGAGTGGTACTCATTGTATCGACTCTAAAAAGTCAATAGGGTATGTTGTATATTCGTGCATACAGTGGTATATTTATCAAGTATGAAATGCCGTGTTTAATCTTTTAGTAGAGTTTAGAAGTAGCATTAAATATTGAGAAAGTCACTCATTTGAAAATAGGAAGCAGATCTTTATAATGCAAATAGATTTAACGTGTTTATCTTTGTTTCCAATTTTTGAAATTCTTAAAAACGTGTGTAAATATTTGAAAAAAATCACAAGGATGTGTACATATTTGCTCGGGTTCTGAGTCACGCGATTTTCAATTTGCTTCTTGGCTCAAATAAGTGCTGCATTTTCAAATGTGGTCTGGGAACATTGGTTTGGGGAGATACCGAACTATACTTTTGAAAATAATTTTTTCCCATTAGAGGTATTCCACTTCAACCTCGTTAATATGTTTTAGTTCAATACACGCACCTTGAGATTATACGGGAAATGAAGGCGTTGTTTTATTTAAACAAGCGAAGTCATCATTTCTAATCGTAATTGTAACCAACGAAAATAACACCCATCCACCCACCACCACCCACTCACCCATGCACCACCACCCACCCACCCACTACCACCCACTCACCCACCCACTACCACCCATCCACCCACTACTACCACCCACTCACTCACCCACTACCACCCATCCACACACCACCAACCATGAACCAATGCACCACCACTCACCCACCCACTACCACCCACTCACCCACCCACCCACCCACGCACCACCCATCCACCCACCCACGCACCACCACCCACCCACCCACACACCAAAACTCCTCCCCCTCCGTCTCCCGAACAGACAACCCAATGGATGGTCACAATTCAGGGTGTCGTGATTCGATTCAAAATCTATTCTTTGATAAACGTTGTGGGGACTGTAGCAGCTTCCAGTGATTGTGTAATAAGAGCCATGTATGGCTCACGTGGTGATCGGCTTGCCGGTCCCGCTTTGTAGCCAATGAGGGGAGAGCCAGGGAGCATGGCCTCGGCGTGATCACGGCATGTTAGCAGGGGTGATTGGCCAGGCCGATCGGGGCCTCAGCTAATGGGAAGCCGGATCAGAGGCGTGGTCCCGGGATTGACGGGGAATCATCTGGAACGGTCAACGCTAACTACGGAGGATTGGCTTAGGAGTACCACGTGACCCAGGGATTAAGAGGAGGAGAGACGGAGGAGTCGGGAGCAGACCTGGGAACGAAGAGAGCAGGAGTCAAGCGCGTACGGGGCTCTGGGTGCCACGTGCGTGGGGGGGACTTAGCTGGTTGTCTGCCCGCTTCCCGTTGTCTGTCAGCAACGGGGAGTGTGTGTAACTGTGGAAGTGGAAAAATAAAAGGACTGATTCCAGAAGCCGTCTCGAGAAGGTTTATTACAATTGTAAGGATGCCGTGAACCATGTACAAACAACACACAGTACTGTGTGTTTTTATGTAAAGGCGCAACACTGCAATTGCTTGCTTGTGATACTGCCGGAGCAAGGGCCTCCACTCAAGGAAGCTGCGGAGAGCTCCCTCTTGAAAGAGATCCCTCCAGAGGGTATTTGGCCTACTCTTCCATCATCTACATTGGCCAGACGTCTTGGACGAGGAGGCAAGAACCCACCACTTACCGCAACGCACGCGACCTGCCGATCAAAAAAAATGTCATTCATTTGTTCGCATACGATTAAACGTGTGCGTGTGTGTGCCGTGAGCTTAGTGGGGAGTGGTAGTGTAGCGGGTAGCGCGCTGCGCTACGATCCTGGCGACCCGGGTTCAATTCCCAACACCGGTGACGATTAACTGAACCGGTCCTGGGCCTCCCCTAGGTCGACTCAGTCTTAAATGAGTTCCTGGTGCGGTGTGTAAACATCGCCACTGGGGAGACGAAGGCGGGGGTCGGGCGTGGTGCTGGCCACCCACCCCCTCGTGTGCCGTTCCGGCCTTCATAGGTGCTCGCTAACAGCACTTACCCCTACATTCTGTTAAGGCTATACGGGGAAACTTGTCTTTGTTTTGCCGTGAGCTTAGTGGGGAGTGGTAGTGTAGCGGGTAGCGCGCTGCGCTACGAATCTGGCGACCCGGGTTCGATTCCCACTCACGGCCAACACCGGTGACGATGAACTGAACCGGTCCTGGGCCTCGCCTAGGTCGACTCAGCCTAAAATGAGTATCTGGTGCGATGTGTAAACATCGCCACGAGGGGAGACAAAGGCGGCCGGGCGTGGTGCTGGTCACTCACCCCCTCGTGTGCCGTGTCGGCCTTCATAGGGGCTCGCTAGCAACACTTGTCCCAACAGTCTGGTTAAGTTCGATACGCGGGTACAGTTGACATTGACTATGAGCTTAAGCATCGATATTAATGATGAATTGATTAATTACAGCTGTTACTTGTGAATTAATGTATATATTATTATTTTTAGATGAGCATGAGACCGGTGAAAAAAATAATCAACATAACTCAAGGATCTTGATTTGAAGCTTTCGAGACTGCAGGAATCCATACTCTTTAGTTATTTCGGTGAAGTCACAAAATAATAGATCTCGACGTTTCGATCGCAACACAAGCAATCGTCATCAGGTGGGACAACTACAGCAAGAAAAAAACGGCTGGTTAAGTGCTATACGCGACTATAGTTGTATTTTACTATGAGCTTAAGAATCTTCAGAAGTTTTTTTTTTGCTGTAGTTGTCCCACCTGATGACGATTGCTTGTGTTGCGATCGAAACGTCGTGATCTATTATTTTTCTACCTACGTGACTTTACCGAAAGAACCAAAGTAACTCAATAACTACACCATGGAATTGCACGCAAAAGCAGTGCCACGTGCAAGCACCGCCATAACGAGAAACTGCGACGTCAATTACGACTGGCAAAAAGGCAAAAAAATGCACATTACATTTTAAACCAATCCGAAAAAGTGCACACAGTTTTGCGAAATGTGGAAAACACAAAATACGTGTATTAATTACCGTGTAACAACAGCTGTGACTGCCGCAAAAAAAATATTCATTTTGAAAAAAAGATTTAATGATGCAATTTCAACGAGGTTTTTAATTTTTTTTGGCGGGGGTGGGGGGGGAGTCTTTCTGTAGAGGGAATCTCAATCAACAAAACGTGCATCGGATTTGTATTTGTGCAGGCACCTCCACAACAAAATCAAACACGGTTTTCTGCAGCATCTACACCTGATGGTATTTCGAATACATCTTTAAAGGGAGTAAAGTGAGTTTATACCACGCTGATCATAACGGCTTAGGATCAGGGCTAAATTTCACGCTATGGCTATGATTAAAGGTATATGACATGGCTACCATATCAAAGAGACTGTGCAATTTTCTATTATTATTTAGAACATGTCTCATTATCGTGATATAGAATCCATGGGTTCTTTATCAGCTAAACTTTGACTCTCTCAGCTGCAAGACAAATGATCTGATCTTACCCGGCAGTTGCATCTGTGGACTGGGTGACAGTAAGGATATGAATGTCAATTTACAATGACACGTCAAGCGTAACGTTTTACTGGCAGAAAACTGTAGCCCGTCCTTAAGCCGGCAGACCATCGAGAATGGCATAATGCTGCCCGCATCATGGGAGGCATGGTTGGGTCTCGACTTCACCGGAGCGCATCAACAAAGGCCTGTCCAGTTAACAAAGTGGCAGACGGAGAGGATGAAGCCAGGTTTCGCTTGGTAATTGTCACAGGTCTCATGCAAGGTCTCGGATTGAAGCAGAGTGGCTGCGATGAAATGACCATTTCCCTAACCACAATGCCATCACTCCCCCAATAACATACATATATCTTACATGTGTGTTCATATCCAATGAAACACATTTTATCTGCCCTCCTTTTATCTGCTCTTTCCATTATTCATGCCTGAAAATAAATCGGAGAAAAAGTTTTGTATCCGTACATCGGATAAAAGAATGGAAGTGTAGCACGTTCCTCCTATTACCTGCACTGATCTGTGGTTGAGTCACGCGGAGATAGTCTCCCAGAAGCGATTATTCATCCTATTATCTCCAAAACCCAGCAGATAAGACGCGTAACCAGGAAGCCATTGCCAAATGATTCCTATTATCCGCAAATTGTCAAATTGGGTACCACACGATGCTGATCACGCACAAACTGGATCTCATTTTGGTACTAATTTGAGTAATTTAGAGATGGTGAGCTTTATTGATGCCCAAATATGTCTGAAACTCACGATCTTACGAATTGGCTGAGGACACAGGGTGAGACTGGATTCTAAAAAGTTAACTTTGTTCTTGTTATTTTAACAGGGAAGGCTCAAGGAGCTATGTTGCTCTTTTTGAGAAGCGACCTGGCTGCAGATGATAGCTCAACGAAGTGTCTCATCACGTCGAAATTTATAGCAGCCAAATGCTCTTAACGCATGTTGATTCTAAATGTGAAGGGAAAAACCGGAGGACCTGGAGAAAGATTCACGCGACCACGGGGATAGAGACATGTAAACTCCAAATGTACAGCAGGCGTCAGGGTCAGAATGGAACCCACAATCCCCTGTATACCGGGCGAGGTAGTTCACATCTCGCCACCGTGGCACCCATATCACTCGCCGTTGATGTCGCCTACGGATGACAATCAAGTTCGATCGCAGTGCAGCCTGCTCATCACACGGTGAATTAGACAACTTGGACGGATGCACAGGAACAAAACATGTACGTAAACAAACACACACATTTAAATGCTGCAAAACATCCTAAGCGATGTATATTTTTTTGTTAAATCGGTCGGAATGCCACGCGGATTTACGACGCGGTCAAAGTTGAGATTCATGAACACGAGGATGAGGGCCGTTCTTATCGGGCGCGGGCTGTCCCGCTCTTCTGCTCCTCGGCGATAAGGAAAGCCATCGCTCACGAGGAGGGCGGCAGCTGTGCCGGCACAAGCTCGCAGCCCTCCGCCGACTGCCTTCCCAAATCTCACGTGCGACACCAGAGTCCCCGTGGAAATATACCCCAAGGGAGAATGGGAGACAATTTTTTAAGGAAATATACAGGCTGCTTAAATTTTTTTTTTTACACTTATGTGGGACTATCGTTTTGAGTGGAAAAAGAACGGATACTACACTGTGAAGTGACAACAAATGTAAGCTGTTAATAGCTTCAAAAAGTCAAAGAGTCTCCACTTATTCTTGGTTCTTTCGGTAAAGTCACGTAGAAGGGAAGTAATAAAATAATAAAAAATAAAACATAATAAAATAATTCTCACGACGTTTCGGCCACAACGCAAGCAGCCGTCCTCAGGTGAAGACCAGGTCTGTCGGGGAGACACCGTCTGAATGAGACGCTGTCAGACGCTGTCTCCCCGACAGACCTGGTCTATTCTATGTGTTAGTAAATATTTTGTAATATTTTAGGCAGGAAATTAGTTTTCAAATTTAGATTTTTTTTTATGGGGGGGGGGGGGCAGACCCACTGGAAGATTTCGTCCCCCCCCAATGTTGAATCCATGGCTACGGCCTTGCTGTATTTTCCTGAGAATACAGACAAATATTCCATCGATTGTCTTGTTGCAGACTGTTATGTGTAAGTGCTGTGAGCGAGCACCTATGAAGACCAGAACGCGAACCGCTACGCTACCACTCCCCAGCCCTGAGCTCAACAAAATAATACAGAGAAAGATCCCCCATATAACCTTAATAGACTGTTGGGGCAAGTGCTGTTAGCGAGCACCTATGAAGGCCGACACGGCACACCAGGGGGTGAGTGACCAGCTCAATGCCTGGCCGCCTTTGTCTCCCTCGTTGCGATATTTATACACCGCACCAGATACTTATTTTATGTTGAGTGGACCTAGGAGAAGCCCAGGACCGGTTCAGATCACCTTCACTGGTGTTGGCCGTGAGCGGGAATCGAACTTGGGTCACCGAGGTTCGTAGTGCATTGCGTTAATCGCTACACTACCGCTACCCACACTCTTACATACACACACACACACGAACGCTCATAAACACACACACACTTCTAACTTGATAATTGTCAATCAAATAATATTTTCTGAACAATTACTATACAGTATCTGTAATCAACAGTCAGCCCTCTATGGTAATTTATTTCACAGTAGACTAATTAAATAAATGTGCATATATATTGACATGCATAATAATGTCACAAGGTTCCCTCTGCTTTAATCATCACATTCGGGACACTGGTGTAGAGTGTGATAATAGGTGGTTTTATCACTTGACTAAATACTTGTTGTATATGTAATTTACTTAACACAGAATGTGGAATTCGGGGAATTTTCTACTTGCTAAGGCAATATATGTTTGTCTTTCCAACTCGTTTTAAATAAATTATCATTAATTTTACATCTCAGCTCTGATTAACACTCATCGTAAACCTATTTATACTCCCCGACAAGCAATAATGAATGCAGTTATACAATTGTATCACGATGATAATACGAATAATAACAATGATACTTCCTCTTCTTGGTTCTTTCGGTAAAGTCACGTAGAAGGGAAATAATATTGCGTTGTGACCGAAACGTCGTGAGAATTGTATTTTATTATGTTTTATTTTTATTATTTCCCTTCTACGTGACTTTTCCGAAAAAAACCAAGAAGATCAATCCCTGCAGTCACGAAAGCTTTAAATCGAAATTTAATGATAATTCCATTTATAAACGCGCAGCGATGCTTCACGGACATAACTGACCGTGACCTGTGAAGTGCTGAGCCCAAGCTTAGTGTCACGTGGTGGGGGCCTTCAAGGAAGCGGCGACGGCCCTCTTTGCATCTGTAGATTGAACGCTGCCGTGAGTGTGCAACGGGACCGTGGCCACGCGCCAGATGGCCAGGGGCGGCGATGACGCCTGAGAGTGGCGGCGCCGGTCCATCGTGTGGCTGGGAGGTTTTGCGAGTCGCTCTGCGGAGAGTTTCTCCCGTGAGTTGCAGTGCAATATGCATCTGTCACATATCTCGCCGTCCATATCGAAATAAAAAAATATATGAAACGAATTATACGTAACAACTAAAGGTTATTTTAATGTGTATAATATATACATCCCATCGAGTGCATCATTTAAACGGCATTGGTTCAACAGAAGGGGACCGGATTTCACATCTGGTGTCTCATCAGCAGTCCAGAACGCCTGAACCGACGCCGGTGAACTGCCAGATGTTTAGAGGCAAGGTCTCTTTCTGTTCGATGTGGGTTGTATAGTACAATGCGAAAATATCTGTTAAACAAGACAGTGTGCAAAATTATTACGGAGTTTTCTGCAAGTAATATTAGTTATTTTAGCTCAATGATTTGACCTTCGAGATTTTCTGGCCATGTTTGTGCAGTAATTTGATGATTGAAGGGGACTTGGTGAATCACGCTGACATTAATTCATCGGTTTTTTTTTCAGAATAATTAATAATCTCTAATTGATTGGCACTCACGGATGGCTTTAAGATTGGATGCAACGGTACTCAATCGCTCCGTCTCTTTAGGGGACACGCACCAAGAAGACGAGGCAATGAAATCGGAATGAGTGCACGGATGCTGAGTGGCTCCTTGACATTGCAGGATCCTGGGATGTGGTGGCAGTTCTGCGGAGGCTTTCGTCCCACCGTGGATTGAAGAAATGATGATTAATGATAAAACATAATAATTTACAGTCCTTTGTCAAACTACTGCTGGATAAAAGCCTACCTGTGTGACCTACGTGGAATGGATGGGGTAATACTGGTGCAAATGATTATGGGTGCAATGATGTGTTGATTCCTAAACTCGTGATACATGCATCGCATGCGGTGTATAGTAATTTACATTTTCCGAGCTTATTCCTCGTCTTTCGTACGGCTGATGTTGATGCAGAGAACAACAACTACAATACCACATTCAGGTCGTCAAGCCAGATAACCGCATCACAAGCAGCTGCGTGTATCGCTGTAATTTCTCCTTTGTATTTGTGGATCGCGAATTTTTAACTTGTACGGTCTTCTGGATGACCACAGTCGCACACTGGAGAGATTCCCCCCCCCCCCCCCCCCCCCATTGTGCATCAAGTGTGCACATCTGCCATGGTTTGTGCTGATGCGATTTCGGGTGGACCATGAACTTCGTGGAAGATGAAACCCAGTGATCGTCTATGTCGGGTCTTTCACAAGGTGTGTGTTAGTGAGTTATTTTTAATTCAATTTTACGATGCGTGTGTCCTTGTCGTATGTACTGTGGGTAGCGGTTAGCGCGCTGCACTACGAACCCAGCAGAGCCGAGTTCGATTCCCGCTCACGGCCAACACCAGTGACATATATTGGAACCTGTTCCGGGTCTCCCCTGAGTCGACTCAGCCACAAATTAGTACCTATTGCGATGTGAAAACATAATCACTCGGAAGATAAAGGCAGCTGGGCGTGGTGCTGGCCACCCACCCCCTCGTGTGCCACAGTGGGGCCTTCAGAGGTGCTCGCTAACAGCACTTGCCCCAACAGTCTGTTAAGGCTATACGGGAAAACTCGGTGTTTTATATGTACACATAATGGATTAACGTCACATCTACAGCCACTGGAGGTGATGCCACTGACGGGAATGTTGATTTATGATACTAATCGCGATTATTCATTGAGTCTCTGGGTGCAGGGGCTGGTAATGCAATGGGTTTGTGGATCATGTTTTCAATCACGTTTGCTTGGCTCTGATTCACTGCTTTCAGATTGGACGTAATAATTATACAAATGATGTGACAATTTATACGTCCAGGAAAGCATCGCTGAGCCTCGGCAATCTTTCAGGAGGGTCCTGAAATGTTTGCGCAAATCCATTATTGGAGTTTTTTTTTTCAAGTGAGTGGAAACCCGGAGTGGCTGCAGATAAACCCATAAAAAATGGGAGATGTAACACTTAGGACATTGTTGTTGCAACATTGCGAGCGTGAACGCTTCCAGTGTGTTTCAAATGTGATGGTGACGACTGTTCCATCCCTCCATATGCCCTGTTCACACCTCTGCCCTGAAGTCTACAGTGCCCCACTAGAGGGCATAACGTTACGCATCCGTGCAGACAACGTTACGCATCCGTGCAGACAACAGGCACAAGCAAGCAAGCGCTGGCCTCGACGCCTCGAATTTGGTGGGATATACCCACGTTTTACCCCACCACAAGCGATCGGACGACTAGCTGCCCATGGAACCATTTACGCTGCTGGGTGGACAGAGCTAAAGAAAAAAAAAACATATATATATAAAAATAAACACCTTGCCCTGTAGTTTTAACCTGCCACTCAGGGAGATGGATCCGGAAGACCTTTGAACTCCAAGTCCCAATGTGTTGACCGTTAGAGCAAGGCTAACAAACGTCGAATGGGATTACCTGTGCCAAAAAGCTGTAGACACAACCGCTCCCGATGAATAATTACTTATAGCCGGGAAAGCGTTACCACCTTGCTCATGAGGGGTAAAATGCAGATAGAACCAACATACCGCTTTGCTCAGATATTTACGGTACAATGCACGGTCCCTTTGGGCAATCCGCGCACTAATTCCACACTGCACATAACTCCTGCATAATTACTGTTGGAGGGAAGTGTTTTTTTGTATTTTGTTTAACCCTCGTCGGATTCATATAATTAATATAAGACTTCCACACAGCAGGCAAGCACTAATTACGCGTACAGATTTTGCTTTCAAATTTGTCCAAGCTTTGTCGGCTGTGCGGTGGAGTCAACGTCGTGGGGTCTCTCCCTGCTCCAATGACAACATCTGTTGGAAGCTTTCAGTTGTCGGTGGAAATTCCACATTCCTATGGTGGGGTGTTTTGCTTTATAATGAGGTCTAGGCTTGTATAAAATATACAAAATGTACAGTGAGTGGACGATTATCAAAGTAAAAAAAAAGGTAGAAAATAGAGGGCACATGAATTGAATATAGGGAAGGACATTGCACATGAGCGTACGTTGGGGTGTAATTAACTTTTTATTATTCGTATTATTGGTGGGTTTGCTTTCCAAGGAAATGCCCTTCTGGGCCTTGAGAATCATTTCCCAAGATGTCCCCGCGTGTACTATTTTAGTTTTGATAGATTTTATAGTTTTTTTTTTTTATAGTTTTATAGTTTACAGATGTTATAGTTCACATTTGGTTAAGGGTCTTTGGCTCTTGGGTGATTCGTCTTTGGGTTGTTGATAATTATTAGGTAACAAACCTGATGTAACCTAAATATTTTAATTGTGCCCAAAAAACATCTGATTTTACTTTTGTATTTTTTATATTCTGCATATATATATAATATCACATTTAACTTTTGTATAGTGCTCTTAATACAGAAGATCCAAGGGCAATTTACAATGAAAAATATAATAACCACTGACCAATTTATTCAGTCAAACAATACACTCATGCAAACGTACTCGTTTTAAAAATGTGACTCTGAAAGAAGCAACTTGTGTCAGCATTCCTGATACGACGGGATCATAGCAACCCGGAAACCTTCGCCCCTCCTGATTTCGAACACCCCCCTTGGATACCACGAAAGACGTTCAGCTTCACCGCTGATCTGAGAGTGCGACGGAAACGACCTTCTGGCATAAGGTGGGTGGCAGGGGTGGGAGAGACGCCTCGTTTAAATTGGGCACGCGACACTTTGCAGAAATTAAAATTACAACAGCGGCGAATGCCAGTCTCAGGGGAAGCTGCCACAACAAGCCTTTCAATGTAATCATAGGTCCCCCCCCCCGCCAGCAATATTCATAGCTGGACGCAGGCGTACAAGGCAGAACACAGCTCCACCCAATGCGGACAACACGGAACTGCAAGGCGCATCGGGGAAGGCGCGCGGGTAAGACGCACGCGGAATTTCAATGTTTTTTTTTCGGGACCGGCTTGCACCATTTTTTGTGTGTGTGTGTACATTATGGCCGGCGAAAATAGCCAATCAGACACCGCGCACCCGTTGCGCGTTTGTCCGTGGGAGCCACGTGGAACCCCTTTGATCTGTGGATAAAGCAGAGAATGGTTTCTCCTCCTTTGCCTGGTGTCTGTTTTAGGGAGAACAAATGCAGGGGGTGTTGGTGGGCGGGGGGGGGTTCGTGAACATACATTAGACTGTACGTTAGTCGATATAACAATATATAGATATTTGGAACAGTCAAAACTAAATTAATCTGCGAAGTATTCTGCACTGGATTTTAAACGGGGAAGAGGGGGCATGTGAGGTTGGTTTTAAGACGATGGAGACATGAATTGTTACATTTATAACAATCGGTGTTTCGTATGCATACCGTTCACATTATTCAAGTTGTTTTGTTATTTACACAATTTGCGTGCAGCTATGGTCCCAGCCATTCCCTAATAGTCATATTTCAATGATATGAATCTGCATTGACAGATATGATCATACATACTCATATACACACATGTATATAGACATCAAAGACAAATAACCCCATTATAGCTTCAAAGGACTTTTGGGGGAAGTACTGTGAGCGAGCAACCGATGAACGTGGCGATGTTAACACATCACAGCAGGTATCCCTTTGAGACTGAGTCGAACTGGATAAGTTCAGGACATGTTCAGATAATTGTTACTGATGATGGCCGTGAGCAGGAATCGAACTCGGGTCGCCGGATTTGTCGCAGCGCGCTAACCGCTACACAGCCGCTCACTAACATTATGTTAACATATTACAATCGCCGATATTTAATACATATACTCTCATTAACAAAACACGTATCATTCATCTGCACACTCAGACATAAACATCCTCATAACTGGACCTAGATTCACACGTAAACAAGCATTCAGCTTATGACCAAATCACTCGGGATCGATCCGATCTCGATATATTGTAAAAGCTGAGCAAGTTTGAAACTGGACAGGGCTTGGATGGGAGACCACCATGCACACATCTGTGTTGTAGGCTGCTGCGGGACTGTGTTACCAGCATTGACCAACTTAACAAACTCCACTGTTGTGCTGTACTTCCATGCTCACGTTCCAAATTTGTCACCAACACTCGCTGACCAGCGCGATGAAGTAGTGGTCCAATAACCCCCATGACGCACACGGACTGGGGAGTCCCTCGTCCAGCAGCAGAATGACGAAATAGCTGTACACGTGTTGCTCTCACGTGCACTGATGCACACGTGCCACCAGCCACTCGTGCAGGCGCTCAAAGATATGTGGTGGAGTAGCGGCGCCGTGGTTTGCGCACCGCCCTGTGAACTCTGCCGCCCGAGTTGGATACCTGGCTACGGGTAAAAAGAGTGGCGAGTGATATCTGAACCGGTTAATCACCTCCCCCCCATTTCCCTAATGTTCACTGACCAACGTGGTGAAGTATGGTCAAACGGCCACCATGATTGATTGGCAGAGTGTGGGGTTCAACAAAAGACGTTGCAACGATTAATCCATACTATTACATAAGCTCATGCAACCATACAAAGCTACCATGATAGAGGTTTTTTGGGGTGGGGTTATATCGCGTAAATTTCTAAATGTGTCGTTAAACCCGCCACCACCCGACACGGCCAATTAGTGAGGTTTGTCACGTAAACAGAACGTGCCAATTCGTTACTAGTTCAGCACACCGCTGTGTTGGAGAGTAATCGCTCTCGAACACACCGGTGTGCTGTGCTAGTAACGAACTGGCATGTTCTGTTTACGTGACAACCCTCACTAAATGGTTGTGTCGGATGGTGGCGGATTTAACGACACATAGACACATTTACGGGATTTAACCCCCCAAAAAAAACCTGTATTATGGATGACATTGGTCGAGAAAGCCTCTGTGTTAAACAGACATATCTACCCACCACCAACACACACACACAGCTTCTAATTGTAACAGAAGATCGCCACACTCTCCACCATCTGGGCACATGTGCTGTTCGTGCTGTTCGGAGCTGAGCACTGTGACAGCCCCGGCCCCCTCTCTCTCCGCAGGATCAGCCAATGACAGCTCCACTCCCACACACACACACGCTCGCTCGCTCTCCCACACACACACACGCTCGCTCGCTCGCTCTCCCACACACACACACGCTCGCTCGCTCTCCCACACAAACGCTCGCTCTCTCTCCCACACACACACACGCCTGCTCGCTCGCTCTCTCTCCCACACACACACACGCCTGCTCGCTCGCTCTCTCTCCCACACACGCGTACGGATTTCGCCTCTGGGTTGGGAGAGAGCTCCAAAACCTCGGGTTCGGCGCTGCGCATCGGTCCGCTCCTCGTCCAACAAGTACGGCCCCCGACGGTCTCTCCTCTCCCAGTATCCTGGCAGCTGCCTGGGAAGGGGGAAGAGCTCCGCAGTCGAGTTTGCCACAGAGAGCGAGAGAGCAGAGAGAGAGAAGGGAGAGAGCAGAGAGAGAGAGAGAAGGGAGAGAGCAGAGAGAGAGAGAGAAGGGAGAGATAGATGGGGAGCAGAGGAACACCACGGCAGCAGTACCAAGCTCTTAAATAAAAGACAGACATATTCGGCATATGGACACACACAAACAGCGCATGCATACGGCGCATGTGTGTGCATAGTTAAGCGGTGTAGCTATAATTGTCTCAATGCCGTGCGTGCTGTTGAGCCGTGCCGCCAAATGTATTCAGTTGCCGTGTAACAGTTTTCTGCGGTTATTATATGAACATTTTTTGCTCGGCTATTTGAGATGGTTTATTGGTGACGGGACAGCGTCTCGTCCCGGTCGCAGAGAAGTTGCTCCAGGACGAGCGATGCCCGGACGTGTCCAGCTGAGCGCGTTGAAGACGGCACGGACGAGCGTGTGACAGCTGGCAACAGCTTCAACAATTCGCTCATAAATAAATATCCCCATCCACCCCTTTCTTCATGTCTCATCGTTGAACGCAGGGCACTGAGGCTCACAGCAGTGGAAAGAACACACCTCTGTCAAGCCGCGGCCTTCCTCGGTGCTTCTCAAGACGTGCGTGGCCCGACGGCAGGTAATGGTCATCTCGTTCCATTCTCTCTCCAATTCAAAGCGCATCACTTCGACGCAGCTGACGTTCTCGCTTCGTCGTATTTGCATGCCACTGACTCGAGTTAACGGGCACGCGTGTGGACACGGACGCACACGCGCACGGAAACGTCGGCTGGACGTCCGGAAATGCACGCGCAGGCACCCATGCATGGCATGCAAAGACAAAGCTCCCCCGTATAGTCTGACACGGACTGTTGGGGCAAGTGCTGTTGGCGAGCACCTTTAAAGGCCGGGAGGGCACACGAGGGGGTGGGTTGCCAGCACCACGCCCGGCTGCCTCCGTCTCCCGAGTCACGATGTTTACACATCGCACAAGGTACTTATTTGAGGCTGAGTCGACCTAGGGGAGGCCCAGGACTGGTTCAGATTTCACCGCTGTTATTGGTCGTGAGTTGTAATGGAACTTGGTTCACCGGTTTCGTAGCACAGTGTGCTAACTACTGCGCCACCGCTCCCCACATACAAGCCATGCAAACACATACACACGGACAAAGAGAAACATACGCACGGACAACTCGACCCTGTAGAAACAAGCACGTGGATATATACACTAAATATTTGCACACGTACAAAGGCAGACATGCAGTAACATAGAGACACGTCAAACACGTGCATTTAAAACAACATACAATGAGAGAAAAACATATATACGGAAGACATACGTACAGATAGACATGGGCACACAAACGCCTACACCCCAAGACAGACATTGCAGGAACATACAGATAGAAAGACAGAAACACACGGACAAATGCACGAAAAAACGCATGCACTAACTGAAACACGAAGAGAAATGCATTCGCAGATACAGAGCTAGCCACGTGGACACACACGCACACGTGCAGACACACACAGAACAACACAGACATATGCATGCAGACACACACATGAAAAAAAAACTTACACATAAACATAGGAAAGATATATAAAAGCACACAGACGTACACAAACAAGTACAGGGATACAAAGAAAAAGATCCCCCGCGTAGACTTAACATACTTTTGGGGCAAGTGCTGTTAGCGACCACCACATATGAAGGCCACAGGAATAGAGACCCATACATACAGACAAACACACACACACAGGTAGCTAAAGTAACAGGTACACAGACGCATGCTGATGTATAGAAAACACTCGCATGCAGACACATAGAGATATGTGTGGGTGAGATAGTGTGACACACGCATAAACGCACATACATACACACAGACCAACACAGGCGGACATAAATAAAACCACGCAGACATATGGTCATACACACACAGATAAACAAAGATAAAGACCCCCCGTGTAGCCTTAACATACTTTTGGGGCAAGTGCTGTTAGCGAGCGCCTATGAAGGCCGACACGGTCCACGATTGGGTGGGTGGGTCAGCACCACACCTCACCGCCTTTGTCTCCCCAGTGTCGAGGATTTCACAAACCGCGCCAGGTACTCATTTGAGGCTGAGTCGACCTAGGGGAGGCATAGTACCGGTTCAGATAATCGTCACCGGCGTTAGGTCGTGAGCGGGAATCGAACTCGAGTCGCCGGGCTCGGGGCGCAACGCGCTGACTCCGAACCAACAAGCACCACACAAACACACCGACGACGCACACACATGCAGACACATATACATACCCACACCTACACACACACACACCTATGTACCAACACACACACACACACTCCTGTGCATACATTATATATGAAGCCAACACAAGAAAAAAAAATATCTGCTGAATAGAGGGTGGCAGGATTGTTGCTAGCTGTTGCTGTTATTTCTGCTTGCTTGTGGGGGACGTTGTGTTTAAAATTGCTGTCGCAAGCCTTGCGTGTATGCTTTGCTCAGCTTTGCGAATCATCTGTGATGCTGGGTCTAGGGAGATGGGATAAGTGATATATATACGTGTATTGTACTGTACATTAAACGGGTTTGGCCGCAATGCACTTAACTGTGTATATTCTGGGCTGCTAACACACAGATTCGGTAAAAAAAAATTGTGTGTGCGTGAGCTAGTGTGTATGTGAGATAGTGTGTGTGTGTGAGAGTTAGTGTGTGTGTGTGTGAGTTAGTGTGTGAGTGTGTGAGTTAGTGTGTGAGATAGTGTGTGTGTGTGTGAGTTAGTGTGTGTGTGTGTGAGTTAGTGTGTGTGTGTGTGAGCTAGTGTGTGTGTGTGTGAGTTAGTGTGTGAGATAGTGTGTGTGTGTGTGTGAGTTAGTGTGTGTGTGTGTGAGCTAGTGTGTGTGTGTGTGAGTTAGTGTGTGAGTTAGTGTGTGTGTGTGTGAGATAATGTGTGTGTGTGAGATAGTGTGTGTGTGTGTGAGATAGTGTGTGTGTGTGAGATAATGTGTGTGTGTGTGAGCTAGTGTGTGTGTGTGTGAGTTAGTGTGTGAGTTAGTGTGTGTGTGTGTGAGATAGTGTGTGTGTGTGAGTTAGTGTGTGTGTGTGTGAGATAGTGTGTGTGTGAGATAGTGTGTGAGTTAGTGTGTGTGTGTGTGAGATAGTGTGTGTGTGTGAGCTAGTGTGTGTGTGTGTGAGATAGTGTGTGTGTGAGTTAGTGTGTGAGTTAGTGTGTGTGTGTGTGAGATAGTGTGTGTGTGTGAGTTAGTGTGTGTGTGTGTGAGATAGTGTGTGTGTGAGTTAGTGTGTGAGTTAGTGTGTGTGTGTGTGAGATAGTGTGTGTGTGTGAGCTAGTGTGTGTGTGTGTGAGATAGTGTGTGTGTGTGAGTTAGTGTGTGAGATAGTGTGTGTGTGTGAGATAGTGTGTGTGTGTGAGATAGTGTGTGTGTGTGTGAGATAGTGTGTGTGTGTGAGATAGTGTGTGTGTGTGTGAGATAGTGTGTGTGTGTGTGAGATAGTGTGTGTGTGTGAGATAGTGTGTGTGTGAGATAGTGTGTGTGTGTGTGTGAGATAGTGTGTGTGTGTGAGATAGTGTGTGTGTGTGTGTGAGATAGTGTGTGTGTGTGAGATAGTGTGTGTGTGTGTGATAGTGTGTGTGTGTGAGATAGTGTGTGTGTGTGAGATAGTGTGTGTGTGAGCTAGTGTGTGTGTGAGATAGTGTGTGTGTGTGTGAGATAGTGTGTGTGTGTGAGCTAGTGTGTGTGTGTGTGAGATAGTGTGTGTGTGAGATAGTGTGTGTGTGTGAGCTAGTGTGTGTGTGTGTGAGATAGTGTGTGTGTGTGAGTTAGTGTGTGTGAGAGATAGTGTGTGTGTGTGTGAGATAGTGTGTGTGTGTGAGATAGTGTGTGTGAGAGATAGTGTGTGTGTGTGTGAGATAGTGTGTGTGTGTGAGATAGTGTGTGTGAGAGATAGTGTGTGTGTGTGTGAGATAGTGTGTGTGTGTGAGCTAGTGTGTGTGAGAGATAGTGTGTGTGTGTGTGAGATAGTGTGTGTGTGTGTGATAGTGTGTGTGTGTTTGAGATAGTGTGTGTGTGTGTGAGATAGTGTGTGTGTGTGAGATAGTGTGTGTGTGTGAGATAGTGTGTGTGTGTGAGATAGTGTGTGTGTGTGAGATAGTGTGTGTGTGTGAGATAGTGTGTGTGTGTGAGATAGTGTGTGTGTGTGATAGTGTGTGTGTGTGTGTGAGATAGTGTGTGTGTGTGTGTGAGATAGTGTGTGTGTGTGAGCGAGTGTGTGTGTGTGTGAGATAGTGTGTGTGTGTGTGTGAGATAGTGTGTGTGTGTGAGATAGTGTGTGTGTGTGAGATAGTGTGTGTGTGAGATAGTGTGTGTGTGTGTGTGAGATAGTGTGTGTGTGTGAGATAGTGTGTGTGTGTGTGATAGTGTGTGTGTGTGAGATAGTGTGTGTGTGTGAGATAGTGTGTGTGTGAGCTAGTGTGTGTGTGAGATAGTGTGTGTGTGTGTGAGATAGTGTGTGTGTGTGAGCTAGTGTGTGTGTGTGTGAGATAGTGTGTGTGTGAGATAGTGTGTGTGTGTGTGAGTTAGTGTGTGTGTGAGCTAGTGTGTGTGTGTGTGAGTTAGTGTGTGTGTGTGTGAGTTAGTGTGTGTGTGAGATAGTGTGTGTGTGTGTGAGTTAGTGTGTGTGTGAGTTAGTGTGTGTGTGTGTGAGTTAGTGTGTGTGTGAGATAGTGTGTGTGTGTGAGATAGTGTGTGTGTGAGCTAGTGTGTGTGTGAGATAGTGTGTGTGTGTGTGAGATAGTGTGTGTGTGTGAGCTAGTGTGTGTGTGAGATAGTGTGTGTGTGTGAGCTAGTGTGTGTGTGAGATAGTGTGTGTGTGTGAGCTAGTGTGTGTGTGAGCTAGTGTGTGTGTGAGATAGTGTGTGTGTGTGAGCTAGTGTGTGTGTGAGCTAGTGTGTGTGTGAGATAGTGTGTGTGTGTGTGAGCTAGTGTGTGTGTGAGATAGTGTGTGTGTGTGTTACGGGGGGGGGGTCTTTGTGTGCGTGCGACATGACAGCGTCTCGTGTTGGAGAGCGGTGGTGTCGTGGTTAGCCGAGTTCAATTCGCGCTCACGACCAACACCGGCGACGACTATCTGAATCGGTCCTTGGCCTCCCCTAGATCGACTCGGCCTCAAATGAGTACCTGGCGCGGTGTGTAAATATCGCCACTAGGGATACAAAGGCGGCCGGGCGTGGTGCTGGCCACCCACCCCCCCCGTGTGCCGTGCCGGCCTTTATAGGCGCGAGTTAACAGCACTTGCCCCTACAGTCTGCAAACTCTATGCGGGGATCTTTGTCTTTGTGTGTATGTTTGCATATTCTCATATAGGTGCATGCATATATTTAATAGTAGACTGAATGTCCTGCCAAAAAAAAACCTTTCGCGTCTTTGTCCCATCGCTGTATTGTTTAAAAGAAGCGTAATGGACACCACTCTCATCGTTATTTGCCAAGAGAATTCAGAGTTTCTTTTATGGAATATTCCCATTATGACGGCGTGAGCGCTCCTTAACAAAACCTTTTTGAGTCATCCGGACAGTTCTTTTATGTGCATGCGTTCTGCAGAAGATGACACACGCAACGGGCAGGCGTGCACGCGCCCACAGGCTCGCAGAACACGCGCACTTATTACGCAATGCCCATTTCCAATCAGGCATTTCTATTGCGAAATGGGACATCATTACCATCTCTATTCGTAAACCGGGCACACTGCAGATGCAGTGGAGCTTTGGAGAGGGTGTAGTACTGTACCGTAACATCGCATCATTACGCTCATTTATTAGCAATACAATTTGCATTGGGAAATTGTTGTCGCAGACATCCCATGGACTATGATGCTATGAATAACCGAGCGAGGCACTAATGAAACTGTCAGTGCATGTGCTACCTTATAATTCTGCATATAAACTACTTTCTATGAATCATCCTGCAAGAAATAAAAAGTCCTATCGTGATTAGCAATGATCTAACGTGTTCCTATTCACGCCATGCCTTCGAAAAAGCTCGTATTGGTTACTCGTTCAACGGCTTTCCGTGGGTGTTCATGCAAAGCGACGATGCACATTAAAAAAATAGTTTAAAATGACTCGTATCATCTCTGCTCCGTCCACTCGGATGGAAATTGCGTGGAGGAGCACGTCCACCGTGGAGATGGAGCGAAGGAAACCCGTTTGTGTTCAAGGCGCAGGATTGCGGTGGGGGGGGGTTGGGAGTTTTTTGGTGGCGTTCATCCAGCAGCGGATTGACCATGGCCGATGATGATTATTATCTTGGACGCTCACCATGGGCTCTCAGTGAATTTCAATGATCCACAGAGTGGGTGGGAGATTTGGCTCTGGGGAAGGGAAAGCCGCATGGGGAGCAGAGAGAGCGGAGCCAAGATGGCACTAAGCTGATGATAATGACGGTCCAACTCGCTTCACCGTTGCTCTTCATATCGCACAATCGACTGCCGCCTTTTTTTTCCCTTCGGAACTATGAACGCGTGCGCAAAGAGAGTTGCTGCTTCGCCGAACACGCGCAATGAATAACGATTTCGTGAAAAAAAAAATCGTAACAAGGTTTATGGCCATCGCTGAGAGAATTTTTTTTTTTACGTAATATTGCGGATGCTTCCTCACGAAGGATAGCTGCCCGAAACAACGACAGCTTCCCGATGGCTGTTCAGCCAGCAGGACGAGACATTTCTTTGCTCGGCGACAGTAAGCAAACGCCGTTATTGCGATCGTAATTTTGTATTTAGTCAGCAATTTATTGAAGCATCTGCGTGATAAGAAACTTTACTCGCCCATCTGTGGGTCAACGAGTCAGTCACATAACCTACTCGGGTAATTTCTGTTGTGCAGAGTTCTGAGAGGGACTCATTTCTGATCAGAAAGAATGAGGAACATGCGGTAATGATATTGAGTTAATTATGAACAACAGCTTTTGTCCTCGGCTAGAAATAACTGTGACGAAAAAAAACGTATCACCACTCCAATCCATTGGGGGTGGTGGGGGGGTGTAAAATATCTAATCTGTCCTGTCATTCGTAAACTTGACGAGCTGAAAAGCTAGTTGATGGTGGAGGAAGGAGCCGGAATGGGGCTTAAGTCCACTCGTGAAATGCAGTTTTATTAACGAGTGTATTCCGTTTAAAGATCCACCCTTCCAGCAGAATGAGACAATTCCAGCTTGCTGTTGTAAAAGCAGTTCTCATCACTACCATTCATTGATTCTTCATTGTGTACAACTTTTTGTTAAAGTCACATTGTGTTCCCAAACTCAAAGGCATATTGACAAGTACTCATCTCTATCGGTGGTGCTGACCAAGCGACGGAAATTCCACATTCAGGTCACAGAGAAGCAATCACCGTTCATTTCCTTTAAAGAATACGAGCCGATCAATCTGCAGCAGTATCACGCGTCCATGTTAATGGTTGCACGATTTGTGCACAGATAACACTGGTCAACACACTTTTTCTGGCATAAGGTATTACAACGGTTTTAATGTAATTTTGGGGTGCTGATTCCAAATCTGGCATCAGTTTTTTGTCTATCACATCAGGTTATTGAGATATCAAATATTGCATTTTCAATAAAAACTGCAGAAAAAAACATATTAAATAAATGTGGATATCTACATAAAATGATGTTCTAAACACACTATCCTAAAAATACAGCACCATATTTTAACACTAAAGCAGTCACTGACTCGCAACAACTTGCAATCATAAGTGACAGAGTTAATTTCGGGTAAAATCAATGAAAATGGGGTATGCCGATAGCATAAAAATCAGATGTGATAGAGCAAATTTGAGATCAGATTTGGAATCAGCACCCTGAACTTAGTCTAGAACAGCTGCAAAAGTCCAGGTCAGAATTTTTTTTTCTTGACCAGTGTAAGCATTGTCGAATCCGTGCAACAATACTCGTGGCTTCAGTCACCGATGCTGGCCTCACCAAACAACGGACCATCTTGCGAACAACCGCATTCTGCGCACGCTCTCCGGCGGAGTGAACGGTATTAGCTGTGCTAGTCCCGAAGCTATCGAATGGCCCGCAAACTTAAACCCGGACGCATATTCTACACGTGCTTTGGCATTCGCCTCGAAGAAGACCAGCTTTAGTGGCCAATGTTGACACGGTCTCACCACTCCAGTTGGCTTCTGTGGATGACTGATGAATGGCGTGCAAACCCATCGCTCTGTTTGCCTTGTCCAAACGCACACCTCATCGTTTCAAATAACACGCAAATATGCGTGCTACAAAGTATGGATTTCCGGCCAACACTATTAGTCTGCTATGATGGGCTTTTCTCGTCATTTTGCAGACTTTACAAACTTCATTATTGACGTACCATCGCGCGGCCCCTGGAATTTTGGTCAACATGGATCGCGTCGCGACTCGCAGATGGCAGTGAGGCGGTGGTTGCCCAGCTATTGTTTCCCTCCATTAAACACGTCTGCCCAACCTCCAGGTCACGTGACGCTTTCTCAATAAAAACAAACTCGCATGATTTTTTGTTGTTGAAAATTTGTGGCTAATCCTTTACACGTATTTTTCATTGATGTTAAAACTTGATTTAAAACAAACAGACATCCGCTATGGCAATTTGTGCACGAATGACATGGCTTATAGACTAAGCCTGTTGTTAGTCTGTAGTGGCATTTTGTTTTGGGTGTGTATTCTTCTATGATGGTCGTGAGCGCCTCTGTCA
Organism: Lampetra fluviatilis; assembly: GCF_964198595.1. Taxonomy (NCBI): domain Eukaryota; kingdom Metazoa; phylum Chordata; class Hyperoartia; order Petromyzontiformes; family Petromyzontidae; genus Lampetra; species Lampetra fluviatilis. The sequence continues at coordinate 2,983,863 of NC_136314.1, forward strand.
AATAATGTGACTTTTTATCCACTGTTGGATGAATGCCTGTCCATATTAACGCAATCTGAAATATACCTTAACTTATAAATGTCCGGGGGGTAAAAAATTATTATACCTTTGGTGCCAGATTTGTATATTCGTGAAACAACTGAAATGCACTATTTTGGTGCCTTGCCACACAATTGTTAATGGAGAACTTGTCACATTTTCACCAAGAAACGGAACAAAGATTTGCATTTGTCAATATGGGCCCTAGATTTTGGAGCTCTTGCCGTTCCTGCAAAGCTTAAAAGCGTGCTCCTTTAAAGCACCCAAACAGAAGCATTGACCATTACAGATATCTAACCAAACCGGGTAATGCGTCCATTGGGCAGTTCACGACATTCGTATGGGGGGGGGGGGGGGGGCGAGGCTTTCTTTCACCAGGGCTCTACGTTTCACCAGGGCGAGTATCATCTACCGGTATTGGGGAGGCGATGTTGCTACGTGGTTTTACTCAATCAAGTAATTTGAAACTGTGACGAGCAGCACACGTGGCCTACACTTTTCCGATTGACGTCGCTGGATCATTACCGTCACGCCGTCAAGTTAACGGTGCGCTTCTTTGCGGTCCACTACACCTGTGGTATTAACGAGGCTGGCTGCTGGGATCGAACCAGTAAACACGCAAACCACGACGCCATTACCACTGCCCCCCCCACACACCCCTTATATGCATATTCTTAGGTTTTTTCGGTAAAGTCACGTAGGTAAAACATCAAAATTAATGAAAATAAAATAAAATAAAATAAAAACATTTTATTTTCATTAATTTTGATGTTTTACCTACGTGACTTTACCGAAAAAACCTAAGAATATGATTCCTTGCAGTCACGAAAGCTTCAAATCTACCCTTATATGCAGTTTATAGTATTTCCAAACGGCCAATGCATGCGTATGCATTGTTGGAATTAGATTTTTTTGACGCGAAATGCAAACCCCAGCCAATAAGGCCGTGTCTCCCTCCTCCTGCAAACGTTTTGTCGAGACCGATCAAAGCTATTCACGAAGCAGTGCATCTGCAGCCGATCCTGTGGGAAACCACTTCATAAATTGTGGGTCTGAGACTCAATGTAGCAGTTCAAGAAGAGATACTACGGTGGTGGAGGCCCATCCCCGACAGGGATTTATCAAACGTATTGAGAGATATTTACGGTGCAAGAGATAGGCAAAGCTTTGGAACCGCTTCTTTATGTCGCTGCGCCCTTTGGTGTTGACCTTGTCCTCTGAAATTAAATCAAATTCTGGAATGCTCTCTTAGAAACGTCGCCACCGTGACAGGTGCGTGAAGCGCGGCGAGGTGCGCGTGTTGTGAGAGCACGCGGCGTGCGTGGCTGCCGATGGCTCGTTGGTCAGGGCGATTGCCAAACGGAGAAATGCATTTCATCTCAGCTTTTTGCGACTTTTGGTTTGTGTCTAAGAAGAAACGCATTTTTTTGTTCGTTTTGTTTTCTCTTCTCTCCATAGTTTTTCTTCTTCCCGCCACCGTATTCTCCACGTGTAGTCTCGATTCATGAAACAAACGGATGCACGGGGGAAATGTATTTCATCTCGGCTTTTTGCGACTTTTGTCTGGTCTCTAAGTAGAAACGCATTTTTTTGTTCGTTGTGTTTTTTCTTCTCTCAATTTTTTCTTCTTCCCGCCAACGTATCCTCCACGTGTAGCCTCGTTTCATGAAACAAACGGATGCACGTGTGTAACCCTCGCGGTAGGCAGTGCCACAGAATGCCGTGGATGATGCTATCGTGGACGATTTACTCTTGAGCTCCTGTGAAACAGTGCTCCTTACCCATGCTGAGGACATACGAAAAAGTGTCTTTCCTGCAACAATGTCAACCAAATGTTAATAGAACCAAAATGGGCCAACCAAATGGAATGTTTAATATGAAAATCTTACGTATATTGATGATTATTAATTTTATTATTTTTGCTTTGTAAGGTATAAACTTGTTTCCTGCAGACCGTTGACTGGTGACACTTGAGAAGGTGGCTTAATCACGGGACCTGGATACAAACCCAGGATTTCAGCTGTACCAGCTCAGTGTACTGGCCTGGCAGTAGCGCTACCGAGTGACCTTACATTTAGCCTCATGTATTCTGACGACTAACTCATCGTCTGCGTACATTGCAAGGAACATTTTCCATCCATCACTCCATATTTTTAGCTATAGACATTTTTTTCAAGAAATATAGAAATAACCTCAAAGCATTATTTTTTTTTTCACTGAAAAGACACATTCCATTTACTCCTGTACCTGCAGCACTTTCATTTGACACACTGCTAATGAAACGGCTTTAAAAGATGCAACTAAAATAATTTACGCACGTTATATTCATCCTGTCAGCTTATTTGCCTACTCATTGAATCACCTCCGTGGCAGCCACAATAAACAAAAAACATTTTGAATGCAAAGTACCCCTACATCAACATCAAACCAGAGCCAACCATATCCCCTTGCAAAAAAAAAGCGACCGCTTGTCTTTACGAAATCGAAACGGCACGGGTCCTCTCGTCTGATCAACGGATGGATATGAGCAAAAGGCATTCCATAACTCGAGAACCCCCCGCTGCTTGGCAAGCGGCATTTGAATAGACATGATGATAAAACTCTTTAAACGAGATTTTTTTGGCACCGGTAACAAAAAAAACGGCGCTGTGGTGAGGTTTTGCATTTAACCCTGCAGCTCAACTCAATATGTACTCGACTAGTGAGCATCGCAAGGGTAAATGTGTTTATTTACGACGAGACAAAGACTGATATCACACAAAGCCACCATGGACATGTTGGACAAGGACTGCTAGCGAGCACTTGTTAGAGTCAGAACGGCTTATGGCGGTTTGTTGTTATGCTGTGGCCAGCACCCCGCCTGACAGCCCCCCCCCCCCCGCCTGACAGCCCCCCCCCCCGCCTCCCCCAGTGCTGATGTTCACGCAGCAGGTGCCTGTTTAAGGCTGAGCCGACCTGTACGAGACCCAGGGCAACTTTGGATACCGCTTGCCACCAATGTTTTCCATGGTTGGCATTTGAGCCGAGTTCAGAAACTTTAATAATATAATCAGGATCAGATTTTTTTTTTATTCATCCCCGAGAAATCTGATTAGCTGTGAAGCTTTTTTTCCAAAAATGTCCAATTGTATAGCGCAGAGCACTGACCGCTATTTTTTTTAATGTTATCAGGTAAAGCCCACTGAGCTGTATAGAAGCGTTTTCCGAAGTGACCTGCCCCACAAATGATAGATCATCACGCACACACTCACTGACTCATACTCATTCGTACATCGGAAAAGACAACAAAGATTGCTCTGTTGGTCTCTACTGTTGGTGCAGGTGCTGCTATCAACTGCATAACAAGCCACCATTATCTCCCAAGCCAATACGTGCAAACGCTACGGTTGGCTACGTACGGCGCAAAACAAGTTCAACATACATACAAACGTAGAGTACTGTATCTGGAATGAATTCACCTAGGGCAGGCACAGGGCAAATTCAGATACCTTTCGGCAAGGGTGTTATGGTGTTTGCGGCAAGAAAGCAAAAGTGTGTTGCATGGCCATGATGCCGCCGCTTCCAAAAATGTGACACGCACGCACGCACACACATGGAAATGGAAGGGTTTTAGATTTGATGACAAATAATATAAACAGCGAGTATTAAAGGCCATGAGCATAGATGCGTCACTTTCGCGCACGAGGCCGGGTCACTTACAAAAGGGATCGATGTTGGGAAGATTGCTTATCTGTCGGCAGCACGGCGAATGCTGGGGGGGATACAGCAGGACAACACAGCTGTTTTGCTGGCCCCCTGTCTTCAGAGAAGCTCACAAACAACGAGACCAATGCGCAAAGACAACATGCGGAGCGGCTGCAAGGGACGGCATGGGGCGTTTCGACAGCTATTCTTGGGATCATAGGCAAAGTTGCTTTAGTTTGGCGGGTAGGAACGTTTGGGACTTACACTGGACGCAGTTCGGTGGGACTCGGGCAACTTGCAACGGCCCATTAGTTTCCAATGCACCCTCTCTGAAGGAATGTCTCTCGTGTGTATTTTTTGCTATGAATGCAATAATTGTTTTTAGCAGTTGTTTTCTTATCCACCGTAATCTTACCAGCGATGTATCGACTCTGTTGGTGATTGCGTGAAAGAGGTATGCTACCTATGGTTTTATTTTCATACTTTTAAATATTTCACCCGGAAAATAAGCTTGAGACGGAACCAACTCGCCCGCACGGGTGCCCGTGTTTTTTCTTATGAAAATGTAAGAAAAAAAATTTGCGAGTGATATTAAATCTTGATTTGAAGCTTTCGTGACTGCAGTAATCCATACTCTTTGGTTCTTTCGGTAAAGTCACGTAGGTAGAACATTAATAGATCACTACGTCAGCAGTTCTCCGGCTGTGTTTGTCTCACCTGATGACGGTTGCTTGTGTTGCGATCGAAACGTCGTGATCTATTAATTTTCTATCTACGTGACTTTCACGACAACTCATCCCATTCTGAGGGGGGGGGGGTAAATGCGATGTGTCTCGGGGCCACAGCCGTGCATGCCCTGCCACCTTTGTTTCTGTCTGTGCTGACCGCATGCTGAAACACGTGTGCCAAGTTCAGGTGCCGCCGGCTGTAGGAGTCTAACGGCAGTGTGCCGACGAATCAAAACAAACAACCCCAATTGTTATTATATTAAAAACCGCGATATTTCTTGAGACTTGAAAACTAGCGGGCAATTAATGGAGAGCAGTTTAATGCAGCATCACAGCACGATGATTGATGCACTTATTCACTTACTCATTTATGCATTTAATCCACGCTGGCAAGCATCGGCTTATTCGTTGTTAATGTATACTTGTCCAATTATTGCATAACACATGCATATGTTTGTTTGCATAATTTGTGAAGATTAACATTTTTTTTTAGCCCACTTCGTTTTCTTTTGATGTAACGGCAAACAGTGTAATGCAAGTCCATACAACGCAATGAAATATACGAAGTGTATTAGAATGTTAATTTAATAGAGCTTGTTTCATTTGAAGCCATCTAGCAAGGAATGAGAGAGAAGACAGCTACTTGCGATCATGATCATCATCTGTGCATTAGGTGCACCGTGCCAACAACAACATGAGTAAGTGAAGCATGGTTAATGAATATATGAACTGGATGTGAACGGCTGCCCCCCACCACCACCAACCTACACTTCCCAGTGTGGTGAAGTATGGTCAAACAACTGCTGAGGACCGACGCAACATGAGGATGCCTTCATCCAGCTTTGGATGAGAAAATGGGCTGTGAAATAGTATGTGTGTTCTCGTTAAATAAAAATCTCAAAGTATGCGAAATCACGGGCGGCAATTAGTGATAACATCGGACCAAATGCAAAACAACGGCACGGTATAATTGCTCTACAACGTTTGCGTCAATCGTCAATGTGGCACGTGACAAAGGGGCCGTCCATAAATGACGTCACGCACCTGGGGGGGGGGGGGTCAGACATTTGTGACGATGTGTGACGAGGGGGGGGGGTTGAGAAATGTGACGTCACATCAAAATGCGCAACTTTACATAAATAGAGATTTGTTATAACAACACTAATTGTTATAACAACACTCCTACAACATCAGAGTGCAGCGCCACATTAAATACGCACTACAATGACAATAGTTTAAAGCGATTTGAAGCATGTTTTATTTTCAAAATGGAAATATGGTTTGGAGGGGTGCAGAGCTTTGTGACGTCATATTCGAAGGGGGGTCTGACTTTTTGTGACGCCGTGTGACGAGGGGGGGGGGGGGGCAAAATCGTCCAAAATCGCGCGAAGTCATTTTTGGACGGCCCCAAACCCATACAACAAGACTAAACAGGCAATCGTTTTTACACAGACGATGGGACACATGAGAAGAGGCATTATCAACGTACATGTCTTTCCTTCTCATAGTCCTAAAAGAAACTCAAATGGAGTAAACATATTCTTAGGTTTTTTTCGGTAAAGTCACGTAGGTAAAAAAATTAAATTAATTAAAGTAAAATAAAAATAAAATAAAAATCACGACGTTTCGGAGGCAACACAAGCTTCCGTCTTCAGGTGGAAGCTTGTGTTGCCTCCGAAACGTCGTGATTTTTATTTTATTGTTATTTTACTTTAATTAATTTAATTTTTTTACCTACGTGACTTTACCGGAAAAAAAACCTAAGAATATGAATCCTTGCAGTCACGAAAGCTTCAAATCTAGAATCGAGTAAACATTTTGAAAAAAAGTGCAGTTTTGAATGTTAGCCTATGTGTGAGTGCTCACTGAAACAACCGCCTTCAGTGCGTTGTTGCCACAGTGAGTTTCCCGGGGACGCTTTAACGATGCCATAGCACTGACAAAAGATGTGCGGTCACTGATTTATCGGCGTAGTAGTTGCAGTAAACTGTGGATTCTTATTACAGAACCACTGTAATCACTCTCAGAAGCAATCAAATCAGGGCACTCGGGTGAGGGGAGGGGGATGCAGTTCTCATCTCCATTGGTGGCCCTGAGTCAGTGGCGGAAATTCCACATTTCCATGGCAGGAGCCATTATTTATATCTGTACGACAACCACAACTGAATTCCAACGAAGCAGAATTTATTCGAATGGCCTCGGATGGATGATTTCCCTGAGTTGGCCCTCCCAGCCAGGATGTGAACTCGTGACATTTTAGATGCGATTCGAGCCCTCGAATCACGTGGTCGGCTAATGGCTCACGAGGAAAGCGTTGCTCGAGTGATACATTTTCCTCGCGCTCTTGATCACAGGACAATGGACAAAACGTTGCAGGCATTTTCACGAAGGCGAGATGCGACACAGCCTCGACCACCGAACTAAACCCGTCGCTCAGACGGGTGGCCTTAGCTGGCTATTTTAAACATGTGGGGCAATCAAGAATCAAATGCATGTCTCCTTCTCCCCGCCCTCCTCTCTCGAGGTGATTGCGTGAGGCTCTTTGCTGCTGAGTCTCCGTGTGGAGCAAGCGTGCCACGGTGATGACCGATGCTTGTAAAGACCGCCTTCCCGTTTCGCACGCTGTCTAGCAATGGCAGTGTTCGACGTCGGGGGATAACGGAAGGATCCTAGCTGTCCAGTTGTGTCGTTCAATCGTGGCCATGACCCGTCAGGTCTTGGACCACAATGGACCAAATTGGTGGCTCCACATCCCAGCAGTCCAGTACATTAGAGGCGAGGGTTGGTGGTTCACGAAAACTTGTAAAATCTCCTCCCTCCTCACCCATCTCCTGGCTGCCAAGGTGTTTCCTGGCCTGCCAGGGTATATGGCAGCACAGAAAGTGGATTCACTTCCACCCGTATTCCATCTGCATGGGGATTGAGCATTGTTATCCTCCTTGCATGCGTGACTTTTCCTCGGATTCTCCGGCTTCCTCTCACATGTATACTCATTAATGGAGTTGGCCGAACTTGCCAATGTAGGACCACAAAGCTTGGGAAAATGTTGGCGCCAGTTACGGCGAACTTCCTATTTTATTTCGAGGTTTTCCACACATCCGTGTGGAAATTGTGCACATTATGAATCTCGCAGCGTTTTGAAATGCAATTTGCATTCATGACGCGATATGAAAAAACATTATTATTAATTATTGTTATTAGCCACGCTGCTCAAGGGTGCAACCAACCAGCCATGAGTTACAGATACTTCGTTCTGTGCCAGCACCGGCCTGTTTAATGTTGCTTCTGCTCATATTATTATCATCATCATCATCACATTTTATGTGTTCATGTGACACTCACAGATAAGGTCCAAACGCAACTGTTAGATTCAGAAGGCAACACGGCCCAACCCTGCACCCAACACCCGATATTTCAGGCAAAGGTCCTAAATTACACGTTCGGCAAATGATATTGAATAGTAATGTGTAGGCGACATAATCGTTAGTTTTCGTGCTGCTAATGAGAAAATGGATTTTAATTTGTTGGAAGCTTCTCTTGCGTGTTTATATATATGTACACCTAACTAGGTATCTGGTGTTGTATTATTTCCTCCACGCACGTATTTGTTTGGAGTTTTCAAACCTTCGTCCGTGAGTTTCTCAGTCCGCTTGTCCCGGTGAGGGTCGCCGCAGCAGCGTGTTGAGTAGAGAGGTCCAGACCTCCCTTTTCAAACGTGTTCACCAAAAATGAATTCACTTGACTTTACAAGTCCATTATGGTTGACAAACACATACACACACACCGCTGTTTCAGTACATTGGTAGATGTTTTCGCGTACTAACATTTGCAAAGCTTCAAAACCTACTGGCTGTCAACAAGACGACCAGAATGTGGCCGTACAAAAAGTAGGCTGTTAACTAATTCTGTTCAGACGTCTGATTTTTATCTTGCCATATTCTCTGGCCATTCAAGTTTCTTCCCACGTGAAAAGAACAACAACAGCAACAACTCATCAATGGATTTGACCAATCACCTCAATGCAGGATCCTCGCAATACATATTGTTGAGGCTCAATAGGGATTTACGAAAAATATAAATTGCCCATTTAAGTTGAGCAGCAGGATATAAATGTACACATGCTTAGGAAAAATAATGTAGTCGAAATACATTTCACAAATCTATACTAAACAAAAATTTGGTGACCGTTTGCTTTATTATGGTTTAAAATGCACGTAAAAATCTAGATTCATTATTTGAATGCCATAGAAACGCCATCAACAACACGGTTGATTAATTTGCGCGCAAGTAACAAAAAAAAAATCCCACGACATTATTCGTGAGAGGATATCTATTTGTGTGCGGGTTTGTGCGGAAATGAAAGTAAGGTGTTATATCTGGCTAAAAGATGACCTATATCTGCATGCTTTTCGTGGCCACACCACATAGTCTTGCAGGGTGTGAGGAAATACCGAAAGAACTCGCCGCTTGAAATGACGATAATATCCTAAATCGCAATTTTCACGATTCTTCCCCTCGACCCAACTTTTGACGACGATGGCCAAATTTTGTGGCCGTTTTTTTTTGTCAAGATGTGAATCTTGCCTTTGATCAGTACACATTTAGTGAGACACGCTCTGAAGTGGGCGCCCAGGGGTCACAAAACAAAAGGGAATGCATCAAACTCTTCCGTTGGCGATGATACTTGCAAGTCAGGCATCCATGCCTCGACAGTTGAGCGATGTGGAAGGAGGAAGCTGCGGTAATTCGTGGCGGCGCCAGTGTTTGTGTGGGATATGCGATGACCCCTTGACCTCTTCAATTAAATTAGTTATCAGTGCTTGGTGCCCTTACGCAACGCGCAGGAACATTTTAAATCAAGATACTTAACCTCAGTCCTCCATTACTCAACAACTTGAATGTGCAATATTCCCCAGAGCAAAAGCGAGAGAGAGAGAGAGGGAGAGGCATGCAAAACAAATGAATATTCCAGACAACACGCGCGCAACCGATTAGCATCCCAGACGATGCGCTCCCGTAAAATGACCTCTCCTGCATGCACATGCAAGAAGACACTTGAGCGTAAATGTAGGTAACGAAAGAAATAATAAACAAAAATAAACGGCACAACCCCCTGTTGTTTTAAAATACGCTTAGTGACATTTCCTCCTCGGTCTGCGATCTGAATCAGTGTAAAACCGGTGGACATTTTCACTTGAACCTTTTTATGCGACCAGTGCACTGCTGAAAATAATGCAGTTCTGTGAAACATACCTTCAAAATAAACTGGGAAGCTGTGTGGGATGATTGCTTGTGACATTTCGTCGCTGAATTTAAGCAAAATAAATCCAATAGGGATGCTTTGGCTTGGCTCTTTGTGGCTTGAGAATTTCAACTGAATGCTAAAAATTTTAATCATGTCACACTCGATTAGGGTGGCAGAGTCTTGTACCCTTGTATATGTGAGTTTTCTTCACGACGTCAAATTTCAGATGAATCGAATTTCCTTCCCGATGCAAAAATGCCCGTTGTGAAATTGACCACGCATCAAAAACAGGGCACTTTGTGAAAATTAAATAAATATGATGATTCAGAGTGTCTCTAATTTAAGGTCAATTCCGACCAGGCCACCACACCTCACCATCGCTTCCTTCCTTCTGCCAGATCCCGCAGCTGTAAAGCAGCCAAGATGCGACCTCCAGTGTCTACTCTTTCCTGAGTTAAATAAAATAAGGATGTTATTATTCTTCTTGGTTCTTTCGGTAAAGTCACGTAGAAGGTAAATAATAAAATAATAAAAATAAAACATTATAAAATACAATTCTCACGACGTTTCGGCCACAATGCAAGCAGCCGTCCTCAGGTGAAGAACAGGTCTGTCAGACGCTGTCTTTCCGACAGCCCTGTTCTTCACCTGAGGATGGCTGCTTGCGTTGTGGCCGAAACGTCGTGAGAATTGTATTTTATTATGTTTTTAGTTTATTATTTTATTATTTACCTTCTACGTGACTTTACCGAAAGAACCAAGAAGATGAATCCCTGCAGTCACGAAAACTTTAAATCGATATAAAATAAGGATAGTATTATTATTATTATCCCTATCAAACTGAACAATACCGCAGAGCATTGGACCTTCTTCTTCTGCTGCTGGTGCTGCCTATTAATGGTCCCAGGCATCAGTCATCCACCTCGACATTCCTCTTCTACCCACCAGAGAAGCGAGGCTTTGTGGTTGTAGTGTCAGGGTGTGGGTGGGTGGAGGAGGTCAAGGAGTGACACAAGTGCATTCTGGGTATGACCTACTTTAGTGAAATGCCCCGCCTGCTCGTGGCCAGCTACCTACCTTCAGCTTTGAGCTGTGCTTCATGAAATATGCATGACTGCGGCAATTTTTTTTAAATCGCAAAACTTTGCAAACCAACACCACCTGATTGTAATGAATTACCCACGATGTCCTCTGAAAACTGCGATAATAAATACACGATACGCAGAGTTTGTATGGTGTATTTTTTTAGTGCTGTATATATTGTAGTATATATGTAACATATTCTCCAGATATTAAGAGATTTCCTCCCCCAGCCCCCTCTGTTTTAAACTAAAAGTTTGGAGCAAGTCTTACAACCCGTTGTGTGTGCAGACTTGCATGACTTTACTGACATCGAGCACAACTTTGGCATGCATCTTAATTGCTAGACGTGTAATCATCCGCGGAATACTGTGCATATTAAATGTCTACTTATTAATACAACATTGGCATGTGAATAGAATAGACATTTAGACAAAAGATTAAAAAGGGGTTCCGGAGAAATAATACTGACCAGACTGAGAATTCGTCAATAATTACATTTGACTGCGAGCTCCCTCAATTGTGCCAAAGTTTTCAAATAAACAGTCAGGGGTTGTGGTGAATGGTCACAGACCAGGGATGAGTTTCCATTGAGAAATAATTTCAAATATCGTGCAAGTGCAATTCCGGATGTATTTAATTTGAACGTTTTTGTTGTTGTTGCATCATCTACCCAAAGTACCATTGTCGCACGCATTCTTGTTCAGAACAGTTACAACCACATGCTGCCACGTGGCGTGAAAGCGTCACAATAGACGTGGCATCATTGTATCTGACGTTATACTTTTCGATCGCCCCAAAGCAGAAAGACTTTTTTTTTATCGTCCAAAATATTTTGTTTCAAATGAAACCGATAACATGGGCGGACACCCCTATTACCAACTCGATCTTGACAGTGGCTGGAACTGAAATGAAATTACATCAAATTAAAACCCAAACAATGGAAATGAGTGCTCTAAATTGATGCACGATGTATTTCCTTCATGCAAACAGGTAAAACTACGATTGCACTTGCATCCGAATGGAATTTCTCACCTCAAGGTCAACCTCAAGTGAAAGATCCTGTGAAACTGCCTGCAGGAAGGAGCATGTTTCTCTGCAATAAACCGTTTCTTTCCTTGCGCAGATCAGATTTGAAACCCCGTCCTCTCTTTTCAACCTCGTACAACCCGACGCACTCCGAGAGACTTGTCAGCTCTCATCTGTATTCCATGGTTCTTTCGGTAAAGTCGCGTAGATAGAAAAAATAATGGCAATAATAAAATAATAAAAATGAAAATAGAGTGAATAAAAATAATAAAAATATCACGACGTTTTGATCGCAACACAAGCGGTCGTCATCAGGAACTTTATTTTCATTAATGTATTGTTATTATTTTTCTATCTCCGTGACTTTACCGGAAGCACCATAGAATTCCTGCAGTCACGAAAGTTTCAAGTCAAAATGTAGCTCTCATCTGCTATCTTAACGCCAGTTTTCTATCTTGCTCGTCATTTTTCATTGCAGACCCCGTACCCCTTGCTCAGTAACTGGGATGAGTAAGCAAGGAATGGGTATACTGCCCACTCCCATTGGTAATCCTAAATCATCATTTTAATAACAGTGGTCAAATTCACTGCTGAATGGAGACTTTCTCCAAGCCACCGACTAACTTTCGCATCGCACCAAATGTAACAATAATCCCCTGGCCTTGCACACCAAAATATTCCATCGCTCCATATTACTCTGTTCCACTCCTTGACTGCCGGTCCGTTATTACTCTCGACCACAATCCATCGTCCCTTCTAGCGACGTGCCCTGCCCCACTTACCTTTCGGAACAGCTCTGAATGGTTTCTGAGAATTATATGCTTGCGGAAGAGCTCGCTTAATCTACAGGACAACCAATGTATAATTCCTAGAGAGTAGTACAGCGATCATGGTGATGATGATAATGACTACAATGACAGGCAGAGATGAGTTTCGCAATTTAGAATTATAATACTCCTTTCCACGGCGCCATTGCCCATGACCACAGTCATCCGTGGCCCCAGTGGTTGTGAAAAATCTCATTGTTCATGGATGGTTTCTTCCTACAATGTGGATAATAGGAGTGACAAACAATTGGCGGCACATTCGTATTATGCACACTTAAATGTATCGGCGCACGATAATCACCATCATCATCTGCAGCTGCAGCGAATGTTTACTGACCACTCGATGAAGGCGTCTCCATGCTGACGCCAATCCCCACCACTCTTACTCGTGCACAGAAGCACCCTCTCCACGACAGTCCTTGGCTGCCAGTTTCCGAACGAAATACTTGACGAGGTCGCACTGATTACGCACAAAGTGATTGCCGCAAATTCACCTCGCTCATCTCGTCAAGGAGCCTAAACCATCGGGCGAACTTCAGGTCATCCTGGCAACAGCGGCTTTCGGCTAGCCGTTGAATAAAGACGGTCACCGCATCACATGCTTTTAGATGCGCTTCTGCGTCTGGAACGCTTTTCCTTTCGATATTAGGTAGCCACTGGAGCTATGCGCTTTTAAATATTAATTGAAAACTAATTCACGTAAAACAACTTTCTATATTTAGTTTGTTTGTCCTTCCCCAGCACCTCCAATTAGCACAGTTGGCTACGTGCGGTGCGAAAGAAGTCCAACATACATGCACATGAAGGGTCATCTATTATTTGTGTGTGGAGATGGCAGGCATGGGGGTGGTGAGGCGAACGTCGTCGTGCAAACGCTGGTATCTAACGCCACGTAAAGAAATGAACAAGGAAACAAATGAATGATCCTTGGACGGCTTGACAAGTTGAATGAAGTTCTGTACACGTGTTTGAAATACCGGGGGGTCGAGCGGCAGTGCGGCGGCTGGAGCAACGTGCCACGAGTCGGATGATACCATACGTGGCAAAGTACATCAGCAGCTGTGCTGCATGCCGTCACCCGGCATCGCCAACCAGCATGGTTAAGCAGGTTGAAAAAAAAACTCCACGATTGACATCGCCTTCATCCATCGGTAGTTTGAGAATGGCCAAATTACTGATATATTCACTGGACAAAAATGTGTTTTTATTTTACCAACGAAGTGCCTTATCACGTGAAAATATATAGCAGCCAAATCATCTAAATGTGGAGGAAAAAACCGGAGAACTCGGAGAAAAATCCACACAATCACGGGGAGAACATGCAAACTCCAAATATACAGGTGTCAGGGCCGGGATCAAACCCACGATCTCCTGTACACCAGTCGAGTTAGGTAACACCTCGCCATACAGATCCCTTTCTCCCAGCTCTCCAATGGTCAGTGGACGAGGTGAGTGACAAAGGAAGCAGTTGAAGGACACCCTCAAGTCCTCCCTGAAGCGCGTAAACATCGGCCTTCAAGAGCCGGAGGAGCAGCAGCCTGCCGACTGCCTAAGGGGTGGCGCCGGCGACCACAAACGGATCGACGCCGATGGTTTGAATCGCAACCACAAAAAAAGAGAAAGGAAAATTAACCCGTAAAAACAAACTTTTCACTATAAATCCTTTATATGCGTGGCGGCTAGAGTCCTCTCGTCCTCTGGCTTGAGATGGCTGCCACCTATGGGTCAGATGATTGCCTGCCACCATTAAGCAATTGGTAATTAATTATAAAAAAAATTTCCCTAAAAAGTGTAAAATTTTTGAAAAAAAATTTCACGAAAATAAATTGTCACGCACAACGAGTCTGTGTGCAAAATGTCAGCTCGATTGGATCACGGGAAGTGGGTTAAAAAACGACCGAAAGATTTGCACGGTCGTAAGCGCGCAAGCAAGCAAGCAAGCGAACTTAATATAAAGGATTTAAAAAGGGGAGCCGACACGGCACCGCGGATCCAACTTCTACATGGGACCACGTGGCACCCCCCCTTCCCCCCACCCCCCGGCCCCCCCACAACGCCCGAAGATCTGCGGATCCAGGATTGGACTCTTCAGCCAGCCACCTCGAGAGCCACCACCAAGACCTGACGGACGTCATCCTCGAAACGTCCAGAGAGACTGCCGACAATAACAGCACACTCGCTTCTTCGTAATGGGTTGGTCAGTTTAGCGGTGTGCCGCTCATTTGAGAGAAAAAAAGTAAGGCTCTGTGCCTGCTCCGTTGCACAAGTCATTTAATTAATTCTGCATAAAAGCCAAGATTTGCATTTCAACGGGACGGAAATAATTTAAGATTAAGTTTCACTCCTCTCCCTCCCCCCTCTCTCCTCCACTCTGATGTCAATTTCTTCCCCACCTCAGAGCAACACTTTGTACATTTCGCTGGGATTTGATTGCAAATCCGCGTCTCTTTTCATCAGCTGCAAAAAACCAAATGGAGTAACCTCAAAAGCTAATTCCCACATTTCCCAGGTCGTTTTGGGCAGAATCAAAGAACCCGTGTCTTCTGCTGCTGCTACCTCCACATCGCTATGTGCCGCACCGTAACACTCTTTACTAATCTATTTCGATCACTGCTAATTACATATCCATACCATCTCAGCGGCAGCTTGTTTGACAAAGAGGGTTGCACCTTTTTTAACGTCTCAGCAATTTAATTAACTTTGTATTACATTAAGTCAGATGCAATGCAAGTAATCGATACGACTTAATCACCAATAGGCAGTGGTTTGTATATAACATGTGCCCTTGTTCATAAACCATGCGAAGTGTCTACGTTTTGGTAAGCATGGTGGCTGGGAAAGTGACAATTACCATATGGTTGGAGCCAGGAGGCGTCTCGGTGGTTGATGTTTGTGGCACAGCATGGAGCCAATGCTGCTGAGATCTCAGATTCAAATCCAAGTTTCAGCCATCCCTGATTGAAGCAGGATCTCAATGTGTCTCGAATTTGATGGTCTGAGCCATCAAAAACGGTGTTGGACGCCTTTTGGCGTCCTCTGGTCCAACACCGTTTAGAGACTAGGCTCAAAAGAAAACTGTCTCTGGTGTGGATCAATCAGTTTCAAAGACAATCATATATTATCAGAGTATGTTTTTTTTTTATTCTGACCACAAGTATAGTGGTTAATGCAGACATGATTCCTTGTAAAATATTTCAGTTTGGTGTTGTAACATCTTAACATCTGTTTTGTTGCCAGAGAAAAGGGGAAAACCTATTCTCATATTTTGGTACTGGCAAAGGAGATCCCATGATGTCCCCAACCAGGATTTAAACTTCACAGCCTTTCAAATTTATGAGCTCCCGACTGCCGGGCCTACTCCAGTCTGGACACAAATGCCACGATTTTAAAGCTGCATCAACGGTGTGCGTGTCTGCGCGAACAAACAAGCGTCGGTGCGGCACTCTGGCCAGCCACCCTGAGCGTGGTGACGGAACCTCCCCATTGTCGCGGCAAGTGCTGTTTCTTCTTCTCTTTATTTTTACCACAAAGGATGACCGTTGTTGACTTCTCGCAAAGTGGTACTCTTTTTTAACAACCCCAGAGTGACAATGGGCTGAGATGACCTCCCCGACTGGAATTTGAGCTCGCAGCATCTTATTTGACAACACAGGCAAAATAGAAATGTTTTTTTTTTTTAAGTCGAATGCGTATTGGATTACATTGCATTGCAAGTGTCTAAATGCTACTGCGTCTCACTACGTTGTACAAGATTGTGGGACATGTTCAGCATCACAGGCACAAGTGTGCACGTTCATATTCCCACTATTTAGTTGATCTGGGACTGGATTGAGAGCGATTATAGTACTGGGATGTCGTGGTCCCGTTTACATGTAAAGGTGCAGCCCTGCAATTGCCTGCTCACGGCACTGCTGGCAAAAGTGCATCCTCTACCTCCGATTCGCACGGATGGCTATGTACGGTGCAAAAGTCGTTCAACATACATCCGTACACTAGAGAGCTTCTCGCGAGGGTATTTGGCCTACTTCTCCCACACTGGCACACTGGCCAGATGTCTTGTAATTGGAGGGAGTACCCACACTTTGCCCCATCACGTGGAATCTGCCAATTAACGAGCTGTGGTGCTCATATGTAGGCTGCTGGGGTGGAGAGAAGCAACGAAGCAAGTGGGAGGGGAGGGAGCCGGGGAGGTGGGGGGGAGGAATCGAACCGACGACCTCTGTCGCTAACCATCACTCAACTGTGGCAGCATCCCTCGGGGTGTCGATAAAATAACAATAACAACAACAACAACAACAAAAAAACACGTTCCGTGAATTTCCGCCGCCAGTTGGTCTTGATCCTATCGTGCATGCACTTCACACGCGGCCAACGATACCGACAGAGGCCAGAAGCTGCCACTTGCGACGTGTCGCTATGGGCACGCGCGCCGCCGATGCCAAGCCGCTGTTCGTTTGTTTCGCGCTTAGACGCCCTGGCCAGTGACATTCGCTCTTTTCGCCGCGGCGACGTCTCCCGGGCCGCTGTCGAAACGTGCACGGGGGCGAGTGCTGGCGGGCACCGCGGTGTCATCTGTGAGCCGCCGGGTGCCGCCCAGCCAAGGTCGCGCGAGGTCGACCTCTTAATTGGACGCTTGTTGGCAAGCCACGTGGCCCCCACGGTGGTGGCAGATCTCGTTGGACTGAGCCGTCCGCTGTAAGGCACGGTGGATGATGGCCAAGGGTTAGGGAACTTTACACGCAGCTCGTTCGTCTGGGATGTTGGGGTTTTTACCCCACATCGCGTACACACACGAGCCGTATACCGGCAGCACAAAAAAGGCAGATCGCGTTCCGGAAGGTTGTGAGTACAAATCCTGGTTTTGGGGGGGCGGGGGTCGACTCAGTCCATCATCCCTCGGGTCAATAACACAAGCACCGCTCTGTGGGGTAGTCAACGGTGGTTGTCCTATCAAGATTCTCGCCCTCACCATAAGAACGTGGAATTTCCTTCACTGGATCAGGGCATTAAACGGCAGAAGAGTTACCACCTCAATGCTCGTTTGACCGATAAGTCACTCTGACTCCTTGAAGCGAAAAAAAGTATCCCCTGTTTCGCCTTGTCGGGGCGAGTGCTGACACGGCACACACAATGGGATGCTGTTGCCAGCACCACACCCAGCCGCATCTGTCACCCCATGGCTGATTTTCAAATTCTGTGTTGTTTGATACACAATTGAGTGTCATGAATCGTGATATCGGTCGTGAAAGCCTACGTCTAAAATGAACCAACCTCTACGTTATTTGTTTATGTCCGAGTTGACCTAGGGGATGCCCAGGTCAGGTTAAGCTACCCCTTGCCACTTGATGCTATTCATGGCCAGAAATCGATACCAGACCACGGTGGTTTTGCACACGGCACGAAGCACTGAACCACCGCTACACACACACGCACACGGAAACAGATTTAATAATTATAACCCCAGGATGGTGAGTTAGGAATTGTTCCTATCCATCACTGCTTAGTAGAGAAAACATGCACACTAATATACATCAATAGGAGGGAAGCATTGGCAGAGTGGTTATCCCACGACGCCTTGAACCCAACCATCTGAATTCGATTCTCGATTTGAGTTGATCTGGGACCTTTTCCTTACCGCCGCCACCCGATCGCTAACCCACACTGCCCAGCGTGGTGAAGTATGGTCAAACAACCCTACATGACTGACACGGCCTGGGGAGGTCGTTATCCACCAGTGGAATGACAAAGAGATTCAACATAAATTAGCTCAAAAGTCTCGGTGCGTTCAAACTGAAATCAATAATATTACTTTACATTTATAAAGTGTCCTTAAACATTCGCTCTCAGCATTGCAACCAGTCTCTCCGAAGCATAGCAACTGTTGATGTGAAAAAAAGGCGGCTGCTCATTTTATTGACCACAGAGGCGCGTTGAGTTAAGTCAACTTCCCAGAATCACGGGATCCAAATCTGAGAAACCGGCCAACTGATTTTCTTCGCACGCACACGCGCGCGCGCTCATGCACACGCATCTCACACAGAGACAAATATTCATGAACAGGCAGAGGTACAAACCTATTGAGGCAAACAAACAAAAAAAGCTAATTTACGACGGGGACCTGGTTACACCGTCGAAACTTGGTTACATAATAAACAGACGCAACAGTTAAACAAACAATCCAACAACAACTGTAATTGTTCAATTCTAGATTTGAAGCTTTCGTGACTGCAATGATTCATACTCTTAGGTTTTTTCGGTAAAGTCACGTAGGTAAAATAATTATAATACAATAAAATATTAATAAATGAAAATAACTAAATTAAATCACGACGTTTCGGAGGCAACACAAGTCTCCGTCTTCAGGTGGGACCGTCACAGCCAAATTTACTAAATTTCTCTTCACTTGATACAGGAAATTTGGCTGTGACGGTCCCACCTGAAAACGGACACTTGTGTTGCCTCCGAAACGTCGTGATTTAATTGAGTTATTTTCATGTATTATTATTTTATTATTATTATTTTACCTACGTGACTTTACCGAAAAAACCTGAGAGTATGTAATTGGTCAAGTTCCAACTGGCTAAGTTGCGCATCGCCGTGATACAACCAGCGCAGAGAATGCGACACGGCTGGAAGAACACATTGCATGCATCAAGAACCGCATTGGGTGCAAAACAGCTCCCAAGTCAGTGACATTGCAAGAATACCACGATGCTGATTTCTCTCATTTCATTTTCACCGTCTCATTTGTATTGTTTATCACGGATGTTTCACTCTCGATTGTAGAGGCGTGTTCACTCCATTAATCTAAAATAGCATCGGTGTCTAACTTGAATAACGTGATAGATAATGCGTTATCTTACACACGCGATTTTACCAAGAGAATGATACCCATCTTATGAATGTGGAATGTCCACCACTGATGTAGACGGACACCACCCTATACTTATTTGACGAGCAATACTCTTCATATTTCACAAGTTACATGCAAGACAAAGATCCGCACGTATGTTTTAATAGACTGCTGTCAGCCGGCACCTATGAAGGTCGGCATGGCGCACGAGGAGTGGTGAGGCTAGCACCACTCCAGCCAGCCTTTGTCTCCCCACTGTTGACGTTTAGACCCGATGCCGGGTATTCATTTACATGTTTCGGCAGCCTCGGGGAAGACCTCAGGACTGGTTCAGATATCCGTCACCGATGCTGGCACGAGGGGGAATTGAACTGGGATTAACAGGATCGCATAGAACTACGCTCACCACTGCACCCCCGCCCCTCTTCGAGCAGTGAGCTGAAAATGTATGCATGGCATTGCATGAATACTTTATTTTAATCAGGATTTAAAATTGAATTCACGTACATTAATTAATTAAATGAAACAAATTATGGATTATGATTGCTATAATCTTTACAGTAATTGCTGATGCTAAAACACTGCAAAACGCAATATTGAACAGCACTGCCCTGTTGCACAGTATCGTGCACCACATCTATTCCCAATGGAAACGTGAACAATACGTTCAAGTCTATTGCGACAGAGCATTCAAAGCTCCGTAGACCTTGCGTTAAGCCTTGCAAGAGGGCTGAATTTGCCATATTTCATGTAGCACCTTCTTGGAGCTCTATATATTCTCGCTCACGTATGCATAGCCCCCTCCTCTTGATTGGCCACAGCTCGCTGTGTTCTCAGCTACGTTACATCACCCCCTCTCAAGCAACTGTGAGCCTACTCACTGGCAGCTCCATGAACATCTAATCAGGTAAGAACAGCGATTAATTTCAGCCTTGAACAGTCTGGAACGCTGTTCCAGGAATTACTTTAGCACGCCACATCCATCTAAAATGATGTTGTCCTCAACCTCTTCATAGAATTGTACAAATATATATATCCTGATCATATAGATTTAGTTTCGATAGGCATACTTTTTTTTCTAGTGCTAGTGCCTTATACTTATATTCTCTACTCCAAACCAGCCGAGCAGAATTCCACAAATATATCAAGTTTTTGTTTTGTTGTAGTACGGAGTTAAACTGATGGCTTTAATCTAAGTTGTCTTGTGGTGCACACAGCGTTGGTGTACGGTGCTTTTTCCAGAAGATTTTGCTGTTTTCCCTGGATTTTTCTGTTTGCGCGTAGTCACTTTAAGATGTTTTCTTGTTCATGTTTTAGTTTTTTTGTTTGTTGCGGTTGCACCCGATTCAAGAGCCGAATGGCTCACAGGGCTATACCAAATAAATGAAAAAATGAAAACTAAAAAAAGTGAAAACATAAGCCCTGGGTGAAAAATGTACCTGCACATCATCACGCGCTTTATCTCTCACTCAATCGAGCAGTACGGTCACGTGTGTTCCGAGTAGGGTCCTGTGAACTGGTGTTGAAACGCTGCAGCTTAACGCGCACCTTACCGGACATCTGTGAAAAGGAGTTTCACAGCTCATCGTCATTTCTGGAGGATACAAAAAGATTCTGATTACGAGCTGTTGCTTGCGTGCACGCGGCGTTCACCTCTCCCCCTCTTCTGTGTCCACTGCCGTCAAACGACTTCGTTTGACTGCCAAGGGCAACGCCACGGAGTCACGGGCCGCTGTGCCGCTGCGCAAAACTCGACGGCTGTAATGTGGGAAGAGCGCCGCACCGGACGGCGTTGGAGATGGCGAGGATTATGATGGTGGTGGCGGCCACGGCAACATAGAACAAAGATCCCCCCTATACCCCGAACAGACTTTTTGGGACAAGTGCTGTTAGCGAGCACCTATGAATGCCGGGAGGTGGGGGGGGGAGTGGACAGCACCACGTGGTGCCACCTTTGACACCTGCGGTGGCGACGTCTTCACAGCGCAGCAGTGACTCGTTAGAGGCAAAGTCGACCTCGGGGGGGGGGGGGGGGACCCCAGGACCGATCCGGATAATCACCACCGGGGTTGGCGACTCGGGGTCGTCGTGGTTCGTGAGCTCACCGCTGCCGGTGTGGTGGTGGTGGGGGGTTGGTTGACGTGCGTGACTGGCATCAGTCGCTTGTTATCAATCGCGAGCAGCGGGGCAGCCACCTCTCATCAGCCGCGGTAGATTCAGCAGCATCACACCCGTGGTCCCGTTCTTTTTTTTTGGGGGGGGGGGGTTTGTTCAGGCCCAGCGAGCCAGGTTAATTTACTGCAACGTTGATAGGGATGACACGGTGGTTGGGTTGGGAGCGAGCTAGGGGGAGAACGTACAATAAAATGAAATAAAATAAAATTTAAAGGGAAACGTAATTGCATGCATTATTCATGTTGCAGTGAAGTCGAGGCATAATAAGGCAATCTTATTAACCGGCCTTCACTGTACGCTACCTAATTGATGCCGGGTTTCATCATCTTCCATATAAGTATCGTATCGTATTTAGCGCACTTCAGAAGTAGTCTATTGCCTTCGCGATGAAGTTGAATGTTAGGTCAAGGCACGGTGTGATCGAACTAAAATAAAGTTGAACTCAAGCGGGAAGACATTTTCTTCGAGAGTTGCCAATATGAGCAACGTGATTCATGAAATGGCCCATCGCTCCGTGTCAAGTAAAAGCGTTGATTGCAATTGCAAACTAAAATAACGCCGTGCACCATCGCTGCATGTTTATGAAGTAGACATGCGTGATAATATACAAACCAGAAATACATGCAAGTTCATGCAATGTGTTACTATGTGTGTGTGGGGGGGGAGCGGTAGTGTAGCGGTTTACACGCTGCGCTATGAAACCACCCGAGTTCGATTCACGGGCAACACTAGTGATAATTATCTGAACCGGTCCTGGGCTTCCCCTAGGTTGACTCAACCTTAAAATGAGTACCTTGTGTGGCGTGTAAACATCGCCACTGGGGAGACAAAGGTGGCCGGGCGTGGTGTTGGTCACCCACCCCCTCGTGTGCTGTGCCGGCCTTCATAGATGTTCGCGAACAGCACTTGCCCCAACCATCTGTGAAGGTTATACGGGGGATCTTTGTCTTGTATTCAAGGTTTCACGGCTGCCCAAGCGAGCGAATATTGACAAATGCAGGTTCATTGGAACCACAATGATAGTCGTGAAGTCACGTAGCAATTGACAGCGGTTGGTCAATATCAGCCCTTTGAGAAATACAGAAAAATGATATTTTCATGATTATCAGTGGGGTTAACCAACTTCGAAGATTAGAAAAATATATTTATATTGCGCGCCACTGGGTGTCAACGCTTCAAGGTATTCGGTGGTAGCGTTCGCTGTTTCTTAAATGCTTCGTTTATATTTACAGCTGGTTCGTTCCATAATGGAACTAGCTGGTTGCTACCACAACAGTATCTACATTTATTGAGCATGTTGTTGTAAATTGTTTCGAGTTCGTTGGTTGGAGTCACACTCCGTGCCTTCTTGAGTTTAGGAAGTGCGGAATTTTGCAAACGAACGTGAAGGTAATAACGGTGCCACATTTACTGCCCTCTGTGTCATTCCACTGCTGGATGAGGGCCTCCCCATACCCTACCACGCTGGTCAGTGCGGGTTGGTGAAGGCGGAGGACACAGACGTTGGAGAATAGAAGTACAGTACAACGATGATGAGTTTTTTTCCTGCACAATCTAGTCCGCAGCAGTCTGCAACGTTAGTTAGGCATGGTGCTCGCTGATAAAAGCACTATCCAGGCTCAAACCGGCTTAGCTGCTGAGATCTGATGAGATCGTGGCACATTGAGGGGGCCATTCGATCATGTGGTGAAATGTACCTGAGAGTTGACATTTGTAGAACCGTATATCCTGGGCATACGGAGGGAGGTTTAGCATAATACTCACTCCCCGTAGGCTCGACCAGGCCAATGAATGCAGTTTTTTTTATTCTAATGTGGCAAGAGTCAGGTAGAGGCAACAGAAGTAATTGAACAATCACTGAGTGGTGCATTGTGGGCTGCGTAAATTACTTTGGCCACGCATTTGACACCGGCACCCTTGGAAAACCTCGTTTGGACGAATAACTCTGACCACTCTGGCCATGCAAATGTGGTGCATTCGCACGTTCAAACTGAGAGAGGAGATCAGGAGGACGCGAGCGAACGATTCGACGAAACCTGAGGTTTGAATCTAAAAATTCGGTCACCCTTCGACGAAACGGGACTCTCACAAGCGGGGCGAGTCGATGGGCTTAGTCTGGGCACCGATGAATGACTGCTGGAAGAAAAGAAAACGGCTCTCACTCAATATGGATTGTCACTTAATTAAATCTATGCCACCTTTGTGAGTTGCCCTTATCTGACGTGTGGTGGTGTACTGTTCGCTTATGAGGCTTCTGAATGGAAATTGATATGTTTCATGACATCGCGGTGCACAAATAGTTGGCATGTGCATGGTATTTTTTTTTACATTTACGGCCCTTTTGTCAATCCACTGCAGTTATGGGGGTTGCTTGACCTTACTTCACAATGCTGGTCGGTGTATTTCGATTTAAAGCTTTCGTGACTGCAGGGATTCATCTTCTTGGTTCTTTTGGTAAAGTCACGTAGAAGGGAAATAATAAAATAACTTTTTGAACCCCCCCCCACCTCATACGCATTCCACAAGTAGTGACTAATCCCATATCTGCATTTCCCATAAATTTGCTAAATTCCTCTTGATATGCAAATTCCTTTGTCAAGGCGCCCTTCCCCCTCCAACCCAGCTTAAATATACGCTGCCAAGCCTGGTGGTGCTCATTCAGACAGACCTGTTCATCGCCTGAGGACGGCTGCTTGCGTTATGGCCAAAACGTCGTGAGATTTGTATTTTATTATGTTTTATTTGTATTATTTTATTATTTCCCTTCTACGTGACTTTACCGAAAGAACCAAGAAGATGAATCCCTGCAGTCACGACAGCTTTAAATCGAAATTTAACCGCCACTACGGGGTGGGATTCTACAAAACTTTAAGATCCTTCTTAAATATACGCTCCAAGCCTGGGGTGTTTCATTTAGAGGCTGTCTTCCCGACAGACCTGTACTTCACCTGAGGACGGCTGCTTGCGTTGTGGCCGAAACGTCGTGAGAATTATTTTATTATGTTTTATTTTTATTATTTTATTATTTACCTTCTACGTGACTTTACCGAAAGAACCAAGAAGATGAATCCCTGCAGTCACGAAAGCTTCAAATCGAAAAATAATAATATTATTTTATTTTATTATTATATTATATAGATATTTTTTTATTCTATTATTCTAAAATTTTGTTTTATTATTTTATTATATTATATTGTTTTATTGTATTATTATATTATATTATTATGTTTTCTTTTTATTATTTTATTATTTCCCTTCTACGTGACTTTACCGAAAGAACCAAGAAGATGGTCGGTGTATGTTGGTAAAGGGGCGTGGCCATGACTGGTTCATGTATCACTCATCGCTGATGGCAACCACAGCTAGGAAATGAACTTCGGAGAAAGGCGAACACTGGTTTACCACTCTCACCCACAGGTGTCATATACTTCTGCAGTGACTCAACTCGGAGGCAGTAAGACTTGGAGGCACTTCTTTCATTAACAAATCTCACGGTCTCGTCTGCACACTCTCCACAGTAGCTCAGCCTAGCCTGTGCACAACACCAGCCGTCGAACACTGACTGAGCTAACTGGGATAGCCAAACTACTCTCCTTCGTAGCGCAATATCTAGCGGAGACGTTTAGCGACGACGGCGACGAGACGACAGCAACAACGAGATGGTAACGACGACGAGATGGCGACGACGACGATCTTGAACGGCATAACTGGGATACCACTCCCAGCAACAGCCACGAGGTCCCGTACAGGGGCCCCTCTTACACTCCCAGCGTGGCCTCGCTCCGCCCGGGCCACGCCCCCTTTCTGGAACCTACTCACGGGTTTCCGGGGCTTCCCGATGGACCCCTTCTGTGACCTTTCCCCTCGATGTCCCCCTCTCGTATATGTCGTGGCCTGCTGACGTGGGTACTGCCGTACACCGCAGTTACCCTTTTCCGCCAGCAGCCAGTGCTATTACACTACACTTATATGAAAAAACGGGGGAAAAACATAACCACGCAAAGCACGTAATTTCACTTTGTTGAGTCCCATCAGTATGGAGCGGCCCATAAACACACCTCCAATTGTCACGGTTGGCTATGTACGATGCGACAGAAGTTCAACATACCAACAGTGCTGCTGCATTGCCTGGTTTTTCAGGCAAACAGCTATCATTGAATGTCGTGGCAAGGCCTAAAGTCACATTTAAGATTATCGACCAATAGGTTTCCTAACTGATGATTCTAAACAAAGTGGAAAATCGAAATTATTTTCCTCTGACCATAAACAAAAGTTCATTTGAGATTAAAACTTGGTGCCCGGGTGGCATAGTCATTCTGAAGCATCTTTGTGAGATTGAAAGTATGTATCTATTTCCGTACGGGAAGTTTCGGCAAATTGGCGTTCCATAAAGCGGCAGGCTGCAATACTGGTTCGAATCCTGGTTTCAGAGCCAACAACATGACTCCTGTTTTATAACTCCTCCAATGCCATCAAAAATCGCATACACTGCTGGTATTCGACTCCAGATAACATTCAGAAAGAGTCAAAATGTCATAACTGCCTGAGGATTTGTCTCGTTCAAGTTTTATTGGTCAATGAACTTAGATTTGCATTCTATTACCCTTCATTCTCTTTTATCTTTCTGTCTCACAATCTGCCAAGACTCTCTTGTACAAGCTACTGATGAGGCATTGTGCAATTAACGCCTACATCCTAAGCAGGGATAATGTCGGGGTTCTGACCCACATTGTTAAGTATTTCGTGGAACTCGTGTCAAATTAGCTACAATTCACCACGGATAAAGAGATTAAGGGACTCTAATTAAAGTGTCCAAATTGGGAGTGATTGAGAGCACTGCTTAGAGATTAAGTGTTTTGTTTGTTATTTATTTGTGTCGCACCCCCCCCCCCCCGATTATTTATCCAATTATATTACAGGCATCACGCACCATGAAATGAAAGAATGACCATTTAGAATGACCACAGAGCAGTGCATCACCTTGTGTTATAGAACAGCACGTGGAAGGTGATAGCACGGATTAACTTTTTTCAGATTCCTACGAAGTGACGTTTTATCCCCACTACAGGCACTAAAGCGTTGCTACGTGATTCGCTTCGGGAATGTTTTGCGGGTGGCAGCCAAATATGAATTATCCAAGACGTTGATTTTTTGGGGATAAATTTATGTGAAAGCTAAATTTTCTACAATTGTATTTTATGTAACCTCACGTTCATGGGTTTCCTCCCACGCATTTAAAGAGTCTTTGGACCCAGTGTGGTTTTCTTGGATAAATAAGTAGGTATTTATTTATCTGTGCGCATGTGAGTGTTTGCAGTCATTGGTAAACAGTCTGAGGCCTTCAGCACACTGCACATGAAAACTCCCCTTTGAAGATGAAACTAAAACTATTTGAATTTTAACAGGTAAGGCCCGCTGGGCTATATAGATATTTTTTCAGAAGCGACCTCGCCACAAATGAGAGCTCAATGAAGTGGCTTATCGTCGCGTGGAAATGTATAGCAGTCAAATACTCTAAACCGAAGTTTTCTAAATGGGGATGAAAAAACATGAGGACCGGGAGAAAAATCCAAGCGATCACGGGGAGAACATGCAAACCGCAAATATGCAGGCGTCAGGGTCGGGATCGAACCAACGTGCCCCCCAGGTATTCCAGGCGAGATCGTTAACGTCTCGCAAACTTTGCGCCCTATGGACGCCCATCCAGGAAAATAGCTTGGGCGGTGAGGTAATTGGGGAACAGCTGGATTTAATAATGGAATCATTAATTAAAGGAGAGGTGTAATCAACAGTGGCCCGAAGCCTGGAATGAAAC
The DNA here is from genome assembly GCF_964198595.1 of Lampetra fluviatilis. Classification (NCBI taxonomy): domain Eukaryota; kingdom Metazoa; phylum Chordata; class Hyperoartia; order Petromyzontiformes; family Petromyzontidae; genus Lampetra; species Lampetra fluviatilis. The sequence continues at coordinate 3,011,338 of NC_136314.1, forward strand.
CCAGGCTATAAGTAGCAATAGATCAAATGTGCTCTGACCTCTAATCCACTACCTTATTTTTGTAATTTCGTTTTTAAATATATTTTAATACGAAGTTACAAAAAAAATCACAGTGCTATTGTTAAGCTTGAATGCGTTATATATATAATGTTGTTCAGATATTTCCCATAATGTAATCTTCAACACGCCCTCAAAAACGCCACGTTAGACAATCCAATTGTTTAGAAAAATTTAATCACCAATGACATCCTTCGCCACTGACTTTCGTCACAATTTAGTAATTTCAATGTTTACATTACAATGCAAACAATACGGCATTGCTACGGCGAAAAGACAATGACCACAATTAATTCATGGGCGTTTTCTATTGTTTATGACCATGCAATTTTTGTTCTCTATGACCATATATTTGTTTCAGTAAGACTGACATGGCACATAAGGGGGCAAGGCTGTGGTCAGAACCACAAATGGCTCAGCAATGTTTCTGATCATTTGTTTTTGATGCATCTCACCACATTGGAAAAGGGCACTCCCAGTGACAGCTGTCCCTGCGTGGCACAAGGTGACTCAGCACATAGCCTGCAAACGGCTATAAGGTTGTGAATGGGGGGCATGGACGGAGTTTTGAGGTGTGGAGGGGGGGGGGCACCGGGGGACAATCCCCCACCTCCCCCCAAAAAACTGTACACTTTTATTAATTTAGTTTCAGTAGTTTACAATTAAGAATTAAGATATGAAACATTAATTGTATGCACCCGCGGTTCCTCATATGAGGGACACAACGAACTCCCCCCACCCCTTCCAAATATAGAAGTCAAACTCCGCCTATGATGGGAGGCGGCGGGGGGTGTAATGTATGCTGCTATGTATCATCCCAATTGAGTCATTTATCTCACCATTTTTTTTCTTTCGGACACTGTCATTGGTATTAATTGTCGGCAATGGTGGTGTGGGTTAGGGAGACCCAAAGCAATTACCAATGAATACTGTTGGGCAGGAATCAAACCCAGGTCGCCAGGATTGTGGCGTGATGTGCTTCATCACCATTTGCCATATACACGGATACGCACACACATCGATAACAACGCTGACCTTCCCAAGTTAGCCGGCGCTGAATCTTCCTTCGCTCGATCTATTCATCATTGCCATGTAGTTAATAGTCACACGTGGCAGCTTTTGTGTCCAGGGATTTGGATGCATAGGGCATGCAAGGAGGAAGCAGTCGATTTGAAGGAGAGGTTGTGGGTGGGTTGGTGTGCTGGGTGGGAGGCAGTGGGGATGAGGTGGGGGGGGGGGGATTTGGGGGGGGGGGGGGATTTGGGGGGAGGGAGGGAGGGCGGGGGGGTGAGAAATAACTGGGCCGGAAATTACCGCGCCGTCTGATGATAGCGGCAGCTGCTTCGACAACGTTAGATTGGGAATTTGAACAGTAAATAATTATCCCTAAACGAGGCATCAAATCATTGTTGTGTAGAGTGTGTCTCAGATGCGTGACTTCATGACCTTCATATAATAAGTGCAAGTGCAATATATATGAATGTAATAAAATACAAATTTTCTCCATTATAGCCTTTAACAGACTATTGGAGCAAGTGCTGTTAGCGAGCAGCCATGGAAGGCCGGCAACATAATGCGAGTTGTGTGGGTGGGTGGCCAGCACCACGCCCGACCGCCTTTGTCTTCCCAGTGGTGATGGTCACATACCACGCCAGGTACTCATTTGAGGCTGAGTCGACGAGGGCCCATTCATATATTTATCACACACACACACAGGATGATGAGAACACGGACCTCAGACCTGCTATACTGAACTAGTTTTGAATAAGACGTTGCTATGCTGAGCTCAGACAATCACCCCCCCCCAACCGCCAAAGTGTTGAGAATAAAAGCAGGAACACTAAAGTGGTGGAGCATGTTTCTGACTTGACTCAATCCGAGCGTCTGTACACGTCTGAGTAGGAAAAACTAAAGACTAAAAGTAAATAAAAATCCATCGGCACAGGGACGCACCCCATTTCGTTTTGGATAGACGGAGTGCAACAGTATTGTGGTCTTCTTGATTCTTTCGGTAAAGTCACGTAGAAGGGAGACAATAAAATAATAAAAATAAAACATAACAAAATAATACAGAATTGTATTCTTTTATAATGTTGTATTACAATAAAATAATACAGAATTGTATTATTTTATTATGTTTTATTATGTTTTATTTTTATTATTTTATTATCTCCCTTATACGTGACTTTATCCAAAAGAACCGAGAAGATGAATCCCTGCAGTCACGAAAGCTTTAAATCGAAAAGCGCTGTGGTCCTTCATCGTAATAATCACGAACCATGATCAATCCACTGCTGCATGAAGGCCAATTTAACTCGTTCGCAATATCACTTGACTTGATATCAACCAGGTCACCCTTGCAAAAAGAGGCGATGTATCGTGTGTTCTCAACGGGTCTGCGATCCATCTCGTGGTTAAATAAAGGACAGTGCTTCTCCGTGGTTACTGTGATGCTGCTAGTTGGGTCTAATCGAGAGTTATGTTCATTCACGTCCTATTATTCTACAAAACACTAACCCAGCCATCACAGGGCTCGCTAATCGTTCGTAAGAAGATTTGGTCTCACTTTCTGTTGACTCTGCTTACTCGATCCTTTCACCATGCTGTGATCTCCTTTTGGCGTGTGGCTAGATCAGAATCAGGATCTTTATTTAGACCGCAAGAATGAAGCTAATTTTCACGGTTGTCCAGTAGGCGCGGTTCAGAAAGCTACAGCGACAAACGAACACAAAAGAACGATAGGGGTGCAAAGTATAGTGGTCTATTCGTGTTACCAATAAGTGCACAAATTCCTACCGATTCTTCAACACCGAATGAAATCTTGGGCAAGGCAGCAAAACCAAAAACAGTCGCAGACCATACCAAGACAACGCACAATTCCTCCAATAAAATTCCACGTTGCAATTTACCTATCGATACACAGGTTGGGATCAAAGTTAGTGTGTTCGTAGCTAAACTTGGTTACCGAGCCACGCAGGTTAGCTGTTTTAAATTAGAATTGTTTTATTCCACCAGGTAAGGCCCACTGGGCTAGATAACCCTTTTTCAGATGCGACTTGGCCACGAATAATTATAATAGGTCGACGAAGTGGCTTACCACGTGCAAAATTCACAGCACCCATATACTCTAATCGCATGCTTTTACACGTGGAGGGAAACACCGACGGACCGCGGGAAAAATCCACGCGACCAACGGGGAGTGAGACATGCAAACTCCAAATATATAGCAGTTGGGTCCCGAACGCACGACCTCCTGTACACCAGGCGAGGTAGTTAACATCTCACCACCGCGGCGCTGTTATTTCCTAGATGGCAGCTCGTAGGGGTGGGGGATATCTATTGTTGCACGCGCTTACTGTTGTCACGCAGGTGGCGTGTGCTCTGGCTCGTCTCTGCTTATCACGCATCC